>NC_138959.1:11382500-14160000 GCF_965226115.1 Aulonocara stuartgranti | reverse complement strand
CAACAACAGTCAAAAGGTGCGTAAAACCTTGTGACTGCGGCAAGGGACCCACCAGATCGACATGCACATGATCGAAACGTTTGCCGGGTATGAAGAACGGCTCCAGGGGCGCCTTGGTGTGTTTATGAACCTTCGCGCGCTGGCAGGGAATGCACGCCGACGCCCATTCCTTAACAGATTTGCGAAGGCCTGGCCAAACAAATTTAGAGCTGACCAGTTTAACAGAGGCCCGGACCCCTGGATGAGAGAGAGCATGTACCGAGTCAAAAACTTGACGACGCCAGGAAGCGGGAACCACAGGGCGAGGGCGGCCGGTGGAAACGTCACAGACGAGGAGGGGACCACCGTCCTGCACGGGTCTGTCCTCCAGTATGAGGCCCGTCTGGGTGGATTTAAGCGCGAGGATGTCAGGGTCACCGCTCTGATCGGCAGCCATAGCGGAGTAGTCTATGCCGAGAAAGACGGGAGAAACCAGCGCACGGGACAAACAGTCAGCCACATGATTGGATTTACCAGCCACGTGCCGAATGTCCGTGGTAAACTCAGAAATGGCTGCCAACTGGCGCTGCTGGCGTGCACTCCATGGATCGGAAACCTTGGACATGGCAAACGTCAAGGGTTTGTGGTCCACGTATGCGGTAAAGTGACGACCCTCGAGAAAAAACCGGAAATGACGAGACGCCAGGTGGAGCGCCAGTAGCTCCCTGTCAAAAACGCTGTAATTGCGTTCGCTGTCACGTAGCGTACGGCTGAAAAAGGCGAGCGGTTGCCAGACACCCGAGATTCGCTGTTCCAGCACCGCACCCACCGCTATGTCCGACGCATCAGTGGTCAACGCAATCGGCGCTGAGGGGGATGGGTGGGCCAGAAGGGCAGCATTAGCTAACGCTGACTTAGCATCAGAAAACGCTTGGATGCTGTCCGGAAACCAGTCAACGGGGTCATTAGCTTTTTTACCCTTTAACGCCCCATAAAGGGGCTTCAGCAGATGTGCCGCTCTGGGGAGAAAACGGTTGTAAAAATTCACCATCCCCAAAAATTCCTGCAGTGCCTTAACAGTCGTGGGACGCGGAAATTCCGAAACAGCTCGGACTTTGTCAGGCAACGGAACCGCGCCCTCGGCGGAAACACGGTGCCCAAGGAAATCGAGAACGGGCAACCCAAACTGGCATTTAGACGGATTAATAATCAGTCCATGCTCCGCCAAACGCTGAAAAACCTGACGCAGATGGAACATGTGCTGCTCCTTCGAGCTGCTGGCCACCAGTATATCATCAAGATATACAAAAACAAAGGGCAGCCCGCGCAAGACCGAGTCCATCAACCGCTGGAAGGTTTGGGCGGCACCTTTCAGGCCAAACGGCATGCGCAGAAACTCGAAAAGGCCGAAAGGTGTAATTACGGCGGTTTTGGGGACATCCTCCGCGCGCACGGGAACCTGGTGATATCCCCGTACCAAATCGATCTTAGAAAAAACCGAGGTCCCCGCAAGATGGGCGGAAAAATCTTGGATGTGGGGAATGGGATAACGATCGTTCTCCGTGACATTATTAAGACGGCGGAAATCCCCACAAGGTCGCCACCGACCATCAGATTTAGGCACCATGTGTAACGGAGAAGCCCAGGCACTGTTCGAACGCTGCACGATGCCCAGACGCTCCATGGTGGCAAATTCTTCCCTAGCGACAGCCAGTTTGGCGGGGTCGAGGCGGCGCGCGCGCGCGAACACCGGGGGCCCTACTGTAGTTATGTAATGCTCTACCCCATGCTTCGTCACCGTGCTCGAAAAAGTGGGGACAGTGAGTGAGGGAAACTCAGAAAGCAAACACTGAAAAACGTCACCCGAATCTACTGAGTTAGCATGCACCACGGGCTGAGCACCCCGAGTCAAACAGGGTAATGAGGAAAAGGACACAGCATCAATTAAACGTCTGTTAGCCACATCAACCAGTAGTCCGTGAGCACAAAGAAAATCAGCGCCTATTATAGGCACAGAGCTAGCAGCAACAACAAAGTTCCACTGAAAGTCACGGTCGTGAAAGCAAACAGTCACCAACCTTTCACCGAAGGTTTTGATGGGAGAGCCATTAGCCGCTGTTAGCAATGGCCCGCAACCCTCAGCTAGCCTGTCCGAGCCAGCCGGGGGAAGAAGGCTCTTCTGTGAGCCGGAGTCCACCAGGAAACGCCTCCCCGAGCGTGAGTCCTCTAAGAAAAGCAGCCTTTCCTTGTTGCCAGCGGTCGCGGCTGCTACAGAGCGCTGACATGCCCGTTTCCCTGGGTCTGGAAACTGCAAGGCGGGAGGCAGCGCCGTGCCTTCGCTCCAAAACGCTGGTGATAAAAACAAAGCCCCTTTCCGCGGTGCCGCCGTGCAGCGATTCCGGCCACAGTGGACGAGTCGGAGGGCCCGTGGAGCATCGGTGAGGGGGAGGGGGAAAACGCTGGTGGGTCCTGAATAACCGTCTGGACGCCGAAAGTCCTGGTAGCCAGGAGGATGCGATCCGCCTCTTCCGCAAGGGAGCGGTAATCCTTCGTGGCCAATAGCGGGGAGTTGGCAAGGCCAGCGCGCACTGGAGCCGGCAGCTGTCGAAGAAAGAGGTGGGTGAAGAGAAATCCTCCGTCCTCCGCGCCCAGCAAGGACAGCATGCTCTCCATGAGCTCGAGGGCGGTGCCGTCGCCCAGGCCCGCGATGGAAAGGAGTTTCTCGGCCCGCTCAGCATCAGAGAGGGAGTAACGCCGCAGCAGCAGCCCCTTGAGGGCGGCGTACTTGCCCTGGGCTGGGGGATCCCGGAGGAGAGTCATCACACGGCGGGTTGACAGCGGGTCAAGTGAGGCCACCACATGGTGGTATTTAGTGTCGTCGGCTGAAACTCCACGAAGAGCAAACTGAGCTTCTACGTGCATGAACCATGAAGGAGGATCGTGAAGCCAAAAATCCGGCAATTTAAGCGCCACAGCAAACGCAGCCATCGGCGGAGGTGAAGGTCTGGCGGCCGCCGATGCTTCCAGGCCAGAGCTGGCTTCGTCGTCGAGCCTTAGCATGTTCACTACAGGGGTCACCAATGTGGAGGTATGTAACAACGACAGGAGAGGTCTCAGTGTCTCACTCCAACAACTTTATTAACTGACAGAACTTCACATATAGTCAGCGCCAAAATCTCCACCCCCACACTTCCCTTCAACTTGTGTGTGAGTGGAGCCACCTGGTGGTCCGCCACAATATATATATATATATATATATATATATATATATATATATATATATATATATATATATATATATTTTTTTTTTTTTTTTTTTTTTTTTTTTTAAATATTGGAAAATTTTCAAGCCGTGGGTCTCATTTCAACTGCATTTACCAGCCGCCTGCATCATTACTGACAAATGAACCTTTCACTTTTTTTTCTCTACAACTCTTTGCTTGTGTGTATGATATACATTAGCATTCCCACACGTTGACGGCCTATTGTGCTCAATTGCTGAGCAAATTGCTCAATCAGTTGGCTGCAGATTGAATTTGCTCATGACAGTGTGTGGTGTAAACATCCTGCTGTTACTTTTCCCAACTAAGTGAAAGGAAACATACAATGCACATACACTATTTATTTATTACAAAAAAAGATTATGCTACATCCAAGTCTTAAAAAGTCAAAGCTGTTAAATACTTGTGAGTGAGAAAAGAGTTCAGACTCGTGTTGCACTGAGTCTGCGCAGTTGCTAGTTTGCTGATGTCTTTATGTTTAGATGCAACTGCATTGCAGGTCCACAAATTATGGTTTTACTCATACGGCTCTAACCTACTCTCCAGTAAATCTGTCAAGCACTGTTGTCCCCACAGTTATTCACACACACAACATTCCTCCTCCTTCTCTTTTTACTACTCTGAACTCAATACACTGAAAACATACAAAGCAGAGGCATTTCATCTGCTGACGACACTCAAAGACACATTGGCTGCATTTGTGGCATAAAACACTGGATACAGAGAAGTGACATTTCTCAGCAGAGCGTCTTACTCCCCCACACCACCAAAACCCCCACTGACACCCAAGAAGGCCCCCTATGGCTCTTTGTTGTCTAACACTCAGTGAGTACAGATGCCTCTGTGAAGACAAAGATGGCGTCTTCTCTACTTGTTCAATGGTTATTTCATTTAAAGTGTCAATCCAAGTCTAGAAATACTGGCAGTTGGTAAGAGTCAGAGGGGGGCTTGTCACTATGCTCTTTGAAGCATCGAAGGGTGTAATTTGTCATAGTCCACAAGCAGATGGGAATACTGATGACAAAGCAACCGCACAAGTTGAGGTCTTATAGTCTGATCTAATGTGAATACAAAAACACATTGTTAGCTAGTCTTTTAATGCTTTCAGAAACTGATCTAATTTTTCAATCAAGAGTCAATATTTTGAGCTTAGTGTATATCCATCCATCCATCCATCCATCCATCCATCCATCCATCTTTTTCCGATTCTCCACTTCAGTGTTGTGGTGTCGCCACTCTGTCACAGGGCTAATACAGAGAGACAGACAACCATTCACACTTACATTCACACCTATGGGAAATTTTAGAATTACCAATTAACCTAACCCCAATAATTGCACTTCTCTAGACCTTGGGTCAGAAGTCAGAAGAACTGGCGAGAATCCAGGCAGACATGAGAAAAACATGCAAATTCCACACAGAAGTGTGTGGAGATGTCCAGATGCTGGACCCAAACCCAGAAACTTCATGCTTTTAGGCAACAGTGTGCTTTTCCAGTGTGTCTTCTGTCCCTTTTTCCTCCCCTCCCCTCCTACCAGTCGCAGCAGATGGCAGCCCCTCCCTGAGCCTGGTTCAGCTGGTGGTTTCTTGCTGTTAAAATAGAGTTTTCCCTTCCCACTGTTGTCAAGTGCTTGCTTATAGGGGATCATCTGATTGTTGGGGTTTTCTCTGTATTACTGTGAGGGCTTTACTTTATAATATAAAGCTCCTTGAGGCAACTGTTGTTGTGATTTGGTGCTATGTAAATAAACTAGACATCACACTAGAGTCCTAATCCTTATTGCATTTTATGAACTATTCAAAATTTTAAAACATTTTGGAAACAGAGTTACAAATTCTCTAACACAAATCTTTCAATTTGGGCTTTAAACCTCAGACAGGAGAGCAAGAGTTGACAAGGTTCAAGGTTTTTCAGCCAATCAGCTAATCCCACGCAGGATGTGTCATTTCACTTGCTTTAGCCTGTCCATGCTGTACCCTGCATGCCACTTTGCAACCCACATTCACTCCAGTTCCATCTGTTGTCATAGATGCATGCTCTGTCCTGTTTTATATGGGGGTTTTGCAGCTCCTCTTCCCAGAATAGAGCCATAATACCAAATGTGAAGTTCTGCAGATGAAAATAACAATCTTCTTTTAACTGCAATGGTCTTTACAGTGATAACATTTTGTATGCTTGCCTCTATCTTTAACAAGCAGTTGGGGGATTGAGAATGGGAAAGCAATGACTGCCTTTTAACCCCTCTTTTTATTTTCAACTTATTTATATTTCAGTTGCTGCTGCCAGATGAGAAACCATACTAATCCTAAGCAGGAATCACAACAGTCAGAGCCAGTGTGATAAAGGTGTTTATCAATTTATAGACAGCAGGACTTATCTCACAAAGGGGGACATTTGAGGACCCTTGGTCTACATTACATTATAAGGCTTGAGGCTTATAATGTAATGTAGTCTGAAGGCAAAGGCCCATCTCTTACAGGATGTCCTTCCTGCTGTGAGGAGATAGATACAGCACATTGAGATATCATTTTTTATCTTTTTGCTTAATATATTACCACTGAACTGAATTACCTACTTTTTATAGAAGAGCACATACTGTACCATGAAATGAACTCCCAATGAAAAATGTTATTAACCTTTTTTTTTTTTTTTTTTTGAGGAGATTGATGGTCTCAGAAAAACTCTCCTTTATTTGTTTCTCTTTTAAGTGCACGTAGCTGCACTCCAAACACTTAAACCCACAGTTCATTTCACTATATCCTAATGAAAAGAAGCCCTGCACGTTGCCACATGTGGTACGTATAGAGGATTTGGATGGATTTGCTCTGGTTTATTCCAAAACGTGTTTGGACACAATGCTCAGTGCTCAATAACTGATTACAGACAGAGAGGCAGAAACTATCCATGTTGATTTTCATCTTTTACTGATGAAGCTGCAAAATTGGTTCTAATTAGTAGGTGATGTCAAAAAATTGGACAGACTAAAAACACTTTAGTGTTGTGGCATTCTTTGCTTAGTTTTTTCTTTAAATGTTGGTTATGTGTCCTACCATCAGTGCTTTTTGAGCTTAGCCTCCCTGTTTTATTTTCATGTTGTGAAATTGCCTTAAAGGAAGAGATGCTGCTGAGCATATTTACGTATCGCACAGCAAATAATTCCTAAGTTTGGAAGGGCAGAATGGAGGAGTGGAAATAAAGTGAAAGCATGTTATGTTTGTCGATGTCTAATGAAGTGTTTGGACGTTAATGCTAGCCCTATTGAGAAATACTGATTTAGACTACTCTTTGTACAGACTTTTTGTTAAATGTTAAATGTTCTGTCCATATGAAATTTAATGGAGAATATGTTCACCACTGATGCTGATGCCTTATCTAGTTTCTCATCGTGTCATCCCCACTAAGAGTTATCAAGCTTTGAGCAGCAGGGCATAGGCAGTGACAGCAATTACTATCCCTCCAGAAGAATATAGACTGAGAGTGTATAGGAATGATGGTGGGGTATTTGCAATGCTGCATGACCAGCAGCACTAGGAAAAATGATGGAAGAGCCTCCTTCGAGCAATGTGGCAGCAAGTATATTGAAAAGGAGTGAGTACTGACCTCCTGAACACACCAGCAAACGTCAAACCTTACATAAATTGAAATTACATATATGGCCTAAAATATTTATATGATATGCTTTAAACAAACATAAGCAACATCTGCTTCATGTGATCTTAGTGATGTTTTCAGGGGGTTATAGTTTTTAGAAGGGATGACAGATGTCATTGCTCATCACAAGATGCTCATGAAACTACTGGTAAGATTTACTTTAGTTGCTGCTTGACAGATTGCTTTCCTTTTGTCTCCAGTGACTGTCCTGTAGGAACTGAGGGGGTCACTGTCAGTCTTTGTCTGCGTGGGTTTGCACACATCTATCTCAGTTTGTCTCTCTCTGGGAGTATCTTTTCGCTTGCCTCTGTTCATTGATATCCATCTGTGTCTTTGTGTGTGCATCAGTACCTGAGTTGTGTAGAAATGAAAGTAGACCATAATATAGCTTTTCAATCACAAGGCCAAATTCGAGTTGTGCTTAAGAAAATTAATATTTTGCTTGATTTTTCTCAGTACATGTATCATTCCACTGTGCATGTTTTTGCAAATTTATTTTTAATTCAGGTGGTTAAATATTCATTTCATTGAGTTATGAGCTGTCTTTCACCAATCTTGTCTTTTTGCACCTTAACAATGTTAGCAAAATCGTTCTTAATATTCCTTTAAATGAGCAGAAGCCGCCTCAGCAGAGCAAGAATTTAACTTCTGATTCATCTTCTCCAACTAGATATGATTAGAATGCATGTATCAGATCCCAGGATAAACATTATTTGAATCTTAAGCAGTCTGCTCATTGTTGAGAATATGGTAGTGTTTGATGTGCGGCAGGCATAGCTGCAGGATTGTAGCAGTTGTCAAAAAGTCTGAACGTCTTGACAAACAAGCTGGAGTTACAGAGGCTGAAGATCAATGGAATGTCTTATCTTGACGCTTTGAAAAAATGCTAACTTTTAACTTAAAATGCAGAGTTCTTCTTTTTAATTTGCTACATTTTAGTCTCCATAAGATTAGGAGTTTTTGTGTCTCGGTTCATGTCATGCTCAGCCAGTTTTCGCTGTGTGGTAGTATTATTGAAGCGCACCTGAAAGCACCACGTTTGAAGGCAGGTATCACTTTGTCGAAAAGTTAAGTTGCAAAGTAGGTTATTGAATCTGCCAGCACAGGCTGTTTCTGTCATGCTCTACCTCAGTATAAATTGTATTTTTTTTTAAAATGCTGGTTTACAGTTTAATGCATGAATTAATTAATTGGGCCTCAGAAATATAGCACACCACATGCAACATCTTTACATTTTGGGGGTAATTCTCAAACCATTCTCAAACTATAGGAGACGGTGAACATAACAACACACAATCAAAGCGATTGTGTGTTGTTATGTTCAGACCTCAAATATTCCACAAACCTTACTTTACAATTCTAAAAAAAAAACATAAAACATAATAAATACATAAATTTTCCTCTCAGTGAAAGAAAATAAAAAAATTAAAAACATCTAATTTAATATAGTTGATACTATGGCAGTAAATTACCTAATAATTATTAGGAAATATTGGTGTTTTCAGTCTGCAGGAGTTTCCTTTTTGCATAATTACATTCCAGTTTTACACACAATGGGCAACATGGTGTGAAGGCTGAAAAAGCATTTGAGTTTCTTTCTACATTCTGACAAGCAAGTCACCCGAGACTTTAAACTGCCTTTCTGCGTTGACCCTTTGATGGTCTGGCTTTATGTTTCACTGCCTTACACAACTTAAACTGATACTGTGCAAAGTCTCAAGACACCCCACACTTTATATTGTTCTTCCAATGAGCCAGACTTTCTTGTAATTTTTTTAAAAGCACTTTTGAGCAATAGTTCTCAAGGCTTTGCAAAAGACTTTGAAAGTTTTTCTTCAGACATTGGGTTCTTTTTCATTCATTTTCAGTCCAGTCTTTGGACTGGATCATTTTCAGAGGGATTTTTGTTTTGGTTGTTATAGTTGTAATATGCAACTTTTATTTATTTATTTATCTATTGCATTGGCTGCAAACAGCAATACAAAACTAAGTAAAAAAAAATAAATACTAAAAACATCAATATATTATCATAAAACATGAACTGATATCAAATTTGAACATAGTGTACTGCAAGCCTACATTGAATTCTGGTTTTATATTTATTCTTCACTTGGTCTCATCAGGGCTGCAGCTGAAATAATAAAAACTAAAACTGTCTTTAAACATTAATTTAATGGAATACTTGATTATAATCCATCAGATTCTCCCATGTCTTAATGATAAGAGTTGTGCAGTTGAAAAGTCTGTTAACTCAAGCAGTCGACATTTTTGCCAGTTTTTGTTCCTGGCTTCAGATATGCTAGATTTTTATAAATATAGCCGATCTCGTCCAGTCTTACTGACCAACACGTTTAAATCACACATGCAAGCTTTTCATACTAAACCACTATTTTTCCTCTCTAACACACACACTCACACACATACCTCTGCTGTGTCTGCAGCAGCTGTGTTGCTTTCAGTCTATATTATGTGAGACCTGACACAAGACCTGAGAGATGCATCTGACCCTTTGGCTGATCCATCTGTTCACTGAAGCCTCATCAGAAATGGTCTCAGTGGGGGGGTGGGTGGCTGTAAAGAAGCCACTGTTAAGGAATGGAAACAGGGAGAAAAGGCTGAGGTATGCCAAAATAGTCAAGAATTGGACTGAAAATTAGTGGTAACAGGTTTTTTTAGAGTGATAATTCCAAGTTTGAGGTTTTTGGCTCAAATTGTCAGCAATATGTACAGATGAGGTCAGGATGGAGGTCCAACACTGAGTGCTTTTGGCCACTGTGCTTCCACTGTAATAAATCTGGGCTGTATTTTAGCCGGTGGTATGAGTGATCTTGTCAAAATTAATAAAATTATCAAGGCAGAAATGTGCTGGCAGATTTTTATCCACCATGCAATACCATCTGAAAATCATCTGACTGGCTTAATTTTTAGCATGGTAATGATCCCAAACACACTGCCAAAGAAGTAAAAGGATACCTGGATGCAAAAGCACATATCAGTCATTGATTTGCCTCCCCAGAGCCTGGACCTGAAAAGTATTATAGCAGTGTGGAGTCAACTTGATAGAGAACAGAACAAAAAGTAGGAAACATCCAAAGATGCCGTTTAAATGTTGTTAAAAAGCCCAGAGAAATGTGAAGGCCACTTAAAGAAATTACAAGAAAGCTTTTCTAAGAGAGCTGCAAAAAAGAGTAAAGGTGCTCATATTGACTTTCAAGCAAATTACAAACTTTGTTGAGTTTTTGCTTCATGTTCATTCTAAACCCTACATATATGTTTGCACAAATTGCTGCACCTGTTTCCCATTTTCTTCATCATAAGCTATAAAGAATTAAGGGGTGGTTTAAGAGTTTTGTATATAATAATATAAAAGACATGTTACAGTCCACTATATTGTAACGGTGGTTGTGAACCTGTGTAAACTGGTCTGATTAGGCAAAAGGACGCAGTAAAATCGAAAAATTATCGCTGCTGAACTTTTAGCTAATTTCTAAACCCTAAGCCACTGCAGCCACCGCATTGGTCCCGCTCCAGAAAGGAACCCCGCTGTTAGAGATATAATAGAGGATGACATATTGAGACACATTTTATCAGCACCCTCACTTAGGGTTTTCTGGTATGAATACAGCACCGAGGAGATTCTGCAAAGAAGGCAAGAAAGATCTGCGTCTCTGAGTCAAGCAGCTTCCCTGAGGAAAAATTTTACCGGGGCAGATGGAGAGACGGTGATTGGTGAAGCATGCGCAGATACAGCACAAAAATAGAATAGAATGGAATAGAATAATCCTTTAGTTGTCCCACAAGGGGAAATTTGGTTGTAACAGCAGCCAAAAAGACACATATACAAACAAACAGTACACAGGACACAGAACAGAAACATACACAATTTTTCTTACATATTTGCATTAAGGACAATGGTTACTATAAACAGAGTACTGTACAGTTATTAAATTAAATAAAAATAACTACAGGTAAGAGGCAAACCAGGTTGTAGTGCGAATCGGTTATTTAACTTATTGCAGTTACAGCGCAGATGTAAACATCTACGTTTGTTGGGAGCAGTTCTGATTGTACAGTCTGACAGCTGCAGGGAGGAAGGACCTGCGGAAACGCTCCTTCATGCATCTAGGATGCAGCAGTCTGTCACTGAAGGAGCTCTGCAGTTCAGCAACATTTACATGCATGGGGTGGGAGACTCTGTCCATCAGAGATGTTATTTTGGCCAGAGTCCTTCTGTCTCCCACCACCTGCACTGGGTCCAGGGTGCATCCCAGATGCTCATGGAGATTGAAATTAGAGGATAAACCTAAGGAAATCAGACTATGTTTGCGCGAATCTGTGACTCATGCTAGAGAAATGGTCAACAGGCCAATCAGATAAAGTGTACAAGAGAAATGAAAAGGGCTCTTACCTTGATTCTCTCTTATACAACCCAACGCACAACTTTACCGTGGCTTTGATAGCACAATACATATCCATCCATTTGAGTTATGAAGAATGGCAAAGATAAACAATTCATCAACATCCCTTCGTGGCTCATTTGTTTTGTCCCCATATTTGTTGCTCTCAAAGCGCTGAAATTTTTCAGTGTTTTTCTGAAACTGTGGTATTTGCTTTGAAATAAAGAGAAACATCACTGACAGATACGCCTGCGAAGGCAAATTGCTTCAAAATTAACCAAATGTGCCATCCAAAATGAACAGGTGTGTGGAAACCACTGAGCTTTGTTTAATTTAATTAGCATAATTTAAATATAATGCCAATGCTGTGAAGCAGCTTAATATCTACTCGTTATAAGGGCCAGTGTTTTGTTGTTGTTTTTTAAGTCCTACATTTTCGGTCAGAGATGAATGTGTGTTTAATGATGGAGTGGAGTGTATGCAAATAGTCCACATGCCACCTTTTAACAATATTGTATCTGGTCTATTGCAATCTAAACAAGTAGCCAGTGTCATCTGCTGAACTGGCAGACTCTCCTATCTCCG
This sequence comes from Aulonocara stuartgranti, assembly GCF_965226115.1. Classification (NCBI taxonomy): domain Eukaryota; kingdom Metazoa; phylum Chordata; class Actinopteri; order Cichliformes; family Cichlidae; genus Aulonocara; species Aulonocara stuartgranti. The sequence continues at coordinate 14,148,106 of NC_138959.1, read as the reverse complement.
GCATCATTTATCTGTCTCTTGATTTATGTAGCCACTACATGGCTGCACTTTGGTTCTTATCTCTGATCAAAAGCACAGCGCAGATGTCGTACTGGATGAACGTCTCCAGCTGTTCAAAACACCGCAAGCGACTCTTCGAGATACTTTGAAAAGAGATCACGCGCTCCGCTCTCGCACACACAGAATGGCTCATCTGACATTCAAATCCAAAATTATATTTTACTTTATTCCATTAGTCAGTCTTGTGTTGAAATTCTGTCGCTGCGGCTTTCGCCGATGCCGAAACAATAGAGATTATTCTAATCGAATTAATCAGGTGTGCATTTCTCGGGGATCACATAATATGTGTGAGGTGATTTTGTGTTGTCAGACTCACCGACTGGAATTTTAAACTGAGTGAACTTGATAGAAGGATTTGAATCATCAAGTATTATTCATTTTTAAAAAAAGTACAAATTAAAGAACTATTCTCTAGTGACTCTAAAAGGTCATGACTTTTTAACCCTTTAAGCACCTTTTATGTTATAATTCCTATGCTGCCACTGAACCAACACACATCACATGTTTGTAGTAAATATCAAAGTAGCTACTAATTTTCAGAAAAGTTTAGCTTTGAAAAAAATTATGCCTTTGCACAAACTACTGAAAGTGTCTGGCCAAAATTCAGAGAACACACACTACTAGCTCTCAGTAATGTTTTTTTTTATCTTTAGAAAATAAATTAATTAAAAGTCTAATAATGAATAACCTAATTAACTTTAAAAAAAAAAGAAAAAGAAAAAGATAACATTGAGCAGCACAACTTTTCTCGCCCCTCTTTTTTTGGGGGGACTTACTTATGCAACTCTTCGGATCCTTGTTTTGGCCAGCAATTAAAACCAAATTTGCAAATTTTCCCTTTGATGCAGAAGGAACATTATTAGTCCTGCCAAAGTTAACTGGAGTATGAACAAGGCTAAGTTCTTCGCATGCTGTTATTCCGTCCTTTAGGAATCCTTGTGAGAAATGTGCAGAAGCAGGGAAATCCTCTTTCAGTCTGATAGAGTCAGCAACTGTCTCTTCTTACAAACAGGAGCGTGAGATAGGATCACTTTTCCTTCAGCCAGTACCAAACTACTCTAATCTACAACGTGGTATCTACGTGAAGGTGGAAGTAGTTTGAAGTCAGTACCCGTGCTTTACACGTCTGTTCTTTGCGTCTGACACATCAGCACGTACAGCTCTTCTACAGCACTTGTCAGTCATCTTGATGAGCCATCCATCTTGAGATGGTTTGTTGCCTGAGGCGTCTTCTGTAAAGCCAACATAGGCATATTCATTGACAATGTGCAAGACAAGCAAAAAGTTTTGCTGTGGTTCATGTGGTCCATTCGATGCAAATCTGTGACGTGATTCTCTTTATTTTAGCATCAGGGCAATGTTTACTCATTAGTCTTGAACTAATATGAATATTTTGCTTGTCCATTTTCTGCTTTGGCCTTTGTTTGTGCCACTGAGCACTCAAATTTGTCACCCAGACACTTGAAAGGCCCTTTTTGCAGAAGCCCCACTTGGTGATAATCAGTATTAAACGTACACCAGCAGATTTAACACCATTCTTAATAAAGCAGCTGAATTGATATTTAATAAACCTCTCCAATGCAGAAGAATACAAATCAGTCAGTAGGAAGATCTGCATACTTTGTAGATTAAAAAGGCAAAACACACTCTCTTTGTGCTGTTCCAATAAAATAACATTTTAAAAAAGCAGAAAATGAAAGAAAAGCAAAAATAAATAAATAAATAATTAACACCACCTTCCCTTCCTCTTCTGTTATCACTGTCTGTGGTGTGCAACTATTGACACCTTGATGGATCGGTCTGGTTATTTAGGACAAACGTATTATTGGAGATGTGTTAATTGCGATATAATTACAGAGGATTAGATAGATCAGTTTTTATTTGCCTGATTTATGTGCAGTTGTTTTTTTTAACACTCCTTTCCTTTTATTTTAGTGTTAGAGAGTGTTTTTGCTGTCATTTACAGTTGCCCTAATTCCTCTCTTTTGTTTCACCATGTGTGCAGTGTCAGGGTTCCTGGGTCGTTGACCCAGTGATTTCAGTTTGTTCATGTTCAGTTTGGTTCGCCACATTAATGTTCTCACTTCCTGTTTTTTCCCGTGTCAGCTTGTCTCCCGTGTCATTAGTCAGATTATGTTCAGCCCTGTACTCACCTGTTTCCAATCATTGTCATCATTCAACCTGTGTATTTAAGTTCCTCGGTTTCACCAGTTCTCTGTCGTGTCATTGATGTTGATGTTCATGTCGTCCCTCCGTCTGTATGTTCAGTTAGTCAGCCAGCCATTCTTCCAGTCTTTCAGCCAGCCAGTCACTCCATCGGTCCTGCTTTGTTCACTCACCCTCCAATAAATCCTCTTCATTTCTGCACCGTGAGTCCAGCGTTTGGGTCATCTCTTCCACGCCTCCACACACAACCTCTGACATGCAGTGAAGATAATGTTACTCAAGTTGATGGCAATAGAAGCAAGCGCAATAAAAGCTACCGATGGCAGAACAGGGAAGCTAGTCCTGGACAGAGAACTAGCAGACTAACAGCTGTAAAGTTGGATGTAAAACCAAATGAAAACATTCAACTAATTCAAAAACGTTAAAAAATGTTCCTCCTCCCGAGCCCTGCAATCTTGTAGTAATCAAACCACTTTAAACTCAGTTTTCTACCTCATTGCAAAACACAAGGACGGCATAAAAAAGGTATATGCAGTCATTCGCTCATCCAGAGGCAAAAATAGACCGAATATCAGGGAACATGCAGCAGAAATACCGAACATATATAACACATAAAACATGAATCTGTTTCTATGACACAAGAGTAGAAAGAGATTAAAACAAAAACCTTTAATTGTTATACATTTAAATATGAGACAGTCTTTGAAGTATCTCAGCAATATTGGATTCAGACAGAAGAGAGCCTTTAAAAGATGAGATTAAAGCCAAAGAGACGATATTTGAAAGTTGAGTGATGAATCTTATGTTGCCCTAAGCATTTACACCATATAATCAGAGATCAGAAAATGTATTATGGAACTTAAACTTTAAAATGCCTTCGACTATTGTATCGTAGCAGCGTGATTGATGAGCAATGTATTACTTTTGAAAAGAAATTGGTCCAGCAGATTGCGTTTCATGTCTGTGTTGAGATAGTTTGTGACTGACACCTTGTCACAATCTAGGTACCTTGATGACAATCAAACCACATGCGATAAATAGTGTTGTGCAAAAGTCTTGAGCCAACCCTCATTTCTTTATACTTTGCTGGAAAATAGGTTAAGCAATTTACAAAAAAAAACATTTAAAAACGTTTAAAAGTCAATATTTGGCATGACCGCCTTTATTCTTCAATACAGCCTGAAGTCTCTTGGGGAAACGTTTTTAAGAAATGTTGTTTGACACTTTTTTCTTTATTGGATAGTGGAGCAGTGAGGATAGGAAAGTGGGAAGAGAGAAAAGAGGAGGACAGAAAGCAAAGGGCCGCGGGTCTAGGTATGCTTTTACTGCCATGACAGTGTGTGTGGACTCATTGTCAGGGGAAAAAATGAAGCCAGTCAGAAGCTTTCTAGATGTATTGTTGCACAATGGGTCGAAATCTGAATGCATTTTTTTGTTCATAATTCCATCGATTTTCACAAGATCACCCGAATACCAGCAGCTGAAATGCAGTCCCAAAACATGACCGAGCCTCCATTTTTTATGACATAGTCTGATTCCAGTGGTGGCTAAAAACTTTTAAACAAAATATGTATCCCGCCAAATTATTACATTAAATTGAAGCCACCCTCCAAAGTCAAAAACTACCCAAAATGGAGAGAATGAACAAATTAGGCTCAAGTGCAGATGAAATATGGGATAAAAAAATACAACTCTATGAGGTTTTTGTGTACCAGTTAAAATGTGTACTACTGTTATACTTACAGGACATTAAATGGAAATTTTACCAAACATGTACGATAAAGACGAGCAGTGTCATGAAAAATATTGTCTGCTTTGAAACCTGTCCTAGATTTGAGTTATCTTGAATTATGCAGATGCCCGTACAGCCTTATCCAAATACATACAAGTAGAACATATTCTGTGACACAACTGTTTAATAAAAGATAGTGTTTTGAAAACACCAGATATCTCACAGAGTATATATGTCAGCTGTAATGTATAATGCGCATCATGCCTGAAGAAAAGAGCCTGTGGACAAGTGTGGTGACATGACAATGTAAAATTTATCGCTCAAAATATAATGCACATCTGTCATATTTTCAAGATACTGAGAGGAGATTTACAGCTGTACAACAGCATTACATGCAAATAGTATTCATGAAAGCCAGCTCCATTTTACCTTTAGCCTTCACTATGGCAATGGAGCTTATCATAGGGCATCAAAGTGTCTGGTTAGGTAGGCTGCAGGAAAGGGTGTACTCCAGCTCTGTTTCAACCACCGGTAGCAGGACAATATATACGTATTAATAATTACAGTACTGAGCACAAAATGGCTTTTGTAGAAACATAATGATGTCTATAATACAGAAATCCATCCATGTTCGGGTCACAGAGGCAGCAGAGTAAGCAGAGCCGCCTAGACATTCCTCTCCCCAGCCACCTACTGTCACAGTCTGCAGGAGGCAGACCGAATGGAGAATGAGTGGAGGACTCAGCTGCGGACACTGACGAGGAGTCGGAATTACTTTAACGAAAAACGAGCCTTTATTTGGGGCTGATAAGAGAGCATACAAAAATTAAGCAAACTGGTTGAGACCAGACTAAGAAAACTATGATTAAACTATTATGAGACTGGAGAGAAAGCTATGAACGCTGAAAATACTAAAATATGAAGGGACACCATGAAGTCTAAACCTAGACATGGGGAAGGGAACACAGATGACACCACACTGAACACAGGAATACTGAGGGCTTAAATTCACACACGAGGTGATCAGGGGAAGTGGAGACACGTGAGGAAAACAGCTGACTGGAGTGAACATAATGACGCCACAGTGGAAGCGAAAGCTAGGTACATAGAACATGGAAACAAGACTTCCAAATAAACAGGAAACATTACGAGACGCAGACACGACATAAATTTAACCAGCACCACAGAGACATAAAGCATGACAGGTAGACATGAAGCAGGGAGACTTAGAACAGGGGAGGAAGCAAAGGACTAACACAGCAATCTAGGCATCGTAGCACTTAATAAGGTAAACTAAACTCAAACCAGAATACGAATAGAAAACAAAATACAATAAAACTCAAACACTGGGTCACACGACCCAGTACTGTGACACCTACTCCAGCTCATCCAGGGGGGACAAGCATTCCCAAACCAGCCAAGAGACATAATCTCTGCAGCGTGTCCTGGCTCTGCCCCGGGAATCACCTTCCAGGAGGATATGCCTGAAACACCTCACCTAAGAGGCATCCAGGAGGCAGGTTATGGTCAGGTAAAGAAATTGATTTCCAGAATACTTAATAAACACAGTGATTAAATGTGTTAAAATTCATAAATAGACTCATAAATACTTAAACATGCTCAGATCTCAATGACAACAGCAGACGGTGAATTTCCCCCCCAAAAAAATAATAGTTGCCAGATAATTTTAGGCAGTCATGCACTCATATGCAGCTGTGTGGCAGGCAAGGTGGGACCCAAACGCAGGAATCTGAGACAAGGGAAGTTACTGGGAACAATAGAGCATGGAAACACAGAGCAAACGGGGATGACACGACAACAAGCAGAGGGAGACTAAGGACTAAAATACACACAGGATGACGAGAGGCAACAGGTGGGAACACAGGTGGAACCAATACAGACTAACAAGACAATTGAAGCAAAACTGAACACACTGTACACAGGATGAGAGACTGTCTACATAAAACAGGAAGTACAACAAACACAGAGACAAAGACTAAGCCACACAGGCTTGACACAGGGATCAAGGCGAAGCAGACATGGGAACATGACTGACTGGGAAGACAGAAAGGGAACACCGAACACAGAGACAGGAGAAAAAACTGAAAAATCACAATGAACTGAAGGCTAACCGAAACATAATTAATACATGAAGTAAAAATAACCAGAAACCTAAGAATCACATGGAATATTTAAAAATTAACATCAAAATGTCCAGAAACTTAGAAACACTGGGTCAGATTACCATGACATATGCAAAGCATGCACAGCTGCCGCTTTAAACCATCTAGATCTGAACAGTTTGCGGGATGGTCTTAAAAGTGAAAAGGGCAGGTAGAGCTTTCTGCCAAATTAGTCACTAAAGGAAAAGGAAATCCATCCTGACATTTAAGGTCTCAGAGAACTTTACATAGGATTTTTTATTATTAAAAAAACAATATTATAACATAATATTCATCTAATAGGAACACCATAATTATACAGTCACATTGTGTTTAATGACGTGTGCATAAAGCTGGTATGAATCCTGCTATTAAGATCAATGAACGTCAATATATCTCTATGGGTGTTGGCATTTTGTGTATGTACACCACAACAGTGGATTTTAGTTAAAATAATCAAGATGTGACTGAAGTGCCGATGTTCAGCTTTAATTCAAGGAGTTCAAAATAAATAAAGAGCATTAATCCATCATTTTCAGAGGCCCGGAAGTAATTGAACAAGTGACTGGCGAGCAGCTTCAAGCTAAGGTAAGGTTTTCATGCTATTTTAGGGCAGATGAAATAGGCATCGTATCTAAGGTTCATTCAAAGTGTTTAATTTGTATTTTGTAGCTTTTCACTTTAATTTTTAAAGATATGCCCCAAAGACATGCTGAATTATTCAGAGAAACTGCAAAAACTTTAGGAATGGCCAAATTAAAAATCTGGTATATTTAAAAAAAACAAAATAATGAATTCGCTGGCAGCTTAGCAACATCGAAAAACCTAAAGTCAACTAAAGTGACAGTGAGAGTGACAGAATTATCTTCATGGTTAAGGAAAGCAGCCTCACAACATCATTTTGAAAGTGGCAGGAGTATCACTGTCAAGGTCAGGAGAGGCCTTCATAAATGAATGCAAATGCAGAGGGTTTATAACTAGGTGCAAACCACTGGTTACACTCAAAAACAGAAAGGCAACATAAGACACTGCCTGAAAACGTCTAAACCAAGATTAGCCTGTACCTCAAAAACGGGAAAAGAAAGTGCTGGAGGAGAGAAACAGCTCATGATCTGAATCCTACCACATTATCTATCAAACATGGGGAGGTAGTTTTATGGCATGAGCATGTAGGGATGCCAGTGGAACCAGCCTGGCGGTGTTTATTGATGATGTGACTCCTGATAGACGTAGCAGGATGAATTGTGAAGTGTACAGGGCTCTACTCTCTGCTCAGATTCAGCCAAATGCTGAAAAATGGATCAGGCTGCACTTCACAGTGCAAACGGATAATGACCCAAAATGTAAAGGCAGCCCAAGAGTTTTCTCAAAGCAAAGAAATGGGATATTCTTCAATGGCCAAGTCAGTCACCTAATCTCAACCCAACAGAGCATGCTTTTCAGTTATTAAATTCAAAACTGAAGGCAGAAAGTCCCACAAACAAGCAACTGAGGATGGCTACAGTAAAGACCTGGCAGCATCTATAGGGTGGAAACACAACGCTTGGTTGTGTCTTTGAATCGTCACATTTAAAATTGTGTTATTTAATCTAGTAGTAGTACAAAAACTATTTTCTTAACACTTACATCACATATTTTGACAATATAACCTGTCCTGAACTTGTATTCTGATGTTACATGGAGCGCTCATTATCCATTGGTTTTGGCACAGACTGTCATGTGACCATTGCAATTGTGCCATGACCTTTTTTTTCTTTAATCTCACAGTGATGTAGTTTGGATTAGTCATTTAAATGTCTTTAAGTGTTAAAACAATGTCAAATAATTCTACAGCACTGTCAAGAATAATTTCCTTGACCTCAGCTACAGTTGTAACAGTTGTACTATCCATTAACATGGCATTTAGCGTTATTATACTGTCAAATTCATTCATAATGAACAATTAATGAACAATAATTTAACTTTTAGAATGTAAGAGTTGAGGCCGTATTTTTCACGGCTACAGACCCAGATTTAGCGTAAGGCAACCCCACTGTAGGATGATGTCTGCAGATTTCTTTCTCTTTTTTTACTTTTTCTTGATAAAGCCATGGTGACATGCTTCACGTGCACACACCACAACTGGAAGCATTACAAAATGCGTTGCGCTATCCCTCTTTCAAGGAAAGGAAAGAAAACAACTCAGGAGACATCCAGTTCAGCCAGGTGCAACGATCCATCAAAGTGATCCAGAGGCAATGTTTTTCCAAAATTGCTTCAGAACAGTAATAGAGCATGAACTTCGGCTCCACTTCAGTCCTCCGTCCTAATTTTCTCTCTCTCTCCCTTTCTTTTTTTGGTCTTACTTTCTCTCCATCAGTCCCTGTTGATAAATCTTTGAAATCTGATAATCCTGGTTTTGCACTCGTATTAAACACATTTTAACATAAAATGACAAATAAAAAACTTTAAAAAGCAACTGGGGCAAACCGAACTCAGCCAATCCCAAATGAGAGTGTAGGAAAAGCTGTATATGAAACTGGTAAAATTGTGGCTTGTTTGTTTTTCTTTTAATGGTCCATATAAAAGTGCTTGAGAAATAAGAACAGAATGTGAAAATTATTCTGTAGGATGAGAATACAAGAGTCAACAATCCTGTCTCCCGATTCAGAAAGCCCTCGGAAAACAGCCACTGCTGGCACACCTCAGTCAAAGAACCAACAGGAATTCTGCTAGACTGTTTGTTTCATTACATTTCTCCTTTGCAGCTGCTGATCCAGCTTCAGTCCACAGTATAGTTGTGATCAAAATTAGCTTCTGTGACATTTCCTGGCGGACGTGATGACATTTTATTTTGTGATGAAAGCCATGTGCTAATGAAAATGCACTCTAGTCATTGGAATTTATCAGATGGGTCGCTAGTGAAATGGATCAACTACTTTTCTGCACAAGCAACAGCTTGAAGTCACATATGTGCCGTTTTGATGCACCTGCCAAAATTTTGATCTTAATAAATTCATGTAAAACATTCTGCTAATGTGCTGCAGTCTAAAATCATAGTTAGTTTCATCCCACCTATGGATGACTAGTCAAATGAAATTTTCCCCTTTTAAACCGCCTCTTATGGCTCACGGTTTCTCCTGCTCTTTATACTTGCTGAAGCTGCACTGTTGAAAACACTACATAAGCATATAGCAGAGGAGCAAGTCTGGCTCAGCTGGCAAGAGCGCCGCATTATAACCCATTATGGTTCAGAGTTCACCTGCCTTTAATGTGTTAGGAAATTAAATACCCCATTAACATCTATTGTGGAATCCCAAAAAAGTGCAATACGCAATTGTACCCAATTAATGTTCATTGTGAATAAGGTTACTGAACAATGCCTTCTGTAATAACTCTTTCAGCAACCAATTGCCCGCTATGCAAGGAAGAGAAAAACAACAACAACTCTATTTACAGTAAATGTGTGATTTCAATGTATTCCATCGACTGTACAACGATAAAAAGCCTTATTTAAACTTTAAATACGCCTATACACCTCCACCATTACTGCTATGCTTTGTTGCAAAATCATTTCTACAATAATCGAATTAACACTACTCATTGAATTTTTTAATATTATTGGAAAGGCCGGGCTTAATTTATCTCCTGTAGTCAGTTTGGGGGAAGGTCTGTTGTAGAATTTAAATTGACATTCCCACCAGAGCGGCTTGTCTGGGCTGATTTACCTCATTTTAATTGGAAAAGATGTTATTACTTCTCAGTCCAGTCAAGGTCCAGTATTGGTATTGTTCTGACTTTGAGGCCCAAAGGAATCATTTCTGTTTAGTGAACTTTTCAAAGAACAAATGTGAAAAAAGCCAAGGTGTTCTTCAGATAGACAATCCTGAGCCGCATCAGTGGTACAGTTGAGCCGTAAAAGAATCTACTGTGCTGTGGAAATTGGATGCTGAAGTAGGTAGGCAGCAAAGCCAACGTAAACTCAATCAGGTGAATCAATGTGTTTGTTCAAATGTGGGTAGAGCTTAAAGCAAGCAGTAAAAGTTTGTCTAAGGTAGAAGTTAGAGCAGTGAGAGGCTGATATAGCACTACTGATACACTACACAGTGATGTGACTGGTATGATGACTGCATAGTTTAGTAGAACGTTAGTATAGTATTGATTATGAAGGGTGCATGTACTGATTTTTCAGTGGGATTCTCGAGCCCTTAATTATTGCCTTGGACATATGTGTATAATGATTTTCTCCTGTAGTTTAGTAATGCTATGTTCTATAGGTTTAGCTTGCATAGGCGGTGCGTCACATCAATTTTGGGCTGCTATAGTATTTTTGAGACTCGTATCAATACCAATATTTGATCATTTAAAAAAATCAAAATATCAGGACATATTTCTCCTTTTTTCAGATGCAAGAAGCATAAAAAAGATTTCCCTAAAATTTGTCATTTACTCATGAGTCCTTAATAATATGATAATGCTGACTCTGCTTGGATGAGCTGCTTGTTGTGTTCGTGGCGCTCTAAACACATGTTGTCCTCTGGTGTATCAACACTCATAAAAGAGTTAAAGGGTGTTTCTCAAGTCTCTTTACATTTTATAAATGTTGATACCAATACATTGCCAAATAGCTAATATTGGTGAATATATCTGCCAATATATGGTCCCAAATATATTTGAATTATATTTGAATAGTTGAATTTATATTACTCTAATGTGTTGTAAATGACACTAAATTGTTACAAATGTTAGTTAAAGATGATTCACCGGGGCTAGACTCTGTCGACATTATAGTGTGTTATCATGTCAAGGATAATTGGAAGTGTGGGAGGGAATACCAATCACGGATACTGAGGACAGAATGATGGTTAAAGAAAATAGTGAAAGCCCAGAACAGTAATTGAGCTGCCTGCAGAGATGTGAGAACATATATGATATGACCATTTTAAATCCAATATAGGTTAGCATGTGTGTTAAAATCACATGCAGGTATAAAGATTCACTAGAGAAAACATCTGCCTCCATATCAAATTAATTTTCTACAACTACACTGCATTTTTCAAACATTACATTTACAATAGCGACAGAAAAAAATGCATACCTGATAGAAATCCTTTGATAAAGTAGGCAAGGTTAAAATGAAAGGAAGATGTGACTGTAGTTTCATTCTGTTGTAAGGTTAAACTCACAAAGTGCTGATGGGAAATTCAAATTGTTCCTACATTTAGCTGTAGGCATCCCCAAGAGCAAAATTAGTCCATCCTCAAAAATAATTTCCTCATTGTATCCTTTTTATGCATCAGGTAGCTGTATCATATGAGTATACTGTCATATAGTTGTGCAAACATAATTGTTTGTCTCCAGAAAAAGACCACTTTTATATAACCACCCTGGAAGCTTCCCAAGGAGGAGCAACTAGCAGCAGCTTGTTATAATTGCTCTACAAGAACAGAGCGAGTTTGTAACAAGCCCATCTATGTCTCCCTCTCCTCAAACATAGATGAGGACGAAACATTCCAGACATCAGAAAGGGAGGTAAAGCAATGTTGGAAGCCCCCGTCCAACGACTTGCATCGTATGTACCGGCTTCACAAGGATGACAGTGCAGGATGAATGTGGGGAGTTAAAACAATAGCAGCATTACTATAACGCAGGAGCAACCTGGAATTGAACCAGCCACAAAAAAAGGTGAATTTGACAAAATTGTTTGGAGCTATTGAGTCTTCCTTTTATAAACACGAAGCAGGGTTGTTGCGCTCCTCTCGGACTGTGATGCTGCCCACACACAGTCTGTGTGTATATGTGCACAGTTAAAACGAATCCATAAATACTGAGCTTATGGGAGGAGTGGGAGGGGTGGGGGAGAATTAACTGTTCCACACGACTGGCTCTGACACCTCAGCTGTGACTTTTGTTCAATGTAACCGGAGAGAGAGAGAAATTGTGCTTCCAGAATGAAGCTTCCAAGATCATGGCACGATGGCTGAATCCTCCCAGAACATTTGAGGCGATGAGACAATGGCAGTGTAACACTCAGCACTATTTTAAAGATGATCTTCAGTGTGGCGTTATCACTTCAAGGCTTGCGTCGCTCCTTTGCTGTTGGAGTGGTGTAACAACACTGCCCCCTGCTGATTTTATTGTGCACAACAGCTCATATACAACGGGCACGTCCACACTCGGGTGTACACTCGCCTGCTCTCTTCGGTAAGAAACGGATTAAATGATAGAGTCTATATTGCTGTCAGGTGACACGAGGGGCAGCGCCACACAAGCAGAGCAGTGCCATAAATCTGTTTCCTTATCGTGTTGTCTTTTCTAATTGCCAGCTGGCTTTGTGCACCTCTCTGGGTGTGTATTTATCTGTGTGGTCCCATATGTTGCCTGGTCACAATTTGCAGTAAATAATTTTTCAAAAGCAGCCATAACAGATGTAGCCATATTGGATATAATCGGTTTGATTTGACAAGTTGCTTAAAGGTACAGATACAGTAATACAGTGCTTCATTCAGTGCAAAAAAGCGAGAATAAAAATGGAAAGACAGATTAAAATATAATAATTATTGGGATGAAATAAAAGTTAGCATTAAAGTGGAACAATGATGCTAAACCTCACAAATAAGAGGGAAAAACAAACCTGATTTCTTTTCTTTTCTTTTTCAACAATATTCCCCCGGAAAGATGATTTTCCAAGTGGGAAAAACATCAAGGTGTCCAGCGTGCATCAAGATTAAAAAAAGAAAAAAACTCCTCTCAAAAGAGAAGAGAACCTGAGAGGATTCAGGTACAGAGGCAGACAGAAAGGGAAAGTGGATGCTGCTTTTGGGCACTACATTTTTTATATCATCAAAATGTATATGTCTGTATGTTACTAAGGAGATGGACATGAATGGATATGAATGGATATGAATATAGGCTCAAGATAAACGCACGCTGCCCTGAAACTGCCGACTTAGTCATGTGTTTTAGCTCACACTTACAAACTGGCACTATCCCTCCTTGTTTTATCACCGATGTCATATTCTCCCGTTAGTCACAGATTCGTGAGACAAGCCCATTTACGTCCTTATCCTCCATTACCACCACAGCACGAAAACACAGGAGCTAAAATCATCTTTTTTCTGGGTCAGCGAGGAAGCGAGAGATGAGTTTTGGAGCTCTAGGATACGTGTCTCATCTTGTTCAGTCCAATGTTCTGATTTCTGACTGCTGTTCCCATTGTTTTAGCTTAATCAAAGTAACCTTTCAGTGATGCTAATCACAACCAAACTGGTCATGCTCTTGCCACGGGCAAGCTGTGAGTTAAACATGAGGCATTTGAGCTGCTTAATGACCTGCATTTTTTTCTCCCCCCCCCCATGCGCACCTCTCATATGCAAATTAATGCAGCAAGGTACTCCCAAAATCTAATCAGATCATCAGCTCTCCAGGGGAAACCTGTGGTGAAAGTGTGTTTGTTGGTGTATTTTGAATAGTTCTTGAGTTATCGTGTTTGGAAGAGAACAACGTCTCTACAGACAGAGTGGGAGAACTATAAGATAGGAGAGGAAATTACAGTGTAACTAACAACACAATAATATCACAATATGTTGTTCATATATCTGCAATACTTGATGCATTGGAATATCTGTGTAATGGAAGATTTTTCTGTCTCAGTACTAATGTAATATGGAAAAAACAAACAAACAAGAAAAACAACATAGTATTTAATAGCCAAAATAGATGATTGACAATGTGATTCTGCTGTCCGAGGTAACACAATGTCTTCTTCTTTCTTGATCTTGGGTGATGGACATGAAAAAAATTCGAATTATGGTGTCAACAACCAAGTCGAGCTGCAACAATCCAAACTTTGGCCAAACTCTGAATTTAATAAGAAGCAATGCATGTATTATTTCTCAGCCTGTAAACCTACGTCTGATAAAACATGTAGCCATAGTGTTTCAAATATGGATGCCGCTGCTACAGACTGTAAAAAAAAAAAGATGGTTCGCACACTCGAGTTCATCCAGGTAACACAGAATACCTATACAATCACCAAAGTTTTAACTTATTGTAATTTACATATGCTAATTCACAACATACATCATCATCAAGGTTATAAAGCTAAATAGAGTAAGACTCAGCATGTCTCTTTAAGCAAGCAGTTTAAAGCCAGTATCTCATAACATGTGAAAATTTGAATTTTTAAGTATAAAACATTATCATTTCATCCTATTCTAATTGGCATTTGTGTGGAATTATTTTTTAGCATTGTTAAGGTAAATTATTTACTTAAAGTCCTATACAAACAGTGTTGGTCAAGTTACTTGAAAAAAGTAATCAGTAACTAATTACCGATTACTTCCCCAAAAAGGTAATCCCGTTACTTTACTGATTACTTATTTTCAAAAGTAATTAATTACTTAGTTACTTAGTTACTTTTTAAAAACACGATTTACAACCTGAATAGGTGATAAAGCGATAGATCTTTCAGCCCATTTCTACTTTTTCTGCATAATCCATAATACAAAATGTAATCAAATGGAAAAGTCCCTTTTTAAAACTTGTTTTATTAGTTTTAACCTTTTAACTTTATGCATCAAGCAAAAATTTAATTGCATGTAACATTCTCTGACTGGAAGAAATTTGTTTAACATTTAAACTTATTTTCTGCACATTCCAGCACATAAAATATATATATTTTTTGTGTTTACACTCACTCTTTCAAATAGATGCAAGTAAAACACAGCAGAAAATAAATAACATCAAAGACTCAGCGGTCCTGTTGCTCTATTTTCACCTGTAATTTGATGATCTTTTTTTCCTAAATTTTACAGACAAGACAAAAAGCCGTTGCTGTTGCCACTGCGGAGGCATAAAATGAACGAGCACAGACGTAGTGCATGCTGCAACCGATGTATTGTTAATATGTGAACAGAGGCTAGCTTTATGTTCTGTTCAGTTAAATGTTTAATATGATACAGCTACAGCAAGAGGTTTGACTGTGGACAGTGTACCCGCAGGCAATGCACGGCATGTGTAGTATATTATGTCAGACGAAGGCTTTCAAAGGGTTTTTTCATTTGCATTTATACGTTCTAAAGTGGGAAGAGCAGCATGAAAACATTCAAATGCAAATCAAGGGAACAACATGGTTAGGCCTGTTGTGTGTCTTCTACTAGAACAGATCACATACCTACTGGTGATCCAACTAATCGAGATCTTTTATGAGACCTCAATATGAGATCAAATTAATATCGGAGTCATGCACACAGTGGATTCATGGTGACTTTTTTCAAACAGCAGACAGTGATTCAGCAGGTCAGAAAAGCTTGTGCATAGCTGTGTTTTCCACTAGATGGTATTGTTGTCTCTCCTTGATTCACTCAGGGCTCCAAAAATAGCCTAGAAATGTAATCCCTGGCTCATAAACAGCTGTTTTATCTCATAAAAACCTATTCTCCAAAAGAAAACACATGCTCCAGCTATTCACAGACACCCAGAGGTCCATTTAGAAGAAGAAATATTATAACCACAAAACAGTTTATAGGCTAGAAGGCTCTATGAATATCAACAAGAAGATTATTTCATAGCCAATATAGAAAAAAATGAATATAACATTATTAAAAATGATATATTCTGCCATATTAAAAGTACTTAACACACTATGCTCAATTACATAGTGTTTAACTGCAATATTCAATAATGTAACTATGCCTAAAAACAACACAAATCTCGTATTAACTGTGTCGAATATATCTATTTGCATGGGCAACGGCAGCTGCTATTAGCTTAAACTCGTGCAGATTTTCATATAAATTTTAATAATATCCAGACCTCAGAATATTTATGTCAAGTTGTCAAATTACCCATAGAGTTGACATGATTAAAACATCTTACTGCCTCATTTTCATCGTCATTTTCAATGTGTTGAAATAATTTCAGGTAACAGTTTCTGGTCAAAACTAACCCAAATCATACACGGTTCCCATTTCTTCTGTTTTCATGTTCCTGACTAACACCAGTGCCACACAGACACAAGCTGTGTTTTCTGACATATTTTTGCCACAGCAGTGGGCATTTGGAGCATAGTGAGCATGCAGATGGACAGTGAAGAAGCTGATTGTGCAACAGAGCGGTTTAAGAAGTTCATACTCAAGTTGTTGTGTTTCTCTGTGTCAGAAATTCATGTCACAGCTGGAATCAACTGAAACCAGGATGGACTAAACCGGCTGCAGACCACTGACCTGGAGACAGCCTACAACCTGCTTCTAATGGCTAATATTTGAGCCTAGTGAGGATTTAATGCGTTTTGCATTTAGGATTTTTCAAACAAATGTCTGATGTAATAAAAGGTAACCACTAAAGAACCATGTGAAACACTTCAACAGCCAGTGCTCCATCAAACTCTTTGAAAGCATGCATATGTATATGAGTAATTTATTTTTATGATCAACAAAATCACTCTCTTGGGCCTTTAACGAGTCATTAATCTTTATAACATGAAGTGAGTTATGCAGAAACTGGCCTAGGGCCCCTGTAATTGGTTAGTGTTGATCTTGTGATATACATTATATCAATTCCACGCTAATAAATGTCTACCTGCAGGTATTCTCACACTGTGAAATGTTCAGTGTTCTTAGGGGACACATCACAGGAATGATGACCATATGGAGAATATCGTGAAAGTGAGCTTCTGCAAAGTAAAGCACATTCTTCCCGAGTTGTTGAGTCTGTATAAATATTTCACTTGATTAAGTATGAAAAATCATATGCAGACAACAATATTAACTCTGACTATAAAGGGCCCATTTCTAGCTGTCACTGGATCACTGTCACCTCACTACATGTCTTGGGTTCAAACCAACTGCCTGACTGGGTCTTCTCTGTGCATGTTCTCCAAATGCATGGGTTCTTCCTGGGTTCTTCACTTTCCAGCCCAAGTAGAGACCAGCATGTTAGGCTAACTGGTGATTCTAAATTGGTCAGAAGTCTGACTGTGAAGGTGAATGGTTGTCTGACTCCTTAATATACCTAAGTTAGGCTTAACCCAACAGCCCAAAGGATTAACAATGCAAATGATTATTAAATAAGCAAATGTCTTTTGCCAGTTCAGTCAGAAATCCTTTGACTTTTAACATGGGAACAAAGATTTCATTGACACCTGATACATAAATAATACTGCAGAGGGAAATATCTAGTTAATAATTAACACGTCTCAGATTAATGCAGATTATGAGGACAGATATCGACTGACACCATCCAATAATCTGCACTTTACACTTCACAGATGAGGAGAAGTTTTAAAATTAAGTCTATAGAAATTCTGTTGCCACATTGTGGAAGGAGGTCAAAGCAGTGCTTGGCAGTTTCATTAATATGTGTTCATTGCATTCGCATCATATTTGAATGAAATTTAAGCCTAAACTGGTGATGAAAATGTTCTCTTTCCAAATAAACAGACTGATGTCAGTACAAAATGAGCATTAAATTAAAATTAAAGTATCTGATTGAGATCAAGAACACTGTCCCAGTGTGTGGTGAAAAGGATAATTGCCTGAAATGTTATCCAAGTTTGAAACACCTTTGCCAAAAGCAATTTCTGGAACTGGCTTTAACCACCAAGAGTAACAGTCGTCACATTTAAATGTTTCCATTTCCAAACACTTGCAAGCCGGCTGACTACCAATGCTTTCTTCTGTGCCAGGTGACTAACTGCCAGGCCTCAGCATCAGGGAGTGATAGAGGGGATGAAATTTCTCACCGTGACGTGACTAAAACATTTAAGGAGCATTCAAACTGAATTTAAGAACATGTTTAGGTTGCTTTATCAGCGAATGGGCATAAGTTGGGGCAAATGTATAAAATGTAAATAAAAACAGAATGCAATGATTTGTAAATTTCATAAACAGCATATTTTATTCATAGTAAGCCATATAAAAGATTTCAAATGTTTAAACTGAGGCGTTTAATTTGATGGGCGAAACACATCTCAAAACAGCTGGGACAGGGGCAACCAAAGGCTGAAACAGCTGGAGCACCATTTCACAACGAATTAGGTTAATTGGCAACAGGTCAATAACATGATTAGATATAAAATGAGCATATTAGAGCGATAACATGCAATAAACTGTAGAACAAATTGTGGAACAATTTCCAAATGTTTGTTAAGTTATCAAGACATCAGGTACAGTGCACTATATAAAAAATTCTGGGTGTATGGAGAAATCATTCTGTGCAAGAGATAAGGCTGAAAATCAGTGCTGGATGCTTATGATCTTTGGGCCCTCGGGCAGCACTGCATTAAAATCAGGCATGATTCTGTCATGGAAATCATTGCAAACACTCAGGAACTCTCCCAGAAATCATTATCCGTGAACAGAGTTCATGTGCCGTCCACAAGCGCAGATTAACAGTCGGACATGCAAATAAGAAGCGATATACTTTTTTTTTGTCATGGTCTTCTCTGTGCCGAAGCTCTTTCAAAATGGATGAGACAACGTGGAAAACTGTTCTGGGATCAGATGAGTCAAAATTTGAAATTTGTTTGGGAAAACAAAGACGTAGCATCCTCTGGGCTAAAGAGGAGAGGGACCATGTGACTTGTTATCAGCGCTCAGTTCTAAAGTTTGCATTAGCGCCTGTGGTATGGCACCTTGCACATCTGGAAAGGCAACATCGATGCTGAAAGGTATTTGCAGGTTTTGCTGCATATTCTCCCATCCAGGTCTTTTTCAGGAAAGCCCTTGCACATTTTAGTAAGACAATTACTTGCTACATGCTTACTGCATCTATTACAACAACATGGCTTCATAGTAGAAGAGTCCGGGTGTGAACTAGCCTGCCTGCAGTTCAGACATTTCCCCAACTGAAAACATTTGGTCCCTCATGAAATGAACGATACAGACGATCTAGGACTGTCAAGTGGCCAGAGTCCCCAATAAGAAAAGAATGGGACAGCATTCCTCAATTCCCAGACTGCTTTTAAAAGAAGAGGGTAATAAGTACTAAACATGGAACTGTCCCAATTTTATTTATTTATTTAAATCATTGCAAATCATTGCCTTTACACATTTTTCCACAGCATCCAAACTTTGTTGGAATTTGCATTTGAAGTATAGTAATGCTTTTTCAGACACCCTGGCTCAATCTGTGTAGCACCAGTTGACTGATTGACTATGAGCTTGCAAGAAAATTCATCAAAGTGTTTGCCTTCACATGCGTGCTCTTGTTATTTACTTTTTCTGCTTTCGCATTACAAAACAATTACAGTAGATGCATGGAGTGATTGCTACTGTAACAGAGCATTCCTTATTTCAGGAGTGACTGGCTGGCCTTCATTACAAACCATGCAAACATTAGCAGCATCATATGTCCAAAGGGGAAAAAATGTTTATGCTGTAGACACCTTTTTTTAAATGAGTGATAAGTGTCAGATCATTTCTTCTTTAAAGTGTTATTCCAAGCTGGCAGTGTCTTGTTTTTATTGATCAGAAGGGATGAAAAACATGTTGCAAGAAAACAAAAGTTACTGTGAAATATCAAAACTCACGGCTCTCTAAGAGGCAGTGAAATGTCTCTTTGCTGTTCTGCATTTTCTACTAGATAAATAATCCTGTGAAGATGGCATAACTGCACTTCTCTTCTTATTCTTTAGCTAATGTGAACACAATTTACACATTTATTTTAATCAGGAGCAGCAGATCGACCTAATGTAAATTAAAGAGAATAAAGCGGGTAAAAACTAAATGAAGGGTGTTCTGGACTCCAAGTGATTTTTGATAAATGAATGACTTGTTATACAAATATTTTTAAGCTATCAGTATATGACTTTCACTGGGAAAATGCTGACCTGAGGTGATAAGCCACCCAGAGCTTGATGCATCTTGCCTTTTGATCAGTGCAGCTTGTAGATTACACCCGCACTTGTATGGCATTTGCTCTGTAAACTCAGACTCTTAGGATTTTTTTCCACCCCTTTAGGGTTAATGTTGTATTTCTTCTGATGATAGCAGAGGTGGGCATACTTCAGGCAAGGCTGCCTAGTTCCAAGATGAGTTCTTCTTTGATTTTCTGTAGAAACGCCTTTAAGCATGGTACGATTTCAGATGTCCTATACACACCATATTTCCTACATAACATTTTAATTCAGTGTTTAATATAACTGCCATTTTAGGGGCAGAATTTTTGGGAGAAAAAAAATCTGCAAGATCCCCGAGTGTTCTGCCAAGTAAACTCTTGAGCACAACCATGTTATTTTTTACTCATTCTCGAAATATGATTGGGGGGATTTTTCAGTGCACAAAAGCAAACTTTGATAGAAAAAGTTTTGTCAGCAGTTATCACGATTTATACAGTAACGGCAATTTCAGATAAAGAAGCAATGTGATTTTCTTTTCTTTTTTCTGCTTAATTCCACTTCCACCCTTGGTGCTGTTTAAGTTGAGGGATTGAAATACTTTGAAACTTTGCTCTTAAGAGTAAAAGAATAAGACTCCTCACTCCCTCAAAACCGAAGAGCATAAACGTGGGGTTTCTAAACATACTGAAGAACTGAGGCAGGGTGGCAATGAAGACTTCCTTCATTGAGATCCAGACGCTTAAAAATCGTCACAATTTAGCCGTTTTTATTTCAATTTTAGAGATTTATGTCAAACCTATTCGGTTTTGGTGTCACGGTTTTGGTGGCCTGCGGGTTACATAAATACATAATAAGCTATTATAAATGTTGATCTTCCTCGAGGTTAATAAGTGAGCTCCATTCAGCTGGAATCGCTCTTACACGTCTTTTACACGTGTAACCTGCTCGCCGCTGGCAAACCATTTGTTGCGACTGCCTTAACAGCTTGATGTAAATGGAGGCTCTTAATGGCTTTATTAAGGTTATTGGGCGCGCAGCTGCATGACGTCACGCCCTCGCACGCTGCATCTCCAGCTTCTGCGTTTTTTTCCATTAGAGTGGAGGACAGTCCAGATCAAACCGCGTTATTTTAGGTTTTACGCTTTAAAGTCCTTTCATCTAAACGGAGTATTCTTCCCCTTTTTTTCGTTTAACTGGATGTAAAAATAATAAATAAATTAAAAAACAAACACTTTCATTCCATTCCAGGTAGTGATGGACTGCTGAAGATAAAATAATCCATTTTTCAAGTTGGACTGATTGCTTTTAGGGTTTTGTAATGTGATTTCCAGAGGTTCTGTTTGCAAAGTTTTCCTCCTCCAACCTGCAGGACTGCGTCGGACTAAGGACCCCCGCAGACAAACAGGAGTTGACACGAGCAGGGTGAAGTGGAGATGGCCCATCAGCGCGCTTCCTTGCGTCTCACTCGCTTTTTGTGTCGTCCTAAAGTCCGGCAGGTTCGCACGGTTTGGTTTTAGCCGCCGGACTCCGGTGGAGAGCTGGGATTCTCGGGAGTGAGAACGCTCTGCTACAGGATGCTTCGTCTTTTTCTCTCGCACAATGTGCAACCAGAGGACAAGTGGATCAGTTTGACAAGTTCTCGTGTCATTTTCTTTTAATCTCGGAAACACCTCGTTAAAAAAGAACATTTTCGAAAGCGCAATGATTTTAACAACTTTTGTCATTACACTGTCCTTTCTGGGTAAGTGCCACATTCATCTGTTGAATTCCTATAATTTATACATAAACATGCGTTTTGAAACGGCGCGTGCTCCTTTGCAGTTCATATGAATAAATTCAAGCAACAGAAGGGTGGTGGTGAACAAGGAGCGTCCTTCGCCAAGCGGCAAAGGAGAAGTTCATTGAACTGATTTGTTCTGCTTGCTGGGACACGGTTGTGAGCCTCCGGGGTTCATAGCTTTTCTGGTGCTCGCTGCATATTTGCGTGTCAGCAGTAATGTGTAGCCTATGTGCGTTAGGAAACAGCACCACAACAACAAAAGTGCTCTCCAATTAAGCAGTGTGTGCTGACAGATGTCTAAACTGTGCGTAATGCAGTGTCAGTAAAGTAGTTTACACGGACTACACAAATCATTCTCACTCACTCTTGTTTCTTACTCCCAGATTCTGTGTTCACCCTGAAGGGTGACAGCGGCTCGGCATCCCGAGCCGTCCGACTGGACTGCGTAAAGGCCAGTGAACAATGTCTAAAGGAGTACTCCTGCAGCACCAAGTACCGGACAATGAGGCAGTGTGTGGCGGGGAGGGAGAGCAACTTCAGCGCGGTCCACGGTGCCGAGGCGCAGGGCGAGTGCCGCAGCGCTATAGATGCCATGAAGCAAAGCCCCCTTTACAACTGTCGATGCCGAAGAGGCATGAAAAAGGAGAAGAACTGTTTGCGGATATTTTGGAGCATATATCAGAGTTTACAGGGTAATTCATGTGCATTTATAGTAGAGGACTGAGCATTAATAAAGATTACTCAAGTAAAAGCATCACTACATGTTAGTCCTGAACTTATAAATGTACTCATGTAGATTTATACTTAAAGGCACAGAAATATAAAGTATTTAAAGTATAGTGATTACAAAGTAGGCTGAACGCCTCCTGTTGTTCTATGATATTACATACTGCTGGACAGTTACCACTCATGCGTTGGTAAAGGTGGAACAAATTTGCAAGGTTATATACTGCAATAATACTTCAGTTTTTATAAGTTTATCACAAATGTCAAGAACCTGCAGAGTAGAGACAAATCTGTACCTCAGACCTGTACCTGGGTGAGCTACTTGACTTGAGGTTATGTCTGAACTCATCATCATCAAAGTTTATCAGTCTACATATCTGTTTATGACTTCAAGAAGGGAACATTTTTTGTATCTGTAATATCACAGTGAGACACACGCCAAGATAAACCTTGTTCTCACACTGCATCAAACTGGGATTAATCCCATTTGATCATAATAAATCCAAATTTATGCATCTGATATTATGCTGTTAGAGAAGACAGCATTTACACACAAACACACACGTTTGCTTTTTGCCATGC
Organism: Aulonocara stuartgranti; assembly: GCF_965226115.1. Classification (NCBI taxonomy): domain Eukaryota; kingdom Metazoa; phylum Chordata; class Actinopteri; order Cichliformes; family Cichlidae; genus Aulonocara; species Aulonocara stuartgranti. The sequence continues at coordinate 14,125,079 of NC_138959.1, read as the reverse complement.
AGGTAACGATTTGCTGGAATACTCTCCATATGAACCAGTGAATAGCCGCCTCTCGGATATCTTCCGCCTGGCTCCCATCATAGCTGGTAAGAACCTGTTTTTGCATTCCTGAGGTTTCACTTTGGATGCTGTGCAGTGTTAAGTCACGGCCATTATTTCTCAGTTGTTCTTTAAACCCAGCTTAAGTCACTGCATCGCTGCCACAAATCTGTCACTATTTGACAACCACTTTTTGCTATTGCTGTCTGGTTTCAGGCTGCAGCTTTCAACGCCTATTATCCATCACAAAAGCTTTTATCTGCCACTGTGACCCACCATACACAAAGCAGAGTAATTTAGTGTATTTCACCCTCAAAGCAATAATGAGGGGTCTGCATGTTATTCCACTGTCACAGTATAACGCGGGGAGTAGCGGTTATCTGCTAGTTTTGAATTAATCATCCTTTTAGCGTAGAGGAGGTTTTGTCTGAGCTGCTGGAGACCGCGAGTGCTGAATGCCTGGTTTGAAAAGCGAGAGAAAGAAAAAACAGGAAGCATTTGCGTGTTGTAAAGGTAAATGCCATATGTGTCCTCAAATGTCAAAAGAGTGCAGGTGGACCAGGGAGTGTACACCTAGGCAGGCCCAAAATTAGATCTGCAGAGATCCCATAAACACATTCACAGTGAGACAATTAACCATCTGTGTGCATTCAATGGCACTGATAGAACACGTGTGTGTGTGTGTGTGTGTGTGTGTGTGTGTGTGTGTGTGTGTGTGTGTGTGTGTGTGTGTGTCAAGTGCAGAACTCTTTGGCATGCCTCAATATTGGGCTTCTGGCAGGAGGAGGGTGTCTATTGCATTGGCCAGCTACCATTTCATTGCAAAAAAAGAAAAAAGTGGTCATTTGATTCTTTCTCTCTCCATGTCTCTCGCTCTTCCTATGATTGAATCCACTTGGTATATAACAGTGGTGCTGCTTCAGAGACGAGGGCACAAATGTATTTCAACAGTGAGAAAAAGGAAACATTACTTTAATTGACATTTCTCACCTGCGCTGGAATTATGGCAAGATACTAAAGAGATACCTGCAGGTATGGCAATGAGAGGCTGGGAGGAATTGCAAAAGTGACAAAGCGTCCACAATAACCAGTTAAACCAAGTCGGATTTATTAAAAGGCCAAGAAATAAAACAAAATCAGCTTGAAATAGTCCTGCAAAACCATGTGCAAGTTCCACGACCTCCCAAAAATTCCAAGGAACCCTTTTGAATACATGGGAAAAACCTTCATCAAGATATACTTAAAAAAAAAAGAAATTCAAAGCTTACTCGTCAATATTAAAATATTATTTTAAGTAATAATTTAGATTACCTAGGCAGTGTGAGCAAGACAAATCAGGAAGCAGCGATGGCTCTGAGGAGCCATTATAACGTAAGCAGCTATAGCTTTTACAAATAAATAAATAAATCATTGAGTAGTCTAGATATCAGGAATCCATTTGCCATAAGTGACCTCATTCCTGCCTGCAACTAAGCCAGGCCTCGGGCAATCAAAAGGGTAAAATGATGCACATGCGAGCCAAAATCCAATGATAGGTACTGTACCCCCTGGAGTCTACTGTTAAGGCATAATACTCCCCATTCTGACTGCTATATCACCCAGATAATAAATATTTGAACAGTAACACTTTTTTCTGCTCTGTGCTTCAGGACATTTAACTAGAAGTAAAGTACAGGCGTCTCCAGTAAATGCCATGTCTCATCATGGATTTTTTTAACAACAGTATAAGAAGAAGACTGAAAGAAATTTAGCTTTTACTAATAAAAAATAAATAAAATTGAATAAATCCCAGAGTTTGGGGATTTAAAGTGATTGGGCACAAACATACAAAGGAAAAGCTTCTCCCAGAAGCCTCTGCTGCCATCCTTTTCCTTTAGTCAGCAGTGAAATCATAAAAAACACCAGTGGATCAGTCAGTCCTTAAAGCATTGTTCCCAGACTAGTTAGAAGTAGTGATATATATATATTTTTGATGACTTTGCAAACACTTTTTATGGTAAACTATTTGATGTTTACCCTAACAAGGTGATTTCTAAACAGCCATTAGATGAAGACTTGTTATATCTTGGCATGGTGTGCATGGTATCCTGAAAAATTAAGAGAAAAGTAGGTAAAGATAAAAAAGATGCAGCAGGCCTAAGAAGGAAGAAAAACAGATTTGCCAGATTACGCAAGAACTTGATTCAAGGTCAGTAACAACAGGTCTTATTGAATTATTGTTATCAATACATACAGGGAGATACAACGTTGAGTGTCTACAGCCAATTGTAAACATGGTGGAGGCTCTGTCATGGTTTGGGGTTACATCTCAGCTGTGTACTACAATGTAGTACACAAAGGAGCACTGTCTGTCATGGATTGGCCTCCCCAGAGACCTGTTGTCACCGTTATTGAAGCAGTGTGAGATCATGTTGAAAGAGAACAGAACAAAAGGCAGAAAAGCTTTGGGATGTCCTTCAGGAAGCCCGGAGAACTGTTTCTGAAGACGTCATTGCAATTAATCCAGTGTTTGTTGAGTACTGCCTTTGTTACGTCATTATGGCACCAGTGAAAAGATTTTCTTATGTCATACTAATAACATTATCGATTCAATCCGAAAGGCGTGACATCGAGGCCACTAACTGGTAGAATATACCCGCAAGGAGCTACTGAAATGAAATGCTGCGTCATTTATAAATCAATGATGAAGATCAATCAGTGAGAGTGCTTTTTACAGATACTGGTGTGCAGACAAAGGGAACTGTGGGGCTACAGCACTGCCCTTAACACACTGCATTTATGTCTATTACAATCTACGAGGGTACTTCAGGGCATTCAAGGCTGGCAGCGGTGGTATGAGTGCCGAATCCATTCCAAGAGGCTCTTTTCAGTAGCACATAGTGTACATAATATTGAGCAATAAATTAAGCAAATACATTTTCATTTTTAATAAAATGCTTCCTCTTAAAATTCATGTTTGCATGTATTGCTTCTTTGAAATTTGAGATTGGATTGTGTCAGTGCAGTCTTACACAATTAAATTCCAGCCGCTCATGTTCATATGAAGCTACTTTATAACCACTACAAATCTGAACAAATGTTCTTCACCCCATCCTTAATTGATATCTTGCAGAAGTTTCCAAAACCTCCTCAAGCCAGATCCTCAAATTTAACACAGAAGCAGTTATTTTCTTTAAGAAAGTCTCCCTACTAGTTACTGGCCCTAGAGCTGATCCCAGTATCTTTACCCCCTCCTCCCAGTCCATCCGCAGATCTCATCAGTAGTCCCGCTGAGGATATAGCCACTGAAAAAGAGATGAAGCTTGCCATGATGATTTTCCATTGCAGGAATCTCAAGAATAATTCAGTGGGTCTAGATGCCTGAAGCAACAGATTAATCCTCAGTAGTATTTGTCCTTTGCTGCTGGCCTCAGTGTTCCTGTGAACTATCCATATGTGAGCAAACTTCTCCAGCTGAACATCAGTGTGGCTATCAGCAGAAGAAACACTTTAAATTTGCTGACTCTTTCTGCACAAACCTGCTTTTAGCTGTATCAGCAAATCACTGGATGGCACTTCCTCTCCCCTTTGTTTTTTTCTGCCCCCTCTGAAACCGCAAAAAGCTCAGTTTATTCCAACTGAATTCAATTATGAGGTCGGAAATTCACTTATATGTTGAGTAATTACACAGCAAATATCAGATATTCGGTGCCATGAAGTAAAACCAACAAAACTTTATTGCATAGTAAGCACACAATTTAAAATATAAGAGGTTTTAGTTATATGCTACTACATCTAAATATGAAGACTGCACAAATCCACCAATATCTGTAGACTAAAATCCAATGAAGATGTTGAATAACCACCTCCAGCATAGATGTCACTGAACTGGAGATATACGGCATTACTTTCGTATTATTAAATACATGCATTTGTTAGTTTACTGTGAAAGACAGCTAAATAGTTGTGTTTGCTGGACATGCTTCGTAAAACTGAAAAACAGTTTTATGAAAAACAGCCTAATTGCTGTAACTGTGAATTATTGCTAATTATCCCTAATTCATGCAAAGCAAAACTATTTGGTCAATGACATTCTTGGCATGATTGATACTATCAATAGGTATGGAAACTACAAAATACACAAAAATGCAAGTTCACAGGCTGTCATTTACAAACTTACTAACCCAATTCCAACATGTCTTGCCACTCTGACACATATGAATGTTACCGGAAGAAGTAAAATGGCCTGAAAAGCAGAAATTCCTCAACATGATGAGTGTACCTTATGGCTTACCGTGATAAGTTGTGCGCAGCAGGCAGAGTGGATATGCAACCATAAGTGATGCAGGCAATTGCTAATGATAGCTTTGAGATGAAAAAATAAAGTACTGTAGGTTGCAGGTGACACATGATAGTGTTTTCTGACAAGCGTGCTGTTATTTTATGTGAGTTTACCACACCCTACGCCCACACACAGGAATATGTACGCATACATGTTGTCACGAATGTGTGCATTACTCCTTCACAGAAAAAAAAACACTCTAGGCATTCATACATGCAGTTAAACTCTGAAGAACTGCAGTGATTACGGTAACGGGCAAAAATTTAATTAACTTCTATTCCTTTAATCTAATAATTGTTTTACGTTACATTATCTTTTCAGATATGAGAAATTTGCACAGATCAGTTGATCTCAGTGCGATACCTTTTGATGCATGTAATTGGAAAAATTTGCAGTAATGGTGCTATTTAGGTTTTTTTAATTTGCACATTTTTGCTGCAAGCCCTTGTGCAACCCATCCCAACCACTGCTTGTTATTCTGTGTCTGACCTAATCATTGTGATAACAGCTGTCACTGTAGACTTCTTTCTTCATGGTAAAAAGGTGAATTACACAATAAAAAGAAATAATCAATTTCAGATCTAAGCATATGATTAGAAAACTCATGTGGTTCTTAGCACGTTTTAAAATTAAGTAAATATAATGTTAGATGAACAAAAGAGCATGACATATTACACTTTCTATTGATTTACTGATTTCTATTTAACAAAAATATTCAGGTCAAATCCAGGAGTGCAGGTCCTGTGGCCTCAAGAAAGGCCCAAATATTCACCCCTCCAACATTGTGCTTAACATTTTCAGGCATTTGTGCTGATATGCCATTTGTCTTTTGCCAAACGTGTTCCTGTGTTTTATGGCCAAATATCTTGACTTTGGTCTCATCCCTTCAAAGGACATTGTTCCAGAAGTATTGTTGTTGGTCCAGATAAAGTTTTCCAAACCTAAGCTTAAGCTTTGCTTTTTAAAAATTATACAGAAGAAGATTAACCTTTAACTTGCTAATCATTTGTTTTTCTGAGATGTAGCCTTTGGTTGTTTGTGTGTTTTGGAAGATTTCCTGAGCATTGAATGGTCTGACCTTGGAGTGAATTTGCTGAGAACTGCCTTTCTGTTTTTCTCACTGTAGAATCTTGGACTTCAAATTATTTGGAAATTTCCTTAAAACCCTTCCCAGACTGAAGGGCTGCAACAATCGCTTCTCTAAGATCATTGCTGATGTATTTCCTCCATGGCATTGGGTTAGCACACACCTAAATGCTCCAGACCTGCAAACTGCCCAAACATGTGCTTTTATAGAGGCGTTCCTTCTTGCTGATGATCAGTTAATCAAGTGCATTTAATTAGCTGCACCTCGTTACTACCTAACTGCTTAATTTCTACGTAATAAGATTTAATGCTGTACTTACTGCACTTAGTTTTTCACCCACTGTTCCATTTTGACTAAATTGTTCTAAAATGAATAATTACATTTAATTTTAAGACTCAGTACTGATAAAATGGTACCAGTCTAAACTTGTCTGGTAAAGACTGGATTTCTAACAATGATAATGTTTTGATAAGTAAAAACTTAGGACTGAAAGACTACTTTTTTTCCATGACAGTATGTACAAGGAAAGTACAAAGTATGCACAAAAAACGCTTTAAAAACAATGTTGTTCTGTAACATTTGTCCACACAGTTCACTGTAATTTTACAGATAAACCTAACCATCAAAAAAAAAAATAGTTGTTGCTCTGGCCAGGCCTTTTTGTACATCTCTTTGAGTAACACACAAAACAAAAACCCTGTAAAGTGAGAGCAAAAACAGAAAGAAAATTACCATTTTTAACTGGCAAACAACAAAACAACAAAATAGAACAAAAGCACAAAGCAGAGGTGCACCTGGGTATCATATCTGACTCACAGCAATCAGAGCTCAGAGCTCAGCCTTTCTTTCTGCAATATCCTGCACTGATAGCGCACCAAGTCCAATCAAAAATACTCTACTTTAAGTAGAAGATTTCTGGTAAAAGAAAATGCTCCCAACAACCTGAAATTTAAAAGGGTAGTTCAGCTTCCATAGTAACATGTTTGTCACTGGGCACATGCGTTATTATTACAGGAAAATTTGATCATGTGAGTAATGTCCGCAGGCAATCATAATCATCGGGGACTCTGTAGGGAATTTCATTCTCAGCATAACATTTCTGCAGCTACTTAAGCTTACTCTTTAAATCAATGCACGATAAATGAGCTACTAGAGGATTAAATGGAGGAAAGGAATAATGGCTGCGGTAAAAACTAAAGGGGATTTTGCTAATTGCATTGGTGCATTTAATAAATTGGTCTTGGGTCTGGTCAAGTATTAAGACACTGGTGTGGATTTAGTGATGCTGGCAGGAAACCTGACAGAAGGCCAGATGCCATGACGGAGAGGCTCTGACCAATTCAGGGCTTTCTTAAATTACAAAGACAAAACTGAATAGAGAGACGGGTTATAATAAATGAAGTGAATCACTGATACGCTATGAACGATATTAATTTGAATCATTATCTAGATGGCAAAGTTCTTGTTTTTAAGTTTAGGTGACTTTGTGAATTTTGAGTAAAGCGAAGAGAGAGTCGAATCAGGCATTGTGCCAGACTGTTATACAGCCTGAAGACATTTAACACTACTGGCCTTATTTTACTCATAAAATAAGATATCTCATTAAACGAGAGTCAAATAAATAAATAAAGAGTCCTGAAAAGTATTAAAAGATTTATAAGAGAATCTATGATTAACCAAACCTCTCAGAAAATCAGTTATAACAGACAAGCAGCTATAACAATAGCCAAGGAACCATTATGGTAGTTAAAATTCATTTTTCAATTAAACAGCAATCTTTCATAAATTCATAAATTCATAAATGCACTTGGCAGATGGCTAAAAAAGTATTATGTTAAAACATGACAAGATTAGAAATCCTGCTGCACTCTATGGGGAATGTCATAAATGGTAAATGGCCTGTATTTGTACAGCGCTTTACTAGTCCCTAAGCACCCCAAAGCGCTTTACATATCCAATTATCCACACATTCACACACTGGTGATGGCAAGCTACATTGTAGCCACAGCCACCCTGGGGCGCGCTGACAGAGACGAGGTTGCCGGACACTGGCGCCACCGGGCCCTCTGACCACCACCAGTAGGCAACGGGTGAAGTGTCTTGCCCAAGGACACAGCGACCGAGACTGTCCAAGCCGGGGCTCGAACCGGCAACCTTCCGATTACAAGGCGAACTCCCAACTCTTGAGCCACGATCGCCCCATAGTATTTTTAACTAAACCTGTTCAGTGAGTTTCACAGTAATCCACACCTTTTTAAGACTTATTGACTTGAGAGCTTCAGGCACACAGCTGGCTGTTGATGGTTAGCTTAAGGGTCACATGAATTCTCAGTATTACTCTAATCTGTGTCTTTTGGACAGGAGAGGATTTTTATGTCATACGCAGACAAAAGTGCAATTCCACGATGTTCATATTAATGTTCTTGGATTACATTCAGAGGGGGAAAAAGGGAGCAGATCGAGCAATTTCTTTGCCGAACATTGTTATCCAGGACCACTTCAGTGAAATGGAAGGTTACAGCAAAGGGACACCTCTACTGTTTCTGAATGGAATGTGTTTAATGGTAGCATCAATCCAGAAAATTTTGTGTGCTTCATTCCATGTGCAGTCTGCATAGAAATGAGAAATTTGTCTGAATCCATAAAGATATGCTAAAGAAAGCGGATGGCAGAGGTGCACAAAGCTTTGAGGATTTTCCTGCCAGGAAACCTGGATGCCCCAAACCCTACATGCAGGATTCTCATTTTTCTTCCCCCTTGGTTTTAGGGTCACTGTTCAGCGCCGTAGTACTGCAGAGACATTTAGCATAAAATAGCAATGTTAGCATTTATTGAGGAAAAAATAAACGCTCAAGTGTCTCATTAGCCATGTAACACTTATAAACAACATCATTGTCAACAAGAAAAAGTAAACAAATAATAAACAACTTGGCTGATCCCAACTATCAGATGATTATTGGGGTTTTCTCTGTATTATTATAGGGTGCTTACCTTACAATGTAAATTGCCTTGAGGCACCTTGAACTGAAATTCAGGGGTCCTAGTTTTTTCTGACCTATGTTTACTGTATTTTGTCTTCGGTACTGTATATGCAGTGTACTCTGTATACACAGTAGACAACACTGTAGAAGACCAGGACAAACAGAAATATGTCTGGATGCTGACTTCAGTGAAAAAGCATTTGCTCCTTCCTTTCTGCGGATTAGACAGACAAAAGGCTTTAGATATCACCCTGATACCACCAACACACCTGAATCAAATGATTAGTTCATTACCAGGCCTCTGGAGAACTTCAAGACATGTTGACGAGGTGGTTGGATCAAGGACACATCTAAAACCTGCAGGACACCGGTCCCTGAGGCCTGGAGTTGGACAGCCCTGACCTAGTCCACAGTCCAGACTTTAATCCAATTGGGATGATTTGGCATGACCTCAGACAGCACGTTTACGCTGGAAACCCCTCCAATGTGGCTCAATTCTTCTAAAAGAGTGAGCCAAAATTCCTCCACAGCGATGTGAAGGACTTTTTGACAGTTGTCACAAACGGTTACATGCAGTTCTTTCTATTAGGTTTATAAGGGAATGATTTTTTCTCAGAGGGCTGGGTAGATTTGGATAAGTTTTTTTCTTAATAAATGAATCATCATTTAAGATCTGAATTTTGTATTTACTCAGGTTATCTTTGTCTAATGCTAAAATTAGTTTGATGTAAGTGTGAAAAATATGCAAATAACTAAGAAGGGAAGGGAAAATACTTTCTCACAACATTACACATATAGGTTTGTTGGAGAGGTGCAGGTGCTTTCTGATCATTACTCCCCCAAGGCTGGTATAATTATCCTCTTGTCTGAGTTTCATATGTAGGCCTACCCGGCCGACAGTCTTTCAAATGTCTTGCATCATCCCATTAGAGGTCATGGGGTCAGATCCCTCTGTTTGTCATTTACTGCAGTGGTGGTCTTGCTCGGGGGGAGAAATATAAGAAGGCTGTGTGAGACTCATGATGTTACTCATAACTTTGATAATTCAGTGTTTATTTTACAAAGAAACACAGAAAGAATATACAACTTGAGAGTCAACTAAACAAGCAAATACATACTGGTACACAATAGAGCATTCAAATGGAATTTCCCAATCCCACTGATGCTGTATAACCCAGTGGCAATGTAAAAGTGCCTTAATGTCAACACTAAATTTGTTAAGAAATAGAATCATATTACTGTTTTATGTGATGCTGTTTTAGGACATAATGTTCTCTGAGGGAGGATGTGGGTGAGGTAATTGTTGAACTTTGCTATATCAACATCATTACTCTTTGTGATCGCAAATGACTCTAAAGTATAAATTCAAAATGAGCTTCCTAACTGCTAAAACGCTTTTTTTGTTGTTCATTTTTACCTGCTGTGGGGTATTATGTCAATATGGCTCCAGCGTATGACCTTCTTACTAACACACAACCTGGCCAGTTAATTTGCACACGCAGATAACCTCATTTGAACCCAGGTCGTCAAAAGTGATAACTTTTTCAAAACAGTTTTTAAATCCAACTTAGGTCAGCATTTTCCTGCAGGTTAACAGTAATGGAGGTAAACCCGTAACACCCACGACCCAAAAGCTACAAACAGCCACTGAAGGCTCACAGCCCACATCTCTAGTCACTTGTCAGATGTAAGTAATGGGTTTTGTAATATGTGATTAACCCAAAGTTCAAGAATGTATTCAGATTTAATCATAGCTCATTCTGTGGTGCATGAAAGAGTGCAGTGAGCTTCAATTCCACCTCAAAAGGCAAAATTACAGAATTCATTCTTCCATGTCGAGGCAGAGGATACAGTCTGTGTTACTGTGCAGAAAGCAGTGGAGCAGGAAAGACTTTAATGACAACAAATGAGAAGTGAGAGGCATTATTTTGGCCGCAGAATGCTTTCTTTCTGTGACGGAAGGCGAGGCACACAGGGATGGAAACGGAGATGACTTGATTTCCATAACTTAAGCCAAGGAATGTGAACCGTGCCTGAGGATGTGCCTGTATTTTTGAGGCAAAATCAGCCTCGGTTACATATGCTATGCATGAGAACATGAGAAACGGTTACAATCACAAAAATCACATAACATCTGCTTTTTTTAATACTCTCAAAGATGGGTTTTTAGCTTTTATCCAGTTGGGAATGATAAACTGTCAAGATGCTCCAACTATTGATTTCTGCTGCTAAAAGTATAAATGGAAGGCCTGATCAGAGAGACCTGAGATGTGAGATATGATAAATACATAAAGCACCTCATGCATTAAATGAAGCAAAAATTGCTTGAATGTTTTGTGCTAAATTGCTAGAAAAGACTTCTCTATCTGAACAGTTGTTCTCATATATTCTGCAGTTTCAAACAATTTAACGGTAAATGATCCAAATGCATTCAAAATAATCAATAATAAATCGTTTTTTATTGTTCTCAATTATATAACACTGTAGTTTTACTTTAAAAATAGATGCAAACTAATAAAAACAGGTACTTTTAGAAGAAAGGGGGCTTTATGACAAAGTGAAAATAATGTTGGGAAAGAATAAAAGTTGCACTGATGATCCTGTTTTCTTCGTCTGATTTGAAAATATTTCTACGCTTATTTTATGGATTTCTTACTATTCACTCATGTAACTTACCTACCATGTTAATTTTGATTGGCTTGGCTTAAACAACAGCGCACAAAAATCAGTAAGTCTCACATTAGAAAATATTAAATAACTGCGTGACTCTCTCCTCTCTCTTAGTCGAGCCTGCCTCCACAAAGGAGAACAACTGTCTGAATGCTGCCAAGGCCTGTAACTTGAATGACACGTGTAAGAAGTATCGCTCGGCTTACATCAACCCCTGCACTAGCAGGGTGTCCACTTCTGAGGTTTGCAACAAGCGCAAATGCCACAAGGCTCTAAGACAGTTCTTTGACAAGGTAATTATCCTCGCATTTTCCTACACATTTTCTATTTCGAAAATCTCTGCTTTTGCAGACACAAATTTCGAGGCTCCTCTGTAGATTTTTTTCAGACCATATTTGACACCGGAGGTTTATTTTGAAGATAAACAGTTTTAAAATCCTGCTTATTACTTTCTGACTACTGGCTGCTGTTATGTTGCCAGATTATAGCTCTTGATACTGTAGTTCATATACGTCAAACACAACATTTTACTGAGGATGAATGCTTAAACAGCAGCAACGAAGCTAGCCTATGTCAGTATTTTAAACATGTTTAATGACTATTATAGAAATGTTGCATTGCTGTAAATAAGAAGAACAGCTCGGTTAAAATAGTTAAACTATTTACATTTCACAGCAGCAGTGCAACATTGTTTATTCACTGCATTCACACAAAATCTATATGAAGAGAAAAGCGTTGCCACATAATCTTCTTTTTGGTTATTTGTGATGCTAAGTACAAAACATATGAAATTTAAAGTGTCTTTCAGTCTAATTTCTATCTCAGTCTTTCACATAGCTGCAGTATAGCTGCATATCCACACCATACTTTCTGCCCAGCTTTATGATATTCAGTTTACACATCGGCTTGCAAGGGATCAAAGGGTGGGTAATATTTTGGCTGTGCTGGATGCATGCCATGCCATCAAAACAATGCAGAAATTTATATAGAACACAGATGTTTGAGAAAGCAAGCATTAAATGTCAAATGCCGTTTCCTTTCCAAAACCAAGGTTCCCACGAAATACAGCTACGGGATGCTGTTTTGCTCCTGTCCAACGGGGGATCAGACAGCATGTGCAGAACGCAGACGTCAAACCATTGTACCAGTGTGCTCCTACGAGGATAAGGACAAAACCAACTGTTTATCTCTTCAAAACACATGTAAGACCAACTACATATGCAGGTAAGGCACCTCGAGATACTGGGTAGACTTTTTTTTACATGATGTTTTTCTATGGCAGTAAATATGACCATAAATTAACCACTAAGATTTTTCCTCCATTCTGTCCATCTTGAGCAAAGTACAAATTGAAAACTAAATATTCAAAATGTAATTTATCGTAAATTGCAGCCACTTTAAGTCTGTAATCGAACTGCTAAAAATATGTGCAAATTAGACTGGGTTGTCATGTACTGTCAGTTATAAACATTGCATAAATTAGGTAAGTTTTTATTCACTCGTGGAGTTTTGCTGTAATGTCTTAAATCTACAGTAAAAGTAAAGTAATTAGGAAGTGAGTAGATAAAGAGCCGTGAAGATAAAGTGGCTAAGAAGGAAATAATCCTACAATTATAATAACATAATAATAATAATAATAATAATAGTAACAATAATCTAGTTTCCCCCTCTTGTCCGTTGTCATCCATGTATTCCCTCTTTGTAGATGTCATGTGTTGCAAGTGTTCCCATTTGTCACCTTTCGGCTGAGGTCGGCGCTGCGGGTTGCTCCGTGTATTTGATTTGGCAGACTTTTGCCCTTCCTGATGCAACCCCCAAGGCATTCAGGGATCTTCACTTGTTAGGCCGATGTGTGAAGTGGCCACTATCCTCTCAGAGTAGTTTGCATCAACCGCTCTCCTTCAGACACCTCAGGACATTAAAATTGACAGTCAGACCCTGGGGTGGAAATTTATAGAAACCAAAAAAAAAGAGTGCCGTGCTCCTGACTCCTGACCTGATGCTAAACCTTTAAGCATGAAAACTCTGGACTCTTTGCGCTGAAGACCACATTTTAGTCTTGGGTGCCAAAGACCTACACTGTCACGAGTAACTATCATCAACATGACAGTCAGGCCATTTTGACACAAAAGCTGATGTTCGCACTTATCAAACAACATGTGCTTGTGGTCTGAACGGGAAATCCAGGGAATGATCAAACATAGCAGGAAGTGATATAATGCTTTTAAAAGTGACAACCTTGAAGAAATGACTTGAAATTACTGATCAGTTACTCAAAAATATGTCAAAACCGCAAAGCAGCGACTTCTTCAACCTCTTTTAACTCTTGTTCATAGGTCAAGACTGGCAGACTTCATCAGCAACTGTCAGCCAGAGGTTCACTCCATATCCGGCTGTCTTAGAGAGAACTATGCTGACTGTCTGCTTTCTTACTCAGGTCTTATTGGTAAGTTAATCAAGTTGTAAAGCTGGATTACATTTAAAATTTTAGCAAAACTGCTGCTGCTATTAGGACAAACTAGCATTAAGAAATTAAACCAAACTCATTCTATTTTTGTATTTTCTTTTTTACAAATTCTTTATTTACTTTGGTGTGGGGGGATTTTTGGTCGCCGTTTTCGGTAATTTGCAGATTTTTGTCAGCTCAATTAGAAGTAAAATGCAGTTTTAAACACATTTGCTTTTTCTTAAAGTACAAGCCAACAGAAACCCATTAAAAGTAGGGGAAAAAAGCGATGTGAATATATTCCATTGCATTATAATTTACATGCCCCGCTTCTTTGCCTCTCTGCAGCTAGCATGCTGACCTGCAAACTGCAAGTTTGGCATGCATTTTCAAAGCAGAGCTTAAGATACGAGGTTAAAGACGCAAGACACCCAAGTTCACAGTCAATAAATTAAAAATTTGTAGCGTGTACAAGGCATCGCACTTCATCAGCCAAAACACTGTGCAGAAAAGTACTTAATTCAGGATTTTTTTCCATCAGCAGGTTTAATTATGTAGAAAGGAAAAATGATGTCCCACTGAGTTTTTGTAATGAGATTTGAACTCAGGGCAACAGTGACCAATTGCAAACTCAACAGGCAGACATTTTAATCTGCACCATTCATATCATGCTTCACACAGTTTACACCCTCTAATGGGCCCCCCCGAGTTTAACCGCTCATTTCTGCCTTCACACACAAAAATCTGCATGTACTTGCGGAGCTAATAACTATGAGCCTACTCAACCCCAATGATCCCTAAACAAATCAGCATTTTATTCAGTTTCATTAAGATGGGAAAAAAAATAGCCAAGAATAGTTTCATTTGGCTATTTCGTCCATAAAGTACAATGTGCCCCAGTTTAGTCGTAACTGTGGACTCACAATGGGTGTTAAGCGTCAGCAGCCCCGAAAACACTTGTCACAAGTCTCTTCAGAGCTGCTATGTGTCACCTGCAGTGACATTAGCACTTGTTTGAATAATGTGGATGCTCTTGAAAAGAAAAGAAAAAGCCATTGGCCACATAATGAGGATACTTTACCAGGCAATGAGTGTCATAATCGTGATGCAGCAAGTTGTCAATGCCAAGTGTCAATGTCGAGACAGAGTTTCACTCTAATGTAGCATCTTTTAATTCAGTGCAAGTTCTGTAAAACTTATAAACAGGTTAAAGTTTGCCTGCAGTGGAGAATCTGCTTACACACACAGACTGACCTGAATATTTCTATTTAAGCATGCAGAGCCTCGAGCCTACCCGATAAACCAAAGACGTCCTGGTAGAAGGTTTCCACTGGAATAATGGGATGACAGTCATATTCACTAACAGTGGTCTACTTGTGTTTTATGCTGCAGGTACAGTGATGACACCCAATTATGTGCGATCCTTTGGAATTAGCCTGTCGCCGTGGTGCGACTGCAGTGGCAGTGGGAACAGCAAGCCAGACTGTGATAAATTTGTTGAGCTGTTCACCAACAACCGATGTCTACGTAAGTGCCCATATTCACCCATCCTGCAGAAATAACTTGTCTCCCATCTTTGCATTATTCTTTTCTGCTTGGGGTCAGACTCACCAGGTGTGTTAGACTTAAAAATATCGCTATAAATTGTATCAGATCTGAGATGCCAGAATTTAACTCCAGTGATTCAACAATACTGGTCATAAAACTCAATATGTTATGTTATGCAGATATTATATACGTAAATTAACATTTAACATTACTTTGGACAGTATCACTCTAATAGAGAAATAACTGTTGAAGTGAGCCTGAGGAGCAGCAGTAATTTGCTACATCAATACACTCACTGAACGAAGCTTGAGTATGCTTTGCTACCTTAATGACAAACAACCGACAAGAGTCCAGAGAGAACCAGGCTCAGGGAGGGACAGCCATCTGTCACATCTGGTTTTCACTGTAGCTTACTGGACAGTTTTATAACCCCATGTAAGGGACTGAGATGTTACTCTAAATCATCCATTGGTGGCTTTGTGATCACCGCAGTTGCCACTTTTGCAAACCTTACAATAAACCTTACGATGAATGTCAACTTAATCTTGCCAAAATTAGATTATAGAAATTATCTTTAAGGTTTTGGTGTTTCCTTTGTGGAGCCAATTTTGGACTGTTTTGCAAATCACAGATATTACACGCAGCCACTGCTTTTAAAGAGGCTCTTAAGAAAGGTCACGTCATTTCTTTTCCTCCTCAATTACTGAAAGTATCAATTAGTAGCAGCTTTTAGTTGGACGTTATTAAAACAGTTGGTGTCATGGTACTTGCACTTATTTCTGAAGCAAATACAGACAGCTAAGACTAAACCTTGCAGAAAAGATCAATACGTTTTTACTCTTTTCTTGTAGGTAACGCCATCCAGGCTTTTGGGAATGGTACAGACGTTGGGGTCTGGCAACCCCAGCCCCCGATTCAGCCCACAGTAGACCTTAGCATCACTCGGAAGGGTAAAGCACAAACCAATAATGCTCTGGATGCGCTGACGGACATGACCAAACTGGATCTTGATGGCAACTCACTATATCACATCTGCGGGACCCTGCAGGTGACGTTTTTGTTTGAGTATGGCCTGTATGTTTTGTCTCCCCATCAACACAGCTGCTATTTTTGAAACTAAAGGGGTTGGGAATACAATTATAGAGAAATATGACGCTTAAACCCCAATAAACAGACACTATTGTGATGATACTCATTTTAGTTCAGTTCGATGTGATTGATGGTCCCAAAGGGAGTACCTTGGCTTGTAGTCAAGAAGGCCAGATAATGAACACATAAGTACAAAAACTACACCAAACATTCAAAAATTAAATGTAAGAAATATTTGCTACAGATATATAAAAACCCAAGAAAAGCCAGTCTGTAAAAAAACAAAAGAGGTTTTTCTCCTCTTGCAGTTTTATTCGACTCTGTAGTTTTTAAACTGTACCAAAAGCCAATATAGGCTACCAGTGTCACAAATCTTAAATTACAGAGTGAACAAATTAAATTCTATTAAACTCACAGGGATGATGTCAATCAGTGTACACCTCCACTGATCTCATTAACTAGGAAATTTTTAATTGCCTTCTAAGGAGCTACTCGCTTAAGCAAAAGGGCACTGTGCTGCAAGGTAATGGTCCATCAGAGTGGCTTCTACTTCATTGTTTAGAGTAATCACAGCACTGCCTGCAGCACATATAGAGGAGTACACATCCCAGCTGAACAGACAGTGGCAAGCAATATGATATGCGCATATGAAACACATAGGTTTCAAAATGGGGTGAACGTAATCGCCATGACCCCAAAAATTATGCTTCAAATTGCACAAAAAAAAATCGTAATTTTTTTTTTACATATCAACATTTACACTGAGCTCACATAAGCACGTGAATTTCTAGATATGTACATTCTCATGAATTAGAAGCATTAGAGCTCACTTAATCAGCCATGCTACTCTAGAATACCCAAATAAATAAAAATAAAAATACAGGGCTGAAAAAGAGCGTAATAGGTCTCCATTCAGGGAAAATGAATATAATTTAAAGGTCTTCCAGAAAATATTCAGATAACTGTCCAGGCTTCTTTTCCACCTTTGGAGGATTCACAAAGCTCTCCAAACTTGTAAAAGAATGCGGCTGAATCCAAATTGAGACCTAAACATCAGATAGAGATCTATTCAGAGCTGCTGCCTGAGTGTCAGACGTCTGGCTCTGTCACCTTGATGGATCAGGGATGGTTTTATGATGGCATGCACAGAATCCCCCCTCCTGGGCAGAAAGATGAGATGTCAGCGTGGAGTCAGAGTTTCCTAAGCTGTCATGTCAAAGCTAATTGGTTGCCACTGTAACATCAGAAATGGCCCACAGGGGTAGTGTGTATGTGACTGTGTGTGTTTGCAGAGCAGGGACAAAGTATCATCGCATGGATGAACCAAATGTGTTTTCCCCCCTAATGTTAAATGGTGAAATAGAATGAGATTACAGCTACGCAGTTAACTTTGTTACAACTGTAGCAGCTCGTAGTTCAGTGATAAAGTGGAATCACCTCCTGGTTGATTACCAACCCCAGTCAACTGAGTTTACATCAATGTCAGCCCAGACTTGACTTTTTACTGTAGATATAAAATGTCATCACTTATTTTTTGTTGTTTGTTTGTTAGAGATTTGTGTGGAATGGAGTTGTAATTAACACATTCTTGTGTTTTTGAAGGTCACAGCAACCACTGACTGCCACACTCTAATCAGTCCAAGTGAATATTTGTTCCTACCCTCACCTAACCCCAATCGGTCATGAGCCTGGTTCTGCTGTTAAAAGGGAGTTTTTCCTTCCCACTCTCGCCAAAGCGCTTGCTCATAGGGTCATATGAAAGTCAGTGTTTTTTCTGTTTTCTTTGTAAAATTGTAGGGTCTTTATCTTACAACTACGGAGCCCCGCAGGGGACATGGGAGAAAAAAAAATTATGATGAACTTTTGCGATATCTCGCAAAACTAATTAGGGATCTCGCAAAAGTTGAATTCCAACAATGGCTACTTAGTTGTAATATTACTCTTTCTGGGTCACAAAATAAACTTTTAAGATATTTTGAGGCGTGAATGTAGTTGTGTAAACGTCAGATATCTGCTAGGTTTACAAGACATCACATATTTGCAAAAGTGCTCCGACGTTTTCGGAGATCTGACACCCACCATCTCGAAGCTAACGGGAGGTCGAGACCTACTACAGCCGGGAGGAACACCGCTTTCCCGGCACGTCGTGCCTCGACTTCCCGGTCGGCTTCGAGCTGGCGGCCTCCGAAGATCCCGAGTTTGTTTTGCGAGATCTCGAGTTTAAAAGCAAAACTTTTGCGAGATCCCGAGTTAGTTTTTGCGAGATCTCGCAAAAGTCCGTCTTAATTTTTTTTTCTCCCATGTCCCCTGCGGGGCTCCATATACAACATAAACTGCCTTGAGGCAACTGTTCTTGTGATTTAGCACTATATAGCTGATCGATTCCATTTACATGTGAGACACTAATTCGTCTGCAAACACTTGCCAACTACTTGCCAAACAGTAAACCGGAAATGGAGAAGATTCACCTTCAAAGTTAAAGGCTCACTGTTTACTTTGAAGCGGAACAATCTCCATTTACAATTTGCATCACAGTTTCACTTCTGCTCCTTGAGTGGTTGATGACTGTTTGTAGATAAGTTGGTATCTTGCTCTACAAAAGCAATGGCTGGATGTTTTTGGTGCAACACCTTATACCTCTTTTCAACCATAATCACCTTGCAACACCAACAACCACTCACCAACTGGTCAGAGAATACACAGCAAGTGATGTTTGTCAGGAGATCACTGACTAGTCTCTAGGCCTGTGTTACTGGCTCTATAACTACAATTAAAAGCATCTCACTACAGTTTTTTTAATTACGCAAACTACTATGGCACTTTTTGAACACCATTTTTATATTTTTCTAATTTTGTAGTGGTATAATTAAAGATAAAACTAAAAAGGAAATGTACCAAAACCGATCCAATCAGATCATTAAAAGCTTGAAAAGCTTGAAAAGAACACTAAACTGACCTTGTGTTAATATTGTATTTTAGAGTATTTCAAATAGCTCAAACTTATTTTAATTCAACAGGTATCGAACTGTATGTATGAGTACGCAATTCTAAACCATCTTATTTGCAATAATGTCTGCTAAGTGACACTTTTTAAAAAAACTGCTGCAGGGAATTTTCATAGCAGTGGCAGATAATGACATGCAAATGGATATTTCAAATATCAAATGCAATAGTAGGAAATCAATTTAGTGTGCTGATTCTGACATTTAACATCATAAATGGCATGTTTTGCTTGATTGTGCTTATAGCAGCTCTAGCTCCTGAAATTTTTGGCCCCACCAACACACACTCAGATATCTGCTATTCTCCTCTGATAAATACCATGGGGCTATATTTTTAAATGAGATGATATCACATACTTTAAGCGAGACAATCTATCATATTGGCTTTTAATAGCGATAATATGATTTATCACCAGTAAAACATCCTCTAGGAGAAAAGACCTCCGATAGAGCAATTAATCATTCTTCTCCGCAATCCTGGTTCATAGAATTTTTTTCTACTTAAGAACCAACACATGGGGTGTTTATTGTGTTTCCAAACTGCTATAGAGTCACTTTATCATTTATGTTCTCCATCTGTATCTGTGAGTTTGCCTTTTGTTTGTGCGTATAGCTGTGTTTGTGCAAATGCATGTGGGTATTTTTATGTTTGGCTGAAAAGGTTTTGAGCCATCTGGGAAAACTTCTAATCCATTAGACTGTCATAACCTTGAGCTTGAACAAAGCAGGGACACACTTTTTCACAAACATGCACTTGAATCCTATACATCTTGCACAAGGGGGAAGATTATTCCAAGAGTTAAGACCTCTAATATATGGGCATTGCAAAATAAAGCAGTCTGCTATTTTCATTTTTGCACCTCTCCAAGTCTGGGTGTAATCTGAAATACTTACAAACCCATTAAAAAAATAAATAAATGAAAGCTAATGTCTCTATTTTTTCGTGTTTTCCTCACAGGCTCAAAAGCTAGTGTCAAATCAAACAGTGGACTCCGCTCTGTGTGTGGTAAGAACTGTTTTATTCTGTGAAGTCAAATAATAGTGGACTTGTAGGAGATATGAAATACAATAATTCTTTAGTTCTACATAATTATGCAGCATTGAAAAAGAAAGCATTCACAGGAGTCTATGGCCATGGGCATTCAGGTGTGTCTTATAGTCTCTCGGCAAATTTCACCCCAAGGTCAAACGATGAGAGTTTGCAGCTCAGAAGAGTTGCGAAAGAAAAAAACACTCAAGCGCTCAAGACTGTGTAGACCTCAGTTAGGATGTTAAATGTCAGAGGTGGGACCAAGTCATTGTTTTGCAAGTCTCAAGTAAGTCTCAAGTCTTTATCCTCAAGTCTCAAGTCAAGTCTCAAGTAATGTCAGGCAAGTCAGAGTCGAGTCTCAAGTCACTGGTGTAAAAGTCCGAGTCAAGTCACAAGTCTGAAATTTTGAATTTCAAGTCCTTTCGAGTCATTAAAAAAAACGAAAAAAAAGCATGTTGCAGTTATGCTAAATGTAAATATTAGACCATGTAATTTTTAAATCTGTGTTTTTCTCAACACATGACAAAATAGTGAACTTAGAAAATATACACAAATTGTGAAATTGCACCTCTTTAGAATGCAGCTCAATTAAACCTAGCTCCAAGAATAATTTTCACCGACAGTTCTGAGATAAGCTGCATGTTATTCTTGGATGCGGTTGTAGGACCGGCTTTAAAATCGCATGACAAAAATATCACACACATTAAAAAAAAACTGCATCACCAACGTAGCCTGGACAACATTTGCTAGTTAGATGAAGTCAGCTATCTCATATTTATATGCATATTTATAAGCATACGGTTCTTGGAGTGAGTGCATACACTCATGAAGTTTAGTAACTTCCGGTCACTGCAACAAGCCCAGGTACAGTTTACCGACGGATGGGTGCAGGACCTTGAAATGCACCGTGTAGAAAGTAAAGACCATCGTACGTATCATAAGTTTACCAGTCTCACAAATTGTCTTCATAAATACACATTCGTTAACCGTTTATTAATAGGACCTTTGAGCTCAACGGTAATTAATTAGTAGTGGAAATAATTTCTGGTAGCATCACAGAAATGTAGCAGTGACAATAATATTGTATGCTGTAATCGTACTGGGCAATTAGTGATACAAAAAACCTGTTTTATCCTGTGAATAAAAGTATATGTTTTTGTCAATGTACCATAATAACAGAGGCGAAACGCAATATTGTGTCAGGACAATTCACTATTTATGCACAATAAACAAAGGAGCATAGCGCGACAATTTCTGTTCAGCGCCAGACTTGCTTGTAACCTATATCACTAATTATGTTATGAAAATGACGTATTAACTACAACAGCAGACTGACCTTTGTGTAAATGCTTGGAGCAGACTAACCTGTGAGCTGGAGTGTTCTGGGACGTTATATTTGATCTTTGAATGGCTGCAATCCAGGCCATCCGTCGCCTGTTTGTCACTTCGGAAACATGGCTCGAACAATTTCTCTTAAACGTCGTAATCCGATAACAACCGATCTCTTTACCCGTCGGCTTCCCGTGGCTGTCATGCGACCGGCTATTGCAGTTAATAATACAACAGCTTCTTGACATTTTTGTGTTTCTTTTTATCGCTGTGTAACTGATTTTAATTGAAAGCCTGCGTGCGCTAGTACTTCTTGCCACGAGTTCCCAGAATCCTTTGCGGTTCTACCCGTGAATGACGTCACATTTTCAATCTCTATATAATATGCGTGTTAAATTTTATATTTGGGGTGAAATATCAAGTCTTTTCAAGTAAACCGGTTCAAGTCCAATTCAAGTCCCAAGTCATTGGTGTAAAAGTCCAAGTCAAGTCACAAGTCTTAGAACATTTTTTCAAGTCAAGTCTAAAGTCATAAAATTAATGACTCGAGTCTGACTCGAGTCCAAGTCATGTGACCTCTGTTAAATGTTAAAGTTTACAACAGTGCAATTCAAAAAAGATTGAACAAGTATGGTTTGTTTAGCGGGAAAGCTTTTTCTCTCCTAAAAACCCCCAAAAAACAAAAACGACATGAGGCAGCAGTGCTTAGGTTTGCAAAGCTGCACTTGAACAAACCCAAAGATGTCTCGAGCAATTTCCTTATGGACAGATCAGACCAGAGTGAACAGCTCATACCAACTGCCGAGCTTGATGGTGGAGAGTTGATAATTTAACAAAACTGATGGAAGGTCACCAAAATACGAGTATATACAGCCACAAAGCTCTACATAGCTAAATGTAACCTGAGGTGAATGACATATACAGTATATACACATATATATCTGAACTTTGATGCATCAGTATCAACAAATCTTTCATGAACTTTCCACTTCGATTCTTACATCTTAATCTTTTCTCTTAGAACCATCAACTGGATGAGTCCAACGACTCAAACGCCATTGCTAGAAGTTCGCCAGCTGAAATCACCTGCTCACACCCCTCAGTGATGCTCCTCGCGCTGGCCTTTGCTCTCACATCAACACTACTGCAGCTTGAAGGTTTCCTGCTTTTGTAGACTCTGAGGACTATCGCTCAACATTTTTATCTGGAGAACTGATCGGACCCTTTTTAATTTAGGCATCTGCCCAACTGCAGCAGCTACATTTTTCTTTAATTAGAAGCGACCAAACAGCACGGTAAGAACAGTGAAATCAGGCAACAGTGGATTATATCTAAGGATGACATGTTGGCTGCTGTGTGGAAAACAGACTTGCTGAATCTGTTGCTGAGATATCAGCTCATTTGCCTTCCTTGCCTCATGGGGGCAATTTGGTGACTTCAAGAATCTGATTCATGCTTAGGAGCATTCTTTTTTTTAAGGGGTGGAAATAAACTCTGTGATCTGATGTGAATAAATGCATTTCTTTGGCAGCCGCTGCATATTTGACTGAATAGACTGCCAACATGCTGAAGAGTGTTTTAAGCATAAAATGCATCATTCTTTGCACAACTGTGCTATGATTTGCCCGTCAATAACCTTGATTTAGGTCACGAAAAGCAGAAATGGAAAAGCGTTAAACTAAAAGCGGACAAAATTGACAAGTAACATTTACTGGTGTGACATTTGATTCATCAAACACTGAAACTCATTCCAATTTGTCAAGATATCCTCAAAGGACAAAAAAGACACATCTGCCAGAAGAAAGTAACACATTTTTCTTCTACACATTCAGTACTTGGTATAGACTAGTTTTGTATATTTGATTGTCATGGTGCTTTGTGGCTTTATCCCATCGCCTTTGTAAAAATGACACACGAGTGCACACTCTATTACTGTATGCTGCTGTTAGCTTGTAACATATTGTCTGTAATATTTTGGGATTCTATGTTAGTATCTGGTGACTGAGGCGCCTCAGCTTTATCCAGCTTAGCTGTGATCTATGAAATGTGATGAGGTGTGGTTCTTTTCCTCACGTGATTACGGATATGACTTTATCGTGTGACTATATTTTGATGGTAAAGTGCATAATGTTAGCTTAAACGGTATTTTTCTCTAACGTCAAACTCTCTGTAACAGTACCAAGAACATAAAGAATTCACAAAAGTGACTCTAATGGCTAAAAAGTCAAATATGCTTTGTTTTGTTTGATCCCGGCTCTTCAGTCTGCCAGTATTCTCATTTCTTTCTGGGGTTTGATGAATAAAGGATGTGAACATACCCACAACTAGTGCAAACGCCAAAAGACAAAAGCCAAAAGACATTAATTGCTGGCAATTACTGCTGATGCAAATGGAGGAAAAGGTAAAAAAAAAACATTATGTACTTAATGGCACCGCAATTATCAAAGACATTCAAAGAGTATACAAAATAATGAAGACTTGTTTTAAAACATCCCTATCATTACCAAAAATGTGTAAAGTGTGTCTCTTATTATAATCCTGTCATATAGGAGCCTTGTTGATATCTAAGCTAAAGCCTGTAATGATGCACTTCTTGGCTGTTGTGCATCAGCCAGGGTTTGGGTTAAACACTCAGACACTTTATGTACAAGTTACAATTTGGTCATTTGGTGTTTGGCAATCTGCTGAAATAAAAATGATGAACATTGACCTATTCTGGTTTCCACGATAGCGGATCATGGATCGTGTCATTTCTTTTCCCTAATGCTTGTCTTTTTCTATATATAAGGGACACCTGTAAAGCAGGATTATAAGATAGCACCTGGCAGACAGGCTGCTGTTGTCAGTCAGATTGCATCAGCGCCGGCACAAAGTGACACAAGTGGACAAGGACGCAGGCAACAGAGGACAGATTTCTCAGTGGACTGAAGAGGGGCATGCATTGCCAAGAATATGGCCCACCTGCTTTGGCACAGTGATGGAGTGCTTGACCTAGACAGAGAGCTAAAGATTTATTAGACATGTCACCAGAAAACAAAAAGGGCCAAAACATCCTCTTCATGTTATGTATGAGATGGAAATGACAGCTGTGCATGACAATGCAGAAGGAAAGTGTGGGATTTTAACAGAATTAACTAGCAACTCTGGCTTTGTGCAGCAGTGGCAGAAACTCAGCCAATCAACACATCCAAACCTCACTAATTAACATATAATGTTTGTTGATGTAAAAAAAAAGTGTAAATGTGACATTTTAAGGAAGGTTATAGACCTGGATTATTTCTTTTCTATAGTGAAGATCTCTTACTGGTGCCCACTGGTGAGTTTTAGGTACTTGTATATATATTTTCTTTATTCTGTGTCTAGATGGTTTCTGATTTCTTATTTTGAGGTGGGTATCAATGGGTTTTTTTTTAAGTCTTTAAAAAAAACAACTAAAAATTACACTTTACAAAATGTAAAATTAACCTTCATATAACCACTGAAAACCAAAACTGCTCCACAAACATCTGCAGTATCTTATCACAGCTTCATCTTAACCCAACTAGTCATGTGATTGCCTGGCCTGGGCCACAGAAGAGCTTCAAATCCAGCAGAAGGACCGATATTTTCTCCTCTGTGTTCAGAGGAGGAACAAGAAGGCCACTACAAAATTATTCACATGCATGTTTCTAAGCAAACTGTCTGAAATCGACTTCATCATGACAGCATGAGGTCTCAGTGTCCTTTAGTCTGGAACTGTGCACACAGACCAGTACTGTGTAACTCAACTGGCATTTGCCAAAGAACACCAGAACCGGCAGGTCTGCCGCTGGGGTCCTGCTCTCTCTTCGGACGAGAGCAGGTTCACAATGAGCACATGTGAGAGACGCGAGTCTGGAGACATCTTGGCAAATGTTATACTGCCTGCAACATTATGCATTAGATGTTGTTTTTGATTCAGGTCGGCGTCGGATTCATGCATGACTGCAGCGCACTGAAGTGTATTGTAGAGCTGTGACAATCTTCCTCCCTGCTGTGCTGTGCTCCTCACACACAGCACAGTCCTGCTCCTCGGTTGATGCCTTCCTTTGGCCCTGTCCAGCTCTCCTCATGTAACAGCACAGCTCCTGGTATCCTCTTCACTCTTCTGAAACTGGAACAGCAAACTTTCTTGCAACAGCATATAAGGATGTACAATCTTCCTAACTGGACAGATTGATATCCCTGAAGTTTAGCTGGCTTTGTGTTATAGTGTGATTATCAAGTGTTCTATTAATTTGTGTGGCAGTGTAATTTCAGACACATTTAACCCATTCACTCAGTGAGTGCCCAAGGAGCAGTGTGTACGGTACCTCAGGGTAGCCATTCAGTGGATTTGAACCCCCGACCTTCTGATCATGGGCCACCACTCTACCTGAGCAATCCCTGCCCCAATGCTTAAAATAACAAATATACTATGGTCATGAAATTTAAAATTAACTGATTTTGAGCAGGCATTGGCAAAGTATTTTATGTTTCTTTATGGAAAAAAAAATGTTTTGTTTTGTTTTTGTTTTTTAAAAAGAAGGAAACTCTCCTGAACTACCACAGCACTATATACACATTAACATACAACATTACATTTAAAGATACCATTTAGAGCAATGAATGACAGTGCAGTTTAAAAGTTCAACTTTTAAGAAAGAAGTTGACTGAAGCCTTAACTCATAGCTATCATTTAAACCTGTGATTAATGCTATTGCTCCCAGGTTTACTGTTCTCCTGCTGTAAAGCTCCAAGGACTGGAAGATAGACTCGCCACCCCAACCCTTCTACAATTTATAAACCCACTCCATGGTCTATTCAGTCCCAGTGTTCACCCTTGGTATAGATTAAAGTGGACACTGATAAAATAGTTCAATCATGGCAGTGTTGCCTGGTAGGGATCACATCTAATTACTCTAACTCTGACCTCTGCAGCACCATTGTTTGACCACCTCAGAACTACTCTGTGGATTTCACCTTTGCTATTAACCAACAGAGTGGCAGCAATTTCACTTTATTACTTCAGTTTTGTTTTTTGTTGTTGTTTTTGTTGTGCTCAAATGTCAGGGTGAGCCTGACTTTTTACAGTAAACACTCCTTGGTATCGGTTATTTTGTGATGCTTCTCTTCACATCTTTGTGCAGGGGCGAAGATAAGCACTAGTCATCCAGACTCTTGATTGAACACTTAAGTCAAAACCTTAAGCTCTACTAAGATACTGATAAAGAAAATGGAGTGGAGATAATATAGTACAGATGGTTATGACCTTTGAATGTCCAGGCTAGAGGACAGGCCCATCGCTCTGTTTTATTCTTGGTATGATTTTGCTTTAATCATAATCGGGATTAGCTTTAGCATGTGATATATTTAACACTTGAAACAGCCAGAAAACTATAGGCTATACTAACTTTAGATAAGAAAATGGATGCTACTGCAAAAATAATAGTCACACCTGATCCAAATGTGCAAATTTACTCCAACCTCACACTAAGAAAAAGTCAACGTGAGGTCACTCAGCTCCTATGAAGTTCTCCATTTTCCATAAAGCTCGATAAAAGGTTCACTTCAGAATGGTTAAAGATTGGACTTATCATGTGATATATTGGTGTGTAGATCGTATAACTAATAAAATGCAATAGTTGCTTAGCAGAGCGTGGTGGAGCACTACATTGGCTCTTTCCTTCTTTTATCTCTTTGATGCCGAGATGAAATCTATAGCCAGTAAGATGAGAGATGATTCTGTGATTAAACTATGATTTTATGTTGGGAGAAAGATGTTTAGAGGATTCAGTATTAAATCTCTTAGTGATGAAATTGTCTCACTGTTTGAGCAACAGTAAGTGTAAAACTGTGGAAAGTCATGCTGCCTGACCAGGAGTTCAGCACCATGGAGAGCACCGTCTCCACAGAGGGCAGCCTGGGGTGAAAACTGGAGAGTATGAGACCAGCTGTTCTCAATCAAAGTAATGAGTCTCCCACATCAGAGTTTGACCCGGACTAATTTTAAATTACTAAAAGTCCATCCATTTTCCCATGACCAATTCAGAATCTGTAGGCCGTCATCCTACTCGGACATTTTCTAAGGTAATGTATCTCCAACTTCTTAAAAAACCTTAATATTGCATAGTGGCTTTGCAGCTGTTCCTTATTCCGGCAGGTTCTTTTAAAAAGAAAGATTTGAATGATATTCTCTAAAAGTTAATTCCTGACAATAATTATTATACGTGTTTCAAAAGGGAGACATATTGTACTTTGAATGCAGTATTGCATATAGCAGCTACCTCAGAGACCTTGACTCCGTCCTTCATGATAAGGGGTATACAGCCAGCTGGTGGCTCATCATTACAGACACATGATACCTCAAATGATTGTAGCTCAGTGGAGCGTGTGCTCTGAAGCTCTCTGGTACAAGGCAGCCAAGTCACAGCTGATATATCTATCACAGCAGACTTTGGGGAGTAGTTGTATTAACATCCTCCTCAAAGCAAACATGAGATACAAACATAGCTACCACCCATATTACTCTTTAGCAGAACAGAAAATAGGTTACAGTTTAGAAAATAAATTGACAAATTTACACCTAGAAAGCCATTTCTGTCTATTTCTGTATGTTTGGACTATAATAGAAATTCTTTTTAGAAGATAAAAAAAACCCAAAAAAACATCACAGTTATAAATGAGACTGCAATTTTATGGATTCAAGTTGAGTTATTGTTTGATTTAAATGTTATATAGCACTGTATGGAAGCAGATCACTAGAAATACATCAATAAAGCTTAAGCTGACAATGAGTGCCACCTGAGTGTAGTAGCAGCATCAATTAAAGCTTAAGGAGCCACTGAGATGTACACCCAATGACTCGGTTGAAATGTTTTAAAGCCTGATAGATGTGAGTGTGTGTACAGAAAGATGAACATGTTACTGTTTGCCAATAATACACATAAATAACTTGTATGTGCTGTGTGGAACACATTTATTGGCTTTCTTCATTAAAACCAACATACATTAACCTCTTGAAGTTTCCAGTCAACCCACAATTCAAAGTTGAGTCAAAACCTTTAGCTCTACTAAGATACTGATAAAGAACAAACAGTTCCAATATTTTATTTAAATTTTTCCAGCATAGAAAACCCCATCAATGAACAATAGGACAAGAAATAGCACAATAATAATAATCAATAGAGAAAGACAAAAAAAGAAAGAAAACATTAAAATTAGAAACTACCAGTATCCATAATAAATTAATGTCATGAATATGTAATAAACAGGGAAATTGTATTGCCCGGTACATGTTTATACAACGTGAGCTTTCTCAAGGTGAAAAGTGGAGTCCAGGATTTTGAGAAAACATTTGCTGCAGGTGTTTGCAGGTATCGAACTTTTTCCAATTGAATGACTGATAACATGTCATTGAGCCAGACACTGAAGGAGGGAGGAACAGCGGACTTCCATTCCTTTAGAATAAGTCTTTTCGCAATCATCATTCCGAGATCAATTGGCACCCGCACAGTGATAAAGAACAAATAGTTGAGATAATATAGTGCAGATGGTTACAACCTTGTGTCCAGGCTGAGGACAGACCTATCCCTCTGTTTTATTCTTGGTATGATTTCATGGCTTAAATCATAATCAGGATTTGCTCTGGTATGTGACATTAACTCTTGAAATGACCGGCAAACTCTAGGTTTTAGTTTAACTTGGTGACATGTTTTATTGTTTTAGTGAAATCCTATCACAGCTGATCAGGGTCTAAGATGACATCTTGAAATGTCATGTTTTGTGTCATCCAAACAAAAGACAGTTTTCAGTGTTTGAAAACTGAGAAAATCATTAAACCCTCACATTAGAACCAGACAATGGATGTTATTTCAAAAGTAATCAACTCAATACTATATTGTCAAAGCTGTCTCACACCTCAAATGCATCACAGAGAAAGCATTCATCATCAACAAAAACAACAACAACTTTTATAAAGGAATTAATCATGTTTTCATTTAAGACTGATGTAGCACATAGCTCACCCTAATGCAATTTTGCCAGACAACTAAACAATTAGCTCAGCCACTAAAAGAAATTAATAACTGATACATGCAAAGCCAATATAAAAGTATAAAGTGCAATATCAAATTCAAATAAGACAACTACAAGCAAGACTTGGATACATGGCAACTGTTCAAATCAGAGCCTAGTCAATACATTTTGTATTATTTACATATTTTACATTGGTATCAGTATTGACATCTGTATTTATAACAACACCAAATTGGTATCCGTTTTAGCAATCCTATATCAATGAGGCCGCAGTTCATAACCTCACATTTATATACCCATAAACAGCAAAGTTTTACTTATCCATGGTCCGAAAGTTTGCCGCAGTCCCAAATGAGAAAGTTTTAACATATTTATCCAATATTTTGTCCCGAAGCAACATAAGAGTGTCTTTGGCAGTGAAAAAAATACCTGCAAATGCTGCACAGCCAGCAGCAGGCTGTTTTCAGTTTGTACACTAGCAAATTAGCGGCTAACAGCTACTAACATGATAACAGTTTAATTAGCCTCTGTGCTGCAGGTGTGTTAGTCATGTGACATTCTTGCATAACTAAAAGTCAGTCAACATGACCAACAGACTGGGAAAAATGCCCACCTAAGTGCAGAAGAAGATGAAGTATTTCTGACAGCAAACATATCTTCCAGCTGGCAAACAAAGTTGGCAAGCTAACACTGCCCACTTCCTTGTGCCAAAGTGGCTGATGCTAAAGCGAACTTGGAAAGGTCCTGTGGATAGTTATGAGGAGCTAAGCTTCACCACAAAGTGGGCTATTAGTTGTATTATTAAGAAAATGTTAACTGAACAGCTAACTACATGACATGTAAAAAAAAAAAAATCAACCCTGTAATTCAACAAATTTCCTGTTTATTTGTTTACATGTATTCGGTCACCACTGCTGCCTAAATAAAATTTAACTTGTGTGATAAGATATTCTTTGAACAAAAGGAAAGAGGAAATTAAGAGAAGTGTAAATCTTTGAGTGAATGATGAATTGTGTGACATAATCACGAGTTTATGTCATTAGTAGGCTAAGTATAATGCAGTCAACTTCATACGTGAGAATGGACAGCAAATTATTATTTACACTGTACCAGGGCAAATGCCTGAAGACCTCTACCATGCTTCATTAACTGGCCAAATTGTTGCAATAAATAATAGCATGCCTCTGTGCTGTGGAGAAGCTTTGAATACGTTTTATTTTGCATATTAAATAAAAACGTTAAAATATGTGCGTCTCAGCAGTGTAAATGATATACAGCCTAGGGCTTTCCTGGTGATTTCTATTACTTTAATACTCATTACCCTCCTTTATCCATTATATTTAAAGCACACTTACATTAATATCTCCTGAGGTCTAAGCCTTGTCAGTTTGATTTACACTGGCACTGGTATCCAAAAGGGGGAGGAAAAAAGGAAAAAAAAAAACAGGATTATACTGGATATTTTTTGGCAGATTTGTCTCCTGACACACCCCCATGAATTAGATTGCTGAAAGTGACAGATTAATTACTCTCTCTTGTTAAGACCGGAGATGAACCGAGAAAAACACAAATAAAAATATATACTTTTCAATCATATGTGGATCAGGAAACTCACAAGTCTTAATTTCTGCAGTGACCAACATTCGGCCCTGGGGAAGTCAGGGGAGTCGTGTGTCTTTATTAACCTTTACAATTAAAAGTTCATCTCTAAAATAAGATCATTCATATTTATTGCAAAACTAGCAGAGGATAGCTTCAAATGATATCATCCACAACCGCGATGACTTATTCAAATTCAAATTCAAATTTTATTTGTCACGTACACAGTCATACACAGTACGATATGTAGTGAAATGCTTGGACAACTGCTCGTGACCTAAAGAAAACAAAAAAGGAAAGGCTATGAATAAGATAGGAAATAAATATGAAAAATTAAAAAGGGTAAATTTAACTAGGAAGGAATAAAATATAAATTAAGGTTAAAAATGAAATAACTGTACAACACAAATTAGAATGAAGGGTAAATTTAACTGGGAAAGAATAAGATAAAATATATAAATTAAAGTTGAAAATAAAATAACTGTACAACAAAATACACAATATAGAACTATATAAGAATGTATGAAGAAATCTAAATATAAATAAATATATACACAATAACAGCAGCTGTACAAGTATTAACTGGAAATGAAGAATATAGTGACCAGTGTTGTGCAAAAACAAAGTCCAGAAAGTCCAGTGTGTGTGTAAGAACTGTATGTGTGGGTCAGTACTGTGTGGTGGTGTGATTGAGAGACCGTATCGCCTGCGGGAAGAAGCTCCTCCTCAGTCTCTCTGTGTTGGTCTTCAGGGAGCGGAATCGCTTTCCTGACCTCAACAGAGAGAACAGTCTGTTGTTGGGATGGCTGAGGTCCTTCACGATCTTCCTGACCTTGGTCCAGCACCGCCTGCTGTAGATTGAGTGCAGGTCAGGGAGCTCGGAGCGGATGGTGCGCTCAGCTGACCGCACAACCCTCTGTAGAGCTCGTCTGTCCTGCATGGTGCTGTTCCCGAACCAGGAAAACTATATTCAAACTATATTCAACTATATTCAACTATAATGGATTCGGTAAGCACGCAGCTAATACTATTTAACAGCAACAAAACAGGTTAAATTCTAACCAATGTGAGAGAATATATAAGTCACACGTACACGTGACAGAGATTAAATGAGAAAGCAGCAGGCATAAACTCAAGGATACAGAGTTTCAGTCGTTTCAGTGTCAAAATAAGCAGACAACGGATTTCAGAACCAGGTGAGAAATTTGAGATTTTTCAATGTCTAAACTAAATTTTTTGAGGATTTTCTTCTCATAATACAAAAGCTGGGATGTGCTTTGTGTTAGTAAGTGAACGACAAAAATGCAAAGCAGTTCACAGCTACACAAAAAAACTCCTGTTCAACAAGTAGTATTAAAATAAAGGCATCTAGCAGCACAAAATCTTGTAAGCCTGTTTTGACAGTGGCTTGCGAGACTGGGTTACTAAAAAGCTCTGGATGAAAACCAAACGAGCCGTGTCTTGGCCATGAGGATTGCCACTCCTTGTAGAAGAGTCAGTACAACATCCTGGAAGCTGATACAGAAAGTCTTAATGCAAGGACTATATATATATTATAATTCAGTAAACCTAGGCCAAAAAGCTAATGCAATTTAATGAAGGCATAACTTCAACTTCATAATAACAGATTTAGTGGTTCAAAAATACAATTTTATATTAGTAAAAGTCAGACAACACGGCCATCAGGTTTGGACCAGAATGGATGCCAGTTTGCCAACACTGACTGAGGTTCAGCACAGCAGTCACTCTGAGTATTTTCAGCACATTCCTCTCTGGTACTTAGCAGCGACCTCTGTTCACTTAACTGTCATTTTGAAAAATAACAGCCAGTCACACGCTGTACATCTGCCAGACTGTTTGGTCAAAAGCCCTTCGATTTTAGTGCCTTTCTGGATCTTTTTCAGACACTTAGCCAAATAGCTGGCAGTGGTAATCACATGCGGATATTAGCACTTTCAGCAAGTCATGGAATCTGGAAATAGCTTGTTTGGCCTGTGAAAGCACAAAGACCTGCTCAGTAAGTGTGTGCTGTGTGTGTATGTATATATAATTCCCAAAAGGTATTCACTCACCCATCCAAATCATTGATTTTCAGGTGTTATACACCTTCTTTGGTTACAAATGTATAAAAATCACACACTTCTACAAACATCTGTGGAAGAATGAGTCTCGGGAGTTCAGTTGTGAAATTTCTCTCTAGCAAATATTCCACAGTCAACTGTTAGTGGTATTATAACAAAAGTGGAAGCGATTGGGAATGAGAGCAACTCAACCAAAAAGTGGTAGGTCACACGAAATCAGAGTGGGGTCAGCTGATGCTGAGGTGTATAGTAAATGGACTAATTCTTGTAAAGCACTTTCCTACTCTACCTGGGCACTCAAAGCACATACAACATGCCTCATTCACCCATTCACACCCAATCATTCAAGCAGTTTTTTCTTTGCTTAAGTGCTTTCTATCTAAAACTCACACACATTCCCATTCCACTGGATGCATCCGAAAGCAACTTGAGCTTCAGAATCTTCAGAACCTTACATGCAGAGGTGTAAAGCACTAACGGACTCTAAAGCAATGGAGACGTGCTCTCTGGAGTGACGAATCACACTCCTCCGTCTGGCAATAGTCCAACGTGGAAGAACTTGACTGGCCTAGCAACGTGGAAGTCCTGACCTCAACCTTTGGGATGAATTATAGCAGAAACTGCAAGCTAAGCCTTCTCATCCAACATCGGTGTCTGACCTCATAAATGCACTTTTGTAGGAATGGTCAAAATTCCCATAAACACACTCCTAAACCTTGGGGAAAGTCTTTCCAGAAGGGCAGAAGACATTGCTGCAAAGGGTTAGCTGACATCTGGAGAAAATGCAGTATGAATGCTGACAGATGGATGTTTTGAGCTGAAATGTAATAGCTATAATGCTGTCCATTTAAATGGTATTACCTGTACATGCAACCAATATGTCAGCTTACCAAAGAACAACTGAAACAATATCTGTAACAAAAGAGGACAATTTATTGAGAGTCTGACAGCAGCTTACCATCCATGTTCAATATCTCATACAGTTTTCTGGACTGAAGGACGTACATCCTAAAGAACTTCATCACAACCTCTCTCACATCCACTTTACACGTGTAGTTTAAAGGAAACTTAACTAACATTTGGTGGATATGTTTGCAGTCAGAATAAACTTACGGCCCCTATATGAATGGAATTTAAACAGTGTGACAGAAGAAAAAACATGTTTTTTAAATATTTGCATCAGTTACCAACACTTCTCTTATGGGACGTGTGTGTGAGTACTTTGGTCCAAATACTTGAGGTCTAGAAGAATATGTAGCAGCCGCTGATCCCTCAATGGCACCAGTAGGACAGCAGGACAGCAGGGCCTCTTCCTCAACAGAAAACTCTCCTCCACCGCTAGCAAGAGAATGAACACATGTGTGTGTGTGATTTACATTGCTGTGCTTGAGAGCCACCATCTACCAGAACCAAATTCGTTGTATGTGTCTGCACATATACTTGGCCAATAAACACGATTCTGATTTAAGGCTACTGCGATATCACTGCTAGCTCATACAAGCTTGCTCTCCGACAGCTACAGGCCACGTGAGCTCAAAGCCCCTCCCGCCAGAGTTTACTCCCCAGTCAACTGTCGTAAAACAGTCGTAAGTCTACGGAAGAGGATTAGGGCCACCGGGGGGAAAAGTGGGCTTTTCTTTTCCAGATTTCTGGGGGAGTCAGAATTCTAACCCTAAACGCAGAAATGCAACAGGCGAAAACAAAACAAGTGCAAGGTTACGAAGAACTGGCAAAAAAAGCTCAAACAACTGGAGGCCAGAAATGATGAAATAGTCAAAGAAAATATGGAATGGGAGGAAAAGTATGTACAACTGGAAAAGGACCAGAAAGAAGTGGAGAGCAGAAAGTCCGAAGCGCTCCAGGAAAAAAGCCCAATCTGAGCAAAAACACAAAGAACTGGTGCACATGTACGAGGAACAGGTGAAGCAAAACGGAGACATTCAAAAGGACAAGCTAGAGCAGCTGCAAAATAATGCAGCGTTGATGACAAAGAATAAAGAACTGCAGACCAAAAACTTGCAGTTGGAGCACAAAGAGCAAATTCAGACAGGCAACGACCTTAAAGAAAATCTCCAAGCATCAGTGGAAGAGTTCGACAAACTCCAGCAAAAGTGTAACAAAATACAAGATGAGAATGTAACACTTGCTTAAGAAGTGGAAAAATTGGAGGAGAAAAACACAGACCTCGTCGAGCAACAGAAGAAGAAGTAAAAATGTTTCTGGCTCTTCAGGTCAAAGTCAGGTGAGGATAAGGCCGAAAAGAAAAAGAAGAAAAAATGGAACAAAAACAGCTGAAGAAGAAAAATGCTGCTGGTCCTCGATGACAACAAACAGGAAACATTCTCCTGACAAGAGTGCGGATGAGGCTGCTGGGGGTTCAGCTTAGGCTACAGAACAGTAGCTTCCACTGCCCTCCTTTCTTCACCCCATCTCCATCTCGTTTCCCCTATCCACCCTTCCTCCGTCGGCCATTTATGGTTCTGCTTTGATTCAACAGAAACTGGTAGGGAAGCCTTTCGGTGGCTCCCGCCTCCACTGAAAGACACAGACATAAACACACAAACATTTATTAACATGTTCCACAGTCTTCCAGTTTGATCATTTTGATTTTCTCATCTTGTGGACAACAGCGTACACGGATGGAGATATATTGTTAACTTTCGTAATGTTTATTTATTTAACATATCCAGCTCCAGCCCCACTGCCATCCTGACAAGGATAAGCATTTAAGAAACTATGTGAAAAAATGGACAACTAACTGAATTTATGCAAACACACTGGATTTCCAATTATGTTTCACTGAATTAGAGACTCTAACAGTCTCTTCTATGTAAGAATGTCTCATGCTGATACACCTGCAAACTTGACAAAATCCAAACATGAGCTCTTTTAGATGCTTTTTGAATTTTTTCGCTCTCTGACCTCAGTGTAAGGCGGCTTGGCCCTCACTGCCACTGCTTGTTGAAAGTTCTCCTGCTTCTTGTCTTCCCCCAGTGTTGACCGCCTGCCTTTAATATCACTTACAAAGATTAGGATAAGAGTACTGTGAATGCTTAATCAGCATACACACTAACAATATGTCCTAAAAATAGGATGTTACCCAAGTTCATTTGCATGTGAAAGCAGAGAGCGAATACTTTTGGCAATTTAAAGTATATGCGGATATGCGCTCCTCGGCACTGGCACAGCAGCTCTAAAGTGCTGGGAAACTTGTGCTCGCTCTGCAGTGGAGATCAATATGTCATCCAGTTCCCACTTTGGGTTTTCTGTCACATAATCTGAAATGGAACAAGGACATTACTACTTTAATAAGTAATTGATATGGAGCAAAAATAGCACGTTTGTCATGTGGATCGTCTTAGTATATCCACTAGCCTTTGCTCATGTACATGAATTGGGAATCTTGCCTCACAATCCTTAAACTGGCAGAAGAAGACAACATGAATAAACACGAATAAAAAGAAGCATATTCCAATAAACATAATGCACATCTACTATCCCAACAGAGTGAGCATACAGTAATCAAACTAATGTCTGCTTTAAAATTAATTGAGTTTGTTATAGTCATCAGTGTTCATTGGAAATATATAAGCCTGCATTAAAAATATGATTGTCATTGGCTTAAAGCCTAGTTCTGAAGATTTTAGATCCATTTACATAAAATTAGAGTCAGAGCTTCATTTATCTATTCTAAAATGTGATTACTTGGAAATCTTTCACTTTTAGCAAAGGGGCCTTGGGGAGACATACAGCACATCTCATGTACAGCTGGCAGCCACACATAACACAGTGACAGTGGCACCACCTGTCACCTCCAGAGCTTTACACCTCGCTTTAATGAGCTGGAAGGGAATGTGACACGTGTAGATTCACTTTTGGCAGAAAAAAAGAGTTCACTTCACTCAAAGTGCATTCTCGGCACTTCAAAGAGCTAAAGGCATTCTACAGAACATGCAGAAATGCACCACTAAACATACTACTGCTCCAAAAGTGAGCTTGTGTTGCGTTCGAAACATGAATAGAAACTATTTGTAATATTTGAAAAGTGCTCTTTTATAGCTGCACTAAATGGGTTAGTCTTCTTCTTCCTGTTCGGAGCATTAAAAATATCAACACGGTGAGCGCTTCTTCGAGGAGCTCATGGCTTTTTTCCAGGAGCGCCAGCAGCTAATAAGTACACTGAGTATAAGTGAGGATTATCCAGAGCAGCACTTTGGCAGGCTGCATCTCTTTTCTTTGCCTCCTTTTTCAAATGCACATCACTGACATTGAGGAGGCACAGTGAGAGGTGTTAGCACATTGAAGGACAAACCTCCTAATATCAGGCTGAGCTTTAAAGGAAACCACCCACTGTGTTCTTTATCTTCACGTTTACACCTCGTAGGCACTTTTTCACGTTACTGGTAATTTCCTGTATTCTGGAGTGGCCCCTTGTTTCACTAAAAGTGCTATTTTTGAGTGAATATTGTTTTTCTATTTAAGTGATTTGCTTTGCGTTTGGTTGATCTCACAGCATGCTCTCTGAATAATTAAACATAAAACGAGAGTTATTTGCATTTAGATGTTTTTTTGTCTGCTTTGTCATTTTTTCAGAAAATATATGTGAGGAAAAATGTTAATGAGAGTGAATAATTAGCAAAAAAAACAAACATGTTTTAACTACATATTTGTCTTTTAAGGCCTTAAACTATTACCGGGTATTTAAATACAACCTCAGATGAACGACACATGACAGTAACAGAAAAGAAGCCAAAATGGAAAAGCAATATGGAAAAACAAAGTATACCCCAGGAGTTTTTAACTTGTAGAACTTAAGGTTTTCTGTGCACTTTCAGTCTCCCACGCACTCTTCTTTCCATTTATTTAATTAATTGACGTTTGAGGGCATTTATTGTTCTTATTCTTTTGTTTTTCTTTTTTTTTCTCAGAAATCCTGTTGAAGATTGCCTGGTGTGCTCAGGACTGTCCTGTTGCAGGAGTCAAATTCAGCTTTAGCTGTCAAAAAATATGACTTCAGATCCAGAGGAATTTGTCTCAATCAACTCAAGTTACCCACGTCCTGTGGCTGCAAAACAAGCCCAAATCATCACCCCTCTGCCACCGTGCTTGACAGTTGTCTTCAGGTGTTTGGTTTTTGTTGAACGTCTCACTGTCTTGTTTGTCTAAAGCAGGGGTGGGGGAACTCCAGGCCTCAAGGGTCGGTGTCCTGCAGGTTTTAGATCTGCACTTGAGCCAACACAGCTGTTTTAAATGACTAAATTATTTCCTCAACATGTATTAAAGTTACCAGAGGCCTGGTAATGAACTAATTATTTGATTCAGGTGTGGTGACCCAGGGTGATATCTAAAACCTGCATTACACTGGCCCTTGAGGCCTGGAGATATAAATGTTGAACTTAAGATATTAAAGTTAAACAGCTTGACCTCTGAGGAGAATTTGCTGGCATAGTCGACTTCCAGGAAGATTGTCAACTGAATGAATTCTGTTCTTAAGTAGATTGATGGACTTCAAATTGTTTGGAAATGGCCTTCTGATCCTTCCCAGATTGATGAACAGTTCACTGCTGATGACTTTCTTCCTTGGCATTGTATTACCACAGACACACCTGCAAAGTGCCAAAACGTGTGCTTTGATCGAGGTGTTCACACTTGTTGATGATCAGTTAATTAACGTGCATTTGATTAGCAGCACCTGGCTCCTATTTACCCTCTTAATTCACACGGAAGAAATCAGTGCGTACTTAGTTTGTCCACACCCTGCTTCTGGAGTGCTTAGACTTATTTTTTGTGAAATAAATAATGACACACACTAATGTGTCACGTTGTTGTACATCTGTGTCATATTTACCGAATTTTACAACCTGCTGAGGACCAGATGATATGTAAAACCTAAGAATTTTAAAAAAGGCTTAAAAAAAGTTAAAAGACTTTACCACACAAAAGATTTCAAGGTCTGTTTTTATTATTTATTTATTTTCTGGCATGTTGTCCATCCTTAAAATACACTGAAGAATACTGATATGCAGTTTCTCATCTTTTCTTTTTTCATTTTTTCCTCCTTCACGGTACAGTGAGACCCTGATTCCTGTGTAATGACACCAGTATAGGAATACTCTACAAACACAAAATTAAAACACAATAGCTGGCATACCACCATAACGTAATGCATCGTCGTAACCACTTTGTAACAAAAAGCAAGCGAATGCCCGTACAGTCTTCAAAGATGCACAATTCAAAAAGGGTTGACATTAAAACAACTGATTTAAGTCAACAATGAAAATCGAGTTAAATGCGCTATTACACAGGAATCTGTTAAATATCAAAACAAATTATTAACGGAAATGCTCTTTACACAAGTGTAGCAAAAGACAATTTATCATAGATATAATATTATCAGGTGACAAGGCCTAAAATAAATGATAACCGCTCTGTCGTTCAGTCATAAAAAACTTGACAAAAACACACAAACTGTCAAGGGATAAGAGTGACAAAGACTCACATTTGTTCCAACAAGACACTGTACAGCTCAGGGTGGATTTGGGGCTAAAACACTCGACAGCTTTGAAAACTCTGCAGATCAACATTTCCCCGCCGGTTCGTGGAAAGCCAAGGCATTATAAAAAGGTAACATAACCCATTGCACTGAAGGACTGAAATAAAGTTATAGCTTTAGAGGACTACTTAGAAATAAAACAAACAAACTAGTAAACAGCCAGAGGAGCTTAATGTCCCTGGTCCAAGTTTATAAAGTAGGCATCTTTCTCCAACAGTACATGACATCCACCCACCTCATCGGTCGAGGACGAGCTCAGGAGCCAAGTTGCACAGCAAAACGATACAGTTACAAACTGTAGTAAAGAATGAGTCAAGATCTCAGTTTTCTTCTGCGTTATCGTACTTCTTCAAAGGAGACTACACCGAAGAAGAAGAAAATATATATATATTACAAATGAAACAAAAAGTTTTGGAGATTTCCATGTTTTAGTTGGATGGTGGGTGATTCGTCCGTGCCTCCTCCAGTATGTGGTCACCTACATGCTGGTGGTGGTGGTAGTTGCAGTGATATCTCGGCAGTATCTGTACGTGTATTCCACTAAAAATACAGACTTTAGCCTAGCTGCGTGGATGACACTTATGTACAGGAGATGCTAAAGATCATTAATGGTGAGCGATGAAGTGGTATGACAAAATGCTCTAGTTGTTAAAATGCTATCACGTGGTTGAAGGATGGTAAATCGCACAAAGCTTTCCCCAGAAAAAGGCATAATGAGTTCAGTCCATAGCAAAGGCTGAGTTAAGAGCTATGTCATACAAACTAAATGCTTTAGCACCGTTTAATAC
Organism: Aulonocara stuartgranti; assembly: GCF_965226115.1. Classification (NCBI taxonomy): domain Eukaryota; kingdom Metazoa; phylum Chordata; class Actinopteri; order Cichliformes; family Cichlidae; genus Aulonocara; species Aulonocara stuartgranti. The sequence continues at coordinate 14,084,482 of NC_138959.1, read as the reverse complement.
CACTTGTTGGCAAGCAAAAAATAAAAAAAAGAAAGAAAAAATAGGGCGGGACAAACATCGCATAATATACTAGATCCCTAACCAGCCATTTTCAATCATTTGTTGCATTTCCTAAGTGGTGTCAGAGAAATCTGTTTACTTTGATACAACCTAACATATAGACACCTTTGCTTTTTCCTTCATGCTGAGCAAATTTGTGGTCTCCCAAAGTCTTTAAGCCTAAAGCTTCAACTGTTTCACAATCTCCTCATTCATTTGTCTGTCATACTCTGTAGTAGCCGCTGAGCCGTCAGGTGTCTGCTTAATGCACGCCACTGGCTGCCAAAGCTAAAGGGAGAGTCCAGGATCCAGGAGAAGGATTTCGGAGTTTGGCGTATGCAGGATAGAGCAAAAAGGGCAAAAAAAGGTAACACAGGTTGTGCTCTTGGAACGTGGAAACTTCTGTGGTAGCAGCTAAGTGAAATCTCGTACATGTAGTCATGCCGTGTCTCTGCAAAGGCTTCCAACTGGGATCTGTGACATGTTGGAACAATATAATGTCAGATGGTGTAAATCGGGGCCCAGCAGATAAAGTTTTTGCGACTCAGACGCAGGTCCCTTGGTGTGCTGGAGGAAGGGCTTTTCGGTTCTTTATGGCCAAAGACTTCTCCTTAAAATCTGACGCTTTCTGCTGTGAAACGTCTATCAGTGCACTCGCTACAATGAGTCCTGAGGAGGAGAAAGAAAAAGAACAACATGAGGGTGAGAACTCCCACAAATTCATTTGTTCGGTTAAACAATTTCATAGATATTTTTATGGATATGTGGCATTTCAACCAGTAAATGCAGGATTTCTTTACTTTGGTTGACAGTGAGACAATTTCACTTGTTATGGCAATGAAGGAGCAAGTTCTAGGATTTTTCTCCTAAAGATTGAAGAACTAAAGATGACTTAATTTTAACTACTTTCCCCTTCAAACTGACCTTTTTTTTTTAGATTGATCCTGATCCTGACCACATGCACTTTCACATTTGAGGCAGTGTGGCCTACATTGTTTTGTTTTTAGGTTGCTTTTAAGATTTTGCCATGGCTTACTTTAGTGCCATGTAGATCGACGCTCAATATCAAAGCTGGACCCTGAAGTTGATGTTTACTCTCTGCACAGGCTTATGGTCTATTATAAATTGTGCAAGTGGCCACAACAGGTCTACTGCTTTACAGACCACTGAGGAGGACATTTGAGGACATGTCACCTGACCAGATAATATGTTCATAAACTTAAATGATTAAAATAGACATAGTTGTGTGTAACCAACGGGCCCCAAATCTCATAAGTTCAAACTCACCAAGCATCAGAATGGGGAAGCAAGGTTTAAGTGACTGTGAATGTGGTGTGGCTGTTAGTGCTAGATGGCAGACATAAACCCACACAACCATCTCTAGGATTTTACAGAGAATGGCCCAAAAAAAGAGAAGATAACCAGTGAGCGGCAGTTCTCTTGGCAAAAATCTATTGTTGATGTCAGAGGTCAGCTTTGAAATAGCAGGAAGGCAGGGTAATTCAAATAACCCCTCGTTACAACAAAGGTATACAGAAAAGCATCTCTAAACCCACTGATCCTTAAAGCCAGTGGGCTACAGCAGCAGAAGACCACACCAGGTGCCGCTCCTGTTAGCTAACAACAGAAAGCTGAGGCTACATTTTGTAAGGACCAAAATTTAACAACAGAATATTGAGAACAAATTATTTATTCTGGTGAGTCTTGATTTCTGCTGCAAAATTTACATTGTAGGGTCTGAGTTCGGCATAAACAACATGAAAGCATGGAGCCACCCTGCTCTCTATCAAAGTTCAGGCTGGTAGCTGCGATGTTAAGGTAGAAAGCAGAAGGCCATCTAACTCTGTCCTAGTGAGGTGTGCCTCAAAAAATGAAATAAAATGAAAAAACAAAATGTAAACTTTCATTACTCAGAGAACCTTGTAAATGTAGTCTTTCCCACATAACCCTCATGACCCTTATGCCACAGCAGGGTTAATACATTTAACCATAAGACAAAAAGATGGTTACAGTTTTGTAGTTACCTGACTGTCCCGGTGGAGGTAAGCCTGAAGGCCCAGAGGGCAGGCGCATGAGGACAGTCAACACAGCTGCTTTTCCTCCTGAACACGGTTCCATTGCAACAGGTTTAGGTGCACCCTGAAGAAAAGCGACGGTAAAATAGAAAAGATTTTATGACTTGCTCTGGAAATAAAGTTGTTTATATTTATGTGAAAAATACTGCAGTGTGAAAAGCACACAGTAAATACTGCCTTAAGAAAAGAAAGCAAGACAAAAGTACTTCACTGCTTTTAACAATAACCCAGCACCTGTGGATTGGTATAGCCCTGCTTTATCAACTATCAACAAAGTATCGATGTGTCTTACTAGTCCTTCTTTCCCTGCAGTTACACATGTGATGTTGAATTTTCTTTGTTGGGAGCAGCAGACCAAAAATCACTCATATCAGCTGCTGGAGTTGCCCCACTTAAGACAACACACCCTCCCTTCCCTCCTCCTGAGACAAATGCTTTGATTGGTCACACAACAAAAAACACTTGTGTCTCTGTCAGACAGTCAAAGTGTGGAGACAATGACCTACCCTCGGACTTAATGGCCAAAAACTGCCCGTCTCGAGTGTGAAAAACATGTCATCCTGATAATGAATGTCAAGGGTTTCACAGCATGTTTTGGATGAGAGGATAGAAATTGTGGAATAATAACATGTCTGAATGGAATTGACTTTTTCTTTTTTTATTTCTGTGTTGGCTGAATTTAAAATGGAGATGAGAGAGGCAGCAGAGGCAGGATTAAAAAAAAAAACAGGTCTGCATAAGCACACCCATTAAAACGTGAAAATCACGAGGCAGACTCGGTAATTTGTTTAAATGTATTCCACTGCAATCTGCCGTATATTTCACCCTGCGAAAACAAAAACACAAACACAAACACTGACGCTTTGGGTATTTTTAAAGCCGCATTGACTCCAAATACCTAATATACACAGTGAGTTAAGAGCAAAAGATTCAGGAAGTACATATCTTATTAGTTTTAGCTGCCAAATGGTAAAAAAATATATGTTTCAGCATATTTGAGTGTAATTCAGGTCTTGTTTCCTATGAAGCCTGCAGTGTAATTTTTAATGCAGTAATTAAGCTTGCCATTTGAAATGCCATGATTCACAACTGCTCTTGTGTAATGGCGCAGCTATATCCATGTTAGGCACAACTTCCTAGTCTCAAATTGGCCCCTCTTTTGTGACATGCTATCCTGCTGTTAGCAGCTTGTAGTCATAAATGGATGGTCAATGCCATACATAGGTAAGCTGTGTTGCTGAAACAATGCTCAATGCACACTAATGTGCACAAAGCCAAGAAAATATACACTACACCACTGCACCACCAAAACCAGGAATAGTCTGTGACACAAACTGTAATGGAGCCATATGTGGAGCCCTACCATTTGAACATTGTGTCAAAACTAAGAAAGAAAAACACCTGGTTTCCTACTCAATGTTGATTTAAAGCGACACTAATCTTTCATTTTTAAAGCCAATTTGCTTGCAAAGGCGACTCCCTGGAAGAACGACCCAGGATCAGTCCAGCTAGCCTCAAGTATCATCAATATCTAGTACTCTGAATAAGCTGCACCCTTCAAGAGCACAACATGAAAGAGTCGTGCTACATATACTCGAAACATTTTTCCGTATTGTAGGCTGACTTACGGTTCGTTTACGTGCATTGTTACACAATCCAATTAGGCTACATGGTCGGAACACAATATTCTCATGCATCTGATCAGGCACATTCACCATCAAGAGGGTAATATTAAAACTACGACTGACATTAGAGGGTAATTAAATTGCCAGCCATTTCATGACCATTCAAGTGATCCTGCTAATGAATAGCTGCATAAGCTGCATTCATATAAAGGAGTTCATTTATTCCATGTTGATTTTTGATGATTTGTGAGATACACATGTATGGACCGCTGGGTGACACATCAGCTAAAATTGAGACTCGGAATCATCAGCACTGCTCAGCAGCAAAAGCAGAAGAACTAAAGATGAATTTGTCAAATTTAAAAGGAATGATCGACTACGTTTAGGCACGTATGGCTTTGATGACAGATCGCTAAAATACTGCAATGGCAACTAAACCAGTGGAGATGCTTTTATCTTCATAACTTTGGTCAGCTGCTGGTTAGATTGTTAAAACTCTTAATGGCCTCAACATCATTTGGGATTAACAGTTTATATGAAATCCCCTTAGGAGGTCCCCCCTATCTTTTAATTATTGATCCAGAATCTAATGCCACCCTTAGGTAAACTCCAAATCTAAGCTCTTGTTTGTGTTTAGTGCAGATTACCATTAGAAAGTAAACTATTTTACTTTTACAGAAATTTCCATTTGGTAGATGTGCCACTTGCTTATGCGCCCAGTTTGCTTTGCTGACATCGTTACCATGTACATCAACAATTTGATGGCTTCAGTTTGGTAAGCAAATATTTGTAGCCATCTGTAACTCTCCCCCGAACTGCAACACCAGCTCTGTTACAAGTGAACCATAAATTACACAGTTTGGTTTGTGTAAGGCAGCAGGAAAGTTAAACCACTTTCTTTTGGCTCTCCCTCACTTCATTTAAATGCTTACGTTGCTCTGAGAAAAACAGACACATTCCTCCAGTGAAGAGGAAAATCAAATAAAGCTATTAATAAGTCATTTCCTTCAAGCTTAGTCGTAGGGTTGCCTTTTTAAATGGTCTAAAACTAGACAACTTTTAGATCTTCCAAAGATCTGAAAATAACACTTTTAGAATAAGTAGTGTATTCTAGTCATTCACAACCATCCACAAGCACATAAACATCCATACACAAATGCAAAACACAAAAACAACACACAATGTATCTCCTTTCCTTTCGCCACTGACAGGTGTCATCCATCATACTAGCTGTTCGTTAGTGGCTCCATATGTTGACTGCCCGGCCATAGTGAATATAGAGGCTGTGGTCTGCAGTGTTTGGGCACGAATCGCTCTGTCTAACAGCTGCTGACATCTTGGTCGCTAAAAGCCATGTCCATCTCGGGAGTTTAAACTAACCAAATGGAATAAAATGGCACAAAGGCTGTTATAATTTTCGCTCTCAGACCAGCTGGAGGGTCTGTAAGTAGTGACTGAGACATGCTACTAACTAATTCAGTGAGATCAATGCAGACGGTGCAGTTAAAGGATAAGGTCTTTTGTGTTCATGTTTTTTCCCCCTTTGTAAACTGCATTGGCTTCAGTGTGGATATGATATTCAAAAACCTGTTCTATGCTTTACTGCGTTAAAGCAGCGGGTCTGGGCTGGTGAAACAAATACAAAGCACAGCAACTGTGTCCTCTCTGACATCAAAAAATATTTCCAATAGCTAAGTGGCTCCAGATGCTGACCAATTAACCTTTAGAAAAGAGAAATAGGCTGGTTTGATATGTTTCACCTTCAGTTGGTGCCAAGTCATGTAATTGAGCTGTAAGTGGTCCACCGTAAGTATTTAGACACTTGGAACCACAGAGATTTAATTTTGTAAACTTCCATGTACACAGATAAGATGCAGACATAGTGGCTTAACACAAATCATTTCAATAAATGGACGCTTAAAATTTTTTAAATTATTATTGTATTAACAAATGAATAAGAAATGTTATGTTTTAGCAAGCTTTTTAATGCAAAATACACCAACTTAGTCAATAAATAAATAACCGGTGGTTGACCAGTGCATTTGTCTGCATTCATTAAAAGATTACATATAGTTGCGGTGACCAACTGGTGTCCAGTAGCTGACCACTTTCGATCGTTGGCTGGTGGAAGACAACCTCTTAAACGGACTTCAACTAGGACTGCAATCACTCTCAGACAGATTGGTGAAGCTATAATTTATTAGACCTTTTGTCAACACATTGCATTCAATCCGAGTCCGTCTGCACTGATGAGCACAAGTCAATTGTAACATGCATCTTTGGGAACTCCACTCAACTAGTTATAGTCTTAAATATACTTGTATATCTATATGTATAAGTATACTTGTATAAAAGGTTGGCAAATACTAAGTCTACATCACTATCTGTGGAAGAATTTCTACATTTCTGCTGCAGTTCTGACTGGACTCTGAATGTAAGTAGTTATCATGAAGTTCTGTGGAATCTGAATTTTATATAAAGACGATTTATCACTATTAATCACCGCATTACAAGAAAAAGATTGCATGTAATTGCTAACTTGACCCCATTCAATCTCAAACTGAGAGCACTGCCAACTTGACGCAGCAGAATCGATTTGAAGATGGCAGCTGACTGAGCGTGTGCAGACCCGACCGCTGTCTTCAAAGTAACCATTTCAAAGACTGAAAATTCATTGCACGCAGTCGCAATAACTTTGGTTGTGGTGCAATCCCAAACTACTCTTTTATCTCTTGTGACTGTAGCATAAGGAAATGTGACCACAACAGCACTGCATTCTTTTTTCCAGCTGTTGCCTTTACTGGAAAATAAACAGATGGAGGAAAGAGAAGGGAGTATAACCCGGTCAGCTCAAGGTTAGTTGGGGTTACACCAAGAATATCAAAATGTGGTAAATTTAGACCCTTTATATAAGTAAAGTAAATGAAAGATCAGTTTTATGTGCACAAGTATGTGGTTATAAAAGTATAACAGGGAACAAAGCCAACTTCAATAAAGGCCATATGGACATCTAGGTGAAGGATTCAAAGTCCCATATTTAAAGGTCAATTCTGCATCTTGACAGGGTTGAGAAACAGGAGACTGACGATCTATTTTTTTTTTCCAGTTATCATTTTCAAAACAGCTTGCAATATTTTTTTACAGCAATATTCTCCAGTGACTCCTCTTTACTGTGCCGCATAACAAGAACATCATCTTTGATTTATTTTTTGCGCAGGAGTGGGAGGAACAGCACTGCAATAAATTACTGAACGACAGATGGACACGTGTCCCACTGTCAAGTACGTAATTAACATTTTACCTGAATCAAGGCAGAGCACCGGCTTCCAACGCCACTCAAATTTAGGGTGTACTGTACCGCTTTACAAGTGCAACAATATAGTGCACTCAGACAGCTAAGAAGCATTGTTTTCCTCCTGTTTTGCTCTTTACATTGCCCTTCACAATACCATAATGCACAGTGAGCACCACTCAGCGGTACACTAATAGCTAATGTAGTGCCTCTTCGCCGGTTGCCACAGTGATTTTATTTCTCTCAGCTCCGAGTGACACAGGGCTTGTTCCTAGATGAGGAATCGGCCCTTTGTTGCTATGATGACGACGTACCTCTGCGTAGAACTTTAAACGATGCTTTTACTCCACATGGCATAGAGCCCCGCACTGTACTCAGTGCCAGCCTACCCCTCTACTTTCTATCTGTATGGGAGGAATAGATAAGAGTGGAGCAACTGGGGGCTACAGAATAATTCACACCAAAGGTATATGAGCATCCAAGCTAAACAAATTATCAATCACATTTCGAATGCAGAGGCACCATGTGGCATATTTCCAGTAAACAACCAAAGAGGATAAATTAGGCAAAAATGGAAACGGAGTAAAATACACCCGGTGGGCCATGAAATTATGAAATGTTCCAAAAACAGTCCCGATGTCATCATTTTAATATCAGAGCGAGCAATTTCCTGTGACGCTTTTAAAAGAAGTGGCCATTGCTTCTAGCTAGACGATTAAAACCACCATACAAATAATTTGAAACATATAATAGATGCTTTAAAAAAATATTAAAAAGAAAACATTGATTGGAAAATGATTGTAGAGGGCAACACAAATAAACAAGAGGCATGGAGAGAAAGGGTCACAACGGGCACATTTCTTATTGACTGGACGACTGAATAAAAGGTTGAAATATTTTGTGTTGATGGCACGAGATGGCTGAAAATGGCACAATAACCCCTAATTAAGCAGCAATAATAACTGCCATACTCTACATGTCAGTATATGCACTAACAAAAAAGTGCTTGCTTTTATTTGATGTTAGTACAAATATAACTAAATGGAAATAACACAGTCTCAGTTTGAGGCTTGTGTCAAAACTGAAGGTTCTTCGAGATAATGGATTTTATAAACAGGGAATTTCAATAATCACAATGAAAGAAATTCATAAAGAATTCACTGTCAACCATCGCTATGTAAGATTTTTCCCAAGATGCTTCTGGAATAGAGTAATGAAAACGCAAATGTGCATCAAGAGTATTATTCTTAGTTTTCATATGTTTAATATTGGAGACTAAACCCAACAGTCAAATTAATCCGTATTTAATATATGCTGAGCCTAGCTATAGCTCCTCAGTTCAAGCCCTGAGTGAAACAAACCACTTTCTTCACAAAACCCATAAAGCTAACCTTCTTGACAGTGGCAGTGTCTCACAAACAGAAGGTTTGGACAGGTTTCTGTGCCTGGATGTCTGTTTTTAATGACGTCACACAGAGCAAAGACTAGGAGAAACTGTCTGAAATGCAGCGTTTAGAGCAGCTTGAAGCCTCACATGGATTACTTGTACACATGCTGGCATTTGTATTTAAATAGTTAGTCATAATTAACAAGAGTCTCTACAGCTGCAACAATATAACTAAGAGAAAATAATGAACAGCATAATAAGTTCCCGTTAACTTTACCGTCACAAATGTGATTATCTGTATGTGCACATGTAAGCGAGTGAGTAAGACTCACGTCAAGCACAGGCTGCAACACTTCTGTTACTTCTCCTCTGGCTTCCAATGAGACGTCGACTGAGGCAAAAGGACGACTGGCCATCTGCTGACGCTCTCTCATCAGTTGCTGTAATATCAAACACAGATGACAGATAAGCAAAACACAGGGCATACTCTCATACAACAATATCAACAGGGAAAAGCTTTTGGGGCTTTGTGATTGACTACATATAAAGACATAAACAGTACATATTTCAAACACATAATTTACACCAAAACGTAAAAACCCTGAAAGTATAATCATTTTAAGAGTCAGCCCATAAAAGTCACCCCAAATCAATATGAAGGCGATGGTTTGTGTGTGGGTAAAATCTATAGACACAGTAACTGTATTGTTTTTGTTTTTTTAACATACATGTTATAGAACTAAACTTTACAGCAGCGGTCCCCAACCCCCGGGCCTCAAACCGGTACTGGTCCGTGAGTCGTTTGGTACCAGGCCGCGAGAGTTGAGGCTCGGGTGTGAAATGTATGGTTTTCAGGGTTTTTAAATCGGTTTTCAACGTTATTTTGTTATCGTTTTTATCGTTAACTCAGTTTTCCTGGGTCTTTTCAAGTGTGTTATGAATAAATCTTCTTTTTTTCGGTACCCGTACTAGTTTTATTTTGTTGTATTTATCCGCGACACCTTAAAGGCTGGTCCGTGAAAATATTGTCGGGCATAAACCGGTCCGTGGCGCAAAAAAGGTTGGAGACCGCTGCTTTACAGGGTTAAAGAATGAGAAAGAATGAAGAACTGAAAATGAAATACTGATTTCATCGAGTGTAACCTATAGCTGCAGGGCTATTACAGTATGAAGCTAAAAATCAATAGCAGATATCAATGAGGAAGCACTAAAAGACTACTCATAAATGTCCATGACCTAAAGACATGGAGAATTACTACTCCACTGAGCTCCAAGTCTACTTTTTGTATTGAGTTGTTTTTTTATAGCCCTGAATTAGATGCAAAAATATTATATGAAATAGTTATGGAGGTACAAAAATATTCAAAGGATTTTTTTTTTTAATATAATGGTACAAAATATATGATACAAAACTAGACAGATTCCATATGCATTAACATTAAAAATCAAAACCATCAGTGTAGGAACGTATCTCTCCAGATTTGACCAACACATTCTGCAATATATTTACCGGTTTCTCTCCAGGCTGTGGTGCGGTTATTACCCCACAGTGACACAATTTCTGCGGCTTTGACTGAGCAGAAAATAGCTTCTCTTGTTCCTCACTAATCAATATTGTAAAACAACTAGCGCCACACTTTCATCATTGTCTGATCAATATCTAAATAGGCTGCCATTTTAGTGCCAAGGACATCAGTGATTGTTATTGGATTTGTGATGAGCTTAAGTGTGTTGCATTAAGATCTAATTGTACTTCAGATTAGTAAGCATTTCAAGTGGTTGTGCTGGTCCACCTTATAACCTGACTTTCCTCTGCACTTATCCTAGAAATTGTTTCACATGAAAAAAAAGTTAAGAAAAAAATGTCATTGCAAAAAAACCTTTTATATTCCTGAAGAAAAGCTGTGATTGATGTTTTAAGTAATCCAAAGAACAAGTAGGTGAGCAAATACACAAGGAAAGTCAAGGGTTATTTTTTGTGCACATTGTGACATTATGTATATAAAAGTGATTTTTAAGCCACTGTAAAACTAAAATATAAGCTTTATTATAAGAAATGAATGAACTACTGTGATTAAAAGACCCACGTGTGACCAACTAGTTAAAGTAATTCAGCACTACCTCCAAGGTCAGGGATCATTTCATTGGATGCTACTGTATATGCAGACTAATATTGATTACCAGCTACAACAGCTTGGCTGGTATCATTTTCACTACAAGTCTGTCTGTGTGTGAGTGCATTTGTTCCCACCATGCAGCGCTTTTTGCTTTGAGCAGATATATTTTAACAATAAGATCGGATTGCACCAGTCATAGACAAGCAGGTTGGATCAAAAGGAGTACAATAGATGGATGTGGTCACAAAGGTCCATTGGGCCTCATTCGCTAATATTTCCATAGAAAATACTCTCGCAACATTATCGTTGGATTCATGAAACATGTGCAGCAACCTGTTTTATTCTTACCACCATGCGTATGTGAGTGAATCAGGATTAGTCTAATCCAGCAGGCTTGTGCAATCTGCATGCTACCTGCATTTCTCCTCATGACGAAGAGAAACTGAGCAAAGCAACAACAATAATGTAAGTGAGAAGTTGCAAGAAAAAAACTATTTTTATATCTATTTCACAGTACCTGTTTGCCCTCTGATAGGCTGACAACTTGTCCAGTGTGGAGCCTTTAGCCATGTGACAGAGAGGCTGAATTGAATAAGACTAATTGATGAATAATGATGATAATGATAACAGCAATAATAATAATACTAATTCAGCTGTGTCAAACTTTGAACACAGCATGTACAAATACTTTGTAGCACAGCACATCGCATTTGTATGTAAGCCACCGTAGAATTCAAATGCTTCAATAACAGAACATTTTTGTTGCCTTCTGTAGTTTATCTCATGCAAAAAAGCTCAGATTTTTCATCTCTAATAAACAATTTAAGTAGTCTCTAATTTATCTCATCCCATTAAGAAAACTGTGTGTGACTGTTTGGGTCAGTTGTATTACGCTGAGTTTTCTGTCGGCACAGGAATTTGTCCTTGGGGCAGTAATGAACCCTGAAAATCTTGTGTCCAGACCTTCACCCTCGCTCACCCTGAATATAATTAGGTATTCATTAGTCTGGCCATTAATTGGCAAATTCATACGAGGTCTGGAAAGGTTGACAGCAATGTAGAAATGAACAAGGGGGGCTAGCAGTATATCAAGGACTCGATCTGTGTAACAGGTTTATAAAAATACTATTAGGCCTCTGCATTCATTATCTAAAATTGCTGTTGTTCTGTTGAGGATGTACACTGGAAAACACCAAATAAGATGTCATAACACTAATAAGATATTTGGTAGCAAACAGTGGTTCAACACCAAGAACACCTTCAAATAGGTAGACCTCTTCAAATGATTTTGGTCTTATCTATCCATCCATCCATCTATGCGTTTATATCTATAAAAACCCTATGCATATATATTTTTCTCACTAAAGACACACACACACACACACACACACACACACACACACACACACACACACACACACACACACACACACAAGACCATACTGCACAATTGATCTTATATAAAATATTGTAGATATCTAATAAAAACATTTTTTAATTAAAACACAGCCTTAATCAACCTAAAAGACCCAAAAATGAAACAATAAACAGTAAAAATGTTTTTTTAATCATTTCATTATTACATTGTTATGTACGTATATTACGTTTTGTATACATCTACCTTAAGTACTTTCTAATAGATTATTTGTTTAACTTAATTTGCTAATTTAACAGGGATAATTGACATTATAACACCTGTGAAATAAAAAGCTAACCACAGGCCAGATGACAGACACAACATATTTGATTCTGTGCTGATTGAAGTAGCCTGTGCACAACAACAAGAAAGGTAACTACCTGGCATAGCAACACAAACCCTTCAAGTAAGCACACAGTCCTGCATAGACATAGCATACTCATTTGCAGAAAGATACAGTATTCCGTTCGTTTAGAAGGAGTACATTATGATCTGTGATTGCACCTGACTTTTTCATTATGATAACACTTGCTAATAATGATCAGCAAATGTTGTTTCCTGAATTTTCTCATTTCTACCAATGCACGTATAGACTCAGGTGATTATTTTGCAGTCCTATCTAAAAGAATGGAAGGTGGGCCATAACTTTATTCTCAATGGTCACTGGGACATAAAAATGCATGCACATTATCCCCAGTCAAAAGCAATACAAATCACTTAGAAAGTTTGCTGACTTTCACAGAATTAAAGCCTGATTAACAAGTCGGTCCACACTGCCAACACAAACAGCGTCTGTTCATCCCACAAATATGAACAGTGAACAAACTCCATGCTAATTTTAGTTATGGCCACAATAATCCAAAAGAAAGTGAGACAGACTTTTACTGTTTCTTTAATATGATGAGTAGAGATGTTACAGCCACAACCCAGCTGCAGCATCAGTGATTAATATCATGACTGCCTTGTTTCTGTTTTCTTCCACTCTACGCAGGATTCTTTCAATGCCATATAAGTGTAAGTAACTAAGTGTAAGTACATGTAAGTAGTTATTAATTGGGGTCGGACTTTTAAAACACTGGAAATCTAATTGTAGTCTGGGCCAAGGTTAAAAATCGGATAAACAGCCAGTGCATCCTGTGTGTCCTACACTCTGAAAATGAAAGTATACTCTCTTTCAATTCAAAGGTTTTACTTATCGGGACACATTAAAAAAAAAAACCTGTCCCTTACCAAATTAAATTTATTTTAATACAACCTCAGAACAACAAGGAAACATCACATTACACAAATTATAACAAAAATGCAGAAGCATTGTGTGAAAAAGTAACCCCAGTCGAAGTGCTCCCACATGAATTAAGAAGATAAGTAGAACCGTGTGACGCTAATGAAATCATTTGACTAATCCAACATCAGCAAATGTGAGGACCTCTATCAAAGCACAAGATTTGGCATTTTGCTGATCTGAAGTATTGTCTACAAAGCCACTTCCAAGCAATCTGAAGTCCATCACTCTCCAGTGAGAAATATTATTCACAAGTGGAAAACATTGAACATTCACAGTTGCTAATCTCACAGAAGTGGCCCAGCAACTTGACCCCAAGGTTGGACTTTGCAATGCTATGAACCTGTTCAAACTGAATAAGTTTGGCTTGTTTGGAAGAACAAACAACAAGACTTCTGGCCTTACTGCACAAACACCTCACATCAACGATGGTGGAGGGAGGATGATTTGGGCTCGTTTTGCAGTCACAGAACCCGGGAACCTTGCAGTCATTGCGTTGACCATGAACTCCTCTGTATACCAAAGTATTCCAGAGTGAAAAGAAGTGAAATGCTGTCGCCGGACCTCAAGATAAACAAATGCCCATAAACCTCAGTGAACTAAAGGAACGCTGTAAAAAACACAGTTAGCCCAAACGCCTCAATAATGATGTCAGAGATTGATACAGAAAATGATTACATCAAGTTATTGCTGCTTAAGGTGGTTTAATAATTAATGGAATCAAGGGGCTGTGGGGCTTGGTTTCTCACACAGTGGTTTTCCATTTTTGGTTTTTAATAAGTAAATAATGACATGGTGTATTATGAGTTTTTTTTTCTTATTCATCTGAATCATTTTAGAACCCGGTAAGGACCAGACGATGTTTTATTAGGTCCTGATACATAAAACCTCAGAGCTAAAAAAGAGGGTGTATTTTGTGTCAGTACATTATTTTGAAGATGCAGCTGTTACTGTATTGTTGTACAGACTTGCTGGTAGAACATGCATGAAAAAAGGCCCCAAAAACTGCACCGATGTGTTCCCTCAGTCTGAAAATATTGCCTAGGGGAGGTAAAGCTAAGGGGAAAAAAACAACAATATGAAATTGAGATTGATCACCTGATTGATTTTTCTTTTGTAGCTCTGATTTTTTAACTTACATCTGAGGTCCCGTGTTAGATTGTTGTACATCTCTACTATTAAACGTCAAAGCAGCAATACCAAACCAACAGATCTGACCTGCCTAGGCCACCACAAGTTGAAATGAGAAATTTTGCCCTTTGCAATAAGATAAACACAGGCTCGAGTGCCAAGCAAAGTTGTTGCAAAACAAGAAAACAGCTCACCGGTTATTACTGGTTCCAACACAAAAGCTTCAAATCCAACAACGTTCATTGTAAATGTCAGATAGAAGCAATGTTATTTATCATGGTGCAGAATTAATTTAAAGCAGCAGCAAATCACAAAAAGAGAGCGGGAGCAAAGTCGGGGAATGCTTTGCTCTGTGTCCAGAACATGTTTCAGAAATGTGCTGGGAATACAATCATCAAAGGTCCAACACAATACCGGAAAGATTCTAGAAATGAATACTAAGTTACTGACAAAAGGCGAGAGTGAACTCTGTAAAACCAATTAACGTTTGTGCAATGACAGACTGATTTTGTCAAGAATACAAGCTGGAGCCATTCACAGTTTTGATAAGGGTGGGCATGGAGTGCATTACTATGCAACTTGATTAATTTGGCAAGTGAGTGCATGAATTATCTGTCTAGTGAATACAGCATTTTGTTCCCTTCACTGGATTCTATAAAAGGGTAGGTGTCATCCCGCCTCTGAGCATATTCTACACCTAAGCAGGTCACTTTGTCCCTTTCAAAGATCACTGGCTGTACCCACCGGCTCAGTCCCGCAGAATAAAAATAAAAGTAAACACTTCATAAAATGGAAAACAAAATGTTGAAGTGCTTGAGTATGGGAGGTTAAATGAATATATAAAATAGTCACTTATTAGTAAGATAGCTTCTAAACTTCCAAACTGTGGCATAAGTTGTACTACTAATGACAGTCGTGCTCGATGTGTAACTTAAGGTGGAATTATTAGAGCGCAAACTTTAAACTGAACAAAGGACAATCAAGGTGACAAGAGGCTTAAGAGTAGGATAATCTTATTGTAGCAATCGATGACTGCTGATTGAGCTCTTCAAGAGCACACACTGAGACCAACAAGTCTGCAGAGGGACAAGCGAAAATTATGTGGTTAGTAATGTGTTCCTTTCACTTCTGTCAATGAGAGCACAATAATAAATCAGGCAATCCAAATGGGTGTTGTTGAAGTGGCTATTTTGGGTGATACTTAAGGCTCTTGGTGCCTGTATGAAAAAGCAGGATGTGTATTTAGGTGCTAGGCAATCAAATGCATGGAGTCCTCTTTGGAATGCCATGTTTTTGCCTTGCCAATGGAGTATTTGTTTACGTTCTTTGCAAGAAAAATTAAAGTGAATGTTATTATGATCACTTGCAATAAACACGCATGCCATTCAGCCCTTAAACTCAGGGGTCTTTTATGTGAAAGTGCCTACAGCACATCTGCACACACACACAAAGGGCTTGGTTTGGCTCATTCTGGCCAAGACCTGAAGTACACTCAAATTCAGACAGGAAAATGGACAGCTGTGAACATCACACACAAGCAGCTGTTTTGATTCCATTTCCTGGTTTGTGTAGATGATGTGTTGGCAATAACTTGAGTGCGTTTTCTGTGAACGCACATCTACGCATTTGCAAGAAATTGATGGTCATGTGGTCTTCCGAACAACCAAAACAAATAACTATAAAAGCTAGAGTCCCAAGACAAAAACACATATACTGAAATAAAAATATACCACAAGCCTTTGCGCTAACTTTTACATTCCTCACTTGCTTGTCTTCAGCTGACACAACAATCATTGCGCCATCAGATCTGCCCATCAGTAGTTATGAAGGCCACGATAATGTAATAATAATGGTCCTTTCACCTACAATAGCACAAGAAAACATTGCTCTACACAACCATCTGTATTTACATATGTTGCGAAGCATGTCTCTGTGTGTGAGAGCGATAAAGAGAGGAGCTGCATTAGATAAATTCATGTGCTTGTGTGTGTATCATCTTTGTGTTGCAGTCTCGTGAAATGTCAACACTCCCTCCCTTCTGTTCCCCCCACAGGTAGCTTCAAAGAGGTCAGCCCTTGTCCTCTTCTGTGGCATTTACAGCTGTTGTCTTCCTCCCTTTTTCCCCACTCAGGATCCAAGTCTTGTCACCTACCTTCAACTAAAATTATTCAAATATAAAAGCTGTCACTTTGAAACCACATCCTTTCAAGTCCACACAAAAAGAAACCCCTTATTCAATTATTCATTTAGTGTGGTAAATGATCAGCCTTGTAAGATTAACTTAATAGAAGGAATTACATATTCTCCATTTAAAGGCTCGTGGAATGCTCTTGTTTATTATTGAATCATTGGGTATTGGGTATCCTCCATTCACAGCTATTCTTTTACGATTATGTCCTTATTATTATGACAATGATTGCTTGGATATAAAGAAATACTCTTGTCAAATTTGATCCTGAGACAAAAAAAACCCCACAAATATAAATATCATATAAAACTATTGCCTTTTCGATCCAACACATTACAGAAGGAGTAATACAGACTTCACATCAAAAAGCCAATACCAAGTATCAGGCATCCATATGCCACTTGGCCTAATCAGAATCTCATTATTGTCTCTGCCATTCCTGAAAGCCTCATTAGGACTCATTCATTCCATGCCCTTATGTCAGATTGAGGCTTAAATGGCCCCGCAGACCAAATCCTCCCATCTTGTATTTGGACAAGTCTTGTAAGTGCTGAGGCTGTGCACCAATTCTTTCAAATTAACTGGACATAGTGTTTACAAAAGAGCCAAATCAGGTCATCAATGAGACAACACTGACAGAACTGAGTCGGTTAACCTAACACTACAGGAGACTTAGTCCGTAGTTATAACTTTACTTTGGTTACTACACAACATCAAGTAGCTAGTATTACAAGCAGTGTAGTAAATCAGACATTCTGTTTTCCACCACTCGCTTGGCACTGGATAATTATCTGAGTAACAGTGAAAAATAAGGGCAAAACTGGTGGATTAGAAAATAATCCTTCAAATCTACAGTAACAGAGTTATTTTAAAAATTAGTGAATCAATGTGTAGCTGATGAGAAAGAAAATGACTCTTATAATCTTTTGAATCACCTTTTCTCCAGGTAAATTGGCGGGTACAGGACTTAAGTAAAAAAAAAAAAGAAGCTGTTTGACCATACGTGTTCAACTAGCAAACACAATGTATTTACCCTGGAATAAATATTAACTTAATCATTAAATCTTGTACCTATAAAATGTGCTCACTGAAGCCTAATGGAGAATAATATGTTTAATGTCCAGAATTGGCTGTGTAAAATGAGCAAACCCAAGAGTGTCCTCTCTAGGAAATGAAAGTGATTTTGTGTAATTGCCTTTAGAGCAGGCAACAGAAAAAAAAAGGGGGAAAGAAAGCAATATTACTTTTTATTTCCTCTTAGGATTGATTATGGTCCAACTCCAATCCATCCTTTCACCCTCCCACTGTGAGAAGAGCATAACTCCATGAAGTCATCCTTGCACCTGCTGGAGGATTTCTTAATTAACTGTAAAAATACAGCAGCAAGCTTTAGACGCCCTCAGCTTCCTCCAATAGAAATAGGAACTTGTTGTTTAGCATCCTCTGATATATACCGCCATCAATCATGTATTCCAATCTTCAGACTATTTTACTCCAAATCTTTTAAGCTTTTTCAACATTTCCTAAACACTCCTGCTTGTCTCATGTCTTTCCTTCTGACTTATTCTGTAATATTGGCATTTATAATGGCAAACACTAAAAAGATAATAAACAAGTTATGAAGCACTTTTCAAATGTGAGAAGGCAATGTACAATTGTACAAATTTTCCAAGAAACCCGCCCCTCCCTGAGCCTGGTTCTGTTGGCGGTTTCTTCCTGTTAAAAGGGAGTTTTTCCTTCCCACTAACAGCAACCTGCCTGCTCATAGGGGGTCATATGATTGCTGGGTTTTTCGCTATATGTATTATTGTAGGATGAATTATTAATTTTGTTTTGTTACCGAGACAGTCCTGAGGATAGCAAGTCAGTACTGGGACAACTTTACAAGTTATAAACTTAGTTGGTTTAAGAACTGCACCTAATCCAGCAAGCTCTCCATATGAATGTCCAAACTGAATGAAAGTATCTAGGCAGCAGGTGCATGGGCATGCAAGTCTGTTATAAAATAACTTGTAGATATAGACTTATAATAGAGTTTACTAAAGAAATCCAAGATGAAGATGTAAGCTGAAGGTCACTCACAGAAACGTTGGATCCTTTTCCCAGCTGAAACGTTTTTAATGTAATCAAAATCAATAAAAATTATGGTAATAGCTCATGCTGCATTAGATGTGAAGATGAAAATTAGTGGTTTGAGCTTATAGCTTCAAAAACATACAAGCACTCAGAAAAATAATGCACTAGAAGTCCTACTTGATATATGAAACTTTTTTACTCAGATAGCACATAAAAAAGACCTTTACTGTTTCTGTAACAATCTCTTAGGTATTGTGGAAGAGTGCTCATGAGAACTGCCACATAAGAAGTAGTTGAAAACTACTTGCACAGCTGAAGCACCCATTACAGTGTTGAATAACACCCTCCAGGCTGTTACAGCTTTCAGGAAAAGGTTACCGACACTGCTTCTCCTTAAAATGTTTCTTTAAAAGTAGGGCTTCTGAAAAGAACATAAGGGAAACCTTGAGCTACTGTTTTTCACATATTTATAAAACCGTGCACTAGAAATCAAAGCCTCATCTTTTCTAACTGGTGCAAGTTTTCACTCTGTATAATCTAAGAAGTTCTGTAATGACATATCAACAAGAAACTCCAGTAGGTGTGCCTTCAAATACAGAGCAATAAATAATATGAACTATATATACATGTATATATATATATATATATATATATATATATATATATATATATATATATATATATATATATATATATATATATATATATATATATATATATATATATGTATGTGTACACGTTCTTTTAGCCACAACAAAACTTTTAACCCAGAGAAATTAAGATATAGGGGGTTTTATTTAACTATGCATTTGTTTTGATCGGATGCCTGAAGGACAGTGACAAAACAGATGAGCAAACAGAAAAGTGAGCAGAATTTTAATGCCATGAGCCATCTGCTCGCATTAATTTTTTATTGACTTTAATTCTTTGGATAGGCATGATTCGAACTCACGGCAGCTATCATTCTTCTTTATTTTCATATATCAATTAGAGAATATAAAATTCAGATCCCATAATTATCAATGTCATCCCCGATGGGGATATAAATTGTGAGAGATTTATTAGTAGCCCACATGTCATAAAGGCTGGATACGCACCAAATGAAAACTCCTGCTATTGAGTACCAAACAGCATCCAGGAGAATGTATGGATTCACTGAGGAGATGGAAATGTCAGTTACTCTGATAGAAACCAGAAACCAGCCGATACAGTTTGGGTTAAGGGCAGTGAGATGAATTTGCATATATTTGCCTTTTCCCTAAATTTCCTCCACAGTATCCTTCCTTCTAACCCTCTCTTATAATTTCCACTGACAATCATCTCATCTATAATCCTTCTTCTTCCCCGTCTTTTTCAGCCCTATCTTTCCAACGTTGAATTTTAATGATTCATATCCACCTTTTCCTTTGGTCATTCACAGTATCTGCACTTTCTCCTTTCTCGTTCTTCTTTCCACTGGGCCATTAAACTTAAATTCACAATTTATCACAATTATCATCTTTACTGTTAATCATATGTATTTCTGACAAAATAATCAAATAGTCAGCCTAAAGCCCTCTAAAAGGAGTTCTAAACATCATGCTGAGAACCTTACAGCCTGCCCTGTACCATCATCAGCCTAATGGTGACACCTGAGCAATCAGAAGGGGTGAGTCAATTTTCTATCCACGTGTAACACGCAATTTAGCAACGCAATTTTAAATTGTATCTTTATATCTTTAGTCACTTTCTTACTAGCAGCATGTTGCAAAAAGAAAAAGAAAAAGAAAATTTCCTCCAATTTCTTTAGTTTTCTCTATGTAAATGCCAAAGTCATAAAATGCCAGTTTAGCTGGTATAAAGTAGTATTTTTCTAAAACCACCTCAGAAGTGGAAGGGTGGCTGTAGAGAAGCCATTTTTAACAAAGGCAAACAAGGCTTGAGATCTCTCAAATTACACAAGAACTGGACTGAAAATCTGCGTTAACAGGTTGCCCCAAAGTGAAGGCTCTCTCACAGAACAAAAGGCAGACAACATCCAAAGAACTCTGGCATATCCTCGAAGAAATCTGTCGAGCTATTCCCATAGATTACTTACAGAAATTACAAGAAGGTGGTTATATCAACTCTTTAGAATTGTGCCCACTCTCATTTTGCCATATATAATGTGTATATATTTTTTCCTAGCAAAATATGAGGGGTGAGGAAAATATGAAGAAATGGACAGAACTATAAGCATTAAAAAATGTAATCAAACCACAATCTACCAGTCTGAAAGCAGTCCTTTAACCACAGTTATCATCCGAGTTAAGCTCCAACTCCTGATTTTACAAATAACACAGTGACGGATCTCAACTCTCCACTCTGTGGGTAGTGCAGCATTGCCAACTCCCATACAACTCTTGAAATCTGATTTCAGACACTGTCTTGAAGAGAAAGAACAAATGCTGCCCTCTTTCCTTTTGATTTCACTAAAGAGCAGAAGTCAGACTGCCTCTGAGAAGAGAGGGGCTGTGTGTATTTGGAACAGAAGCTGTAACAACATGCAGTGATTGTCACCCCACGTTCCTTAAAACGCCAAATGCTTTTGCATAAACAACCGGCATATTCACAATTTGTTAAAGTCAGGTGTATTTATGTAAGCACGGTGTGTTTTATCGACTTACCTCTCGTCGTCTAGAAGCCCAGCAGGTTTGTTTGATCTTCCACACCACCGCTGCCACCAGGAGTAGTGACAGAAAGCAACTGTTTTGACAGAGAGGAAACAATATCAGCAAAATATTCTATTTTTTCATATGCATATGCAACATTAAGGTAGCCCCATATGAAATCATTTAAAGCCTTTAGCTACAGTAGAGCTCCTTTTTGGTTGCAAGCAACCTGAATGAATGTCACCGTGACCGAGGACATGCTGTTTTTAATTTAGCTGAAAGTTTTTGCCTTCAGTTTGAAAGATTGTGTAGAATTGTCGAAGTGCATTGTGGGGGAGGAAGGGACACACACACAGACACAAGAAAAAAACTGGCAGATTATATTTTTACTTGCAAGCTTGTTGAAAGCATAATCTCTCTTTGGGTCAAAGGAGCAGGCAGTCCTTCAAATACCAGCTCTGCGCAACACCTCACAACTTGTCGTATTGTTTATTTTTTGTATCTAAACAAAGGGCATATCATTTATTAATTAGTAAGATTTATCATGTTTGGACAAAGCCACATTAGCCCTTTTCTGCTAATCTAAGCGGCCGTGCAACTTCCAGCAATTCTGCAAAACAATGAGCTCAATTTTGCGAGCTTTTCTTACAGTACAAGTACGTAGCTTCGACATGATTAAACTCCTGACATTATCAGTGATCAAGACAGGACAGACTCAAAATTTCAAAGTTTCCTGCTAACAAAACAGCGAAGATGATTTGAAGAGGCGGAATATTCATTTCTCAGTAGACTGAATATTTTGGCTGATTACTTCAATTAATAATCCGACAGCACATTAGTCAAGGGAAATTCAGCAAGGTCCGAGCTCTACCGGGATAGAAAAATATGACTGATTGAGAGCTTCCACTTCATTATCCATGTGACAGATGAGAATGTAAAGATTATTATCTGCTAAAGAGACATTTTAGCTTTGTTTTAATTAAGAACATGTGTCAAATGGTGTTTTTACCTAAGCAAGCTCGTGGAAAGTATTAGTGTTGGCTTACATTTGATTTAATCAATTACTTCAATTACTTTGAACAATCTGAAATTTGAACATTTTATCCACTTGAAACAAATATGGGTAAATATTTTCACATTTCCTTCAAGCCATTCTCTAATCACTGAAATTAAACCTGTGTTAAAGCACAGGAATAAAGGCGATGCCGTTTTGATTTGAAATGCTGCAATAGGAACAGTAAGATGTTGACTTGATATGCTACATTTCTACAACAGGTCCATTGGCCAGGATGTTTGAAGAAAGTGATAACAGGAAAAGAAAAAAATAAGTAAAGTGAAATTTAAGCGTTGACTGAAGTGAAACTCTGCTTCAAATATCACGGTCACACATGAAATGTATTTTAAGCTTTGAAACCGTTTCATTCTTTTAGAAGTACTTGAGCCATCTTAGACACCTTTGAAGATAACAGTGAGCGGCAGAAAAAGGGGTTGAGAGTGTCTGAATGGGATTTTCATGTGGCAGAAATGACCAGACAGATTTTTGGCTGTAGAACACAAAGCGTAATCACGCTAACTAGATTACAACTTAGACAAGTGAAGTTTATGAATTCAGATGAAGAAGAAATATGGAAATAATGGAAAAATACTAGGTGTCAAAAGGCTTGCAGTGGAAAAGGTAAAGTAAACACTGAATAAACATAGTTGAAGAAGAGTCATGCTGTCATTTCGTCGCCCTCTACCTCTTATACAAGGAGGCCTAGAAACCCTGTGGGGTGATTTGACATTTTGTCATCAAGCTGATTATGTTTCCTGCGGATTTCATCCCTCTTCAGAAAAAAAACAAGCTGTTTGTCACTGCATCAAGGCTTTTTTTTCTTTTTCATGGGTCAGTAAAAACTGGACAACAGAAGGACGATGTAGACATTATGAGAATTATTATCACCTCTCTAACAATGGAAACAAATCCTGGATCTTAGAAATACTTAAAGCATAAACAGTTTTTATAACTAATACTGAAACAACAAAAAGAAGGACCAAACTGTAGCTGCGTTGTGTCCATGTTGTGAACCTGTTCAAAACTGTTTTTGTGTGTAATATATTTTAGACAAACTAAACTATCAGCCTCTCTTTTTCTTTCCAACGATTCCTGAAATTGGCTATTGAACTGTAACGTGATACGCTTGAAGCAGAGGATCACTGTTTGTGTGACAGCTTTACGGGAAAGTTATTGTGGGTTGTGTAATGATGGGCAGGTGCCTTGGGCAAAGACGATCTTCTATTCCCTTCGTGACACCTACACACATAGCATTTTAGTCCATTTAGCTACTCTGGGCAGCACAAGATCAAAAAATGAACGCCTATACACAGAAAACAACTCTTGCTATAAGGTCAGTAACCAGAAACCACACATATGGCTGTGGGGAACATCTTCTGAATCTTTTCACAGATAGCAATATTTAGGATAACTTACAGTATAAATTTTGCAATTATACTCACATCTTCTTAACTTATTCAGACTTTGATGTACCTTTGAGACAGCCCAATTTACTCCTTTTAAACATTTCAATGAAAGACTTTCATCGCAGTTCTCTGGATGAAAAATCATTAACAGTCCTCATATCTTGATCGCCCACACCTTCTATTTAGATGGCACTTTCATAGAAATGTGCACCTACTTAAATTGTAACTGGCAGTTCATTTGGCACTTGAAAAAGGAAAATTGCTACCTTGAAGACACAAGAAGCATTTACATGTATTCGGTTAGCAGAACTGACCTAAAAGGCTCACATAACTCAGTAAGGCCCAGGAGAGAAGAGCTGAGAGTGACGATATAGTGGATAATGTTTCCTGACTGGAGAACACTTACAGCCCTGTTTCCAAATAGTAGGGATGCATTGCAAAAATTAAATAAAACCAAACACAAGTATAAAATTAATCATTTAAAACATTTTTTTCCATTAGAAAGTTTTTAAAAAGTTCGTGTTGTGTAACATTTGAGAAGACCAGTTTCTGTAGTTTTAAAGTGAAATGCTTTTAGATGCAGTCAGGCCCATTTCGTGGTGTAGTTCATTTTATAATGTCTCAGATGCTTTTAGTGACTGACAGGTGTGGGCTGCGGAGGGCAAGTTTAAAACCAAGGCTCTTTTCACTGAGCCTGCTGCTCTGTTGCTGCTAATATATACCAGGTTGTGGCCTGGCAACCCGAACAAAGGAGAACTTCCCTACAAAAGACGTTTAATGCATGTCACGGCAACCTTAAAATATATAATTTGGCATTAATGGTTCTTTCACCATCATTCAATATTAGTTTTCTTTATGCTGGGAAACATTATTGCTCAACTCTTATTTGCTCACACAGTCGTTCACCAAGTGAAACATACATATCTAAAAAGCAAAACTAATTGGGTTTCAATCATTTTTTAAACAACAGCTTTTTCTTATTATATACACTTATTTATTTAACCTGTTTTTCTTAGACTGAATCATCTCAACGTAACACCAGGCTTCAGTCTCACAGGCCTAGAAACCAGTCGGTGACGCTGTCATAACCACGATTTGTATTGGTAGAATGACTTTTTCACAAGCGGTTGGTGAAAGTTGCTGGCAATTGACAACTGGCTTGCCAGGTTGCTGTGAATCAGTCTCAAGGCTTTGTGACTAAAAGAAATGACTGAGTTCACGTTTAGGAATAAATAAATAAATATTTTATACACTTACCTGAAAAATGTAACAAAGAACTGGACGAGATCCATAATGCCACCGTGCTGGGAGAAGGCGATCTAGTGAATGGAAAGAAGACGATAAGCAATGACTTACTATGAGAGAAAACGCATGGATATGCGTTATAATTTTAAGATTTCTAATGTATAATTTAACCTAAATTTGTAATTGTGTCTTAAGGTTAATGTTCAATATTGTTAATAGCATTTTTCTTTTCAGATGCATAAATTAAAATAAATACAACATTTTAAAATCCAAAATAACTCACAATGCTGACTTTTTTTTTTTAAATTTAACCCATTGATCTCAGATCTCAGCAATAACGCAGTCTCTCTCTACCATAGCCGACGTATCCAAAAGGCAACATGGCAGTGAATGACGCGTCATCAGAAACATGTTTCATCTTCATTAAAAGAGAGATTACGCACAGTCCTGGCAGCTAAATCACATATAACAGGCCACATCATTGTGACAAGTCATTATCTACTGTAGATGTTTTGAAAGCACTGTAGCCTGAAAGCATTTAGACAAACACACACAATGTCATCTGGAGCCCCTGGTTGGCAACACATTGGTTTGGGTAACGGGGCACAAATTGTGCTTTTAGAGGTGGATTACTTGCGTCACATCTGTTGCGTTGAATGCTAATTTAACAATCAAATTAATCTGGTCTTCCAAAAAAAGAAGAAGAAGG
This sequence comes from Aulonocara stuartgranti, assembly GCF_965226115.1. Taxonomy (NCBI): domain Eukaryota; kingdom Metazoa; phylum Chordata; class Actinopteri; order Cichliformes; family Cichlidae; genus Aulonocara; species Aulonocara stuartgranti. The sequence continues at coordinate 14,058,809 of NC_138959.1, read as the reverse complement.
AGAAGATGCGTGGCTGAACCTACACATTTATTTATTCGTGCAGATATGTCTAGATTGTATTGAAATGTAGTGGTTAGCTAAATATTTGGCTATGTCAATATCACAGGAAACAGAAAGGGGTATGTTAATGATCATATAGCATAACAGAGTCACGGGGCTAATATTCTTTAATGACAACTTCATCTACCCCCCAAACTTCTGCCACCTTTGACTTTTTCCAACCCTATTAAGTAGAAAATGAGAATCACTGATCTGAAATAAGATGCTTACTGACATGGCTAACATGACTCACAAAGCACACTGTGCACAGATGTTAGCTGGCTTTTAAGTAAATTGGACATGTCTATTTAGTGCTTATAAAGTTGTTTTTCACACGATATGAGGTCAAAGCAATATGTGTAGGGTTAATTCAGTTTCAATTCATCCATCTAAGCCAATCAATTTCATCATCTGAGAACATTCTTCTATTACAATTGGCCTTTTATTACACGGAGGAACATGCTGACGATACGATTTGGTGGCAACATTTTCCCTCCATGAAAACTGCTCTTTACGATCCAAGTCTATATTTAAATCTGTTTATGTGTTTGGGCCTTACATACAAACCCTCATAAGAAGAAATCCTGTCTTATCTCATCCAGGTCTCCATTCTCATCCATGCATCATGAAGACAAGCAAAGAAAGAGAGACCTTATCCTGTTACAGAAGCTATTTGCTGTACAGCCCAGGCTAGTCCATAATAAATAAGCGACTGTTGGCTGGGAAATCTAATAGAAAACTATTACCAGGCCCCCTCCAAAGATGGATTGACCCCACAGATATTATTACTCCAAGGTGTTCCATTCATTTACCTCGTGAAATTGTAGGACGAAATATAAAAATCAATATTTGGGAGTGGACTAATTAGCAAAATGGATATTGTGTGATATTTGGGGGGGGACAATTGTTATCTCGTTGTATTAAATTGCATGGTGACAGCAGATTCGGGTGTTAATTCTATGGGTTTGACACCTTCCATATCCTAGTACTAATGTACTTTATATCAAACTTAGCATATTCCAGAGAGAGCGTTTCTAAGGCTTAGTTACAATTTATAGAATTAAAATGTTAAGCAACATTTATAATCCCTAAAATGTCAAAGAACACTCCCCGTGTGTGCTGTCCATGGGCAAGCTTTCCTTACAAAGAAACCCTGCCCATCCCCCATCCCTTTACACTAGACCTTTTTGTTTTCCTGCAAGTAGATAAAAGCAAATGGACGAGACATCTTTCAGTGTTGTATTTTCAAGCGGCCCACCAATCAAAGCCTCAATTGGATCCATTCAGGGAGAGGGGCACAAATTTGAAACAATGCTTTTTGCCTTTGCCTGCTAAAAAGCAGCTGTGCACCTATGAACACACATTCATTGAAGGTGTAATTACAATCGAGTGCACTTGAAATCACCCAGAGTGACAATAGAGCTCTGCATGTGCAAAGATGGCTGCTCCTGCTCTTTTTTGTCTTAATTCTTTTATAGATTTATTCATACATACTGTATTCACGTGTGTTTTTAGCATTTTGAAAACAGTCACAGCACATAAGAGAGGATTAGCTCACTGTCTTATCCCCTTCTCATAAGTCAGTCCAAGGTCACACACGCAGTTCTTACCTGGATCTTGATGGGCCATGAGAAGTTACTGACGTAGACATAAAAAGTAATGTTGGGGTTGCTTCTGAAGGTGAACTTCTCGCATGAGAAACTGTCTCTATATTCCTTGATGTTTGTTTTGGACACGATGGGCACCTCCTCTCCAGAGATTGTTCCAGCTGTAGAGTTAAAGAGTTTATGTTCAGAATATAAACATCTAACACACTCATTGTTATTTATGTAAAACAGAAATGTTTTAAATATTTCTAGATGTGGTTGAAAAGCCTAAAAGAGGGACATTAAGTCGTTTGAGACCTAACTTTGCCTTAATGTAACTATAGAAGATGAAGTCTGCATGAGGTCTGCTCAGATCCACTATTGTTAACAATCAGTTCTTGCTTGTGTCCATTTTTAGCTTTTCTCTGAGTGGCATCTTAAAATTTTAAAACAGGATGATGCAATGTGCCTTAAATGAAATTCTGTATGCTAAACACTAAACCGTAAATTTTCTGTGTCTTGTGTATACAAACTTCTTGATATCCCTAATGAAATCAATATATAAACATATTCTGGACTAAAACTCTTAAAACTCAATCTTCCATCTATCTAAACGTTCCAAGTCATTTCTTATTCTTCCTCATGTCAGTGGGTTCTCAACATTGACATTCCAAACCACGGCTCTGAAACAAAAGCAGTGAAAATGACAGCTTGACTGTGGCTACGTGAGCACGTTTATCTTAATTGAAATCACCCCTCCTCTCCCTTCTCCTTCCCCCACCCAAAGGCGCTTCGCGCGCTCGTCGATTGTGAAGAGGGTCCCGTTCCTTCTGAGACACAATATCTTAGCAGAGAAAGGGGACCCAACTTCAAATATTAATAACGCTACTCCAAAAAGGTTAAGGTGGTGGCGAGGCGCGCGGGAGGTTAACGTGTCTTAGTGGCTAGAAAATGTCAGTGCTGTGTGGACAGGAGAAAGCGGCAGATGACTTGAGAGGAGGGGAGGCCAGAGATAAACAGTGGCACTGGACGACTGCAGTGTCCTTGGGTGTCTTTCCTCAGGGAACCTATAATATCCACTCAACAGTGACACGGTACACACTAACGAGAGAAGGCGCGTTGTTGTTCCTGTTATATCTCTTATATTGACTGACTAATTCATTACTTTAATATTTATATCATAATGTTACACACACAGACATTATACTGTATATACATTTATTTTTTTTATTATTATTATTATTATTATTAAAGCACTGATTGTATGGTATTAATCACATTTGTTATTAGATACTTTCTTTTTCAAATTGAATGAAACTGATTAAACAAAGGCTTTGTTTTGTAATTAGGTTCAATTTGAAAGCATCTTAGTCATTATTTCATTTAATGCTGTGAATGTGGGAACAATAGGAACCTTTTATGTCACAGACTTCAGAATAAATAGAGGACATCTAATCAGCCTGAGTCCATGTGGATAAAAATAAGCAACAAATTGTTGTCAGTTTGAATATTGGCTTTGGTGACCTTTGAATGCTGAGAAAGTTTTATAGATGTTTTGTTGGACATTTTTATAACATCCAAATAGCCTCCTGAGACCCAGCCTATTCATTTATGTCCTCTGTCACGCAAATCACAAAAAAACCCAGAAAAAACCCTGAAAGATACTTTTTTTTCTTGGTTCGCGACTTCACGAAACATATAACTTTTGCTGAGAATACCTAATACTATTTGTGACAAAGAAGTTGGAACAGGAGAGACAAACTCACTACTACTAATCTTGCTTATGTCTGTTCTCCTTGTGCCTACATGGCTTCTCTCTGGGTACTCTTGCACTCCAAAAACATGCATGTTGGGTTAATTTGTGATTCTAAATTGGCCAAAAAGTGTGAATGGTTCTCTGTCTTGCTGTGTTAGCCATGCATTATGGTGGCAACCAGTCCAGGGTGTACCCCATCTTTTGCTCTTTGCCAGAGGGGATAGGTTTCAGCCACCTCCAACCCTGAATATCAGATATAATGGATAAAAAAAAAGGATGGATACTAAAATGACTGGGACTAATAACTCACCAGAAACATTTCAAGTACAAAAAGAAGAAGAAGAAAAAAAAAAAAAGAGTACCTGTTGATCCAACCGACCACGTGATGTTCAGGTTGAAGTTATTGGACGCATTTATGGACATTTCCAAATTCTTGGTTTGCTTTAGATGAAAAACATAAATCCATTAATGAAATCATCTAAATACTGCACAATTTACAATTTACATTACAAACGTTTTTACAGCAATGTCAGGCTCAATGTTTCTAATTATCAAAAACAACTGACCAGTAACCAGAATAATTAAATGTGAGTGCCTCAGAGCGCTGCGTTCATGTTAACTCTAACATCGTTCCCGATGACTCACTGAAAACTCTTCTTGAAGAAGTTACCTGCTCAGGCGAGGCCATGAAGTTTATGGCAGTGTAGTGATTATCATCTTCCTGGATGAGACTGAAGGTGAACTGGTAGTCAATCAGAAGATTGTCTGTTTAGAAAACCAGACAGGAAAGAAATTACTCAGATGTTGTCCCATGTCCCGTACATCATACGTAGATGACAGCTTCATCAAGAACTTAGCTGGCAGATGTAGCTTTACCACCACAGGCTAGAGGCTAAAATCTGATTGCTGCAATCAAGCATGGAACTAACAGATTAACCTGACCCTGAGAGTAAATAATCTTCACCAGAGATTAATGAAGTTTTTATTATTAATGAACTGCCACAGATGATTTCACTGGTAATGCTAAATTATCTTTTTTTTTTTTTTTTTTTAAAGGAGATACATGCATCAAATATTTTATTATTAAATGTGTCCTTTCACATTCGTACCACAGCTGTTTACTTTTTCCCTGGGGGACTGCAGGGGCATGAGTACTAAGACAGTGGATGATCGAATTTGCAGGAGCTATTTTTTGGCATATAAATTACATAATTTACCGGCCAGAGTCTGAGATGTCCTGTAAAGCCACAGAATAAAAAGTATTTCTTTATAGGCTTAAATAAGCCTCCTGAAGATCTGACTCATGATTAAAAACAAAAAACAAAAAACTGCATATTAATAGTAAAATGGCATTAAAGCCACAGAAGGCTTTGGGAGATACATTTAGGTCTGCATTTTTCAATTACAAACTACAAACTAACACACACTGCAAAGGAGCTGGATAATGTCGCATGAGTTCAAAGTGCTAATCTATGCTCAGTGGTCTTTTGGATAGTGAGCACTGCCATGTTTACAATAGTGCACAGCTAAGCTCAAGAACAAGTCCCAGTGGTGTCCAGAGGTTAAAACAAGCTTCAGGCTTTTAGTTTCCTGTCTTCCCCCCATTGAGCCTGTTGTCAGGCTGTGGCATTTCAAAAAGGGACAAAACCTTGGCAAAGGCTCTGTTGTCAGTAGCGGAGTGCTGAAAGGCAGATAACAAATCACTAAGTACCGCAGCACCGTGAAGGACACCACATCATGCAAATAAACACACAAAGCACAAACACACCAGCGTGTACAGTATACACAGGAAGGGGGGCACAGATGTGCTACCACTCGGCGCTGGGTGTCAGCTTCGTGTCATTCGAGTTCCTTTTCCATATACGCACACTGATAGTTTGACTTGTTAAGTGAAAGGAAAATCTATCATTTAGTCAACTTTCTAAATGAATAAATGAGTAGGTGCGTGATTGAGTGGGTAGACAAGTGGAGAATTTTTTACTCCTCCGTCTCCTTGATTAGCTCAATCACTCACTCCCTCTGATGCACTTGACATTTTCACGACAAGTCATTCTGTCACCGAACAAGCGCCCCTGGTGCCAAAGTGCTAAAATGCTCCATCTGCCCTGGGCGGAAGAGTGGAAGTGGAAGGAGAGGGGGGAGAGAGAGAGAGAAAGAGAGGGGAGACAGAAAGAGAGAGAGGCAGAGAGAGAGAATCGCCAAGAATAATAAAGGTGTGTGTTTGTGAGAGCGAGTGCATATGAGCTGTCTCTCCAGCAAGTAGCTGTCCAGCGGAGAATTACTCACAGTAACAGGTTCCTCTGAGTGGATTGCCAAGGTAACGGTTTTCTGAGTCACATCTGCAGTGAAGAAAACAGAGAGGAGAGAACAAGATGAAGAAGAGTGCGAACAGATTGAGAGCAAGAATGCCTCTTATCAGAAGCAGTGTCTGCCAAGTGCCAGCGCATTAGCTCCTGCTGTTGGCGCCTCATCAAGTCTCTTACTTTTGACAAAGAGGAAATAATCTGATAGTTTGTAAAAGTTAATTAGATTTTTTTCTCTCTTCCCCCCCCCCAAAAAAATGTTGTTTATCAAAGTCACACATGCACAAAACTTCACATTCCGCTTGATCACAGAGGTCTGTGATCAGGTTTAAGCCCTTAAAATCCTTGGAGCAAAAACAGCTCTTATTTGAATTTTGGAGAAATATAATCTTTAACTGAGAATAACCGGTGATCAAGGGGAATCCTCCTCGTGGAATAAAGTCAGATAAGACAGAGTTTTGCACGTAGTAAGGAGGAAATTTAAAGTTCAAAATGGACCAGGTTTATTGACCCAAGTTAAAATTCAGATGTGATAATCAGAGCTGGGGTTGAACACAGTAACAACAGTCACAGGCTAAATAACTAAATGGTTGTCCCATGACGTTTAATTCTGTCCATAACTCAAAAGTGTTTTTACAGAAAACAGGAGGCTTTTGCTTGGACGCTGTTAAGTGCAACTCCTTGTTTCTCTGATACTTTAGGGCAGGGGTGTCATAATCGCCACAGCAAAGCCCGCAATCCAGCCCTAATTTTTCCTGCTGATAAAGATCTCCAACTTCCTATTCATCCTACAAAATAATTACACGATTTAAAAATCCCTTTAAAAGTGCCTGTTTTTTATTATTTGTTTGTTTTTTCACTATTTACAACATAAATGTCAGTTGTTTACAGTGGATAGTTAATGCATAGTAAAACTAGTTTCTTTGGTACTGTACGTGGCTCATGATGTCAAAGGGGTTTGCAGCCATGCTTTTTTCTCCCTCTAAGGCAGGGATGTCAAACTTACAATAAGCCTAAGAGAGGTTAAATTCAAGTCTCAAGCTTTTCCTTTAAAGTCAACACTTTTTAAACATCCAGGTTTTCCTGTAAGATTGTGTAGTTTGCTAAAACCCACTACAGTTTTGGGTTTTTTTTTTCACAACAAGGATGTTGTGGTATCAGCCCGAAAACAGTCTGACTTTTAAATGAAGTGCTTCCAAGCAAAATAATTTGTTAACATCCACAGAACGCCATCAACTGCTCTGTTTTATCAGCCCCATTGCTTTCTAAAGCCCCCATAATGAGGAGGAACATATGGCAATGTTCACTGGACTGCACTGCTCCGCCTCTCAACGCACGTACATGCATTTAACTGTCCGCAGTTCACTCCGAACTTCACTGTCATCACTCTTTAGCGACTGACCACAATGAGCAGGTTGATGAATGCCACATATGCAATTGAAGCGCACAAATAAGGTGAAAATTGTTGTGTTACTTTAAAGATAAGAAACCTATTATCACACTGATTAGGCTTCACAGTTGGTTCATCTTGCAGACAACCAATTAAACTTGTGAGAATGTGAATATCCGAGGCGGTGTCGAGGAGTCAGAGGGGACGGCAAATAAAGGAGGGAACAGAGTGGAGCGAGCCAACCGAGAGGCACGAACGCCGCTGAGGAGGAGGAGGAGGCCGTCAGTGATGTTACACTGAATGAGGATGACTCTGACTCTAAAAATAATTTGGGACTGGCTTGGTTTGCAGCATTTCAGATTTGCAAGACAGACGCTATCACCACCTAACGTACTGTGCAAAAACCAACAAAAATAAAAACCCAGTCATACGGGGGTTGAAGGTCACCAGACGTCATTCGGCACATTAAATATCACCAGGGAGAAAAAATGTCAAAAATGCTTTAAAAAAAAAAAAAAAGCAAAGCTATTACACAACAGCTTTGATTTGACAACAGCTTTATATGTCACGTATTACTGTAGCTGCTGACTCCTCTCAGACACTCAGGAGTACAGTGCACAGCAGAAGTGACTACACCCCTGTGCAGCAACTTCAAATTCAAATGATTCAAAATTACAACAGTTGCACTACTTTCAAGCTTTCAAACGGGACATTTGGATTTATTCAAAATCCAAACTAACAGTTTCGTTTGACTGCATCATACAAAAGAACACCAACAACAGAAGTCTGCACAGCTTCAATAACTGAATCTGTTCATTTCTCAATATTGTGCATCTCCAGCTATATTATGATGGTAGACTTGATCCTTCTTGGCGTGGAGGACGTTTGTCTTGACATTTTTCAGTGACAATTTTTGCCCAGCCTGTCCTTTGCTGCAGGGGTTGTGTCCCTTTGCCTTTCTCACTGAAATACTGCAAAGGTGTGCTGTTGGATTCGCATCAGAAGGAACACTTTAACAGATTACACTTTTCATTTTATTCATTTAGACAAACTCTTATGTAATTCTGTCCATGTGCTTTGGATCGTTATCATGCTGGAATATTCCTCCTCTCCCAGGCTCCTGGAGTCATCTCGTCGACCATGTCCGTGATGCCCTCTATAAATGTCATCTCTCTAACACCCTTTGCACTCACGCAGCACCATATCATCGCACTCCCACCTCTTCAGTGTCAGGACTATGTGTTCACAGTGGCAGCTCTGGCCAGGTTCGAGCAAAACGTCTTGTAGTTCATCCGATATTAACTTTTTTTTCCTTTCCCCTCTCTCTGTTTTGGTCTCATCAGACCAAAGAATGTGCTCCCACTCTTCATAATGTAGAGCAAGCAAGGTTTTGCATTTTTGCAATGTCACGAAGTCATGATTAAGAGTGATTCTACATATACAGTAACCACTGTGCCAAATCTGAGGCATCTGCCCATTTATTTCGCAGAACGACAATGTACAAGGCAACATTTTAAGAGGATCGTCACTGTGGCTTCAATTACTGGTACTATAGCTCTTATTATACCTGCTGATTACTGCTGCAAATGTGTTTTAACTCATTTTGAGCAGCAATCAACCTCCATGCATCCTTTCTCAGCTTTTATGCAGCATTACAGTCGGATCTTCAAATTCTAGTGTTCACATTTTACAACACTAAAATCACTCTATAGTATTAGATTTTTGTTGTTTAGAAAATAAGGAATAATCCTCTAAACTCTATAAATTATAAAGAGGTGATAAAATTTTTAATCATTTGGTAAACTCATTCAAACTGAAAACGTCATGTAATGAAAACAATAACTCACGCCAATGCACATGTGCAGAAGATGGATTTTTAACACTGCATCTACCCAGCAAAACCTAAATAACAAGGATCGGTGTCTTCAGTGACCTAAAGGAGGCAGGTTCACACAGCTCAGGAGGGGTCAGCTCTGCCCCCTCTTGCTGTTATAATGTTATACAGGCAAGGACAGGGCAGAGTGGTCTTTTACCACGGTACAAAGGACAGAGGACAAATGCTGCCACAGGCTTTTGAGCCTAACAGAACGTCATTGGCAGGGCATTTCAACTGCTTGGCATTTGCAGATGGCAAAACACACAAGTACCCATGTGCTCATCAGTATAATGCAGCTTCCCAACACTGTATCTTAATTTAATCTAGACCTGCATGCATCCGTGCACACATCTGAACTTCAGGCAGTCCCCTTGAACTGTATCTTAATTTAATCTACACTCAGCTTGAACCTTTGCCTGTCCCTGTGCCAGCTCAGTGATTAAAACAGACAAAAATGCAAAGACAGACACAACAACAGAGAAGAAATGTGCTTAAAACCCTTACAGTTTAATTCACATCTGTGCAGGCTAGCACAGGCATGCATATGTTCACACACTCTTGAGAGGTACAGCACGTTACCCCCGAGCATGTGAAGGATCCTGAACACTGGATGCATCCAAATGAGCAATATGATAAATATTTCCCTCGCCAGTTTTATTTGACTCATCGCTATGATGCAGCTCAGACCTCTTCAATCGCTTTCAAAAGCACTTCTATTCTGCACCGATGCACCCTTCACTTCATTAGTGCAGCTATTATTTGGAGGTCCTAATGGCATCAGTAGATGCAGAGCATGCACGAGTGAAAATCTGCATGTGTGTACTTCTGTGCACAATGCTCAAAAGGCAGAGTACCCTTGCGAAGAGGTCTTTATTTAGGCTTACAGGGAGGGATGGTGCAAGTGAGCGGCTGACAGTGTTTGGGGACACAATGATTATATGTAATGAGAGCTTGAAAGTTACAAGATATAAAAAAAAGTAATTAGATTACACTTGTGTCATTACACCAACGTAGCTGTATATGAAACCTGGTTTGATTTTGACATTAGAGATGCAAACATGCATTATGTATTGGAAATGTCAGGGCTCCATAAAGATCTCTGCAGCAATCATCCTTGATATGATCTGGTAGGTTATATGTACTATGCATTATATATTAACTCATTCACTGCCAGCCATTTTCAAATCAGGTAACTCCCCACTGCCAGGGTTTTTGAGCATTTTTACTCATTTTTGAAGAGCCACAGAAAACTGTGTGTTATGATCATATAAACGCTGAACCTACCAAAATGAAGAACAGACTCTCTTCTTTCATCCAAAAAAAAAAGCTTGTTTCTACCATTTTCCATTCTTTAGTAATCAGCTGTAGAAGAGAGGTGGGTTCCACCAAAAATGCCTGTTTTGACCAAAAAAAGGGAGAAAACGAGCTTTTTGTGAAAAATACATTTCAAGCAGAAAAGTGCCTTTGACACTAATATTTCTTGCTTTGTGACACCTCTAACATATAAAAGTTTTTCACTTCTATAAAACAGAAATAACACTGAGAAAGGTTATGTTTTATCAAAACAATTTATTTACAAATATATGAAAAAATAAAATTCACTGACAAGCTGCCCGAGGTTGTATTCTGGCCCCTCCCATTGAAAAACGTAATTGACGTCTATAGACGTCAATGGCAGTGAATGAGTTAAGTTGCATTATATTAAGGCATATTATGTTTTTAACTTTGCATAAGCGAGTGGCAGTCTTTTGGTTAGATAAACAAAGCACAAAGCCAACCCATTAAGTACCAAAAACTGCTTAGTGACCACTTAAAGTTGGCTCCAAAAGACATACAACCCTCAGAGAACAACTTAGGCCCATTTCAAAACTCCCTTTTATTGCAAAAGTGTTAAAAATAAAAGGTAACTGCACTTCGGTTCTATGGAAGAATTGAACTTTCTCTAAAAGTTTCAGTCTGGTTCCCATAGAGGTCCCTTGGCAGAGCCTGCTGTTCTCAAGTGATTTGTTGATGTTCAGGGATTCAGGAGAGTTCATTCGAAGTGATGTTGGATTTAAGCCCAGCCTTTGACAATACTGACCAACAAGTATTGATCAAGAGGTTGAAACAGCAGGTGAGCAAGTCTGGTCCAGCATTTGAACAGTTCACTTTAATGCTTATAGAAGCGTCTCCATTGCCACATCAACTTACAAATCATCACTCTGCCACTCTCACATGGTGTTCCACAGGGTTCTGTTCTTGGCCCCATTTTCATTCATTGTACAGTGGGATGCAAATATTTGGGCAACCTTGTTAATAGTCATTATTTTTCTGTATAAATCGTTGGTTGTTACAATAAAAAATGTCAGTCAAATATATTATATGGGAGACAGGTGTTTTTCTTGGAATGCTGTGTTCCTTTTCCTCCATGTATAACGCCCCTTGTTATGCTCAAATAACTCAATTTTAGTTTCATCAGTCCACAGCACCTTATTCCAGAATGAAGCTGGCTTGTCCAAATGTGCTTTAGGAAACCTCAAGCGACTCTGTTTGTGCTGTGGGCAGAGAAAAGGCTTCCTCTGCATCACTCTCACGTACAGCATCTCCTTGTGCAAAGTGCACCGAATGCTTGAACAATGCACAGTGACTCCATCTGCTGCAAGATGATGTTGTAGGTCTTTGGTGCTGGTCTGTGGGTTGACTCTGACTGTTCTCACCATTCGTTGCTTCTGTCTATCTGAGATTTTTCTTGGTCTGCCACTTCGAGCCTTAACTTGAACTGAGCCTGTGGTCTTCAATTTTCTCAATATGTCCCTAACTGTGGAAACAGACAGCTTAAATCTCTGAGACAACTTTCTGTATCCTTCCCCTAAACCATGACTGTGAACAATCTTTGTCTTCAGGTCATTTGAGAGTTGTTTTGAGACCCCCATGTTGCTATTCTTCAGAGAAAATTAAAAGAGGAGGGAAACTTACAATTGACCCCCTTAAATTATCTCATTATTGGATTCACCTGTGTATGTAGGTCAGGGGTCACTGAGCTTACCAAGCCAATTTGAGTTCCAATAATTAGCTCTAAAGGTTTTGGAATCAATAAAATGACAACAGTGCCCAAATTTATGCACCTGCCTGATTTTGTTTAAACAATTATTGCACACTTTCTGTAAATCCAATAAACTTCATTTCACTTCTCAAATATCACTGTGTGTGTGTCTCCTATATGATATATTCTTTCTTTGGCTCTCGGAGGAGGCGGACGCACTTTTTCTCCTCTCCCTTATCTTCCCTGCTAGTTCTTATGTCCTTGTCTAGTCTCGTGTCTTTTTTGTATTACTTTCCCTGGAACACTCTCTCACAGTCTGTGTCAATAACCTAAAAGAGAATTATGGATTTGATCAACTGGTCTCTGAATGCTATTGACACCCTTTGACGAGAAGTCTGGGCTCGGGAGAACCCGAGTGCCCTGGAGGGACTTTCCCTGCTGGATACACGATGGACGGGTGGCAGAGGATCGTGTGCCTGGCGGGACTGTCGATCGAGGATGCTGAAGATATCTACCTATTCGGAACCACGATAACAGGGTTCTTGCTGATCGGAGCTGGCTTGGCCCTGGCTTATTGGAGAATTAAGAGAGCGGAACCGGCTGTTCAAACCCCCACAAGGCTGCCCGCTGGGATTGGAACGATAGGTGCGACTTCTCAGAAAGGGCTCACTGAAGGCAGCATGGTTAAGAGCTTGGAGGTGCATACGATTGCAATGAATGCTCAGAATAACACCTTTGAGCGTATGTATGTTGGATTAGATCAGGAAAGAATCAACTCAGAACAACATCTCTGGGCGGAAGCTGGATTACATCTCGGATCAGTTGGCTGCGGTCGTGAGGTCTCAGAATCTGCTATGTGAGCAAAAGAGTGACAAGACCACAGAATCGACGGCTAATAACATCACGGAGAAACTCGCGGCTATCCAACGGGAGATTGAGAGACCTGTGTCGGAGTGTTAAAAACAGCTTGAAATTCTCATGAGTTGTTTGCAAAAGAAAAATCACCATCATAATCCGGCTACCCCTTCGGCGCCAGCTGTGGGCTCAAGGCTGGAGCCGAACAAAAACTCCCTGATAACGACTGTGTTGAGTCTGTTCCTTCCCATTCCATGCAAGGCCACCTGGGTTGGCTGGAAGACTGTTTACTTAGCCTGGCAGGGCGAAGGACACTGTCTCAGCTGAACTATGGACACGCACACACATACATATATTGATACTGATAAGCACTCACTGACGCATCACCCTCCCTATCCAACGCCACCTCCAACGCTTACCTCCCCTCCGATGTGGACATCGGGTCAGCTGGAGGCGCAGATCAGATGTACACACTGGAACACTTTCCCATGTTGCTGTCTGTGTTTATTGTGCTATGGTGTGTTGATACCTGTGCATTCCTGTATTATCCTTTTGTGTTGCACATTTCAATGTTTTTTTCCTCACTACCTGGCCTGACCTGTCTCCCCAATGTGATGTTTGTATTGTATGTACGGTCGGCAAGGTCTGTCATCTCGGTTGTGGGCAAAAGACCTGCAACTGACAAATAAAGGCTATCTCATCTCATTTCATTTAACTGACATTTTTTATTGTAACAACCAACGATTTATACAGGGAAATAATGACTATTAACAAGGTTGCCCAAACTTTTGCACCCCACTGTATTTACTTCCTTTATATCGGCATTTAAGATCATTTACCAACAATTTTTTAAAACCCTGGCATGTTGATGATATTCAGCTTTATATCACTTTTAAACCTCAGTGTTTTTCTAAAGTTTTAATTGTCGCCCCTGCTACCCTGTTATTTAAAATCTGGGTTCACTCTTCTGTTATGTTAACCAATCTATTAAAAAAAACCTGGGAGTTGTTTTGCGTGGGGAGTTGTCAGTGGTTCTGCATGTTTGTAAGCATCTCTTTAGCTCTTGTTTTCATCAGTTAAGAAAGAGTACATTTCCTCCTGTTATATCTAAGTCAGAGATTTAGATTTTTGTTTTATTTTATTTTTTTAAACTATTGCAATTCACCTCTTCACCTGCCTCAAACAATCCCTCCATGCATCATCTACAGCTTGTGCAGAATGCTGCTGAAAAGCTTATCTGGTTATACAAAATTCTCATGTTACACCTCTGCTGATCTAAGACTAAAAACTAAAAGTGACAGATCCTTTGTAATCATGGCAGCCCATTCTTTGCCCCCCAGTTTATGATCTGTGAGCCCAGCAGATTCATTCAAAACAGAGCCTGTCAATGACACAGACACGGCCATGAGTATGTCTGAATGTAGCCATCATGAGCATAACGGCAAAGTAACCTACAAAATAACAGAGTGCCCTCACTTTAGAAGTGTTGTTTTGGGAGTTTTTTAGTACTGTTGAAATTTCAAGGTGATAATCAGCAACAGCTACAAGGATCTTCTCGAAGCTGGCTTCAAAGCTTTGCCTGGCCTGTTCTGATACTCGAGTCTGATTCTGCAGTAAATGAGAAAATACGTTTCTTTTATTAACTGTTATCCACCTGCTATCTGAGTATAACACTACACTGTACTGCACTGCACAACATTAAATCTAGTAGCAAAAATCAATGTGACATTTTTTCCAATTGTGCAAAGTGTTAGTTATTTGCTCTCAATGTTGACTGAAAGCACTGAGGGTTTGGAAAGGTCTCGCTCTCCTGTAGCCCTTCTTTCTTTCTTTCTTCTTTGATTTCTCTGCAGTCTTTCCCTCTTATTCCCATAACCTTTATGAATTCTTCTAGTCAATGTTTTTATTTTTCATGTATATTGTGATCATGCATTATTTTCCTTGTGTTTTCAAAGAGAATTATAAAAGCAGAAAAGCAGGAGGGGGATTATCTCATTTTGATCAAAACACAAAGGAGTGTTGGGTGACTTTGGAGAGAGAAAAAAAATCATTAGATTGTGGGTGAGTGTGTACGTAAGCACACATATGTTTGCCGCTGACCCATCCATAAGGCTTATTGCATTAGGGTTATCAGAAATATCAGTCTCCATTATGCTTACAACTGGGAAAGCAGACAGCTAAGAGATGGTCCTCCTACGCGAGTGGATTCGACTGTGTCAGCAGAAATCACCCTGGAGGTGGAGTTCCTGGCAAATAGTGCCAACTGCCTGTTTTTACACCACAGGGCCATTAGCATCAGCATCTAAGCCTCGACATGAGGAGAAATTGAGCCGTTCTTATTGGTCAGAAATCAATCCTCATAACTATATTATGAAAATCATGAGTCACTGCAGGAGATAAATCATGTAATTAAAAAATCCCATTAAATTTATTTTAAAAATGGCTGGTGAAAGTCAGGCTATATAATGACTTAAAATCAACCAAAGTAATTGTTTTAATGCCTTTTGGAATTATCCATGACGGCAATACGGGGGCCAAATTAAACAATTACGCAAACACACTGATCCACTTCACCACAGAAATTGAATATTTTTAACATACTAATTATTTGTTTGTCAAGAAAGACCTCTTTTGGGTAACCAGCTACCCGTTACTCTACTTTACAACAATGTTGTTTTGCTAGGATTGGTTTAACTCAATCAGCAGTTCAATTTGTGTGTCTGTAAAGACAAATTACAATTTTTTTAAAGCATGAAGAAAGCACATAGTGCTTTCCTACAGCCGGGTACCTCACTTGTTTTCCTTAAAACAGCCTCAAGCACATCTTCAAGGCTCTATCCCAAGTGATTACTGACACGCTTATGTTGTTCAGAGAATCGCTCTGAACACATTACCGTGAGTCAGTGGAGTTTAGTCGGAACATTGTTGGTATTTCTGATCTGACCTTTCTGATACTGAAATAAAACTCAGCCAAAAGAGCAAGTACTACAATGAGGTCAGCCGCAGGTCATAAGTAATGGGACAACAGCTCCTAAAAACTGAGTGCACTGAAAAGAGGTGAGATTTCAACCCAGATCTTCATCGGGTAAACAGTCACCAGTAATCAGGCAGCAACTTTTTTCCATCACTTAAATGGTATTTTTCTATTGTGGATTTAATACGAATATATATAATCAGATACTTTACATTATTTTTTTTATCTTGTTATTCTGTTATCAACCTCAACCAGCCACAAACCGAAATCAGCTGATTTCCAGCATTTTCAGTCTTGACCCGTAAACAGCCAATCATCCTCACGTGTGTCCGATTACAGGCCGGTCCATTTCACGCGCAACACGCACCCAGCACCGCAGGCACACAGCTGCACACTCGCAGTCACACGCTAACATGTCATTAGTGTGGAAGCTCCTTACTGAGAGTGAAGACACAAAGTTGTCCAAAGTAAACATAAAACGCTCATAACAATAAACTTAATGAGACACTTCAGTCACCTTCACCCAGATGAATACAGACATTTTAAAGAAGCTAACAAAGGCAAAGTGGATCAATCTAAAGCAACCCAAAGCTCAGAACCAGCTACAAGTCATCAGCCTCGGTATGAGCAAAGCACAAAAGTAGCTACAAGGAGAAAACAAAAAACAGCCCTGCTATCTAGTGCATTTATACACATAGTGGAAAATGATGGAAGCAGTCAGTGCATCTTCCATGGTTAAATTTCAGGAACAAAATTTGTATGAGTGAGTGTGAGAGAGCGAGAAGTGACCAATATACTCACAGCTGGCACTGGTCTCCTTTGATCCCCTTGGTGGTGCAGAAACACTTGCCGGTTAACACCTGACACACACTTGCATGACCATTACACTTGCAGGCTGTAACAGGCAAAACCAGATGGAAAAGAAGGTTGGGAAGACAGAGAGTAGCAAAGCCAAAAAAGAAAAGGAAAAAAGACAGGTACAAGAACAGAAATGATCAATATCAAACCTGAACAAAAAAGAAAAAAAACTTGATACAGTAAACACATGGCTGGTTTGGATTTGTACACTTATATGTGATCAGTTATACATTTGAAACCTGTGCAGGTAAGACTGCAAGGAGGGGGAAATTGATATTGATCTGGGTAAGATGGTAAACAAATGTATTTCCCAAAAGACTGGCTGAACTTCAAAGACATGAAGGAGAACCACCACCTCCAAACAAAGGCTAAGATACCCGCTAGGCATGTGTGTCTGTGTGTGTGTAAAGAATACAGAAAGTGCTGCAATAGATGTGTGACAGATGAGTGAATTGGCGTCTAAAGTGCTTCTACTGTGACAGCCTTTCAGGTTTGCTTTTGCAGGACAAAAAAAAGAAGGAAAAAAAAACACTGACCAATTCTTTTCAGTTCAGTAATCATTAAAACACTGAAAAGGTGCATTACTGAAGGACCAGTGGATCCTCCTCCCTCCTTTCCAAGTAGTGCACCCTTTCCAGCATGGCATGAATATTTTAGGAGACTGGAAAGCTTTTAACTGAGTATACTGACACTTCCTCCAACACTTCTTGTTATTGACAGCTGGTGATACGGGGATTTAATTTGACTATGTGAAAGCCACATTAGATGTGGTTCTCCTCGCTGTGAATTTATTCACATGTTCCTATCACAAATTATGATTTTTTTTGTCCTCAGGCTCCAGGAGAATGAGGAGAATAGTGACAGGTATTCACTGGTGCAGTTTCACTTTCCAACTCACAGCTTTAGCCTGAGCAGCAACATATGGTATCTGAGACTGTAAAGCGCCCACAAAATTTGTGTCTCCCATGTCTGGCGAGTCACACAAAACCCCACATGTAACTTCTCAGGAATGCTATTCATGTCTCATAACCATTGAGTGCAGCTAAATCTCCTCTCAACAAGGAGCCTGTACTCCCAGCCTTCAGCCAGTCTGTGATCCATTCATTAAGAAACACAAGCCAAGACAGTTATCAGATACTAGTGTGATCATTGTGTATTTGATTTAATACCCATTCCTGTATTGCGTTCACATCGACTCTCCACAATAAATTTAGCAGACATTATGTGTTTTGGCTTAGAAAACAGGAATTCAGCATAATTTATGGGTTGCAGTCACTTAAGAAAAATTTATTTGCCATTGGGCAGGAGACTGGGATAATAAATCTCCCTCATGAGCTAATCAAAAACTCAATCAAAAGAGGTTTTCTATCAAGAAAGAGCACCACACCCAGAAAACTGGTAAAGCAGTTAGGCTACTGAGCTGCATGTGTTGAAGTTTGTATTAAGTTGAGCTTAAAGCATCAATTTTCCCCCTTCCTAGCTGTGTGTGTGTGTGTGTGTGTCAGGCTGTGTGCATGTTCACAGTGTAAATTTAAAGTATTTGGATCCCATGGGTGGAAAGTGCCTGTTTAGGAAACCAACATATTGCATGTCATTAATCAAACATGAGTGGGCAAATTATCACTATCAACACTCAATAGTGCCCTCTGTTGGTTATCAACTTGCATTACACCATATTCACCACATATTACATCAATTAGAATTCAAAAAGCAGGCCATATCCTTCTAAAAAGCTTAATTATCACTTACACAAAGCAGGTTGAGTCAAATTAAAACAACCTAGAGAAGGCACTCTGTGTTGTATCATTTAAACTTCATAATGCTGATCTCCTGCATTGCAATGAAATCTATAACGATGATGAGAACATGCTTGGGAGGGGGCGCTTGTTGGGGTTAAAGTACATCACTCGACTGCCTCAACAAAAACAAGTGGAGCCATTAAGTCGTATGCATGCAGAATAACCAATGTCTGTTGTGATGCGGCACTCACCCTGGCATTTGCCGCCATTGGTCGGGTCGCCATGGTAACCAGGCATGCAGGTCTCGCAGTTAGGACCGGTGGTGAGGTTACGGCATTGCTCACAAACGCTGCCGTTAACGCACGTGCTGTGGCCGTTACACTGGCATGCTGCAAAAAAAGACAGAAGAGTTCATTCTGCTGCTTTGTCACAGCAAGAAAAATGAAAAATTATAGGAAATTTATTAACTTGACAACCCAAGCAAATATTCTTGGATTCATAAGCTGCCTTTGTCATATGTGAGTTGTTATAGCATCCTAGAAATCCAAAAGCTTTTTGTTGTTTGACTTGTTATTTTATCCAGACCTGCCTTTTAAAATATTTGTAATATTTGTAATAGTTTAATCCTTTAATCAACCTGAAGATAATCTATTCAACAATTTGCAGATTAA
This sequence comes from Aulonocara stuartgranti, assembly GCF_965226115.1. NCBI lineage: Eukaryota > Metazoa > Chordata > Actinopteri > Cichliformes > Cichlidae > Aulonocara > Aulonocara stuartgranti. The sequence continues at coordinate 14,039,740 of NC_138959.1, read as the reverse complement.
CCTTGTTGTTACTGATTTTTCAGACAAAGTGTGTGGACACAGTGAGCATGTAAGAAACTATGCATCAGTATGACCCCCGATATTTTAGGATGGATAACGTCCACTCCTTAAACTACCTGTATCTGACGGTAAATAGAAGTGCTCGCGCTATCGAGCAGTTGTTGAAGTAATTTGCTAAAAATTATTATGCTTGGAACACAAAGTAGCAGCCATGAAAGAAGCAATGCTACCTTAATGGCAACAGGCCTAGACTGCCAGGAGGCGTTTTCTGTTTAAAACAAGTGCTGTCTTACTAGAGGGGGGGGGGGTCATCTGATTGTTGGGGGTTTTCTCTCTAATATTAAAGGGTCTTTACCCTAATATATAAAGCACACCAAGACGCTAATTGTTGTGATGTGATGCTATATAAGTGAAACTGAACTGACTTGCTAAATAGCATGTAACTGGAAAGATGAATAGTTTATGTGCATTTTTAGCCAAGCAGAACAGTTTCAAGGTGGGTATCCATTAGCGTCACCAGTGTAGTTTATGGCAAATGTAAAATACGGCCACAATCTCCCTTTCTGTCCCTGAGATGTGGTGTTCAATAATGCCCAAATCCTACTTGACATTTGTGTGAATCATATGAATTTTTGAGGTCACCCCAACCTTGACGACGGATCACTAAAATCGAATCAGTTCATCTTTGAGTCCAAATACAGGTCTGTTCTAAATTTGAAGAAAGTCCCTCAAGGCATTCACGAGAGCGTTTGGGAAGGATGGACAGACAATTCAAAACTCTAATGGGTCCACGATGGCAGCAACGGCGGCCGGAGGCACCATGCTATAAAAAGTGAACAACTGAGAAAAAGACACAATGATGGTGGAGTTCAAGCCTAGAGGCGTAAAACTCTAATTGGGCAAAATATTACAAGTCTTTTAATTCATTCTAGACTCACCAAAACTCACACAAATATCTGATTTCTTGAGGTTTTTTAAGTAATCCGCGAGCTGCTGAGCGCTGCTCACATTCTCAGTTTACAACTTACAGTGGCTACATTATCATCTTACATAACATAGCAGTATGGACAGGGGCTTCATGAAAGCATGAAACGTCACACCGGCATAAGGTTGCATGGAATCAGCAGGGACGGATTAGTTGCATAGGGAGGCTGTAACAGGAGTCCATGGTAGAGTTTTTTGTTTTTGTTTTTTTTTCCCCCTAAGCTTAAGTAGTGACCTCCAATAGGTAATAATGCCTCACTTGACATGACAGATGGTTTGTAATTTCAGTTAGCTTGACAGGAAGTTTAGCACTCACCGGGGCACTGAATGAAGGCCCACTCGTAGCCTTTGTCTTTGGGGCAGATGCCTGGCTCCAGGCTCATGTCGTGCGACGGGCCCTGCTGGCCCTGCTTCGCCAGTCTTTTCATGGGACCCCGGAACGAACCTTCCATGCACAGGCCCTTTCCTGTGCTGGTGGGATCTCCGCACCAGCCGCACTCAGGTTGCTCCAAGCACTGAGAACACGTCCGCAGGCCTGAACAGTTCTGGGCTGCAGGAGAGGAAAAATGCAGGTAATTGTATGTTTTAACCCACCACCACTGCCATCATTTTTCCATTCCATTTTACTAGAGTCATCACAACACAATGATAAAACGACAAAAACAAAACATCAGCCACAGCACCGAAGGCTTAATGCTGGAGCAGACTAAATTCTGAACAATGTTGCTTTTATATGCATATTGTTGAATTCTATCCTTTGTACTAGTCACCCTAATTTATTTCTGAGCATTTGTAGGCAATGGACAGGTTATCTAGTGAGGTGGCAGGACAACAGATCTAAACACAGATAAAAGGATACGAAACAACTTGCTGAGCGTTTAATACCTGACGCAGTCTGAGAAGTTTGTATAATGAGAGCAAATGCGTCAGATAACCAAGGCCCCTGAAAAGTTTGATTTGAGAAAAAGTCCCACAAAAGGATTAAGTGTGATGTGTGAAGTAGCTCCGCACAAAAAGCTTAGAAACCCAAGGGAGCGATGCCGTTTTTGTCAGTTGAGAGATGAACTTTCAGGCCTCTAAACTGTTTGAGCGCCACCACTCGCCTGCCAGACAGACACTTTAGCGGAGAAAATGCCACTACTATTTTAAGGAGACAAACATTGAGTGCTTTTACCTCAGTTTATGTCAAACAAATCTCTAGCTATTCCACTAATGGATGTGAAACCATGACAACACAAGAGCAATAAGCACAAAGTAAGGCCATTTAAGATTGTTTTGACGACAAGACGTAAGTGGCGAATTTCTCAGGAACACGTCCTTCTGAGAAAAGAAAGCAGCAGCTGGATGGGGACTTTTGTCTTGCCACACAACAAGAAGCATGTTGAAGCACAAAATCTGCCACGAAAACATGAATCACGTCTCTCACTTGGATTCTGACAGATAAATCAATATCTAAGAACTAAATCTGATGCCTAGATAGGCTCTGTTAAGTGGATGTTGATTATGACTCTGTCTGCACCCGAGAAACAAGATTCTCTTCATCCTGCATCACCAGTTTTCATCATCACAGCATATACAGCCTGACTAAGGTTTCCTCAAAAACCCTGAATTAACTGAGAAACATAAGGAGCTTGTGCCACGCCTCATTTCTTTATATTTTGCTGGATACATTGAAAATTGATGAAGTTTACTGAAACATTTGCAGTGTTGTGATGTATCTGGGATAAAAAGTGTCTTAATCTTGTCGTCTGTGATTTGATGGACCTGTAACGCTCGCCTGAGGACAGATATTCAAACAGTTTAGATGCGTCCCTTAGGATTCAGAGTACTTTCTGCAAGCAGTACGATGTGTATACGTCTCCAAGTGCTGGCAACTGTGTCTTGGTGATCTTTTTGTTCAGCTTTTATGACGTTCCGCAGTCCCTTTTTTTTATCCGCTTCATAGATGTTACCTTACCATGTCAGCATGCTGCAAAGGAGGACACTTTTAATAGTGTGCCAGCAGAAAGACACCAGAAGGTTTTGAGACAGGTTTATGTTCCTCATAGTTTTCAGGAATTACAGTCTATCTTGGGCTTTTTTCTTTTAACAAGGCTGTGTGTATTCTGTACATCCTCTCAATTACGTTCAATGGTATCTGGGCATTCTGATCCAGCCCTGTGTCCATCCCTGATCCCTGCGTGCATCCATCCATCCATTCAGTTAATTTAGGGTCGCAGGGGAACCTATCCCAGCTGCCATGGGACAAGAAGTGGAGTACACCCCAGACAGGTTCCCCAGTATGTCACAGAGTCAACATTCTGATTTTTCCTGAAGTCAGTTATTAGTTCTTTGGTGTTTGTGGTGTTAGAAGCCAGATTGTTTCAGTACACCAATCTGTCAGCCTCTGAGCCTCCTCTCTGTGGCCAGACTCATCCCCACCAGTGAGCAGTCCTATTTCCACCGTCTCATCTACAAACCTAACAATGACATTTATGCAGTCTTATACATACAGACAGTACAGGAAAAGGCTAAAAACACAGCCTTGTCGGGCTCCTGTGCTGAGGAGAGGATTGAGGAGCAGTGGGGGCCCATCCTGACCAACTGTGGTATTAAATGTTCCCTGTGGTTTCAGGCGGTCCATGTGGTGTAGAAGGTGATGGGAATGGCATCATCTGTTGATGCTGGTTCTGTCTGTGTACTGACATGGGCCCAGAGTAGGTGGAATAGTGACTTTGATGTATTTGAGGTCCAGGCTCTCCAGGCACCTCATGGTTATTGGTGTTAGAGCCACTGGCCTGTAGTCACTGAGCTGAACCTCTCACTCCAACTCCATTTCTCAGGATCAGATCAAATGTGCGTCTCTAACCTTGCTGCACAAGGAGATTAGAAGTGATCCAATCAGAAGTAAACTTGTCCCGCCTTTCTACGCAACTTAATTAGATCTTATCTGTCCAGAACACTTTCATCTTGTTTTTATTTGGTGACGAAAGTGTCAACACATTTTATCACAGGTTTGGTCCTGGTGCGTTAGGGTTAGGAGCAGGAAGCATGCTCACGGCAGTCCTTGTGCCATTTTTATGACGCGATTCAACTGCTCTCAGGATGAGGCACTGCTGCTGGTCAAGACAGTGGTGATGTTTTGCTTTGAAAGAAATAAGTGAAAATGCAGCAAATGTCCAGAAAGCCTGGAGAACCATTAGTTAAGACCACTTAGAACCCAAATATGAAGAAAAGAGGGGTGGGCTCCAGACTTTTTGCACAGGCTTTTATTCAGTCACAAACTCCAGTTAAGTGTGACGTTCGAGGCCAAATTCAAGATGTTAAAATTTTTATAAGATCCATTTATCCACATTTCTCTTCAGAGTTGTGAGTATTTATGCTGGCTGGCTGTTTCGCAGCTTTCAAACTGTTCTTCTTTGATTTCACAGACTACTGATCATCGTGATAACCCTACTGCTTCAGTATCCGATCTGCTTTTGATCTGAAAGCAGTGTTAGGAAGGAAATTACACAGCTCTGTGTCAATCACAAGTATCCCTCCAATTGTGCAGACTTCAAATGCTGCTTTACAGCTTGTGCCACAGCCAAGTGCTTCTTAAACCAAATGGAGTAAAAACCAAGGCATCTTATAAAAGAATAAGATGAGCTATTTAGCTATTTAAATGTAAATAACATATTGTGTAAAGCTGCCAAATGAGTTATTAATTAACTCTAACCCAGATGAGAGGCAGGGTACAAAGTGGACAGCCCACTAGTGAGGATACTAGAATGTGGAATTCACAGAAAAACTACAGTGTGACTGCATCTGCACCAGCATGTACACTTTATCACATCTGCTAGAGGATCAAACCTTCAACCCTGTAATTACAGAGCAACCTTCCATTCTGACCCATGGCTGCCACTCTCACCAACATAGGCCACAGAAAGCAGCATCTGAAGAGTAGGAATATTTGACAATTCCACTTCTGCTTGAAAAAAAATGACAGAGCAGCTGCTAAACTACAGTACTTAACTAAAAGATTCAATTCATTGTGAAAGAATGGAAGCTGTTAGCTTGAGTGAGCGGAAAAGCCTGATCCAATATAAAAAAAAAGACTGAATTAAAGACCACAGAAAACTCTGTGAGCCTTGCCTGTTTAGAATTTTGCCTGAAATGAACTCACAGCTTGAAGGACTTTCTTCTGGTCTGTCATAATGAAGCGGACAGACCGCGAACTCATAGCACAGATGACCCCAGGTTTTGTTAGGTTGTTTGATCAGGGAAGATGAAGTGTGGACAAATGAGATCTTTAAATAATCAATTTAAAAGGACATACATTTAGAGTCCATCCCCTCAGCAAAGTAAGAAGCTGCTTAGGTCATACAGAGAGCAAAATCTCAAAGCAGCCCAGCAAGCAAAAGATACCACATACCTGGGATCCTTTCACCTGTACTTACAAACATTTCACTTGCCTACTCAAAATCTAAAAACCTACGACTAGCACATCCTGGGTTTTTTGGGGTTTTTTTTAGTTGATATTCCAAGTTTTGGACTACTAGGATGACTGAACAGGAACGGTGATGCATTTCAGCATTTATAAAATACGTTTGGTCTCAACCATAGCTGTCCTGCAGGTCGTCCAGAATTTTCATGGCAATCACAGAGCAGAGAATTACGAGGAGCTTGTGGATAAGATGCTGAAAATGAATCTCCGAATGAGCGCATGGATGTCACTGAAGATGCTTTTTTTTCTTTTTCTTTTTTTATTATTAAAATTCTCATCTTGACTTTGTTTCCACCAAACCTGTGTGATGTCAGCAATGGGCACCAGGAAGGATTTCATCGAGATATGAAAGTGATAGAAAACCAATATCAGGGAAAATTTAATCCGACCATGACGGGCAACTACTGTTGGTACTTGCAAAGAGATACGGATGAGCCATTTGAGCACAAAAGCAAATGACTTGGGCATTTTTGAGAACAATGACCTCATTTTACTTTGAGCTAAATTGACACATCTCTGGTATTATATCTTCTAGGCTGTTTTTACAGTAAAATAATTAAATAAATAAATAGTTTGGTCAAAAATAGTCAAAATTAGAGACATTGTGGTGATATAAATTGATTAAGAAAAAATGAAAGTTACACTTTCATTTTCACATGCTGGACTGCTGTGTCTCCCAGCACAGATCCAAGAACACAGAAGATTCTAGGAGATGGGCAGTTGCTCTGAAGGAACTAGACAGGGCCATAGAAGGTCCATAACCCATGCACGGGGCTGGCATTGGTTCCTTTGTGCAAAGAGGAACAGGATGAGCACTTCTAGACAGTCTACTCTGGCAGGCTTCTTGTGTGAGGGTGGATTGAGGTCCTGATGTCCTCTAGTGGGCCATCTGCTCACTGCCTGGCACCATGTAGGCTGAATGGCATTTGCCGTAGAATACGAGAGTTGGCAGGTCCACCACTTCTACCCTGTGTTTTTCACAGCTGAGAGCAAGTTCACCCTAAGCACATGTGAAAGGTGTAAAAGGGTCTAGAGATAAAGTAGAAACATTTTGCTGCCTGTGACATTGTTCAGGGTGACTGGTCTGATGGTGGGTCAGTGACGTCTGGGTAGGCATATCCACGAAGGGACGCACAAACCTCTACAGGCTAAACAACAGCACCCGGACTACCATTAGGTATTGGGATGAAGTCATTGTCACTGTCAGACCCTACGATGGTGCAGTGGGTCCCGGGTTCCCCCTGGTGCACGATCCCCGACACTGTCAGGCATGCATCCAAGCATGTAAGGGGGCATACAAACTACGAGAACCATTTTAAATTGCTGCAACAAAATTTCAGCTAAATGGACGGCCCTGCCACATCACTGTTTTACTTTGACTTTTGCGGTATCTTTGAATTTAGCCCTGTGTAGGTCAACCATTTTCATTTAAAAGGAAAAGATGAGGCATCTTTTCATTGCTAACACATTATCCAGTACATATCAGTACAGACATCAATCATGATCATTTTTGCCCCTACTGAGATATGATGTGTTTTCAAAGTGTTCCTTTAATTCTTTGTCCATTATATTGATGTTCAAAAGAGTCAAAATGACAGTGATGTGTATGTCAAAAACCTGATGTGCAAACTCGACGTGCAAGTCAAATTGCACATTTGAAGTCAGTGTAAAAAACTAGGAAAAGAGCTGGTTTTTTTTAGACCAGGGTTTGTAGTTTTGCATGTATTTATGGAGCATACTCAGCCTAGAGCACATATCCATGCACTCCAAATAAGCAAGGAAGAAGTAAAGCAGGTGAGAAAAGCCTTAAACAGTGATTGAAACCCTGGGAGTGAATATGGACGAGCAAAGTCAGACAGAGCAAAGCAAAAGAGGAGAAAATACAGAGACAATTTATAGGACAACCTTCTCTGTCCTTCATGCCAACAGGGACTAATTCCTCAAGACAAATATCCACAGCGAACAGAAACATCTCTGCATCACCCAACACTAGCACACTCAAATGAATTTGAGACAGCACTCCTGGGCTCCCTAAATTTATTACTCGCTAAACTGATCAGAGATGTTTTTACAATCCAACACAACTGTGGGCAAAAGGCATACATCACGTAGCACAACAGCAACGACCTCAGCGGTTACACCGACTTTCATGTGAAGGATCTTTCCAGTCAACTTACTACTGTGCAGTTTCACCTTGGTACGTGTCTAGTACTTAGTATGATCACATTTCAATACAACCATCAGGAAAATAACAGCGGAATCATGTTTGTCAGTCATGTCATGATAGGATGAAAGTCCCTTTCTTTTTGCTGTGTTGTACAAAGAGAAAATGGATGAAATCCTGTCTCCCCCCCACCCTGGACCCCCACCAATTCGCATACCGCCGGAACAGGAGCACAGAGGATGCAGTCTCCATCGCAATGCACTCTGTCCTCTCACACCTGGACAACAACAACACCTACGCCAGAATGCTGTTTATAGACTTCAGTTCAGCATTCAATACAATCCACCCCTCACAACTCATCAGGAAACTGACAGACCTGGGTATCAGTTCCCTCATCTGCAAATGGTTACTGGACTTCCTGACCAACCGCCCCCAACATGTCCGGCTGGATAACCGCTGCTCATCTACCATCACAATGAACACCGGTGTACCACAAGGCTGTGTGATGAGCCCTTTCCTCTACTCCCTCTTCACCCACGACTGCAGACCTGCTGATGGTTCCAACACCATCATTAAGTTTGCAGATGACACCACGGTGATTGGCCTCATCAGTGACAACGATGAGGCCGCCAACAGGGAGGAGGTGGATCGTCTGGCTGAGTGGTGCGACAGAAACAACCTGCTGCTTAACACCGAGAAGACCAAGGAGCTCATCGTGGACTACAGGAGGAATGCTGACCCACATCCACCCATCCACATTAAGGGGACGGCTGTGGAGCGTGTGAGCAGCTTCAAGTTCCTGGGAGTCCACATCTCCGAGGATCTCACCTGGACGACCAACTGCTCCAAGCTGGTCAAGAAGGCTCACCAGCGCCTCTTCTTCTTGAGGACTCTGAGGAAGAACCACCTGTCCTCAGACATCCTGGTGAACTTCTATCGCTGCACCATCGAGAGCATCCTGACCAACTGTATAACAGTCTGGTACGGGAACTGCTCTGCCTCGGACCGGAAGGCGTTGCAGAGGGTCGTGAAAACTGCCCAGCGCATCGCCGGAGCACCACTTCCTGCCATAAAAGACATCTACAGGAAGCGGTGTCTGAAAAGGGCTGGGAAAATCATCAAAGACCCCAGTCACCCATCACATGGACTCTTCACCCTCCTGCCCTCTGGGAGGCGCCACAGGAGCCTCCGGACTAAGACCACCAGGTACCGGAACAGCTTCTTCCCCACAGCTGTCAGACTCCTGAACTCTGCCTCCTGACATCTGACCCACGTTAAACTCATGGACTGAACATACACACACCCACAATGGACAACTGTACCCTCAAACACAATAATAACATGGACTGAACCACCACTCACAACCACCAGCACTTTATATAGCCTCTGTAGAAACTATCTACACCCTCACTTATCTTAACTGCACTACTGTATAGCTCTGTGTAAATAATCATTCTGTACATTCGATAATCTTTAATCCTACAACTGTTTACAACTTGCATAGTTCCCATTTCTGTATAGCTGTATATCTCAGATTCTGTAAAGTTATTTATTTCATATTCTGTATAGTTTTTCATATTTATATCCTGTTCATATCCTGTACATAGCTTGTACTCACTACAGCCTGTACATACTTATAGTTATAGAATATTCACAACATACTTCATACCGTGTACATTATAACATACCATAATAGACCCATTTCTGTAATATACTCACATATCTATATTATTGCTAATATATATTGTAATATATCTATATCACTAAAGCACTTCTGGATGGATGCAAACTGCATTTCGTTGCCCTGTACCTGTGCATGTGCAATGACAATAAAGTTGAATTCTATTCTATTCTATTCTAAAGGTATTCATATTTGTTATCATAAGAGGACCTGCAGCTGCAGGCTGTGTACAAAGAACTAACCTGTACAGAGCAAAACTTTAAGCCTTTTCATCTGCACATATTTTCAGTTTAGTTTTAAAAACTCAATATGCCAACTTGCATCCAATTAACACGTCTCGGAGAGCATTTTAAGCAAAAACTGTCTTTGTCAGACCTTGCCAGATCATTAAATTTGCATGACATTTCTACGACTAAATAGGAAATCACAAAGAGTAGTGACGCTGTTTAATAAAGAGGACTCTTTTTTTCTTAAATCACTTCTTGTTAATTGCTTTGTGACCCTTTGTGTTTATTTTGTGACAGCTCAGACAGTCACAAGAAGCACTACTGTAAATATCTTACAAATGACAGACATATACCCTCGATAGTACTGTGCAAATGTCTTGACTCACTTTTCAGTTCTTTATATTTTAATAGGAAAATGGGCAACAGGTGCAGTGATATATCGAAACATCTGTTAACAAACAATGGGAATGCCGTAAGTCAAAAACAGAGTTCCTGTAATATATAATGGGTTTGAAATGGAAGATTTCTTCTTTAACACAGCCTGAACTTTGGTTTCGATGGTATTGGATGGTGGATTAAAACCTAAAAGTACAGCAAAATATAAATAAATAAATGTGGATTAACGGCACAAGCAGGAACTGCAGTTTTCCAGCTCAGCTGTATTGGCGTAGTACTTAAGGATAGTATATCACTCAGTGAAGTTGACTGAGTTTTTTTCAGATGTTCATTTATTCCATTCTAACGTTTAACATTTAATTATCAGAATGAAACGCTCATTTTTGCCATTTCAAATTTCAATGACTTTCAATGTAAAAACATCCACTTTTACAGTAGTGCATGTCTGGGCGTTTTAATTATGCACACTTCCTATTCACAGAGTTATTTGCAATCACTGTTCTTGATGTGAGACTGTCTTTAAACTACTTAAAACCAGCTAATGATAAAGAGCCCATCTACAGCTCGGTCAACAGGGAAATCTAACAGTTGGCGTGTGATTATATGCAAAAGTAATTGGCCATTACAAACCAAAAACAGCTTCCAAATCCAATCACGGAAAACTAATACGATTTTCCCTCCGCCACAGACACCCGCCACTTTAAGCCTGTTTCCTCCTTTAACCTTTTTTCTCTCCGAGATGAATATTGACTGCTTACAGAAGCCATTCTGGGAAAGCTTATTGTCTGCCACCTTAATGCCGGACTGCAGACTTCAAAGAAGACTCATCTAGATTAAGTTCAGACACTCACCCACGCAATCTCCAGTCTGCCACTCCAGGCACTGGCCATAGGGAAAAGAGATGACGTATGCAGTGGAGTCGACGCAGCGCTGCACGCTGCCGCACCACATACACTCCATGGCCTGGCTGGTGCAGTTGGCACAGTTGGTGTGCAGCGAGCAAGGTTTCTTACAGGATGGACGGGTGCTCTGGTTGGGATTGCCTGGACAAAGAAACAACAAAACAAAAGACATGAAAAAACCTTTTCAAGCAGATGCAATATTTAGGAAGTGTACTTGTGTGTTCGGTCATCTCACCAGTAGCCTTTTCACAGATGAGCCCGTGGGCAGTAGCAGTGCATGGATTGGCCCTCAGTCCTGACACCTGTGGCTCCTCCAAGTAGGCACAAAAACCAGAGTCACTGGGTTCACCGGGCAGCCAACGCAGACTGCTGTTGGTGAAGGGAGACATATCCTCCCAACCCCAGTATGACACATTGATCTTCCTCAGACCCACCCAGGGAGACAGCCGCTGTGGAAAAACAGCAAAAGTCTAAACAAATAAAGCTATTCAAATGTAAGATAAAATTTCATAAAAGTGCCTCGTTTTTTTACTCCATCCTGCTATTAACAAAAAAAAGGGAAAAAAGCCTGCCTTCTGCATTTACACCTAGGAACCAAAGATGCTATTAAAAGTCTGCTGAGAATAATTTCACAGATATGATTACTTATTTGCCTTCAGGATTCAACTTTTAATGTAATGGGAAAATGATGTGGAAAGGCATGTCAAGGTTCTGTTTGGAACAAACAGCCGCGTTTCAACCCAGCAGACTGACAGGAAATGACATTCTCATGAATACAGCAGGCATGACCAAACTAAAATCATCAGTAGATGCCACAATTTTCTGTCACTGCAAGGAGAATACGTAGCCGCGAGGGATGAGAAGAAGCCAGTATGCCCAAAACCGCATTTCCATTAAAGAAGCAGAAGCTCTAATTGTAATGTTGCTGTGAATATTTGGATTTCTCTCAGTGAACAAGTTTCTGCACCATATCATAGGGTTAAACAAAACAGAGCAGAGCAATAAATATATAAACTTAGAGCAACATCAGGAAAATTACTCAGATAAAAAGAAAAACTAAATGCAGACCAGACTACGCAGTCAAGGTCTTAGATACTGTAAGTGCACATGATTCTTCCATCAGACAGAATCACAGAGGCCCTTTTAGCCCTGCGTAAGGCAGGCAGAAGTGATGAGTGATTATCGCAGTCTGATTCATCAGCTGCGGTATCTCAGAAACAAAACTATGTGCAAACCACACAGTCTGAGACAAGATGTTGGAATAGTGGAAAACTATTTCCCCATAATTGGTTGAAAGGCAAGAAAGCTAGAAGAATGCCTGCAATCAGATAAAAATAGAGCTGCAGAAAACTGATCGGGGCTCAGAATCAATAAGTCAGAGTTAGAGAAAGGCTCCCCCAGCAGCTAAAATGCACTTTTATTTTCACTCAATTAAACACCAAGGTGGAAACTGCAATTCTAGCAAAAGAAAATATTTCAAAATGAATGTGAGATACTGTACTACATGTATATTGTCAAACAATAAAGCAAGGATAAAACACAATATCCCCTGCTTTATGACTGATTTAAGTGTACCTTGTCTTGTTGCTGGAGCTTCTTGAGCTCCTCGAGCACAAAGTCCACTTGTTTGGAGGTGGTCAGTGAGGCGATGTTGCCATTGAGGTTCTTGCAGTAATGCTGAGCGTTGTCGTAGCTCTCGCGGCTGGAGTTGATCCTCAAACAGGCATCACCCACCTGGTTCCAACCCTCACTGCACTGCTGAGCTGGACGATCAAAAGAGCATGTCAAGAAGTGAATGACCTCGGGCCAAGAAAACCTTGCTCTCCTTTAACTTTAACAGGAAAAACTACTTTGACATTATTTGTATTGTGTCGTAAGCTAAAAATGACATAATTAACTATGGAATAATATTAGTTAAGTACTGCTCAACGGGGAGAACCATAATCCAAGAAAAATGAAAACAGAGAACTTAGAAGGCATAACAAACCACAGGGGGCTAAAGAATTAGGGTTTAACACGTGTGTGTGTGTGTGTGTGTGTGTGTGTGTGTGTGTGTGTGTGTGTGTGGATGTCACTGATTTTGTTTGAGCGTAATTTGCACCCATTTGCTCTGTGTGCATTTTGTTTGTGCAATCAGCGGCTCCCTTTCAGGAATCAGAAATCCACACCCACATGCACACACACAGAGATATTATTTTCAGCTCCCACTGCACTCCCCTTAGGCGACAGGGCTTGGTGAACTGAAAATTATGGATAAAGTGACAGCACTATCTCTTCAGATTCAGCCAGCGTCAACATCAACAACACGATGGGTGGGTGCGGGGGGGTAGATGGTGAGAGGTAAGCTAAATACACTGCCAGACCTCATAAACAACATTGGGATGACATCTTGAAAATACGTCTCTGCAAATCCCTGATACTGGGTTTAACCGTACAAGCAGCGGCAGAAGAAGTAAACTTGGTAGGGAGTCATTAACATCTGCAAAAATTTAATTAATGAAATAGGCTTCCCTTCAGGTCTGAATGTCAGCGCTCGTAATTGACGCACTAAATACAACCACCAATGTGGCCGTTTCATGTTACAAGGGCTGTTGAGTATTCACACTGATCAGCATCTCTGCATTAGGTTTAAGTTTTAAAACATATCTGCATTTATCTTGCATCTCCCACAGTCTCCCACATGCTTGCCTGGAAATTACCAAAAATCCTCTGCCATGCATGTGTGAGAACCAAATCCGAAGCTTCCGTTTAATAAGGTGGCGTGTTTGTGTGCACGGAAAGCTTACCGGGCAAAGCGTGGCACTGCGAGTGATTCTGATCCCACTGACAGTTGAGATTCAATGAGCAGCTCTTGCAGTTGGCAAGCTTGCTGCACACCTGCTCGTTCCGCACAGGACACTCAGTGAAGTTCTTCACATTCTGCAGCGGCAGAGAAAAGAATCATGAGAGAAAGTGTCATTTTATGATAGAGCCCCATGGACCGCCGTGTTAAAATGTCTAAATTAACAGCATTAAATAGAATCTTTACAGTCTGGTATGAAAGACGCTTTTGTTCTCTATAAATAGTTCCCCACTTTATTATATACTTCTTTTATACAGATTTATATAGATAATAGGAAGGTGTCTTACTGGCGTTTGCTCTGTTGGTGCTTTTTCACCATTAATATTGAAATTTAAAAAATAAGACAGCTTGGTTTGTTGTTCACACAATCCAAGATGTCCATCCTTCAGTTTAAATCAGTTAAATGTATTTAGTTAATTAGTCAGGGCAGTGCCTGTGCACTGCACACACATTTTATGGATATAGTCTGCCAACTAAACCTGCTATGCTTACTTCTGGTTCAAAATATTTTAAATACTGCTACTAATGAATCCTCAAAAATGCAGATTTTAGAGACCAACGGGTGACGTCATGGTGGCCGTGTCCATCTTTTATATACAGTCCATGTGCAAAGGCTTTTTCTACCTTAAGCAATGAGGTGATGTTTCCATGTAGTCCTGAATAGCACAAAATTATCATACCAATGTCCTCGACTCACAAAACCTGTATTAAAAAGCGCATGTGTCCTTGTGTGCACGTTTGGCAGCTTCAGGGAGCTGAACACAAGATCAGCAGTGCACTGCTGCCCCCTGTTGGAACACTTACAGAGGTACAGTTGCTGAAGGCTGAGATGCATTTCTTATCATCGCACCACTGGCACCCCTTGGTGTTTGCTGTACAGCTGGCACAGTCTGAGAACCTGTAGCACCACTCGTCCATTGTAACTACAAAGAGATGAGAGGGAGAGCAACAAGAGTGCATGAATCAGTCTGTAAATACGGGTAAAATACAATTTCTAGAAAGAAGGCAGTTTTAACAACAACAAATAAAGTAGTGACGAGAAAGTGAAAAGAGGCTGGAGAAGTTCTGTGGTCTTTCTCACCAGCTTTAGGTGGACAAAATGGAGCAAGAGTCAGGCTGCTATTAGCCATTCTGACTTCCCAGGGGAGACAACGGCCTCTGCTCCAGATGCAACGGACCCCTGGCCCAGCCTTCACGCAACCCTCCTCTGCCAAGAAGGCTTGGCAGCTCGGAGGTCGGTAAACAAGCACATCATTGAGCAGTACACTGGAGAAGCCCCCAAACACGTACATGGACCTGAGCAAGACGAAAGAAAACAGTGTAGAAAAAGAAAAAGGAAAAAAAAGGTGTAAACTACAGCCAACAAATTAAGATAAACTGGACTTTTGTTTTTTAATTATGGAGTATTTTTTCTATTTCGCCATGCTCAAATTGATAAACATAATTATCTAATCTTTCTCTTTTTTTAAGCAAGTCATTTTATTACATTGTTATTGCTGTGATATTGAACAGTTCTTTATTATTTACACTGTTTTTCAAATTTATGGTAAAAAATTAAGCTTTTAATGCTCACAAAGAGACCCAGTCATCCACTCTAAAGATAAATTAGTGCCGAGACCACAGTGGAATATATTAAATTAAACTACTGGGAAAAACTGGGCATTTTCTATGAAACAAAACATGATTACACCACAGGGACAGCTACCAAACCTGATTTCACAATCGATCTGGGTGATCTACACAGAAATTCTAATAGAAACACTCACCCATTACTAACCACAGCAGAGTGACCGAAGCGGTTGACATCCCTGTGCAGGTCTGGCTTGGGCAGAAGCGTCCACTCGTCACAGGCTGAGGAAAACAAGGTGTAGGTGACTATTTCGGATTCGCTGTGTGATTATCAGTTAACATAGCGGATGGATCTGATTGTACTTCTGATTTTATGTGAAACAGAGAGATACATTTAAAAATAAATAAATAAAGGACTATTTAACAATAACAGGATTCTTACCGATGTCGTAGGCGAGGAAGTCAGCAGAGAAGCATTTGGCCCCGTTGCTCAGGGATGTGTCGTTGTGCGTGTTGCCTCCAAAAACGAGCAGAGTGCCGCTGAGGAGCACAGCTGAGTGCAAGTACCGTGGAAAGCCGCTTTCTCTCAGAATGAACCTGGAGCATGTGCATGACAGGCGTGTCAAGGACAACTGTGCCAAGGAGATATGCAACTCCCACGGTGTCACATATAGTCTGGAATGCATAATGAAACAACAAGAGCAGCGCAACTGTGTCGATTTACCATGTCCGCGTGTTCACGTCGTATCGGTAGAGGTCATCGACAAGGCCGTATTTGTTGGCGGGCAGAGCTTTATAGCCGCCATGAACGTAGATGCTGCCACTACCGCTGTCATACGTGCTGCTGTGGCCGTAGCCTCCCTGGGGAATGGCACCTTTGGTCTCGGGCACCAACCACGTGTTGGACCCTAAAAAGAAAATATATGAAGACATTTTTTATAGGGAAAAAATATATATACAATTAGATCTCTCCTAGTAGAATCGAAGCAGACAGCTGGGCTCTTGTATCTTGATGCTTCAAACACAGATTTTCAGGGATGGTTTACATGGCTGCTGTTTATACTTTTTTATTTATTGTTTACACTGAAAAAAAAAAAAAGAAATAAAACAGGACACTTAGACTCTGCTATCCAAAAATTCAGTCATGAAATATGGTGTTTTTGGATTCACAAAGTATTTGCTGGCAGGTTTTAAATTAAAAAAAAAAAAAAAAAAGATCCCAGAGAAGTCTACAATTATGAGTGGATACCATCCACTGCAGTTTGGAAGCACAGCCATACTGGGTTTGCTTGCCAGGGCTTTTAAATTTATCTCAGTGCTAAGGGAAAGCTACAGAGAGCTGATAGATAAGCAGAAACAAAACGTGAAAGAGTCTGCACTTGAAAGCTGTGACTCACTCAGGTTGTACTCCTGAACATTGCTGATATAGCTGTAGATGGGGGAGTAGCCAAAGATGACGAGCATGATAGTCTCGCCGCTGTCCAGTGGGACGCAGTGGGCCGAGTGTCCTTCCACGGCGTATATCTGAGCTTGGGCCGGTGGGCCGACCACAGGGTTTCTCCGCTGCCATGTCCGATTGGGTACATTGAAGACCCACAGCTCGTCCGTCACGTTTTCCCAGCCGGCTTCCAGTTTTCCACCAAACATGTAGATATCATCCTAAACACAGGACGGCATTTATTTAGTAAGCTAAAGAATGTACTCGTCTCTAAACGTGCCATAAATGTGCCTCTAGGACAAGCCTGCGTTTGCTTTAAACTCCATAATTTTAAGTTGTTCTCCTGCTGTTGTTTTAAAATAGTTCTGTGTTTGGAATATGTTACAACATTCAGTTACTCAAAGAAATAAGCAGTTCCTGCTTGAAAGCAACCTTTTCTTTTCTGAAACCACATTTGATTGCTTTTCTTCCCACTTCTCCCAAATATTCCTCCCTCCCAGTCACTGTTGTGGTTTTCTAAATCTGTGTGTGTTTA
Source organism: Aulonocara stuartgranti (assembly GCF_965226115.1). Classification (NCBI taxonomy): domain Eukaryota; kingdom Metazoa; phylum Chordata; class Actinopteri; order Cichliformes; family Cichlidae; genus Aulonocara; species Aulonocara stuartgranti. The sequence continues at coordinate 14,022,537 of NC_138959.1, read as the reverse complement.
CCTGGCAGGCAGCAAGTGAGTGGCCGTATCTTGGCACGGGGCCACTATTGATGGGAACTGTGTTCCAGATGCCACTCTCAAGGTTGTAGCTGCAGAGAAAAGAAACAGAATTTTACACTTTAAATGCACCTCCAACACACCAAAGAGGGGGGAAAAGCCCTTTGCATATTCACTTTTTGTCCCACTGTGGCTTCATAACATGCCTGCAACGATTCATCGATCAATAATAAAAAAAATTTAAAAATCCTTTTTTTTGCTTTGATGCTTAGTTTAAATTCTGTAGCGCTCCGTCATTTCGGTGTAAGCGCGAGTGTTTCACCCACATAGACCTGCAATAGAAACACATCTAGAAGCATGTGTGTGTGAATACCAAATTAAAACAGCATGAAGCCCAGGCAGGCCCCAGGTTTTAAACAAAAAGACTGATAACAGCAGCACTGAAGATGATGCTGTCACGGTTTAACGTGGAGCCGCCGTCTCTCTACATACAACCCACGAGGAGTGAAGAGGCGGAGCTCTTACTGAGACTGTGAGCTCAGGTGGAATGAAACATTTTTATCACGTCCAAAACAATAGCGTTTGTTCCTGTAATCACCATCAAGAGCTGGCCGAAATCCTTCATCAAACCACCTGATCAACAACCTCGACGAGAAGAAAAGCAAACTTCGTAGCTGCTCCACCCACCGCCCTTTGTTTTACACAACAATGTACAGTAAAGCTACAGACACTACATTCAAATTTGCAGATAAACTATTAACTTAGTCTGATGCGATTAAATTAAGCAACTCGCTGACGGGAGCCTTCCCACTTTATACTGCAGAGATACCTGCAGCAAGCAGGATGAATATAAAGGGGGGCATGGGGTGTTTCAAGGCTCTCATTATATAATTTTCCAGATTTATAATGAAATTATTGCTGTCAGCATTAATCTAGTTAATACGACGTTAACAGCATAACCGCGTTAACACGGCAAATCCCCGTTAGCGAGTTAACGTGGATAACCCCATGCAAGGCCTGCACGGCATCAACGCATTAGTGCGGTTAGCTCGTTAACGCATTAGCGGTGTGCAGCCCTCTCACGGGGCCGTGTTAACTCGCTAACGGGGATTTGCCGCGTTAACGAAGTTATGGCGTTAACGTCATATTAACAAGATTAATGCTGACAGCACTAAATGAAATAATATAAAACATTGTTAATTGCATTCTATTATTATTTAAAATATAAAAATGTAAGTTTACAATCAAAATGTACATTGTTAAAATCTACGCTATTATAGTGTCTTGTTTTCTAATATAAGTTTACCTCAAGGTCTTTAGATTTAATCGAGCTGAACATTTTGCTGTGCAAAAAATCTAGCAGGCTGGCAAATGCATACATTACTGTTGGCTGCCATTAACATCCAAAAAAGACACACAAAAAAAAAAAAAAAAAAGCACACCTGGTCACATCATCACACATTAGCAATTTAAACAAGGCACTCCAGGAGCAACAGGAATCATAACACATGGTGATGAACAAACACTGAGCAGATGGTGAGAGCTCGTCAGCTAAACTGCGAGAGAACTCTGAGCGTGTGCCATATTTCTCAGTTTTTACAGAAGTAGTCCCAAAGAAATTTAAGATGCTGGAGGTGGAGGAAAAGAGGAAAACCACAGAGAAGGTTTGTGGATATAGTGAGAGAGGACATGCAGAGAGTTGGTGTGACAGAGGAGGAGGCCGCTAGGGATAGGGGGAGAAGGAAGAAGGAGGAAGATGATCTGCTGTGGCAAAAGAAAAAGAAATCCCAAAGAAATTTGAGTAGGTCTTTTTTTCCTGTGCCAAGTACAGCACATACACAACAATCTGAGACGAGACATAACACGTTAAAAGTATACAGGGTAAAATAAATAAATGCATAAAAAGCACATCGAATATGAACTTTCATTTTAACTGCAAACCTTTCACATATTAAACCAGCGTACAGACACCTAAACCACAGTCACCACTTGATAATTTCAAACGACTTCTGCATAACTGGGACAAAACACACTGCAGCTGTTCTCAATAAGAAGCTGGTGAATAAAGTATAAGACATTCTCTAATGTCTCAGAGTGAAGGGGAATAACTAAAAGAGAGCCGTAGCGATCCACAGCATATCGTAGCGAGGCAAAGGCGTAAAGTAGTGCCCCTTGACAGCCCTGCAAACGCTTCCACACCACCATCCAAGTACTTTAAATATTAAATTCTCAATTTGGCCTTCATGAGAGCAGCACATACACCATCACAATGTAAGTCACGGACACCTAAACTCATCTGCAATTTTTGTCGGGGAATATAAGGAAATCTTTGCTTAGCCATACATTGTGTGTGAGCAAAACCCCAAATAAGCAATGGTGGTTTTTCTATTCAGAAACACATCAACAACATACAAAGTGAGAAAGCTGCTCGAGGAAAAACCTCTACTTACTTAAGAATCATCTGGAATGAGCTGTAGTTGAAAGTGTATCCCCCCACCACCCACATGACCTTTTCTTGCACCATAGCCATATGGGAGGCTCTGGCGAGTGATGTGCCGAAGGGCTTGACGCTGGGGAGGACCCAGAAAGATTCTGTTGACGGTACGGTCAGCGAACAGTCCGGGCCTGCAGGGACATACAGGAGAGCAGCAAAAGCAAAGAAATTATAGCTCAGGAACAATAAACACCAATGCTCATATGTACAAAAATCTCCAAAATCAATAATATTATAGTCTCTTTTATATCTGCTCCATGGCAACTTAATATTTGCATGATGCAATTCTTCATTAGCACCTGCCAGCTACTTTCATAATTACCCACTGAAACCTTAAAAAGGAAACTGGTTGCTCTCAAACCTCAAAACCCATAAACAGAGGAATGCAATTCAACAAACATGACAGTCAGAGAGAAGTAAACATGTTAGACTGTGCGATCGGAGGCCATAACAAAAAAAAGAAGAGATCTCAGCTAATGAGTCTGTCAAGTTTCATCACGCAAAAGAATTTTGTTTCCTTCAGCTCGAGGCGCATAATAATGCACAGGCCTGATCAGTGTGCTGCTAATCAGCATTACAGTACAACACAAGCTTACAACATAAAACCACCGCAGCCTTGCAGACCGCAGCGCACGTGGGAGGAGTCCATCTTTAGTACACCTGATTGCAAAATACGTTGAGAGATGGTGTGATATAAGATTTGTTTTGGAAAAAATGAATTTTGTGTATGCCGCTTCAGAAATATGCCACAGGGTTAGATCAGAGTGAGTAGAGCTGTTCCAAATAACCTTAAGAGGTTTTTTTAGCATCTGCAAAAGATCTGCAGCTTGCTCCCACCTTGCCAGCTGTCATTGCAGACACAAAGCTTCTCCCCTGTGAGGTCGCAGTAGCCGTGGTCAGGGCTGCCGCAGTTGTTTCTGCAATAAGGGATGTCACAGGCTTCGCCTTTCCAGTACTTGTCGCATTCACAGTACACTCTGCTGGCAGCTGAGTTCCCAGGTGTGCACTTCCCGTGGCCGGAGCAGTTATTGGGACAAGAGTTGATCCTGGACAAATATGATTTGGATTAGTACTCCAACACAGACTGAGGATGACTGAGGGGTGTTATCAGTTAGTGGAACAAAAAGACTGGAGAGACATAAAAACTGTTTAGCATGTCACTAGAAAAACAGCTATAAGGACACGAAAGCCTGAAAACAGTTTGCTGTCATCTATAATTAGAAAGACACCTAATCATTAGAATTGTGACGCCGATAATTACTCACAAGGTAAGTACTTACGAGTAAAATATTTCAAATCCTGTGAGGTTATAGGCAGCATCGCTGAAAAAGTGTAATAGTGCGTAGCCTGAAGTCGTCTCAACCTCAGGAACCGTCTCATTACCTCGTATCTCGGGCACGATGAGACCGCTAGAGAAACACAAAAAAAGAATCAGTATTACTTTCTCGAAATTTGCACCAGTTCTAAATTGCAAGCAGAAATTGGTAACTCTCTGCAGTCGACTTGAACTTTTGTTGCATGTGTCTGACTAAACAAACACAGAAGAAGAGTCTGGAGACCTTGACTCCAAAATTTTAACAATTTTTTTTCATGACTTTATTTCATTTATTCTTTTATTTTACAAACCAATACTGATTTGTTAAGAGTGCACACACTGGTTACAATGTGACAGAAGAGTAAAAGTATTTCATCTGTATCGAGGAATAAAGTAAGACGTAAGCGACTCACCTGAAAACAGCAACTAGAGGAGCATATATCGAGTCTCCATCATAGACATACATGTGGTCCCAGCTACATTCTGTGGCAAAGTGGTTGAATCTTAAGCGAAGAACTGCATTTGGACTGAAGAAGAGAAATAACAATAGAATCACGGTTCAGGTTTTAATGGAAGCTAACTAGATTACTGTTTTTTTTAAGTGCTTTTCAGTCTTATTGACCACTCCAATCACTTTTGCACACATTAATGCATATTTATAATGACTTTTCTTGGCAAACAACCCATCATCTTTCATCCTTTCCTACACACTCGCTAATATGGGTTGAGTTCAATATCTTACCGAAGGACACTAACACGACACACAGTTGACCCTACGATTAGTAAACGCCCCATTAAATCTCCTGAGTCACGGTGTAGTGATGAGCAGCATGCAAATTTATCGTAAGAATTTAGATCAAGGACTGTTAAACTTTTCATTGCCAGTGACCCTGCACAGGGAAGACGCTTTTCCAAGAAGCTCATCTCGGTTACAATATTACTTTAGTTGGCTTTGGCCCAACATTATCTGACACAGTGGCCTGACTCAACTATTTCATCAAGATCCCCAGTTAGCTGTCTAATAAGCCCAGTTACAGCAGCAATAACGCCTGGTCACACCCTGAGAGAAGTGAGTAATTTCAATATAGTATGATGTGTCACAATTCACAGTTTCCATTGCCCTAAGGAGGAAATAAAAGGCATATACTTTTTCTTTTAAACAACAGAAATTTTGCATATATGTTCCAAAATAATCACTAAATTATTCTGAAGACCCAATGGCTATGGTTTATGGGTACAGGGTAATCTTGGGAATATAGCTTGAGAACCAGCGCTACTTCAAGATGCTCAAAAATGTTTCTTTTTCTTTAAACAGATACCACTGCATGATTTTTTCCGTTTCAGCTGAACCATCTTAGTGAATATAAACTGTTTATTGCAATCGTGGTTTCCTGTCTGTCCTGGAGCAGCTGCTGTTGCCGTGACAATAAATAGCATCAACAGGTAAGGTAAAGGTTATTCTTTTCTCTGAATGATGATCCTTGTTAAACATATTAAACTTTCAAAATGCCAGAGCCAGCCAGCTTTACACTACATTACCTAAGCAACAAAAGCATACCCGTCGCCATAGAGATGCTGATGAGCTTCAATTAATTGCATTAATCAGTTTGCACTACATAATAAATTCTGCATACCCAGCATCTACACAACACAATGATTTACATAAATACTTACTAGCCCTCTATGAGCCAGGTGCACTTGGTTTTGTACTTGTAGTTGATTGGACCATCTGTGAGGTATCCTGAGGGTTCTGTCAGCCTGAAAAATCACAAAATTAAAACAGCACAGTTACATTTGGTTAAATTCAAGTATTTGCGGGGAAGAAAAAAAGATTTCTGACTGGTACGTACATCAGTCACCCTATCACTTTTAAACAAATTTTCGAGTCTGACAGAGAAGTTATATGTGATTCTGAATTGATATTAAGTTGTAATATCAATCAAATATTTTGTACGCAGATAGATCTATTGGTGTTTCTCTAAAAAGATGTCTTGTCTGTTTGTCTCTGCCCATAAATGTTGACATGGGTGTCCAAACACAGCACAACACACAGTATTCATATCCAAAGGTTCAATTTAAGACCCCAGAAAATAACTGTCTCCCCAAGAAAAGTCCCAGTCAACCAAAACATCCAATCACTTGTCTCCTGAGAAGGTGCCAAACAAATTAGCAGTGTGTCACAATGATAGAGAACTTCTAAATGGCCATACATCACTGTCCCATATCAAAAGAAATACGAGTTAAATCCCCCCCAATCCCCTCTTATATTTTGGTTAGATTTTTCCACGATAACTGACTAAAGATTGGTTGTAATTCATAAAGACAGATGATGTGTATGAGTTTCAGATAATAATGCATCATAAAAGCAGACATTAGGGTAAAGATATGGCTGAGGTGTATTTACAGTCTCATAAATAACTCCTGAAGGTGAACACTAAACTCAAATTAACTATCAAACAGTTTTGGCCGTGTAGGTTTGAGCGTATCCAGGGAAACACTAGTCTGTCCTTCAGCGTATCAAGAGTCTGTGTGCTTTTCATCAACCACACCGCACTAGCAAGAAATTAATCTGCAATCCACCTTCAAGAAAGGAATTCACACTTGTTGGTGCTAGGCGGCAATGTGTAAATGTTCCTATTCCTAATCATAACAGAGTCTAAAAGATAAAGATTCATTAGTTTGTGTGTCTGCTGCTGATGGGAGGTTACTCTCTGACAGCATGCCTGATGACAACTTATAGCAAACCCAGGGCACATTGAAAGAGGGGTAATTACTGTGATCGAGGTACTTCTGTTCCACAGAGTGCTCCTTAAGTGTGTCAAAAGGTCATTATAAGCGTCTGTGAAGATGAACATCATTATTATTATATATTGCGAACATTTTAATCTTTCCTCGTTTTGTCACTTTGTCTCTGCCTCCTTCCTTTAGTACTTTGCACACAAGCCTTGACTTAGTGGCCTTATTACTATGTAGCCTTGATAACTTCCTGTGCAGATCAGCAGAGGAACAACAGCTGATAAATATATCAGTCACATCCTCAGTTGGATTTTAGTTAAAGCTAGGTGATGACAGATGTTTCCTCGCATCCACTGCGGGCTCCGCCTTCAGAAAAATAAAACCCAGTTGTACTCATTTGTTTAAAGACTGTATCTGGAATCCATATCAGCAAGCGAGGTGCGAAGTCAATAATGACATGGTACAGTCATGCTTTTCTACCCCATGCTCTCATGTGTCGACTGAACTCAACATTGCAATGGCAACATGGCTCTTTACACATTGCCCCCCTTGTGTGGGAGAGAACATGACAAATAATAAAAGGCATGAAAACATTTAAGATCAAACATTTGACAGCACTTGTATAAATAAACATCTATGAACTTTACACTTGAAGGACGCAATGATAAATAATGAATGCATGGGTTTTCTATTACTAAAGCTGGACCTCTTTAAAGTTAATAAAACTGAAGTGAGTTTGCCTGTGGCGTGCAATCACTTTCTCATCAATACCCCCCCCCCCCCAAAAAAAAAAGTTGAGTGAACACAGGTGTGTTTGTCCAGTTAAACGATCCTCCCCGACACTGCTGTTTAAAGGATAAACAGCAGGCAGACTGGGTCAAAGTGGTTCCTAACCTACTTTTTTTATAAACAGATCACTTTACAAGCAATCAGACACAGAAATTTAATTTTAAGGGCACTTACTTGAACCTCCCCTGGCAGTGCTGGCACTGGTCTCCCACCCATCCCCGGTCGCAGACGCAGGAGCCGTTGATACATTTTCCAGAGAGGCAGTTCTTTTCGCACGCTTTCGCCGGGGATGCATGAGTGACCAGTACAAAGTAAAACAAAACGTAGACCAACAAGTATCTGCTGATACCTCGCAAATCGCTGTGGATGGTCAGCTTGGGTCCAAAAATAAAGAGTTTAGGTTTACAGTTTCTCCCAGGATCCATTTCCCCCCCCTTCTCCACCGAAAACCGGGGCCTTGAGGTCTACTTTGGGAGAAAGCCTCGGATATTTAGGATGTTTTAATTATAACGAAAAAGTCCTGCATATTCGCTGAGTGATGTGCATACTTAAACGAAGGGCTTTAGCTAAGCCTGCTTACAAAGATTTGGGAGAAAATTGGCTAAGAAGTCGCAATGTTAGCTAAGTGTTTACAAAAGCTGCTTGGTTAACCGCATGCATAGATTTGGAGTGGGAGGAATTCCCTTCACCCTACTTCTTGTTGGAAGAACCTAGCTAAAAAGCCGACCATCGATTAAAGCTATTCAAGTAGCCTAGTCGATTAATACTTTGACAAGTTAAATTTGTTAGCATATGTAGCTTATTGGCTGTCTAGCCTCTGCTCGGTAATCTAACGTTACTGCATTGATTCAATACCATTCTCTCCCAAATGCCATTTGAGCAGCCATTTTAATGCGTAAACAATCCCACGGACTGAAAAGGGGATGCACACTTTAACATACGGCAGTCCTTCCACAGGTCGTAACACTTTCCCGGATATTTTCCACAGACGAACAAAGAGGTTGTAGCGTGTGAAGCCCAGGACCCGGAGAGCAGGCTGCCGCAGTGAACATGGATGTGGTGACTGCGATGTGGAAACAGCAGTGCTATTCTTGCCGACCGGAGAGAGCGCTGGGTAAACACTTTGAACTGTTGTTGGTCCTGTTAGTCTATTCCCAAAACGACTGCAGCATCCTTAAACGTATATTTCCTTGGCGACACTGTCTGGTGTTGTGTCCTTGTACTCCAGTGGGGGGAAAACCACGCCGTTGCTCTGAAAACATGACAAGAACTACAGCTGCGATGGATTTGCTAGCGCAGCGACACTAGACAGTTCCTCAGGTTAAAGAAAAACCAAACACAGCCTGCGCATGCGTACGGGAATGGAGTTCATTTAAAGGTAGAGTGTCGGAAATCTTTATAACTAGGCTATGCGGCAATTAAATCCTATTAAGCTTTATACGGTCAAGCACACTGTTGTGTCCCGCTGACATATTATTTATTCTTAAAGCATCTCACAGGCAGAAGCCAGTAACGTACGGAACAGCTGTCACGTGATTATAATCACTGTTCAAAAAGTTGTTACATCTCTCTCCACGTGTAATAAATGTAAATACTAATAATAATAAAGGCCCCCCCCCCCCCCTTATTTATGTGATTTGACCTTGTTTAAATACACAAAACTGAAGCAAAACTTACATGTTTAGGCTATATTTAGTTATTTAGTAGATGTACCGCAAATAATTTAATTTTTTTTCCAAACGTGTTTTGTTTTTGTTTGTTTGTTTATTACTAGAGGTAATATATGCAAAAATACATGTAAAGATAAAAGTAACAGTGGATGGTATGTTGCAGTCACATTTAACAGTCACATGTTGTAGTCCATGTGTAATGGACGGAATTTCTTACATCCCTAGGGGATTCAGAAATACTGGGAATAGTTGGTGTACAAAAGGTCATGCATCAGGTGTAATGAGGCCTCTTTGTCTCCCTTAATGATGGAGGCTGATTGAACAGAGTGTCCCAAGCTGCATGTGTACAGTAATTGTACCACTGGTGAGTTGAATTTTAAGGTTTGGCACTCCCGGGTGCTTTTGCACTTGCTGCAGTAGGTGCTGGTGGGTTAAGGGAAAAGCTAAACACAAGTATTTTTTTTCAAGCTGGATGCTTTACTATAGCTGAGACAGAGAGACTAATCTCAAAGCAGTTCTTCAAGAATCATAAACCTACAGCTGCCTGGGCTGTGTGGACAAGAATTTCTGGTATTAACTGAGCACATATGTGTATAAACCCATGATATTTTTATAGTAGTTAAATTTGTGCTGTGTCTGAGTCTAATTCTTTTTTTCTCTCTCTTTCCAATTCTAGTCAAGTGCTGATTATTTTACACTTTTAACTGTTAAACTGTTGTTTGTTCTCTTGGTGATTTGTCCTAATGATTTTTAATCATGGCCCTTCTGTCTTCTTCAGAGTTTCCTAGTGGCAGCCAGTCTGCACACTTGGGGCAGTATGGTTTATGGTGGCTGTGCAGTAGTATTGGAGTGTGATCATTTAGTTTGTGTGAGTGGTAACTGTACTGCAACCTCCATCTGCCCTCTTTTTTGCAGCATAACCTTTAGCAGGGTCAGTGGATTTTTTTTAATTAATTGATTTGCATCCCCTAAATGTTTATAAAATGAATAAAAGCGCTAAAGTTTTGATAACGATGCCACATTACTTTATTGAATTCTATTCATACATTTTGCTATAATTTACTGGGCATTATTATCCTGGAGGTGGTGGTGGAAAAACAATTCAGCAAAACTTGAGGTTTGCATATGATTTTGAACAATTTGGTTTTAATAATTTTTCACAGCTCTGCTATGCACGTATAACCTCTGCATTTTAAGTACTTATACTGCAGGATCAATTCGTCTGTAAAGAGTTTATTACTCTCTGACACTCATGGTTGGTAAAATAAATCAGTGACGAGGTCACTGTGTGACCGCAGCTTTTTTTAAAAGTCATTTATCCTTCAAATGTTTGAAGATGCTCTATTGTGACTGTGCCCTACGTTAGATCCAGCCTGCCTCTGTGGAGAGGCACTTGTCTTTGTTTGGGAATGGGGCTCTCTATTGTGGTGACAGCTGCCAAGCTGAAGAAGCTGACACACAGCAAAGTATGCAGTTTCTGGATGCAGCTGTGAAGAGAGTGATATGATAGGTTTACTTTTATTTTTCTATACCATGCATATGGTGATTCATTGACAGATGGATCCTGGTATCTGCTATAGTAGATTTGAAATGGGTATAAAATAGGATGGACATCTACACCTTAACTGTACTGGCATTGTAATCAATAAATTAATGTTTTAAATCACAATTACACTGTTTTTGAGTTACAACCCTTCAATTAAATATATGTTCTTTGTTAGGTAGATAATTTTTTGGGGAAAAAGCCACATTTTTGTAGTTTTGCCTTGGTACACCACCACAGTGCAATTTAACTAAATCAATGTTTGAGTTTTACAAAAAGTTTACATTGACTGTTCAGGAATTGCAGCCAATTTTATACAGCCTCTCATTCTCAGAGCCTCAAAATTAATCAGACAACTGCCCGACAAGCAGTTTCACAGCCAGGGGAGGCCCCTTCTCTTGTTATTTCATGACAACCGTGCAGACAGAAACAGACAGAATATGTGAAGTTCATTCAGAGTGTTGAATTTGCATTTTACAGCTTTTCACTGTAATTTTAAATTTGAGGCCCAAAGAAATGTCAGTGCAACAATCTAGTAGATCCTTAAACAGAAAGAACTCACTAGGGAGTTCAGCAATAGCAGAAAGTCTCAAAGACTACAGAAGACCACTAAAGTGCATGAATTGTTAACATGGGTTAAAGAAATTACTTCACAACATCTAACCAAACCAAGGATGCTCAAAAACAGGTGTATCAATGACATAGTCTACAATGAAGAGGTAACTTCATAAATGAAAAGACAAATGGCTTTACAAGAAGGTGCAAACTGCTGGTTACACTCAGAGTCAGAGTCTGAGTCTGCACAGCTCCCAGAAAGAAAAAAAAAACTGTTTGGATAGATCAAACCTAAGATTTGCTTGTACTAGGATGATAGGAAGAAAAGCTTGGAGGAAAGAAACAACATGATGGTGGCAATGTGATAGTATGGTCACGTGACTCATGGCCACTAATGTTTATTGATTGAGTGACTGCTGATAGAAGCAGCAGGATAAATTCTGATATGTAAACTGCTATACTCTGCTCAGATTGAACCGAATACAGCAAACCAGTGTGAATGGACAAAAAACTAAGACAGTATAGCCAATGGACCTTTTTTCAGTTGCTGGAGACAAAAACAGAAAGTCTGAAAGCAGCAAGTCAAAGCAGCTGCAGTAAATTCCCAGCAGAAGATCTCAAGGGCGAAACCACAGCATTTGGTGATGTCGGGCAGTCACTGACTGCAAAGGATATTGATCCAAGTATTAAAACAGCCCTATTATTAAGTCCTCTGAAAATGGAGTGGGGGTTGTGTGAACAGTTAATGCTAAAAATCTCTTTAATTAAAGCTGGAAAACTGCAATTCAATCACATGATAACTGATTGATTTCAAATCCTTAACAGCAATTGTTTAGCAGATTTATTTCTGCACTTCCACAGCTTCACCTGCAGGTGCCACTGTTGCACAGCCACACGTTAAACGAATATTGCAATGTGACGAAGCCTCTTTTAATTAATGCATAATCAACAGCAACACTAAAACAGATTTTGCAATAAGGTTTATCTATACAGGGTGATCTGCTGGTTTTCCTTTAAGACAGAAAACTGTGCACAGTTATGCTACATTACTAACAAGTGCAGCATGAAATTCCTCCAGAAACTGACCTTACATTCATTTATACTGCAGTTTACAGCTTTTTCATATTTTCAGACACATTGTTGACTATATGTTGTCATAACTCAGTCATCATTCAAGTACTTGGAAGTGAGTAGCTGAAATCCTGTTTTATAAACTATAAGCTTCATCCCAGTTTGTGTTAGAGTCAGGGTTAATCTAATATGTGTATTTTGGATACTGTGGAGATACAGAAATTCTTTTATTGCTGCCATATAATCTGCATCATTATAATTGCATTAATAACATTCTTTACAGCATTATTTCATGTAATAATATTTCTCACAGTATTGATACTGCATTACAGCTGTTTATTGAAGATGTCCATTTGAGGATCCTTCCATTATGTTAACTTTTATTACAAGTACGGTTAGAAGTATTTTATACACATTGCATATCTGTGCTTATTTTGAGTTGATGTTCGGTTCATTAAGGGTCTTAAGCTTCACTGGCGTGACTGTCCAGGTGATACATGCTGAGGGAAACTAGAACATAGAAGGATAACTGCAATGCATGCTTGCAGTACATATAATACATATAATCTAGGAATGTGTCCGGCCTGAGACCTTAACTCATTTGGTGTCTTACTATATTTTATTCTACTTGGTAACAGATGATCAGAGTCAATAATTAGCCTCAGAGACCCTGAGGGCTTGAAGTTTATTACCTTGTATGGAAGGTTTTATAGAAAAGAGAAGTTCTATGTCTGCTTATAGCTATTAAAGATGTACGATAAACTGTGACTAATGTCTGGAACCTATTTTAATCTGTCATTTACGCCATGGGGGGGCTTGTACCCCACTGCTTTATAAGTATCCACAACATGTATTTTGGTCAGAAGACATATGTTGATGTTTTCTCCGGGCTGTTAATAAACTCAACGTTTGATTGCACTTTTTTGGGGCCTCCGTGGTTTGTGACACTGCTCTACATTGATCAATTTTGCGACAATACTTACAATCCAAACTGTTAGTGATTTTATTCAGAATATAATCCTTTAAGAAAATTCTATCAAAACTTTTTCCAGGCTATCAAAAGTCTGGTAGACAGCGTTTTAGTTCCCTCAAAAAGTATTGCCTTAGAATATCCTCAACCTTCACGCGAGCCACCCAGACTCTTTGAAATCTGAAGAACCACTGTTTATTTTTCAAAGAGGTTAAATCATGATCATACAAGAACCAAAAACAATATTATTCAGTTTTGACTTAGATCTCCTCCACTTAAGCCATGGTGAGAGCCTGCTGGCGTTTAGTCAGGTGCACGCACCTCTGTGGTGCAGGGAAATAGGCACCATCTCTACAAGGTGTAGTATTTCTAAAGCCAGTGCCCTCTACATTCTTCTTCTAACTTTTCCCAAAAAACAGGGAGGTAGAGCAGAGTCATTGGGTTTGACTTTTGCTGGAAATTCCCAGACCTAACAGTGAGTAGACGGCACATGGTTTAGACTGGGTTAGATGAAAATGCTCATATAAATGGGAGGTCTTTTTTCAAGGGGATTGAAGTGGTGCTTTATGTGTCTTTATATACAGTGGGGCAAAAAAGTATTAGTCAGCCACCGATTGTGCAAGTTCCCCCACTTAAAATGATGACAGAGGTCAGTAATTTGCACCAGAGGTACACTTCAACTGTGAGAGACAGAATGTGAAAAAAAAATATCCATGAATCCACATGGTAGGATTTGTAAAGAATTTATTCGTAAATCAGGGTGGAAAATAAGTATTTGGTCAATAACAAAAATACAACTCAATACTTTGTAACATAACCTTTGTTGGCAATAACAGAGGTCAAACGTTTACTATAGGTCTTTACCAGGTTTGCACACACAGTAGCTGGTATTTTGGCCCATTCCTCCATGCAGATCTTCTCGAGAGCAGTGATGTTTTGGGGCTGTCGCCGAGCAACACGGACTTTCAACTCCCGCCACAGATTTTCTATGGGGTTGAGGTCTGGAGACTGGCTAGGCCACTCCAGGACTTTCAAATGCTTCTTACGGAGCCACTCCTTTGTTGCCCGGGCGGTGTGTTTTGGATCATTGTCATGTTGGAAGACCCAGCCTCGTTTCATCTTCAAAGTTCTCACTGATGGAAGGAGGTTTTGGCTCAAAATCTCACGATACATGGCCCCATTCATTCTGTCCTTAACACGGATCAGTCGTCCTGTCCCCTTGGCAGAAAAACAGCCCCATAGCATGATGTTTCCACCCCCATGCTTCACAGTAGGTATGGTGTTCTTGGGATGCAACTCAGTATTCTTCTTCCTCCAAACACGACGAGTTGAGTTTATACCAAAGAGTTCTACTTTGGTTTCATCTGACCACATGACATTCTCCCAATCCTCTGCTGTATCATCCATGTGCTCTCTGGCAAACTTCAGACGGACCTGGACATGCACTGGCTTCAGCAGCGGAACACGTCTGGCACTGCGGGATTTGATTCCCTGCCGTTGTAGTGTGTTACTGATGGTGACCTTTGTTACTTTGGTCCCAGCTCTCTGCAGGTCATTCACCAGGTCCCCCCGTGTGGTTCTGGGATCTTTGCTCACCGTTCTCATGATCATTTTGACCCCACGGGATGAAATCTTGCGTGGAGCCCCAGATCGAGGGAGATTATCAGTGGTCTTGTATGTCTTCCATTTTCTGATGATTGCTCCCACAGTTGATTTTTTCACACCAAGCTGCTTGCCTATTGTAGATTCACTCTTCCCAGTCTGGTGCAGGTCTACAATACTTTTCCTGGTGTCCTTCGAAAGCTCTTTGGTCTTGGCCATGGCGGAGTTTGGAGTCTGACTGTTTGAGGCTGTGGACAGGTGTCTTTTATACAGATGATGAGTTCAAACAGGTGCCATTCATACAGGTAACGAGTGGGGGACAGAAAAGCTTCTTACAGAAGACGTTACAGGTCTGTGAGAGCCAGAGATTTTCCTTGTTTGAGGTGACCAAATACTTATTTTCCACCCTAATTTACGAATAAATTCTTTACAAATCCTACCATGTGAATTCATGGATTTTTTTTTCACATTCTGTCTCTCACAGTTGAAGTGTACCTCTGGTGCAAATTACTGACCTCTGTCATCATTTTAAGTGGGGGAACTTGCACAATCGGTGGCTGACTAATTACTTTTTTGCCCCACTGTATGTGTGCAAACATGGCCCAAGATTCAATGAGAGTTTCAGTGCTAATTTGGAGCAATGTTGGTGACCTCTGTCCTCTGATTCACAGCCGAGGAATGCTCTTTGTGCTTCAATCAGCAGCAGAACCAAGGAGAGTAGCCTAGTCCACAGCAGGGCCCTTGACTCAAAAATGCAGTCACATAAACCTCAGGTGTTTAAAATCTCGCCACTGCTGTTACACAAATACATGCAAATACCTCTCTCTCTCTCTCTCTCTCTCTCTCTCTCTCTCTCTCTCTCTCTCTCGCTCACTCACACACACACACACACACACACACACACACACACACACACACACACACACACACAAAAGGCAAGCATGATGACCCCAAATCATCCGAATCTGAATGTTTAGGACCTTGAACGTCCCGCGCAGTCAGGGCCTTACAAAGGTCTACTGCACAATAGGAATTCCCCAGTTGGATTAACTAGACAGTCCTTGGACACACACAGAAAGAGTGGAGGAGAAAAATGCCGGACCACCCCTGTTTTCAGTTCATGCTGAGCCACCATGCCTGACTCACATTCACACTTTAAACACTCACTGAATGCAGTATGATAAAGGCATGGGTCAAACGATTCAGAACGGCGTTCCGGCACTTTTTGTTAAATCTTATAAGACGTTTAATACAAAATAATGTAAAGTCAATCTTGTTTTTCATGTAGTCCACCCTGGCCCTTCCAGTGGATGCCATGGAAGCAGCTAAGTCACCACATGTTGTCACCCGCACACGTCCTCAGAGTGGTGTCGATGCAAAGAAGATGCAGGGACAAGATGTTTCTTGAAGTGGCGTCTAATTTCAAATGCAACATTTCAAATAGCTCAACGAATATCACCAAAGAAACAAACTGTTCTGTAACATTTGCAACATACTGCGTCTGCGAGCTACCGTTATCTGCAGTTGCTGTAGCTGCAGTTTCCTGGAAGAAAAAGAAAAGTGAGTGTGAGATAAGTTCACACATAGAGATGGAGGAAGACAAAAGAGAAAGAGGTCAGGAGAGGAAGATGGGAGAGTCTCTTCAAAGGTAAGGACCAGAAATTTAAAGCTTAAATCTGAACAACAATGAATGCTATTATATATGTCAGTTTAACCATTAAAATGAAATTTAAATAATATAATGGATCAAAGTAGGCATCCAGATACCTTTAACTATGGCTGACTTACAAGACCGGTTCCTAGAAGTAGTAATCGTGAGTAATTTTAATTTTAATTTAAGCTACTGATGTTCTTTCCAAATTCCACCTTTTACTAGCATTATACTGGTTTGACTCATTCCTCAAATCCCACTTTAACCACTGGATGAAGCATAGAAAAGGCTGACATCATCTGCTAGCCATAGTTTCAAGCCTAGGATCTGAAAAAAGAAAAAACAGAACAATGTTTCTCTAAAAGAGATTAAAAGCGTTTCCTTAATTAAAAATTGGATTTATTAATGGAAAGAAAAAGAAAGGGTGTTGATCCTACCTCGCAAACAATAATTAGATCAAAGAAAATTTACGTATAGCTCACATGACCTTGTGGACACAGACGTCTTTGTTTGACGATGAAGACAATGAAAAGTGGTTGAAATATCTGTAAGACTCAAAAACGTGGGCAAAGATGCAAATACATACTCTTTATTCATTATCATGCTCACTCGTCTTGATGTTTTGTTTTTTATGTGATCCATAAACAGTGTGAACAGCACATACAGTCCCGTGAAAAAGAAAGTTTTTACTGGGCTGTGTGAAATCCTGTGAAAAACTGAGTAGCCTACACCCGATCATTCAGTTCAACCATCTTTAGCAGCAATAATTTGAAGTAATCATTTTTTCTCTGACTTTATCGGTCTCTTACATTATGGAGGAATTTCGGCCCACTCTTCCTTACATCATTGGGCTTCAGTTCTTTGAGATTTGGAGGTGTTCATTAATCCGCAGCTGTCTTTGGAGTGTTGCAGCACTATTTGTTTTTCAGCAATTCTGTTGTAGACTTGCTCATGTCCTTGAGATTGCTGTTCCACTAACCCAATTTCAATCAAGATGTAGCTGTTGGACAGATGGGCTCACTTTGACTCTAGAATACTTTGGTATTGACTGCAAGGTGCCCAAGTCCTCTGGTAAAATTGGATGTCTCGAGAACGGTCTCGAGACCACTTTTATGTGGTCTTGGTCTTGTCTTGGTCTCGCTGTCTCGGTCTCGCTGTCTCAGATCGACATAGTGGTCGGGATATTTGGGGTCAACAGTATCCATGACACACAACGTAACGTTCGATAATGTGTCATGCGCAAAAGCTTTAGCTCTAAGAGCCGTGCTTAGAGAGTGCTTTGTAGTGAATCAGAAGAGTCGACTCCCATTGAGCGAGAGCCGGCTCCTCACTTAATTTCTTTTCGCTGCTCAGCTCTCACACAGTAGCTCAGCTATGCTCCAATCCCTCCATATTGTGGCCAATCACATGCGAGGATATAGGATAATATCATTATGTAAAAAACAGAGAGGGTGAGAGACGCGATAGTCAAGTGGAGCGTGCGTCTGTCCTCTCAGTAAGTGAGTGAGACTGTAGACAGCAGTGAGGAGGGCTGTGCGAGTGCATCGCAAAAACACATAAATATGCCTGGCACCCGTGGCTGCAATTTAAAGACTTTTTTTGTCTCGGTCTTGGTCTTGGTCTCGTCTCGACTTTGTCTTGGTCTTGACTCGGTCCGTCTTGGTCTTGGTCTTGTCTTGGTCTCGATACCCTCTGGTCTTGGTATTGTCTTGTTCTTGGTTTAGGCAGTCTTGACTACAAGTCTTTACTCTGGCTTCAAAGCGAGTCCATTACCACTCCACCACTTTGAAAGGTTTTATGAGACGTCTGTGCTGATATGCTGTATTTGGTTTTCACTCAAATTGGCGCTATACTTTATGACTAAACATCTCCACTTGAATTCTGTCTGTCCAAAGGAGAGAAGTCTTGTTGTTTGTTCGGGGAAACAACTTTTCTAACCATGCTCGGGCGATCGTGGCTCAAGAGTTGGGAGTTCGCCTTGTAATCGGAAGGTTGCCGGTTCGAGCCCCGGCTTGGACGGTCTCGGTCGTTGTGTCCTTGGACAAGACACTTCACCCACTGCCTACTGGTGGTGGTCAGAGGGCCCGGTGGCGCCAGTGTCCGGCAGCCTCACCTCTGTCAGTGCGCCCCAGGGTGGCTGTGGCTACAATGTAGCTTGCCATCACCAGTGTGTGAATGTGTGTGTGAATGGGTGGATGACTGGATATGTAAAGTGCTTTGGGGTCCTTAGGGACTAGTAAAGCGCTATATAAATACAGGCCATTTACCATTTACCATGCTGCCATGTTCTTTCTAGCACAAAGAGGTTTTTTCCTTGCACACTGCACAGCCTGATTTTGAGTTGAATTTACTTGGACGTCCACTCTTGGGATGCTTGCAGCATCTTGTTAACACACACCTGAGTGCTTTAGACCTGCAAACTGCCAAAACTTCTACTTTCCAGGAGGTGGTCACACTTACTGGTGATCAGTTAAACAAGGGGATTTGTAGCACCTGCTTGTTCTTTACCCTCTTCATTCTTATGGGAACAGTGAATGTGGACTTTCTTTTTCACACGCCTGTAGAAAGTCTAGTTATTACCATTTCTATCTACTAACACATAGTGGCATGGTAGCCTCTCGCCTGTCCCAGTTAAGCTGTTAAAACACTTTAGCTATTTTTCTTAATTAATTAATGAATTATTTTTCTGTGCACTCAAACCTTTTCATTTAGAAAAGGAATTATGGACATATAGATATCAAGATATAGGCCCCTAGAAGCTTAATCATACCCTGCCTTGACACTACCAGTGTTAAAACACCATCAGATAAATTGCTTGTTTTCCATCTAGACTTAAAAAATTAATGATCATATGTTTGTAGTGGTTGCTCCTGGTTTTAAAATTGCAAGACTGTCATCTGTGCTGATTCATGTCAGTAAAATCTACAACTAATCTCTCTGTTATTTTGTATCTTGTTTTGTCCTTGAATCACAATAGCTTGTTCTTTTATAAATACACTGTGTCATTTATCATGGTTGGGACAAGGTGTCTGACATGTAGGCCATCAAAGACTACATAACACAGTTTGAACAGCCATTCAATGTGATAGCCATATCGGAGACCTGGATAACTCCTGGAAAAGAAGAAGACTTTAAAATAAATGGATATGAATTCCTTCATGTAGACAGGATCAACAAGAAAGGAGGTGGGGTGGCACTTTACATTGATAAAAACCTAAAGTACAAAAGAATGGGAAGAATGACAACTGTTATTGATGGAGTGATGGAATGTTTATCAGTGGAAATAAGTATAGAAAAAAGGAAAAACCTAATTGTCAGTTGTATATATAGAACACCAGGATCTAAGATTGAGATATTTAAGGATAATATGGAGGACTTATTTACAAATATAAATCAGAAAAGAATGTTTATTTGTGGGGACTTTAATATTGACTTATTGAATCCAAATCATAATAAGAGTACAGAAGAATTTATTGATTCCATGTACAGCATAGGTTTATTTCCACTGATAACAAGACCGACCAGAATAACATCTCATTGTGCAACTCTATTAGATAATATATTTACAAATATAATAGAAGGAAAGATAAAAAGTGGGCTGTTAATCAATGATATAAGTGACCATTTACCAGTCTTTGCATCGTATAATTGCCATTATAAAGTGAACAACGATGGACATAAGATTATTTACAAAAGAATAAGAACAGAGAAGACCTTAAATTGTCTTAGAAATGAACTTTTAAAGCAAGATTGGAATATTGTATATGAACAAACAGAAGTTAATAAAGCTTACGAAGGATTTTTAAGAACATTTAACACATTACTTGATAAAAACTGCCCAGTAATTGAAATCAATAGGAAACACAACTATGCAGGAAGACCATGGATGACAAAAGGACTACAAAATGCCAGCAAAAAAAAGAATACCCTATATCGAGAATTCATAAAAAAGAGAACAATAGAAACTGAAATGAAGTATAAAACTTACAAAAATAAATTAACTAATATAATGAGATCCTGTAAAAGAGAGTATTACATTAAAAG
The DNA here is from genome assembly GCF_965226115.1 of Aulonocara stuartgranti. NCBI lineage: Eukaryota > Metazoa > Chordata > Actinopteri > Cichliformes > Cichlidae > Aulonocara > Aulonocara stuartgranti. Next base: position 14,002,100 of record NC_138959.1, on the reverse strand, counting down.
GTTAGAACACAATAAAGATAACACAAGAGATATATGGAATGTATTAAACAGAATAATCAAAAATGAATCAAGGAATAATGATTACCCTGGGTACTTTATAGAAGGGACAAGAAGTATTAATAACATGGAGGAGATAGTAAATGGCTTTAATGAATTCTTCGTAAACATAGGGCCAAAACTGGCAGAAGAAATAAAGGTTGATGGAATAGAAAGGGACACTGGTGAAAATATTGAAAGGAATAGTAGCTCAATGTTTTTAAGAGCAGTGGAAGAGAAAGAGATTTATGACATGGTTAGAGGACTTAAGAACAAAACCAGTACAGACTGGAATGATATTGATATGGTAACGGTAAAGACAGTTATTGATGGTATCGTAAAACCATTAAAATATATATTCAACTTGTCGTTTCAAAAAGGAGTTTTTCCACAAAAAATGAAAGTTGCTAAAGTTATTCCCATTTACAAAACCGGTGAAAGACATCATTTTACAAACTATAGACCAGTGTCAATACTCTCCCAGTTCTCTAAGATACTGGAAAAACTCTTCATAAAAAGATTTGACAGTTTTGTGGAAAAATATGAATTAATGACAGATAGTCAGTATGGGTTCAGAAACAACAGATCAACAGCTTTGGCACTGATAGATTTAATGGAAAAGATAACGGAATGTATGGATAATAAGAGGTATGCGCTCGGAGTTTTCTTAGATCTAAAGAAGGCGTTTGATACTGTTAATCATGAAATTCTATTAAAAAAACTGGAAAAGTACGGGTTTAGGGGAGTGGTTTTGGAATGGTTAAAAAGCTATGTAGGGAATAGGCAACAATATGTACAAATAAATGAATATAAATCTAATTTGATGGATATAGCTTGTGGAGTACCTCAAGGTTCAGTACTGGGTCCAAAAATGTTTATTATGTACTTAAATGATATCTGCAGAGTATCGGAGATTTTAAAGTTTGTAATATTTGCAGATGACACAAATATACTGTGTTCAGGTGGGGAATTGCCACAGGTTTTGGAAATGATCACACAGGAATTAACGATATTAAAGAAGTGGTTTGATATAAATAAATTATCATTGAATCTCGATAAAACCAAATTTATGTTGTTTGGAAACCAAAAGAAAAACATCGAAGTAGAAATATGTGTTGACAATGTATATTTAGAAAGAGTAAATGAAATAAAATTTCTTGGGGTGATCATTGACCACAAGCTCTGTTGGAAGCCACACATTACTTATGTTCGGGGGAAATTGGCACGGGGCATTGCCGTCCTGGGAAAAGCAAAGCATATGTTGGATCAGAAAGCACTGCACATTTTATACTGTGCTTTACTACTGCCATATATGAGCTACTGTGTAGAGGTCTGGGGAAACACATACAAAAGTAACACACAAACAATAACTATAATACAGAAAAGGGCCATTAGATTAATAAATAATGTAGGGTACAGGGACCATACAAATGCACTCTTTGTCAAAATGCAAGCTATTAAATTCCAAGACTTGGTGAAGCTTAAAACAGCGCAAATAATGTATAAAGTCAGAAATAAATTGCTTCCCAAAGAAATCTGTAAATTGTTCATAGAAAGAGAAGGTGGGTATAACTTAAGAGGGAAATGGAATTTAAAAATACAAAGTGCTAGAACAACTTTAAGAACTATGTCAATCTCAATTGCAGGAGTTAAATTATGGAACAGTCTAACAGAAGAAATAAAAGACAGTCAAAACATAAAACAGTTTAAAGTAAAATATAAAAACCTAATTTTAAATAAGTATAAGAATGAAGAAAACGGGGTTAACCCAGGATGGTAATGTTGCTGGTAATGGTGTTGCGGTTCTTTTTTGGTTGTTTTTTTGTTTTTTTGTTTTGTTTTGGTTTGTTGTTTTTCCATAACTTGTGTATCTGCAAATATACACATTCTGTATTTTTCATATGAAAGAAACTATACTGTGGTGGGGCTTGCTAATTTCTTGTTTTTGATTTATGTATGTTATGTCTTGTTTTACTTCATATGTTTATATGTTTCATATGTTGTTTGTTTAATTTAAGACAAAAAAAAAAATTAAATGAATGAGAGGTAAAACTTGAGGGGGTAGGGACAAATAAGTAAATACTTCAGCCTACTCCTTTTCAAACAAATAATGGAATGATATTTTGTAATGATTGTGAAGGCACATGTTTGAAATGTTTGAAATAAAAATGAACTGAACTGAACTGAACATGTAGGCTTTAACATTTACAATACATTATGTTGACTACATTTTAATCACAAAGGTAATAAATTCTTAATGTAGCCCTTAATATGCTCAGACAGATAGTTTCACAATGCATTAGAGTGCTTTAGCAGCCTTTCAAGTGGATAGTTTATAATGTTAATATTTAAAAATGCAGTCTGCAGAGATGATATAAACCACATTGCTTAGGTTTACACTAATACAGCTTCACATTGTAAACATTTTACTCCCATACTGGTCAAACAATCTTCAAAAAGGTTTATTTAACTTGACAAAGAAACATGAGACAATCTGTAGCTGAATTCTTTTCATAAATTTGTAAATATCAGTGACGTGTTGTGACTTTTACAGGAAGGGAAGCAGTGATAAATGAACATTCTGTAGTAGGTAGACAAATGAGAACACATAAACTGTGTGAAACCAGAGGAAAATGACAGCTTGTGTGAACCTTGTTAAAAGTAGCTATGTGCAGTCTATGTAGCTGTTTCTGCAACATCCCAACTCTTTTCTCTTTGAGTCTAAAAGGACTCTGACAAGCTCCACACAAAAGCGTCAAGGCTTAAAGCTGTTATGTTTAATGGCTGAAGTTTGGAAGAGTACTGGCTTTGTTCCCTAGTCAGGCTGGACAATGGAGTAAGAGCGAGTGAACACAGAAAAACGTGTAGGTCGAGGCTTCTTTCTGTTATAGCTTCAAGCTCATTTACTTTGTGACCTGCAGCCACGGACAAATGGGACACACACAGATGAATAAAGAGGACGATAACAAGAAGAAGACGGACGAGGAGCTGGTGCACCTTCGGAGGGAGATTGGGCTGCTGCCTGCTGTATCTTTCATCATGGGAACAGTGGTGGGCAGTGGGATCTTCATTGCACCGAAGGGAGTCCTAATGAACAGTGGCAGCGTGGAGCTGTCACTTCTAGTGTGGGGACTGTGTGGGGTCCTCTCCTTGTTTGGTAAGATCTGAATAAAGTGTATTCTGTCTTTTAAAAGCTGTATTTATGTCTCAAGCTTAAAATTCCATAAACTGTCAATTAAAGATGTCAATTCATTGTTTCGTGAACTACACATTTTGAAGCATCATGTTGCAAGCTTGGTTATCAAAGTTTATCAAAGTTCATCAATAATTACAGATGTAAAAATAAATCTCTTAAGCTGGTCATAAATATTACATGTAATAGGTATCTTCAATGTATACATTTGTCTAATAACCACAAAATCTGATTTGAGCCCAACATGATGATCAAATTCTTTAAAGGTTTTGTCAGAAAGGCCTTTGATTGTCAAATCACAATCAAAAAATTTTCATGTGCTTATTTTCTGTTCTTCCAGGGGCACTGTGCTATGCTGAACTAGGCACCACTTTTACAAAATCAGGGGGTGACTTCACGTATCTATTGGAGACATTAGGACCCCTTCCTGCTTTCCTCCGACTCTGGGTTGAGTTCTTATTTATCAGGTAAGATTATTATTTATCAGGCTAGAGTTATAAAATAGAGTCAGCGCTTAATCACTGAAAATATTTTTAATATCCAGACCAGCTTCGACTTCCCTTGTGTCCTTGGCCTTCAGTCGTTATGTGGTGGAGCCATTCTTCGCACCATGTGCTGCTCCGACAATGCTAATCAAACTTGTGAGCATCCTTGGAGTGAGTGAGTGGTTTTCAGTTCTCAGTGTTGTGCGAAAGTCTTGAGTCTACCTTGATTTCTTTATGTTTTGCTTCCAAATAGACTGTCTTGTAATAATTTTTCTCTAATTTCTTTAGCTGACTCTATGAAGAACAGAAAAGATAACAGGGCAAGAGATTGTATTTTTGCTCTCACAAAGTGATTCCTAAAGTGTTATTAACCAAAAACCTCTCAAGTGTGCAGTGTTTCCTTTGAAATGTTGAGGAAATGGGAAAAAGTGGTTAAAAGAATCTGTAGCAGATGAACAAAATCCAATGAACATGTCCTTAAGTTATAGGAAAAATCCAGTAGAGACTGGGGTATGCATCTAGGCCTTCAGGTAATCCATCTAAAATTCACAGAAGCCGTATTAGAAATGGTCTAAGTGGAAGAGTGTCTGTTACAAAGCCACTGAGGTATGCTACAATACAACAAACTGAAAGTCTGGTTTCATGGAATATTGTTTTGTTCAAATCACTGAGGTACAACAGTGAGTGTCTGAACCAGCTGTAAAACACAGTGGAGGCTCTGTCATGGTTTGGGGCTTGATTTCATGCTGTGATTTTGGGGATCTTGTCAAAATTGTTGGAATTCTGAACACACAAAAGAAACGTCTGACTTTTATAAACCTTTCAATATCAGCTGGAAAGTATCTGACTGGGAATATTTTCATTTTTCAGCTTGAAATGATCCCAAATACCCTGCCAAAGCAGTAAAAGTATATGTGAATAGAAAAACACACAATTGAAAACTATCAGTCATGGACTCAGATCAGAGCTCAGATCTGAACTTGACAAAAATCAGCTTGAGAGAGGAAAGAAAAGGAGGCAGCCAACATGTAAAGAAGATCTTTGAATGTCCTTCAAGAAGCCTGGAGAACTAGGGAGTTCAAGAATAAAGGTCGGAGTACCAAATCTTTAAAGCTCATTTAAATTGTAAAAACAAGTTTCTGCAATTTTGTACAAACTTGTTTTGCCTATATACTTCCAAACAGAACACATATTTCCATGCGTGCAGAAATTTTACTCATTCATCTATTTCCCATTTTCCTTGCAAAATATAAAGAGATGAAGAATGACTCAACAACTTTGCACAGTCCTGTATTTTTATTTTTTTTACATGTTTGTATTATACTAACCACAATAGTTTATTTTGCCAGTTGTTTATCTTTGTGTGTCTGTAGCATTTCTTGTGGCAGTCAACTGCTGGAGTGTGCGCATGGCATCTCACATCCAGGTCTCTTTGACTTTCATTAAGATGTTTGCTTTAGTCCTCATCATCATCCCTGGCATCATTGCTTTGGTCAAAGGTGGGAACACGTAATTGTTATTTCTGAAGACACAGACTTCCTAACTGTAAAGATCCACCCAAAAAAGAAAATAAAAAATACTGAAAAAAAGCTGAAAAAAGTAAGAAATACTAAAAAGAACCAGCTTCAGGAACTAATTAGGTTAACTAGCAACAAATGAGCAATATGACTGGATATAAGAAGAGCATTTTAGAGAGTTTCTCAGAAGTAGAAATGTACAGAGGTTCACTACTCTGCAAAAAAAAAAAAAAAAAAAAAAAAATCAGAATAATGTAACATTCTTGCACAGTGGTAAAACATGGCTTTGGCCCAAATTTATGTTCAATTGAAAATACGACATTGCTTTTCAGAGACTGGGATTTTCTCTGTGTGATCATTCAATATATTTTCCATGTTCAGTTGTGCACGAAATATAAGATTTGTAAATTCTTGCATCGTTTTTGTACATTTTTGCACAGCAACCCAAATTTTGCAGAATTGATTTTGTACTACTACTACTACCACTAATAATAATAATAATAATAATAATAATAACAACAACAACAACAACAATAACAATAATAATAATAATTACAATGCATTCAGTTGGTTGTCATCTCTTTCTGTATCATCCTTTTTGCAGGAAAGACTGAAAACTTCCAGAATGGTTTTGAGTTTGAATCATTAACATTAGACAGGCTGCCACTCGCCATCTATAATGGCCTATATGCCTACAGTGGATGGTAAGCAAACATATTATATCAGGAGAGCTGCTACAAATACAAACGATTTTAACATGTTTGGGTTTGGGTTTTTTTTACCATAATTTATACAAAACTATTTTGCTTAGCTTTGTACAGTCCATTAAATCATACTGTTACAAACATCAGATGCCTGTGTCATTCCTTATTTTTCTTTAGGTTCTGTTTGAACTTTGTCACAGAAGAGGTCAAAAATCCAAGCAGGTAGATTGCATCTTCATTTTTTGTTTCTCAGACCAAGTTGGCTGCAGCTCTTATATCACTCTGTCTGTATCCTGTCTTAACAGAAACATCCCACTGGCAATAATCTCGTCTATGGTGACCGTGACAGTCTTATATGTGCTTGTTAATGTGGCCTACTACACTATGTTGGCTCCCACTGAGCTGCTGCTGTCTGATGCTGTGGCTGTGGTACATCACATTCTGTACTGTATTAAAAAAGAAAAATCAGAGCGATGTGTGTACAGAGTTTGTGTGATAAGCTCTCTGTCCCGCAGACATTCGCCACCTGTGCTCTTCAGGGATTGGATTCTGTAATTCCAGTACTTGTGGCCTTATCTTGCCTCGGAACACTTAATGGTGGCATCTTTGTGTCACCAAGGTATTCGGACCTCATAAAACATGATTACTGCCATCTTTTCTGTGGCTTTGAACTCATGTGAGAGCTCTGTCTTGCAGGATGCTTTTCGTTGGAGCCAGAGAGGGCTACTGGCCACAGATCTTTTCCACATTCCATATCCGCAGACACACACCTTTACCTGCTTTGCTGTTAATGGTAAAGAGCTGTCCACACATTATAAACCAGTCATCTACGTAAATAAATAGTAAAACGCTTTGAAAATAAAGTACAGAAGACAAGGCATTGGTCAAAAACTCTCAAAGTAGAATGTTTAATTTCAACCAAGAATAAGTCCTAATATTTTATCGTGAATATCTTATTAAATATATTTAAACTGTATATTTAATTCACCTTAAAAAGATATGAGATGATTCTTGATTCTGTGTATTTAATCACTGTGTGTGTAACAGTGACATAAGAGTTACTCTGTTTTCTGTGTGTCTCCAGTACCCACTGATGGTGATCATGTTAATCAGTGGAGATATTTCCCAGCTCATCAGCCTTACCTCCTTTTCTTGTTGGTTCTTCATTGCCTTGGCAACCTTGGGGATGCTCATCCATCGATATCGTTTCCCCCTCCACCCTAGACCTTTTAAGGTTAGCATATTGTACTGAATTGCAAAGCCTTTTTGTCTTACTACATGTTAAACTGAACAATTTATTGGTTTGTTTGTTTATGTATTTGCTACATTGTGGTTATTAACATTAAGGTGCCGTTGGTCGTCGCAGTCACCTTCACAGCGGTGTCTTTCTTCATTGTGGGTCTCTCTCTTTACTCGGACCCTTGGAACACAGGATGTAGTTGTGTAGTTACATTGTCTGGGGTTCCAGTTTACTACATGACCGTCTACCACTTTTGCTTGCCCCCCACATGGAGGCGAATCTTCAGTAAGTCTCATACCTGCAAAGCATTTGAAGTCCTAGTCCATCTGTCCTGCAAGATGGACTAGGTCTCTCACAGAAACACGTGGTTGTTGTGAAAACACTGCGTCACTGCAGTTTTGCCTTAAAATGTATTATCCAGATTTTGATGGGGAAGTCTAGCACCTGTTTGCGTGTAAAATCTAGGTGGTTTTCCATCAGCTGGAAGTGAAATCATGCAATATGCATACTCATTTTGTTACAAAACATCCCTGTGAATGAGGAAGTTAATGACTGAAATCAACTCCTTGCAGAACACGGACACTTTTATTTGTAGTAGTGCTGAAACTTCCCTACTCCTATCACTATCTTACAAATACCCATAAGTCCAATATAAGAGGTGTAAGCAATAATAATAGAACGATAATTTCATTATTTATTTAAATATTTTATTTTGAAAATACAGTGACCACAATGTGGATAACACAGGAACCACAAAGTTTTCCAGTTTTCCACGTAATGCACTTTTTATTAAAGATTTGATTTATTAAGGGAAAAATGTTATTCAACAAAGACGAATGGGCCAAAATTCCTCCACAGCGATGTAAAACACTCATTGTCAGTTATCGCAAAGTCTTGATTGCAGTTCTTGCTTCTAAGAGTGGTACAACCAGTTTTTAGGACAACTACTTTTTTACACCAGGAAGGTTTGGATAACATTTTTGCCTTAATAAACAAAATGATCGTTTAAAGACTGCATTTTGGATTGATTGGTGTTATCTTTGTCTAAGATTATACATTTTTTGAAGAAACATGGGAAACATGTAAGTGTGACCAAAAAAATAAATAGAAGAAATCAGGAAGTGATACATAACATCTTCACAGCACTGTATGTGAAACACGAACCTTGGGCTATTATTAAGTCATCAGACTCTGAGCTGGGTCAGACCATTCTTTAGGAAGACAGAAAGATAAACATCTTAAGAAAGAGAGCACTTCTTGACCTGTGCATAATACTGTTTCTCCAACATTCCCAGATTATTGCAGCAAGCAGCTGCAGAACCTTCTTGAAGTGGCTCAACAGGAAGTCAAGACATGCTGAAGACCTGCTTTCTACCAATATACTTCCTGGATAGCATCTTGACAGGTTCTAAATTTTTTGGAATAGCAAAGGGGGAAATTAAACAAAAAGAAAATCCTCTGGTTGAGGAATTTTAGTTAGAACACTGAAAGTGGTCGTTTTTTTCTCAAGGTGACTGCTGATGGGCTCCTGAAGCTGCCAAGATCTGTAGGAGCCATAAAACATTGTTCTATCCGAAGGCTGTGTTTTATTCCTGTCATGGTTCCTTTAGATCTTTTTTTTTTTTAAAGAACTATTGGTTATTTCATGTTTTTCTTTTGCTGTCACTGAATATTTTAGAATGTTTTTCTTTTTAACCCCCCTTTTTGTTTATTTTTCAAATAAATCTTGCTTTTTTTTCTCTTCTATATTCACCTACATATTCATATTCTGTGTCTGCATTGAATAAACACAATATGTTCACGTCTTCAAATACCAGAGTGCGTGTCGTGCGTTTTAATCATCTTCTGGAGCATGATCTGCTACTCCGCTTCACATTCCTCCCATACTTCCACCCGGTCACGGTTCTCCCACGGGGATTCTCGATTGTTTAGGCAGAGAACTTCACTTTTCTGCTGCAGGAGAGAACGAGAGAGCTGGAAGGCGACAGGAACTCACTTTCATGTGAGTGCTTATTAGCAGTCAAGGATGCCAATCCAAGATTTGGTAAACAGCAGTTTCTACCTTTCTGGATTTGGAGGATTTCTGGTGTTTGCCTGAGGATTTGTTATGTTACGGCAAAAACATAATCAATTGACATGAAACAGGGTTCCTCTCTTTAGCATTAGCCTTTTATTCGACCCAAGATAGGCAACTGAAGCACAGCAGAGAAACAGATAAAATGAGCTTCTGGATACGCAGACTTCCCTTTAGTTTCCACTTTAGCGCACGCATTTAAATGCCCTTAAAGACAGCTCATTCCCCCAGTTTGTCACTGAAAGTCTACGGGCGTGGATGTTTGAGTGACACCTGGATGATGGTCTTGAAGCAGCGACGTAGTCTCTGTCTGGATGCTGCAAACTTGGAGGTGGAGGAGGTGTGGCAAAAAAGAGAGATGAGGAACAAGAGGAGAGCGCTGTTGTTCCGTCACAACTCAGCGTGTCCGGCTCAGTCAGTGTATTGTTGAAAACGGGAGGGTCGGGCTACATTCCGCATTAGTTGCAGAAGTAGTGCCATCATTGAGGAACTTTGCCGCAAAGTTTCGTTGGGATTGATTCGTTTTATGAGAGCTGAAGGGGCGAGCGAATGGAGAAGCACAAAGGTAAGAGGAGAGGTTTTGTGTCAAGAACATGAGAAAGGGCTGCTGACTTCTCGGGTGGGATTGGTGACACTGCTTTCTTGTGAACAGTTGTAATAAAAAGTGGTACTGTGCAACACGCAGGGTAGACAAAAACAGGCTTGCGGTGAATAATTACTCGGGGTTTTACACGGGAGAATCTACTGCTGTGACTTTATATACTTTCGAAATGAACGATTAAGAAAAGCATCTTCAGATAAAAGTTGTTTCGGTTGTGCTTGTTCTGTTCTGCTGTGCTGTGCTGGAATAACACACTGTTTTCAACATGTGGATCATTTAACTGTCGGTCACCTGCCACTCATTAAGGATGTAACCAAAATAACCCGGGACACGAAGATGGCTTTTCCACGACCATTCAAAGTTGGGTTCCATAAAATTGTTTACACTGTGGCTTCTGATGAATTCCATTAGCTGCAACATCGTTCTCACAGCATTCCTCAAATTCCTGTGGTTATTTGCTCGCGAGGGGATGAGCAAGGTCCTTTTAATGCTTCCTGATTAACACAATCAGAGTTTAAAATAAAGTTAGGTGAATCTCACCTCGCTTGCCTAACTGCAAAAGAAAAACAAAACATCGCTCTTTGGACCTCTGCACTGCTGAGAGGAGTGACTGTCCGACTCCTGGCTGGAGTAGAAACAATGGCAACTAGTCAAAAAAGTCTTGCTCCCACATTCCCGTTTACCAGCTGACTGGTGAGCCCAGACTGCTAACTCCCACAGCCCATCAGATTACACAGTCAGTGTTTCAAGCAGCCACTTACAGAGGTGTTTTATGCGTATGTGCATTTTTCACCCACTGTGGGAGAATACCAGCTGAGGCGTTTGACTGATTTTTTTCTTTTCTTTTCACATATCCCTTATGTTTGTTTTTGTCTTAGCTGAACACAGATATATCTGGAAATGTTTTTATTGGGCTCAGAGGAATTTTCCTCTCCTTTGTTACCCGCCATTCCTCCCAAGATTATGCCAGATTATTTGACAATGACAAAAACATCAATGATATAATAACAAGTAATAACATGTAATAACATCCGTCGCCCTCATGTAACAAACAGTGATGTTGTCATGTTTTAGGACCGATGATATTACAGCGATCGTCCACCAGGGGAGCCACGTTGCTCACTTCACCGCCTGCTGTGTGTGTGTCAGTGGTTTTAAAAGTAGTAAGAAGTGAGATTTGCACCACTTTCATTTGATGCCTATCAGGTCATCCTGATAGGGGATAAAGGTGTTTAAAATGCCAATGATTCGATGAATTATGAGTCAGCAATGAAGGGGAGGCAGAGGCAACAGACTTGCAGTGGGGATGTAATTGATTAGAGAAGGGCAGAATTGGGCGGGTAAGAAACAGGCTGCAGAGAATGAGTCGGTGTGTTCAGGCTGAAAAAATGGAAAAAAGCTGGACTGCACCTCTTTTGGCAGCGCACTAGGACAATGAATTAGATACTAACAGCCACAGGCAACCATTGGAGGGGGTACAGTAAAGGGAAACCTGGGAAAATTCAGGGAGGCCAATGACAAGGAAAGGTATTATTTAGTATTCTGGAAATGTTTCGTGCTTCTGAAATCTGACTCGTGCCGGTTTTCTTCCAGAGAAGCAGCCCAGCAGCTCATGCCACTGATTCTCACACCTTGTGCCAGAGATGAGGATCGAATTAGTTCAGCCACCTGGAGCTTTGTTTGGTTTCCATGACCTCTGGGCTGTCGTGAGACATATTTGGGAATCGATTATTACAAAAGAGAACGCACACTTCTGCAGCTCAGCCAAGAGACGATTAGAGCCCTTCTTACTCAGCCATTGGCCCTGAGCTCGCTTTGCCCTGCACCTGATTAAAACCCACATGCTGGTGTTTTAGCCCACAAAATATTAAATAATCAGAGCGGTCGAAATAGTTATACAGTCCTCTTTTTTCACAGATTACTTACTGATACCAGATGTCTTGTTAACTGTGTCTTTATCAGCTGATAAATGGATGAAGTCCTTAGACACCCTCATATTTTCATAGTATTGGCTTGACATAGAAATTATACATTCATAATATACAAGTGGAACTATAGAAATAATTAAAGTGTAATTCCACTAAATGTTCCCATAATGGGAATAGAAGCATATGTTTATTTTCATCTAAGATCCTTTCCAGTATTTATTATCTTCGTTTCCTTGTCAATCAACGGCTTCCACCTAATGCCCTTGTTTATTTAGCCTTCCATGCTAATATGGATCCCAGCAATTTGTGCCTAAAGCTATATGCTACATATGCCTGTCTTCCAGTTCTTCACAGCTGCGTTTCACCCATAAAGGCGACGGCTTCTTTTCTCGCCTCAGCCATCAGTCTTCTTCTCCAGCAGTGATCTGCCTCTGTGAGCAGTTCCAAAAGAATATGCAAGTAAAATGGAGGCATGCTGAAAGATGTGCTTGTGGACATTGTTGGTTTAGAAGATTATGCAGAAGACTCACAGATTAAAACTGTATGAATCTGAGGAGTGGTGGAGCATAGTTTTTAAAAGTTTTAAAAGTTTGCAGTAAAACAAGAATGTGCTGCCATGCGAGTGAAGTGATATTTAGGTGAAATTAGTGGAGAGCCCTCTACAAGCTGGAGCAAAGGCACCCCTAAAGGCACAGGTAGCTGTAGGATTTGGACCCACAGCACAGTCATATTGGTGTTCAAACAGGTGCAATGTTTAGTCAAGAAGTCCCTCATTTACCAAATGAGAACCCATTAATATCATTTGTGGTCATTTTGCTCAATTCAACAACGAGTGCTTGTATAACACAGTAGTGACCAAATCTAATGTATTTTTAACCATAAGTATTTGTGTGCTGTGTGTGGCTGCAGTGAAAGACGCTGTGCACAAACCGCTAAATGCTGAAAAGCTATTTTCACTTTTCTTAATCTGTGTATGCCAGTAATGGCACACTTTTTATTACAGTGCCACAAACGCCAAACCTTGAAAACATCTTCAAGTTCAAAATCCCATAATTTATCAAATGAAAGGAAGGGATGGAGTTGGAAATAAAAAAATTCATTGACCTTAATTCACATATTATTTTTTGAACAGTTTTACAAATCCAAAAGGCACCGATCCCCTCCTAAATGTCTTTTTAAGCCGGTATCTCCATATTAGCATGCTCTTCAGTCTGTCAGCACAGATCATGCCAATCAATTTAAGGTGCTTTTCAGCGCAGCTTAACAATATGAAACTGTCAGTGGGTCTAGTGGGTTTGACCTGCTATCAGCTCAGCAGTAGCTTGCTTAGATGTAGACCATTAGAGCTGGCATGGGGTCTCCTGGTTCACTCGTATGTGTGTCATGGGATGAACTTGCCAACGGGGAGTGAGTGAAGTGTGGGTAATTCAGGAAGCTGGATGAGGCTATAAAAATGATGAAAAGAAAGGCGGTCTTCCTGTTCTGTGTGAGTTTGGCTCTTTTTGCCCTCTGGCTTGCACTCTCGCCCATTTTTAACACATCAAACGTGTCTTTGGTTTATGGATCCAGCTCTGGATCAACCTGTACTTTGTTTGCTTCTCACCAGGTACACTTTTGTTGGAGAAGGTACACTTGTAATCACACACTCATATGCACAGTCTCTCCACGAAGGCCTTCTTGGCAGCCTTTCTGTGGGATATTTAACTAAGCGGAGAAACTTTAATGTGGCTGGACTGAGGCTGGGAATTGCCGCTTCTAGTCTGTCACTTTTTTTTGTATCATTGAGTCAAGAAGTTTGACACATTCGTAAAGCTTTGTCTTTTTTTCTGAATTAATCAGTTTAGCGCTACTCACTTAAAAGCCACACAAAGTGTTACATACATGCACACACACATCACACCAGAGAACAGCGGTGTGAGGAAAGCGTCTGAGGGGAAGCAGTGAGGAGGTTTGAGTGAAGGATGCAGGCGGGGTGGTGGATTAAGAAGGGGACGTGGAACCTCACTGAGCCTCCTCTGCCTTATGGCCCAGGGGCTGACAGATATTTCATCTCTGTGTGTGTTTGTGAGAAAGGCCAAAGGCAAGGAGAAAGTTTGTTTTGGAGCAAGTCTTATGGTACAAAGTTAATGTAATTTTTGGCTGCCTGGAGAATGTAATTCTAGGCTGAATTTACTAGGTATTTGTTAATTAGCTAGCTATGCTTTGGCCCATCTACTGTTGCATGCTTAGCAAGGAGAGGGAGACAGCAGTGTCTAGGCAGATTTATCCTTAGGTTTGCACTTGAAGCAACCCCTTCAATGGATCCACTGTTGATTAAATCATGATTAGAGCAGCTTAGAAGATGGTGTTTTGAATCATTAGTCTCTATTTATATTATAATTTCTGAGCATTATTAAAATTCCAGCGCATTAAAAATGTCAAATTAAGCCAACAACTCAGACACTAAGCTTCAGCGATGAGCCAGATTTCGGCATCGTTTTTATTTTCTCCCCGAATCTCATGTATACGCAGCCTCACAGACACAAATTTGCAGCATCACATCTTTAATCCGACGAGTCGACTCTTCAGCTTTGGCGTTTATCTACACTGTCTACTGTAACCTGCATTGAATCCTAATCAAGACAAAATTGTGTAAGCAGAGCAAGGCCTCTTCCTAAAATCAACAAAGATTTACTTGGGCTTTTAGAGGCCATTAGCATGCTTCAGCAGTGAAAAACTGCCTGATTTCTCCAAGGGCTCAGATGTAAGCCTCAATATAAATGAGATGGCACAGATCTAAAGAAAGACCGCCAAAAAGAAAAGAAAAGAAAAGAGTGTAAAGAAAGTTGAAGCGTGATTCGAATAAAGGCAAGATTCAATAGTTGGGGCAGAGGGAAGATAAAAGAGGAGACACTTGAAAAAGAAAGTGGAATGACTCTTGATAAGTGGCTTCTTTATAACTTCTTTCATCCTTATAGTTTAACACCTCAATGGGAGGGTCAGCATGGAGAGTTTGCCCTTGTGAGCTTTGTGCGAATTCTTCTTCAGCTCAAAGTCTTATGTTGTCATTCGCCCATGCCGTGCCCACTCTCTTTTACCTTCTTAATTATATGACACTGTTTCTTTGCAGGTTGTTCCTCCTTCCTTGTTCATGCTGTTATTTTTATCCTCCAAAACGAAAGGAAAAAAATACCAAAACAAATAGTTCTCTATTGTGAGCAGTCATGACTTCAGGTTTTTGTTTCTATCAAAGACTTGGGAGCTGATTTCACTGATCTGTTCCTGTTTTTTTAGAGAGGAGTGTGTGTGTGTGTAGTGCAACAGCATGCTGCAGTGTTCAAATCAATCGACTATTTGGGCTCTTGGCTATAATAAGACTGCTGAACGCTCTCAAGCCTTACTTGTATCAATTCCTCTGCAAAACTCTTTCTCAACCTCTATCACCTTATCAGAAAGTGAGACTGCTGCAGATTATTTTTGGAGCACTTTAAATTGAACCATGATTTATATTTTGTATTGCTGAAGAAAACTGTCTCATAGAAATTATGATGATGAACAGCCAAACAGAGACTTTTTGAACAAAATCCAGTCGCTTCCAAATTGTTTTAATTTACATATGCGACAAGTAGCAAAATGTGTTGAGCCTGACGACCAAAACATGTCGCTACAAGACCAGCTTGTAGTAACAAGGCTCGGTATGAATAGGCTTGTTTTTTTTTGTATTTTGCTTTCATCTCATTCAGTACTTTGAAACAAGTCCTTGGACCTGAAAGTGCTACTGTAGTCAGTCCTTCTGGGTAGTTAGCTTGGCATTACACAGAATTAAAACCCACAACTACTGGTCTCCATGGCCTCGCCGTGCAATGAGCAGTGACGGAAGTGACTAGGATGTGAAAAAACAAAAAACCCCACATCTCAGTGGTTTTTGAACACTGCTACATGCTAACGTAGGAACTTGTAATCACTTGTGATCTTCGCTATTCCTTTGTGTGTTCTTATTATGTTGTGACTATATGTAGGTGCAAAGACTTTTTGTGTTCTTTCGGCGTCCCGTTTTTAGATATATGGTCCAGATAAAACACAATATTTGCTCTCAGAGGTGAGGTTTGTTCTTTGTACATTGTCTTTATGCTGAAATTCAAAGGCATTTTGGCATAATGGTACGCTGCATAGACCTGTGATGGCTTGCTTTTAACCTGGGGAATACTTAACGCATCTTTTTCATGGGACAAGGTGACAGCTAAGAGTGAATAAAAGGTTGTACGTTCCAAAAATGCATTTATTTATCATGTGCTAGTCCATTAGGCATCTCAGGGAGGGCTAGTAAGGCTGTACGGTATCACCAGTCATATTTTTGTGTGCCTCAGGTTGGCACTGATTTGTTAATACAACTTTTCATTTCTCTCTTTGTCCTTCAGTGTTGCTATCAGACATTTACAGCCCCCTTTTTTTCTGAATTCATCAAGTCAACTACTTTTTTCTCTTCTGTGGTTTCTATGGAAATAACACCACAACACAGCTTGGATTAATCCAGCCATGTCGGTCGCAGTCTCTGTCCAACAGCTGAACCCAGCATGTTTCACATAGAAAAAAACGTGCACCTGCCAATTTGGATGAAACACCAATCAAATTGTTGTTTGATCCTTTATTCATCAGTGAATTATCTGCCACTCTCACCAAAGAAAGAGCAGCCTGGAACAAATCAATCACATGCAGCTCTTTGGTTTTTTGGTTTTTTTTTTTTCCAGTTGTGCACATTTTTCGCCTGATACAAATCAGCTCTGCTTCAGTCGTTTTTTCGTGTCTACTGGAGCAGAAGCACTTTTAAGTGTGTGACAGGGCGAAAAGCACATTACAGTCCAAACGTTTTTACTGTGACTTTGGCTACTGGTTCCAATTCTCCTTCTTGCCACCACTTCCCTTTTGGGAGTCGTAGCTCTGTAAGTGTCAGTCACAAGGCTAATCAGATCATCGAGCCGGCATTTGGTGTCATTTCATGCAAATTAGTTTTTACTAGATTTTTCCAAAATAGAGCGATCCTCTAAAATGGATTTATGTAAGTTTATAAGCTCTTTTTCATATCTATAATATTTAATGTCATATATTCATGTTTGTCATGGCTTGAACTTCTTTGCTGTTTGTGTTTACCAATTCATAGAGATCAAGTCTTGATTGGTTGAGTGATCGTTCATTCCAGTAACAAGCAAGAAATCACAGTTTGGCTTACTGAACTTGTTGAACATGGATTTATTTTATTTTTAATCAGTTTTATCTCTGGTGTTTTGTGTGACATGTCATTAGTAGAGTGCATAGTGAATTAGAATTAGAATTAGAATTCAACTTTATTGTCATTGCACATGCACAGGTACAGGGCAACGAAATGCTTTTTGCATCCATCCAGAAGTGCTTTAGTGATATAGATATATTACAATATATATTAGCAATAATATAGATATGTGAGTATATTACAGAAATGGGTCTATTATGGTATGTTATGATGTACACGGTATGAAGTATGTTGTGAATATTCTATAACTATAAGTATGTACAAGCTGTAGTGAGTACAAGCTATGTACAGGCTATGAACAGGATATAAATATGAAAAACTATACAGAATATGAAATAAATAACTTTACAGAATCTGAGATATACAGCTATACAGAAATGGGAACTATGCAAGTTGTAAACAGTTGTAGGATTAAAGATTATCGAATGTACAGAATGATTATTTACACAGAGCTATACAGTAGTGCAGTTAAGATAAGTGAGGGTGTAGATAGTTTCTACAGAGGCTATATAAAGTGCTAGTGGTGTGAGTAGATAGTGTGAGTGTGAGTCATAAAATATGTCGGGAGAAACGGTCACACCTGCTGTGGTGAGACTCTTCTTTCTGCTAAATATGTTGTAATCTTAAAAACAAATCAGATAAAGAAGATACACCTCTGGATTTCAAATCTAATGCTGTGGTAAATGGATGAGTAAACGCTGGGTGAGATGGATGTAGACTCATGTGGAAAAAAGAAAGCGCACCCTCTTTCACTTCTAAGGTTTTATGCATCAGAACATTCTGTAGTCTAGTAAATACAAACTCAAATGAAAAACAACACATGACATATTACACTGTTGAACTTGAGCCCTTTTCTGTGTGATGCTATCAGTCTCTCGCATCTTGAGGAGGAATGTGCCTCACTCTTCTTTCCAGCATTGCTTCAGTTCATTAAAGTCTGTGCGTATTTGTTGGTGCACACCTCGCTTATGCTCCTGCCACATTTTAACTGGGCCAGGGTAGCCTTTAGTGGGCCATTGCACTTCCATGTTGCATTATGTCATTCGAGCCCAGTCGTAGCTGTTGGATAGATGGCCTCACATTTGACTCTAGAATACTTTGGTATACAGAGGAGTTCATTGTTAACTCAGTGAATGCAAGGTGGGTGCAAAGGTAGGTCCTGTGGGTGCAAAACAAGCTCATCGCACCTCCACCACAGTGTTCGTCAATTGTTATGAGGTGTTTGTGCTGAAATGCTTGGTCTGTTGCAACTGTGCAAATATAAACCGTACTTGTTCAGCTTAGACTGAAGAAGTCACTGGGATGAGCGATGAAACGTTTCTCCCACTCAACACGCTACATCCAGATAAACAGCAACAACTTTCTGGTGTCTACTTGTTCAGTCTTCTTCTAATGCACTGTTATGAACTTTATCCTGCTGACTGAGAGTGAATTTGGGTTTTTTTCTAGTTCCTTTGAACATATCTTGGTCTGACCTTGGACTAATTTTGCTGGGATGTCCAGTCCTGCGGATGGTAGATGGACTGGTTTTTATGTAGTGCTTTTCGTCTCTACCTGAGCACTCAAAGTTACACAACACTTATATACAAAGTTATCCATTCACAGCAATTCATAAAATATCTTTTTTTCTATGCTTAAGTGCATTCTGTCTAACATTCAGACAGATTCACACTCCAAAGGAAGCATTGGAGAGCAACTTTAGATTAACATCTTGCCCAAGGATACTTTGGCATGCAGCATGGAGCAAACAGCTCCAACCACCAACCTTCCAATAACCTGCTCTGCCTGTGCTTATATAGCAAACTTCAATTAATCAAATGATCAATTACTCAAGTGCATTTAGCACTCTAGCAGGCTGCTACTGACCCTACTGCTGTGCCTTCCTGTTGATGCAGCAAAGGTACAGTTATTTTTCACACATGGTGTAGTTTGTTTGTTTTTTCACAACCGTACTTGAGTTAAACAGGTGCATAAATGAGCAGATATAAGGAAAGATCTTCACAGTCAGAATCTGTTATATAAAAGTCCAATAGCACATTTTAGACTCGAGAAAAGCAAAGCAAGCACATTTGCAACTATTTTCAACATCTGCACCACATCCCAAAAATATGACTGTGATTCAGAGACTAAAGGAAGTGTCCCAAACAGACCTTTACCAGCAGCTCCAAGCTGAACAAGCAGGAATACCCGGGTTGCACTGAAACAGCCTCTGTTGCATCATCAATCTGAAGCAAAAATGATAATTTCACATTTCGACTTGTTTATGTTTTCTTTAACTCTCCGCCACTGATGATATTATTCACCGCTGATCAAAGTCATCATAAACATGCTTGGAAGCAGCACAAATATTGCATCAGTGGAGCCCAGGATATTTCCTGGAGCATAAATTGGTATGCTAAGAGTTGTTTTAAAAGTAGGGCAGATGGGAGGGAGATGATGTACAGATGAAAAGAAACTTTTAAACGGGGCGAGTTTGATTTGGATACGAGAAAAAGAGAGGAGAAAACACACATTTGAAAAAAGAAAAGAAAGAGATGGCAAAAGAATGTTTGAACACATGTGACTGTTCAACATTCAAGCAAAATGCTGACCTCTCCTTTGGATTGGAGTCTTGCTTGAAGCACTCATTACTCTTGCAGGTCCCTCTTGCTGTTTTGAGACCACACTTGAAGGCAAGGCCAATTAGATTCTTGTCAAATTACATTAGCACAGCATATTTTCTAAGCCTAATCCTCTAAGTGTATGTGAAAAATGCATCAACAACTCGATTTAGCCTCAAAGCAGCTAAAATGAGATTCCACGTGTGCTTTGTTAATTTAAGAAAATTAAATGCCAGAGTTGATGCAGGACCTCAAGCTTCCTCAATCTGCCAGACTTCTGAAACAAAAAGTCCTTTTTAAGTGGAACCTAAGCTTGTGCTTTTTTCTATTTCTAACAAGCTAAACTAACATTTTAGGTAGTTGTTGCAGAGCAGAGACACTATATTGTCTCAGTGTTTTGTTTGTTTATCTTTAGTTAAACTTTGGGAAACCTGCCTAACCAGAAGACGAAAGGTTAAGACCAGTTCACAGTGGCTGTCTAAAAGAAAAAAAACATGGGCATAACTGCACATACAGCAAAACGATTCATAATTTTGGATGGCTCGTTAAAAAAGGAAGATATTTTTTGTTAATATTTGCTTTAAAATAAAAAAATAAACCTTCTTTATTGACAGTCAGGATAATGTAAAAAGCTTTAGCCAACGATTGCAGGAAACCTTTTATGAAACTTTACCGTCACTGCAAATAGATACATATTTGCCTGACAATGCACAAGAGTGCTTATCAAACACAGTAAAGTGTTTGATAAGCGTAGTGTGGGAGAAGTCAGACAAAAAATGGTCATGTACTGTGTTCATAACACAAATCTGGAACTCCAAAATCAGGCAGGGGGAAGAGAAAATCCAAGATCACACCGCGTAGGTGTTTGGAAAGTTTTAATTCAAGCAAAGCAAGTTCATTCTTATGTACCCTGTTTACTCTGTTTTAACTGCAGCAGTTACAAATCACTGTAGTAGTAGTCTCTCTGATTCAGATTCCTTTTGGCTATTCTGCAGAAGTGAATTGTTTATACTGTGGAGGCTGCGGACCCTAACTGGATGTTTAGTGGGCGTCTGGCCAACCCAAAACCCACAGAGACAGGCTGCTGCAGACCTCCCTGTCCTGTCAGCTGACTTTGTTTCCCAGGGTCCCCAATCCAAAAGGCCATCTGAGTCACTCTCTGCAAACACACAAGGAGAAGGAGCAGGAAAAATGCTTAGATTCATATTCACCAGGCATACATCAGTAGCTAAACACTGAAAATTGTAATGACTGTGGTTTAAATCATTTCTCTAATGCTTTGAGACAAAGAGCAGTGTATGTGTGTATCTATATGTGTCCAATACAGTGATGTTTTCCATGGTGCCTCTCAGCAGAAGTTGACTCAGCTTGAGTTAGAGTCATCAAAAAACAACCTAGCGTGCTGTAGCTTTTGGAAAGCTTCTTGCCGTTTCCGAAAGGCAAAACTTACCCGGGCCTGATACCTTACGCTGCAAAATGTTCCCCCCTTTTTCAAAAGTTTAGCCATGTATGGGAGAGTAGCAAACAGAGCAGAGGGAATGATTGCACTCAATAGATTGCTGACACATACCACTAAGTAATCAGTTTGAGACGGAAGGAACTATTAAAAAATGAGAGCTGACAGTTTTAATAGAGAATAAACAACAAAAAAGGCAACTTACTGTCATTTTATGTGGGGCAGAGTTGAGGTTTTAAGTAGGGTCAGATGATTTTGACACAATATTGGTGGTTTTGTTTTCGTTTTTTTCTTACAGTTTTTCATTTACAGCAGTGTGTATCTGTTAATGTACGGGCCAGTCTTAATGAAAGCAAATCTATTTCAGTTGGAATGATGTTTCTCACCTGCAACACACACACACACACACACACACACACACACACACACACATATATATATATATATATATATATATATATATATATATATATATATATACTGTATTTTAACACATGATCCTTGTTGAACGGTATTAGATGTGAGTGAAATTGTATGTTAAATGATGAATGTAAGGTCATCTTCAAGTGTAAAATTAATACCAAGGAAAGCCACAGTGGTCCTGTGTGGGATTAGAACTGTTCTTCTGCCACTTCCTGCCTCCTGAGGCAAATTTTGTTTCCCTTTCAGTTTGGAGAAGTACTGTTTATGTCCATGAACAGGAAAGAATAGATTCAGTTTCATGACAATTTTAAAGTCTGCCCTTGGGTACCAGGCAGGAGTGCCAACTTGAAAACTCAGTTTCCATTTTTAGTCTAACATTATGTCCACTCGAACGGATTCCTGAGGAAGAAGATTTGATTTTCCCTTACCAGTCACAATACCCATGTATCAACTTGAATCTTATCTTATTTTAAGAGTGGGGCAGTGCAAAGTCAAAACAGCTCAGTGTGTTCGTCCATTATTATTTAGTACCCATGCCTCAGGAGTGCTTAATGTAGAGGTGGGCGGATCGATCCAAATATCGATGGTATTGATACCAATTGGTATCAGACTGATTCTAGCACAATGGGATCTATACTTTGGAAATTAATAATATAATATCTGTATTGGCAATGTACTGACATGCTGCCAGCTTGATACCAAGTAAATAAGTATCACACAACTCTAATGTTAGTCCACATCTTCAAAGCAACTTAAAAGTAGTGTTAATCCCGCCTCTGGCACTGATTGGCTAATCATCATTTTTCATCAGCCATTGGGCCAACAGTCAGCTCAGAGGAGCGGATGAATTTGATGGTCAAACATCAGAATATGCTCCTACTTAATAAAGCTATATGTGCTTGCAATTCATGTAAAATAGATTAATTCATCATTTTTTAGAAAATTAACAGAAAATATGCAGTTCTTCAAAAAAAAAAAGTCAGGAATAATTACGCATCTCTATCCCCCAACCACCACTACCTGCCCCACCTTCTCTTTAAAAAAAGGTCTTTCTTCTTTATTTCCTCCCCCGTCTCTTCTCTTGAAGTGCTCACACACTGAGGCCCACTGTAGCAAGGGGCCTATTCATGAGGCCAAGAGACAGTGAAGGAAAACACAAAGAGCTCCCCACACAGCAGAGAGGACTCTGAGCTCAGCGCTGACCCCTGAAGGATGTGTGTGGGCTGCACCCAGACACACTGGCCCCGCCAACACCAGCCTAGGCTCCTCCCTACTCTGAGCTTGACCTTTAGCTAAACTCCCAAAACAACCTCAAACGGACTTGCAACTGTCAATAACCGCTCGATGAGAGGAATGAGAATGAGAAATGAAGTCTGAGTGGTTATCAGCTGTTGCCAGTGAAAAACCTCAGAGGAGTCTCTCCCATGCAAAATGCTGGCAACCAGCAAACAACTTGAGGAACAAAAGGAAGTCAGTGGGAAAGGAATAGCTGCTAAACTAAGAACTGAAATCAGTGTTAAAAGACAAATCCCTAAGTTGAACAAGTTCTCTGCCATAAATTAAAGCACAATATTCTGATAATGGCTGTCTGGAAAGATTACAGGCTTTGTTTTCCCTCATGACTCTTGCTTTTCTTGATGATGGGAACTTTGACAGTCCTGGTTTTAAGCCATTGTCTTAATGCTTCTAAATATTTTCTTGCCAAGAAAAGTGTAATAAAATTTAAAGGAATTTTTATACCACTGTAAATCTGAGCCCCTCTTGTCTGTCTGTGCTTCCAGTGCTGGACCAGCTCCTGATGGAGCTCCACCGCTTCTTGGTCATCTTGGACAAGGAGACGCTGAGTGGGAACGCCACCGTCCAGAAGGGTTTGCTGTCTGATCTCCTCCAGTCCTACAGAGCTTCGACTGGTAAGAGCACTTTTTCAGAAACAGTGGACCATTATTCACCCGTCTTTTCAAAGTACAGTTGATATACACTCAACAGCGACTTCATTAGGTACACAATTTCTACTTGTTAATGGCAATATCTAATCAGCCAATCACACGGCTGTAACTCAGTGCATTCAGGCTTGTAGACATGGTCAAGGCAACCAGCTACAGTTTTTTTAAAAACTGTCCTACTTGCTTAGAGTTTAACTTATACGTGCCAGACAAGTCAGAAAACTGTGAGTGGTAATAATAAAATAACATCTGTCTATATTCTAACATGTCGGCCCAAACAACTTCAAACTTAAAGCAGATGAAGACAGAAATACAAATCTGAAACCGCATGACCAAATTCTCACTTCATATTTATTCAGGAACTGATTTTCATGGATATTTTATGGGGAAAGTTTAAATCGGTTTGATATGTTTGATTAAAAAAAATAACAAATCGGAAGTGAAAGCGTGCAAACAAGTCATAGACATACAGTTACTGAACTACAATATAATAACTTCCTTAGGAAAATTTCATGAGAGGAAGAGAAAATTATTCTTCCCAGTATGTAATTGGGAGGTTAGATATACTGTGAAGTCTAAATAACCGCAGAATTAGCTGACTCACAGCAAACTGCAGAGTAGAATTACTGCAAACATGTTACATGTAACATTTGAAGTGAGAAATGACCTAAACAAGTCTAACCGTGGTTACATTTAGTCATGTTTAACACTACCATGAGCAACTGTAGATGTGCAGTGTTGGTAAAACTAAAGTTCTAAAATTAGATCAAACTCTAGATGAACTAAAATCATCATATATATCACACTGTGTAATTATCTTTAACAAAAATAAGCCAAAACACATTAAAACAGCTAAGCACAGCCTAACTGCTTTGATAGGAATTAAGTAGCAGCAAGGTGTTATTAATCAAAGACACTTTAATTAACTGATTATCTGCAAGTGTGAGCACTTTTATCAAGTTTTGGCATTTTAGTGGTCGGACCCCAAGGTAATAAAATTCTACAAAAAACCCTAGAAACTCTACAGACCTCAGTTAGCATGGTTAATGTTAAAGTTTGACAGTACAAATAGAAAAAGACTGTACAAGTATGGCTTCTTTGGAATAGTTGCCAAGAGAAAGCCTCTTCTCTCTAAAAAGATCATGACAGCATGGCTTCGGTTTGCAAAGTTGCATCTGAACAAACCACAAGACTTCTGAAACAATGTCCTTTAGACAGACAAGACCAAAGTGAATACGTTTGGCCATTGTGCACAGCACCACGGTTGGAAAAATCAAACCCAGCATATCAGCACAAACGCCTAATGTCAAGGTCATAATTACCAAGTGTCAAGCACGGTGGTGGACGTTAATGATTCAGGTTGATTTTCCAGCCATAAGACCTGTGAACCTTGCATCACTGGATCAACCATGAGCTCTGTACACCAAAGTATTCTAGAGTCCAGTGCGAGGCCACCTGTACGACCAGCTTGCCTGAAATTGGATCATGAAATAGAAAAATTATTCCAAGGACAAGAGTAAATCTACAACAGAATGACTGAAAAAGAAAAGAATCAAAGTGTTGCAATGATGCAGTCAAAGTAAGAGAGCTGTGCATAAATGTATGCCTGGAAACCTCAATGAAGTGAACCAGTGTTTTAAAGAAGAGAAGTTCAAAATTCCTCTTTAATGATGTGAAAGACTGATAAGCACGTCATTATTGGTGGTTCTACAACATATTAAATTATGGGATGTGCTTAGTTTTTCACACACTGCTTCAGCAATTTGGTTTAGTTTTTCTTATAGTAAATAAATAATGACACACTTTGATGTGTCATGTTTTATTATTCATCTGAGCTTATATTTAGCTCATTTTAAGACCTGATGTTAGGGTCTAGATTTTATGTTAAAACTTGATAGAGGGTGTATGTTCTTTGTACCATAAGTGTGTGAAAGGAAATAATTAAAAAGTATGAAAGGTTCACTTTAAAGTTGCTGTGGAAGTGTTTCTAGTTGGCCTATTAGTATGCATAAATCCACTTACAACAATGTTGCAGTGTTTTGTTTTGTTGTTTGGTGCATTATTAGGTTTTTCTTTTTTTTAAAAAAAAAAAAGTTAATTTCAGTAGAAGAATTTGTCACAAACCTTTAAACTGTTCTCTTGATTTTTGCATCCAAAACTGTAACACTGGTTGAAGGTTAACCACAAATGTTTCAATTCATTCAAAAGCTGCATGGACCGGCTGGCAGTTAATCTGCCATTCAACAAAGTATCTTATGTAACATGTGGTCATTCCCTGCATTTCCCACACTTAAGTGAAACTGGCCTAGGAGAAGTTATTAAACCACCTACTCTGGTTTTATTTTGTTATTTTGAGCTCTTACTAACCTTTCATAATCATATCCCTGCAAGCTTTGCAAAAACATCACTTAATCTCAATTTTGGTAGCTAAAGCCACATTGTGCCTGCAGGATTGCTCTTTTTTTCTTTACTACATTCCTCCCTCTGTTGCAAAATTATTTGCTTCATGCAATTTTTTACAATTTTCAGTTTATAATCAAGCTAAAACTTAACTTGTTAACTTTTTAAACAGCTTCAGGTGAGTTTTTTTTCTTGCAACTGCTGGTGGGCTGATGTGATTTATGGTGCTCTATGCCTGCTACTTAATCTTTGAAGCAACTAATTAATGACATGCTACCGCTACCTCAAAAATAGTTTGACACAAATATGATAATGACTTTTTGTTTGTTTGTTTGGTTGGTTTTTGTAATGACCCCGATTCTTTGCCATTTTTGTCATTTGCTGTCACCTTCTCACTTCTGGATTTTAAAAGTCAACTCTCTTTCGCCCTGTTTTTCTCAGAGAGCTCTCACACTGTTCACTAACACACACCAGCAGTCAAGCTTTTCCATGTTCAGGTCTTGGACTCGTCTCTCCGTACTTCCTCTTCTGGCTCCAAGCTGTATCATTTTTCCGAAGCTGCATTTATCCTCTGGGGATGCTCACTTCCTCTGAGCAGCAATTTATAAATAGCATTTCAACTTTGTTCCCCGAAAATCTGTTTTCACTGTACAGGCAAAACATCATTTTATGCTGCTGCTGTTTGGTTTCACCTCATGATATCTATTTCAAAGGAGAAGCCCTTCTCCGCAGTATCACCCAAGGTTAGAGTTTTGTTTGATTTCCTCTAATCTAAGTCAGCTAAAATATTTAATTCCAGTGAAAAACTGTGCTGCAGCTCCGGAACAAATTCCCATAACAGGTTACAGTAACCAAATGGAGCCTTCGTAGCCACAACCTCTGTGTTTATTGTTCAAGAAAAGGCCTTTCTTCAGACTGTTTGTGTGGCAATGTTATGGCGATGTCCTCACCAGCTTGTAATTACTCCACCATGTTGAGAGTGACATGACTCCAGCTGTAGTCCTTTCCTCGCTGACTCTAGCATTGATGTATGTAAGAAGGTTTCATCATCTCCACTTTTTGCCTGAAGAGTTGAGTGCAAGTGAAGTCAAGTTCATCCTTTAGTTCCTTAGTCTGGTTATGATCAGCTCCTCTAACCATGCAAAAGAAACAGAAAATGGATCACTTTTGCAAAGTTTTTGTGAATACATGATTGTTATGAACAGGTGGATTAAGTTCAGGAGTTGCCTTGTATATTAAAAAGCAATGTAAAACTTCCGCTACAGACGTGACACAGTGCTGTATCTGTGCAGGCAAGGAGTACTCTGACTAATGCCTGATGAATGCTTGCCACGGTAAGAGTGGGTGTGAATAGTGGACCTATCTATGTGCACAATGGACTACTTGTTTGGGTGAAGTTTCCCTTTTATCCTGGACTTCTTTTTGACAAGCACGATGGAAGTTTGTTTTGCACCAAGGTGGAATCAGATTTTCCCATCAGCTGTCTCAAGGGAAAGCAAAATATGCATTCTTTCCGTGTTATCGTTTGCAGTTAAGTCACACTGTGAATATATTCAACCAAATCAAAAAAATCAACTTTGGGAATTCAAAGCAAGCGTTAAACAGTAAAAAAGACAAAAATACCTGTGCATAAGCTCATATTTTCTTGGCATTTGTGTTTGTTGTTTTGTAAGGTTTGCTTAAATTCAATAAAGGTGTTTGTGGTAGCTAACCACAGAGCAAAAACATCTATGCAAAAGTGCACTGCTGTCAGCAGTTAATCACCTTCTGCTGTCTCTGTTTACAGGTGCTGATGAGGAGTATATCTACATGAACAAAGTCGTTCCGGGAAAAGAAAAAAATGGTAAAGGTGTGAGTTTTAAATGTTGCTCTTTGAACTTTGAAAATGACTTAGTGGTTTTTGTATGTATATGTAAGTATAGCTTCGGAAATTGTATAATAAGAAATGCAAATGTAAATGTTTGATGGCAGATTGAATGAAAACGTGTAAACTGTTAAGCGCACCGAAGCACCGGTTTGTTCCACATTCCAGCTTGTACATTGAAACTCAATTGTTGAGGTGTACATTTTCTCTTTGTGCATAAATAAATCATCAACACTCGCCTAAAATATATTAAAGCAGATATTCAATCCCATTTTGCCTTGGCCGCATCTGTCCAAAATTGCTTATATCACTGTTCAGACTGATCTGCGTATTAGCACCATCATTTTTTAATGACTTCATAGTCTTACCAGGCTGTTTGGCTTACTTTACCATATTGTATTACAAAATTCTGTACACAGTGAACCAGGAAAGTGAAAGAATAATATAACAGTAATATGAGTTAATAGATAACAAATTAGTTAAATAAATTTTGGTTGATAAAAACTGTTATGTCCACTCAAATATCTTATGTACAATGTAAATCTCTTGTGCTCTCGATTTCTGGTTTGTTCAATTAAGCACTGTGCAAACTGGATTATGGAACAAACTGATCCTTCACTGCACTGAACTGTAATCCACAATGCAAAAATTTTACGTCAATAAGGCATCGTCAGCTGTCAAAAAACAACTGCATACATTTGGATTAGCACAAGAAAACACCCACAAATTACTAATTTTACAACTTCACACATACACAGACTCTTTGTGCTGAATTGTCTCGTATACGCCTAAAAAATACAGGCTTCAAACAATAATATTTAAAGATGTTATTCTGTTGAAAATTAGGGCTAATAAACGAAAGGCTTAACACGGAATTACTGACATAGTTTTATAACAATGTTTGAGTCAAGCTCAACTAATTAAGACAAATGTCACATACAAAACTGAAATCTTTCATAAAAGTTTGTGCTCAATAATCCCAATAATTATTAGCCACTGCTGACTTTTCCAGCAGGTTCTTTTTTTTAAAAAAAATTACTATACTAACAGGTGTAAAAATCTATTTGACATAAAGCTCAATACTTTGAAAAAAGAATGAATATCAATTCTCATAATTGGTGGCATCTGTTTCAGTTAATCTTATTCTTTGTTTTCCGACCACATACCTACCAAACTCACCCACCATTCATTGGCATTGCATCAGCAGTACACGGTGTTGCATGCCAGTAAAAACCAAAGAACTGCTGACTAAGATGGTAAACTAGGTAGATTTTTTGCATGCGAACAAATTTAGATCAAGGCAAAGTTTGCAACCTCACAGAGTTGAATGTCACATTTTCACATTTCCTTGTCATTCTTTAGGTTTCATCCATCTATTCTTGGATTATTCCATCCATCCATCTATCCATTCTCTTCCGCTTATTTTTTATCAGGATAAACGACAGAACAGGTCGCCAATCTAAACATAAAAGGTTTCTGGCAAAAGCTCGTCATGTCTGTATTATATATCGTTAGTGTAGCTAATATTCATATTGCTTACAAATTACCTACTGTACTTACATAATCCTGTTATGATGACTTCATTTCAGAGTAAATTTTTCTGAATATGAAACAAAGAAAGCACCTTTTTTTTCCTTCTTTTTAAAAAAAGGGCTTTTAGTGTAATTTTGCGTTTATCCATGAAGGTCAGATGGCGCATAGTTGTTACACTATTTCCATCTCATGCTCAGTTTACTTTCAACTGAACAGACATGATAAGCCGCTGCAAGCTGTGGCCCCTTCAGCTCCTCAGCACTCGCCCACCATTTCCTGTCTGTTTCTTTGCAGAGCCTCAACATCTGAGACTGACCTGTTTTGTTTGGACAGTGATAAAGAATGTGGTTTGAATGAGCACTAGAGTTAACACATATTTTCAGCAGCGATGCTTACAAAGCCACACGCTGTCTACCACAGAAACTCATGTGAGGGGGGGATGAAATACACTCGGAGTGAACTTTGTTTGTTAAAATAGGATGAGCTACATTATTTATTTATTTACCTTTTCTTTTACTGTAAAGCATTGCTCATAAAACAACAGGCAGCCTGGTTCAATTATCTTACGTGTACGTGATAGTACACGTGCAGCCTGTGGTAATGCAGTGCTTTTGCTGCAGTTCATATCAGCGTGTTTCTATTCTTGTAATGATACAAAAAGGTATAGAGCAAAGGTACAGACAGGGACTTTTTATAACACATATATGAACTCTAGTTGGCTTAAGGATGTTCTCTGAAGGTCCCATTTGAGACCAAAAAAATATAAGACACTGAAGAAGATCTTAAAGAGAAAATTGCTGTGCCATTTTGTCACGCTCATTAGGCCTCATATTAATATTAAATATTGTAGCGGGTCAGGGCTGTTCGGGGTTCTGTTTGTACAGTTATGTTTGTTTATGTTGCCATAGTGACTAAAGACTAAACGATACCTCCGTCTCCTCCTTGTCTGAGCTCGCCACATTGGTGTCAGAAGTGGGATAGCTCACCCTCGCCGTAATGGAGAGAGACATTCAGAGGCTGGAGCAAGCTGTCGAGGAGAACATTCCCCGCTTGGGAAACCGGCGATTGAAGAGAGAGGATGTGAGCGGCCATGTAAGTCCCCGGATGGGTCCGGATGGCGCGAGCGCACCGCGGCGGCGGCCCGTCGCGACAGATGCTAGGGCAATGCTTCATGGGCTACCTCTGTCGACCCACACGCCGAGCCCCCAGCCGCGAGCAGTTATGCCTACCACGCCAGTTAAGGTACCGAAATACAACGGGCTAACCCCGCTAGAGCCCTACCTCTCACAAGTGCGGCTGGCCGCCAGACATAGTGGCTGGAGCGAAGAGGAGACTGCTACACACCTAGCACTAGCATTAGAGGGAGATGCACTGCAGATACTCCTTGACCTAGCCCCGGCAGAGCAGCATGAGCTCCAGGCCCTCACTACGGCACTCGAGAGGCGATTCAGGCACCGGCACTCCACTGATCAGAGAAGAGAGCAGCTAACCAACTGGAGCCGTCGACCGGAGGAGAGCCTGGGCACCTTTGCAGCAGACGTGTTGCTGTATGCTCGTCGTGGCTACCCGGAGTTTCCAGCAGCAGCCCGTGAGGAGATTAGCCTGCATGCTTTTCTGCAAGGACTTTTCCCCGAGCGACTACGCCAACACGTCCGCCTGGCCATGCCTCAGACCCTCCGTGAGGCGCTCCTTGAGGCTGAAAGGGCGGAGCCGGTGCTCACCTCACGACCTAACCAGCAGGTGCCCCCCTCCCCCCCAAACTACCCCCAAATCAGAGCCACAGACTGCGACGGGGAGGGGGAGGTCGCCGAGATGTCCCAGCTGCAACCCTCGGTGCCCCGGAGGCGTCCTCGTTGACTGACCGACCGCTGCTACCGGTACGATGAGCCTGGCCACGTGGCGCATGACTGCCCAGCACCATCCCCGAAGACCAGAACTACGCAGCCTCAGGGAAACAAGGAGGGAGCGGTGTAGTGAGGGGACCACCGCTCCAGCTTCCTGCCCCCCTCCAAGGACGATGCACAGTGGTGGGCCGAGTTGGGCACCTCAAGGGACTCTACCTGAGCTGCTGTGTTGAGGACCAGCCATGCCAGGCCCTGGTGGACAAAGGGTCTACCATTTCCCTGATACGACCTGGCGTGCTCCCTGAAACATCCGGGCCACTGGTGAAGGGTTGGTTGCCCACAGACACCCAGCTGATGACAGTGACGGGGGAGAAAACTGTTATGCGGGGGAATAAACCATTGCGGATCCGAGTGAAGGATCTAGAGCTGGTGCACGACTTCTGGCTCGCCGACATTCAAGACCAGTGCATCATTGGCCTGGATCTGCTGAGCCGCTGGGGGGCCTGCGTCGACACCGTGAAGCTGGCTATCACTCTTGGCGCAGAGACTTTTGCTCTCCAGCGCGGCCAAAAGCAGGGAACGGGGACCAGATGAGACAGGCGTCGGGCAGCTGCCGCTCAGCAGATTTTAGATGCCGGTGGCTCCGGGTCATCTCCACTCGCCTCAGCCTCAGCCTCTCAGCCTGACAAACCTCCTTCGACCGAGACCATCGAGGCTGTTGATGACCTTTGGCAGTGCAGTAGCGTAGGCCTCCTGAGGTGCCTCCTGGACGAGAACGTGGACATCTTTGCCACCAGTGACAAAGACTGTAGGCAGACGAGTCTGGTCCAGCACACCATCGACACCGGCTCTGCTCAGCCCATCCGTCTGCGCCCACACCGGCTGCCCCTCTCAAAACGGCAGGTAGAGAAAGAGAAGATCCATGAGATGGCTGCGGCTGGGGTGATCGAGCCGTCCAATAGCCCATGGGCGGCACCTGTGGTCCTGGTGGGGAAGAAGGATGGCAGCCCGAGGTTCTGCGTGGACTTTCGCCGTCTCAATGCAGTCACCAAGAAGGACTCGTACCCGCTGCCGCGGATCGACGAGGCCCTAGATTACGTTGCCGGCTCCAGTTGGTTCAGCTCCCTCGACCTACGCAACGGTTACTAGCAGGTGGAGCTAGCCCCTGACGCAAAGCCTAAGACTGCATTCACCATTGGACAGGGGCTGTGGCAGTTCAGGGTCATGCCATTTGGGCTCTGCAATGCGCCAGCGACGTTTGAGAGGCTGATGGAGAGGGTGCTCGTGGATATCCCTCGTAGCCGATGTGTTGTGTACCTGGATGACCTGTTTGTGCACGGTGGCGACTTCGACAGTGCACTGTCTCACGTGAGCGAGGTCCTGAGTGCCATCCGATGAGCTGGGCTGCGGCTCAACCCCGCAAAATGCCGGCTGTTGGCGAGAGAGACCACGTTCTTGGGCCATGTGATCAGCGCTCGAGGTGTCGCCATTGACCCCACAAAAGTGGCTGCGGTCCGGGACTGGCCGACTCCCTCGAACGTCCAAGAACTGCGGAGTTTCCTGGGCCTAGCCTCCTACTACCGTCGGTTCATCAAAGGGTTCGCAACAATGGCCAGCCCCCTCCACCACCTGACTGACAAGGGACAGCTGTTTGGCTGGGGGGATACCTGTGCTGCGGCTTTTGCACAGCTGAAGGAGGCCCTCACCAGAGCCCCAGTCCTGGCCTACCCCAACGCCCAGCAACCTTTCATTGTGGACACTGATGCTAGCAATGTAGGGGTCGGGGCGGTCCTTTCCCAGCAGGACGAGGCTGGAGAACGGGTGGTGACGTACTTCAGTTGTGCCTTGGGGCGAGCCGAGAGGAACTACTGCGTGACCCGGCGGGAGCTGCTGGCCGTAGTGCTAGCGGTGCGGCACTTCCAGCCATATCTGCACGGCTGCCGGTTCCTCCTGCGCACTGACCATGCATCTCTGACTTGGCTCCTGAACTTCAAACACCCAGAAGGGCAGGTGGCCCGCTGGCTGGAGGTCCTTCAGGGCTATGACTTCGAGATCCAGCATCAGCCAGGTCGACAGCATGGCAACGCTGATGCCCTCTCCAGACGGCCCTGCGTAGCCGTCGAGTGCCGCTACTGCCTGCGACAGGAGGAGCGGACCCAGGAGATGCTGGGGGTGGCTACTGCTCAGGCCACGGCTGGAGGAGGGGGGTGGCTCCCATTGACAACGCAGCAGCTGAAGCGGGAGCAGGAGGCTGACGCGACGTTGGTTCAGGTGGGAGCCTGGCTGGAGGCGGCGCAACGCCCCGCCTGGACGGGGGTGTCGGGACAGGAGCCCGAGGTGAAGGCCTACTACTCCCAGCACAACAATCTGGAGACCCCCGGTCAGGGCAGAGATCTCCTGCAGCTGTTGGTGCCTCGGTCGCTGCGGTCGCAGGTGCTTGAGCTGGTCCACGGCTCGGTGGGGGCAGGACACTATGGGAACGCCAAAACTCTCCGCCGCCTCAGGGGACGGTTCTACTGGCCTGGCTGTCGACGGGATGTGGAACTTCATGTGCACTGCTGTGACACCTGCACGGCACAAAAGGGCCCAACTCAACGCTCCACTGCCCCCTTCAGCAGTACTTGGTGGGGGCCCCAATGGAAAGAGTGGGAGTGGACGTCCTAGGGCCTTTCCCCGTCACAGAGTCAGGGAACCGGTATGTGTTGGTGGCTATGGACTATTTCACGAAGTGGCCAGAGGCCTACGCGGTGCCGGACCAGAGTGCAACGACGACGGCCGAGAAGCTGGTGGAGGAGATGTTCACCCGATTTGGGGTCCCGGCTGAGCTCCACAGTGACCAGGGGCGTAACTTCGAATCGAAGGTCTTCGGGGAGATCTGCTGGCGACTGGGGGTGGAGAAGACGAGAACCACACCGCTCCACCTACAAAGCGATGGCTTGGTTGAGCGCTTCAACCGCACGCTGGCCACCCAGCTCGCCATTCTCACCAGCCGCCACCAGCGGGATTGGGACCGACATCTGCCCCTGGTCCTTTGGTCGTATCGGACTGCGGTGCAGGAGTCCAGCCAGTGCACACCTGCCGCTCTGATGTTTGGACGGGAGCTCTGGACGCCTGTGGATCTGGTGTTCGGGTCCCCCCCCCCGAGCCACAGATTGATGGTGGGCCAGAGATGGACTACTACTGGAGGCTGAGGGAGCGGCTGCAGGTGGTTCATGACTACACCCGCCAGGCCCAGGCCAGCGCCGAAGTACGACAGAAAAGAGCCTACGACACCAAGTGCCGAGGGGGGGTTTTCATGCCTGGCGACAAGGTTTGGGTGTACTGCCCAGTTCGCAAGAGAGGAGTGTCCCCCAAACTCTGCAGTCACTGGCAAGGGCCGGCGGAGGTCGTGGAGCGGCTAACAGACGTGGTGTACCGTATCCGCATGCCGGGGCCGGGGCGCATGGTGGTGTTGCACCGGGACAGGCTCTCACCGTACCGACCGCTCGCTCCGGCAGACGCCGGGGCAGGGGATGATGGTGGCACCCCATGTTCTGACCCGAGTGACTTTTCCCCCGCCGGTCGTGACCGGCCAGTGCGCCAAAAGAAGGCACCTGGACATTTGCAGGACTTCGTGTGGGGTAATGGGGTCGTCGGGGACGACTGACCCCTCAGGTGGGTTCAATTATCTTACGTGTACGTGATAGTACACGTGCAGCCTGTGGTAATGCAGTGCTTTTGCTGCAGTTCATATCAGCGTGTTTCTATTCTTGTAATGATACAAAAAGGTATAGAGCAAAGGTACAGACAGGGACTTTTTATAACACATATATGAACTCTAGTTGGCTTAAGGATGTTCTCTGAAGGTCCCATTTGAGACCAAAAAAATATAAGACACTGAAGAAGATCTTAAAGAGAAAATTGCTGTGCCATTTTGTCACGCTCATTAGGCCTCATATTAATATTAAATATTGTAGCGGGTCAGGGCTGTTCGGGGTTCTGTTTGTACAGTTATGTTTGTTTATGTTGCCATAGTGACGGGTGACGCCCTCTCGCTGCGACGGTGTGTCCTTCTGTCAGAGGGCGCTGTGGGTGTTGCTGTTGTTGTTGCTGCGCTGAGCAGTTAGCTAGCGGCAGTGTTCTTCTGCAAATGTTAATAAACGGCTGTGCTCCCTGGCTAGCTCACGGGAAGCAAGACCAAACGATACCTACGTCTCCTCCTTGTCTGAGCTCGCCACAATATACACCCCCAATTCACAAAAACAGTTGCCTTAAGATGGTTTATATGGTAAGGTAAAGATCTTACAATATTAGAAGAAAGATAAATGCATGAATCAAAATGACCTACTGATATTATCCTAAATGGTTTAGGTTAGCATGATAAAACAAAGAAAAAAAAAGACAAAATTATGACTTAATGCTTGACACCACAAGTGGCCATACCATTGTTAGTATTTTAACATTTGGGGGAGTTTGGTTTAAGACAGTGTAGAGGTTTGTTATCATACTGTATATGATGTTATCACTCCGTATCTGCATGCTAAATGCTAGCATAGCTAACATAGCCAACACTCTTTCTAGCATGCCCGTTCAGAGGCAAAATATTAACTCATGCCCTACATCATACCATTTTTATCAATAATTAACTTTGTTAAAGGAAATATTTTGAATCTTACACAAATGATGTGAACATGATAGCATCAGCAAACTCTTGCATGTTTATTTTTCACTTGCCTCAGCTCACAGTTTTGGAACCCATGGATTAGTTTAACAGAACATGGCTTTCAGCAGGAACAAACAAGTAAATTTGCACTTTCAAAGCCCAGTTATGAACAGGTTGACTGCAAGGTTTGAAAAGCTATATATATATCTATATATATATAGATATAGATATGAAGATTATATCATTGTGTTAGTTGGGGATACCACTGCATTAATATTTAACCGAGATAGCTGGATATGTGGAATTTATACTTGCAAGATGACAGCTATTCATTTATCCTGAAATGTTCTGGTATGCTATGGAAATGAATTTAAATGCAAAATGCCTGGTATATACTGACCTTCCACTCTCTGCTTGTGTTACCAAGATGACAGATTAGATGCCCTGCTCAATGGAAAAGCAGCAAAACGTGTCCCCGTCCCACAAAAGAACCTTCCCGACCTGCCACCCCCCAGAACAGTAAGTGTTGACCAGTTCTTTCCATAATTGGAGTAACAGAAGAATGATGCAGAATGATTTGGCTTAAAAAGCACAAATATTTGGGTCTCTGCCACTGTGGTTGTGGGAATGTTAATAGCACTGACCCAAGTCAGTGGCTGAAGTAATATAGTAGATGGAACAAATCAGTGGTGATCAAGATATCCTACTGTATACCAAAGAAGCCAGAAGACAAATTCCAAATTGATATGTAACCGACAGCATTTTGGTCTTGTGTTACAGTATGTGCACAGCTATCACTAAGAAGCGTAGTGCTAAAAACAGTACTGTAACTTACAGTAAAAAGTACTGTAAGTTAATGGGTTGTTGTCAGATATTGAAACCCAGCTGCAGCAGTTTTAATATAATGACACAAATAACGTCTGTGGTCATGCAAGCCAAAATCATTCCCCTCAACCATCAGAGTTGCAAGCCGAGGCTTCGTGAAATGTGTTCTCCCTCAGAAGCAGGTATTTAACAACCCATGGGGCTACAAGACTGGAGAGGTGATTGTTCAGGAGTGTGTGAGAGGGAACTACACTGTGTTTCATGTTGACTAGGAGACCAGTGGCTTCTGAATTGGCCCAGTGTGACTTCAGGAAAAAGGTTTAAAACATCCCGTCAGTGCCTTTGAACTTCACACACATGCACAGTGGCCTCCCTACTATAAACTGCAGTAGCAGCTGTTGTTAATCAGTGCAAGTGCTTGTCAGCATGTGTGTGAGAGTGCATGTGAATTGGATGCATTGAAATAAAGTCAATTTTTGTCCATTTGGAGCCTTCAGAATTATTTAGCAGCAGTATTTTCGAGGATTTATTTTATTATTTAAAAACTCAAAAAACGTTTTACTTTTCAGTTGTACAATAATTTCACAAGTGCTGTATAGCTTCCAGATATGCCTCAGACAGGTCTGACAGAGGCATTTCTCCTTCCTTGCCTTCTGCATCCAGCTGTGGTATAACTGGCCCCGTCTTGGGAAGCCTGAGTAAACATGTCCACAGTGAACCACTCTTTGGAAATCCGTTCATCTGCTTACGGGGCTTCCATCCATTTTCAGTGATGGTATACACAAGAGTTAACATGTGTTTCACTGTGAACGCAGAATCCCCCCTGATCATTGCGGTGAACAGAGCTCCCTTGCTGTTGATGTAATGCCCATGCATAGCTGTCCACTGGCCTGTTGTGATATTATAACAATCCATTAGACAGCGAAGAAAGTCGTCACAAGGCCCGTTGCGCATCACATACAAATTGTCCTTGTGAGCTACCATACAGTGGCCATAGCTCTGAGGTCTGATCAGTGTGGTAGCAAGCTTCCACTCATCATTCACAGGTACGTATTCATAGATGTCTGTGGTGTCTGGTGGCTTCCAGAAGCAAATAAATATCCGTCGTCTAGCGACAGCACAAGCTGCAGATGCTACGGGTCGTGGCGCATGCTGTATAAATGTCCACTCTCCTTTTACAACATCATACCTCTCTGCTGTGGAAATTATATTCTTTTGGGACTCTCCACCAATGGCGTAGAGCTGACCCCCGTGCCCAAGAAGGGTAAAATTATATCTGGGTTGCTGGGGACCTGGGAGAGTAGTCCAAAGTCCTGAATCGGGGTTGTAGCAGAAGCTACTGTCCACTGTGTCCTTACTGTAACCAAAAACCCCACCAACGATATATAAGCGATTGTCAACCACTGCTACTCCAGCCATGGAGGTGCTGCAAGCAGTTGGTAGGTCTGTCAGATGTTTCCACTGCCCCTCTTTTTCGTCGAGGTAGCAAACGACCCTGAAGGAGTCTTGCAGCAGCTCCAGTGAAGGAGAATGGGTCCCTATAGCAATAAAAGAAGAAGGGGACAAAGTTTGAGAGTATTGCAGCAGCTCCTCGGGGATTGAACTTTCTGCTTCATCCTTGAGATCATCAAAGGTGTCACAAAGAAAGAGTGCAGCATTGTGAAACAGTGCGTGCACCCCAAATATGGAGGCTGTATGGTAAAGCAGAAGGCAGTTGTCCGAGTCTATAATGTCGCAAAGATGCAGGACCAAATGTTCAACCTGTAGAAAAGCAGCACACTCGACCGCTTCGACAAGCTCATCTGGTTCACTGATGGTGGGAATCTCTCCCCTGCAGACTGCAAGGGCAATGAGGAAACCTCTTGCGTGCACTCCTCCTTTCAGGTAGAGCTCATCTTGCTGACTTTCTTTCATCCCAGAGTGAAAAAGAGCACAGAAATAGTCGCTGTACTTAAGGAGAAAAGCCCGCTCCACAGTGAACCAACTGTCCTCCACCCTCACTCTCAGCCAGCCTGCCTGGCACTCTCTGTTCTCCAGATCAAGGGTCGCATTCTCGGCATGAATATCCCGGTTGATTCCCAGGCCTTCGGGCATTTCCATGGTCTCTTAAACCAGGATCTCTGTTCTTCCTAAAACGGCCTCTCAAGTAATTATTTTGTGTGTGACTCGAGTGTGGAATAGCCATTTTTTCCCTCGAGCTGCATGGTAAATAAAGATTTGTGTGAGCTCCATTGCGTCCTGTCTGCATGGTCTTAAAATAGAGATGGACTATAGATAGCAGCTGTGCCACTTGCAAGCGTCAGGCAGGGAAAGGAAAACTGTTGACATGCACTGTAGCGGTAATGTGGCTGCCGGCAACTGGTCATTATCATAACCGCAATAAGACTGGCTAGCATAAAGTAAGTATTTACTGAATTATTCATGATTACGTTATCCCTTTAAATCCAGCTTGGTTTAAAATGGCTATTTAAATGTTACACATGAAGACCCATTTGCAGCCATACATTTTAAGTAGGTAACTTGAAAAGGATTAAGCTGGCAAAAAAGGGACTGGTACCAAAAATATCAAGGTTTTAGAAAAGGTCAAAGTTTTCCCAAGAAGGCAAAATAACAGGAAAACAAATAGTTTGTGTCATGTGAAATCTTTGCATTCTGCCTCCTGCCATGTAGATAACGTATAGTCTCTTTTCTTTTTTATTTTCACTCATTAAATTTTTAATTTCATAATTTCTAAATCAAAAAAGTTACTAAGTAACAAGTAACAGAGGCAAAGGATCAGGGATTTTTCCTGAACTCTGTTCTCTAGAAACCAAACTGATAATTTTTATCACCACCTTTTACATTGAGCTCCCAGCAGGCTTTCAGATACACTGTGTGTGTGTGTGTGTGTGTGTGTGTGTGTGTGTGTGTGTGTGTGTGTGTGTGTGTGTGTGTGTGCTTTCACTGCACCGAATTCTTGGCATGGGAACCAGGGATTTTCCATGTTCCTCTGACTGTTCGTTTTTTGGGCTCTCTTTTCCCACTCTTTACTCAAAGCCCCTCCACCACACCCCGCCACCCTCTCTCATTGCTTTGTTATTTATCCTCCAACTCCTCATTTCTTCCCTTCTAGTCGATGTTTCTGTGGTGAAGAAGTGTGTTTGTGCGTGAGAGAAGTGAAAGGAAGGGGCTAAAGTGACTATTAGAGACAGAAGAATAGCAAAGTCTTCTGGGAGAATGGATACACACACCTGGCATGTCCCTGATGCTTTTTCACCAGTGCAACACCTCCCTGGAATGGCTTACTATGCTTCTCTTCAGGCTTGGCTCAGACAACAAGCCAATTTAATATATTTGGAGTTGAGGAAATGTAAAAAGAAAAAGAAAAAAGATAGAGATAAGAGTGGGTGGGCAGTCTGGGGTGGCTTACTGCGGTTCCTCTGGAATGCCTGACTTTTTGTTTTAATTAATAGCAGATGCTTAACTCTTGACTACTTTTTTTAAACTCTGGAGAAGTTTACACTCTTGCAGTGAGAGAGTGAGAGAGAAGTGAGAAACAGAATAATAACTTTCTCAGGAAATTCCTGTTAACTGCTTTTGTATATAACTATTATTAAGGCTTAGACCAGGCTTGTCTCTAACTCTCTTGACTTGTTATTTGCAGTATATATGGGTTATGAAACCATGAGCTCTATGTAAAAACGGACATAGCCACAATGTTGTCACCTGTTGGATTGAGTTTGGCATTTTGGCCATGGTCATCTTGAATACTTTAAATCAGGGCATCAACAGCAAGGGGTGGATCTAAGTGTTGAGGACACTGAGAGCACATTGTCATATGGCAGAAACTTGTCAATACCAAGATAGTCATACCCGTAATCGATTGTTGTTTGTTCACTCTAAACATAACATCCATCCACCATCAATTTTCTTATCTGGGCTCAAGTCTCAGGGCACACACTCTATGCCAAGACCTTCCACTCCCCACACCAGCCAAGAGATGTAATCTCTCGAGTGTATCGTGGATCTGCTACAGGGCCTCCTCCCAGCAGGACATGCTCAGACGACCTCACCTACAAGGTACCTAGGAGGCATCCTATTCATATGTCCAAGTCACTTCATTTGGTTCCTTTTGATGTGGAGTAGTGGCCAGGCTCTGAATCCCTCTCAATTTACAAATTTCCTCTAAGGAAGAATACAGCCACCCTTCGGAGGAAGCTCATATCTGACGCTAGTATCCATGATTCAGTTCTTTCAGGCACTACCCAGAGCTCACGGCCAAAGGTGAAGGTCGGAAGATCAGTGCTTCCCTTAGCACTCTCTTAATCACAAAAAAATGGTACAGCGCTCACATCGC
Source organism: Aulonocara stuartgranti (assembly GCF_965226115.1). NCBI lineage: Eukaryota > Metazoa > Chordata > Actinopteri > Cichliformes > Cichlidae > Aulonocara > Aulonocara stuartgranti. The sequence goes on along the minus strand of NC_138959.1, from coordinate 13,961,190 downwards.
TCCCAAAACCCACATCAATCCATCTTTCGATGTCCATCTCCACTCAGACCTAGAGAGTCTTAAAATCAGCTTGTGCACTATTCTTTTTTCTGATCATGGCCTCAGATTTGGAAGTGCTAATTCTCATTCCTATAGTTTGATACTCAGCAGCAAGTTTTTCTTGAGGTCACCGCTTGATCATCTGCAAAAGAAGAAGAGACATGATCCTGAGCCACTTGGGTAATTGGCTGGGGGTAAATGTAACATTAATATACAAAATAAACATAAATCTAACTTGGAAATAGCAATTGAGATGATAAGTTGACGAGGAGAGAATTTACCTAGATCATAAATCAGGAAAAATCTAAAATATTTTCATTGATTTCTTTACAGTTGAATTCAATTTTGAAGCCCCCTGTTGGCAATTAGGATAAATGGGGGTTTACATGACTTAATTTTAGTTTTGCCTCCATCATTTTCTACAACCTAAATTATAAAGTTATAATAATTTTACAGAAATAAACGAGTAAGAAGGAGTGATGTAACTCCTGTGATTAAAAATAACAATGGTCAATAGACACCCTAGTAATGCCAACATCTTATCTCAGTGGTTATCACTGTTGCCTCATAGTAGGGTGTTTAAACCAAGAGTACAACTTCTTCTGTTGCTGATTTGCTTCAGTATTTCCTGCTATCAAAAAAACGTGGTAGGTTTTTTCTGCTTATCACCTAACTGGAAACACACACACACACACTGACAGTTTCACTTACGAATTAAAGAAAGTTCAGAAGAATATGTGGGCACAAGTGAGCCAATATACCTGTAGCAGCATCAGTTATTATCAGCATCAGTTACCTGTGTGTTTAAATAGACTTTATATATTTTGGTCATTTTCGAGAGCAGGTCTCATGACACACTGACAGTCACATTTGCTGATGCTTGTATAATGACGCATCTTAAATAGCTCCATGATGTATAAGGGATGTTACCCTCCCTAAACGGCCGTGATAACATTTCTGCCAACACATTGCTTAGTGGCTGCTTTCCTCCATGTTCAGGCATGCAGGCTAATCACACAAGTGAGTCTTCATCACTGTGACTGCTCGCGGACCGTGACATGACGCCAGTTATTATAACATCTGCTATGGATTACTGAAAATGTCTTAGCTCACTGAAGTGATATGGTGGGAAAAGCTCACTAACAGGGAATTCCCTGTTTACTGGGAGTTGCTGCGTCTGTCACTGACAGCCCACATCAGAAATAATGATTTTTACACAAACAGACAAATATGGCTGTGTTTTTATTTTTTGTTGTTCTGTTTCTAAGCTGAACCAGTAAATCACTCTGGTATCTGTAGACCCACCACAGGTTTGTGACCGCTAAACACAATTTATCACTGCTTTCTCTCTCATTTGTTTCTGTATATTTTAAGCGTGGCTGATTTGGGGCAACTAAAAGTACCATTCACACTCTCATCATATGGTATATTGAGTTATTCTGTTTACAGAGCAGCTGAAGGACCGCAACCTTTCAGAGAATGTGAAAGCTGTACAATAAGTAAATATAATAAAAATAAGCAGAATGCTTTAAAGTATACTAATTTCAATAAGTAGAAGTGAAAGTGAAAGAATTCAAACAGTGGGATATATGTAATTTTTTTTAACTTCCTTTAACTTCACTGCCTCAGAAGAATAACCCTTATGTGGAAGTCTGACTCCAGTATCTCTCAGTTTATCTGAGATAAGAAAAAGAATACATAGATTGCATCTTCACTGGCAGCTACTGAAGTTTTTAAGCGGGCAAGTCATTTTATTTCCAGATTGCACCAAGACCAAACTTGCATATCTGCCATCTTCTGATTGCCACCATTGATACTTCATAGGATTATTTCGCAACTTCAGGGTATTGAGGCTGTTTTCCAGTGATGAAATTCTTCCTTCTTGGAAGGTCCTTCCCCCACACATCATGCATGAGTCCAAAGGTTTAAGGTTGTTCAAAGTGTGAAAATAAACACCTGATTAATTAATATGGTCTTCAAATTACCTGCATTTTTGAAGTTGACAGCTTTTCCCACAAGACTGAGTTTTAATAAAAGGTACCACATGCTGTTTCAAAGCATCTCCTAAAAGATGCTGATTAGTAATGCTTGTTTTATACTACCATGGTTATATCTGGTTACATAGCTGTTTGCCTACATAGCCTGGGGAGAAGTTTTGAACACAAATGCAAAAGCAATGCAAATGCGTTCCCATGTTCTCCTCTAAAAACCCAAACGGCACGTTGTTCAACCGTGCGTAGGCTGAATGCCGAATGGTTGACAAGTGGGCCAGAATGGGGCGAGGGTGCAGAAGTCTGAAAAAACATTAAAGTTCAAAAATAAAGTATTGAAAACATAGACATGCGCTGCAGTGGATGCTTTTCCTTATTTTCAAAGCTCAGTTTCACAAGACCACAGATTGGTTGAACCACATACTTTGGACACGTGTGACAGCAGATGCTCTGTGCAGGTAGATGGACTGTATATGGTCTACCAATGCACTGCCAAAAGAGAAGCAAGTTCAGCCCATAAGACTGACAAATGGCAGTGACAAACTTTCTGCACCACTCTACATTTAACCAGTTATTATAACTTTGGCTCCACACTGTGTCTATCATCCTGTCTCCCTCACATCACCCCCAACCAGGGGCAGTGCATTGCTGCCACTCTGAGCCTCCTGGGTTCTTCTGGAGATGTCTTCCTGTTAAAAGGGAGTTTTTCCTTTCCACTCTTGCCAGAGTGCTTGCTCACAGAGAGTTTTCTCTTTATTATTCTAGGGTCTTTACTTGATAGTATAAAGCACCTGGAGGCCATAAAAATAGAGAGGAATAGAATAGAATCTTCTGCTAGATTAGTTTACTGTGTAACTTCTAACTGTTATATGTCTACTAATGTGTCTAACCACACAATGTCATTGATTGGTTTGTGGATTTAGATTTAATAAGCCTTTAAAATCTTATTTTTTTGTGTGATTTTTTTGTGTCAGTCACAAAGTAGAAATAGCCTAAATTGTTAACAAGAACTAAGAAGTTTATTGTGACTTTGCTTTTCCATCCTCCTGGAGAGCGTTACCAGTAGCTACCAGTAGAGTGCTATGCTTGTCCTGCTTTGATTCAAGCTTTATTCTTAATTTACCCAAAGAAAAGTGATACAGAGAGAGTGAGGCTCAGTTGTAACAGTGTAAATATTCAGGAGCCATTATGCTGCACAAGCAACATCTGTCTAATGTATCGAGCAAAATCTTGAGCTTCATTAAAAAGAAGAAGAAGAAGCTAAATATAAAAAACAAAAAAACAAAAACACAACTGGAGACAGATGTGTTTGTTTTGGTTTTGATTTTAGTCAAGCATTAAGTGTTGGGGAGACAGTCTTTACCACACAGGAGACAGAAGTGAAGCCAGACTGCTGAGTGATTTCAGGAAAGCCACACACACATATATACCCCTACGCACACACACATACCCACACACACAAATATACGACACCCTTCTCTTCTTCCTTGCTCACACAAACACTCCCTCTTCCCTAAAGGCAAACGTGCTAGTAGTTACCAGGTCTTGCCTCCCAGGTCAGAGGAGGTTTGGTTACACGAGGAATTCCCTAGTTATTCCTGAAGTGACAGCTGGGATTAACCACATGTTCAGCCTGTGGGAATAACACATGTCGATGTGTGCGTGTGTGCATGTGTATGCGCGTGTGTTCAGAGCACTTAATTACCACTGGTCTAGAAACTATAATGACAGTAGGTTTGGGGGTGACGTTAAATGAACAAAAAGCACAGACATTTACAATCCCACACTTCTCTTTTTTGGGTACTTTTCTCGTTTTTGACTCCCTCATCTTTCTCTCATCTGTCAGGGTGTGGTGTGTCGGGAACCGTTCCCTTTGCCTCCAGTACCAGCTCCAGCCTGTGCAGACGCTTCAGAGAGTTACTATGAGGAGGCTCAACCCTATGAGGAAACTGTCAATGGTAAGAACTGTGTTCAAAGTTAGATGTATCATCTATCGCACAGCCCCAGGTGATGAATTCATACTACTGCAAAGAATATCAGTATTATTTTTAATGCAGCCTTCCTATTTGAAGCAATTCTTCGTGTTTGTGTGAGTGTGTGCCACAAAATATTTGAGACTGCTTCTTTACAGAAATAGTTTTTTTTTAAGTGTATATTCATAATTCTGACGCTGTTAAATTGAATTTTACAATCACTTCTTTTAAATTAAGACCATTTTCATTTAGATATATTTTTATTGTTTCAGTTCAACTATGTAAGTTACAGACATTTCAGACCTGCTGTGCCTTTTTCTTAGCTTAACATTTTAGCTTGAGCTGTAAAATAAAGCGAAAAGAGTTGCCTAGGTACTGGAACAAATAACTGAGTAAGTGGTAAGACCCGCACCACAATTATAAGAAACCAGTCTGTATTACCAGTTTTTGCGCAATAGCGGCGTTTCACAGCTCTGTGGGAAAGAATTAGGTAACAATTGTTCGAATATAACACATGTCAGCTTTTTATTCAGTACTGGAAGCTTTTTCTTCAGAATTGTTACTAAACACATTTTTACCACAGCTGCAAAGAATATTCTGTCCTGTTTGGCCTGTGGTTGTTTGTTATTAGTCATACTGTATAATCATCAGCAACAAGCAGAATGTCAGAATGGGAGTGAAAGGTGGTTTAAGTGAATATCAGTGATAGCATGGTTGTTCCAGAAACTGCTGACTGTTTTCTCTAGGGTTCACAGAGAATCATCTAAAAAAGAGAAAATATCCAGTAAGCAGGAGTTCTCTGTCCAAAAATACTTAACTAAGGTCAGAGGAGACTAGCGAGACTGTTTTTAGATGATAGGAAGGCAACAGTAAACATCCACTTGTTATGGTCAAGGCATGCAGAAGAGCATCTCTTGAGTTACAGCAGCAGAAGACCACACCGGGTCTCACTCCTATTAATGAAAACTGCTACACTTCGGACTTGATTGTTGCCAAAATTGGACAAAAGAAGACTGGAAATGGTGATGCTGGGTTCAGAATTTAACATAGACCCATCCTTCTGGCTGGTGGTGATGGTGCGGGGCATGTTTTCTTGCCACACTTTGGACCCCTTAGTACAAACTGACCATAATTTAAACACCTTAGCCTTCTGAGTATTGTTGCTGACCATGTCCGTCTCTTCATGACAACAGTGTAGCCATCTTCTGATGACTTCTTCCAACTGGATAACACACCATCTCACAAGGCTCAGATAATCTGATTTCTGGAACACGACAATGAGTTCTTTGTACTCAGGTGGAGTCCTCAGTCACCAGGGCTCAAGAGATTTAAATCACGGATATACAGCCGACAAATCAGCAGCAACTGTGTGATGTTATCATGTCAATATGGACAAAAACCTCAGAGGAATGTTTCCAGCACCTTGTTGAATCTATGCCACAAAGACTTAAGGCGGCTTTGAAGAAAAAACGAAGTGGCCCGTGAATGCATTTGAAAAAGAAAACATATGTGAATTGGCCAAAGAGAATGCAATAATGAATATGTACAAGATTTATTTATTTTTGTAATCTTTTCTATGATTATTATTCAAAGGCATTATGTTCTGTCCAATCTCCCCTATGTTGCTTTTCTTCCTCCTGTTTCCTTTGATATTATTTAGATCTGGACTGTTTTGGCCATCGCTCAGGGCCCTGGATACGAGAGTACAGCTCTGACAGTGTGGTCTATGCTGTTATCACCAGGGGTAGCTAGGACTTGTTTGTCTGTCTGTGTGGCATGAATGCAGGCGATTGCATAAATCCAAAATTCAAATTGGGAAGCCAGCATGTCCCCAAAGTGCTCGTTGTCCAGTTTTATCAGCGCCGTGCATGTAAGGGAACAGTTTCATCATCAATCAGCCTCATACTATCAATTTCCTGAGTTTATTATTTTCCCTTTCATCATAACTTTGTTTCATCATTTTCCTGTCTGCTTACCATCAGTACTGAAAATGTGTGTTTGCTCAATGCTTTAGGAAATCCTCCTCCATTCAAGAAAGTCACAAAGGTCCAAAAAACAGAGATTAACTTTATTTTTCATTCACTCTCATCGCACAGATTTTGCTTCTCCTAATCCTTGCTTTCGACGCCCTGCCATTTTTCATCCCTTGTAGCCCATGCAGTGTCGTAATCTTTAGCTTTGCTTGCCCTTTGTAGATGATGGAGAGGCGGTAAGCAGCTCATATGAGTCCTACGATGAGGAGGAAGTGACCAGAGAGAAGTCGTCATCAGCTCAGCACCAGTGGCCATCAGCAGAGGCGTCTATTGAGCTGATGAAAGATGCTCGCATCTGCGCTTTCCTGTGGAGGAAGAAATGGCTTGGCCAGTGGGCCAAACAGCTTTGCGTTATCAAAGACCATCATCTGCTGGTGGGTAAACGACTGTATTAACACTGCAGTGAGGTTTTGTGTTATGATATTGCGTGTTATGATTGTGTTGTGATACGTAGAAGAAAAAAAATCTAAACCAAATTAGCCCATATATTAAAAAGAATAGGGCTGTGTATAGTCCCTGTAATATTTTGTATGCTAGAAAGCCGGTGTGTAGGCTTTACTTTTTAACTGTTCAACTGACAGCTGCCAGAGATTCTTAATAGCAAGCGCTGAATGAACAGCTGTCAAGAAATAGATCTGTGACAACGCATATGCAACTTCCTCTGAAACTGACTTGTTATATTTTTATATTTTTCTTGGTATTAAAAGACAAATGTTCCCTCTAGAATGCTCGTCTAGCATTCTAGAGGGTAATTACCTATGAACACTTTTTTTAACAGGCTATCTAAAGCATGGAGTTCGCACGAGTGGCTGTTTTCACTTTCTTAAAAAGTCTACTGTAAAACCTTTATTCTAATATGATTCAAATCAATAAACACATTCAGGAATTTACCCAATTTTTACTTTGCTGTTAGATAGGTAGGTAATGGTTTATGGTTGAGAAGACTGCCTAGTAACTACACAAATCTGCTGATTATTCTAAACACTGATTGGTTGACAACATTTACTATTTACCTTCTAGCTTGTTTTGGTCAGCATGCAGCTAAAATTAAAGGACAGTAATTCATTTTTAACGAAGCTTGCATGTTGATTCTGCCTCTCTCAGTGCTATAAAAGCTCCAAGGAGCAGACACCTCTGCTGGATGTGAGTCTGCTGGGCTGCAGTGTTGTTTACAAAGAGAAGCAGTTAAAGAGGAAAGAGCACAAGCTGAAGATTATTCCAGTGGGTGGGGAGACCATTGTCCTGGGCTTGCAGAGCAAAGAACAGGCTGAGCAGTGGCTGAAGGTAACACGTTCACAGTAGCTTGCTTTCGAGATCATTGGATGGTTATTTATTTGTTCGCAATATCAAAATGAGAACATCTTGTTTTTGCTCCAGGTTATTCAAGAGATCAGTCCCAAGCCAGCTGATAGCTGTGACCCCCAACACACTGTGTCTGACTCCCCAAGGCTTATTTGTACTAAGGTACATTGATCTGTTGTGATCAGACATCATGTTTTTGATGAGACTTTTGATAAGATTTCAAAATGACTAAAATATAGCCATGAATCCACAGGGAGAGCTGAGTGAGAGATACTCTGTGGCTTCAGAGAGCGGCAGCAGCACAGACAGCCATGCTGAAACGCCAGAAAGCAAAGATGGTAAGCTCCTCTGTGGGGTTTTAGCTTTTATCTGCTGTGCTCCACATGTTCAAGGAGAGGGTGTAAAAAGAAAAAATAGTCAATTTGTCGTCCTTCTCCTCCTCTTTTCCACAGTGAAGAAAAAATATGGAGCAGGTTTAATGTTCAGCAACCTGATGAACATCGGCAAGAAAAAACCCTCCGCACTCGAGAGCCCAGAGAAATGTGTCGACACCTCAGGTTCGCAAAAATCTACTTAACTTCAAAGTTCAAAGTTTGCTGCTTTTAATTGCAGGATGGCATTCGTACTGGCATGAGAGGTCTAATGAAGGTCTAAGGCAAGGGGGTCAAACATAAGGCCCAGGGGCCAGAATCGGCCCAGCAAAGACTCCAGTCTGGCCAACTGGATGCCTTTTTGAAAATGTGAAGTAGGGCATAAATTATTGGGCTTTTAAATGTATTTTTAACAAGTTTTGCAGCTTTACCTGTTAAAAAAGACCTTTCTCATAGCCATTCCTGCTACATCAAAGTAATTAAGTAAGAAATTACAGTTACAATTAAATAACAGAAAAGTTCCTGTTTTTTCAAGATTGCCTATAAAAATGTAAAAAAGGTAAAAAGGACATTTTCTGTGAATTAACAGAAACTCTCTAATCCGGTTATTTTTAAAATTTACACTCAGAGTCATGCTGAACAGTTTCTTTCATTTACTCCACCAGCAGAAAAAACTACGACCTATTGTTGAAATTACACTTCTTTTTTCTTTTATTTGGATATCTCAATGATTAAAAGTGTAGTTAAATTTCTGCACACTGACAGAAAGGGGAGTTTCACTGGTCCAGCCTTCTTAGGATCAAAGTGAGTCATAAAAGACTTGTAATCTAAAATGAGCTTGACATCCCCGGTCGAAGGTAAATATATCGTAGTAGTAACATTTATTACCCTTTCAATAATTCCATTTATATCTCATGATAAATGTAAGATGAATGCAAGCACAACGACAAAGACATACTGTCGGAGACATTACAGACACTTGTGATTGAATTGCATGACAGATTTTGCCCCTTGTAGTAATTTACACATTCGCCCAACAAGCAAAAGATCACCAGTTTTCCAAGAGGAGACAAAGATCCCTTTGTGTTTGTGTCAGGGAGGACAGCTGATGTAAAAACTCAAAGTATAAAACACGTGAATAAGGAAGTAGAGAAAAGTAGTTTTTTTAGTGTCTTTAAGTAACGTCCTCACTAAAAGCTACCTGTTGATGCGCCCACTTTCATTTTCTTGGTGTTTAACTAACGAAACCTAGCATGACACCAACTCATCCACAATATCCATAACATTTTCAAATTAACACTCATTGCATCATCAGATAAGTCCTACATTTGCTAGTACAGCAAGTAAATAAAACTGGAGATATGACACTCCCCTGTGGGCTCCTGGTGGTAATAATAGCACCATGCACTCCAGCACCGTCCGTCAAAAAGGTCTCAACCCACCTCATGATTGGGCTGGCATAGCACCTGCATATCATTTTGGTTGGTCCAGATAACATTAGATTGTATGCAAGACATACAAAAAAGCACCGTCTCTGTTTCTTCCCTGTGTTATATGCAAAATAAAGCAGTTTGTTTTGAACCTCACTGTGAACATGGTCTAATGATGTTCTGTCAAAACTCCTCATTGTAATATATGTTAGTGCTACTGGATTATAATCATTTAGTCCATAATGATATGCACCCTCTATGGCAGACTGTTGGTTTTCAGCAACAAACAAGATTATATGACAGCAATTTGTAAGCACTGGTTTAAGTAAGAACCAGTATGAATTGTGAGGTTTATCACATCAAGCAAGCATATATTTCTTTCAGTCAAGTGGAATTACCTTAAAGCCACGCAGTGTAAGTTTCTGCGACTTCAGTATTTGTTTTCTTTGCACAGTATTAATTTCTAAGAGAAGTAAAAAAGGAAACTTCATATTTATGTTTTCTCCTCCATCCTCTTTCAGGCTACCTCAATGTACTGGTGAACAGTCAGTGGCGGACCTGCTGGTGTCTTATAAAGAATGGACAGCTGTGGTTTTACCAAGACAAGGGCAAGAACAAAGTAACCCAACCTGCTGTGTCTCTAGAGGGCTGCAATGTTTTGCCTGACCCCAGCCCAGAGCACCTATACTCCTTTCGGATTGACATGGATGGCACACAGATGGCAACTCTAGAGGTAGATTACCGCTTTATGTTCTCTACATTTAAATGTTTGTAGGGGGGTTAGATTGGTGAGAAAATGCTGGAGGCTTTGTTATCATGCAAAATAAATACTTTGCACTGGGTGGAAACCCAACCACGCAGGTTTCAGTTAGTCAGGAGTGGAACAGCGGTGTGCTGCAAGCTCAAAGCGCTACTTAACCAAAGCTTATTGAAAATAGACCATGATATCGCATGTACACACAGCATGTTTCCTGTCTGCAGCTCATGCTTGCCTCAGATGAGAGCTTACTTTGGGCTTACCGCTTAGCTCTAAGCGGTGGGCTCAAATGTCTGGCAGGATGTAAATGTGTGGAAAAAAGCAAATACCGAGTCAGCAAAATGAGAAAAGATGCACAGCTGCTTCTTGGAACCCTCAACAAACATGTCCTCATCTGAAACTCACTTTCTGCTGACATCAGACAGCATATGTAATATATGTGCGCACACAAGGGTGGTCTGGGAGCTTGAATGGGTGTGGGTGCATGTGTACATATGCAAGTGTGCGTCTTTGTGTAAAGGGTGTGGATGTACTGGGCTTTTGGGGGACTAATGCTACACCCTTTTTCATTAAGCTTCCAGTACCACCCAGCTGCAGTGCATGTTTGGTCAATGGAATTCAATGTTTAGTCTTCTGGGATGTGTTCTGTTTTTTTCCTTCTTGTCATAAGGTTAACATTAAAACTATTTTAATTCAAATAAATATGCGACGTCAAACCATTATGTAATATGTGTAATAGTTAACCTTCTAATTTAGACAAGCTGTTTGAATCTTCCAAAATAATAAAAGGCAGTAAACACATCGTGTCATATCAGGTTGTTTTACGTGCCTCAATCTCAATCTTACTTATTTAATAGAGAATTCTTAAGAAGCAGTTTGATCCAAAATACCAAATCCGAGAAACAGCTCTTTCCTCTTATATTTTTCTAGTTAAGTCTAACAGCTCGGCTTGTACGGTTCATTTCTTAAAGTTTAGTTCAGAGAACCGCTGCTTGGAAATGGTGCTGTAGCAATCATTTCATTAATTAAAAATGGCATCCAAATTAAACTCTGAGAATTTAAAAACATGATGTTGCAAGTGCATGGTTTACAGTGAATGCTTGTCCTTTTCTTTTCCATCCCCTCCCAGGCTAAGACATCAGCAGATATGGGTCACTGGCTGGGACTCTTGCTGTCACAGACGGGAAGCAAAACAGATCCAGAGGAGCTGACATACGACTATGTCAATGCTGAGAGGATCTCCACTATTGTCAATGCTGCGAGGACTTCCTTATAGTAAGTTATTCGCTTTTGTTCACCTCAATATGCAGATTTCCAGCTCCATATCTTATTCTTGGACTTTAGTAGAGTGGTTCTGCGTCATTCACAGTTTGAAATAATCCTCATTTATCACGCATTGATCTTTGGTCCAACTTTGCTTTAAATGGACCGGTGCTTAAACGCCGCATTTCTAGTCTATTTGAGCACTCAAAGCACTTTTTTACTACAAGAGTCATTCACCCATTCACACATATGTGCTTTATTCTATGCCAAATCACCTTTAATCTAACATAACACACTCACACTTCAATGGATGCATCAAGGGAAACTTTTATTCCCCGAGGACGACATGCAGAATAGAGGAGCCAGAGGTCAAACTACCAACCTTATGATTGGTACACGGCTTGCTCTATCTTTCAAGCCACAGCCACTGCTTTAAAACTGTCTTTCTTCCGATTGGTCAGTCCTCACAAACAAAACATTTGAACTGCAGCTGCTGTGTTCACAGCCAGAACAGTGCCTCAGATGACCAAAATAATATAACATCCCCTCTCTTTGACATCATCCAGATAGAAGAGTATATAAAGCTGTCTAAATGCCGGTGTTTTAAGCAGTCTGAAGTCTGAGCTTTTGGAGAGGACTACCACTGCACAAGGTTATTTGTTATTGTGTGTCTTTCTAGCTTGATGCAGAGGAGGTATTCAGAGCCAAACACCTACATAGACACCCTACCTTCTATTTCTCACAACTCTGATGATCTGTACGATGATGTGGCCTCTATAGCTGACCCAGAGGTACGCTGTCACGAAACCCGATGCAATGTTTTGAGATTTTAACTTTCAGTTTAATATTGACTCAGTCATCTGGCCACAAGCCATCTCCTAATTTCCTCCTCTCGTGTCATACAGGATGCTGAGGAGAATAGCCAGACAAACTGCGAGGGCAACAATCTCCAGAAAGACAATGAAACATGCTCACAAGACAATACCAAGGGCCCACAGGGTACAGAACAAGACTCTGAAAACAGGATTTACCTAGACCTCGTCCCTGTGCGCTCTTTCCTTCATACATCCTCTGGAGGGAAACTTTCCCCTAAAGAAGCTTCGAGACATTCCCTAATACCAGCAGATGACAAGAAGGACTCCTCTTCTCAAGTTAAAGAGGTAGGAAATTAGAGTTTATTGACAACCTCAAACCTTTCTCTAGAAAATATTTTTTACTTTCTACATTAATAATTTGCACATCATTTGGTTGCAGGGGACGTCGACTAACAATACTGAGCCAGATTCAATGCCCGCATTAAATGGGACAAACTTAGCCTCTGCTACCAGCAAACCAGAACAAGAACGAGCCCAGACTCCCACTCCATCACAGCCACAAACTCAACCAGTCAAGACCTCAACCCAGAGCCAAGAGACCACTAAGAAGACCAGCCTGGGAATCACACAGGCCTTCAATTCCTTTGGTGGACAAATCCACAAGGGTCCAACATCTCACACTGCTGCTGTGCATCCTCACAGCCCACAACCTGCAAGGCCCAAGGCACATACTATAGGTCAGGACAAATGGGGCAGTGGGTTTGCTGAGTTCTGTATATATAAAAAAGATATAGCAAGCATGCTCTTCATTTTAATATCACCACACTCACCTTTTTACAGATATATTCAACAACTTTTCATCATGAAGCAGATATGTTAGAAGTACTTATTACTTTCCTTGACACCTGCTTCCTATTCTGTACTATTACATAACCATGGCTCCCTCTAGTGACAGCCTGCATCTTCTACAGTTAAAAGCACAGCTTAAGATCTGGGCAAGTTTGGGGTTTTTACGGATATTAAATCTCTATGTCCTCTAAAATTATAAATGCTCAATTACCAGGATGCCCCGGTGCAGTTGAGATAAAGCTGGGCAAGAACCGCACAGAGGCAGACATGCGGCGTTACATCGAGGAGCGTGATCGCCTGGAGAAAGAGAGGGAGGAGGTGAAAATCAGTCTGGCAAACCTCAAGAAAGAGAAGAGGGAAACCAAAGAGGAGCTCAGCACCTGCCAAGGTACACCTGCAGTGTCTGTATGACTCAAAGATTTGCACTGATCACATGGGAACTGACAGCAGTTTGTTGTCCTCAGATCCCAAGCAGCAGGCCTCATTGGAAGCCCGTCTGAAGCAGAAGGAGGAGGCGTGCCGAGAGGCAGAGCAGCACAGGGTGGAGGTGGAGCTACAGTTGGTAGAAGTGAAGGAAAGTCTGAAGAAAGTGGAGTCAGGGCCCTTCACGCTGGGAACCACACTGGACAGCAGCCTCCAGGACACGCCGATGGTTAGTGTGCTGGCTGTCTTTCAATACACCTCAGAATCCATCTGCTAAATGTTTTCTGTGTTTTTCAAATCAGTGCGTGATGCTTGAAATGTGAACCTTAACCATCTCGCTGCTGTTTTACCCTCAGCCTAAAGCATCAACGATAGGCTCTCCCCAGGTATCGTCATCGTCGTCGTCGTCGTCGTTATTGTCACCATCATCTTCTTCCCAACCCTCCAGCAGCAACGTTAACGCAGATTCAGTTTCCCCGGTCAATTCTGTGTCTGCTCTTAAAGGCAGACCCACCTCCATGATGACCACAAAAGGCAACGTCCTACAGAAAGCTAAGGTGAGATTCTTATTTACACAGAAAGCATCAATGTCAGTATCCTATCTTGAAAGAAATATTATAATTGGTAGGTCTATTTCTTTTTATATTCATAGGAATGGGAAAAGAAATCAACAACCTAAGGAAATCTTCATTGACCTTTGAAATTCAGAAGTTTATGTTGGTCTAGTCGCCCGTCACCACATTCTGACCCACCGAATGAGCAGACATTTTAATCAAGAACCTCCCTTCCCTTGGCCCTTCAACCAAACCATCACTTTGTCAAGACTATAATGAGCCACAGAGGCACACTTCGTGTTCTTGGATACCACTGGATTTAATCTTAAATTCAATGACTTTTTAAAGTTTGTTTCTATTTGCAAAGGGAGGAAAGTGATGAAGTAGCATTTTGGCCAGTGTAAGAAATGCATTAATGCTACGTTTAAACTTTGAAACGTTGAAATTAAAAACCACTGAAGTACGAGACAGAGGCCCCCTTACTAAATCAGCCGCTCTGTACACAGATTGTAGCTTGGTTCATATATGCTGGTAGCCAAGATGTAAATATATTTACACCATTATTCAGCCTTTGGGCTTGTATTGCTAGCTAAAAATGCACTTTTTATTCAAATAAAAATATACTGACAAAAATATGGGTTGATTTTTTTTTTTTTTTAAATGTATCATTTTGCTATAACAAGAATAAAGTCTTTACTTTTGTAAGGGGAAACATTTTTGTTTCCTTCCTTTAGTTTCAGATTCCTTCCCATCAATTCATTCAAAATGTACCTGCCATCTTCTCTTGAAATCCTCAATTATTTCACCCCTCACTGGAGTATAACTACCTTTTGTACATTTAGATTTAACAATATGAATGTACTTTTTTTTCCAAATGAACCTTGACCAGCTTAGTGGATTTGCGTGTAAAAATATGGAGCGTAATATTAAAAATGGAAACGGAGGGAGTGGGAGGACCTTCTTTTTGGTTATGTAAAGAAATAAAGTTGTGTCTATTATGCATTAAAAACATTAGCATCCTGACACTGATTAATAATATAAAAGCTTAAATCCTTTAAATACAAGAGAACCGTGTTGAGACATTTGCACAACAGTGAGCACAGTGACAACAATAATAACATACAAATGGATTCAGCAGTACAGACACTTGCTGACACTGTGAAACTGTAAACACTGAAGCAAAAAAACAAAGCAACATTAGATTTCCCTTTGCTCCATCGTCTACCTGCAAGCATCCTCGGTTCTTAAGTGTTCATATGCTCAGTGTATACTTTGTGTTTATAAGTGCAGGGCATGTCAGGGAGTATGTCTCCGACGGTGTAGTTTGTAGCGATGCAGAAGCTCCTGGTGGTTCTTCCTCTGTCTGCTCTTCCTCCTCAGACCAGCAGGTCTTGGAAGATCCCCTCTGGATGAAGACCTGCTGCTTCCTACAAACAAACCACACAACAAGTCATGACTTGTAACCAATTCTGTCCATTTACATTTACAGTTTAATTTATGAGCTTTTAATATGGGATCAAATGCTATATCAGGATATGTATATCTAAATCAGTTTGTCTTTGTTTTTGCACTTAAGTTTTGTAGAAGGATCACTGACGAAGCTATGAAAAGTATAAATTAAGGATATAAGGAAAGAAAACTTTCATGAATGTCACTGACTTCTTTCGCAGTGCGGCCCCTCATAGCCTTGGCACTGACAGCGAAAGCTCCCTTCTGACAAGATGCAGACCCCATTATTCATACATGGGTTAGGCTTGCACAGGTTTACAGGTTTCTTCACCTCTGAAAGGAAGGAATCAACACAAAGCAGCCAATTATTTTTCATGTTAAGTTTAAAATAAACTATCTTACATCTCTGAAAAGGCTAAGTGAAGGGAAAAGAAGAAAAACTGTGTTTGCAGATCAGTTTCACACAGTTCTTTATCAACAGAAAAGGAAAATAG
Source organism: Aulonocara stuartgranti (assembly GCF_965226115.1). NCBI lineage: Eukaryota > Metazoa > Chordata > Actinopteri > Cichliformes > Cichlidae > Aulonocara > Aulonocara stuartgranti. The sequence goes on along the minus strand of NC_138959.1, from coordinate 13,945,447 downwards.
TTTAGGAGGTTTGGTAAAAGACAAGTTCCCCTGCATCGTTACCTGAACACAGCATCTGCACCAGGACATCCTCAAAGTACTTGAGATCCTCGTAGGACGGCACTGAGATCATGTGCTCCTCTGCACCGGCAATCTGCATCAGCCTCTCCCTCTGGACATCGCCGATACCAACCACAAGCACTGAGACTCCATTTTCTCTTATCTTTTGAGCTGGTACGACAGCATCATCCCCACCGGTGCCGTCCGTCACCACTACTAAAGCCTTGTTCACTCCCGGTCGTGCGCCATTAGCTATGGTGAGAACATTAGAGTGGATGTGCAGCAACGCCCCACCCGTCGAAGCCACTCCACTCACGTACTTGGCGTCACCTACAGCCTGAATGATGGAAGAACCAGTCTCATACGTGTCCAGCTTGAAAACAGTGGTGGCTCTCCTACTGTACGCCACAAGGGCCACTTGAGCCACGTCACGGTTGATGTCGAACTGGACGGTGACGCTGCGCACAAAGTTCTGCAGGGTGGCAAAGTTATCACGGCCCACACCACCTGAAGCATCCAGGGCAAACACCAGATCTACAGCTTGACCCAGACAACCTGGAAAAGAAAAGGAAACAAAAAAAGAATATGGATAGCTAATTAGATTTTTTTTGTGTGCAATAGTATCTGACCTAATAGTGGCATTAATGTTCCAACATATTCAGCACATCTATCAGATCAAGCACCTTGCGTATCCACGCTGCAGATCTTGGCCCTCAGCTCGGGGATCTTGGAAGCGAGCCTATCAGGTGATGAGTAGGTGAGGGTCCTCTGCAGATTTCCTGTGATGTTATTCAGCTGCTCCTTTAAGCTGTCAGGTCCCACTCCTATCAGGAAGATCTCTCTGTCTCGTGCATATTTGGACGGCTCAACCACCTCATCTGCGGCAGGAGTGGCGGTGAGCAGCACCACCACACGGGGAAGGTCGTCCGCGACATCGGCAAAGACCGGCGCGCTCATAAAGCCATGGCGGGTAACATAGCGGAGGGCCTGGCCCGTGTTTGTTTCACCACCAATTAGCTGAAGTGAGTACACAGCATTAAGAAGACTCCTCAGGTCTCCTTTGAACTTGCCAACCTGGGCCTCGACTCGTGGTTCCCCGCCAAACACCGCCAGGCCGACCTTGCTGGGACTGTTAGAGCCAATCACAGTCTGCAGGAAGCGCTTTAAGAAGGACTTCAGGCGGAGAAAGCCTTCCATGGTGAGTGTGGCAGAGCCCTCAAGCAGGAAGAGCAGGTCTACAGAGCAGTCCAGCAATAATGCAGGAGCTAAGAAGAAATGGATGGTTTGGTTAATTTGCTCTCTACGTTCAAGATCCGACATAGCCTTAGCATGTAGTCAGCAGCTTTGAGTGTACTGACCACAGTGTGGGTCTCCTCCATAGCCAGGAGGACACACGCAGTGGTAGCCCTCTGAACCTTCTGATACACATGTTCCACCATTCAGGCATGGCTGAGAATCACAGGGATCTACAGTGGAGAGAGAGATGAAGAGCGTGAGCTGCAGTTACCGCATCTCAGAGAAGTAAAAAGCGGCAAGACGAGGTTGTTACCCGGACAAATTGTTCTATGGCAGACTGTCTGGTGTCTCGTATAAACCTTGTTGTACCTGTAGAACACAAAATTCAAAATATTTTGTTAGCATTTAAAACAGTTGCTTCTAGATGGTGTGATGTGGGTAAGTTACTGACCCCCATAAGCCATTCTCTGATTTTCCCTATTAGGTAACAGAAACATATTACCTGAGCCCCAGCCATCAATTGATTCATATAATAAGTGGCCAGAGGCATTTTAGATCTCAGTTGGATTTGCCAGTCATGCGAATTGCTAGCACTCATCTAGACAGTTTCAGGTACTAGAAACAGCACACACCTTATTTCTTTTCTCTGCTTTTCCCTGAGTGTAATGGTCTACTTCCACTTGCCTCGGGCCATTTTGCTGTGGTAAAGTTGCAATGTTGTGTGAAATTAATTTTGTCAAAGGCCATTTTAATTTTGCCTGGGAGGGTCTGAAAGAATTACACTGCTGTAGCTTGTTTTGTATTAACACCCTCACACTGACACAGCACATTAACACATGGGAGTTACCCTGTTCCACTGCTGTCTTGTGGCTCATTGAGCAATGAGGGGGAAAAAAACACTGTTACACACTTAGATCCAATGCAACGTCCAAAACAGATCATATTAGGAAACTATACAGTGCTGTGCTAAAGTCCTGAGCCACCCCATGATCGTGTTGTCTCTACACAGACAACTTAGCATGCTGTACAGTTTCAGGTTAAAGAACTGTTAAAGAATTTAAGAAATCTGGATAAATAGGAGGACAAAAGAAGTAGTGACACATCTAAAAAAAAACAAAACAACTATCTACAGCAGATGAGCCGTGTCAAGACTTTTGCACAGTACTGTATACTGCAGCTACGACATTTGAAAGTAAAACCTTTAAACACTTGCCTGTAGTAGGGACAGAGAGATGTGTATGGGGAATAGCCTTTGGAACCTTTCCAACACATGTAGTTCCCCTGCAGCTCTTTAACTGTCTCCAGTGTCTTCCTCTCACAGGGAAATGTCTCCATCCGACAGCCTGGAGAACAGGGTTGAGACAGGGGTTAGGAGGAGACTGGACACTGAGCAATGAGGGACTAGAAAAAAGGGGGTAGTGCAGCACAAAACAAGGATGTTAGAGAAAAGGATTCCCATTCACTTCTTTAACAAACAAGCACGAATAGTTGTCAGTGGAAAGTCCAACCTGCGGGTGTGGCGTTGCAGAAAGAAAACGTGCTCAGTGTTGTGTACAGGCCATTGACACCATCATGGAAATGCTCGGCGAGGAAAACGTGGCTCTCTGTTGGCTCACTGGCTAAAGCGTGAAGCTCCTCCCATCTGAAAACATATAGAGATGGCTTAGTATATAAAGAAATGTACACATACTTTAATGAATTATTATAGGGAAAGTTTATTGTGGAGCTGTCAAACATACTTGGGGTAGCGCAAGCCCACAGCAAACACAACCACGCCTGTGTCTTTGAGCTGAGCAGCTGCCAGCACCGAGTTGCCCTGAGATCTCCCATCTGACATCAGGATGACGATGCGAGGCACACTGGAAGAGTTACGGCCGCCTGGGAAACCCTTCCTGAGGATGTACTTCAGAGCCAGGCCTGTCTGGGTGCTGCCTCCCCTGTGGGTAGAGAATTCGGAAAAGCGAAATAGCAGGATTTCTGTGTTTTTGTTTGAAAAATACTGAGGAGTTAGAGCGCATGTACTGTACTACAGCAGATGTCAGCAAGGTCAATAAACTGCTGCATATCACAGCCAAAGTAAACTAAAGATTACATTTGGATGGATTTCTCTTTAAGTTCTTGGACTCTAAATGTATGTTGGCTGCGTTTCATCACCCCAGGCCTCGTGACACACATTTAAATCATTTTCGGTTTTGTTTTTGTTTAACATAAATGTCCATCCTTTCATTTTCAAAGTGTAGACACTGAGAAAAAGATCCTTTCCAGGTGACAGAGGACAGATGTGGTGAAACAAACGCTACAAGTGTCTTCCTCGCCAATCTAACCTCCTTAGAACAGATCTGTGTGAGCATATGCTCCACAAATATCTTCAAAATATTGAGACTAAGAAACTTGCGCTTCTTTGAACTACAATAATCTCAAACAACAATGTGAACAAAAACACATCTGCATTTAAAGCAGCTTTCAGTTGCTCCCTTGTCATCAAGCGTCACCAGCTAGGTCTGCACATTTGATTTGGCAGCATTTTATGCCAGATGCCATTTCTGGTGAAACACCACAGAGATTTGTGTCGCCTGCTGAACTTGAACCGCAACCTTTTGCTTGCCAAATGAATGTGTTAAGCACTTAACTACATGACTTTTACTGGTAATAATCAGAGGTTAAAGTGGGCTGGAGCAATTAGTTTCAAAGCAGCCACTGAAACGTTTTTGACTGAAATTGTAATTTTAATTTTAGATGTAATGTCCTAATTCAGAGTTTCTGAGAGATTGGATCAATTATGATGATTAGCTGAACTGGCCGAATGGAATATGACAATTTCGCGTCATTAAAGGTTGCATGAAAATACGGGCAATTTATTGTAGTTTTCAGAACTAGAATAAAGTTTACAGTGATGTGCTATATTGGAGTGATCAGTTTACTGTAATAATACATCAAAGGTAACAGATAATACTTTTTTTTGCTACTTTAATCACTGGTAATAATGATAATAATGCAATAAATCCAATAAAAATGCATAAAGTTCTCTAACATTTCCAAAGTTGCTATAACATTTCTACTGATGTTGAGTCAGTCGCTACATTAATTCATTTTGTGGTAATGTGACTGGTTATAGGTTTCAATTCTATGTACCCACTTCAAACCAGCTGGTGGGTCAAACTGTTACTTCCACATTGTGAACAACACACACACACACACACACGGTCAAATTACCATCCTCTTCCTCGGTTTATGCACTTATCCAATATCCAGTGACCACCTGTGGAGGGCCTCTAATCTGAAATTAATTTGTTTTCCTTTTCAGGGAGCATTTGGTGCTACTTAGCCACATGTGTGCATGTGTATGTGTTTTGCTGTCAGCATAGTTTAAGGGATTTATAAAATATAAGATGAGGACAAGAAAATGTTGCCAGTCTGGATATGTTCGACCTAATTCTATCACCTTTTTTATTCATTTACTCTTGGATTTGTTTTCTTAAACATGACAGTCTGGTTTTAAAAACATAGAAAAAGGCATGCCTCCAACAGGGACATACCATTTTGTTAGCACTAGGTCTTTTTTTCAGCTGTCAAAATAGATGAACTACTGAATCTTCTGTGGCAAATATAACACACGCATACAGTTTTGTAATCTCAGTCTGCACTAACAGCATCTTGCACTTCCAGGCCGGTTGATAACAATGTAAATGCTAGAAGAAAAAATAAAGAGGACGCCTGCCAATGTAGGCTCTCTGTTTTCCAAATCAAAGAAAGCTGTGAGCCACAAATGTTTTGACTCCATCCTTAGAAGTGTTGCTTGCTAATTAAAATCTTAAAATAATGTCGCCTGCTTCTCCAGTGAGCGCAGATGATTTAAAACAGCTAATTTCATAATGGATGTCAAAAAAACCCTGTTTAGACACATTTTCCACATTTCTTTAAAGCTTTCATTTATGTCCCGGATCCTTCATAGTTATAACTCATTAATATACAAAACCAAACTTAAGTTAAAGGCTTGAGTTCACATATTGAGCTACTCGTGCTCAGATGGCAGCAGAGACACACCTGTAAGAAATGCTCTTTATCTGCTTCTTCAGCTCCTGCTTGGTGGAGTATGAGTCCAGGGTAAACTCAAGCCGAGGAGTTGAGCCAAACTGAATTAAACCAACTCGCACCTGCACAGGGAGAAATTACAAGAGCACTGACTGACAGGATGCGAAGACGGCGAGAGACAAGAGATCAACCCAAACCTTATCTGCTCCGATGTCTAGTGCTTGACAGAGTTTGATCGCATAGTGTTTGGACCTCTCGAAGCTGCCTTTCCCAACGCTGTAGGAACCATCCATGAGGAAGAGGATATCCATGACTGCTGAGCACTGCATCACTTCCCATTAAAGCAAACACACACAGAATAATTCACACAGAGGGTACAGACGAAGATGGGTCAATAGGTCCAAACTCATTCACTAGCTTCCCCACATTCCTGTATTATATTGGTTTTCCTGGCTGGGTATCAAATGGACCGTTGCAGACAAAAATAGTATCTAGACATAATAAGAGAAAACAAACTCTGCATGTCAAAGCTCATTTTATTTTCTTATATTTTCCCTTTCACACATTAAACTACTACCAAGCGAAAAGCTTTCTCTCTCTTTCATGCACGTTTGTACTTGCTGGGTGCATCAGCTGATTATGAACAGAGCCATTAGGGGCACATTACACGTGCAGCGTGTGTCATCTGTCTGTCATTTGAGTCATCTGCTTATAGAAAAGTCACATACACCACTGACACAGACCACCAACTTCTAAGTATTTCTGTCTCACAACTTGTTATCCATTTCTGATTTAGGCTCTCTGGCTCAATTACTGTGTGCTGCTCAGCTGACTTACATCCAGTTACAGGCATGCAGGTTGACATCATGACCAAGCATGTCACAACAATTCCTAGCAACAACCCTCATGTGAAAAAAAACATTGATTCAGTAGATTGTAAAACTACCTTTAGCAGCAGTAACTTGAAGTAATTTTTTGTAAGAATTTATCTGTCTTTTACGTGATTGTGGAAGTATTTTGGCTCATTATTGTTAACAGCATTCCTCCGGTTCATTAAAATTTGCTTATTCACAGCTTGAGGGTTTGTCTGGGCCACTTAACTCATTCACTGCCATTGACGTCTATAGACGTCAATTGAAAAACTTACGTTGACTGCCATTGACGTCTATAGACGTCAATTACGTTTTTCAATGGGAGGGGCTAGAATACAACCTCGGGCAACTTGAAAAACTGAAGCCCACCAGCAGTAAAAGTAGACCTGCAAGGAGGTGCAGGGTTTGCGCACGTAAGGGATTGCGCAGTGAAACAAAAATGTGGTGCAAGTCTTGTTGTGTGCCCTTGCATCCCGGAAAGTGTTATAATGATTACCACACAAAAGTGAATTATTCATTGTGAATAAATGTTTCACTATGTACATTTTATTTTTTCATATATTTGTAAATAAATTGTTTTGATAAAACATAACCTTTCTCAGTGTTATTTCTGTTTTATAGAAGTGAAAAACTATTTTATATGTTAGAGGTGTCACAAAGCAAGAAATATTAGTGTCAAAGGCACTTTTCTGCTTGAAATGTATTTTTCACAAAAAGCTCGTTTTCTCCCTTTTTTTGGTCAAAACAGGCATTTTTGGTGGAACCCACCTCTCTTCTACAGCTGATTACTAAAGAATGGAAAATGGTAGAAACAAGCTTTTTTTTTTTGGATGAAAGAAGAGAGTCTGTTCTTCATTTTGGTAGGTTCAGCGTTTATATGATCATAACACACAGTTTTCTGTGGCTCTTCAAAAATGAGTAAAAATGCTCAAAAACCCTGGCAGTGGGGAGTTACCTGATTTGAAAATGGCTGGCAGTGAATGAGTTAAGTGTCTTGATTCTCTTGTTTTTAGCCATTCTGTTGTAGATTCTGCTGTTCTATTGATCTTTATCTTGCTGCATGACCCAATTTGGACCAAGCATTACCTGTTGGACAGATGGCCTCACATTAGGCTGAATACTTTGAGTCACTGACTCATGGTTGAGTCGATGACTACAAGGTACCCTGGTCTTATGGCAGCAAAGCAATCCTAAATCATCACCCCTTCACCTCTGAGTTTGACATGTGGCAAGAGATGTTTGTGCATTGTGCATTATGACCAAACATCTCCACTTTGGTCTCATCTGTTTAGATGCAAACCTAAGCTGTGCTGTCATGTTCTTATTAGTGACAGGCACCTTTTATCTAGCAACCCTTCCAAAAAAAAAACATACTTGTTGTGTCTTTTTGTAATTGTGATATCATGAACTTTAACATTTAACATGCTAACTGAAGCCTGTAGAATGTGAGATATAGTTCTCTGGTTTTATACAGTTTCTAAGAGGATTGCGCAGCCAGATCTTAGGTTGAATTTGCTGGGCATCAACACACACCTGAATGCTCCAAACCACAGAACTGCCAAAACTGCTGCTTTTACAGAGGTGACCCCTGATGATCAAAAAGTCAAGCGCCTGGCTGCTACTTTCCTATGGAAGCAGTGCTTCATTTTTCACATGACTGTACATTTTATGTGTTAACCATTTTGTAAGGTACTCACTTTCTCCTGCAGAGTTGATTTTCACAATGTTCTCATGGCTGGTTTGAATCTCCTGCACAGAGGTGCCGTGCTGAACTAGCAGGCACCAACAACACAGAGAGCAGTCAGATATTTACTCAGTCTTTATTTATTCACCTACAGTCACTAGAGGTGGGAATCACCATACATCCCACGATACGATATTATCACAATACTTAACGCACGATACGATATTATTGCAATTTTTTAAAATATTTTGCGATATTCAGATTCTGTACATAAAGGTTTATCAATATTCATTTTATCTAATATCAAAGTCTCGCACTCAGTCTTTCTCTCATTTCAGTCAGTTTTATTGTTGACAAACTGAACAGTTTGTATTACAGTCTAGTCCAACTTAACTGAATGCAACCATCTGGTACAATTATAGCTATTCTGAACTATGCAATATGAAAACTATGCAGCCCCTTCAGCAACTGAAGAATTTGAAAGTAAATTAAAACAAAATATAATTTTACATTAAATAAAAAAAGTTTTAAACTTAGTTAAAATAAAACATGTCTTAAATTAAAATAAGTAAACTGTCATGTTTATTGCTGCCAAAAAACAGTTAAACACATTTGGACAGTGAAGGAATGTCAGGACTCTTGCTCAGAAAAAGGATCAACATGCTCTGAAGTCAGAGCACAAAAACCTTTTTTGTAACAAAATATCGATTTCTGCTGTCCCTGTATCGATACATTATTAGCAAACAAAATATCACGATATTACACAGTATCGATTTTTCCCCCACCCCTAACAGTCACAGTAAATTTACATATGAAGCACTAACCTATGAGAGAGAGGCCAAAATAACTTGGAATAAATTAGAAATAGGTGAAACGTGGCTTATCACACATTTAACTGATTTTCTAAATGTGTCTAGACTACTGTAATCTAAAAGAACATATTCAAGCTTAAAACATTTAGGGTCCGGATCTCCACAAGGTTTCAAACACTTATAAATTATCATTGCAATTTCAATTTGTTTATATCTTAGTTTTAGTTGGATCCTCACCAGCTCCCATTAAAAGTCACAATTTTTCATCAGTTTCAGATTCACAAAATACTTCATATAAAAAAACCATGCTCTGACCTGTAGACCATTACTCTTCATGTTAACTTTATTTATTATCATTGTTCAGACATCCTATAGAGCTGTGAGAAAAGAAAAATAACCAATAAATTGGATGCTTTCCCTAAAGCCAAAATAGACTCCCACATGAGCCCTATTCTAATGGATAATTGAGTATTTCAAGCTAATGTGAGCAGACAAGTGAAGAAAACCATTCTTTCGCTCCATTCAGTCAAAGGACGCTCTTCTATTCAGGCACACGTACGGCTCAGAGGAGAGCAAGGACATGTTTTCGTGTGAACATGGCTTTTTGTCCGACAGAGGCATTTGTTCGGCACAGAGAAGGGAGCACTTGAGTGATTTTACAAACGTGCGTTGCCACGCTGAACAGATTCCACACTCTGAATACCACAGTGCTTCTTTTCAGTTAGAAAGAAAGTGTGAGTTCGTCCTCCCGTAATGCTTCAGGCTGTCTGTGTCTTGCTGATTTAGTGCCTGCACATCAGCTAAAACAGGTGATAAAAAGTCAAACGAGCCGAACGATAAAGCGCAACCGAAAACATCAAAGAAAGGTTGCACGTACAAAAGTTTGATGGGATTATTTAGTGCCGACATTGGCTTTGTCCTCATATTTTGCACTCATATTTCTGTCACTGATGTTGTCCGGTGAGAGGCGAGGAGAAAAATACTGGCTGACATTGATTTTTTTTCTTTTAAACATCATTTTTTGGGCCTTTTTGCCTTTGTTAGATTGGCGAAGGGAAGAATAGACAGTTGGATAGTAAGGTAGGTGGTTTGATTCCTGGCTTCTCCAGTCTGCATTATAAAAGTATCCTTGGGCAAGACACTGAACTCCAAGTTACTTTCCGATATATACATGTGTGTAAATGTTAGAAGAGAAAGAACTTGCATGAATACGGCATGTTGTATAAAGCGCTTTGAATGCTCAAGAAGGGCATGAACTAGTTTGCAGAGAATACTGTTCTTCCAGAGGAAAGAAGGGAACCAGCTTAAGTCAGGGTGTCAAGACTTTCGCAAACTCAGCACTAACCTTGAGTCCTTTTTATTATTTTTGACAACCTTTGTTTAAATCTGATTTCTTTGCAGGCTGCCACGGATGATTAATGGTGAAATGCAACATGCATTTAGCAAAAGACATGTCAGTGGTTGTAAAAAAAATAAAGGGAAAGTATGCAACATATAAATAATAAAACCAATTCAATATTTTATTGTTAAATTTTGAGCACAACTAAAACTCTGAAGTGGCAATAATATCATTTTTTAAAGCTCATGACTTTATTTTTTTTTCTTCAACCATTCATTCATAGGAGTAAAGGCCTTCATCGGGTCATGAAACATTAAGCACAACACTAATAATTAAAGAAACCTACCACCTGCAAACCAGACCTCTGCTCTCCGACCTCTCCACAATCCTGACCCTTTCAGCTTCCTCGAATTCCAACAACGCCGCAGCCCCAAAGCACTCCTGACAGTGGACGTTTAGGTTCTTGGCAAGCGGCATTTTCACGGTCAGTGTGGGGCCCACAGTGCTCTGAACAAAACATCTATCTGTTCAGCCGAGCGACTCTAGCAGAATGACTGTATCTTTAATGTGTGTGAAAGACGATTTAGCAGAAAAATCAGGAACAAGATAATAAATGTAAACCCTGCAGCTGAAGGGTTGATGTCAATTGGCATCAATCCCACGAGATCAACACAATATCTCCCTGAAATCAGAAAAATAACAGGGATTAGCCTGCCCCTATCTGTGGAATTCAATTTGACAGGCTGGATTACATGGATATCTTGCACTGAAACATGTTATCTGTGTTGTCAGCGTGTCGTCTCTTGACAGGGTAAGACAGTCTGGTGTGCTCAAGTTCAAAGTCTTAAAATGACCCATAATAAATAGTTAGGATGGGGCTAAAGCTGTCATTTTTGAAAACAATTCAAGGATTATATTGCCCCACGACTCCCGCCTCTTCCCTCAGGCACATACCGATGGACTCTGGTCAATGGGAACAATGCAATGGAAGAGATGCAAAGTTTGCCTCGCAAAACAAGCAGCATGTCAAGCACACGCGGCAGGAAAGCACTTTGATGCGAGACTTGACAGGTTAAAGCTGTGAAATGTCTCATAAAGAATCTCAGGTGGTCCAGAGGCGCTTCAGTGATTCACCGCACATTTTCCATCAAGCAGGGCATAAACTTGGGCCTTAAATGTTCTCACAAGCACCAACACAATGAACATTTTCAACACTATATTTACAAGAACATTAAACTTTTCCTGAGCAAAAACAACCATAACCATCAGTACATACCTAATATTAGCATTTATTTCCAATGCTAACCCTGACACAGCGCTGTATCCACTGACTTTTATTTACAAAGCATCCATAATGCGCAAGCAGATATTCCAAAATAGTACTTAAAACACTCCTCCCACTCCCTCTGAGGCACAGAAGGCAAAACAGTAATAAAATCAATAAACCGACCTTGAAAAAGCAGCACAGTTAAGAGGGAGGAGAGGCAGATATGAAAGTTCATCCTGGGACGCCTGGAACGACAACAAAAGGGACACTTAGCCAGAATGCAAAGTAAAAGCACTAAAATGCACATATATCTGGGGGGGTTTTCTTGTTCACGAGTGAAAGTCTTTTGTTATTCTCAAGGTGAAAAAAACTTTAGCAATATAATCCATCAGACAGACAAAATGTCAGAGACACTGGCAAAGGAGCCAGAAATTGTGAGAAAGGTTTTTTTGTGAGCCGTTTTTGTGTTATACGGAAAACCACTTAAGCCTTGACACAATTCAGGAAATGTGCTATAGTGCTAGCCAAGGGACATGAGGACAAGTCTGTGTAACCCTACCAAGTAAAAATGAAAAAGTCATCAGCAACAGGGCACAACTACATTCGATCAGGGGGGCCAGGGGGTAAGTAACCCAAGACTGACTGCACTGTTACCATATTTTCATAGCTAAGTGTAACTAAGTGGTTGAACTTTGGCCTTTCAAAGAGTGTCCATAGAGAAAAACCAGGGTGGTTGCAAAAACTTTTTAAAATATTTTCATACTATGCCTTAATAATTTTTCCTCAAACCTGATGCTGGGATCTACCTTTACTCTCATCAAGTTCACCATTCTCAGTGTGGGAATGACCCTAAACGTCCAGACATAATTTAGGAGAATTTAGAAGCTCTGTTTTGGTATTATTACCCTGGGAAAAGTGGCCTAACAGCATAATGTTGCCCTCAGGCAACAAACCACTAAATTCTATTTTGGTTATTAAATTAAAACAAAATCCAATACACTTCTTCAGATATTCGTCTACACGCCCAGAATTTTTTATTTAGTTATTTCAACTAATTCTACAGTGTAATAAACAAAAACACATGTGCCATTCTGAGAGACAGGACAAAACAACTGAGCATCGTTTAAAAGCTACAGGCTACCGGAATATTGTTGCTGACCATGTCCGTCCCCTTAAGACCACAGTCTCCCCATGTCGCAAAGCTCAGATCAAACTGGATCCTTGAATATAACAATACTCAGCACACATAACTGTACTCAACTGGCCTCCAGAGTCACCAGCTCTTAATTCAGAAAAGAACCTTTGGGATGTGGTGGAGCGAGAGATTCACATCGTGGATATACAGCTAACAAATGTGAAGCAACTGCATCATGCAATTGCTGCACATTTATTTAAGTGGGTCTAAGCCAGTACCAGCCAGGTATACCTAATAAAGTGGCCAGTGAACGTAACTCACTTAACAAAGGTATCTTGATACCAGCATGTATACATATAAGTGTTTTGTCTGGGTTAAAAAGAATCCCATACGTTCCAAATAAAGCTCTTCAAGCAGGGGGGGGGGGGGGGATTCCAACAAGATACGAGCTATGTAAATATGTGTGTTTGAGAGTGTAATCCATGTTTACCACAGTGGTCACCCAGGAGCTGGGATACCAGAATATGCTGACATAGCCCCACGGCCATCTACAAACCCACTGATTATGATTTGATTACACATGCCAACTGTTAAGCAAGCATACAACCTGACCTCAGGTTAGCCGCACCATTACAATGACAGTCACATGTTGTGACTGTTTGATACACATACAATGTTAAGGGGGATGCATATAATATCTGATTAACTCTGGGAGCTGATAAGCAGGGCTAAAATATCCTTCCTGTGGCTGAAAAGACTGTGTGTGGTCCAACAGGTATGCATATTATAGAGACTAATATTTCCCTAGAAAGTAACCTTATACGGGCATTCCTTTCTTATGGGGACAAAACACAACACTCCTTAAAGGCAGTGGCCTTTAAAGTAAAGACTGCTTTAAGATTAGCAGTTCTAATTAATGTTAGAGCACATTTAAACAACTCAGTGTAAGTTAATGTTATATCCAATTAAATCATGGTTATATAATTGTGTGTGGACTTGCTCCAACAAAAGCCCACTATGCCTGTGGGATCTGACATTTTTGTGGGGACCAAAATGCTGGATCCCAAAAGCTTACATAGCTGGCCGAAGGTTAATACTTGACTTTAGGTATTCAGTAATGACATCTATGGTTAGGGTAAGGGGGCGTGGCATGTATTATGTAAGTGACAGGTCCCCACAAAGATAGCCGTACTAAAATATGTGTATCTGTGTATAGGTAGACCAGAGAAACCCTCTGTACAGGTAAAGCCGCGTGTATTTCTGAGACAGGGATGTGATTGTGTGCAGGATGGAGCCCCTCTTTAAGAGGAGTCTGTGTGTCTGTGATACAGATCTGCAGAGCTGACATGGTGTGGCTGTCTGAGAAGGCACGTGCTGATAAACATCAAGAAAAAGCTATTGATGCTCATTTTGTGCACTCGCTGGTACGTCTTGCTGACAACAGATTTCATTACTTCCACGGGGGTGCAGCTTAGAGCGCCCATGCTTGCACAGGGAAGCAGCCGACCATGCCGGCATATAAAAGACACTTTTACAGTAAACGTGTGTAGTGCGCACACCTGTCTCAAAATTGGCTTCTTCTTCACAAGCATTCCTGCCCTCCCCGAGTCTGCGTGCCAGCGAACAGCTTCTCAGCTGTCTGCTCTGGAATAGTGGTTCCAGCTAAATGAGCAAAACTGCACAGATCAGCCTGTCAGGGGAGTGAAAAGCTAATTAAAGTGCTACACTCTCCTAACCTAATGTCTTTCATATTTCTTATGTGAATGGGATGATTAACCCATAAAATATTAGCGCTCAATTTCAGTGGTAAAATAATGGAGGAAGGGCCAAGTCAAGCTTTCCCACCAAACTGTATGCTTGGTGGTAAATTGCCTTCATGCTGTATAATTAGAAAGGAGCACCAGTTTTTGAACAAGCTTCATAGAAACGGCAGAGATCTTGTAACCTGTACTTGGGAGTGAGTGTGTTACTCTAAGAAACATCCTGACAGTGTAAATCATTTTAGGGTGACTCACCTGAAACAGCTGCTTTAAAAACAGCAGAGAGCAAATGTGAAAAACTGTGCAGCACGGCAGTGATTAAAAGCCACAAAATGCTTTGGTATGTACCCACTGTAGCGATGTGTTGCTCTAACAAGTCGGAAACCACACACAGACAGACAGAGGATGCAGTCTCTGATGGGATTTTGAGGCAGCTTATCATCAGTTCCCAGTTAATCAAGCTAAATAAGATTATTGTTTAGAATAATTTGCAGCAAATCCAGTTTGTGCAAATAAGAACTCATTTTATTTTATTTTTTATGTTGTGTGTCATTGAGTTTATTGATACACACTCTGACAAGCCAGATCATTAGGTACACACTTTGCCAGTTTCTGCCCCTAGATTACTTAATTCTTTGTGGCACAGATTCCAAGGTGCCACAAGCATTCCCTAAGAGATTTTGGCCCATACTGGCATTTTAGCACAGCTGCTGCAGATTTGTTGGATACATATCTCTCATTCCTCCACATCCCAAAAGGTGTTCTACTGGATAGAGATTTGGTGACTGTGAGAAACCAGTTTGAGTGATTTGAGCTTTGTCATCCTGCTGGAAGAAGCCATCAGAAGATGGGTACACTGGGGCCATAAAGCGATAGACATGGTCAACAACAGGTAGGTTACTGCATTTAAATGATGCTCAGTTTGTACTTAGGGGCCCAAAGTGTGTCAAGAAAATATCCCCAACATCATTACACCAACAGCAGTTTGAACATATAACACAAGGCAGGAAGGACCCATGCTTTCATATTGTTTAAATGCTGACCCTTCCAAATATCACAGCAAAAATTGAGACTTATCAGTCGAGATATTTCCCAATCTTCTGTTGTCCAATTGTGATGACCATGTGCAAATGTGTGATCTTCTGCTGCTGTTGCCCAAGAGATGCTCTTCGGCACACCTTGGTTTTAACAACTAGTTATTTACTGTAGTTTTCCTATCATTTTAAAGCAATTTATTGCACCCATCTCCTTCAAGATTTATTATCGTGCATACCTTTGCTATACCAAGTGGTTATCTGTTGCCTTTGTATCAGCTTGAAGCAGTAGAGCACCTTTGGGTTCACTCTGTAAACACTGCAGGGAAATGTCAGGTGATTTGAGCTTCAGGAGGCTCCTTTGACCACTTCTACATGTCGAAATACTCTGAGCTGCTTCTGTGTGATTGGCTCATTAGATATTCGTGTTGGGGGGGGGGAGATTAAGGTGCACCTTACAAATTTAGCGGGGAATATATTCAAATGCCTGGGATAAAACGTCGCTAAATTATTAGCATTATTTAACGGTAGCAGAGTTTACAGCGGTGGGTTAAATGTGTTTAATTTTCCCTCTGGCCTGAACCTCTAATCAAGTCTGTCCACACCTGGTCACTGTTCCGCGTATGGCAGGTTTAAAGTCAGGTACAAGGTCCTAGCATGCTAACATTACAGTCAAAAATGGAAAGGCAGGTTTCGTCAGTATGCATATCCAAAGTGGTATTCCTTAAACCTTTTAAGCAATCTCGTAAATTCCTTTAGGTTACATTAAAAAAAAAAAATCATTGTACAGTAACTTGTTAACTCAAACAGCAAACTTACTAAACTGCTACAGAAAGTCAACCGTCACCAGCACATCCAAACCCACGCACCGATAAATCGTCTCCTCGCCGACCGCAGATTTTTCTCCTTTAAGCTGGAGCGCGTCTTCCGCAGACCGGTCCTCTCCGTCCTAACACCACCTTGTTTCCGCACTGATTTGATTTAATGAGGCGCTTTGCCTCCGACCAGAGAGGGAGCTGCGACCCCACCTACCCGACATGCCTATCCCTGAGGTACCTGCACAGATGAGTACTTCACATGACCTCCTCCCATCTCCAACAGGTACGAAAACGGAGTGGCTTAGATAGTTTTACATCCTGGTACCACTTAAGACACATGAAACTACAGAGGCATTAAAGTTAAACTTTTTCCCTTTGGTTTACTGTATAGAAAGCTTTAGTAATCCATCAGCTTAAAAGAACACAAACATCGCTGTATTGTCTTTTTTCCACAAAGTTTTACATAAAACTCAAACATGTCAAAACAGAAGTGAGTCAGTGTGAACATCTCACCTGAACAGGTTATTACGACTCAATAAAGGAACAGATGGCAGCACAGCATGGGCCACAACACTTACAGAAGACACACAAAGATAAAGAGAGCTGAACATCTCTTGTTGCTGAATTTTGGCATTTTTTTCCAGAGGAAAAGCAAACAAAAAAAATAACTTCAGCTTAACCAAAAATTCAAAACATAAGTAAAAGAGGCACATAGAGTAGAATCTCACAGATAAGGGAACAAAATTAAAAGGTACAAAGAAATACGGAGAAAGCAAACACAAGCTGGTTGGCAGCTTCTGGAGACCAGATTCAGTTTGGGAGAAACAATCTGGGAAAGAACAACAACCTTGATTTCAAAAACAGGATTCAACAATGTTGTTTATCATATTTCTTCTGTCCAACAAACATTTGGATCAGCGAAAGCTGCAGCTTCATCAGCTCTTCCAGCTCATCGATCTGTGGAAGAGAAAAGCAAATAAAGCAGTCGCTCGTTTGCATTTAATTTTAGAGAAAAATATAAAAACATTTTGTAGTATTAACAAAAGCATTTATAAAATAGTGCCATTTAAGATCTTTTAATGTTAATCAAAACTGTGAGATCAACTCTGACCTTGGCCTGCAGGCTCAGACAGCAGCAGCCTGAGGTCTTAAGGGCTAGGATTTGAATGAGAGCGGAAAGAGAATCAGAGCACAGCAAAACGTCATGTCCAAAGAAATCCAAACACTTGTCAGTTCAGGTGAAAACGATTCAGTTTCTAATCTAAAACATACACACCATCACTGTTGGAAGTATTTTGGATTGGTGGCTTTATTTGCTCAGTAATCTCCTTCACTGGTTCTCCTGAAGAACAAAAAACAATGACCCAGTCCTGTTATCAATTAAATACTTGATACACATCTTTTTACCAACCTAAATATACTTGAGCAAAGTAAAATACGGCACTTAAAAAATCTCACATTATTTTGGATACGTTTTGTCAGTTCTCTTTACACTAAAAAGAAACCAGTAACTTAATCCTACAATCACAATCTTATTACGAACCACAGGCCGATGCTGCAGAAATATTCATCTTCTCTTCCGGATGCTGGGATATTGCATCCACAGTATTTGCCAGCACTGTGGTGCTCACTGGCTCTTTTTGGTTTTCGGGTACCGATTTGGGCTTAGAGCCGTCTGGTGCGGCTGCAGTGTTGACAGATGTGCTGCTGCCAGTTTTGTCAGTCTTCTGGGTCGAGGTTGTGCAAGGGTTACTTCTCCTCTGGGCATGTAATGCTTCTGAGATCATGTCAGTGACGTTTCCCCCGCCCTTCTCAGCGGGCAGAGTGAGTGAGAGCACGTTAGCAGAGCCATCAAAGTGCTGGACTGTGGCGAGTACCCCATCCAAGACCGCGTTTTGAAATATCAGCTGCACTTCCTGAGGCCACTCTGCTGGAAAGTTCTCCTTACCTATCAATAAACATGAGGCAGTGCGACACGAGTCAGTAAACTAGCAAAGCCCAGAAAATGACAAAGAATACTTGTGCTGCCTTACCAGCAAGAGTGCAGCGAGTGATCTGAAAGGGAAGCTCCAGCGGGTTGCTGGGGATGGGCAAGATCCGGGAGTATGGCACCTTCTCACTGTTGCCATAGTCTGCATAGAGGACACTCACCTCTTTCTCACCAACTTCTAGGATTACTGCACGGTACCAGTTATTGTCAGCTGGAAAAAAAGAAGTCTAAGTCTATATTTTTTTTTGTAGTCACAGGAATTCCAACACAATTTAGAAAGAAAAATTGTCAAACTACTCAGCATTGAATGAAATATTACATTTATCCTCATTGGACTAACATATAGAACTCCTCTGACCTTACAAGCACTAAAAGCTCAATGAAAACAGACCTGCTGTAAGCTGGACTGTGGAATGTAACCCCAGCTAAAGCCTACTCCGTGTATACTGTTTAAAGCCACACACACACACACACACACACACACACACACACACACACACACACACACACACACACACACACACACACACACACACACACACACACACACACACACACACACACAGTGTAATTATACCTACTAGAAGACATGAAATTACCAGCTTAGCTCTGTAAGAGCAAGAATTTCAGGTGGGGTTTCCAGAGCAGACCGCCAGCAATGAAAACTGGATGTACACTAACAGGATTAGTGTAACAGCAATTTTGTCCTCACTTGATTTTTTCTTGTTACCATGTTTATATTATTTATTAAATGAAAATTAGTAAACAACATTTCCTCAAAGCATTATGAGATGTGAAAATTAGTCTCCCTCAATCAAGCAAGGCGAAATATTTAAAATTAGATTATCTGTGAATATCTCATTCAGGACTAGCCTTCAAGTTCCATCCAACAACTTTTGTGAGAACCCATTTGCCCCCTTGTGGCTAGAAACAGTTACTGCATTGCCTGCGAACGGTGAACTAGTGCTGCTCTCTGTGTGTATAGCAGGGTTACAGTGACCTAAAAATCCAAACTAGGTGAGGAAAAAAACCTAACCGAAATTAAACAAAAACAAAAAACCCTGGCACATTTGAAAGAACCCCACCTGAGAACTGAGCACAACAAGCAGCCCCAGGAGTTGGTTTGCCCTTTACAGCTGTGGACAAGGTGGCCTGGCTGTTGCAGTAGACAGCCAGCTCCACCATCACCTCCTGAAGCTTTTGTTGATCCACTACAGAAATAAATCAATAAATAAACAAACAAACACAAGCATAGAGAGCAATTAGATAAGACACAGCAAGGTCTATGTTATGTACATGCATTTTATAAGACAGTAGAAGACAACTGTTTCAACCTTGAGCAGGACCCAGCAGATAAAAGATGGAAGGATTAATGATGCCCGCAAAATAAGGCTGAAAGGCATCACTGAGCGGCAGCTCCACAGTCTTCCACTCCACTGGAAAAGATGGCACTGAAACCAGAATGCAACATTATAAATAAGCCTCCTAAATCACCACCAGCATCTTGAGGACTTCCTCTCTTTGGCTGACCTTCTGTGGACACTGCAGTCCATCCTTCAGCTGGTATCTCTTTGAAATTAACTTCTGTCTGACTGGAGACTTGAGTTTCTAAGGGATCTTGCTCATTTGTCTTCACACTTTGTTTGGTTGCAGAGCCTGTTGTTCCATGTGTTTCTCTGGCAATCTCTCCAGGAACTTTAGCTAGTTGCTCAGAAATTAAGGCAGCTGCCACATTTACTCCTCTGCTTTCCAGCTCCACACCGTAGCCCTGTTCAGTGACAGAGAGGACACGTGCAGAGAGCTGCTCACCATACACCTGAGTCTGGAACCACAGCACAGCTTTACTGCTCCACTCTGATCCAAGAGGCTCCACGCCTAAAAATCAAACACACACCACTCAGTATAATCTACCCTTTAAATTTTTGTATTTTTTTAATTCAAACGTGAACAAACTTCCATCTGGCTTTCACACAGTTCCAAAGCTATAATGCAGTCTCTCCATGAATGTGCCAAAATATATGACAATTTCTCACATTTCAAATATGCTTCATATTGTGAAACAGAGCTCTCAACCTCACACACACACACACACACACACACACACACACACACACACACACACTACCTGTGAGCCAGCAGCGAACTGCCTGGAAGGGTAGAGTCAGTAGCTGGGCTGTAATGGATCGAAGGTGGCCCTTTTCAACTGTCAAGCTGTAGCCATAGTCCACAAAGTTCACAGCTACCTTGTCATCAGACAGCCCCGTCACCATAGCCCGACACCACGCTCCATCCCCTGGGGAACAAACAGCACATCATGTCCCATAAATGCCCCAAACACAAAGAAAGACAAGATTCATCATGAGTGGATTTAGATCACAGTGTGGGGAAAAAGCAGCTATAATAAAAACCCCAGAACATTTAACTGACAATAAAGTGTGGTTTGTGTTATGTTTTAGCAATCGGCTGCTGAGCTGATGACATTTATAAAGTCAGTGGTACAGCAGATGGTCTCACCAGGTAACAGGGCACAACAGGGCTCTCCCACCTTGGGCTCGAAAGGTGACGCATCAGCCTCACAATGCTGCTTTAACTGAGCCCCCAGCTCTTTCAGGCGCTGGTGGTCTGACAAACACACAGATAACACATGCATGCATCAATAAATGAATCCTCTGACTCATGCTGTTACTCTCTTCATACTGGATATTTATAGCTTAATTACTGGCATTTTATTTGCAGTATTGTTTTGCATTTTTGCTTGCTTGTAAACACCATGGTGGGGTTGCCCACCTCATCATATTGTTTGTTCTGCTTACAAAGACAAAAGACCCAGACTACCATCCACTCTCTTCTGCTTATTTATTACTGTGGTCTCATTAAAAGTATCCTTAATTTTCTTTTCACTTCTGTTTTTATTTCCTTGATATAAAATATCTGAATGTTTTTTCACTAAATAAAACAAGCCTTTGCTAACATTTATCCTTACACTGGTGGTGCTAATGCAACTGTACATTTTTACAATATATGGAAAATATTGCAGAATAATTACATGACTGAAAATCTGATAGATTTGCTGCCTTTAAAAATCTAAAAATAACTAGTTACTAACGAAAAGTCTCTGTATATTTGCCGAGACAATGCTGCTATGGGTAAAAATGGCGGCTATTTAGGCTAAAGAAACAATACCTGTAGGACTGTCAATGCGGCAGTAAAACGCTGCTGGGTTCCCAGCCACGACAGTGACTAACAGTGCCACCGCCTGGCTGTTGCAAGGAAGCTCAGTACAAGACCAAACCAGAGGCTCACATGCTGGGAGAAACGAAGCCAAATCACATATACACTTAATCAAGTTATAAAGTACTTTGGTTATTCATGTCTAACTTATCCACAAGCAAGTGGTGACTATGGCAGGTAAATTTATGACCACAAGAAGAAAATCCATGTCAATGTCACAGGCCTCTGCCAAAAAGGAATATTTGCTTCAGGTTTTCAGTTCTACATCATCATCATTTCCCCCAAGATGCATCAAATGAATCCAAATTAATCTCCCCATTAAAAAAAAAAAAACCCAAACAAACTAAAAACCCAATAAAACCATTACTTTCAGATGCATCATACCTTGGGCCTCTGCAGTAACCACCGTCTCATTATCAGTAGTAACAGCACAAGGTGCAGCGTAACCTGCGGATATCAGCAATTCAGCTATATTGGCCTGTGGATCGCTGGACTCATCAATCATGGTCACCAATGCCTTGCCCCCATGTGCACCCTGGATTTCAATGTGCAGTATTCGGTTTGACACTCTTCGCTGCAGAGCCAGAAGGCAGTCCTCCGGCCAGCTCTCCCCAACAGGCTGAACCCCTGGAATGGAAACACCGCCCCCAAAAACAACAGAGGGACACACTAATCATGCGTTTCTGTATTATTTTCTCATTTAAAAAAAAGACAACACCAAAGAAATGTAGTGTTTTTAAGTCAAAGTATACAAGTAACTTTAAGTAAAAATAGGTGAAAAAAATTAAATGACATTTGGCATAAAACTGAGCTCTCTCACATTCACAGCTTAACACGCTTAAGAATTGCTAAGCACTCAAAATCTACTGCATAGTGGAAAAAATACCTGCTAGACCACATGGAATAGCCTGCATGGGAAGGCGTAAGAGTGAGGAAGCGATGGGTCTAAGGTGGCCTAACCCGACCTCCTCAGAGTTGCCAAAATCAAGGTACCCCACACAGACACGTTCCTCTGATGAATAAGCCAGAATCTTAGCCCTGTACCATTGCTTGTCCTCTGGAGAGAAAACACGAAGAGCCAGAAAGTACATTTATTACACCATTTTAAAAAACACACCATCTCTGAATTAGCTTGTTAAATACATTTCAGGCACAGGACACTTTGAAATCAAATAATGATAAAAGTAGAGCTGGGCGATATGAGATTTTTTCATATCACGATATGTTTTTTTCATTTCAGGCGATAACGATATCTATCACGATATAAGCCAAATAACTATATTTGTAAGATTTAAATGTGCCGTTGCTCACAAGTAAAATGTGAAATAATCAGCAGCTTGTTTTTATTTAAATATTTATTTCCCATAATAAGTTCAACAGGGTAGATGTACTTAAGGAACATGAGACTTTTTCAGATAAATAAAGGCAAATATTGCAAACTACACAAAAGGCAGCCGCTAAAGCGTTTAAGTTTCAAAATAGAACAAACGAAACAGACTAAATTGTCAATTCCACTTAGAAACAAAATATTAATTCTAAAAATAAATCTTAGTTTGTTTTACAGAATAACAGACAAAACTGACTAACTTTCGTCAGTATCAAATAAACTGAGAACTAAAAGGAAATTCTCAATCTCTCCTTGTTGTATAGCTGAGCTTTTCAAACAGTTTTAACAGTTACTTTAGTCTGACAAAAGCCGAATGACGAATTAGCGCTTCCAGTCAGAGACTGAGGCTACGTCCACACGTACACGGGTATTTTTGAAAACTGAGATTTTCCGTTTTCGTTTTAAAAAATAATCCCATCCACACGTAAAGGCAGAAATGAAGGAAAACGCTGCTATGAACATGCCAAAGCAGCAGGTGGCGCTAGATTCCTAACCGTGCAGAAATGTGCAGAAATCAGAAGTCTAGAAGCCTCGGTGGGAAAAAGTAAACAAAGCTGGGGCATAGAAGCAGAACCGAGTCGTATGTGTGGAGGGACAGTAACTGTGTGTGTGTATATGTAAGCATTTAAATACTGCAGAGAGTAGAATTAACAGTAACAGTATTGTAGAAATTTATTTCACTGAAACAATAACGTGGCGCACAGTGTGACGTCAAAAAATGTGCACACCTTTGACGCTGCGTTTTCTCCGTTTTTCTATCCATCCATCCATTCGCTTCCGCTTATCCTTTTCAGGGTCGCGGGGGGCGCTGGAGCCTATCCCAGCTGTCATAGGGCGAGAGGCAGGGTACACCCTGGACAGGTCGCCAGTCCGTCAATTAACCTATCCCCTCAAGCTGCATGTCTTTGGACGGTGGGAGGAAGCCGGAGTACCCGGAGGGAACCCACGCAAACACGGGGAGAACATGCAAACTCCACACAGAAAGACCCCGGCCTGATGTTGGAATTGAACTCAGGACCTTCTTGCTGTGCGGCAACAGTGCTAACCACCGTGCCACCGTGCTGCCCTCTTTTCTAGTCCCTAAGGACCCCTGTCATCCACCCATTCACACACACATTCACACACTGGTGATGGCAAGCTACAATGTAGCCACAGCCACCCTGGGGCGCACTGACAGAGGCGAGGTTGCCGGACACTGGCGCCACCGGGCCCTCTGACCACCACCAGTAGGCAACGGGTGAAGTGTCTTGCCCAAGGACACAACGACCGAGACTGTCCAAGTCGGGGCTCGAACCGGCAACCTTCCGATTACAAGGCGAACTCCCAACTCTTGAGCCACGATCGCCCCATGTTTTTCTAGTCAACACGTAAATGCAAAAACGGAGTTTTTAAAAATCTTTGTTTTCAGTGACCAAAAACGCCGTTTACGTGTGGACGAAAGGTGCAAACGCATAGAAAAATCTGCGTTTTCAAAAATACCCGGGTACGTGTGGACGTAGCGCATGCACCAGTTTATTGTATTTCCAGACTTGCTTTCGGCACAATTTACAGTGCACGCTACTCTGTTTTTTGTCAGACTTGAAATAGCCGAAATACCTTCACACTACGGAACTTCTATGGCTCTTCCGTTCGACAATCTCTCCGGCATTGGAACCATCATCTGTTTTCTCTTCGGTCACGCTCGGTTGATTTTTCTAGTCGGCACACTCATTTCCTCCATTACCCGGGCGGTACGGTGGCTGGCTGCTTCCCAAACAAATACACATGTGCGGCTTGGCACTTGTGCTGTACGTAACAAGTCACGTGACGTGACGCTGCGGCTGTGATTGGTTTGGCTCTGCGCTACGTAATTTGGATTGGCTGTTCTTTTTTTTCCTTTTTCTTTTTTTTTTTAAGAGGACAAGAGCGACGAGGTCTATCGCGATACATATCGTTATCGTTCTATCGCCCAGCTCTAGATAAAAGTATTTAATTTTTCAAATACAAATATTTAACTCCACAGCATTCAGTAGCTCCAAATCATGTTGTGTAAAAACAAGTCAAACACTAGGACTGACAGAAATTGAAACCTCGAACCACTGAGGGGATCAATTTGACCCCATCCCACAACAACATCACCAAAGATGAAGATCAATCGATGAAAAAAAAAAAAAACAAACACAAAAACAACAACAAAATACTCAATTACTAGAATAATCAACAGCTGTAGCCCTAATGATTAGGTTTTACTTTAACAGGGTTTAAAAAGACCCCTCTGACGATTCTAGTGTTCACTACAATACTGCTGTACAGCTTACAACAGTTTTCATAGCCAGCTATAGCGTCATACTCCCATTGTAAAACATTAATAGGTACTAAAATGTTATACCTGAGAACTGGGCACAGCACACTGTGGTGGGAGCTGGTCTAAAGTTCTGTGGGGTTGCAACCTGAGAGCAGTGTTCCCTCAGCTTTAACTGCAAATCCTGAATCAGTCCTGCAAACCAAAGTCTCAGCACAGGTTAAAGGTATATAAAAAGGTTGAGTGATTTAAGTTGCATTAATAGTTCAGCAACAGCTTCTCACCAGCGTTCTCCACCTTTTGCACGATAAGTTCAGTGGGTGACTGGAAGTGGGTGACCACAACAGAGAGCTGATCACCCACTGCTTGTGTTATTGGCTCTGGTAGTTGTGCCCAGGTATTGTCATCTTTTCCATCAGAGAGGCACCGGAAGTTTTCCAAAGATGCGCTCATCATGGCATCTGGGGAAGAAAAAGAAAAAAAAATGGTTACAAAAACACATTTTAAATGTTACAAATTGCACTGACTGAGGATGTTGTATATGAATCTTACTGATATCTTGCACAGTTGGCACGATGTTAACTGGCTCTTTATCTGCATAGCCGTGTTCAAGGAGGAACGTGTTCAACTGTTTTCCTAAAAGAAAGAGACCGGGCGAGAGCTGGGCTTAAACATTTTAACTTCAGTAGATCCTTTAAATGTGCATCTCTGTTTTATATAAGTCACCCATGGAAAGCAGAATATCCACAGCATGAATGCGACCGTCTTCTACAGTTTCCACCAGCCTAACTGTGACAATCTTGCCAGCCAGCAGCTGTCTCACAGCAATGCAGCACTCGCCTGACCAGCTCCCCGCCACCGGCACAACCCCTGTGATACGACACTCCATTGCCTGCAAATAAAAGAGCCAAGGACCAAATTTAAAATGCCAGCATGTCACAGGGAATGTATTAACTGTGCAAATATGCACCCACACATGGGCAAAAAGGCTTGATGTCAGCCGTCAGGGCTCTGATCCTATCCACAGGGACATTTTCTTCATTGCCAAAGTCAATGTAAAGGACGTTAGCCATCTTATGGTCAGGAGCCAAAGTCTGTACAAGGCCTCGGTACCAGTTCTAGACACACACACACAAAAAGTGGGCCCAAGTCAAAACACAGCCAATGTAAATATTACAAATAGCAACCTGAGGACTTGCTTAAGAAGGCCTCGGCTCACCATATCACAGGAAAACTGAACCGCGCAAATCTCTCCAACACAGGGTACATGTGTTGTCACTGAGGAGCTGCAGTATGTTTTCTGAAGCTCTGTACTGATGCTCTGCAAAGATTCCAGCAACTCAGGGCTTTGAGGGACAAGGAAAAACCTGCTGGGGCTGAAGAACTCTACAACACGCGCCTAAAAACAGCAACAACCCAAATCACTCATTCTGGTATTTAATAACACACAAAAAATCTGCTTTTACTTTTGAAGCTTGAGGCAAACTGGATACATTTTACCTGGATGTCTGTTCCCTTGATGACTTTAGTTACATGCAAGTCCTTAAAATAAACCCTCTGGAGGCTAGACGATTCACCGTGCTTCAATATACAAATTTAAAAAAAATAATAACACAGATTACTTTCTTTAACTTAGTTTTGATTTCAAATTGTGCAAATGTGAAGCTTTCAACTTTTACTCGCATTAGCATATCAGTGAAGTATTGCAATTACCTTCAGCTCCCCCAGGCTGGCTCTGTCTTCTTTAGCTGGCACAGCCGCTGCTTCCACTGGTTTCCCTCTTTAGATTAAGATAAACAAACAACTTCACATTATTTATTGGGCATTCCATCTAATTTCATCTTATGCTGGTAAAACAAAAAATGGATATTTAAGCATTCATTAATATTAACAACTGTCAGCCAGAAGCACATTGTGTTGCCCAAGCTTACTTTACAGGCTCTGGATCAACGGCTTTGCACACATGTCTGTGGGTCTTCCAGTCTTCTGTCTGACAAGCCACTGAGCAGTAAGGCACCTTCTTACAACGCTTGCATCGAAAATTGCCTGTGAATGAACAGTTATTTTAGACTTTACTAAAATGCTTACACAAGAACAACAGCGCTGAAATGAGAGTGCAAATCACTAAAGATAACCAAAAAACAAAAACAAATTAAGAGCCTCTGGCTTAAAAAAACAAACAAAAACATGCTGCCAAATAAACACAATGCCACATTTAAACTGTCATATTACCTTGGTGACCACAGTAGTTGCAGAAATGCACAGTCAGAGATGGCTGACCAGATCCCAACAACTGTAAGGGGAAACAAAAATAGTACTGACTTTTACTTCTATTCAACAGTCTTCTACTTCTTTTGGAAACTCCTTTTAGAGCAGATCATCTGTCTCACTCTAACCCTCAATAGCTTCCTCCTTCGTCACACCAACCCTCTGCATGTTCTCCTTCAGTGCATCCTAACTTCCTCTGAGGTCTTCCTCTTTCTCCTGCCTTACACCTCCAAAATTATCCTGAGTCCAATATATCCACTATCCCTCCTCTGCCCATGCCATCTCAACCATGGCTCTCTAACTTTGTCCCTAAAGTGCTCAATCTGAGCACTCTCTTTGATATACTTATTTCTAATCAACCCCACACATATCTAGCAAACGACAAAACCATCAACAATACATACTCCAGATTTATCCCTGTTCACTGATGAATTTATGGGACCTGCAAAATGAAAGGAAGAAAAAAAACGAGCAAATTATTTTTACAGAATTATCAGATTCCTTCATTTTTAGTTTTATCGGTGAATAACAGCATAACTGCACATTTTGGAGGGTTTTTTGTTTTGTTTTTTTTACCGTCCCCAATGGCGCCTGATGGGAGGCGCACGGCTGGAGCGCTGGGCATGGTGAGGTGTCTTGGAGGAGGTAATGTACCGCAAACACCCGCTGGGATCGACGAAGGTTTCCTCAAAGGCAGGTTTGGTCGAACCACATTTGTCGAAAATGAGCGGTTCATTTCAGTACCTTTCAGTGTTATATAACAAATGACTGTATCAAGACATTATACTTAACTTATATCTGCACTTTAGCATTCTTAGCTAGCTAAAGGTTACTAAAGCTACGAGTCAAGGTCACATAATAATGCATTAGCAAACTATTTTTAAAAAATCACGTTAAACGAATAAAAACCGCCAGCAACACATCTGAAGAGCATTATTCTGTCAAATAATCCAATAAACGTAACGTTTTAGTGTACTTGTACACCGCAGACTCAATGCCGTACCTTGCACGTGTTGTTTGACCAGAAAGGGGAAAAAGTTGTGCTCATGCGCAGTAGCACCAGTGTCGCACAGTTCACAATGTTCACGAGCCCAAATCAAATCAAGTTTAGTTAACAATTACTGAAGCCGATATGTTGGCTTATTATTGAGAGGTTAGGAGGAAACATAGGAAAAGTAACTGGACTGAATAGCAAAAGATCAATAAAGTAAAACCTCTGGAAAATCTCTCAAGAAAATTTGAGGAAGTACCCCAAACCGGTTGCAGCCTGAGCCTGGTTCCAATGGAGTTTTTTTTTCCTGTTAAATTGAGTTTTTCCTTCTCACTGTCCCCAAAGTGCTTGCTTATAGGCCATCATTTCATTGTTGGGGTTTTCTCTGTTTTCAGTACCAGGAGTAGCACATTGTTTAGTACTTCATTACATCAGTGCAAGTCATTTGTTTAAAAGCAGTGTGCCCAGTGTTTGTTTTCATTTTCAATTTATTTATTTATTTTACATTTTATCTTTTACTTTTTAAAAACTATCTACATTAAAGACTAATCTAAAGCCATCGTCTGTGTATCTTTACATTTCCTTAGGATGCTTTGCCAGTAAAAAGTGTCATTCTTGTGTCATAAAGCCTATTTTACTTTAAGCACGAGCAAACCTTCTATGTGCCGTCAAAGCTAATTTAAAATGGACTGAGGCAAAATAAAAAACTGTCCTGCCATCAGACAAATCAAAATTTGAAATTCTTTTTGGAAAACATACATGTTCTTGGCTAAATCAGTACTCAGTTCAAAAGCATCCATCTCTGATGGTATGGGGGTGCTTAAGTGCCTATGGAGTTGGTAGTTTGTACATGTGGAAAGGCACCATGAGTTTTGAAATATATTTATATATATAGCTTTTAGAACAACATATGCTCATCCATTTTTCAGGGCTTTATATGTTTTAACACAACAACACTAGACTTTATATTCCAACTGTTAGGTATTTTAGCACTACGGTTAGCATTTACAGGATATTGTTTTATAGTGACATTATGCAGGAAAACTCTGTCATTCAATAAGGCCCCTTTGTTTTAGTTATTTTTCTCTTTGACCCAAGAATTGATGTGTGAGAATCACAGGCTGGTACAAGGTTGAAATACCACAGAGATCACTCCCTCAGCTACATTAGTTTCTTAATCTTTTAGACGCCTGTTGAAGGCCAAATGGTTTGTTTCAGATTTCACTAATGAAAGAACTCTTTGTTTTGTGCCTTGAAAATATGTCGCTGAGATAATCACAATTGTAGCTGAACTGATAAACTACACAAAGGATGCTTCTTCACCCAAGGGCAGGAAGACGCTCCCTTATCTTGGTCTGTACTGGTTTAAACTGATAATCTGCTGTCTCATGAATTTTACCCTCTATATAAACTGTTGTACTTGTGAATAAAGTTGAGTCAATTTGGGAAGACAATCTAAAGCAGTCTCTGTTTTCTTGTTCTCCCAAGCTGCTCCCGAGCTCGTACTAACACGCTGAATGGCATGCTTGAATATTACTTGAGAATATATTTGACTGTGTTACAGACTAAGGGACATTCTCTGCTGATAGGTGAAGGTACATTCTCTGCTGATAGACGTCCACGCCTCGAAGGAAGTCGATCCACGGATTAGGCCTTGGAAACCGTTTCCTTCACCAACCATTATAACAGCATCGCTTCATAGTAGAAGAGTGCAGGTACTGAAGTGGCCTGCCTCCAGTCCAGGTCTTTCACCAGCTGAAAACAGTATCATGAAAGGAGTGAAATGAAAATGTACAACAAAGATGACAGACAGACACAAATCGTACAGCATTCATCTCCCATAAGTCCAATAATTGATCCCCCTAGTTAACGAATGTTTATGGGCTCTTGTTAAAAGAAGTTTTGATGCCATCAAATTCAAAATCACCTTTTTATTCCTTTAAAAAGGTACATTTTTAAGATTTGAACATTTAATATATGTTGATTGTTCTACTGTGAATAAAATATGGGTTTATGAGATCTGCAAATCACTGCACTCAGTTTTTATTTACATTTTATACACCATCCCAACATCTTCAGAACTGGGGCTTTACTGTGCTCATATGCGCTCTTTCTGAATGTGTAACATATTATTAATTCTTCCAGAAAATAAACGTGGGTGTTGTAGATACCTGTAGTCAGGGCTGGGCTGTCCATGGGCTGGAGCCTATCCTGTATTTACGTCAGACAAACGTCATTTCTCACTGGGCTGTCATTGGTTCTCTTGCAGTGGCCATATTTGTTGATGTGTCATATCAAAGTGACTGACTTGTTGTGCGATCAGCTGGTAAGGCAGGGGAGGTTCAAAGTTCATTTTTACCCCGATTGTCTCCACATCGAAGCACACCATGGGGTTTTCCTTCTCGGTGGGTAACTTATAACAGCCTTTATTAAGCTTTCTTTGATATTTATGTTCGATGCTAGCGCTAGCTGCGCTAAGTCAAGCATGAGATGATTGGATTGTACGAGCTAACACAAGGCTTATCAGTGTAGCTTAGCTTTCTAGGCTAACTGCCCGCTTACAGTTTGTCAGTCTGTAGTTTAGCGTTAAACCTATTGTTAGTAGCTATATTTTACTCACAGGGTGTTCTATGTCGTACGCCAGTCTTTCTTTTCCTTTCGTTTTCATAGCCCTGTCAAGGCAAAATCAATAGCTAGCGAGCTAAAGCCATCAAAGGTGTTGCTAACGTTAAATGAAGCGAAATGTAGATTAATCAGCAGTAAACACAAGCGGGACGTCGGCCTGCTGCTTACAGCAAGCTCGGACACTTAACGGTATGTTTTAATAAGACTGACTGCCTACATTACAATAACTCCTGTGTTATTGCATGGCACCCGTCACTGGAGCATCTTCTGCATTGCATCTGTTAAAGCTGTTGCGCTTTTACTGCGTCAACAGAAGACGCCGTTTTGTAACTGCAGCCTTACATTTATGACTGCAGGGTAATGGTGAGCTTAATGCTTGTATGTATTAGTGTAAATAACATAAAGAAACTCCTCTTAGTTGGTATAAGAGCAGTGCTAGACGATGGTATTGAAAGAGGTGGGACAAATGAGGAGGATTTCGGGACATGAAACAGAAAAGGGGCGTCACGATTACACATTGTTAAAGGGAGAATAACTTAAAGGATCCCAGTTATTAATAATCATAGTAATGAATAACACGGTAAATGCTGAGAAAACGCTATTTAAATAAAAAAAATTGTAATTTAAGGCTTCAGACTCAGATAGGACGGCTTTGTTTACTAACCTTAAACCATTTAGAGCAAATCTGCTAGCAGACACATTTTCTTAAATTATAAACTGTCTTTAATTTCTTTTTCTCAGCCATTGCTGTTTTATTTCTTATTCTTTACGTTGTCTGGAGAGTATGCACGAGTCCCTTCTAAGTGTAATAAAAAGTGAAAGTGAATGAATTCATTAAACAGGATGTTTCTAATTGTGGGACTTCTGAATGCATGTATTTTGAAAGCAAGTTCAGGCTTTGCAGTAATCGTAAATGCCTATCTTATGTGTGTACCATGCTCTTCAAGCTGTATCTCACCACAGGTTTTTACAGGTCCACACCCCTTTGTGTGTGTCGCAGCAAATGAGGCTGTATGTTGGGAAATTCTTTGAGTTTAGGCTTCCTTTTGGTTGCATAATAAACTACAATGAGGAAATTTTAAGCTTAACAAGGAAGGGAAAACATGATAGTAATCCAGGTGCTGTATCTGTGACTTAAAGGAATTTCAGGTTGTTCACGGAAAAACTGCTGTGTTGGTGTGAATAAAACAAATAAATAGTTTAGGTCTGCTTCCATTCAGTCTTTTTTTTTCTCTCTGTCACACAGATTTGAGTCAGAGGAGGACCTGGGTACACCTCAGTCCTGCTTCAGATACATAAATGATGGAAGGATCAGAGGTTCAGTCCTTGACGACGGCATCACACCAGATGAATCTCCTTAATGTCAACACGTCTAATGCAGACGAGGAGGAAGAAATCTCTCTCAACAGTGCACAGGAGGCGGAAACCTGCAGTCAGGCAAAAGATGAATTGCAGCTTGACGGTGAATCAGTCAAGACTACAGCACTTGCTGAGATGGACACAAAGACGGAACATGAAGCTCAAACATGCAGTCATGAACATCCAGATGTGAAAGAGGAGCCTGTTGATACCAGAACTGTTTTAGTGGAAAGTGGGAAGCCTCCAGAAAGTCCTTCAAATGAGAGTGGTAGCACTTTGGTAGCCCCAGTACCTACTGTGGATGTAGTAGAAAACTCTCCTTCTGTTCTTAAAGGGACAGAAGATACCGTATTGACTTTTGATGCTACCATTCCAAATGGCAATGAACAGCCATCGCTCTTGGTTACAAATTGCCCCACTGAGCCATCACCTGCTGAGGATAGTAGTTCAGCTGAGAGTCCATCATCCTCTTCTGTCCATAGCACTTCCAAAAACTCACCCACAGACTCAACAACAACCTCCGGTATTTCTAATGGACCTTCTACCCCGATCTCTGACACCTTTAGCTCCTCGCTTGCTTCCAGCCCTCAAACCAGTGCCAAAAACCTGTTTCCCTCAAATTCTTCTGCAAGTCCTTATGACACTGATTGCAGCCGAAAGCTTATTTCTCAGATCCAGCGGTCACTGTCACAAGAGTCACTGCTAGATGAGCTTGAGTCTGAGCTCTTGGCTTGTCAGCTGCCGCATGGTGACGATAGAAGTGAGCGGAAAGGGAGCTCACCTGTCAATGGACTCCCCACGGACCAGGAGGGATGCATGGTAGTCTTCGAGAAGTGTGTGCAGTACAAATATGCACAACAGGAGAAGGCTATTCAGAAGTAAGTTGGTATTTTCTACATATTCATATCGCAGGTCATTAGAAAGTGCCATATTTACTGTACTTGACTTTTAAATGGGATCAGTCTACTCATTTAATGTTTTTTTTCTTACTTTGAAAAAGCAGACATAGGAGAATAATTATGTCAAAACCTAAGCATTAATTTTTGTGATGAATACAGAGTATAATCCACAGATTTTTCCTGTCCCGCTATGCCTCTTGGCCTTAATAGCAGCAGTCAAGATTCTTTTAGAGATTCAAAAACTACTTTATATGGGCTTGACCTGAATTGAGATTGTGCGTGCTCTCTTGTTTGTACAGGTTGCTTGAGGAAAACAAGAGACATCAGGAGCTGATCCTGGGTATCTGTTCAGAGAAGGACAAAATGAGAGATGAGCTCAAAAGGAGGACAGAAACAGAAAAGCAGCGCTTTGCCACCATTACAAAGGTTAGTGTGCCCCTATGCTTTCTTATGTTGTTCAGGGTTATATGGAATTCACTGTTTATGATATAAACTCAAGTAATGAGGGGGAAAACTTGGTCAAAGTCAAGCATATTCCAAACTAATAGGCCATATTTATTTGGATGTGTCATCAAGTTTTGTTCTTTTTCCAAGAGACTTATAAGAAATGGTAATGGAAGCACATTAACCAAATGATTTTTCCATCACTGAGAAAATTTTCCACTTCAGTGTTTTTAATCTGATTTCTTGTCAGACATATCAGTATTCAGACATTCATACAAGTACCTTTTGAACCAGATGCAATTTTTTCCTGTTGGATTTGTTGGGTCAAGCTGTGTTCAAAGCACCACACTGGAGTGCTGGCGTATATGTTTTGTAAGGACATGTTTTTGTGGTTTTTACCAAACTTGGCAAAAATGATATTCAGATCAAACCTCACCAAAGTTATCTTGTGGAGTTTTGCTTTTCAGTGGTATGAGTCTGTTAAAAGTCAATTGAAATTGGCAAAGTTGTGAGGTCAGCAATGCTTTGATCTGTCAAATTCAACCTTGGTTTTGGCACTTGTGATGGAATGTGACCCGGTGCATTAAGCAAAATACAAAAACCATGGACACACCTGATGCTTTTAAGTTGCTGGGATGGATATCTGAGCACCTTTCTAGTTAGAGAACAAGGGTACATTCAAGAAAATAATTAGTCTGTTTTGTATTGTTTAAAATGGGAGAAGCAAGCCTGTGTAGTTGTACCCTTCACTGTCACATATCAGTTTGATTAAAAATTGGAGTACAGCTGTGTATAACTGGTAAACAGGCGAGTCAAACAAAACAGCCCGGTGATGTGTACTGATTGCCAACATTCAATGGGCATGAACATCATCATTTGTGTGAATTCTATGCAGTTTTTAATATCCCGCCTTTTTTGTGGTTTCTCCCACCACAAAAGCTTCTTACAAAGCTTACCCACCTAGCTACAACTACAAACATAAAGTGCGTTTCTATTCATCGGGCTCAGTTAAGCATTGCTGTTGCCATGGAAGCAACAATAATTGGTTAATATGTTCTTGGTAACATGGTTTGTTTAAGCACTGCCCTAGCAGACAGACAGGAGTAATTTTATTATTACACGCATCCAGTATATGCCTGGATCATTTTTGTCCAGCAAAAATCCAAAATAATTTCATAATTTTGTTTACTTTTCAGAAATGTAATAAGAAAATAAAGACTGTGCCATAAAACAATCAGATTAAAAGATTATATTTCAGGTAGAAGAGGCTCTCGTCTGTCATTCGTCATTATTTTTTAATGGAGTATTTCCATGTTTACAGTACAAGTATCTAGAGGGGTTGAAAGCCCTGACACCGCTGTCTAAATGTAGTTATTCCACATTCTGTCTCAGTTGTCACCCTGCGTAGCAGGTTATCCCAGGTGTGGCCCAGACTTCAAAATTGCCCAACTAGTTGATTACACTGTCTATTCCTGTTTTTGCAGTTGGAGGCGAAGGTGAACGAGCTGCTGAAAGAACTGAAGGAGTCGCGGGATAAACTTGTTCACCAGGAGCAGTCAGCTAAAGCTGCTCTCCAGCAGATGCAGAAGGAGACAGGTTACCGGATTGAACAGGTACAACTGGAACCTATTATTCACCTGCATCCTTGATAATCTGGTAGCACAAATTAGCTTTGCCTCAGTCTTAAAGTTATGTGCACCTCTGCTCTCGTTTCTGTCTTATCAGTAGGCCAGGTTTATCACAGTTTTTACATTTTTTAAAAAATGTTAAAGGGAGGGGGGGAGTATATTATAGTTCCACTGAGTGGTTGGATTGGGGGGGGGGGGGGGGTCACTATTGTTGAAGTGTAGGTAAAATGGTTTTCTGAGCTTCACAAGATATAACGGTGCACATTCCTGCCACCAATTTTATGAATGCCTGCTGATGGTGTTGGTGTTATTAATGTACTGACAAGAACTAATGTTACAGCATCTGGGGGAGAGATCGCATAGTGAAAAAACTGCATCTCAGACAGCTAATTAAATTCAAACCACAACAAAGCGCTCTGGACTAGTCATTCACATCATTCACAACAGTCAGGGGCTTTTTTTGTATGTACTCTGTTTATAGAAGAAAGGTTCACATTGTGTAATAATGCACCTATTTGCTGAATAGAGTATAGGGGTATCAGGGCAGGATACATGGCAGCACATAAAGCAGTTTTCCCCTTGCTATAGGTTCTAGTTTGAGATATGGCTTTCTAAAATATAAATGTCAATGTCACATTCTCTTCTAAATATTTTTGTGTTAGTCTTTAGATTAAAGTACTTGCTGAAATGGTTAAAATGAAGTCTAACTACAAAAATACTCAGGCTTTTGTATTCTCATTTTCTTTCAAGCTGTTTGCGCAAAACTAGCAGCTGAATGTTCAAGGTCTTTGCACGGCAAACTCTTGTTATTGCAGATTTAATCACTTGTTAAACGAATAGTGCAGGGAAGCACATTTTCATCCAACCATTTGCACACCTGGTTGAAACCATGGAAGGGACTTTTCTCTTGACAGTTTTGTCACACTTTACAATTTTTAATTTCACTGCTCAATGAGCAGTAGGGGTTTGATTTTGCACTTGGTTGTCTCTCTTTAAGCCCTTCTCTTGAATCATTCCTCTCTTGTACTAATAGTGTGTCCCGCTCATAATCAGCTGGAGCCCCCGAGGATCAAAACATTTGGTATTGTTAATCTAAAGACGCTTTGTGCCAAATAAAAGATAATTTCTTTCCTTTGAGTTTCCCCACAGTGGTTGGTGGACCCGTGTGCTTTTGTACAAGAAAGAAGGCGTACACAGCCTTTCTTAAATTTATAATACAATTTTATAAGGTTCTCCTGTGCAAATACACGCCATCCCAAGTACTGTGCAACAAATAAATAAAAGAGTGTAATCAGCTGCCTTTCAGAGGAATCGCCCATTGACAGACTTCAGCTCCATCATAAACCACAGCGGGTGGCAGAAGCCTTTTTCTCCTCTGCAGGATGCATAGCAGCACACAAAGTAGTTTATCCACTTGCTGCTTATTCTTTTCAGAGCAAACCTCCAGCATCCATTATGTTATTTTTCCTCCACACATTATTTTAGATGTTTAACTGTGTTAGCAGAGCCTGTCCTACTATCGTTTCAGCCATACACACATCAGCTGCTTAAATGGCACATATTTATTTATCAAGCTTTCACTGACTGAATGTGTCTTCTTTGGTTCCTTGATACCATTTCCTACCATTTAAAAAAAAAAAAAAAAAACCATTTTGTTTAATTACGTTGATGAATTACTGAATCATTTTAAAAAATACAGTTAAGCCCTTGTTAGTGTAAGAAAAGAAAAATATGGGAATTATAAAAGCCTGGGAGCGTTACTGTCCTTTACTAAATAATAAGCTAATAAATTGCCTTCAATAAGGAGCAGATTTTTATTTTTTTTTAATATAGCTGGCAAATGGAAAGCTTGTTGGCTCCATTTGTAAAATGCTGACATGCTGACAGATGAACAGTGACAGTCCTGAAATCTACCCCCACTGCATCTGGGGAGGGTGCATGTGTTTCTCCAGCTGTCTGTCACTTGTCCAGGTTATGGAAGGCAAAGTAAGGTAGCTGATAAATCACTGCCTCAGCCATCTGCTGTTGGACAGTTCCAAGAGAAACGTCAGTTGTTTTTGTGATATGTATAAGGACCTAACAATACGAGTATCTCAGTGATCGAAGTGTCAACTGACATCTCCTAATATTAAAAAAATAAAACTCCCCAGGTGAATAAGAAATGTGATGAGGCGAGGCAAGAGAAGGAGACCATGGTGATGAAATACGTGCGGGGTGAGAAAGAGGCCCTCGACCTGAGGCGGGATAAAGAGAGTCTGGAGAAGAAACTGAGAGAAGCCACCAAAGAGGTGGATCGCCAGGCCCTGCGAGGAAACCAGCTGGCTCAGGAGAAAGGGCGGCTGCAGCAGCTGTATGAAGCAAAGGTGACTATTTTATAGTGCCTCTGTTTTATAGAGAGAGTTTTGTATTTATCTATTTGAACTCATTTAAATTCAGCCTAATTTGCCACTAGACATAATAAAAAAATAGACATAGCTTTTGCTTTGAATACACAGTACTTCACAGTGAAAATTAGATCACATAAGCGACCTTATATTAGTTTTTCAGTGAAGCGAGCATTGTGTGGGCGATAGATTTATTCTTCCTACGGTGGTTTGCAGATGTAGGACCCTTTTAGAACTATCAGTGAGAAACAAAAAGCAGGTTTTTTAATAAAAGAAATGTTGGCTCCCAACCAAATATCTGTTTGCTGATCTGTCCTTTGAACTGCGTTCTTAGGAAGGGGAGGTTGGCAGGTTGACTCGAGATGTGGACAAACTAAAGGAGGAGATCAACTCCCATCTCATCAAGGTCAAATGGGCCCAGAACAAGTTAAAGAGTGAGGCAGATGCGCACAAGGTAATGTAACTTTTGTGTTTATTTTTTGTTATTTTATTAAAATTTAATAGTCAATGAAGGTAAAAAAGGAGGTGTACAAGGTTAATTTGACCTCTGTTGCATATATTATCCTCAGGATTTCGATGATATTATAGAGTGAGCATGTGCACCTCAGCATGCTAGAGCCAAATTTTATTCAAAAATTAAAATGACACATTTACATGACTACATGCAGCTCCAGTTTTCAGAGTATGCCTTACCCATATTATTAAAACAGCATTCCTCTTCTGGTTAATGTTAATTTCCTTTTGTTTAAAGACCGGTTGTTTGTCAAAGACTTACGCCAGCATACAAATTACATCTCCTTCAGTCATTTTTGTCTGCAGACACGCCATAAAAAAACATAATTAGAGGCGTCTTGTGAGTCACAGGCAAAATGAAATGGGGTGAAAATGGTACAGTAATGGACCTGCAAGAAAATCATCATTAACATCATAGCTATTTTTGAGATCGTCTTATTACAAACTAATGGTTTTATTTTTGAAGTGACTCCAAGCAAATATGAGGCTATAAACAGAGGGGAAATGGTAAAAAAAAAAAAAAAAGTCGGTGGTTCCTGAAGGTCGCAGCTGTTGAGCCACTTTTCTGTGTGGTTGACAGGTATCTGTGCATCTTAAAATTGTGCTTTAGTGCTATAGTACAAAAGCATATTTGTGTTTATTTGCAGGAAACTAAAGACAAACTGAGAGAGACCACGTCCAAGTTGGCCCAGGCGAAGGAAGAGACTGAGCAGATCCGCAAGAACTGCCAGGACATGATTCGAACATACCAGGTTTGTGATATTTAACACAGGAAAATAACAGATTGCTCAAGACCATGGAAGAAGTAGATTTTCCCAGAATCAGTCTGAATAAGTGTTTATTTGTGCATGATTTGTATCTGTCACTGCAATCAGTTGGCTTACTTTTGAATAAATGGCCTAACCCAACACAAAAGTTGATCTTTAACTATAACATGCTATTACGCGTGCAGACAAAGACTGCTTGATGCTATTGCCGCGGCATTGTTCTTTTCATAGAATTTAAAAATATGCTATTCAGTAACAACTGAACTAGAGCACGACCGATTCTGCTTCAAGAGAAAAGCATTTTTCATTTGTACCTTGTGATGGTAGCAAAGAGCTGTGCTAGTCTCTGTCTCTGTGGTAGAAAGATTATTACCTTTTTTTTAAATCGCAGACAACAGTGTCAGCATATCACAAAGTAAGACTTAAAAATAAAACAATATGACATAAACCACAAATGGAAAATCATTACTGGCAGTTATTCCCTGTTATTTGTGTCTATAAAAATATTTTCCTTCAACTGAGACCCCTCTTTTTTATTCTTTTTTTTTTTTAAGGCTGTCTTTTTACACTGTATTTGACTTTTCTCTTGCCCTGTTTGTTTTTTAAAATCTTCACTGTCTACTCTCTTTCAGGAATCAGAGGAACTCAGGTCCAATGAGCTTGATGCTAAACTTAAGGAGACGAAAGGAGAGCTGGAGAAACACAAGCAGGAACAAACAGACCAGTTAGAGGTGAAACTAAATACGCATACACAACACATTCTCAGAGATGTGTACCCAATCCTATCATCCACTTTGCCCTCCTAAGGCAAAACATAGCATCTGCATGTCAAGTTCAGTTTACTACATTGCATTATAGCATTAGGATTTTCACTGAATAAGCAGTAGATTTGTTAGATTGTGTTAACAAGAGTTGAAAACTGAAAAATTGGGGAAAATGTAATAATAACACAAAAAAGAGAATTTTAACGTAGAGAATAAAAATAAAAAAAACCCTCCCCATTTTATTGAAGATTAACTTGTTAAACTAGGTTGCTAGAAGGAGCCTTTGACACTGACAAAAAACAACAGGAACTTTAAATAAATTGGTTACGTTTGTGCACTTAGTTGATAATGAGGTTAAACTGCATAAAACTAAAGATTTGTAACTTGCGTTGCTTTCTTTAATCCTAAAAGTTGGATGTCTGAGCTGGGAGAGACGTCATCCTGAGTTTATGTTTTGCAGTTATACTGCTTTTTCACACTGCTGCAATCTTGGATTATGAAGTTGGGATTGGTGGGGCTTCTTTGACTTTCCAAGTGAGAAATCTAGCTCTGCTTTTTGTGAGGATGCACTGATTTTTATCGTGTAGAGATCCCCATATTCACTCCTGGACAACGATTGATGCAAAACGGCAAAAACAATAGTTAGTGGGTGACATAACTGTTTGATGAATGAAGGTTTACTTTTACTTGTGAACTCAATTTCGATTTTTATCTGTGTGACGAGGCACCAGAAGACAAAACAAACAATAATTCAAAATTGCACATACGCTGTGATTCGCCAAGCCATTATTCAGCCTTTTATTGATTGTCGATGCCAGCTCTTCTAGTAAAAATGTTTTTGGCCTGTTTTTCTCAGTTTGAGAGATGTAATTGCCTTAACTTGGACGAGATAACAAACTGGCATTCGCGCTCCCCGAGAAGACATGCCTTACACGCAGGCACAAACGTGGACTCAATCCAAACACAATGGCCTGTTTTTTGCTGCTTCCCGCTCTAAAGGGAAATGCACTTTAAAAATAAATGGCCTAGAAATAATCAATATGAAGCTGTGCATTTCAACAACAACTCAGGATACATCACACATCTCCTGTTTTCATGCTACAGCCTGTTTTGTTTTTCTAGAAAGTCCTTAAAATGTCTGTGTTTAAATGAGATGGTCTTAGATTTACATTTTGATGGATTTAAGGTGGCAGATGTTTTTTACATTGTTTTGTTTTCTTCAGGGGTCTGAAATTTGATCATAAAGAGATTCATCCAGTTAGGTATTATGTCAGAGATTTTATTCTTCCCAGTAACTGGAGAGTACATTGCAGGGCCATCACTGATACTGTGTGGAAATAGTTTTTAGGACAGGGTTTATCATGGATGTTGATTTTTGGCAGATGTCACTACTCTGCTGATGAATAAACTGGTCCAAGCCTGTGTTTATTTTAGTATGTGTGTTATGCTCAAGTGATGATGCATCTCAGTCATAAATAATGCAAGTACAAAGTTTCCATTGGTTTTTGGCTATAAAATTAGATTGGAAGGGATAAATGTAAGAATCAACAGTAGAAAATTTACCAGCATCTCCATTACTGCCATGTTGTCGTGGTTACCACAGACTACTAATAGCTTCTGGGAAAAGTTGACTTTCAGTAGCACTGGTAATGGCTTTGTTAAAAAGATGGTCATTGCTTTCACATGCTTAATTAATGCATAAATAAAGCAACTTTAATGAACAGATTACTATAACA
This sequence comes from Aulonocara stuartgranti, assembly GCF_965226115.1. Taxonomy (NCBI): domain Eukaryota; kingdom Metazoa; phylum Chordata; class Actinopteri; order Cichliformes; family Cichlidae; genus Aulonocara; species Aulonocara stuartgranti. Next base: position 13,904,152 of record NC_138959.1, on the reverse strand, counting down.
CACACAGGTTGCCCAGGAAGGCTTCTGCATTAAAAATTCTGCAACTGTATGATTTTCTTTTTTGACCGATAGTTGCATTGCTTTGTAAAACCACTGAACTTAAGTTGTAATAATTAGTCAGAATTAGCAGAGTTCTGACCAATGTTATTTATAGACAAATATGCTGGCTAGTATTTCAACATCACTGAATCACAGAGTTTCCTATTTTGAGTATAGTGTGGAAGTGAAAGCAGGTGTGGCCCCAACTGCATGTTTCATTTGCAAGTCAAACGACCAGTCCTGGTGAAAAATGACTCCATAGTCGTCTCAGTAGTACTGGAGGGCAGGGTATTGTTATGCACTGATTAGATTTCAGAGGTTTTTGGGGCCAAATAATAGGTTTTCTAAATATAAAGCATGAGTAACAAGGGTCTGGTGACATTAGGGTAAACAGTAATTGGAGACTGGCAGGGCCAGAATTATTGCAACTTGTGATCTTGTTGACTTTGGCAGGTCTATGACCACTCGCATTCATTTGCCATCTTCAGAGTGACAAAACGGCAATAAGATGGAGTCTGTTTGGTATCAACCTGAGGTTGAATGTAGTCTGTAATTAATCAGCAAATGTTGCAAATCTGTCTTCTGTAAAACTGTTGCAGTCTGTATGCACAGAAATTCACATTAAATCCAGCTCTGAAAAGAGCTGGAAAAAAAAATTCAGAAATTTCTCCACAAATAGTGACATTGTTGCTGCAGGATGCAACACGATATGGCACTCAGCAACCTTGCTTTTATGTAGGAAGATGACCAGAATACAAGCAAATGTAACCAGCCAGTTATTTGCAGTCGGGGTGTACCAAATAGGTGCTGCAGAGGATTTGTGCTCATTATTGTATGCGTTTTTAAATTAGACTGCAATTATTTGCAACTGGATGGCTACATACATAAACTGGCTATCATGGTAATCATCTGCATAGCAGAATAATATTGCTTTAGAGAAGTTTTTATAATTGTTTTTTTTTTTTCTTTAAGTATTGGTCCCAGGACAGAACCCTGTGGAACTCCATAATCAACTTTTGTGTATGTGAGTTACCAGACTGAACAAAAAGAGAGGAAAATTTGTTGGGTATTCTTTTGATAGCTTATTTTAAGAGCTTATTTTTACAGAAGCAATGCAAAACACAAAACAGTGGTTGCATATCTAATGGACAATCTACTGCATCTGGCAGCTACACCGGGTGAAAGCCAAAGAGCTGGAAGACCTGAAGAGGAGCTATAAAGAGGCCATGGATGAGCTTGATACGCTACGCACAAAGGTTTGTTCGACATACAGGTGTTTAAACATTGGCACACAGGATATCTCCAGGTCTTCACTGCAAGAAAGTTGTGTTATTCTTTAGTTAAAGTGTCTGGAGGATGAGCGTCCACGGTGGGAGGATGAGCTGACCAAGTACAGGGAGATCATCAACCGGCAAAAAACGGAGATTGGCCGCCAGAGAGAAAAGCTCGAAGAGGTGACTGCACTTCAGGAGCAGCATCAATGGTACAGCCACACACTCACCCATATAGGAAGTGTGATGGGACACCACCACACACTGAACAGAGCAGTTTTGCATATGTGGCATCTGACAGAAATAAATAAAAGATAGCACATTTACATAGTAACAAATATTGAAGCACCATCAACTAAAGGGCCTAACTATACTTAATGCACAAAAAAGTGACATTTGTTATTTCACTATGAGCAAGCATGTTTAGTATAAGTTTTTGTTTTGTTTTTTTTGTTTTTGTTTTGCTTTGGACCTGTATTACCATGCTGACATGACAGTTTTTTATAGAAATGTACAGTTTGTAATATACTACCTGTTCTTCTTTTTTTCTCACTCAACTGCTTCATCAGAGCATTTAAAGATAGAGCAGAGACAGATATAGCATAGAGGGCAGGAAAGGGACTCTGGTCCCTGTGTGGGTGTGTGACTGTGATGGCCATGTGAAGATGATTTAATAGAAAGAAGGGATAGTCACAGTAGAGAAAACTGAAACATTTTTATATTTGTGCAAAAGAAAAGGCTTACCTAAATAAGCAATGCAATCCATGTACATTTAATTATATTGAACAGTTAAAATGTTTAGCTTGCCATTATTATTATTATTATTATTTTTTTAGTCATTGAGCCCATTTAAAGCCCATTTAATGATTTATTTATTGTTTTCTGGATGTAGCGATGAACAGGAAATCAAATCACTTCGTGATGAAGTGGATGGCCTGACCAATCAAATGGCTGACCTGCACCGTGATGTACAAGGCAGCAGAGAGCGTGAAGCTGAGTTACTGGGCTTCACTGAGAAGTTGAGCAGCAAGAACGCTCAGCTTCAGTCGGAGAGCAACGCACTACAGTCTCAGCTGGACCAGCTAACTAACAACTTCACCGAGCTTCAAGGAAAGCTGGAGGAGACCAACAGGCTGCTGGAAGACAAGGTTGGCGTACTCTGAATGCACTATCTGATACAATGCATTTGTTGATGAGATGAAAGATAAAAATGATACTAAACTCATTTTTGTCTTTGTTTTTCTTCTTTTTTGAAGTTGTTATCAAATTGTTTTGGTTTCAGCGTCTGCTCACGTTTCCTGGTTTGATTAAAGAAAAATTGAAATACATTTTCTAATCAAATGTTTCAATCATTTTGTAGAAGCAGAACTGAGAAAACATACAGTGGATCACTGTGTTGTTATAAGTAATGACATTTTCCTGCTCAAAATTCAGGAGAAAGCCTTAAAATATCTTTTTAATTTTGTTTTTAAAGCAAGCAGCCATTCCAATATATATTACTACTATATAATTGGTGTTATTACATCATTAGTCTTTTTTTTTTTTTCTTACACCATTAATCCTGCAGTCACAGCAACTGAAACAGGAAGAGGCGCTAAGACGACAAGAGGTGCAGAGTCTGCAGGAGGAGCGGGCAGCACTGCAGACGGAGGTGGCCCAACTGAAAACCAGAGTAGAAGAGCTGAGGGATGAGCTGGTGACTCAGAAAAGGAAGCAAGCTGCTAATATCAAAGACCTCACAAAACAGCTAACACAAGGTCAGATACCCTAATGTATTTATGCATCTCTTGTTTTTGTATAGAAAGTCTAGAATAATAATAAAGGTTGGTTTGAAAAGGCAGATGATTTCTCAAACATCTATCATGGAAAATGGCAGCGTCTCGGTTGTTTAGTGCTTTACACATTTTCCTAACAAGTTAAAAATCCCGAGTTCCATCTAAGGAGAAGACCGGTCTCAAAGAGATCTGTGCAAATCAAACATGTGCAGACACCCACTGTGACAAACCCTTTGCTAACTGTCATGAAACAACAGAATAACTGTAATATAGAGAATTGTATCATTTCATTGAATTATCAACCCTTCAATAGTTTTGTCATTCATATATATAAAGTACTGCAGAAAAGTCTTGATTCACCTCATTTTTCTTTAGATTTAGCTTCCAGGGAGCCAGCTTCTCGTCATTTTTTTAAAGTAGTCTTAAGCAATAGTTCTCCAGGCTTATCGAAGGGCTTTCATAGTTCTTTTTGGACATTTGCTGTGACATTTTGCTCATGTTCTTATTTTTTGGTTCCAAAGATAACACCAGCAAGGAGATTCCCAAAGAGCTATTAGGTGAAATATTGGCATATCTCAGAATGGTGTGCAGTGTGTGCTTTAAAAAATTTGAGGATAAAAGAAGAAGTGCAAGGCCTGAAAAATTATCTCCATCAGATAAACATTATTTGAAAGTCATATCCTTAAGAATTGGGGAAAAAAGCCAGCAAAAACCTGACACATGTATCTGGCCCGTCTTCTGATTCTGAAATCGCCATCTATGTATGAAGGACTTCAGGAGACAATGAGTGTCTACAGCCTACAGTGAAGGCTCTGTCATGATTTGGGAATAGTGGTGTTGGAGATCTTGTCAAAACTGTTGGAATCATGAATACAGAAAACCTTCAAGAGATTCTCAACACAATACCATCTGGAAATCAACATGACAATGATCGCAAAAATAGTGTCAGGGCAATTAAAGTATACCTGGATAAGAAAACAAAGAGGAACACTATCACAGAGTCACATAACGAGGAGAATCTGCAAAGTGATTGATGAGTGTACAGGTGGATCCCTGCTGTGGTTATACCTAACAGGGTGAGCCAGCTTCCCTCGCCTCTTCTCTGGGAGCAAAGAAAAACCTTAGAGCTGAAAGTTCAGCACTTTTATGTTCTGTGATCAATCCTTTCACTTTCAGTTGTCTTGTAGGCTAGAGAGGACATTTTTCTTGGCAGAAACAGTAATTTTTCATCAGTGTAGCAGTTACACTTAATCAGCATAGTCATTTCAAGCCTTTGTTCAACCTTGGAAGGTTTGCTGAGCCTGCAGGGTTCTTCATAAGCAACCTGTGTCATGTTTATTCAGGTTGAATCCTTCCGAGAGTTCAGCTGAGCTGTGATGCTCATTTTCATAATATTTAATTGTCAGTGATGTTGATTTTCACAAAGTGTCTGTGACAATGACATCTTGGTATTAGTCACTTTTTGACAGTTAACAAATCTTTCTTTTTCTCTAAAGCCCGAAAAAGGCTGGAGCAAGTTGAGAATGGAGGGTGCGAACGGGATGCCAGCAGTATGGGCAGTCGCTCCAGTTCCTCAGGTACTACTCCAAGATTTGGTTAGTATTTAACACCTAAAGTTGTAATTTTTTATTTTTTGCTATTGGGCCTTTCAATGGGATAGATACTACTACTACTACTACTACTACTTCTTCTTTTTCTTCTTTTTCTTCTTCTAAAAAACCCCCCCAAACATTGTATCTAGTCAATGTTTCATACAGGAAAGCAATATTTCACAGCTTATTCTTACATGATCAAAGCCACATCAGTGAAAATTGTTCATTGGTGATGTGTGTCTGTCCCCTTGATGCTCCAGGTTCTTTGAATGCACGTCATGGCGGCAGCAGTGGCGTTGAAGAGCGGTCACCAGAGAGCCAGTCGGGCCCTTCGGTGGTGGTTGTGGACAGTTTCCCAGAGGTCGACAAGGCTGTGCTCGTTGAGCGTATCGTCCGTCTGCAAAAGGCTCTAGCTCGGAAGCAGGAGAAAATCGAATTCATGGAGGACCATATCAAGCAACTGGTGGAAGAGATCCGCAAAAAGACCAAGTGAGTGGGATGGACCAACATAGAGGAAGCAGAAAACGGGAAATGACACAACTTCTTGCATCTCTACCTCTAATGTTTTGGAATCTTTTTGATTGTTGCGTGCTCAAGCAGTACTTATGAATAAAGGTTTGAAATTGACAGCAGTCCCAGTGCAAATGCACAAAAGTCTCAGATACAGTGTTTCAGGCTTTATGGCTTTTATTTAAAAGATAGCAGTAATATTACAGGTTTGAGAAAATGAAACTCTGCAAACAACCTCTGCCTTTTAAGAAAACTAACAACTTAAAGTAGGATGTGTAGTCTATGCTACGTATACGTTCAGTTCTTTTTATTCACTTTTTAAACATCGAAACACCCTGACCAATATGACAGCTAAGCTCTGAGCGCTGAACGTATCATATCTCATTTCATAACTTGGTTCGACACAGATTTTCCAAATGATGAAAGGATGCTTCAGCTGACCTTGACCCCCATACAGACAGTTTACGGTGCTCTGCTTCCTTCTTTGTCTCACCCTCTAATCTTTTGATCCTAACCCATGAAGGCACTGACTCATTCATGACAAACTTCGCTGAAATCTATTTATAGTCTGAGCCATACATGGAGCCGCATGTGTATGACTGCTTAATGATGCTCCATCCATATTCATCTCCATCACCTGCAATGAAAAAGCCAGTGTAAAGGACATTTGGACGATATTAATCTCATCGCATTGTTGCGTATTCTACATTTAAGGCCTCGCAGTCCATCGTGTGCTATACTGGTATACTAGGATAAAATGATCAATGAATATATGTTTATTAAATCTATATATTTGTTTTTGATATGATATAAAGCTAAAAAAATAGGATATTTAAAAAGTCAGAAGGTCTCAAAGCTGAAAGGTAAATAACTGAAGTCCTATAGTTCAGCTGTACAGTTTGCTAAAGTTCTGCTTCAGTTTTTTTTCTTTTCATCCATCCTACTTGATTCTCCTTGGATCATCTCTGCTTTCCCACTTCTCATTTGTTTCCCAGCCATAAACTCGGATTAAATCCATTAGCCTCAACCTACATTTAAGAGTTAAAATTGAGGACGAATCCCACGGTTGCGAAGCTAAATTTAGCTGTGTAAAATCTCTGCTAAGCACGGGGCCGGGTGTGGGAGGGTTACACTACTCAGAGCAGGGATGTAAATTTGTCCTTTTTGCCTTTCTGTCCCTATCCCTCCAGGACAGCCCGGTGAACACTGACAAGATAGCTGTAAGGCCGAAGCAGGTGATGAATAAAGAGACTGATACATAGCGGCTAAATCTTAAAGGGTTTCAGATAAAGGAGAGTTGGTGGCTAATCTTCGATACCACATCCATGACACTTGTCATAATCATAGCAGTGTTTTTCATCTTTAAGCTCACTTTTGAAAGTGGGAGGAGCCTTTCTGGGTGCCACTGGTCAGGGCTGGACAATACGTTTTACATTTAAAATCTATTCAAAGTAGATATTTGATAGTGATACGGTTTATTGTTGCAATCTAAAACCCTTTTTTCTTTAAAGCTGCATCAGTGCAGTCCACTGCAGTCCCAGTGGCCCCACTAGCTCACAAATACGCCTGCAACACAGAGAGAGACACAGTGCCCCATTTGAACAGTTTGAGCCCTAAACCTTTCTTATAATTATCCCATGAAGGAATATGCAGTGGGGTCTGACTTGAGTGAGTTTTCACAAAGTCCAGTAAAGTGTTCAGGTGTCTAACAAGGATACTCATCGCCTAAAATAAATGGTGTTTTTCCAGCCTGGCGAACTCACGTGATGCAGTCGATCTTCTGTTTTGTTCTGCTCAGAAAAATCAGGTCTGAGCATCGTCTTAAGCTGCCCATTCTCTCGATATTGGCTAAAGTTCAGTTGTGAAATCTTCTTATGGCTTTAATGCAGGATCATATTTGGTCCATATTGCTTAGTCTTACAGTACCGTTGGTCTATTTTCTTTAGCAACTGTAGCTGTAGATCAATGGTATTGTAGTATTTTGTTTTTCTAAGCCAGACAGAACAAGATTCTGCAGAAACCATATTGTAATGACTGAAACCTGCGGCTACAGTTAAAAAGCTGTAGCATTGCTACAATATAATAGTCTTGCAGGAGCAAAGAAAAAATAATTGCGAAACCAGAAATGGTCCCTCCCACTTAGCAATTTTATCGCTACCTGGTGATTTGTAGATGTATTTTCACTCATCACGCAGCCTTGCATTATGTTCCCGGAGTGGCTTGTTGATGTAATGTGTGTAGGAAGTCAAAGACGGGTCAGTGTATAGAGTACAGTATATGTGATTGGAAGTAAATGAGCTAAAACGAGCAGAATTAGCAGCAGCATCCTTCAAGGGCAGTGATGTCTTTCCCTCAACTGCCACACCTGGTTATTATGGCTATTAGGTCTAAATTGGCTGTTCATGTGACTTGAATTAAAATGATACTGTTGAAGACCAGATGGGAACAAAGCAGGCGGAGGCCTTCTGCTCAGGAGGTGTTGATACCTATTTATCTGGAGAGCACTCTTTTCACTCCACTAAGGCTGCGATCAATGATAACTGTAAATCAGAGGAATACAGGCTCTGTTGCAGGCTATTGTGGGCCCACACTGGTGAATGGGTTAAGTATGCATAATGGGACGCATCACTTCAGGGATATCTGTCTCATTGCGAGTCAGGGTCATATCTTAAAGTATTTTTGCTGTTGTCATGATGTTGTCCCTTCATATTTTCTGGATGAAGGATTGTGTTATGGTTTATTGAGATCTCATCACATGCATTTGCATTTACTGAGCAGGTGTACTTGTTGTTGTACAAAATGAAGCTGATTACTTCCTGCTTATAGCCTCCATGTTCTGAATACAGACCACAATATTTTTTTTTTTTTTTTGTCCGCTTTCTTTCTTCCGACCTTTGAAGTCCAAAGTTTGTAATCTTAAGAACTGTGGTTTCTTAATTGAGCTGTTGTGCCACCCTCACGCTATGCATGCATGACTCGCTGCCCCTCTTTTTTTAGAAGGAAAAAAAATCCCTTTGAGTCTTAGATTCAAAATAATAAGTCATTGTCATTCTAAATTTCTGATCTCTTCCCCCTGCCGACCTGTGCATGCCATTGAGCACATCATGTAGCCACATCTTTAATTTCTGTCACTTTTTTTGTTTTTACTAAACACTGTCGTGATGGAACTGGGGTCCTAATATGGACCCTTGCAAGGCTAGTCTAGAGGTAAGTTTAATTTTATGTCTGTGGTAGCCCATGTGTTTTTCTGTGAGTGTGGATGGGGATATTTTCTGGTGGTGGCTCTTTTATGATACTTGCAGAGCTATTATCCATATAATTTTGCACCCATGTACTTATTTGCTTTGCTAGATTAGAATCAATACACCATAGCATAGTTTGAGGTAGATGTTCGCTTTCCTTATGTGTTAGATTTACATTAGCATAAAAAGCACATGCATTATAAAAGAACAGGAGCAGGACCCATCTCTGAGTATGGATGCTTAAAATGCATGTTAAAAACAATCTCTCTTTTCTGTTTATGCAAACATTGAATCTTTTCAGTTCGGGTTGAATTGCTGGTGCTTTTGCATTTTTTACAAATGTAGGCTGCTGCATGCTGATTGGTACCTGCAACTCGATTCACCTATTTTAACATGGGCCGTTAATGCATGTTATATTAATGAAAATATCACAGGCATGTTTCCGACCCTTTTCACCTCTTTCCCAACACATTCACATAAATGCCTCTGCGAACAGGAATAATTAAACAGTGGGCTCTTCTTGAATCACTTAGTCCCCCATGTATGTCTAAATCTAGGTGTTTAACACTGAAAGACACCACTGGAGGTCAGTGTAATTGACTAGAATGGATCCATAGCTTGTTGCAGACTGAAAGATGACTGATCTATAAAGCTCCTCATAGCACAGGATGATGTTTTGTACTCATTTCCATTTATGGTTCTGTGTTAATTCCTACTTTGCATTTTTCATAAATACTTAATGAGTCTTGGTGGCAGTAGTGGTAGTTGTGCTTAATATAGAAATAGAAGCGTTTTAAACACTGTATTCCTATCTAATGAATCTTTTTAAAAATCTCGAGTCTTTCAGCTTTTATTATTTTAAGTGCCCCCTACTCTGAGCTCATCTTATAGCTAGCCACCCTGAATTTGAACTACACATTGCTAGTTGATAGTTGAGTACTTTAGGTTTATGGTTGGATCGACAGCGGGTTACAAATATCGATTATAGTACTGGGTTGTTGATCTTTTCTCTAGGACAGTACGCAGCCCTCTTCAGCTATCTGCACTCCTTTATTAAGTGATTGGAAAATGAAAGGATACGGATGCAATTGGAAAAGGCCTGCGCATGTTTCAGTTTTGATGTCTAAAGTCTAACTCAAATATCTTCCCTCATATGACAGCAGACTTTAAAAAAAATGCTAACATTTTAATCTCCCTACCATACTTAACCAGCATCTTTCGCTTGAGCTTGCACTTTGCATTATTTTCTCTCTCACTCTCTGTCTTTGGTCACATATTGACGGAGGGGGGGAGTAAGAATGTAGGCGGCAGTAATGAATTGAAATTCAGTGGCGGCTCTCTATGGGTCTGGTCTCCTCTAAATGGAAACACTTGCTCCTCAGTGTTCGCTGGGCTGCGATGGGAAAATTGAACAACAGGAAGTTTAGAGCTGTTAAGTTGATTAATTCTCTTCTTTCCCTCTCTGTGACACAAACATAGCTTAACCTCGACACCATATTGTTACTGTGATGAAAATGTATAATGAACATGAAGATTTATCTCACTTTCTCATACGCGCATGCAGGCATGCCGGTTGATTAATTGAATCCTGGTCGGCCGCTCTTACGCCGCGTTTTCATTACCTTTCCTTCTCTGACAGGCACAATAATATTCTTTCTAACTATGACTGAATGTATCCCGCGTACATGAGTGCAACAGCCCATCCCAGTGGGATTAGTATTCTTGTAATGTCGGCTGAGTTTTTTTTCTTCTTCCTTTTTTGCTGCTGGAAATGGTTTATTGCTCTGCAGGAGCATGGAGAGCTCCTAACTATGAAATCCCACTTTCTCAATTTTCTTCACTCAGCAGTCTCCAGCCGATGCATTCACTTTATTCCCTTTTACTTTTTTTTTTTTTTTTTTTTTTGAAGCATGTGGTTTGACTCATCTCCTCCCTCTTCATCCCTGCAGAATTATCCAGAGCTATGTGCTGAGAGAGGAGACAGGGGCCCTCTCATCAGAGGCATCTGATATTAACAAGGCCCACCTCAGCCGGCGGGGAGGCATCATGGCTTCGCTTTACACCTCCCACCCGGCAGACAGCGGGCTGACCCTGGACCTGTCGCTGGAGATTAACAGGAAGCTGCAGGCCGTGTTGGAGGACACGCTGCTGAAGAACATTACGCTGAAGGTAAGGCGTACCCCAGCAGGCTTCATCGCACCAGAGTATTCCTCTTGAAATGCAGAACAACTCATTTAAACGCAGTGATGATATTGATGACCAGAGCAGTTTCCTTTTGCAGCCTTAAGTTGCTTTTTAAAAAAAAATTTTTTAAGTATTTTATTTTGTGATTCGAGCGGATAATTAATCAGCCGTGCGAGCGTCACGCTTCACCTTTGGAGCGACGCAGCCTGATGTGACTTCATTATCAAAGCGTGCGGACACTGCAATCACCATTTTAATCCAACAAATCTAAATATAAAAATGTGAGTTGATGTCAAACTGGTGGATTCACAGTTTGACGCATCACAAAACACCGAAAAATTATTCACATCAGCATTTCTAATTCATACAGCTGCCAGCGTAGCATTTTCCCCTTCTTCTTCATTTGCACAGATCACGCTCGTGCTTGTAAAGGTGTATTCTGCTGCGTTCGTGTTTTTTATTTTAACGGTTGGAAGATGTTTTTGTGTTTCTAGCGTTTGTGTTCTTGTCGTACATTAATCTCACACCTCTGTAAGCCCTGGAGACTGCAGGATGCCTGGCTCGCTCTGCTTTAGCGCCTCTAGCACAAAGTTTCACACTGAGATATTTGCTATTAAACTTCTATCATCTCGACATCTTACAAATTATTATTGCGTTAAGTTCAGTCAAATTTCTTGTGTATCTCTTATGGCATCTTTTCATTGCGTCGTTGCCTTTGTATTCTGTTTAATGGCAGGAAGCAAACCGCGCCACACAGCCAGTTATTGTCAATAACCGCATGTTGTGAAACCACCATTAAAAATAATGTGATAAAGGGTGAATGTCAGACCACCTTTTCCCTTTCGTTAAGTGGCGTTATGTGATATTTGGATCGCTCTTCGAAGCTTCAAAGCCAGCCACAGCATGCATCGTATTGTCTCTGTGAGATATTTGACAGGCTGACAGTCCTGCGACGAGCAGTTTGTCAGCTTGACATAACTCGAGACGACACGTTGAAAGTCGTAGTCCAATTCAGATCAGAGCCTGCATTATTGATGCTATCGCTGAGCACAGAGACTGTGGCCTACTGTAACTGAGACATGTATTCTTTATTCATAGTTGATTTAAGCCTCAATTAATGGTGTCCATCCTCATTTAGTGTGCTGAACCTTTCGGTCTTTTAATGCACTTAGTAGTTTCTGACTTGTTGATGTCGTATCGATCAATATTCCTTCTCAGGTTTGAAACTTGAGAGGGGATATGACATCATGTAGAGGCTGGATGTGGAAAGTATTTATTTATGTCCCCTTAGTGGACACGATCAGACGTTTTTTTTTGTAGTTGTTGTTTTTTTTTAAGATTAACCTTGTTAAGACTGGCATTACCCACCCAGCTGGAGTGTGGATGTATTTATCAGAGTGCTGCGTGTTGACCTTGTTGTGTATCTATGTTGATTTGCTCATATTTATTCACATTTCGTCGCTGAACATAAAGCTTACAGCCTCAATTTGATTTTGTGGATGTAACCAGCAGTCACAACCCAAAACAACATTAGCCTGTGATTGTGTGGCGTTTCTCCATTTCACTCTGTTTTGCTCTCCACCGGCTCCTGAGGGAAATCTCTCTCCGTGGCTTCTGAATCCTCCAGAGCCGTACAGTAGGTAGCTGCCGTCAGTTAGTGCAGCGCCGGGCTTGCAGTGAGTTTTAACAGAGGTCATTTATTTAAATGCTGCTCGCTGTGGATAAAAACAAGACAATTACAGGCAATTTACCGCTGTGTCTGTTTCTGCAGTCAGTGTGCAATGCAGTGCAATGCAAGCAAATGTCGACATAGAAAATGTCAAATGTGTCTAGAATCAGTGTCAAACATGGTGGGCCAGAAAAATAAATAAATCGATAAATAAAATGACAAAAAAATCAATCTGGTGGATTTCACAACAAAAACAACAAAACAAAATATTTCTAGCGTTTCCAACACGCCCACATAAATCCAAGCAAAGTGTCACCACTCTTTCAACGTGTATTGTCGCAGCCACGTTGATGTTTATGTGGGAACAAGCTTTCATAAATATTTCCAAATGATGCAGCCAGTCAGCTTCTTATTGGTTTTTTTTGTTTGTTTTTTTACATATTAGAGACTCTCTTCATTAAAAAAGAAAAAACCTGAACAAGACAATAAATTGCAATAAAATGTGGGAGTAATTTCTGGCTTTCAGACTTCTTTCTGCAGATGAAAGATGATTGGCAGCGTGAAGGAAGGAATGATGTAAAAACACTCAATGTTAAAATGACAGTAAAATATTCAGACAAAGCCATATCAAGGCTTCACTTTTACCGAGATGGATGATCCAGGCTTTTCTGATTTTTAAGCCGCCGATGATTGTCCTTCATATTGATGAGATTTGATGGCGGCAATTGGTTTCTGCAGACGGTGTGACTAATGCCCTGCTATTTTCAGAAAACATCAGGAAAATGGACAAGACAGGGGCCGGTTTTTAACAATAGAGTTATAACTAGCACACCGGTCCCTCGTGTGCCGCTTTAATGCTTCATCTTCCCTTTTGTTCTGTTTTTCAGGAGAACCTGCAGACTCTCGGGGCTGAGATCGAAAAGCTCATAAAGCAGCAGAGGGATCCCGAGGACGGCGTGAGGAGGAAGTGACACGACCGCCTCACAGGCCCGAGAACTATTTGAGGACCTCTGTTTGTTTTTGTTTTTTTACACGCATGAAGAATGAGTTGAATGTCTAAGTGCCAGCAGCCTGTTTCGTGAAGAAGCACTCAAACTCTGTTTCTGTCCATTTGGGGAAAAACAAGTTATCTAAACCTACTTGAATGATCTCTATTCCATCCATATTGTAAAACTCTCTCTATTTTTTGCCTCTGACACAACGAATCTTCCTCTGGCTCACCTCTGGATCACCCCCCCCTCCCGAGCCACACCAAGAAGACTCTTAACGCCAGTCGCTTCTAGCTTGAAACTTTTAATTGCCTTGTAAAATAATTGACTTCATTCTGAATGTATAGCAAATTCTACCTGGAGTGTAGCTAAAAGAAAAAACAAGAGGCAAAGATCCTGACATTCTGACACATTAGGCTCCACAGATCTCCATCCATCATACGGTAAATACACTGAGATGATCTCATGGCCAGCATGTTCTCTCTGTCTCCAAGCCAAATGTATTATTGTTATTATTGCTGTTATTTTTTTAAAGACTGCTTCCTCAGCTTGACAGCACGCCACTCCATATTTAAAGGTAAACCTGAAGAAAACAGATCAGCCGTGGCTGGTGCAAGATTGTGAACCAAGGTTCTTCACATCAGCAAGACCTGACCATCTGTGCGACACCGCTGCTAGACTTGAAAGGAAGCAGACTGCTTCAGTTTCCTCCTGGCAGCCATCAGCAAATCCTAGAAGCAGTCCACAACGTATTTTCACTTATTTTCTTTTAGGTTGGGTTAAAACTGAGTTTTATTTTAGTACACGTGATTTCATATCTGTTATTCTTTGTCACTCACTTTCCTGTGGATTTCTTTTTTTTTTTTTTGCTCTCAGTTTAAATGAATGAATACCTCAAACATTTTAGTCCTTAACCTTAGTGTTTAAACTGAGATTGTAGGCAGTTCATTAGCATCAGTTGGCAGTAGCCCATCTAATCCAGACAAGATGTGTATGTCTCGGCTTTCCGGCGTCATTAGCATTCCTCATATTTTTGGCAGATGCTCAGTGGTTGGAAACTTTTTTAGCACCATGTGTATAATATGATTTGGTAGGAGGTTGGGGGAGAAAAAAGAGACTGAAATGTTTAGGTATTCTTGTCACACTCCTCTTTTTTCTTCTTTTTTTTTTTTTTTTTTGTAGCGTCACTGAGTCCATTGAAGTAAATCAAATGTAGATGAATCAAAGGGAGAACAGAAGATCTGTAGCTATAGCTCAGGAAAGCCAACAGAAATATATCCAGGGACAAAGTGCAATGCTGATCCTATTTGTTTTTCTTTTCTTCTCTTTTTTTTTTTGTCTTTTTTTTGTGTTTCTGAACATGACTGTCTGTCTCCATGTGGTCTGTTTATCGCTCATGTCCGTGCAACAAGCACCTGTCCCAGTGTGTGTGTGTGGATATTTAAAATGGTGTGTGCATGGCTGCATGTGTGCCTTTTTGTTAACCTCTCGAGCCTCGTTGTGTTTACACCTTGTGTACATGCTTCAGCTGTCGGGGCTTATAGGCTTTAACCGGAGTTTGTTCCACCGAGAGGGAACGTGCGATTTGCATTTAGAGCAGAGTCTGTCAGCCAAACGAAGACGCGCGCGCGCACACGCGCACACACGCGCACACACGCACACACCTGCAGCTCAGCATCCCCGAGCTACACACAATAATGCTTTTGTCTCTCGCTGACAGCTATTTAAGTAAGAGAGATACACATTCGCAAACACTTTGGATGAAGGGAAGAGAGCAACTCAATTTAACAATGCCAGTCTCTCTTCAGTTGGTTTGATCTGATTGCAGAAGCTGTCACAAAAGATAAGCCTCCATTTCTTTTTCTTTTTTTTTTCCCACAGTCTGAAACGGGCTTTTATGGGTCACGCCCCCCCCCCCCCCCCCCCCCAAAATTCACCCTGAGGCTATGTTAAAATGGACCACTATGTTAATAAAGATGAAAGTTTCCAGGATTGAGTGCGCGGAGTCTTTAAAGCCTCTCTATTTCTGCACAGAGGTTTCGGTGTGTTGACTTTTTTATTTCATTCGAACTGACTTCATTGCGACGTGAGCTCAGTATGCAAGCATGCAGGTAGCAAACCTGGAGTTTGTGTCTTCATTCTGGGTGTTATTAGCCTTTTTTAGCTGATTTTCAGTGAAGTTGCATTTTTGCAAATTATGCCAAATTTTCATGCATCTTTAATCAAGAAGTAGGTGCTTGCTGCTGAATAAGGTGATTAACAGTCTTGTATTTTGGCAGTTTGCTTCTGGCACAGAAGCATAATACAGCCTATGCAATACAGTCGCATGGGATTGTCCAAGTAAATCCTCCGAGGCATGCTAATACGCGGCGTCTGATTTTTGGTCATAGCGTGTCAACTCGAGAGAGGCGACGTTCCCGCTGATCCAACACGATTCCACAGCCTTGAAATGAAGCCATGCTGCAGCATTGTGCGGCTGACTAAAACAAACCTCACGTTTCCCTTGATGAATATGAAAACATGGTGTTCAGTATGTGCGAGTGCCGATCTGTAAAAGAAAATGAGAGAAGTTGCCATTATTTGTTTTCCTGCTGTGCAATGATTCCCTTTGATCTGTCTTGTGGAATATTCAAACTGTGATTATATTATACATTTGTAGATATGCCATTGTGTAAAATTCTGATGAGATGTTTTAAAAAAAAAAGATTGTGGATGATGTACATACTATGTTTTCAGGGAATAAAAGGAGATGAGTCTTAAGTTCATCTTGAATGTTCTGCAGCAGTCTTGCTTTGTGCTTTTCCTCCTTCCTGTTGACACTAACATCTGTTGTCCTGGTTTCTGTTTATCGGGCGTGGTGGAATTGAGCCTAATTCAGGTGACAAAGCGATTTTTGCACCGAGATGACCTCCCTCTCAGTGACTTTTGTCAGCTTTAGGTCCCACTTCAAAAGCAGCGGTGTCAGCGGTACTTGAGGTCATGCACGTCGCTGTGCCGCTGTCCATCAAAGCAATCTTCCATTCAGAGGATTTAAAGTCCAAACTGCTGCTTCACAGACATTCTCCTCACTGGACCTGAACGGCGCACCAAGCTGGAGCACGTCCATTTAAATATAGATATAAGTCCATACATTTTTGCTAATTTCCAGAAAGCAAATAGTATTTTTCCCTTTTCGCACCTTTTTAAATATGTGGACTAAGTGTCAACAGAACTTTGTTAGGTACACCTGTTCTACTGCTTGTGAATCTAAATATCTAATCAGCCAATCATGTGGCAATGCATTTAGCGATGTAGACATGGTCAAGATGACCCACTGGAGTTCTAACTGGGCATCAGAAAGGTGATTAAAGTGATTTTGAATGTGGCTTTTCTGACCATTTCAGGAACTGCTTCTCTGCTGGGATTTCCCCACACAATCATCTCTACGGTTTACAGAGAATGATCAGAAAAAGAGAAGATATCCAGTGAGTGGCAGTTCTCTGGGTGAAAATGCCTCGTTGATGCCAGAGGTCAGAGGCTGCTCTGAACTGATAGGAAGGCAGTGACCACTCATTACAACCAGGTGCCACTCCTGTCAGCTACGAACAGAAAACTGAGGCTACAGTTTTCAGGGCCAGAAAAAATTGAATAACAGAAAACAAAGTTGTTTCCTGGTCTGACAAGTCTCCACTTTTACGTTTGGATGGTAGAGTCAGAATTTGGTGCAAACAGCATGCTAGCATGGATCATTGGTTGGTGGTGGTGTTATAGTGTGGGGGATATTTTGGGGGGACACTTTGACAACTGAGCATTGCTTAAATGCCACAGCCTCAGGATTGTTGTTAGCCATGTCCATCCTTTGATTACTAAAGCGTTCTGATCTTCGATGGCTGCTCCCAGTTCAGATCATCTCATACTGTTTTCTTGAACATAGCGGTGAGTTCAAATGAACTCCACAGCCACCAGATCTCAATCCAGCAGAGCCAGTTTGGGACGTTGTAGAACGGGAGCTTTGCATCACGGATATGCAGCAACTGTTTGATGCTCTCATGTCAGTAAGGATCAAAATCTCAGGAATGTTACCGGCCCCATCTTGAATCTATGTCACGAAGAGTTCGATCATTTCTGGAGCTAAAAGGGCATCTAACACATTACTAGCGAGGTATACCTAATAAAGTGTCTGTTGAGTACATGCAGACACAATCAGAGAAAAGCAGTGGATCTGACACAGGTTAAAGAGGAGTTCCAGGTTTTGTATCTTCAGAGGGAGCTGCCCAAAAACTGCCTCAAGTTTATTAGCAGAGTTTGAGAGAAGGTGCAGTCTACCAGGCCACC
The DNA here is from genome assembly GCF_965226115.1 of Aulonocara stuartgranti. NCBI lineage: Eukaryota > Metazoa > Chordata > Actinopteri > Cichliformes > Cichlidae > Aulonocara > Aulonocara stuartgranti. The sequence continues at coordinate 13,886,567 of NC_138959.1, read as the reverse complement.
TTCTAGCAGCTGAGGTACCATGGCTGCCGTTTTATGTCAAAATCTCAGTTATAAAAGCCTTTTTTGTTTAACAATACCCTTAGTCATGCTGCTCAGTCTGCTCACATCAAAATTTTGCATTACGCACATGCTGTCTCATGGTTATGCACATGTACAGACGCTGAAAAACGCCTACAGAACAACTGAAAGCACCCTGTCATCAGAAATATCATAATTTAGCGGCATAAACAAGACATTTCTTTCATTATTCTCGTCACGTAGGGGTGAAAGTTCCTATTTTCTCCACGGGCACAGTAGCAGGTTCAAATATCCAATTCAGGCGAATGGTTACTGAGAGGCTATTTTTAGCTCACAGATAGCGGATTCTCCTATCAGCTTAGATGACCACCCTTGAATTCATAAAGCATTGCCCATGTCCTTTAGCCGGAGCACCAACCTTGACAAGAGCTCTTAAGGTATAAAGATAACAAGTCTATCCTGTCAGTCTGTTTTTTCACTGTTTCCCAGCCCAGATTTAGGGAGCCTCCTGCAGTAGCTGTAACATTAAGATAAAAAAAATATCTGAAGTCCTCATAACGACCATCATTACATTCCACTTATTCTCTTTTAACTTAAGTGTTATGTAATTCTGTGCACAAAAATAACCCTTTAATTGGGAATATTCATGTATCCGTCTGGTCCGTCCTATCTGTAATGCTTTGATTATATGCCACTCTACGCTCTGCCTCTTCAGATGCTTTGTCTCGGCCTCTAACATGGAAATTTAGACAATTAATGTTCTCCAGAGCGGCGGTGCATTAACAGCCTAAATTTTTGTCTTGTTCGTTGAGATTTGTGTTTGATGAAAAGGTGCAGAGCTGCAGGTTTTGGCCGTTTGGACAACTATTCATGGTTTCACATTAAACCAGAGCTACATGTGGACGTGTCTGGACTTTGTCTTGTGTATGTGGGGCCAGACGAGATACAGTCAAAGCCTTGGGGGGAGTAATAACTGCAGGGAGTCAGCAAGAAAGGTAGCGATAAACCTTGAGTGTGATGAAGGCTTTTTAAACGGCCCGGAGTGTAGTTTCAGTGCTAGGGAGCGGTGCAGGGAAACCAAGCAGAAACTCTAGCTTTATTAAAGAAACTCTAGCATTAAAGGAAAAGATGCCCTGAGAAAGCCTGAACCTGTGATTCCCACTTGATTTGTGACCCTGCTGGAAAACGCTGGAACTCATCTGTAACAAAACAATACTCTACCATGCACACTTTTCAATGTGGTTAAGTAACCATAATTTATTAGCAATTTATTAACACTTTTGCTCTGCATGTTTGATCACTCATCTAAATGAGAAGTTCAGATAAACAAGAGACGAGCTGAGTAGGACTGGGAGGAATTGCTGGTGGGACACAGTGACCTTCACTGCGAGGGGTTAAAAACCCCAAAGTCACAAAAGGGCACTTTTCCCCTTTTAGACTCAGCTTGGTCTCTCGGGAGCTTTGAACGCTCTGTGAAGCCACTCATCATGGGAGTGCAAGTCCACCTCTCGAAATACAACGCTGTTGTGAAGGACCAATCCATCTGACCATGAGTGATTCATTATATAAGAAAGGGACTTGGAAGGATTAGAAGGTGCCAAAAAATAAACATCTCCATATAAAATACCTTGCGGCGCTGACATTTTATATGTGCGGGAAGATGTGGACTTGGTAATAACACTTGCTTCCATCATTGTAGTCGCTGGAAAGAGGAGTTTAAGGTTGGTAACCTAAATATTTTGACACTTTCAGATGACATCACTCCGTTTTATTATGAAACTGGAGCCAGCAGTTCATCACAAGCCTAGAAACAAGGAAAACTGCTAGATTATTTTTGTCCACTACATGCAGTACTGCAAAACTGTTTTGAGTCACACTTGATTTCTTTACATTTTTTGAAGTAAGAAATAGGTACAGCAAGTAATTGAAACATATGCAAACATACATGAGGATGCTATCTACGTATAAGGCAATATCAAGCCTGAAAGTCAATATTTGGTATGACCACCTTCGTTCTTTAGGTAGTCTTCAGGAATAGTTAAAAGACATTTTAAAACTCCCCTTTGGATGTTGTCTGCCTTTTTTTTTTCCCTGTTCTCTGTCACGATGATCCCACACGGCTTCAATGATGTGCAGGTCTGGGCTCTAGGGACACCAATCCATGACTGATGGTGTTCCACTGTGTGCTTTTCTATCCAGGTATGTATTTACCTTAATGGCAGTGTGTTTGAGATCACTTTATAGATGTTATTGCATAGTAGAGCAAAATATGATGGTACTTTTCTTTGTTCTGTTCCCCACCAACAGCACTTTAGCCCTACTCAGCCCTAAGCTATGACAGAGCTTCCTCCATGTCTAAAGCCATTACAGATGACTGTTCTTCTGCTCTAGATGGCTTTTCATCCTTCACTTGTCCAGTTTCCTCAGTTTTTTTAAGGACACACTGCACAGCGGGCTGAGATTTGCTAAATTTCCAACTAATAGCGCTTTTGAAATCTCATTGTTCATGCAAAAAAATCCAATTTAAATCTGCCAAACTGTGTGAACGTTCACATTTTTCATAGATTCAACTAAAGAAATGTGAACAAATTATGTGTTTTTGTGAATTCTGCCTAAAGGTATAATTTAAACGTTGTTCTTTGATTAGTCATCTGTTATGTGTAGACACAACGCTGCCGCCTATCTTGAATTAAGAGCCTTTTTTATACTTGAATGTAAGTGTTAATTGGTTTAACAAATGAAAAACAAAAAGAAAACTTTGAAAGGCTTTTGGGAAGAACTATTGCTGAAGATTCCTTTCAAAATTACAAGAAAGTCTTGCTTTTGGAAGCAAAATGTTATTGCCTAATAGAGTAAGCCTGCATGGGTGGAGATGGTTTCTGCTACCTTTGAAGAGAGGCACCTGCTTCCCAGTTGCATCTTATCATAATAACATCTTGTGATCTAACCTTAGTGTCCAAATATTCTTTTAATCATGATCTTTGTTGGTACTGAGTCTCATCCTGGACACTAAATCTCAAGCAGTCAGACAATGACTCATCAGCTTCTTGGGATTCGAATGTAGGATTTAGAAAAAGGTCAAGACTGAGGCTGGCACGGCAAGGAGCGACTTGGGGAGAAAGTCGGAGAAGGCTTTAAAGAGCCGCAGTGCATCGATGCTTGATATGTTACTCATTTCATGAGAGAAAGAATAAAAATGGAGGAAATGAAGATGAGTACTGCACTGATCAGTGTGTTCATCTACGACTGTCAGATGGACTCTTAAAAGAAACATTTATGCTGATGTACCTTATCTACCCCAAGGCTGTTTGGATAGCTTATTAGTGCCAAGTTCTTTGATTTAAAAGCTGCACTGTTCCCGGACTTGTTTGTTTGGTATGTTTGTTTGTTTGGTATCAATCTGCCCTGAGCTTTGTTCTAAAAGGAACAAAATCAGCTTCACTGATGTTAATGTTCGATATGAAGACGAAATGTACCTCAGTCGTTCCTGTTCCTGTTGCAAATGTTCCAAAAAGCAGTTATGCTTTCATGAATGTACTACGCGTGGCTTATCATTTCCAAAGTAAGTCAGTTTGCATCACTAAAGTTGAGCATAAACGCTGACCATCGCTGACCACCTTCACCCAATCTTCATGCAAGCTACAATCGCAGCAAGCCGAAGCCCAGCAGATGGAGACCGCAACGTGCCAAGTTCACACGGGCAATCCAAACAGATGGACACATGAAGTGTAGCACCTGCTTTTGGCAACGCACCTCAACACGTACAGCTTGAGTTAGAGTGGAAAAAAGTCACAGGGGATTTCAATCTTACAGGGTTGAGAGGTTTTGATTAGCCAATAGAAGTCGAATTTTGATCATCAGAGAGACATGTGCCAGCTACAGGGTCTGTATGAGTTCACTTTGAAATGGTTTACATTCATAAAAAAAGATAAGCTTTTTTTTTTATCTTTGTGGAGCACTTTTTATGATCCTGTTGCATAAATTTAGCATATCTGTTGTTTGGGTTTGATAAGACTGTAATAATCAGCAATCAGCAATAATTATCTCCAGGTGCTGACATTTGTAGCTTTCAGCAATTTGCGCTTTTGTTTTTCTCGCTCAAAGATTGTAACAGCCTCCCCTGGAACACCACCCGCTGAAGAAAATGAGTATTTGCATTAGCATTTTACAGAAACTGTGTTTCTAATCATGTTTCTGTTGGATCTATTTATTATTTAGAGGATGCTTAGTGAAAAACATCATGAAGAAAATGTATGTCAGCAGAGATTAATCAAGATTCACAAAGATTGCTCTAATTGTTGCAGGGGTTTTTTTGTTTGTTTTTTTTAATCTACTTGATGATTTTGATATTTCTCTCGGTCTTTAATCAAGAGCAGAAGGCTGTAGGAGGTGGTTGGCATTGACAATATTCATAATCTGGACAAGAATCCATGCAATAACTGGATGAAGCTTCGCATCTGTTGGCCGAGAGGATCTGAAAGCACTCCAGACACTCCCTTGAAGTTTCAGCGCAGCGTTGATGAAGTGCTTTTGAAGGTCATGAAAAATGTTCTTACAAAATATCACCATATTTCAGAGACTATAAATAAACAAAAGGTTTAAGAACAGTCAAAGGAAATGAAGTTAAGTAAATATTTTCTGCACCTATGAAACAGGAAAAATCCAGCAAAGACCTGACGCAGCACCTGAGATGAGCGTTTGGCCTTTTTAGTTGATTTGTCTACTGGTCACTGAAGATTTATCAGAAATGGTCTCACTGGTAGCTGGCTGTGAAGAAGCCATTCTTAAGGAAGGGAAACAGAAAAAAGGCTGAGGTATGCCAAACTGCTCCAGAACTGGGTTGAAAAATAAGTGGAAAATTTGACCTTTTATGGTTACACTGTTGTCCCTATGTAAGGGGAGGTTCAAATGTTGTACCAAACATTGACTTTCAATCTTGTTACTGCTTTTTTCTCATACACTGTAATTCCATTCCTGTTTACACATCTGTTAATAGATTGTTGCAGCTATTTTACATTTTTCCTACTAAAAAATTAAAACGTTTTGAGTGGCTCAAGGCTTTTGCACAGTTCTAAAAGTCTATAACCTGCCCAGTGCACGCATTCTGTTTAATAATGTACCAGACTGTTGATTGTTGATCTCTAATTTGCTTGGACCTTACTATTGACCTCCTCGAATAAGAGCAATTTCAGTATTTGGAAGCAATTTCAGAACTTTTATCAAGCTATCATGAAACAATGGGAGAACAGATCTGACCGTTAAACTGATTGGCAATCAAGTGTCCAATGACTTTAGAGCATCTAAAAATGTGGGACTGTGTATAAAAATGGCTGTAATTGCTAAACAGTTGGTGCAATACTTGTTAAACCCCTCGAATTGAAGCTGAAAATCTGTATTTTAATTGCATATTGATTGTTTGATTTAAAATTCACTGTTTTGATGTACAGAAGCAAAGATGCAAAAAAAAAAAAAAAAAAAATGTGTGATTGTCCAGAAATGTATGAACCTAACTGTGGTCACTTTCTAGTCAAAACATGATAGGAGTTATTATTCTTGCTTGGGCTGTGTTAGGTCTGGATCCCGGATGAGCCCCCAAATGTGTTACATCCTCTAAATTAAAAACTCATGGAAACCAAGTTTAACAACACAAAATAATGACTCAAAAAGCAACAAACACAACATAAAATAAAGCAAAAAACCCACCATCAACCAAGCATCCAGTGGGCTGCTGGATTAAAGCCCCAAAACTAATTAACAAGTGACAAACTTGAAAACTGAGGCCTATAAGTTAAGAGTTGATCATAAAAAAGTGAAAGAAAAAATTCTAGAATTAAGTATGCTGATAAATGGTGGAGGAGAAACAGCTTGTTCCAACATGTACATGAGCCTCAGCACCTAATCAGGACAATTAGGACAACCAAAACAAATAATTAATTACCAGAGGGAGAATTTACTGAAACATGGGGGTGTACGTAACAGTAAAAGATCTAAACATCTGTTTTTGAAGCTTATCATAAAACCTGGAAACAATGACTATGTCCAAAGGTCAGAAATTGTGGCTGCTGAAGTCTCTGCCATTCCAACAGCCAACAAATGTAACTCCTCCATCCTTTTTTTTTTTTTAAAAGGTTTTTACCCTTATTTTATATGAGGTTTTAACTGTTGCAATGTATTTGCTGCAAAGATGAGTCTTTATTTAACACTATTTAACCTACAGCAAGAAAGAAAGTTATTTACTAAAGTATTGAGTACTGCCTTCCTTACACCCATCTTCAGCACCCAGTGATCTTGCAGCGGTAACAAAGGAGTGTTTAGGTGTTGCACAGAGATGTGGATTGTAGGGATATAGGAATTTTATGAGGGACATTATTCAGTTCCTTGTAAATGGTCTCAGATTCCACAAATTATGTACAAGATGTAATGAAGCACAATTCAATTAGGAGTGTTTACTAATACAACCCCGTGTTTAACCCTGATCTTTGCCTATCACAGTTAAATATATTACACTCCAGCCTGGACTGTAAATTACCACAGAGACATGTGGGTGAAACACCAAGGGTAAATCACTGGCGAACATATTTCTGAATGTAAACACCATATGGAGTTATAACCTCTGCTCGCACAGAGGTCATGTTGGTATCGCTTTATCTACTTCGACTTGGAGCAGCCAAAATGTCTGCTGATACACATGCAATTTGAAACAATTACTCTTAAAACCACTGATTAGCTCCTCCATATGTGAGCCCACAGCTAATCTGCCCAAACGCAAACTTCCTGCCAAACAAACAAATGCTTAATAATGAAGCAGGTCTTTGCCAGGAGGCCATCACTGACGCTGGCTGCACTGATGTTCTTATTCGTTTTTCTGAAAGCTGGGTCTCATTCACACTCATTAGTTCACCCAATCATATCTAAACATTGTTCATTAGCCAGAACAGCTGAGCTCAGTTCCATTCAGTTTTTCCGGCCTAATTGAAATGTACAGCTCTGGCTTTTTGGGAGAGCATCATTAGCACAACACGTCATGCTAATGCATTTTAAAGACGTCCAGCTTAAGGGCTGATTAATATTCCCCAGAAAGAACTGCAAATCTCTCCTGTAAGAGCCACTTCAGAACACCAGCTGCCGTGGTGTTTACTCAAATATTTTCTATAGGCTTTCAGAGTATCGCTCGAGGAAAATGGAATCATCAAACAGCATGTTGGAGAGGTGGTTAACCTGAGTGAGAGTGGATGCGGGTGAGAGCTTAAAACATTTGGGGACATCAAAGCAAGACATAAAATCCCAACCTTTACTTATGTTTTAAAGTGTCACCACATAAATTTTACCACTAAAGCTCAGCTTGCCCATCCTGGGGAGAGCTTCTCTGCCTGTGTAAATAGCTGTGTAATGCCTCTTTTTCTGTAGCTTTTCAAGGTCTGAAAAAAAGGGAACCTTGCTGTTACAGTCATCACTATTTTCTTGGCTTGGCTTTGAAACTCTGCGTTTTTACCAGTTAAGCTGCATATGTTGGATCGCTTTTTTGACCATCCTTTCTAAAAATCTATCTCTGATGAACCTCCAGGCCCCCACCCACCCACACATCGTTGTTTTTGTTTTTAAAACAAAACAAAACAAAAAGGCTTGTATGCAAACCACAAATGAAGTGAAGACACAAAATGGCAGGGGCGGAAACGCATAAAACTCCCAACATCAAATTGGCATGTTTAGTAGTGCAATTGGATTAGAATATGATGTGGATTAGGAGAAACAGTGGGCTTTTTTCACAGACTGGAGCCATCTTTGTATCCCACAGCAGAGAAGGCCCTGGTTAAAAGGTTACATTTGTAAATGTATAAATAATAAAATGAATACAGGTGAAATCCATTTAGATGCTTTGGTTTCAGGATCCTGTTATTGTACATACAAGCTCAGGGTCACGGATTAGTTGGAAACTTGAATAGAGCAGAGCCACCTTTAAGCACACTAACACCTGTGCTTTTCCAGTTAGTCAGAGCGTGTGCCGTAAAGTGGGCTCACCTCACCCCCGTGCGCAATTGTTTCCTCTGACAGCTGTGAACTGAGCTTACAATATCGATACACCCACGAGTGGACTTTAATGAAGCATGCAAACAAACCCCTATTTATCCCTGCAACATTAAAGCGCACAAGAAGCATTGTTCAAGAGTCGGATTTCGTGGCTCCCTTCTCCACGGTGGCCAATCAGATTCCTCTTCCTCCCAGCAGCACAACAGCATCTGACATCACGCCAATTCACAAATCCTGCAAAGCGCCGTTTACCTCTCGGTGCCACGCTGTTTAATCACAAAATGCTGCTCTTATTAGTCTCTTAGTACATTGTGAACGAACCGAGGTTGCCGAATGTGATTACATTTCAATCACTTCTCCTCTAGCATTTCAGAATTTCTGCAGCTCCCTGTGGAGTCAAACCTTCCCACAGTAATAATAATAATAACAAGACGAAAAATGGGTTAAACAGCAATAAACAGTAAAACTTTCTTTTATTTTCACAGACATTATAACACACCACCTCACAACAGCATGTAAAGCCAAAGACAAAGGGAGAGGCTCAAATTCCTCTTGGGCACTAAACAGCACATTATGTACAACGGGCATTAGAATCAGCCTCACAATTACTCGTTTAGTTGTAAAAGACAGCGCGGAATAAATAGGCTATTTTACACCAATGTTTAATATAAACAAATACCTGTCGTACAAATTGCACTTGCCGATGGCTGTGAGGTAAAATACTTCGTGAGCTCTACATGACTGCGATACAGTCACTCCGACAAATGCCTTGATCTTATCCAGTGCCTTTAAATAACAGTTCATTGTAGTGCGCCTGAGCGGTGATGAGCGAATTTTTACGCAGGAACCTGGAGCGAGGATCGGACTCTCACTTCCCCATTATAACGCATAAATGCAGAAATCAACTGTTTATCGAACAAAATCAGAACTGAAAAGTTGATATTTATATCAGGCATCAATCACAGGAGTGCGACTCCGCTCTTTGGCTGATGCACAGATTTACTGGATTTCAAATTCGGCACCTGACAGGTTTTTAATCACAGAAGCTTTACAGCCACTTCATTTTAGGGTTGATGAGCTATAATTTTGGCAAATTTCATTTTCTCTTTTACACTAAACTCTCTCTCTGAGCCAAAGGAGATAATGGGAAAATATTTATCCTGATGCTTTAAAATGGCTTTCAAACACGTTTCTAGCATTTTCGCCTGTTGTTTGAACTCAAATGATCCTGTTTGTTGTTGCAAAGGTCCCCGTTGAAATGATTAAATATGGCTCTTACGCACTCCGTCTCCAAAAAGAAACTCGCCTATTTTGTCATTATCCCCCCCTCCCCTATCACAGCTGTGATTCGGAGTGAGACAACTTTCCGGTCCCCAGGCTACTATCACTGTTGTCCAAGCCGGCGCAGTCTGACCACATCCCCAACGTTCCGGGCTCCAGAGAGGAGACGAACCCGCCGGAGCATCGGGACAGGTCGCAGGAGCTAATGTGTAGCCTGCGGTCGGCTTGCCTCGGGCAGCACAGCAGCCTCTTAAAAGCCTTCCTGAAATCTGGGCTTCGGCAGTAAATTATGGGGTTAAACGCAGAGTTCACGTACCCCAGCCAGTTCAGAAACACGAAAAGGTCCTTGTCCACCACCTCTGCGCAAAAAACCCTCACGACGTTCACTATGAAAAAGGGCAGCCAGCACAGAGTGAACGTTCCCATGATGATGCCAAGCGTTTTGAGCGCTTTCTGCTCCCTGAGTGCCAGGATCTTAGACGGCCTCTTCTTGCACTTGGAGGTCAGTCCGGTTAAGGTGTTGTGAAACCTGCCCTCGCACTTGTCGATCTTTCTCAGCTGCTTTTTCGCCTCTCTGTACACGCGGGCGTAAACAAATATCATGACCAGGAGAGGAATGTAAAAAGATATGATGGATGAGGAGATGGCGTATGCTCTGTTTGTGACAAAGTCGCAACATTCGGGGTCCTCGTAACAGTCTGTGTCCACGCTGTCCCGAGACCAGTGCATCAGGATGGGCAAGAAGGAGACCAGCGCAGAGATCGCCCACACCACACACACCACCGCTTTGGCCCGGGCTTTGGTTAACAAGCTTTGGTAGCGGAAAGGTGATGTGATAGCCACATACCTGTCTATGGCGATAACGCACAGGGTCTCGATGCTGGCGGTGACGCAGAGAACGTCCACCGAGATCCAGAACTCACAGAAAAAGGTGCCATACAGCCACGAACCGCGCACCGCGAGCGCCGCGCCAAATGGCACAACCAGGAGCCCCATGATGAGGTCCGCGCTCGCCAGCGACACGATGAACACGTTGGTGAGAGTCTGCAGCCTCTGCGTCCTGGCGATGGCCACCATGACCAGGATATTTCCGAACACGATGGACAGGACGATCAAAGCCATAACCACGCTCATGCCCGCCATCCACTGCTCGGACGCGGCTGCAGCGGAGCCCGGTGAGTCGGACGTCTCGCTCCCTGTGCCATTCTGGAAGTTCACTGGCGAGGACGCGCCACCACCGTCCCCCATGACGGGCTGCTGGGCTGTGAGTGGAACCAGGTCGAGATCATCAAGGCAGCACTAACAACGCCTTCACAGTCTATAGCTCTACTCCCACTGCGCGCCAACTCCATCTGGAGCGCCTCTCAAGTCCTCAGCCTGAGTTGGCTGCTGTAGCGGCCGGGACAGCAAAGCGCGCGGTGACATCATTGCTCCTCACGACCAATCAGGCAGCTCAGCGGGCAAACGATCCCAGCGGTGAAGTTGTGGAAGCAAACAAACACCTGAACCTTAAAATTTCAGTCAGTCTCTTTTTGGTGTCTTCACCAGTTAACGCGCATGGACGAATAAACCAAACTTTTATTAAGCAGGAGAAGCAGATGGTCACTCCCCAAACTGTCCATAACTATCATCGGTCCAAAAATCTTGTCGGTTATGGAAACACGATTAACCAAATATGGAAGTCCAGCAGGACATGAACTACAGGGATTTCGCTGTTTTCATCACTGGCGAACCACAAACAAAATTTGTTTTTCCACTTGTCCGTTTTATATTTTTATCGCTAAGAATACATTCCGTGGGCATGAGGTCAGGCCCAACAACGGATCTATGGTCCTTCCTTCACAGCAGCTGTATTATGGTAAACTTCTTATCTCCAATCGCAAGTACAGAAGGCTATAAAGCAGGGGTTGACTCACAGCTATTCAGTCCACGCATCACTGCAGAGATAAACATTCCAGGTCAGTTCCAGGTCATTAAAAATGATTTTTCTGACCTACACCTGAACCAGGTTTTAAATTATGGCCGAGATGGAAGAAAGACAAGCCTAGTAGTGAGCTTAGTTAAAAAAAAAAGAAGGAAAAGAAAGAAAAAGAAAAGAAAAGAAGGCGTTCAAGATAAAGAAACAACAACAAAACAATGAAAGGAAGGTAGATTAAAGGATTTTCTTATGTAACGATGCCATTTTTTTTATTCAACAGACTTGGAAAGAAACAATTCATACTTTGGATGAATATTGTTTCATCTTTTAACTCTATTCATAAATTAATCAAAAATCATTTCAGGAACACTGTCAACTTACTGTCAACACGCAAGACTTGCTAAAAAACACTGGACTGATGGGGCTCTCCATTGCCTCTTACTTTATGGCCTGCTCTCTGAGGCCATAAACTGTTTATTTATATGCAAGTGAGTTTCCAGTATGGAGACATTACAACCTAAATAATTTAGTATTTGAGCAAACTGGCAGGAGTAAGGCTGTTTGTTCAACTCATTGTTGGTGCCCACTTTCAAATCTGACCACTACTGTAGGCCAACAAAAGTCTATCAGAGGGGCATTAATCAAATCAAATCAAATCACTTTTTATTGTCACATCACATGTGCAGGCACACTGGCACAGCACATGCGAGTGAAATTCTTGTGTGCGAGCCCCACAAGCAACAGAGATGTGCAAACACAACAACACAAACGAGCAAAATACAAGAATGGCCAACCTGAAACTAATAAATATATGTACAATATATAATAGTGTATGCATTTCTGGATGTGTATACTAAATATTTTCCTACGTGTGTGTGTGTGTGTGTGTGTGTGTGTGTGTGTGTGTGTGTGTGTGTGTATACACATTTTTACAAATTAAATAGTAAAAAAATAAAATAAAATAATAATAATAATAATAATAATAATAAAATATATAAAATATACAGAGTTGAATATGTGCAAAACAAGTGGCATTTATATACAGTGTGGAGTGCATAAACAGAATATCAACTGAAAGTTTGGGGCCTAAAAAATACATTTTATTAACGTTAGTGTGGGAAATAAAATATATAGTTTCTTTATGGTTTTTGGTTAAAATGAATAAATAAATAAACTCCATTTATCTTCTTTCCACCTCTGTGGTGGCAGAAATTTCCAAGAGCTTGAAATCAAACCCTATAAAACAAAAACATGTGCATTAACAGGAGTGGGAAGACTTTTTTTTCCTATTAGTGCTTTTAAAAAAATCTATGGTCTGTTTTTAAATAGAAGAAATTCCTTTTCTGAAGCTTTCATCACAGGACAATGACGGTTAAAGGCTTAAAACGATTCCCTGACTTTGCTGATGCATCGGCTCCTCTTCTCGGCCGCATTTAAAGCGTTTACACCTCTTCGGCATAATTCAGATGTTCAGCAGCTCGTTTACTTTCATAAAAACTTGCTCATGGAAATGCTCTTGACCACTCAACAGCAGCTACCTCCCACATAATCTTTGTGCAAGCTTTGAATGTCGGAATGAAGAGAAGTGCTGCTGGTTAAGCTTTGGTTGATCTCATATGTTGACACCAGCGCGGAGTCAAAGGTCAAAGTTGATTTCATTATTTGAAGTGATGGTTTTCCCCGTTTATGGATCGGGTTCGAGAGTCTCTGCAGAGGCAGACAAAGCGATGTGTTCGAGTGAAGCTGCAGAGCGTTTTGTTAGCGGTTCTGCTCATCAGAAAACCTGCGTTTCAAGCAAACGTTCCTCACACGCCGCAGCCTGGAAATACGGCAATGATATTTTATCTCTTACAGTGATATGATCTTAATGGAGCCCACTCAGCCACAGTGAATGGTGAATAAATGTTTCTGCAGGAAAAAAAAAAGAAACTGGAGAAACTGAAATTTTCTCCTTCACCTGGCCCCAAAACACCCCGCCAATATTAAATGAGCCATTTTATTTTGAAATTACCTTTTACGTGCAGTTAATTCAATAACAATAAACCAGTGTCAGTTTCACAAATCCTGTGAGTGTCATAAGAGGCACATGGCTCTCAAGCCCCTGAGAAAGCTTTTTAAAAGCCCTTTTTGTGCTGGTGAAAGGAGCTGTGTGCTGGTGAAGCTCTTATCTGATCACTCACATTCAAACTCCTTACTTGGGGGGTGATCTTGCAGTTATATTAATATTCATTTTAATGTGTTATAGCACCACAAGTGAGAGAAGAGGTGGCAGCTTCGATGACCCGAGCGCCTTACCCGACTGGGTATTTTATCCATGTACTGTGTTGATGTTTTCAGTTTACCCAAATGTTAACTGAGGCTCTGTGTGTGTGTGTGTGTGTGTGAGTGTGTGAGTGGTACAGGGTTAATTGTGCTGCCAGAATGACAGTGAGGAAAGCAGCTGATGGGACAGAGGGATAAAACAGCAGGAAAAGACTCAGAGTGAGTCAGGAGGCCAATAATAGCTCCCCGTCTTAAGCGACCATGTCGTTGTAATGTTTATCTTTGCATATTAAAAGTATCTGGTTAAAGACAGATTCATTTGCTTTTATTTCTGATTTATCCTCAGGTCTGAGACGCAAGAGCTCTTTTTTGTGGCGGTTCTAACTTGTGGAGTTTATCTTCGTGTTAAAAAAATACACATAAAAGAATCACAAGATGACCGTCCACATCGCTGCTACCCACAACACATTCCACCTCAAGTCTGGGATTTTGTAAAACACTAATATTACTCCCCTGGGACAGTTCTGAAAAGACCTTTGAAGCTTTCCAGAGAAAGGACCATTTTTAAATAGCATTTTGCAGCTCATCCCATGCCCAGAGTGCATAAAACAAGAAAGTGCTTTCACAAAGCCCTGAGTGCACCCCGGGGACAAAAGAATTTTCAAGTTGTAGATCTGGAGCTAGGCTCCTGGCATGATAGGATAAAAGGATGGAGATAAAAGCGGGCAGCTTACCTATCAATGTCTTTTTCAATAAACTGTAATTTTTGCTCCTCTGGCAGAGCGAGCAGCAACCTAAAGATTCCTTTAAAATGCAATGGAGCTCCCAATAATGTCACATATTCCAGTAAATGCAATAAAGTTTTCACTTGGTTTGATAAAAACATGTAATAATCTGACAAAAAGGGGAAGAAAAATCAAATGGCTCTTTGTTTTCAAACTGATTGAAAAGAAAAAGTAATTTCAAAACTAATTCTGACAGATGATGGAACAAACCTGTTAAAATAAATGTGCTCATTTTGAATTTGTTGCCAGAAACACCTTTGAAAATAGTTGAGTTTTGATCTTCCTTGCAACTGTGTTGCATCACGTCTTATTTTCTTACCAACAATCTGTACTCTGGACTTCAGACAGGCCAGTTTGGTACAAAGAATTTTTTTTTATTACCACGCCATTTATTGGAATATGTGCAGAACGTGGTGTGACATTGTCCTGCTGAAATTGGCATCCAAGCATCCAATGGCTGGATTCATATGTTGCTCCAACACCTAGATTTTGATTCAGCATTAATGGTGCCTTCATAGATTTGGATTTCAGTCACTAGTGCAGGAACTGAAAACTATTTTAAATTCTGTGTTTCGCACCGGTCCACCTTATATGAGGCCTGGAAAAGAAGAAGTGTTTCTGGATCTTGGCACAGTATTGTGCAAAAGAAAAGAACCAACTATGTCCAGAAGAACAGAATCAGCGTTCTGGGATTTCCTTTCCTGGATGATTATATGTTGCTAGGAAAATGGGGGGAAAAGGGAAATAGGTGCAACGATTTATTGAAACATGTGCAAACATAAATGGACAATACAGTAAAATTGTAATTAGAGTTACATATCATAGATAAGAAAATGTAGAATCTGCCCTTTACATTAAATAAGTACATTAGGTCAATTGCTGTCAATAGGAAATGAGCACACCCATATATCCATGATGAGCGGTTATTGTGGGTGTATCAACCATTATACCAGAATAGATTTTAGATTAGACACCAGCAGAAGATGATAAGCACTGCAGAACATGGCCAATGTTAGAGGCAAAAAAGCAAATGCCATCAAATTTTCTTTCTCAGGAAATTAGAAAGTAGAAACCTCGCCCAGATATTATCTGAGCTGCAGCAATGAGCTGCAGGAAATTTTGCTATATTTGTATTTTTAAGTGGAGATATTTGTATTTATTACAGGTATTTTGTTACATTTTGAGTCTGTAATAACTGGCAATGAGTGTTGCATTTAAATCTAGACTTTGACCAGTCAGCAGTGGTTTTAACCTTGGAACTGTCCCGTGGACGCCATTTCTGCCTCTTTCTTATTGTTGAATCATGAACTCTGACCTTAACTGAAGCAAGTGAGGCCTGTATCTCTTTAGATGTTGTTCTGGGTTCTCTTGTGACCTGGATGAGTCGTCGATGCGCTCTACGAGTAGGTTCACCTCTGTTCCAGGTTTTCTCCATGTGTGGATAACAGCTCTCACTGTGGTTCACTGGAGTCCCAAAGTGTTAGAAATGGCTTCATAACCCTTTCCAGACTGATAGAAGTCACTGACTTTGTTTCTCCGCTGTTGCTTTTTGAGATCTTTCAGCTTACTTCACTTGGTTTCTGTTTAATTCATGCTTTCACAAGGGAAGACGATTAGTTTTCACTAGCTTTTATTTCTTAAATAAATGAAATTATCATGTAAAAGCTGTATTTTGTATTTACTCTGGTTATCTTTGTCTTACATTAAACTTAAAAAAACGTGACAAATATGCAAAAAAGAGAAACAGAAAGTAGGAAGGGGCAAATACCTTTTTTCACAGCACTCAGGGTTCAAAGTTATCAAGATTGACTCCAAGCCCATATATTTTACTGCATTCAGTTACTGCAGTTGCATTTTTGTTGCATGCGAAAGCATTTACACAAAATTAAACTGAGCTTGAACCACTCCAATAATTCTTGTTCCAGGACTCGTTAATTGACTAGGAAATACACACAAAACTGTTTTTCTGTAACTTCATTGTAAACACGAGAGACTGCTTCTGTAAGCTGTCTGTTTATAACTATGTTAATGACCAAAACTAGAGTAAAAAAAAAAGAAAGATGGCTCTTTCTTTGTAACAGGAATGAGAAAAATGAAAGATATTAACTATGCGTCAAACAGGAGGTCTGCGTATGAGGCCAGCTCAGAAATAAACTGGCATTTTTACATTTTTATGTAACGAGTGTGCTCATTAGTGATGCTTTTGATAGCATCTCATATAAAAGAGCTTCAGCACCAGCTTATTAATGTATTGGTTGGAATTACGCAAAACAAACTGATTCTCAAATACCAGGAAATGAAAAGAACGGCACACAAACCAGACTAGATAAAATAAGTTTTATTAGTTTTTCCTCACTGTGCTGCATATTGAAGTCCAACACGGAGAAGCCAAAGTATTAACAAGGTGCCCCTGAAGACAAAAGCATGCCAAAATGTGTCTGAGAAGTCAGAAATGAAGAAAAAAACAAAATCAAGTGAGAGTTACAAAACAATATCAGGAGCTTAATGCCCACCGACAGCCACCCAAAGGTTATTAGTGCTCATTAAAAAGTGCCAGAGGGATAAGAGAGCCGAGAAAGTACAACAACTGCAGTTCGCTGGAAATAAATAACTTGTGGGAGTTGAAAAAAAGAGAAAGGAAAAACAAAACAATATTGCTTCTAATACGGTTAAAGTGCCATGAATGTACACCATCCATGCAATCCTTTCCAAGGCACTTGGGCTGAGTGAGCCAAACCAAATAAGAGCAGGCTGACGAGCACAATTAGGTTATGAGACATGATGACAGCAACGATAATCAAAACGCTCTCACAACAACTCATAACTTAGTAAACCAATAAAGGCAAAATGACAAAACAACTTCCACATTATCATATCGCATTACACAACGTGATCGAGCGGATCATTATTAGCATTCCTTTCATATAATGTTCCCTTTGTGAAGCTGAGATGAAGTGTATAAATGCTTGATGGAGAGAATTTAATGAGACTTTGGTTTCAGCGTGCGGGAACAGGCGGCAGTCATGTCAGTGTCCTCGGCTGCTTCCCCCTCCTCGAAAACAGGCACTTTACTCATTACTCAAAATAACAGGTGGTTCGGAATCAAAACAGCTTCTGGTGCGCTGTGAATAATCGCAATCGGAAAGCTTTCGGGCTACGAGAGAACAGTGTAAACGGCTTAAGAAGAATCAGTCTGCTGCCACACGTGTAAACAAATGCACGCGGGATGGGAGCTCGATCGGCGGGCACCTTTCCAAGCTGATGTGACCAAACCAACCCCGCGCTGATCTGTGGTAATACAGCATTTAAAGGAGGAAAGTGAAAACGTTTATACCGCGGCGCTGCACAACTTTAACATTATAATGATAACGAGAAATGAGAGTCTCTGCATGGACACGTTCAGTAAACCCCCAACTGCATAAAGACTTAAGCGTCACACATCTGTCCTCTCCTGCTAACTACCTCCTCTGCTGGGCTGAGATTAAATGAAAGATATAGATTTTTATCCTAACCTAATAATCCCTATGAAAGCCTTACATAATTCAAATATCCTTTTTTTATGAAGACACTGGCTGGAACTCGATATTAGCATTGAAAAGCTGATTCATATAAAGTCTCCATTTAAAGAAATTCTACTTATTTTATTACTTATCAGCTTATAATAATAATATTCATAATAATAATCACTTCAAATCCTCCTTCCTCAATTAAAGTGAAACTATAAAGCTGAAGTTTTAGTTTTTACTTTGTTTTTAACACCTGAAAGAACTTTAGATTTTCCAGAAGATAAGAGAACGGATGAAAATCCCTTTATTTATCTGCCCATCAATCACACCAGCAGTGCTACGATAAATTAGATATTCATAGTTTCTCATTAAATAACTTTAATAAGTTTCCTTATTCTTTTAGTTTTGATAAACAACTTGGCAAAACCCCCACATATTAGCAATGCAACCTGTCGTCATGAGAGCTCACTACATAAATATAATATATAGTATATCTGCGGGTGTCTATCTGCACTCCTTTAATAGCCGTCGCACACAGTCGAGAACATTACCGAGCTAATGTGTTATATGTGAAGAGACATCCGAGTATCTAAGAAAATCAAGTTCACTCAAATCGCCTTTTTCATCACAGTGAGAGCTCTGTCAGAAACAATCGTTCCTTCCTGCTTTCAGAAGTATGAGCAGGCCACAAGAGCGATTAAGCTGAGGTCTCAACGCAACACAAAGTGTGGACTCGAAGGCTATTTTAACTAAGACATGTAGGCGGCTTCAGAAGGCATGAGTCAACTCCACGATGACCTCTCCCTCTCCAGAACTGGCGTTTATTTGAAGAGGCTGGGAGAATGAAGCCGCTTTCATCATGCAGGCTTTACCTGCTTCCGTACAGTAGTACGCCCACACGGCCAACGTGAGGCTTGGACTGCCGTTTGTTTCCTTCATAACGACTGGAAGTTTGGCTGAGATGCAGAGGGGCTGTGAGAGATCCTTAATGGAACCAGTAAGCACCTGATGGTCTAGCAGCCACTCGTTACCTTTAAAAAAAACAAAAAACAAAACAAAACAGGAAGTGATGTCAAAGGACGTCCAACTTTTATGTACAGTGTACATGCCTTGCTGGTAAACTGGTAAACTCAGGCCAGGCATTAACCTCAATGTTACTTTGAGATGAAGCACCCAGTTAAGCATTGTTGCAGCACTCTGCACAGTCTCCCCCAGCGGCTTAGCGCACACTAGCACTGCTCAGGAACCTTTCCAGATACCAGTCTGATTGGTAGTTCTATCTCAACTCTGTAAGGATATGCTTCCAAAGTCTAGGACACTCTCAGAATTCCAGTATTGTGTCCAGAATTGGCCGGGCAAGGACTAATCTGGACTTTGCTTTGGGAAATATGAAGGAGGCCATAAATTTTGGACTTTTCATCATCAGCGTTTCTCTATCATGTCAAAAAGAAAAACAAGACTTTTTTTATACTCGCATACAATCTTTTTCTGGTATAAAGACATATTCAGGTTTAAAAGTGTGGTTAAACTCCTGTATAGTGACAGACAGTGAAGTTTACTTGTCAGGCACACTGAATATTGTGGGCTGTCCACGATGAACCCACAGATCCACTTCAAGAATGACATAAACTAAGCTCAATCCCCGGTTTGGTCACGTGTCCGCCTTAGTTCATCCATGTTTTGAAAGAACAGATGGCTTTGAATGAGAATAGCTGGCTGGCATCTCGATTTATTGCTGAACGTAGTGGGGTGCAGCCAGAGTGCTAGGGCTGACTCAAGCCTGCACAGTAAAACAGTCCCTCTGAAATATTAGGCCAAACTCACATACCCTTACTAAATCAAATAAAGAGTGGTTGAAGACATTCATTTTCTGAAACACAGGGAATATTTTTAGACACAAGTACACATCTGAAGCGACACGACCACTGAAAGATAAATGAAAGTCGAAAAGAATCACCGGAGCGTCAGCGGTGAGAAAATATCACGCCACAGAGACCACAGAACCCAAGCCAGCCGAGATTAATGAAGCTGATGTCTAACGCTGGGTCCCAGGGAAGCCATTTCTAAAAAGCCACTAAAAAAACAATTTAGATCTGGCGTGCACTTCTAAGTTGATCCATTAAAATCCCTGCCTCTGCTCTGATCTGATCAGCATAAGTCTAGACTGGGTATAATGGGACAGCGGGGGATCACATAACATAGCCTGGTAGCTAATTATGTGAACCAAGGCATGTCGTCTTATCGAAATGCTCTAAAAATAGCCTGCCGTTATCGAGGATTTCATGCTGCAGCGCTCAGGATGATGGAAACACTTTTGGTGCAAACGTAATGAACAGACCACAACTGTCACTAACATCACATCACATAAAAATAAAATCAAAAAAAAAAATCACGTATCAATCGATCCTATGGTCAACACTACAATCTGAGAGAATTAGACTAAACCTCTTTAGAATATAAAATCATAAATTAAGCCATCCACGCCTCGTACCTCCTCGCTGGTGGTTTAAAAGAGCTTTGAGTGATTTAAGTATTTGTCTTTGTTTTAGCTGCGAACTATAAATTCCAGGTGTGGGCTGGCAGAGTGAGAATCTGCTTGTTGAACGGTGAAAACGACGTGCAGGCAGGTTAAGCATCCTTCACTTTTTGACAGATCAGAGACCAAAATAAAGTTTTGTAGGAGAGAATTAGAGGCTTCACTCCACAACGCGCTCATTCTAAGCACAGGGAGGACGTTTATGCTGCAGCCCTGACTCTGGTTGGTTACCCTGACGAACAGAGAAATAACTTGAGGAAAAGCATGCATTTTTTTTTTTTCAAACAAGCTGTTATACAAAGCAGCTGCTGTAAGCTGCCTCCTCACTGCTCTGCCACCTAAATCCTTCCACTTCTGGTTCCCAGCAGATATTTGTGAAGTCTTTGCCAAACACTGCTGGGGTTTTAGAATTCAATTAACCTCTCACCTGAACGGGAAAAAAAGTCCAATCAAAGCTTAGACGCAGCAGATCTGTCAGTCCTCGGGTTTACACACATTACAGTGATGTCTGTAGGCTGCTGCTTTAGTGCTTTTCTTCAGCCAACACGCAACAAAATAATTAACTTGCATTAGTCTGGCCCAGCAACACAATGGAAATACAGCATGTCTGACTAACTAGCTTAGAAATTACAGTAATAATAACAAAAAAAAAAGCCTAATTTCTGTGTCACAGCATCATGTAATTTTACCAAATAACTAATACAGTCAATCAGCTTCGAAAGGTTTTTGCTTTAAAGTGAGCTGAAGGTTCTCAATCAAGTCACAGAAGAATTACTAATTTTTTATATGCAGTGGTTAGCACTTTTCCCGCACAGCAAGAAGCTTCCTGGTTCAAATCTCCAGTGATGCTGGGGCCTTTGGTGCTTGCAGTTCGCATGTTTTCCCGGAGCCTGCCTGCGTTTTTCCAGCTTTTTCCCCACAGTCCAAAAACATGCACAACAGGTTAACTGGTGATTCTAAACTGACTGTGGATGTACAGTACTTACTAAAGAAGCATTATATAAATGAGTGTTTATAAGTGCTCTTTAGTTGAAACTGAGAAGTTGAATTTTGTCAACATTATCTCAAAATCAAAAACTTTTCGTGCAAAACTTTACTTAAAATTCCAAGTGTGTCCCTGTGAACATGTGCAGCTGTGTGGCAGAAGCTCATGGATGTAACATCAGTGACAGGATGAGGTGTCAATGATGGTCAAGACATCTTTCATGGGCATGAAGGCTAAACATGCTCAGAACATTTACATGCATGATACTTCATGTAACAGTGACTGAACTTTGTCTCACCCTCTGCTGAGAGTGCCCAGCAGCTGGGCGCCTCTTCAGTGAGTTTGGTCCCTTCTGGAAGTGACAGTGTGACAGACATGATGACAGTCTGGCCCGCAGTCACCGCTACTGGCGGCATTTCTTTCCTGGCAGCTGATTTAGGCAGCGTGGGGGCTTTGGTCGGACCCGAGGGCTTTGTAGGTACCGAATCTGTGCACTCGCGGGAGATGGGGAGCTGGATAAAAGAGAGATATGGGTGTTTGGATTAAACAAAAGCAAGGAGAAAGCTACCCTAACTTACAGTGTCCTGTCTTTGTCACCTTTAATTCAATCTCTTCTAGCGCAGAAGCTTTTGGGACAGATTAATTACACAAACGTGTACAAAATGTAAAGCACTTTCTCAAGGTTGGAACCACACTTTTCCTAAATACACACACGCACACACACACACAGGCAACGCACTCACCAGCGAGACAGTCTTGGAGGTCAGGTCCAGCACTTTGACTTGGTGGTTGTTGGTATCGGCCACGTAAAGCAGTTTTCCGCCGTCACCGACACAGATTCCTCCGGGTTCATTGAAGCAGGATTTGTTAAACTCTGGACCCAGAGTATCTCCAGCATCTCCTGTTCCTGCTAATGTGCTACACTGCTTTGTTTTTGGATCCACCACCTTGATCTGAGGAGAATCACAGGCACACACACACACACACACACACACACACACAAGATGTTGGTTATCAAAAAAAAAAAATTTCCTTCCTGGAATTCAAAAGGAGTTTTAACCACTTTGGCATGAACTCAGTCACTTCAAGGAACTCATTACAGAACATAAGTGTTAAATTTGCACAGTACATCTTTAAAATGCAGCCTTGTGACAATCATCTGTTACCTTGTGGTTGTAGGAGTCGGCTACATAGAGCAAGTTTTGTTCGGAAGCCCAGGCAACACCGAGAGGATGCTGGAGTTTGGCATCCACCCCTTTCCCGTCCATATCCCCAAAAGCAAAAAGGTTCTGTTTTGAACAATACAAAACACTGGTTAGAGAAAAAAACATATTATCGACTAAAATTACAAAACACCCTTAACTGCATTGAAAACGAGACAGGAAACTGAAGAAAGCCGAAGCCTTTTCTATCTTATGAATGATGAATTTTATACATAAAAAGATTAAGACTGTGAGATAAATCATTTTATTTTTTTGTGTGTGCCATGATTCATTTGAAACTAGCATGACCAAACAGATAATCCCATCAACAACCAATTTGTAAGAAGCTGTGATAACATTTCGATAAATTGGTTATAATTTTGTATCAGCTCTGTAAATAACAACAGCAACAGAAAAGGACCATGATAACAATCTTCAAAGTCTCATGATTCTCCTGGCTCGCTGACTAAACAGCTACAAGGTGTTTACAACAACAAATCCTTGGAAATGTAAAATCCACTGAGTGAAAGCCAATAGGTTTAAATCCATTATCTAACTGCACAAGTGTGAGCTTGAAACATCTCAGCAACCCAACCAGACTTCAGCTGAAGAACGAGGTAAACAGAATTTGGTCGAGTTCAAAAAGGAGCTGGAGGACCTGGAGCATGCTCGTAGATGTTCTCAACATTAAAGGGGTTGTGCACCATGAATTCACCTCCCAGACTTGAGAATTTGCAATGCAGACAACCTAGACTGAAATGGGGAAAAAACGCAATCTTCAGTCACTGGTAATTAAACTAGCTAGATCCAGCTACGTGCAGCTTCATCCTCTACCCCCTGAAAATGGAAATCAGTATTTTGTTGCATGTGGCAAGACGACAGTAATCAGAAGAATGGTTGCCAAGGATGCAGAATTATTCTCGAGTGTGAATAAAGTGCTTTAAATGCTCAACTACAGTAGAAAAGTGTTACATAAGAAACAGTCCATTTACTATCAAAGACATGAAGTCAGCCGCCACATCAGAAGCAGTGCAAAAAAGATGCTGAATCTAAAATCAGATACGTTTTTTGATTTGGAAAATATGGAAAATAGGATGGAAAATAAAAGTCTAGCTTTTATTTTTATTTTAGTTAACTAAAATGTTTTTTCATCTCTACTTTCAGTTTAGTGTTAGCTAACTGTAATAACCTTACACTGGACTGCTTTGGGAAATGTCAAGGTGGGCATATATTTTGGACTTTTAACCATTTTTTCACCCGTTTTACAGCTTTTTCTACTGATAAACACCCCTCCCATGGCCATTCATACTACACCAAAGTAATAAAATAATAGAAAAACAGTTGTTCCCGTTTTCCCACCATCTACTGTAGAAATGTATGTATTTTTTCACAACAGATCCACAGTAAAAAAAAAGAACATTTTAAGAGTTGCACTGACAGATTTCTTTCACATACTACATCAGTGTTTCTCTCTCATGTAAAAAAACAAAAAAAAAAACAACAACACTGTTTTTTGTCATACTGTCTGTTATTATATTAAGATATCTCCAGGATTAAAGGTGCAGTTAAATCTCTGCACGGTGACTTACTCTTTATGTGTCCACAGTGTAAAATGAGTCTGACATCTCTGCTTTAGCTCAATTTGACAACTGATATTACTGTAAAAGTGCAAACATGAGAGGACGCCACCTCAGCTTCAATACTGTTTGGCTGTTCTAGATCAACTCCTTAAACATCTGTGGGCAGCTAATAGTTTCTCCCGGCTCTTCACCATGTTAAATAAACTGTATATGACTCTCTAGTTAATTACTTCCTGCTCTCATGGGGACTTACAAGCTTGTGACTTTCCAAAAATACACCAGTGCGGCAAGACAAAGAAACTACAGCAGAGCTGCTGTAAGGGCATGAAGGTATGCACCAACATTGTTTTTCAGGCTTTCCTTTAGCAACAAACAAGAGGGTCTGTGTTTACTTGTTTCTCTTTAAAGGAAAAAAAACCATATTTTTATGCATACAAAAATAGCCCTAAACTCTGCGTGAGTGCCTAACAATGATTCATATTTGTGCAACATTTTTCTTCATAATTGTCCTAATGTTTTGTGTGGCTGGAAATGTGGCAGACTAATGTGCAGGTTTCACACTGTGTGTTTTGCGTTGATGTATGGTGACAGAGCCAAGCACAGGACACATCATCATTGAAAGTGCCGCACAAGGTTATTCTGCTCCTACAGTCTGCTTCGGAAATGGACTTTTAATTTGTCTCCACAAGTTCATCTGCGCTGGCTTTTTCTTTCTATAAGAAGTTCACCTTTTAAAGTAGCAATAAAAATGGACAATATGGCAAACAACAAGTTGATAAATTATGTGCACTATATCATGCTGGTCTGTGAAACTTCATTAAGAGATGCTGTAACTGTTTGTTTCAAACCACATGAGCATTATAACTGGAAATAAGGATACTTGAAAAGGTATCTAGCAGAGGGAAGATGATGATGAATGGTAAATAAAGCTTTTTTTACACTATTAATTCATTCTTCCCCCATTTACTGTACACCCACCAGTGGGTCTCTCTCTCCTCCGACCAGCAACTTGACGGCTCCATCCTTCAGCGCCAGCGTTCGGATGGTGCTGCTTTCGCTATCAGCCACATACATGCAGCTCCAGGGCTCCTCTGGGGCTAAAGCCAGGCCTGAAGGCTGGGCAAAGCCTGCCTTGTGAGGGTAGGCGTTGTTCCGGTTCTCTTCGTTGCCGCTGCCCGCCCATCGCACACAAATCCCTGCCTTGGACTCGCTGTTCAAATGGCAAGACAATGTCATTAAATACTAGAATGCACTTCCTGATGGACAGAGTTCCAAAAAGGAGAAAATCTGTTTGTTTTTTGTTTCTTTTAATAAAAACAAGACTGAGATTTTATCTCCTGTTTATTTGCGGTAATTAAAAAAGATTATTACATAATGTGACCTCCTGTGAAACTTCCGACCACGGAAGACACACAAGAAGAGGAATCCATTTTCACAGTTTTAAAAGGAGAATTACAACCATGTCATTATATTATCAGAATATGTTTCGAAGCGGCCATGGCAGTCATGTACTGGTCTCTCACCTTCCTTTGGGCAGTTTTCCATCAGCTAGGAACAAAGCCCAGATCTGGTGAGTCCCTGCCATGGCTATCCACAGCACGTTGTCTTCATCGCCGCCTACACATGAAAATAAAACGCAAAAAAACCCCACAGGATAAATATGGGAGCAGGAACTGGTGTCAGTGCTCTTGGCCATCTACCAGTCAGCCTCAGTATCATTCAACAACTACTGTGATATTTGTCCTTCGTTGTTGAGCTATGTTCTTGAGGTGTGTTTGGGACTACAGTCTGCTCAAACACAAGGACAAAATGTGTTTTTTTCAAAGTAAAAGTAAGAAATAGATTTTTTTTTTCCAGGCAGCAAAATTATTTTTGCAAACTCCCCCTCTCCCGATCTGCTGATTGCTCAGCGTCAGAACTGAGTCAAAATATGGAGCTGTGCAGGTTTAAGACACACAGCAGCCTCTCTGACAAAGGCCATATGCACTCAGCAGATACAATACTGCCACTGTGATGAACGCACAAGCCTTACAGACATGCACGATCTCTGTTGTATTTTTAATGCGGGGCAAAGTTCAGCCTTTCTTGATCAAAACGGGTGGACTGTCAGGGATACATACTTGACTCAAAGCCAGTCTAGCACTTTATAGTTCAAAAGGTGTGGGATCCTCTTGATTTGGTTGAATAATTTATTCATCCACATCTTGAATAAATCATGAATATGTGGATGTGTGTTTGGACGTTCTCTCAGAAGACAATGTCAGGGTACATCCATACTAATAAGAGGTTTTTTTTTTTTTTAAACACTCACTGTTTAAACCATACGGGTGGTGTTTAAGGAGAGATTTAGTCAGAACAGGCAGAACCTGAAAACATCTTTGCTTTCTGACTGGGTCAATGAAGCCAAAATATTAAACACACACATTTACTTAATTTCATCTTTTGAATATGCCTCTCCCATGTAATTGATAACGCTCTTCATATCACTCTGGGTTGATGTATTTGCTTTTCCATGAGTCCCAATCTGTTTTCTGCTGCCATGAACACCTTCTGTGTGTTGCTTTGAGTAACAGTTCCCCATCTTTCTAGGTCCAAGCAAAGAAATCTTTGTTTTATTTTTGCTTCCTTCATAGTATTTTCTTCAAGCACCCAGCCCTTCACTTCCTGTTTACCATGGTAAATGCATACCTTTCCCAGGGATGTTAGCACAGACAGAGAGTACTTGCAAAATTGAGCCATTTGGTACTTATAGAAGTGCCGAATGGCTCATTTTTATGGAAATTATTTTAATATTAAAAGACTGCTTTAAATTTTAAATGTATTAGTCAGGGTGTACTGAAGTTAAAGGTTCTGAGACCAGCTTAAAACCAGCTGGCTGTGGCGTAAATCAACCTGAGGCAAAAAATTAACTGCGGTAGCCCTGAAATCTTCTATGCTTAACACTTTCAATTAAGAAGATTTGTATAAATCACACAAACACATACCTCTACATTATGAATCGTTGAGAACAGCGCTTGCCAGAGGCAAAATAAACACCTCTGTCCAGACATACAGTTTCATTCTTTGTTTCTTTTACTGAAGGACACAATTTATGGGGACAGTTTCCTTCAAATGCAACCGCAAGATCTTACAAGAGGTGCTTAATGTTCAAGAAAAAAATAATTAATTAAATCAGTCTGCTGGTAACAAAGTAACAAACAAAGTAACAAATTTAGTTTGTCACATTTTTAAATCACAAGGAGAGCAAATAGATAAACAAACTGACTTGTATTTTTCTCCTAGGGTGAAGAAAAATAGATAATCAATGTGGAATAACAAGTGTATATGAGAGTCTGAGCTGACTGATTATTAATCTAAATCCCACATTAATGACGCTTCATGACAACAAGATATTCACCAAAAAGAGTTTAAAAGAAAAAAGATTCCCACTTGAATTTAAAAATAAAAGTATTGTATGAAATTAATAAGCTATTAATAATCAAGTGTATAAATAAATGCTCAAGAGAAAATAATTAAAAGGCAGGGATAAGGAGGATTTGATGTTTTAAGGAGAAATAGAAGTTTTATATTACATTGTATAAGTGTAAACGAATGTGTCATCTAGTGTATTTGTGCCCTGAATACTAAAAGCTTGTTTTGAAGGTGAATCTTCTAAGACTCATACAAGGCAGAAAGGCAATTAAAGTTCCTCACTGGCAGTGCCAAGCATCACATCCCAAGGAGAGCTGATTGGCTGCTGTGGTCCCATAGCCCCGCCCTCTTTGTCTGTCCCTTGAGTGCCTACTCCAGCCAGAGTGCTGACTTTTCCCTCTAACAGGTCGATCTACAAACAGATGCAGACACAGATGGTTTATTATTATTATTTATTATGGTTGATAAATATCAACAAAGACTTGAAAAAAATACTTTTTAAAACTAAAATTATTAAGACAACCTTTCGAATCAAGTGGTTTTCCGTGTCAGCCACGTATACAGTGTCCCCTTTAATGGCCACACCCTGAGGGGAGTTAAAGGAAGCTTCAGACACGTCGCCATCTTTTCTCCCGCTTTCAGGCCCTGTGACAAAAGGAAAAACCCAGCACTGATTAAAGCTTTCGATCACTTAAAGGTAATAATAAGCTCCAAATATTTATTTTTCATAATAAAATTCAGACATGTCAATATTAAATTT
This sequence comes from Aulonocara stuartgranti, assembly GCF_965226115.1. NCBI lineage: Eukaryota > Metazoa > Chordata > Actinopteri > Cichliformes > Cichlidae > Aulonocara > Aulonocara stuartgranti. The sequence goes on along the minus strand of NC_138959.1, from coordinate 13,858,295 downwards.
TTAAAAAATGAATCAGAGTGGAATAATTATTTTTATTCATGACTATTCGTATGACAATTATTGCTATTTAGTCTCAGCAAAGAAGAAACTTCCTTCTTTGCTGAAACTAAATAGGAGAAAACTTCAGAATCACGTCACGCTCTGCAGCTCGGCAAACCTTTCTTATGCGTGCACAGAGCTGATGTCAACAACACAAAAATAAAACCAATCCTCAATTTTCTCTCCTCATTTGTCCACTCTAGGTCAGTGCCAGTTCCCAGCATGTACAAGTCCCTGCTGCTGCCAACCTCTCTGCTGGTCTGGGGACATCAGCCTAACTGCCATGTGGCTCCTCTGAGGGTTGTTGAGGCAGTTGCATAATGCTAAAATGTCATCATTGGCTAAATATTGCTGTTGAACTTTTACAGATCTCACTTATTACAACACAATAGTTTTTGTATTTAATGGCCATCTAAATTGGAGCTCGTTACATCATGCCCATTTGTTGTTGTTGTTTTAAAAATGCATTGGTGTGAAGTCTCTTACCTCCTATGACATGTAGCAGGTCTCCAGTAGAAGACACCACCAGTATTCTGTGATGTCCTGTGTCTGCTATGACAAGCCTTTTAGTACTGTTGTCTATAGCCACCTTTCCAGGAAAAGAAAGGATGCTGGGTGGCAGGGCGTCTTTGTACAGCTTGATTCCCACTGTGTGAGCCTTGAGCAGACCACGCACCCCATAATAACGCAGAGCGCAGTCAGTGAAAAGCATCAGCCTGTCACGGTGGCCCTCACCCACCAGGGAGAAGAGCAAGTTGCCACGTGGTCCAAGTAGGACCAGCGTGGGCCAGCAGGAGATCTCCAGTTCATGCCAGAGACTCGCCTCGCTGTCGTTTACCACGGGGTGGCAGATGTCGTAGCGGAGCACAGCGCTTCGGATGTTGTCCAGGACCTTTGAGAACATGTGCAAAAATGGTGATGAGTTCAAGTGTTGTCCTTCAATAAGGCTCCACCTGAATTTATCAAAAAGTTCAGAAACTTTTCCAAGTCTTTTAGAAAAGTCTGCATGTAGCAAAAACGTTACAAAGCTCTTACTTAGTGATTTAACTATCCCCCCAAATTACAGGAGCACAAAATACTGGTATTCAGGACAGCCCTTTTATAAGTAAAGCTTTTGCTGTTAAGTTGAAAGTCATCTTTTAAAAGACTAACTGCCCATTACAATGATTTTAAACAACACACAGGTTGACACATTTTGTATCAAAACACCCAGATTTTTAAACGAGTGAAATGCTGAAACATGACGTACATCATTTTTTGAAGATTAAAGGTTTAATTGTAAAGAAGCTCTGGATTTCCACTTTTAGTTTAAGCTTTGGATTTCATCTACATTTTTAGTTAAGCAGGGTAAACCAACATAAAGATCTATTCATGAAAAGCACATAATTTCAAAGATTAGAAAAGTGGGAATATCTGCAAGAGACATTTCAAAAACATCGGGCACATCCAGTGGAGCAATATGGAATGTCCTGAAAGAGACGGAAACCACCGAAGTACTGCCCAACAGGCATTTAAACAGGCATCCAAGGAAAACAGGGGCAACTGATGACAGAGACAAATGGTGAGAACAGTAAAGAAAAAAATAAATAAAATAAAAGTGCATAACATTATGAACAACCGCCAAAGAAAAGTGGCGAAGATTAACAATATAGAGGTCTTACTGCAAAACACAAACTGCTTATTAGCTGTAATGAAACTGGCAAAAATGTGCAGAGAAGAGTCAGTTGGAGACAGTTTGGGACCAAAGGCTTCTGGACTTACGAAACAGCGATTTCAGCTGTGAAAGTGCTTGAAAGTATGAAGAAAGAAGGCATCTGTTCATGATCCTAAACAATAAAAGCTCATCTGTGCAGCATGGTTGAGGTTGTTTCATGCCCTGGGTTTACATGGCCGCTAATGGAACAAGCTAACACATTTTTATCGAGAATCTCCTGATGATCACGATGGTAGTAACAGAGTAATTGCCTACATCTACAGAAACACTTTGTCTTCTGACTTACGAAGAAATGCATCCATACATTTGGCCACATTATCGACGGGAGATTATTTAGGGTTTTGGAGTCAAAAATCCAAATTTGAATCCATATGAAAATACATTTTACCTCCTGAAGAGAAGACTGAAGAAGCAAAACCCCACAGACCAATAAAGAAACAAGAAATATGATGCAATTGCATATTGATGCATATTGATGCAGTTATTGCAAACATGGATGCAGTAATCAAATATGAAATATTTTGGCTTTAAGTTACTTGCAAAGATTGCAACACTTTAACTGGGAGGTTTAATACAATGATACCATTATACCATTACCAACTTATTACTGTGATATTACCCATTTATTACAAACTATAACAGGGTACAGAGCCCATCTATGTAGAGCAAATTACATATACAGTTTTTCTGCATCAGAACGCTACAAATGACTTTCCACGAGCTTAGATATCATTGTAAACCATATAATATCCAGATATTTTGTTGTTTTAATTTGTAAAACTTTGCCTGCCTGTTTGTTTTTGATAAAAAGTAGGGTAAGTACTATGCATATGAAGCATAATTTATTTCCTCACAGTTGGAGAGTACAGATTATTCCCCTGCCAAGTTGGCAAAAGATTTCATTAAAAAAAACAAACAAAAGGGAGCCAATAGCAGAATATCTGAAGAACAGAGTTTCTGGTCCGGGATTGATAAAGAAAGTAAGTTCTTGCAATTTTTATATGCTGCCAAAATCTTATTCTCCTGTTTTTATACAGGTATAAAACTTCAAATTAACACCCTGGCTCCTACAGCCCTCTTTTTACTTGGAGTAATTTAAACAAAGTATAAATTCATCGGTATACATGTAGATACTTTTGAAGTATTAAAGAAAAAAAAAAGCAAAAGTTTCCCCTAAAAGTTTCCAAAAAACCCAAAACATACCTTTTCATTGGGGAATTTGGCAGAGTGCACACCAACAATAACCAACCCATCTGAAAAAGAGATTAAACAGCGAACAGTGAGCGTTTAGGCAGAAAGGTGTTGCATAAGACACACATGTCACAAACGTACATGCAAAGATGCACTAAGCACAATGATTTTTCCACTGTAAAATTTAAGAGACCTATGTAAACCAACCAACCCTCAAGCATAACACATTGCAGGTTTAAGTGAGGTTTCTGGAAAAGCCATTTCTCAGTAATCATCAAAGATAAGTAAACACTATGCTTATTATACAGCTAAAGACAGAAAGTAGTTATAATTTGTGACTTTGTACAAGGGCTGCAGACTTTCAAATGTTATGCAACTGAATTGCCTAGAACTATGAATGTAACAGGCTGGTGATGTTATTTTAAACACATGCTTTTGTGGCACTAAAACTCTCCAAAGAGTCCACAGATAGCAGATATCTTGATTAGTTTCCTTCCTTCCTTACAATCATTATAAAACTCTCTATCAAAACAGTCACTTTTGTACTTCTGTCATTCCTTAAATCAAAAACTCGACAATACGCTGAGTAAACAGAGCCCGAGCGGAGCGGCAGAAATGTCAAAGCTACCTTGTCGCTCTGAAAATGCTTTATTCACAGGGAATCGAGCGTGATCACAGATTTTAAAAAATAAAAAAGATTTCTAACAAGTTTGATTTTGTGCAGTTTCTACTATTTACAATTTGATTGCATGCAACTGTACACAGAGCAAAACAACTTTCTAAATGGAAAAAAAGACTTGTTTTCATTAATAGAGTTACACAAGAAACAGCAAAAGAGCAACTTTCAGTGACAAGGCACTTTCAAAACACTACACACTATTTATTTAATTTCATTATAAGGCACTGATTTGAGGGAACTAAAAGCTACAGCAAGTTTTCTGATATCTTGTTCCAGATATATGGAGCATAAAACTCTATGTGGCTTTTTCACTTTAGATTTTAATCCCAGGGACAGCCCTGAGCTGTTCAGGGCTTTAATAACCAACAAATTACAAAGCATCTAAAAACTATACAGTTGCATTAGTTCATATTTTTTAACACACACACACAAAAAAAACGCATTTCATAAATGAACCCCACCAACGCTCAAACTCGACACGGTCTGCAGCGGATTTCGTCACCCGCGGCCTCTGCCAAGCAGCGTAGCGCCGGCACAGATTGCAGTGACGATGGGTGGGTCGGGGTGGACTGTGGAGTGACTGGACAGGGTGGCTCCCACACCTCAGTGACAACAGCAGCAAACAGAATGTACCCATAGCGGTGCCAGAGATAAGGCAAGTACGATAATGTGTGGTGGCACTGCATTCTGCGTGTGTGTGTCTTTTATGTAATGTTCAACTCACAAATGAATTTCAAGTGGCACATCTTCCTCAGATGATACAACATTTGAATGTAAATAAATGTAATGCCTGTTTGTCATCATACAAGTTTGATTATATTTTCAGTGATATCTTTTATGCACTTTCTCATTAGGTCCATGAATCTATTATTTATTGTATGCAGCACTTTGTCTGCACTCCCCTGTAGTTTGTACCTATAACAAGAAAAAAAGAGCTAATTTAATCCTTTTTAAGACCTCTCAAGACTTATAGATAGCCTGTTTAAAGGGCCATTAAAATGCCAGAGATTATGCTTTACATGGAGTTGCTATATATAACTGTTCTCAAACATTATTGCAGCCCTGAACATTTCTAGATATTACTTCAGAGCTGCATGTGAGAATGTAAGGCCATCAGTCATGATTTTAATGCATTTGGGAATTGTGAATGCATAAGTACAAAACAATAAACTACAGAGGGGCAGATGTATGCTGTACCTATGCTTACTTAAACTGAGTCTTGAAAGTATTTTTAGCTACTGTCGCTTCACAGCTGAGATAAGGGTCTACATGCCTAAGGAAAAGAAGCAGTTTCCCTGCTCCAACGAATATGGCCCTGAGATGCTGCTCCACAACACATGACCACAGGACCAATTTAAATCGTGTACCTCCACTGAGGCCCAGTGCAGCTGAAGTGTGACTTTAAGAATACACTATAAATTCCTGCAGTGCTTTACTTGATCTTCCACCCATTCAACAGTAACCAAATAACGAGCAAATTCTATACTTTAAACTGTCCTGTAGCAAGTCAAAGCTAATGGTATAAGCATTTTTTAACCATATTGTTTTTACACACTAAAGACAATGAAACTGAATTATCCTGTATGATGCTGAGCACCATGTGATCTGCCAGTGCCCAATGAGAAACTCACTGCAATGAAAAAATGCAGTTTCTCCAGAATCTATGAGATAATGTCAAGAAATTATACTGTAAGTGACAACATCCATCAATGAAGTGTGTTATGAAAACACACCCAGGTCATCACCTGCTTACACCTTTGCCTTTGGGGGAAGAGATACCGCACCATCAAAACCTGCATAAAGAGACTAAAAAGCAGCTTCTTCCCCGAGGCTGTGGCATCCATTATATGTCGCAGCCATTAGACGATATTGTTATTGTTGATAAATCTCAACCCTAAACCAGTGTAAGTTTTCTAATCTGAGCTTAATAATAAGCTACTGCAAACTCTGAATACACATAACTGAGTCATTGGACTTCATGCAGGAGGGCAGTGGTTAGCACTGTTGCCTGACAGGGTGTTTCCTGGCTTTAGCCCAATACCAAGTGGGATCGCCTCTAGCCTCAATGACCCTAAGCTGGATAAGCAGTTAAGAAAATAAATGGATGGGTGGATGAGTGAATTATTGACCCACACAGGGCACATCATTAATAGACATTCCCATAATTATTTAAAAAAAAAAAAGATGTTTAATTATGTTTGGCAACAGGCCCCCGACAAAAGCACAATCTTTTCTGGTTTGAGAACAGTGCTAAAAACCAGCCCCAAATATTTTTGATTTAAATCTTCACTGGGTATGACAGAGCTTGAGGTTGAGTGCCACTGGAGGGAACCACTCATTGTTGCTTTCATTCTTGACGTTTATCATTTCGTTTCAATCTGCCATCGCCTGTCACAGATACAAGCCATTTCACCCACAAACATGATGTTCTTGATAAGGCAGGTTAGGGTTGAAATTCACACGAACTATCTGACTTTAGCCTTTTTTCTTTAGCAATGTGCTGAAATTGATTTACTTGGGAACATCATGCACAAGAACGCACGTCAGATATATTTCCTATCAAACAGGCAAAAGACAAACACGTGAATGAGGAAAGATGGATAAAACATGCTTTTCCAGGATGGCAGATGGATAGATGGAAAAAAATGAATGAATATCAAGCAAAGCATTACGCAGCATTACGTTATATTTAATGTGGACAGCAAGGAAAGCGATGAGCAGGGTTGTTTTTTTTTAAACAATACACAGTTTTTCTACTTTAGGATTTTCCTGGAGCTGATTAAATTAGCTGTATGGAAAGTACCTCGTAGTTAGTAGAGTATGTGCAAACCTTTTACAGAGTGTCTCTTCTCTAGTTGATGCAGGTCAGGAAGGATGTGGATGCAGTTGATGCAGCAGTAAGTGAAGAAATCCAGCAGCACCACTTTACCAGCCAGTTCCTTGTTTAAAGAGAGAGGCCCCTCCGTGTTCAGCCACTCTAAGCCTGGAGCAAATCACAGAGTGGAAAATGATGTTGTCATCTTTTTAATCATGTTTAGTCACGGTGTAGGCAAATGCTTTACACTACCATCCTAGAAGGGCTATGGATATAGTAACAAAACACCTAAAAGGCATATCTGTGGTTGGGCCTGACACAGCGTTTGTGTCACATGGGAGAAAAAGTTGGATAGTTTGATCGATCAAAGCAGTGACTTGAAAGTTCTCGTGGCCCAAGTGTTATGTTAAATACCATAAAAAGTGTTTTTGTTGTAGATTTAGATCAGCTTGTTTCACACTTCTTTCATGTGCACTCTAAATTGTGCCTGATAGCATTTGTCACGCTTAACTCGTGCACATTTGATAAGTTTACTGTCACACTTTACAGCATGGTGACTATCAAAATCCAGTACAGAGTGAAAGAGTAATACCCCTACCTAAATTTTCCATTGATAATCTTCTCAAGACTTAACCTTTCAAAGAAATGTACGAAAGAAGAAGAACAAAACAAATCACATTGATTCATAATCATATCAGCCAATGGGGTACCTATGTATAGATGTGTGCTTTTTTAGTGATGAATCTAGTTAACATTTATTATCTTTCAGTGTTTAGCCCCAAAGGGTTTTTTTGGCTACACAAATCTCCACTTCATCTCCTTTTTTAGATCTCTTAAGTGCACTTCCACACGGTGTTTTGCAAAAAAGCTTCATGACACCTTGTTCTTGTTGATGAGATAATTCTTTAGAACTCCAACAGTATGTTTGAATTGTTGCTGCAGAATGAATTTGGGACCGATCATATGCCTCGCTGTTGGTATGCTGCAGCAGATAAGAATCTACCCCCCCAAAAAGAAACAAACAAAAAAACAAAACAAAACAAAAAATCACATGCATAAAAGATTAGCACAGTACGGAGCAGCTTAAAGGCTCCTTTTCTTCTTTATCTCTGACTGCGTAGAACAGAGTTCAATTAGATAAATTTAGATGAATTCTGAATTAAGAAAAAAAAAAGAAGCACGTGTTGTGGGGACCTTGTTATGTTCACATTGAGCCTTGTGTGACTCTAGCATTTGATGTTCTAACAGTAGATCACCACCTACTGGTGTGGTGAAATATTGTCAATATGCTGCATCCCTCAGCAGCAGACCCAAGTTTCCCACAACTAAACTTTAATTACATTAGCAATTAATTGGGGGGCAATATATACAATATTTAGTTAAATGCATTTGTTTTATTTTTTGTTTAGAATAGAATAGAATAGGATTTGATTGTTTTTATATTCTTATGCATATAAAAGACAAGTGGATGCTGTTCCGACTATTAAAACCAAGGAACCCTGCATGTTCAGTGGCTAACAACTTATGCCCAACAACTTATCCACTTATGTAAACTAGGGCTAATCAGATTGCAAAATATTGACTCAATATGTGAGATGGTGGTAAAGCTCAAAAAGATTTTTAGCTTTCTGACCATTCAAGTACAGAAAAGATCAGATGCACTCCATCTTGTGGATCTAGAGAAAGCATATGACAGGGTGCCAACACAGGAACTATGGTGCCACATGAGAAAGTGAAGAGTGACAGAGAAGTTTGTGAGGGTGGCGCAGGGTACGTCTAAGAACAGTGTGCAGCAGTTGAGATATATAGGTTAAAGTTTCATCAGGGATTGGCTCAGAGCCCCTTCTTGTTTACAGTGGTGATGGATAGGTTAACAGATGAGGTCAGGCATGGACTATGATACTTGCAGACGACACTGTAATCTATAAGGTGTCGAGATAGTGAAGGTGGATGAGTTTAAATACTTTAGGACAACCATCCAAAACAGCGGACAGTGCACAAGAGTGGTAAAGAAGATAGGGTGGAGTGGGTGGAGACGAGTGACTCGGGTGATTTGTGACAGAAGGATAATAGCAAGAATGAAAAGGAAGGTTTACAAGATATTAGTGAGCCCTACTGTGAAGTACTGCATTGACAAATTGACATATTTTACATATTATTAAATTACATGAATGCCTGTAATTTTTCTTCCTCTTCCGGAATAGATAAGGTAGCTAGCTAATTAATTGACAGACTATGAAGAACTTGTGTTTAAGGGTTACAAGGCGTGTGGTGCTGTAACGTTAGCTTTTAAAAGGAAAGAGAGCTTATCCTAAGTAGACTGCAATTGTCCAACATTCTTAATGTATATATGAATGAACATGCCGAGTCCTGTAGTGACGAGCAGAGTTGGCAAACTCAAGTCAAACTGCTACGAAAGAGAGGCGAAGTGTTTAAGCTAAAGCTCTAACCTGTCTGGAAATCGGGTATCTTCAGGTCCTCTCTCTCGTCTAACTTTTTTAGATATTGTTGAACGAGATCTTCTTTTTCTTGCTGTGTTGCAGCGTCATCTAAGGCGTTATCCAGCTGACTTTGGACAGGAAACAGTGTAGAGACGCTGCACCGGGACGCCATGTTTCAAGCAACAACCAGCTAGCTCGGTAAAGCAGCGAGGAGATTCATACCGCGGATTTCGACACAATAGCAAAAAATGTTATCGACTATAAGGGTTCTAAAAGAGTTTCAGTTTCAATTATCCGAATTAAATACCCTCTAAAATAGGGTTCTTATTTTTTTCAGCCTTCAAATCAAACAATTGGCTAAATTAATCGTTTAAAACGTGTAGAAAGTGTTGTTGTCCCTTCCTAGTTGTTTTTACTCCATTCATTGTAGCATAGTGGCGGTAAGTCCTGCTGTTGACATGTTATTAAACGGTGTGTCAAGAAGGAAAATTTCTCCATTTCGTTGTTAAATAATGAGGTTGAACTGTTTATCAGTAACAAATATCCGCAGTGTATTATATAATATATAAGGAAGTTGTCAGTAGCCGTTAACTTGCTGTGATCGCGGAATGTTACCAAACATCAGTCCTTGTGTAATAACAATGGTTCCGAGGTAACGTCGGGCACGTTACGCTTTATTTTGCTCCAAATGTCACAGAAGGAAAATGAAAATGACATCTGGGACTATAAACCTCTTGGCAAGAAAAAGAAGAGGCACGAATCGCCACCTAAAAACACTAAAAGAAAATGCACTTTCAGGAAATCCTCCAAGAAAGACGCATCTTCTCTCTCAATCAAGCCACAAGACAGGAACGCAAAAGCCAAAGCGGCAGAAAGTGAAGTCAGTGCTACAGCTGGAATAACAGACGACTGTAACTTAAGCTTAAATGCACAGGAGCTTAACTCAAAGAGATCTCCCACAAAAGAAACAAATCAAAGTGACAATGCTGCAGCCGAGGGCCCATCCCCTGAAGACTTCTGCCCCATCTGTCAGATGCCATTCTTCATTTTGGTTGTGCAGTCCCAAAGATGGCACGTTGCTGAATGTATTGACACTCCCAGGGATACGTGCACAGGTACAGACGTCCATACTCATCACACATCTTAAAGTTACACTTGATACCAAATCACAGCTTCAGATAAGCCTAATGTCATTCACAGCAGCCATTCAGGTCCATAATAATCCAAACCATCTCAGCTTTTCCTCAATCCCAGTGAATGTATGTTCACAGGTGACGCTGTGATCTGCAGTGAGAATAGGCAGAAGCCTGGAGAGGCAGAAAGGAAATGGAAGCAGGTTGGAGACAAAGATAGAGAGGCGAGGCTGAGATGTTTTGGGCATAGTGGGATAGGGATGGACAAAGAATTCTGTGCAATGTATCCATTGCCAGGGAAAATGAAAAGTGCAAGATCATAGAGAAGATAAATGGATGTAGTCAAGGAGGACATGCAGAGTAGTGTGACAGAAGGGGAAGCTCGGGATAGGGATGGAGGTTGATCTCCTGTGGCGACTCCCACAAGGAACAGCTGGAAGAAGATATGGCATACGGACATATCTATGATAATTCAAACTTTTGAGAGAAAAAAATTAAATAAGAGGACCAGAAGTCCACAGGATAAACAAGTCTCCTCTAACAAAAGGTCCTTCATTTCCCATAATGCATTGTGATGGTATCCTTCATGCTTGTTGGATGGTAGAAAGAAACCTTCTACATAGCCTAACAGCTCAGGATTAAGGATTAAAAGAAATGTGCACTGACAGTGTAGCACTGATTCTATGCACTTAGCTCAGTTGTGTTTATCTCAAACAGCAGGCTGATAAGATACCTTTATAGTATATATCATCAGTTTAGTTTAGAGTAGAGTAGCGCAGTTGGTAAAGTGCTAAATATTATCCTCTTGTAACCCTGCTCTAACGAGTGCAGGCACTGTTCATTTATCTGTTCATACAGAATGTCCAGATGGTCTTCGGTGCTCCTCCACCATTCCGAACCATTACAAGAAATTCAACCACACACTTCTGGCCCACAGTCGAGCCAGCAGCGGCACAGCCCTCCGCAGTCTGTCCCAACAGGCTGAGACCAGCCTGGATTGTTTTCCAGGGCTGATAAAAAATCAGGGGTCTATTTTAGAGACTTCACAGCAAGGGGCTCTAACTCCTCCTGCATTATCCAGTCCTAGCTCCTCACCTCACCAACGTCACACCGGAACACTTCAGTCAAAACTTACAAATGGCCTTCTGCTCCTGCGTTCTCCTGGACCAGAGGACTTTAAGAAAAAGAAAGGCTGGTCATCATCTACTAAAAGCCAAAACTCTGTCACTGTTTCTCAGGAAAGTAATAAAGGGGATTTATCCATCCCTGTCATGGAAAATAGTGGACAGCAGGATAGTGAAGATTTACACAGAAGTGAGGATTCTTTGGAAAATGATAACATGATATCCTACTCTCCTCTTTCTGAGTTCCCTGCAGAGACTGAAATCAATACTACAGAGTGTAGAAAATCTCTTTTTAATGACAGTGCAATTCAAAATGAGCATGAAGACTCGATGATGCTGTTCAGTGACGGCTTCTCCAGTGAAGATGAGCTCCTCACTGACTTTATAAACAGCAATTCAGAAGCCAGCAATGTGCAGGGAAAGAAACTGCCTTCTGCAAACACCCAGCTGGGTGCAGTTTCCTCATTAACACCCACTAATCAGTTAACTGCTGAGAACAGAGCTGCTTCCTCAGGTGGAAAAGAAGCTTCTGAAATCAGTAAGACTAGTATTCAGTCTCCACAGAGTATTGTCTTAGAGCGTCTGAGAGACACTCTTCTGAGCTCAGATAACTCACACTCCCAAAACTCAAACAGCATTATTCAAACAGAGCAACCAGCTTCTCTTCAAGTGCCTTCATCTCAAACTTCCATTGTCCAACGATCTCAAGCCATGCCCCCTCAGAAGGGCCACAGCAAAGCCGGTCAGGTCTCCGGTCTCAAACAAACTGACATCGGGGTGTTTTTTGGCCTCAAACCACTGAGGGAGAAGGCGAAAGAAGCAGAGAGTGCACCAAATGACCTCAATGCTTCATCTACTCCAACGGCTGGGAAGAGCTCGGGACAGAGACGGCAAAGAGGAGACCGGCAGAGAAAAAATAAAGCTGACACACCTGCAGATACGCCACAGGCCACAGAAACCATTAACCCATCAGTAGATGGACAGGGAGAAGTCTGGGGGAGGAGTGGGACCACAGGGAGGAGGAGGTGGAGGAACAGAGTCAATGCTGATGGAGAAGTACAGCTGCCCCGTTGCCCTTTCTATAAGAAAATCCCAGGTTAGTAAGCAAATGTACATTTCTTCTTGCTGTGTAAATTTAAACATTAATTATTATTTAATTTGTAATCTTATGCAAAAAACTTTCCCCAGGCACAAAGTTTGCCATTGATGCCTTTAGATATGGACAGATCGAGGGCATCGCAGCCTACTTCCTTACTCACTTCCACTCAGACCACTACGGAGGCTTGACCAAGACTTCCACTGTTCCCATCTACTGCAACAGAGTAAGTCAATCTGTAGTTTTGATGAAATAATTTACTTAGTTTTGTTTTTATTTGGTACTGGATCACCGAGTGCCAGGGACAGTTCACCCTTAAATCACATTTACATGTTCTCTCACCACCCTGATTGTCCGTGAGGTACCCAGCTATGAAAATATTGGATGTAGAGATGTCTGTCTTCTCATGAATATATCCTTGCTTATGTTGTGCAGGATTTAGATGATTGAGGTTGCACAATCTGTGTTTTGAAATCAGAATCTGATTTATTATATGCATTGATTTGCATAAAACAGTTGCTGTTTTTCTATGATACTAAACAGTCAGGGTGATGGATGTTATCCCTGCTTTGAGTCCACTGTTGAAACTATATCCAACACCATCTCAGCAAAAGGCTGACATTTTGTCCGTTTATGTATTTCTCCTTCAGTGGTATGGAAGCGATTCACTTATTTGAAAATGATATAACACCACCACCACCCCTCTCTGCCGCCAGAAATCCTATTTACTTTCAACTCATTAAAAAGCTTCCTCACTTCCACAGAATTCATAGAGGAAGTACTTGATCCATTTGTTATCTCTCTGCACTGCTTTGACTCACATTAATGGAAAATGTTTGGCAGCTATGAATACCAAAATTCAAATGGCTCTGATCACAGTTGAGTCAATTAAAATTCGAAGACCTTTGTGGGAGTTTTTTCTTCTTCTTTTGGACACAGAAATACAACATTTGATGTGCAGTAAAATAAGTTTAGCTGGGGCCCAGTTGTTTGCCATCCCCTTTGTTGTTACTGTGAAAAAGCTACATCAGTGAAGGTGTGTTAAATGTAGAGAATTATCTAAATAAACTGAAGTTTGCAGTTAAACAAGTGTAAAATCTTTAGCTCAGACTTTATTGCTTATTTTTGGTTCAATTAGCTACGACTTAACAATATATAATATCAGGTATGATATGAGGTATGAACTTGAAATGATATAAAAGTCAAGAGACTAGAGATGTTGGGAGTTCTTCTATCAAGTGGGTCAGGTTTATCACAGTGGTGTGTGTGTGTGTGTGTGTGTGTGTGTGTGTTTTCTGGGGATTAGGCTAAAAACAGACTTATAAGTACTTGTTGGGACTCCGTTTGCTAGGCCACAGACTTTGAGCGTGGGCGCCAGGTGGATCACAGCCCAGAAAAGTTTGATCATAATCACAGAGGGTAATTAGAAAGTAGATTGGGAAAATACGATTTCAAGGCCAGGGTTTGGGAGGCGGGGGGGTGAATTACTCCGCATATCTGAGATTGTTTGAAACCTGATCATCACTGTAAACTGCAAAGATTTGTTCACTCTCAGCTGTGTCTCCTGATTAGATTACAGGGAACCTGGTGAAGAGCAAACTGAGGGTGGCCGAGCAGTACGTCCACATCCTCCCCATGAATACTGAAGTCACTGTGGAGGGGGTCCGGGTCATCCTCCTAGACGCTAACCAGTGAGTCATCTGTGACATCAGCAGGGATCTGTACTGGTGACGCTGTTTTGTGACACATGAGAGCTTCTTTGTCACGCTGCTGATTTCATGCTGATCAGATTCAGCTGGTTTATTACCAGAAGGTTGATTTTCTGTCTTTGAGATTTAAATACTGTTTTAGATTTGCAGCTGAGGTTAATGGGCTCTTCACCAGCATGCATTAAAACTTGACCTGGTATTTTCCCATACGATCTTTCTGAAACCCAGAGAAATGGCTCTGAAAACACTGTGGGCAGAGGAGAAGGACACAATGAGTCACTTATAACATATGTACCGCTATTAGCAGACTACAAAAACATGCATTCATGCATTCGGGAGCAGATACAAAAGTTTCTACCGTAGCCACTTTCTTTATAGTAAAATTGTCATAAAGGGATAAATTGAGGCAATTTGAAGTATATTCAGACACAACCAAGCGAATAGCCTATTCATTATGTCACTGGGAATACATTCTTTTGAATGTAGAACACATCTTTTACAGTTGTGCTACATAGTTTCTACTTAATGACTCTATTTACTCCTCGTAATATTTCCCTGGAGAGTTAAATGAATTTCTCACAGTGAAAACTGGCTAAATTTGATTAAAACCTCTCTTTTGTATCCTTATCTGTTCTTTCAGTTGTCCAGGTGCTGCAATGCTGTTGTTCTTCTTGCCCGATGGACAGACGGTTCTTCACACCGGAGACTTCAGAGCTGACCCCTCAATGGAAACCTACCCTGAGCTACTCAGCTGCAGGATACAGACACTCTATTTGGATACCACGTAAGTACCCCTCAGTTTCATCATTTTCACTTGTTGCTGTAAGTAACAACTCCCGGTAATGACGACCACTTTCTTTCTCTCTGATTTTGGTAAACTGAGCACAACTCCAGCAGTGAAACTCAGATTTTTCAGTGTGACCTCTTATATCTCTCTAGCTACTGCAGCCCTGAGTACACCTTCCCCAGGCAGCAAGAAGTCATCAACTTTGCAGCCAGCACTGCATTTGAATTGGTGACACTCAACCCACGTACACTTGTGGTGTGCGGGTCGTACTCGGTGGGGAAAGAGAAGGTCTTTTTGGGTATGTGCTTTGCAGGAGAGTCTATGCTCACACTTTCTTTTGATGTTTTTTTTGTTTGTTTTTGAGCTGTATGGCGCATTTTCTACTCCTTTAAAAATCAGAAAGTCAGTTATAATCGGATATCTCGGCATGAGAGACATGGCTGACCCAAATGTATAAATACAGAAAGAAATGTGTTTTCTATCCACCTCTTAGTAACAGTAGTTATACTTAAAATAAATATGAAGATGGGTTTTCTAAATACTGCTTGATTTCATTCTGAGAATACACAAAGCAAAATGGTTTCTAAACCTAATAGTAGAATAGTTTTCCCCCTGTAGTTTTCTGTGTGTGGCTGACCTGTCCTATTATAAGTTCATCTGATATTTCTTGTATATTGAAATAGGAGCATCGTTGTTTAAAAACTGGAGCCCCTCACAGTGCATTGTCTTCAAGTGGAGGCAAAGTGTTCCCTTGTGATACATGGACGATAGTTTGAAGCACTTTAGTACAATGAAAAACTGAAAAAACAGTGTTTAACTGACAGAAGGGGAAACTGCATGCATTCATTCTTTAATCACAGCTGCTTCAACAAGCGCTGCATGAAGTGGAGACAAAAGCAGACGGCTAGTTTAATTGACTGTAGCACTTTACTCATCCTTTTTGTCCTTCTGTTATTCCACAAAAGCATTTGTACACGTACAGCAAACACTTTACAGGCCAGGGAGTGCCATATTTAGTCAGTCAGTTGTTTTCTGTTTTGTTTTTTTTAATAAAGGCCTGTTGAGTTTGAAGAGTTTGTTTCAGTAATGTTGGTGAAAACTAAAATCCACTGTTTTCCTGCAGTTTTCATTCTCACACAGACCTCGTTCTGCTTCATTTGCAGCGCTGGCAGAGGTTCTGGGGTCTAAAGTTTGCCTCTCTAGAGACAAGTACAACACCATGTGCTGTCTGGAGTCGGAGCAAATCAAAGGACGTCTAACCACCGACTGGAAGGCAGCCCAGGTCCACGTGCTGCCCATGATGCAGCTGTCCTTCAGAGTAGGTGCATTTTTCATGACTTGTTTTCCCAAAGTCCCACTATTCTTAATATTTTAAGTTCATATTTATACAACAAAGAGCAGATTTACAATGCACGTTTTAATTATGGCATGTGAGCCATGTTAGCAACACACATTAAGTCCAAATGTGAACACCAGCAGCAACAAAATGGTCAGAAAATCGTCATGTTTTTGTAAAAAACATATCTATCTTGGAGAACTGATATTTAAATATTACCACAGATAGGTCACAGAGGTGAGAATAGATGTAGCTTTTCATATCTGCTTTATTCTCCTTAATGAGCAATGTTCAGAGGAGCTCACATCACGAGGTAAAGAGACTCTAAAATACATGTGTGAGATTAAACTACAGCATTATGAGTTTATTCAAAGACTGGTGGGAAACAACTTCTTTTTGGTGACTTTTGCTTATTTGAGTTAAAAATACTCGAGCGCAATACACAGTTTATTCATGAAATAATCGGGAATCGAGAAAATGCACAGATTTCTTCTAGATAAGCTAACAGTCACGCATATGGTTCTTACTCCACCAGGTCCATGCTGAGGCAGGAAAACCCCCGACAATGCAGCTCTTTTAAGTTGTCCTTTTTTCCCCCTCCCTTTTTCCCTTCTCTTTCCAGAAACTGCAGGATCACCTGGCACGCTTTTCTCATCAGTATGATCAGCTGGTGGCCTTCAAACCTACCGGCTGGACCTTCAGTCAGCAGATAGAATCAGTGGAAGACATTCAGCCTCAGAAAAGCGGCAACATCACCATATATGGTACGCACAAAGCCTTTTTTCTTCTAGTTTTTGGAGAGGAAAAAGAAGTGTCATATATAAGAGTATTATCCCACAACAATTTGAGTGTTGTTAATATTGTTGTATTTAGCCTACAGCTCCCTCTTTTGGTAAAGCCTGAAACAAGTCTTATAGAATCACAATAGAGCATGGCTTGGTTTCAGACTGCTCTGGCTTGGTGGCAACAGGATACATAACGTCAGTGCCCTGGGGTCGTGGATCTCCTCTGTGGACAACACTTCCTAGTCTAGCATTAAACCCCAGTTCTAAATTTGGGCCATGACTTGATTTTTCAATTGCAGATTTAGCCAGTTTTTCTTCCTAACCCCCGTTTCATGTTCTGAATAGATCCATCAGAAGCATCAGCCATCTGGCTCGTAACCTCCAATCACCAGCTAGAGGCTTCTGGGGTGCACACTCACATATATTTTCTTCCTTCTCAGCAGTTTGTGTGTCACTCAGGCGGAAGCCAATTTGCACTCTCCCTCTCTCTCTCTCTGCCTTGTTTATCTCCTCCTTCTCGCTCTTCCCTGCCATATGCCGCCATTTGCTGCAAATGTTCTCTGCATGTGGAAACGGACTGACTTTATCCATGAATAGGCTTTTTCCCCCCCCCCCCTTTTTCTAGCTAGACCTGTTTAAAGCAGAGGAGCACATAAAATTTGTCCAGGGCTAAAATGTGGATAAACACAAGGCATCTGCTTTCTGCATTGGTTCCAAGCTAGGTTTTTATTTTGTGTATTAACTGAAAACTGAATAATTCTGCATTGTCCCTTAGAGGGGAACAGTCTGAGCCTGTGGACGTCTTCATTGAGCATCTGGTCCGGCTTTTAAAGCTTTGCCCTTTTGCTTGCCTGATGGATTTCCCTGTGTGTTTAACATCTGTCTCCAGCGTTGTTTACTGCAAGCCAGTTTCCCTCTGAATTGACTAAACTCTAAAAATTTCCCAAAGGAGAAGTAAAACTTTCAAATTAGCTAATTGCTTTTTAAAGAGCTGTCGGTTTATGATGATATCAACCCATCTGTTTGTCTGACAGGTATCCCCTATAGTGAACACAGCAGCTTTCTTGAGTTGAAGCGGTTTGTGCAGTGGCTCCAGCCCCTCAAGATCATCCCTACAGTTAACAATGGCAGCTGGGCCAACAGGAAGGCGATGGAGAAGTGTTTCAGTGAGTGGCTCATGGACGTTAAGAATAAACGGTGACTTATTTTCCAGCTGCCTGTCGGTGCTAAAGGAACACCCTAATAGTATGCGATACTTGAAGTGTTGTATGGACTGGTTTATTTTAACGCTATTTGTTTAATTAACTTTACATTTAAATTTAGAGGAAGCGGTTGTGATTTTTAGACCTGAATTAGAAAAACTCTGGAAGCTGTGTTATATGAACCTGACATGATTCATGTATTAAACTTACAGTTGGACCAGGGTCATCCAGACTCTTTTACCATCTCATTCATTTGATATGCTGCAGGTGCTGCTCTGAAACTGTGCAATTTTTTTTTTTTTATTGTGATTTATTTTGTACATGATCAAAGTTTTATGCTGAAGAAATAAATATTTTAAAATAACATTGCTACCATGTTTTTATTTCTTTGCAACAATACCACTTTAGAAACTTTTCTCTCTAATTGCTCTATATTTAATAATACTTGATATTTCTATTGCCTTCTTTAAACAATCCGTTTTATTCCCCAACCTACGTAAAAGCACCTAGAAGAGCCCATCAAAGCTTTTAGGTTTATAAGACATATTATGACTCTGAGTATTATATTGATAATAGTTGTTTTGGCTAATTTGCTAACTTTACATGGTCAGTTTGGAAGGTTGCAGTCAACATGTGGATATTCACTGCTGAATCTTATGTTGTGATTCATACTTTGGGGTCCTTAGGGACTAGTAAAGCGCTATATAAATACAGGCCATTTACCATTTTACCATACTGATGAACCTCTGCAGCCACTTACAGTGTGTTAGGAGGGAATGCCAGGTGAGTGTAAGCCCTTTTTTTTTTTTTTTAAGATGTCTTCGGTCTTGTCTTTCAGGAGTTTATCTCTGGGTCAGCAGACATGCAGTACAGAGATGGTTTTTGATTTTGTTCGTCCTTAAGTTAAACCATCTGTCTTATCATGTGTTAAGGTGTTTCAGGGTGCATGTGTATTTTGAGCATCAGATACCAGAGTAGGAGGAGAGAAAAGGAAAAAAACAAAAGCTGAACACTTCAGAAATGTGTCCTGTAGATTCCACCATGTGAGAAACACCGTGTAGCACACTGCAGGGTGCAAGTTATCTATACAATTTTAACCTCCTAGGATCTGGCGTCCACACATGTGGACATCACATTTTGGGTTGTCTAGACCAAAATACTAAATTTTTCTCTACAAGGGCCTGATATCCACTTACAAGGACATTATACTGCCACTGTTCCATCAAAATTTATAACTAATATCCTCATACGTGGCTCTCATTTTTGTTAGGAACAGAAATCAGGTTAAAAAAAAACAACAAATCTGCTGATTCTTTGTTTTTACATTCAATGGGTCCCAATATGCCCAAATATCAAAGAGAAATTAAAAAATGCATGCTGTGGAAGAGTTCGGGTTTTAGGAGGTTAATCTAGGAATTTGGTTTCCACATCACCACTTTGCATAAAAGCACTCAGAAGAGCTGCTTGGAATATTAATTCACAGCTTTTAAATTTAACCACTTATGTTAGTTTTTGGCAAAAAAAAAATAGATGGATGTCTATATATATATATATATATATATATATATATATATATAGACATTAGGCATTTCATTCCCTGTCCCTCTTCCCTCTCATTTTATTTTATGTGTTATGCTGTGGAAATATCAAATCATACAGTTACATGGCAGTAACACCATTCATTTAGACCGTGTAGACATGGTGGAGATGACCTGCTGAAGTTCAAACTGAGAAGAAAGGTGATTTAAGTAACATTCAAACCTCGAGGCAGATGGGCTACAGCAGCAGAAGACCTCACCAGGGACGTCTCCTGTTAGTTAACAGGAAACTGAAGAAACAGTTTAACCATGCTCACCAAAACTGGACAACCAGACATTAGAAAAATATTACCTGGTGTGATGAGTCTCAATTTCTGCTGCCACATTCAAACAGTATTTTTGCGTAAAAAAATGAAAGAATGAATCGATTCTGAACAAACTGGTTTGCAGCAGTTCAAGGGAACAGGCCTTGCAGATAAAGTCCATTTAATGCTGGACCTTCACCTGGAACGGCGCTGGTTATTTGGCACAATACAAAAAAGATTACAACCAAGTACAAAGTAAAGTGTGCAAGTGTCCTCAGTTATTTGAGTCACTACTACATGTCTCAAAACAGCACAAATAGGTGAAGCAACACGATTCTGTCTACATATTAATGTTCCCCGAGGTGCTGAGGACATCAGCTAATGGTCTCTTCGTTGTTCATCTCCTACTTGCTTTGACTTACTATCAAGGAATCCTTGCGTTAAAAAAAAAAAAAAAAGCCAAACAGAAAAAATTAATGTATGCCAGCATTTTATTAGTGCACTCATGTAATCACTGCATACATACAAAGAATCTCTGTGTCATGGTCTGGGTGTGTGGCTGTAAAGTTCTGCTGAAGGTCTGGACCTCCCTGGTATCCACCCATGGGCAGGGCCTACAGCTTCCCTCACCTGGAGCTGATTGAGGCAATTAGGTTGGAGATTCAAGCTGCTTGCTGACACTGTTTCCTTGCCAGTTCCTCAACAACCCCATGTTGGTAACCAGGCCTCACGCTTCATGTCTATGATTCTCAAGTGCTTTACTAACCTTGCAATCTTGTGTTCTAGTTGCTCCTGGGAATTACATCACACTGAATAACTTATCCTGGAAATCTGGTTAACCCGCCTGCTTTCAGAATCATCTCCTTGCCTCACCTGCCTGCCCTCCTGCCCTTACACTACCACGGGACCTTCACCGCCCAGGACAGCTGACACACACCACCAAACCCACCCGGACTACACCACCTCTCCTTCAATGTTTCCATCTCCCACCTGCACAGTTTCAATAGCTTCCACGCTCTCCAGAACTCCTCATTGGCTACTGCTTTAACACTGCTCTCCTCTCTTCCAGTGCGTACCTAATCACCAGCCAGCTGCTGTTGCTTTCTTGGACCTGTCCCCTTACTTTATCCCTCTCTCCTAGCCAAGACCCCCACGCCCCATGTGTCAAGCCTTAAGTCAAGGGCCATTGTAAACATCATCCTTGTGCTAGCTAATAAACCTTTGTTAAACCCTTTCCTCCGCCTCCACTTTGGGTTCTCTGCACGTGGGTTTGATTTTTGGTACTCGGCTCTCAATCACCAGACTTCAGTGGTTACAAGGTAAACCAGAGATTTATCAGCATGGTGATAGCATTCACATTAGATATCTGGCTTTCCTAAGCCACAGGAATATAATAAAATGGGATTTTAATACTTTAAATGCACACGTGTATATTTTCAAAATATATAACTTTGTCAAAAAGAATTCAGCCGTAACTTTTTAGGTTAAATCTGTTAGCTGGTGCTTCTGGTGATCTTACAATCGAAAACACACAATTGGGTAGGTGATGTTAGGAAAAAGTACTTGACATCGTACTTGAAGACATTCGAATAGGCTCAATATTTACTTTCATCGACATATTTACACCATTTCTTCACAACATGTCATGTACAATTTAATATCTTGCAGACACTGACATCAGCCTGGGAAAAGGCACCTTTAATGCAGCACAAGGAACTATTTTTCTGCCTAATGTCTGCCTTTTGTTTCCTTCTTTGGTAACTTTTGACAGTTTCCTCTTATCTGCAGTTAATTAAACAAGCACTGAAACATACACTGAGTACTTGTCCAAAAGAAGATCACATCTATCTGGTCACAAATATGGTTTATGCAAGGTGCAAAATGATTTTCATCCTTCATTTGTTGAGTAAACTGGTGACAGATTTAAAAACAAAACAAAAAAAGCAAGGGAAGGGAAAATACTGTCAGCTATCATAAGTGGTCAGCACAGGTCATATAAACACATGCTGGCTTGTAGAAGAATGAAATTTCTCATTTCTAATTAGCATTTTGCCAATCAGTGCAGGTGAAGTTTGGCAGGTGCAGCTGCTGGTTTCTAGGTTGACGCAGGAGGGTCACTTTCACCTGAAAGTAGATTTGCTTTTCAGATAGACTGAATGCATGCATGAATTAACACATCTATATCATGGACTCTTATAATCTGTTAGTGCGTTGTCATTTGGTTGATTGCAAGTTATGAGCATACCTCATTCTTGAGTGACTTGCTGATAAACGTGGTGAACTCCTCCACAGTGCTGACCTGCAGGTCATTAACTGCCAGAATCTGGTCGCCTTTGTGGAACAGACACACGGTCTGTGGCTGTCCCGTCCACCCAGACACACTGACACACATACACAAAGAGAGGTTTGAGTTTTCCAAGCACTCTGTAGCTTCTGGCTCTTCTATTTAGCATACCGCAGAAAAAGGTTTTCACAGGACTGTATACAGTCCTTTAAAAATTTAAGTGCATGCTTACTGCTTCCATGGGCATTTCATTTCATTTCATTAGAGGCCAGGTGCCTATAATCGTATGCACTTGATCATCAGCAAGTCTGAGCATGTTATGAAAGCAGCTTTGGCAGTTTTCATGAGCATTTGTGTGTTAACGCAATGCCTCAGTCTTCTAAAGAGTGGAGGTCCAAGCAAATTCACTCCAAGAAATGACAAAAAACACAAGATCTACATCTGAGATTCTACAGGTCTCAGTTAGCATGTTAGATGTTGGATGAACAGATGAGACCGCTATTCAGTGGCACGCAAAATATCAGCACAAACATACCAGAGAAAAGCAATTAAACTGACACAAGAAATAGCCTAATAAAATCAAACATGCCACGAATAAACAATATTAAGCCTCGTCAGCTGTAAAAGCGCAAGTCAGGACAAACAGTCCAACTGTGGCCAGCTTTGCCAGTGATACACAGGATTAAACGAAACCTGATCAACAGACCTGAGTAAATATGACACAAATGTCTGAGATTTTTGTGTTTCCATAAATATTAACAAGTTGGAAAGCATTTAGTCAAACATTTGACACTACATCTTCCAGTTAGACCAGGCTTCTCAGTTATCTGACTCAAAGCAGTCCTATGTGAATACATTTTCAGTTTGAGGATTGTTGGATTTCATCCTGATTTTTGATAAACCCACCTGGGCTTCCTATCCACCTCTGTTAGGGTCAGGTAGTTTTTAAGGTCTGCCTGTTTCACCATAATATCCCGCTCTTCTGTTCTGTGGTCAGAGCTTGAAAGAAAGACAAAGACAACAACATCCATTGTTCTATCAAATCTTTAAAGGTATGACTCAAATCAGTTCAAACTGTGTGATCTTTCATGCTTTAATATCACGTTTATAACTTGATTGTCCATTTACTTCAGTTAGTGTGCACTGCCTTCTGAAATACATGTCTTTCACATCAATCTCTCTGTCAATACTTGAAAGAAAATTAAAAGACAACAAAAGCTTTATTAGGGAGTGTTATATCTTGTACCCGTAAGAGAAGTACATCTAAAGCTAAAGCTAAATCTAACCATCCAGCTACCTTTCCTCACAACTTGAATCGTATTTATATTATTGTACTCATTAATTGTACAAATTTCCCCCCAAAAAACATTATGAAAAATACACAGTTTTAATCAAATTAGTTAACAATAAGTGAAATGAGGGGAAGATCGCAACCTGTGAACAACAAAAGCAAAGGGGAAGCACACAGACTAAATATAGGCCAGGAAGAGAAGAGTAATAAGTAAGACAAAGGCATTAAAAGGTCCCATATTAGAAAAAAAGCATTCAGCATAGACCATGATGTCACTGAAATGGAGACATGGGACATGCATAGACATGAAGACACAAAAGAAAACGATAACAGGCAGGACTCTTACACATAACCTATTTAAATTCTTGGCTAAAACTTCAATGACTTGTTGTTGTTTTGTTTTGAAAGACTGCTTATCACCAGCTGTCATCGCCTTCTTGTAGAAATCTCCAGAAACCACGCCAACCAGTCTAACATGTCAGCATTCAATTCTGGTTAAGTCAGACTGTGGTGACAACTTTTTTATTTTTATATGACAGACATTGCTATAGTTGGGTTTTAAAATGCTACTATGTCCATGTGTCATGTAAAGCAACTTATCCCTAATACAGGTTAACACCTACTGGCACATTGTGTTTGCTTATTATGAAACTGAATTTAAAAAAAAAAACAACTTCCTGTCTAATCTCACCTCTCATTGGAGTCATTTTTTTCAGATGAATCCAATAGTTCAACAGGGGACATGGCACCATGGTCACTAGAGCTGCTGCTTAAATCTGTAGACCAGCGTTTACTGTATAGCATAAGGAGATAAAACACCAGATATTAGTAAATGTGTAGTCTGGCTGCATACACTTTGCATGCATACAACAACAGTCATTGGCACTGTATTGCAAGTCTGGAATGGACAGACATCCACATTTACCCCCATGATAGTGTCTTTTGCAGTTACTCAAAAAAGAGGACCAAATGTGTCATAAATGCAGCATGGACGAGGCAAAACATTCAAAAAGGCGAAATGTAGAAGCAGTGGAGGAGTGGAGTTTTTATACCACACTGTAGAGACAGGGAGTACAGAAGCAATCTTTCAGTGTTGCAGCACACCAGTTAGCCACATTGGTGTGAAATGGAATAATTACTACACAGGTCAGTATCACAGAAATTTTAGTAAGGCAAACAGCAGCAGGAGATAATGGCTAAAAACTGGAATAGGCAAGAAACACCGGTCTGTTGCGCTGGTGATCAGCGTGGGGAGATCAAACTGACTGGTTTAAACTTGCTCTGCAGAGGAAAAACAAAATCTAAGACTCCACCTCAGATTGACGCACTTAAAATTTTTAGTTCCTTCTAGCCTCAGCCTGCACAAAGAACATCATTGTTAAACAGAAAGGCATGAATGCAAGAAAGAAACAGTTTGTCGTCAGTGCTTTAAATATAGGATGATGATGAAACCTTGTATTGTTTGATGGGATTCCTTTTTATTTATTAAGAAAGACATCATGACGAGTGAGTGATTTGCAGTATAGGAACCCAATCCTCTGCAAAAAGCATAAAATATTTGTACAGGACAAAATTCAGTTTAATTGAATTCTGTCTGTAGAGTGCAAAATAATAATAAGAGTCACCTCAAGGCGCTTTATACTGTAAGGTAAAGACTGTAAAATAATACAAAGACTCGCCTATAAGGAAGCACTGGGCGACAGTGGGAAGAAAAAACTCCTTTTTAACAGAAAAAATCTGTTGTGATCGGCTGTGGGTGAGGGCAGGAAGACAGAACAAAAGAGACAGTTTACCAGGCAAGCTACCCGAGTTGACCTTTTCACAATGTTTTTATTGTACGCAAGCCAAGAGGCTTTTACATAAGAAGCAAAAGGACTTAAAAAAATTAATTTGTGTAAATAATCTGTAACAGACATCAACAGTAGATAATGCACACAAGTAAGTGTAGTTTAAAAGCGCCTTTGGATTCACGTACAGATAACACAGATTATGTTAAACGGTTTCACCCAATCTGAGAGATATATAATTGATATGTTTAGCTTATATATCGGCCTTTTTCAGTTGTGCCATAACACACATTCACAGCCTAACTGTAAATGAATCAGTAAAGATGTTCAGTCCAAGTGTAGAGGCAGAGTTGAGTTGAGACACAACTTCTTTCCCAAGATAAGAAGATATGTTTCATGTTGTCAAGCACATTTGTTGCTAAACTGGCTCTGAAACGCTGCCTTTTATAAATTCTTGCCTCTTCCTGGAGTGTAAACAGTTCCGTGCGCTAAAAATAAGTCTGGTTGTTGTCAAGGTGTTTGTGCCCGTGGCACCACAGTTACCTGTGATTATTATTTTTGTAGGGTGCTCACAACACATGTCACGAAGGGCTCCAGGGCACTGATATAGAAGACTGAAGTAAACAAGCCAAACAGAGATAGGACCACTAACTGCGTGAGAGCTACCTGTTGTTGTCATCATCTGGCTCCTCAGCAAACGGTGGCAGCGGGGACACCTGTGTCTTCATTTTGTCAAAGGTCTGAATGACGGTCCTCATCAGCGTGCTTTTGTTAGCGTCTTCAACTTCATGGTCCCTAGAGGCATTTGGTACGGTTACCTTTTCAGCAACCATAAGCAGTTACCTATCATTATTATTGTCATTATCTTAAAAAATTCTGTATGCTTACTCTGGCTGAGCTGATTCTTCAATATATTTGAAGCCACTCATTGTTTCATATCTAAATGAGAACAAACATTATGACATGTTTTAAAGAAGTCTGTATGACAATGGAAACATTAATTAATACTTACAATGCTTCCACACTGTTGCGTCGTTCCCCACTTGGTGGTCCATCTTTATTCACATTCTGTGCATAATTAGAAAAAAGAAATTGGTTTTACTAAAAGTCTTAGTCACTGTACTTTTGATCAAAGATGTGATTCATCATTTGTCACATATGCTACGAAACTGTTTATCTTTAGTTTTTGTGCTGCTTTTTTTTTTTTCAAACCTGGACTTTGGAAAACTCTAACATGAACATATTCTATTTGTCATTTTATAGAGAAAACACATGATTGATCAGGCCAAAGAATTAGCAATGAAAATAATTTTTAATCCCAGTTGTACTTTTTGTGGTCTTGGAACTACATAGATTGGTTCCTCAGGCTCAGATGCGCGTCTTTTAGGATCCGCTTGCTCCTGTTGAGTAAGATGCAAAGCAATAATGCATACAGTCAAGTCTAATTCTCAAATGGAGAGAGGTAATTTTGTTTACTATCTACGAAAAGTCAAGTGAAGATGTTGCACCTCGGGTTTTTCAGTGACATTCTCCAAAGTGTTTGAGGACGGATCGGACATTGACCGGAATTTTAGGAATCCCTGACAAGTAAAATCACACACGCACACATTCAAACATTTGCATTGTCCTGATAAGACAAACCCCATAAAAAATATTTTATGCAATTGAGAAGCGTGGATTGGAAGAACAAAGAAAATTGCAGAAAGAAAAAAAAATTAGGATATAATTTAGCATTTGGATGCTTTCTGGTTGAGAAAGCATGAGGCAAATTAACACAGAGCTTTTGGTGACTAACCTTTTCAGCCTCTGCGAAAGAATTCGTCTTTCTGATGAGTGGTTTTGAAATTACCTGTAAAAAAGAGATTTTTTTGTTGTTATTTTTGTCATAGAAGGAGGCACTGTATATTTATATCAAGGTTATCTGCTTCCTTTTCTAGAGATCAAACATAGAAGTAGTATAGCTTGTTTATCTCAACACAAAGACTGGAAACAAAGGAGTTTGCAGGCGATTAACTTGTTGAACGTACAGTTTATTATCTTTCTGTAAACCCGAAATACTCTGACAGATAATAAAAACGTGACTTTTTATTTTTTATACAGATTTCGAATAAGATATACGTCGGATAGCTGCTGGTAGGTGGATTTTGTTAACTGGCAAGCTGTTTACAGTCTTAACTAAGCTGAGGTAACCAGATACTGACTCCATGTGAAGTGAATGTATTTTTTTTTTAATGTCAAAGCTTTCCTCAGATGCTGTGCATGTGTTGAGTAGATATCGCCAAGTAGATTTTGAGTATTTACCTCAATCGTTGCCTGCTTATAAGGGAACTCCTGTAGGAGCAGGATAGTCCAAGTCAGTGACAAAAGAAGCAAACACTGCATATAATTAAATTGTATTTATTATTTTTATGAAAAAAAAGGTTAAATGTACCCCTGAAGAGGAGAGTTGATGAGGTCGGCTTTTCATTGCATCAAACAGGTCAGAGAACCAGCCATCCACATCGTCGCTGGAAGAATAAAGGATACCAATGAAGGTCTTTTTAGGCTCCACAAATGACAACTACTGGGTTTAATTTAAAATTCAATACCAAAACTAAACGCAGAGTGGAAATAATAACAATTTAGTAAAAAGGGGCACCAGATGATAAATGTTACTAAACCAGAAAGCAGCATTATGGTGTCTTTTTGATTGTTGAAACCTCCTAAAATAGTAATAGGGTGTGAAGGGCAGGGGGGAGGTGAGAACGTGTAATTGAAAGCCTGTTGTCTTGGTTCTGCCATTGCTGACTTTCAAATTAATGCAGTTTACTCTTACAGGAACATATTATGAAAGTTGCAGGAAACCCCCCCCCCCCCCCCCCCCCCCAAAGAAAACAATATAAACCAATCTCTTTTGAAAAAGTTACACCCATTAAAGTTGGCTGCTTTTATCCACACTTCAGATGAGTCAGACATTGTCATAACAAAATGACTGTAGTTTATTTTGAAAAGAGTCCATACACACAACAGCAGTCAGTACTTGGGCACAACAGACAAAAGAAACAGAAAAACGCCACATGACAATCTGCACTGGGGTTTGCCTAGAACTTTTACAGGACAGTGTAATAAAATGCATGCCAGCTTTATGTAGCCCATAAAGCCCTGCTGACTAACCTGTTCTCCCCGACAAGGAAGTACTCCCGTTCCGTAGTCTTGATGAAGAGCACACAGGAAGGGGAGCATTTAAAGTTTTTCTGGATCCAGTTCCATTTTGGATGATGCTGCGGACTCACATGCAACAGTGAGACCCTGATGGGCGATTGAAAAAAGTTAAACCCTCAAAAGCAGAGCTGCCCTATTTGCATCGTGCCACTTCAAATTCTAACATGTATGTAGATGAAATTGTATTTTTAGATTTGGTATTTTAAAAGTTCAACACACATTTGTGTTGGTGAAAGAATATGCTGGAAAACAAAGGAGAGAAAAGTATGCTGGTTTACATTCTCAAAGACCTTAATGGCTTAAGGTGAGCTTTTAAAGTGTTATGCAAGAACTTACTGTGACAAGTCTATTTCTCCAGCTGCCTTGTCCTTTTCCTCTCTTCTGAAGTACTTGAGCTGATATTCTGTGTCACTGAGCTTGAACAGGATAAAGAAACGTTTCTTCCATGCTTTCTGCAAAAAAAAAGGTTAAACAATGTTTTGTACTTTTCACAAAGAACTGCAAATATAAGTACAATTACTGGATCACTGAGTGGGTTATATTACCTCTGTTGTCATCAGTTTTGGAGGAGGAGACTTATGCAGGTATCCAGCTCTTACTTCTGTCACTGCTTTGGGAGGTCCATAGAACAAACTGCATCTAACTGAGGGCAACAAAAAGGCTGTTTAGTAGTTTTTTGCTTAATAAAGGTGACCTTAAAGATTCGCCTTATTAACAAAATAACAAAATCTGTATTTCCAGTTCTATGTTTGTATGTTCTTACATATTTTGCTGAATACCAGCAAAATATGTAAGAACTGAAAAGTTTTAATTCCTGCAAGTTGACGAAATGAGCTGTTAATAAACGTGTCAGATTTGTACATTAGATTCTGTCTTTGTCAGATTAACCTTCTGTGCTCATCTGCAAAAACAGGTTTTCTAATACACCGTAAGCGCTGACAAAACACCAGGAAATACCAGCACCAAAAACAAAAAACACCCATCAAGTTTCCCAGATCTCATACAATACCTGGCTTCATTTTTACACCAAACCTTTGAAAAGATGAAGATGATAACATGAGAATGTATCACTCTCTGAAACTCAACCTTTCAAAAAAAAATTAAAAAACTATCCTTATTATGCCCATTCCTCTATAAATGCACTACATAAAGGCAAAATCTATTCAAACACAAAGCTTATGTCAAGAAAAACGTCGTTGAATTTAAACACTGAGAAAAAATGCCCATGTGCAAGCACAAGAGGGAGGAAAGTGAGTCGTTTACAATCAGCGAATTCAAAGTATGAACTCATAAAGAGCATTAACCTATCTCACTAACTTGCTGTTGAATGGACTTTAAACTATACAAAGACAGAAAAACTACTAATTGCAACACAAGTACAGCATAAGTATTCTTACCTGTGGAACAGCTGTTCACCTCGCACTCTCTCTGGCAAGCTGCGCAACTGTTTAAGAAGCCAGGTTGTTTTGTTTTTTTTATCTCTTACAGTGACCGGAAAAATCTAATATGAACTGGAATTTCTGGTTACTGGAGTGACAACTTCAAGTGCACCTTCTCGGAAGAGGCGATTCCAAGAAGATATGCTCAAAGCATTACAGCTATTGCCAGTCTTGGCAGTGGCAAGCGGCAGAAATGAGCTTCCTCCGAAGGGTGGCTGGCTTCTCCCTTGGAGATAGGGTGAGAAGTTCGGCCATCCGGGAGGGGCTCAGAGTAGCCCTGCTATGTGGCTGATGCTCCACATCGAAAGGAGCCAGCTGAGGTGGCTTTTTTTTTCTATTTTGCCAATACCCACAAATCTTTTTTTCCTAGTGAATCCAGTTATCTTAAACATGATGCAAAATGCATAAAAGCCCTAACAGGTCACATTGATTAAGATTGATTAAGTCTTTATTGAAATAGGCCCCCTTCTGACCATACACACATGCAGAGCAACTTAACCCCTAACCCTAACCTTTTACTTGTTATTGGATCAATAACAAAATTTGTAGTGTGGGACAGCACTACTGTGAATGAGGGAAAGTGTGAATGTTGAATGTTTTTGTTGAAACTTCAGGTTATTTATTTCTGTATGATACTTCTTTATAATTACACAATAAGAACAAGTAGTCTGATGTCCTGTAATCATTAAGCTATCCGATTGTTAAGTGATGACGTGACGAATCCTACTTCCGGGCCTAAAGTAGTCTGTGTTTAATATGGCTTTTGTGTTGTTAACATGTTTAATGTTATGTAGCTTAGCAGGGCCAGATGTGTGTTGCAGACTTTGCAGATGTTTCCTATGATGTCTCATGTTAATTGCTGGAGTGAGGTTCATTTAGGTCAAGGGGGCTGCATCTGTTAAATAGCAAATCAACATTTCCCAGCATTATAAGACCGAATCAGACCCTTATCCCTCAATCCCTTGAGACCGATGCCTGCAAGGGCAATGGTCTGGATGGGAATGAAGGTGTTTCTCCTCCAGGAGGAATCACAGACACATACGAACACATACAGACAGCTAAGAGAAGCAGCGCCCTGACCCGATTTGAGAAAAGCCTGACACTTTTTAAATAGAAAGCAGCAGAAAAAAATAAATAATGGCCTGTGATTGTTGCAGTGACAGTCTTGGAAACATTTTAATGCATCCATCCATCCATCCATCTGCTCCCGCTTGTCCTTTTCAGGGTCGCGGGGGAACGCTGGAGCCTATCCCAGCTGTCATAGGGAGACATTTTAATGCATTAATGCAAAACATAAGGAATTCCCCACAATCTGTCCATCTAGCTCTGTCATTGAATAAAAAATTGATTATTGGGATTATTGGATTTCCTGATAATTACCCCATCAACAACATGATAAACAATTTATCTATGTAATCAAAAAATAAAAACTTAATGGGACTTATGTCAACATATAATCTTCATAATAACTTGTTTGCTGACTGGATGAAATGTGCACAAAGCAGCTGTCACTATGTAATCAATAACATAATGCTTATGTGACTCAGATTATCATCCTAACACCCAGTATGATTTATTGGACTAGTTAACGAAATAGAAGTTTTACTCTGCTGCAGTCCAGGGAACCACATGTACACTTAATATACAGAGCCATCATCAGTTTGTTTTGTTTACAGAAAGCTCAAATAAATGTAGTTTTTATGAAAATTTGTTGCTATGATTAAACTATAAGAATTTGAGTTGGTGGATGAATGGATGGGCTGGAGCCAATCCCAGCTGCCATAGGGCACGAGCCATTTGTACCTGGCATGAAGGTCCTGGGTCATGGCAAGAATTTTTTAAACAGGTATTAACAGGATGAATTGAATTTTTTCTGGCAGCAGGCACTCATGTGTGCACTTGATATATAAATAATTAGGCACTGTCCATGTTTCAAAAACTTCACAAACTACTTCAAATGTGCATGTGGGTCACAAGTACTCTCACACATGCATCAAGGCCAGTGTCAGGCTGGTATTAATAGAGCTCCTAGGGGCTTCATGTTTAGTAGGACATGGAATAACTCTTCAGAAAATCTGACAGTTCAGCTGTCTTTTTGACCATCTTTGCCAGAAAACTTCTTGTGTTCAAAGTTTTTAAGGCACTAGTACAGTAGAGGCAGTAGGTGACATATATTAACCCAAGCCTCCCCTTCTTTGACAAGAAAGCATTTACATCAGTTGGGGGGGGGGGGGCAATAAGAGCCCTTGTGGTTGTGCTGCCTCTGGTTAGTGAGGTTTTAGTAGCACTTCTGTAAGTACTGTACTTCTGTATTAGCAAAGTTGGTGGGAAAGGCACAGCTGACGTAGGGCGCGTCCACTTTTCAAGAAGACTTTTCAATGACTTTGATTCATTTCATGGTGTTTGGACCTCTTTTACCTGGAGTTCTTGAACTCTTTCTTTGAATTTTCTTCATATTTTCTGCCTGTATGTATTTCAGAAAATGCTTTTGAAACATCAGCAGCACCTGCAGTGGCAAAGAGAGGCATAGCGGCCAGTAACTGGCAGCCATGCAGGTGGAAATAACAGTATGTCTATTGTTCTCTTTAACTTTTAAGTGTTTGGGTCTCAGTAAAAAGAATACAATACAAATACTGATTGACATCTGGGATTAGTTTATAATTTTGTTTGCATTTGTTGCTATTTATCTGCACTAGTGGACTGCTTTCATATGCTGAACCCACCTGAACTTGGTCAGTAGTGTAGTTTAAAAAAATGAAAATAGGAAGAATTTGATTTTGTATATATAATCAAAAAACAGCAATTTTCATCCAAACCATTTGTATCATCATGCCAAATACCAAACAACAACCTAACAACTTCTGAACAGAAGTCTTGACAAAGGACAACTCTGGAGGAGATTAACAGCCACCATGGATCATTTCATGCTTTCACAAAGGCTGTACAGTGATCACCTCTAATACTCATAACCCACATACAGACTGGCCGGGCAAACTTCCAAGTTCCCTCCCAGAGACCTTTCCACAGAGGCTCGGAAAGTTCATCTACTCGAAGTTGGAAAGCATTATCAAATCTCCCTTCTTTAGGAAAAATAAACAAAGAATACATACGCAACAGTCAGACCCCCAACCACCCCTCTCAGCCAAAACAGGAAGCTGATCCAAGAAGCTGTGCTGTAAAGTTTGATGGACCAGTCTATATTAATTTCTCAAGCTATACACAATATCCTTAAAGCTAATTTTAATAGTTAGGAATCAGCCTACCAAGGCCTCTGACTTTGAGTGTCATCTCATCTAAAAGCACTCAACGACTCAGCAGCTCCCTCTGCAAGTAATGGGCTTACAAGAGAGTCAGCCCAGGCAGGCACCAGAGACTCACCAAAGGCCACTTCTTCCAGGTATTGTTCCAGGGCAGGGACCTGGTGTCCCTATTAATGGCAAGGTTTCTGGGTTGTTTATGTATTTATAGAGCTGTTATGAATCATTCTTGCTTTTGGCTCCTCACACAGGACAAGATTGCCTTGGGAGACCCTTCCCGAGGCGAGGTGCCCCTGCTAGCTAACCTCCTGCTGTCAACTGGGGAAGCAAATGGTGCAATTCATGGAGAGGTGCACTTAGATTAGAAATTTAGAATTAAAAATCATTTTAAAAATATTAGATTAGGTATTTGATTAATACATTGACAGTTTAGTTTTCAGCACAAAGATATTTGCAAGTGAAACATTTTAACAATGTTTTGTTTAATAATGTTTTTCTTCTTCACACCAAAAATAAATAAACAACTAAATAAATCCTCATTCTAGTGTCTTTTCTTTGATGTCACACTATGTTATGAACTTTTGAACTGGCCTCCTTTTCTTGCACAAACATTTATCACTGTGACCGATTTAGTGCCTGGCATGCCTGAAAACAAAGCTCTGCCTACAGTTTGATTTCTATCCAAGACATTTCACTACACTTGTTCTTGAAATTGTAATCTGCTCAGGTGTTAAATCCTTGGCCACTTTAACTTCAGATAAAGACTAGAACAGGAAAGGATCAAATAAACAAGAGACAGGATGACGCAAAGTGAATTGTAGATGGCCCGAGGCCACAGAGGAGCTAGAAACTGGTCAACATCACTGCTGAGGAAAGTAATATTCAGGTAGACATAAAGTAAAGAGCCCAGCTTGTGCCATTGAATTTCAATGTATATCTCTCTCACTGGCATTAAATAGCATTATCATATGTT
The DNA here is from genome assembly GCF_965226115.1 of Aulonocara stuartgranti. Lineage (NCBI taxonomy): Eukaryota > Metazoa > Chordata > Actinopteri > Cichliformes > Cichlidae > Aulonocara > Aulonocara stuartgranti. The sequence continues at coordinate 13,824,169 of NC_138959.1, read as the reverse complement.
CTTTGATATATCTTTAACAGGATCTAGAAACAGTCACATTTTCTGAGGTAACAGCTTGCTTCAAAACCTCTTTGTGTGAGGTATATATTACTCACATGTGACACAATAGGTACCTACAGTACAATATTTTAACAGAGTAGAGTGCCCAGACATACCAAACATATTTTGGGGGAAATACCGAAAGGGGAGAATACCCTGAAAATCAAGTTGTGGTGTTTACCAGTACCTTGAGCCACTTTATTTACTGCACAGCCTGTTTTTCCTTACTGAAAACAAATGGAGCATTTCCTGGTGCAGTGGAATGACAAATCGATTCTTAGTTGACTAACAAGATCCAGTGTTTAGATTAAACCTCAAAGCAGAAACCTCTGGTTAGAACTTTGATTGACAGATATTAAAAACACCTCTTTAGCTTTTCATTACTTCTTTAATCTCTTTCTTTTGTGTGAAATTGGAATTTCTAAGACACTGAAACTGGCTGATCCAGACCTGACTGAAATGGATGACTTCAAGATTAAACAGCTTCTAAGTCTTACATCAGTCTATTGTTGTTCATCAGATCTTACGATCCTGTCACTGAAAAGATGTTGCAAGCTATGAGTTTACCCAGAAATAAGAAAAGATAAGATAAACCTTTATTAGTCCCACACGTGGGAAATTTTTGGTCACGGCAGAAAGTACACGAACAGTGAAAAATTAAGAGAAAGAAGAGAAAAACAATAGAATAGAATGAGATAAACATGTGCCATTGCACATCAAGGAGAAAGGGAGGCAGTTACAAATGTGTATGGGATGTGTGTGTGTGTGTCTGTCTGCACATCTGTGGGCCTCTGCAGACACCATGTTGTAGAGTCTGACAGCAGTGGGGAGGAAAGGCCTGCGAAATCTCTCCGTCCCACATCGTGGGTGCTGCAGCCTGCCACTGAAAGAGCTGCTCAGTGCTGTCACAGTCTCCTGGACGGGGTGGGAGATGTTCTCCAGCAGGGATGACAGCTTAGTCACCATTCTCCTGTCACTCCCCACCTCCACTGGGTCCAGAGGGCATCCTAGAACAGAGCTGGCCCATCGGATCAGCCTGTTCAATCTCATTCTGTCCCCTGCAGAGATGCTGCCGCCCCAGCAGACCACACTGTAAAAAATGTCAGAGGCCACCACAGAGTCATAGAAGGTCTTTAGGAGTGGGCCGTTCACTCCAAACGACCTAAGCCTCCACAGCAGGTACAGCCTGCTCTGTCCTTTCCTGTCCCCAACCCCCGGGCTATGGACTAGTACCAGTAGTGAGTCGTTTGCTTTGTTTACTTTGTTGATACAGCACCGCAGCCCTGATTACAAGCAAGTCTATGTTAGTATGAAGTAATTTTTAAAGCATTTCTGTTTTAGATTTACTGCACATGTTGTTTACCATCATTCACGTGTATGCATACCAGAGCTTACATATCTTTAGAGTTAAATAAGCTTTGGTATGTATAACCAGTATGTGATGTAATAGGATTATTGAAACAACAATTAAACAATTAGTGCAACAATTTATCGAAACATGCAAACATACATGGTAAAATTAAGTAGGCAAAGGAAAAGTGGAAGTTTGTTCAACTCTAATAAGCTTGAAAGTCAATATTTGAAACACCTTGATTTTTCAATAAAGCCTCAACTTTCTTAAGCAAGCTTTCTTATGCTCTCATTATTTCTTCAGCTGCTCTAAAGGAATCATTATCCAGGTTTCCTGAAGGACGTTCAGAGGTCTTCTTAGGGTCTTAGCTGTCTTTTTTTCCGTTCTCTATCAAGATGATCCCACATTGGTTCAATAACTTTCACATCCAGGCTCTGGGGAGGCCAATCCATGACTGATAGTGTTCCATTGTGTGTTTTTCTATCCAGGTATGGTTTTACTGCATTTACAGTTTAAATGATTTTTATTTTATTTTTAGGTTTGAATGATTAATACATCAGTGTTAAGAGTTTATTTTCATTTTTATTGCAGATTTTAGTTCATGGACTAAACACACACATGCAAACCTGAAAATAGTAGAAAAAAAAATCACCCGAGTTGTCTTACAGAAAATATGATATTAGTAGTTCATCCGCTTTTTAACCAACTGTTTTCATAATTCAAAGAGATGTTCCAGCATAGATTGACTTACGGTAAAAATCTCATTATAGGATGCCACAGGCATGATGTTATCAGTAAGGTGATTCAGATCTTTGGCTTGGTTGAAATGAGCAAAGTGAACAACTATTATCACAACATAAGTCATGCTTCCTAGCGGGAAATACAAAAGCTCCAAAAATGAGCCCCTCCTTCTCTGTGCTTTTCACAGCTTATACAGTAAACCCATTCAGTGAGCCAGATTAGACTTTGCTAGGGCACTGCTGGTCTGCAGGTCTTATGGTTTGACATTCACGACCTAAAAAAAAAAATTTATGTTTTTAAGATGACAATGAGAGAAATGTTTTTAAAAACTTTAATATCCATTCTGATCCTGGAATGTTTTTACCAATACAAGTACAAATTTTAAGTGAGCACTGAGTGAAACACATGGAAACATTTAAAAATACCCAGTGACTTCATAATATGTTTGTATGTATGTAAGCACCATCCTACCAAAAAACAATGTTTTCAATGGGGTCTGTTTACAAATGTGCAAGACAAATGATACAGACTTCACTACATTATAAAGTGTGTAAGTTTAATACAATGAACTGTTTACATGAGCATTTCTTTATTTTGAAGTTGTTTAAATAATGTATTGCCCCAAATAAAAAAGAAATAAATCATGAATTCAGTCATTCATTTTCCCAAATCTTTTCAAATATATTCCTGAGGACAACAGCATTTAAAACCTGAAAGCATTTAAAATTTCTACCCCTAAACACATTTTCCCCCTTTTTCAACTCCATTCCACAATAAGCGGAGCAAAAACTCCTTTTGGCACAGGTTAGGCACTACATCGCTCATCACAGATCCATGTGTTGAGAAGATTTAACACTTGTGGGTACAATGGACACGGATGGGGAATACCATCCTGATTAAAAAAAAAATAATAATAAAATATATTTATTTAATTAAAAAAGCATAAAAAAGCTAAAACAAAATGAAACCAACTGCTGAACTTCCCCCTCTAAGGTACTGAGACATGCAGTTATATGAATTATGGTAAAAACCTTTTAGAAAAAGCGAGATTGTGGACATGTGGCGTGTGTATGTTCAGAATGTCAGTAATAGCTGCCTTTGTAATTAAAAACACTCAATAACACATTATCTGCAGAAACAAACTTTGTTTAAGTTGAAACAAATTAATTAATTCATTAAATTGTTTAGAAATTTGTCTGTACCATCCATCCATTCTCTGCCGCCTATCAGAGTTCAGATTGCAGGGGTAGCATTCTAAGCAGAAAACCCAGGCTTCCCTCATCCCACCACCTCTTCCAGCTCATCTGGGAGACACGAAGTTGTTCCCAAACCAGCCAAGAGATGTAATCTCCCCAGAGTCCTGGGTTTGCCCCGGGCAACTGGTTCCTTGCTATATGAAGAGGTGGTGGCTCTACTCCACCTATCTTTAAGGGCAGGAATGCAGAGCGACCCGTAGAGCGACCTATCACTTCACACTCGACCCCTCAAGTGTGAAGTGATGGGAATGAGAATCAGCCCCTCTAAGTCAGAGGCCATGCTTTTAAATGGTACAGAGCCCACTTCAGGTCTGGGACAAGTTAATACCCTAACTGGGGGAGTTTAGGGTCTTTGGTGTCTTGGTCATGAGCTCTTGTGGTGGTTATATGTCCTAATTGCATAAGGAAAGCATAGCAACAGTTTAAAAAAATGAATAAAAGAGATTTGGTATGAGACTGATAGTTTACTACTGTGTAGTGTATAAGCAGAGAACATAAATGTATTCAGTAAAATGATTTGGCATTTGTGCTTAAGGCACATAGTCTTAACCTGAGTTCAAGTTAAGACTATGATATTTACAAATTTACAACACAGCTTTGGACATTCTTTTGTCTATCTAGTGTTATAATCATACAGCATTTATTTCATTCTTTAGTAAAAATATTGAAGAAGAACTCTAAAGATAACAAGCAGAATCCATTACAGTTTTTTGACTGCATAATGGTGCATAGATTAACTTATTTGAGTTTAAAGAAGTGAAGCCTTCAACATTACATTGAGAACAGTGGTAAAATGGTCCTTGTTTTTAATAGGGCGGACTCTATGCTATGCACTTGACCCAAAACCTCACTGAACTAATCATTACACAGCAAACAATCACATCTTCCTAACCACTATGGATATGAAATTAACATGACATTTACCCACTTCGTGGACATTAAAGAACCTGAGGATACCAGCTTTCTGCTACAAACTAAAACTTGCTAGGAAGGCTGAGACAAGAAGCCTTTGGCAAGAGGGTTGACATGTTTCTGATCTGTTTGTCTTTTCTTTTGTCTCTTTTTCTGACAATTGACAGTAGAAACTTTAAAATACAGATAGCTGAAAATGATCTAAGTCATGTTAAAAGGCATTTTTCTCTTTAACAATTCATTGCACAGGGTCTGTAATGAAGGCAGGTCCCTCAACACTCCTACAGCAATCAAAGTTCTAGTAATCACTCATTTCAGTTTCCTACTGAAGATTTCTATAAACTGCCTAATGAATCTTAAAAGGGGCTTAATTTAGTTTTTCAAATCATATTAGATCAGTCAAAATGACAAGATGTCTTTCCACTGGGAGTCGTATAATACCAAAAGCCAACTTTTGCCCATCCTTGCTTGCCCGTGTTCATAGGGTTCAGTCCCTTCAAACATCTACTGCAAATGCTGGAAATGGTGTGACGTATAGACGATTCTATAAACCCACAAAACCTGGCAGCAAATTTTCTGGGCTGGTAGAATAACATGGATATTTCACAACGCCTGTCAACGAAGATCAGATCAAATGTGACACCATTATTCTGAAGAAATGGAAGAATGTGAAGAAGAGGAAGAAGTTTCACTATCAACACATGAACGCCGTGTGCCACTGTAATGTTTTTGTTTCTCATGTAGTGCTTTTCGGCCCCAAGTCCACATGCAAAATGTCATATGTGCATGAAATATGAAGCGTCCTGCCAGGCCTGAATCATCCCTGAATGCTTTGACTGCTTAATCAGTACCTGAAACAGTCTAGTCTAGTCAGTCTAGTTAGTCAGTCGGTCAGTCTGTGTCACCATTACAGTACAGTCAGGTGGATCGGCAGTCAGTTGAAATACAGTTCTTTTGTCAGCATAGAGACCACACAGGGAATCTGCTTCTTCTCACTGAAGCGGTGGTCTTCAGACCAGGACTCAAAGCTGGTGGCCACCATGTAATTGACCCGTGTCAGGATCTGCATTATCTCCAGCTGTTTTCCAAACTCGTTCAGGACGTTGCAGAGCGCCTGTACAAACCAGGAGCCACGCCCAGGATTCCTCCATGAGTAATATCCTGGAAAATAAGCATCATTAGTGAGCAATGAAACTAGAAATCAGTCAAACTAAACTCTTCAGGAAATGCTTCTCCACTTATATATATACCAATTGTATTTTACTGTAAGGAAAAATATATTGTTTAAACTGGGATTTCAGGTTTACCTGGTACAGTGGAGTAGGCAAAGAGGAAATCAGCCTCTACGGGGATCTTATGTCTTGGATTTGCATCTGTCTCCAGGGCATCATTTGGTGGACCTGAATCTGTCTGTATACCATCATCAAATTCTGAACCCCTACAAGCCTGGTGAAGTAAATGAAATGACATTTCATTGTGATCCTGAGTAGTTTTCTCATCGATGACCTGGTGAAGCAATTCAAAATTAACTGTTTTTAAAAGCTGAGATAAGCCAAATTCACCTATTTCCACAGCAAAGAACTGTTCAAACTGCCCATTTGGGTGAAAAGTAGCAAATAGAAGTTCACACAAATCTGTAACTTAACACTGCTATTGTTACAATAAAAGACTTTAGTCACACAATCAAGTATGAACCATGCACACCTGGATGAAGAAGAGTTTTGGCTTTCCCACTAAGCTTTTGCACTTGTCCCCCCTGAACAGCGAGGTCATCGTTTTGATGGGCATGGCTCCGTCTGTGCCGTAGATCATTCCTTCCTCGCCGTGGCTCAGCAGGATGCAGGCGAAACACGAGCTGTCACTGTGGTCTTCTTCCGAGGCTGAACCACACACACAAACAAACAAACACTGAACTCCTAGCTCGACTCAGGCCTTGTTAAACCTGTCTAGATCAATGAATAAAGTCAGTCCCTAATAGTTACGTCTGAAGTTTATTTAGCGTGAATTTGAGATTTCAGCTAAGTTATATATTTAACTGATAAAGAATGATTTATAATGCAGCCCATCAAAATATTTAATATGCCAGTGAGCCCTTTGTTATAAGAAGAAATTTATCAGCATCACTGACATGACAGGTTCATATAGTCTTATGATCATAAAACCTGGTTATTGGACTTCCAGTTACTTTGATTAGAGACACATCTGGCTAAATTTAGTAGTAGGATGTGTTACTTTTATACCAGTGGTGGTTGTTAAGAAACAAGAATTATTAATTTAAACTTGCACATCTTGGTCATTTTACAACAGGGATGTCTAACATAAGGCAGAATCAGGCCAAGGAAGACTTTAATCCAGGCCACTGGATGGTAGGACTGTGCGATATGACCAAAAATCTCATATCCCAATATAAGACATTTATCGTCCTGACAACGATATATATCAGAAAAATGTTACATTTTCTGTAAATTATGTGAATCTCAGGCAACTCAGCTTACGTGAAGTGTTTTCAGCTGGGTGTCGTGTAACTGGAGTCGAGTGTTTTGACCAATGCATGAAACTATACATTTTTAGGCATTTTCTTTATGAGTATTTATTACACGGCGTGCTGCTGAGAAAAGCCTGTTTTAACGTTTAAGTCCAAGGTTTATTTTGAGCACCTGACATAAACGTTCTCCGTACTCTTTCACATGATTCTAGCATAGGAGGTAGAAGAGCCTTGTTTGAGTGTGAGGTGGGGACTGGTTTCCTGTATAATTTGCATAGTACAGTTTTCTGGTCCGTGTCAGACTTTTCATAACCAAACCATGTCCATGCAACAGAGGTGGCCCCTCGTTTAAAAATAAGTTCCTCACTTTGTTTTGACAGGTCCTTTAGTTTGTCATCATTTCAGTTTATTTTGAAAAATCTCAACAGGATCTTCAGCTTTATTGTGAAAGGTTTATGTGGAAAATAAACAAAGGATGGTGGCGCCACACGTTGCTAATGACAACGCGTAAAAATAGTGGCTTGTCCATCCGTAGTGTGGTTATTTTAAATATAAGAGAAAGTGAGAACTTTAGGAAATTAATAAAACCACTACAGTGACCATCAAAACGATGAAAAAATATTGCCGTAAACGGTTTATTTTGCGACACCACAAAACAAACGATAGCGTAAAATGAAACGATAGACATTTTCATATCGTCATCCGATATCATTATATTGAACAGCTCTACTGGATGGCTTTGAAAAATGTGAAGGAGAGCACAAGTTTTGTACTTTTTACAGGTTTTCCTACTGATAGAGATCTCCCTATCACCATTCATATTTCACTTAAGTAAGTAAATAATAGATTTCTGTAATTTTACACATTTGCTTCTTACAATTTAAGACTCATACTGACACATTTCTTTCATCTACTAAAGCAGCATTTCTTTGTCATGTTGAAAAACATACACGCAATGTTGAACTTGTGCTCATTTTTCTAATATAAAAATATCTAAGTGACTAAATGTGTAGTTAAATATCTGTACAATGACAGAGAAGGAAGTTTCATTTCGCGGGCCCACAAAATATCAAAGAGGGTGTATATGACCAAAGGCCTCCCTGTTTTACACATTAGAAGGCACCAGATTACTAGTATATAACTATATGTAACTAAATAATACCCTTTGTGCTGCTAACCCTTCCGTCAACTACAGTGGCTTACAAAAGAAAATATGTGCCTACATTTGGATCTAAATATTAAATATGAAACACCATCACAACAAAAAGAAAAATGTAAAAAAAAAAAGAAAAGTCTCGTTATCTATATGACATGACTTACCCTCTCGGAGAAGACGCTCCATCTTCTCACATGTCTGATCGTTGTAAAGAATGACATCAAAGCCCAGGTTCTTGAAGCACTTGTAAAGCTCGCCTGCGTCTCGATCCGTGCCGTTGCGTACATTCATCCCTGTCAAAAAAGAACGCTTACATTACAAACTCAATATGCAATAACACTGAGCCAAACTGAATTTATACGTTTGAGTAAGGTTTGCTATACCCGTCTTTTCATCAAAGTTTTTGTTATTGATGATGATGCACTTTCCCACTCGCCGGTGGCTCATCTTATACTGGAATGTTGGTGAAACAATTCTGTAATGGCTTTCAGAAGAGTAGTCCTGCTCCCGCGTCTGGCCATCCTTATTCTTCCTGCTTTTATACAATGACAATAAAAAAACAGTTATATTATATTGCACGGCTAAAACAGTTTGTCAAATTTCTCTCAGTTAAAATTTCCTGCAGCTGAGATGTCTATTTAAATACAAAAAAATACTACAAATGAATGATCCTTAAGTAAAATTTTCAAAACAAGTAACACACATTAAACTGAAAACAACACGAACTACTTACTTAGAAACCAAAGGGTACATACATTTCCAAATGAGGCATTAAAGTCACGGCCAAAGTTGGTTGCAGAAATCCAAAGGAAGATTTAAGGAGAAACTAGAACATTTTTGTTTAACGCAGATAATTGGAAAAAAAAAATCATAAAAACAGCAATCTATACTGAGCAAGAAGAAATCCTCCACGAGTGGTAATTCTCACACACCTGTCATATTTCCATTCTTTACAATATCCATCCAGATAGCTTAGCCAACAGTGACCCATTAGGGACTCACAAAATCAAGGCTTTTTCCAGAAGAGCCTAGTCAACAGCTTACTCAAGCATGGGAACAATGCACAGCAATGTGTACCAACAGTGTTGCGTACTCACTCACAGGCTGCCCAGCCATATTAGAAAAAAACAAACAAAAAAAACATGTGATCCAGAACTTTTTCTAGCCCCCTCCCACTTCCAAATTGTGCCAACTGTACCAAACAACTGCACGAGGCTGTGCAAAGAGCTGAGACCCTGGGCACTGCAGGTACAGCAGGAAGACAGTCGAGCGGAATAGGAGGCCGTTGCGTCTGTCTTACCTGGGTTCGTCATTAAGCGCTACGCCACTCTGCATCTGAAATGCGTTGCTTTCGTCTTGTGTCTTTTGTTCCCTCACAAAAAAACAAGTTTCTCCAAACCTGGAAGCGTAATTTTTGGTTGTGTGCTAGGATACTGACATGCTCTCTGTTCTGGATGGAGACCTGACTGGGGCGGCGCACTGTGAGGCCCCTGAGTCAGCAACCTCACCATCACACCAGTGCTTTCTAAAGGCCTATTCACACATGGCCCCTGTGCCTCGCTCTCCCTGCTGAGGTCAGACAGGGCAACAAGTAGCTCCTCTGCTGACAGGTACAGAATCTACCTGTATGGATTTTCATACTTGTTATCTACACTTGTGACAAAAGGCAACTAAATAAATAAGTAAATAAAGAAAATATTTCTTTCCAAGAAGATATTCCTTTGATGAACACCAAAGCACACTACAAATGATTAATAAATGAATGTGAATTTCATTAATAATTCCTTAATATAGTATTTTTTACATCTTCTATTGCTTGCTATCTTGATATTTTTGGGTAAGAATCTAAATTCCAGACGGAGCGCAGAGCCTTTTTGCTTGATTACCAGTGTCTGAGGGAAAACACAGCTGCCGTACTTTATACTTCTCCATTAAAAAGGTCCAGAGTGCCACCTTGTGAGTAAGACTGGAATAAACAGCTCTTTGTGTCAGTGATCAGTTTACAAAACAAATTTGCATATTGTTAAAAGGCCCACACTCCATAATATAATGAATGCACATTTTGAATGATTTTGGCCTCAGCTATGGTCTAATTTTGAGAAGCCACTTGAGGACTGACCCCTGTCCCTGAATTAGACTTAAGATTGATTTCATGTTCTGTGACCCATTGCCTTAATTGGGCTATTCAAAACCAGGTCGCTGTGTAAAATCAAGGGTATTTTTACAGTCTACTTTTTTAGGTTTTGATTAGCTGTGAAACCACAGTCACCTTCAGATACTGAATCCAGGATCTTACTGAGAGTGCTCGGCTGTGTGTGGTCCAAAAATAACTGTGTGGTTGTGGACACAAATCCTATGTGGAAGTGGTTTAATCACCACAATAGTTTTACTTGAGAAAATGAGCAAATACATGTCTGAGTAATTTAAATCAATACACTTTGGGTTTAATTTCTTTTCTAAATTAGAGAATAATAAAGCAAATTTCAACAGAAGACTACCATTGAAATAAAAAGACGAGCCACAAATTACTTGCAAACCAATTCTAATAGTATCTACAGGAATACTGAAGCAGTCAGAAACAGAGTTTTGTTATAACTTTTGTTATTCTATTCTGTAAAAACCTTCTTTTTAATTTTATGCAAAGTGCGAGCTTGCTTGCTATGTTTATGTGTTATGACGTGTGTACTGTAAGATCTGTGGGGCATATACAGATGTGGAAGAACCATGAAAAAAAAAGAAAAGAAAGTTTGCACATCCAACACAAACAAATCATAACAGGTGACAATATCACCAGAAAAATATAAGCAAATTAAAACAGACATAGATTATGCTACAGATGATAGGATGGTTTAAAAACTACACACTCACCAGCCACCTCATTAGGTACATCTGCTCAATTGCTTGTTATTGCAAACATCTAATCAACCGATCACATGGCAGGAACTCAGTGCATTTATGAATGTAGACATGGTCAAGATGATCTGCTAAAGTTCAAAACTGAGCATCAGAACGGGGAAGAAAGGTGACTTAAGTGACTAAATGTGGCATGGTTACTGGTAGCAGATGGGACGGTCCGAGTATTTCAACTACTGATCTACTGAGATCTTGTCACACGACAGTCTCTGGGGTTTAGAGAGGAAGGTCCAAAAAAAGAGAAACTATCCAGCGAGGTTAGATGAGGTCAGCCAGACTCCGTCAAGCTGATAACATTCGTAACAATCAATTTAGGTAGAAGAGCATCTCTCACCTTCACACTGGCTCACCAGCTTAACATTTCTTCAACACTACAGCCTATCTGAGGGATGTTAACCATCCCTTTATGCTTGCAGTATAACCTCCTGACGGCTTCTTGCAGCACAATTACGTGCTGTGTCACAAATCCAGATAATTTCAAACTGGTTTCTTGAACTTGAGATGATCCCCAAGATCTCAGTCCACCTTTGGGATGCGGCAGAGTGAGAGTCCCACTATGGATGTGCAGCCAACAAATCTCCTACACAGCTGTGTGATGCTGTCATGTCAATATGGACCAAAATCTCTGAGGGAGGTTTCAAGCACCTTTCCATAATTAAAGCACTTCTGAAGGGAAAAAAAGGTCCAATCCAGTACTAGTATGGTGTACCTAACAAAGTGTCCAGTACATGTACCTTATCTTGATACAACCACAGTAAATGAACACACACCTTGTAAATGAGTGAGGGAATAATAATGAAAGCAAAACCCACAGCTTAATACCTATATTATTACAGTACGTAGATTATTTGCGTTATACTGAGTTTATTTTTAGGGCCCAAACTTATGACCTTTTTTTCCCTCGAAGGTTAACTGGTTTTCATGTTTAGAAGCAATAAAAAGGAAGTCACCTCCCAAATAGCAGAAATCTCCCTTTGCGGTCAGGCTTGGCGTCTGTTTCGTCTGTCACCGGCCCATCTCCCCCACCCTCTCCAAGTTCAGAGGGTTCACCGGCGTATCCAGCCATCTTCTTCTAGCACACAAATCGAACATAACGTTATGGTTTACTTAACCTACTGCTTTCCTTACATTAGGTGTAAACTAACCACACGTTGGCGTTATTTTGAGACAAGTTTGCCTCACTTCCTTAATCTTCTTCAGTCCCACCTCAACGGTTTGAAAACGGACAGCTAGCAAAATTTAGACTGCTTTTATTAACACTTTGTCACATTGAGGCATTCAACTTGACTTGTTAGCTTCATGTCTGGTTAGCATGTAGCAGAAAAGCGACTTAGCTAAAAATACATAAATAAACTTTTCATTTTCTTTAAGTATACCTAAAGAGATTAATACACAGGAGTGAAGTTAAGCTGAATCGTACTGTGTTACGCGAACTTTGCTGTAGCACTAAAGTTACCTGACTTATTTTCGTTCTCCAAAGTGTCTCCTTCTGAGTTTCTGTCCCTTCTTCCTTGTGAAAGAAAGAGAAAGTACGGTTTGACTTCTCGCGACTGCGTAACTGCGTCACAGCACTGCGTCCCTCCTACCTGCACACTTGGCACACTTGTTTTCTGAAAGGAGAAAAACGACTAGTTGTTTGCAAATAATAATAATAACAACAACAACAACAATAAAGGATGCAGTAAAAGCAAGATTGATTTATGAAGGTTTATCTTTTTTCTCTTCCAAATGGGAAAGGTTTTAGTTGCTCTGGAGCAGAAATATTCGTGACAGCATTTACCTGTAGCATATTGATCAAATTTATATCCACAAACGTAAATTAAGGCTTTTTTTCTGTGCTGGCCGGTGAAGACATAATAATACAGCATAAAGCGAATAATCTATGCCAGGTATGTATATTAATTTGTTTAATGTTGCCCTAAATTACAAATGGAAGGAAGCTCAGAGCCTTCGATATCAGTCTATGTTTATTACTCTGGTGGCAAGTGTGGTTTTCTATGTGAGCTGGGGCAGCAGAGTGCAAGCAGCTGATGCCAGCAGAATGAACAAACTAAAAGGCTGGTTCAGTTCTGGGAGTGGAGCGTCAGACTCCAGTAGAGGTGTGAGAGCAGGATGCTGAAGAAACTCCTCAGCATCATGGGCAATCTATCCCACCCGACACATGCCTCTCTGATTGGTCACTGCAGCACACACAGCAACAGCCTCATTGGCCCAAAGGATCTCTGAGCACTCCAAGAGATCCATTCTATCTGTGGCTATTACACAAGTCATTTAATTGTTATTTTCTGTATCTTGGTTGCTAGTAATTCAAGCTTATTTAGTTATTTTTAAAATTATTTTATCTAACAGAGTATTTCTGTTTCTGCTCCTGTTTCTATTCTTATTGTAATGAAATTGTAAAAGGCACAAGAAGTCCTACTGTATCTTAGACTAAAACAGTTGATCCATTAGAAAATCAAAGAAGCATTTTAAGACATCACAGATAAAATGTCACATTATAGACTGAAGTTAATAACCTCAAACATCGAACGTCTCTGATCACGCAAAGAAAAGTAATATGTTATAACTGACTAATTCCCTAATATGAAACTATTTCCTTCAAGTATAAGAATACTCTATAAACAATTAATTTCAAAGCATTAAATATTTACTCCTATTGCATATTTAATCTATCAAAAATCACAAAAAAAATCCTATGAGGTCAAGGTATGTGACCTATTATCACAGTTAGATTAAAAACCTCAACCTCATGACAGTCTTCCTACAGTGAATACAGCCCTGACCCTTTTGGGCTTCAGAGGGTCTTGATTGCCTCATTTTATGTCAAAAAAGCTGTTTGCTAATGTTGCGTTAATCTTTTTCTTTAGTATTCACTTTTTGTGTATTTTTTCTCGTATGTCTGTATTAATCCTGTGTCATTATTCTTTACATCTTTTGTAAGTCTACAGAAACTTGCCTTAAACAAGCAGCCTACACTTTGTGTTTACATGCATGGCTGATGACTTGACTAAGTAAAAGTATTACACAGGGAATCACAGTTTTATGTTGTTAGTCATGTGGAGATACTCAAAGTTGAGGTAGCTGTCCAACTGAGGATCATTACACATATAGATTGACACGTGAACTCTCTGTCACTCTGTTTCCCCCTCACTGCAGACAGACAGCTGGACTCGGCCAGTCTTTGAGCACGGGGCACAGAAGGGGGGTGGTCCATCATGGGACATGGTGTGAAGTAAGAGCCAGTTTCACAGTCCCACAGTCACAGAGCTAAGTTTTCAGCCACCAGAGACGCACTACCGCTACTGTCTGGGATTCCCAGTTCCTCAGCTAAAGGGCCGTCTGTCCGTCTGACTGACCCGACTTCATTTTGGCCAATAGTTTTATTGGTTTTCCCGAGAGATTTTGAGAAGAAGGGAAAACATTCACCATGCAGTCTTGCGCCAGGTGTGGGTTTGTGGTCTACCCAGCTGAGAAGATCAACTGCATTGACCAGGTAATACATTAAAGCATTTATAAATAAATGCCTTCTTGGGTTAAAGTGAACTCTCAAATGTGTCTGTGTTAGCCATAAAACTAATAACAGCTGCACAATGGTTATGGATATAAGATTGTTTTTAATTAAAAGACTGGACAAAAAAAAGACTTACAGTTTAGCAGTGACATTAAAGCTTTAGAGAATCGGTCATTGAGTCCATGTGGAAAAATGTGATGTGATTACTGATGTTATTCTGGGCCTCTTATTAATCAGATATAACAGAAATTACTTGTCCAGCATTTTTTCTCTGCTTAATGAACTAGATTCCAGTCATGTTTCCTCTGAACACGGATTTAAAGATTCATGGTCTGTCTTTCTTTTTCTTTCTTTCATTTTTGGCAGAATTGGCACAAAGCATGTTTTCATTGTGATGTCTGCAAAATGGTACTCACTCCAAATAACTTTGTCAGCCACAAGAAGAGGCCATACTGCTCTGTGTAAGTAGGAGTCAATACTACTGCAATGCCTATTGAGCGTTTGTAGTTAATCACCAGACATGATAAAAATAAATAAAAACGTAATCTTTTTTTAATGAGTAAAGCACAGAGGAGGCAAATTAACTGCATCTTAGTAAACCACGATTGCACAATAGCCAGGGTCCCATTTTTAACGTTGTGAATTACACCTGGTGTGACCATGTTGGCAACTATATGTGTATCTCATCCTTTCAGGCACAATCCAAGGAACAACACATTCACAAGCGTCTATGAGACCCCCATCAACATTAACGCAAAGAAGCAAAGTAAGGCCAGCAGTGAGGTAAGAGGACATCCTGAGCAAAACCACAGCAGCAGCATGCATGCCATACAACATGTTTCAGTCCTCTGACTCACTGGCATTGTTGTTGCTGTCTATGGCACTAGAGGAAAGACAGTTTATGGCTGTGTCTACTCTAAAGATTGTTATTTATACTGAACACCGAGGTCTAAAAAGGCAGTAAAAAACTTGAGATTTGACCCTGAGCATTTGTATCCATTACTGTTGGATCACAAAGGTCTAAATCCTTCTTTACGAGAGGTGGTCGGTGGTTCTGAGGCCGTGGTGACGGAGGTGGTTTGGAATGGAGACTGGCTCAGGTTATTTCTGTTTCCCTGACAGGGGCTAGATACCCCCCTCCACTTAGCCCACTTTATGCTTCAACGGGCTAAAATTATATGTCAGGAAAAACAGCTTCACATCCCTTCCTCTCCTCTGCTCAGCCACCTGTTTCTGTCTGTCTGAGTCTGTCTGTGCCTCTAAGTTCACGCAAAGCTCTCATGCTTATATTAGCAGTAGGCTAGCAAGCGCCTCGGCTACTGTTTTAAGCCACTGGAGGGATGTGGGAATTAACATTTCAACATTTGATCTGAGGGCTGACCTCGGATCATGAGTGGCCCTCAACCCCCTGTCTAGATTTACCCCACTGAACATTTAAAAAGTGTATATCTTGCTTGGGTTAACATGCAGCTTTTGCTTTCTTATTCCTATTGATTGTACTTTATACCCTTTAGGCGATGATGCTCTAGAGACGTCACTCTGTCCTGTCTCTTCCTCTGACATAGAGCTATTCTAAGATTAGTTTGGGATGGTTTTTACAACTCTAGGATGATATACAAAGTACTCTATTCTGGTTTGTTCTGGGCAGGTCTTGTACCATCTTGAGTGGAACATCTTAGTTATTAATACCAGCTCTCTAACATTATCCCTTCATCATTTAGCTTTTCAGCTCAGGTTCTCCTGCAGCACAAGAATAGAGAGATGTTTGGCACTGTTTAAGTAAAGCAATACCAGTTAGGACTAGCAGTAAAAAAAATATATTTTTATTTTTAGGTGATTAGTAGCATCCAACTACCAAAATGGATGCTGCAGTCACATGTGCAGCGTCTGCATGTGCAAATGCTCGCTGGCCTTGGCTTAATGCTTGTCATCCATGTGCCATCCTTGTAGCTGAAGTATCGCGAAGATGGCGAACGCTTTATGTCCACCTTCCACTGTGACACGAGATCCATGGAGCTGAAGAAGGCTTGCCTAGCCAATCAGATGGCCAGCCAGGTGAGCTCCTGGGAGAGCAACTGGCCATTGAACCCTTTTAAAGGGAATTTTCAACCCAAATTCTTATCTTTATCAAATAAAAGAGAGAAGAATTACAAATTATTCTTCAAACTTCCTAATTTCTTCTACTTTAGTATTTTAATTCAGCCAAATCTTTTGTCTGTCATGAGTAAGCACTTGTTTATTTTTTGTATGATTTCACATAAATGAATTGCATGGCTTATTTAACAGGTTCATAAAAACCTTGCAAGATGCATAATTGCCTGGTTTAGGAACATTTGTAATTGACCATGTTTATCTTTTATATATAAACCGGCCTTTCAGTCTCAGTCTGAGTTCTCACAGCAGCAGACCTGGTATTCAGGGATGGTGAGCAACCAGGAGATAGTGACAATGTCCCAGGCACAGAATACCATCAGTGATGTGAGTACACGTTTTTTTCTCACTGGTTGTTGTGTTGTTGTATCATGAGTATATTCTATTTAAATAGTTGATATAAAAAAACCTTACAATTTTTAACAGTGTTGGTCACATGGCTGATTTTGTGGCTTCTTTTTTGTACAGGTCAAATACACAGAAGAATATGAGCAGTCAAAAGCAAAGGGTAGCTTCCCTGCAATGATCACACCGGGCTACCAAACTGCCAAGAAGGCAAATACCTTAGCAAGTAATGTAAGTGGATTTCATTTAGCTTTCTGTACCTCACAGAAAAGATTAAACTTCACTGATTTTCCCTTTCTGTTAAACAATCCATGCAAGTTTATCAAAAATTCAAGAGGCCAAATAAAAATGCTTTGTTGTCTTTCTCTTCAGCTGGAATATAAAAAAGGACACGAGGAAAGAGTTTCCAAATACACAACATTTGTGGACCCCCCTGAGGTGATTCTGGCCAAGAAACAAGGACAAATTGTTAGCGATGTAAGCCCTTCAGACATTGTTGACTTTTTTTTTTTTAACTAGCTCTGCTCAACTATAAACATATATATTCTTACAATAATATATTTATGGATATGAGGCATCACCTCTTTTTCATCAGTATGCCTACACAGAAGAATATGAGCAGCAGAGAGGTAAAGGTAGTTTCCCTGCACACCTTACGCCTGGATACAAAATGTCAAAGAAGGCCACTGAGCAGGCCAGTGACGTAAGTAGTACAAAACAAAAAACAAAAAAAACAGCACACACATATGCAAGTAAATACTAATGCATGTAAATGCTGTTGTTTTCATGCTGAACCAGATTAAGTATCGTCAGATGTACGAACAGGAGATAAAGGGGAAAGCCAGCGCTGAAGCGGCTGTTACTGAGATTGTCCATGCCAAAGAAAATGCAGAGAACTTCAGCCATGTATGAAAATTACTGTCACTGTTCCATCAGTTTGTTTTAATTCAAAGTGAACTAAATAAAGCAAAGTGCTCTCCTGTTTCCAGATTGCCTATACTGAAGAATACGAGCAACAGCGAGGCAAAGGCAGTTTCCCCGCCATGATTACGCCTGGTTATCACCTTGCAAAGAAGGCACAGGAAATTGCCAGTGATGTAAGTATCAATCTGACTGTGGACCCAGTGAAATATTTCTAAAAGCTGTAAGTATCTTTGACAAACATGTAATTGGTCCATCTTGGTAAATGGACTGAGTCTTATTTAGCCCTTTTCTACTCTCCCAGCGCACTCAAAACGCTTTATACAACATGCCACATTCACTTTCTTCAGTGCTTTCTCACTAGCATTCACACTCTGATGGATGAATCGGAGAGTAACCTGGGGTTAGTATATTGCCCAAGGATATTTGGCATGCAGACCTGAGGAGCCAGGGATCAAATCACAAACCTTCCGATCAGCAGATGACCTGCTTTACCTCCTGAGCCCCAAATATGTTGAGTCTAACATTTAGATGCTTTGTTGTGTAGGTGTTGGAAGGATTGCATGTAGTTATAAAGGGAGCTTGTATCTGTCATCTAGTCATGTGGACTAGTAGTAAATATTGTCAAAACATTGCAGAGTGTAGTGTGTAAGAGTTTCAGCTTCATCAATCAAGTGTCCTTGTCAACACCGGGCAGAATAGCAGACGAGGGACAACAATGAGGAGACTTGATGTCATCATTCTCTAAACTATCCGCAGTGAATGAATTAGACTCTGTTTGTGTGTGTTCCTCAACCTTGCAGGAGCAAAACTGTTTGTCCTTCTCCTCCTGCAACACGTTTAGTAATTTTTCATCTCTTTCCAGTTAAAATACAAGAAAGACTTAAACAAGATGAAGGGCACGTCACACTTTCACAGTCTGACCTCTGAGGATAATCTGGCACTGAAGAACGCACGAAAAATCAACAAGATTGTCAGTGAGGTGAGGCTCGTGAGAAGCATACAACCTTCGCTAAATACATTTGTGTGTCTAGATTTATTCAGAGCGTAGGGAAAGAACAATGTGAATATTCAAATAGCTTTTTGTCTAAGCAACAGTCAGTCTCAGGTAAATGTATGTATGTGTGTTTAAGAGTGGGAGATATTGGGTGTACTGTGTCAGCGTCCAGCAGACATGAAGCCTCCTGAATTGCATTTTCAGCATCTCTGAAATGCTTGTGTGGTGAGGTGACAGCTTACCTCCAAGGTCATGGCCCATCCTGCCAAACTAAGGTTACCTCACACTGCGCTTTATTTTTAAGAATCTATTCTTAGCCTTAAAAATATGTGTGTTAGAAATTAGCTCTTATTCTGAATCTAATTTTCCACCAAAACCACACAGACACATTATCTCAGTTTTGTTTTTTTGTTTTATGCTTCAAATAATGTTTATGATATAATGACAGACTGTAAATAAAGAACATAGCATGGTTAGTGAGTTGCATTTTAAACCCTGGAGTGTAGTCGTTTTGGCTTTTTAATCCAAAAGTAGAAATATTTGGATGAGAAGTTATCAGCTAACACTAGTGCTGCTCTATACTGCGAATTGTAAAGTATTTTAAGTAAATACAGGGCAAGTATTTCAGATACCAATGCCCACACTGATACTTTTTAACCTATAAAGGCAGCTTGTGTAGCAAAGAGCAGCATGTCATGATTTTAAAAAATGAATCATCATCATCATTATCATCATCATCATCATCATCATCATCATCACATTTAATAAACACTAAATCACTTTCAGTTTTAGTTTACACAATAAAACACACTTTTCAGCTTTTTATTGCTTATGGAAACTGTTTTTTGGAGACCTGGAATGTAAATGTGCCTGTCTCTAAAGCACTTTGTGCCAGTTTCTGTTGTGCTATAGATTTGACAGTGAACACAAGAGTACTGAGGTATATTTTTGCATTAAAAAACAAATATTTAACCCAATTCAGTGGACTACATACTCAAGTAAGAAGATAGAAATAAAATATCAATCATATAGCACTACTGTCGATCCAAAACCAATACCAGCGTTGGATTAATCTGCCCACCACAAGCTAACACTAGCAAACGTGATTAGCATGGTGCATCAATAGACTTTATATTAGTACTAAATGTGATACTGGTATTTCACTCACCACGCTGGAGCACAAAGCATTAGATTTCTCAGATAATTTTATGAAAATATTTTAAACAGCTCCAACGATTCAAACAGCATCCAGAGGTTGAGATCAGTGACTTTATTTGCACTTAAGCATAAAGCTAGCAGAAAAGACGGCCCCAATAACAGCCATGATCACATAACTTCAAGCACCAGTGTTTAAAGGTGAGGTTTCCCCTGTGTGATATTTTCATGATAAAGAGACTGACATGTTAAATAGGGAAATGGTTTTAATGTTAAGCTCAGCAAAGCATGTTTAAGATTAAAGGTTGGTCTCAGAGACTCTCGAGTGATGATGGAGTGTCAGTGATGGTGACTGATTAGTGGGAGGAACTTTACTGTATATTTAGCCATGTAGGCACCAATGTGCCACAAAGGATCAGCTCTCACTGTGGAAAACAGAAAAATGAGGTTGCAGTGAAAAATGTTACAGCTTGGCTGCTTTATTTTTACGTTTGCTAACAGGTGGAGTATAAAAAAGACTTGGAGAACAGCAAAGGACACAGCATCAATTTCTGTGAGACCCCACAGTTTCAAAATGCAGCCAAGGTTGCCAAGTTCACCAGTGATGTAAGTTTAATCGCAAAAACAATGTCAAATATATATATTTTGATAATTTTGTAGATTTTTTGACACCCTACAAACAACGTATTTATATATTAATACCTGATATTAGCACATGAACATGTTTCTTTTTAAACAAATATTTTCTATAGAACAAATATAAAGAGAAATACACTACTGGTATGAAAGGCCACTATGAAGACTCGGGTATTGATAAGAAGACCATGCATGCCATGAAAGCGAGGAAGCTGGCAAGTGATGTAAGTCTTATTTTTAATCAAATCAGTGTATTAGATCTGCTTGGTTGGATTTGATTTCATATTACACGGATAAAAAGAAACAATTTTACATGTTTAATTTGTAAATAGAAAATGATAAACTGTCAACTGTCTGTGCGAGTGATTTTATTGATGTGGTGGTTTTGTCCTGCATATCTCAGATTACTTATAAACAAGGCTGTGAGCAGGAGCAGGCTGAATACAACTACCCGGCCAATCTTACGCCAGGTTACCAAAGCCAAAGAAAACTGGATCCACTGAAAGAGGTACAGCCTCCAACAATATAATTAAGACAAAGGGACATTTTAACGCTAAAAGGGTTTTTTTTAAAAGCACTTAAAATCAGAAAAATTATTCAAATGTAAAGTCGGTTCTCAGATAGCAAACTTCATCCCAGCGCTGTTGTCATTGTGGTTGCAGAAGAACTACAGGCAGCACATTGACCAGGTGAAGTACAAGTCAGTGACAGACACACCTGACATTGTTTTGGCCAAGAAAAATGCTCAGCTTGTCAGCAACGTAAGTAAACAGTATAACACCATGCATAACACTTAATAAGTTTCTTATTTTTTCTAACCATGTAATTCATGTGGCCTCTAGTTAAATTACAAAGCCGGGTATGAGAAGACAAAGCATCAGTACACACTATCCCAAGACCTGCCCCAAATCCAAAAAGCCAAAGCCAATGCTGCTTTGTGTAGCGATGTAAGTTTACTCTTCTCACACTTGCATCAATAGCTTACCTTCACTCGTCATGCAAGCACCCAGAATTCAATACCAATCCACATGATCTATCTTGTTATTGGCATTATGATGCCATAACCCATTTCTGTTTCTTCAGATTAAATATAAAGAGGAGTGGGAGAAGACAAAGTTTAAAGCTTGTGAAATTGGTGTGGACGATCTGAGCGTCAAAGCAGCCAAGGCCTCCCGAGACCTTGCAAGTGACGTAAGTAAACTCACGCTTCTCTTTGCTGCAAAGACATCTAAGCAAAAATCTAAGTGGCTTTAATCAGAAGTAAAAGCTGGCAAATGAAATCAAGTCAGACGGGCATGTGTTTCAGATTAAATACAAAGAGAGTTACATGAAGAACAAGGAGAAGGCTGTGGGGGTCAACGTGAGCGACTCCAAGACTCTGCACTCTCTGCAAGTGGCTAAGATGAGCAGTGATGTAAGTAGAATTGCTTGACCTGCAATGTAATAGTGTAGACTTGTGTGACTCACACAAGCCCAGAGTATAACCTCAGAGGTTACCTATTGCTTTTTGTTACAACTTCAGATTGAATACAAGAAGGGCTCTAAAGAGAGCCAGGCCCAGTACAGCCTTCCTCTGGACATGATCAACCTAAGCCATGCCAAGAAGGCCCAGGCACTCGCCAGTGACCTGGAGTATCGCACAAAGCTCCACGACTACACAGTCATGGCAGATGACATCAAGGTCCAGCAGGCCAAAAAGGCTTATGCCCTCCAAAGTGAGGTGAGAGAGCCACCTGAGGGTGATATTTTGGTTAAGGGGTCTCTTTTAAATGCAGAGACATGAAGAAAAAGGCAAAGAGAAGTCTTTTGGAGAAGTCTTTCTTGACATTTGTTCCTCTCTGCAGAACCAGTATCGTTCAGACTTGAACTGGATGAAAGGAGTGGGCTGGGAGACCGAAGGATGTCTCAACATCACTCAGGCAAAGAAAGCTGGAGAGCTGCTTAGTGATGTGAGTGGAAATGTGCTTGTGTTTATATTTTAGTTTGTTGCTGTTTTCTTTCAAGCACACCATTTATTTGGCTGCTTTTTTCTCTCAGACCAAATACCGTCAGAAGGCAGACAGCATCAGGTTCACCCAGGTGGCTGATGATCTCTCCATCAAGCACGCAAAGAAAAGCCAGGAACTGCAGAGCGATGTAAGTCTCCACTTTAGAGCCGGAATGAGACGCCATTCATTCTAGTGCATTCTTGCAGTATATACTAATCTATGTGACTTTTCAGTTGGCCTACAAAGCAAACACAGAGCAGATGCTGCACCAGTACACCATCACAAAGGACGAACCTCTTTTCAGACAAGCAAAGGCTAACGCGGACCTTCTCAGTGCAGTAAGTTCATTTATAAAAAAATTGATGTAGAAAACAAATATTCACATTTTTAAACTATATCTGTTATCTGCTACGTTATACAAGCTCCTCAAGAATGTGCAGTTGACTGCCGTGTGTCTCACACTTGAACTGGTATAAGTTCATGCATGCAATCATTTGACAAATTATGTTTTAAAGGGACTTTATGTGGAAAACCAAGTACGTCCCTTGTTCTTTCATAGAAATTAAAAAGGTAAAAAACTAGCTACCAGGATCTGCAGAAAACGATTACTTTCAGTTATTGCTGCTGAAGATGATTCTACAAGTTAATGAATCATAGGGTATCATTACAAAACTGTATATATCAACCAAACACACACACACACATATATATATATATGTATATATATATATATATATATATATATATATATATATATATATATATATATATATATATATATATATATATAAAATGTCACAAACAAACTGTATTTTATCTTCTTAAAAGCAGTTTGATTCTGTGACCTGGTTCGACATAGTGTTGTTCTCAGAAAGCGGAATCTATTTAAGCCAATTTCTTATATTCAGCTGAACTTATTTAGTGTCTCCATATGGTACAAAATCAAGCTGGTTAGCCAGTTATTCAGTCCAATAATTTAAAATTATCAAAATTAGATTTGCTTTTAAAAATCCACATGACGTGATATAATGCACTTTAAGTCTTTTGAAGTAGCAGCTCACGCACCGTTCAACGTGAAATTGTCTTTCACGCTTAATTTGTCTCACAAATTGTCTCTAGTCTGTCTCACGCAGCCCTCACAGTTTTCTGTGTTTTCACCTGAAGGTGAAAGCAATTTAACGAGTTTCTCAATATGTGCGTGTGAGGTGCTGATATGATTTTTTTCCTCATGCATTTGTCTTTGCAGAAAGTGTACAAGAGCAACTGGGAGAAGCAGAGGGAAAAGGGCTTTGAGCTCCGTTTGGACTCCCTATCTATACTCACAGCAAGAGCCAAGAGAGACCTGGCTAGTGATGTGAGTTTCTATTCTCTTTTACTCTGAAATTTGCAATAACCTTAGGTTAGGTTGAG
This sequence comes from Aulonocara stuartgranti, assembly GCF_965226115.1. Classification (NCBI taxonomy): domain Eukaryota; kingdom Metazoa; phylum Chordata; class Actinopteri; order Cichliformes; family Cichlidae; genus Aulonocara; species Aulonocara stuartgranti. Next base: position 13,800,202 of record NC_138959.1, on the reverse strand, counting down.
TTGCAGCATTTTGAAATCATTGGATTCTTTAAGAAGTAGCATTTAGCATCTTGAACCATTTATTTCTTGTCTTTTTGCAGGTGAAATACAAAGAGACGTATGAGAAAAACAAAGGCAAGATGATTGGCATTAAAGCGGTCAGTGAGGATTCTCAGATGGCTCACTCCACTCTGGCCACCAAACTACAGAGTGATCGCCACTACAAAAAGAACTACGAGGACACTAAGACCAAATACAGGTGAGGCCAAGCTTAGTTCTTTACACCCAGATGCATCTGGTACTAGAGATAAAGTAAAGGGAGTCATTTATAGTTGGGTATAGTTTCTTAAATCTGTGTTGCATGGTCTTCTTCAATTAATTGGTAATAAGTGAAGCAATTCATTTTGCATTTTCTGAGTTAGCGAGGTCATTTAGCCCTAATATTCTTATCTTTATACCTCAGAGGGTAATGATGCATGTGTTATAGCATTTCAGTAACTCTAAAAATGAGATAAAGAGCTTATATCATTTATCAGATATCAGTTGAAGAGGAAAACTACTGACAGAAGCTTTTAGATTATTACAAACATTATTAGCAGATTCCTTAGCAATATCCTGCTTTCTTTTCATACCAGCAGCAATTTAGAAAGTTTTACAGGACATTTCATTTCAAAAGGTCAAACAAGCTCTGATAAAGACTGCATGAGCCATCACCCCAGATAAAGTCAAAGTAAAATGAAGTGTATTATCCTTCTTTTTAAGTAGACCCCAATCAGCAAAGAGCTGAACTCAACTCAACAATAACTGACCTTTCATTTTCTGCAGTTTTGGAACAAAGCTCCTCATTGAAACTAATCTTCATTTCCAGTGTTTCCCTGGATATGCTGAACATCAGCCATGCCAAGAAGGCTCAAGACCTGGCAACTGAGACCAATTATAGGACTATACTCCATGAATACACTACTCTGCCAACTGACATTAATGTTGCCTGGGCGAAGAAGGCTTATGGACTACAAAGCGATGTAAATCTTACTTTTAGGCACTGGAATGACCAATCATTTCATGCAAAAGTACTGCAGAATTTGATACTGATATGTGCGCACGTCTGTTTTCAGAAACAGTATAGGTCAGATTTGAACTGGATGAAGGGCGTTGGCTGGGAGGCCTCGAAATCTCTGGATGTTCTGCAAGCAAAGAAAGCTGGGGAGCTGGTCAGCGAGGTAATGTTTAATACTATGACTGACAAGGCATTGCTCCGAGTAGCTATAAAACAATCACTGTTAAATGTTATTAATATTTCCCCCTTTTTTTTTTAGTAAAAATGAGGCAAAAGTATTCTTTTTTTAGATCAGTCTCAATCTTCTTAGTGTTCAGTTTGGTTAGAGAGTTATATCACAGAAACTTCCAAGGTTTAAAATCATATCTGTTTATATATTTTTCAATTCAAGTTGAAGTTCATACTTTAAAATATGAGGAAATCTGATTTTACATGTTAAAAAACATAAAACTATAAAGCTCATCCAACATATCCAGGCATTCTTTCAACTATGAGAAAACTTGCTCCTTCAGGCCTATGGGCTAAATTTCCATTCAGAAGCCCAAAACTATCAGGCTTCTGCTCTGTGGAACCAGGTCTCACTTTGAGTACAAGAGACATATAATTTGACATTATGTAATTTAGCATTTCTTGTTGCCCTAACTGATAAGTTCATGTGGATTTCATCTTAATTTGATAGCTACAGGGGTGGATTTTTAATTCGATTCAGGGCGTATAAGTCCCTGCTTCCTATAATTTCCAGATGCATAATGGGTGTTCTAATCTAATGAACCAGGTCTTATGTTGAACTCAGGAGAGAGGTCTCTGGTTCGAGTCCGGATGCCCCCTACTTAGCAAACATTCTTGACTGTCATGCATCTTAGTGCTTTCAGACACAATCCGAGTCAAAGCCTTAGCTATTAGGGTTCTTTTAAAGTATTAGGAGAAATGGGGGTATAGCTCAGTGGCAGAGCATTTGACTGCAGTTCAAGGGGTCTCTGGTTCAAGTCCGGATATCCCCTACTTAGCAAACATTCTTGACTGTCATGCATCTTAGTGTTTTCAGACAAAATCCGAGTCAAAGCCTTAGCTATTAGGGTTCTTTTAAAGCGTTCCAAGAAAAGGGGGTATAGCTCAGTGGCAGAGCATTTGACTGCAGATCACGAGGTCTCTGGTTCAAGGCCGTATGTCCTCTACTTAGCAAAATTTGTTTGAAGGCCTGACTTTGCGTTCAGAAAAATCTAAATCTTTAAAATTACCCTTTTGTCCATTTCTAACGTATAATTTCATGAAAACTTTGTCAGGTTCATTGGGCATGGGTATTGGGGGTATATCTCAGTGGCAGAGCATTTGACTGCAGATCAAGAGGCCTCTGGTTCAAGTCCGGATACCCTCTCCTTAGCAAACGTTCTTGAATGTCATGCATCTGAGCTTTTTCAGACACAATCCGAGTCAAAGCCTTTCCTGTCAGGGTTCTTATAGAGCATTTGACCCCAGATCAAGAGGTCTCTGGTTCAAGTCCTGATACCCCCTACTTAGCAAGCATTCTTCACTGTCATGTATATTCAGACACAATCCGAGTCAAAGCCTTTCCTGTCAGGTTTCTTATAGAGCATTTGACACCAGATCAAGAGGTCTTGGGTTCAAGTCGGGATGTCCCCTACTTAGCAAAACTTCTTTGAAGGCCTGACTTTGCCTTCAGAAAAATCTAAATCTTTAAAATTTCCCTTTTGTCCATTTCTAACATTTAATTTCATGAAAGCTTTGTCAGGTTCATTGGGCATGGGTATTGGGGGTATAGCTCAGTGGCAGAGCATTTGACTGCAGTTCAAGAGGTCTCTGGTTCAAGTCCGGATATCCCCTACTTAGCAAACATTCTTGATTGTCATGTATCTTAGTGTTTTCAGACACAATCCGAGTGAAAGCCTTAGCTATTTGGGTTCTTTTAAAGTATTAGGAGAAATGGTGGTATAGCTCAGTGGCAGAGCGTTTGACTGCAGTTCAAGAGGTCTCTGGTTCAAGTCCGGATGCCCCCTACTTAGCAAACATTCTTGACTGTCATGCATCTTAGTGTTTTCAGACAAAATCCGAGTCAAAGCCTTAGCTATTAGGGTTCTTTTAAAGCATTCCGAGAAAAGGGGGTATAGCTCAGTGGCAGAGCATTTGACTGCAGATCAAGAGGCCTCTGGTTCAAGTCCGGATACCCTCTCCTTAGCAAACGTTCTTGAATGTCATGCATCTGAGCTTTTTCAGACACAATCCGAGTCAAAGCCTTTCCTATCAGGGTTCTTATAGAGCATTTGACCCCAGATCAAGAGGTCTCTGGTTCAAGTCCTGATACGCCCTACTTAGCAAACATTCTTGACTGTATATTTAGACACAATCCAAGTCAAAGCCTTTCCTGTCAGGGTTCTTCTAGATCATTTGAGTCAAAGCCTTTCCTGTCAGGGTTCTTCTAGATCATTTGAGTCAAAACCTTTCCTATCAGGGTTCTTCTAGAGCATTTGACCCCAGATCAAGAGGTCTTGGGTTCAAGTCGGGATGCTCCGTACTTAGCAAACATTCTTCGCATGCCTGACTTTGCATTCAGAAAAATCTAAATCTTTAATATTTCCCTCTTGTCCATTTCTAACGTATAATTTCATGAAAGCTTTGTCAGGTTCACATGTCACGGGTAATTGGGGTATAGCTCAGTGGCAGAGCATTTGACTGCAGATCAAAATGCTCTGATCAAGAGGTCTCTACTTGATCAGAGCATTTCCTGATAGGAAAGGCTTTGACTCGGATTGTGTCTGAAAAAGCTAAGATGCATGACATTCAAGAACGTTTGCTAAGGAGAGGGTATCCGGACTTGAACCAGAGGCCTCTTGATCTGCAGTCAAATGCTCTGCCACTGAGCTATACCCCCATTACCCCTGACATGTGAACCTGACAAAGATTTCATGAAATTAAACGGAAGAAATGGACAAAAGGGAAATTTTAAAGATTTAGTTTTTTCTGAATGCAAAGTCAGGGCTGCAAAGAAAATTTGCTTAGTAGGGGGCATCCCGACTTGAACCAAAGACCTCTTGATCTGGGTTCAAATGATCTAGAAGGACCCTGATAGGAAAGGCTTTGACTTGGATTTTGTCTGAATATACATGACGTTCATGAACGCTTGCTAAGTAGGGGGCATCCGGACTTGAACCAGAGACCTCTTGAACTGCAGTCAAATGCTCTGCCACTGAGCTATACCCCCATTTCTCTTAATGCTTTAAAAGAACCCTAAAATCTAAAGCTTTGACTCGGATTGTGTCTGAAAACACTAAGATGCATGACAGTCAAGAATGTTTGCTAAGTAGGGGATATCCGGACTTGAACCAGAGACCTCTTGAACTGCAGTCAAATGCTCTAGAACAGGGGTGCCCAATCCCAGTCCTCGAGAGCTACCGTCCTGCAGCTTTTAGATGCATCCCTACTCCAACACAGCTGAATCAAATGGTTTGATCTCTACAGCATGCCATCATGTTTGGCAAAGGCCTGATAACAATTCATTCATTTGATTCAGGTGTGTGGGAACAAGGATGCATCTAAAAGCTGCAGGACGGTAGCTCTCGAGGACCGGGATTGGGCACCCCTGCTCTAGAAGAACCCTGATAGGAAAGACTTTGACTCGGATTGTGTCTGAATATACGACAGTCATGAACGCTTGCTAAGTAGGGGGCATCCAGACTTGAACCAGAGACCTCTTGATCTGCAGTCAAATGCTCTGCCACTGAGCTATACCCCCATTACCCCTGCACAATGAACCTGACAAAGCTTTCATGAAATTAAACGTTAGAAATGGACAAAAGGGAAATATTAAACATTTAGTTTTTTCTGAATGCAACGTTAGGGCTGCAAAGAATGTTTGCTAAGTAGAGACCTCTTGATCAGTGCAGGGGTATTGGGGGTATAGCTCAGTTGCAGAGCATTTGACTGCAGTTCAAGAGGTCTCTGGTTCAAGTGCGGATGCCCCCTACTTAGCAAACATTCTTGACTGTCATGCATCTTAGTGTTTTCAGACACAATCCGAGTCAAAGCCTTAGCTATTAGGGTTCTTTTAGAGTATTAGGAGTAACTGGGATATAGCTCAGTGGCAGAGCATTTGACTGCAGATCAAGAGGTCTCTGGTTCAAGTCCGGATGCCCCCTACTTAACTGTCTTTGCAGGCCTGACTTTGCATTCAGAAAAATGTAGATGTTAAATGTTTCCCTCTTGTCCATTTCTAACATTTAATTTCATGAAAGCTTTGTCAGGTTCATTGGGAAGGGGTATTGGGGGTATATCTCAGTGGCAGCGCATTTGACTGCAGATCAAAAGGTCTTTTGTTCAAGTCAGGATGCTCCCTACTTAACAAACGCTCTTTGCATGCCTGCCTTTTCATTCAGATAAATCTAAATCTTTAATATTTCCCTTTTGTCCATTTCTAAAGTATAATTTCACAGAAATTTGACTGCAGTTCAAGAGGTCTCGGATTCAAGTCGGGATACCCCCTACTTTGTAAGCGTTCTTGGGTCTCGTGCATCTTAGAATTTCCTGACACAATCCGAGTCAAAACCTTAGTTGTCAGGGCTTTTTCCAGGCCTGACTTTGAATTCAGTAAAACACTGTTCCTTAATTTTTCACCTTTGTTCATTTCTAAACTATATTTTCATACAAATGTTGTCCTATCCTTTGACTCTCCTCGTTCTTAGTATTTCCTGACACAATCCGAGTCAAAGCGTTATCTATCAGGGCTTTTTCCTGGCCTGATTTTGCATTCAGATAAACGCAGTTCCTTAGTATTTCACCTTTGTTCATTTCTAAACTATATTTTCATACAAATGTTGTCCTATCCTTTGACTCTCCTTGTTCTTAGTGTTTCCTGACACAATCCGAGTCAAAGCCTTTGCTATCAGGGTTCTTCGAGAGCATTTGACCCCAGATCAAGAGGTCTTGGGTTCAAGTCGGGATTCCTCCTACTTAGCAAACGTTCTTGATAAATTCTTTTGGCCATTTTCTTGTACCTACATTTTCCAGAAGCCCATCCTGTAAAGAATCTGATATCTCAGAAGTCACTTCTTTTTATCTGGTGCAGTCTTTTTTGTAATGTTCTGCATATGATACACGAGGCTGGAATCTACATGCACTATTCTTAATCTCATCATGAGCAGCCACTTATTTGTCATTCCACTCATGTTACCACCATTAGTTTATGAAACAGAACAGATCTTGGAGCCCGTCCTGAGCAAGCATTTTTCTGTATACTGTTTGTGAACATGTGGTTATGTATCTATCTAACAAAGTCTCCTTTTGTTTTTCCATCTTTTTGATTTTTTTAGGTACTTTATTTTTTAGGATCCATCCCACATAGCAGAAAAGTCTGGTCTGGATCTGGTGTCAAGCCGGCACAGCTGGCTGACTTCTGGCATGGCAAGTGATATGTCATCCAGATATGTGGCAGGCCTGATGTAGATGGCACTGTTTATGCGATGGCATGCCACATCTGGCCCTATTATGTTTTGGTTTATGTGGCCCAGGCTCATACAAAACAGGTCTGGCCCAGATCCGGCATCAAGCTGGCACTTCTGACTGACTGGTGTCATGGCGGGGTGTATATCAACCAGATGTGGGGCAGGTCTGGCAATGATGGCACTATTTATGTTACCATTTTCCTGTTTTAGTTAGAAGACCCAAATGCCATGTTGCAATACTATACTGCTATGGTAGCCAACGTTTCAATTGCAGGTTTGACAGGTTTGTGATGTACACTTTATCCTAAACCTAGTGAGGGTTTAGTCATGTTTACCACTGGGTGGCTGAAGCTCAGGAGGTAGAGCAGGTCACCTACTGATCAGAGGGTAAGTGATTCGAGTCCTGCCTCCAGTCTGCATGTCAAGAGTTAGAATATAGTTAGGAAGCACCCAGTTTAGACAAAGTGTGTGAATGTGGCATGTTGTACAGAGCACTTTGAGTAATCTGGATGACTAGAAAGGCATTATATAAGAATCAGTCCATTCTCTGTCTGAACAGAGTTTTGTCTTGCTAGTTTTCCACTATTATGTTCCAGTACATGTTGTTATTACATGGCTTGATTAAGGTACACATTAGGCTGACATCTGGGGCCAGAGTTCAAAATGTTCTGGGCCAGCACAGGGCCAGCAGTGTGTCTGCAACTGGCCCATGTGTGAGCCACCTCTGGCAAACCAGATCGGGGCCGTCATTCTTTTCGGTATGTGGGCCATGTGTAAGCACATTGTGTGGGCCAGATCCAGGCCATACCAATTTTGCTATGTGGGATATTTATGATATAGTGTGTGCCCTCTAGTGGTCCCAACACGTATATGCATTGAGTTTTTTATGGTTGCCTCCCATTGTTACAGCCTAGTGTTCATCACTGGGGTATTTTTCTTCTCCAGAAAAAGTATCGTCAGGATGTAAGCGCTCTGAAGTTCACCAGTGTTGAAGACACTCCAGAGATGAACCAGGCCAAACTAAGCAACAAACTTGCAATTGATGTAAGTTCAGCTGACATTTGTAGCCTCAGCCATATGTTATTATTGCGTGATATAGCATACAACAAACATGTTGTTACCTAGCTTGTTGAGTTTTTTTGGCCCACTTGACATATGCCACAAAAACCACTGTAGCACCTAGAAGTTCACCAGATTGAGTTATTTTAAGGCTTGTTTCATTGCGGTAAACTGATCTTTAGTGCTGTTTTTTCTTCTTTACAGAGGTTGTACAGGGAGAAGGGTGAAAACATGAAGCACAACTACACACTGAGTGGAGAGTTACCCGAGTTGGTGCAAGCCAAGCTGAATGCCATGAATATCAGTGAGGTAAAACCATACATAGGCACATTTAGTCAGTCAAAAAGTTCTTCTCTGCGGCAGGTTTTATATAATGTTTTCGCGGTGAAACTGAGTTTGTCCATCCGACACATTTCAGACGCAATACAAGGAATCTTGGAAGAAGATACGTGATGGCGGTTACAAGCTGCGTCTGGATGCCATTCCTTTCCAATCTGCCAAAGCATCTGCAGAGATCCTCAGTGATGTGAGAATCCATTTCATCATATGAAACCACATTATTACTATTTTTTAGCAGAAAGTTGAACTGAAACTGCTCTTGTCAACACAGATTTTCAAATAGCTCTCCTCACTAAGCTTTGTGTGTTTTGTGTGTCATTTCAGCAAAAGTACAGAGAAGAATTTCAGAAGACCAAAGGGAAGATGATCGGCCTGAAGGGACTGCAGGATGACTTGAACATTGCTCACTCAGTCTATGCCAGCAAGCTACAGAGTGATGTGAGTACTTAGTTTCTGCAGTTTAGCTGATAGAAATCATATTTTAATGATTATACAATATTCTCGTAATCACATTTCCCCATCTAGATCAAGTATAAGAAGGACTCTGCAAAGGAACTCTCAAAGTTCCACCTACCCATGGACATGCTGGAGGTTGCACATGCTAAAAAGGCACAGTCATTAGTCAGTGACCAGGACTACCGGCTGTCCCTGCATCAATACACCGCGCTGCCGGATGACTTGAAGCTGCTAGCTGCCAAGAAAGCATACACCCTGCAGAGTGAGGTGAGAGTGACGGCAGACAGCTGCTCGCAGCATCTTTTATTTATAGATTTAACAACGCTCTTCTGTCACAACTGAGCTTGCTGTGAAAAAGAGCACAAAGGCAACATTATTTGTACTTTACAATTTTAAACCATTAAATCAATGAACACATGAAATGCTGTATTTGTAGATAAAAAAAAAAACCTTTGCAGTGGTTGTTTCTATGTAATGAGACTTGTTTTTACATTCAGAGATGTGATCAAGATTTTCAGTTTTTAGTGCCAATTGTTGAGGCCAAGCTATTTTAAAGAAACAGCTAGTATCTGATACTTAAAGTGTGTTTGAGGCTGGTTACAAGGCTGGTTTATTTATCTCTGTAACAGACAGCACACGTCTACCAGGCAAATTGATTATTAAAGGCTGAAACTTGTACTAGATAGTAACTGACAGTAATAAAATGGAATCACGTTTGCTTCTGTAATATTCCTATTTTATTCTTTTTTGTCCACCCTACAGAAATTGTATCGCTCTGACCTGAACTACCTGCGTGGCACAGCCTGGATCGCCACTGGTGCTCTGCAGATTGAAGGATCCAAGAAGGCCACAGACCTCATCAGTGAAGTGAGATATCCCCTATGCTTTTCATTTACTTTCTGCCCTTTTTAGTGCTTTCAGTGCATGTTAGGTTGCCTATATTCACCCTATCTTGATGCATGATCAAGGGAAATCGTATAGTTGATTCTGGATCTGACGTTTTCAGTGGTAAAAATGTTTCACTATAAATTTTCTGGGTTTAACTTTTGATTTTGTTGGTGGGAATTCAAAACATTGACTTGATTTACACCAAAAACTAACTGTTTAATTCTCTCTGCAACAGAAAAAGTACCGTCAGCAGCCGTACAACTTCAAGCACACCTCTGTTGCTGACTCTCCAGATATTATCCATGCCAAACACAGTTCACAGATTGCAAATGAAGTAAGACAATAACGTTACTGTTTTAGTTTCTCCTTTTCTTGTAAATGTTTTTTTGCTTGCTTAAGCTGCAACGTTCCTTTTTAAGATTACTAGAAATAACCAGGCATGTTACTTTGCTGGAAATATTTGATGATTTGAATGATAATAAACTGGGTTTTATCTCTCTGTCCCAGCGTTTGTATAAGGAGAAAGGGGTGAATGACCAACACAGCTACACTATTACATCTGAGAGGCCAGAGATTACACAAGCAAAGATCAATGCAGCCAACTTTAGTGAGGTACTTAACAGCATACAGTGATCATAAGCATGTTCTTTTCAAATGTTATATGTATATACAATATAGATAACTTTTTTTCTTTGCAGATAAAGTACAGAGAGTCCTGGCACACTCTCAGGGCTCAGGGATACAAACTCACCATGCAGGACATCCCCTTCCAGGCTGCCAAGAGCTCCACGGGCATCGCCAGTGATGTAAGATCACATTTGTTGAACAGCACAGCAAAACCCAAGCATTTAAAGAGTTAAATCAACCATGATTAAGTTTTTAAAAAAAATGCTCACTCTAAGCTCTGGTAAAGTAGGAATCGTATGCAGGGTTTTGTATCCTTTTGATTAAAATTTGCAGATCAGTTCCAGTTGATTAATCTAACTTGTGTCTCTGCAGTACAAGTACAAACACAACCACCTGCTGGAAAAGGGGAAGCACATTGGGGTCAAATGCATCATGGACGACCCACGTATGCTGCACTGCCTGCAGGCCGGCCGATTGGCCAGCGACCAGGAGTACCGCAAGGATGCACTGACAACCAGCGGACAGTACCACCTCACGCCAGACATGATTAATCTGGTGGCGGCTAAGAATGCGCAGGCACTGGCCAGCGACCAGGACTACAGGACGAGGCTGCACGAGTACACGGTGCTCCCTGACGACATGAAGGTCAAATGGGCCAAAAAGGCTTATGAACTGCAGAGTGAGGTGAGGGCTGGGAGTAAAGAAGAGATTAAATTACTAATAGGAAGTGCAAATGTCCTGACTCATCTATTGCTCTATTACTTTATGTTTAGAAACTCTACAAGTCAGACCTCAATTTCATGAAAGGGGTAGCCTGGGATGGAGTGGGTGCGCCTCAGCTGGAGTCTGCCAAAAAGGCTGGAGAACTTATAAGTGATGTGAGTAATGCACCGAAACCTGTTAATTTATAATATTGCTGCAGTTTACTGTCAAATTTAAGTAATATATCCATCATGTTTATGGTTTTAATTAAACTCCTGTAAGGTTATGAGCTCCAGCTCTGACTGCATATGAAGCTGAATTTAGCATTTATGCAGTATTGCTTTAAAAGCTTTCGCCATCTGTGTCTAAATGTGTGTGTGGTCTTCCTTCTTGCAGAAGAGGTATCGCCAGCTGCCAGACAGCCTGAAGTTTACCTCAGTACCTGACTCTCCTGATATAGTCCACGCTAAGACTAGTTATCAGCAGTGCAGTGAGGTAGGAAGAAGATGGAAATGCTTATAAGAGAGAACTGATTCAAAAACCTGATTCCGCTCTAAGTCTTTTGCTGTCTTAGCTGCTGGCGGTGATATTTCTACCTTGTTCATGCCTGTGCCTCTCATCCACTACAGAGGCTGTACAAATCTGGAAAGAATGACGACATGCATAAATACACCTTGCATCCAGATGATCCAGACTTCATCAGAGCAAAGATGAATGCCCAGCAGATTAGTGATGTAAGGCACATTTATCAGCTAAATACTTACAAAAAATATTTTTTAAAATCCTTTAAAAAAAGATGATAATATCTCTACATAACATTTTAATCTTGAGCATTATTTTTCCACGAAGAAAGTTTACAAGGCGTCTGGGGAGCAAGTGAAGACATCGGGCTACGACCTGAGGCTGGACGCTATTCCCTTCCAAACTGCCAAGGCTTCCAGAGAAATCGCTAGTGATGTGAGTTATGGGCCTTGTTGCATTGAAATACATTTTCGAGGCTATTATTCCAGGACAAACATTTTTATACTATACAGTAACAGTATTAAACAAAGGCATTTAAAGGATGCTGACCCTGTATTTCTCCCTGCAACAGTTCCGCTACAAGGAGGCTCACTTGAAGGAGAAGGGCCACCAGGTAGGCCTGCGCTGTGTGGAGGATGACCCTAAGATGTTGCACTCTCTGGCAGCAAGCAAACTCCAAAGCAACTTAGAGTACAAACGTCAGTCCAAGGAGGAACGTGCCCACTACAACATCCGCCCAGATCAGCCTGAGTTCCTGCACGCCAAAAAGAGCCAAGCTCAGGCTAGTGACCTCACCTATCGACACAAGCTCCACGACTACACCTGTGACCCCGAACAGCTCAATGTCAAGCATGCAAAGCAGGCCTACAAACTGCAGAGTGATGTAAGTTGTGATGCTCGTGCAACTGAGCTGGATCTGAAAATATAATTACTGTCATTTATTGATGTGTCATTTATTGATTGATTGATATGTATTTAGGGAAGAAGCACTGTTAGGTGCTCAAAAAGCAAATGTCTTGTGCAACAGTGGGACCTATGGCATGAGCCAAATTCAGTGTTTACTTTTAGTCACACGATGATCCTGAAAAAACAAGCATGTGTACTTTTAACACGGACAATTGCCCCATGGATTAACATTGGGGTCATTTTGTGGTTGCTGGTTAGAGCGTTCTCATTATTGAACTGGTCTGTGTATTGGTCTAATAATGAGCCACAATTCTGTGAATTCTTTTACCCTCTTTGAGTTTATTGTTTTGGTTTTCCAGTTTACAGATCCCATGTTTTTTGGACCTTTTGAATCATTCTTGCAGTTTTAAGCCACAAAGTATAACTGCTCAGTCAGAGCAACTTATTTTTGGCTTGTTTTGTTGCCTTAATCAGAATCATAATTCATGTTTTTTTAATTAAAAAACTAACTGACTATAAGCCCAGGCTTAACCAAAATCTTCCAAAGATTGAATGAAATGTATTGAAAACATTAACCCCAAGTTATTTAAGAATGCCATGTATTAAATTTGGGCCACTTGCTTATTTGTAGTAGAAATATACCACTGTCATTTCTTTTCTTTTTTATTCAAGGTGAACTACAAGTCGGACCTGAACTGGATCAGAGGAGTGGGCTGGACCCCTCCTGGTTCTCATAAAGCAGAGCTTGCACGCCGGGCTGCAGAGTTGGGGCTGGCTGATGGAGTTAGCGCTGATGAGGCTATTGCGAAGTATCAGCAACACATGATGGTAAGTTCATCATGGAATGGTGACAATAGTGATTAGTACAGTGTCTTTAAAAAAAACAAAAAAACCCCAACACACATATATATATATATATATATATATATATATATATATAAAATAAGGAAGTCCTTAGACAGCAAAGGGTCTTGAAGACGTCCTCTCTGTCTTCCTTTCAGCTGCATTATCAGCAGATGATGGAGGAGCAGCAACAACAGCAACAGCAAGCTTCTGAGCAGGTGGAGACCAGTGAGGAGATCCAGCAAGGTGTCAACATGGATGCGATGGAAGTTCTTCATGTCAAGAGGAAGAAGACCATCCAGACCGTGCAGAAAAAGTCCAGCACCACCACAACTTCATTCAGATCCATGGAGAAGAAGTCCAGCACCACCTCATCTTCGTCTTCAGCCACCCTCCAGAACACAACCAAGTCCAGTAAAGTTGCTGCCATAGAAGAAGCGTAGAGCAAAGGAGAAATTTGGAGACAGAGATGGTCACTTTTAGAAAGTGTGCTTATATTTTACTGTGTTATTTTACTACTTTGATGAAGCGATAATTGTGACTTTGCAGTTACATGAGAAGCCACAATATTATCAGAGCTGCTATAGATGTAATAACAAACTGCAGCAGAGTTCATATGATTAAGAGTGAGATTAAGCATGTTGAACCAGGACAGCACTAGTGATGTTTGTTGGAAGGATTGTTGGTATTTGTGTGAGTGCTAAGGTGTAAATTTCAACTGAAGAGCCATTTTTAGCAAATTCAAGCAAAACGACAGGATTAACAAAGCTGAATTAAGGTTATTGCAGGTTGAAGGTCAAACTGAGTGGAATGCTGAAGGAAAGTTTGTGCTTTCATATACTGAGTGTATTTGGAAGAAATATGGGCTGGACCAGATTGTTATATGGCCAAAATCTGATAAATACTGTATGCTGAAAGTTCAAATGATGAAAGCACAAAACCTTGTTGCAGTCTTGCAAAAAGGTTTGATCATTTTATGCACTTTCAACCAATGAGTAAGAAGTATAAGCCTACTGAAGTGATGGGATCTACTTTTGTCTGACAGGTTCAGCTTTGTGAGTTTGTGTCTCTTTTAACTCAAAGCTGGGCTCGGAGTAAATTCTTGGTTTTATCAATGATTAATAAACTGTTTTTGTTGGGTTGTTTTCCCAGGCAAACTAAGCTTTTGTCCCTTTTTATTCCCAGAATACAAATGACTGCTAAGTACAGAAAAACACACAGCAAAGTAAGGTGAATCACATGACTGATGTTGAGGTGATCTTGCTCCTGATCTAGCTGTATGTATGGATGCTGGTGTAGACACCAGGCTTGTTCTTCTGACCACAGCTCACCACTAGAGTGACATAGTGCATGCTGTTTGTGATTACTTTCACACAAACCCCCAAAAATATATGGTCACACACACCAATGGGCCTCCAGAATCAGCCTGCAGTGTCAGACAGACCAAGATGTTTTATGTAATGGATCACTAACATTTTTGATGCATCTTATGATGTAAAAGCAATCTGCAAGAATTTTGGATTACTTTGATATAGAACAAACAAAATAAAATACAAGTTGCCTGAGAACTCTTCCAAATTCAAAAGACATACAGTGCATCCGGTCTTTCAGTCTTACAACACAGTATTAGGGCCACATTGAGAGATTACAGATGTTTCAGTGTAAACTACAATGGCTGCTATAGCCTCTGTAAAAGTGCTTTGTGTTGACAAGTTAGTGAAATGCATCCATCTGTCTTTACTTTGATCTTACCCTGTTTTGTTTTTAGGCAATTTTATTTCCTGCCTTTTAGATTGCTCTCTCTGACATAATTTTGGACCTCTTTCTTATAAACCCTTCTGCTGCCCTTTGTTAAAATCTGTTTGCTGAGGTTTTCCATACTTTAAGTTGTTTTTTGAGTTATTTAGCTTCAAATTCTCCAACATGCTTCCCTGTGTCTATGTCATGCATTTGTATCCTTCACAGGTTCTGCTATAATAATTATCGTGTCTTATTTTCCTTTTAAAAGGAAGAATTAAAAACACTGCATTTGATAAATGTGGCAAACCAGTGTCGTTGTAAAGGGCCTCGGCATCTGCCATCTGAATTTACAAGAGACACATACCTGCAGTGTTTGTTACATCCGAGACCCAGAAAGTCTGAGTATGTGGTGAAAGGATCTTCCCCAGTTTGAATTTCTCTCTGTCTCTCAATTTCTAATATAACAGTCACATGACAAAAGTAGACAAAAAGTATATAAACTATAGCAGAGTTATCAAACTGTAAAGTGAGCTCAGATAAGGAAAATAAATGCAAGGCACAAAAAAGCGAATATTCTCTAAAAAACAACAAAATAAACATATGTACTTTTTTCCCTGGAAAAAGCAAATTGATACTTAACATATTAAGTAACTTAGAGCAACATATGTTGCCATCTGGCCAATCCAGATGTGTTATTTCAGATAATGTCTCGAACAAACCACATTCTGCACCTGCTTGAGCGGCATGGTTTATAACTCTACAGATGAGAGCCAATTTGCCACATGTCAAGATTTTTTGTGTGAATTTAAAAAGAAACAGCAGTAGCAAAGCATGTTTTCAAGAATCCTACAATTGGTGTCCTACGTTCATAAACACAGAGCACAAGTTAGTGAAATCCATCCATTCTCTTTCTTTCTTATAAATCATTCTGCTTGATGCAACACAGTGACAAGTTCAAATGTCATATTTCCTGTTCAAAACCCGATTGATGGGGGTTCATCCTGGCCCCAGAGTTGTATTTTATGTCATGTCACTGTTGCTTTATATAAATCTCTGTTGATTTTAGTTATCAGAAGTAGAAGGAAACCAGTCCTTTAAGTTTTACAGAGTTCAGAATAGCTAGTTCAGATGCTATGGAAGCCTCCTCCTGCAACTGCAAATTCTACATTAGTTTTTTCAATTTTATTAAACTTTATTAAACTTAAACTTTACTAATTTAGCAGATGAGCCAAGTCAGACACATTACTGATCCCAAGAGGTAAATCAAAGTTATTCTTATTATTAGTTCATTTAGTTTAGTCAAAAAGTTTGAGATGATCTGAATTTTACTCATTTTGACTCATCCATAGCTTTATAAGGATAAAAAAAACATTTTTGAACTGTGCTGTTTTTGTGTGTGTTGTGTTCGTGTGCCTGTGGGAACGTAGCACAGATTACAACACTGTAACTCCACTGTTTACTAACCCCACTATGCCTAAGCTGAGCAGAAAAAAAACCCAACAAACACTGTCAACAGTTTTTTCAGCTAGTTTGTTTTTTATTCAGTGATCACTTTACAGTGGGTACAATACCATCTCAATATACAGCATCATATATCCTATAAAATACATGGGAAGCATTTAGAGAAGGGTCCAATCAGACTGCAAGTCTCCCTCTCCCTGTTCTCTTAAAGAACCAGTTTACAGGGAGTCAATTCACCCAAAAGTTAAAAGGAGTGCTTGTAAACTATATGACGAATGTTGATTTCAGTCCAACACCCCAAAATCCTGCCGATGGCTCTGCAGACACTTCAAACTTTGCCTCAAACACTGATTATTCAACTGAATGTTATAAATTCATCTCATAGTTACCACTACAGTGGTGGAACAAACCACATGCAGGAAAAAAAAGAAAAAAAAGGAGTTAACACAGTGTCAGGTCAGTCTGTCCACATACCACTCAATGCTTTAAGAGTCAGTCTGAACCAAAAACATTCACAGTTTCATTGCAATCTCCCAATGAGCTGATCCTAAAGACTGTTCTCTTAACTGAAACCCCAAAAAAGAAATATGGCAAGTTTGTTCCAATTCACAGGTTTTTTCCCCCCCACAGGAAACTAAGTGGGGCTTGGGGAGCGTGCAGTTTCTCAGCAAGTAAAAATAATAATAATAAAAAAAGAAAAAGTCTATAAACATAGACTTTCAGGGGCGGTTTGCAGCACTGCTCAGACAACACTTCACTTTCTTGTCTCTTTGTTCTGTCTTTGCTCACAGAGTTAAACCTTCTTAATGCCTCTTAAAGTTCAGTCTCCCCCGCAACATTTGTTCATGTATATTCAGATTTGCGTATATAGTTGGAAGGCACATATCCTCGCCGACCGCCCGCCTCCCCCAGCCACCATTCGCTGTTGCCGTTCATGTCCTTGAAGTCGAGAATTCGCAGTTGCTCATTGGCTGAGATGCTCAGTTCATTGGCGCAACGGGCGGTGAAGGAGTAGAGGGCATAGTAGATCTGAAATGAACACGTCAGAGATGTCTTTAGTGTTTTTGGTCACTAGGGGGAGCAGATCTTTCCAATACAACTGGAATATTTGCTTATTTACACATCCAGTAACGCCTGAATGAAGTTGACTCTTTTGGCATCATAAATCCATTTATAGAGACATTTGAGCAAATAAAATCTTACCTGATGTCCGTCCACTTCACTCTCCTGTTCTGGTTCTGGCTCTGGCTCGATGTACTCCTCTCTGGAATAAACAGGTTTCTTCTGATTGCTGCTGTCTCCGTTTCTCCACTGATATGAACTGTAGCTTTTGTCTGTGTGTCCATACTGCTGCGAGTGATTGTCACGTTGCGAAGAATAAGAGTCTGTCTCAGAGAGGTCCGACATCTCCTTGTGTCCGCTTGAACTTCCGTAACTCGTGTCGTACGAGTCTCTGTGACTGCCCGAGTGCCGGTAAGAAGGCTCTACGTCTCTGTGACTGGAGGTATTTCGGTGCGTTTGATCTGAAAACTCCTTGCGGTTTGAGGGGTTTCGGGGTGAAGAGTTCATGGAGTTGCTCTGACTGGCAGAGTCGGGGTGCGGTACGTCTTTCTGGTGACTCCTACGAGATGAGGCAGAGTCCCGCGACGGCTGTGGGGATGAATGGCTCTGGGATTGCGTAAAGCTGACAGTGGCTGTTTCCTGGTTAAAGGTCAGCGTGCTGTTGCTGTTCTGGCGGGAGAAAACAGGGGAGGAGCCACCGTAGCCCGACTCATTGGACGACTGGCTCTCGATGGAGACGTCTGAATGGCTCCTTCGAGGATTGTAGGGTTTGAGGAAGGAGCTGTATACGAAACCCGTGCCGACTGGAAAACAAGAATATCAAAATTATATTGCTGCAACATTTGGCTGAAGAGTATATCAATTAAAGTAGACAAAAAATAAACACTACCTCCATTATCAATTAGCCAGCGGTTCTGGCTTCCCATGGGGTCCTGCTGTTTGATTACACCCACAAGGTCTCCCTCTTGTATAGAGACATCCAGATCCTGCGCAGCATTAAAATTCCTATCTGCCTGGTAAAGTTTCTCAGGGCCAAAGCGCACCAAAAGTTCTGCACGGTGCTCGTCTGTCTGCGGGACGTGGCTGGGCTAAAGGATGCCAAAGACATTCGTTTAGATCATTGGCAAAACTCCTTTGTTGTTTTGTTTGAATAAGAAATGAAATGTCATCACAATTCTACTCACAGGTCCCTGGACTTGCTTTTTAGAAGTCTGCTTCTCCAGAGTTTTCTTCTCAAAGGGCTTTTTTGTGGCGGCGGAGGCCGGAGGCAGGTTCTCTGGGCAGAAGCTAAAGCTCTGAAGAAGCTGGAGGACTTGACTGTGCTCTTCTTGAAACTGTGAAATCAGGTTGCTCCCCGTGCCAACTTTGTTAGAAAACTGGACATAAAGGTAAAGAAAAAAAATCAGAGTTAAAAAAAATATATATAATTACACACTCACACTGCATTTAGACGGCCTGATCATAGTCCTGAGCCACAGCCACCTACATCTAAATCTTTTAAACAGTATTTTTACATTAAAGATACCCAAACGTATTTTTATTAAGAAAAAGTCAGATTTATGCTCCTCCCACACTGTCATAAACAAACACTCACAACCTGTAGGAGTGGCTTCAGCTCTCCCAGCGTCGTCTTCATGAAGTCCTTCTGGGCTTGAGCGAAAGCCCTCACGCAGCCTGTAAAAAGCTCTTCTGCCACGCCGTGGAACTTCGGTAGCTCGTCCAGAAGTTGGGCGTTGAGCGCTTCGTAAGTATTGCGTGTCACCTGCAGCTCTTCCTGGGTGCGTCTGTCTTTAAAGCGATCGGCGCGCTCCTTGCAGTTGTCGTAGTCCAGCAGCTTATCGAAGCGCTTCTGGATGAGTTTGTGGGGCCCGGCAAACATGAGGAGGAGCTGGGTGAGCGGGTTGATGACTAAGGCCTCTGTGCGCTCCTTCTGCTCGACAGATGATGCGGGCAGATAAGGGATCATCAGAGGTTGTGCTTTCACAGTGTAAGTAACGGTAAGGAGAAGAAGAGCACTTACAAATTCTGTAAACTTTTTGTCGCTGATGTAGCGGTGAGCTCTCTGAAATCGGTCGGGATCCAGCACACTGCGCTCCGTGTAGATGTCACAGAAACTGATGGCTGCCAGGACCTTCACAGATGCTGATTCCTGATGACAGGTGCATTTTCACAGTTATTATACAGTATATGAAAAGAAAAGATATGCAGGAGTTGAATTTTACTATCAAAATGTCTTAGGTAATATGTCAAACACTATGCACTACCAATCATTTTAAAGACTGCCAAAATAAATAAAAGCTTCAGCTACTATTAAGATAATGAACTCCTACCCTGATATGCTGCAGGTACAGGGAAATATCTCTGATGAAAGACTTGATCAGTCTCTCTTGCAGCCTGAACCTTTTTTCAGCTTCATCAAACGCTTCATCTTTAATCTGGGGAAAAACACAGAACATCAGATCAAGCATTTTTCAGACAAGCGCGCTTTCATCTGCAACATTCTCTCCAAACACTTCCACCGATGGCGGGAAATATACCTGCGGTGAAATTCCTGTGAGTTGCTTCAGGTGGCTGCTGACGCGGTTCGACTTCTTGATAATCGAGTGCATGCTCAGCTTGGAGATCTTGTCGATGAACGTGTCTTCGTCCCCTTTCCTGTACTTCACCACTGTGGACAGCAGAGGGAAAACTTGAGCCGTCAAACCAGCCCTGACCGCATATTTAAGAACCCGACAAGCACAACTCAAGCACAGACAAAACAAACTGACACCTGTCACTACATTTTGAGCTTGCTGGAAATACGCGAGGGCAAAATGTGGATTTTAATTAACACCCGGATGCTTTACCGAGATCTTTTCGGCGCTTGTACTCGTTGATGTTTACATTGATGTCCTTGACGGCCTGCACGGCCTTAGTGAGCTGGGACCGGTCATGGTGACTCTCCGGGGTGGCCCCGAGCAACTCCGTCAGCAGCAGCGGGTAACGCATCACTCGCTGCACCGGCTTAATCAAGAATGAGCCCAGGTTGATGTAATTCGTTTTACCCCTGAAAGGAGGGCAGAGACAACAAGCAGCATTTGGGTAAGAGGAAAATGAGAACATGTTACACTTCAGCACATAAGCCACAGCTTCCTCCCATGTACATGTCTCAGCATGATGGCGATCATGTGGATAGCACTATCCAATGACGTGGAACCATCACCACATATACATAGACTCTGATGATGGCAGGTATCATAGCAGGGGAGGCAGAGGAAAAAAATTACTTAGCTTTAATGCAATCTACAGGACTAATGTTTGACACAAGTAAACATGAATGAATGAAATAAGACAGTGAAAACAATATAATCATTTAATTTGGTTGTTTTCAGCTGGAACTACATTTTTCTGGGTATCAGCTTTAATTTATAGGTGAGGTTCACCAAATTTCACAAGTTTATGACACTGAATACAGCCTGATTCTGTCCAGACCAGCAGGCCATAAATATACTTCAAGTGTTTTGTCAAAAAATATAAGATTATGCTGCAATTTTAGTCCAGGAGATGGCATTAGATGAGCATAGAAGTTTATTTCCACCACTGAAAATACTTTTTTTAGCCAGGTAGAGCCTAAAATTTCAAGTTATCTCAAAATTTCAACCTAATAATTCCTTTTTTTAAGTTATTTTGTTATTTTCTCAGAAATTTGCATAGGAGTTGAAATTTTGAGATAATAACCCAAAGTCTTCAGTAGTGGAGCCAAGCTTCCACAATTAGTTCATTTTTTAATCGAACTCTTTCATCCAACCACCAGGAAAGAAGAGGATTAAAAAAGACACTGAAATAAACATTTGTCTGCATAGCAACAGTAAACAAAACACATGCGCATGCAAAACACAAACAACGCAATATTTTCCATTTTCCAGCTAAATCCAGAAAAGGAAAATGGAAATAATTAAAAAGGAGAGATGGTTTTAAAGTCCTCCACACTCATTTTTTAGCCATCGCACGTTGTAAAACACACACATGCACAAACACGGATCACTTTTAATAGGTTAGTTAGCGACAGTCATGCTGTCAAAATGATTCTCATGCTGGAAATCATGACAATACTCGTTATGGAGACTTACCACTCGAGATAAATGGCCCTGTTGAAGGATAAATGGGAAGAAATAGAGAAATGACAGGAACAAGGTTTACACCGTGAGCTTGAGCCTGAACTTTCAGGAATGTTAAAATCTTAAACCATAGAGTTCACTTTTGTATTTTGGATACTGGTCTATACATATTATACATATATTTGGTATATTGTAGCTTATATTTGTAAATCCTGGCATTTAAGCATAATGTCTTTTTAATCCCACTATGGGCCCTGGACCGTCCATAGTTTCGTCTCTGTTCACTTCCACGGGGTTGAGACGACAATAAAGCTCTCTTTGACTTTGTCTTACGATCTGACTAAAAACTAAAGGGCGAATCGAAACGAATGAGACTTTGAAGCCAGCTCCACCCGCCGTTGTTATGGTTTTGTTTGGTAGATTCTCTTTGAAACCTGGACGGATGCCCAGGCTGGCAGTAAAACTTCAGCGCAATCAACAACCACTGGCAGTTTCTGGAACGGGCCAGCACACGTGACCTTTTCAAAGCCTTGTATGTTGCAACATATTTAAAAAGAGTGCTAACACCATGAGGAGGCTACCAAAAACGGACACTAGCAACCTGTTGTCAACAAGGAATTAGCAGCGAGCATAGTTGAGCTGTACAATGTCCTCTTTCCTTTTGTTTTCTAAACACAGCCTCCTTTCCCCCCCTTTAACATCTTCCGGCCTAACACAACCCGTGTTTATCTTTAACTTTAGAGCGATAACCACACATAACAGAAACGCGCCAGTGTAAACTCAAGTATCTGAGTCACTTATGCTGAAACTGGACAGGTGAGACCAGGTAGGACACATTTCTGAACTGCTTCACATAACTCAAGTCTACAGACATACAGAGCACACTCCCTTCAGCAGTGACTAAAAACGAGACGTCTCTCTCGTCTTCACTGATTAAACAGCTGTTTAGTTTGCAGATGTACCAGAAAATGAACTTCACTTCCATAACTCGCCTACACGCTGCAGTTCAAAGTTCAGAAATCGCTTCCACAAGCTATGAAGTAACAGGAAAATCTCAACGTACACTATACAAAAATTCATTACATAGTATATTTAGTATTCTTCTTCAGCTTTTCAGCTATAAAACTCATTTAAATCCAAGTACGATGACCCAGTGACATTATGAAAATGTTTTAATCATTTTTCCACCTTTTGAACTCGCTCGGCAAACACCCTGTTAATGTTCCACTGAACCCACTCTTGCCTTTGTGTTTTCATGCTCACACAGCATGCATGTTTTCAGTCACTCCCATGCAAACATGGCTGAAATCTCAACTTAAAGAGTAAACCTTTAAAGGGTGCTTTGTGTGTGTGTGTGTGTGTGTGTGTGTGTGTGTGTGTGTGTGTGTGTGTGTGTGTGAGAGACTCACCTCAGTCTCTTTAGACACTCCAACACGTGGTGTTGGATGCTGTCATCTTTCTCGTAGGTCTCCAGCAAAGAGATGGCATCATCGTGATTTTGGCAGTAGAGCTTGTAAACCTCCTCCAATTCTACCTTGAAGTCCAGGAATACCTTACCTGAGAGGGAATGGTACAGAAATGCAACGTGTTCATTATAAAAAGCAAAGTGTGCAGGAAGAGGTCCATTCATTAAAAGAAAAAAAATTAAATACACAAAGATTTCCTGTAAAAAACATAATTCTTCTTAAAAATCGCACGCGCACATTCACAGATGACCTCCTTGATGGCAGATTGATTTTTAAGTGTATTCAGAGGCTCATTCGGTCAGTAAAATTCAACTAGGTGACAGATTTGGATGAACTAAAGCAGAAAAGTACAAAGCATAACATGGAAAAGAAGTATTGCTTTTCTTAAATATCAGGCTGTTTACCTATGGAGTCAGTCTCGTGCAGTGAATTCAACAGCCGCTGTGACAGGTCAATCACTGAGCTGATGTTGCCAAAGAGCCCCTCGTAATCCACATTCTTCACCTTTGGGAAGACAGAACGTGTTAAAATAAGCAAAAATTATTGGTTTTTTAATTGAATATGGCGCCACATATCAGCTATATGCCATTATTCCTGTATGTATTTATCCATTTGTCAAATTTTCCAATGCTTCTGCACCAACTGTCCCACACACAGCTGCTTTATCTTGTATTTGCTAAACTCCCTTTTTGTCCTAACGTGGCTGGAAACACAATGTTTATCATCCTTTTACCTGCTTCTGCTGCAGAGGCTCAATGATCTCCTCGACACACATTTGAAGATCTTTGATGTAGTCCCTCTCTGTCTGCAGCAGCTCCTCGATGACCTTTGACCTCTTTTCTAGCATCCTGGTCTCTGGATCCTCAGACCCCGTGCTGGTGCTGGGCGTCGCGGAGACGGGGGCGGACTCCAGAGTTTTAGGTTCAGACGGCAAAAGCGTCATCTCTGCAAAAACAGGAAAGCGTTCGAACATTTTACATCAGTGTTTTACGTTTTTGTCAGAATAATTGTTTAAAATCTAGTTCTTGCAGTTTTTTGTTAAGAGGTGAATTTCCTCTCTAGTTTATCACTTGCTGCTCTCGCCAAGGTGACAGTAAGCAGAGTCAAGAGAAGAAGTTTCCCATCCCACATCTCCTCTCATTTGTAACCAAACACGCTCTTGCCCAGCCACCCGGTCTGCCCGCTGCTCTTCGTTGCCTAGCTTTTGATCAATGTCTCCGCTATCGCTCACGGAGGCCTGATCTCTTCGGGAGCCCTGAACTGGAGGGAAAGCCTTGTTTACGCGCCGCTGCTTTTTATGAATGGACATAAAACTGGAGTGGACTCGGGCCTTTTGTGTGCAGGACAATAGCTTGCAACAGCAACTACAGACACACAGGCTCTATGGACTTTAAAGATGAGACAGTTAGAGAGGGGAAGAGAGGATGAAAAGATAACAGAACTGGTGGGTGATGAGAACGGGATCCATCTGTGTCACACATGTACGCTGAACCCACTGCAGGTGGAACACACATGCAAATCCTTCAATACCACAAAGCAAAAAATAAACGACGCTGCAAGTCCAAGGTCCACTTAGAGAAAAAAAAGTGTTAGTGTATGAGCACCGAAATTATTCATCATGCATTTAAACAATTTAGCCATTAATGTATCATCTGATATTAGAACAGTAAGGGATGCAAATATTCCTGTTTGCAGTGTGGCAAATAAAACGATTAAACAGCATCAAATTAAGGCATATATTACATATTAGATGTTTACATTAGTGCAAATGCACATAAAGATTTATTTGTTCCATCTTTTTGGTTTTAATGTTTACCATAACTCATAAAATCGTGGCGATCGTGGCTCAAGAGTTGGGAGTTTGCCTTGTAATCGGAAGGTTGCCGGTTCGAGCCCCGGCTTGGACAGTCTCGGTCGTTGTGTCCTTGGGCAAGACACTCCACCCGTTGCCTACTGGTGGTGGTCAGAGGGCCCGGTGGCGCCAGTGTCCGGCAGCCTCGCCTCTGTCAGTGCGCCCCAGGGTGGCTGTGGCTACAATGTAGCTTGCCATCACCAGTGTGTGAATGCGTGTGTGAATGGGTGGATGACTGGTTGTGTAAAGTGCTTTGGGGTCCTTAGGGACTAGTAAAGTGCTATATAAATACAGGCCATTTACCATTTACCAAAATCTCACTGTTTCTCTCTCTTCTGTACTATCCGTTGACCCTGCTGGGACTTTAGTTTTACTCTCCCCTCTAGGTATTGGCTCAAGAAGAGGAAACACTGAGTAGATCCAGCGTGTGGCGTGTTGGACCGACCGACGGGGTGACGTCACCCTGCCTCCACTGACAGATGC
Source organism: Aulonocara stuartgranti (assembly GCF_965226115.1). Classification (NCBI taxonomy): domain Eukaryota; kingdom Metazoa; phylum Chordata; class Actinopteri; order Cichliformes; family Cichlidae; genus Aulonocara; species Aulonocara stuartgranti. Next base: position 13,775,210 of record NC_138959.1, on the reverse strand, counting down.
TGTCGGAGGCTAATGAAGTTAACTCTGCTTACCCTCATGTTCCCCAGTGCAGCAGTACGCCACACAAACACACATTCAGACCACAACAAAGTCACAGCCTTGCGTCACATCCCTAACGGGACTAGAATATCTAAACTAGCTTCATGTTAAAGGAGTGTTGAAGACGAATTTAAAGACTCTAGAAAACCTTTTAAAAAAACAAACAAAAAAGCCCAACAAAAACTGGATGAATCCACACTTTGTAACTGCAGTGTGTGTTTGTGTGCGCATTCCTCGCCCTCCTCCTCACTCTCCTCACGTGACGGGGCTAAAGCTCAACTCAAAGGAGCTTTTCTCACCACTCGCACCCATGTGTCTCCCCACCCACGAGAAAGTAGTTCACCAATTAGTTTTTGAAAGTCACACGGTGACACAGTCGGGAGAGGAAAAACAAAAGGCTCCCGCTTTAATTGGAAGCAATCGGCTCATTCCCACATTTGATCCCGCTCACACAAACGCGGCGATGGCGCATGCTCCACTTCACATGTTTTTCCGTACGCTTCTGACTCGCGAGGCCGCCAGACCGGATTTTGACCCACTTGTGTGGAATTTTATTTTTCTTTGTTGTGTAAAATAATGCAAAGAGGGTTTATTGTAGGCCTGCTTTAATGGCTGCGAATACGAGCCCAGAAACAGGTCGAGAACAAGTCACTTAGCAGTAAACTCAGCCAACAGGAAACACCCTTACAACAATAATTCCATATCTCTGTATGGAATGAGACACCTGTGACTACTGCCAATAATCAGGCCGATCCCTCAGCACAAACAGTAAATGTTATAAGTAATGAGCTTTCTCAATGATCTGAAGCCAGATGAGTTCTGTAAACTAGTTCTTTTTAATATAAAAAGGTCTAATTTTGTTCATTTTAAACACCATTGATTGCTAACCAGTAAACATTTAAAATACACAGTGCCTGCTAAAGTTTAGGAGACTGGGAGGGGGGTTTCTGTGAATTACATTCAAACACTGACCCAGTTACATTAAAAACAAACAAAGACTTCCTATTAAAGCCCTATCCAGGATAACTAATATGGGACATAATTAAAAATAAATCTTTTTTACTAAATGTCCTATAGAAATACTTCAGAATCTGCTGATTTTGGAGCAAAAACTGCCATATTTCTGCACCTTTAATAAAAAAGAAGTCCTATATACAGAAAGACGACTGTAAAAACATGACAAGAACCGGTCAGGGCTTCTTTTGAGGACAACAAATGATAAATAATCCATGACATCCTGATACTAAATGTCTATTTCCACAGTCAGGGCTCACAAAGGCATGGTGTCACTATTTGTGATCAACAGGCTTCAACAGGTGAAATTGGAACAGGTGGAGAGAAGGGTTGAGAATAAAAAGTTTTCCTTCAGTTTCATGCTGGGATGGTTCTGGGATTTACTGAGTAAACTTTCATGGAAATTCAGTGACAAACCTCCGCCTTATGAATCACATTCAGTACTGAGCTTATAGATAAAAGCACAAATCCTCAGCAGGGAGTATACGTCAATCAGCAGCACTATCAAGTGATGTAAGACAGACACAGCTCTTGCTAAACTGCGCTGTCAACCTTCTGTCATCCGGGGTGACTCACACATACTTGTTATGTGAGCGATACAGTCACAGCTGATACATTAGAACGGGCCACCATGAGTTCAGATATCAGACAGAACAAACAAACAGCAACTCTGTCAGAATTCCTGGGTTATGGATGCACAAAAAACAGATTTGACTGGAGAAAATTCCCAAGTAGGCTAAATATTAAATGCATAAAAGAAATAGATTTAATTTCACAGCCCTTTATCAAAGCTTTACATATTCCCTATGTCTCTCCAAAGCAAGGTGTTTTTACCAAGGGGAAAAAAAGGGGAGAGAAGACAAGATGTTGAGGCTTCACCCACCTGCTGTGTGCAACTTCCTCCAAAACCGCTCCAAAAACAAGCACACGCCCCTTCACGCATAGCGCTTCAAACAATGCTACCCATTCTAAGATAGACCATTGTCAATCTGAAGTCCAGCTCCCGAGGCTTGTGGAGGACGTGCAGGTCCATTCCAGAGCTCCAATTACCATGAGAAAGGATGGGAGCCCACCATCGTTACACACAAGCATGCACACACCAGGGAGGACGGTAAAACCCGGAGCTGGACTGTGCCTGCTTGTTGTTCAGGTGTCCTGCATTAACTAAATTCTGACCTAAATCCATGCTGCATACAGTGTGCATCAGTGTTATCCTAGAAAACTAACTGTTTGCCGCAGAATGGCTGTAAGTATACTTTTATTTTGGCTCTATTAATATATAATCTGCTTGGGATCATTATGTTGTGCAGATTTGGAAAGGTTTGCTATGAGCTGCTGTGTGAGCACAGATCTATCTTGGCTAAAATCATCTGTCACTGTGTCATGCTCAACCTTATACGCCGAATGCAAAAGCTGATTTCTCTATTGAATGTACTGATGCTATTTAAGTCTATATGTGGGAATGTGTGTATGAATGGGTGGATGACTGGATATGTAAAGCGCTTTGGGGTCCTTAGGGACTAGTAAAGCGCTATATAAATACAGGTAAAAAAATAAAAATAAAATAATAATAATAATAATAATAATAATTTATGTCAAATACGCTGTTTTGATAGAGGAAAATCAAATTCCTTCTCATATATTACTTCCTCTTGATCCCAAATACAGTGCAGACAGAAGCATCTCCGCTAAATATGTGATTCTAAATGTATTTCACCTCATGTAAGGCACATGAGGTGTCCTTAATGTAATAAAATGTGCTGTATAAATAATAAAAAATCCATGCCACTTCTTGGATTCTTCACACAGCTTTCTTGATGGAAAAACACTTTTGATTTACTGCACCACATGAGCTCACATGTGGCTACAGCACCAGTTGTGAAAGAGATTGGGAGAAGTCCAGTTTCTGGAAGTGTAGTCCACTCCCGAGATTAATCTAGTTCACGTTTCCCAATGTGCTGACATCTTTCTGGGGTCCTCCTGTGCCAGCCTGAATTTTATCAAAATTAGGAAGCTGGGATTAAGCATCTACTCTCTAAATCATCTTTCTATTAAACTTGCATTTAAGTATATGTTTGGTTGGTTTTTACCCTTTGAGGATTTTATAGATTATATAAAAGTCAACGAAATTCTTTCCTTTTAAGAACTTCTGTGCGTTTATGATGTGTGACTTTGTTTCACAAACACAGCCAAGAACACTCGTCTCGCTCTCTGCTGCACTAATAGCTGTGCAAAGTCGAAAGTTTGCCCTGCACAGGCCGCTCTAAGGTCAGACACAATCAGTGCTGTGTGCTGTGCTTCAAAGTTCACCACGCAGTGCACGGTTGCCATAGCAACAAGAATAGCAGGGGCTCCCCCCCTTCCTCATATCAAACAAAGTTTTAAAAAGGCGGCAGTGCTTTTTTACTCGAATGCTCACACGGGCAAGTCTGCGAGTGTGTGATGGGACATGCAGCTGCTTGAGCACAAGCTCACTATAAAATGCCAACACTTGCAACAGCTTTTAAACTTCACAAGCCTTGACTTGTGATTACTGGATGCAATAAAAAAAAAAAAAGAGGTGACACCGGTTTGTGTCAACCTCTTCAATTTTTCTCAGACCTTCATTGAGTCAGCACACAGCTTACTGAAAAAGATTAGGGTTTTCTTTATTAGTCCGAGTTGTGCAACTATTCAAAACAACGACCTGCTCATGCATGCAAATGCACAAGAAAAGCCAATATGCTAGATTTTCACACGTTGCGTATGACCAGCTGTTGTCCCAGGTAGAAGGTCAGTTAAAAATGGAGAGGAAAAAAAGGAGTTTACTCAGTGACATACCATCCTGTTTATCTTTTTTAGGTTCAAATGTCAGAAGGGTCACATTCCTGCTCCTGGAAAACTCTCACAGCAACCTGTCTACCACGGCTGGCTTCAAATCTCATATAAGAAAAGCAGGCCGTGTGCTGATACGGGATTTAATTCTGTCCTTATTGCTCGTTCTTGGACGCCGAGTGATATAACCCAACTTGTTAACAAAAAGGACCAAGTGTACGAACAGCTACAGCATTTCTCTAGCTCATGGGGTAATTAAACAACATGAGGCTACAGTTTAATTAACATACTGAAATAAAAAAAAAGCTGGTACAATGTATACCAAATAGGGCCAAGAGTCTGATCCCTCGTTTCTTTTAAGTTTCTCAGCTCCCCTGATTTTTGTAAGGAACAATATGCAATTACTTCAAGAGAACTTGAGTTTTGCAAATGTGCAGGAAGTAAAAGCATTAAGTGGGGATCTATTCAACCACAAATGCAGTACAGTCTTCAGCCTTACTGAAAGGAAGAAGACAATGAGTCTTTTTGGGCTTCACAGTCACCTGCTCATGCATGCAAATGCATTTTAAAAAAAAAACCATTATGCTATATTTTCACACTCATGTATACTTTGAGAGCTATGGCCCAAGAACTAGTGCTCTTCATGGGAAAATAAATGCAGTGTGATCAGAGTGTGAGAACGGTTTTCAGAGTTTGGGATGACGAAACCTGTGGGTTTATCCCTTTGCTAATTTTTAGACATGTAATAACAAAGACCTTGCTTGGGGCATCGTCGGTTTTCCCACAGCTAAAGAAAAATATGTTGTACACTTGCAATGAATGTCTAAACGCTGCAGATAGTAATCTTCATGCTTCCTAAAGAGCAGCTAAGCTTGTACGCTTCAGGTAGTCATAATAGTTTTGAGCTCCATCCATCCGCTTCTCCTTTTCAGGGTCCCGGGAGCCTATCCCAGCTATCATAAAACATGCACACTCCACACAGAAAGACCCCGGCCTGATGATGGAATTGAACTCAGGACCTTCTTGCTGTGCGGTTAACAGGTTAACATCCAGATTAATGTCCAAGTCTGACAAAACTCATGATATATATCATGAAGATGGCCAGATTCAAAAAGCTTCATTCTTGAGTCCAAAAAGAGAGATTGTACTCATATGAATGACATTTTTCATTATGTTGCATCACAATAAACTTGACCTCGGACTACCATCCTTGAGTCCAAATGGCTGTTTGTTCAAAATTACAAGAAGTGCCCTCCACAACTCCAACACATATGCACACATTCAACCAAAAACATTAAGACATAATGCCACAGACGAAGTCTTGAAAATACAGCCAATGTTGCAACATAAAATATTTAAGTAATGTCTTTGGTGAATGAATTAAATATCTGGAATTTGCATCTACGTGAAGACTGACAACTATATAAGCCTGATGAATAAACTTGTACTTGTCAGGAGGACAACTAGTCCTAAAAGTGGGAAGTCCACCAGGTCAAAAACGAATATGCTGCATCTTTTCCCACAGTGTGACGTCAAATAAACAGATAACATCCGTCTTGATTCATGCAGGTACCAGCAGTGTCATCTAACACCAAAATAAAGCACGTAGAGATCTGAATGCTGTAGTTGCTGTGGCACCATCAATCTTTCAAACTCTTTGGAAAAGTTGGTACATTTAAAATTCGAAATAAAACACCTTAAATAATACATCGCTTAGCATTTTCATAGTAGTGGATAAAAAGCTATGTAAATGAAAAATGGCTTCAGATGAGATGGAAAAGCTAAACTATCACAAAATCTAGATGAAACTAGCATGATTATCAAATGGTTTAAGAAAGCCCGATGACATAATTCAAAAACAAAATCTTTAAGACGCCAGGATGGACCAAGTATAAAAATGGACACACCATACGAGCGTGGTTACTGGTGACTCATGCACACTTGAGTAAGCTGACTTAATTTTTTGCCGACTGACTTTTTTTTTTTTGCTTGCCAGCATTGAGATAAGACGTCTTTACAGCATAGCTGTCAGACGATGTGAGATTTCCTGTCTTAACTCCTTGCTCCCCTACCCGAGCTCCCTCCCCACTGCCCACCAATAGCAGAGACTGTTCAAGGATTACAGTGGACAACACAGCATATGTTGCCAGATCATAGATGGATGACGACACATTACTCACACACAGGCAATAAAAAATTGCGTATACAGCAGATTATATTTGTTAGAAGTTCAAAAATGGGATCATAAAGCCACCACTACAATTTAATTGCTTCATTAGGCTCGTTTGTGCATTAAATTGGCTCAACTGTTAAGATATGTCTTCCTTCAAGAATAATTTTGCCAGTTGTTTTACCCTCCTATTTAAAGTAAGGAAGCCTGTAACAGAAGCAATCACGGACAAAAAAAAACAAGCTAATTTTTCATTTTGTAATTTTTATAGTTCAACTCAATAGGGTTGTTTTTTTTGTTTTTTTAGGAAGCTGTTTAATAATGCTGGACTACAAAGAATAGAAGCTCTTGTCTATGTGTAAGGTTCATCTCAAAAAGCCTTAACCAACACCTCAATGTCACAGCGTAAGCCCAGTAAAGGAGATGGACTAATGTTTTTAGCCCTTCAATCAAATGCTTTACTCAGGACAAACCCCTGACAGGGCTGAAACAGTGTAACAAGATTAACGGATGACACTGCTGAGGCAAGTGGTGCGCGTGTGTGTTTTCAAAAATGCAATTATTTCTTTAATAAGCCTCCAGGGTCTTTCTAGCACACATGCACGCACACACATGCACGCATGAACTCAAGAGTATCAGTCTAGTCCTGCAGAGAAGGAGTCAGGGCAGTGCCGGCCACTGCCTGGCACCAGACAGACCCCCGCCATCCACTCACCATGCTGACGCTAGGGATTAATACTTGGACTGCCGAAATGTGCGGTGGGGGCTGATGTGGACTCTGTGTGTCTGAGTGTGAGTGTTTCTAGGTGACTGGGGGAGGGGTCATGGGGCGCCACCTGCTTCATCTCAGACAAAACAAAGTGAGTCAAAGTAGTGCTCTCCTTCACTTACATTTACCATGAAAAACCCCCACAAAAGAATCCCACACATCCAAGTTTTATGTAGTTTTTGGAACTTAATATTAATAACTTAGTAACAAAGTAGCCAAAGAAATTTGTGTGTTGAATTCTTGTCTTTTAGTCATTAAAAATGTACGTGACCATTCCCATTAACTAATGTATACTATGAGTTTTTAGAGTCAATACTTTTAATGCAAAGATTCATCTTTCATTCATTCAGGTACTGAATTTTATACATGTAAGAGAATTAATTTTAAGGGGGTTAACCCTTCTTTATAACCCCAAAATGAGGTTCTTGAAATGCCAATATTGTTTTTAATGATTGATATTGTTTTCCTTCTTTTACTAAAACTCAGGTATCGTGACCATTTACAAATACTATCCAGTTATAAAAGCTGCTCTATTGTTCACTCAAAAACAATTTTTGAGTGATTTTGTTTTTTGTTGCATTTGGCTCAAATGTAAAATTATGGTAGGAAGTTTACATAGAGTCATGAGAATGTCATGGTAAATTTAGGCTTTTCAATATTAATTACTGTTAATTTAATTAACTGTTTTTCAAAGATATACATACAGGCTCATATATATGGCTCATATATATACACACATACCTCGACTAATTTTTGGTTAAGTTAACTTAGCAGAAATGGAAGTTCATTTAAATTGGTTGACTTCCTGGCTTTAAATGTAATTTAATTTCTTGTCTTTTAGTCATTACCACCATTACCACCTTGGAAAAAGAACAGTTCAAAAATAATATTAAAAGAACGATAAGTGTAGGTGAACTTCTGCCCAAAACTGTATATGTATAAATTTAGAAAAGATTTTTGTACAAAACAGAACAAATTCTGTCAGAATCAGAGCCACTTTAGGCAACAACCTTTTTAAGTGGGGAATTAACTGTAAGCCAGGCTCATTAAAACAATTAAGTCGACAAAATCTTGACCTTTCAGTCATGCAAGAACTGAGCAGATGAGTTACGTGTGCACACCATCAGTGAGTGGAGAGCATGAACACAAACAGGAAACACAAATGAGGAGAGCCAACAAGAGCCAAGTAAAGAACCTACAAAACCCGTTCTGCAGTTTCTTATGACTACAAAAACATGACAGCTCACTTTCATCTGAGATAGGTGATACTGAGACACACACACCACTTTCAGCACTCACTCTTAAATGAGGTAGGAGGTGAGTGTGACTAGTCAGCACTCTGAGGCCCCCCAACATTGATTAGAAAAGCACCTCTAGAGGTCACAAATGACAAGTGAGGACTGTCAACCTCTTAAGCCTGTTTTACCCACAATAACTGTGACTGAGGCCTTCATGGCCTATAGAGTGACGTTCACCAGAATTACAACTGATCAAGTGACCTGACTTGTGCAAATATGGGAAGCACCTTCTTTCATGTGACAGTATCTTTTTGTTTACCTTGCTTTTTTTTCCTGGTGGTGGCATACTGGGACTGTTGCAGTGAGCTTGGAGCAGTCTTCCTGTAGATGCTGTTACGATCCAGTGAGCCCACATAAACAGGCTTCCGGCCCATTTTTGAACTTGCGCTCCCCCCGCTTGACTCATATCCCTTCTCCTGCTCATCACTGTGCACAACCGGATCCTCAAATGGTTGTATTTCACCGAGGGCCAATGTTTGGTTCTGCTGCTCAACCCACTCCTCAGTCTTGCGATCTTTTGTAGGGTATTCCTCATATTGTGAATCTATAGACAGTGAACGCAAATCTCGGTATCGGTCTCGATACTTGTCTCGATACTCTTCCTTAGAGTATCGGCCATCATCCTCACGGTCGTAGTGGTCATAGTGGCCCGCAGCCCTCAGGTCAAGGTGTTCCCTTGTTTTGTAGTTCTGTCTGTGGTCGTACTGATCATCTCTCCAGTCATCTCCTGCGTCCTTGTATCTGTAATACCGGTCCCTCTCTTTATAATTCCAGCGTCCATCAACTTCAGAGTCATACTGGTGTCTTCCTCTACTGGTGTACCGTTCGTCAGCTCTTCGGTGAGCGTCCCTGTTATCTTCTCTGCGGTCATAGTGATGGTCGGCACGCCGATCGTAGTGATAGTCCTTCTGTTTTCGCTCATCATAGTAGCGGTCCTCATCTCGACGATGGTGAGAGTCCTCGTCTCTGGAGCGATGCCTGTCTTTTGAGTCATAATAATCCCTGTCAGGGTCACTGTAGTATTCACGGTCCCTGTAATTGTCTCTGTGTGAATAAGTGTTTTTATGATCATGGTAGTCTTCAAGCTCACTGTTGTAACTTTCATGCTCTCTGAGATCATGTCTACGGTGTTTCCGGCTTTCATAGTATTTCTTTTCCTTGTCTTCGTAACGCTCATTGTATTTCCTTTCATAATAATCCCTGTGCCTGTATTTGTCATTGTACTCATACTCCTCCATGTCACTGTGACTACGATGGTCATAACGTTCAGAGTCACTTTCTCTTACCCTGCCATCTCTCCTTCTGTCCTTGTCCAGTGTACTATAACCTTCTTGAGTTCTGAAATCATGAGTTCCTTGTTCTTGTGGCACTCTGTTGTAGCCCTGGTGGCTGTAATCTTCAGGACCCTGATAAAAACAATGTTTGCCTTTCCATTCTGATATCCTCAAGTTTAGGTGACCATCTTCTGAACGAGGGTGAAAGTAAACGTCCTGGCCTTGAGGCCTTGTATCCATGAAAGCTGCCCTATGACGGTCTTCATACTCCCAGCTCTGTTGGTGGATGACGTTGCCCTGTGTAACTTGGGCTTGGTACTGCACTTGCCACGGAGGTGGTACATGCATAGGAGGCTGTATCGGGCCAACGGGTACCATTGGGCCAACGGGCACCATTGGGCCAGCTGGCACCATTGGGCCACCATGTACTGGCATAGGTGGAGCTGGAAGTGGGTCACCGGGATGCGCTAATAAGACTGGTCCCTGAGGAGTGCCAGGAGGAACGACTCCATACCCTGGATATCCAACCTGTTGCTGCTGTAGCTGCAGTTGTTGTAAATGTTGCAGATGGGCAATCCTTTCCCTCTCTTTTGCCAAGTCAGCGTCCCCCAGCTCCTCCACGCTTTTTCCTCTCCTCATTGGAGCACCACCTGGATGATTCCAATCCACTGGACCAAACATGACTGGGTTGCCATAAACTGCGGGGCTCTTCATGCCTCCTGCTGTTTAAATCAGCCTGCCTGGAGCTGATACAGTTTCTTGCTCAACGTGGCTTAAAATCTATTTCCAAAGTCCTGCATTCCATAACAAAGCGCTGTGGGAGACTCCACCTGCCTGACATATTGTCTGTAACTCTCCACTTGTTCTTTCTGCCTCCTCTCCACTGCCTCCGCAGGACTGCCTGGCCAAAGCACCTCCCCAACCCTCAGCGCAACTGAAACAGTCCTCCCCGTAGCCACCTCAGCGAATCATGGAAGGGAAGGAGTGGCCTCCTTGGGTTAATGATTCAGTAGAGTCACATGAGTGGAAGCTTAGCCCAACAGCTCCTCCCATTGTTTAAACTGGTTAGTAGCTGTGTTTGCAGGAAAACAGCCTGTCTGGAGATTTTCTTTGAAGGTAGATGAGGACAAACTTCACAGTCTGCCTTTGCATGCCCCCCCCCACCCCACCCCCCACCCCACCCATCGCATGAACAATCCTGTCTTTTCTTGTATCCTGTTTTCTTTGTTTTTGTTCTTTCCGGTGGGCTTCAGTGCAATTCCCACCACATCACTGACCTAACTCACTTTCGGCTGCGTGTACAACCAGCTTTAGTATTGCTATTGTAACTTTCTGGTGTTATCTTTAACTCATTCACTGCCAGCCATTGGCAGTGAATGAGTTAAACCCATTGACTCATTCACTGCAATTGACGGCTATAGACGTCAATGGCAGTGAATGAGTTAACCTTGAACTAACTTCATCCTTACAGTTTGACTTTGCCCCTGCATATCATGAAAGTGCAACCACTAAGACACAAAGACTGCCACGTGATGTCGTTGGAAAGAATTTCGCTTTTAAATGTATAAATGATTAAAAGATGAGTGTGAAGCAGCAAACAAGTAAAGTATCTGTATTTATTCACCGAGTGTGGAGAGGGAACGTCTTTGAAAGCATATGCAGCCTGATCAAGCCAGAGCAGCTAGTGAAAACGTAGCTGCTGGTGAGTACAATGAACTATTGTTGGAGACTGTCCCCGCTCTCAGAAGAGACACGATCCTTTGAGTGTGAGAAAAAAACTGGGCTATTCATAAAGCGGGAGTATAAGATCGCCTCCCTTAATCTCCATCAGTTCCAAAGGGACAGGTTTAAAGGGACCTGCTTAAACTAAAATGTTTAAATGTTTATGTGATACACACGGAAACATAGACATGAACTAGTTTTAATCTAAAACATAATTGGTTGGTTCACTGAATACCTAGTTTAGGAATTACAGGGCAAATAAAACCAGGCTAGTTTATAAAACCAGAGCTTATGTCTCAATAAAAGGCTTTACGAATGTTAAATTCAGAGAAGAAAAGTCAAAATGAAACACAAGCACAGATGCAGCTAAAACAGACTTCAGAGTCTGTGAATACATTACAAAATACAGCTGTTTTTAGTCTTGATTACTGTAAGTATTTAATATCCATGATTTAGCAACTCATCCGTCAATCCTCAGTTTCACAAGGTAGGACTGAGTATAGAAATCCTACTTAGACATTGTTCTTTTCTTACATCAGACTTGTTTAATTATCAGTTTTCAACATCTCAGCTTTCAATAGCAGAACACGACCGAAACTGTGTTTGTGTGCTTGGCTGCAGGAATGTCAAATACAGCATTCCTCTCTGTGGCTGTGTCCGCTTACGTGCATGTGCGGGACTTGATTAATAATTAGATTTCTTGCAAAAGCAACATCCAGAAATAAGGTCATATATTAAGCCTTTCTACTTTCTCATAGTGGGCCAACTGAGGGAAACCTGAATCTGACACGGATACTGCAAACCGTGACAAACAGATCAGGATCGGGCTGTGGTGTCGTGAAAGTTGAAGGGAGGCGTTTTAATTAAAAGGTACTCAAGGTCAAAGAGCTTAAAGAGAAAAGAAAACCCTGCACTTGTCTGTAAGAAAGGGAGCACTGTTTACTGCCACCAAGCACTTTTTAAAGGCTTTTTTAAACAGGCTTTGTCACATAATTACTATAGCATATAGAACATATGGTACTAGTTGGACAAAAAGATCAAAACATTAGCTTTTGGCACAGTCGTATCACATAAAACATTTTTGTCCTACAATATCCACAAACTCATACTAACTGCACATGAAAGAAATCATATCGAGATTATATGATGAACCTCAATAAGCCATATTGTGACATGCATCATCAGCTATAGGTTTGAGCCATACAAACAATACTTAAATGCATTTTTCTCCTCTTTTTATAACACGCTGTTCCCAAAACATTGATGCTGTTCATCTGGATGTAGCATTTTCAGTGGGAGGAATATCGTTTAACATTTCACCCCAAAAGGGACGTGTTTAGCATTTAAAACTTATTAATAAACCCTGATTAATGTAGCATGTGTTCAAAAATATTATCCCTGTTTATGGGTTTGAAGTGGCCTCAGGAAAGTAAATAAAAGGCGGAGCAGTGTTGAAGTTACTCCCTGCCTTGTCACAATAAGCTTCTATTGTCTTTTTGACGTCACACTTATAAACACACCCTGTAAAAGCATTCATTCCTAAGTGGCGCGTGTGTCTATACAGACACATAGCATCAGGATGACAAACGAGTTTTTTTGCTACAAAGATCCTGAAAGAATTCCTGATATGTGCACACCTTTATCCAAGCATTAAATGGGAATAACAAAGACAAATGTAATGTTGTACCTACACTGTAGACTAAAAGCTTTTCTTTGCAATGCTTTGATTATCATGTCAAACACTGTTTTCCTCTTCAGCAAATACCAAAGGAAAAAGGAGACCGAATATCTGATTTATTGCTGTGAATGGAGGGTGAAAGAATTCCTGCAGTGTTGTAAGGAAACAGAAAATATGTGGCTGTATGACCCTTAATGGAACCTGTAGCCACCAGATCCTGTTCCTGCCCTGAGGCTGATTGTTTTAGTAGCAAACACCAAGACCAAGAATTCAAAAGCACAGGAGAGTGATTGATAAAATATAATCATTATGAGTGATTGGATTTAAGGCTTCTTAATGAAGACTAAAAAACTATTTTAAAGTGTATTAATAATTAATTAAACTAGTACATGCCCATACTACAGTTATCTGGTCTGCTTGTACTGTTGACAAAGTGATATACTTACTCACTATGAAAAAAGTAATAAACAGTGCTGTTTATACAAACAGAAGATAAATAGGGATCAGATTTTTTAAGTGTCCTTTTTTTTTTTTAGCTTCGCTACTATAAAAATGTCATTTTAATCTATTCTCAGATGGTGACATCAAAATGTACTACTGTGAAAAGGTCCTGGGAAAAAAAGACATCTATTTCTTTTTATTTTACTGGGAACGTGGAAAAAATACGTGATTCAATTTACAGAAACATGCATGTAAACAAGCATATAAGACAAAAAAATCTGAGTTTGTACAATTCTATCGATAAAAGTCATCCATCTTTATATTTCTTAAGTACGTGGCTTTCAGATACTATTCATCTGTAGACAGTTTGTCTTTCTCTAATAGGCTGTTCCAATGCCAGCATGTTATCTAAAGATTACTCATTTACGGTGGACAGTAAAGCAGCTGAGGATTGGTTCCTCCCATAGTTTTACAGTTGTTTTGCTTTTACCAAGTTTATAGTGGTTTTCCACTTCTAAGTATTGTTATATTTCTATCATGATTGTTTAGGCATGCATCGCATGCTTGACAAGCAAGGATATATATTTTAGATGTTATAAATGTCTCTTTGTGTTCCTCTTCCTATCCCTGTGTAAAGCACTTGGATGTGTAGTGACGCAATAAAGTGAAAACTACACATAAATTTGACTCGAAATTCCACTAAAGAAAATTCTGTGTTTTTGCAACAGGCTGCTAGTACAAAGTGCCTAAAGGTCGAATTTATGTCTAGAAACACTGGTTCCTTAGGTGTCTTGTTTATGTTTGAATGATCTTTAGGTCATTATGAAGTGATTTATCTGCAATAAAATCCTCTGAAAATGGTCAGGTGCAAGGACTAGATTGGCTGCCTTTTCCCTCATTTTCAATGTCCACGGAAAAATTTGAATGACCTCCAAAGATCCTAGAGAAATATTGCTCCAAATCATTTTAGCAAAAATCAAGGCTGGTTCAACAGAAGCAAATGATAAAGAAATGAGGGGGTGGCTCAAGACTTGCACAGTGCATCATATATATATATAATAAAATCAAGCTTTGTGGATATAAATTACTCTTCTGTCATGAAATTAAAATCATACAATGCTTCATAAGAGTTATAAGGGTATAAATGCTAAAAATGGGACATTTTAGCCCATTGCTAGATGGTTTCAGGGCATAAATAATATCAGACATAATTATCTGATGTAGATAAATATTGGCATAATATAACTCCTTATCATATAGAAGTTTAAAGACATTATCTGCTGGGAAAATACCTCAAAATCATTTATTACAATGATGCAGGATTTACCTTAATAGCCATATAAAACTTGAGAAGTGGTAGCTATGATAGGAAAAATATTTTATAACGTAATATTTTGTTATAAGTGAATATTTTTAATATTTTCAGAGTAGCACTAAACCTTCAACTCCTATACTGCTATAACCCACAGGGACCGTAACTTTGGTTGTGCAGCTTACGTCCAAACCAAAATAAATTACTCAGTCAATACAACACAGACTGGTAAATATCTAATAACCACATCTCTTACATCCCCATAGAATTCAGTCTCACCTGCCATTCTGTGTGCCGTTGCTTTCTGAGTCCAAACAGTGAGGAGAGCTGTGCCACGGGCCATGTCACAGCTCGCCACAACCACACTTTGGTTCCCACTCTAGAGTGGGCCATGCTCCGTCTCCACTTTATGCTATTACAAAATTCCCCAAATCCCATTCAGTTCCCCCGGGATCTTTACTCATCTTGGAAAGGAAGCGACGATGGAGGGGGGAAACAGGGGAAAAGGTCCAGAGGGAGAAACTTGGAGTGAGTACGAAAGCCACTTATGTGGCACTGCTAACCCTTTCACTATGTGCAGGAATGCAATTCATATCTATGTGAAAAAATGTTGGGCTACCAAAGACAGCACAGTGCGCCCGGACGGCAGCAAGCAATGAAAGCCCAATAGCTCTGAATGACAGTGATCTATCAACTGCTGGTTTATTTTATCTACAACTCTGGACGAAGATCATTTAATTTCATGTTATTTACCAATCAAATAATTACGTTTTTAAGATACTCTTACACTTAGTTATGGAAATAATTTACTGCTGAAGCAGGAAATCACTGACAGCAAACGAGATACAAAAACTGTGAACAGCAATAAAAACCTCACTGTAAAGGCGCTCCACAGTGGTTCTGCCACATTCGCTGTAGTTTTATCATTAGCACTGTACAGAGGGAAAGCAACCCCCCCCCGACATGTACATACACACCACAGACAGACAGACAGTTATGATAATCCTTAATTTAAATATACAGTTCCCCTTCCGTTGATGACTGCAGACAGTAAATAGGGATGTTTGGCTTAAAATGTTTATATTTGTCTTGTGTCTGTGTGTGTGTGTCTGTGTGTGTGTGTGTGCACCATGTTTAGATATCTTTGTGAGGACCAAAGATTGGAATGCTACTACACTTGTGGGGAGCGACGGTCCCTTATGGGGACAAAATGCCTGTTCCCACTAGTTTGAGACTCAAAATGTGCTTTTAGTGTGAGGGTTGCAGTTAGGTTGTAGTTAGGTTTAGGCTAAGTGTTAAGGTTGGGCTTAAGCGTTATATCAATTAGATGTCCTCACTAAGATATGAAAACAAGTGTGTGTCTCAGAGATTTGGACAACAGGTCAAAGAGGAAATCTAGTAAATACCAATGTCTCATTTTAAAATTCTTTTTATATTACATTTTGTCTTTGGCGAATGAGGATTATCCCGTGAAGTAACCCACGGGCAACAAGAGCAGCTATGACATCAACTAAAAACAAGACTTTCCTCAGATTTGATTTGTTCTGCATTGTTTCTGTGTGTATGCAACTCATCCTGTAAGCAAACCGTCAAACTTGTGGAAAACATCTACATGGAGATGCCGATGTGCACTTTGAAGAAGCATCTCTAACTTTCTGTTAAAATATCACATTCAGACTAAATAAATATACATTTGCTGGGAATAGCAGTTGAACAATTGTAACATGCACTGTTATATAGTTACAAATATCCAAACTTCTGTCTCCAGATGATGAATATTTAATTGATAAATCGATAATCAGAATATTTGCATATTAGATTCTTGTTGACTGTCACCTAATTAATTATTCGACTTACTGTTGCAGCTCTTCCCATAGCTCTATTTTAATCTGTCCTTGAGATATTTACAAGTTTAAAATCGAGCCCTCACCTCCAACTCCAATGACTTCTATCATGTCGTCATTACTGAGAATACCTAGTTTACGGTCTCGCCCAATAAAACTTGCAATCCCATGTAACCTGATCCTCCGACAGTTTTACCATCTTACCTTGTAGCTGCTGCTGCTCCAGGGCCAGCGTCTCCAGCGTGTAATTGCAGAACTCTAGATTCTCCAAGGCCTGGACGCGGGCTGTCTCATCCTGCTCCTCCTCCTCCAGCATTGCCCTGAGTTCCTCCGCCGTGTGTGCGTAAGCCTCCATGTCGCGTTCCACTTCTTGTAGCCGTAGCAACAGCTGTTGCCTTTCCTCCTCCTCTTCCTCCCTCTGTGTCTGAGTCTCTAGCTCCATCTCTCCATCTCTCTCCAGCTCTTGCTCTGCCTCAAGCTGACACTGGATCTCATGTTCCTGGGCAGCTTCAGGGTCGCCCTGCTCAACCTGGCCTCCCGTTGTTTGGTCGAGGAGGTTTGCAGCCGGCTCGTCAGGGGTGTAAAAGATGGGTGTGTTGATGAGGGAGTTGCCGGTTGGAGGAGTAGTGCGATTCTGTCTCGGGCACCGGGGAGGAGGGCGTGGAGCCGGGCGAGTCGGTTTGTACGCAGCTGGAGCTGGTGGGCGCGTGGCTCTGGGACGAGGAGGCGGAGGGCGGAGGGTTCTGCGTCTTTCCAAAGAGTGAGAGTCAGACTGCAGGAGGTGGGACACAGGAGAGTGTGAGGAGCCTCGAATGATATCCCTTTCGTCTTTGTAGTCCACGATAGAAAAGTGCCGTGAGATATGGGGCTGATTGCTCAAGCTTTTCTCAAATTCAAAGAGCTGCTGTGACAGCTTCGTCTCCAGGTCACTGGTCGAACTTGCCAAGGTTTCTAAGGTTACGGATGAAGGCAGTAGCCCATTAGAGCGACGTGTCATCTGTTGGTTACGCAGGCGGATCTCAGAGCTCATCATATCAGCATCGCTGGCACTTGCATGGCGAGTTAGCCTCTTATACTTTTGGCCCTCCACACTGTTTAATACCTGACCTCTGTTATTGATGGAGGCGTTCTTTCTTTGCTGCCTCTGGTAATATTTGCTGTCTTTAGACCACCCAGGTTGGGTGTTATGAAGTGTTAGGCTATGACTTAACCTGGGTTGTTGATGCTGATGGTTACCATTGGTAGAGGTAGGCAGATTTCTGCTAGTAGCTGGGCCAACGTGCTGCCTATGGCTATGTGGGGGAAAGTTAGGCCGTGGTGGCAGCCTGGGCCTTTCTGGAGTGGATTTCGGCCTCTGAGGCCCCCTTTGTGCTGGGGGGGCAGGTCTACGTGGCTGAGAGTCAGCCCTTTGACCACAGTCTGTCTGCCCTGCGTTACCAGTCTGAGCAACAGTACTTTGGTTTTCACATGCCCACCGGTGCTCCTCAGCCCTCTCAAAATAGTCCAGGTCCCACACTGTGTGATCCTCATACATGCTCCACTCTTTCTCTGGATCACTGGGACATAAAGGATCAGAGGTGTGTTCAGTATTGCTGACCTCCTTCTCTTCTTCCGGCTCAACAACACCCGTTTCTTCTGCAATTTTTTGAACATGCCCCTCTATTTTGACAAAGCGATGAGGAAAGATACCCCGCTGCCCTCGCACCTGTCCCTCCAGCCAACCATCTTCCAATGTGCCGACAATACGGATTCGATCCCCCACATCAAAGTCCAACTCGCCTGGTTCCATGGCTCGAAACTCATACAGTGCTACTCCATAGACTCCGCCCTCCTCTTCCTCCTGCTCTTCCTCTACTACTTTTTGTTCTTCTTCCTCTCTCAACGTTTCCTCCTCTTCTTCCATTCCTGCCTCCTCATTGCCCTCTTCAGCCTCAAAGGCATCCTCGTAGATGCATGGCTGAGGGTCTTTGTTCAAATACTGGGAGTCTACAGGTTCCTGAGGAGACCGAAGGGGACCTGATAGCTCCACAAACCCCTCTGGGAAGTTTCCCCTGCGGCCATCAAGTTCGCCCTGGAACCAGCCCGGCTCAGGCAGGCCTGTGATGATGATCACGTCCCCCTCACGGAAGTCCAGCTCCTCACTGAGCTGCGCATGGAGGCTCATAAGGGCCCGGGCTTGACCTAGAGCATAAGGTGGGAGCTCTGACGCCTGGGCCTGGGCTGAGCGCTCAGACAGCTGCCGGGAACGGCACGAAAGGGTCAGCTCCTTCACACATGATGTCGGGAAGAGACCACGGGCACCCCAGGCATTACAGCCACGTTGCCAGATTTCTCCGAGGTCCACGGACCCTCCTGCCTCCCCAACTACCACATCACCTGAAGAGACAGAGAATAAAGAGGATTTAATTTAATCTGGATATTAATGAAAATAAGATTATTAAAGGACAGAGAGTTTCTGTTCTGTCACTTAAATGACTGTTGATAAGATACACATTAAGCACACAAGAGCTCATGCTAGTTCCCTAAATAAATCTACAGTAAAGATGTTGTCTATATTCTTACTATTCAACCAATTAAACAAGAGCTCTCCTGCTTGTGTGCGGCCATAAACTAAGAGCAATTTTATTGATATATAGTTACTTGTTTTTCTTCACTTTTTGCAGAACATTGATTTTTTTTTTCATGTTTTTGTGTGAAATCAAGTTGCTTGGCTCAAGTAAATTGCTTAATTGTAGCATTTTTAATAACCTGTTTTGGGTCTACACTGTCCCTAACATAGAACTGGAGAATCCGGGATTATGGGAATGTGGGTTGGATGGTGAGGAGTCATGGAGGTCACATTCCAAAGACCTGCAGCTCCACCTCCCATTGTGTCTGGGACCAAAACTGGCACACAGCCATCCTGACCGTGGAAATCATACTGGAAATGAACGCTTCAACTCTCGGATGGCCAGTAATGACTGTTTCCTATGTGTCCTCTACTATTTATGACAATACAAACATACACTGCACTGCACAAGTGACTACGGCTGATAATGGGCTATGATAAGAATCGAAGGCAAACACAATGATAAGTATGTAGGGATAATAAAAGAAAGCTGGGTGAATTATTAACTAATTATCTGCTACAGTTGGATTCAAATGCTTCAGCACGACCAGCAGTGATCAGCTACATGAAGTAAAAAAATTCTGTTGTTTAAAATCAGTTGAATTCTGAAAATCGTGAAGATCTTTCTTGTCATCACATGAATACTCACACACAACAAAACTGCCATCTCTCAGTAGTACACAGTAATTAAGTAAATAAGGAATTTGAATAGGAACTGATCATATAAAAAGAACAAGGAAAATAAAAACTGATCAAATAAGTCAGAGTATGAAGAACAGTGTGGTAAGATCACACAACAGAACATGGAAAAAAGGGTATTTTTTTTGTGTAGTCGCATGGGTTTTTACTGTTCTATAGCAACTCCCAGGGTGAAAGGTCACTTAATTCAACTACTTCTAAGGCTACTGCTACTACTAGCACTAATAACATTAAAAGTATGAAAAGTGTTACCAATATAAAAGATCTGTGCAAACATCTGTGCTGTCTGCCTGAGAGTGTTGCAAGTGACAAATCGTAAAAAAAGAAGAAAAAAAACACCACAATGAGAAACAGAAACATGCAGAGAAAACAAAAAAAATCATCATCTAGGGACGTTGGTTTAAATTTTGCCAATGAGGACATCTAGTGGCCAGTTCTGGAAATCAGCTTTGTGTTTTTATCATTTAAGCCCATCTCTTTTCTTTAAGTACATACAGCAGCTACCATCAAAAAATACCTGCTGGTTTTATGTTATATGAATAAAATTGGACATATTTAGTAATATTTCACTGGGCCTTGATCTTTGAGCATTGTGAATAAGAATGATCCGATCATGCTTACATGCAGAAAAGCACAATGAGCTGAATAGAGATACAATCTCTAAAGGCTGTATTGAGTTTCATATCTTTATTCTTTGTGCAAAATGGATGGACTACATTGACGGATGAATGCTTGTAACATATTGATATACATTAAGGTGGGGAAAAATGTACCCCAGCAACAAGGAATACTGTTATCTGATTGGCTGGTAGGTCGCTAATCCGCAAGAGCTATGACCTCCGTAGAGAAATGTAAGACTCCCCCATTCATTTCTGTCTAATATACTGAAATTAGAATCCACCAACTTAATATGCCTTTACACCTTAGTACAGCTTTAACCTTAATGTATACATGGAGTTCATACCTACCAGTCAATCAGATAACAGATTTTGAATTTCAAAATTCAAAATCTCATGGTAGGAATCTCAAAATTTTGATTTAATAACTTGAAATTTTGAGATAACTTAAACATTCTGACACAAAATCAGTTTACCTGAGTACTGCGACATCAACAAGTAGTGTTAAGCTAAGTGAGAAAACATGATTTGTTAGTATTATATGTAGCACTGTTTGCAACAAGTGTGTTAAGTCACAACAAGTTCAAAATCGCCTTTTTAAAGTATCAGACGACAAACCAAAAGCAGTCATTCACACTTTTGCTATTATGTTACAAGTCAGCACCGGCTGTGTGTGAGAGAGCATGCAGTATGTTCGTACCTCTCTTCAGGGACAGATTTCCTGGCTCTGCTGAGCTGAAATCATTAATGCACACATACAGTCTGTCTCCAGGCTTGGTGCTGGGAATGGTGACCTCTTCCACAAAGGTGCTGGGGAACTGACCTGAAGGAACAGATGTGAACATCATCGGTAAATTCATTAAAGACATCTCCTACAAATGCCTGAAATGTCAGGCAGTGACAACACCTTCCTGAATAATTCTTCTCTTTAGGGGTTGCCACAGCAGATCATGTGCCCCCAAATGTCCAAACCACCTCAGCCTTGCCTCTCCAACTTTGTCTCCAATCCACTCAACCTGAGCTGTCCCTACCTTTCCATCCCGCTCGCCCCAATGAAAAATCTTCACATCATCAGCTCAGCCTCCGGTCTTTTTGTCAGTGCCATCGTCTCCAAACCATCACACCAGATCTCACTACCAAACCTTCCCTTTCACTCTTGCTGCTATCCTTCTGGCACCCCATGAGCGCCTCATCTCCACCCACTCCAACCTCCTTCACCTCTCGTGTGTGCATTCCATTGCTCTGGATGGCTGACCCCACATATTTAAACTCATCTATCTTCACTACCTCTGTTCCCTGCAGCTTTGCTGTAACACCCATCTCACTTTTTTTTGTTGGCATTTTGCACACGTGTACAAAATATCAACAAATCCCATTTTCAGGATCAGCTGAACAAGCTATTGTTGACTTCCCCTCTGCATGAGCAGCGGTGTTTGACTGTTCGGCTTCTCTCACACATTAACACAGATCACTTCAGATCCAGGTTTACTTCTGGAACTCGAATTGATTAAGGTGAGGAGGTTTCCTGGTCAGAAGCTGCAGGATAAAGGGAACTCGCTAGCTGTGCATTCATCTGCACTATTCTCACACTGATGTATTGTGCTGCAAACCAGTCACAGAATTTGTGTTGTGCTCTTGTAGGTTAAACACTGTGTAATACCCAGTTTGGCTGGACACACAGGAAAGTTCAGGCATGTGTCAAAACAGATGATCACAAATAATCATTGCTACTTGATTATTTCCAGACTAGTTAATAATTTAAACCTCTCTGTTTCACCCTCATCAGTCATGAAAGTGTTAAGTTACAAACAGAAGAAAGGAGGATCATGTGCATGAGTGTGTGAATGTCAAAATAGCAATAAGTCACTAAAATTCCATGTAGCTTGTTTCCATGTTTAGTAACTCTTAGTAGGTGTCTCTATTTATCTTTATGGAAACCTTTATTCATGCAGGTCCCTCAACAGTAATAACGAAAACGGTCACTTTACCTGTAACGCCATCTTTGTTGCCGAGCAACCAGAACTCATCCACGACACTGAGCACCTCGATGACATCGCCAGTAAATAGTGGTAGCTCCTCGGAGACGCTGGGGAGAAACTCAAACACAGCGCGCACCACAGATCCTGCTTCCATTACTCATAACCTGCAGAGGCAGACAGAGAGATTTGAAAGGTCACTCTCAAACTAGTCCATGTACAACTTCAATTAAAAGGGTGATTCATTTAAAAAAAAAAAAAAAAAAGATCTACAGCCTCTGGGAGAGAGCTAGCCTTGGTGAAATAACAGCAAATGAAAGGGGAAGCGAGAGCGTGAGAAACCATCAATAGAAAGGAGACAGACAAGAAAGAGAAAGAGAAAAAGAAAAAGAAAAAGAGAGCCTCCATTTAGGAAGGCTGAAGGACATTCCTCCTCTATTCTCCTCTTTCTTTGACTTCTCCTGAGGAAATAAACATTGCAAAGGAAAGCAACAGCAGCTCAAACGGCACACTCCTTCCTTCGACTGGACGCTGTGTATCACAGAAATATGCAAACAGATTTTCTAGTGAAGCCAGTGAAAACCTGGATATGAGTCACAAGTTTAAGCTACTGTTTTTGTTTTGGGTATAATGCAGTGAACCTAGCATTTTACATGTTCTACATCACATCGACATAAAGCTTCACTCATCAGGCCTCAAATGATTAAAGATTTTGACATAATTATTATCATAATACTCTAATAAATAACCAAGCAGAAACCTCAATGGGAAAGAAACAAAATCACTGCGAAGGTTCCAAAACATCCCTCTGAGATTTTTTTCCCATATTGACATGACAGCATCACACAGTAGCTGCAGATTTGTTATCTGCACATCCATGATCGTAATCTCGTTTCACCAAATTCTAAAGGTGCTCTGTTGGATTGAGATTTAGTGGCGCTGTCATGTTTAAGAAACCAGTCTGAGGTTATTTAGTCTCTGTGACATGGTTCACTGAAGCCTTAAAGGGATGGACACCAAAAATACTCAGACAGGCATTTAATTGATGTTCAGCTGATACTAAGGGGATACTACACCAGTATAATAACTGGGTCAAATTTAACCAATTCAGCAATTATGTCTAATCGTCTCAACCTATGGTTGAAAAAGCACAACACACAGTGTTTGGATAATTAAATGCATGGATGAATGCATTTACAGCTTCTCTGTAACTGGTATATAATGAATTGTACTTCAGGTCACAGAGCATCAATATTCACATTTGTATTCTGTAGCAGACTTTTTCCAATTATCAGTAAAATGAGCAAATACCCAAAACATCCAAAGCCTTGTGTATCATTATCTGGAGACAGTCAGACTAACCACAGGTGGGGATAGACAGGCTGAAGGAGACTGGAAATGAGAGAAGAGGGCTGCAGTTTGTCACAGTGAAAGGGGTCTCTGTCTCTGAAAGGGGGGGGACAAGACCGTATCCCAGTTCTGTGCCACTGTCTCTGGAGAGAGATGCGGTCCAGATTATCCTGGATGTGGCGACGAGGGGAATAAAGGAGCAGATGACCAGCTGTTAAAAAAACAGAGGTTTCCTAAGCAACCGCGTCTATGGGCGTGTTCGGGTTATTGTCTCTTACACTGTTAAGGTTAACCAACACTGTTTTGCGTAACAAACATAACTGGTGCTCTCTGTGTGGCAGATCGTGAACTCAACACCGCTCAGCCATAAAGACCTCAATGAAACCTAAGCAGAGGCTGCAACTAATGAAAGCCAAAGGGAGAGGTCCAACCAGAGGCTTAAAACGGTGCAGGCAATGAAAAACAAATGGGCCGTTTAATCATTTATAAAGAACACTATGTTGTTCGGTGCTTATTATTATTTGTGCAGTAAACAGGCCACAGTAGTTCTAAAGAGAATGAGGAAGTAACCCAGATGACTCAAAAATCAGGCATACCTCATACAACAACACACCTATACATTCAAAGGCCATTTCTGGTGAACCACACAACCTCTGGCTGAGTTACAACATCAATCCAGGACTCCGTAGTCTACTCACAACTACAGGCCAGTGGCCACTCTTCAGTGTTGATGATGTGCACATCCTGGACAGGGAGGAACGCTGGTTTGAGCGCGGAGTCAAGGAGGCCATTCACGTGAAAAGGAAAAGTCCATCTCTGAATGAGGAGGGGGCCATCTTCCAATGCTGTGACTGCAGCCATTCCCCAACTCTATGTGAATGGTACTCATTGGTTGGTCATGACAATTTGCATATTAATGATCATGAAACTGACCGCTCGGCCCATTGTTAGCCAGCGGTGCTAGGGTCAGCCATTATGCAAATGTGCTGTTTATGGGGTTTGGGAAAATTGCAGTCAGCTGAGACTACATTAGTCATTTGGTTGAGTGACGAAATGTTTCTCCCACTGAAATCACACGAACAGATCGAGCTTCTGTGAACACTGCAGTCCCTGCTCTCTGTCTGTGTCACATCTGTATAAAAAGCTACGCGTACACACAAACAGAGGCCACAGATGACAGCTGCATTCACGCAACATTCAGCATCACGTTTCAGCAGTGCTGCAAATGAGTGAACTTAGTTTTTGTGTTTCTGAATTTAATTGTGGTCAAACAATTAGAGTATGTAACCGCCAACATCACTCCCTCTCATTAATCACTCTCTAGTTTGCTTGGTCACTGCTGCTGGCTCAGACGAAGAGTCCTGTCTTGAAAGAAATCTTTACAAAGAGCGATGAACAATTTAAATATCAAATTACTCATACAGTCTATACAAATATTCATTTTTTCTTGCTTTTTGAGTAAAAGAAAATATTAACGTCAGTAAGGATTTAAATATTTCTTTCATCAAGACCCGCTGTATCATTTAAGCGTTTCCTTAACTTCTTAAGCAGCATATATCGCCTCATAACCCCTGAAAAGACAGGACAACAGCAGCTGCATCTTCAACATCACAAGGATTAGACATGCCCTGACACGCACCTCTGAGGAATGGTTTCCATGAAACAATGAATGATACTGATCTATCGCACTCACAGCCTGATAGGCTGGGAGTAAATAAGACCAGTTCCTGTAAACAAATACAGACTGAATTTTGTGTCTGGTGAGTCAGAAATGAATAAATAAGAATTTATTTCCCTCCTAGAGTAAATGACACTAAATCATTAAAGGTAAGAGAGGTTTAAAAAAAGTTCTCAATGACACAGAACAAGAGTAGTCAAGCTAGTCACAAATGAAAACAATGCAAACTCAACTCAAACTTCGAACTTCAGTCGTTGAAGCGCTTTACAAAACACAAGTGAAACTATGAACCCACACCCAGCAGGGTTTTACAAAGCTCAGCCACTTCTGGCTGGTTTGTTACGTACAGTTGTGGTGTACAAAGTGTCCAATCCATTCTGATTGTGCTGAAACCTCCAAACCAGAAGTTGAAACAAAGCAGTCTGCTATTAAAACTCAAGATAAAATGGGTTGATGGTTTGGCATGTGTTCACGGTGTGAGAGTTTAAGTGTTTGCACTCGTGAGCAGTTTGCTCCTGGTTTGCTTAACGATAAATCATGAATCATGAAATATAAAACAAGTGTTTTGTAAACATTGAGCAAATTTCCCGTAATTTCTTTTTTTTTAAAAATCACCCAATGTGAAACACATGGGCGATCTTACCAGCAAAAGTCGTATTTGTTTATGTTAATGATATTCAAAGTCACATTATGCTGCTCAAATTGCATCTCCAACTGGGAGGAAAAAAGGTGATATTTACTCCTCGGTCTCTTAATCTTCAACCAGCCTGGTCTTGTCCATCATCGCAGCAAAGCTAACAACCAACACCCAGAAAGCCAAACCTCTTTCCTGCCACGGGTAAGTGGGATCTTGGATCTTTTTTGAAGTTAATCCTCAGATCCACGTCCAGCCAGACAAGCTTCTTAGTTTTATTTATGGGTACGTCAGTGTGTCAGCGGCCCCTGCCGCTTTTTCCACCGTGCCCTGGCAGATGAAAAAAGCTGCCTTCAGGTAGAAGTTTTCCAGCAGTACAGCAGAAGCATATAGCAACTGACCACAGTCTGAATGAAATTTGAAGCAGTTCACATAAAAATAAGCTTTTATGTATATCACACAGAAATTCCACTCCTGAAATGCTGTTGATAAGAAATATAAATGGTTGTGCCGTCGCTAAACGCAGTACTAAATATTTCACGCAAGTAGCACTGTGAATATTTACTACATTAATGAATATTATAACGATGCTTGAGCATGACTACAATCTTGTTTATTGGCTCTGTTACAGGTAAAAAGGTTGCATGAAGCACACAAGAAAGAAATTTTGTACAGTTCTGGGAGGTCGACACATTTCTTCACAGCCGTCCTCTTTGTGTCACTTCACAAGTCTTCACATTCCAAAAAATACCCTGTGTTGCTTTAGGCGAGGGAGCTGACGGTGCATGCATGATGCAACGCACTGATCAGTATTTTCATACTGATGCAAAGCAGCATTGCACAGAGTTTACAAGCAAGTTGGCAGTTTAACACTGGCTAATGTGTGATCCAAGTGCAGCGGCTATTTGTGTTGTCATATGCAAATCTGTCAGGTTATAGTTAAAAAGGTTCAGGGCTCCAGTTCCTAGGAAAAAAAGGTTTAAGCCAAAATCAAATATCTTATTAACTTCAGATATTAGAAGCAAGAAAATAAATCTATCCCTCTATCTATCTATGTGTGTGTGTCTTAGGGCTGCCACAAACGATTATTTTGATAGTCGACTAGTCACCGATTATTTTTGCGATTAGTCGACTAATCAGATCATCATCCATTGGACGTACAGCTTATTGCACCAGCAGCATCTGGTCTTATATAACTATCATTAGCTTACAGCTTGAAGTGTTTGTGCTAACTAAAAATAAAGACAAGATGGTAGTTTATTAATTTTTAATGAAATTTGCAGATTGTTTCGGTGAAGTTTAATAAACTCCTTGCTTTCTAAAATATAACAGGACACCGGAGTATATTCTCCAGCATCTCACACTTCTGATAATCAGCTGTCTGCTTGACAGTTTTAGCTGTGCAAAAACTATACCTTTAATCTCAGCCAAACCGATTTACTCAGGAACAAATAAAATACTGAAAAAAGCCAAACAATAACATTTAAGTTATCTAAGTGACTTATATATATGTTTAACCTGACTAGCGAAAGACGGCAGTGGGTTTGAAAACGATTTGCCGGGAGTCCGGTGTTCTCACGGCTCTAGTTAGCCTTGCCCCCGCCTAGCTAACGAGCTAGTGGGTAACAGACGTCTCCGAAAACGTCGGAGCGCTTTTGAAAATATGTGGTGTCTTGATAAACTGAGCAGATATTTGAGGTTTACACAGCTACATTCTCGCCTGAAAATATGTTAAACGTTTATTTTGTGACCCAGAAAGAATAATAAGAGTAAAGTTAAAACTAACTAGCTGCCGCCATTGTTGACAACTGCGCTGGGCTGCGCTATGAATTCTGGGACACAGCTTCTTCTTCTTCGGGGTTTAACGGCAGCTGGCATCCTTGGACATGCAGTGCTGCCATCTTCTGTTTCAGTCCGTTATTACACTCTTAAATCCTACTACTCATTCCTGCGTCCTTTGTGATCTTACAAAGCTTCAAACGATGCGTCGACTATTAAATTAGTCGTCGACGATTTTAATAGTCGACATAATCGTGACTAGTCGACTAATCGTGGCAGCCCTAGTGTCAATCAATATCAACACAACAGTCCCCAGACATGCAATATTGCAAACTTTAGAGTAGAAAGAGTGAAATACCACGACAACTACTACATTTAACCTTTTTTTTATACAGATAGTCCCACTGAGATTCAATGTCTTATTTACAAGAGAGTTCTGTTTCAGACACGCATAATAAAATAATAATAAATAAACTGATAAAATCAAACTATTCCAGAAGTGGAAAACTTTGTTGATTGCATAACATGCCTCTAACACCTTAATTAGGCCCAACTTTCAATTTGTCTTATTCCTTTAAACACCTATAAATAAGCAACAGATTTACTAAGGAAACAAAATTACTGTGTGGCAGAAAGCAGTGGAAAATTCTGTAGGCATTCTGACAATGCACACGTTTTTTAATCAAATGCAGCCAGTTCATTTCAGCCATCATCATCAGTGCAGTTCACAAAGATCAGTGCAAAAGCAGGTCACAAATTACTACATCTGATGAGGTTACAAGTAAACAACTCACAATAACAGTACTCAGCTGAATAACTTCAACACAGTTGTAGTTATTACACACAGGTCCACTGTATAAACCTACATATATCTGCCTATTACACCCAACCTGTTGGATGTGTAGAATAAAACCTTAAAACATAATCTGCAATCAGATCCTGGGCGAGTTTTGGTGAATGAACTTACTGTTGATGTGTCACGTGAATAAATGTGTGAGTTGTTTTAAGTCTTAAAGCATTTGTTAAAGTCAAAGAAAGGAATCTTACTCATAGTCAGCTATGGGCAACTAAAAGGGGGTAAATGAAAGTGATGTTGCAGAGCTCTGTGTGTATGCACTCGTAAATAAAGATGCTGCTAAATACAGACAGAGCAAACACAGAGGCTTTTGTACTTTCTGAAGTTTTCATTATAGACCGCTCTGTAGAAAAGTGAACTGAAACCTGAAACATTGCGAACGACTCTGCTCGCTGTAAAAAAGTAACTTTGCTGCTTGTAATATAACCATGGATTAAATGCTTCTTGCATGCGGGAACTATTCTCCATCCCTCCACTTTACTTTCTGCTCTGTTAAAATACCAGAACATTGGAGCGTCCACACAGGTAGCAACCACGAACAGGATAAAAGGTGGACTTGATGACTGCTACATCATCCACTGGTTTCTGAAATTTCGTTCTAAAGCAAGATTAGCATTTTAAAACACATAAGAGCTGTACAAAGTAAACATTGAGGTGGCTTCTAGGTTAAAAAAACAAAAGACCAGCAGAAGGCGATTGCTGTGATTGCCATCTCTGGTCCTACTGAAGTCTATGAGAAAACAGGTTACCGTCTCAACCTCTGTAACCACTTTCCTGTTGAGTTTATGGGCTCATTCACACATTTTTGGGTTATATTGAACAAAATATTGAAAATGAGAAAATTATTTCTATTTTTAAAATCTTGGTCGCACCATGTTTTTAACTCGGGTTTTTCCTGAGTTACAAAACCAGATACTCACTGGGTAAAAACTTGTCCGTCACAAGTAAGGAGCCAATGAGCGTACAGTTTCAGTCAGACCTGCCTTTCTCACCACATCCGTTATTATTGTAGCCAACATGGTGATGACAGAAACGCTCATCTCGAGGGTTCAAAACAGGATTTCAGACACCAATAAGCGACGTGGCAGTAGCTACATCCATCTTTTATACTTTCTGTGGAAACTAAAGCAAAGCTTTGATAAAGCACTAACAGCACTGAGCTATCAACCTGTGCTAATCATCATTATTACACAAATAAAATCAATTATATTAATATCAGTATTAGTGTTTTTGATATAATTAGTTAAGAAATATGGAAAACATAACATATATTCCCATATATAATATAAGGCAAAACTTCTTGAAGCTCTCAATTAGGGCTGGGCCATATCATACCGTTCACGGTAATACTGTTATAATGTTGGGCAACGATAATATGGGTAAAACACGCGTGTGCAGTGCCTTTGTTTTCATACACACATGGCAGAAAAAGCATGGCAGCGATGCAGAATGAGAAGGGCGAAAGCGGATCGTTGAATGAAACGGATGAACCAGAATTGGTTTGTAAAAATGCTCCAACTTCAGTGGTGTGGGACTGGTTTGGCTTTCGTCCGTCAGATACACAACAAAGCACTATTTTTGGTAGAGCATGCTAGCGGGCCGTCGTTATTACCGTGTTTTTTGGAAAATATGGCACACTTTTTCTGAAAATCGACAGTGCCCCTTATAATCCCGTGTGCCTTATGTATGAATTCTGGTTGTGTTTACTGACCTCGAAACGATTTTATGTGGAACACGGCCCTTGAAAATCTGTCAAATGTTTCAGTACGACTTTGCTAAGCTACGAAGCCACACCGCTTGATGGATTGTCGGAGCATTACGACTACCGTAGGCAGGAGCCTCGCGGAGTGATACGTACTGTGCTTCAACATAATTTTACCGTATTGTGTGTGTATAACCTCTTTTTAAATTTTGCGGATATTATACATGGTCATGCTGAGGATATGTCAGCCAATTTCCACTGGAAATGCCTTTTGGTTAAACTGTCAGCAAGGATTTGCATTTGCACTGTTAAATTTCTGTATAACTTTAAAGCACATAAAACAGCTGCTTGTTTAAGTGAAAATACATTGATGGGGGTTTTTGCTCCAATAAAGTTGTGGAGTTGTAAAGTATTTTGTCTAGTGTCAATTATATCGTCAGTTATATCGTTATCGCAAATGTTTTCAAATGTATATCGTGATAAATATCTTTGGTCATATCGCCCTGCCTCAGTCACAATAAGCCCCAGCTGTACTATAAAAACACTCCCCAGCCGGCCTGTTTGGTGTCATCTCAGCTAATTATTGCTCATTTTACTCATCAGGCCAGTGTCATATTTTCACCAAAAACAGCAGACCACTCATCCCAACAATGAAAAACACAGAAAGAATGCCGGGATACTCCTTTATTATGTTCCCTCAGTTTCAAATACCAAAACAACAACACATTTAACATGTCTAATAATCAACATGCTGGTCGTTTCTTCCCCCCGACTTTGTAAAAGAATAACGCACTTCAAGATGTCAGTGACTCATCCTGACTCACAACACAGAGAGCTGAGGATTATTTTTCCTGGATCTGAATGAAAGAAAAATAAAACAAGAGTGAAAAAACAAAGTCGCGTCAGGGGGGGGAAAGGCATGTCCGGAGAAAATAATTTCAACCAAAAAGACAGGAGACCTGTGCTGGATGGTAACAGATTACATTTTAACTTTAGAAAATACCCACAACAAAACCCACAGAAAGCTAGAAGCCATCGACACGTGTTCTTTTTATTATGCGTTCATTAATGATATTGACTGTAACGTGTTAGGCGTTAACCCAAAGCAATAAAATGCCTCTTTGTAAAGTACAAGGGCCATTTCACAGAGTGGAAGATCCTCACTGAAGACCTCATCTTTCCATTATGATTTATGAGGTCTTGATAAGCACTTGGACTTGCATTAAAGCTTAATATCAGGTTTATATACATCTTCACAGTAAACACAACAGTACATAATGATTATTTCAGGGAGAATGAAACAGCTTCATTGGGACTAGCGTGTGTCACTTGGCACCGTCCTGTAGAAAGTAACAGGATTACGACAGACAGCTAAGTCAACAGCTGACACACACACACACACACACAGTGTAAACATACACACACTTCACAGCTGACACGTCGCACAATGAACCTACTGTCTGACCTGGGACATGGCCCTGAAACGTCTTCACCTTTTAGTAAACTCTGTCTGTCTGCATGTGTTTAAGAAAAATAGATTAACACAATTTAATTCTTTATGGTTTTTTTCCGTTTGTTTCATTTTTTTAAGAGAAATGTCAGTAATATAACTAAAAGTAATATTGAGCATGTCGGAGACAAAATTTGATTTGTAAATAACGCACTGAGGTATGTGGCGTTTAGAATAGAGGATGAAGGACGCATGTTTTTATCTGTTCCAGAGGCGCGCTTCCTCCCGGTTATGACTTACTGGGAGAAAAAAATGAGCGTTGGTCGATTTACAACCATCAAGCTAACAACAAGCTCTTAATGAGCTAAACCTCAAAACTCAAGACAAGATTAATGCTGTCTTTTGGATTAAAGCTGTGGCATCCACTCACTAATAAAAACCAGCATTTGCTGTTGTCTAGAGTTCGGAAAAGCCATAACTGAAAATGATTGCATGTTTTTTCATTCTGGAGATCAAACAGTGAGTTGATTGTTCAGGAACCAATCAGCAAAGGAATCACTAATGAGAACAAAACTGTGTAGCTGCAGCTGTTACGCTCCATAACTGCTTTTTAACGACGCGAAAGGTGTTCAACGCGTTCTTACAACTACATCAGTTCATCCGTCTTTGCCACTGCTGCGTGGCATCTCGAGTTTTTCCCTGCACACAGGTATCCTCCAGCTGAAGCAGTGACTCAGTGTGAGACCACAGTGGAGGAAGTGGGATCTGCTGACTGCCTGTATCTTTTATTTGAACGAACTCTGATGCCAACAATAAAGCCGCTGCCTCATTATCTACGTGCCTTCCAGGACAGGGCTTGCACTGACGCGTGACCTCTGTGCCATTCATCCTATTCAGACATATTAAAGTGGCAGGCTGGCACGTGCCTGTGCAACCCACAAACGCACACTAACGCACTGTTAGAATCCTCTGGAGTTGGCTGGGCGTCTTTTCATTGAGTTTGTTTACCGGGGACTCTGGCTGTGCAGCAGTGCAGCGTGCTTCCATCCAGAATGCTGAGTCCAGCGAAACACATTCACCCCGAAACAGCATAATCAAAGCAGGTGGACTGTTCTAGATATTTAAAAAAAGAAATACTGGGACATCTGCTGTCTCGCTTTTGGCCATCTGGTCTTTCAGCACATAGGATGGAGGGAGAGAAAGAGATGGCCTGACAGTTGTCAACACAAGTCATGTGGTTTTATGGCCATGTGTTTATAGAGTGAATGGCTCTCAGGCCTCCTGTGGGGTGATGACATGACCAATTGAGATATCAGTGGAGTTTTATTTTAAACAAACAAAGACCGGAAGCAGAGCGTAAACATGGGATTATTTAGTTTACGATATTATAATGATTGATGGTCTAATCTATGTTATATTCCATGTCTGCTTTATAAAATATCAGTCATAAAAATGTCTGAAAAATTAAAAAAAAAATGTCAAAGTACAAAAATATAATGTTTGCTGATTGTTTTTCTAGCAGTCAACTTATGCACATGCATGCATAAAAAGCAGCTCGCATTGCTCTAAACAACAAATAAAAAGGGCACAGAAGAAATAGGAGCGCAGCCTTGCTTTACAATGCATTTCATCCAGATGAGGCAGCACTTCCATGGCCTCAGCCAGCTGCATGTAGAGAACACATCTGGCGAGCTGATTCAAATGACCGCAGATGCCAAATTCTTGTTTAAATATTTGGCGGACCCATGTTGCTCTACTCAGACATGTGAGCAGGCCCCAGTGACTACACAGAGAAAAACGGCAAAAGCATCCAAACCTACTAGACAGCATGTTAACATGCCAACTTTGCATATCAGTACAAACAATTTCTACAGTAGAAAAAAAACTCTTCCTTTTACTTCTAATCATACTCAAGTTAAGTGTAAAGGGTGAAGTAATATACAAGGCATCATGTAACGTAAGTATTTTGGACACATAAATACAAGAACAGAATGATAATGGTAACAATATGACAGAGCCAACTAGATTTTCACTAGTCTAATACAGAGGCCTAGATACTGGTTGGCAACCACCGTCAAAAAATGTATATTCCGTGATGCAAGGAGGTATATGCTGTGCACAGAAACATCTTGTAATCTTGCTTTGATCATTAGATCGCAGCGGTCACCATTAGCTTGCACGGAAAGCACCAAAAAAAGCAAACATTATGCCTCACTGTTACCACCAACACATTTCTAAAGGTGCAACTTTTACTTTGAAGGCAAATATTCAAAGATTCCACTTTGAGTCGCACTTTCTCAAGTTTAAATACTGCTCGGCTACTAGTTCACGAGTGTTTGCTGACAAGTCAGTGTTTGCCATGCAAACTACAGGCAGCTGTGGCAACGACTGCTAACGACTGTCAGTAACCTACACCGGCCACTCATGGTTGGTGATTAATCGTTAACAGATGTTTGGAGGGTATCTCCGATACCGACGTAATGTTCAGGAAGAAGAAAGTCACTAAGCTATTTCTGAAAATGTAACAAACTGATTTAAACTGAAAATGCCTTTAAACTATAATTATTGGAATTAACCATCATGGTGTCACCAACTTGTTTTTAGAAAACAAATGTGATTAGATTGAAACTAGTCATTGAGACCTTGAAATAATTAGGGAAGGTGTCTCCCGAGGTATAGAATTAAGTGAGTATGTCATAGGTCCCCCCTGGCCTTTAAAACAAATGCAGGCACTTCTCCACCTCCTGAAGCCATGTCATTATTTTATAGATCTTCTGCAGTTTACTCCTGGAGACCTGTGCATTATGCTGTTTATCTTAAACATATCATATCTGTCTGAGGACTGTAAAATTACAGTATTACGCAAAAATATCCTCTGGTTAGCAAAACATACTGCAATACAAAGCAGCTCTTACTTGCTTTCTTTCCTAACAGTTAACTGGGTCATGGTAAGACAAGCCCATCTATGGTGCTTTTCATATCAGTCATCTTCCACACCTATGTTTTCCAGCAGTGCAGCCAACCCAGTCTTGTTTATAAATCCTCTAGATACCAAAATCTTCTGCAGTCAATTATTTTGGACACAATGACAATTAGTATTTCACTTATTTACTTGATTTCAAATGCCCATTATGGGGCTGGTAAGGTTAAAGCTATGAGGAAAGTTCAAGTAACATTGCAAGTGTTGCTGCTGAATGTAGGGAAAAACCCTGGGTGGAAACACTCTTTTTTGGCTCATCCATAGAGCCAGATCCACCTCCACCTCCACATTTTCATTGAGTTTGCTTTCCTGCATCTCTGCAGCTTAGCCAGCGCACAAACATTCCACAAGGGAATGCAGTTATTTTTCAGACTCCACTTCATCCTGACTACTTTTTTCTTTCCTCCCATGACTCACTCCACTCACATAGTTGTCCTTCCATTCCTTTCTAAAGCCTACACGTGTTGAATATCAATGGCTTGCATGACACACACACACACACACAGGGTGGAACTGTTCGTTTGCATAAACATTTCCACACTGAGCAGCACAGCTCAGACGACTGCACTCAGAGAGCCGAGGCCTCGTTGTCATAGATACAAGAGATGTGTTTGGATGGCAGAGGGTTTTTCCTGAGAGGACCCCAGAGGTACCCGAGGATATGCCGCACCCTTAAAACATGGATGACTCCTAATAGCTTGCATATGAGCTGTTACATAACATGTCTTTCCTCAGGGATCAAACCATGACGTGCCAGCAGAAAAATTATAAATTCATGGAGGGTGAAACCTTTCACATGTTCTCTCCAAACTTTTACACAATTCGGGGTGAACTGAGGACACTGCGAGAGACTTCCAAGATGGCGATTTCTAGCCTTCTTTAACGCGTTTTCCTTACGGGGCTTGATGTTTGTTAATTATATCTTGGGATAACTTTTACTGGGACTGGCCTGGAATCATCTGGGCACAAAACTGAAATACCAGCCTTGTAGGAATTTGGCACAAATTCTGCCAAAAACACTGAAGCGTGAACCACACCTATCTTTAAATCACTGTGCAATGACAAGAAGATATTTGAGAAAAATGAACATGGTTGCATGAAACAGGATGTAAAAGCTCAACAAAGCTAACGATGAGTCATAGAAAGAAAAAGTACAAGATGTAGCTTTACTCAGAAGTAAAGTAAAGGTCTATAATTGTAATGTCTGCCAGCTATCAAACTGAGCAAATCACTCAGCCTTGGTGAAGTTTTGAGTTTCTTTTGTTTAGTCTATCACATTACAAGTAAGAAAAACTTCTGTCAGTCTCTCCGCCTCGGTGACTGTCCCAACTTGTCTGTTAGATTTAAGCTTTTTTGTCAACAATGTGTCTTATTGTGCCAACATAACTGGCTCGTATGAACACGAGCAGGCCTTAATTTACTTAGTTCCCTCTTCCAAAACATGCATGCTTAAGTTCTTCCTTTGGACACTTCACTTTTTTTTTTTTTACCGGTACATCAAGTCCAAAATAACTAACCGTTCTCATCATTAAGCCAACCAAACCAAAACTGTGCTGCCAACAAAGACTGCGAGCGATGCTGTCATTGTTAAGGTGTGGGAAATACCTTGTCTTGGAAGTGATGGAATACTTTGTAATCGGAAGAAAAAATGGAATTCCCCATGCTTTCTTAAGTTACTTTTACTTTTGCTACTTGTCCTTCGGGATACTGTGCAGCAGCTGTTGAGTGCATTTTATTGTTTGTAACAATCATAATAATGTATAACATTTGTGCTGCGTGTAATACAAGCAAACTGAGTCAAACATCTCAGGTTTCTTTGCTGATATAGGATCGTGCTGCCAGTATTAATAATTTAGTGTGCAGGAAGTTTCTGTGCATCCAAAATTGTGACTGGATGGTAAACACAAAAAGAGGGCAAGATAACAGAAACAGATACCTAAAATTTCATTAAAGCTAGTAACTTTTTGATTTCAGTTGGATTACAATGTTTGACAGATGTGTGTCACTGCCAAAGCAGTGCGATTGCTAACCATGAGGGTATAATACAGAAACTGAAGCAAAGACTACAGATACTCTGACTGACTGCCAGTCGATGGTGTGAGTCTACATGTGCACATGACTTTACTACTGTGTTAAAAATGTCAAAAGTGCAAAACCGAAATAACATAACCATTTTTGTTGCTTATGCTCATGCAGATATGGAGCAGAATAAAACCACAAACACCAAAGATGGCGATAAACGAAGATTCAAACATCACCAACCCAGCAGAGCGAATCCATGTTGATAAGTTAGTCTGCACGGTCAAAGTAAATACATACATTGTCCTGCAAGAGACATGCAGAAATAAATGGTGCACAAGAGGGAACTAGTTAATCTATCACTCTACCCATTAACTCACTGTAAAAGCATGCACATCAGGAAATAGACACATTAAAATTGAAAGTACAGTTACGCTCTTGTAAACACTCTTTGCTTATTCATAAATGTAAATATTCTGTTTGTTAAGCAGTTAGTGGGATGTATATGTACAGAACTGATCTCCAATGACAAACCCACCATGGGGCCCAAAGAGTGTATAAAAGTTGATACAACCTCCGACCCTAAAGTCAATGTGAAAGTGCCAGGAGTGACCAGTTGAGGCGACTCTTCTGGTTGCAAAATGAAGTCAGTTTGTATACAAATCTGTCACGAACCTCCTTATGATCTCAGTAAACACTCTCCTAATGAGTTCATGATCTCAATTACCAATTTAACTCAACATGAGGCTCTATTCGTACATTATGCTGTAGGTTGTAGCTACCCTGTAAAGAACGGGTCATGTCCGTATCAGCACGCAGTGTCTTCAGTTTCTCATCCAGATCCAACTCTTTACTTGTTCACTATTTAGTTGTACACAAAATGCTAAGGAGCCGCTTGCTTAGTTTTTCTTTACTTTCAACTTTCTTCTTCACAAGGGGTCGCCATAGAAGAAGCGCCATGTGTTTTTACACCAGCTTCCCCACCTGATGCAATCTCCAGGAATTAGGTGAATGTGTTAACCATCACACTATTGGGCTCTCTTTATTTCGGTAAGGTTTGTAAAAAAAATGAACAGATTAGCTACGCATTTGCAACAATATTGATACAAACAGTGCCATCCTCAAGTATCACGGGTGCAGATAGGCAGGCACACAGCCCCTCCCCTCA
Source organism: Aulonocara stuartgranti (assembly GCF_965226115.1). Lineage (NCBI taxonomy): Eukaryota > Metazoa > Chordata > Actinopteri > Cichliformes > Cichlidae > Aulonocara > Aulonocara stuartgranti. Next base: position 13,737,319 of record NC_138959.1, on the reverse strand, counting down.
CTAGCAGCTGAACACATGAACAATTCACAGCACTAAACAGCTCTTTCTGGGGTACTTCGAAAGGTCAGTAAAGCTCTGTTTCAAAAACACTTGGGTATTTTACTGTAACTTGGCTGTTGCACAGGTTAACACCAGCTGTTTAACCATTAGCAATTACCCAATAGCCACATTAGCCATCTGTTAGTATTATACAAAACTGACTAGCAGCTATGTATAATAATAAAACAATAATGTAAATGTTGGAGACAGGCAGCAATCAAACCTCAACACTCCTACCTATCAGTAACGTCTACAGACAGCATTAATTTACCAAAAACAAAAAATGTTTGTGTTGAAAATATGTTACGTTTCTTTTGAAGTCCAGAAAAATCTACCAGCTAGAATTTAGCATCTAGACAGAAACAGCAGCAGCCTACTTTACCAACTCTATTTGAGTAACGTCAACAAAAAACATGGTGCCAAGTCACAAGAAACACAGCACTACCTCAAACCAGATAAAAAATATTCTCACACTTTACACTTAACGTTACTATATATTATTTTTTCATTACATCAGACAACTAAAAAGTGTGCTATGATGTTACTGGGGGGTTTTTTTGTTTACGACCTTAATTTTTTGTTCTCAGTTTACCCTGTTATCATCTTGAAAACAGTACTGAGAATCAAGTGTTTTCCTGTGAAGGAAAGCTTTTGTTACAGAAAAAGCTATTGTTTAGTGGACTATTGTTATTCTGTCTGCAGAGAAAGTGGCAGAGAAAGCTACATGTTCATGGTAAATTACTAGGATGGTAATAAACAATGACCAGATCGGTTTCCTTTTTAAATATAACCCTAAAACACCTCATTTATGTGAAATAACAATATCATATTTTTTGTTAACTTGAAAACTGGTATCATGACTGGTCCACCATATACAGCACTGTTTGTCTCGCGCTCAGATCTGATTATTTCTAAGTTATCAAACTTTTATCCACAAAGATATCTGCAAAGTTACATTATTGCCATTATATACATATCGATAAATGACCAATATCGCTAATCTCGGAAGTATGTGATGTAACATTGAAGATCCCGTGCACTTACGTCAGACCACAATGTCGCCTGCGGTTCTCGTTTTGAGGACATCTGTTTACAAAATCACAATGTGTGTGATGACTTCATTGAAAGATCAAGAAGAAATCCCCCTTCACTTTAACGCTAGTCAAGAGTTGGGGGGTAAATCACTAATGCTATATCCTCTGAGGTGATGGAAACACGGTTGTGTGTGTGTGTGTGTGTGTGTGTGCTGATCTCGCTCACATGGCATAACAACTGACAGCGACGACCACAGGTGACAGACAGACAGCGGGGGGATTATTTAGTCTGCAGCACCTGTGTTTACTGCCATCACTCATTCAGCTCACGTCAGTAGTCCGCTGGAGTAATAGCTGCGTATTAACACACCGTAGGACGTGTCTGCGGACTGTCATGTATGGGGTACACCCCAAAAGTGCCGCTATTAGAGCGCACACTTCAATGAACAAATTGTAAAAGTCTCAGGTCTAGTAGAGAAAAAACTGATGTCGTGGCTATAGACAAAAAACCGCGTATTTCTATGTAACTGAACCCCGGTGCTTATAAACTTCGACTGGCACCGTGTAGCAGTCAACGTTTGACTTTCAATGCGCTTTGCTTACCTTTTGGGACCAGGCCGTTAGATCCACTCAGACTAGATACCCAACTTCTCGAGCCTGGTGATGTGGTGCGGTGTTGGCGGAGTTGCCCTTCTCCACGACACCGCAACTTTTTAACAGCTACGCGTCCCACAGCCTCGGAGCTGTGCGCCGAGTCATTATTTCCTAGAAGAGCTGTGTGGTTTTGTTTGCGAAAGGCATTAAAACATGTTGACACGCAAGAAGCGGTCCGGCTGTGGTCCTCTGCGGGTGTCGATGTAATCAGCTGTCATCACATTAGCCACGAGAAGAGCCGAGCTGCTCTGCGCCTCTCCTCTCCATGCTTACACACTTTCAACGCCACCCACTTTTCCCGAACAGACCCGCGGCTGGCTCGGCTGATGCCTGACTGAAAAGATTTGAGCAACCTGGCTACTTTTACTCTAGCTTTATATGAAGTTTTTCAAAAGTAGTGTTAGAAGAGTATGTATGTGTGCACTGTTATTTATTCAAAAATGAATAGATTAGTATATACGTGATAACTACTGGGGCCTGTTTCAGTGCAGAAGCCCATTAGCTTACGTTATGCTATCGCATACACATCTTGATATTTTTACTCCTAAAATCAGCTAAAGTAGCTTGGCATGACTCATATTTCAAATATTTATAATTTAGCAGCCCCTAGGTTAATCCACTGTATAAAGCAACCTTAGAAACTTGGCTTAAAATGGTGCTTTTAGGCCAAGTTTCTTGTGATTGGTTACTCTTCCAAAACAGAAGGTTTAAACAGTACATGGGTGCAGCTGGTTATTCGCTGTCTTTGACATCATATAGGAGAAAAAAATTGCAGGAAACTCAATGTTTGAGGAGCCTGAATATTCTAACTTCATGATCCGAAATTTGGGGCCTTTTTATCATTTGCATCCAGTATTGTATTTTATTACTCTCTATATGTCTCTAGATCACTGAAAATTACTTCGACCTGGGCCATTTTTACATATGACACATTATTATTAGACAAGAACAGAGAGCATCCAGTTTTGTTCTGTTTTTTCAGTTATCAGTCAACTGGCTGATTACAGTTTTTCAAATGTAATCCACTAGAGTGGCTCTCTAAATTTTAAAATCTTTAATTCTGTTTAATTTCAGGGTCTTCTTGGACTAGCATAGTCAATATTTTTGTAAACCATGTATCCAAATGTTAGAATTTGCTGCTTAACCTAGTCATTTTAATCAGCTTTAATAATACAGTCACATGTTGCTTGTAGAAGCCCTTTGAGAGACAGAACAAACCCGTTTACAAGCAGGGAATAAATATATACCAATGCTTTCTCGGTTCTTCAGTCTCATTTCACCACAGGTCAGCACTCGTTTGTACTGTGACGTTGACCCAAACCAAAAAAAAAAAGTGTTCACAGCAGTTTTAGGAAGTAACATCATCCCCAAGTTTGGAACTTGTGAGTTTCCGTCTTTCTTTATTTGGTGACCGCACAAGTCATTTGACTGAAATTAATCCTGACTGTTGAGATTTTTTTCTTTAATGTGGTAAGTGTTTTGGGACTAGAAGTAAATGTAAAGAAGAAGAATTTAGTTTAATACAGCTTTCTGACACCCAGCAGGAAGGTGTCACTAGTATCCTCTTATGTGGCTGTCTTCTCAAACTGCAGCTCTTTCATTTGGAGTCATTAGGACGCTGAAATCTTTTTTTAGAGACAGAAAATCATAGTGGCCGCATGAGCAATTATATGTTGGGTAGATCTTTTCGCAGCCATGGTGTTGTGGTGTGAAATCAGTTTTTGCTGCCTCTGCAGTAATAACAGCTTCCTCATATGTGATCTTGTATATGCAGAACAATGGGAGGAAACAGTCAGTTGGATGCTTTAGCTTTGAGCAGAGGACACGGAAAAGGAAAAGATACAGGACCGGACACACTGTCGCCTACATTGAAATGGACTTAAACCAGCATAAACAGAAATGCTTACAGTTTTTGTTTATGCTGGTTTATTAAAAAGCACTATCACTGTGTTGGAACCCCTTTTGTGATCAGCATTGCTTTCATTTTTCATGGCAAAGATTCAACAAAATGTTTTGGAAAATTCTTCAGAGATTTTGGTTCATATTGATGTGATAGCATCACACGGTTGCTGTATGTGTGTCGGCTGCACATCCATGATGTGAATCTCCCATACACCACATCCCAAATGTGCTCTTTTGGCCTGAGATCTGGTGAGTACGCTGAACTCACTTTCTTCTTGCCATATTTTGTTTCTTGTCTTATTCAAGAAACCAGTTTGATCATACAGGAATGGACATCATCATCAACAATACTCAGGTGGACTGTGTTGTTTAAACAATGCTCATTTGGAGCTAATGGATCCAAAGCATACCAGAAAAATATCCCCAACACCATTACACCACTACCAGCAGCCTAAACTGTTGATACAAGACAGGATGGATCCATGCTTCCATGATGTTTACCTCAAGAATCATCACGTCAGACCAACTGTGGTGAGAAAATTTGCATCTTATCCTCATTGTCCTGTTCTTAGCCCACAGGAGTGGATGCCTATAGTTTTCTGCTGCTGTAGGCCATCTGGCCTTCTGCAAACCTTCTTTTGTAATGACTTGTAATTTGAGTTACTGTTGCCTTTCTATCAGGTCAAAGCAGTCTGGCCATAGTCCTCTGACATTAAATTAAATTCAACTTTTTAAAATCCAGTTTTATTTATATAATGCCAAATCCCAACAACAGTTGCCTCAAGGCACTTTATATTGTAAGGTAAAGACCCTATGATAAGACAAAGAAAATGGAGAAAAACAAAGAAAACCCCTATGACCCCCAGGAGCAAGTGCTTTGGTGACAGTGGGAAGAAAAAACTCCCTTTTAACAGGAAGAAACCTCCAGCAGAACCAGGCTCAGGGAGGGGCAGCCATCTGCTGCGACCAGTTGGGGGTGAGCAGATGAAAATAGGACAAAGGCATGCTGTGGAAGAGAGCCAGAGATGAATAATAACTAATAATTTAATGCAGAGAAGTGTATACAGACATAGTGAGTAAAAAAGGTGACTGAAGAAGAAACACTCAATGCATCATGGGAATGCAGCAGCCTACACCTATCGCAGCATAACTAAGGAAGGACAGGGTCACCTGATCCAACCATAACTATATGCAAGCCTAATCTTAAAGAGTGTCTGTCTGCTGAATCCAAACTAGAAGCTGATTCCACAAAAGATGGCCTGAAAGCTGAAGGCTCTGCCTCCCATTGTACTTTTAAACACTCTCGGAACCACAAGTAAGCCTGCAGTCTGAAAGTGAAGAGCTCTAATGGGGTGATACCGTACTATCATGTCATTAAGATAAGATAGCATCTGACTATTCAAGACCTTGTATGTGAGGAACAGGATTTTAAATTAAATTCTGAATTTAACAGGAAGCCAATATGAGAGAAAAGCTTTCTGTCTTTTAATCTCTGTCAGTACTCTGTTAAATCACCTTTCAGCTGGTTGTGCTATCTACATGCATAAATGCACAGAGTTGCTGCCATGTGATTAGCTGATGGATTGACTGTCTCCATCATCCTGACTCATTGAATGTGGATAAATCAGTGTGGGAGATGCCTGGACTGCTGGTGGGCTTCATTGACGCCACATTTAACCAGTCTACACAAGTGCAACCCCACGTGCACGCACACAAATGCATACTACAGCTGGGAACACTCCAGATCATTAACCACTTATGAATCGCCAGCTTTGTTTCTTTTCACAGTAGCCACTTTCATCCAAGGGCAAAATGTGGGTCTATTGTTGTCTTTCAATATTTTCCTGCCAGTTAAGCGTCACTACAATGGTTTGTGTGAAGAGAATACACTGGCTGTCACACAATCATCCGATTGTGTTGCCTCTGAGAAACATGAGCTATGGTGGTTGACTGGCCAAAAGAAAAGTTATTGTAGTTACCAGACTGATCCCTGAACTGATGGCAGTAAGGATGAATTAATGACTATTATGATTCAATTTTACCATAACAAAAGCTTTAATGTCACATGATAACGTCACATGATAATCTCAAGCAGGCAATAGTCATTTTTTGACTTCAGGATTATTGTGCAGTCGTGTGATGCCAGCACCATTTCATTTTTCTCTCTTCAGAAAATAAAAAGGGGAAATATCTGTTTTTTATTAAAACAATTAAAACAACACTCTTATTGAAGTTGGGTGATGAAATTTAACACATCAACTAAATCTACAAAGAACAGAAGAGATCAGAAGTTAAACACAAAGAAACACACGGATATGTGCGATTCTCTGTGCATTATCACTTACAAAATTTGTTGCTGAATTACAGTAATCTACTGTTTTTACTTTGTATTTAACTATTTATGGATTTCCTCATGTGTTTCTGTGGAAAGTCGGGGTCATAAATTCACAGAATGCCTGGTGAAGTACGCTTTCCCTCTTTCCTGTTTGTCAGAGAGAGGCTGTTGTGCTTGTTATGGAAATGACACAGAAAGGCAGATATCTGGAGCAGATAGATACACACACACACACACACACACACACACACACACACACACACACACACACTGAAAAGGTCAATTGTTAACAGCAAAAAAGAATTGAAGGTGAATTTTAGGCCCGCATAATAGATCCAGAGAAGCTGTCGAACCATAAATCATACATAGTTTCACTTTAGTTTCAACCTGCCTGAGGGAAACCTGTTGAAAGAGCAGGTTTGAGACTCCAGTTTGAAAAACACGTTTAGAGGTTTGTTCTCTGGTCAACAAAACATATCATAAAATTACACAACAATTTTTTGCCTACAAAATGTTATCATGAAATATGATGTCAGTGACGTTTATGTTTCCACCTAACGGGATCCTTTGCTGCCATCTGCAGGAAGTCGAGGCTCAGTCTTGTGACTTTAGCTTGTTGTGTATCATTTGTTTGAAGCACCACACTGATCAGCAGTTTGTTCATGTGTCTCAAATAGACAAACTTCAGTGAGTTATTATAGGACCAAATAAATAACAACAAGTCAGCACTATGATATGGCTCTACAACTATCAAAAACTAGTGTCTGAGAGCATCCTGCTGCCATACAAAAGGAAATTGTAACAACATTACATCACAGACATCTCAAATGTACTTATAACAGTGTTGTAATCTGTATGAAGATAAAACCCAAACATCTAAGCCACTAACTCTAAAGTGAGGGGATTTAACTTTTTGCCACGGTCCACATAAAGGCAGGAATAATTTTAGGTTATTCTTATTGTTAAGTTATTCTGAGGGACCATCATTACCCTGTAAGGAAACATTACTGTGCTGAGGGGATCGGTGTCTTTTAATGATAACAAATGGTGGGAACAAATGATGGGAACGAGGGCTCCCTGAATGAAGTTTGAACATGTGCTATGTGCGGTGACATCTGTGGGACAGTTTGGACCCATCTAAATCCTGTGTGAGGGAATATCTTTTGGAGTAAAAAAACAAAGGCGTCCTTTTGTTGAGAAATTCAATTCAACAGAAAGAATATGTAACTATTTGACTAAGTCCTGCTTTGTTTCTTATGCATCAGTGACATCTACTGTATGCACCCTGAAATGCACATTTTCCTATGTCCATATATTATTTCCATCACACACAGAAATAGTCCTAAAGAACCCAAATGAATAAATAAAATAAATATAAATAAATATTCATTTAAATAGATTAATCAGCTCTGTTCTTTAGCAAGACTCGCATGTATAATAAAACATAACTATGTGAGAAAGGAAAACAAATATTTTAGTTTGAGGAAAATTTTACAGTCTGTTGAGAAGAATTACAAATATAGATAAATAAATGAAGAAATGTGTAAATGTAAAAATGTAATAAAAATGGGAATATAAATTAAAACAGGAGTTAAAAGGGTAAATAAAGAATAAATAGAAATTTAGTATCATTTTGTATGTATTTTTATACTACCCTTTTTGTACTACCTATGTTACCTTTTTTGTTTTTACTGTTGCTAATTATTATTAAAATCCCAACTTCTAAAATAAATATTTTACTGAAATTCCTTATAAAGCTCCTTATAGGCACTTGCATACAAAAATAAATGATTAATACAGATTTATGTATTTTTTATTTATTTATTTTGCTGCAAGATGTAAAGTCAGATGACTGCAACTGCAGCAACAATTCCCTTTGATTGTTAGGGTACCTGGGTCGTTGACCCAGTGTTTTCAGTTTTGTACCTTTATTTGTGTTCTCGTCTTGGTTTATTACTGTGAAGGTTTTGGTTTCTGTTTTTCTGTTTTGGTTTCTGTTTTGTATTTTCCCCGGTCCTTCTTGGTTTATGATTTTGTAGTTCTTAAGTTTGGGTTTCCATACTCCCTCTGTTCTGTGTCTGCCATGCTCCCAGTCTCTGTTCCCTCTGTTGCAGTGTCTGCTTGTGAGTCCGTCTGTAAGTTCAGTCTGTGTTTCCTGTTTTACTTTGAAAGTCCGTATCTCATGTTAACGTGTCTGGTTTTGCTTCCTTTGACTTGTCAGCCTTGATTTGCCCCAGCTGTGTTTCCCTCCTGTCTCCCATTCTGTCTGTCTCTCCTTCTGTGTATTTAAGCCCTGTGTTTTCATTTGTCTGTGTCATAATCTACCCTCATCTTACTGTGTGTTCTATTGTCATTTTTCTTACTTTTGAGTTCACATTTTGACTCACTTGACATTGATTTTTTTTAAAAAGAATTGTTATTACCAAAAAAGGTAAATAATATTAACCTTTAAGATCAAGTCTAAAGGCCAATTAAGTATTTTATAATGTGAAAAAGGCAATTCTGTGAAATATTTTGAAATCATTAAATGCGAAATATTTAAAAATGAATGTCCATTTCAGCAAATCAGTGTATTAATATCTATTATATGCTTTAAATGTGTACCTGAGTACACGTTTTTTTTTTTAATTTCCCTGTTTTTCAGAGCAATAATCCAGCAATAATAAAGAAGTCTTAAATACAGATGGTAAAAACATTTCTTTAATTTCATTTTCACTTACCATCAAATTATTGTAATCAAAACCAAAAAAATATCCTTTACAAATACAGGCTAGCTGTGTTCATACAAATTAAAACTGTTGGATAAATACACCAGCCTTTCAACAGTTTCTTGATACAGAAAAACAAAACCCAAAAAGGAAATAGACGCTAGGACTACAAAGGTATGTTAAGGTTGTGTATCATTTACATAATTCATATGCGTATGCATGTGTATGTTTTTTGTACGAGCTCTTCTGTGTATTTGTTTATGACTGTGTGCCCTCTAAATGATTGTCCGTGCCTCATCTTGGGCCAAGCTTCAAGGGAGCTTTAGGAGATGAGAGGTTCCTCCTGCCGTGGTGCGGCTTCACCTTCAGGTTTTGTTTTGGTGCTGGTTTCAAGTAAAAATGAAGCTGTCAGGGACCAGATGGAATAAAAGGTGTGAGTTAGTTTATTTAGTAGACATAAAAACACAGACACCACACAATAACCTCAAGTTTGGTCAGACCAACCATACGAGCAGAAACCAACCTGTATGGCCTCAGCTGGTCCCACTGTGACAGTGCTGGTGAAAGGGAGGTAACCGGGTGCAGAGGCTGTTACAGTGTAAGTGCCTGGCAACAGAAGTCTGAAGTAGTCGCCATCAACTCCTGAAGGAGCACATGTAAGGAAAATTATGAGACTCGTACAGTCGCTGTATCTTAATTAAACATATTCCTGGAGTGCCACCAATATGTCGACAATGACGGTAGTTTTTTAACATAAAAAAATAATTCACACTAAATAAAGAAAGTTGTAGGTGCCAAATTGGAAACTGATTATGAACTACGCGATGCCATCATGCCAATATGGATCCTCTGAGGAATGTTTGCAGTACTTTGTTAAATATGTGGCATGAAGAATTAAAGTAGTTCTAAAGGCAAAAAAGGGGCTTATCCCTGTACTAGCGAGATGCACCTGTTGAACTGGCTGGTGAGTGTCTTGATAGGTGACTTTAATTTCTCTCACGTTGCATTTCCACCACTGACCAGTAGAGGATGACTTGCTCCGTTATATCTGTGCTTGACTTCCACACCGCACCATTAGATGCACTCGACTGTCCTTTTGCGTGTGAGGATTGAATGCACTTTTAAAATCTGGATATCATACTAAAATTTAGTTCATCGCTAAAAGTCTTGTCGAGATTGCGTCTTGTTTCATTCTGGTTTATTTCCAAAGGATCATATTTTTATGGAACTGAGACTCAAAGTCGACTTCTGGCTGCTCGAGGCATTCGATTCATGCAGAAGTTATTGTTAGTGCCTGCCATTAGTCATGCAGTATGTGTCCTTGTCTCATTTTGAAATGACAGACTGACACCGGATGTTATCAAACACTGGTCTTCTATTTCACTGGCTGGGACACTAGACAATCAGTCACTATAAATCCAGCTTCCACACCTATCAAGAAAAAAAAATAACAACCACATATACACCAAAAGTCCCTGTTACCTGCGGTCACGTCATGATTGATGCCAGCTACTGAGATCTCTGCTTTGCTGATGGGGTTGTTGTTTTCATCAAACACCATGCCTTTTATCCCATGATGCACCTGAGAAAAGACAAAACGTGTACATACTTCAAATATTGAAGTATATTTAATAAAATCTAAGGTTTGGAAATTGGATTCCTATCATCTGTTTGATGTGTAAAGCTGTCTGTAGTCTTAAGAACTTAAAAAAGGAAGGTGACTGGACCTCTTTAAGTTTTTTGAAGACATTTGACTTCATCCAGAAAGTTTCTTCAAAGCTTTCAGCACTTGCTCATGTTTATTAGCACATACGCTCAAAACCCTGAAACCTAAAGTCTGAAATACTGACTTAAAGTGATTTGATTGCATGTACAATTTGTTACAAAACTTTAGATTTAATGGAATCTGTTCAAATTAAATTTACTTTCTCAGTATACATTCAGTTTATACCAAACATATTTTCCCAAATGATTAATTATTTATACATTTCAGTTGCATTTTGCTCAAAATTATTGCTTAATGTTTACAAGAGAAAGATTATACTTGAATATACTTTAAATAATATGTTTTTTTTAAAGAAAATACTGTATGTGCTAATAAATACGAGTGAATATGAAGGAATCCTAAGCTACATTTCTACACCTCAGACTTAATTAACACTCCTTAGGCTCAGCAGTGTTCAGCAGCTAAAGAAAGACCAGAACAGCATCTGCAGGCCCAGTTTAGTTTGTTTAATTAGTGCTTTGCAAAAAATGTATGCAACTGGGGGCCCACCCTTACAGAAACATTATTAGTGGCAAAGCATCGCTTTTTGAATCTCAGTGGAATAAAGGACATGTTGTTGTCCTCAGACCACGGCCTTGTTCCGTCCTCGAAGAAGGTTAAAAGTCAGATTACTCATATTACACAGAATTTCACGCATCTAATTTTTTGGTCACTTTATCCCAGAGGCGACTGCCAATATTCACAAGACACCAGGGCAGCAGACTCACGACTCCTGGCAGTTGGGTTTTTATGTGTAATAGTGTGTATGTGTGGTGCATTGAGCTCCAATAAATTAAATACTCTTTCAGTATAACTCTGATTTGCCAAATTTCGTCATGTACAAACCTGTTCTAGGTATGAAACCAGCGCTTCCCGGTTGCCCAGCCATTCTCTCGGCAGTGCTGATGCCGGAGGAAACTTATCGCAGCTCAGCTCCAGAGTGATCTCGAAGCAGTTGGTGTACAAGTAGTTGAAGTCCTGCATGCCTGAAACACAGATAAATATTTTAGGAGGACAATAAATGTATTAATGTGGCTCTTCACTTTAGATTTCTAGGTCTTTGCAACAGGACACATTAGTTATATTTATAGATTCAAAGTGTTTTTTCCACCACGCTTTGCCTCTTGAGGAAGCTGTTCAAAATTGTAGGAGTATAAGTTGCTTTAAAAAAAAAAACCTTTTGTTTTTGGCTTTACAATATGGCTCCACTTTTCATCAAAAACAAATGTACAAGGAGCCAGAAGGGAGGGAAGGTTCATATGTAACCCCACAGACCCTGACATAACACTTGGAGCATAAAGACCTGGTAAAATAAACATAGCATGCTGCTTCTAAGTGAGACTCTGGGCGTTTTCAGTCAGTTCAAAAGCTCGCATGACTCAAGTGAAAAGCTCATCAGACTCACAGTGCTGAGGAGAAACCAGAGCAGCCTGGATCAGGACTTACGCATCAAAGAAATGGGGATTGTTATTGTTGCAGTTGCAGATTAACCGAGCTGAAACTGAATATATGCCCAGAGAGTTGGATAAACTTGGTATTTTTTAACTTCCAAGAATTCATTACTGTAACAGTGCATTACTGGAAGCTTTCATTAAAAAGCAGCACACAAGTTTTCCAGCCTTTAAGCGAACCATGAGAGGGTGAGGAGTTTAAGTTTCGTGCGAGCGCCTAAGGCTGTGTGACTCCTGAGAGGGTCTCTGCCAGCATGGAGGAGGAGGTTTAATTAATGCATATTTTCAGCTATAACAAGAAATTTCACAAAATTCAAAACTCTCTTCAAGCTTCAGTTCCATTTATAGAGAGTTTATGGGATTTTACACAAAAAAAAGAGCGGTGGGGAGGCCAGCTGAGCCGTATGATTCGTTTCAACCTCACTAAAAGGCGAGGTCCTCTCCACCTTAGTTAAAATTTAAAGGATCCTTTACTTAAAGAAAAAAAGGAATTGTCACCACTAAGGTTGCCTTGTAGACTTTAACCCTTTAAAGCCTGGACCATGAAATAAATAATTGCTAGAAAAATCAAATTAAAAAAAAAACGGAGTCAACTGAAAATGTTCAGGTCCACAGACTCCACTAAAAATAAAAAGTCTAAAGAAGAACTTTGAAAGACCTTCAGAAAGCTTGGAGAACTACTGCTCAAGGTCTGGCTTCCTGGAAGCAAAATATAAAGAAATTAGAGGTGACTCAAGACTTTTTCAGAGTGCTGCACACTGCCTGCTGATGGTGCGGATCGTATTGAATGGGTGCCTTTTACACCCCCTGTCCACCGCTCTACTGCTAGCTCGCAGTGTGCAAGAGGTAAGGGGGTTTAAGGCAAGCGCAGACCCAGTGCATGATGACACTGGAGAAGCCTTGCGAGCCAGTCAGTGCATTTCATTCATGCTGAAGGTAATGACAGCAGGAAGCCATCACTCAGATGGTCTTGTCTTTCTTTAGCAGGAGAATTACAGTGTTTGTTCCACAGCACATGTAAATTTTGCATGTAGGCAAGGAACAATGTGTTTTGTACATAGGATAGAGGACTGTGTGCTCGTGTGGCGGGGCATTTTTTCAGCTCATTTTTCATTGAAACTGATAATTTAGCTATTATCTTCTTTGGCTTTCAAATTCCAAAATGTCTGGGGGGTGTAATAGTTTATTTTCTAAGTAGCTGTTTATATTATGAGTTTGTACATACTGGAATGTTGGCAACCAGTACTTCTCTGGAAACCTAAGAGGTCAGGACAACAGTTAGTGTTGTTGGTGTTGAGCTACAGCACTAACTTTTGTGGTGCCAAAGCAGCATAATATAAATCCAGATGCAGACTCACTGGCCAAAAATAGATGTAAACAACGTGTAAATAATTTAGTTTCAATTACGATTAATTCAATTACGAAAGCCAGCCTCAGTAATAATTTAGAGACTGCTCCAAGTGAGTCTCTTGTGCTTTTACTATGCATTTCTGTTGTCTTCCCTTCTGCTCAGGAGAAGACGTTTTGCTCACCTTTGGACAACGAGTACCAGCTGGCCCCATTGGTGATCCCCTCATCAAAGTAGTCGCCACAGTTCCAGCCCTTGTGCATCCAGCCATGAGCGTATGAGTAGGTCCTCGCCAACTGTCATCACACACAAAAGGACACGGGCCCATTCATCCACGTGTTTTCATACCCACACAACAGGCAGTGACGGTATGAGATGTGTGTCACATCTGGAAATTTTAATCTGTCACGCACCTTTCTGAAGATCTTGTCATCAGGCGTGGCCGAATAGGTGGTCCGCCCTCGAATGCGGCCATCTCTCGACTTGTCGAAGGGGTAATTGGCCACCACGGCTCCTCCGTGAAGATTCGCTGACAGGATGAAGTTGTAGTTTTGCATCCATTTAATCACAGCCAAAGTCTCTGGTTGAACCTGGGGAGGATGAGAAGCAGGACATTTAAGATTTACTGTACTTGCAGGACCACGTGCATGCATCTTTATTCCAATTCCCCAAATGAAACAATCTAATCCCACTTGAGAACCTGTCAAAATGTCTCTAAATCATCAAATAAGTTATAATGCAGAATCCCATACAGTCCTTTACGTCACCTGAGATATTTCCCAAACAACATCAGCGGGTTGACATCTGGTTTTCTTTTCATCCAAAGCTGCTGGCTTCTCTGGTTGGCTGCTTATCTGGACAAACCCCGGTTTCCTCTGGCTTTGCCTTATGGACATATTTTCTCTCTGCCTTTCTTTTTTACTTAATCATTTTGCAAAAATGGTTAGAGTTTAAAGAATCTTCTACTTTGCTCAAGCACATTTAATGATTCACCTAGCTCCTCCTAAATGCATCAGGCATGGTTAGCTTCATGGTTAAAGAATACCAACCATTTCAGTTAATGATAAATTTAATGAGAATATACAAAATTCACAAACTGAAGCTGGACTTAGCAACAAAGGAGTGGAAACACAACAGTTACGTGTACATATAATTCATAATATGCAAACTGATTTAAAGGTTTTTGATCTTTTTGCTAATTAATTCATCAAATTCTGCATGAACGGGATCAGCCTCAGCCAGATGGCATCTCCATTGCATTGCTGCAGACCTTGAAATTCCACTTGGGGCTGCCATTTATTTTCTCTGTCAGCGTTAACTCTCCTCGCACTCTCAGAGCCATTTATCACGTTTGGAGACGAGGCGTAATACCTCTCCTTGAATATGGTATGTAGGACAATAAACACAGTCTGACTCTGTTCAAGAATAATCAAGCTGATCAGAGCCCAGTGACCTTGAACAGAGCAGCTGTAACCAAGAGGTCTGGCTCCCGTTTTGAACGCCGGCAGGAATTTATTATCGGTAGATCTTTATATATACTTGTGCATCCTTTGAAATAAGGGCTGTCACCGCGGTGTAGGGTTACACACGAAGGAACAGACACGGCCATATCGCAGAGCTCTACTAACAACAGAGGATACTACCCCATATTAAATGCAAAGAGAAGCAAATCAAACATTCTGGATCACTTATAGGATCACTGACAGTCTGAAGTTAGTTTTCACACTGGGTGAGGGATGTCCTCTGGAGGCCAGTCAAATGTCAGTGGATACTTTTGCAAAAGGAGCCTTGTTTTATGTCGGGCTCTTCTGGGACTCTGTAAATAAGGTATTTCTAAGAGAAATGAAAGTGAAACTTGGAAAATGTGCTGCCGCCCAGTTCTCAGTCTTA
This sequence comes from Aulonocara stuartgranti, assembly GCF_965226115.1. Classification (NCBI taxonomy): domain Eukaryota; kingdom Metazoa; phylum Chordata; class Actinopteri; order Cichliformes; family Cichlidae; genus Aulonocara; species Aulonocara stuartgranti. The sequence continues at coordinate 13,722,193 of NC_138959.1, read as the reverse complement.
TTTTAGCACATCTCAGTTTAGTCTTGCACTTGTTCCAGTGAAGAAAGTTTCATCACTTAGCTAAATTAGTAAAAGCTGCATTCTCGAGCCTGCAGGGCTTGAGGCTTTATGTGAGAATGTATTCCTGACCAGCATAAATAAAGCAGTTGTAAGACAAGCACAGTTACCCTTTTGTGTTTCTGCATCAGGAGACAGTCATATGTACAGACTCCCTGGCTCTCTGGTTTTGCAGTTAGAGGTTAAAAAATAAAATTTTCCACCTTTGCTTGGGAACAAAAGTGGTGTGGCGACAGGGAAAGAAAAAGAAAACTATACTGAAACCACCTCTCTGTAATGACATGCCCTGTCAAAACTGCTTAAAACACTGAAAAGAGTTATTTTGAGGGAAGAGAAATCAATCACGCATTCATTTTAAAGCACTGATATGACTTTCTTTGTTTCCTAAAGGATAATATTTACTCCTCATAAACTGAAATCAAGCACATTGCATGCTTGCAATCCACTTGGCAACTGGATTAAAGCCGAGATATCAAACTCATTCAAATTTTTCATTTCACAGACCATATACAGCTCACTTTGATTTTAACTGGACCAGTGAAACTTCCATTTCTGCCAGTATAAAGAAGTAAACTACACCTTTAATCCATGAGATATCTTAATATAGGACAAAGAAGAATTCACCTCAGTTTTTCTGACATGGTAACAAACATGCAACTGTATTAAATTAAAGAAATTCATCAGCACGACTCTGGTTTTAAATTATAAGAATTAAACGTGTAAATTACAGAAAAGGTTTCGGTAGCTCATTGCTCAGACTGTCCTGTAAATACAGAACAGACTATCACGACTAATTCAGAGAAAATGTTTAGTTTTTTTTTACTGTAGACCAACAGAAATGTCTATAGTTGATTGTGACTGTATTAGTGTAGCTAGCATCAATGTCCATGTGAAGGGCTTTATTAATAGGAAAAGCTGCAATTTAAAACTACAAAAATACAGTTAGAAGTCTCAAATTTACACCCTTGTCTTTGTCTGGGCATTTCTAGCCCCTGGGCCTTATGTTTGACACCCTGTCATAAAGCATACCCTGTTTCATTTTTCCCCCCTAATAAATAATTTACAAAGTGAACATGTTATATTTAATAAGACTTGACATAAGCAAGTGAGACCATAAATGCGTAAGGAAAACACTGAGGTCATAAACCAAATGAGGGTCATTTTCTCGTAGGCTTCTACCCACCTCTTGCCCTGTGACAGCTGAAATACCCCCGCCCCTCCTCCGCACGTGCACGTAAGTCGGTGAAGTTGAATTCTTTTTGGGACGCCCCATAAGAAGAAGGGTTTAAATGTATGTTTAAGACACTTCTACGAGGATTATATCCATCTTTTCTTTAGAGTCTATCACTAAATCTAGCTAAAGGTATTTTAATTTGGACGGTTCAAGATATAATCAACTTTAGGTTCATATTTCAGTTCTCAAAACATGAAGCTATCTAGCAGTTATAATAAAAACTGACTGTCCTTAAGAGGGAGGAATTTTATTTTTCAAGGAAACTATGAACAACAGTCCTACTGGAGGCTGCAGTTGAGACACCCCCAAGGATCTGACCTTAATAGTTAAAATGTACTTTTTGGCAGGCTAGTGGACTGTTTGACAGCACGCACTCTCATGTTACTCTCCACTGTTCATTTTACACTTCAGTGATCTGAAATAAGTACACATTGCGCTACAAAGGCCATTCAATCACCCAGAATAAAGCCAGGTCTCTCCCACAGCCAATCTGAACTCTGCTGCTTACGCCGAAACTCTGAGGCACATTTTTCTTCCTTAGTCTCAGTCACCGTGTAAGTGTGGCAGGTTTATATAGTGTCTATTCTATGTAGAGAGCATCTGTACTTTTATAGTGCAGACATAGCAATGTGCAGACAGTTTTGGGTAAAGTAGCAGCAAAGTGAGGAGTCAGCCAGTGCCTCAGGGTAACAGTTACACTCTGACGCTGCAGAGTGGCTCACTGTAACTTCTCATGATGGTGATGAAAACCAAAAAATGTTTAGCTGAGGCTCAAAGTCCTCATAAACAGTGCATATAGTTAATCACATGTTATGACCCAGAGAAGAAGAAGGCTGTTGGCGGGGGGTTGCTTCTTCTTCTTGGGGTGTTTTCTCAGCTCCAGCATCTAAAGAAATATGCAAACTAATATGACTTACCAACGCTTTTGTTCCAGTTTGTTCCAGTTTGCGGAGCTAGGTTGCCAGTTACCCCACCTGTTTCATATTTCAAAGACTCCAAATATGAATGAGGGCAACCACAGTGTCTATGCTAAGAGCCATAGCCTGCTATGTGCAAGATAAGCAAACAGGTCTAGGCTATACAGGCACGCAGAAAAAAGTCACAAAATGATACAGAGGACCGACCAAGGAGTCTCCTGAGTCTACTCACATTTAAATATATGGACTTTTTTATTATTTAGCTGAGACACAGCTGGCACTGGAATCTCATCCAGTGCAGATCTCATGAATTTGTTTATGTCAACAAAGTTAAAGCCAAGATAACCCAACTATGTTACAGCTGCTCATTATTCAGCTTCGCTCACACGCTCACACGAGCATGATAAATGCCCTCATCCATCCTCCTCCTCGCTCCCTCCTTCTCTCTCACCCACATATGCTCCGAGCCACACATACTTGCGTACACACATGGACACTTTAACACACACGTACACCCTCAAACGGTTTCAGTTGTATTCAGTTGTATTCAGTTGTATTCAGCAGAACTGACCTGATGCTCCCAGTTGTCCGGGAGGGGCAGGTGGTGGTTTCGTCCTTTGGTTTTCTCGTAGTAGTACATGAGCGCGTTCAGGTCCGGAAAGTCGCGGTTTAGATCGATTTCTCTGGCGTTCCCTCGACCCACTAGGTAACCGTTGAACTCCGGACCCTGTTGATGCACAGATCACAAAAAAAACATTTTTTTAAAACTGGTGAGTAATCTTGCTCTTTCCCACCAGAATGATTAAATGATCATATTTTGGCTTGTGACGTTAAGGTTTCCGGAGGTCAAGTTATGAGCTCCAATTTCTCGGAAGCAGTAAAACAAAGCTGAATTTATTATTCCCCAGTCCTCAGAGGCTATCTATAGAGCAACAACAGTCAAGTATTTTTCCCAAAACGGAGTTTTAAGACCGTGCAACAAATCCATGGTACTGAGTGTGCTAACAGCCGGACAGATAGACTGTCACAATCGATTAAAAGTACCCAAAGTCAAAGCACTTTAAGCAAAAAGCTCAAGTTCTCACTCTTAGGCAGTTTTTTTTTCTACTGCTGGATCTTAATGATGTCATACACCTGCTGTGGGCACAGAAGCCCCTCCTACCTGCTGTTATGCCTTCTGGATGCAAGGGACAGGCAATCAGAAGAAAGCTGGCTTAAAGGGAACAGCTTTTCCCCCTCAGTGAGCATGGTAAACAATACTCCAACTAAACATCGAATTAGTTAGCACTGTCATTGCAAGCATGTTAGGATGCTAACATTTCAGTTTAGTTAAAAGGTCTGTTTTGCTTAAATGCAGCGTCACAGGGGCATCACTAACTGTAGACTTGTTTTATTTTATGAGTGCCTTGAAATTTTCTTATTTGTTTGCATCTTTAGCTTGGACCTTTAATCTTAAATGTCACTATATGTTTTTATATATCAAGTAAAGCAAGGGGGCAATTTAAGAAGCTCTTTTTTGATTGGTTTGACTTTCTTCTGTATTTCAGTGTGAGACTTTCTAAGACTTTGCAAAAGAGCTGACTGACCTGTGTGTTGGTGTCTATAGCTTACATTTTCTGATAAGATTTCTTCTTGTTGTTGTTTTTTTCCCTAAAAGCTTGATCACAACATTGAGTCGCCAAGGATGCTTTAAAATGAAACTGCCTTGCCGTTTTTGAACAGATGCTGCTGCACCCAAACATCTGCTGACGCAACTAATTACAGTGCAGTATGTATGTGTCGTCTGAGTGGCAAAGAGAGGGACTGTCATGTGAAGCTGGTCGCTTCAGGACATATCATTAGCCAGCAAGAGACTGTGTGTGTATTTGTGTTGCAGCAGTCTGCGTGTGTATCAGTTGTTTCACGGCCCATAATTACCCCTGACACAAAGTTAGGGGCTTTCTTGGGAAGCTGATAGATGGGATTATTACAGACGCAAGCAAACGGTGGAGAAAAATCATCAACTACTGTTTGACTCGTAGTCGCTCGTCTTACACAAACACACACACACACACACACACACACACACACACACACACACACACACACACACACACACACACACACACACACACACACACGTATTTGTTTAAAAATCCTAAAAGATCAGATGGATTGAGCTGTGTGGCTCGCAGGTGTTTAGTTTCACTCAGGGACCTCAACATTTCTAATATTTCCACTGCCAAGAACAAAACCAAGGGAAAAGAAAATATAGATTTTTTTTTCTTCTTCTTTGCACGGGGGACGGTTTCTTTGAAAAAACACAGCCAGAGACGTCCCAGAGGGAGTTTTGTTTTGGCACGTCTAAGCCTAAAGCTCAAATTACCTGTCTGGCAGCCACCTCGTAGCCATCGGGGTTCATGGAAGGCAGGATGTGGATGCGCGTGTCGTGGATCAGCCTCACGATTCGCTGGTTTCTGTTTCGGTACTCCTCGCACAAGAACTGGGAGAACTTGATGAGAAGCTCACGCCCAAGCACCTCGTTGCCATGCATGTTGCCCACGTACTTGAACTCGGGCTCCACTGGGGAGGGAGTGGAGAAGCAGAGGGGGCATGAAGTTACGAAAAAAGCCACACAGAGCTGTCAAGTACCACATTTAAAACAGATGGCCTGAGGAAACACATGCAGGACGCCACAGTCGCAGAAATTTCTTGATAAGGATGTTCTTACAGACATAAGCTCTGGAAATTGTGCTGATTGAATTATCTGGATGAGTTATGTGTATTTGCCACCAATGTCTCAGCCTTGCTCTCTGTGCAGGGTTTCTTCCCCCTGAGGATCCCTTTATTAATCACTACTGAGGGAAGCAAAAAAACCCCAAGCACGGTTGCCAGAGGTCAGACTTATGACTTAACACTAGATACAAATTTGCGCTAAATTTGACACTAAAACCATCACATCAAAGAATAAGCGCTTGTGTTTTTTTTCGTCATTGATACTTTCAAATCTATCAGCGCCCTTCACTAATTGTTTCAGGCATCCAAATGGCATGCTGGGCATTGCAACTCCCCTCTTTTTCTTTAGCACAGTTCCAACTGGCCATGAGTTCACAAAACAGCGCTGGCTCCAGCATGTAGTTTAAAAAGAAAGAAAGAAAACCCACACACACTCATTCAGCAGTATGTGAAACGCATGAACTTCGTACAGAGTGCAGGAGGCTTGACCCAGACTACACCTCAGGTCACTCCCCCTTCATGAAGTGTTCAGTTCCTGTTTTTCACCCTCGGTCACCTTGCGACAGAACAGGCCTACATCCTTCAATTCTACTGAAGGAAGCTTCCGAGTATGCAAACACGCAGAAAAAAAGCAGGCTTGGCTGGAGCCAAAAAAACATTCCCTTCAGTTGTCAAGCTTTTTTTTTAAATGCAAGAATGGAAAAATCTTCCACAGCATTTCCTTGATATGACATTTTGGCCAATTTCCAATGCAAACATTGGATATAATCATACACTAGCTGCAAACTAAATACCTGAAGAGCTGATTCAGTGGTTTTTGTGGGAGTGTATTCAGGGTTAAATCCTTGATGACTCAAAGTGATTCTGTTTGTCATCTGCTACATTTTGTCAGTGGTCGGATGGCAAAGAAAAATCAAAATGAATCACAGATGTTGACTCGATTCTTTCACTTTCTTCTTTCTTTTCCTTTTTTTTTTGTTTTCACTTTTGAGTTTTCCTCAGTTTACAGCCAGTGATGTTCAAAGCACCCACTTCGGGATAATTTCACCTTTTCCTCCTCACTGTTAAGTCACACAGTGGTTCGGCTTCATAAAGGCAAAATCGAAAGCTTGAGACAAAACCGAAGCCTCTTGCAGACTCAGTCTCCTGCCAGCTCTTCTCATTGTGTGTGGCAAAAAGTACAAGACAGATGAGGAGCCAGTAGCACAGGTTGTGCATTCGAAATCTATCATAGATTAATATCATTTGCAGATGTTTATCAGCTTTTTTTGAGGAGTTGGGATTAAATTATTAAGCTGTTAAATTACTTCCATCCATCACGTTTTCTGCCAATTATCCACTTTGGGATAAAATGCAACATGAAATCATTGTACAGCATGTCACTGGGCTGTCAAACAACGGATCAGGTGTTACTTACATGCTTCGTGGTTGCCCGGGTTATCGCTGAACTCCAGGACATAGAGGTGGCGACCCTCCACACTGTGCCCGATGCTGTAAATGCGCGTGATGTAGGGGCATTCGCTCTGCACTGCAAACAGAGCTCGTACCATGTCCTCGTATTTGTGATGCTGGAAGTCTGAGCCCGACACCAGGAACCCCATCAGCCCCAGCAGGAGAGCACAGAGCCAGGGAAGAGTCCAGGGTTGCTGCATGGTCCCTTAGCCCAGGTTGTGCAGCGCAGGAGAGGCTGGTGAAGAGGCTGCCTGCAACTATGCAAACCACTCACAGGATTTCAGATGTATTCTCCTTCACACACCACACATACTGCTTGCTCCCTGCTTGCTCTTTTTCTTTCTTGTGCCCCTTCTTTTCTCCAGCTCTCTCTCTGCCTCCTCCCACATACAGTCCTCTCAGTGAAGAGCAAGTAAGGACAGCCCCCTGCTCCTTCTTTGTCTCACTCTCCTCCTCCAACAGCTGCTTCTCTCCCTCTCTCTTTCCCTTTGGGTGCTTGTCAAGTACATGCTACTTGCTTTATTAGGGGCTTCAAATGCTTCTGCTTTAAGTAGTTTGCCCCACAGCCCCCTGAGCTTTCGACACACACACTCTGAATTTCATTCTGCCTCTGAGACACTCATTTTCCATCCCTTTCTTTGTCTCTAACTCTTGTTCTGTGCTCCCTTCCTGGGAAAGAGGGGTTGTTTCCACGGCACTGCTTTCCCCAACCCCTGCAGCCCTCAATCATCCATTCATTAACTCTTAAGTCAACACACAACCCCTGCGTGTGCGTGCATGCACGTGTGAGTGTATGTGTGTGTGTGTACGTGCATGCACATGCGCTTGAAGTCCACAGATGAATGAGTGTGAAAGCTCTTTTGCAACCTTTAAACTGGCTTTTGTAGCTCTGTTTCCCCAAAGCACTAACACATAGAAAAACATACCAACACAGGCTCTTGCAAAAAGACTAAATGCTGCAGTTAAACTTCTAAAAGGCACAGGACGATACTGAGATGCATGCATCCCGTACAAACACACACACACACACACACACACACACACACACACACACACACACACTACGACTACTGCAGAGCGTGCAAGGGGTGCTGTCAATCAAGCCTGCTGGAGAAAAAAGGGAGCTTTTTCCTCGCAGAATGTTGTGCAACTGCTTGCAGAAGCTTAAAAAAATTGAGAGGGGAAAGCAAACGTGGGGCCAAGAGAAGAAGTAGCACATGGAAAGTTGAGCAACAGGAGGCTCGGGAAAAGGAAGGAAAAAGGTAACAAAGACAAAGAGAGGAAGAACCCGACAAGGATGGAGGGAAAAGCAGGAGAGAAAAAGATGTGGCTGAGTGACGGTGGACAAAAGTGGATGAAGGCAAAATGTGCTTTTCTGTTTAAGGCTTTTACATTCGCATGTGGCAGCAGTGGCTTTCTAATAAACAAGCTCAAGTGAATGAGACCAGTCCTCACTGTCTCTGCCAGTGATTGTATTTCTGCAGTTCCACTGTTTACATATGTTATGCCTCAAAGCTCTGATCCCGCTCGCCAGTCTCATTCACATCACGCTGCCAGGCCAAGTGTGCTCAGCTGTAACTGTCATTTGAGTCAAACAATCCAGCAAAAATCACCCCTCACCTAACCAGACACATCTGTCATCGCCACTTTTTATAACATCACGAAAACAAAAACTCCGTTTTTCAGTCCAGAAGTCAAAACATCCATAAAGTCATCGAAGTCAAGCGTGAAGTTTTACCTTGAGTGATTTTATAAACAACTGGGAATAGATAGGACTATTTGGGTTTTCTGATTTTAACAAAACCTGCAAACAGTCCCACTTTTCCTTTCCTAAAGATCTTTGCATCCCAACAAATTCAGTTCAGTGTTCATAACCATTCTTACTGCTAAAAGCCAAAATCTGACACTGTAGCTGCAAAATTGCATTTGTCTGACACAGCGCATAGATGCATCATTGACTCATTCAGATGCTTTCAGTGGCTCTAAAAAAATACATATTGCAAGGCTGACATCTGCTGGACATAGCTGGTACTACACAGAGTACCATTACAGTATTTCAACATCAGACTAAGAATTATAAGCTCCAGTTAAGTTTAAAATACCTTAGTTGAAGGAGCCGGCTGACGCATTAATACCAGCAAACCTGTCATGTGCATAAAGATCTGTCTTTCCTCATAAAAGCCTTTAAGAGCATACATGAGGGAGAACTCTTCAGTTCATTCAAAGTTAGTGCTTCTTAGGGACTTTAAAGGGAGAAGCAGAAACTAAATTATTTCGCTATGTCAGTCAGTCAGTCAGTTTGCTTCATTAGTTTTAAATGAATTTTTTTTCCAGAACAAACTAAATTCTTCTAATTTTGTTGCCTTTAAGTCGCCAAAGAAACATTTGTATTACTCACTTATGAAACAGTGGACATTTCTTCCAGTCCTGCACCCTGCACGCAATTGTTCAGACCTGCCAAAAAGGAGCACTGTGGTTTTTTCAGTCCTTACAGCTATTGTCCACTAGTGGGCAGCGTGCAGTCGGTGTACCTGACGTTCACGGGTATTACTCGGTAAATCCTAATTAAAAACATATGTTTAATATTTCCCACTGTGTTAAAAAAAACAAAAAAACAACCTTCATTTAAGCAGAAACCGATTTTTTTACGTTAAATAATAACATTTAGGCTTTAGATATATTTAATTTATTGGGTTTTTTCCTACGAAACTTACTTTATTAACAGTGTTTCAAAAACGTACTCCATTAATCTGACATATCAGATGACGAAACCTGCCCTTCGCCAACAGAAAACTTCCTAAAGTCGCAATTTTGGATGCTGCGCTTTCCCCGCCCACTATATTTAGTAGTATAATAATGAGAGCTCAGCATGGGGAGTAGAGGGGTGGCTCTGAGACATTTGACTCTATTTGGAGTTGCCTAGATTACAGAGGGTTGTATTTTTTTCTTGCTCGTTTCTCCTCAAACACACACCTCAGCTGACTGGCGAGCTGTGTCCTCTCAGAGAGCCCTCAGCACGATGAGCGCTCTCCAGACGCAGAGGATGTTGTGCGTGTGGGTTTTGTTCTTTGCGGGAATAGCAGCAGTTTGTGGTGAGTTTAACTGTTTTCTGTCTCTTCCTTCCTTTAAGGAACTCTGCTAAGACTTTAAAAAGTGATCATCTGCCAAAAAGTGATTGCCGGTATTTGCCAGAAATGATTACTGGCATTTAAACTGCTGTAATCCATCAAACTTTTGTGAATGATATCAAGTTATTTGAGCCAGAAAGGTAGAAGCTGCAATCAGTTTTTGGCAAATTCTTTATTTATCCGGATAAAAGCCTCATTTTTCAAGAGAGACCTGACCAAGAGGGCAGCAGAAAATACAACAGCTATAACATAACAGTTCTATTAAGGTATTTTAAGTGGCACAAACGACTGGATTGAACATAACGTATAACACAGAGTGGGCACATACATGCAGTCTCACAAGCATGCTCGCAAAACAGAACAGATCTTCGTAAACCATCTTGGTCACTGTTTCCTAGCATTTGGGAATGCAGATGTTTAGTTTACAGTTTTTGAGTTGATCTTTAAAATTGTTTTCTTCATATGTTGGTGCAGTAGTTGAAGCCTATTTCAGTGAAATATAGTCTTATATTCAAGACAACACAGATGCTTGTGCTAGCTTTAGTGAACACAAAGTGCTTGCCACATGCAGCTGATAATTTACTTATCTTAAACCACAATTCACCTTGTGGCTGCAGTCAATGCTTTGTTTTATCACTGCATAACACATGTTCATGTCTGAGACTGGTTTTACTTGGTAATGCATTGCTAGTTTAAGAATGTTTTCTCTGAGCTTCATCTTCCTTGACGAGAAATGACCTAAAATTCTGTTCTGAAGCCAAAAAGTTGAAATCTCTCAGAAAAACAAGAGAATTCACACCCACGTAAAGCAGATGATCCCAAATGTTCCTCTTAGTGAAAGGAACCAATCAGTATCGGTTAAATCAATCTAGTGCTTCTTCTCCTGGTTCCAGGTTCAAATGTCTGCACCTCCAGAGGAGCCAGCACATGCAAGGAGTGTCTGGATGTGCACCCCAGCTGTGCGTGGTGCTCCAAAGAGGTTGGGTCCCTTTTTTCCCCCCACTTCACTTCATTTACAAGCTTAGCTTTCTGCCAACCAGACTGGTACACGGTGGTACAGATCTCTTCATCAGCCAGCTATAATCTGGTTTGGAAGAACACTCTCAGTGGTCTCTGTGGTGAAGCCACTTCTAGTCTTTGACTCCATGCACATTTTAAAATATTTGGGTTTGGATTTGTGAACAAGACAACATGTCTCTTTCAAAGTTAGAAGGACAGAAAATGAAGGGTTTTAACTGCTTCACTGACTCTGAGTAGGATGCTTATGTGAGTGTACGAGGATACAGTCATATTTTCTGGTTCAAACCAATGAGTGCAGTGATTTAATATAGTGAAATTAAGTATGGGAGTCAACATACTTTTTCAGGATGACTTCAGCCTCTACAAGAGAGGAACTGGTTGAACTTCTTTCGGGTGCAAAGTTTATTGAAGTACTAAAAGGAAACATAAGATTAGGCCGTTTTAGACTCCTGGTCCTCCCCGTTCCACTTTACTCTTTAAATCAGTCAGATATGCTCCCCTTTTCTTGAATTTAATTACAACTGGAAATTAATCTACATTCAGATCAACGAGTCTGCTTTTCTCTTTAAAATGTCCTACATCTTTTTTCAGGACTTTGGCCAAGGAGTTGCTGGCCTGTCCCGCTGTGATTTGAAAAGTAATCTGCTGGCAGCGGGCTGTACCACATCAGCCCTGGAGTTTCCAACCAGCAAACTGCAGGTGATCGAGGACCGGCCCCTCAGCAACAAGGCAGCGGGAGCGACGCAAGTTGTCACCCAGATAAAGCCTCAGAAAATACACATCACCCTCAGGCCGGGTGAGCACCTACATATAAGGATATAAGGTTTTTTACACAGTTTCACAGGAAATGAGTGAAACTGTTCTCTCTGAGGGAACGAGAAGAACAGTAAAATCAGGAAGCAGTGTTTAACTATTTCTTCATCTCATTTTCTAGATGATGCTAAACGTTTCACAGTGAAGGTGCGGCAGGTGGAGGACTACCCCGTAGATCTCTACTACTTAATGGATCTCTCCTACTCCATGAATGATGATCTCACCCGCCTGAGGACGCTCGGCAAAGGCCTGGCGGAGGCCATGAACCGCACCACCAGCAACCTGCGCATGGGCTTTGGAGCTTTTGTGGACAAGCCGCTCTCACCTTACATGTACATTTCACCAAAAGAGGCTGTAAAGAACCCCTGCTACAGGTAAATCTAAGATAAAATCATGGGTTTAAACCAGATCTGGTGTTGTTTCCCCATAATGTTTTTTCACGCTTCATATGTCACCACCGGTGTTGATTTCAGTGGTTTCAGTATTTACGTCTGCGTGTGTTAAGTACCTGCATTACGCAGATGATGTCAGTCTTGTGAAGACATATTTAAACACAGCGTTGCTCAGCAATAACGCGAGCAGTCTCGGAGCCTCAGCACTTGTTAAAGGCTCAATGTGGCTCCTAAGTGCTTGGTCAGCTCCTGTGAATCAGCCACAGGTAATCTACTCAGGGAGGAAGAGCATCCCAGTGCCATAAGTGCAGCCAGAGGCTCCTGTGACGTTGATTTGATGGTTCCAGGGTCATTTGCTTTCCCGCTCATGTAAAGTGAGACCCAGACTGTAGGAATGTTTTGATAAAAGATAAGAAAAGTGAAGAATTTATAGTAGGCTGCAGCAGAAAGGGAGAGCGAGAGGAGGGTACGTTCACAGTAAAGAGAGTTTTTTATATGAATTATGAACAAAGGAGAAATCTCTTAAAGGTTTATTGTTTTTTTTTGTTTTTCCTTTTGCCCATGCCAGGTTATTTGATGGCTTTCGGATGACGCTGTAATTTGGTTGTTGGTCAAAAACTGACATGCATGAGACCAACAGTGCCCAGACTTTACCGCTCACAACTCTAGACTTATATACAACTTATAGCATCCACAGTTTTCAAGATATCATTTTCAAATTTTGTGTGATGGTAGATATCAATAAAAGCTCAAGATGATTTAATTTTGTTGAAAATCTTGTCAAGGTCACAACAAATGTCAAAATCAATTAAAAAAAATTGTATTACTCACATGTTTTTAATGGCTCTTCATCAAACTTCACAACTCTATGCTAGCGCTTGGGGGCGAAGATTTGACCTTGACCTTCATTGTTAGCACCTAAGGTTAGCGATAGCTTAAAAAATTTTCAAGAACCCACATTGAATATTACATCATAAGAACGGGCATGGAGAGAACTGTACAACACACATTTTATTGTTTCAATTATGACACCCTACAATTTCACAATGATACCATAAAGTTTGGCAAAATCATACACTGCATGACTATAGCTTAAAATCTCAAGTTTTTGCAGCTTATAGATTCCAGCAAATTCTGCTCCTATTGTATGGGTAAAGATAAATACACCATTTTAGTATGTAATGGTTCAAGGTCGTAGCTCATAGGTCAAAGGTTAGGGTCACTCAGATTAAGAAAAAGCTTTAGTTTCCATTGGATCATCTCCAGACTATTAGTCATTGTAGCACATAAGCATTCTCTATATCTGAGCTTTTTAAAGCATTTTTTTCAATGCAACATTACAGGACTTCACACTGACAGAAAACGATGCTGACATCAGCATATAGCATCAAAGTTTTGGTATAGGCCTTGCCCTTCAGGGGGACTTGCACTCTTAACCGCTCTTGTTTATGTATATATTACTTAACATTAAAATACCAGTGATGTCAAAAATGTGAAAATATAGTTAGCCGGTTTGTAAGGCATAACCAACCAAGAAGACATGTGCAGGTAAACTGCATTTTGTAAAGATTTTGCATTCAATTTCATAACAAAATTGCAGTTGTTCTAATTGAATGACTTCTGAACATGTTTGCTTCTTACATACATATTATATTGTGCATAAACATTGTTCTTGAGGGTGGTGATGGGTGGAGATGTCATCAGTTATTGGAGTTGACAGCACTTTTGGATGAACCCTGATGCTGTCTGTCAAAGTAAACATTTAATTTCTCTTTACTTGGCAGCATTAATACCACCTGTCTGCCACAGTTTGGCTACAAACATGTCTTGTCTCTGACGGAGGAAGTAGGCCGCTTCACGGAGGAGGTGAAGAAGCAGATGGTGTCCAGAAACCGAGATGCCCCGGAGGGAGGCTTTGATGCCATCATCCAGGCTGCTGTGTGCAAGGTGGAGCGGCAGACTGCACGAGCACACACGTTTCCCCTTCTCACAGACATAACTTGAGATTTGGTTTGGCATTCTTTTACTCCTCCGTCACGCACATCTAAGCTCAGAAATATTTAAAGGCTGGGTGGTAAAATTAAGTTAATCAGAAGGAGATTTGCTGTTTGAAAAGAACTGAAAAATTCTTTATTGTTTACTTTCCTCCTTTTCTGTTACCTGGTTTGATGGGAACCAGGAGCAGATCGGCTGGCGTCCAGATGCTTCCCACCTTCTGATCTTCACCTCAGACGCAAAGACTCACGTGGCTCTGGATGGTCGTCTGGCTGGAATCGTGCAGCCCAACGATGGACGATGCCACCTGAACTCTGATAATATGTACAGCAAGTCTACGACCATGGTTAGCGCATATTAAAGCCGAGTATTTGTGTGCACAGACGGCAATGAAGGGAAACCACGTAAGCGGTATGTGCTAACTTCATTGTCCTTTTGTTACCACAGGATTATCCATCTCTTGCTCTGATCACGGAGAAGATGTCAGAGAACAACATCAACCTCATCTTTGCAGTCACCAACCCTGTGGTTGCCCTTTACCAGGTGAGGAGCTCTGCAGTGGACACGATCCCCTTCTGTTACAACATAATTGCTCAAAAAACAAAAAATGCAAACATAAACTAAGCATTTTTTAAAAATGAAAACAAATATCCTCTTTTAATAAGAAGTAGTGTTTTCAGAGAAGTCCACTGAACCTCACTGTTTTTTAAAAAAATGAAACATTCTTGGAAGCTGCATTGGAAATCACTGTTTGCACACTACTCAGACACCGAAGGAGACAAAGTCAGTTTTTCCAAAACTGGAAACACTAGTACATCCAACTGGTGTCAAACAGTATTTTATACATAGTTTTGGCTACTGGATGGAAACTGTTGCATGTCGAGTCAAGTAGCTTTTATGAATACAGCACATTTAAAAACAACAGCAGCTGACCCACAGAACTTCCCAGTAAAGTTAGTATTAGCAGGAAATTACAGGTGAAAACATGGAATCAGTCATAGAGGCTAAGAACAGAAATAAAAAATAAAACAAGAAAATATAATAATTACATAAAATGAGTCCAAACTGATAAATGAAAGAAAAATGTGACTGTAAAGTCACAAAAAGATAACTGGGTACATGCGACTTTCATGCACTAATAACTCGCAACTGAAAAAATCAACCAAACCACAGAAGCTAGCGGAAACAGTGGCTTAATTTCTCTAAATACCCACTATTGGTTTTTCTTTTTGTACTTGCTCTGCCATTTACTCAGAAAACAACTGAAAAAACATACAAATATTTTAGCATTAGTTTTACTTGCAGTATAAATTACTGTTTATAATTTTCAGTAGCATGGTAGCACGGTGGTTAGCAATGTTGCCTCACAGGAAGAAGATCCACCTGGAGCCCTTCTGTGTGGAGTCTGTGGGTTTTCTTTGGATACTCTGGTATCTTGGGCAAAATACTGAACCTTGAGTTGCTTTCTGATGGGTTCATCAGAGTTTGAATGGGTGTAAATGTTAGATAGAAAGCACTTAGACACTTACCATTTACGTGCAGTTGGTGGAGTTTGGTTAAATGGTGATTCTAAAATTGCCCAAAGGTGTGAATGTAAATGTGAATAGTTGTCTGTCTCTTTGTGTTATCCTGTGCAGTCTGTCACATAGCACCCTGTGGTAAGCCTACCACAACCATGAATGGGACAACAAGATGGATGGATAATATAACAGCAATCCATTGGAACAAATTAACTAATGAAAATGTAGTCAAATATAATCTTGACAGTAATGATTTAATATCAAATAATTAGCAATCTTTATTCGGTGGGTATTGGATGGGTGCATTCTATGTTTGCAACTAATGAGATTCAGATGACATTTGCAGCAATCGATAAATGATTAAAAGACTCCCTGATGATGCAGGATTAGAACAGTCTCTCTGTCTGCGTGCGTTGTAGAACTACAGTGAGCTGATTCCTGGCACCACAGTGGGAACGCTGTCCAATGACTCGGGAAATGTTATTCAGCTCATATTAAAGGCGTACAAAGTGAGTGCAACACACACGCACATGCAGACACACACGCTCACACATCCTTGGCGAGACAGTGTTTGAGGGGATGACATGTGCTTGTTGACACACACCCACAGCATGTGAGTCATACGCAGTGTAGAGTCAGAGTCTCGGGAGAAATTCCCCAGTGGCTGAAGTGTGAAGCTGACCAAATGTAGGAGGCTGTTGGCTGGGTTTCATTATTTATGTTGAATGTGAGTTTATTATGCAGGTGAATGAGCTGAAAAGTAATTCTAGCTGTTTGCGCTGCAATATACACTCAAATATAAAGTCATTAGAGAAGTCAGTAAGATGTCGTGTATAATTTGCTATGAGTTACTTGTTTGACTCATATTTAAGCGGAGGAAATGACCCGTCTTGAAAACCACCTGCTATGTGTGCGTGTTTGTGTTTCCTGCTTTTTTCTGTTGCCGTCAGAAAATTCGTTCCAAGGTGGAACTGGAGCTGCAAGGCGTCCCAGAGGAACTGTCTCTTTCCTTCAACGCCACCTGCCTGAATGGAGAGGTCATTCCTGGCTTCAAATCCTGCTCTGGGCTCAAAATAGGAGATACGGTTAGTTCTTCTAGACTTTGCACTGCAACTACAAGGTTTGGCTTCATATTACAGAGACGTGGCTGTACGTCTATCTGTGGTCAGTACAGCAAAATCACCACAGTATGAGTTGGAGTGGAGTTCCCATTTTCATATTTTTACTTTTGGACTCTTATAAGGCAGCTCTGGTCTTTACCATGTTCTAAATCTCACTAAATCTCATCTCATTAGATGAACAGCAACACATGATTAATGAACAAAAACAGAAGTTGTGTGTAAAAAACTAAGCACGCCCCATGATTCATTAGTTTGTATCATCATGACCACCTCCTTAATTGAGATTTTCAAGCCTTCATTCATGTAGCGCTTTGTTAAGGTGTCCCCCCCCCACAGCATTTCTAAGCCATACTGCCATGTTCTGTTTAGAGAGGCCTGGAGAAAGAGGCCTTTTCCTGGAAAAAGTTCCAAACACGTCATACTTGGTCAGTCTTTTTCTAATTTTACTGTCACAAACTTTAACATTTAACATGCTAAAAGAGGCCTGTAGAGTCTGAGTTGTGTTTTTTACAGTTTCTCTGAGTACTGGACGTTCCAACAGTCCATTCCTGGGGAGACTGGTAACTGCTTGAATGTTTGCTATTTATAAATCATCTTTCTCATTGTAGAATAATGGATTATATATTGTTTGGAAATCACACATAACTGAATGCGCCAGACCAACAAACTACACAAACCACTGATTATCAGTTTATTAAATTAAATTTAATTCAGTTTTACTTATATGTCGCCAAATTACAACAACAGTCGCCTCAAGACACCTTATACTGTAAGGCTCTACAATAATCCAAAAAAATCAGAGAAAGCTCCCAACAATCATATGACCCCCATATGAGCGAGAGCTTTGGCAACAGTGGGAAGGAAAAACTCCCTTTTAACAGGAAGAAACCTCCAGTACAGGCAGCGCGGCCATCTGCCAAAGTGAAAATGAATTCGACCTGGCTGTTATATACCCTGTTGCTATGGAAACAGTAAGGGTGTACATGTCTGTGATGGTTCTCCAGCTCATCGTAGTCTAAGGAGCTTGGAAAGAAAAGCGTCTGGACTTCTTTAAGTTGCTTGAAGACGTTTCACCTCTTAAGAAGCTTCTTCAGTTCTAGGGTCAAATGGTGGAGAGTCCCAGATTTAAGCCCTATGGGCGTGTCCCCCATAGGGACCCCTAATGATTCTCTACCTAATGACACGAGCCAAGGTGTGAAAATAGGTGTAGGACACAATCAGCCAAGGTTTCAGGTGAACTCATTGTGAAACCTAGCCCCACCCTATCATGTGATTTCCTGAGGGCAGAAGGCCGAGGATGTGAGTGGGCGTTAGCCCGCACATGGGCGTACATGGTTTTTCATACACTGCTTCTCCATTTTGGTTTCGTTTTTGCCACATAACTAATAACACAGTGTTATATTTGATTGATTGATTGATTGATTGATTGATTGATTGAATCTTTATTTTGAACATGTTGAAAAAGTATAAAAAAAAAAAAATAGAATTAAAAGAGACAAATGAACAAAGCAAACAAAAGGAAATTCAAATACGGTGCAATCAGGGAACAATAGAGAATGTGGAGTGATTTGTGGTCCAGAATGTGTTTTACTTTACTCAAGATTGAGACACTTCTTGAAATTTTGTTATGTATATGATTTATATGAGACTTCCAGTTTAATTTATCATCTATAATCACACCAAGAAACTTATGTTCAAGTACTCTTTCAATTTCCACACCATCTACATGAATCTGCACTTGTGCATTTCTAAGGGAATTCCCAAATAAGATAATTTTAGTTTTACTTAGATTTAGCGATAGTTTGTTCCTGTTAAACCATTTTTTAATTTTGCACATTTCTGAAGTAATTGTATCCAGCAGCTCCTTTAGATTCCCCCCAGAACAAAAAATATTTGTGTCATCTGCAAATAATACTAATTTTAATATATCAGATGCCTTACAAATATCATTTATATAAATAATAAATAATTTTGGACCCAGTACAGAGCCTTGTGGAACACCACAAGCAATGTCCAAGCATGATGAGGAATGGACACCCAGCTTCACAAATTGTTTCCGGTCACTTAAATAATTTTTCACCCATTGCAGTACAACCCCCCTAATCCCATACCGTTCCAGTTTATTAATTAATATGTCATGATTGATTGTGTCGAATGCTTTCTTGAGATCCAGAAATACTCCAGCTGCATACTGTTTCTGATCTATAGCATTCGTAATCTCCTCAATTGATTCGATTAATGCCAGAGATGTTGATCTTTTTGATCTGAATCCATATTGACTGTCAGAGAGTAATTTATATTTATCATGTGTTGCTGTTCATCAGAACTTATATTCAAATCATTTTAGGACCTGCTAAGGACTTTGTATTGTGTTCTCATGTGTAAAATCTTAGAATTGAAAGAGGGTGAACTTTTTCCCATTACTGTAAACAGTAATACTCATGATCTACTCATAATACTCACAATACTTATGATCTTTATCAACAGTTATATAAAATAGTTCAAATAAATGCAACTGGGTAGACCTTGTTTAGGTGGTCAGCATGAGTTAGTAATGGCTGGCCAATGCTTGTTCAGTGATATTTTGACTAAATGGAGTATTACATATAAAGCTAGTTATATATTCAGATTAATACTGCACTTTTTCTACAATGTAGTCACAACATGAGTAACCAAAGAAAGGTGGCCCAAAAACTTTACCCACATAAAAGAAGATTTAGGATTAATAAGGTAGATTCTGAATTACCACAGAAAGGGGAGAAAGGCAGTAATCTGACTGTGATCTTTATCTACAGGTGTTAACCATAACCTCTGTCGCACCTAGTTGACTGTACATGGTTGTTTCCTTGCTTTATTTGTTTCAGATAAGGATGTACAGTGATCGTGATTGTTTACATACTCACACTCAGGAAAACATCCTTCATGAGACTAATTAACTTACTTTCAGTGTAGTTTTTTTTTGTTACTGTAATTATTTAAAGAAGGACACAGTCGCCTAAACACATTTAGTTTTTTCAAGGAATATTTTAACAATTCATATTTAAAAGATTCTGCTTGTACTCAGAATATAACCCATCTCGAGAGACCATTGTTCCCTATAAACAAAAATAACAAATTAGTTCCATATGGGTCTTTTTTTTTGGTATGTTTCCATTTCCCTTATTTCTTCTATCTGAGTTGGATTTTCCCTTTTTCTCATAGTGTCAAGGAGTAAAAGATGGAAAAACAAATGACAGTCTCTAACTTTATTTTTTATTCTTCATGTTTTTTTGTCTTAAGATCCTTTTTTAAATAGTTCTCTTTGTTAGTTTTGCATTTTTCTTTATCTAAGCGTCTATGGCTATTTTTCTTTGTCTTTCTTCACTCCAGGTGACATTTTCTGGCCTCTACACATTTCTTTCTCTTTACCTCAGCTGGTATTATTATTTCCATATATGGCCATCTCTCCAGATGTAGTAACTCCCCACATTTACCAGATCTGGCATGCAACACTGAATGAACAATTACTTTGACTAAATACATTTGGAGGCATTCCTTGTGTTACATCTGCTTTGTGCTGTTTTCTCTGACAGCGATTAGATAATGCTGAGTCTGGATGCCATAAAAAAAAAAGAAACAAGTAAAAATTAGTATAAGTGTCTCCTTTTTTCTTTACGCTTCTGTGCTCTTTGGCAGGTCTCTTTCAGTGTGGAGGCTCGTGCTCGTGGTTGCCCATCCAAAAAAAAGAAAACCTTTATCATCAAACCTGTGGGCTTCAAGGATGCCCTCTCCATCACTGTCACCTTTGAGTGCGACTGCAAGTGCCAGGCCAAAGCCCAGCCTGATAGCCCCAAATGTAGCAACGGCAATGGCACCTTTGAGTGTGGCATATGCCTGTGCCACCCAGGTCGCTTAGGACCACATTGCGAATGTGCCGAAGGCGATTACAACCCCATGGCGCAGGATCGCTGCAGTGGACCTGCAGGATCCAGAGGACCTCAGTCGGCTATCTGCAGCGGCCGCGGAGACTGCGTGTGTGGCCAGTGCGTGTGCCACAGCAGTGACTTTGGGAAAGTGTGGGGAAAGCTGTGTGAGTGTGATGACTTCAACTGCCTGCGCTACAAGGGAGAACTCTGCTCGGGTAAGGCCTCATGAGTTACAGTAAGAAAGACATGCAGGCTTCTTGTGTATTTACTTTGCTTTAGGATTTTAAATGAATGAGTATTAATCAGTGATGTGCTTAATGGTCAACAGTTTAGTCAACAGGCTGTAGCTCAGGAGGTAGAGCAGGTCATCTACTGAGTGGAAGGTTGGTGGTTCATTCCCTGGCTCCTCCAGTCTGCATGTCAAGTATACTTGGGCATGATACTAACCCCAAGTTGCTCTTCGATGCACCCATCAGAGTATGAATGTATTTAGAAAGCACTATGTAAAGAGAAAGTGATTGTGAGAACGGGTGTGATTTGGTGAATGTTGTATAGAGCGCTTTGAGTACTCCGGGAGAGTAGAAAAATGCTATATAAGAATCAGTCCATTTACAAAAAATATTAAGACAGTCTAATATAGTCTGTTATTCCCTATAAATATTCAATTTCCTGCTGTAGATATCTTTAATTATTAACCAGTATTTGCTTTTTAAAGGAAGACTAGAAATGGGAGTAGCTCTGTTCAAGGATTAACTTCAAAATGGTGCATTGGGGTTTAGTGAGGGCAGCAAGTAGTGCAGGAGAGATTGTATGTGCTGGACTTTTTTTCTATTATTATTTTTGGCCGGCCACAGTGGTCTGTGAAGTTGCTGGCAAACAACTGAGATATACCCAGCCAAGAGATAGCCCAACCTTAGCTGTTCCCCCCCGAAAGCTGTAGTGGGTCGAAATGACCCACTGACTTCTATCTTGATTTTTCTGTATGGTTGTGGTAGAGTTTTGTAGAATGCGCGCACTTTTATAGCTGAGGTCGTTTGTCCCTTTCACCACACTGACTTGCCACCCACCTCATCTGGGAAGAATTATATACAGTAAAAACTCTCCCCTCTGGATATGGGCTACATTCACAATAAACATCTGGTTTGGTGTATGTGCACTACGTGTGAGTGTCAGCTCAGGTTATATGTTTGTGTCATCCAAACCTTTTGTACTAAAGAATTTGAAGGGATTCATGAACACACAACAAAACATACTGATGGTGATTTTCTTCTACGCAAGAGATTTTGTGTCTTTGTTGTGGTTGAGATTTTCAAACAGTGAGGTGAGGTTATCACTTTACTTTTTATTACTTTCAATGTTTTAGTGCTTTTAAATAAAAACCATGCTGCTGTGTCAAAACCATGAAAGTATCAGAATGACATCACATGCTGTCATGTAAAAAATGCCTACATGTTCAAGAAAAACTATTATGCACGTGAGACTAAGCATCATTGGGTTTGCTGGCAAGACATTTTGGCTCATGTTAGAATAGAGGTAATGGTAAAAAAATAAAAAAGTTTATTGCTTTAGAAGTTTGATGAAATGATCAATCTCGTGTCATTAATGCAGTGCTTGCGTGTTGTTAATTCCAAACCCCATTAATGAGGACCCGATTAGTAAAAATCCAACATGTAATCAGTTTTTGCCACTTTCCCTTAAACTAAACCCAACATTACCAGCATTTAATGTCTTTACTATTTCATTTGAATGCTTTGATAAGATCGGTGAGGTGTTTTTTATGACTGTCTGTTGCAGTCTTGTAACAGCAACAAAGTAAGAATAAAGTTTTCTTTGTTTTTTTTAACGTTCTTACTATTGTTCGCAGCTAGCTTAGCATAAACACTGAACGCAGGGGGAAATGTTATCCAAGTGCAGAGATCACAAACTTACTTAAAAACTTACTGTTTTATTTTTCCCATTTTTAATTTGTGCCAAAAGAAAATTAAAAACAACAGCTGCAAGGATAACCAGGCTAGCTTTATTTCTTTGCTTTTTGCTAACAAGGAAGCTAAGCTAACTAAGCTAATTGACCCTGAACGCCACATCTGGTGAACAGCTTTCACAATGTTACATTACATTTTTATATATTCTGTTTAGTTTAATTTAGTTTCCAGCATGGGTTCAATCAGTTCAGTTTCGTTTTTATAGTTCAGTTCTGTTTCTTGGTTTGTTTTTGTTTTGTTTTTAATTATATGACAGATATTTTGATACAAATGCAACTTTTCATATCATGTAGACATAGTGTTATTACACTTATGCACTAGTACCTCCTGATGCTATTTAGGTTGAATTTATTTGCTAAGCAGCTTGTATTAGGTAGTTTTTAAGTAGAGCTCATATGCCACTAAAAACTATCCACATCCATCTCAGCCGGTCTCACAAGGAAATGTTTTCCTGTGCACCCCAAAGTCCATAGAGTAACATGAAAATACCTTTATTCTTACTCATTGGCTAGTGTGGTGTAATGACGCTAAAAATAAACTCATGTTTGGCCAAGAGGGAGAGTACTGGAAATGTTCAGAGACTATGTGTGTGCAGAACACACATAGTCTTCTGTTGTCTTGAAATATCTTATTCAGTGTGTGGACCATTGTATTTTCCTCCACAGAATGATCTAATTAAAAGCTAGAGGTCTTGTGGCCATGTGATAATGACAGTTTATCCGTGGATCATCCTTTATCCAGTTAGACTGTGCCAAGCAGCTTCCTGTGTCATTGTTTATCTGGGCATTGTTTTTTGTGGTGGAAAGCCACAATGTTTTTGCCCCGTCTCTCTTACTGGCATGTACACTCACATTCACACAGAGTTTCGTGGAATAACAAAAAGACAATGTGTACAAATTTGCTCAGATATGCGCTTCATCACGCAGCCAAATATAAAAGCAATGCAGTCACCGCAGACAAACAGTGAAATAGGTTTTTAACCTCTAGCAGTTTAATATTCCGCTTCTGGTTTCCAGTGTTTCCAGTGTAAAGTCATGAACTTACAGGACCACTGAATGTCTGCAAGAAATAATACTTATTTTTAACTAGCTACAATTAAAAAGTCTTCTAATTGTTGGGTTTTTGCTGGATTATTGTGGCATCTTTTGTTGGAATTTAGTGCTTTATAAATAAAACTGAATTGAATTAAACCTTTAAATTTAATTTGGGTTAGATTTCTGGCTATTATTATTGCCATGAAATGCTAGCTTGACTTCAGCATGGCTGTAGATGCTGGGTTTGAAGTGTTTGAAGGCTAAGCAACATGGTAAATCTTTTTCAAGGTACAGAGAAGAGCCCGTAAATAGGGCAAAAAGAATTGTATGACACAGGTTTGTGGTTAGTTCAGTCATAACCATTTAATAAGCAGTGGCCAGCCATTACTAACTCATGCTGACCACCTAAAAAAGGACTACCCAATTGCATTTATTTTAAATTTGAGAGTTTGTAAAGGTACCTTACGCCCAGCAGATTATAAAATGGTACATAACATTAATTTCTTTAATAATAAAGTCATGAAAATAATGAGCATGTGTATAAGCTTTTGTCAAAACTTGCAACAAAATAAATATGTTTGTGTAAGACAGTGTGTAAACTATGTGATGCCAAATGATTGACGTTACAACCATCCCAGATGCCAAAAGCGTCCTTCTTCCCCAACTCGTGCTGCGCCCTCTTTTTCACATAAAATTTCTTGTCATATTGTCCTCCTCTTGTTTTTTGTTTATTCTCAGGGCACGGTGTCTGTAACTGTGGCTTCTGCCAGTGCGCACCAGACTGGCAGGGTGAGAACTGTAACTGCTCCAGACGTACAGACACTTGTATGTCCAGCCTGGGCCTCCTGTGCAGCGGGAGGGGTCAGTGCGTGTGCGGAGCCTGCGAGTGCACGCAACCAGGTGCCTACGGAGCCACGTGTGACAAGTGTCCCACCTGCCCCGACGCCTGTACCATGAAGAAGTGAGTTTACATACAGAGATATTCAATTTAGCTCCTTTAAATCAACTGATTGTTGATATTTTACATTTTAACAGGGAGTGTGTGGAGTGTAAGCACTTCAAGAGGGGCAAACTGATTGAGGACAAAACCTGCTCTCGAATCTGCAAGGATGAGATTGTTCTTGTGGATGAATTAGGTGAGATGATTTGTATTTTGGCACTGCTGGTTAATGTTAATAATAATTCCATAAATGCACAAGGTGTAACAATCCATTAAAGGGGTCATTTTGTCTAACTTGTAATGTAACGTCAACATTTTTCCACACAGAGCTCCATGACACAAATGCGGTGAATTGCACCTACAAAGATGAGAACGATTGCGTGGAGCGTTTTCAGTATTATGAAGATGCCAGTGGCAAATCCATCCTCTTTGTTGTCAAAGAGCCAGGTAAGAAACATTAAGTGCTTTGCCGGTGTTAGCTTCTTTAAAATGTCCATTATAGCTGGGTATGGTTGTTTTAAGTATGTGATTAGGTTTTTTGTTAAAAATGTTTTCATAGTGACTCCCCCCCATGGTTTACTGTGGCAAACTTGCGTCTTCACTCATGTTAGTGTATGACTGTGAGTACACGTGCAACTATTTGCCTGCGCCACTGTGTACGTGTTGTACGTGCATGAAAGGGAGTAATCTGATTCCATTCCCTAGCCAGTCAATAGATTCATCTCTACTTTTAATTGCTAATTTAATGTAATTTAATATTATGGGTTATAAATATGAATCTGTTGCTTTTTTTACCAGATGTAATCAACACAAATGCTGAATAGATGAGGATAAACCTGCAATAACAATCTTTCACCATCATCTGCATTTTTTAAATTTCTGGCAAAACTTTTTAGTGCTTTGTGTTCACCCAACTACAAGCTGTCACTTCCCCGATGCCTGCTCTCTCACTTGTTAAGTGGCCAAATAGAAAAAGTGTGGGGCAGTAAAATAGCTTTCTGCCCTCAGAGAAAATCTGTACTTGGGTCTACTTTTAATGAATGTGTGTGTTTAATTTAAGCACAACTGGGTATCAGAGAAATACACCACAATTTGCCTTGAACACGGGGCACCCTGCCGTGTCAAAGAGGGCTGTAAATAGCTGCCCAGCTCCTCTGGGAACATGCTGACTATACATATCGCAGAGAGAAAGCCCTCTCGTGCTCTCCTCTTGAGGATATGGAAGAAAATAAGTAACCAAAAGAACAGCGAAGGAAATGTGAAGCTGTATCACTCACCCTTCAAAGCTGTCTAAGCTTTAAAAAAAAAATCGAGACAACATAAGAAAAAGTTGGTAAATCACATTAATCAATAGTGTCAGCCAAGACTGATTTCCATGTAGACTTTGATGGGCTATGAGCATTAAAGGGTCGGCTGAAGAGCAGGAAGTAGAGCTAATTTATAATGATAGAAGGAGGAAGATGAGAGCAGCTTTGATGTTGGCTGTAAAAGTTCGCCCTCGTTGCTTTGGTTGCCCAACACCGCTTTTCACGTGCATATGTGCATGTAACCACACGCCACACAGATATACCGACATTATGAGGAACCCATAGAGCATTACAGCTCTAGGAGCATTCTTACTGTTTAACACGTTGGCATCTTTCGCCTCATCATTTGGTTGTCCGGTGTATACATGCGTACCACATATTTATTCACTGCAGCACCATAACACTTTTTTAATGACAAAACTTCATAGTAGGCTTGCATCAGATTGCATTAAAAATAAAAAGTTCAAGCTAAATATCACACTGAGACTCATCTGGTGACCAGAAAATAAGTTAATAATGATGTATGGATGCTTTATTCATCCTCAGGGAGAAATTCACATAATGCTGATGCTTTCTACGTGTGATTAGTATTAATTCATTACACATTTTTGAGAAGCTTAAGAAAAAACTTTAAAATGTCATTTTCTTTATGCTGAGAACTCTAAATTTAGGACCATATGGGGGTGGTTGAATAATATTTGATTACCTCATATCTGTCATCACATTTTGGCTCAAATATTTTTCAGTTCATCAGCTTTTTTGATTGAGTCACATACGCTTTAATTGACCAAGTAGACCGCAGTGGAAAAATAAAGATCTAGAAGTTTCTCATGTGAAATAACTCATACTGTAGGAACTTCTGCAGACCTTTTTTGGAGCAAGATTGCACTCTGGGGACTAATTAAGCCTCAAAACTTGTAGCCAAAACATTAGTGAACTACTGTAAGAGATTGTGAGAGATATAAAAGACACTTTTGCTCCTCAAATTCCCAAACCTTACAAGCAACTTAAACTTTCGCAGTCCCTCTACTTGACTGTAAAACTTGGGGGAATTATTGAAGAGAAATTAGTCATGCGAACAAGGCTAGCAAATGTGATGAGTTGTTCCACTTTTGAAGTGGTTCATGTCCGTGACTCTTTGAAGGAGCGTAATGCCCGTCATTGTGCGACATTGTGCAAATCAGAGTACTGGAGAGTTTTGCCTGACCGCAGTGAGGGAGGAGAGGATTGTGGCCTTGCTGTAAGATGTTACCGTTTTCCACTTTGGGCCATCTTCCACTCTTCTCTCTGGTCTTTAACATCCTGTTCAGGACTGTTACGCTTCCCTTGTTCTCTTCCGTCACTTAAAAACCTGATGGCAATTAGAAAACTGTCAGCCATGCTAAAAAGAACCATGCTATTAAGTTTAAAGCTGTACATCTGCCTTTATAACAGGCGTTATAACCGCTGACTCTGAAAACTCACTGCAGTTAGTAGGGGACTACGTTGCGATATTAGCGAGATTAAATCAATAAGAACCAGAGATGAAACACAGTTATAAAATCATTTCCTCTGGCCTGACCTCTGGCTTATCTGCTCATTCCTTTATCACTTCCTCCTTCTGTTTAGACTGCCCCAAGGGTCCAGACATTTTGGTAGTGCTTCTGTCAGTGGCAGGAGCCATTTTGTTCCTGGGCTTGGCCGCTCTGCTTATCTGGAAGCTGCTGGTTACCATCCACGACAGACGGGAGTTTGCCAAATTTGAGGAAGAACGCGCTCGCGCCAAGTGGGAAACAGTAAGTGAACGGACTCTGAAGTAGTGAATTGGGAAACTGCAAGTGCAGCATTTGTTTAATATTATCATAGAAAGCACTGAGGATTCAATGCAGTCTTTGCACACACTCAAGTATGCAAACATGCCTGCACCTTCCTATACACACATACTCACACACACACACACAAAGAGCCCACACACGCAGTGTCTTGCTCCCGTTGTCTGAAGATGTTTTTTATTATTTCTGTTACATGCTGTTACTACCAACAGAACAAAAAAGCAGCCAACGGAAGGGCTGGGTTTAAATTAGCCAGCGCTAATCAGCCTTTACTGGTAATAAGCCTGTTTGTGGCCTAAAGAACACAACTAAATCCCACAGGCCTCAAACCACAAGGAATCACAGTAGGTTTAAGTTGCTCACAAGTAACACAAAACCACACACTCAAGTTAGCATGTCTGCTTAAATGATGACATGAAATAGCTGTTTTAAATGTGGACTTTTCTATTGTGTCATTACCATAAACCGCCCCTTGACTCGTATCTCCTCGTGTGTGTTTGACTAACAGGGGCACAATCCTCTTTACAAGGGAGCGACATCAACCTTTACGAACATCACATACAGAGGAAAAGACTGACGCTACTGAACAAAGCTGAAGAATAAAGGATGGAAATAATGCACTTCGACAATCCTCTCTGAGAAGGCAGCGAATCATGTGCAGGCCTCTACTGTCACGCAATAACTAATAATTATTTGCTTGTAAATATGTAGAAATCATTCCGAGGAGACATTTTATCAGGGATTTGAGACAAAACACCCACCTGTACTACGATGTTAGATAAGGTGTTTGTTTTTTTGTTTTGAATGAGAATTGTTTTGTTGTGCAGCCCATAATAAAGGTTTAGATCTCCAAAAGCAGCTTTTTGTCCATCCGTTGAGAGCCCACTGAAATCGTAAAAGTTGAAATCAAGAGCACAAAATTTAACGAGAAGCACAAAGAGAGTGCAAACCTTCACCGAGGCACTTTTAAGGGGATAGTTTTGTGTTTTGTGCATATTAATTTTGTTATCTTTGTTCTTTTTAATCGTACTTTAAGATGTTTGCAGTTTATAACACATTTTGGGGTCAATATGAAAATGTGAAATGTGAAAGTGAGGTCATATGTGACAGGATAGTTGGATGCAGATGTTAAGGTGATATTTAGAAACCCCATATACCAGTATTTTATCCTAAATGTTGCCAATACAAGGATAGTCATTTGGATGAGTAACGAAACGTTTCACCCACTGAAAACGCTACATCTAGATGAACAGAATCAACTTTTGAAGCTAGTTATTTTATGAAAGTTTCATCTTATTTGACCTTGAAGAAGTCAAATAAGATCAGAAATCCCAATATATCATCATATGTCATTTCCTATATACCTATATGTTGTAAATACAGACAATGGTAGTAAGAAACATCGTTGTAAATAGCTCTACATAGCATTATTACCACTTTGACCTTAAGATCACTCTGTCGAGCTTTAAGGTAATGTCAGAAGTCAAAAAGAGGTTTAAGTCTTCAGATATGGTACTCTCTATATGTTGACCATAAACACCACACTTGTAAGAATCATAGTTTCTAACAGAGGTGTGGACTCGAGTCACATGACTTGGACTCGAGTCAGACTCGAGTCATTAATTTTATGACTTTAGACTTGACTTGAAAAAATGTTCTAAGACTTGTGACTTGACTTGGACTTTTACACCAATGACTTGGGACTTGAATTGGACTTGAACCGGTTTACTTGAAAAGACTTGATATTTTACCCCAAATATAAAATTTAACACGCATATTATATAGAGATTGAAAATGTGACGTCATTCACGGGTAGAACCGCAAAGGATTCTGGGAACTCGTGGCAAGAAGTACTAGCGCACGCAGGCTTTCAATTAAAATCAGTTACACAGCGATAAAAAGAAACACAAAAATGTCAAGAAGCTGTTGTATTATTAACTGCAATAGCCGGTCGCATGACAGCCACGGGAAGCCGACGGGTAAAGAGATCGGTTGTTATCGGATTACGACGTTTAAGAGAAATTGTTCAGCCATGTTTCCGAAGTGACAAACAGGCGATGGATGGCCTGGATTGCAGCCATTCAAAGATCAAATATAACGTCCCAGAACCCTCCAGCTCACAGGTTAGTCTGCTCCAAGCATTTACACAAAGGTCAGTCTGCTGTTGTAGTTAATGCGTCATTTTCATAACATAATTGGTGATATAGGTTACAAGCAAGTCTGGCGCTGAACAGAAATTGTGGCGCTATGCTCCTTTGTTTATTGTGCATAAATAGTGAATTGTCCTGACACAATATTGCGTTTCGCTTCTGTTATTATGGTACATTGACAAAAACATATACTTTTATTCACAGGATAAAACAGGTTTTTTGTATCACTAATTGCCCAGTACGATTACAGCATACAGTATTATTGTCACTGCTACATTTCTGTGATGCTACCAGAAATTATTTCCACTACTAATTAATTACCGTTGAGCTCAAAGGTCCTATTAATAAACGGTTAAGGAATGTGTATTTATGACGACGATTTGTGAGACTGGTAAACTTATGATACGTACGATGGTCTTTCGTTCTACACGGTGCGTTTCAAGGTCCTGCACCCATCCGTCGGTAAACTGTACCTGGGCTTGTTGCAGTGACCTGAAGTTACTAAACTTCATGAGTGTGTGCACTCACTCCAAGAACCGTATGATTATAAATATGCATATAAATGTGCTACGATGAGATAGCTGACTTCATCTAACTAGCAAATGTTGTCCAGGCTACGTTGGTGATGCAGTTTTTTTTTAATGTGTATGATATTTTTGTCATGCGATTTTAAAGCTGGTCCTACAACCACATCCAAGAATAACATGCAGCTTATCTCAGAACTGTCGGTGAAAATTATTCTTGGAGCTAGGTTTAATTGAGCTGCATTCTAAAGAGGTGCAATTTCACAATTTGTGTATATTTTCTAAGTTCACTATTTTGTCATGTGTTGAGAAAAACACAGATTTAAAAATTACATGGTCTAATATTTACATTTAGCATAACTGCAACATGCTTTTTTTCGTTTTTTTTAATGACTCGAAAGGACTTGAAATTCAAAATTTCAGACTTGTGACTTGACTCGGACTTTTACACCAGTGACTTGAGACTCGACTCTGACTTGCCTGACATTACTTGAGACTTGACTTGAGACTTGAGGATAAAGACTTGAGACTTACTTGAGACTTGCAAAACAATGACTTGGTCCCACCTCTGGTTTCTAATTTATAAAACGGATTTGTCAATTTTCCACCAATAAATCATTACATTGACAAATTTTACACCCCTACAAAGCTTGATCAGAATGCATTCAAAACTTTTCTAGCAATCATGTTTACAGAAAAAGATGCACCCAAGCGCTACCAACAACATAACCTTTTTGGCAGAGGCAATAAGAATATATTTAATATTTGAGAAGTGCTATATACTTCCCAGTGTAAAGGTAGTCAGGCATTCAAACATAACATCAACATTAACATTGAATAGAAAACTCTTGGCAGCAAAGGAAATGTTTTGCTTATTAAAATAAAACCAAAAGGATCCACATGACTGCATATCACTGTGGCAAAATGATAAAAATTATATTTTAAAAAGTAATATGGGTGAACTCAGTTCCTATAAGCCAGTAGAGGGCACAGAATTTCCTGTTTGTGACACCCAGTGGAAAACCACAAAGATAAACTGCCATCATGTGGTTTGGAGTAAATTGAAAATTTCTAGTGCGTTAATATCATTTTCTTTGAAGATATGAAACATGATTTTTTTAGTTATTCTTTATAATACACTGGATGTTATAACCACATAATTTGAGACATTAAAGTTAAAGCATGGTGTTTAAAGAAAAGAAAAAGTCTACTATACTAAGTCTAGTCTACTAAGTCAACTATAGGTCAGTGGGGCTTGTGTGCTCACAGCACTCGTGATTATTGTATTAACGATATCCATTCTCATTAATATTGTAATATTGATTCAAAAGTAGAAAAAAAACTGTCTGAAACCACCCTTTGAGAACACTGACTAACTCCTGCTGAGTTTATGTTTTGAATGTTAAAAATGTGATGAATGAAAAACACATAAAACAGACAATCAGAGATCTGCTTTTCTGCAAAATACATTTGATTTACAGTCGATCGTGTAACCCTTTAATTAGTCTTTATTAAAATATTGTCCATGAGCCCATTTTGCTGTACACTCAGTCTGTGCATGCATCAGCTTAAAAGGATAATATTTTCTTTTTTTATGATAATAATTATGATAAACCTTTTATCATAATTATTAGTGTAATTAAGTCATCCTCAACTCTCTCTTGGCTGTGCAGGATTTTTTGAATGCAGCGCACTACTCGCATCTCCTGGACTTAAACTGCAGGTTTAATTTGCTCGTTTGTGTGCACAGTACAGTTCATCAGCTCAACGGAACACAATATGGAGACACAGAGAAAGAAAATAGGTAAAAAACACGTCCCAGCTCACTGGCTCTGACAAAGCCAGTAAAGCTATTTAGCTCCACCAAGTGGAAGAAAGAGAAAACAACCTGTGAGGTGGTTAAAAAAAAGATTAATAGAATGAAACTAATTCACATGTAGAGATATGACGTCAAGCTGGCCTTATTAAATTTAAGCCTCCGTTAGAGTACATCCCACAGCACAGACTGTAGATAAAAGATGGATGTATACACCATCATGTCACCTGTTGTCTTTGGACTATGCATTTCAAAGCCTCAACTTTAGCATTTTGGCCCGTAACCAGGTTTGGGGGGTTAAATGCTAAGCTATCAGCTAAGGTTATCGAGCATGGTTAGCAAGGTGCATCAATGAAAGCACAGTTGCATTTTCATTTTTTAACATTTCTGGCTTTGTTTTTCACCTCTGGAGGTTAATGCTTCATTTTGATCAGTTGCTTTCCAAAGTTTTCTCAGATGGCCCCAGTAGTCATTCTGTCTGCCCAGCAGAAGATCTGTGCTCCGCAATTTAAGGAAACACTGGTTTAAATCAAACCACAGGTTTGGTTTAAACTACAACTTAAAATAGAGTAACGCTAATAAAAAATCAAAAGCCCCTCAGTGTTCACATTAGTGTTTGTGCAGTTTGAAGGTATGTTAACACAATGCCACAATTTTCCCAGGAGTGGATATCCCACCAAAGGTTAGACCATGCCATGCTCAGTGACATTACCAAAAACCCAAGAGATACACCTCGGACTCTACAGGCCTTGGACAGCATGTTAAATGTTAAAGTTCATGAAAGGGGGAAAAAAAGTTCATAAAGCACAATTAGAAAAAGACTAATAAAGTATTGCTCTTTTGGAAGTGCTGTTAGAAAAAAGTGTCTTCTGTCTAAAAAGATCATGCCAGCACAGCTTAGGTTTGCAAAGCTGCATCTGAACAAACCACCAGACTTCTGGAACAATGTCCTTTGGAGCAACAAGACCATAATGGAAATATTTGATCATGATGTACAGCACTACATTTGGTGAAAACCAAACACAACATATCAGCGCAGAAAGTTCATACCATGTGGGAGCACAGTGATGGAAGGGTGATGATTTGGGATTGTTTTGCAGTAGAAGGGTCTGGACACTTTGGAATCATTGAGTCAACCATTAACTCTTCCGTAAACCAATGTATTCTAGAGTCAAATGTGAGGCCATCTGTCAAACAGTTAAAACCTTGTTGAAATTTGACAATGATCAATTGCACTGCTGCAAATCTGCAACAGAATGACAGAAAAAGAAAAGATGATGGTGTTGCAATGAACCAGTCAAAGTCCAGACCTCAATCTGACTAAATGCTGTGGTGGGTGAAGTCCAGAAACCTGAAGGAATTGAAGCAACATTGCATTTACTTCTGCTAAATTCTACAAGTTATAACCTACAAGCAATCGGGTGTACTTCATTTTTTCAACTGATGGTAAAGCTTCACGAGAAAACTCCTTTTAACACCGCTGTTTTATGTGAAAAGTAAAAAAAAAAAAATTTACCAGAGCATAAAATATCTGAATACATAATATGTTCAGTGAAGTAGCTTGCATAGCAGTGATGACAAGGACTTAAGCTCACACAAATACAGTGTTAAACATTTACTAACTTCATTCATCAAGTTTAAAAAAACAGCAACAGATGTCTTTGGTGTAATTTAATTTGTGGTGATTTAATGCATCTGTTTATTCTAGGAATCCATGCACAGTTCAGGCAAACGACTAAATGCATTAAATTATCCTATAAGCTAACAAAAACATGTTGTACATGCAGGACATAGTTTAACTGTAGTGGTTGAAATCCAGATTTAAAAAGCAGCTCTCAGGGAAGCTTTTTAGGGCCCCTTGTGGCGTGGAAGTTATCGATTTCACCCGGTTGTAATCTAACCTTGAGTACAGTACTGAGTCCGTTTTGGGGGAGCGTACATTATGTGGTAAACCGGCGCACTGGAAGCATCACTGTAAAAGGTCTCCTGGGAGCTCACTGCGGCCTTGCTGCGGGAGGTTATGATCTTTTCTTAAGCATTAAAATAATGGACTGTAACGAGATGACTCCTCCCGGTGCAAGCATCGCTCTGTAACGATAAAAAGAAGAACGAGTGAAGCAGAAATGTGACAGCACTTGTCAGGAGACTTCAGAGCACTGACAGCTCCCGGTTTGCCCGTGCAGGGGCACCAACACGGACGAGGAAACCCCGAGGATCACGGCCTCCTGTCCGGATGACACCGACAGGAGCCAGCCACACTGGTCTTTATAGCTAGCATTAGCTAAGCTAACAAATGTCTTCCCTGATTTCGAAATAATTGTAAATGGATAACTTAATACAGACAACTTTATTTGAGATGTGGGGAGCTCGGGGGTGTTAAGGAGTTTGCTGTCGCCGGTTGGACGGATAACATCCTTTCTGGGGTTGTGAGTGCTGTGAAAACTGCAAAAGGTTCTCCAGGTAAGACTTCTACTGTAGCTGGCGTTAGCTCGATTCATCACTTGACCCTAGCTAGTTTGGGCTGTGTAATAGGTTCAAATCCTACATTTTATAGGCAAAGTTTGAGTCGTTCTGCCGATTGGCATAGGATAAGCTGACAGTTGATGGGAGCGCATCGCTTTTGTGTTGTTGTTACCAGGATTTTGATTAGCACCTTTAGCTTTAGCCAAGTTTGGCATTCCTCGTCCACTCGATCGGTCAACAGTATCGAAACGGTTTTTTTCACCCACTATTATCAAGATGG
The DNA here is from genome assembly GCF_965226115.1 of Aulonocara stuartgranti. NCBI lineage: Eukaryota > Metazoa > Chordata > Actinopteri > Cichliformes > Cichlidae > Aulonocara > Aulonocara stuartgranti. The sequence goes on along the minus strand of NC_138959.1, from coordinate 13,687,617 downwards.
TTTTGCTGAAAGGCTGCTCGAATTGGGGAGCTATGAGCCCATGGGATTGCTTTTGATGTTGAGATTGAGCTAGATAGTATTTCTGTTTAGGGAACTTGTGCTTTCTAGGATTGTTTTGATACACAAGTGAACGGGCTTGCTGGGCTGCCTGCTCAGAAATGAATATCATTATTTTATTATTATATTCTTTGGTGGTTTTTGAGCTATGACACGTCTCATATGTGCTCTCAGATTTAATTTCCTTTTTCTATTATTATTATTATTATTATTATTTTATTTTTTTTAAACCTATTTCTTGAAATTAATTTCAGAGTGTCACTTTAAGCAAATTTTCCCTGGTGTTTGTGTTTTGAGGAAAGCGTTCCTTTGAGCAGCAGGCTGTGACGTTTACTGATCAAATAATTGCCTAGGTTACCATGCAAATGTGACAAAAGGTGTTACATTTTCCCAGTCAGACCTCAAGCTTGTTGGGTCACTTCCCTAAATCAGAAAGTGCCACACAATTCAGTGTATGTCATTCTAACTCAAACCAGGTCTTCCACATAAGTTAAATATTTGTGGCTCAGGAGGTAAAGCAGGTCATCCACCAATCAGGAGGTCAGTAGTTCAATTCCTGGTTCCTCCAATGTGAAATCTGGGACGTTAGATTAAAAGTGCCTAGGTAAAAACAACTTGTGTGAATGAGACTTGTAATAAGAGAGTGCCCAAATTAACTAGAAAATTGCTATACAAGTACCAGTCCATTTACTGTTTATGTCTTACTTTCTAGGCATGATGGAAGGACTTCATAGCCAGGCTATCAGCCTGGATCCACGAAGGCAGGAGCTGCTTGAGGCTCGGTTCACTGGAGTCGGTGTGGCCAAGGTTGGAACATTTTAACATTGTAATGGTTGTTTTGTTGCTTAAAATGACAACAGTTGCAGGTACAGGTCATTTCTGTGGATGCTGGACTTGATGCATGTTGTTTTTGCTAAATTTTGCAATTCTTGCTGAATTAATTCCTGGAATTCATCCCACAACCCCACTGTGAGTGCAATTGGTTAGCACTCTTGTGTTAGTCTTTCAGTTGAGGTATGCTTAGAAGTCCTCTCTGTTTACAGTGTGCCCTCTGTTCAGGAGGTTTCTTCAGTGCTGTGATCTGTTTTCATGAGCTAAAGGTACAACAAGACAAGCTCTGTTTTGGCTGACACAGGAGCTGGCCGGCAGCTCTTTGTTTCAGTGGAGGATAGTGACACTTAAATGGCACAGCAGCTGAAGTTCACAGTATTGGCTGTGCTTTGCTGTACCCTGCTGTTGAACTGGGTATTAATAAGTGAGGGTGCACATCTGAGAAAATGGCAGCTCCTAAGAAAGCAGCCATTTTTATTTATTTATATTTTAAATGCTCTTACCTATATTTCACTCTTAAATTTATTGTCAGGACTGCTTGCTGTGGTATAGGAGGATAAATGATGTAAGGCTGTGGGTATGATACCAGTGGTATACAGTGGATATAAAAAGTTTACACATCCCTGTTAAAATTGCAGGTTTTTGTGATGTTAACAGTGATACCATAAGTCATTTTCCCCACTTTTCCCACCTTTACCTTACTTAACTCAACTGAAAAACAAATATTAGATAGTACACCCTACACTTTGTTGAAGTACTGTTTTGATCCAAAGATTCAATATTCGTCTAAATATTGATTTAGATATATGCTTCAGGTGATTCTCGTGTTGAAAGGTGAAATTCGTCTTCATCTGCAGCTTTCTGGCAGATGTCTTAAGGTTTTAAAAGCATGATACTGCTGCCACCATGCTTCAACATGGATATTGCATTATGCCACTTATTTATTTGTGTTGTTGATTTTTAGGTTTGTTTTGTTGTTTTCTTTCCCCCTTTTTTTTTTTTGTTTTTTTTTGTTTGGGGCTTTCTGTATGCATGTGTGGCCAGTCTCCTCAGATCAATATAAATTTTCCACCCTTCTTAATTTTAAACTTGATGATTTAGCAAATTGTAGCTGGTCTTGGACATTTTTCTTTGTCAGAAATGGCTTCCGTCTTGCAACCCTACCCCATAGTCCTCACCGCCAGAATTTCCTGCAGCTCCTTCAGTGTTGCTGTAGGTCACTTGGTAGCCTCCCTGACCAGTTTTCATCTTGTCTTTTCATCACTGTTGTCCCATATTTCTGCCTTTTTATTTTTTTTAATGACTGGCTTCACTGTGTTCCATGCTACATCCAATGCTGTGGACACTTATTTATTTATTTATTATAAACCTTTCTCTTGACTGATGCCTTTCAATGATAACATCTCTTTGATGCTTGGCTTTTGCTCTAGTTTGCAACGGAGTAAATGTTGGGAAAATCCTACTAGGGCAGCTGAACTTTATTTGGGGTTAATCAGGGTTTCTTTTAAAGTAAAGTAAAGTGTGCGTGTTAGTCCCCATAGGGAAATAGTTCCTCTGCATTTAACCCATTCACCCAGTGAAGCAGTGGGCAGCCACCAGTGCAGCCCCCGGGGAGCAGTGTGTAGGGTCGGTACCTTGCTCAGGGGTACCTCAGGGTAGCCATTCAGTGGAGTCGAACCCCCGACCTTCCGATCATGGGGCCACCACTCTACCTACTGAGCTATCCCTGCCCTTAATTAATGGCAGCTGTGTACCCAAGAAGATTGATTGCTGTGATCTAATCAAAAGGTGCTTTAAGAAAGCATTAGTTTAAATGTGTGGACACTAATGCTGGTTATTGTACTTTTGTTTTTTGCTTTTTTTTTTGTCTTCAATTAAATGACACATGTTATAGGTCACATTAAAGTTTGGAAATGAATGGATGGATATATATATATTTTGACATTATAGATATCCACTGTATGTCTTTGAGTGCTATTTAGGACGTTGCAGTCAAACTGTAGATGTTAATATAAAGGAATGAGAGGAGTTGTCTGCTATAGTTGTGACCTTGAAAAGCGTTAAGCTAGCAGGCCTTAAAAAGCATTAGCCTCCTGCCCCAGAAAGCCTGCTGTTTCTTCTTAGTCCCATCAGGCTGTGCAGAGTCTGGCCTTTAATGACCCTAACCAATTCAGCCAACTGGAAGTCAAGTGAAGATTAGCAAGGTGATGTGTGTAATGCGCACTCACAAGGGTCATAGTGTGACAGTTGTGAATTCTGCCATAGTGGTTGGTGTTTTATTTATTGTTTTTGTTTTTTTGTTTTTAAAAAATAATACTGCACTGTAGAAATCTGCAATGAAATGAATTGGAGAGTAATGCTGACAGACTCTAAACAGGCCACAGACGTCTTTTGCTTTATCTCATGCATGCAGATCATTTAAATATCCCGTATCACACATTTTCAGTTCTGTCCATAAGAGTAGTTAATGATTAACCAATCGGGTCTTTGTCTCTCTTCTTTGCTGTAGAGTTCGGCCAACAGCGAATCATCCAACCAGTCTTTGTGCAGTGCAGGATCACTCAGTGACAAGGAACTGGAGGTTGGTTTTTGATTTTTGTGTGTGCAGCTCGCAGGTTTTCAGTATTAGTTGTTTCGAATTAGTTATGTATTTTGTGTAGTACATGCAGTAGTGTATGGAAACACTTTGGTATGGTGGAGTTTTGTGAATAATTTATCAACCTGGGTTTTTTTTTGTTTTGTTTTTTTACACTTTAATTAAATAGTAACAGAATTTAATATTTAATGTGTTTAAAAGAAATTGAAAGAAAACCAATAATTAACCCAGAGAGAGAGGAAAAAATGCTTTTGTAAATTTTAGTTCATGCTTATGGATAAATGGGGAACCTAGCTGGCTTAAAGAAACTCACACAAACATGGGAAAACATGTAAAGCCCTCAGAGAAAGAATCATTATCCAGACTTAATCCTGAACCCTCTTGCTGTGACGCAATGAGGCACAGCAATAAGCCAGCATACCACCTCATAGGCAAATTTAAAAACCTGGTATGACTATAATATGACTGGAAGCACTACAAAGTTTACTAAATACTAAACTCGAATAAAAAAAACTGTTGTTAATGTTATTATATTTTTTCAAAAGTTTATTTTAACTAAGAGACTCGAACTTAAAGCTCTAAGACTTACATTTATACAGTTTCTTTGCTGTTAATGTGGTTAATTGATCAATTCTAAGCTGCTTTTTTGTGTTTGTCAGACACCAGAGAAGAAGCCCAATGACAGAAGCAGGAAGAGGAAAGGAGACACCTATGACAACAACAGCCAAGGCAAGTCCACATACATCTTATGTGTTTAAAGCAGAAATGCCTCTCTGTATTGGGAAATGATCAGCTGCTCAACTTTAAAGTGTTGCACCACTTTAAGTTTGGTGTTAAATAATTGTTTAAAAAAACTGGAGTCTTAAAATACAAAGTTGTAAGAGTCACATTTACGTTTCCTTTACTATAAAAGGCTGTTTTTGTTTACAGGAAAGGGAAGAGTGCAAAAAATGAGCGATTACGGCGATGTGAGTACAAACTGAAAGGACATAAGATGCTTTAGATTTGTTGAATGCATGGTTTCATTGATGCTCATTGTTTTCAGTTCTGAAGCTTTCCTCTTTCATACTCTTGTCCTGGTTATATCAGTACTGCCCTTCATTGATCCTTTGCTAAATAACCACTCTGTCCTCTTTGTTTCTTCTCTTTGTCCTGTGGTCAGTTTGCTGGTAGCAGCGGCTCTGGCACCAGTCCTGCTCGAAGCATCCCTATGCTGGTGCGCTCGTCTCCTCAACATTCACTGTCTAATCCTATGGTGAGCACAGCATTCGTCTCTGTTGCACCTTTAGCCAGTGTCAAAGTCAACCGATGGTTGTGAGTTTTCTTCTTTTCTGGGAGGACTAACTGGCACATCTTTGGTTTGTCTGCATCACTTAAGTCAGTGGTTTTAGTGAAATGGGAGCTAACTTTTCTAGTGCTGGTGTCATGCCTTCAGTTTTGGGCTTAACTGGCTGGGATTTAAAGCAGGGAACAGTCCGGAAGATCAATGTGTACATTACACGAAACATTTGCTCGCACTAAATGTGTAAGCTTCTCTGATGGCTGCATTATATAATTGATAACTTGGTTACATGCCATAACTTTCCCCCCAGCAACCAACAGCCCTGTAAGCAGTAATTTATGGCGTTGGGGTTCTAAATGAAAGGAGCAATAATTGACTTTCTGTGGCATCCTAGTCAGATGCCTGAACCACCTCAATTGGCTCCTTTCAATGTGGATTAGCAGCGTTATCCTCAACTCGGCAGACCGCTATCTGCAGCTGTTTCAGCAGGCCAATGCTCACCACTATCTGCCAGAGTAGAGCTTTTCTGGATCCGGAGCATATCCAGACCTTCACCAGCATTTAGTCCCATTATGTCTCCAAGGAAAGTTGTAATAAAACTACTATGGACTGTCAAAACATTTCTTTCTCATTCTTTTTTTTTTTGTAAATAAAATTCTCTCCACATTATGTTTTCCTTTTAATGCCTTTGAGCTTCTCTATAAACTGATGCTGTCTGTGAATCTGGGTCTGATATTTTGTCCCCCATGTTCCTCTACTTTTTCTTTCTTTCACTGAAATACAGCTTCAGCACAACAGTCCTTCGTCCACAGGATCAGCCCACACAGACTCTTCATCTTGCAGCTCTGTTAAAACAGCCCCCACACACTCCTATTCCCATAAAGCCATCCAGGTAACTGAGACTGACCCAAATCACTGCTTGACACCTTGACTTTTCTTCTTTTCTCTTTTTTTTTTCTTCATTATAATCTCAGTCATGTTGAAGCACGTCCCTGGTTTAAGTGTTCTGTAGAGTCTGACAAAACTTGTAAGGTTGCAACACTGCACACCTTGTTATGCCATTAAAAAAGTACAGTACAGTTGGGATGTGGATGCTAGAATTAAAAGGGCATTAAAGGTCTCACACTGCTGGTTTTCTGACATAATAGTTGCAACACATCCAGCTGTTCTTGTAAATTACACTAATTGGCCTGATTTAAAGGTCAGCACTTAAAAGTCACTTCTAATATTTGCGATACCAGTGGCTGATTTTGATTTAAATTTAAAATGATGGACTTCTTTGTTAGTGCATGACCCAAGAGGTTTGTCCACCTTTTGAACGAGATGCTTACTGTGGGCTCGCTACCTTTTGATCTCCTTCCTCAGTCGGACCTGACGATCCTGAAACTGACAGCGCTGGAGAAGAGCAAGAACTCTGACCTGGAGAAGAAGGAAGGGAGGATAGATGACCTGTTGAGGGTAAAATCAGCAGTTACTCAAATGTTTCTCTTAACAGATAGCTTGGACCATTGAAAATACAACTGTGAGACGAGTCATTATTGTCCAAATCTGTTGCTTTGTTTATTTGGCTAACAATGACAAATCTCTCAGTAATTAACCTTCACCAGTCCGCTTACAGCTCATCACGCTCGTTAACTTTTAAACGCCACTAGTTTGCTGACATTTACACCACTTTCATTTAAGCTACAAACTGAAATTCTGGCAGTTTTTCCCCATCGTGTCAGTTTAATAAGTGGCCTTGAATCCTTGCTGTAATGAGAATTGGTTGTCAGAGTGATGATGCGTGTTTTGGCAGGCAAACTGTGACTTGAGGCGGCAGGTGGACGAGCAGCAGAAGATGCTGGAGCGCTACAAGGAGAGACTAAACAAGTGTGTGACCATGAGCAAGAAGCTGCTAATTGAGAGGGTCGGTGTGAATATGAATTTGCACAAGTATGTTTACCTGATTTGGGACACCTCTGTAGTACAATGTGAAAACCAAAGAAGTCAGTTTATGCATGTAAGCATTGCCTGAATGTAACTTGTAAAAGGCTTTATGGTGATTTAAGGTGGAACTGAATAGTATTATTTGATAATAATATTTGATACTTCATATCCTCTAGGTTTTTTTTTTTTGCTTTGTTTTGTTTTTTTGTGCCTACAATGTTTTACTCATTTATTTCTTTATTTGTGTTTGAAGTCAAGACAGGAGAAGATGGCATGCAGGGACAAGAGCATGCAGGACCGTCTACGCCTGGGTCACTTCACCACCGTACGCCACGGAGCTTCCTTCACTGAGCAGTGGACAGATGGATATGCCTTCCAGAATCTCATCAAGTCAGAACACAAATGGGCACAAGCGTACATTTAAATTGTTATTTATTTATTTATTTTTTCTATTCAGCATACAGAAATGCTTACGCCAGATTGTCCCTGCATGTTGTAGGCAGCAAGAGCGAATCAACTCTCAGCGGGAGGACATTGAGAGGCAGAGGAAGCTGCTGGGGAAGAGGAAACCTCCCTCCATGGCCCAAACGTTTCCACCCAACCTGGAGCACAACAAACGAAAAAGCAGAAGCAACGGCCAAGAGAGTGAAACGTACGGTTACAAGGAGCAGATCACTTTATTGTGTAATAAATGGTGGATTAATAAGCTTGTAGCCTGAATATAATGAGGTTTACTGGTCTGTGGGGGGCCAGTCATGCAGTTTTGTGGTGAGTGGTATTGATGGCTGTCAGTAAGCCGTTAACCTGAACCAGCATTGGGTGAAAAAAAATTTAGTAAGAGGTCAAATGCTGTATATTTAACTCTGTAGATCACAATTATTTAGACATTTAACATATTTTCTTCAGTAAAATCTCACGTTTTCTTTGCTTTCTGTTTTTAATATCTTGTTTATGTAATAATGCATTTCTGGCTCTCTGATCTCTCACAGGTTGTCACTGGCAGAGTATCGCGAGCAAGAGGAGATCTTCAAACTTCGAATCGGTCATCTTAAAAAGGTGCCAATGTTTCTTTTCGCTTTTGTTGTTGTTTTTCCCACTTTTTTTTCTTTCTTTCTTTTGGAGTCACCCGTTCAAACGATGAGGTAGGTGATAAATCTCTGCACTTGTATGCAGGAAGAAGCAGAGATCCATGCAGAGCTGGACCAGTTGGAGCGTGTGAGAAATCTGCACATTCGAGAGCTTAAGAGAATCCATAATGAGGACAACTCGCAGTATGTATCATCCCAGTTTAACATGCCCTACTCAAGCTCTGTGGTGTCTTTTTAAAGCAACAAATACTTTAACAACGTGTTCCTTTGTAGATTTAAAGACCACCCCACACTGAATGACCGATATCTGCTGTTACAGCTCCTTGGAAGAGGTGGCTTTAGTGAAGTTTTTAAGGTAAGCCAGTGCTATTTACTTGGTTTCCATTCCTCATGAATACCTTTTTTGTTCCTTCTTTGTTTTCTAAACTTTGAGTGACGTACAGGAAGATAAGTCTTGCAACACTTCTGTATGCAGTAAACAGCTACTGTAGAGAATTCAATGGGAAATTCAGGCTATTCAAGCTGCTTTGTATTGATGTGAAATGTACCTTTTTTTTTTTTTTTTTACAGGCTTTTGATTTCACAGAGCAGAGGTACGTGGCCATTAAAATCCATCAACTCAACAAGAACTGGAGGGAAGAGAAGAAGGAAAACTACCACAAGTGAGTCTGCCGCTCTGTAAATGTGCTCTCTACGTGTTATTGTGTGATCGGAAATATTTCTTTTATTTATACTCAAGTGATTAATTCGGACTCATTAATTTTTTTTCGTTGCAGACACGCCTGTAGAGAATACAGAATCCACAAAGAACTCGATCATCCTAGAATAGTGAAACTTTACGACTATTTCTCGCTCAACACAGACTCGTAAGTGCTTCATTTCACATAAAGCTCACGATGTGGCACTAATGCGAATGCGATGATTATTTATAAGTGTTTGTTATTCGGTAGTGTTCAGGGCAAAAACTTCAATTTTTATTTTCTCATCTGTAGTTATTATGGATGTTTAAGAGCTTGGGTTTCAGTTGGAAGTTTGTTCTGTGTAGTTTGTAGTCTGTGGCAGTGGCTATGGAGGTGATGAGAGCCTTAGGTGACAATATTTAAGAATTACTTATTAACAATGATACTTTTTTTTTTTCTTCTTTTTTCATAGTAAATACTAGAAAATGTTAAAACTGCTTTGTTTGATGAAAAGAAATGGAAAGCAGAAGCTTTGAATATTTGAATACCATAAAATGAATCTATAGATTTCCAGTAATAATAATTTGGCAGATGCACATGATCTTTTTTTTGTTCATGTCTTTTGTAAACTTGGAAAGTGTTGCTGATATTATCACTTTTTATCACATCAGGCATCTTAGAATATGTTTGAACGTGTAGGTGATCATTGACGCCTTCACAGTTAACCCATGTGTTATCTAATCTGGTGCAGGTTCTGCACAGTACTCGAGTACTGTGAAGGCAATGACCTGGATTTCTACTTGAAGCAGAACAAATCGATGACGGAGAAGGAGGGCCGCTCCATCGTCATGCAGCTCGTCAATGCCCTCAAGTACCTCAATCAGATTCGGCCACCCATCATACACTACGACCTCAAGCCTGGTAATCTCACTGAGTTTTATGGGCAACACACAAATGTGTTTTCTATTCTAAACATAAAAGATCTCTGGCTATGTTTACAGTGTAGGACTCGTGATGCTTGTGAACCCTCATTTTACGTGTTCTGTCACCAGGGAACATCCTGTTGGTCAACGGCACAGCTTGCGGAGAGATAAAGATCACAGATTTTGGTCTCTCCAAGATCATGGACGATGACAGCTACAACTCTGCAGATGGCATGGAGCTGACCTCACAGGGAGCAGGGACCTACTGGTACACATAGACACTTTGCACTGTATTTAGTCACCAAGCAACCAGGATGACTACGCAGGTTTAGCAGATGTGCAACGGTTTCACAGTAATGCTGCTAACTCAATTTTAATTCTGTATTCAGCAAGCAGTTTGAGAATAAAGAAAGATCAGAAAAAAACTTTTTTCTCTGATTTGTTATTTTTGTTTGTCTTGCTTACAGGTATCTACCACCTGAGTGCTTTGTAGTGGGCAAGGAGCCCCCTAAAATATCCAACAAAGTGGACGTTTGGTCAGTAGGGGTCATCTTCTACCAGAGCTTGTATGGACGCAAGGTAACCACTAATCTATATTACAGTAGTTGTCAGGTTTCTGTTTTGTTTTTGAATAAATGAACTTAACAAGTCTGTAACTTGATCTTTTTCAAGCCGTTTGGTCATAACCAGTCGCAGCAGGATATCCTGCAAGAAAACACGATACTAAAAGCCACCGAGGTGCAGTTTCCCCCCAAACCTGCAGTCACCACAGAAGCAAAGGTCTGGTATTCATTTCTTTGAAACTGCAACAAACTTGTTGACCAGTTGGCATAACTATCTGCACAGTGCATTACATATGTTGCATTAACAGAACAGCAGTTAGCCTGAGAATTTAAAATAAAAAAAAAGTGTGTTCAGCTATAATGAGTCACTTTTTGTCACGGTTTCCCTTTACAGGCCTTCATTCGACGTTGCTTGGCTTACCACAAAGAGGACAGGGTGGATGTGCTGCAGTTGGCCAGTGACCCCTTCCTCATGCCCCACATCCGAAAAGCCCTGGGCAGCAGCACACCTCCAGCACCTCCCATTCCTTCCACCTCCAGCTGCTACAGCAGCAGTGCCTCCAATTCGAGCTAGCTGAAAGAAACTAGAACAAAACCCCAAAGCCACATGGAGACGTTACACCCTTGATGGAGCTCCTCCTTTGCTCTCTTCATGGCAAGAAAGCAGAGCGCATGATGGGAAGGAGGCATCTTAAAAGAGTGAATGGAACCAAAATAATCTATGGTGTGGCGTTGTAGTAGAATATGTGCCCACCACTGTTATTCAAGTGGTGTAAATGTGCCAGCCTCTGGCTGCGGGCTCAGTAGAACCCAAAGAATTGCCCATATGCATGCACTAACAAAACTTTGGCTCATTTCAAGAGGCTTTTTTACATGACGAATATATGAAGCACCTGAAAAATTGCATAACTGTGACAGGCTCAGAGGTATGCTATGTGTGGAAAATCTCTTGCCTATACTCCTAAAAGGCTTTGAAGAGGAAGCATAAATTAAATGTCACCCCATACTGCTTGAAATACATCGTCTATCAAAGTATTTTCAGATTAATAGTTGTCCGTTTTAAATGTGTTCTGATAGAATTGAACCTGGAACTTTTTTTTTAGGAAGGGCTCCGAGTGATGAGGAGTGACTGATGACCAAAGTTCGAGGCCTGTCGTCATGACGTGGCTTCTTTAAAAGGTCATAAATGACTTGACATAGAAGAGGGCTGACTCTAGAAGACTGACTTGTTTGACCAATTTGAAATATTTTACTTGATAACTGGAATTCAGCTTATTTTAATTGTTAAGTCCATATTTTTCCATGAGATTCACCCCCACCTCTAACGCTGTTAAACTTGAATGGTGTGTGGGTGGTGACTGAGTGATTGTTGTGATGCGAGGTAAGATTAAACTGAATTGATGAAACCATTAAAAAAACAAAAGAATATTTGGTTAACTGTGTGGTGTCTCGCTTCATTTTGGGAAATTGTGCAAACTTTTTTATATTAAGTTCAAACATCAATGTGATTTAATATATGCAATCTTAAAAAAAAAAAGCTCCAGATATTTTCTTCCAAACAGTTTTATTAAGTCATTTGGTACAGAGTATGAACACAAGGCTGAAGCATCAGTGCACCTCCAGCAGTTATGTGTATGATAAATCTGGTAATTGCATTCAATGTTAATGAAATACTGACTTGTTGAATACTAAAATCTACTCCAACTATCACACAGCCTTTAAATTTTAATAGGTGAGGGGCAACAGGAAGTGGACAATACATCAAACTTACAAATATTGAAAGCATATCGTGGTATTAACAAAGCAGGCAAGAACTAAATGAAACATCATCCTGCTTAATTTGAGGGGGATATCTACAACTGTATTAATTTTCTTTATTTTTAGTGAACCAACAATTTTAAATCTCCCTGTTGCAGCAAAATAGACTTTAATGGATTTTCTGTAAAAAAAAAAAAAAAAGGGCTCGATATCACTCAAAGCTTTTTGCTGTATAGTGCAGACTTAACCATTCTTTTCCTTTGGCTAAAGTATCCAAATATATATTGCATGATATTCCTTCAACAGATGTGAATGTGACTAATCAAATATTGACACTGTCCAGCTGCTTTATCTGTTGTAGAACTGTGAGGTAACCCAAGCCAGTCCCCACTTCAGATTGGTTAACATAAACTTGAGCGCTTTCGTCCACTGCTCCTCAGAGTTAAACTGAGTTTTGATGGAGTAGGAGCCTCCGCTGCCACCCGTATCTTCGATCTTGCCCTTCTCCACATCCATTCTGAGGTATGAGGGAGAAAAAAGTCAAGACTAGTTTCTAAGTTTATAAATATAACACTGAATCTGAACTTAAATCAAAAACCTGGGAAATGTAACATTCCTGAGTCACAAATTTAATATGTTCACAGAGGCTGAAATGCTTATTACACCGGAGTATCCAAAGTTTCCCCGATTTGCTTACATTGAACCAAAGGCCACATGTCTGTATTCACAGTACAGAGTTTAAGTTTATGAAGGATCAGTCTGTTAAAGAATGAATATGATTTGGGATATTCCAACCTTGATGTACTAGCAGGGAACAACTAAAGTGTAGATTTTCACGTTGGTTCCGAGTGTGGGGTCGAAGCTTGCCTAAACTTGCTTATTTGACTAAGATGCTAATAATAAAGGTTCACTTGTGTAGAATAGGGCTGACATTGGACCAGAATTTACATTCAAACTACCGGTACATGTATATTTATAAATTCATTTTAAATGGCCCATAGATGTGCTACACAATGAGCACACAGAAATTTACAATACACACATAATGCTGATATCTGACCTGTAGGGGAGGCAGAAGCCAGTGTCTCCTTTTTCCACCTCCTCTTTGAACTGTTGGACACAGTCCAGGAAGGCCACCATGGCATGATCGAACTTATTGTCCCAGAAGAACCTCAGTCCACCTGAGCAGTACAGTGGGAGCTCCTGAAAACACAATGGTAGACAAAAAATGGCAGAATAAGAACCTGGACAACTGTTTAAATAAGCACAGGAGAGCCGGGTGTAAGAATGAACTACCTTTGACTTGTCTGTCAGTGACTCCAAGTATGAGTGGTTTCCATATGGGACAAGACGATATCTGAGGGGACAAAGAAGAGTTTGAGCTAGTTTATTGCACTTCAGACTAACAGAAGATTAACTGGAAACCGCACTAAATTTTAGTGATTCGAGGCTGGGATTCATTAAGGTTACAGAATTAAGACATTTAGACAGACAATGAGCACAGCAAATTACAAGAAAATTATCATTCCAGGACAAAATAATAGCGAATAATTCAATCTTGTCAACTAAAACATGATTTGCAAACATTATTGAGAGAATGTAAATCTGTAAGAAACCAAGTAAGTGATGTAATAAAGCTATGTAGGCATGTAGATATGGTAAAGAAAACCTGGCGAAGTTCTCGCTGAGCATCAGAATTAGAAAGAAAAGTGATTTAAGAGACTTTAAACGTGATGTGCTTCTTGGTGCCAGACAGCCTAGTCTGACTATTTTAGAAACTGCTGATCTACTGAGATTTTCGTCCCAGATCACCATGTCTATGGTTGGTTTTAAAAAGACAAAATTAAAAATTCATCCCATCTCTCCATCTCTCCATCTCTCTCTCTCTCAAGCTGCTGCAGCACTGTCCTTGAGGTGTTTGGTATATCCTTTTCAACGCTCCACTGTTGCTGACTATATCCACAGTTACTGACAGCTGCTTCCATCAGCATAAAGCTCCATGTGAAAACCTCAAATAATCTTAAACATATCAGTGAGTTCACTGTACACAAATGGCCTCCACAGTCACCAGATCGTAATCAAAGATCATCCAAGAAGACTTCCATCATGTAGCCGACAAGCAACAGGAACCATGTGACGCTATCATGTCAATATGGACCAAAATAGCCAATGAATGTTACCAGTACCTTGTTGAATCTATGCCACAAAAAAGAGGGTCCAACATTATACTGACAATCTGTACCTAATAAAGGGGCAGGCGAGTGTGTTTTAAGCTCAACAGCAAATGGTGAAGAAAGCAAGTTAAATTAAGCGTGTACCTCTGAAAGCGCAGCCCCATTTTGTTGGCGAGAGCGTGCAGCAGAAGCACCGTCTGTCCCCAGGCTGCGTTGATCTCGTTCCACTCCACCGGGACGCTGGGGAGTCGGCCCAGGCGGAAGTTGTTGATGGTACCAAACTGGCCGCTGTGCCTGGAAAAAGAGGAGAAACGAGTCGGATTCTCAGCCAATAGGCTCGTCTCATAGTCTGTGTTAAAGATTTGAAAGTCAACATTGATTTAAGGACCTAAATTATTTCTTAGCATACACAACAATGTGTTTGCCACCGTGTGTTTGTGTGTGTGTGTGTACCAGATGTGAAATGTAGCATTGAAAACGTTGGTCTTTTTCAGGCGGTCTAGCTGAATCTGGCAGTAGCGCATCTGGTTATCAACACTCTTGAGCTCATCATCCAGCTCTAGCTGCTGCCGTTTAAACTCGCTGTACTCCTTCTGGTATCTTTAGAAAGGGGAAGACAGAGGAGTTAGGTGCTGTATCATTTAAAATACACCCATCACCTGTCTACACCATTGCTAGCTCACTCACTGTAGCTCCTCTGTGTCAAGCTGCTGAGCTTGGATCCTGCTCTGGGCCAGGTCTTGGGCCACAGTAGCCCTCTGCTCCTCCACAGCCTCCAGCTCCTGAACCAGTTTTTCCTCATCCTCTTTGAGCTGCTGTAGCTCTGCCAACAGGGTCTCCTCATCCTCCACCTGCAGGTGCGATAGCAGCTCCAGACACTGCCTAGAAATACATTCACAAACATTTGGAATCAGCACTTTAAGTGGTTCTCAGTACTGGGCAGCTGCTTAGGCTGGATCCTCATTCTTGTGCTCACTTGTAATTCTGGCATTCGTTCTCTGTGATGTTGAGCTGCGTGTCTAGGTGGTCCAGCAGAGTGTCGGTACATTCCTCGCACAGTGGGTGGTCCACATCTGTCTGGCCCGACATGATGTCGAACAGGTCACTGGTTACCTTGGTGGGATATGATCAGAGGCAAAGCTTATTTGGTTTTGTCACACAGATAATACACCGTGAAATCAATGCATGTTTGTCACCTTCAGTCTACGACTGAGGTTTTCCATGGTGCCGCCATCAGATGCATCTCCAATGAGTGTGAAGCTGTTGGCGCTCTCTGTTGACATCATTCTGAGGAAAAGCACGCCATTCAAGATTAAGCAATTCTGTCAGCTTTGTTGGACATGCAAGTAAAAAAAAAAAAAAAAAAAAAAGAGTTGGGTGCTCACCGTGCAGGAGGGATGTATTTTCTCGAAACTCCATCCTGCTTGTTTTCAACAAATGTTTCCTGTGAAAAGAATCCAAGTCTAAGAGTCAAACAAATTTTTCAACAGCATATTTTCACATAAAACTGAAATAATTATTTGTTTTTCATCTTTGAAAACCAAGAGTGACAGGGCCAGAATAGCACTTAATACAGTTATAACAAACAGCACCACCAGATACATCTGTATCTGTAACTGAGGGAATACAAATGAGACAACACAACACTAAAAGCAATCACACTATTCAGTAGTACATCCTCTACACACAGTAAACAGCAATGAGACTCTCAAGTCCATTTATAAGTTATTCCAGGAGAGACAGAGAGCTAATACAGCCTTTATACACTGCGCAAAAAAAAGGAAAACTTTGAAAACATATCAGATTTCAATGGAGGAAAATAACTGGATATAATCATGCCACACCTTTTTACGTAAATGAAAATTATCTGGTATTCTTCAGAGGCCTGATTTCAAAAACACATGAAAATCAAACTGAAAAAAGTAGCATGAGCTAGTCCATTTTGCTTAAATTTATTTGCAGCAACTCTTAATGGTACTCAGTTTATATAGTCCCCATCTGCTCCAATGAATGCCTGACGAAGTTAGACTGCTCCTCCCACAAATAGATCAGAAAGTCTGAAGTTTCATTGGCTTTGATTATACTTTGATTAAAAATCCTTTACTTTTTCTTTTTAATAATGTATTACACAGAGCAGTTTCCAGCTCGGCATTAACCTACCTCTGGTGCCGTCTCCACTCCGCTGTTGTCAGACTGTTTGCTGGGGGTCACTGAGACTATTGGAGCTGACGAGGAAGAGGAGGAAAGAGGTCATACATAGGGCGACAAATGGAGCAGGTTCAACATCAAATACGGCAATTAAACATACCAATAAGCTCCTGGATGGTGACCCGATCGAGAACATTGAAGGATGTGTCCAGTTTCAGCGGCTGGGAGCAGCGCTGACACACAAAGCTCACCTGCATGGTGGTGCTCGACGTTTTGGAGCCCTCCATCGCTGGCTAAAAACAAAAAACAAGTTAATAAGTAAAACCACGTTTCATTTTAAATTAACGACTATCTCCTCATGTAGGAACGCTTCGACTAGTGACGAAGGTTAAAAGCAGCGCATAAACACTTGTCTAGTCACCGTTTACTTGCTAGCTAGTTAGCTGTTTGGCTAAACACTTGCTAACAGCAGGTTGGGTACAGCCAAACCATAAGTTTGGCAGGTAGTTTTTGTGTAGCATACAACCAGGGTGTAAAAGCACAAAAGAGACTCACTGTCGTGTGTGATAATTAAACGCTACAGCATTATAATCCTAATGCTGCGTCCTAAAGGGACTCCATCCCGCCTCCACTTCCTTATTGTTGTTTACGGCGGTTTTTACGTCATGTTAAAAGTTAGTCACGTGAGAAAGCAAGAGCCCTTGTGTTACTGTGATTTATCATTAGTAAACGTATTAATATTAAGATATACTTTATCAGTCCCGTTGTTGCCATATTCACATTATTACAGCTGTAATGTTTTATTGTTTATTATTTCGCATTTATTGCTGGACAGAGTAGAATAAATAGATATAGATTGATAAAAATTGATAATAGATAGATGCAGCTTGAGCAATCCCAAGAATACTACACAACAACAGAAAAATGTACACTATACAGTACTATAAGTACAATTTTAACCACAAAGACATACACATAGAGAGAGAGAGAGAGAGAGAGAGAGAGAGAGAGAGAGGAGAGTTGAATATTACTGACTGGATACCAGTGCAGATTTGTTTATCAGTCCCCAATGTGTGTATGTTTGTATTAACATATGTAAGTATATATGTGGTCTAACGGTGGCTGGGAGGAAAGACCTTTACACACCGTGGATGCAGGAGCCTGTCACTGAAAGGTTTACTTCAAAGATAGTTAATAACTAATATAAAATTATATAATTCTCTATAGAATATATCATTCTTATATTGCAGTTTTATTACAGCTCAATCTGATGGTCACAAACTAATATCTGATTAAGACATTTCATTGCCACTGCAAATATTTGATTTGATCACTCCCGGCTACCAAAAAAATGGGATCCTATAAATGCAGACAAAAGGAGACAGACCCCCGCTGTAACCATTTTTTCATCAAGGTTATATAGATACACCAAAGCAAATCTACTTTATTTGCTTCGCGTGCGCATGGTAATTTTATTAACACTGTCAACTGTTATTTAACATAACATGTGCTTTTAGCATTACTAAAAAGTGTACATTTCAATACTGGTAAATAGAAAATACAGCAAATCAGATTATATCACCCAGTGAAAGTAAATGAATGAGGGATAAAAAGCTGCTGCTTTTAGCCACCTGCTGAGAAACACTTCTGCTCAGGTAATTTAACTGATTGTCATCTACCCCTCTTTTACACAACAATATATTATATAGCATTTAAGAGTCTGTTTTTCAAAGCCAAAGCATGCAAGTTACAAACACATTGTTTTTCAATGGAAACGTCTTTTGGCCACAGCACATAATCTGACTCCTGATTCCTCATCCTGTCCCTAGCATTCTCTAATTTTCATCCAACATCTGTCCAGAGCATACCTTGTCCTCTCTAGACTCTCTTTCACCTGCTCCCTGCTCTCAATACAGATCACAATGTCATGTGATCCCCCATCTTGAATCCATCTGTCACTCTTCATCACTGTCTCACTGTCCTCATACATGTCCTGCATCACACATACTTCTCAGCTACTCCCGGCTTCCTCATGCAGTATCATTTTTTATATTCGGCAAACTATCATATGCCTTCTTTAGGTACACAAATCCTCAGCGCAGCTCCTTCTGACCTTTAGGTACTTGTCCATCAATACTCTCAAAATAAACATTGCATCTGTAGTGCTCTTTCTCAACATGAAGCCATGCTGCTGCTCACTGATCGTCAGCTGTCCTCTTAACTTAGCTTCAACAATTCTTTCCCAGAGATTCAGCGTATGGATCATCAGCTACAACTCTGCACAACATTCTTGTTCTTGAAACTCGGGATTAGTACATAACTCCAGGCACTTCCCGTTCTCTTAGATAGCTCCATACTTCTACAGCTATGACATCAGGACAAATGCCTTTCTACTCATCATAAGATAAGATAAGATAAGATAAGATAAGATAAGATAAGATAAGATAACCTTTATTAGTCCCACACGTGGGAAATTTGTTTTGTCACAGCAGGAAGTGGACAGTGCAAAAGTTATGAGGCAAAAATTAGAATACAATAAGAATAAATACAGTACACAACTGTACAGAATAGAATAAAATAAAATACTATATACAGTAGAATAAAATAAAATAAAAATACAATAAGATAAAAATAGAATACAAATACAAATACTATATACAACTGAGTAAAAATACAACGATGACGATCATGCAGCCCTTACTTCTACTTACTAATCCTCTTCGCTTCATGATTCATTAACTGTCCTTGACCTATCCTCCTTTTTCTTTTTCTTTCTCTTCTCTTTTCATCTCCTCAAAGTACACCTTCCATCTTCTCAGCACGCTCTCTTCACTGGTTAGCACATGTCCATCTCTATCTTCAATCACTTAACCTGCTGCACATCCTTTCCAGCTCTTTGTCTAGCCAACCGTTATAAGGCCTTTTTCCTTCCTTAGTGACCACATTCATTTGCCTTGAATACTGTCCAGGGCTGGACTGGGACAAAAAATCGGCCCGGGCATTTTGACTAGAGACCGGCCCACCAGGATAAAGATTGAAAATGTGATGTCATTCAGGGGTAAAACCGCAAAGGATTCTGGGAACTTGTGGCAAGAGGTACTAGCGATAAAAAGAAACCCAAAAAATGCCAAGAAGCTGTTGTATTATTAACTGCAATAGCTGGTCGCATGACAGCCACGGGAAGCCGACGGGTAAAGAGATCGTTTTTTTTTATCGGATTACGTCGTTGAAGAGAAAATTTTTAAGCCATGTTTCCGAAGTAAGAGCCGACGGATGGTCTGGATATACCAAATATAACGTCTCAGAACACTCCAGCTCACATGTTAGTCTGCTCCAAGCATTCCCACAAAGGTCAGAGTTTTGTTGTAGTTAATGCGTCATTTTTCTTAACATAATTGGTGATATAGGTTACAAGCAAGTCTGGCGCTGAACAGAAATTGTCGCGCTATGCTCCTTTGTTTATTGTGCATAAATAGTGAATTGTCCTGACACAATATTGCGTTTCGCTTCTGTTATTATGGTACATTGACAAAAACATATACTTTTATTCACAGGGTAAAACAGTTGTTTTGTATCACTAATTGTCCAGTGCGATTACAGCATACAATATTATTGTCACTGCTACATTTCTGTGATGCTACCAGAAATTATTTCCACTACTAATTAATTACCGTTGAGCTCAAAGGTTATATTAATAAACGGTTAACGAATGTGTATTTATGAGGACGATTTGTGAGACTGGTAAACTTATGATATGTACGATGGTCTTTCGTTCTACACGGTGCATTTCAAGGTCCTGCACCCATCTGTCGGTAAACTGTACCTGGGCTTGTTGCAGTGATCTGAAGTTACTAAACTTCACGAGTGTATGCACTCACTCCAAGAACCTTATAATTATAAATCTGAGCGTGGTGAAAGTTGAGCAGCACGCTGACGTCTTTTGTCCACTCTGGGTGCTCCTAAGGGTCTGACCCTTTCACTCCTTTGATTTTTTCCTCGTATTTTTCTTTGTCTTTTCGTCGAGTCTGTCTTTGTATGGACCGGCATTGTTCTCCTTTTGTTTTGTACATTCCTTTTTTGTGCGGCAAAGAAAAAACAAGAAGGTATTGGAACCGGAGAATGAACGTTTTGCGGTGCTGCAAACGCTTGCATTTGATGCGGTACTTGGATTGTTTTGCCACGAGTTCCCGGCATGCAATGCGCGAAAATCACGTGATTGCTAAACAAGGGGGAGGGTGCATCCAGCCTCCTCGGCTGTAATTGGTCCAGCCCAGAGTCGATCATGACCAATTGGCCAATCCAACACCTTTCATTATATATACCCTTCCTAAAAAAAAAAAAAATCCATCGGCCCATAAAAACAAAAAATCGCCAGCGGCCAGTCCGCTGGCCAGTCCAGCTATGATACTGTCCCAACAGTCCAGGAGTCTGGAAAACTGTGAAACACAGCTGTGTGCGTTTGTGTGGTTTACTCTCCAGTCAAATAGGGGGCGCTGTTACATTAAATACAAAACATCTTTTCAATCAAAGCAGAAGAAGACGGTAGTTGCGGGAAAACTGAAGCGGATGATTCTCATGTTGGAGGCTCCAAACTGCAAGAAAACAGGTAGTTTTAGGAATATTTATGAATATGTACAGTTATTTACTTGCGCGATCTGTTTCTTCTTATGAGATGTTAGTCTGTCGGGGTGTTTTTGTCGATTGTCCGAGTCTCAGAAGTTTCAGAACAGAGCTAGTTATGTAAGTTACACCCCCAAAACAGAGACAGCTAGCCAGCCTGATGTCGAGATTTAACTACTTTAAGCGACCGTGTACGAACATTAAACGGTGTTTTATAAAGTTGCCAATATATGTAATCAGTGGCTTTTGACTGACTTCACAATGCCGCTTCATTGCGTGGTCGCTGTTTTCAACGTAATGATGCTTTAATATCAGCAGGCAGACTACTTTTTGTGTATAATTGAAGCACTTGTGCCATTTATATAATAACTTATTCAATTGATGAGAAAATAGTTGTGCGGTTTCCACTGAGCCCAGTACAAATAAAACATCGCGTCTCAGACAACATGATTTTCTGCAACATAACCGAATCTATCCTCCTATTGTCCAGATATCTGCCAAGCTAACAGTGCATGCTGTGTGTACAGTGAGCAAAGTACACGCAATGAATAGTTAAACATTCAGTCAACAATAGGTTGTAAAGGTAGGCTCCATGCATTCATGCCAAGCAGGTTGGATTTTATTTGCAGGACCATCCGAGTCATCGGTAGAACTCTTTGGACTTCATCTCATTCAGAATGACTCAGACAAATTCCTTGCACATGCATAGAAGCTTGAACGTGCTACCCCAGTACTGAAGCTACTTCATTACCTCCCAGTACATCTCTGACTTGCTCATTGTGCCATCCATCCATTCGTGGCGGGGGCTGGGGCCCATCCCAGCTGCCACAGGGCGAGCAGCAGGGTATACCCTGCACGAGAATGCCTCTCTGACACAGGGATAGATACAACTGACCTTGATATTAATGTGTTATAGATGCTGATCACAGTAATGTGTACACAGATTTTTATCTCTTAGTCTTTTAGAATCACCATGAAAACCCCAAAAGTCTCAGATGTCAAGAAAGGGATTTCGGCGCTTTGGGAGACTCTGCAGTGTCCCATTTGGTGAGCATTATTTAGAATAAGAGCCTGTGTTAATAATATATAAAATCATTCTTCTGCTTTTGTAGTATTTATTTATTTTTTTACAAGATTTAGATTGTTTTTTTCACATAGGTGTTCTTTTGTCTATAGCTTGGATTTAATGACTGCTCCGGTATCTACTAAGTGTGACCATCAATTCTGCAAGTAAGTGTCTTCTTAACTGAAAAGCTTCTGTTAAATATGCACAGGCTTCATGCTTATGACTTTAGCTCTCTTTTTCTACCAGATTTTGCATGATGAAACTTTTGGACAAATCCAAACAAAACAAAGCCAACTGCCCCGTGTGTAAAAGCACAGTCACCAAAAGGTTGGACAGAATATATATGCAGATGGTTTAACATGTATTATAATACGTGAAAGCTCATTGTAATTGTTTTTCTGCTTACAGGAGCTTACAGGAGAGCCCTGGGTTTCAGAAACTTGTCGCTGGTTTGCAGGACATGATCCAAGCATATGAGCATGACACTGGCACAAACTGTAAGGTTATATCACAGACTTTCTAAAATGATGTCATGGAATTGGCTTGCATTATGTCACCTGTTAACATTACATCTATACATTTTCAGACTTCACTGGAACATCCCAGCAAGGGCGATGTGCAGGGTTGGAACAATTAAGATTTATTTTTCACAGTAACGGTCATTTATTGACTCAGTCTGCTCAGATACAGCGTTGCGTATTTTCTTCTATCCAGTGTCACAGGTGCAGAAACTACTAAAGGAGCTCTGACATCTGGAGATGAATGTGGCACTGACATTGACAATGAACAAAATGCACTCTTTGGTGATCTTCCAGAATCCCACTCCTCAACTATTGCAGGTGAAATCTTCCTCAAATCAATTGTCATATTACTCACATTACTGCCAGTGCTTTGGTGTAACATACACTACTAAGGTGTATATTTGCTGCCCACAGTGTGATATCAGCATTTCTACCACCTTTTTCTTTGGGTTGGGAAAAAAAATATGTGTAAAGTCCTTACAGAGGACAGAGTAAAGAGATGGATGTGAAGTGAATATGACTTAATCAAAGCTTGCGAATGAACCTGATTTTCTTATACTGTTTTTTTTTCTGTAACAGCCCGGAATGGATTTGCAAGACTCATGGGGCTTGAAGATTCCGCTCCTTTGACGACAGAAAATGAAGCTCTGGATAGCGGGCTTGGTGATGCTCCACTAACGTCTGACAAGAAAATGTCCAGCCCCACAGACAACGGGGAACCAGTGAAAGCTGAAATGTCAGACGTTGTGGCGAATACTTCAAAAACGCGTAGGAATAGAGGCAAAAGGAGCCGGGAGAATGCCTCCCTTTATTCATCATTCATTCCAGATGAAAACGAAGACCAATCCCAAAGAAAGTCCTCTAGGAAGAAGCAGAAAAAAGATGTGGTGCCCGACAAGATCCTTGACCATAAGCGTAAGAAAAGTTTAGAGAAGGTTGCAGAGTGGCTCATGAAAGTTCCAGCTGAAGGAAGTCTTGAGTTAGAAAAACCAGATGAAAACTCTGATGACTCTGACAGCTGTTCCTCCGCTTCGACAATAGATATCAGGCAATGCAACAGTGAACTGAATCCGAAGAAAGAAGAGCGGGCCAAAGCCCTCGAAGAGCAGGTGTTTGGGGCTGTCTACAGACGAAGAGTGAACAGGAACGTCTCTCCTCCGCTTAAAGTTTTTACAGAGCCATCGATAGCTGAAGAAATATTGAAGAGTGAAGATGCTTCCAGTGTTAGAGAGGAAAACGGTTTTGCTTCTTTTGCAAAAATAAACAAAAGTAACGTGGAGGGTGAGCAGCAAATGACAGAAGAAATAAATGATGGCAGTGGCATTTGTAAATCAGCAGAACAGATGGAGATCGGGACAGAAATTGATACAGGCATGCATGTGGACGAGTTCAACAACTTTCCAGAAAGTCACCAAAACAGAGGCAGAGATGACGTTTCCAGTGTTGTGCCTGATAATGTAGAACAACAACTGGGGAGGAAGACGAGGAAAAGGACGTGCAATGTTTTGCAACAGGTAGACAGCGACTTACAAGAGCAAGCTCGGGCAAAATCAGAGGGTGGTGAGCAAAAGAAAACTGACAAAAGGAAAGGTAGAAACACAAGATCCGAAAAAGGCAAGCCCTCCAGAGTGCCGAAACCCCTTGTCCTCGTTGGAGTTCAGAATGGGGAAACCACCCCTGTTATTAGAATGAGAGCAGAAGAAGTTCAGGTTCAAATTGAGAATTACCCTAGCAGCGAGGACCAAGTAACTCCTGTCGTTAAGAGCAGTAGGAGAAGCAGAAGACTTCAGCTGTTTGCTGAGGAAGTCCAGGAGGGTCACAAGCAGGTGAGCGAGAAAGCTAAGGCAACTGAAGGAAACAGCAGTGTGGCAAAGCAGCCGGAACATGCTAATGGCGAAGCGCTTGATGATGTAAATAAGGTGGTAAAGTCAGCTAAAAAAAATGGATGTGTTTATAATGAAGACATAGGAGAGATTGAAAACATAGAGTGTGCTGAGAGAACATCGAATCTGAGGCCAACAGAAGCTGTTAAAGAGTTAAATGCTGCCTCAGGCTCTGCTCAGCTAGATGATGCAGCCGTGGTAGGGCCAACGCTTGAAAGTGACAATCAAAACAGTATTCAGTCACAGGCCTCGGTTTGTAAAACTAAATGTACCGAAACAGAAAACGAGGAGGACAGGAACGACAGTGAGCTCGACACGGAGCAACTTCTCAAGAGCTTCAAAGCAACTAAAAGGAAATCTTTCTATCTTGGAAGTCCAGACGTGAAAAGCAGCCGCGGTTCAGACAAAGACGCCATCAAAGAACCAGAGAAGAAACATGAAGATTGTTCTGGTGTTGAATCTGCAGAAAAGGCTTTAGGAGACTCCAGCAAGTCCTCTTATGATTTCATCTCTCCTTCCAACTCACCGGTCCAGCCGAGAATAACTGTTTCTGAGAAACAGGATCCGGCAGCAGTGGAAGCCTTGATCTCTGAACAAAACTGTTCAGGTCGCTTCAGGAGTAGTCCTAGCAGTGGACTGAGTCCTAACAAGGAGGCAAAACGTGGTGCAGAAAGTCCTCCTCTTTCTGTGGTCCCTCAGGTCGTAGATTCTGGTCTCCGCTTCACAGCCGTTGAATGTGACGAGCTAAAGGAAGCCTCTCAAAACACAGAGAGTCGGGCTGACTGTGAGGATGTGAAGGGGATAAAAGATGACGCACCTGCCACTTTAAAGTGTTCCTCAGTCAACACAGCTGAACATAGGGGAGTTCCAGAGTCTTCTTTGACCCCTGATGACCTTATCGCGTCACCGGTCCAAACTATCCACAAAGCAGAGATTAACAGCAATGGTAGTGGAGAGGTCAGCATCAACTCCTCCATCAATAGGAAACCGAGGAGGAAGAGAAAGGCTCAGAGACTGGAGCCTTCATCCGAGTCCGATAGCAGTGGATCCAAAGAAGAATTACCCACTCTGACACAAATCTTTGGAACATCAGCTCGTCCTTCCGCTCAGAATCGGAGCGACTCCGGTGAAGACGACAGATGCGAGGGAACAGCTGATGCAGCAGATCGGTTACCACCTGCATGCCCCAGCCCCGACTGCGTTGATTCCAGTCAAGCATCTGTGGACTTGTTCGGCACGCCAGAAGAATGTAAGACGATTCTCTTTAACTGAAATAGTTTTTTGAAGTTTTATTTTTTTCATGCTTGCATCAAAGTAGCCTATAAGCCAATGCACGTGTGTGAGTGCTTGCTGTGTGGTTTCCTGCTTCAAGAAGTTAAACATCTTTCCATTATAAGATGTGAAAAAGCTCCTATTCTCTCCCAGCAGGTGACGTTCCAGTAAATGACACCAGTGTTACCATAGAATCGTCACAGTTTTCAAGCGAAGTCCTTGTTACACAGGTAAACGAGCAGGGCCAGAATATCTTAAAATTCTCTCCACAGGATGCATGAAGGAGATCTGGATCTCGATTATGTTCTTATAGTTTCTTCTTGTTTAAGACATCAAAAACACTTTGTGAAGATCTGGTTAAAAAAGCAGTTTTGCTGTGTGTCACAATGGAAATTAAAAGAAAGTCCTCCCAAAAAGTGGAGCTGTAGATCTGGATCCACATCAGCTCTACACGTTGACTTCTAAGTTGAGCCACGCTCCACCTCTGGTAGAAATTTCTTGCCGATCAGTTCATTTTTTTGACTAACAACTAAACGAACACGAAAACCAAACCGATCATGTAAACTGTTTGGTACATATACAATATTTACATTGCATTCCTTTCACTGGTTTCATATATATCTGCATGAATGTGCCAGATGTTAAAAAGAAAAGTATGTGAAACTTGTGATTCTCATCAAAATGAGATTTGACATTATTTTAAACACTCTAATCTCTTCCGCTTGCTCAGCATTTACCTGGCTTCGTTGTGCTTTCAGCGATGCACCTTCACGTTACGTCCTATAGAGGGCAGCCACCACATTTTCCCCGCACCGAACTGTCAGCCGCCTGGATGACAGACTACCTCGCTCAGTGAAAAATGTCCCCCTCAGCAGCTTTCTAAATTGCATTTCATTTACGTTAGAGGAAATGCCGCCTAGAAGATGATTCTTGTTTTCTACCCCATCCATCTTCCAGCACTCTCACTTTTATCTGTCGACTGGATTTGACTGGGGAGTTCAAGTTTGACGCCCTGGGGTTTAGAAGGGGGGGGGGGGGGGCTCAGGATTACGCAAATCAGAGGATACAGAGCTTTTCTGTTGTTTAGCAGTGCGTCTTTTTTACATAATCAATGTACTTGCTGTGTAAACTCACAGGAGGAAATTAAAATAACAAAAGCACAGCGTAGTGACGCTGTTGGAAACGGGGCCTGGTGGTAAAAGCTTCCATCACCTGCTTTCTCTTTTGCTTTTTGAGCTCCTTCATGAAAACATTTGACAGTCAATAGATGCTCACTGGCTCAAAAGCCACCAATGCCCTTTAATTGATGTGAATGACTGCGCATGGGTCCCTCGTCACTGACTGACAGTTGTCACTTCTTTTCATGCATCAGTGCAATACGTCAAATATGCCGCCAGCATGTGTTCCTTTATTTCATGCAGTAAAATGCTGCATTGCAGATTTCTGTTGTCTTCTTATTACCACTCTGTGCGTCACTTAATTGTAATTATGAGCTGATATGCTTTATCTCTCTCCCCCCCCCTTTTTTTTTTTCTTTTTTAGCAAAAGATAGAAATGCAGAAGGAGCTGGTGAGGCTGGAGAAGCTGATGGCCCTGGTCTCAGAGGTGCTTCAGGAGAAAGAGAGCAGTCCTTCCAAAGAAATCCCCCCACAAACCCATCAGAGCACCAGAGACATGGGTAAGAAGATAATAAGCAGATGCTTATTTTCAGAGATGAAAAGATTAGTTCACAAAAAAGATGAGTAGATAATTATGTGTTTACAGCATCTGAAGGAAAAATATCCAAAACTGATTAATTCCAGACTCTCAAAAGGCAAATACATATGAAGACTGAGTCAGTTTCCCCTGGTAGTAAACTAAATATATTTGAGGTTTGGTAAGATGAAGATGGGCATTTTTCACAATTTTTCTGACGTTTATTGGCCAAAACATGCTGGACAATTTGTAAAGGAAATATTCTGTAGATAAATTGAAACTGAATGAACACAAAAATTTGAAGTATGCCCGAAACAAAGTCTTTTTTTCTGTCTTTTGAAGTATTGAAAGTCATAAAATGTAATATAAATATTGTGTTTGCAGGCCCAGACGCTCACAGACAGCTTCCTCGTGACCAGGACGCAGGGCACGCCGCAGACAGGCAAGTAAAGGATTGTAAAAATAGACTTGCTCAGTGCTGCTGCATAGAAATATCTATACCCACAATCAGTTTTACTCCCTCCTCACAAGATCTCCTCGATCTAAACAAACAGATCGGCAAAAAGTCGTAAGATAAGTCCCAATAGCATTGAAAAAGTCAGTGTTTCTGATTTATTTTGCTCAGTTTCTTTTACCTATGGAAAAAAAAAACCCTTAAACTTATTCCTTGAAACAATAGACATGATGCAAAAACCACAAATAAACACTATTTTAACCCCTGTCCACCATGACCTCATGAAAGCTGAAAGACATTAAGTCCGTCTTTACAGGAAATACAGGAAATGATTAGAGGAACAGATAATATCACAGCTAAATGACTCTTAGAAAGTTAGAAACCAGTTCCACATGTTAACTGTTTGTTTTCCTGAGTTCCTGGTGTCTTAATCCGTTGTATTCACCTGGTGATTAAAAACAGCCGAGGCTTTAGACGGTCTGATTTTATACCAGTCATTTGTGTGAGTGTAAGTACCTTTGTGTTATAAGTTAACGTTAAAGCAACATTTTGACGTCTCTTTGTGTCTGAGCAGCTCCTGTAACTTTTTGCTGGCAAGTGAAAAAGGATAACTAGATAGATAGATAAATAAATAAATAAAACACTGTCTGTGAAAGACACAGGAGGAATTATGAGTCATAACATCAGAAGGTTTTCTTTGCTTGCTCAGCAGCCTAATTAACCAATCACCTCGCCTAATGTTGGCCTCCAGTCATGTGACAATCTTCGAACTCAAACCTGACTTCAGTAATTAAATACGCCCGCCTCACCGCGCTGCAGTCTTTCCTTAGAGGGTTCTACATATTGTTTATAGATTTTAAAAGGAGCCATATTTCAATACATCTATATTAGCCAGTACAATAACTGGAGTAAGTAGCATGTAATTGGCCTCTTTCAGTCTGTAACTGAAGGAGAAATTTGGCGAGTGTGTGTGTGCGGGCACGTGTACGTGTGTGTTGGTGGTTCTCAGAGGGTGATGCATCTCAAGAGGACAGGCAGATAATCTCACTAATGAACCCAGAATCTGCTTATGCTGTGGAGAATAAAAAAGTCATTACTGACTGCATCTTATGTCATTTAGAGCACTTAGCGGGAAACTTGCATCGCCACAGTAATTTATCTCTTGCGACTGATTGCGCACACAGACACACACATACAACCTCTCGCCTCCCAGAGTTCTACGTGCTGTCCTTTGGGCGAGAGAGTGGGAGAAATGGCGGATGAGAACACAGAGGGGTTTGGTTATACAAGTTCTAAATGAAAAAGCACATATTCCAGAACTGCAGTAGCGAAATTGGAAAGATTAGTTGGCACTGCAGTCTAAGTTTTCAGTGAGCTGGTGCAGGTAATTTAAACGCAGGCACTCTGCCAGAGACTTTGAGTGAAGAAATAAACCCAAAAGAAAACAAAGAAAGGAAACTTTACCAACTTTATTCATTTTGGAGAATAAAAGCATACCTCTGCCGAAAATTATATAAGAATGTGTCACTGATATCAACTTTCTTTCTTTGTCAAGTCCTGGATCAACATTTACGCTGTAGCGTGCAGTTGAGTTGGGAATCCTGATGATAACTGATGATATTCTAATGCATCATGCATGATATAGTGCTCTGCTCAATACATTGCAAGGCAGTCATCTATGAAATATCACAATATCTGTTTAACTGAAGGAGAAGAGTTCAGTTTTAATGATATGTCAGTTCTGTTACTTAGCTCTGCCCCGCTTCTCACCATTTCCCTCCCATTAGCTCTTTTATTTATTTATTTTTGTCCTGATTCATTTGGTAAGATTCACCATCAGCAGACATGAATAGTGACTCTGGTCATTTAAATGGGCTTGGGTATCCATTTAGAGCGCCTGCATGCTTTAATAAAAATACTGATGTTTGCTGCCATCATAGTCTCATCACATGAGGAAAATATTGATATTTTGTCCCAGCCCCGCTCTGCAAACTTAAAGTGTTGCTAGGAATTAGAACTGGAGTGTTATTCAAAGGGGAACAGGCACTCGAGACCTGTGGTACTAATTCAGTTTTGTGCAAAAGTTTTATAATTTCTTTATATGTGTATATGTAGTATGTGTATTATATTATAGGAGATGGGGAAAAAGTGCAGTGATTTATTGAAACATACGAAAACTCACATGGAAATACAGTTTTATGGGGAAGAACTGTACAAATTCAGAAGGTGATTGTGCAACAATTTGTTACACAATCACCTTCTGTTACATTTGAATTTGTAACAATTTCAAATGTAACAATTTGTTACACCTTCTGTGACGCACCGATTGTGAAATCAAAACTTTCACAATCGGTGCATCCCAAATATGCAGGGATCCACAGATCCAACATTGTGTAACAATTATCTTCTGGATACGCAACTGGATACAAAAACCAAATGCAAAATGAATGGAAAAAATAGCAACCAGGGTCCAAAGAAAAATGTTCATAGACCTTTAGAAAGTCTGGAAAAGTACTGCTGAAGACCACTTAAAATATTAGAATGGAATCTGGCTCTTTGGAAGTGAAATACAAAGAACCTTTGCACAGTCTGTACATGCAGGTCAAAAATCCAGGAAATGTAAAGTTAAAACCAATGCATGCCAAGCTTACAGACACATCTGTTTTGCAGGAAAGCTGTTCCAGAAGCGGGACCGAACCTAAACCCAGAACCATCTGATTGCAAAGGTGTTCCCGAACCCAACCCGTCAGAGCCTGAAGGTGACACACAGATGGGTATGAAGTGAACTGTAGAAACATGTTTTTTCAGATAGCTTCATTATTCTATTTGCACATTTAATACCACATGAACATAAAGGAGCAATTTGACATTACTGCAGTTTTTTTTGAGTCCGTTTGATTTAGCCTGACTGTGGTTGATAAGGTTAATCTCTGATGAAGGATCACCAAAAGTGGTGAAAGAGGAATGGGTCAGGTCAGGTGACTGTGTGTCCTATGTTTTTTCTCTCCAGCAGCGCAGAAGTCTGCGCATAAAGGGGTCGGTGTCAAAGGCACTGGAGTCTCCAAAACACCTTCTTCAACTTCAGCAGCTAAGACTCAGAAGGACAGCAGTTCTCTGTCCGATGGGCAAGAAGACAAAGAAAATAACAGCCCTCCAAAAGACGCATGCAAAGCTAAGCTGGTGCTTGTGTCATCAGGATTGGGCCCAAATGAGCAGGTGACCTTTTAGACAATCAGTCAGTTTGTTTGCTTTTTAAACTTAGTCAGTTTTAGAATAAATAAACTGATATGACGCTGTTGCCAACAGATTATGGTGAAAAAGTTTGCCAAGAGAGTTGGTGCCCGTGTGGTTTCCCAGGTAACACCAGAAGTGACTCATGTCATCATGCGTACAGGTAAGTACAGTCACATGCTCTCCTTTTAGAGTCAAAGGGAGCCACTGGACAAATTGGCTTGATAGGCAACAGAGCAATTAAATCCTTTAGTACTTTAGTTGTTTCTAGCTCTTGTGTTTTTTTTCTAAAAGAACATTTGCAATTAGAAAAGGACATTTTCTTTCTACGTGTAGTTACAGCTTGTTTCGTGCGTCTTTTAAAGCGCTCCTCGGAGATAAGCTCTCTGTTTCTCTCCACCCCACACACTCTCTCCTCCATTTATCCGCTAGTTGCTAATTACCCTCTCTGATAGATTATTTTTAATTTCAAAGCTCGCTGTCTCCAAAGCACCATATTAACTGTCACATTTTAAGAAGTCCTCCTTTTTTTTCTTGTTTTTCTTTCTTTTAATTGCAGCGGTTTCCTGGGCAACTAAAAATAGGAATCGTAGGCCTCTTGATCTTTATGGTTAAATTTTGGGAAAGGAGCAGGAGGTCTCATATTACTGCCATTAGTAGAAAATAAGTTTAAAGCCTTTAAAATGCATTTCTCAGAAGAACTGGCAGTAATGGGCATTTTTGACTCTTACCTGGATTAAAAAGTTTCTGTCTGCCTCTTTCACGGATTTGAAAAGAGAAGAAAAGATGAAGATTGATTTCCTTTAAATCATCAGAATGAGCCAGAGTTGGACATTTTTTCCTGTGCATGCACTGACACGATTGTATTGACTCACCTGTTAGACCATCTGACTTCTGATCTGTCTTGGCTTCCTCTTGTTGTTAGGTCTCCCGATTTATGCCATTTAATAGCAATTATATAATATTATTCTCGACTGGGGAAAGAAACGTGTTTAAGTCATTTTGCACATGTTAGGTTGTACTGTGTGTGCAGTCTACTGTGAATCTACCTCTGAGTACACTGACTTTACCTCGTTCCCAGTTCAGACTGGGAGCATCTCGTCTCGCCACTTAACCAGACTCCGCTGAACTAAAACCTAACTGTTGATGTTTTGGAGCTGTTGTGAAGATGCTCTTAGCTTGAAAGTGCTACTTCAAACTTGAAGTGAGCTCTTTGTGAGCCTGAAAGACTTATTGACTTATTATCACCCAGACGCAATTTGAATTTCACTGTGGTGTTGTTCTTGTCCTTTTCACTCGTAAATCTGAAATATTAGAATAAATGGCTCCTTGCAAATCTCGTGAGCAGAGCCACATGGTAACTGACACTAGTTGGAGAGCAGCTGGATTGCATCAGGCTTTATCCTTTTTGCGGCAACAGAAAGAACAGAGGAAAGGAGAAAAATGTTAGAATTAACTGATTGCTTATTAAAAAGTAGCTAAATAACTCATAACTTGGAACGCAAAGTGTTGTAAGTCTATTGAGTTGCACTGCAACACTGCTACTGATTACATTTGCTTTGAGATAATAAGTCTTGTGTGACTGCAACTATAGGCCATCAGTTAATCTTATTTTTAATGAAAAAGAATGACTATACTTTGTTTACAACACTTTACCAGGATTTCCATATTAAATTTAAATGTAATAATGATAATACTGCAAATGATAACATATTAAAAAAGTAATTTCTGGCAAGAGTGAGCAGAAGTTATAACCATATATTGTCCTTTGTTTTGCAACAGAAACCTTTTAGCGTTGCGTCCAAGAGCTCAGACGGTTAATAACCTTAATAACATATAATAACCTTTATACTCACTGGTCAATTTATTAGGTACAACTCGCTGGTTCTTCATTCAACCTCCTTCTGTCTTCTTAACTGCCTGAACTCTTCATGGGTTAGATTGGTTGGCAGCACATGTATGATGTGAATCTCCCATTTCATCACATGCCATATTGCTTTATTTGATTACAATCTAGTTAGTGTGGGGGGGGCTTTTGATCACAGTGAACTGCCATGTTCAAGGAACCACTGTGAGATTATTTAAGCTTTGATACATGGCACATTATACAGCTAGAAACAGCCATCAGAAGATGGATAGACTGCGGTCATAAAGATATGGACATGTCAGCAAGGCTCAGGTAGGCCATGGTATTCAAAGGATGCTCAGTTGGTAGTAAGGAGCCAGCTGAGCATCTCTAGCCCCTCGTATAGCTCCATGGACTCACACTTAGCAAGTTTGTGACTTGTAGGCCTTAAAAGATACTTGGTCAATTTTACAGTGTATAAGGTGTATTTGTACAATCACCTCATGAAAGAGCTCTCGTATTTTGCATTTCCTTTCATGCGTCTGCTCTTTTTCTCTCTCTGCCAGATGAACAGCTGGTATGTGAGCGCACACTGAAATACTTCCTGGGAATTGCAGGCAGGAAGTGGGTGTTGAGTTTCCAGTGTAAGTATAACTTAACTTAACTAATAAGTAAAGAGTAATTAGTCTAAATTTAAATGTAAAAAACAGCATGGCATGAAAAGGTAGGCTGGAATAAAAGGGTGTTTTACACAGTAAAGTTTTTGTGTGTCAGATAATAAGCTCGCAATCTTTTGCTCTTTTTTTCTCTCTGTAGGGATTTCTGAGTGCTTCAAACAAAAGAAAGTCTTAGATGAGGTACGCTCGCCCGCGTGCTCGTTGAATCAGCGCAGCAGTGGCTTACAGTCACATCTGTGTTTGTCCCGATGTTGAATTAAGGCCACATGATGAATCTCTGGCTGTGGCTTGCTGTGATATACCACCATAAATGATTAGCCATCCATTTGTTTTAGCAAGTCTGCTTCTGTGATAGGCCAGTGTAATCCAGCCAGGCTACATTTAGTATCGGTATTTCAAGTTATTTTATCCATCACTGGGGCAGTTTTAAGAAGAAAAAAAAAAGGCATTATATCATGAACACAGAAATGCACTCTTTACGATTAAAAGTTGATTGCTGTCACATTGAAGAATGCTCAGTGTACTCATAAGAGCATACCTGACTCTGGGAAGAAATTAATTACTCTTAACAGACTCTGTGTTTAAATTCAGTCCTGAGATTGAATAATCACTTAGGCTGTTTTTAAAACGAAAATGAAAATAGAAAATAACTGAGCCGAAAATTTTTACGCTAACTGTGAGCTTCATGTTTGCCTATTTGAGTCTTTTTGCTTTCTTCTTAACCAGAGTCCGTTTGAGGTGAGAGGGGATGTGGTGAATGGGCCCAACCACCAGGGCCCCTCAAGAGCTCGGACCACTGAAGACAGTAATGTGAGTGCTTTATTAACTGAAGGGGACTGATAAATATACTCGTATAATAAAAATAGAAATTGATCATAAAGCTTCATAGATCAAGTGTGGTATGGATTGTCAACAAACAATAATAACTCATCTCCAGTTATTTACAATTCAATACAAAAGACAACAATATGAATATTCATACATTTGTTATACTGTTTGGTGCGTTTTCAGGGGCTTGAGTCAGTGAGTTGTGCTCCTTTGCAGTGCAGGCACCCTCGTCCAGCAGTTCTTGCATATTATTTGTCATTTGCTGTGTTTGGAGTGTTTCCACACAATGATCTGCTTTGAGGGACAAGCTCTTCGTTTCAGCTGTGCCAGACATCCGTATTTAGTTTTAATGGACTATTATGTGTTGTAAAGCAGTCTTTTAATATAGTGCTACTTTCTATCCAGAAAACCTTAGTCTCCAGGGGAACAGCTGTGACTGGCATATGCAGCCACATCATCAGGCAGTGATCTGGCGGTGCTTTGCATTCGATTGATGGAGCAATATCAGTCGATCGTCTTGATTTAATTGTGGAAAGCTAAAATCTTGATTAAGATTAAAATTCAGTTAATTGTGCAGTCCTATGCCACATAAAATTAATATTATAGCTTTAAAACGGATGTTTTAGCTTGAGGCTTAAAAGAAAATCTAAAAGTACTCTGAAACTTTGATAAGAGCGGTACAGCTACAAAAGGTACAGTTAAAGAGGTGCATAACAAAGATTTCAGGTAGGGTCAAGTATGTGGCTTTGCATTATTGTTACTTTTGAGGAGAAATGGTATTGATGAATGGCACAATAGCTTTTTACTATGTGTGCTTGATTGTTAACAACATAGCCTTATAGCTCCACAGGATTTTTTTAGTTGTAGATTATTTTTGGATGATCATTATATCACATTACCTGTATAATTATTGGATATTATAATTTGCATGCTCACTGAAACTGCAATGCATTCAATTCAGTTTGATTTGTATAGCACAAAATCATCTCAAGTCGCTTTATATTCTGAGGTAAAGAACCTACAAGAATAGAGCAATAAACCCAACAATCGGATGATTCCCTGTGAATCCCACTTGGAAACAGTGGGAAGAAAAAACTCCCTTTTAACAGGAAAAATTATCCAGCAGAGCCAGGCTCTGGGAGGAGCAGCCACCTGCTGTGATCCAGTTACGGTGAGGGGAGGGAGACACACTATGGAAGAGAACCAGAGATTGAATTGGTATTTCTCTGAGTGAATAAGAAAAAGAAGAAGAAACAGTACGTGATAAGAAGTCCCGCAGCAGCTTAGACTTAGTGCAGTTTAACTAAGGGTCACCTGATTCAGCACTAACTGTAATCTTTATTAAAAATCCAAGTTTTAAGGCTAATCTTAAAAGTAGAGATGCCGTCTGTCTCCCAAACAAACTGGGAGCTGGTTCCACAGAAGAGGGGCCTGAAGCCTTAAAGCTCTGCCTCCCATTCTACTTTTTAATATCCTAGGACCCACACGTAAACCAGCAGTCTGAGAGCGAAGTGCTCTCTTGGGGTAATGCAGTACTATGAGGTCTGCAAGATAAGATGGGTGCTGTCTTTCTAGTCCCTGTTAGTCTCTAGCTGATGCATTTTGGAACAACTAAAGAGTCTTTGGGGAGCTTTTAGGACAGCCCGATTATAATGAGTTACAGTAGTTCAGCCTAGAAGTAATAAATGCATGAATTAAGTCTTTCAGCATCAAACTGGGACAGTATTTATTTATTTTTGTATACTTTATTAATCGCCTGTAGGGAAATTTCTCTCTGCATTTAACAGATTCACTCAGTGAAGCAGTGGGCAGCCACCAATCCAGCGCCCGGGGAGCAGTGTGTAGGGACAGTACCTTGCTCAGGGGTACCTCAGGGGAGCTATTCGGTGGAGTTGAACCCCCGACCTTCCGATCATGGGGCAAACACTCTACCTACTGAGTTCTCTCCTCCCCTATTTCTATTTTCTAATGTTTGCACAAATGCAAGTAACCAGTTCTGCATATTTGTTTAAGGTGCACACTGAAGGACATATCATTGTTAAAAAAGACTCTGAGTTTCCTCACAGTGTTACTGGAGGTCAATAATGCTGTCTAGAAAAGGTAAAGATACCAGATTACTACGATTTTTAGGGACGATGTACAATAACCTCCGTTTTATCTGAATTTGAAAGCACAAACTTAGAGGTCATCAGGCTTTTATGTCTTTAAGACACACTGCATTCTGGCTTCATGGATAAATAAAGCTGGGTATCATCTACATAGCATTGAAAATCTAAGCTATACCTTCATCCTGCACCACAGGATTTGTGGCTCTGCCACATTTATATTGCTCCTCCCTAAATCTGCCTTTAAAATACTCAAAGCTTCATTAGTTATATATCCACGAAGATGCACATCTTCTTCATCTGTTCAGTTCATTAGCCCACCAATGCCTTTCCATTCTGTCAGTCTGTTTTACTGTAGCTTATAGAGATTTTGCAGCATGTCAACATGTTGACTGGATGAAGCAAATTTGTTTTAGAACACAACAATTATTTAGGAAAACAAAGCAAAAACAGCAAATCGGCGCATTAATTCCTGCTGTTATCGACAGTTACCACTGCTCGTATTTTTTAAAAGCACAGTGTTAGTCCACAAAGAATAGTCTGTGATTCAGAGAGGAAAATAAAATAAAATGGCCCAATTACAAGCAGCACTTGAACTTGTTTCCTCGTGTTGCACCAGCCTCTTAGCTCAGACCCTGTTGTGAGGAGCTAATTGTAATTTTCCCCTTGGTGTAAGGCCAGCAGGACCACTACTGTTGCCACTGAGGGGGGAAATTAGAAATGGCTAGATGTCATGTTGGCCGTATCACTGCCTTTGAAGAACCTCTGCTAATTGAATTAGCTAGTAATTTCAGGCTTATTTAAGTGGCATGTGCACCGTGCCGGCAATTTGATGGAGCCAGGCAGATTGTCCCGTTCATATTCACTTTCTGTCACCTGCACTAGTGTGACAAACGGACTAACAGATGAAATGGAGAGTCGGGGAGTCTGTCACCAGAACGCTCTGGAAATCAGTCAAAGAAACTGCGTGAGTGTGTGTGCCTGTGTGTGCTTGTTATCACACTCTAATACCTCCTGAAGGACATTAGCTGTTGTCTAAATTAAAAATCTGTAACAGAAACACTTTTTCATCTCACCGAGCACCTCTGGCTAATGATGATTATGGACGTACAGGGAAGCGTGAGAAATGAGTATTTCTCTCCCCTGTCGCTCGGACATTTATCTTTCAAACACTTCCATCCTGCCACACGCTGTCGATGAGGCCGTGTCATGAGTTTCCTTTCAGTGGTTATCATAGTTCAAAGAAACAAGTTTACATTCCCATTTCAAGCAAGCCTATTGACCCTGAGTGTGATAAAACAGCGTCCCTGGTGTCGAGCCTCTCGTTTTTCTTTGCCTCCTTTAAGTGTGATATTACCTCGGTGACGGTAGCTTTATTTGCACGGTTCTCTTTTACTCATCACTTCATTTACTGTATTACAGTAAGGGCAAAAAATCAACGAGGTCTCAAGGCTTTATTTTACCCAGTAAGTGAGGAATAGATGTTGTAAATTGCAGGATATGCTTGGAGAGGTGTTTCAGCTCTACCACTGTAACCCTTTACACAGGTGAAGAGTTCAGAAACACACTCAGCTGTAATGGTAATAGCAGTGTTGGCTGCTCTCATCCAGTGTTGTTGAGCATTGTTTGAAGGTTAAATCCACTGAGTAAATGTCCTCTTTACTTGCTTTACTCTACATATTTTTGAAAACATTTTAAAGCAGCTTTTTTATCCTTCTTTTAAGTCTTCCTTTTGTTTTCAGCTGCTCATGAAGGGCTTCAGCATCTGCTTCCAGGGGCCTTTTACAGACATGACTGCAGGTAAGAAACATGATGTGACATAAGATCTCCAGAAAGAAAGCTTATTGTGTACTGCAGTAAATTTAGGGTTAAAATTGAACATGCAAACCAGGCAGTGTTATGATATATATCTCTAACACTGTTAGAGATGCTCCAGAGTGGCCAAAAAGCACAGTACTGTGCAGAAGTGTCAAACCACTCCTCATTAGTTGCTGCCAAAGAGCACGGTGGAGGCTTTGTGATGGTTTGGGGCCGTATTTTCCGCACTTCCACTTCTGCAATCCTTTAATTTTCTCCAAAATCGACAGTGCGCCTTATGTATGAATTCTGCTTACTGACCTTGAACCAATTTTATGTCGCACAGGGCGCTCAAAAATCTGTCAAAAATGTTTTAGTACGACTTCGGTAAGCTACGAAGCCGCACCGCTTGATGGATTGTCGGAGCATTACGTTTACCGTAGTCAGGAGCCTTGCGGACTCAAAGTAATCTGGGTCCAAAACTCCGTCCTCTTCAGGTCCCAAAGTCAAACAAACACTGCGGCATCACAGAGTTAAAAACTGTCTAAATTCTTTCATCTTTAATAAAATGATCTTTACCAGGTGTAACAATTAAGTTTAACATCCAGGCACCCATGATAACAGAATGTATTCAATTTAATGGAGTTAGAAATTAGCAGGAAGTTAGCTCTCTAGTTTCCACCTAAACATGATATAGCATGTTCTGACTGAGAGATTTCTGAAAAAAATTCAAACGTACAGCTCTGCTGTCACTTCCAACATAAATAAAGACAAAAAAATAAACAGCTGTGACGTTTGTAGGGTTACTGAAGTTGGGCTAGCTGGTATATAATGATGTGTTACGTGATCGCAAGCAACACAGCTGTGTTAGCATAACATAAACACAGTGAAGCTGGAGGATGAACGCTAACTTTTTTCCCCTCGATAAAAGTTAACGTGAGGGTTCCTGATGGTTAGGGACAAATGCAATCGCATGGCAGGATGCTGTAAACGGACCAAACTTCAGTCAGGAGAACAACTGAGTTAATTCATCCACAATACGAAGTTGGTCATTAATATACTGCAACAACATGGGAATAGAGCAGCTGTGATAGAATTCAACATTAACGAGTCAATGGTACAGAAGTGGAGGAAGCAAGAAGAATGAGTTGAGTAAAGTTCTGTTTTGTTTCGCTTATAATCCAGTGCACCTTATGTATGAAAACAGACCCGTTCATCGACAGTGCTCCTTATAACCCGGTGCTCCTTATGTTCCGAAAAATACGGTACTTCATTTTTAAGTATGACAGTGATCCTAAACACACTGCCAATGCAGTAAAAACATACCTGGATAGAAAAAACACACACAAACACTTTGACTCTGCTTTGAATTTTCATTGTGCAATGAACCTGCATCTTTTTTTTTTTTTTCTTTTGCACATTCAAATTTATGCAAACTTTAACTGTCATCTCCACTTTTCTATTTCTATTTTCTGTTTCCGGTTGATTCAGGAACAAAGCTCTAAAACACCACAGGGCAAGCAACACCCACATGGTGCCTCAAATTACTGGCTGCAAAAACAAAGATTTTAAAACTTTCTTTTTTTATAGTTGTCTGAAAACCTCAGGTGGTGTTTTATTGCATTGTTTCCATCTTGCTGTTTGCAATGTTGCTTTCTCAATCAAGAAATACTGTTCTCGACCGCCCTTATTCCATCTTATTGATGCCTCCGTCCTGCAAGACTCTGATAGACACACGGGAGAAAGAAGACAATAAGGAGAGGGACAGTTAAAGTAGCTCACACAGCTTTTGACTGACACTGAGAATAGCTTGAAACCTGTGCTGTTTTTAACCTCTGTCATTTCAGCACCGGAGAACAATGACAAGTGATACCAGCGTGTGGGTGGGTTGAATACGTACTTAGGAGTCGTGTGAGATGTTTTTGGTGTGGTTTTGTCACATTGCACAGCAGTTGCTATGGAGTCTGGAAATTATTTCTGAACAGAAAGTGGAAATGAGCTTCCAACCATGGACAAAGTCGTCTGCAAGACTCCTTTTCCAGAATGCTCTTGCAGTTTCTGTAAGAGGTTTATAACTTTGGTGCCAAGGATTTAAACTGTTTATGACCTCCCAACACAAGCTTATAAGCAGTTCGGTTGCCCTTCATACAGCATAATTCTTGGCTCTTCCCTTTCAACATGGTTGAATGGAGAGAGAGAGAGATCATGGTTGAAGGTCTCAGGGGGGTCCTCATTGCTTAAAACCCCTGAAGGCAGCATTCTTCATTTTCCTTCTTCCTGGGGCTCTAAAAGTGCTCCTGCCGCATCCTCCCCGCTGCTTGCTGGATCGATGAAGCTTTGCTAATGGGTTGACATCTGCTAGCTCGCGTGAGTCGTTTAAAAGACTTTCTTTTCTTTTTTTTAACATGGCACAAACACGGAGCTGTTTTCTTCTGGGATTTCATGCATTATTTAACCACTCGGGTTGATACATATTGATGTTATCTAGAGCTCGCAGAAGACGCTCATCAGTGTTTTCCTGACATGAATGAACGTACCCAGGAAGATGAGTTGTTGATTTATCTTTTTGATGGCACTTGTGGTATTTCCTGTGAGCTGCTGGAATATAAACACAGTTTTCTGAATGAAGTTAAATGTGTGTTGACCGAGTGAACTGCACAAATGAATCTGGAGCAGCGAGTGAATCTCTGACCTGTGTTTGTCCATCTGATCAAAGTAAAGCTTAGCTTGAAATGGGTCTGCTGTGTGTCCCCTTGGGGTTAGAGGCAGTAAAAGCAGATCTGATCATCTTTTATTTTCCTGAAATAGACATTTTCATGTGTTTCCGACAGATAAAATGGAGTGGATGGTGGAGCTCTGTGGAGCTGCTGTAGTGAAAGATCCACTTCTACTCGATGGTAAACAGGTAAGAGTGTCCAGCCGCTCAACTTATAAACTCCACAAAGAGCCACTGCTGTTCTAAATTCATGCTTTCCTCTCTTACTTCAAAATGTATCTTAAGATTGGTTTAAAACTAGATCTAGGATGACTTACACTTTATACTGTAAGGTAAGATGCTACAATAATAGAGAAAAAACCCTGTCTGCAAGCACTTGGCAAAAGTGGGAAGGAAAAACTCCCTTTTAACAGGAAGAAACCTCCAACAGAACCAGGCTCAGGAAAGGGGCAGCCATCTGCCACGACTGGTTCGGGGTGAGGGGAGGGAGAAGGCAAAAAATTCCTGTATATGAAATTTCAGCGTTAATGTCTCTGTTTCACTTACGATCCCCGCGATGCGCTCCATTACGGGTACAAGTCAGGCAGCATTCGGTAAAGCAGATGCCTCCCAGAGCAACTCTTTGTCTCACAAAGCTGCATTAGTGCCTCTTATTTGTCTCCTGGGTTTAATTTCATTTTTGAAAATGACACATTAATGCTGAATTGTTCAGCAGACGTGACACTAATTATGGTTAAAAAGGCAACATTTATTATTACTGACAGTCAGAGATGCAGTAATCACAGTCGCTGCTTAATCAGCCGTGAGTCATTTAGAAAGTTCCAGACAAGATCGATCGACAGGCAAGGATAAAAATACTGCGCTTTAACATTTTGACTGATTGTAAGTACTAAACTGTTTGTTCTATTTGTGCTTCGTTTTATGATGAGAAATTGTTGTTTTTTCTACTCCTTTTGTTCCGCAGAAGTCCCGGCAGCTCGTCATTGTACAGCCTAAACCAGAGTCATCATCTTCAACTTACAACAGTGAGTCTTGGCTAGAAATAAAAATAAATTTTCACCTTTTAATTTATTTATTTTTTTAATATCTGATCATAACTCACTTTATTTTAACCTAATTGGCTTATTTCTGTCTCTCTCACAAGCAAATAGTCTATTACATGCTTCCACACGCAGAGGTCGTGAAGACAGAGATTAGACTGACCCCGTAACAGGGGTTTCATATTCATACACAGCCTCACCGAGGGGTTCGGGCTACTACAGAGACAGACAAGAATTGTGTGTGACACACAGTGTACTAATATAGTTTTGTGTTATTATATAAGATGAGATTTCATAAGCCTTGATATGGTGCAACAAAGAAGTGACACCAAGTGATGACACATTTTGTAGGCAAATAATGGATGGAAAAGATTTTTCATTACAAAATGAGTTTGTGCCAAGGAGTCAGTTGTTTTTGTTTTTTAATATTATGCTCAAATGCTAAAAAGAAAAGGAGACAGACATTTTTCTTTTTCTTAATGTTCTTAATTATTACAAAGTTTTATTTATAGATTTATTGAAAGTTGGCTTTTCTCTGTAACTAGTATTTAGCATTCCAGTTAATTTAGCTGATGATTTAGTCTCTGCAGTGTATTACAACAGTGTGCAAAGAGCTTGTTGGGTTTGAAATGGGTGTGAAACGGCTATATTCACAATAGCTGCTTACATTCACAGTCCACCTGCGTTACTTCGTTTTGATCAGAAATTAGTGATGTAGTTGCAGCCGGACTGATGGAAACCAGTGGAACTGAGTCCCATTCCAGACATATCACAGATGAGTTTGGTTCATCAGGGCAAATTGACTCTGATGGATTACAACATGATGGCAATCTAGCTGCATTTAAAAGAAAAAAAAGAAAAGAAAAGAAAAATGAAATAGCAGTTGTTTGCAAAGCTTCATCAATCAATCTGAAGTTGTAGGAAACATATTTCCTTGCACTAAACGACCTATATAATTGGCTTGTGATTGAAAACGGGCAACCAGTTGGTTGCCGCTACTCGAAATTGACTGCCGATGTGAAAAAGTGTAAGGCAATCATTTGGGAACCGGCTGTTTGTTGATTACTTATAATCTATTGTGACCGAGTTACAGTAGATTTTACCAGTGAGCTTTTGTTTGTTTCAAAATAAAAGTATTTTATTCAGTTAACCGAATATTAACTAAAGATTTAATCTGATTGTAGAGACACA
Organism: Aulonocara stuartgranti; assembly: GCF_965226115.1. Taxonomy (NCBI): domain Eukaryota; kingdom Metazoa; phylum Chordata; class Actinopteri; order Cichliformes; family Cichlidae; genus Aulonocara; species Aulonocara stuartgranti. The sequence goes on along the minus strand of NC_138959.1, from coordinate 13,644,649 downwards.
AAGGGTGATGATGTCTAGTTAGCCAGTGCTAGCCAGTACACATTACTAAGGTCTATTTATTATCTTGTTACATTACTGATGATCGCCAAAAGGGTTAGGCTTTAAAAATAACCCATGAAAGCACCACAGAGACAGAGTAAATGACACCCACTACAGGAGGAAATAGTTGGTGTCGTCACAAGCAAAAACACATTAGCTCTCTGAATGATGCACGTTACACTGTAAAAGAAGTTTCATACTTTCAAAAAGCTTTAGTTTAATTTACGTGGATATAGTATCCTAATACGGACCCATTGCTTGTTGCACTGTTAGTCTCTCACACAGTTCTGGTCTTAAGCATCCTCATGCCCTGCTGAAAAGCTCAGTTTGGGGGAATTTTGCAGCTTTTAAAAACTTTTTTTGTGTACCCGCATGGTGGTGGATCTTACTGCAGGTTTGCCACCCCCAAAATATCTTCATTTTAACAGCGATGCTATCCTATTCAGTCTTCCAAATAAATTTTGAATTTAAATCAATTTATTACATTGATGACTGGGTATGAGATTATCTAAGGGTGAGGTTTTGTATCTAAACTGACTGTAATGAACGAATATTCCCCACAAGCACAGACATCCGGGGCTGCTGTGCATGTCAGCGCACCTGTCTGTCCATCAGTGCGCGGTTTCGAATGCATTTTTTCCGTAAGGACCAATTGGAGAGCGACAGAACGGTGAAAATGGCAGATGCTGCCAACCAAAATGAGACAGGTCCCCAACAAGAGCGAGGAGAGTGACTTTTCAGGGAAGCATGTGTGAAGGGAGTTGAGCAGCAGAGAAATGGCCAAGAGTAAATTTCAGATTGCAGCGTGGGGAATGTCAAAACAAATTGGCCACAGAACAGAGGGGCTGATGTTGCATGAGGAGAGCTGACAGTTTGAAAGAGAAGGGGAGCAAGTAACACCTCGTTTCCCTCCTCATAGCATCTTAATTTGCACTGCTACATATTTAATGTAGCTTTTTCTCTTCCATGTCCTCTGGCACCTATAGAGCAGGTAAACGAGCAGTTCCTCCACTCGTTCACCGCTATGTATCGTCTGCTATCCTCTGCTTGGGCTCCACTGATTGAAATCACTGCCTTTCTCAGTCACCCATCCTTTATAATTCATGGGTGTAAAGGCAGCATTTATAGATATGTGTTATAAAAGACCTTATCTGGAGATGTAAGTACAGAACACTGACTTAAGGACTGTTATTTTGTTTTGTCGGATTTCTGAGAATCAGAATTGAGGGTTGGGGAGCGGGGGTTATTTTAAGGGATTTTGAATGCGGCAGAGTTGTTAGTCCCAGATCTACTGGAAGTTTCCCACACGCCATTTCTGGGAATTACAGAGAATGGTTAAAAAAAACAGAAAATGTCCAGTCTTTGGAGAAAAATCCCCTGTTGATATCAGATCATAGGAGAATGGCCAAACTGGTTGTAATCAAAGTGTGCAGAAGAGCATCTTTGATCGTGTAAAACTTTGAACCAGATAGTCTACAGAAGCAGAAGACCGCACCAAGTGCAATTCCTGTCAGCCGAGAGCAAAAAACTGAAGGTAACTCAGTACTAGCAAGATGTATCTAATAGGGTGGTCGCTAAGTGTATGCTTTCACTAAAGGACTACAGCTGTTAGGGTTTGTGTGCTGGAACCTAACCCCTTACATATCGTGGATACAATTAAAAACTTGAGCTACACACAAATAAGTGCATCATCATCCCCTCATAAAAGCTTAACAATTATTCCTAAATTGAAAATAGTCCCAGATAAATGCAGTGTTATTTTTTCCTAATAGTGAATGTGGCATCTTTCAACAAATGAAATTATATATTCATGTTTGTTTGTTTTTCTAGATCCATATTTTCAGCAGTAGCAGCTGGTTTGGGACTTAGCCGCTGAAAGGCTAGGGTAGTCAGAAAGGCCTGAGAGCTGGACTATTACACTGCAGGAAGATCTTTTCATGGCATTTGCTGAAAATGGAGACAATGTAGAGTAATACAAGCCTCATGCATTAAAATATGAATACTGGTTCTCCTTCAACTGTTAGCTCTTACTGTTATTAGAGCATTAATCATACAGATGTAAAAGTTGGAGACATTATAAGCCCTCAAAGGCTTTTTGTTGGAATTTCACCTGCTCTAACCCTACACCTACACCGCACTCATGTCCTGTTTCATGCGTGTTCACACTTTCAATACTTTATCTTTAGAAGGCATTAACATCTGTCCTCTCTGCAGGTCTTTCCAAACAAGCTACTGTTGTAACCCGTGGTTGGTTGTTGGATACAGTTGCGACCTACACCCTTCAAAATTACAGCAGCTACAGAACATAACCCAAGGAACCCAGAGATCTTCCCACGGCTTCACTATGACCTCTTATGGGGAATTTAACTGTTCCATTTTTTGTTTTTCCAAAATATCCACCTGTTATACATATTTCTGTGTCTCTCATTGTATGATGTATATAAAGTACTCGACTAAAGAGGCCTGAATTGAGTTTTTCTTCCGGTTTTAAAGCACAAATGTCAGTGCTGTCTATGAGGACTATACAATGCCTGTTCAGTTTCCTGAACATGGTTTGCAAACTGCAACATGTTCTGCATTATTGAACAGCCGCTGTGGGAATAAAATGGCACAAAAGATTTACTGTGCTGGATCAGATAAGGGCAGGAAATATTTTGTTTCCTTTTCCTTTTCAAATCTTATCAATAAACCAAACATTTCACAGATGACTTCATGAGCCTGCTTTCTTCTCCATTTCTTACAAAAATTTGGTGTTTTTATACATGGTACCCTGTTTTTCGAGGATTTTTAATTGGACTGAAGAGCAGTTTATGACCTGGTGAGGCCTGCTCCCTCGTTAGTTCATGAAAAAATGAAGCATACGGAATACCTGAAGTTGTTGGACTTTGAACGATGTAGTTCTTAAAAACTTTTCACTGTAATTTTATGCGGAAAGCCCAGAGAAATGCCACTACAAGTGATGGAGGGCATCACTGGGCTAAAAGAAACAAGACATAACTCCACCACAGAGAGGCAAAAACTTCAGGAGTGCCAAACCAATAATCTGGTACATTCTTAAAAGAATTAATACACTGACCAACTCAGCAACAACAAGAAGCCTGAAAAGCCACAGAAGACAACTCAAGTGCATTATTGTGGAGTTCTTTCTTTGGCAATTTCTAACCAAGTCAAGAACACTTTGAACATGTAGGCGTGTTGTTGTAAAAGTCTTCAATCAAGAGAGACATTTGTGAATGTTAATAGAAAGGCTTTACAACAAGGAGCAAACCACTCTTTACACTCAAGAACAGGAAGGAGAGATCTGACAGAAAACATCTTAAAACAACAAACACCCTTCAGATTAATGACAAAAGTGAACTTGTACCAGAATGAAAAAAGTATGCAGGGAAAAGAGGAAGATGATGATTCGAAGCGTACCAGATCATCTGTCAAACATGATGGAGCCAAGGTGATGGCATGTGCATATATTTCTGCCAGTAGAACTGGGTCACTGGTGTTTATTGATCATGTGAGTGCTATTGGGAGTAGCAGGATGAATTATAAAGTGCACAGAACTCTACTCTCGGCTCAGATTCAGCCAAACGCTGCAAAGCTGATCAGCCTGCACTTCACAGAGCAAATGTCTAACGATCCAAAGCATGCTGCAAAAGAAACCCAAGAGGTTGTGAAGGGAAAGAAATGGAAACTTCTTAATTGGTCACGTCAGCCACCTGAACTCAACCCAAAAGAGAGCTTTTCAGTTATTAAATGCAAAACTGAAGACAGTGAGGCCCACAAACAAGCAACAACTGAAGGTGGCTGCTGTAAAGGCCTGACGGAGCTCAGAAAATATTCATCCCGTTATTAAAAACAGTTCTTTTTCATGTAACTAGTTTGTTCATTAGTTCTGAGCCTCTGAAAACAGGGACTCTAATGTAACAGTGAATGCTACACTTTTGTTAAAGCCCTTGAATTAAAGTTGAAGGTCCCGACTTTAATCACTTCTTAATTGCTGGATTTAAAATCCCCTCTGGTGGTGTGCAGAGGCAAACATCTTATGGACCAGTACGTCTATGCTTTAACAAGGATGTGTGAGGAAAGCAATAAGTGACAGGGGACACAAGTTACATATGCTTGCGCTGTTAAAATATTAGTAAAAAAAATCTCAGGCTGCCTGGGATGTGGGAGAAATACCAAGAGAAGTAGTAAACATAATAGAAGGTGAATGAAATTAAATACAGGCACATTGATGTAGTTTACATAATTTCAGCTCTGTAGGCCACCAAATTAGACTTAAACATTCAGGATGAAAATCAAAAGCAAACTTTCAGCTTTAATTCAAGGAGTTGAATAGCTGCATAAACTGTTGATTTACAGGCTAATTAATTCCCATTATATATAGATATATGCAGTCCGTGTGAAAAGCATAGCACCCTAATATTGCACTTGTACCACTAGCTCACAGTTAATCAGGATGCGTTGGTGGTCTTAACTGTGGCAATTGTAATCGATGTAACAACAAACCAGAGCTCATGCCCGATGAAAAATGTAATCAACGTGAAAATAGGCATGCGAGTTTAAAGGTCAGAGATATAACAAAAAACCTATTCAGCTCCTGCAGCCACACTCAACTTTCTGAGCTGGAAACAATTATGCCTCAAGGACATGAGTCTGCTTGAACGGCTACACAATATAACAAGCCCGTATAGATGTTTGCTTAAAGGTCAAAGTGGTGGTGATTGTACCTTCCTATGTTTTCTTAATAATAGGTGTTTTTGGGCTCAAAAGTCTGTAATAGCATGAACTTCAACGGACTGAAATGCATATCCACATCCACAGCCCGCATCATTTTCAGCACCGCGTTCTTTAACTTGAATTGAATTTATATTCCATTAATAACAAATCATCCGAGAAAAGAATATTTATGCCAACGTCGGCATTGTGTTGCGAATTTGTGACTTTCGGTTGGTTGCAGAATGAATAAAAATACTGAATTCCTTGACATTCATCGCTATGACAACAACAGATATCAAAAACCAGGTGGCTGAAAATAGAAAAGGAGCCTGCGTGAAACAATAATGTCAGCTTGTTTGCTCTGAGGCCTTTTAAATGCCAGATGTGTGGTGCCAGACGCCAGCGTGCCAGGACGCTGCTTTCCTCCAGTCAGCTGATTTTTCAGTGCAGAGCTGCAGCCGAGCGTACATTCAGCTCAGTTTCCCTGTGTGGGACCTGGGGTTACAGCACGGCACACGGCAGACGCTCACACAATGCGACACTGTTTACCGCCATTGTGTGTACAGCTGGCTGAATAACTGCAGCCTTAGTGTCTTGTCAGTTTAATAGACAGACAAAGGGGCAGTGGCACTTAGAAAAGCTAATCCTCTTTATCGACTGCCAGGTGACAAAAAGTAGATTTTCCAGTATCATGTCAGCAGTAAACTGAACCCACTAACTGACTAACTGAAAATGTAAAGTTTAGTTTAGTAATTTAATTCAAGCCTCTAGCATTTTTAAAAACAATATTAAGAATGTACAGTCATGCTTACTTCTCTGTGAGATACCTTCTCACAACTTAATAGTACATTTTCTGATAAAATTATAAAGTGCTTCACATTTTACTTAAAAACCAGCACACATCTGTACAAGTACATGTGTCCATGGAACAAGGCAGGAAGAACGGGGGATGCAAGTCCTTAATTAATACAATTTGGATTGTGTTAGTAAAACTAATTCTGAAGTTAATTCAAAGGTAATAAAAGAAATAATCACCCTTTGCTGTGCAAGACTGGATAATACATTTAAAAAGGAGGTAACGAGAGTAGAAATATTAGATTTTTGCACATTTTTGTAGGTTAGTGGCTGATTTTATACAGTAATGGTAAAAAATGATGTCAGGGTTCCTTGTCCCCTCTGTTCAGTCTAGTCTGTGCCTGTTTTGTGCTTCCTGTTTTATTTTGATAGTCGCTGTCCTGTGTGCAGTGTGTCTGGTTTTGCTTCCCCTTGTCTTTTTAGTTCTGATTTCTCCCAGCTGTGTTTCTCTCCTGTCTCCCATTCCCTGATTGCTCCAGTGTGTATTTAAGCCCTGTGTTTTCCTTGCTCTGTGTTGTGTTGTACCCTCACCATGCTGTGTCTTCACCTCTGTGTCACGATAGGGTTCCAGTTCTCTGTTCATAGTTTAGTTTTCTAGATTTCCCTTGTTTCCTCAGTGATTTGAGTTTCTTGTTTTGTTTCCTTGTGTTAATGAAGAGTTTTTCCAGCAATAAAAGCTGTGATTTAAGTTTAACTTTTCATTTCTGAGTCCTGCATTTGGGTCTTTCATCCTGCCTGCTGCACAGCACCCGACATGACAAAGGATATAATAATAATTAGGTCTTAAAATGATTAAAATGCAAGCTTGGGTGAATTACACAACAGGACATGTTATTCTGTGACATTATTTATTTAAGAAAACTAAACTAAGATGTGGAAGCAGTGTGTGAGTACACCTTTACTGCTTCCATAGGAATTAAGAAGTAAGTGGCAGTTAATTGCTGCTAATCGAATGCAATTTGTTGAAAGAAAGAAAGAAACTAAATGAGCTTGTGAGATTCAAAATGCAAATACTGGTTAAAAACATTACCAAAATCTTAGTGGTGGACTTTGTCCTTCTGGCGAGTGGGCCACCATCCAATCATAAAGGCCACGGTTTCCCCAGCGTTGAGATGGATAAAATTTTGAGGCATCATTACTGACAGAAACACTCAGGGTGTTTGGCAAAGAGTGATTGCACTCCGACTGCAGTCACCATGTCAGGCCAGAGATTTAAATCAAGGCCCCAATAGTGGCCCAACAGACAAGAAGGCATCGAAGTGCAAGACTTAAAAAAAAAAAAGCAAAACCTTTAGTTGAACATTAGCATAATTTGAATTCTCAGTTTTTGAATAAGAACTGGAAGAGCAGGTGCTGAGGTTACTATAGTACAGGAATTAAATAGTAAGCATGCAGTTCTGTGCTCAAGCCTCTTTAACAGTGAATTATGGATGCATGGGTGAATAGGTGTTTGTGTAAAAAGTAGGTTGCTTTACGAATGCATCCAGTTGTTGAGTCTTAATGCATCACTGTAGTTCAGGGTATCCCGCTGTGAAAGATATTCCTATTTCACAGGGGAAATTAGCACGAAAAAATCTGCCTGACCATCTGGAATATTTCTGTGTGCTTATTTGTTTGTGAAACTGCACATCTGTGTGCATGTGTGCAAACATGTACAAGCTGACTTCCATTTGCTTCCAACACCTGAGGGCAATAACTTACCCCCCAGCCAAATTTGGCATAAGCGCAGAGATCGTTCCTGCTTTTTGTATTGTTATTTTTTATTTATTTATTTATTTTTAAAGTGGCAAGAGATCGTGTGGTCGCGTGAGATTCTTCTGTTCACGTACACTGTCGTGAAAGAAACAACAGCAGAACCACCACAACAACTTAGATTAACGTTCTCCGATATTACACTCACCCACCAACAGCATGTTAGCTGATTTTAAAAAGAAAAATCAAATTAAAAAGATTCACTCAAGCTTTTATTCAAATGAGCTAATGCACTAAAATGAACCTCTGACACAGACAGGGATCTCTAATGTGAATGTAACGCACCCTGTCAGGATCGACTTTAATTCACCTGCTTTAGTAATTCGGATGTTCATGTGCACATTACATGCGCTCCCATGTCAGTCAAGCTGCTGTGAATAACGAGCGCACTTGTCCGTGATGGTCCTGTCTGCTTTTGCACTTTGCCGCTGTGATCCTCATTAACCTCTTGGCTCCGAGAGCATTTAAACTGTATTTTGGTCCGACTCCCTTGGCTGCAGCACAAACACTGTCTCCTTAAAGCTGTGTCACAAATGGGAAGTCAACAGAGCTTCATAGTAACCATCAATGAAATGTTTTATTACTATAAATTTAAGGAATATTTATAGCATATTTATTTAAACAGTAGTAAATAATTATTTTATAGTTAACTGTGAAAATGACAGTGATTAGCACTACTCACTGGAAATAAAGTTGGACCCTCTTTTGCCTGCAGCACTGTCTTAATTCTTCATGCCATGGATTCAATAAGATGCTGTAAACATTCCTCAGAGATTTTGTTCCAATCTTCTGATGACTACTTCCAATCTGTGGTCATGATGGTATAGAGATGGTCAACATACTACTCGGGTAGGATGGGGTTTTCAGATGATGCTCAGTTGGAATTAAGGAGCCCAAAGTGTACCAAGCAAATATCCCTCATATCATTATATCACCACAACTGCCTCAAACCATTGATGCAAGACAGGATGGATCCATGCTTTAATGTGCTTTACATTAAATTCTTGTTTTTCTCTTCTGTTGTCGAAAGAGCCAAGAGCCTTCCTTTCCACTTCCTCCATGTAAAGGTTGGCTACAATAGGTGACACGGGGGAACCCATTTCAAGAGAAGAGTACCCAGCCATTGGTACAGATATGTAGACGACACCTGGGTCAAAATCAAGACACAAGAAGTGGAATCCTTCACTGCGCACATTAACGCTGTGGATAAAAACATCAAGTTCACCAGGGAAGACACAAAGGACAACTGTTTGCCTTTCCTGGACTGCGCCGTGCACATTGAAGAGAACGGCAACCTCAACATCGAAGTTTACCGGAAGCCCACACACACGGACCAGTACCTCCTCTTTGACTCCCATCACCCTTTGGAACACAAACTTGGAGTAATTAGGACCCTACACCACCGGGCAGAACATGTTCCCTCTAAGCCTGAAGGAAAAAAGAAGGAACACACACATGTAAAGGAAGCACTCAAAATGTGCGGCTATCCTAAATGGGCGTTCTTAAAGTCAGCAAAGAGGCACAAAAACGAAGACCAGACACCAGCGAGGGAGGATAAGAAGGACAGACGCAACAACATTGTCATCCCCTATGTAGCCGGTGTATCAGAAAAACTCAGGAGAGTTTTCTCCAAGCATGACATCCCGGTGCATTTCAGACCCAGCAACACGCTCAGACAAAAATTGGTTCACCCGAAAGACAAAACACCAAAACACAGACTTAACAATGTGGTGTATGCGGTACAGTGCAGCGAGGAATGCTCAGACCTCTACATTGGAGAGACCAAACAGCCACTTCACAAGCGCATGGCACAACACAGAAGAGCCACCTCCACAGGACAAGACTCAGCTGTCCATCTGCATCTTAAGGATAAAGGACACTCTTTCGAGGATGCCAATGTTCACATTTTGGACAGAGAGGACAGATGGTTTGAAAGAGGAGTGAAAGAAGCCATCTATGTCCACTGTGAGCGACCGTCTTTGAACAGAGGCGGGGGTTTACGACACCAACTCTCTGCCATCTATAATCCAGTTTTGAGATTAACGCCCACTCACATCCTGGGCCATCTGATCTCAGGAATTCGCATGATAAGGTGGGGCCAGGTTTCACAATGAGCTCACCCGAAACTCTGGCTGATCGGGACCCACACCCAGTTTCACACCTTGGCTCAGGCGATTAGAGGATCATCAGGGGGTCCTTTTGTCCCTCTGTGGGGGGTTATCTCCCACTAGGTTTATATCTGGGACTCTCCACCATTTGACCTTAGAACTGAAGAAGCTTCTTGGATGAGAGGTGAAACGTCTTCAAGCAGCTTAAAGAGTCCAGACGCTTTTCTTTGCAAGCTCCTTTGACTACGATGACCTGGATGACTGAGAACCTTCACAGACTGTACCCTCAGTTCTTATCTGACAGGAGTGCCATCGAGTGCGTCTTCTGCTGCTGTTACGTATGTGGTTCAATGTGTTGCGTGTTCAGAGGTGCTCTTCTGCATATCTTGGTTGTAACAAGTCATTTGAATGCCTGTTGCAAGTCAAAGGAGTCTGGCCATCCTCTGACTTCTGACAAGATGACATTGTCATACAGAAAAGTGACACTTTTTCTTTTGCAAACCATTCTCTGTAAATCCTAGAAATGTTTGTTTGGGAAATCACAGTAGATCTGAAACACTCAAACTGTCTGACAGTCTGTCACCAACACCACTTTTCAACCACTTTTATTGCTCATCCAGTTTAATTTTCACAATCTATGTCTACAAGACTTTTGTATTAATTGGCAGCCATGTGATTGGCTCATTTGATATTTGCATATTTTCATAATGAACAGCTGAACAGGTATACCTAATGCAGTGGTCAGTGAGTTTAGTAATATCCATGATAGCATAGCTGATAAGAGCAAAGAACATTTCCATGCTGGTGACACTGGCGCACAACTTGCTATACATTAATGATTAAGAAAGGTTATTGTTGTTTTGCAATAAAGCCTTTTATTATTTACCAGTGAGACGATCCTCCTTCCTGCACAAGCTGTCCTTTGGCAACGGTCCCTGGCAGGTCTCCCTCATTACTTGTCCAAACAGAAATCTCGTTGCTTTGGGTTAAAAGGATATTTTTGGTATCTAAATCCAACCAGACAGCTTGTAAAAGTTATGAAAAACAAGCAGCAAAAACAAAAGTAAATATCTTAACAGGCTCTGTGAACATTATTTGGATTCTCTTTACAAACCAAGTGTGTATAATTTCATTGACTTACCTAAAATTTAATTAACTACCAATTGACCATTTATTAATGATGCCTTTACGAGTCTGTACACAGTCTTTACTGTAAACCTGCTCCCTGCATGTATTGCATTGCATATCTGTGTGCTTTTACAAAGTCGTTGCCTTCATTGTTACTCAGAGCCGGAGATGCAAAGATGCAGCCTTTCGGCTCGTGGACACGGGGCACATATATTTTTAATCTGCTCAATTTTACATACTGTTTAAATGACTCCTGCATTTTTAATGAATCCCGCTGACACGACAGCCATTACCCCAGTGTTGTTATTGCGTTGCCTTATATTAGGTAGCCGATGCTTGTTGCCAGCCTTGTGGTCTCAAAAGCAGAGATTTGAGTAAAACTGAACTTATAACAGAGCAGCCCTGTTGGCCACATCCCACCCTCGGAGCATTAGGGTGCAGTTTTATGGCTACTGACACTGTGCAGGCAGGAAGGACATTAAAGATGCAAAAGGGTTGAGCCTCGGTGGTCAGTGATCAGCGCTACTTTATAGCAGAATTAAAATGAAAAATGGACCCCCTGCAGAGTGTGTTTGTATCAAGATAATGGTGCATATAATAATAAAGCAGGAGAAGCAATTCACCCGACCAGTTTCCCGTCTCGCTCAAAAGTGTACGAAAAAACTTTCCCATGAAACCATAATGGATTTTACATGTCACAGTTTTCATAACTGTATAAAAACATTTTTATTTTATATGTGGCTAATTTACTCCACAAGGGACTTGTGTAATGCAAGCCGTCTCGAAACCTAGAGGCTGTTGGTAGAGTTCATTTTTACCTCAGTGTAACACTTTCAGTTGATAAATGCCTTTTGATTAGGCGGTTAGATTGGAAACAGCAGGCCTCTGAATACGGAGGACTGAGAACCACTTGTCTAATTGTAATCATCCTCCTACCTGAGAGCTGTAATTCAATCACGCTGACGCCAGAACCCCTAAACATAATTGAGAAAGTTACTTTTTATCTTGCGTGCAACAGGGCGGGTGCCTACCAGCTCAGCCGTCACTAGAACAACAGGCTAAAAGAGAATTTTCTCCTTCGGGAAGAAGACATAAATGAATAATTTCTGTCATTCTGAAGATGATTCTGCACATTTCATGCATGAGCTACAGGTTTGTAAAGCATGAGCTTCTCATATACAGACTTTAACCACTGGGACTCTGTTTTATTGAATGTGCTCTTTCATCAAAAACAGTGCATGCAGTGGTGGGATACACATTTAGGTCTCATAAGCAGGCCACTCTTGTTCTGTTATCACACAGCTTCCATTTGCATCGCCTTAGATTAGAAGAAAATGCTGCTTTTTGTCCTTTTCCATTCAGGTTGGTGTGCAGAACAGATGCTTGCTTAGCTGATATTTTCACCCGAGTCAGGAATCTTTAGCCAGGTTAGCAGCGTGGTTTCCCAGAGGATAAAGCATGCTGACTTTAGTGATCTCATGACTTTTTCTGTTTTGTCTAGTGCAAAAAGAGCTATTTTTTTATTTCTATTTTTTAGTAAAATATCAAAGAGTGTTTAGCAGCAACTTGGATGTAAGCCAAAGCATTACACAAATTAAAATCTTCAGCTGATAATGGTCTTACATAAAACCACTGACAGAGGAGATAGAGGAGTTCTGACATCCGGAGGGATCTTGAAGTAGAGCCATTCCTCTTTTTTTGGAAAAAAAGGAGCAGCATGAGGTGATTCGGACATCTTGTTCAGATGCTTCCTGTGCTCCTCCCTTTGGAGCCTTTCTGGGCAGCATCAAAGGGGAGGAGACCCCAAGGCACACCCAAAACCCTCTGGAGAGATTTTGTATTTTGTCTGGCCTGTAAATGCCTCGAGATTCCCCAGGAGGAACTGGAAAGTATGTCCAGGAAGTAGTGTTACACCGAAAGGATTTAAAGGAACAAGGTGTTTAAAAATAATGAGTAGAAAATATTTATTCTTAAATCTAGGAAGTAAAAAAAAAATCTGAAAAATAAATAGCCAAGTAAAGTACAGATGGTTGAAAATTCGCTTAAGCATAGTAACAAAGTATTTGCATTTTGTTATTTCCCACCTCTGGGAATGTTACAGAGCCAGGTGAGGCTGCAAGGACAGGAGAGATGACTGTTTGCTAAATATGTTTACTCACTTCAGCCGAGAGGTTGGAGAGCCTATTACGTGACGTCGTTCACATTGAGTGCAGCATCAAAGAAACAGCAGCAAAGGCTGACACAGTGCCTGGGGCTGCAGGCGGCTCTAACCGGCCGGTTTGGTCTCTTAACTTGATTTTACTGATCCTTGAGGGGTGCTTTCGCTGGTGTAGTCGAAATTATAATCTAATTAGTTCCTGTTTACTCATGGTCCTTCTATTATAAAAGAAACTACTCGCTTTTTATGCTATTATTCTAACAAGCCTTCTATCCGAGTCTCGGTCACAGCGGCATCACTAACCAGACGCCGCTAGCTCTTCTGCAAGGACACTGAAGCATTCCCAAGCCAGTCAAGAGACATAATCTTCCCAGCATGTCCTGAGATTGCCTCAGGGTCTTCTCCTGGTATGCTCGTACACATCACCTGTGAGATGTCCAGGAGGAAATCGAATCAGATTACTAGAATCACCGTAATTGGGCCCTTTTTAATTTGGAGGAGCAGCATATTCAGCTCTCTTCACCACACAAAAGCTGGTAAAGCATCAATATCATTGCAGGTACTGCTCCAACCTCCCCTCACTGAACTCCAACATGTGGTGGTGAGCTCCTCACTAACCTGGAGAAAGAGCTCCACCCTTTTCAGGCTGAAACCCATGGCCTCATTTTTGGAAGTGCTAATTCTGCTGTCAGCCACTTTGCACTCCCAGCATGAGCTGATCAGCATTTGCTGAAGCCAGCAAGCTTTCATCCTCCACACAAAGCAAAGAAGTAATACAGAGGCCACCAAACTGGGAACTCAATGCTGCCTTTGCTATCCCTAGAAAATCTGTCCATATAAGTTATGTAAAGAGTCAGTGATAAAGGGCAGCCCCGGCAGAGTCCAGCCGCCACAGGACAATACTGCATGAAACTACTACACCTATACCAGTATTGTAACTATATTTACATATGTACTCTATTTAGAATTACATCGTATTAGTGAGAATCATTATACAAGAGTTTACTGAGCAGATTTTCTTCTCTCCGTTCGTTGGTGTGGACATCATCTCCCCCCGACAGGGTGTTTGCACCGGCCTGGCCTCTAGCGTGTGGAGTGACCTAACGCTCCCTGCGTGGCAACATGGCAGTGATGCCGCAAAATGTCACTTTGCTGTACTCGCACAGGCAGAGAGTTGCTGTGGGGCCTTATCCATGGTGGCAGGAAACAAAATGGAACAAAAGTAACAGTTAAAGGTCAGACTACAAGGCTCATAAAAGCAGCAAAACCAACTGCATTATTTTTTTTTCTTTACGTTCAGGAAATACAGTGTATTCATGTGACATATATATTTCAACTTTTTGTATAAGTGTGTGCAAAATAGCCACTGAATTTCAGACTAATGTAGGTTTCTAATAGCTGCTGCCATTAAGGAGTCAGCAATTAGACTACTGATATTTTATTTAGTGTACAAACACCAAGGTTTTCATTATTAATGCCTCTTTTAGTCAAGACCTTTTTAAAACCACTCCAGTAACTGTTTCAAATCAAACTTGTTTGAGAAAACATTCGGGTTACACTTTAAATTCATGTTATACTGTGTGGTTATTCACTGATCTGCACTCACAAGTCACAAACATGGACAAACATTGATGAGACCATGTTTTTTCTTTATACCTTGGAGTGAGAAGGTGACTTTTATCTAAATGTGGAGGTCAGAGCCATTGTTTTACCATGACTTAACAATGTGCAATTGGAAATGTGAGTAGTCCGTTTCTGTTCTGTTTGCTCTGCAAACTGCATGATTGGTCCACTAGTTTGATCCAGACTGCAATATCTCACAAGTACCTTTCGGTAGCATGCTGGGACCCGGAGAGGAGGTAGTAGAAAGTAACAGAGCACGCAGCAGACTGGTTAGGAGACACCGCAGTGAAAAAGGATCACAAGGAGCGTTTGAGTTGCACGTGTGTGATGAAAGTGTGCGAAGCGCTGGGACAACCCACAACCGAGTTGCCCACACCATTTGAACGGTTACCCAAGAAACTTCCTGCTGACATCAAATTGTCATAGGTGGTCTTTCTGTAGATGAGCAGCACTACTGTACAGCTGTGGCTCAGGTGGCAGAGGTTCATCTACCATTTGGAAAGTCCACATGCCGAAGTATCCTTGAACCCAGAGTTGCCCCCGATAGAGTGCGAGTGCATGTAAGCATAAATAAAAGAATGAATCTATTTGTGATTGTGTGGGAATGAGACCTGCAGTAGAAAGAGCTTTGAATTCTTAACAGAGTCGAAAGGCGCCAGTCCATTTACATGACAGGTCACCGACATACAGGTGAGTCAGCATGTTCACATTTAACTGAAAGCACTGCTGTGCTGAAGTACTGCTTCACAGAGCTGCTGCCACGATCACAGACCCATGATTACAGAAATGTAGGATTTGCAGGTTTTGTGGGTCTGCGCTGCTCCGAAGCATTGTGTGTACTTTTTGTCTCATTTATTATTTTTCACCTTTTTCAAATTTAAAGCCACATCTTTGCAGGCAGAATGATTTTTTATTTTTCAGAGAGATATTTTCTTGTCTGGGCAAGAAAATGTCTTGAAACTGAGGTGCAGTTTCTTAGCTTTGACAAGCATCCAGCAGATGAATATGTCACATTAAAGATCTTCCAACACTTAGCAGAGACGATTTTTTTTTATTTCATTATCACATGTACAACATAATATTCATCTCAACGCCCTCTGTGACGTTCCTTTCCAGTGTTGATTATTTGAACAACAGTAATTACACAGCACAACAATATTATGTGGTGAGTGATTATTTCGTTTTTTCAATATTAAAAGCACTTGTGGTTTAAGAAAATTAGTGTCATCTCAGCCCACGAGTCCAGATTTTCATTTTTAATTTGTTATGCACAGCGGGGAGAGCAGAGTTCATTCCCTGACATTTACAGACTTCTCAGAGCGCTTTGCGTGCATCGTATTGTGCTTCATTTGCTTAAACACTTGAAGACAGAGGAGCATTTCAAAACAGGAAACAACAATAATAGAGGTCAACACCAGCACGGTTACCGCTGCTTCCTGCAAGACGATCTTTCAAATATATATTTTTTTCCTTTTCATCTCCCTATGCACTATTTTGTGTCTTGTTTTTAATTTATCTGTTTTTTTGTCCACTTGTTCAGGTACAAGCGTTAAAGAAATTTGCTTTTGCCGCTACGATGTCCTCCCCTGATGAGCGCACAGCCACAAAGAAAAGTAAAAAGCAGAGTTTTGCTAAAAATGGACAAACAACCCTTCAAAGACCTCCTCAGGATAGCATCCGTTCTCGCTTTTATCACATCGTCCTTTATGCAGTGCAAAGAATCTGACAACAATTCACCAATAAGTTAAGTTCATGTGTGGCATGCTCCGTCAGCACACACACACACACACACACACCCACACACACACACAGATCAGGCAGCAGGTAGGTTCTGGTCCTACATGAGCACACAGCTTTTGGCTCGGTCCTTTCTAATGGCAGGCGGACGCTCGTGAATCTCAGTCCGAGGTGGCTGCTGGGAAACCCGCTTGAGGCCGTGGCGTGATCCGGCGTGTTTGAGCTGAGGCCGATGAATGTTGGACACAGATGCCAGGGTGGTGACGTGAAATACATCGCGGACGCTGTTCTCCGAATACTTTGAGGTGCACTCTGCATAGGCCACGGCGCCAATCTGCCTCGCCAAAGTGGTTCCCTAAAAGCACAGAATGTGAGTTAGTCAGGATTAAAAATGAAAAGCCAAGACTTAAAATTGATGTTTTGACCACTTGAACACTGCAAAACAAGATGTAAACACACAACTGATATATTATTACTTCTTAATGAGCTGTAATGTTACCACATTTTAGGTTCCATCTAATATTCAGCCTCCTTCTCGTTTGATTTTCGTCTCTAGAGGGAAATCCGTGGCTATTGCAGCTTTATGTTACAGCGCCTTCAATAGTTAGTTCCCAGCTCTCTATCTGCCTTTAAAAAAATTTAGTTTTTTTTTTTTCACTGAAAACATTTTCTGCCTCCTGCTGCTTTTCCAAAAAAGGTTCATAAGAGTGCTAAAAGCTAAACGAAGCTGTGGGTCAGAAAACCAGAACAATGAGTTAATAGTATAACACTTCACCCTGCAGAGGCGAGCTGTAGCCGGCTAATCATTCTTACTGGGTTCGTGTCTGAGTGGCTCCAATCTGAGTGCAGTCACACACGCAACTAGTATTTACTACATATGGCTGACAATATTACACCATCACAAGGAATAACACAGCAATTGCTTCATATCACTTTTTCTAGTAAATAAAACTAAGATGAGGTTTTAGTTTTAATCTAGAATCCTTTTGAGTCTTTTAAGTCTGCATCTCTGTTAATACGTCTCTGTTAGCTTTATTCTGGTAGGCTTTTGCAGGTTGTGTCTTGTATTTAGTTTTACTTCCTTTATTACTTTCAGCTGTCTTTTTACCCAGTGTGTCCACTCAACCCAGTTACCTTCTGTATCTATTTAAAGCCTCATTTTGACCAAGTACCTTGTTGTGCCATACTGTGTTCTAGCTTTGTTTGTGCCTTGTGTGTTTCCTTGCAGTGTTATCTTGTGTTTATTTTATAAAGGCTTGCTTTTTGTGTTTACGGCCTCCTGCCTACGAGCATGTCGTTTGGCCCCATCTGCATGCATTTCATCATAACATTTCAATGTGAGACACACAGTTTGGAAATAGTATAAAATAAACCTATGGATATATGCAAAGCAGGTTGGCAAGTACCGTTTTATGATTTGTCATTTTGGCTGTTTTCACTCATTCTGCATTTACTTAATGTCAGTCAGTCACAGCAGAGGGAAAATAGCACGGTGGTTTCCGGATGATTGTACTGATTTTTTTTTTCCACCTCACACTTTGAGACCGAGTGCTGATTTTTCAGAATCCCACAGCCTCAAACTGCGGGAGACCACAGTCACCAAACAACTGCAGTTCCACTTGGACTGACTGCAGTCATTCTCCGACAGATTGGCAAATATTTGCAAATAACTGCCATCTAATTTATAATATATGTGTCTCTTTGATAATTGGGGCTCGATTAAACTGGCTGCCAACTGGTTGTATTGTGGTTATATTCCTTTATAACAGCAATGTCGCTGAGCACTTATGGCACTTTACAGTTAAATCACCATCCTGCATGAACTACATCAGGATTGAATTTTTTAAAGCAGATTGAATTGTGTCAAGTTGCAGACTGATAGCAGACTGAATCAGTCTTGTTGGAGTTTTTCTGTCACCTTAATGCACTAAAGACTGCAAGTGTTTGTTGATGTTATTCCCATCTTCTTAAGAAACCATCTTAAAGGCAACAGCTGCAGTAATTTTGTTCGTGCTGCCATTTCCAACCACTCTTTGTCCCAGTGTGACTCTAACACTAAGCATTTTTATTTACGCCCTTCAAACCTGAACATGCACAGATGCTACCAGGCAGACATATATGCCAGACATATTAAACAGACCCACCAATAAACAGGCTTTACCCTTTAAGCTCCCCAAGAGCAACATTTTTTAAATTGTCCTGAGAATTCACAACGAGCGAGTGTGCATCATGTGACTACCGCGCGCAATCTCAACTCAATCACCATCCCTCACCTAAACCGAATTGAGTTTTTTGAGTACTGCATAAAGATCTGACCTTAACAGTGGCCTGCTGTGTTCACATGCATCTCAACTTCATTCTCGAAATATCATACAGAGTTCCCGTGGGACAATGGCTTGAGAGAAGAATAGTTTGAAAGCATGTTCTAAGGTTTGGTGCACACGCTTCAAGGCAAAAAACAGCCTTCACAATACATCCAGTCACTTCTTTCTGTTACTATAAAAATGCCGTGTAGTGTAGCTTTGAAATACAGCTTAGTTTATGTTTGTTTGTCATCCAAAAGCAACTGACTCACCTAAAGAGCTGCTGAGAGCTAGTACTTAGAGCTAAAAACATACAAAACCTTGTGTGTGGATGAGAGATGGGTCATGTAGTGGAAACTATGCTTTATTTTATTTATTTATTCTTAGATGTCCTTAAACCACATTGAACCACTAGAATTCTGTGGAAAGCCTTGTGTAACCCAATGAAATAAAATAAAGCACAACATTTTTAAAAGCCACTCATTACTCTGAGTGCAGACACAGTGGACATTTTTAAAAGTATTCTCTAAATATTTGTTATTGTAAGCAATTGTCACATGCTGCTAGACGATCCCTTCCCTGCTTCTGTGGATGGCAGAACACTGCACTTGGTCGTGTGCACTAACACCTCCCTCTTAATAAAAGCCTGCAACCTCTGAGGTCTGATAGCTGATTGCTAGCCAGGGCATACGGAGAATATCCCCCACACTATGAAATATTCAAAGCCTTTCTTTGCAGTTGCAAAAACTTTATTCCCTCGAAGGTTTAGCCCCATTTCACATCTGGACAGCTTCGGCTTCATATGTAGTACTATTTTGCTCACCTGTTTTCCAGCAGTGCTTTCTAGTGATTTAGGTAGCAAAACAAAACATTTTCATTCTGTCATCCTGAGTTTGAGTCACATTATTTCTTTATTTTTTGATCATGCAATTTCCTTGGAAAATGTACAACAAATGAAAGCGTAGGTGTTCAGCCTTCGGTGCTACTGATGCACCATATTGAAGCAGCATCTAGCTGCCATATGGGGCGACATTACTTCTGCTCGTGTGAAAAATATTAAAGGCTCGAGCTGTATTATTTTTGTAATACTGGAAACGCTCCAGCACTTCAAGTGTTTATTTTGACGCCCTTAAGCCAATTACAGCAACAGTGACACAGTTGGTTTGCGGTTTGTTCTGCTGACTGCGCTCTCCCCTGGGGTTCGCATCAGTTGGTCAAGTGGGTGAAACGTAAAGTTCCCGGCTTGTTTCAGTCTGTTTACAGTGCAGCTCTTTAAATAGGGTCCACTAAGAAACCGCACTTTCAAGAATTACTTAGGCAATCAAAAACCTGTCCCCTACCACATTTTTATCCGTTGTTTCACTCTAGAAGTCTTCAGCACAGATATAAAATCAGCAACATTAAGGACCATCATAAGACCTTTAATTATAGGGCCATATCAAATGTAATGTTTAATACAACCAATAAATATGGATTAACAATACTTGATCCATCCCTTCATCCTTTTTATACTGCTTATCCAGGTCTGGGCCCTGGCTTCAGACTAATCTCGGCTCACTGTACCATCATCCTCTAGGTCTGCACTAGAGTCCCCTCCCAAGTCAGACCCAGAGACCCAGGGACATGCATGAAACACTTCATCTGTGTGGGATTGTGGAAGAAAGCTTAAATGAGAGCACCAATCCTGACAGTGAACCTGGACACCCTGCAGATGAAGCTCTTTCTGCCCCTTGCGTTTTATTCCTTCAGCCGCTAGAAACGGCTCAGGGCCATAGCAATAAGGGCAGGAACATAAAATAAATGGTAAATGAATAGCTTCAATCACAAAAATCACTAATTTGTAGCAGTGGATGGGGCTTGCATGCCCAACTCAGCCCATGAGCAATATTGTCTGGGGCAACGTGCCTCTAACAGGTTCTCCTGAGGCAAATGGCATCTGGTTGAGGGGCTGTTGTCCAAACAAAACCCCTCAAAACCCAAAACATCAGAACGTCCTATAGTGAGTGTCTAAAGGCAAGCAACAGATGGCTGGGCTACATTGGATTGCCCTCTTGAGTGCCCACCACTTGAGTCCAGTGTTTTGTGCAGCAGGCATCACTTGGAGGCCTTTGAAAACCAATCCTCAGTTGGCGTACAAGCACATTACTCAGCCTTTGTTTTTTCACTGTTATCTGGTTGCTATGCTATTAACACTAAAAAATGATTACGTATGGATGTAAATAATTCAATATATATGTATTAAAAGACATGTTAAATGACCTGCATAGCTGCAGTAACGTCTTAAAAAAAATATGTTGATGTTTCGGTCCAATAAGAAGCCTCTATGAATTTTGAGCCAAAGCAAAATATATATAACAAGAAACGAATCTGAGGTTGTGATGAACCAATTTTGATGTCATTATTGACAGGACAATACAGGTTGTTACCTTTGCTTTGTCAGAGATGTGGGAAAATATTAATT
The DNA here is from genome assembly GCF_965226115.1 of Aulonocara stuartgranti. Classification (NCBI taxonomy): domain Eukaryota; kingdom Metazoa; phylum Chordata; class Actinopteri; order Cichliformes; family Cichlidae; genus Aulonocara; species Aulonocara stuartgranti. The sequence goes on along the minus strand of NC_138959.1, from coordinate 13,623,772 downwards.
TGTTGACAAAAGGCTGCCAAGGAGAGCAAATTCACATTTACATGAAAATAAGCTATTAAAATTCATGCGTGCCGCTGCTCATTGCTCCAAGACACAAACAAAACAATCGTATTATCGCACATCCTGCTGTTTGTCTTCTTCTTCCTTCAGTTCCAGCTCCTTTATAGTCGTTGTGCTTTCACATTTGTGGAAGTTATGATCTGACGCAAGTCTCATTCTTCAAATGCACTTTCAAAAATATTTGCCTGTGTGCACAAGGGAGGAAAGTAATAGGTGCCTTTGTCTGTGCTGATACCATATAATTTCTACTACAGGCGAATAAATGTCACTGCAGCTGAAAACCGCAATGAACTGTGCATTTGAAACTATACGTCATGCATATTCTTAAAGTTATAATTTTCTTAAAAACCAACTGCTCACGGGCAGCATTTCTGCAGCACTGTCGGGGTACAGAAAAAGGCAAGCAGCTAATTTCCATTCAAATTTTAGAGGCGAGCGGTGCTTTCTGTGAACTCCTCACCTGCTCATGTGTGACAGGAATGAGTCTGTGTTTGGAAAGCTCTCTCATGACGTTGAGGTCCGTCCTCATGTCCAACTTGCAGCCGACAAGCACCACTTTGGCATTGGGGCAGAACTCCTGTGTTTCACCTTGCCACTGTGCATCAGAGAGACAAACATATATCAGTGTACATGACCTCTATTATGCTACAGTACGAGAGTATTCTGAGTACTTGAGCACTATGTTCATAGTTGCATCTCATTTGAAAACCTTGGACATTAACGTCTTACTAATATGCTCTTCTGGGAAGCCTTTCATAAGATTTTAGGACCTGGTTGAAGCGAACGCACTGTTGATGTCGGTAAATACGGTTTGGAAATAAGGCTGGGTGGATTTTAGGTAAGATTTGTTTGCAGGCTTGTCAAGTCCTTTCTCTCTGAACTGGAGAAAAGGAGGAAAAAAAATCTTCCTCAAACTATTTCCAAAGCACATTTTTCTCTAAATTACCATTTTTAAATTGTAGCTTTAAGAGCTCCATAATTGGAATGAAGGCGCCTAGTTCACAGCTTAAAAAATGCCCGTGTATGCAGACATGTGGGAACAGTCTACAATTATTAAAATGCTCATAAATGAGGTGCTGAATTGAGATTTATTTGACTTGGGAGCAGTTCCTTTCCATCAGGTCATAAATTCTTATCTCCTGCCTTGAGAGGGCCTTAATCCCATCTGCAAATCTGCTGTCCAGCAGTTTAACTTCTCACCGTGCTGCAGTGATATTCAGTTAGTTTATCTGTGTAGTCTCTTTGCAGATTAACAGACTGCAGATTAATGGCATTCAAAATGTGGAACTGACAGGCTGGTCATATAAAAACTGTAAAAGAAACACTAAAATCTAAAATAATAATAATAAAATGAATTTCTAAAAAATAACTTAATAATATTCACAAACTATCTCAATTAGTTTGCTCATCATTTTAATTGAATTTTAATGGGTTTTTTTTTATATGTGTGTTCTTCTTGCCTGTGTTTAATTGCGTGATTTTTGTAACTATGAGATACTTGCTGCTGCCTATCTTGGCCAGGTCTCCCTTGAAAAAGAGGTTTTTAATCTCAGTGGGATCTTCCTGGTTAAAGAAATGTTAAATAAAAATAAAATAAAATAAAGATGTTACCGATATCATTCCTCTGTGTTCTAATGTACCAAATAAAAGAAATCAAAAAGAGCAAATATGATACCTGTTATACTCATGTACAGCCAATCACTGCAATGATTTTACAACACAAAACGAATAACATAGAAAACAACTTATTCTATTCCGGGTTATTTACCTGATACCTTTCTTCATATTTGATGGAAAGTGCAAATATTTGTCAGTTTTAAGATTCTGGTTCTGACTTTTAGAGCTCTTCATGGAAAAGCACCAGCTCGTACCATTTATTTGGAATTCTAGGATTTTTGGTATGACCAAATAATATTTTGAGGATTATATGTATTCTCTGTTCTTCTTGAAGGACATTCAAAGCTCTTTAAAGCCAACACAGGGGCCATAGACACTTGATATTTACCTCCTCTGTACATATTGACAACCAAATATTTCAAAGTTGGATTCATCATGGCATAAGGCCTGATGCCACTGACTTTCAGTCAAGTGTAATGTGGCATACCTCTAACTTTCTAAGTTTCCCTTCCTTAATAATAGCTTCTTGACAGCCACACTTCCTCTGAGACCATTTCTGATGGGGCTTCAGTGACCAGTAGATGTAGAAGCATCTCTCATGTCATACTGCAACATGCCACGTTTTTGGCTAATAGCTCTTTGGGAAACAACTTGTTGGTGCAAATATGTTATTTTATGCCTGTTTTGTTTATTCAATGAAGGAAACGGGAACAAATTATGTGTTTTTGTGACAGGCCACTAGTAAAGTGCCTAAAGATATAATTTAAAATTGGTTCTTTGCTTTTCTGCGGTATGTAGATATAACACTGTGGTTCATCCTTTGAGTTTTTATAGCTTTAAAAAAAATCCTCTGAAAAAGTTTTGTTACACAGCCTGAACTGAAAATGAATTAAAAAGCAGGCAAAGTAAAAAAAAACAAACTTTGCAAGTCCAGAGAACTACAACTCACGATCACTTAAAAAATTCCAAGAAAGTTTGGCTCACTGGAAGTAAAATATTAAGACTTTATAACACTACATCATCAAAAATGTGTAAATCTTGAAGTTGAAGGCTGGAGCAACACCCACACAATCACCAGTATTTTCTGGCTTACTGTACCATTAAAATGAAACACTGGCACTGTTGTTCACTGCTCTGAAACTGGAATTTATATCACTCCATGTCTTAAATTTTCCATCGTGTATTTGAAAACTGCAATCAACAAATCAAAGGATAGAAGAGGGGGGAAAAAAGGGAAATGCTCATGGACATAAATGCTGTATAAAGACCGAGACAGACAATTCTCATTGCAGGCCAAAATATGACTCAAGCTATTAAACTCTCTCTATCGCTCTCGTTCTCTCCGAGACTCCTTTCATTATCTCCTCACACCATGGCAGAGGCGACTGCTTTGAGCACTGTTGCTCCATTTGTTCTCCCTTACAAAGAGATCTTTTCTCCTGGATGCCTGCGTCGCTGCTGTTACGGGCTCTAGCGCGCCGTTGTGCAGAGTGAGCTGTTGCCTTTCAATAGGACCCTGTGCCAAACCGCATGCAACTGGTGAACAGCAGCAATTTAGATGAGTCACAAAGGGCCCATGGGAAGAGCGGCTTATTGTCTGTGTTAATGTTAAGAATTGGTAAGCAGCACAAAGAGGCAGAACTGTTGGAGCCGAGGCGCTGGTTTATCAAAAAAGAAAAACGGAGGTTGTTGTTTTTACTTTCCTCACTTTCTCACTGTGTGCAAACCAAGAACGTGCACATACCACAGCAGTCAGGTAGAGGTGAACCCATTATGCTCATTTTTGCCTGTTTGATCCACGGTTCAAATTAATTATCTCTTCATCATGTCTTATAGTGGACCTAGGTGCATCTGAGTTCATGCGTTTTCTAACACAAGCTGTTTTAGCTACGTTCTCTTAAGCCAACTTTTTTTTTGTTGGAGCTTCTGTGCTCACAGATGGAACTGTGTGCCTCAGATAGAAGAAGTATTAAAAAAAACAATTTCTTCACCATCAATAAAGCAGGAAAAATGAATCCCCTGAAAGCCGGAATCCTCTTAAAACATGAGAAAAAGGGTTTAATTGATTCTGTTTGGAAGACACATTCCTCTCGTCCGTGCCATTATTTATAATGACTTCATCAATACCAGACGAAAACGCATATCTGCCAATGCCGAGCGAATTCTCACGTCTACAGGGGGTCCACTTGAGAACCAAATTCAACTTTGACCTTATCAAATGACCTTAGTAATCGCGGTGAATGTGCCGGTCTTACAATGCATGCACGGGATGCCAAAGTGACATGTCGAGCGGTCACTCTATCCAAAGTTTAGAAACAAAGCTTATCCTTTGCTACGATCTCATGCACCTAATTCAATTTTTTATGGCAATCTGCCGCCATGTCTTGTTTCTCTGCAGTTTGCTTTGCTTTAAATGTATTTTCCATTTGCAAGCTTTAAGTCTCAAATAAGTGCACAGCACTTTTTGTTCTGACATCTCTGAGAACCTTCCGCCTAAGCAATTTTTGCAACCTCTAATTTTCCTTTTACAACGACTATTCTCTCAAAGTAATGCTCTGCTACATGAACACTACTTGAGTCTTTATCGCTTCCCCCTTTTCCCTTCTGTACCATTTGTTCGTGCTATCTATCTTTTTTTCTTCCAGAATCTCACTTCATTCCCAATATCCTCATTAATCTCTGTATCTCATGTGTTGGCTTGTCCGCGTATGCCTCTCACAAAGCATTATCCAACCTTAAATGTTATCCCAGTCTCCACCTCTACAGCTGGCAATGTTTTCTCATCGTTTCCTTTTTATTCCCCTATCGTAGATTGACGGATCAGGTTATCAGTGAACGAACACATGGTGGCCTTAACTTGAACACAGACGTGATGGTGAAAGCTGGAAGCTGTATATCTCTGATGACGTAGATCTAGTCACTCTATAGAGGAATCGATTTCCAGTATAAAGAGAAGAGATGACTTCTTCAACCTGCATATTTAATGTGAGTATTGTAATGAGATGGCTGCTTTACCTACACTGCCCTAATTAGAGACAAAATGCACTTAAAATTAAAAAAAGAGGACACATTCACACATCTAACAACGTGACACTGACCTTTTTCAGTACGCTGTCCAGTGTCTCCGGTCGACTGATGTCAAAACAGATGAGCACAGCATCTGAGTCAGGATAAGCTAACGGCCGCACATTGTCATAGTAAGCTGAACCTGCAGGGAGAAAATATACACAGACATGAACGGCACTTCCAGATGGATTATATGTAATTTAGTTACTTTCCAAAGAGTTTACTTTTTTTTTATCATCACAAGGAGAGTCATTATGGAGCACATTTAGTGGTAATCACTGTGATTAAATGTAATTACCATGAGCTTACCCACTCTGCAGATGACTACAAGTGGGTGTGATTCATTGCTTTCGCAACACAGGGTCCTCGGGTCTGCCTCTGACCATCTTGAATAAGTCAAAGGGACCGACGTGTGACAGAGATATAATGAACGACTCGAACAAAGCGTCACCTGGTATGTTTTTATGGAGTGGCGTGCGTTTTTTTGTCGGGGGCCCAGACTGAACTGAGCGTTGTGACCTGGGCAAGGGGACACATTCCTATCCAGACAGAAAGGCACGGTCTCCCTCGCCGTCATTGTCTTCAGCACTCGGTGCCTTTGTCACCGTGCACAGAGCTTTGGCAACGTAACAAAAAAATGCATTGACAGAAAATTCCCACAGAACCCGACCGAATCCTCTGCAACACAACTGCCAAAGCACAGAAATCAATTTGGCTCGTTTGAAGTTATTTTTAAAAAAAGCCCAACTTTTAAATTGAAAAGTAATGAAGTTTGTGGGATTTAATTCATGTTACAAGTTTACAACTTTTACCCTGAATAATTAAACGTGTGTTATGACTCATTCTGTACTCAAATGACTGAAAAATATTGGCCTGTTAGCCAACTATACGCAGTCCTGGGAAAGAAATGTATTTCACTTATGAAGGTCAGTAGAACAAGACTAACCTACTATCAACCAATCAAATCAAACATTTATCAAGATTTTTTTTTAAATCTCAATCCAAAGTGCTAACCGATGCACCAATGTGCATGATCATGACTTCACTATTGAGCTACTGATCTTTAAGCACTAGACATGGTAAAAACTGTTGATTTCATTTAACAACCTGCCTCACATTGTTCTGTATTCTTACCTATATCACAGGCAACAACATCACACTGCAGTGGATTAGTGAAAGATTTAATATTACCCACCCAACACACACATATTACAAAAGGAATTAAAAAATAAGTCAGATATATGGAGGGCTGGAGCAGGCAGCTCGCAAGACAACTAAAGGATAATAACCAGACGACAGAAGACATCACAGGTAAAAGAATCCCTTTAAAAAAATATTTTTTAAAATAAACACCTGATGCCATTCCTGACATTACCCCCAACTGGATTTGTGTGTCCTTTAGTGGTCAAACTTTGGTGATCTTTTGCTTATCAGGCAAAAGTGTAAACCACCATGCTAGAAATGAAGATCCAAAGGTCTCTTCATGATCTAAGGCTGTGAGCATGCTCTTATTAGAAAAATGGTTCTTCTATGTACCTTGTGGCCAGATCCAGACAAGCTTTGAAAGCGATCATTAAAATCTGAAAATCAATTGTAGAAATGCACAGGAAGCCAGTGGAGCTAAGCCAGCGTAGGTAAGAAGTCTGTCTGCAGAAACCAGTAAGAAGCAGAGCTGCTGAATTCGGAACCAGCTGGAAACTGGAAAGTTGCTTCTCATTAATGCCAGAGAGTCAACGATCCAGTCTTGAGAAAATAAATGCTGGCAGTGAGTGCTGTTTGATTTAGTGCTATTAGAATACCTTAAACTCAAAGTGAGAAGAATTTTAAAAGTTTGGGGACCCTGTTTGAACTATTTGTAGCCTACCGTTGCTCATTATAAGTTTAGGTGAGCAGATGTGCTCTGTTTGTGGGTTGTTTATTGACAATTTTACAATGGATCTAACCTTTTACTTGTTAGAAATAAATCCTTGGGGCGGGGGCAGCCTCATGTTAGCTCACGGATTTTAGTAATTCAATTATAGGATTAAAATCTTATCATAATAGTTGATAAAACATAAAACTAAGACATTTCAAATTCTGATTACACAGCATCTTCACACCTGGAGGCACAGGACTGCAAAAAAAGGAAAAAAGTAGACACATTTACCCTCATTAGTGTTGCGCCGTCAGAATTTGGCCCCAAAGCAAAAATGTGTTCGCGCACGTGTGTTGCTGTGGTCAAAAATGTCAAACTAAAGGGCACAACCATTTTCTCCCCTGTCTCTTTGACTAATTCCTGCCCCCAGCTTTCACACATACCACACACACCCACTTTCCCCTTTTGTGCTTTAGCATTTTGCAGGTGCAGGATACGTCTTTAACGTCCACAGAAAATGAGGATGATTAATGGAAGCAGGGCTTAAGAAAGAGAGGGAGCATGGAAGTGCATCTGACAGTTGCCATAAACCATCGAACAACCTCCTCAGACTCCCTTCGCACGCGTACTAGCTGAGATGGCTGTTCTTTAGCTGCATCAGATGGCAGTCATAAAGTGCAAAAGTTTGAGTCTTTGTCTCTGCAGTTGGTCCTTTGCATTTTTACATATTTCTTATTTGATTATGACACCGTTTTCTCCTTTAGGTTTGTGTCAGTGGCAGAAATATAGGTCACAGAGAAAACTGTGAAGAGAAGCAAGAAAAACACAGGCATGCAAGTTCAAACTTTCTATATGAAATATTGCTCGCTCATTCTGGGCAGTAGGATGAGATGTTGTAAAAGAAGTCCTTTGCAGAGATGCTCAGTAAGCAGTTCCTCTTACACCAGGTCTATATAGGCTACAACTATGCAGAGTAATGTGTTTTGTTCAGGTACCATCACTGAGACTCATGCCGACTTGCAAAATGCCAAAGGACGTACAATTCTGACTCCAAAGTAGTCGGGATGTTAATGAAAATAAAACAAAATGCAGTGATCCTCCTGCGAATCAGGGGTTCTCAAAGTTTGGACAAGCAAGTGCCAGTTTAGAGGGGGGGGGAGTGTGTACTTAGAAATGTGTTCAAATGGTGGTGGTTTATGTTTTACACTTTTAACTGTTTTATTTACTTAAATCATAATCTAGGCATTTGTTTTTTAACACTGTAATATCAGTATTTCTTTATGTATATCATGTGCCTCTGAGGTTTCCTGTTAAAGTTTCTGTTTCTGTCTAGTTTTCTCATCAGAACTTAGCTTAATGTAGTTTTAATTTGCTTTTATTGGTCACTTTGCTGCTGCATTGCAAATTGTGAGCGTCACATTAGAGCTAATATAGTTTTTTATTTTTATTTTATTTTGGCTTTTGACTTTTTGTTTTTGATTCAGTTTTTTTTCCAGGTGGTTCCCAGAGTGGATTTTCTTGTTTTAGTTTATTTTTTATTCGTTTACGTGTTTTTTATTATTATTATTATTATACGATTAAAATACATAACATTTTAAAAACAGTTAAATCACAGCCATGTAGATACCCAGAGCCTCAATAAACATGTCCTTCATCAGACAAAACCAAATAATTTCTTTTCACATCTAGTTTTAGTTTGTAGTTAGTTTAAATTAACTGCAATAACCTTGCATCGCATACTTGTTATAGCAGTCAGTCCTTTGTGATTCTTGATTAGGACTGTCATTTCTGCATTAAAACTTCTAAAAACATCTTGTCCAGTTCTACAGATTTCATTAGCTTGTGCATTCGCATCATGCCAAATATTTCCAACAAATGTTCAAACTCACAGAAATCATTTTTGTCGGTGTAATGATCTGTTTCATTTCAGTCGCCTGGAGTCACATCCTGTCAGTTCAACTCTGTACAACAAAACTGAACACAGCTACACAAGTATTACATGCCGCCGGGCTTATCAAATCCTTATATTATTTTCTGGCTCTGATTTTTTTTAACAGCTGCAAAACCATTACAACAAATTCATAGACGCTAACCTTTTGCAAACCTGAAACGCATCCAACTTGCTTCTCTACTCTGTTTTCTACACCACGCTCTGACTCAGAGATAATAAAACTGTTGTGTTGCTGAAAATCTGTGAACGTTTTAATCTCCCATAGAAAGAAAATTGAATTGGAATTATTAAGCAAATCGAGAAAGATTGCTACTGGCATCATTAAAATCCTTTCAATCCATAGCAGTAGGATAAATTAATGGTAAGGCAGCAAAAAGCATGATATTTGTGGCTATTTCTTGTATATGAAATAACATAATGTGACGACATTTATTATGGCTGAACATTATATGCAGTTTAAATTTGGAAGCCTCAAACCATTCCTGAACCTTTTTTGCTTTGTGGCCATGAAGAGACGTCCAATGTCTGCAATAATGTTTAGGTAGGCGGTACACATGGATGGCAGGACTTAAGGTTTCCAAACAGAACATTGTGCATAGCATCAGACTGCCTCCGCTGGCTTGCCTTCTTCCCATGTTTCTCAGGTAAGCGACTGACATGCACCCGGCCATCCATGTGTAAAAGAAAACAAGACTCATCACACCAGGCCACCATTTCCCGACCTTTTTCCATTGCTCCGTTGTGCAGTTCCGATGCTCACGTGTCCACTGTTGGCACTTTCTGCAGTGGACAGGGATCAGCATGGGCACCTATGTCTGGTCTGCAGCTATGCAGCCCCATGTGCAACAAACTGCAATAGACTCTGTATTCTGACACCTTTTTATCAGAATGAGCATGAACTTTTTGGATCGGAACGCCCTGATGCTAGTTCCCTTACTGTTCTTTCCTTTGTTGGAGATGGTCTGACCCACTTGTCTAACCATCACAATCTGGTCTTTCTCAGACCTGCACAAATCCTTCCACTTGCACATTTTACAGGCTTCCAACACATCAACTCCAACAACATAATGTTGACTTGCTCCCTAATATATCCCACTCACTAACAGGCGCCATGATGAAGAGATAATCAGTGTTATTCATATCACCTGTCAGTGTTATACCAGATTAAGGGAAATTTTTTTGCAGTTGCAACTTTTGCAGTTCGTCTGAAAAGATGGACTTGCGCTTTGGGATCTTTTAAACATCATTGGGCGCATTGCTGATCGCGCTGTCTGTCCCGTCCATGCTGACACACACACACACAGACACACATGCAGACACTGGAAGCTTCAAGGTTCCATGAAGTCAGCTAATCCATGTTCAGCACTCGAGCAGAGGCTAATGTGTATTGATCTGAGCTTTTCTGACGCTCTCTGGGACTTGTAGTATGATGCCCCTCATGGGGAGTTTCCTGCTGTTGTAGCAAGATCAGTCCATCTGTCTCTGAGTAAAACCCTCTGATCAAACTCATAAAAGACACATGCGACGCCTCAGGGGTACTGCATGAATTTAGCAATCTCAAAGAAACGACGTTAGTGTCATTTAAGGCATTCAGAGTACACGGGCTTCAGCCATCATGCAGAACAAGATTTGGATGTTTAATTGCATTTACAGCTAAGAAGAGTTTGCAGATGTAGCTTGGACCCGAAATGTACTACCAGATGCACTTTCCACAAATGGAAAACTCTGGGATGTAAACAATCTACAGAAAATAAATGTCAGTATGTTTCAGATGTGTGGCTGATGTATAATGTTTGGTACAGTGATGCAAAGCAGTCTGGGAAACAGCAGCACCATGCTGTGACTCCACATGAGGTTTTCATGCTTTGATGTTTGGTGCCTACAAAAATCTGCATTTCCTTTTTTCCTCTTTGTTTGTAACTCATACGCATTTACTCTCCAAGCACTCGTGTAATTTTATGTAATCCACTTGTGTTCCACCTTTGGCTGTTCTCTCTGTTTCGAGATGTTTGTCCTTCTAAAAAATCTTCTGATGCTGCTTGAATTTTACATTTTAGGAAGGATTCTCAGTCAAACTCTACAAAACGCTTTGAAAAATCTGAGTGCACACAAGCTGCCATAGGGTCAAGTGGTCACTACACAGAGCTGTGAGACTATTTAAAACACGATTCTTTATTTGCATCACATCTGGATGTTTAATAAATATCAAAACGTTGGCTATTAATTGATAATGAGAACTCCAACGAGATGCAGATGACACTGTCAGGAAATATCCTCAAGGTACAGGAGGCAGACCTGGGAAGGTGATGTAGGGCTACAGCTGCATATATGTTTTTCCAATTTTGAAGAACTGAAAGTGACATATTAAAATAACTAATCACTAATGTCTTCTGATCCAGTTCAACCCCATACAGGACACACTCACCAGCCAACTGATTAGTTACACCTGCAAATAATTAGCCAGCTAATCATATACATGATCAAGAGAACCTGCTGAAGTTCAAACCCAGCATCAGAAGCCCACGCGGTCTGGTCTGATTGTTTCAGAAACTGCTGATCTGCTACAGTTTTCTCACACTAAGGGTTTACAAAGAATACAGATTGATGCCAGAGGTTGGAGAAGACTGCCGAGGCTGCTTTGAGCTGATAGGAAAGCAACTAGAACTACAATAACCACTTGTTACAACCAAAAAGTTTGCAGAAGAGCATCTCTGAACGCGTAACAAATAAACCTTGAAACAGATGGGACACAGCATCATACAGTTCACATGGGCTCACCAAAATTGGACTACAGAAGATTCAAAAAACATTGCCTGGTCTCATTTGAATGGTAGGATTAGAATTTGATGTAAAGCACATGAAAGCATGGATCCATCCTGCCTTGCACCAGTGCCTCATGCTAGTGGTGGTGTAGATGGGGGATGTATAGGGGGATGCTCCATGTCAAAACCTCTCAAACAAGAGCTGAATTCAGAGGTGCAGCCACCAAATCTGCAGCAGCTGAGCGATGCTGTCGAGTGAAAACAGGCCAAAATCTCAGAGGAATGTTTCCACGTTGTCGATTGAAGAATTAAGTCAGTTCTAAAGGCAAAAGCAGAGTCCAGCCCAGTACTAGTAAAGTGTACCTAATAAAGTGGCTGTTGAGTGTAAATCAATAAAAAAAACAAAAAAACAGCTCACACTACAAAAGCTGCAAGGAGAAGAGTTTTGGTGGAAAAAGCTTTTCCATCATTTCAACACTTCTTCCTGACTAATTGTTTCACATCGCTGTAAACTGATGAGGGAAGCGCGTAGTAAACAAGAACGTTTGTCATACGCATGGTGCCAGTGTGCTGCTCTTAAGAAAAATGGTAGAAAAGCCTCGTAATCTTTTTTAATTATTGTGTTTGTTTGTTTTTTGTTTAATTCATCAGCCACCTGCACGTTTTAGAGAAGTTCACTTTTTATGAAGCAGAATTCCTTGAGGAGCAGCCTTAAACGATCCCCGATGGGCAGGTTTCTTAATTTAGAAAATAAGGAAGGAATATTATCTATTTTATGTTTAATATGCCAAATCTTGTTAGTGATTTTTTATATATGTGCTCCAGAGATATCTCTTTTTTATATTTTGTCTGAACTTGTAAAAACTCATTATTAAACCTCCTGTGCTGTATTTTGGGTAATGTCTCGGGTTAGTCAAGCTCAAGGCTGTAAAGCTGCTGATAAGAGACAATCAGACTTGTCGTAGCCTTTTGTATGCATAGCTGCATGATTCTGAAGAAACAGACTCACATACACACACACCTTTTGAGATGTTAGCACAGAAAATCATTATTAATCCCCTCTTATGGCGCTTTTTCCTGCCAACTTTCATCACAGCGCAGAAATGTTCATTAATATTAAAATCCTGTTTGTCCTAGTCATGCCCTTCTGAAGAAATAGTTTGGGTTTTCATTCCTGAAATACATCCAGACAGAAAACAGCACAAGAAATGAATGCTATTGATTAATGCATTCATCTGCTACGCCTCGAACATATAAATAATGCCCCCTGCAGTGGCTGAGCATTAGTGCTACGTACTCATGCTGTGTGAAATATGCAGACAATATGGAATCAGCCTGTAAGTTCGGTTGAGCACCAGGCAGCGATAGAGTCCACTCTGTATGCATGCTCCACGAGGCTGATCACTCGGCGTACATTCGTAAACACTCTGAGACACCGTGCAGAGCAGACAGTCTGCTGCTTTGTCTGCTGCTCTGTAAAAAGCTAAAGCATCATCATTTTAACATAAAAGTTTTATTCATTTTCCTCTGTTATCTCTTTGTCTGCCACTTAAACAAAGCGAGTTGCAAAGCTATTGAGCTACAAAGTTTTCTAGACACATTAGAGCGTTTTAATGTTTCTAATCTAAGGGCAGTGGAGCAAACAAAGCCAAAATCAAAACAAATGCTTGATGTCTAACATCATCTCCGAGCAACCTAATGATGTCATCAGGGTTATCTAGACTTGGAGATAACAATATTCTTGTGCTAAAGTCACACTAAGGAAAACAGCGGTTGGAGACTGCAGCACTAACAAAATTATTGCGACTGCGGCAAATGGAACCGTGATCTCGTTGCCTTTGAACTGGTTGCTTTGAAGACGGGAACCACGGGGCATCAAGACGACGATAAAACAGCAATAAGACGGATTTCACTGTATCAGTTTGCATTTCAACAGGGTCAAGGTGAAAATTACTTGCAATCTGTTTGTGATAATATGGCGATTCACTGCTAAATGGTGAAAACTCCAAATCTGTTGCCGTTTGCATGCACAGAAATTCACATTCACAATTTAACTACTTACATTTAAAGTCCTGAGAGAGCTGAAACAGAAAGTCAGAAACTGCTCTAAAAATACTGACGTAGTTACTGCAGGATTGCAATTTTACTGCAAAACTGCAAAGGCTCTCAGCAATCTTGCTTTTGCGTAGGAATAAAACCAGAATATAACAGGTGGCAACCAGTTGACTCCCCTTTGCAGATGTGTTGCCTGTGCGCTCATCAGCGCAGACTGACAGACTTGTATGCATTTATCAATGAGATGGTGATTATTTGCAAACCTTTACATTCGTCAATCACTTCAGTCAGTCTGAGTTAAACTGCAACTGTTTGGGGACAGGTTGCTACCCAATCAGGAGACCTGTGTAACTATCTTGCAATCAAAAGTGACTGAAAGAGCTATTCTCCAGCAGATTGTGTCTCTTTTTATTCCTAATGTAACTGAGCCATTAAAGCTTGTGTTATAAATTCATCATATAAGGGATTGAGGGAAAGGCCTATGCTCCATCAATCAAATATTATGAACTTGTTAAGTGATGATATATCATATCAGTCTTCTAACCCCTTGGACTCTGTGCTTGTCTGTGTTTGGGAAGTGAAGCACCTGAAAAAGTCTAATTACATCATACTCGGTCGCACATCCCCTGACCCATTGGGTCAAAGTCAAGTACCGTTTATAAACAGATGGAATTTTCTCAGTTGCCATGGAGACAGCACAGAGGTCATCATACGACCTTTGTATGGAACTTTGCTCACGCCATAACAGATGGTCATATATGGTCAGGATGATGGTAGCTGAACCATGACAAGTGTAAATCCATCCACTGACGGCTGCCATTAGATAATAAAAAAATTCATGTTACAGAAGTTTTCTATTTATTCTTAATAGCTGATATAAATCAATTAATGCCATGACCTCGTCACGCACCACATTTATGATAACTGGAACTCTTATTTTGATAGGAAAAAACGAGGAGAAGGCTAGGACTGCTCCTCAGGTAAGCCGTTCTCTTCTGTACTGAGAATAATCCATTTTAGGTGTACATGAATCAGAGATTCATGTAACCAGAGCACACCGTGCTTGTTGTTATGCATACCTCTCTGCTTGAATACTGAACAATAATAGCCTGAAAAGCAGCGTGGAGGACTGAGTGAAGCTGGTCCTGGCAGTCGCAGGCACAGACAGACACATTTTGCACAATGTGGTTGTCAGCAATGTGACAACAGATTTGGATTTTCTTTACCACACTCATGCTGGAGTATGTGATCTGTCTGTTATTTTGCTGAACGCTGAAGTGGGACCAGCTCTTTATTGGAAACTCTTCAAATTATGAGCCATCAGGAACAAGATTACACTGTCTCTGTTTATACCCAAGCCTAGCTAAAGTTTTTCATTTAGGGTGTTGCCAAGTAGCAGCTGTAACCTGGCTGGATTTCGCTGAAAAACTGTATATGATGTTATTTTTCTAACTCAACAGGCATAGAGGGAGAGCGCTGCCACTGAGCATACTTTGCCTGAAATCAGCAGTAATCCAGCAGGAGTCTTTTAAATTAATGACAGAGGGAACAGACTGGCATCTGGGCCTCAACCAGCCCAACTGTATGTGACTCCATGCACCGCATTCTACATTTAAACTTAAAGTATAAAAACATTCGTTGTTCACCACTTGTCTGGACCAGACCTTTTGAATGTAGTTTAAATATCACAAATTTGCATGATCTAGTAAGCTCTTAAGCTCTTAAAGTGTTTTGCCTAAATTTGAGTTAATTAAGAAACAGAATCACAGTTTTCTTCTGTGCAGAGCTGAAATGTCATCGAGTGGTAACTAAACGCAGCGTTTACACGACTACACATTTTGTGCTTGTCGGTAATTATTTTTAATGCGCCATGACATTTAAGAAGTTGGAGGTACGACAACCAAACATTTAATCAACCGACAGAAAATGATTTTGATCATTTCTGAATGATTATTTGGGTCAAACAAAGTAAATCTTTTCAAATGTAAATCTTATGTTATAACTAATAACAATTAAAGGTAAATTTGGTACATGAATTGGTACATTCATAGTCTTCTGATGTCTTCTGACGTGATCTACTGAGAATGAACCGAGCGTGTGTGCCTAATTGTTGGTTGCAACTCGGCACAATTTCCACTATAAAGATTGTCATGAACTTAATTGTCCAATCAGGAGCACCAATTTGCAATAGTTGGGCCAAGAGTGTATTTGTTAGAAGCAATGAAAAGTAGCTGAAACAGCAAGCCCCTTCTAATCTGAGGGACACAGTGTGAATGCAAACCTGAGCTCAGTAAGAGAAAGCTGAACCATCAACATTTTCAGGATCACTATTCCTACCCTGACACCGTCCCTCTGTGTAGATTATGTGTGTTTTAAATTAACAGTTCATTTCATTTTTCTGTGGCGCATCTCCATCAACTGGTCCATCGTTCTCATTATTGGTTCATCCCTGTCTTTTGTGTGCACGCATTCACTTAATTACTTTGTATTTCAGGGATTTTACTTTACTTTAACGTGAATACAGAAAACAGAAAACCAGGTTCACTCATGCTTGTACTTTAATTATGGTGAATCACATGCAGTAGAAACAAGGTCAAAACCATCCACCACCTCCTGCTGTAGGAGTAATGGCAGGTGTTGGGGGGTTGAAGTGAGTGGTCAAAGCTGCATCGTGCATTATAGATAAGGGATGGAGAGGGTCTTAAGTGGATATACCCCTTGAGTGGCCTGTGTGTCTAAACAAAGTGTGTAATAAAATCTTTTCAGTGAGTACAGAAGGATCCAAGATGCAGACACAGAGGCAGGTGGAGGTTTAAGTAAAGGCGAGCCCTTTATTGAGCTGATATATTTAACTACATGATTCAAACGCAGAACTTAAGGGAAAACTGTAAACTATAAACTCGTAAAGAAACTGAGATTCTAGGAGCCAAAGATCAGGAACCAGACCAACACCGAGAAATTGAACAGTACACTCTGACAAAGGACAAGAGGAAACTGAGACATTACACACACACACACACACACACACACACACACACACACACACACACACACACACACACACGGGTGGTTAGGGGAAGTGGAGACACATGGGAAACAAAGTAGGAGCAAATCATTAATAATAAGGGAACACTAGACAACACGCTATCACAATAAAACAGGAAACATAACCAATACTAAGAGATAATAACTAAACATTACGAAATCAAGAAAAGGAACCAGAATATAACAGAGAATACGAAAGATTAAATAAATGCTAAAGGAAGTTAGCAGTAGAGCTACAGTCACAGGTAATTTTCTTCTCATGGTTTAACTTTTTGCTATGTTGGAGCACATTTAACCAGTTCCAAGGACTTTTATTGTACTCTGACCTTTTATTATCATTCTACTTATCTGGATTAACCAGTAAATTCTGCCTTTCTTTTTCCTGTGCTGCTGGAATGTGTTATATCAGGTTAAAAGTAAATATTTTAAACACACTGTCAGACAACGTGCTACATGAGTGATATACCCAGTTGCCATGACATTGCCATGATGTTGCCATGGTAATTACATTAGCTAAAACTTATGCAACTCATGTATTGAAGTGACCAGCAGTACTTCACTACATTTATATCAACGACACAGGCTAACACCTGTTAGCTTCCAGACCCGTGATAAGCAAAAATAATGAACTGTAAACAAAAATGAAAATGCATCATGAAAAACAAAAAGAAACAAACAGTCCCTTCATAGATTATTCATAAAAATGAAATACTGAGAGAATATATAACTAAGCAGCTTCTGCTCTACAAAAAAATGTAATTGTCTTCCACCAACGCCCTGTAGTGCAATTTTATCAAAGGTGAACCAAAGACGAAAAAAAAATGAAAGGCTTCTTCCTTTTCTCAGCTCTCCAACAAATATCATGATATAAAGATTGGTAGTTTTTGCACAGTTTCACTAACACAGACAAACAAACCTCTGCCTCAGTTCCTGTTTTGGCAGAGGAGTCATGGAGAAGGTTTAAAAAGAAATAAGAAAAAAGAGATGACAACCAATTATTAGAAAGTACATCTGCACTGCTTAATTTCCCATTTTAAGCACAAATTGCTGGCAGAGGAATAAAGGCATATAATTAAAAATGAGAAGAGCTGCTGTAACAGGCATGCAGTATACTCTATATGCCACCTGCCATATGCGTTAGTGCGTGAAAAATGTCTCCGTAAGTCTGCGCATTGTGCTGGGTGGTAAATGTCATGTTGTTTTACCTGATGTTTTAAATGAATGATGATGTTCGCTGTGCTCAAGTTCATTCAAAAGTCTTAGACAGACTGCTGAGTTACACACTACAGGTACTAGCTGAGAAACAGACTCCGTGTCCCGGGGGAATGGAGTAGAGACGCATCTAGGCCACTCATTTTAAATGCACCCTTGGTCTTCTAATGGACTGCATGAGCAGAGGAGAATGAGACCCGGCTGGCTGGAGCACAAGCTCGCACCATGAAACCCTACTGACACTCAGCATATACCGTCTCCCATCCACGACTCCAAGCACTTAGCACTCCACCAGGACTCTACATTCCTCCATCCCTTCACTGTCCCTATTTATATATTTTCCCACTTGTGTAATCTCTTTCAGCACTTACTCATACCCTTACTCACACACACCCCTGCACATGTTCAGTAGGAAAGAAAAAAACAACAGAACTTGGACTACAAACCCAGTTCCCTGCTATCCACACTTCTATCCAAAAAGCCTCTGAAACGCTTCGACACACCAGACCATTTTCTCCGCTCCGTCCTGTCATGGAGCCAGTGCCACTCGTTTGCCCAGACGCTCGCTTAAAGCACATCTGGGTGCTGCTTTCAAGGAGCCAACATGTAATTGGGGTCATAAAAAAGAGCTCATAAATGAATGATGGATTGTTGAGGAAATCTCTGCCACAGACTCTGCTGACCTGGGATAGATTGGAAGGTTGGATTCAACGGGGCAAACAGTATTTTCACTGCTTGTGTGTTTAAGTATCTGTGTGTGTTTTAACATGTCGCGGCATGTCCCTGTCGGCTCGAGGAAGTTAGGAAAGTTCCAGTGAGCAGGAAGCTAACTTGAAGTAGAATTCAGAACAGTGCATTCCTTCACTGTTCACTTGCTATAGGTGTGATAATGCAGGTTGAGCCGGTTGTTTTATTAACTCATACCTCACATGTTCACACAGTCACCTGTAAAACCCAGGTGATCTGAACACCTTTGTTGTTGTGGCAGGTGCATCATGCAGAGTTGAGTCATTTCAGTGTCATCTAGCCCCAGTGGGGGAATAAGGTCAGAATTCAGCTACACGGCATTTCTTTACATTGACAGAAAGGCGCACAAGCCAAACGGTCACATTTCATTAAGTGTCCACACTCTGCGTGTGTGAAATATGCTGAAACAAAGCACTCTGCAATTTTTTAGCTACTCGATAGGAGCAGGAACCAAAACAGCTGCGCATTTATACTTCAGGTTGACATTAGAGTAACATTTTCATTTATTTAGAGTCATGTTTCTGAATGTAACGGCACGATCCACTTTCCTTTGAGCTATGTCGGGCTCATTTCCTGAAGAAAACACCTGGCTCCATTATGTTTAGCAGCTTGTTGCCCAGTGCCATTTCGTTCTGAGCAAGTAATTTAAGGTGCGTCTTAGAGAAATGTTTATTATTTATATCTTAAAAGAGCAACACGTTGCAACAGAAAATGTTGCTGATGACAGCGATCAGATCTAAGGGTAATTTTAGGGCTGAAAAAGGAAACATTGGCTGCTTGTTCTGCTCATTTTCAGTCCAGTCCATGTACCTGACTTTTTGAGAGGATTGTTTAACACTCACCTATGAATCATTCAGGGATGAAGGAGTGTGTGCACATAACAAAGAACCTAGCAAAGAATCAGTTTTAAATGAATGTTTATGCACTTTGTTACTAGCAGGCTGATCCATTTCATTGAAGCCTCACTGGTCTCAGAGGACCGGTGGCTGTCAGGAGGTTAGGACAAGAACAAAAGCTTGAGGTATGTCAAATTATTTTATATATATTTTATATTTTATATATATATATAATATATATATATATATATATATATAAAATATATATATATATATATATATATATATATATATTATATAAATATATATATATATATATATATATATATATATATATATATATATGTAGTTATGTTAGCTTTTTGTAATATACTTTCCCAAATACAATAGTTAAGAAATAATAATGTTAGAAGGTGAACCAGGACAAAGTTCTATTTAATGTGAAGTTTAATATAATAAAACCATGATTTATTTGTACCTAAGTATCCAGGGAAAAGTCATTTTAGGGCATATTCATAATTAATACCATACAATTAGCTAAGAATGTAAATGCCATCCCTGGAGTCTATGTATTAATCTGATTTATGACCTTTTTAAGCCTCGCACTCAAAGATCGGTTGATAACTGAGTAAAACAGATGCTCGTGAAATCTGAATTCCTTTCGGCTCAAGTTAGAAAAATGTTTGACTTGAACAAAGCCACACAGGACAATCAGTGCAGCAAAATAAAATCACACTGGGAGCCAGTGGAAAACATTTAATTAGCTCCCACATACGGTTAGGTCCACAATTATTTTAGGCAATGATGCACTTTTTGTCATTTTGCCTCTGCGCACCATTACAGTGGGTTTCAAAGCAATCAGTCACGACTGAAGTACAGACTTTTAGCTTCAGTTCAAGCTGTTTAAAAAAAATATTGTGATATCTGTTTAGGGATTACAGCCATTTTTATGTTCAGAGGCTCAAAGGTAATGAACTGACAAGCAGTTTCATGGTCAGGTGAGACCTGCTCCCTTGTTATTCCATGGCATATTAAGCAAATAAAATATCTATGGTTATTTTTGCTTTTGTACGCTGTTCACTGGAATTTTCAATACAAGGTCCAATGCAAATCGAGGAGACCATCATCACTGATTTTCCATGATTTCAGTCACTTATGGGATACTTCTGTGTGGACATTGTGTTCAACAGCAGTGCAAAATCTGATTGATCTGTTGGACGTCTACACACAGCAGACTTTCAAACATCTTCCACGCCGCTTGTGATGCTAGTTTGATTTTGTTTAAGCAGTTCACATCTTCCAATGCATCCAATATAATTAAGCTGTTGTTCATAACAGACTTCGTTAATAGGAGGGGTCGTTATCTCACTCAGTCGAGCACTATTTATTTCGCAGCTCCAATTTGCCTCTGCTTCACCTTTGCCCATTTTTCCATGACAATCTTCTTCCACCATCTCGCAAAAAATCCATACCATGTCACTTCAGCCTTCTTTGTTTCAGTTGCAGACAGCTGCCAAGTCTGCACATTTGCAGTAAGTGCAAATGTGCACATGCTGTGAGAGGTTTGACTCTTATTGTAAATGAATACAATGTTCCATAAGCACATTTGAGATCATTCCCTGTCTGAAAGGCAGAACCAAGCCTAGCACCAGTGCAGTGCAAGTTGTTGCCAGAATTCACAACAGTATCCAACATCCAAACTGAAGACATTCCTGAGCTCATTGTTGGCAAGCCATCCTTGGCTCTACAGGATTTTTTGGTTTTTTGTTTTCTTGCTCTTTTACTTCCTCATCCCTGTAAAAACCTTTGTCTGGGTTTTACAGTAGGACATTTGTATTCCAAAGCAGCTACAAGTTTCATGGTTTCAGGCTAAAAAATACTGTATATATGTACACAGTATAAAACCTGTCAGAGAAACAGCAAAAATATCAGGAGTGGTCAAATCAACAATCTGCTACTTTTCTTTAAAAAACAAACAAAGCTCAGCCTGAAGGAACTCAGAAAAACACTAAAGTGGAGGATTGCAGAATGTATGCAGATGTAGGTTGCATGTATGGGGCCCATGTAGCTACTGCTTATTGATGATGTGACTGCTGATAGTAGTAGCAGGTTGAATTCTGTAGTGTACAGGGCTATTGAGCAAAATGAAGGGTTTGAGACTTCACACAGTCACTGACTGCAAAGGATTTTCATCCAGGTATAAAAAACAATCCTTATATTTAGAATTGTCTTAGTCTGTAATTATGAGCCTTGACAATGACCCTAAATAAAAAAAATCATCAAGAAACCCACTGTTTGGGTTTATTGTGACAAAGATTATGCCATCGTCCAAATATCTAAGGACCTAACTGTGCATTCTGACTGATTTGTTGCTGCTTCCAGGATGCTTTGCTTCAGTTTTTTTTTTTTTGTCGCTGCGTATAAAGACAGATTACAGTGAGCCATATGCCGGAATCTGGGAGAAAGAAGTATGGGAAATGAGAAAAGGAGTGAGTGAAAAGTGAGGAAGAGATAAAGATGGATAGAGAGACAGACAAAGAAAACGCAAGGTAAGCTAATCAAGAGCAAGAGTGCTGAGAGGGCACTGCCCCAATACAGTGGGACTCCTGACCTTGACTTGTTGGAGACAGAGACAGAGAAGGAGCCGGGTGGGAGGCTGGCAGCCTGAGGGGATATTAGGAAGAATTGATGAAATTAAAGAGAGGAGGAGAATACTGCAGAGAAGGGCAAATCTAGACATATAAACTGTTATGACAAAATTAGGTCAGCTGGGATCAGATTTTTAAGCACTTTTATTTGTTTTTTATTTGAAGAGTAACAAGTTCTTGCTACACAACTGCTGTGTCATCATAATCAATAATGCTTGCAATTTTAGACTACTTTTATTTTCTAGTTGTTTTTTTTAATTTTTTTTTATTGTGATCTGATGACTCCATGGGATTCATTGTCCATTAAACATTGCAGAGGCTTTTTATGAAGATGAATTAGAATAAAAGCCCATACCATTCACCCAAAGCATTAAAAATGCCTACCTCATATTGATCACCCATATGAGCAATCACTTTGGAATGGTGGGAAGGAAAAACTCCCTCTTAACAGGAAGAGTCCTCCGGCAGAATGAGAGTCAGGGAGAGGCAGCCATCAGCCTCAACTGGTTTTAGGAGGTGGTGGGGGGTGAGGAGTTTGAAAGAACAAAGGGAGACAGGATAAAACACAGACTAAGGAAGAAATAAGACAAGAATTTAATGAGATATATGGGGAGTACCAAGAGGTGAGTGGAGAGGAAGTGCTGAGTGTATTGCATGAAGTCCCGCAGCAGTCTGAGCCTAAAGCAGCATAACTAATAGATGGATCCTGGTCACCTGATCAAGCCCCAGCTATAAGCCTTATCAAAGAGTATGTTTTATTCTGATCCTAAACGTAGATAGGGTGTCTGTCTCTTGAGGTGGTTCCACAGGAGCTGAAATCTGCTTTTAGAAATTCTAGAAACCACAAGTAAGTCTGCAGTCGGCGAGCAAAGTGCTCTGTTGGGATAATATAATACTATGCCATCATTAAGATATGATGGGGCTCAATCTGCGGAGTTTGGAGGCCCAGACGAAAATAGTCAGTGTTATTTATTTAATGCGTGGCCAATGGAAGTCTCATTGCACCGTTTTGGATTAACTGGAGATTCTTTTTCAACATCTTTATGATAATGAGTTGCAAAAATCCAGCCAACAGGACTACAGGACAGTGAATGAGTCTCTGTGTCATGATGAGGAGACATAGAAGGTATAGTGTATTTTAACTACAATACACTCAATGCACTTCTTTTTCATTGATTTAGTTTTGTGATGGCATACCATCTCCAGCCTTGTTTTGATAGAAATGGTGCAGAACCATTTAGAAAGGGTCTCTTTTTTTACAGGAATGCCATTGCCATTTATCTGAGCTTGATCTCAACTTGGTCTCACCTGCAGCGCCACATGACTGAAGACAGAAACAGAGCAACATGACAATGACTGAAAGACTGAGGAAGTGTAAGGAGCCAGTGGGCAATAAATTCAGGGTAAAGTTTAAATTGGCAGGGAAAAAAAAAAGAGTTTAACCTACAAGGAAGGGAGTTTAAACTACAAGCATGTTTGGATGTAGCAGAGGGAAGCAGGAGGTGGGTTGTGTGGCAAGATGAAGAATGAAAGAGACAGGGGGCAAGTGTTCGGTCACACAGCAAGTGCCTGATTAATTAAATCCACTGTTTGTTTCTGCACAATAAGCGGGCAGCTCAGAGACCGCTTCTGGCACCTTGCCTAATACACTTTCCTATCTGTGAGCCTCTACAACAACTCAACATGATCCTTTTCTTCTTATCTCCTCCCCTGTCATCCACACTGGAGTTCAAGCTTCATAGCTTAAAATGTGTGATGAGTTTTTGCTCTTATATATTCGAAACCTCTGGTGCTCTGAAGCTTGGGATTGGGGTTTTTTTATATTTAGTGTTTCATCCAGAACTTCAATTTCATTGAGTCAGTTCACCTGCGGTTAAACAAACTGCACACACTGCCATGCCACATGTCACAAACACACATATCAGATAAAGCATGTTCTTTATCAAATCACATAAATCTGTGATTGCATAAAGTAAGCAGGAGCAAGTTTAAAAGTCAAGGGTATTGCAGCAGTGTATATACAGAAAGTTCCATGTAAGCACACCAGGTGACTGTAACCCCCCGTTCAGCTATTAGTAAAACACAGCAGGTACCAGAGGGAATTGTGGTGTTACTGATGTAGTTGCCGATGCACCTGTCTCCTGACACAAACCCAGAATAGCTGGCAGGGATGCTGCAAGGCAACACACATGTCTCCTCCTCACTTAAAGAGAGCTGGAAGAAGCCACCTAAGGTCAGAGTTGGATCAGCTCCCGTTAAGCACTGCTGCTCAATATGGGGCCATGTCTTTGTATAATAAATGTTCTCTCGTCTGATTCTTATCAAGGCATCTAATGAGCACACAAAACTAATATTGTAACCACTGGTGCTTGCAGAATTGGCTTCTTTTTATAGCTTCTAGTACCATTTATTAGTTATAATATAGTTTTGTATAAAAAATTCTAATAAAATCAGATAGTATTGCTTTTTAAATCCCTTTCAGTTAGACATGCAACATTTTGGGGTGCCCGTATATAAAGAAAAATCCCTCTGACTTGAGTAAATCCTTCTGTAAACCCTCCTAAAGTGATGCACATTACAATCTAATTCCTCTTTTTCTTTCACAGTAGCACAAGTAAGCAGATTTTATTGTCTTATACATGTTTATGGAGTTTTTTGACAGAAGCTGGCCCTTCTTTTACCTCACACCTCATAAACTCATTCACAACTGGGAGCGTCATGTCCGCTCAGATTCCAATAATGTGACACAACAATTCTGAACGGCACCTGCTTCGCACAAAAAGGTGAATTGCATTTCTTTCCGAGGCGGAGTAAATTACTGTTTAAGTGTTTTAGTGAGGGAAAGGTGTGTGCGTGAGCCAGCCGGTAATTTCGCAGGGTGTTGTTTAAACACCGCAAAGCGGCCTCACCCACCGCAAAGCAGCCTCGGCAGCTGCAGCAGCTCTTAATCTCCAGCTTGCCTAGCTGGTCTCCCTGTCTGCACGGGTGGAGGTTAATGGAGCACTTTGCAGTAAAGCTGCTCTCACGCTGTGTGAGAACAAGTTTTGGGGAGTTTTGTAAGTAGAAATGAAACATGAAGGGGTCTAAAGGCTAAAATGGGAGAGAGTTAATGCACATCTGGAGACCCATAGAGGCCCTCCGTCTGATCATCTCTCCAAAGTGAAGTCTTGAAAAGATATAATGACTTTGTAAATCAAAAAATGTTCAGTAAACACATTTAAGAGTTTGTGCAACAGCTTCGCAAGCTCTCAGCGCTACAAGTGGACAGAGAACACTTGTTATCTGAAATAAACTGGTGCCATGTTGCATGAATTCAGTCAAGATGCCAAAATCCTCATCAAAATCATGTATGCAGGCAATTAATTTGCATTTTCATGTGTTGATTAGCTGTGGTTGTTACTCGGAGTAGGTATGTGTTGAATAACAAGCTGTTCAGAGGCCTCACATAACACTTCAGCTGCTGCTGAAAGTGTCAGATTAGCTCTGAAGTAGGACTGAAGTTATATAAATACACACAAGTTATGTTTCTGCGTCCCAGACTAGATTAATTCATTTTGAAATTAAAAAAAAAACAAAACAACAGTCAGTACTCTCAACAGATTATCCTGACACATTGTGGTTGTTCATGTTTTTGGCCCACAGCCTGGAAGTTGCGGAACACTCCAAGGAGTCAGCTGTCTGCCGATCTGGAGCTCCTCGCTCAGTAACCTCATCACGGCTTGATGATGCGGCACACCTTTCATCACTCTGGTGTGATAATCTTGAGTTGAAAGGAGAACATAAAGAGATGATTGGGAATCTCACCTGATGTGTCCCACATGTTGAGCTCGATCCTCTGCTTCTCAATCTCGAAGCTAGCCGTGTAATTCTCAAACACCGTGGGAACGTAATTCTGAAACGAGAGGCGTGTGGTGGCTAAAATTAGATCAAAGCTTGGAGGAGATGATATGCCCACTGTAAAAAAGAAAGACGGTGTGATTTTCATGACAAAACAGTCAGATTCCTAATTAATTCAAATAGCTGCTGTGGGGATGGTAAGTGCAGTTGTGAATGTCAAGAGGCGAGAGATGGTGTGTGTGTGTGCGTGTGTGTGTGTGTGTGTGTGTGTGTGTGTGTGTGTGTGTGTGTGTGTGTGTGTGTGTGTGTGTGTGTGTGTGTGTGTGTGTGTGGAAAGTAGATGAGTCCAATGCTTTGCTTTGACCTATTTGCAAGTTCTGAACTTTAGTTCAAAAAGCTTTGGTTTGATTAATCCCAACAGTTCAAGAGTCTGACAGAATGCATTTCCTGCATCACATAAAAATTCTCCTCCTTTGGAACACAAGTTCTTCCTTCTTCACTAAACACATTTCCTGTTGTTAGTGAGTTTAGTCTGCATTCCTCTCTAGTTTTGCTGAAAAAGTATGCTTTGGGGTTTATCCATTCACAATCTGTAAGTTTTTTGTCATAAACTAGTTCTTAAAAAGCTATATATATATATATATATATATATATATATATATATATATATATATATATTTACTTATATATATTTACTTACTTCAGATGTCTTATTGGTGTAATTAAAATTATGTAATCAAGTAAAGAAGACAGAGTACTACTTCTGAGAGACAAAGTATTACTTGTGCGAACTTTTTGCCTCTATTCGGTTTTCGGTCACCACTATAAAACATTACACACTCCCGGGTTTAATATCTCGCGTCTCACAGCACACAATCTAGCTCCCAGGCGGTTATTCTGTTGTTCTGGTCAAACCTGCAAAGTCCCACATCAACAGACGGACACGGTGCGCAAAAGCGCACGTAGGCAAAAAAAAATTCAGTGATAACTGGCCACTGAATTCTAATTATGTTATTAATTTACATGATGCTGTTGCATCACTTTAGATGAGGCTTAACACAAACCCCGGTAAAATCCTGACGTGATGAAATAATACACAATGAGAACACCATAATGTTTCTTTAAAAAGAAAAGAAAAAAGAGAACATCCATTTACAGTTTCGAGTTTTAACTTCCATGATATTTTTGGCGGCACAAATACATTATAATAAATGTTTACAGGCCACACATTTAACTAGGTATCAATCAGTTCCCACAATGATCCACAATGTCAAGCCTTCTTGTAGCGATCTCACTCTACGTGAAAACACTGCCGCGTGGTTTCGGGGACTTTACGCACCTGTGCCGTCGCACCATTCAGGGCTGCTGTGCGTATTTCTATTTCTAATAAATGCTGCCTTACCTCTGGGTACGAGTCTTTGGCAAAAACGTGAAGGAGAGCCGTCTTGCCACACTTGCTGTCCCCGACAACCACAATCTTACAGCGAAGTAATCCCTTGCTCTCCATGATTTCCCCTGTTTAAATCACTGAGTGCTTCTGTGTCGCTACCTCCTTGTCATTTAGCTCCAAGCAAATAATAATGTCGAAGAGCAGCTTTAAATGTTTATTTTTTTCCCACAGATGGAATAAAACACTCCGGGTAAAGAAAAAAACAAAAGAAAACAAAAGAAAAC
Source organism: Aulonocara stuartgranti (assembly GCF_965226115.1). Classification (NCBI taxonomy): domain Eukaryota; kingdom Metazoa; phylum Chordata; class Actinopteri; order Cichliformes; family Cichlidae; genus Aulonocara; species Aulonocara stuartgranti. Next base: position 13,596,407 of record NC_138959.1, on the reverse strand, counting down.
TTCAACTCCACAGTCTGGTGTAGTTTCGGCTACATGCTCTGCGCGCTGCTGCGCTCCACTGCTTCTTCCAGTCAAGTGAGGCGCACAGCTGACGCTTTCGGTCAAAGTCACGTCCTTAAAATGCAGATTCCTGTTTGGCTTTTCACATTTAAAGCCTACGTGGTGCTGGCCATGTAAACAACATTAACGCTCAGTGTATTCCATCCGCGTCATGCTAGAAAAGCAGCTTAACCCTGCGAGCAGCTGCTGTTATTGCGCTAATACAGCCGGGCTAACAGTCTATTATTTTGAATGAAAACTTGCAACTGTTCACGTCTTTCTATAACAGACTCTGCCCAGCTTGACACCGCGCCACCCCCCGCGTCGTATATCCACCCAGGTGGGTTTATATATCTCTGTTCAAAACAACTGAATATCTGCTGAATGAAAAAAGCCAGATTAATCACGTCTACTTTGTATAGATTTATGAACTGTCACTTTGAGTTACTGATATAAAGTCACAGAGCAGAATCAGGACAAATATACAGAATATACTCCATGGTAGCAAAATCATTATCTTTATGATTACAGATTTACTTTGCAAGTCTTCACAGTTTAGTGACAGTCAGGTTTTTAACACTGCTGCTGATAGAAGGATTCTGGTGTGACACCCCCACATCACTAATCTGCTCTTTTGTATATAAACACAAGATGCCAGCTTCATTCTGAACTTTGTTACCAGGGATAAGATCTGTGTGATCTGCCTCAGCGCATTAGAACTTCTAAAGAACATTTGCAGCCTGTTAGCTCCATCTTCTGGTCAAAAAAGAGAGAAGAGAAAGAGAAAAAATAGCTTGTTTTCCAGTATTTTACTAAATCCCACAGCCATTGTGCGCTTGTCTGCTTTTGCTAAAACATCAGAAAGAAAGTAAACTGTCAAATTGTCCTTGGAAAACTAAAAATGTTGCCTCGTCAAGAGTTTAATGTGACATGTAAAAGGAAACCATATGTTCTGAATTTATTAACAGTATGTTTGATAGTCTCAGCAGATACAAGTTTATTTTGTGCAAAGACAATGTGAAGAGAGTAAAAAGACACTTAAAGCGGGCGTCCTCTGCCAAGGAAACATCCTAATATTTGATTTTGAGGAAAAAGATATGCATCAGCTCTTCTTTTAACTTGTCTGTCTTCACAAAAATGATCAAATGGACATGTAAACATGATCAATAGGTGAACGACAGGGGAAAGAAAGAAAACATTAACTTACCTGGATGATTGAGCATGCATCAAGATGAAAACATTAAGTTGTTATGGGGATCTGACTTGTTTTATGCAGGTACTCATGATGGGTTTTGGATTCACTACAGAACAGTGAACTGTTAACTGAGATGGTTTGGACATGTGCAGAGGAGACATGGTGGATATACTTTACAAAGCATGTTGACCATGGAGATCCCAGGCAGGAGGAAAAGAGAAAGACCTCAGAGAAGATTCATGGATCTAGTGAAAGAGGTCATGCAGAGGATTGGTGTGACAGAGGAGGATGCTCCAGATAGGATGAGATGGATGCAAATAATCTGCTGTGACAAGGGAGCAGCTGGAAGATGGAGAAGAGACTGATTACTTTAGCTTCAGCAAAGCTGAAAAGGCAGTTAAACTATAGTAGTCAATAGCTTTTAAGCAGTGAGGGGGTGTAAAACCGAAGTCTAAGCACAGAACATCTGAGAGTGCTTACTTCCCCTCACATCAAAGTTAGCAACCACAGTTCTTTGTGTTTTCAGTTAACATCGTATTTGCACCAGTCGTGTGGTGTGAGGCTATGTACAAGGCCAGAGTTCTCAGCTAGAAAAGACCCAGTGTGAAAGCTGCAGTGAAGTCATTAAGTACTTTGCTTTTTCACAAAATACACTATAATACACAGCCTGCTGATGCCAGTATTAACCTTGTGCACAGGAGTGTAAATAGTGAGGCGTTGAGATAAAATACTTTCACTGTTTTGTTAAAGAAACTGTACATGTGAGGGTTTTATGCCTAATCTGTAAACTGTAATCCCAGCATCCCCAGTGAGATTAAGGGTTGTAATTTTAATCACTTTCTTCAAGATATCTCATCTGTTTTCATCTATTGCCTTAAGAAGTTGCTCAAAAATACTTTAACAAGAACATGTCCCTGAACTTGATGCCTTTTATTTGTCTGACCCACTGGAGATCAAACTGGGATGTATGTGGCCCATTGAGTGAAATGAATCTGACTCAGTCGCCCCAGATTTTTTTTTTTTACTGGATGTCTTTGGTATGAAGGCTGTACCCTACCTTATGTCTATATAGATATATAATGCAAAGTCTCCAAAAGTTGATTCTGTTCATCTGGACGTAGCGTTTTGTGGAAGAAATGATTAAGATTGGGGAAAACTACAGTCAGCTGAGACTGAAGAAGTCACTTGGATGAGTGACGAAACGTTTCTCTCACAAAACGCTACGTCCAGATGAACAGAATCAACTTTTGGAGATTTACTTTCCTGGATGATTGAGAAGGCATCAAGACATATATTGCAAAGTGTTTGGTTTGACTTTTCTGCCCCTTTAAAAGGCAACTCTTATCTTTCTCACCATGTCCCCACTTCCTGTCTGTACCAACCACAGGAGTGTGAGTGTGTGAGTGTGCACAAAGTGTGTGTGGAGGGGAGAGCTGTGGCTTTAAATACATTAGAATGATGTTTATTCTACAGTAAGGCTTTTTTTTTTTTCATGTATAACCTCAAATGTTACCAGCTTCCGGGGCATATTGGTTCCTATAGCTTTCAAATTCCGCTAAATAATCATTTTAAAAGTAATTTGTATTGCAAAAACATTTGACTTATATTTGAGAACATAATTTATTCACATTTATTAACTCCTGACTATTATGTGATCTTAATAATCCCACTTCTCTTTCCAGGGCTCCAGTGTCCGGGCTTTGACGCTCTCCACGGCTCTTTGGCTCTTGTCTCTGAGCTTTTTGCCAACGACACATATCGGTCACGTTTTGAGCTCTGTCAAGTAAGCCACCTGGAAGCAGAAGTGAACCGGAAGTTACTTTGATGATGGACTATAAAAATAAACTCCAGAGAGAAGAAAAGAAAAAAACACCCCATGATCATGTCCACAGCGAATATTTAGCACATTTGAAATTTGACACATTGCAGAAACATGATTATAAAGATCGCATTTATACTTATCTCTGCCAATTTTTGGGTTAGAAATATAAAAATGGTTAAATGTGGAGCTCAGTGGATGCAAAGAGCAGCAGTTTTGTCTATTAACGCCTCTGACTACCCGAAAAAGTGTTGTGTAGATCCAATGTTGTTATGCTTGTGTGTTTAAAGTCCTCATGCAGGAAAACGCGGATATTATTAGAAATGAATTGTTTATTTTTATGTTACTTAGTCGGAAAATCTTCGTGTTCAGCATTTTCATCCCCTGAAAAATATTGGACATGAATGCATTGCCTGAGGAAGTTGGTTTTTTTTTAGACTTTTTAAAATCAGTTCTCGACAGGTCTTCATGGGTGCCATAATTTTTCTTCTTTTTTTAACCTGCACAACCTGAAACAAACTCATCTAAATCTTGCGGGATTGGTGAATTCAATTTTAGCTGCCACATCAAAAATGAGAAAGAACAGAAAAGAAAAGAAACGTTTTGGTAAATTGGCATCCGTATTTTATTGTGAAAATCACTCTGGGAACTTGTATAAAATACGCCGCTCTTGACTCTGGGCACTTGTTGATCTAGGCGCATACACAGGAAACCGCGCACATCTTACTGAGGACTCGACTCTGCAGGAAACACCCTCTTATTTCACATTTTTATACTAGAAAATTTGCACTAAACGTTCTTGGAGTGTTTGGAAAGGAACGCTCAAACAGGCGCAACTGTCAAACTGAAAAGCTTTAAAAGCGCACTTAGAACGTGGTTATCATGTCTAGCGAAGAGGGTCCAACTCAGCAGCAACAGCCTGAGCAGGAGAAAAAGCCTGATGAGCCTCCCTCAGCTGCTTCGGATGCACCTCAGCAGGAGTCAGGCAGCAGCAGCCCTGCAGCAGAACCACCAGCAGCTGTAGCAGAACCACCAGCAGCAGCTGTAGCAGAACCACCAGCAGCTGCAGCAGAACCACCACCAGCAGCTGTAGCAGAACCACCAGCAGCTGTAGCAGAACCACCAGCTGCAGCACCAGCCGCTGAGGAGAAGCCGCTCTCCTTCCGCGCTCTGGTACTCACGGGACATGGGGGCTACGACAAAGTCAAGCTGCAGGTGAAGACGATGGCCAAGCCGAAGCTGAAGGCAGGAGAGGTCCTGGTGCGCGTCAAGGCATGCGGGCTGAACTTCGCCGAGCTGCTGGCCAGGCAGGGGCTGTACGAGCTGCTGCCTTCCCCGCCCGTCACGATGGGAATGGAGGGCTCCGGGGTCATTGAAGCGGTCGGGGAGGATGTGAATGACAGGAAAGTGAGTAAAGGCCTGCTAAATGCTTTCCCCACACCCACAAAATTCTACTGTGGTCATGAAAGAGCGTCAGATCAGCGGCTCCGTAGCTGCCAAGCAAAGTATCCGAGCCTTTAATTTTTCTGCATTTCTTGCCAGTGCGTGACGCGTGTAATCTTTTCCAAACGCCAACCCAGAGCGCTGCTGTCATCACTTTCCACGTTTCTTTAGTGAAAACCGTGAACTGAAATCTCTTTTAATAGCTGTTAATTTTAGTTCCTCTCAAATCTCAGAAGGCACAATCAGATTTCTAGCTGACGTGAGTTTGGACTGGCTGTTTCCTTTCTGTGTACCACAGACTCGTCTTTGGCACTCAAACAGCGACATTTCAATAAACAACCTTAATCGTAGTGTGTTCGTTTGAGCAGCTGCTAGAAAGTGTGACACTTAAGAAAACTGACGGTGTTTGAGTGACAGTCTGGCCTTGACGCGTTTTTAACATTTTCTCCCCTGCACAAAAGAAGCTACGTGTATTTTCTTCTCTGATGAAAAGGCGCATTTCTAAACCAAGTGAGTGTGTGCCTCCTTTTAAATTCTTGAAACTGATGGAAACTCGTAGGCTGTAACACCTGATGTTGGCAATTATACTCGATTATATTTAGAGAGCTGCTGATTTTAGCCTCTTTGAACCTTGCATGCGCCTCACAGCTACATTATGGCACAGTTTAAACACATACTCAAGTAACAAAGCTCTTTCAGTGGCCGAAGGTCATTGCTTTTATGCACTGCGTTTGGTTTTACAGTGGTATGTGTAAGATAACGTCTAAGTGACTCATCGCAAGTAACCTTCATGGATTTATATGCTAATGCCTTTTGCAGAAGTTCTGTAACTTTTCACTTGTTGGTTCAGATTTGTTTGCACAGAAATTAAAAGAGGAAGGGTTTTTTGTTTTTTTGGTTTTTTTTCCCCATCTAACAAGAGTTTCTTATGTTCTGTGTGCACTAATGGAAGGTGGAAAACACTCACACATGACCAACGGCACTATTTAGCCAGCCTACTGGGTTCAGTAGGTGCATTATTTGGTTTGTATGCAAGTCTTGGCAATGGATGACTTCCAGGCAGCAGTTGTGGATGAATGTTGATCTTAACCTTTAAAAAAAATTTTTAATGTTGACATCAGAAACAAAGAAACTGCTTGTTTTAAGATCTGCATGAGTCGAAGGAAAATGAGACCTTTCTGGGAGTTTTGCACAGTAAATCAGTGCCCCAGTTTATGCTTGTTATGTACTGACATCATGTTGGAGTCATAAAGCTTGTGTCATACAGGGAGGTCTCATAGCTCAGATTCTTGTCTAACAAGAATGATCACTGCATTTGCAGGCTCTTTGAACACAAAGTAAGATGGTAGATTAGGTTTCTATGGATTCCAGCACCACTATCGAGTCTGTTTAAAGGTCAGATGCCTTATTGATTCTATCATTAGGGTCCCGATACCTGCTGTGTGACAGAAAAGGCAGCTCTGCACACGTTTTTAATCTTCAGTCTTGCATGTATCTGGCTCAGGTGCAGATTTACTGCTGTGTGTTTGACTTGATTGTTTAGCAGTGCACAAAAAACACGACACTGCCAATGAAAGGTAATCATAAACTTGGATGAAATCTATTCTAGTGGTTTAAACAATTTGGAACTCATCCCTGTAAATTAGCAGCGCAATATTGCAAAGGGACCTTGATTATGTAAAATCCACTTTCATTATTGTTTCTGTATCTGGGGCGCATCTGTATTCTGTATCATCCTCATTTGAATAAGATGTTAAGATAGGAGTGTGTGTGAACTAGAGAAGGCCTAACAGTGAGGTTACTTCTGTTTGTTTGCAAAGGACTTGAATATTCTTCCACCAGATCCAGCTTTTCTTTCTTTATCCATGCAGTTAATTGCATGATGGCTTCATTATGTGTATTTTCTAAGAATCACTGAAAGTCCTCCCAATCCTGAAGTGTCAGCATGGAATTTCCCTCCTCCTCCTCTTTCTCCCCCTTCTTCTTCACCACTTACTGCTCTCCTCCTCTTTCCATTCCCTCCATTTTTGTGGATCATATTCATTCCAACACTTCCTTTTTGGAAGGAAGCATCAAAACACAAGACACCACAAAGCACCAGCCGCAGCAGTGCAGGAAGCAGTGAGAAATCCCAACAGGAATTTAAAGGTTAACATGCGAGATAGTTGGTTAAGGTTAGTGTAAGGATGTGGGTGGGACTGCAGTGCAGACAATAACATTTAGGGATGCCAGAGTGTTTTCAGAGACTGATACTGAGAGGCTGGAGCGAGGCTCCAGATGAGAGCGCTTCAGGGTGTGGCTATTTCATAAGAAGACTGTTTAGATTTGTTATGCAGCTTCTCTTGTCTTTCCAGTTTCCATTTGTTAGTGATGCTAAAATAAAAGCACAATATATACGATTGTAGCCCACACCTTTACTGCTATTTCAGGAAGATGGGAGCAGCAGTTTTTGTTCCAGCGTTCCAGCTGACTGCCTGAGAAAGGATGCAAGATGCCACCTGTTTGACAAATATGGTCTTTAATTGACTTGATGTGCGAAGCGATGATGTGTTTAGGTCAGCACAGCGCATGCTTTCTGGTCTGGTGCATGTGGTGCAAATGTTAAGCTATCGATGCACTTAACTGCATTTTCTTTCCAAGGCATTTAATCTGTCCTAGGAGTATTTACATGCTATACTATAAACATTTAATTACGTAAATACTGGAGGGAGTTGGGAACCATTTCGCTAAACTTTCTTAGTGTAAGGCACACATTTTCCATTTTCAAGTAGATTTTGCAGATTTTTGGTTTAGAGCATGTGTTAGTCTTGAATGTAAAAACAAAACAATCTGTATGATTGGCTGCTGTAAAATGCACAAACGGTCAGAATGGTATGCAGTCGTTTGAAAAACTAGCTACACCTTTACTGCTTCCATAGAATTACAGGCTCAGCAGCAGCCAGGTGCTGCTAATCACATTCACTTCATTAACTGAGCTCTGCATGTTTAAAAGTATACAAAAACGGTCTTTGGCAATTTGCTGGTCTGAGCATTCAGGTGCATGTTAGCACAATGCCACAATTCTTCTCAAAAGTGGAGGTCCCAGCAAACTCACCAAGGTCACGCTTTACCGTTGCTTGGAGAAACTGGGAGTGGGCTGCATCTCAGACTCTACCAGCCTCAGTTAGCATGGTAATTGTTAAACTTGATGACAGTATAATTATGAAAAAGACTGAGCAAGTGTGGCTTGTTCAGCACAGCTGAGATTTGCAAAGACTTCTGGGATAATGCCTTTTGTACAGACAAGACCAAGGTTGGGTGTAATATACAGCGACACATTTGGTGACCAACAATCACAGCATATCACCATAAACACCTCATACAACTGTCAAGCATGGTGGTAGAGGTGATAATTTGGGCTTGTTGCTTGCAGTCATTTAGGTGACCACAAATTTTTCTGTATACCAAAATATTCTAGTCGAATGTGAAGCTACCTGTCTGAGAGTAAAAGCTTGGCCCAAATCGAGTCATGCAACATGACGATCTCAAGAATGGCAGCAAATCTGCAACAAACTGTCTGAAAGAGGAAAAGAGTCGAGGTTTTACAATGACAAAGTCAAAGTTCAGACTGCAACCTGACTGAAATGCTGTGATGACTGAAAGTCATACAGCAAATGACTGTCAAGCTACAGCTGCTAGCTTTGGTTCCAGTGGGGTTGGGTTTGCTTCTCCCCTGTTATGAAAAGTTTAGAATTAAGAGGATGTGCTTTTGTTTTCACACGACTCTGAATTATGGATGAAGATCTGCTCTTTCTCTCGGCTACTGAGATGCTTTAGTGGCAAAGACAGATTTCGATGCACTAAAATGAGCTGCAGAAAACCAGGCGTGGCGCTAGTTTTTGTCACGACTGACTCAAATGAGCAGCAGGTTTTCACTGTCCTATTTGCACTCTGTAGTCTCTGCAGTGACTTCACTTTATGTCAACCTTCCAAGAAATGAACTCAGCCCTTCTTTAAGAAAGGGGGAAAAACAGGCTATTATGAATTTTTGAGTTGATCCTGCAAGTTTTTAATGTTTCACAAGTGCAGGGGTTGAGAAATCGAGCGTGTCATCTGAGGTGGAAGTTGAGGCTTTTACAATAACTCGCCAAAAATTGGGGCACACACACATACCGTGTGTGTGTGTGTGTGTGTTTACTGTGTTTGCGAGTGTAAATATTTGTGTGTGTCATCTGTCTATTGTCATGGGCTGTGTGCAGCAGGAAGTGGGTGTGACTCAGCTCTTGAAGCTGTTTTAGCAGGAAACTGCAGCATTCATGATCAGATCAGGCTGCTTTCCTGCACCCCTCACATTTTTGGAACTTTTCGCAACATTGGTCATATGACTCTTTGAATTTGGGAAGGCTGTTAAACATGAACAGCATTTCCCATAAGCCCCCATATCTGATGTCCCCATTACCAGAGAATGAATGTTAAAATGTCGTCTTGTTTAATGGTTTTAGTTTGTTTGAGAGGGTGCTGTGAGTTTCACTGAGGCACAGAAGTTTGTGGACTCAAAGACAATGTAGTGAGAATGTATTTTGGAAAGAATGCATGAAATATAAATCTCTAATAATCACAAGGCTGACTTGGGGGTTTTTTCCCGTTAGAACTGGAGGGGAAAAAAACCCAATGTCCAAAGAAAAACATGGAAAGACCTCCAGAAACCCTGGAGAACTATTGCTCGAGACCACAAAATAATAAAGTCCTTGAGAGCAAAAATGTAAAGAAATAAAGGGTGGCTGAAGATTTTTGCACAGCACTGTATGAGAAATGGAGCAAATGCGATTCTTTTCACCGTTTATCTTTTTAGAAACGATGCCTATTCAAGTTACAGGCGCTCAGTTTCCCTACTTTTGGTTCTACAGACTTTGCCTGTTATTGTTCAGCCTTTGAGATATTAGTCTGAGGTTTCTTCCCCCACAGTGGAAATATGCAGTTGTTTTGTACTTTCTACAAAGATCAATAGAACGCCAGGTTTCAAAATGTGGGGCACTGAGCTGCTGAAAGTGGGGCATAGATGACCACAGGAGGAAAACTAATCAGAGTGAAACTAAGCTGAATGACAGGAAAGTTTAAAAAGCACTAATTTAACTTCCCCACTTTTGTTTTTTACTTTCAGATTAGCATCAGGTGTAATTTGTGTTTACTGATTTATAATTTTGTTAAATCAAACTTTTAAGCTTCCCGTATTAAGTTGATATGAAGAAATGCATCATTCCACAGCTGTGAACGTCTGTGTTTTAGTTTGACTTCACAACACCTTCTCCCTGTCCCCCTCTTTCCTTCCCTCAGGTTGGCGATCGTGTCATCGCATTGGCCCGCAGCGGCATGTGGCAGGAAGTAGCTGTCGTGAGCGCTGACCGCACCTTCCTTATGCCCGAGGAGATGAGTTTTGAGGAAGGTGCTGCTTTAACTATTAACTACATGACCGCCTACATGATGCTGTTTGAGATGGCCAATCTTAGGCCGGGCAAAAGCGTTCTTATACACATGGCAGCAGGTAAGACTCGTGGAGACGCCTGAAAATAATTTCCAAATAAAATTAGTGAGGAGTTCTTGTTTTTATTCTTCTTCGTTTCTCACATGTGAGATTGCACAGCAACAGAGGCTCTATAAATGAGTATAAATGCTGAGAATAGTGACGTCCACTCGTGCAGGCGACACCATAGAGTCCACACAGTGCAGAAGTATAAATTGCACATTACGTGGCGAGGAGCTGAAACAGCGGTTGCACCCTGGTATAAGATGATAAACACTGTTTTGATGTGTATCCTAAAATTATCAAATGACCCAGTTTTTGTTTGTTACATCAAATCATTACTCAGTTAATTGATTATTTTTATAATCGTACGCATAGCCTTAGTGTGAAAATTAGTTTGAGGAATAGATAATGAAGGATCTCCTCAGACTAGCTCAGTAGCATCCCCAATGTTGTGTGACAAGACTACTCTCGTTATCAGTTAATTAGGTGTAACAAACCTTCTGTCAGTCTCCTGGGTAACGTGTAAAGAGTCGCACAGCACGCTCCCTCCTGCTAATCAGCTCTTTGAATGCAGCTGCATTTCTGTGCTCAAGGATTATCAGCTAAAAGACTTAAAATCAGCAGTGAAGAGGTGTGTTATGTCAAAACATCTTCATGCAAAACTGGATTATTATCACAAATGGTTGCTTGGGCAACACTTCTCAAATGCAAATTTCTTACACAAAACCATCTGTAATGAGTGTGCATGTCCAGGAGTTATAAACCAAGGCCTTTCTTAGCTGTATGTCACAGTTATAGGGTCAGCTAGTGTGACATTTCACTTCTGCCTTTGATCAAATAGAGATCACCACACTCTTATTAGGAAAACTAAAAGTTTGCAGTGCATGTGCAGTTGACACCTTCAGCTATGAGGCTGTGATGACATTTTTCACATTGTTACTGAAAATATCTTGAACTTGTGAAACAGCTGCACAGCATATAATATAGCTGTGATAGTTATGAGCATGTGGTATAATCCAGTTAGAGCTGAGAGAATTGAGGAAGTGTGTGTGTTTAGCTTTGCACTTTATTCAGTTTGAATTCAAAGATTTTACGTTGTGTTGTCACAGCAGCACAAATATCTGCGTGTTTGATCCCCCTACACTGAGTCGAAGAATAGAGGACAGTTACTGTGATGCTCAGTTGCTCTTCTGCTCCTCTGCATCCTCCCTCTCAAAGGCTGCTCATCACTGTTGAGTGGGTGAATGGGTGTCAGCTGACCTGTGTGAATCATGAGGGCAGAAAGGATTACTGGTGAACCTGCAGGCCCAGGCGGTCATCATCTTCAAAAGCCTTTCACTGTTAAGTGGAAATGGGCCACAGAGATCAGAAAGCACTGCTTTCTATGTCGCCTTTTGTTCACCTGTCTTCTGAGGTTTCCACCCTCTAAGGCTACGTACACGGGTATTTTTGAAAACGGAGATTTTTCGTTTTAAAAAATAATCCCATCCACAGGTAAAGGCAGAAATGAAGGAAAACGCTGCTATGAACATGCCAAAGCAGCAGGTGGCGATATATTCCTAACCGTGCAGAAATGTTGGCCAATCAGAAGTCTAGAAGCCTCGGTGGGGAAAAAGTAAACAAAGCTGGGGCATAGAAGCAGAACCATGTGTGGAGGGACAGTAACTGTGTGTATATGTAAGCATTTAAACACTGCAGAGAGTAGAAGTAACAGTATTGTAGAAATTCATTTCACCGAAACAATAACGTGGCGCACAGTGTGACGTCAAAAAATGCGCACACCTTTGACGCTGCGTTTTCTCCGTTTTTTCTAGTCCACACCTAAATGCAAAAACGGAGTTTTCAAAAATATCCACCCTGGACGGAGTTTTTAAAAATCTTCGTTTTCAGTGACCAAACACGCCGTTTACGTGTGGACGAAAGGTGCAAACGCATAGAAAAATCTGCGTTTTCAAAAATACCCGGGTACGTGTGGACGTAGCCTAAGTCGCATCTCTAAATTACGCTCTCCGTGGAATTGGGTGTGATGTGGAGAGCGAGAGGACATTAGGGGGAAAAGGTGAGGCGATGACGCAGTAATAATCTGACCAGCTCCGATTTAATACCGGCCCATGCTGGTGTATTTCCTACAAAATCATAAATAATGTTGCTCCAAAACAATCGCTGGCTAATCAGTGTTGTGATGACTCCACATGATGACTCCACCTTAAAGCATTAATTTATTGCCAATTTAAATCTAATGAGGATCATAATTTAATTAAGAAGTAAATGTGACTTCAGTGGTAATATTTTGATAAGAAACTAACTCGACTAACATTTTTACTTGGATAATTTTCCCATAGACCTTTTATTCATTTCTCATCACCTTTTTGCTCAAGAGTTGTCCTCAGTATGATGTGATTCAATCACCAGTTACTAGGGGAAAAATGCATTTCCCAACTGGTTGAAAACCAGTCTGAGGGGTCACTGACCAGTCTGTAGGCCTGTGCAACTGGGGTTTAAATAATAATTTTCCCATTAACTTCATCAACGTCTAGCAACCACTTGGGAAATGCTTTTTAACTAAAGCAGTGATTTTACTTTAGAAACGTGACCCAGTAGAGATGCACGCTGCAGCCTGACTGCTTGGTGAAGTTCAGGGTCTGGCTGCTGGGCTGGGGTCAGCATCCAGTCAACCCAACTTCACTCTGGGTTCTTGGCTAGCTTAGCGTTACCATGCTCTCATTGTGCTGAAGTTGTTGTCATAATAGCATAATACAGTCGTTTCACTGTGCAGTAAAAAATTAAAGTTATATCCACGCTGCAGACTGCGTCACTATTTTCCTCCTCTACGAACTGAAATCAACTGATTTTAGCACAAGTGGAAGCAGAACCGATGAGCGTAATTGACAGGCAATAGAGTAGAATACAACGGAATAATTAAAAGGAATTGAGCTATCGGGTCTTGATTCCCATTCCTACTCATGACCTATTGTTGTGGCTTGGTCTGTAGGCCTTTATTCCTTGATCCTACAATGTCACTATGATTTTTAGGCCCAAAATGGTGCACAAGTTAACATTAAGGTCACATCTCTGGCTGCAAGGAGTGAGACTGTACTGAGATTTTCGAGTACCGCTCCCTCCTGACCATTTAAAAGAATGACTATTTAAAGCACTTGTGCTTTGACTTCAGACTCTGAAGCTCCATTCAACATTTGTTCAAAGCTCTTCTGGTAGAGAGAAGTCTTATGAAGAGGATCAAGGCCTGGAAAAGGTTGTGATGAATGAGAGGGCCTAATGCAAAACAGACACCCAGGAGACTCTGGTTGGTGTCCTGTGTGAGACGGTCTGTAATTTTTGAAGTGTAACTTTTTTCTTTCTTGTGTGTGTGTGTGTGTGTGTGTGTGGGTGTGGTTAGTTTTAAGGACAACATAATAATTCGAGTCAAAATGGACAAAACATTAAACAGGTGTTAGAAAGACAAATGTCTCCCATTCGTGACCTTTACCCTTAGATTGCAAAGCCATGACATCATTTATCAGCTGCAGTCATGGTCCTGGAGCAGCATTACTTATGCTGCTGTAGAAACAACACCTACATATTGATGTACGGTCTGGCTCTTAACCACTTAGCATTTTATTTACAGCGCATACAGGACGTTTAAGCCAAAACGTGTAAAAGGTCAAAACGAGTTATACAACAGATGCAGAACTTTCCACATGTGAAGAATGGAATCTACCGGTCTTCTCATGCTTTATCTTTTTATCAATTGCAAATATTAACTGATTACACAAATTCAGATGGGCAAAGTTGATATCTTGTAAAGTGTTTTGTCTCAATCATTAGTCATTAGATTTGTAAAAGCTCACTACAGTTGCTTGGTAACAACAGTATCGTCATTTAAATTTCCCCTTAAAATGTATTTACTAGGAGCCCGGTTGAGTACTAACTCAACATTCAAAGCAAGCATAGTTTGAATGTTTGAGAAAATTGCTGAGTGGTTCAGAGAGAGACCGCACAGAACCTCTTTTGCTGAAAGTGAAACACCTGCTCCTCCTGTTCTCATGCCGGTCTTTGCTGCTGTCTGCACATCTGTAGGTGGTGTGGGTATTGCTGCTACCCAGCTGTGTCAAACTGTGCAGGATGTGACTGTTTTTGGCACGGCGTCGGCTTCCAAACATGAGACTATTACCCAAGGCGGGGTAACTCACCCCATCGACTACCGCACCAAAGACTACGTGGAGGAAATCCGCAAAATCAGCCCGAAGGGTAAAAAAAAAAATACTCTTGTTTTACTACTGCACAAATGGAAATCCTTGCCTCATGTTTTCGTTGTGTTGAACATTGTCATGTTCTGTTATCTAGAAATTTACAAAGCTTTGCCCTTTTATTTCTGTCTCTGCAGGTGTGGACATCGTTCTCGACCCCCTTGGTGGCTCTGACACCCAAAAAGGCTATAGTTTGTTGAAGCCCCTGGGCATGATTATAGTCTTTGGTAAGACGCGCAAACAAAAAATGCATTGTGTAGACATCCTTTGGGGGGGGATCTTTGGTGTTTCTACTAAAGCTTTATTTCACTTGGTTTATTTAACCTGTCATGGTATTTTAAATTATTTATTTATTTTTAAAATGAGACCTGATTAGATTGGCGAAGTAGCATTTTATTTTAAATGAGTGTATAATTTGTTTTCCTCCTACACACGCTGTCATTGTAATGTCGGCCTCATTTTTTTTTCTTTCCCTTTTATGCAATGAATACCGAGCTGTTCAAGGCTAAAGCTGTATCCAAGTTCCATAACATGCAGCAGCTTCAAAAGCAGGAAGATGGAAACTGTTGCTCTTCGATACAGTGCTAAAAGGCAATGGATCGTCTCTCTAAAAGAACTTTAAGATGCAGTATGATGGGGCATGATCATACAGGACTCTAAATAAATTTCAGATTTAATAGGGAGCCAGTGAAGCTAATATCTTAAAGGCAGTCTTGCATGTTGTTCCTGAGCCAGGTTATGCTGGACGTCTTTTCTTGTTTAAAAAAAAAAAAAAAAAAAGAATTCTTCCTCCTCACTGTTGCCAAGTGCCTCCTGATTGGAGATCATCTGATTGTTGGGGTTTTCTCTCTAATATTGCACTTTCCTTAAATTATAAACGGTGCCTCTTGTGAATTAGTGCAGTATAAATAAAATTGAGGTGAACAGCCTGTGGCTTCTCTGACATGGATCAACAGGTTTGGAGCCAGCTCTGAGTTGATGCTCGGCAGATGTAAACATTAATTAAGGTAGCAGACACCGTAGGCGTGGGGTGAGTCCAGTTGTGAAAACATGAGGATGTTTTGCACGTGTAATCTGCTCCTCTAACTGCCGGAATAAATGGCTCAATCTTGAAAGGTCGATGTGCCGCTTTTCTCCTTATGAATGGAACATCAGAGGTTCAGGATTTGGGATTACAGTCCTAGGTTAAAATGCTCTCATCTGACCATGTTTTCAAAGCAAGTCTGTGCTGATTCACAACTGTTGTTAAGCAAGTCGGTAGCTTTGCACAGCAGAATTCCCTGTACTTAGCATGCTTCAGTGTTAGTTGACCCATCTGAAAGCATAGAAAATTATAACCTGATAACAGTTTTAAATAATGACTTTAAGATTTGCTTTAATTAAACTGAACTGAAAACCTTGGCTTTGACATATTTTCGAGATATGACCAAACTGGGGACAAAATGAAGCTGGGTTCAAACTCACAAAGACATGGGGCATTAAACTGTTTACCTTCTCTTGTGGGGTAGTTTGGCCCTGATGCATCTTCTCCACTGACATCATGCACGTGATTAATGGCGAGTCTGTCTCATGCAATTTACAAGAAGAATTCAAGAATTCCATTTCTCCTGTACTGACTTCCCTTCATTGGCTCCCTGTTAAATCCAGAATTAAATTCAAAATCCTGCTCCTCACATACAAGGTCTTAAATAATCAGGCCCCATCTTATCTTAATGACCTGGTACCAGATCACCCAATTAGCGCGCTTCACTCTCGCACTGCAGGCTTGCTTGTTGTTCCTAGAGTATTTAAAAGTAGAATGGGAGGGAGAGCCTTCAGTTTTCAGGCCGCTCATCTGTGGAACCAGCTTCCAGTTTCGATTCGAGAGACAGACACTATCTCTACTTTTAAGATTAGGCTTAAAACTTTCCTTTTTGCTAAAGCATATAGTTAGGGCTGGACCAGGTGACCCTGAATCCTCACTTAGTTATGCTGCAATAGATGTAGGCTGGTGGGGGATTCCCATGATGCATTGAATAGTTCTTCTTCAGTCACCTTTCTCACTCACTATGTGTTAATAGACCTCTCTGCATTGAGTCATACGTGCTATTAATCGCTGTCTCTCTTCCAAAGCATATTTTTTTGTCCTGTCTTCCTTCTCTCACCTCAACCAGTTGCAGCAGATGGCCCCGCCCCTCCCTGAGCCCGGTTCTGCCAGAGATTTCTTCCTGTTAAAAGGGAGATTTTCCTTCCCACTGTCGCCAAAGTGCTTGCTCACAGGGGGTCATATGATTGTTGGGTTTTTCTCTGTATGTATTATTGTAGGGTCTACCTTACAATATAAAGCACCTTGAGGTGACTGATGTTGTGATTTGGCCTTGCATAAATAAAACTGAATTGAAATCAGAGTTGATGCTCAAACATTTATTTGCAACGCAGTAAAGTTAAAGGAGGTTGTGATAAGGTAGTGAGACGATTATTGTGAAGTTTGGGGGTTTTTTCTGCCTTTTTTCAATGTTCCCTTAATCACTGTTTGACATTGCAGGTGCAGCCAATTGTGTGACGGGCCAGAGGAAGAACCTGCTGGCCATGGCAAAGACCTGGTATAACCAGCTCTCTCTGAACACCATGAAACTGATGCAGTCCAACAAAGCTGTCAGCGGCTTCCACCTGGGATACATCACTGATGAGCAGCTCTTCGGCAGGACTATGTCTACGCTGCTTGAGCTCTACAAGCAGGGAAAGATCAAGCCCCGCATTGACTCCAGCTATCACTTTGAGGAGGTAAGTCTGATCGGGTTTGCAGTGTAAAAAAATAAATAAAACAATTCCTTGTTTTTGAAGATGCTTGTTGGAACTGCTTCTGTATTTACTTTACTGCATATTGAAGTATACATTGACATTTATCTTGCTCTCGAATGGGTAAGAGCCTTCCTCTGGATAATTATCGTAGTCATTGATGCATTTCAGCTGGTAGGAAGTTATTTATTCATCAGTGATGCCATACGCAGCTTCTCATTTCTTAAAGAATCAGGGTCGGGTTTTAGACAAATCCTTGGGTTGTGTAAAAGGCATTGCTCCAGTTTTAGATGGGTAATGGATAATGGCCCAAAACAATATTAATATCTAGAAGAATAGTGAAACTTTATCTTTGAGGAAGAAATGTTGGTGGGGATGGGTGGAGTGCAGGCAAAGAATCTTGAATGGTTGTGATCAGAGATTGCAACCTGAAAGCTTTGTTTGCTAGTCAAGATAAGAGCACCTTCCACATGCACAAGACAACAAGGGATTGGGACTAAGCATGTAGCCTTAAGAAAAGTCAGGTAGGCTAGCTAGGGATAGAAGCTTTAGTTTGCTAGAGAGCATAATGAGGATACTGGAACAACTGAAAGGGTTTGTAGTCTGATTCTGATTCACCCTGTTCCCCAGTGTCAGGGTAAGAAGATGGGTGAATGAAGTGATGCTTAGTGCCTACCATATGAGCCTGCAGGGTCAGTGCTGTGAACTGGTGGTACTTCAGTTAGTCTGGTCTGCATTCAGTGATGTTATTCAAAAAAAAGAAAAATTGTCTGACTGCTTGAATTCACTGAATGGCCAGGTTTTCCCATCAGTCCCATCTTTTTCTCCCTTGATGATACAGACGTGTTCCGAGATGACAATGAGAGAGCAGTTTGGGGAACATTACATGTCAATTTCACCACAGTCCAGAATTTCACCCCACTGGGAATCTTTGGGATGTGTTGGCGAAGACTGCTCATCAAATCAAGATCTTGGCAAAAAATGAATGCCACCCTGGATAGAAATAAATGTGACTTTGATTAGCCTCATCAAATGATGCTGTCTAAGCATGCGCCATCATCAAGCCTAAAGGCAGGTGAATTAAATATTAGCCTGTGACTTATTTGGCTGGGCAGTGGCTAATTCAGCATTGCCTTTTCACTCATCAGCTGCACTTCCTTCCTGCAGTTCTCTAATATATAGGTTAGGTTTCCAGTACCAAATTTAGCAAGCAGGAAATGAATGTAGGGAAATGGATGGTTGTAAAAGCCGATGGTTTCCTTCTAGAAATAGTGGACACAAAACAGGGCCGAAGCAAAGCACCCTATACATGTTGTGGTGTGTATGTGTGTGGGGCTCCATGTCTGCTTGATGTGTAAATATGCATCCATTAGCTGAAAATAATAAGACTTTTGTAAGGTAACTGCAAGTCATTGTTGTGCCATATGTGGCCAAGTTGGTATGACTCTCTCTAGGAACTTTACAGCAGATTGTGTTTATCGGGGTTTTAGTGACTCGCAAATAGTTTTTGGCTGCATTTAAATGGCTGATGCGCTCAGTTACTGCCCAATGTGAACATCTGCTCTGCTCCCCTGTCTCTTCTCAGGTGACTGAAGCCATGAAGCGCATGCACGAACGCCAAAATATTGGAAAAGTCATCCTTCTTCCTGAACCCAAGAAGGAGGAAGAGAAGCCAAAGTCCAATGCTGAGGCTGGGGAAAATGTGGAAAAAAATGATGCTGCCATCAGCGAGAAGAAAGAAGAGGAAGTTGAAGCAGAAAAGGATTGAGTAAGAGTGTTTATTTCGAGGGTTTCCTTTTTTGCTCTGCTGTTTAAGGAAAAAAAAAAAAAGGCGGGGTGAAGGAAAAAAGCAAGATGTCATGAATTCTTTGTCAGTATTTTTTTTTGGAAATGTTGATGGATTTTTGTTGTGCAATATGGTTATACTGTGGTGTCTTTGTCTGGAACACTTGTTTGTAACTTTTAAATAAAATGTCACTGCATTCTGATACATCACCTGAAGAAAATGCATTCTGATTACGGACTGTTGTTAAAATTCACAATTGGTAAAAGAAGACGGCATTTGTTTGTTTTTTGGTTTCCTATGACAACAGCTTGATCGCAGCTCTAACATAACACTGGTGATAACAACATACCAGGGCTGGTGCTTATAAAACTGAACACTGACTAATCACTTTGAAAAGTAGGACTGACGAGCTTTGCTTAAAAACAGAAAATTGCACTTTTACCAATGTTTAAATGGGACTGTGCTGCCTTCAGACTACAATCGTGTCTACCACAGCATCTAATCTGCCAACAGCGCCTCTTCAAAATTGGCACACCAATGAACCAACATCACAACGTGCATTATAAAGATTGTCCAGCTGCATATACAGTTAAGATCATTTGGGCAAGATGTTAATAAAAAATTATTTTTTTTTTTTTTTTTCCCTGCACATCACCATGGTGGACTTTAAATCAAACAATCAACACTCGACTGAAGTGCAAACTTGCAGCATAAATTTAAGGGGTTTAACAAAAATTTACATTAACATTTTTGGACCTTTGGGTTGTTTTTGTTTTGTTTTTTGTTTTTTGTTTTTTTTTAAATACACTAGTGGGA
This sequence comes from Aulonocara stuartgranti, assembly GCF_965226115.1. NCBI lineage: Eukaryota > Metazoa > Chordata > Actinopteri > Cichliformes > Cichlidae > Aulonocara > Aulonocara stuartgranti. The sequence continues at coordinate 13,576,781 of NC_138959.1, read as the reverse complement.
CAAAGTTGTCTCATGTTTGACATTATTATTATTTATTTATTTATTTATTTTTTGGATCATGAGCCGTTCCTTCCCCATATTTCTCAGTTTTCAGAACCGTGCAGGCTATTAGATGCTTTCTGGCAAAGTCTATGGCTGCCTTGAGTGTAACTAGAGGTTTGCACTTTGTTGTAAGACCCTCTGCATTTCCATTAATGAAGCCATCCCTTGATTGTAGTCCTCGATTGCCTCAAGGGTGTTATTGACTTCAGTAGTTCAAAGTAGGTTTTTTTTGGGGGAGGGGTTAAATCATTGGGGGGGGAAATCTTCAGCGGGCTTTTGGTGTTCTTTACCTGGTCAGCACGTATTTTTAGAAATTATCAGATTGTTGATCTGACCATTCCTAAGGGTTTTGCTACCTCACTGGTGGGTTTTGTTTTTCTAGCCTAATCTCTCTGAGGTTCATATTTAACATTACAATGAAAAGTTATACAATACAAATTCAACACTTCAGATATTCTGTCCACTTCATTTGTCATTAATGACAAGTGAGCAGCTCTCACCTTGGCTATGTTGTCAAATTAATTTTGAGGTTCTGAAAATGTCTAATTTCTAAACAATTCATCCAAAATATTTGTCAAATCCCTTTAATCAAAGCGGAAAGTTTGCACCTCAGTTGTTTGGTTTTTACAATCTCCTGTCTTTACACAGGCAAAAATTACATATCTAACTCCACACAGGCTGGATTATGCATGAAAATGATCTTCAATCATACAGTGTCAGCGTATGTCATTTTGGGTATTATTCAGGGTAAAAACTCAACTTAAATAAGGACAGTGTTTCAATTTAAAGTAAGTGGGGTGCTTGCATGTTCTGAGAATTTTGTGATCACCCTAAAAGAAGAATTTCCATTAAGATTGGCAAGTTTATTTAACAAAAGAATTTTGTATTTGTAATTTATGATTTTGATCATTCACTTTTACACTTTCCTCCAAATTTTCAACATTTGTTATTAATTTTGGAAAAAAAAAGACCATAATTATGTTATCTGGATGCATTTGAGGGTTCAAACAGCTCATGTGTTCTGCAGAAAGACCTTCCACCTAAATATAGTTTTTTTTTAAGTATATTAATCCTGATAATTATGTGAATTAATAACAATAATCAATTATTTCCTGTTTAATACGAATAACACTTGTGATTATTGCCCTACTAATGTGTGTAATGATGAGATGCCTTTTTTTCTTCTCCCACTTACTCTGCAGTGACAAATGTTGTTACACAGATCTTTGTTTAAGGAAAGCCTGTGTCGGTGTGTTATTGTGTCGCTTTTGCAGTTTCCTCACTTATTTGTGCCAAATCTGAAACCAGCTTTCACCACTGCTGTCAAGCCAACTGTGAATAACAATTAGAGGGACTTCCGTGCCTTGGCAGTCACTCTTGTGTTTTCTTCCAAAGAATGTCCCACTGAAACAGTTTGGCGAACCGTTTCAAGGCAGGTTTCTTTCCTCAGTTTTCTTCTGTGCTTTAGATGCGTTCTTAAATCCTTCACTGCCATCGTTACAATCAAAGTTTACAGGATTACAGCGCGTGTTACTTAGCAATTCCTTGTCTCCGCATTGATGCATTTTATACTTTTTTTCTGTTGTTGCTGATGTTGTCTTTTGGTCATTGCTTGCATATCTGCTCCTTTGAATGGATGACCTATATAAGTGGCGTTGGGGCTCAGTAGTGCAGATGTTTTGTCCAGATGTGGGTGTAATTCAATGCTCGAAGCGGAGGATCCAGAGCACAAGAGGAAGAGTTTTCCCTCCGTCCACACCATCCCAGCGCCTCACATTCCTCTCTCCACCCTCTCAGTGCTGCTTTGTGTCTTTCTGTCTCTAGAGCTTAACTCTCAAACTGCACCTCCCTTTCCAGCAGAGCCGGTTTCTGTAGAGCACTTGTAACAAAGTTTCACAGACAGTGTTTTATGTTATTTACATTTGTGACATTTCTTTAGGCGACTTGGACTAGTATTGTTAAGTTTGGCCAGCATTCCTTCTCCTAGTTTGAAATAAGATGTGATGTGGATTTTTGAGTGGGATCTGGAGTCTTTGTCATTCTGTGATGTTTCCAGCGGAGGTTCACGTAGAAGTCTTTCAGGCTTTGTTCACTTGTATCATTTTTGAACCCACAAGCCCAGTCCCTACATGACGGATGAATGTTAACCACCTAGCGATATAGCAACATTGAATAAACAAATTAGTCAAGTTTAGTGATTTCTTTTAGCCCTCTAATTCCTCTCTGCAAGCAGCTTTGCTAAAATGAATGTGATTGGAGACACAAACGGGTTTGAGCCAGTGTTTAGGCTTTGCTCAATAGTAACTGTCCGCTCATGTTCTCCGTGATTGTTGGTTATGCATAAACTGATGCAGAATTAAAAATGGTAAATAGCCTGTATTTGTATAGCGCCTTACTAGTACCTAAGGACCCCAAAGCGCTTTACACATCCAGTCATCCACCCATTCACACACACTGGTGCGTGCAGTGAACGACACCTATAGTGCTCACTGAGAGTTGCAGCTCTCCACTATGTTGCCTATTCAGAAGCTGTACTGTAGCGTTTGTTATCAAATGTTTCATATTAAGAAATAAACAGGAATTCATCCACAAAAATGCTAATTTGCACAGACGGCTCTAATTAAAGTGTATTTGCGTTAGTTTGACAGATGCTTCATACATCAACATCCAAAGAGGTCCTGTCTGTTTAAAATAAATAAATAAATAAAAGCTCTTTGTAAATTCTGGCTTCATTAAAAATCTCAGTTCAACAATTGAAAGTCATTATTATCATTATTATCCTAAACCATGTTTCATATCTATCAGCATCTAATTTGCAGTGTAATTACTTCCATTGCTTGTGTGACAGTGTTGTTCCAAAACTATTTAATGTGTTACTGTTTCTTTTTTCTTTGTATACACAGTTCAAACAAACGTCTTCTATGTTCATATGGCACTAACATGTCTGTATTATTAAAGGATTATCACATCTTGTGACTGAGTTGACTCCATAATGACCTCTACCTGTAGACTGCTGTTGAATCACTAGGTTTGACGATGAAACCGCCCTGCACGACAGTTGATCACAGCTTCCGTACTGTGCTGCTGTTTTTATTTTATTTCCATCAATTGACCGCAAAGATGAATTTTGATTTTTAAGTATATATGGCAACCAGCAGGGGTCGCTGTATGTACATGTTTAAGAGCAGCGTTTCAGAGGCTGATCGCTGTTTCCAGCTCGCTAATGGTAAGAGATCATAGTGTTGTTTTTACAGATCATTGCTCATTTATGACACATCATACATTAATACAGAGCAGAAAGAAATTTATTTGCAGTAATGTTTTGATCCCTGGTAGGTTTAACATGAAACTGATGGACAGTATATGAAGAAACATATTTGCTTCTCTTCGTCCTGCATACTGTTGTAACCTTTGATTTAGCTTCATTTACTCACCACGAAGCCAGTGGATATGCCTATGACCATCCACCATGGATGACACTGACAGATTATTTATTGGCAACTTTATTTTTGTGTTGCTGAAAAAATATATTCAAAGAGCTCCCTTCTTTGGGCATTAGCCTACATGACACTTACAGGAAACTCACGTATTCTTATGGAAATGTGCATAAATTAAAACATTTTTTTTAAACTGAAGTAAGCAGTAATATACAGTCTAATTTGATAAACCTATGAAAATTAAATTATTTCACAGAAAAATTTCTCAGATAAATGGTACTTATATAAACCTCAAATACTAAAATTGCATTAATGATATTCTACAGTAGGACAGAAAATAACATCAACAGGATTGAGAAAGTAAGTAGCAGTCAGCGCTGCTATTAACCGATCACCACCTTGTCTGTAAAAGCAGACGTTTTGACAGTTTGTTGTTCTGCAGCATTCAGCTGTGTTAACGCCACAAAAATGTCACAACTTTCCCAGGAGTGGGGGTTCCAGCAAATTTGTCTCTACAAAACCATATTTGGTAAAAACCACACCTCCAACACCTCATACCAAATGTCAAGCACAGGGAACACCTAATCTATAGTAGGCAAGGCAAGTTTATTTATATAGCACAATTCAAGGTGTTCAGCAAGGTGATTCAAAGTGCTTTACAGAGACATTTAAAAAATAAAAACAAATAAAAAGCATGATTTAAAATGGGGGGGAAAGAAAGGAACAGTAGATAAAATCAGTAGTTAAAATGTAAGTTTTGAAATCTAAGCTTAAAAGTAAAACAGTGTGGATTTGGTGCTTTATTCAAATGCAGCTGAGAATAGGTGAGTCTTCAACCTGGATTTAAATAAACTGAGTGTTTCAGCTGATCTGAGGCTTTCTGGGAGTTTGTTCCAGATATATGGAGCATAAAAGCTGAATGCAGCTTCTCCGTGTCTGGTTCTGACTCTGGGAACTGATAAAAAACCGGATCCAGGAGGTGTATTTTGGTCCTAAACCATTCAGAGCTTTATAGGCCAGCATCAGAACTTTAAAGTCTATCCTCTGACGGACAGGCAGCCAGTGTAAAGACCTCAGAGCTGGACTGATGTGGTCCACTTTTTTGGTCTTAGTAAGGACTCGAGCAGCAGAGTTCTGAATGAGCTGTAGTTGTCTGACTGGTTTTTTAGGTAGACCTGTAAAGATGCTGTTACAGTAATCAAGCCTACTAAAGATGAATGCATAGACTAGTTTTTCCAGGTCCTGTTGAGACATCAGATCTTTTATCCTTGAAATATTCTTGAGGTGATAGTAAGCTGACTTTGTTATTGTCTTAATGTGTTTTTATAAGTTTAGGCCTGCATCCATCACTACACCCACATTTCTCGCCTGGTTGGTGGTTTTTAGGTGTGTAGATTGAAGTTCTCTGGTGACCTGTAATCATTTTTCTTTGGCTCCAAAGACTATTACTTCTGTTTTGTTTTTGTTTAGCTGGAGAAAATTGCGACACAACCAGTCATTAATTTCCTCAATGCATTTACCAAGAGCCTGTACAGGGCCTCGGTCTCCTGGTGACATTGTGATATATTTGTGTGTCATCTTCATAGCTGTGATAGTTTATTTTGTTGTTCTTTATAATCTGTGCCAGTGGGAGCATGTAAATGTTAAACAGAAGGGGTCCCAAGATGGAACCTTGGGGGACTACTTGTCTGCTCAGATGTGAAGTTACCCATTGATACAAAGTATTTCCTGTTTTCTAAGTATGTTTTGAACCAGTTTAGTACAGTTCCTGAAAGACCTGCCCAGTTCTCCAGTCGTTTGAGTAATATGTTGTGGTCAACTGTATCAAATGCTGCACTGAAATCCAGTAAAACTAAAACAGACATTTTTGCACTGTCTGTATTCAGACATATGTCATTAAACACTTTGGTCAGAGCAGTCTCAGTGCTGTGGTTCTGTCTAAAACCTTACTGGAAGGCATCATAGCAGTTATTCTGTGTTAAGAAGTAATTAAGGTGTTGAGAAACTGCTGAGTAATCTAGTGTCAAATGTGAGGCAACCTCACAGCTAAAGCTTGGCCTAAAATAGGGCATGCATATGTCAATGAGTCCAAGCACAGAAGCAAATTTGCAATGGAATGGCCCATTAAAGTCTAGATCTCAGCCCATCTGAAATCTTGTGAAGGGTCGTTAAAAGACCCTTAACAAGTGAAGGGTCGTTAAAAAACCCTTAACAAGTGTGTGAAAATCTCAATGACCTAAAGCAATGCTGTAAAACGGGGCAAGTCATATAGAAAATGCTTATAACAAGCTACTGCTGCCAAAGACACAAGTTAATCTTTTTTTTCATAAAGTCCTATTAAAACTTTCTTTTTCATATGACTGTATGTACATAGTTTTAAACTACAAGTTATTCTAGTAGCCATACGACAAATTGGATGTAGGCAAAAATTTATCTAGGCTTATAGAAGAAGCATTCACACACATGCAGAGGAATAAAATGACAATGTATCTTTTAGGATTTATGAACGTCAAACCTCTTAACCCTTAGCTGTTAGCTGTATATAACAATCTCATACTCGTGACTGCTGCTGATACAAGAATGCCTCTGTATATTTTTAGAGGGATATTTCCACCATCAGGCGAAGGGACAGCTTGAGTTTTTTCCGACCTGCAACACGTCACGTGCAAAGGAAAAGGAAAAAAAGCAGTTTATTTATCAGTTTACTTGTCAGTTATTAGTAGGTCAGCTAATAGTACTGTTGTATAAACTGAAATGTACTTTAAACCCGGTAGGCCAGCTCTGTAAATTACGACACCGAGGTACAGAGTCCAGTTACAGGGTGTGCTAAGGCCAGACCCAGAAACAGCATGGGGACAGCTGCTATACTGTTAAGAATGCCTCAATCATAGGGGATCGTATGATTGAGTTTTTCTCTGTATGTATTATTGTAGGGTCTACCTTACAACATAAAGTGCCTTGAGGCGACTGTTGTTTTGATTTGGCGCTATATAAATAAAACTGAATTGAAAATTGAATTGAATTTTAAAGCAAAAGGACCCCTAAAAGCTTCTTAAGCTCAGATAACTCCATGTGCTGAACTTGTCATTAACCCACTATTGATCATGTGTGTCGCCACATGAGCCAAGGTGTGAAAAATGATCATTAACATCATCACAGCTGAGGGGTGAAACCTCTGAGATATTGCTCTATCCCATCATATGTTTTAAGAGATTTCTTTACATGTGTATTCCTTTTATTTCCTTTCAGCCTCATAGGGAACGTTTATGCTCCAGTGGGTGGTAGGTCTCTGACCTACCCTTTGACCTACAATACCCACTCCAATGGGAATCAAATAGGTATCTATTTTTTGGTGAACTTGATGTTTTCATCCACTCAGCTCATGTGTTCATGAAACCTCTACCTCTTGTGTTTTGATTTTTAACCAAGTGTCATCTTGAATAAACCAGTAGGTGTTTCTTTATTTGAGCTTCTTCTTTAAAGATGTTGACCTTTGAGTGACACAACCCTTATTGTATTTCAAATATGTGATGGTAAGGCAGAGGTCTAACAGGGAGTAAATCGGATTGGGATGAGGCTCTTACAACTACTATGACCTGGATTACTGAGAACCTACACAGACATTTCACAATTTTATATAATGTCCTGTCTGTTTAAAGGTTGCGTTTCATGTTTTAAAGTAAGAATGTATTATGAAGTACTTGGATGAGATAAAATGGGACAATTTTCAGTAGATTCACCACACATGAGATTTAAGCTACTAGTACGTTTATAATAACTGTTGTATTTGCAAAAATGTACAATTTTAGTTCATCTTAAACTTTGTAGAGGACAAAAAAGTAATACCTGGGCACATTCGGCATGGTATCACTTTCTGTCGTATTTGTTTACATAACCGTAACAGTGTACCATACATTTAATATAGGTTCACCAAGTACACTTAAGCTACTCGCTGAAGCTTTTACTTTGGAAGGTCATGGCGGAAATCACGTGTTTACGTCGGCTTGCTTGACGCAACGGCTTTAAATGGGAATACCCTCGATCCGCTGTGGAGTCTCCTTTAAAAAATCTTACCGCGTCACTGGGATGCGGATCTGGGAGCCGGACACCTAGCCGACCATCCCCGCTTATATATGCCCTCCACCGGTAGGCCGTTTTCCTCTCTGTGTTATTTTTCTTCTTCTTTTATTTTTAACGTGTGTCACATTTAAATAGTTACATCAGCCTTTTATTCTGCTCCGTTCATGCAATGACCGGCTTATGACTTTCAGAGGTAACCTCTCATACAGAAATAGTTCGCCGGGGTTAAAATTAGATAGCTTAGTGTGTAAATGTGTGCTATTAATAACGCAGTGGCTGCTGGGGAGATCAGGCTTGTGCTCACTTGGCACATGTGTGCACCAAAGCTGTAGGTTGCATGTCATTTTTAGTTCCTGGAGGCAGCCTGCATAACATGTTACGAATGTTGTGCAAATATTAACAATCGATCAAGTCAGGTCTTATTGTTTTACTTTCTGTATGCACCCAATGCCCTCTGTCGCAGTCACAGGTACAGCTAGATTGCAGTACTGGGTTAATAACATGCTTGTAAAATCAGCCTGGCCTTCTAGGGCGTATTCGTTATTCATCACACTCCTGTTATGTTGGTTTCCAGGAACACCAATTATGTTCCTGGGTCAATGTTTACTCATCCAAAAGTGTCAGAAACACTGGCATTGATTATTTTACAATTTTCTTTTATAATTTTGATTTTGTTTTGTTTTGTTTTCTGTAGTGATGCAGATGACATGTGACATCTCTTATCAAATCATTTCTTTTCTCTGATCTGCCACTTTTAATGTTTCCTACCTTGGCGGGAAAATGCTCACGTGAATTTAATAATGGCTCATTTCACACACACACGCCCCACAAGTGGAATGCATCCCACTGTTAGCACCTTTGCTTTTCGTTTCTGCTATGAGGTGTCTAAAGATTAATTGCCATATCTGCAAATATGACATATTTATGTCATGTTTTAAAACTTGGCATGAAAACTAAAAGGAGGTTACAGGGGAAAAAATTGTTAAAGCTTTACATTTTTCAAAATATACACTCCTGTTCTTCTTCAATTCAGAGGAATCATAGCTCTTTTCATAAAAACGTCTACATTTCACAGTAACTACTCCAGTAGATTTAACATCCCACCAAACGTCTGTGACATAATCAGCCCTCTCTTCGCTGGAGTTACAACAGGCCTGTAAAAGGGGAAGCCTTGTGCTATATATCAGCTATGTAAACAAGAGACTGGCACTGCTGGAAGATGTGGCCTCTAAGTTTAAATAAATGATTTTAAAAAGGACTGAAGGCATGTTTGTGTGGAAAGAGATTTAGATAAAGAGTTTAACAATTTGCCCTTCTTTGGGGTTGTTGTTGTTTTTTTCATTTCTTTCATTAATTGTAATGAACATCCTGTTTATGAGGTACTTTTGTTTCATTTAAACTCCCTTCCTTTACTCTTGTAAACACACATTTCCCCTTCAGCTCATAGCCTCATTAAGAGTCTTAATGCATGTTGTTGTTTTCCTCTGGTGCTTCAGTTTAATTTAACCCTGAACTCTCTGTGATTTAAACTCTGATTGATGGCTTTTTTGGCTTCTCGCCATTAAAGTTTTACACCAGGATGCTATAAAACAGTGTGCTTCAGAGTCTGCTGTCCTTGACGGTGAGAAAAAAAGGGCTCTCTGTTTCATTCCTTCCACCTCTGCTTTTTTTCCCCCCCCCCCAGAAAGAAATCACTCACCAAAGATGACAGCTCCTTTAACGCCTGCCGCACCACAGGATCAACGCTTTTTGGTGTTGTTTGACTTCGACGAGACCATCATTTGCGAAAGCAGCGACGATGCTTTGGTGCGTACTCTGCCAGACAAAGAGCTCCCTGCTTGGCTGAAAAACAGTTACAGGGAGGGGCAGTATAATGAAAATACGCAGAAGATTTTGGCCTACATGGCTGAGCAGGGCGTCTCTAAAGACTCCATCCATTCAGCAGTGGAGAAGATCCCACCAAATCAAGGCCTCATGAATCTCTTCCAGTATCTGCAGAGCCACCAGGAGGACTTTGAGCTTGTGGTGGTCTCCGATGCCAACATGTATTTTATTGAAACCTGGCTTAGGCATGCTGGGGTGCGTGACCTTTTCAGAAAGATTTTCACAAACCCATCCAGTTTTAATGCGGCTGGTCAGCTTGTGCTCCTCTCTTTCCACTCGCACTCATGCCCCCGTTGTCCTGATAACATGTGCAAGCAGGTGATCCTTCGGGAGTATTTGGCGGAGCGGCAGAAGGAGCGTGGCGGCGTTCCCTTTCAGAGGGTCTTCTATATTGGAGATGGGGCCAATGACGCCTGCCCTTGTCTGGCTTTGGGGCCCCGGGACACGGCTTTCCCCAGGAAAGACTTTCCAATGCACAGGCTGCTAAAGGAGTTTCAGCAGTCTGCCAAGTTCAAAACAAACATTGAACCTTGGGTCAGTGGCAAAGACATAGTAGACTGCCTGAAGAAAATAGTGGAGGAGAAATGAGAACTGCATGCCTGTACTTGTGAAAGAAGGTCTCTAAGAGGGGAACAAGTGCAATAAAGGTGCGCCAACACTAGTCCACTTGGCAGGCAGGTTATGCATGATTTTAGCCGAGCAACAACCAGACCATCCTACAGATGTAGGATTTATTTTATTTTTATTCTTCAACTTTGTGAAATCTTAATTGAAAATGATCAAATGTGGTAGTAAGAGGTTCTAAATAGAAGATTCCTTTTTGTACCAGGCCAGGTGTTTCCCCTTGTTTCCACTCTCTATGCTACGATAAGCTAGCCAGTAAATGGTTAACTCATAGTGCTAATGGTTTTTAAATATAATGTTTGACAAGACACTTAAACTGCTGTAATTTTAGCCTCATGCAAAAGGCTATTTCATCCCAATGACTCTGGTATTAAACATGTATGCCGCATTGTAAATCGCGTGGTATTAAAATTCAGTTAGCCAGCAATAGCAAGGATATTTGATCAATAATAGATATGCAGTATTCATTATGCACTTTGTTCTCCTTATCAAGTCTGATAAATGGGAGAGAACATCGTAACCAAATTGTCATGCGTGCTCTGAAGTTGCCGTTTATGAAGCAACCATCCCCTTCAGTACACGTGCAGTTTACATTTTTGAGCAATGCGAACTCTGATGGTTTGCTTCTCCTCTTAACTGTATGAGATTTCATTCATGGGGAGATTTAAACTTTTTCTCTTTTGTCACGCTTCCTTTAAAAAAACTCCATCTACGTCCACATAAGTAGGGCCAGGTGTTATGAAACTTTCTGGGACATATGACCATGTTGGCCAAGGACAAGGTCAGAAAAGATAAGAGATAAGATGACATACGCCAGTACCTGTGCACTCCCCACCTCCCATTACTGATACTTAATCTGGGCTTGATTGCACAACAGTAATTTACACCAGGCATGCCATAGACACACAGCTGCCGGTCGGTCTAACGTTATTCCCTGTCCCTCTGAAACAATGGAAAAAAGCCAAATGCACACTACCAATTTTAGAAGGGTTAATGTAATGGAATCATACCATATTAAAAACTTCTAGTGATTATTTTTACTGATAAGATGTTTTCATTTTGGGTCAGGATAAAGAAGTTCTTCTTTCTATTTGAATGCTTTCCCAGTTGATGATTTTCAGTATATCTGCATAAATCAGCATGTAAATTCATTTCTTCCTCACTAAACTTGCAACAGGGGAAAAATATATACTTAGTATTGTTTGGTATTGATTATGAAGAGTTAATTAATGCATTGAAGGGTATTCTTTTCTTCATTTTTTGTTTGAAGCAATACTTTACATCTGTTAAGTCTTGAATCCCTTGTGAGACTGGTTTCAGCTTTAGAAAAGCTAATATTGAACTATGTTAGGTTAATGCTGTCTGTCTTTACCAAGATGAATTTGATACTCAAGAGTTCTGTTTCCTGGTTGAATAAAGTCCATGTTTGTAAAGGGAAAAGTGGGTGCTAATGAAAAGAAGTAAAACGGTAAAGTAGTGTGTAAAACTGGTGATATTTTTTTAGCCTTAACAAATGACAAATTGTTGTGTAAGTGCTGGAAATTTACTTTAAGGGGTGTTTTTTTAATTTCTCAGGGAAGGGAGACTTAAACGAGCAACATCATATAGCAGCATTTGTTTATTTTGTACTGTTGAATTTCAACCAAACAAATTTTACTTGTGAACTTTTATAGATGTCATGAGTCTGACTCTGAAATTCACTGAGCTCTAAACCTAATTCTTATCCAATGCTGTGTTACAAATATGCTGTGGGTGTTCCTCTGTATCGTACTGTAATTGTAGAGATCATGGTTTAAGACTGTAAAAACATTAGTTTACTTTAAATCTGTGTACCTGTAAAACTAAAATAGATTTGGTGCAATAACTAAATGCTCTATACAGAGAGGTTATACTGGATGAAAAACTTGACTTGTGATATTTTTATGTGTGTTACTCAACCACAGATCACTTCAATATTGCGATTTTTAGACAACCATGCTTATATTACAACAATGGGGGGGAAAGAAAAGGTCTTGTTTTTCGATTTTGCGGTTTGTTGTATATTCATTACATCAAAAGTTCTATTATGCGTGTAATGTATCATATTAACAGGAATATAAAGCCATTACCTGACAATGTGTTTTTGTTGTCTGGTTTATATCTGTGACACAAAATCAACACCCCGTAAAGATGAGTTCTAATTTATAACAGCACATGCAAAAACACCACAGAGCTTGAGCACAGCAAATCTTTTTACAGTATAAAAAATATACTGGAGAAAATAACACAGTTATAATTCATCTTAAGCTGAAATGGCCTTTGAGAAGAAGTATAGTTTCAGTTGGGGTTTCTATACCAGTCAGCAACTGCAATCATGATATCAGTGTTAGTGTTTTTCTTAGTTCAACAAATTGCCTTTTCCTAGTCAGGATGTGATGAAACCATGAACGATCTCCTCAAGGTCATTGATAGAAACCCATGCTTTAAATTTAGGTAGAAGTCTTGACTGACAAGATGAATTTAACGACTGGTTTGATTTTTAAGTTAAGTTCAAGAAAAGAATCAAAACCAAGCTGAAGTTTAAGGCTTTTGAGGAAAGGCTTGTCAAACAAACCGGTTAGGGATTAAAGTGAAATATGGGTATTGAAACCCGGTTCTTGTTGAGAAACAGGGCAACTTGCAATACTTGAAAAGTAGATATTTCATTTAAGGGAGGAAACACTACGAATATGCAAAAGCATTTGCTCACAAAACACGCGATGACCTTAAATGAATGTCATGTTTTTAATTCCGCTCCGGACTCGTGAATCTCAACCCAGCAGCAGCGGTGACGTTTGTACGTCCTCTGCCGTTAATGCGGCAGGTAAATAATCAACTAACAGTGCATATTATGTTAGCGCGATCTGCCTTATTACAAAACCTGCCATTACTGTGCATTTAGGTGACCATGATGAGACAGACAGACAGAGTCTGGCTGGCTCAGATGCTGGCAGTTCTCACTGCAGTCTACCGGTAGCGTCTCCTTTCAGGCCAGGATAGACGAATGTCACCGAGCAGTGACTACGTTTATGGTAAAAGGCTTGCACCTATTTGCCACAGCAGATGCCCCCGATTTTCAGGAAGTGAATGTGTTTAATTGTAGGCAGGGACATTACTGGATATTCTTATGTAATTGCTACAGAATAATTTATGTTATACTTTGTTATTGCTACAGAAGAATATTTATTTTATTATTTTACATTTACAATGTTTTTTCCTGGGGACCCTGTGACGCTCCATTGAAGAGCCGTAGGCTGTGGATCTCTTAAGATCTCACTGTTGGGTTTGTAAGGCCATGTTACTCCTAAATTTCTATCTTGTTCAAAGAGAAGATATAAAACAAAGTTCTAAGCTATTCGACCTTAGTGTTCACCTTTTTTTTTAAAAGAATAGATAAGAGAATCGATAAAGAATCAAATCGTTAAACAGAATCGAAATTGGAATCGGAATCGTGAAAATCTTATCAATACCCATCCCTAGCCCTAACCAAAAACAGGAGGAGGGAGGTTAAGTACACAAGTGTTTGTACTAAAGATTATTAGACTCCAGTTCCTCTAAAGAACCATTCCTATTTAATACGTAGATGTAAAAATGAAAATGATTTAAACATTATAATCAGCTGACCACTGATATTCAAAATTATTAACTAAAATATTAATAAAATTCTAAACTAAAATCTAAACCTAAAAGTTTATTTTATAGCTGCTAATAGTTGTAGCAGTCTCTGAAGCCTCTTCCAGTTAAAAGGGATTTTTCCTCCCCACTGTCACCAACTGCTTGCTTATAGAGGATGATCAGATTCGTGTTTATCTCTAATTATGTAGGATCTTTATGTTACAGTTTATAAAGGGGAACATTTGTGACTTGGCACTATACAAATTTAAAGGAACTGAACCGGATAGTGTTTTATGGAGAAAAAAGGAACATCTTGTTGCCACATGTAAGTTAAAATTTCTGATTATATAGAGCATCTTCAAAACCAAAGCTTTTGTGTGTTGTTCCCGGTCTGCAGTGGTGAGAATCTATTAAAAGTTGTCTCACTCAACAGACAGGAAAACCAGAATGCACTACGGGAAGAAGGCAAGATGCTTTGTTGGGAAGCCTTGGATCCTTGCATCCATGTGGATGTTACTTTGACACGCACCACCTACCTAACCTCTGTGTTGCAGACCATGTACACCCTTTCATGGAAATGGTATTCTCTGATGGCTGTGGCCTCTTTCAACAGGATAATGCAAAATAAGCACATGGTCGTAAGGTTGTGCCTGATCAGTTGAACTTGGACTTTATAATTTGGATCCTCGTTGGAAGAGAGCATCAAGCCAAGAAAAATACTTTAACAAAAGACTGTTTTGTCCACAGCTGTTCCCAAATAAGGATACATTTCAAAATTAAATTATGCTGTGAGAAAAACTCAATTTCTTGAAAATAGTGAATTTAGATTAAGTCAAGATTGCATTTACTAAGAGAAGATTTTATTTTCCTTTTCCTTTTTTTTTAGCAACCAAAACAGTAAAGTCTGGTTTTACTTTGGGGTGGTACGAGTCTGTAATTGTTACTTGTTGATGTTGTTGGTTTGAAGTTTATGTTTAGGGAGAGATGACGTCAAAGCTGTGTTGCCGAAATTAAAAGATGAGGGAGTGATGTGGGGGAGGAAACGGTGAGCATCTCAGAGGCACAGGAGATCTAATCTTCCTTCTCAAAGGAGATGATATGTTTATTTATCATGAGGCGCAAGAGGAGGAAAGAATAATACCACTTTTGTAGCAGAAGCACAAGACACAGAGATGAAATGCTAAAAAATTATTTGATTCGTTGTTGTGTGTGAAAATGAGAAAAAGAAAACAGTTAAACAGCAAAGTTTCTGGGACATCTTTATAATAAAAGCACTATTTGGATAACATGTTTATCCAGTTTAAAGGCTGTTGGGTTAATTAGTGTTTAGAAACTTTCTGAATCAAAAGAAACTCCTGTAAACCCAAGTGTGTGTTTGTGGCACATTCACTCAGCTTTTTACAGACAACATCAAACAATACTGTTGTATTGGATTTAACTCGTAGCGCATTAAATCCTTACTGAGGTTGTTACTGTATGCTACTATACTATGAACTACACATCTTTTACAGTCAATTTGAGAAATACTGTACAGACAATGAAAATCCATGAGTCATTTTTTGCCTGCAAAACTAAAAGAAATGATTAAGAATTTTTGAAATGAAACTTTTAGAAGTTTAAATAGTATAATTTAAATGATGTGTCCCAGCCTAAAGAAATTTTTACTTCTTCAGAAACAAGCAAGGGCTAAATGCTAACACCTCGGCTCTGTGAAAAAGGGGTGATTTGACTTTTTCTTGTCAAGGGCAGGTTCCCAGGATCACATATGAAAAGGCACCTTTTCACCAGAAGATGGCGCCAAGTTATTGTGTCGCTGTTAAATCAGCTCAGGAGTGCCCTCCAGTGTGAATGTGACTTTGGCAAGTCCTTACATTATCCCAATTATTTAAGCCAACACAGATTAATAAGAAAACAAAGTGACATCAATGGAAGCAGGGTTCCTCTGGCACAAACAGCAGTGCTGATGTGAATTCATGAAACATGGCTCACAGGATATGACAGTAAAGGCTCTAGGCTGCAGTGATGGAGATGGCGTATGAGGCGCTCCATGTCACCACGTTAGTTTAAGATGATGCTGAAGTCTGCCAAGTAATTCGTTGATTCAGCTCTCTTGCTTGTATGGCCTGTTTTGTTCATACTTAATCTGCTGTAACCTTGTTGCTGCCTTTTAACCAGTGCTTCTTCTCTTGTCTCTCTACGCTCCATTCTTCTTCTGTGGATTGACTTCTGTCAGATTACATAAAGACGAGTCTGTGTGATCAATCTTTTTACCCACTCTCTTGGACATTGTTCTCCCCACATCTGATTTCTTCTCTCTGATTTATCCTGTCACTCCGTGCCTCGGGTGATTCCGTGTCATTGTTGTTGTCTACCGTCATATTTTCTGTTGTCAGTCTAGGACCCCGATGATAATGACACAACAAAAAGCTGACTGTACAGGACACTTGTAGCCCTCACTATCACTGCCTATATGTTGTTCTGCAGTTCCTTTTTCTGTATGATCTATCCATCACACTTTGAAAAACATGTCTGCCAGCTCTGGGCTTTTCCAACTCTCAGCACAAATGATCCTACCAGAATTGATTCTTCAATAGAGGTCATATTGAGCTGGTATTAAGGAGAGACGACATGTATTGTCTGTATAGTCAAATTAACAAAAGACAGCCTGTAGTCCAAGCCCATTTTGGTTGACCTCCAGAGGTAAATAAATGGATAGAAAACACAATTAGCATCAGTTTGAGGAGAATGATGACAAATCGTATTTGAGGATCTCAAACTGGTCAATGACAACCTCCTGTTGTAGCTCCATACATCAGCTGATACAGCCCTTCCTCCCACCAGTAAGAGATGACACTCAACTGTTGAAGTGCTTTAAACGGCCAGTGCTGCCAGATGATTGCGTTTATGGATAACCTCATTGATTGTTCTCCATTCAATTACTCCCTCAGAGGTGAGAGATAACTCAGTTAAGAGGCTCCGGCCTTGTAAGAGGTCACTCTGAATTAGGATGTGAGCTTTCTATGCCAAAGTGCTATCAGGCAGATTTGACTTGTAAGCATTTTGACTGCTCTGCGTTTGATTCTTCTAGTGATAGTTTAAGAGAACACTGGGAGCCAAAAAGTCATGCTAATAGCGTTAGGCGGTGGCCCTCCCTAAAAAGAAAGTTAGCAACAGAAAGAAAAGGAAAGGAGTGGGAACTGTGGGCCGTCTGAGCTGACGTTTATCTAACGTCCTTGAGATGAGCTGTAGAGATAAAAACAAGAGTCCTTCAGTCCTTCACAGAGAAAAAACAATGTCTGAATTGTGTCTGCGTGTCCTTGAAGATGCTAAAAATCACAAAAAAAATCTTCTCTGCACTGAGAAGCTTTCAGTTATCTGCTGAATGTGTGCCAGTGTGAGGGAAGCTGACAAGAAGCCAGGCAGTGTTTGCAATATAAGAAAGTGTACTTTCATAGCAGCAATTGAAATATCCTATTTTGTAATCTATAGTTTCCACCCTGGACTCCCTCACCGCAACTTCACAGCACCCCTAATTACAGCTTAACTGTCCCCCATCTTTCAAACCTCCTTTTACTTTGTAATCTGATCGTAGTATCACCTTACCAAAGGTGTAGATGGCATTACACACCTATTTTTCAAGTATGGGTGGTCTTCTCTTCCAGAAGTGCAGCAAACAGACCTTTATGTGTGAAATACATTCAGTGGCTCTTTAAGGAAGCTTTTATCCTGTGTAACCAAAGCCCAGCGGACAAAGTTGAAACAAACAGTGGGTGTCTGTTCAGTCTCAGACTGCACCATATACAGCATGTGTCTGAAAACACTTGCCTTTGCCCTTTTCATGAAGCCCTGGCTCATGACTTCATTTGTGCAGCAAGAAGAGAAGGATGAACCCAGACAGTTTGCGATTAACCTTTTCCACATATCAGTGGAGGTGACAGATCTGTTAGCTGCACATTTTTCACATTCATTCCCGTTCATTGCTGAGCTGAATATTTCGCACCTAATCCATCATGCGCATTAAAACCGAGTAAAGTCCTTCATCGCTGCCGATCTTCCATGAGAAGAAAAAGACAAAGATAAGCGAGAAATACCTATAACCCTATAAAAACATGACAAAACAAAGGACTGAGACTGTGTGATGTTTATAATATCAGCAGAACTTGCAGTTGTTCCTTTAGTATTTTTTAAGATATAAAAGGTAACATAAGTATGGTTGAGCAGGGTCACCAGATTCCTACAAACAAGAAGTAAGAAATCCAAGGTGGGATGGTCTCAGATTTTGACATTTAGTAGTTAAATACGTGCAAACTGTGGGTAAGGGTCTGGCATTGATCATGTCTTGTATTTGCATTTCCAGACTTAAAGCTAAAAGTGTGTTTTTGTAGTCTTATGTTATAGTCTTTGCACACTTGCATATTCCCTTTTCCATCCTGATTACTGTTAAAGCTATTATTTCAACTGCTAATCTGTCTGATCATCATCTGTGGGTTTGCATTTAAAGATCAGCACATCTTCTTTTTTAGCCGCATGTTTCTTACATTTACTTTTATAAACATGGGACAGATGGGACAAGGGATAGAAAATGGTCTGCAGCACATCACCATGGCTTTTGAGGGCTGTGAAGAAGTATTTGCCTCCTTCATGATTTCTTTGATTTTGCCAATAAACAAATTTTAATACTACACAAAGATAACCAGAGTAAATACTAAATACAGTTTTTAAATAATAATTTAAATTGTTAAGATAAAATAAACGATCCCTTGTGTGAAAGAGTAATTGCCCTCCAAACTTAACAACTAGTTGTGCTATCCTTGGCAGTAAGAACTGCCATCAATAACTGGCAGTGAGTCTTTCACATCGCTGTAGAGGAATTTTGGCCTACTCGTCTTTGCAGAAATGTAAATTCAGCCAGACTGGAGGGTTTTCCAGCATACGCAGCCTGTCTAATGTCGTACCAAAGGATCTTAATCAAAGTAAAGACTTTGACTAAATCACTCCAGAACTTTCATTCTGTTTTTTGAATCATTCAGACTTGCTGATGGACTTTCAAGTATGCTTCAGGTCATTGTCCTGTTGCGTATTCTGAGTGATCTTAAGCTTCAGGGCACAAACTAATGGCCGGAGATTATCCTTTCGGATATTCTGGAGGAGATTAGAATTCATGGCTCTATCAATTACATCAAGCATTCCAAAAAAATTTAGTTAATTACAGTGAATTTGTGATTTAACAAGGCATTACTTCTTCACTTTACTTCTTCATTTACTCTGTTTTTTTCTCTCCTTCTGCTTTTTTCAGCTGCTCCTAATAAAGGAGTGGCCACAAAGGATCGCTGCCTCCATCTCCCCCTATCCCTAGCATCCTGTCACACCAACCCTCTGCATGTCCTTCTTAACTACATTCATGAATGTCCTCTGTGGGCTTCCTCTTTTCCTCCTGCCTGGCACCGTGGTCTACAATATCCTTTGTCTAATATATATGGTAAATGGCCTGTATTTATATAGCGCTTTACTAGTCCCTAAGGACCCCAAAGCGCTTTACATATCCAGTCATCCACCCATTCACACACACATTCACACACTGGTGATGGCAAGCTACATTGTAGCCACAGCCACCCTGGGGCGCACTGACAGAGGCGAGGCTGCCGGACACTGGCACCACCAGTAGGCAACGGGTGAAGTGTCTTGCCCAAGGACACAACGACCGAGACTGTCCAAGCCGGGGCTCGAACCGGCAACCTTCCGATTACAAGGTGAACTCCTAACTCTTGAGCCACGATCCTTCCTCTGCCCATGTCCTCACACACCTCTGTTCCTCTAATGTATTCATTCCTAATCTTGTCCATCCTGGTCACTCCTAGTGAAAATGTTAACACGCTCAGCTGCCTCTTGTCTTTTTGTCAGTGCCACTGTCTCCACACCATACATTGTTGCAGGTCTCTCCACCATTTTGAAAGCTTTTCCTGTCACTAATCAACCCTTGCATTCATCTCCACCCACTCCCTGCACTCACTTCTTCACTTCGCTTGTGCATTATATAGCTGACCCTAGATATTTGACCTCATCCACCTTCACTACATTTACTCCTCACATCTTCATCTTTCCATTTATCTCCCTCTCATTCACACACACGTATTCTGTCTTCCCTCTACTGACTCTCATTCTCCTTCTCTCCCCTGCATACCTGTCCTGGTACTCATACATCAGCTCCTGATTCTCACTTCTGATCTTCCTGTTTGATTTGGCCGAGATCTGACATCAGATCCTGACTGGGGGAAAATAAAAGACTACACTGTACAGTACTTAAAATCAGAGCCAGTGATCATCCAGCTAATTTATGTAGACAGAAAAAGGCAATGTGTAAATTAAAATGGTAATGATGCTGTCAGGCTTTAAAGGCAGATAAACCAGAACCCTGGCATTTAACTGTCATCTTTTTGATTTTAACAGAAAAATCAAGAAGGAAAATTGCCTTATAATGCATCACATACTCTCTCTCTCCTACACACGCACACATGCCCAGAAACCCCTCCTTCCCGCTTCAGCCAGTTTGCCTTCCTCTGCTCTAACCAAGCTCCCTCCGTCTTTGGTTCAGCCTGCTGGAGCTACTTTTACATTTAAAACAGTAAGAGCTAAACTCACCCTCAGCTTTTATGTGAATGGAGATGATTATTAACCACTGTGGTGTAATTTTGTGGTGAAGACTGTATTTCTCTGCATACAGGGAGTACCACATCTTGCTGGTTGATGATTCAAATGCTGATCCAGCGAAAGTCTGCCAAAAAAGGTGAGGTGGCTACAATAAATGATGAGTAACTGTGAAAATTGTTTTGAGGGAATTATTACTAAAAGATTGGAATGAATCATTAGGGCACTAGAAAGACCACGAGACTTGACTTTCTCCTGTTTTTTCTTACAATTTTGTTGTGTTTTGATTAAGAAGCTATAATGTTAGATTAGCCTGTTTAGCAAGTTACTCAGCTTTGCTAGCAAGTTCGGTTACCTGGTTGCAGATTTAGTTAGCCGACTATTTTGTAGGTTATTACACTACCGTAATTTCACAAATGTTGTTTGTAATAATTCAAATATTTAAAAAGTGTGTACAATATATTTGGTGACTCCCCCTCCCCCCCCCAAAAAAGAAAACCCTATCTGAAACTTTGACATCTTATTTTAGCATTAGCATAAAGTTAGCATAAATCCCTTAAACTCCTGTTAGGAAATTTTTATTTTAGTCTGTATGCAGCAAAAATATTTTCTTTTTCCTGAATAAGTTTTTTTTTCTAACATGTGGATCTTCTTCAGCAACTAAGAACCAAATTAGTAGTTGGAAGAGCATGCTGTGTGGGTCCAAATATTACTATTTTAATTTAAATTCTTTTGTTTAATGAAAGACAGTTTAGTTCTCTAGCTAGGCAAGGCACAGTTATAGGAGCTAAAAACATAAACACAGATATGTGAAAATATTTTTTAAAAGGACTAAAAACCTGTCAGATTTTCTTTAACTACATAGTTTTAAAAAATATATATTTCTATTTATTTTACAGGCACATGGGGTTTGAAGTCTCTCTGAGTTCTGGTTGGAATAACAGGAAGGATCGAAAGGAATCAAAGCACAAAGCAAGGGGGTAATAAGATTCATCACAATACTGAGAATGGTTTTTTAAATGAATTTGATCCTGTGCTCTAAGGCTGTTTAAATTACTCAACCAAGTAAAATACTAAAATCCTAGATCATAGTTTGGATGATATGACGGCTGAGTGATATGACATAAAGATCATTCATAAGTCGTCTTTTAAAATTAGAGCAATTTTACTGTTCAAGCTGTTTTTTACTCAGACTCGTAACAAAATGTGCAAAACAGCAGCTGCTGTTGGTTCAGGAATTTCTTAATCATCTGTTCACATGAACTAATGCCACATATGCAGCACTGCAGGTACACAAGCATGAGTTTATGAATGAAATTGATTATGTATGCAATGTTACACAATATTAATATAAGCGATATAATTTTATTCTTTATCTTTTTTGAAAATATACAAACCTACGTTTTCCCCTCACATTTAATTATGTGAATAACCACAAATGCTCAGCATATTTTTAAGACAGAGGGTCTGTGTTACCTTATTACCTTAAGGTATTTTATATATTTCTCCATTAATTTTCTTCAGTTTATCCAATTTGGGGACTTTTCCCACTCGTAAAAAAAACAGTTAAAATATCTTTTTTATCACAGTACTTCTCATTTTCCCTTCATGGAAGTCCAAACCTCTTTACTTGGCCTCAAAATTTTTAATAACTATGAGAACGCCTGCATAGATAATAGCATGTCGTAAATTTTGAATGTTAAGAGAAATATTGCTACGCCTATTACACAAGGTATTTCCAGCTATATCTCAGGATTATATAACCATAATGTACCTGTCTTGACTTTTTCAAGGTAGGCAAACAAACTCTTTAAGCTAGAGGCTCGTGTCCATATCAAACTGTGCGCTTCATGCTGTGTCATAGTGAGTGTTTTGACATCTTTGAGTGGATGGCTCATAAAGTGACCCTGGAAATACCCCGTGGGCTTTGCCTCTTAAAGGCAAGGTACAGAGATAAGAAATGCTGATGGTTTAATTTAGTTTAACTACACCGCTGTTGTTTTCCTTGGGAAAAATACGTGGTCATTATTTTATTTATGTACGTTAGCTTAGACATGGTTTTTTTCTGCCGGCTGTTGTCACTGTTTTCTTCTTTTTTATTCCATCCTCATTAGCGTTGGTGTAGTGCCCCGACAAACCTGCCTCTTGCTTCTTTGATCTTATGAATTCTTGTTTGTTGTTGACTTATTCGCTCTGGGACACAGCGTGGAAGCAATTCTCGTTCTTCTGTCTAAATGCCAGGGCAAGGGGTTGTTAGTTACATTTAAGAGAATGCCCGGTTTGAGTCCAGGCAGGGAGCATGGGATGCATGCTTTCCCTCCTTTAATTCAGCTTTCTACTGTGTATATAACGTGTATCTCATCAAGAAGAAACGCGCTCCAAAAATAAGAGCAGTCTCAGCAATCTACAAACTTTTAACAGTTCCCTTTTAAGTTAATAGCTGTTGACTGTTTCATGCTCAAAGTTAGATTTTGGGTTGAGCATCACTTTTACAGCTTTGAAGGAAACCACTAACCTTCACATCCACAGCTTGAAGCCTTCTCAGATAGGCATGTACAACCCCAGTTCTTTTACTAGCTGTGTAGGAAGCAGGAGGCGGCGGGTCTGGGTCTGGGAGACATCTGGGGAAAGCTTTCAGTGTGGCACTATAAGTAACCGGGGGCGTGGAGCTGTACATTTAGGGACTAGGTGGCTTTACATGAAGACATAACTGTGAGGTTTATTTTCTTGTCCTCCCACCATAGAATTAAGAGATTTTATGGAAGCAAAAAAGGGTTGACAGCAGGCTCTGGTCTGGTGCATATGTGTTTAACAAATGTGGATGGCGTGTTTATCACAAAGTCTGGCCATAATCACAGAAAGGTAATTATCTAAACAGATGTTCATTCACACCTTTCTTTAAGTGTGAAAATACGGCTCTGTTTTTTATTTTGAAATAAATATTTTCGGATTGGAGGATTGCTGATCATCAGACCCAAATATGCTCCTTAAAAATCTTTTGCTGAGGAACCTTTTATCAAGACCCGTGGGAATAAAGCTTAAATATAAAGACCCAGGTTCTCTGTTCAGATTAGGGCTGTGATACAAGTAAGCATAATGAGTCTGTGTTGAAGCGGCACTGAGTCCACATTACTCTGTTTGACAAGAATCTACAGTTTTCCTTGTGATTTTGATCATGTAATATACTGAAATGTCTATTGTGCTTGAGTGTTTGATTTAGTGCAGAAAAACACATGGATTTGATGCAAAATGCAAATAATATTGGGAACCTCTCATCAAAACGGAACTCTCAAGCTTAAAATATTCGGAATATTTTGAGTTATTTTTGCTTCATTCTTTGCTTTGAGTCAAGAAGATCAGTTA
This sequence comes from Aulonocara stuartgranti, assembly GCF_965226115.1. Classification (NCBI taxonomy): domain Eukaryota; kingdom Metazoa; phylum Chordata; class Actinopteri; order Cichliformes; family Cichlidae; genus Aulonocara; species Aulonocara stuartgranti. Next base: position 13,553,073 of record NC_138959.1, on the reverse strand, counting down.
AAACTATTGTATATGTATCTTGCTATGCTTAAGTGAGACGTGTGCCTACATTAATTACATTAGGTTGTTGTTTTTATGTTTAAATTTGCTGTACACTGCATGCGTATCCTGGCTGATCATGAGTTAAAAAATGAGCAATGTGAAGGATTGTCCCAGTTTCATGCCGTCGGTAAGGTTCGTGTTTGGGTAGTGGTGATACTGTGCTACTGGGCCTCCAAATGGTACATTACACAACATGGCCAGATGTGCAGGTTTGGAGGGCACGTGACTCTTAATGAGACATTCAGAACTTCTTTTCTTCATGGTGAGACATTAGGAAGGAAGAATATTGAGTCTTATGTTAGCAGCTGGACATTTTTTTAATGTGTCATACTTACTGAATGTGACAGTGTGTCACTGTGTTTATTATTACATAGCGTTAGTGGGAAATTCTTCTGGCATGGAATCAGTATGTGTGTGTGCGTATAGAGCCCTGCATTTGAACTTGTATAATAGGTGGTGTATATTATATCACATTTTATCTGGGCTGTTGAAGTGACGCATTCTGAAAAATATAGAAAACCTCTAATTGTCTCAGTTATCAGCATATTTGTGAGTGAATTGCTGTGTCATTCAGTGTACAATGATATAAAACAGCCAAAAGCTTTGGCAGCTTTCTAAAAAGAATATTCTTAATTAATAATCTTTTCTGAGAACTACCTATAACAAATACCATGTCAGAATCCATTTCTAAGATTATATCAACATCAAAACTAAAAGCTGATTAAATTAGAACTATGTAAAGTTGAAATTGACATAGTTCGTCATACTTGGAAGTTTTTACCCCTCAGTTGTAAAAGGCTGATGAGGTATTGTTTATATTCAGTTACACACACTCAAAATACACTGACAATTCAATTCAATTTTATTTATATAGCGCTAAATAGGGCTGTTCGATATAACGATATATATCGGATGACGATATAAAAACGTCTATCGTTTCATTTTATGCTATCGTTTGTTTTGTGGTGTCGCAAAATAAACTGTTTACAGCAATACTTTTTCATCATTTTGATGGTCACTGTAGTGGCTATATTAATTTCTTAAAGTTCTCTCTTTCTCTTATATTTAATATAACCACACTACGGATGGACAAGCGCCTGTTTTTATGCGTTGTGGTTAGCAACAACGACGGTAACACCGTCGCGTGTCCGCTTGTTTATGGTCCACATAAACCTTTCACAATAAAGCTCAATATCCTGTTGAGACTTTTCAAAATAAACCGAATCACGTGAAAGAGCAGATTATTTACGGATGAGAATTAAAAAAGAGTCGCCAGGTGCTAAAAAATAGACCTTAGACTCAAACGTTAGAACAGGCTTTTCCCCACAGCACGCCGTGTAATAAATACTCACAAAGAAAACAGCGGCCTTTACAACTTATGTCTAAAAATTTATAGTTTCATGCATCGGTTAAAACACTCGACTCCAGCTATATGACACACAGCTGGAAACACTTCCCGCAAGACGAGCTGCCCGAGAATTCACAGAATTTACAGAAAATGTTAAATTTTTGTGATTTATATTGCTATCGGGACGATAGATGTCTTATATCAGGATATGAGAATTTGGTCATATCGCACAGCCCTAGCGCCAAATCACAACAACAGTCGCCTCAATCAATTATTATATTCAAATTATGTATGAAGCATGTAATAGTCACTTGCAGCGTGGTGTCCTGAAGATTACAGATGAAAGATATAGTGCCTTAACCCATTTGATTTGTCTTTTGATTGATTGATTTTTTTGTAATTTATTTTCTTGTGACATAAATGAACCAAGTAAAGATAAAGCTTTAAAGAATTGCTTTTTTGATGAATGCTCTATTCAGCGAGGTAAAATAAATTATTCCATATATCAGCAGTTCCAGCACAATCTCAGTCATGTTCCCGTGTCACATCTCTGTCTCCTCTTGTCATGTACAGTTACAAGTAGTAGAGCAGGAGCTAGATTGTTTGAATACAAACTCTTCTTAGGAAGCCTCTAAAGTCAGGCACATCACATGCAAAGTTTGCCCCACAGAAGTCTAGATCTTTAAAACTTTACTTACTTTAGGCGTCTGCAGCCCTAGATTTGAGCAAATGGGTGTCTTCGGCTTAGAGGTTTTTTGGGGTTAGGTAGAGTATTTAGTAGTAGTGCATAAGTGAAAAAAAGTGCTCTTCTCCTTTTCTTCTCTTTACCCACATGTCCTGGAGTTAGATGGCGTCCCTGAGCCTGGTTTAACCAGACATCTCTTCCTGTAACAGGAAGCTCTTCCTCACTGTTGTCACCAGGTGTTTACTCACAGGGGATTGTCTGATCTATTGTGTTTTCTCTCTAATATTGTAGGCTCTTTACTTCACGATAGAAACCACTTTGAGACAAAGTTTGTATTGCTGGCACTATATACACAAAACTGAAATTAATTTAATTGAAAATAAAATTTTAGATTTATATTAAAACCTCTTAAAAAAGCTGCCTTTGGTATTTACAAGTTGCACTGTCAGTTTTGTGACTGACGGGGTGGCTGTAGCTCAGGTGGCAGAGCAGGTCAGCCACTAATCAGAAGGTCGGTGGTTCGATCCCAGGCTGCCTCCTGGCTGCATGCCAAATATCCTTGGGCAAGATACTAACCCCGTGTTTGCCTACTGGTGGTGGTCAGAGGGCCCGGTGGCGCCAGTGTGTCCGGCAGCCTCGCCTCTGTCAGTGCGCCCCAGGGCAGCTGTGGCTACAATGTAGCTTGCTATCGCCAGTGTGTGAATGGGTGAATGACTGAATGTAGTGTAAAGCACTTTGGGGTCCTATGGACTAGAAAAAGCGCTATACAAATGCAGGCCATTTACCATTTACTGAAAGGCGTGGACACAGGTATTTTTATGGCTAGCTTTATTGCAGCCTTCCAGAAATTTTAGGAGGAAAATATTTAAATGACTCACACAAACAGGATTTACTAAGGTTTGCGGCACACAGTTTACTATAATTTGCACCAACTTTAACACAAAAAGGCCTGTCTTAGTTTTTTCGCCTTATGTGGTTGTGATAGCTGCCGGTGGGGGTTTTGAAATTGGAGATGTTATCAGAACTAGTGGGTAATTGCCGATTGTGGATGACTCAAAGCTGTGAGCTCTCTCCTGTAGCTCTTCACGGAGTTTGGAGCCGAGTCCCACATATTTCTGGTCTTCAGTAATACTGGTATATTAATGTAGCAGAACTGACTGAACTGAACTTGACGTGGGGTATTGGAGGGAGGGACAAGAAAAATCTCAATAAAAGATGCGTACGAGGATATAACTTGCATCTTCATAGGCAGCCGGGTTACAAGTGACCAAGTTACCGTGAGCACAGACGTTTGCATTTTTTTCAGGCTGTTAGTCACATTTCTACACAGAGATCAGTACACATGTCTGTGTATTTTATCTCAGAAGTGCGCACACAAAAAATAACTTTGTTGTAGTCTTTTTTCTCCCTTCCTTCCCCCCCCCCCCCCTCTTCCCTTTAGAGCTTCTCTTTAGATCTTGGAATTCAGTTGCCTCTCATTGACTGAAATCTCATGAAACGTCATGCTATTTCAAAACTTCTTACATAAATCCCATGCGACAGGTCTGCCTGTTTTTGGCTCATTAATTTGTTCTACTCTCTGCCAATTGCTGATCACCATTGAAATGAACTGTGTTCTTTTTCCGTACCCATCAAAACATTTTTTAATTGCAATATCATGCTGATATGTACTGCTTAGTACATTTGGGTCTCAACAGCTTACATTAATATGATAAAATGGTGCCATTATTGAACATCAATGAATGGCTTTACTTCAGCTAAACTTAAATGTAAATTATCATTGGATTAGGGATAAAAGGTTAATGCACATATACTTGATTTTCAGCACTTACGCCAACATTAATTTCTAGCAATTAGATTTAAGAAAATGATAAGTCAGTGTTTTTATCCATTTCTAACACATATTTAAAAACTACTTTGCTTACTTTGAATGCCTAAGCAGCACTTACTGCTCTGTGATCCACACTCTGCTGTCATGATTTGTCTGGCCGGACTCAAATGCAGGACTCAGGAATGAAAGTGCGGTGAGTTTATTTACAGTGCTGGTGTAGATAGTGCTATATACAAAGTCTTTTTGAAGTGCTCGGTTTAAGAGTCCAATATGTACAAAATCTAATGGAAGGAAGGTTCTGTGAATCAAAATCCCCGAACAGAATCTCCTAACTCCGCCAAGTAACAAACAGTCTCGGAACTCCGCTGGGACGTCCTAAGCACATAAAGAAGCACATTAGAGGTCTTCGGCCAGTTCACAGAGCCTTACAAAGAGACAAGATGAAGAATACCACAGTTAGATAACACTCAGGTGAATTCTGAAGGTCAGGTCCTACCTTAAATAGCAAACAGGTGAATGGCAGTTTTCTGTGTGAGAACAGCATTTTTATATGCATCTTTTTCTGCATTGTGTTATGTATTTCATGCAGCTAGTAATATCAGATAGCCAATATATCAATCAGACTTTAATGCGGAGTGCATTCATTACCATAATAGGCAAATAAATATATTGTATATTGTTGTAAATTAACAAATCAACGTTGAATGGCTTTTCGTTTTTAAGGTGTAATATAAATTACGATGGCAATTACACTTAGGCGTTCCATCTGCTTCATTACTCTTCCCTTTGTGTACTAATATTGAGGATGTGTTTGGACATGAGCTACAAGGCACAGCTATCATTGAAGGATGAAAGTGTTGTTATTGTGAAGAAATACACTATTTGATTACCATGTATAGGAAAGACAAAGTACTTGCCTGTGATTTATTTCGAATCAGGAGGTAGGTGTGCATTCTGCAGAAGAGCTAAGTGCTCATACCCATCTGTGCAAACAAATGGAGCTAAACAAAACACATAGTGAGTACAGTAGAAGAGTGTGTGGCGTCTTTATATGTAAAATAAAAGCTGAGCAATTCATTCTGCGTGTCAGGAAAAAGAGAGACAAATTGAGAGATATACAAAAATGGAAAGAGTAAGAAATCATTTTTTTCCTACTCTGTATTATCAGATTCTGGCAAGAAGAGCTCTGTGCTGAACTTAGTTTGTCTTCAAATTGAAAATAATATGTCAAAGGCAGGAAAAAGTGTGTTAGTTATGTACATTTGTAATCCTGGAGGGCATGTCAAGAGCATATGTGTCAAGTCCTGTTCCTCAGAGTATCCTTTTGTCCTTCAGGTGGATGTACAGCAGTGAGTTAAACGAATTTGCTTGCATTATACAAAGTTTTGGAACTTTTTTATTTGCTTTTTTTGTTTCAGGAAGCTCATTTTATCTTTAATGCACATATTGTGGTTGTATTATGTCAGTAGCACCATGGTTGACTATATGTTTTCAAATAGAACAATAAGCTAAATTGCAGTAAAGGTTATAAGGAATGTGTAAAAAACCTTTGTGGCCTTATTCAGGCCAAAGTGTAATATATATATGGCATGCACAATGTTTAATTTTCTGAGCAATTCCACCTCCTTTTAGAAGATCCCTGTAATGGCTTTTCATGTGACCTGTAGCACTAATGAAAAATGCCAAGTTAACCAACCGATAAATCTATGTGAGAAGACAGTGTGCCGTCACTCCCTAAACCATGTTTGATAGAAGTAGAAGTAATGATGTTTCTTTTTAGTTTAGGACATAGAAAAGACAGGGAGAAGGATTAAAAGGGGAGCAAAAGAGACAAACTGGAGCACAGGCCAGCAGGGGAATGGGGGCAGCCATACTCGGTTATGGTAGAAGCAGCGAATCCTGGAGGGAGTAAACCTTTAGTTTCTTCTTTTGTCTCTGACTTCATTTGTTACCCTTGGCAGCTCGAAAAGAGATGACATAACCACCTTAGTGTTCAATGAATCAATGTAGATATTTGCCTTTTAAGTTTGCATGCATGACCCAAAGCTTTCTGTTCTCTCCACAGGGAGTAAGAGGACGTGTATGTTGCCTCTTGCTGTAGTTTTTCCACCACTACCATGAGCTGGAGTTTTCTGACTCGCCTGCTGGAAGAAATCCACAACCATTCTACATTTGTGGGCAAGATCTGGCTCACCACTCTCATTGTTTTCCGCATTGTGCTAACAGCCGTAGGAGGAGAGTCAATCTACTACGATGAACAAAGCAAGTTCGTCTGCAACTCAGCACAGCCAGGCTGTGAGAACGTATGCTACGACGCCTTCGCTCCACTCTCACACGTCCGCTTCTGGGTCTTTCAAATTATCCTGGTGGCCACCCCTTCAGTTATGTACCTGGGCTACGCTGTCAACAAAATTGCTCGGGCAGAGGAGAAGGCAGAAAGTGGGGGAGTGAATGGATTTACCCAGAAGAAACCCAAGAAGCACTATCTTGCAGGCAGAAAGCAGCACAGGGGCATTGAAGAGGCTGAGGATGACGACGAGGAAGACCCGATGATCTATGAAGTGGCAGAGGTGGAGAACGACGATTGTGAAGCAGAAAAGGGAGGCAGCTGTGATAGAAAAGAAAAAGCCAAAGTACGCCATGATGGGCGTCATCGTATCAAAGAGGATGGATTGATGCGCCTTTACGTCGTCCAACTCCTGTTGCGCTCCTTGCTGGAGGTTGCTTTCCTCTGTGGTCAGTATGCCCTCTATGGCTTTTCCGTTCCTGCCACCTATGTATGCAAAGACCAGCCCTGTCCTCATAAGGTGGACTGCTTTGTGTCGCGACCAACTGAGAAGACAATCTTTCTCCTCATCATGTACACAGTCTCCCTGCTCTGTCTAGCACTCAATATATGGGAGATGCTTCACCTGGGCATTGGTACCATGTATGAGATAATACACTCCCGCAAGACGGAGCTCCCCAATGAGGAGCTCTACGGGCTGGCAAGAGGACAAGGCCGTCTTAACGAGGTGAGATTGAGTGAGGAAGACTACAGCTCTTACCCATTTTCTTGGAATGCACCAGCGCCTCCACCTGGGTACAACATCGCCGTCAAACCTTCTCTAGGGAACCACAACCAACCACTACCCATCACTGATCTCACTAATGCCAAGCTGGCATGTCAGCAGAATCACGTGAACATTCCCCAAGAGGAGCGTCAACAGAACGGCATTAATGATGAAAACCAGTGCAGAGTTGGGAAGGGAGATGCACCCAGGGCTGTTCATAAGGACAGCGGTAGACCTCAGAAAATCCTGGAGGGTGATAATCAGACCTACATCCAGCTGCAGAGCCACACTAACAACCGCAGCAAGCCCCACCGTGAACGTAAACACCGGCAGACCAACAGACACGCCTCCAGCAGGGCAGATACAGACAGAGGCAGCAGCAGCAGTAGCAGCAAATATGGAGTCATAAAGGGTTCAGAGTGGATTTGAAACACGACTATGTAAAACAGCTTACCTATTTAGCTCAGTTCAGTGAAAAAGCTTTGTATAGCAGGAAAATAATATCTTGAATACCTTTTGCGCTAAGATTTTGGTACCCTGTTTTTGTTTACCTTCTTTAAGCAGAGACTTTAATGCTGCAATTGAAAGTGCCTTACTTAAACCATCTAAAAGCAGCTTCATTCAAACTGAGCAACCCTTTATGTTACAGAGTTAATGTTTTTTTCATTGCCATCCACAGTTAAAGATTTGAATAATTTTGCTCATGAATATTCAAAATTGTTCTTCAGTTTCTTTTTGGTGTAGATCGTTTTCCCACAAGCAACAAAAAGGCTGTTTTCACATATGTACTGCAGCCCTAAACCGTATCAATCATTAGATATTGTCTTTAACATGCCAGTTCTCTAGTAAAAAATGCATGATGTTTAATTGTGCAAAATCAAGAATAGAGAAGCGAATATTCTGCTGAGTTCACAGGTAATGAGTGGTCATCCTGTTTCCTGCCTCCTGCACGCTATAGTCAGGCAGTGCCCTCCTCACGACCACAGGGAGTTTTTCCGATAGTCTAAATGCAGCTGACTGGAATGTCCTGCTGTCTGTTTTATGTAAGTTAAAACAACAATGTCCTGGTCTAATTCTGATGATTTGTTTTTAGAAGTTGTGTTTGAAAACAGCTGACAAAAAAATAACAGACAGTATGTTTCAGCTGGTAATTTCACCATATTTTCTTTTGGTATTTTAAAAGCATTCCCACTATTTTTTTAGAAAGAAAAGAGAAGTTTTCGTTATTGTTTCGAGAGGCAAGTTAAAAAAAAAGTCATATATTATAGTACAGGTATTACCTTTTTTTTAACATACTTTATTTTTTCAACCATTCATCCAGTAGTATACATTAAAAAGAACGAGTGTATCAAGCTTTTTATATGCTTCATTTGTTTCTTTCTTTTATCAATCTTTTACTTGGATTTCCATATTTTCAGTCTGAAAGGCCATTTGTCATTTGTTGTTACTGTGTTTGGTTTTGTTAAAAAATATTTTTAGGAACAAAAAGTGCATGTTTTGAATAAAGAGTTTGTATTTGTCTCATAATCTTTGTCTTGTTTTCAATGGTTTGATTGTCAGTCTAGAATGAAAACTATATTATTAATTTAATGCTGAATATTTGAGCATGTGGGTAATTTACACTGGTAGTCAGCTTAAGCTTGCATTGCCCTCTGCTGGGCACAAAGAGGGAATAATATAATAGTTCTATGTCTCTTTCAGTGGGATCCCTGTAGATAAAACTTACCAAAATTTTTCTGTGTCTATATTTGAAATCTGTCATATGTTGGAAGTTTTATTGAAAGAAAAACTCATCACTGAGAAATCTAATATTTGTGGTGAAATATTTAGTTTATGGCTCCTTAAAACTAACATGGCAAGTAGAATTTAACATACCGTAGTCAAAAATGAATCTTGGGGATTCTCTCTGGAAATGTGTTTAACCAGTGATTGTAGTTTTCTGTAGTCATTGTGTTTGACCCGCTGATATGCTGATAATTAGTTGCAATAAGTGTCAGATCAAGCATCAACTAAACAGCTAAGTTGCTTTTCATTAATTGTTATTGTCTGTTTTCTTGAATTTCATAAGTTATTTGTCTTATTTTCTTTTTCAAGGGCCAAAATTGATAACCAGGGTGCTTTTGTGTTGGGTTCAGGATACTGTACCAGTGACTGTAAGAACCTTACCATTAACTCATAATATATTTCCTATATATTAAAAGGTATATTTGAAAATGAAAGCCAGGGCTCACGTTTCAGTCAACAGGTTATGTGGAGGGCAGCGTCAGGAGCAAACAGTCTTTTCTTTTTTGACGTCAGTGCTAAATTAAAATGGGAAGGCGTTTCAACTTTTGATTTCACACTGATTGAAAAGCACCTGAAGGCAGCGTCAGACCGGATGTTACGCCGTCTTCATGTCCGCACGTCCTCCAGTGTTTTTGAAAAAGCGGCGGTTACAGCTTCGCCGGCTTGTTGACGAAGCGATAGCAGTGGGGGTTTTTTTCGCTTCTCTCCAGCACAGGAACAAAACACAAGTAAGCCGTGTTTCTTTTCTCTTTTTTGTCACAAAGAAGCAGAACATGGGTTAAATTAGCCGACATTGAATGGTTTCTGGCTGTTGTTAGAGAGAGCTAACCTCGCTCAAGTCGGCTAAAGCTAACTAGCAGAGTGGCTAGGCTGAAACTTGAACTGCGCAGTTGCGTTTTGGTGGTCATCTTACGTGACCGAAATTTAAACTGCTGCACTTCAAAAAAAAAAATCGTAAACATAGTTGCTAGAAAGCTAATTTATACTCTTGCCGGTTTTGTAACTTAAAAGCTTATTTGGATCTTGACAGATGTTCCTTTAATTTTTGTAGGCTCCTGGTGCTTGTGACAGCCTTTACTGCACCAGGATCATGCAACAGCAGCAGTATTCAAAAGAACGTGGATATGGGCTCCTGGGGAAGCTGTGTCTTGGGCCAAAAAAGCTGGAGGGAAAGACCTTCTACCTGGACAATGTGAAGAAACAGCCAACAGTCCTGCTTTTGGAATCCATCTCTCTTTTTGGAGGGGTAAGCATATGTTAAGATAGCCTGCCAGTGGAACCTTTTTTTACAGGCGCTTAAAAGGCTGTTGTTTAAAGGCTGTCGCATTGTATTTAAAATATATCTTCAAAAGTGTCTGTAAGAAGACAGACACTTTTTGATATAGATGACAAAAGCATCAATCTTGAGTCTTTTAAACCTTTGAATAATGGATTTAGTCTTGAATTCTGCACGCATACAACCCTAATAACGAATATATTGATCGTCCTCACTGATCTGATCTTTTCTTTTGTATGTCATTGCCTGTACTCGTGTCTGTTTTCTTTAGAAAACAAAGTATTATTACTGTTGATAAACACTTGATAAGTCCAAATGGTCAGTGAACACTTACAGTACATCCACTGGACTGAGGTTAGATTTTGCATTCATCAGAAACTCACATGGATATTGTTTTAATTTTTTTTTTTTCTTTTGAAGAGGGTCGAGAGTTTTCTACACAAGGATGTAAACTTTGTTGTGACTGGAAACAAAGAAGGCCTGGACAAGAAGAGTATTGTTTCCAAGGGTGGGGCAAGTCAATCAGCCCAACAACTGATTAAGCAGCGGGACAACGGCCTCATCAAGCAGCGACCTGGAACTCCCAGGCCAATGGTACTTTATCTCCTTTTATCACTTTCAGTCAGGCTTTTGGTTAGCTATCAAATACCACAAATCTATTTTGGCAGATGATTTACTGCCCTGAAACCTGGAAAGCTACTCTGAAAACATTCTAACACAAGATCACTAAAAAGATCAAACTCATTAGGCATTAGTGTAAGTTAAAATGAACTACACTGTATAACTGCACTGCATTTGTGTCTATAGGCTTGCAGCAGTCGAGGGAAAGCGCTGCTCGAAAAAGCCATTCGCAACAATGTAAGTCAATGAAGACAAAATTCTCTTTATAAGTACTGATGATGTATTTTGATATTTTAATTCTTCACTGTCTCTTTTTTGATGAATCTGCCTTGTAGGAACGACTGCAGGGAAGCAGTGTTTTGTCCAGTGCTCGATCATGGGGAGTCAAGATTTTGCATGTGGATGGTATCCTTTTGACTAAATTTAATGGAATTTCACAACACACCATGATTAACATGCAGTGAGCCTATGCTCACAGCAGATGGCATTGTGTGATTGCTCATGTTTTCTTGTATGCTGCTATTTTAATGCGGCTTTTAATTGGAGTTGTCTGCTGTGTACCAGTTTGTGGCTGTTTATCTTGTCCAAGGAACAATCAGAAACTTGGCAAAGCGCTACATCAAATCCAGACTGTTCCTAAAGTGGCTGGACTTGAACTATTGTGTTATTTTCAGTACTCAAAAGTATCTTTTTAGGAGAGATGTCTACAGTGTCCTTTGTACTTTGTTTTAAACTCAGTGCCCAGATTAAATAAACATTATTTGTGTTTTGCACATTGAAAGTTGTTCCTTAATGTGTTATCAGATGTCCTCTGTTATCTGAAACATTTAACTCGAGAGAGCTTCAGTACTAAACACAAGAGGGCAGAGGTGAGGTGTTTGAGCTGTTTATCTTTTCACATCATTTGACAGATTTCCTGTTGTAGTGGTTTTTAGATTTTAGGGCTGGAAAATGGTAACGATAGCGAGCAAACACATGATGGAGACCAATTAAAACTGAATGAAGTAAAAGATATAGTTGATGTTGGTTTCATATTGATGATTTTTATTTTTACTGCAGAAGACTGGCACTAAACATCAAGGCTCTCCTGCTGTCAAGGGTAAGTCTGTGGTTATGTTTTGATTCAATTTCCTCACATTTGTACTTTGGCTAATTTATTTGTCTTTTCCTTCTCAAATCTGCTGTCAACAGCTTTGGCTTTGAGATCCCCGTATCTTAAAATTGAAGACTTGAGCAGGTGAGTTCCCTCTTTTGAGGAGTTCAGTTTATATTTAAGGAAGAGAAAGTTTATTTCTTTCCTTTAGAAATCAGTCAAAAAAAAAAAGAAATCAGTCACGCCTAGTTTTAGAATAGCTTAAAATAACAAGATACTCCGATGTTTTAAGTTAATTTTTTTTCTTCCCCAAATTAAATCCTAGTCAGTAAAGATAGACAAGTTGGGATTTAGCAAGGCAAAGGAAGGTTTTTCTTTCTCCCCCAAGGCCTGCAAAGCCTCATTTAATGGTTCGGTGTCAGATTCGAGCCTTTTTTAGAGGGTTAAGCATACTGACAGTGAAGCAGCAGTGGGGGGCAGTGATCTATCCCATTGTTTCTGCCCGTCTTGCCCCACTGGGTGCTGGTTCTGGAGGTGTGTATTTCAGCCCAGTTGAATTTCTTGTAATGTGAGAGCTCCCCTCCCACTGAGGCAGCTCCCCAGGAGGCCAGAGCTCAACTGATACGATTTCTATTTGATGAGGCTTTGCAAGCTCCACTGCCCCTTCCTGCAGGGGATCTCTGTGTGCTAACAGAGCCCATCATTTGCGCTCTCATTTCAGTTAATTGATGTGATCTGGCTAATGTGTATGGGCCATTGCTATGACATAGAACCCATGGCATCTGGACTGCTAGATACAGTCTTATCTCAAATAAGTTTTTGAAAAGTGGTTAATATAGCTTCAAAATGCTTCAGTTATATAATTACTGTATTACTGAGTCAGTCTTTATATTCTTAGTGTTGTAATGTTGAAACATTGATACAGACATTTTTATTTGGTTTTTCATTTTTTCTATTGTTCCTCCCTCTGTTATTCTGCCATGTAAACAGGAAATACAAGCCTTTGCACATGCAGTCTATGACCTTCCCAGATCTGTACTACGCTGGTCGATTCAGTCCCTTTGAATGTCCTCCTCCTCCTCGGTTTGAAAAGAAGACAGAGATGGAGGAAACCAAAACAAGGTTTGTTCACATGTGGTTGGCTAACTGTTTGAATAATACTGATTAATATATATATATATATATATATATATATATATATATATATATATATATATATATATATATATATATATATATATATATATATATATATATATATATATATATATATATATAAAACAAACTGTTTGATTATTTTTCATTTTTGAATAAATGGTTGAAATGATGGTGGAAATAAATTGCACTCCATGAAGAAAGTGTTTTATTGTGTAAAAAGTATTTTGAGGGTTCATAATATTTGTATTTTTCTTAATTAGGGTCAAGAAAGTTGAAAGTAGCATTCAAGAAAAATCCCAAAGTAAATCCCCACTTAGTTGTAACCCTTCACCTTGGCGACCACGCAAAAAGGACCCTTCTTACTGTGAATGCTGCCAACAATCATTCACAAATCTGGAAGAGGTAGGAATTTTTTTTTTAATTATTATTTAAAGCAAATAGAAGTTGGTTCCTTTGGGTGATTTTGTTCATTTTCATGGTGTGGGTTTTTGTTTTTGTTTTTTTTTGTCCTTGAAGCACTTGCAGTCCAATCAGCACCGCACATTTGTGCTGGATCCTTTGAATTACAGCTTGGTGGATGAGCTTGTGGTTGATATGCTTCCAGAATTTGATCCCAATCCACCCCAGCAAGAAGAACTGAGCAGGTCAGCTTGGATTATGAAATATTTTGATATAGATTTATTTATATATTTTTTTTTTTCTGTTTTCAACTGATTGTCTGTATCCTTCTCTAGAATTCCAACTCCTTTGCCTATCCATGATGTCTGTGAACTGGAGCCTCTTTCTGATGCCGAGACGGAGCATACTGTTCAGGCCCTGCGGAGACGAGGTTCATCATTAAATACTCACCTTTCCAGCCCTACCAGGGGTCCTCTTTCCTGTCCAGGCCCTGCCAGTCCATCACCAGGAGTTCAGTTTACCGTCCCAAATCCAGGCGCTCAGTCTTTCAATCATGTGACAAACTGCCAGCTGCCTGATATGCATCCTCAGGCTTTGAGTCCAGTCATGCCTGTATTAAAACCTGAAGTAGAAGCCCAGGACTCAGTCAATCAACTGCCTGAAATTCAGCGTCTCTCTCCATGTCCCCTCTCTGACCCTTTCTCCCTGCCTCCAGTCCTCAGCCCCCAAGTCCCCTATTCCTACATTATAAATCCTCAAAGTCCTTACTCAGACCCCCCTGTCCTCAGTCCCCAACCATACATCACAGAGGAGCCTGTGGAAGGATCAACTGAGGATGGTGTGTTTACATTTGCCTCAGCATTCAGAGATTTTCTCTCCACCCCACCAATTACCTCTGGGGCTGTGACCAATGCAGGAAGAGCAAAAACGGACAACGTTGTTGAGTTTGCTGGGCTTGTGTGTTCTAACAGAGATTTGGAGTGCACCACGCGATCTTCTGGTAGATCTCGTTCCCTTCCTCGTCAGTCAGAAATCGCAGTAAACTCCAAAAAGCGCAGTCGATCTGCCAGCCCTGAATGTAGCAACAGTAAAAGGATGAGGACAACAAAGACTGGTAACAGTGATAGCTGGACGGGACAAAATATTAAACCACCAAAACTACAAAGTGACAATACAGCAAAGAGTGAATGCGCTTTACTCTTGGACAAGCTCCGTTATGAAATCTCTCAGTCTTGTCTCAGTTCAACTGTCTCTTCAACATTTACTACTGTGGATATGTTTGATTTAAAACAGACTTGTAGTACGTTTTGTTTTCCGAGTGCACAGAATTTAGCTCGATCCTCTGTCAAAATTGACCCGGTTGCCACTCAACCAGTCGACTTCCACACTGATAAATGTCACAGTGGGATTTCTAGTCAAGAATCTCAGCGTTCAGTATCTCACTCTACCTCAATCTGTATCGAGCCAGGCCTCATCCCAGACCTGGCAAAGCTCTCTCCATCATCCTCAGAGTCAGACTGGGACTGTGACCTGCTGTCACAGCTGGGCCCGACCTCAGCTACACCTCTGGCTTCCACTGAACAGAACTGTGAGCTCGACAAGGAACTACTCCACAGGCCGTGTCCCTGGATGCACAACACCAGCTACGAGTCACACCTGCATACTGTCCTTAAGCCATCAACCCCATCCGCCTCAATGTGCGGGGAAGAAAGGGACCCTTTTAGCAGGACTGTGGTACAGATTGTAGAGGTTCAGCACTGACAGCTATTTTCTTGACTTTTTTGTGAAAGATGCGAAGCACAAAAGCCCTTTGTACACTGAATAAATATTTAAAATTAGGGCTTAATTTCAGATTTAATTGTCTTCTGCATTACATGCTGATTAATTTATCCTGCATCTTCCCAAGAATTTGAATCCTGTTGATGATCATGTTCCTCTTGAACCCTCATTGTGCATAGTCCCCTTAATAGTATTGTGTGTTGTGCTGACTGCAGTCGCTCAGGCAGCTCTGTTCGGGAACTTGTGGCGATACTGAGAATTTAATGAGGCCTTCCTGAAAGGGGGCATTATTCAATTACTGTAAGTGCTGCGCCTGGATCAGGTCCCACATATGCTGGTGTTGATGGTCAAACAGACGAGGCGTTCACAGGGTGGAGGACTGACGAACTGTGAGCCAAATCACCTGATTAATGTCAAAAAGCTCTTCCTGCATTTTGAGGGTGGGCCAGAGGACTGGCTTTGTCAAGGAGAAGCAAGTCAGGTTTATTAGATATACAGTATGAGGTCATCTACCAATAAATACCATTTTTGGACATCTTTGATATGATGAAATGGTCTATAAAGTCCAGAACTCACTGCTGCTTCTAAACATGAAAAAAAGGTCACAATGTGACAAAGGGAATGCAACATGATTTTTGCATATGGAGGTATGTCAGTTGTCTCTGGGAATGTGACTTGAAACCGTGTACAGTGTTTTGTTGTTTTTTTTAATAAATGTTTTTATTCATAAATATCCCCCCTCTGTGTGCTTTAAAAAGCTTCTTTTTTTTCCCATGTGTGGTGAAGACTTTATAAATGCTGACTGTATGTCAAACTTAAATAAGTGATGGATGAAGCAAGGGCAGCAGCAAGTCGATGTGTCCCGTTTGGCTCATCAGACCAGCTGATATGAACAGTATTTGATATGTTCTCCTCATCCCAGTTTTCATTAATACTAACTGCCCAGTTTTCACCCAACCGATAAGTGAATCATATTATTGCGTATATATAATTCAAATATATTCATTTACATAATTCTTTCGGGATAATGGCTTTAATTCAATATTAATTATAAGAAAATGTATTTATTATTCTAATCGACAGGGCAAAGAAAATACACTTAGCTCATCTGCATTATAAATAATAAACCACTGTTTGAAGTGCATTAGATGGATGGCATGCATTTGAAGTCCTTAAAATAATGCCTGAATCTTGACGGTGATATCAGGTGTTTCCCTTCGGGCTCCCGGGCCCGAGTGCTGGATCCATTAGTGTGTGGGTGGTCCCGTCACGCCCCACGTGCCGCTTGTTTCCTCGCGCAGCCTCACTCAGTAACGAGGCCGGCAGACAGGTGTGTGAAGCCAAGCAGCTCAGGGCAACACGGACACACAAACACCATGTTACCCCAGCCTAGAGGAGGAGGAGCCCCTTCAAGGTGTTTGTAAGCGCCGCAGGCGGACAGGGAGTGAGAAATGCGGGCGTACAACGTGAAGGCACCAAGCTGCTGTGTTTGTTTTCACTGTCAACAACAACAACAAGAGTCCTGCTACAGCTCCGCTCACGGCTGGTGTCGGTTCATTTAACGGCGCTGCACGGAAGAAATCACTGGGACTATGTGAGCATCATGCTCGCGGTGAGATGCCTGCTGTTCGCTACAGTGTACGCACGGTACGCCGAGACAGGTAAGAGGTTCCCACGCTTCAAACACAGAGCCAAATACTCGCGATGTAATAAATAAGTAGGGACATCAAGAAGCTCACGGCCAGTTGTTGATTCTGGTAAGTAAAACTTATAAATGACCTTTTCGCCCCACCTGTGTGCGTGTCCTCTGCAGCTCTGAGAGAATGGGGGAGTCCGGAGGGAAGGCTGCCGCCCGCGGAGGAGGTCGTTCAGCCCAAGCGACTCCTGCAGCAGATCCACACTGAGGAAGAGCTCCTGCACAGCCGACTGGACACCCGGGTCAAGAACCACCCAGCCGGTGAGCAGGTGAGCTTTGCCTGCTTTTGTTACCGCCTTTTTTGTTGTTGTTTTTACACCTGTTGTCCAAACCATCAGAACTGAACACGTCATTTATCGTCATTAGATTTCCATAAATATTAGTTTCTACATTTTCCCCACATTGAGATCAGATTAAGACAAGAAAGACATCAAGAGTAGACCTTGTAGACCCCCCCCCCAACCAAGATGTTTTCTAACACTGCCTTTAGTCAAACATCCAGCAGGAACAGTTTCATCAATGATGCAGAAAATCTTAAAAATGTAGAGTAGAAAGCGTGTCTGTTAACTGCTCTTAGCAGACTGAAATTAAAATTTTCACATTTTTAGTTATAGTTTTGCTGATGTGGGTCATCTTCATGATATGTAACCAGGCTGTATTAATTTCAGATTAGTTTACTGTGCATAAAGCTGGACACTGACAGTGTAAACCAACCTTTGCTATTTGCTACAGAGAAAAGATGGAAACTGTGTAATAAATCTGCTCTCTGTCAAGCTTGTTTTTCCCTCTATGCCTTCTCTCCTGAAGTCATCTGTCTGTCACATTTACACCATTCTTTAACACCCCCACCCCCCACACACACACCAGGGCATTAAAAAGGCAGATAAAACACATCCCACCCCCTCAACTTCAGCCTTTTGCTCCTTTCGGCCTCATCAGATGATATTTCACACCTCTACCTGTCCTCTTTTGTTGCCTTTGCTGTAAACGCTGTCAGTCAGCGGCTGTCAGGTCAGTGGATATGACATGGGTTTGACCTTGATGTGCCCCTTGTGGTCAGCGTGTTGTCTCGTGATCTCTTTCTGCTGATACCAGAGGTGCCCTTAGACTTGAATTTAGATATGAGATGCAATCAGCAGGCTTACTTTACACTGTGCTAGCTGCCGATCGCTGCACAGTGATTGTTTTTTGTGATTATGCATCGTAAGGATTTAAAGTGGGCCTATTATTCCTGTATCCAGCTTCATATTTTCAGTCTTGGGCTCTACCAAAGTAGCTTTGCATGATTCTCAGTTCAAAATAATCTTTATTTAACTTATACCAGGCAGCTGTGCATCCCTTTAGTTCATCAACTGTCTGAATCGTGCAGGTGTAGCTCCACACTTTGAGCTGGTTGCCCTTCTCAAATAGAAGGTTTGAACACCAGGTGGACGGGGCTGCTATGTTTAGACCCGTGTGAAGTCTGACCTTTAGTCTCTTACCTGTACACACATTGACGTGAGTATTTGAAGTATATACACAGCATAAAAAAACCAAAAACAAGGAAAAGCTTTGCAGACTCCCCTTAATGTTGCTGTAAAACTGTCCCCAGCTTTAAATTTGTAATTACGAACTGGAAAAAAGATTTTAGTCTGGGATTTCTCCCAGTTTAGAAAAACGTTAATGCTGGCGTTCAGATCAAGTGGCCGGTTTAAAACTTACAATAGGGCGGTTTTCAATTGTGGGTACAAAATGTAGCTACAATTGCTGTATGTTATTTCCTCTGCTTCCCTGTCTGCTATTGTGCTGCCAATAAAAGCCAAAAATAAGTCTTAAAAGTGCTGATCGCACTTGTGACCTGATGCTCTGAGTTTGACTTTGGACAATGTGGGCCTTCCTAATGAAAAACTCTTATTTGATCTGTGAGTCATAGCTATGAAATCCAGTGCTCATATCCAGTGAAAGTATGAGAATATTTTTAATGAGTAAAGCTCCACTTTAAGTAACAGTACACACAGTCATTCTCAGTTCTAAGGTTTTGCGTATGAGGACATAATAAAACCAGTTTAGAAACACTAAGCCAAAATGGAGAAGCAGTGTGTGGAAAGACCAGGTGCACCCCAGGATTCAGTTGCTGTAGAATCACCTTTAGATGCAATAACTTAACTGACCTAACTTTACAATGGTAGGTCAGTCCATTGAAGTTCAGGCATTCATTTATGCACGGCTTTCCTAAGGTCATGCTTGAGGTCTGGATCTCTGTAACACCTTCAGTGTTGATCTCTTTCACCATTCTATTGTAGATTTGTTGCTGTGCTTGGGGTCATTGTCATTTGATGCAATTTCAGTCAAGTTTTAGCTGCCAGACCGATGGCCTTATATTTGACTCCAGAATATTTTGGTATACGGAGGAGTTCACGGTCGACTCATTGCCTCATGTCCAAGCTCAAATCATCACCCCTCCACCACTGTGCTTGTGGTATGTGGTGTTAGTGTTGATATGCTGTGTTTGGTTTTTGTGCATTACGGCCAAACGTCTCCACTCTAGTCTAATGTTATGTTTTTTGTTTTGTTTTTCTCAGTTCATCTGAGGTTGTAGTTACTGAATTTTTAGACCTGCTAAGTTATTTTAGTTTTGTTTTTTTTTGTTATTCCCTTGTACGTAAAACCTTTTTAGTGTGACTGTATAGTCTGGTGCAAGTACTGAGTTTTAAAAAACTGTGGGTCCATTTGTATCTGTGGACAACAATGTAACGTGTGAAACTAAACTGTAGTGTGGCCTGAATTATGATCAAAATTTAAATAAGAAAAATATAATAGTGAGAGTGCTAATGGAGCATTTGTATTGCTGCTCACAAGCCCCGTTGTGGTCTTTTATTGTATGGTATATGGACCCAGTGGAGGTTTAGATTGATACTAAGTGGTTTGCTGAGAGTGCAGGGTATTACTAATGAGACCTGCCTTGCTGCTGGCCAGTGAGCACTGACGGGAGCTACTACAGAACTCTCTTTTAATATGGATTGGGCTCACCTTGGAGCAAGGTTAGACGGAGACAGTGAGCCCTCAGCACAGAATTTTATCCAAACGCCGCTGGGTGGATAAGATGTCTCCTCTGGGAAAACATTCGTAAAAAAGGATATTCGTATTGTTATTTTGCTGCTTATATTTCCTCTGCCACCTATAGCTTCTGCTGCATATCCGCTCTACTTATAAGGATAATCCTTTTATTGTAAGCAAGTTTTAGTCTCTATCCAGGGTCTATAAGGTATCATCTTTCGTTTGAAATGTAAAACCCTCCGAGGTGAATTTGTGAAACAGCAAAAAGTGTCTGCGTTAGATTTTGACCATATTTTTAAAGTTAAAAAGAAGAAAAATGCCCATACTGCACACTAAATTTGACATCAGCACACGTTACTAAAAGATCAGCAAATGTAGAGGTCAGCTAATTAGTTGGTTGGATCAGATCCAATATTCATCCAATTCTCCTAATTGGGTAGAATAATGTGCACATGTGCTACACTGGCTCAGATGCTGCCACCGCTCTGCGGTGTTGAGAACGTTCCCTCATCCAAAGGAGTACATTTGTGACTCGAGAGGCTCTCCTGAACGAGCAGAATTATGTTTATGAGAGCAATTAGATCTTTAAGATCTTAGCAACATTGCATTTGGGTTTGTTCTGTTTTGGTTACAGGGCAGCACAAATTGTGTACAGAGTATTATGTATGTATGTTGAGAGTGATGAAATTAAGATCAAATGTTTGCAGTGTTCCAGACTGTTTCTCTTTAAGGCACCATAAATGAGAAATGATTTTAAATTCAGTTATTAACTGCAGCCGTCATTTTCTTTACAGTATTTATGTCTTCTTTGGTGTTCACTCCTTCCTCCTTCCCCTTCCCTCACTCTCTTTTAGCCCATCCATTTGGCCCAGAGCAGCTTCTTGGTAAAAGCCTTTGGTACAGCCTTCATACTCGACCTGGAGCTCAACCAGTAAGTCACCGCACACCTGCAAAGCTTACCTCAGGTCCATTAAACATCACTTTAAGTGGTTCACTGCAATTACTGACATAACTATGTTCAGACTCACACATCATATTACACGAAGTGGGTGCTGGCTAAACATTGATAAATAACAGATGGTGTAGCCATATTCAGACCTAGTCAAGCAATACACTGAAGTAAAGTGTCCTAATATTGTAGTGAGGTTTAAGTCACAACAAGTCACATCACACCTCTTTTAATACTTATTGTGACACTGATTTTATTTATTTCTATGAAAGGACCAGTAAGCAAAAATCGAAACCCTTGTAAAAGAATTACTTCAGTACTAGGTCCTTTTTTTTAAGCATTTCTAAGCACTTTTTGTTGTTTTTGCTCCTAATATTTCTCAATCTGTACACTCCAGCAATCTGCTGTCTACAGACTATGTCGAGCGTCACTTTGAGGAAGATGGCCAGCTGTCACAGAATATGGTAGGTTTACAGAAACAGTTTTAACACCGTGGCAAATGTGTTCATAATTAATAATAATCGTAGTTACACCTGCCCTGAAATTTAAAAAAAAAAAAAACAGTCCAAGGAGTTGGAGGTTGGGTTTTTTGATGGCTCCAAATTGGTACTAGGTGTGAATGTGAGCATGACTCTTTTCTGTCTTTGTGTCGGCCATGTGACTGACTGCCCAGTGTCAGCTGGGATTGACTTCAACCTCCTGCAACCTAGCAAACTAACATCCTGCTGACAATGGCTTTGACAGTAAACGCTCTCACATCAAACAATTGAGGCTGAAAATGATTTTTGTGGCTGTTTGTAGAAACATTATGGTTCTCCATCCCAGTTTTGAGTATTCCACCTGAATTAAACCAAGCAGAATCAGTAATTGAGTGACACAACGTTATTTTTTTTTTGTCCAGTCCAGAAATGCCTAAAAAGCATGTGTTTGAACGTCTAGAAATAAGTGTAAATGACTGCAAAATATGTGCTAGCCCAGATGTGTTGTTCCATAACAACTCTTCAGCTTATCAGGTCCACACGTTATCCTGGACCTGTGGAAAGGTGTCCAAAAACACCTTTCTGGCTACAGCTGCATGAGCCCTGATGGTTAGATTGTTGACATGGCCCTCTCTGTCATGAATTATAAATTTGAGCAAAATGGCCTTTAATAAATCCAAGACGGGCAGACAGCTTGACTCTCGACAGCCTCTGCGAGACGGTGTCTCTCTGTCTGTATCCTCTCTGCCAAAGAACCACCTGACCAATTGGTAGACGGTTGCCATGGAAACCAGCAGACAGCAGCAGTACCAGTGTGGGCCTACTTTGTGTCATGAGGGGAATTCAAATCATTTGCATTTCCAGAAAGGATTAAATCAGATTTTACAGCCACCTTCTGCCATGACCTTTGGATAATCCGGGCACAGACATTACATTTGAAGATTATTTCAACGGGTTAAAATCAAAGAAATAAAAAGGCCAAATAATTAAATAGTGCAGGAAGGAGGCATAAAGATTTATCAATGGTCTCAATATGAAACACTATTCACTAATCAAAATGAAGTAAGATCATTAAATTAACCACACAGCCAGACCAATGTCTCTCTTAGTTTGATGTCATTTATCACTTTTTAAATGACTCAGTATTCCATAAATAAATTTATGTCATACTCTAAGTGTTTTGGGTTTTTTTTAAAGATTCAATTTATAATTTTGATTTTGACTTTATTAAAAATAATAATATTAATAATTGAGTTTTGGTAATGTTGCTGACCCCAAAGATACAAAGTCTGACAGACCTTACATGTTTACACTTTTTTTTTTTTCCTACCAACTATGTTAAAATTACAATTCTTATAATAATAATCCAATTTGAGCACGGAATGAGAGAAATGGAGTTGAATAATTACTGCACTAATTTGATTAATAGTGGCCCGGTAATAGATCCCTGGGGAACACCGTAAAATAATCACATTAGAATTTAATCTAGAAATACACTTAGATTAAAAACAGGTTTAATGCCATTTATTGTTATTGAAAAGCCCATAAAAGAGTTATGAATATGGTAAAAAATGTATTTGTTTTTTGTTTTGTTTTTTTTTTCTTATTTTGACCAGCGGCTCCACCATTTTTTTTTTTGGTACCCTTTATAAATTATAATACATAAGGCGGGATTATTATTATTAGTAGTAGTAGTAGTCGTCTGGTCTGTAGTCAATAAATGTTATGAAATGTTAAAAAAACATCTAAAATGTTAATTTAATTAGTACTTTTGTCAGATTAATTTAGTCACTAGATTTCTATGTCTTAACTGCTTCATTTTTTTGCCTCCAAGCAGCACTAAGAACGTTCATGCAGGCCCCTCCCCTTTCCATCTGCTCTATACTGATTTATTTAGTTTTACAGGGAAGCCAGTAAATTGCCTGTCTTTGTGTGTCACCTTTTTCTCATTGGCCCCTGTGGATCCTGGTTATTCTGCTGAGCTGGTGACTGTCTCATTCAGATGTAATCTCAGTGACACACAGCTAACAGAGAAATTAAATTATGAATAACGATGGTTGGAATTGACATGAGCTGCGTTTTTGAGTTCTAACATTGCCAGCAGATTTTTTTTTTTTTTTTTTTAAATAAAACTTATTATCAACCATTACTAAAGGGTTTTTTTCCTTGTGCTGGGTTAGTGTGTTCACCTGAAAACAAATGGGTTGTCAATGGGAAATTTCATTTAACTTCACTCTATGTGCTGTTTTACTCTAATTGTCGTAATAAAATGGTGATATAATTGCCAGACTGATTAATGCACAACGGGCTACGACAGACTATCAGCTAGCAACACTGCATGTGAAATGAACCCTGAAGACTGATGAATTAGCTTCTCTGAAACACAGGGAGAAATGGGGAGTCTTTTAGATTGATTTGCATTCCTTCTTCTTAAGTCGGTTAATGTTTCTCCTAATACTGTAAAATTGTCTCTTCTTGCCAGCACCAGATGCTTAACGTATCTGGAGGAAATTGTTTTTCCTCATGATTTTAAATACTCTAAAACGTAATGCTTTTGTTCTTTCCAGTCCTCTTTTTCACTTTACATTAGTACCTATTATTTCATACCCCGCCACCCACCCACTGCTCTCAGACTCTGAACAATGCTGAGTCCAGACATCAAGCACTCCAGCTTTTCTAATTCTGTTACAGCTGATTATGTCAAGTTCAGTACGGTTGTTTCTGCAGGACATAACTGTCTCAATTTGTGAGTGCAAACAGTTTTGTTTTTTTTCTTTTCCTTTTTCATTCATACAATTTCTCGGTTTTAACGTCATAGTTCACTTGTCGCTGTCCTTCCAGCACTAATAAAATTTCAGTGTGGTTTAAATGGAAGAGTGAGTGGACATCACGTGAAGTGCAACTCTGAAAAGCATCCTCAGTCCCTGACAGTCAGTGTGTGCCTGCTGTGTCAGGCAATTTGATTTCCTCCATTTAGTCTCGTAATCCTACCTTTTATTTATTTATTAACTTGCTAAGTGCTGTGAGTTGCTTCACTATTCGGTATGAATGATGAATGTTCTTTTAGTCCTCGACAGACTAGAACTGATGCCGCATGTAAATAAGCTTCATAAAAATACTGGGACTTACTCTAATGTCTGGAAGGAAGCACTGTTTAATTTATTGTTGTTAGCTTTGAGCTGATCTCTGAAATTATATATCAGTGTAAAAGTTTAATGTTGATTTTCACAGCCTTAATTTTGGATATAAATCTATATAGCAAGCTGCTGTTCCTTATTAGCTTATTATTGCCAGTGAAGTCGGCATTTCTCATGTTTCCTTTTAGCACTACCATGATGTTTACATGTGAGTGAAACGCCCAAGTTGCGCTTAGTACATGCCCATGCTACAGCATTATTTGGCCTCTTCGTGCTGTTGGCTGTCGAATGAAAATGATTGACTGACTGATTTTTTTATGGTGTTGTAAATAGGGGAGGAGTTAGGCCGTAATTTTTCCCAGCAGGCCACATGAGAAACTGTGGCTGTTGTGAAATCCCTCTCTAATAACCTGGATTCACTTTCGCTCAATATTAAAATTAATTATTTGCCTTTTTTAAGCTTATTGGTGCAGTCCCAGTCTTTCATGGGGCGGTTGTAGTGATCTGCATGAGAAACTGTGACTGTTGTGGAGGGCTGCATCAATAACCTGAACTCAATCTGAATAAGAGTCCCAGCAATGTAGAATCACCAGCTGACCATACCCTATTAAATGCATGTATTTGGACTGTGGGAGGAACATTTCATGCAGTATAATAAAATGGCTAA
This sequence comes from Aulonocara stuartgranti, assembly GCF_965226115.1. Taxonomy (NCBI): domain Eukaryota; kingdom Metazoa; phylum Chordata; class Actinopteri; order Cichliformes; family Cichlidae; genus Aulonocara; species Aulonocara stuartgranti. Next base: position 13,528,039 of record NC_138959.1, on the reverse strand, counting down.
CCTTGTGGACCCACCCTAGACATGTTCTTTCCTTTAAATTTTATTTATATATAGTGTTTCTATGGTTTCGTGAAGACAACGCCGAGATAGTTTAGTTACGTTGATGCAGAACTTTTCTAAGCTAATGTCTTTTCTGAAGCCTTGAATAAATCTGGTCAGAACACTATGAGATTACAACTTTTTACATGGAGACCTCATCTTAGTTTAATCACACGTAACTGTTGGCCTTTAAGAGTTAGCAATTTCCATTCCTTCTTTGGTTTAATTGAATCAGAATAAAATGCCAGACAGCATTCTGCTCCAAGAGAGCGAGCCTCATATAAAGCTCATGTGTGGCGAGGGATAAAAGAGACACGTGTGACTGACTTTGGACTGAATGATGATTTTGTAGCTGACAGACAACCAGACTGATCATTAATTTGTCATCAACAGTAGCCCGACTGTGTGTGCAGATGTACCTGTGAAGATTTAATCCACCTTCGAGAAGATCAGTTGAAATGACCTTGCAGTGAAAGTAATACTCGGTGTCAGTTAAAATACATTACACATGCCCTTTGTCTTTGAAAAGTAACAAGGATGTCATGTGTCTGAGAGATAACTTAGACATGACAGGATCTCTCTGTGAGCTTTCAGCTTTGAGCTGGAGCTCAGATAAAGGTCGGCCAAGCATGAAGAACAGCAGCTCCAAGTTGCCCCTTTTTCTTTTTGATCTGTCGGCCGTGCTGGATGACAACAGGATCGGGTAGCAGACATGACTTATTGGGGTTCATTACAAACACCTGAAACTGACTCTCTCGCAGTCACATGCATGCATACGCGCGCACACACGCACACCTGAGTTCCAGGTATTTGCAAACAAAACACCTAACTTTAATTTCCATTGTCTCTGTTAAAGCATGCATGATTATTATTTGTGAAATTCTTTGTTCCTTCAACTTTTTTGAGCTCGCACATTTAAAACCATGCTCGTGTCACTTGACTGACAGTAGCCAGTCTCCTCTCAGATTGTCGTAATCTGATCGTTCCTGTACTGCGAGACGCAGATTACAAACACTACGTCCAAAACATGATCGTTCAGTTGGATCCTTTTAGGCGATTATGAATAATCAGGTGGAGTTACCTGGCAGTGAGGTGTACAGGTTGCTCCTTCCAGTGGTTCTGCCAACTTGGCTATGGATTGAGACAGTCACTCATTATCAGAGCTAATTTTATCCTTTATTAGAGGGGCATACAAGCAGTTCATCGGCCTTTAGAACCTTTTTTATTTTGTAGCTCTTGTAGATTCTGTCTGTAGTTTTGGGGGGGATTTTTCCAGATGAATCAACAAAATTAAGTGGTGTCAGCTGACTGATAGATGGTGTGTAATGTATAGGTCTATCAGGCAGACTGTCTGGAGAAACACTTTAAAGTTGCATGTTTGAATATGTAGGATCCAGTGACTGAAAATCAGATATCTCTGCTTCTGTTGTGTTAATATAACCTTTTTTTCCATCTCTCTTGCAAGCTCCAAATTTGAAGTCTCTAATTTTATGAACATGCATTAAGAAATTAGAGACATTATTATCTTCAGTTTATTAAATCATTGCATTCTTTACAATGGGGTAAAAAGGTTCTTGTGATTTTTAGGGTCAATTCAAAATAGCTTTTTTATAATTATTTTTAGCAGAAAAAAAATGTATACACATGATTTAAAATGACAAGTTCATTAATTCTCTTTCCAGAGTTGCATTTCAAAGCAGCTCCATGAAGTGACCGCTTTTCTCCTCATTAAAATACCCTCTGCTGCATACCCTGCTACTGTCCCTTCCTTTAAACTTTCTTCTCATTGTATGCTGCTTGCAAACAGAACGGTTGGTGGGGCTGCTCTGCTCACAACCACAGCACATGTCCAGGACATCTGCAATCACTGACATTTATACGGAGCCAAAAAGGGAAAAAATACTTTTCATAGTTGTCTCAAACAACTAGCATAACGGCTAGCTTAGCACAAAGTCAACTTAAAACTTAAACCATCAGTACTAAAAGCATGTTTTCACGGTGTAACCTTTATTAAGACTTGTGCCTGATGTACTGAACAATATTAACTTCCATATTCATGGCAGCTGTGGCTCAGGTGGTGCAGCGGGTTGTTTGACAATCGGAAGGTCAGCGAATTGATCCCCAGCTCCTCCGGTCTATGTGTTAAACTATCCTTGAGCAGGATACTGAACCCCGAGTTGCCCCTGATGCATCCATCAGAGAGTGTGCATGTGAATTTGAGCTAAACTGCTTAAGCATTTATTTAAACACTGTATGAATATATGTGTGCTTAGTGTGAATAAGACTTGTAGTAGGAAGTGCTTTGAGTCCATTTACCATTAGCAAAGTGCTAAGTCATGATACTCCTGAACGGAAGGAGTTCATCATTTGGTGATCAACAAGATTCATTTGTTCTGGATAGGATCGCTTGTAAGTCTTAAGTCTTCTTGGTGGATTTTAATTCTCATTAATTTGTACATTACAGCCACAAAAAGACAGAAAAGCATATCACTTTCTTTCTGTATTTTACACATTACAGTAACCTGTGAAATGTAATGGATCAAGAGGCATGTGAACTAATACATCATTGACGTTGTGTCTGTCTAATATGCCCATGTCAGGTGTCTGTGTGAGTGATGGGTACAGTTTGAGATCCTGTGTACTTCCCAGCTGATGGACTTGAGCAGTTCCTTATAAAACACCTGTTCATTTTCAACTTAAATGGGTTCAACCTTGACTTTAATGAATTTTGTGCTTCAGATAGCTGTAGTTGACGCTATCTTCCAGTGAATTAGGAAATTCTGATGCATACCCACTCACACTCTGTTATGCACACTTCCTTTCCCTTGCTGAAACTCTACTCAGCTGTAGCAGCTGCAGCAGGTGTAGGTTTCCCCAGACACCAAATCATACAGTAGTCACTGATCTCCTTCAGACAACCCTCCTGGTTGATCATAGGCCTCACGCTGACAGAAAATACCTACCTATGTATATATGGGCCAAAAGATCAGTGGCATCGAGGGCTTCGCAGACGGTGTTGGCTTCATTTTCTGAAATTTGACATGTACATGTTACTGGATGATGACAGTATCAGTGTCTCACTATTACCTCTTGTTTGGTTTCAGGGAGGGGAGCACTGCTTCTACCACGGGCGAATACGAGGAGTGCCGGGGTCCTGGGCTGCTTTGTCAACCTGCCACGGCCTGCAGTGAGTCCAACGCTGTGGGGCTACATTTCAGATTAAGTCACTACAACAAATGAGAACCCAAGCAATGATTTTAATTGTTTAAAATCAAACCCAATTGCACACACACCAGTATACTGTGCAAAAGTCTTGAGCCACATTTCTTTATATTTGCTTCGAATGAGCCAGACTTTCTATGCCAAATTATGCACGAAACGCCCTGAAAATCAGTGGAAACTAATCTTATTGAGTGATAAATGCAAATTAAAAAAGAGTGAAGCCACGTTAATGACAACGTGTACAACCACTGGAGGTGTGAGCAGGAAAAACGGAACAATTGACGGAAAAAGAGTGGACTTTATACCAGTTTTTAAATTGTGTTGATAGGTCACGTAAAACCAGAGTTATGATATAAATATATGCAATGTTTGGTTTTCTTCCTGAATACGATCGTTGTTCATATTTACTGCAGGAAGAAACGGTAAAAACGGCGTTTTATAAGGAAAACGCTCGAAAGCCTGTGAGCAAAGACAAAACCAAAAAACCCCCACCCTTTCCTATTGGTCGAAAAATGTACCATGTCGACCAATCAAAAAATGGTATGGCAACATGGCATTTATTGTTTAGGAAGGGGGAAATTGTAGGAATGACGGCGTGTTTTGAGATGTGAGAGATTTGCGCAAATCTTGTGTAGTTAGTGTGTAGTGTAGTCAATAGTTTTGTGTGTGTCAGAACAATGAGGCGACTGCTGAATTGGAGTTTGAGTTATGTAGTGTTAACATACTACACAGGTCATGAACAAGATTTTTTTTTTTTTTTTTACATTTTCATTGTAAGTGGGCTAAAGCAGTTAATTAAAAGTAGTCTAACATAAATGTAAATGCTGTAATTTGATTATTTTAATAAACCATGTAACTTGGATGGATTCGATGCTGGCGTGACCACAGTGCACACGTCTGCTGTTGCTCACAGTGGTCCAAGTGTCTGCTCAGGGAGTTTGTGTGTTTGCTCAGACACATGAAAAATTAGAGGGAACATTGTTCTACAGCCATCTATAAAACACGGTAGAGGCTCTGCTGGGGTTTTGGAGGCTTCATCATTTCTGCTTTCATAATTTTAACTAATTATGAAAGCAGAAAAGTGTGATTGGATTTTTATCCACAATGCAATACCACAAATAAAAACATAGATCTACAGTAGAACATTAGCAATTATGGATTTGCTTCCCCAGAGCCTGGAGCTCAACATTATTGAACCAAGATTAAAGACTGAAGGGTCATTTATGTTTAAAATAAAATAAGTCTCACCTTCCTCCGATCCACCTTTCTATTTGTTTTCTGATAAATAGAAACACATTTTAGAAAAGAAGTGGTGAAGCAATTATCATACATGATCGTTTTGTTTTATTTAGGGGGATGTTTTCTGACGGGAACTTCTCTTACGGGATCGAACCTCTTGGCACTGGAGCGGTAAGTAACTTCCGGCGACGCCATGAAAAGATGTGAAAAGACAATGCGTTCATATTTTTTCTTTCACTTTTATTTATATATTTATTTAAGCAGGCCACATGTAATAGACTCTCTTTCAGTAGAGGACTTTGAATCATGTTTGGGAGCTGCTTTGTCAGGTCTCACTTTCTCACAGTATCTCCGCTCTCCATAACTTACCGTCAGTGTTACTCTATCTCTGAGTTTCTGAGTGGAAAGTGTTGAATATACACACAATCCACCACCACGGAAACATTTCCAGTGTCTGAAAAGAAGCAGATTATCTGCTGGAGGCAGGTGAGCGAAGGAAAAGTTGACAAAAAGAAAGTTTGGCCCTTTACAAATATTCAGATTTTGATCTTAAAAGAGTTGCATTTAAAATAAATGGAGATTCAACAGAGTGACTGATGTGAGTGGGATAAAAGTGTTTAGAGAGGAAGAGGCTGAGCCTTTTTTTTTATTTTTTCCATTAAGGCTCAGTGATCGCAGTACAGCTCAATTACATAGACTGGAGAGATGAATCAATAGCCTCTCAGCTCATCTTCAAACTCCCTCACTCTCTCTCTTCCTCTCTCCTCAGCTCTCTCTCAAATGGGTCATTTTCATAAAGTATTTATCCCCAGCTCAAGTGTACCACTGTGTCCAGTGGAGTTGCTGCCATTATGACAGCCCTGTGATTGATTAAATATGCATCAGCACTTTCTACTTTTTTTTTTTTTTCCACACAGAAGCTTTAAGTTCACAATGAGAAGTCCATTCATGTTTCCTATGATTTAAGCATATGTTTGTCTAAACTATATTTAATACTTCAGCAGCATTAAGATCCATTAACTGAATGCTTTCTGCAGTTTCACGTCTGTCGATCAAATCCCAGTACAGGTTTTCAAGGCTTAGATTTCCACTTATTCCAAATCTCTACCGGCTGCTGGTTCACTTTGAATTTATTTTTTTTTTGCTTTTTTTTTTTTTAACATTAAAAATTATGACACATAAATCCCAAGATGAGTGACATATACACATAAGCACAGGTCCTCTGAGTACCTGATTGAAGCTCAATTCCTCCCTGGTCATAAAAGAACATGTTTACTTCTGTGCAGCATCCCATAAACATCTGGGAACTGAGGAGAGCAGTTGCTGGAGTTTTGGAAGAGTAATGAGATCAAATATTTGCCTGACATGGGATTCTAGCTGCTCAGCAGTCTGGGCTGCAGTTAGGCCTTCTACTGAAAAGACATGCTGTTTTAATGGATGCAGTATGTGATTTAGTATTGTCTTGCTGAAATATGCAAGACATTCACTGAAACAGACGCCATTTGGATGGGAGCATATGTTGCTCTAAACCCTATATATACCTTTTTAGGTGTACAAGCTGCCAAATCCATAGGCACTAATGCACTCCTATAGCATCAGGGATGCAGGCTTTTGAACTGAGTACTAATAACAACTAAAGAGGTCCCGCTCCTCTTTAGTCCTGAGGACTGTGTTAATATGCATTTGTGCATTTGTGGATGGCACAATGAACTGTGCTCACAATTATTTCTGGAAGAGTTCCTGAGCCCATGCAGTGATTTCTTTAACTGACTCATATCTGTTTTTAATGCAGTGCTGGTTGAGGGTATGAAGATCACAGGCATCCAGGACTAATTGTGGGGTGGGAAACTTCCCCACAGATTTCTCCAGATTTTTAGAATCATTTAATGATTTAGCATCATTTACTTTTGCACCTTTTGTTTCTACGTCTCCTCTTTTTTTGAGACCAGTTGGCTCTGCAAAGAAGATTCAGGCAGTTTTTCAGCCCTCGATAATATTTTTTTTTCTTTTAAAATAAGGATTTTGCTGATTAGTGAAAAAAGTAAACTAGACAAAACAAGAAAAAGACTGGCTGCTTGTGTGTGGTTCTTTGTTCTTTGTTGGCTTCCCTTGCTGCATTTCAGCTACAGAAAAAAATTGACATTCATTAAATTGTTTCCATCTTCCTCTCCCTCTGTGTTCTTTCCTGTCGCCCTCCAGGAGAAAAATGACCACGTTGTGTTTCGAATGCCTAACACTGACCTTTTTCCACCTCCCTGTCCAGGTAAGTCCTCTCGTTTTTTTTCTCGTACAGTAATTTCCAAATGTCAGTATTCATATAAGCTCTCATTGGTTTAATGATAGAGAAATTCACTATGAGGAGCTGTTAGTGGTGGGGAAAAAGATACATTTAAAAATCTGGATCTTATTTTGATGAAACCCTGACGAGACGCAGTTTGTTACTAAACCTCAAAGGCTGGTGCTATTCCTTGTTTGGAGACGACACTTTTGTCCTTGACAGTTATCTAATGCAGTCAAATGTTCTGTAATGCAAGCCCCTGTTTGGTTCTGCTTCTTCACTCCCTTCACGTTCAGAGTCCTCAGGTTGTCCATCTGTCCTCCACGTCCTTCCTAAACGTCTCATTTGGCTGCGTTCCTTCTCCACCTCGCCCATTTGTCCCTTACTCTTCCTCTCTGGAGTCACCTCCCCGCTCATTCCTGTTCCTCTGTGCCTCTTCACCCCTAACTCTCTCCATTTGTGCTCATGCGCTCCCCTTTTTTCTGCTCTCCCTACCACGGGCTCTGATATTGATTTCTCCTGCAGATCACTGGACTAAAATACATGGTTGCATCCATCACTGGAATGATAACAGCCACTTTTCCCTCTCAGTGGTGTCTGCTTATGTGTTGCAGGATGCTCCATGAACAGCACAGAGGCTAAGATGCAGTCACGCAGGCAAAGCGAAGAGGATGGCGAGCTAAGCGATGAAGTCAACTGGTCTACCGAAGAAAAGCCGATACTCACAGAAGGTCTTCGACGCTCAAGAAGACAAGTCAGTTTTCCTTCAAGCTCTGATTCTTCATCTGCACACACACCTCCAAACACACAGTTGGCCCGCTGGGATCATGTTGGCAGCAGCAATGCTGAGAGAGTCACCAACAGAGAATCATCAGTGAGGAGAAATTAATATTTTACAAATAAGTCAGATGATGATATGACTCATTTTTAATTCTGATTAAAAACAGTCCTAGGAAAAAAAAAGAGAGAGAAATTCTGAGGCAACACCTCTGGAATAAATTTGAACTCTGTTTTGACTTGTAGACTCGTACAAAGAAGTGAAGGTGTGAAGTTGAAGAGATGTCTGTCTGGGCGACAGCCTTTATGGTTCCTCATTAATTTTACCTTCACAGGGTGAATGTTTGGCTTTGCACAGATGTCTGTATGCATCCTTCAGGCTAACTCAGAGCAGACTTAAAAACAACTGTAATAAAATGATTTTTTTGCCTGTAACTTTTCATCTTTCAACATTATCCAAAGTACTACAAATTAAAAAATGACCTTCAGTGGCAGCAAACCCCATTTTTACCTGTGATCAATGGGCTCTTTCATGAGTGCAAAGCTGGTTTCAGTTGAGATAAGTCAGTCTCGTGCTCTCTGGACTAATCACACTATAATAAAGTTAGAATCTAAATGTGATGACAGTTGTTTGCTCAACATGCTGTACTTAGGTCTGAGTATTTAAAAAAACAAAGAAAACCCACCTGAGCACATTTATTTTTCAGAGCCATTTTTTTTCTTTCTATCAAACATCTAAAGCAATCATGCTCACGCTGAAGTCGATCTTTTCAGGCACAAGTAACTAAAATCTGCTCATGAATGAATGATCTCCATGTTGTGTTGCCTTTTCAAGGACACACTCTAGAGTTTCATCAGTGTCAGCATGTGTGCACGCATGCAGTGTGAGTAATAGTTCCACCTGCTGGTTTTGTGATGTGTGTGTGTTGTGGTGTTCTGTCTGTTTATCTTGTATCAAGGTTAAAGTGACAGCACGCTCAAACGTCTGGCTCTGTGGATTTTATTTTGCCCTCTTCCAGGTGAGGCGAGGCCAACGCACCGTCCAGACTGAGACCAAGTACATCGAGCTGATGGTGGTCAACGATTATGAACTGGTATCTGTGAACCCGGCAGCTCCCACAAGTTCTCTTTTGCCTTGTTTGAGTAACAGGAGTGATAATAATTGATTGTGAGTCTTGCAGTAACATGGTCTTCTCTTTTTAGTTTGTGCAGTTACGCCGGTCGACCACGCAGACGAAGATTTTTTCTAAATCGGTGGTGAACATGGCAGATTTGGTGAGGAGTTTATTTTTATATTTTTAATAAGAATAGTTTTAAGCCCTGCAGCAGATAAAACCTTTGATGTTCAGTGCTTAAAGGACAGGCGTAGATGGTATAAATGTAACAAAAAATCTGTAAGTTTTTAAATGTTTTTGAGTTCTTGATGTTTTGATTGTTTTCTCTTTAAGCATGGCTTCCCTCATATTGAATCAGGGGCTCTCAAGCTTTCTTTATGGCTGCTGCCACATTTCAGAGGCTTTTCTGGCAGATGAAACATTTCTGAGTTGGACAGCTGCCGTTTTGTATTTGGGGAAAGTCCTACAAGCCATTTTACTGTGACTTTGTTTTTAAGCCATGTCCATTATTATTTCTTTTTCTCAAATGCAATAGGTTTTCTTTGGACATTGGCTGCTTTTTCACTCTTTTTCATGTATCTGACCTTTTTGAGAGGAATGTTTAACACCCATAAATCATTCAAGCATAAAAAATGGCACCTTAATCAAGGGATGTGTCTACACACATGACAGCTTAGCAAAAAACCAAAGAGGTATCTTAAATGGTGTCTTTAGGCATGTTGTTACTAGCAGTCTGTTGCTAAAGCACATAATTTGTTATAATTTCTTTAGTTTAATCTATTAAAAGTGTCAAAAATATCAGTTTGACAGACATAAAATAGTATTTTTGCACCAACAAGGTGATTCTCAAAGAGCTGCCAACTGAAAAATGGGATTGGCATGGAAAAGTGGAGGGCAAAAGAAGTAGCCACAGTATGTGGAAGTCATGTCTTTAAGAAATGGGATGAATTCAATCTTGTTAATTTGAACCAAAAATATGATCAGTATGTACGGAGGAGGTGGAGAGAGCTACAACAGTGAGTGTCTACAGCCATTTGTAGCTTTTTTTTTTTTTTTTTTTTTACTCTGATTGACAGTGGCCTAAATTCTTAGCATAACAATGATCCCAAACATACTGTCAGTGCAGCAAAAGCATACCTGGATAGAAAAAGCAAACAAAGGAGCACCATCAGTCATGGACTGGCCTCCACAGAGTGGGCCTCAACATTATTTAAGCAATATGGGAATTTTTTTGACAGAATAGAACAAAAAGCAGCCAACATCCAAAGAGGAGCTTTTTTTTTTTTTGTCCTCAATGAGCCTGGTGATATATTTCTGAAGGCTACTTAAAGAAATCACAGGAAAGCTTGACTAGTAGAGTTCAGCCTGTGTTGAAGAGTTAAGATAATCATATTCACTCTCAAACTTTATTTTTACCTTTTATACTATTTTTGCATGTGTATTTGCACATGTTTCAATAAATGGCCCATTTATTTCCCATTTTCCTGTTAAAATATGAAGAAATGAGGGCTGAGCCAAGACTTTTGCAGAGTATTGCACATCAAACAGAAGTGAAAATGTTGCATGTTTAGATTTTAAGTAGGACAAATGGTGCTTATAGTGGAGGATGAATTATTTTGGAGATGTTTATTATGAACGGAGTAAAGCGATGAACCTTTACAGTCAGAAACCTCAGAGCACTCACTGTGAGCCTTTTGTATCATTTATATAAAAACCTTTTTCCTGCTGTGTGTGGAATGGAGCTGATTGCATATGATTATCCTCTAAAACAGCCAATTGAAGAGCAAAAAAAAAATCACTCCATGCTTTTGTCCTCAGCTTGTGAAACCCTTCACTGGCTGGGAACAGTGACGGTTTCTGTGGCAACCAGCTGTTGCCTTCCTTCTTCACCACTGAAGTAGATGGATACAACTGTCTCCATTATATGCAATATTGCACAATTTAAATCATTATTATTCATAAATATGAATTAATATAGCACATTTAAGCGTAACAGATTGCATCCAAAGATTTCAGATGGAATTATCTGGAGGGTTGATCTGGAGTTAACCAGCTCTGACAGGGATTTTTAGGTAGACGGCAAAAGGTTACATTGGAAACGTTGCCAGGATGAGTGAAAGATGGTTTACATGTTACGGTCTAGCTGAAGCATCTTTAACCAGCTGCACTGGGAATATTAGTGATTTGCATATTCCTCCAATATGTATGAATACTGAATGACCTCCTACCTAAACCATGACAAATTTAGCTTTGACAAAAGATTTTATATGGAAATTTAATTTACACAGCTTCATGAAGCTGTCATTAAAAGAATAGACAGAACCATCTAAGACGAGCTATTTTTCTTTGAGACTGAGCTGTTGTACTCTATTATAAAGAAGGAACTAGTCCACAGCCTTATCCCACAGCACCCTCTTCCTTTCAGAGGGGTCTACTGCAACTGTTCACAGAAATTGGGCACTTAAATGATTGATTACATACCAGGTGAGGATGCACAATCACGTGCTGATTATCTCTTTTAGATCTACAAGGAGCAGCTCAACACTCGCATCGTCCTGGTAGCCATGGAAACCTGGTCGTCTGAAAACAGGGTCGCTGTCGGCGATGACCCGTTGCTCACCCTGCGTGACTTCATGAAGTACAGGAAGGAGAGCATCAAGGAGCGCGTTGATGCTGTGCATCTCTTCTCGTGAGTCTTCCTTTTCTTGTCCTCATCCTCCTCCGGCTTGCTCTCCTTCTCTCCTAACAGTCTTGTCTTTGCCACAGTGGGAGGACGTTCATGAGCAGCCGCAGCGAGGCAGCCTACATTGGGGGCATCTGCTCGTTGACTCGGGGTGGAGGGATCAATGAGGTGACATTTGTGCTCTCTACTGTCTACTAAACTTCTAAATATTGATATTTGTGAGGATAATTATTAGCGTGTTTGATTGTGTGTTTCTTCAGTTTGGCAGTGTGGGTCCTATGGCCATCACATTGTCTCAGAGTCTTGGTCAGAACATCGGCATGCTAAGGAACAAAGAGCGAACAGCTGCTGGTAAAACTCAGTGTAGAGCTGAACTAAAGCCTTGCACAGGACTCACATTTGAGATTAGAATACTTTGGCATACAGAGGAGATCATGTTAGACTCAGTGACTGCAAGATAATCAGATCCTGTGGCTTTAAAACGAGCCCAAATCATCATCCCTCCACCACCATAAGAAATCTAATAAACAGCACTCATTTAATTTGCCCACTGAGCTTATTCTTATACATTTATCACTGAGCAAACGCATCATCTCACTGTTTCAGGTATAACAAGCACATCCTCAGTTTCAGCACAGGCTTGTTTTTCTTTTCTCCAGGTGACTGCAGGTGTCCAGATCCGTGGCTGGGCTGTATCATGGAGGATACAGGGTAACAATAAATTAAGCTTTCTGTACATTTAGTAAGAATTCTGAGCAAAAACAGATGTCTTTTGATTTTCAACAGATTTTTCAGTTAATTGATAAATTGCTAAATATTTTCTGTTTCTTGTGTTAATCAGCTACTACCTGCCAAGGAAGTTCTCTCGCTGTAGTATAGATGAGTATCTGCGTTTCCTCCAGCAGGGTGGAGGCAGCTGCCTCTTCAACAAGCCCACAAAGGTGAGAGATAGTCAGTTACTATCAGAGGCTCTTAAGGTCAAGATTAATCTCTTTTGTAGGGATAGAAATATAAGAAAAACTCTCATCTCTTGCTATAGACTGAATGGATTCACATTGTGCCTTTTAGAAATGTGTTTTTACCGTCTGTTTCCCACGTAGCTCCTAGACCCATCAGAGTGTGGCAATGGGTATGTAGAGCTTGGAGAGGAATGCGACTGTGGATCACTGGTGGTGAGCATAAACTAATTAATTCAACGATGGTTTAACTAGTTTTGTCTTTATACTGTGTTAGATTGTAAGTGTAGGTATTAGTTATGAGTTTGGGATGTGAGGACCTAAAAGAAAACACTCTTTCCCTGCAGGAGTGCACCCTGAGTGGAGCCAACTGCTGCAAAAAGTGCACTCTTACCCATAATGCCATGTGCAGCAATGGGCTCTGCTGCAGGGATTGTAAGGTAAGCTGTTTTAATGCATTAAACCATAATTCTTTCCATCCCCAAGATCCCTGTGCTGATACCTTATCTGAGAATATAAGGTTGCATTTCCGTCAGGCTGATTGGAAATGCTACGATGGTGCAAACTGATATAAAATCTTGGTAGAGGTGCAGCCAGTGTTGCTGGTTCATTAACAGAGGACTGTTATTTCCTCCATAACTGAGGCAAAATTAAATATTTAAATGGAGCTCGACTTCTGTGGGGAGGCTGACAGAGCTCACAGCTGTAGACCAGCTTTGGACTTGGAGGAGCTAACTAGATAGCACAGATTGACTGTGTGTCCATCTCATTTTCCGTGCACCATTCCTCCACATGTCTCACATTTGTGTTCTCCTCTGCTGCTGCAGTATGAGCTGAGAGGGGTGACGTGCCGCAGTGCTGTGAATGACTGTGACATTCCTGAGACCTGCACGGGAGACTCGAGCCAGGTGAAAAAGAGCACCCTGCAGAGAAATTCAGAGATCTAACACCCACAGTGACTCTAAAAAGGCAGATGATGTTATTTCTCTTCCAGTGTCCCCATAATGTCCACAAACTGGATGGCTACACGTGTGAAGATGGCCAAGTAAAGTTCAATTACAGTTATATTTAATAGCACATTCTTCCCCCCCTCTCTTATCTGCTCTGCATCTTTAATTCCTCTCTTTTTCCCTGCCAGGGTCGCTGTTATGGAGGTCGCTGCAAGACCAGAGATAGCCAGTGCAAGACTCTGTGGGGCTTCAGTAGGTTTGGATTTGATAATGAGCTTTATTTCTTGATTTATTTTTTTATTGCCCTTTAATAGCTATTCATGCTAACGCTTTTCTTTGGCCATAACCTCTGTGTTTTTACATCTTCTTAATAAGTTAATTGTAACACTCACTGTAATAAATGCGAGTTTGTTCTCTTTTCCCAGACTCAGCTGACAGATTTTGCTATGAAAAGCTGAACTCTGAGGGCACAGAGAGAGGAAACTGTGGTCCACACTCCAGTGGCCAGGGATGGGTGCCGTGCAATAAACAGTCAGTGAATATAACTTTCTGTGTATAACAACAGAACTGTGACCTATAATTAGATTATATGGAATATTTTTAAGCTTTTATTGTTCCGTCTTCTCTCGGTTTCCTGCATCAGGGATGTTCTGTGTGGTTTGCTGCTTTGCACCAATCTGACAGACAGACCGAGATTTGGCGAGCTGCAGGGAAAGGTCACCAGCCTGACCATCCACCATCAGAGCAGATACCTGGACTGCAGGTGAGGCAGCCTGATGAAATTCAAAACCTCGGCATGAAAAAATATCAGCTTCATCTATTTTTTTTTTAAAAATTTTAGTTCTTTGTCCGTAGTGGATGAATGCACTCAGAAAATTAGCCTTTTGGAAAAGATTGCACATGAAGACATTATTATATTAGGTAAGCATGATTTGACATAACTGTCTGACCCACAGGGGTGGTCACGCAGTGCTGGATGATGGCTTGGATCTGGGCTATGTGGAAGATGGGACACCATGTGGGCCGAACATGATGTGTTTGGAGCGTCGCTGCCTCCCCGTTACCACCTTCAACCTCAGCACCTGCCCTGGATCCTCATCCTTGCGTATCTGCTCCCACCACGGGGTGAGTCCACAACCGCCATCTGTCCCACCTCGGAGCTTCCTTTGTTTCAAATTTGGACTTTAGAACGTCATCTCATTTATAAAGCTTTGACTATGTTCGTCCTCTGTGTCCTGCAGACGTGCAGTAACGAGGTGAAGTGTATCTGTGATCCAGACTACACCGGGAAGGACTGCAGTGTGTTTGACCCGATCCCAACCCCCACCTCGCCAGATGGCCCAGAGAAGTACAAAGGTAACCTCACAGAGCAGTTTAGTCCTTTCATCAGACAGACTCCGCACCGCCAGCTCCACTAAAGTAACAGAGCTCATTTGCTTTTTGATCATCTAATCATTTGCAGAAGTCGGTTTCGTATCTGAAGTCCGTATCTGAAGTCCGTATCTTAAGTTCATACCTTTCATGCTGTTTAAAATGATGTGCTTTTTATAATATTTAGTTGTTTAATAATTTATTGAAAAGATGCGACAATTAATTTAAATTTTTTTTTATAAATAATTAGTGCATTTGTTTTCTCTTCAACAACAAACTGCAGCTACAGTGAATCCAGCAGAGCTTAACAACATGTGGTTGCAAAAAAGGAGACAGAACAAAGAAAAAAAATTCAAAATAAAACTTGGAGGAGTAATAATAGACTTATTTAATTTTTTAAAAATAAACAAACAGAAAAATTAAGCTTTGGTTGGAGTTGTACTAGGATTTTCTAAAGTTTCATTTTTGATCTATGAACATGAACTAAAATGTTTTAAAACAGAAAATCAAATACATACACACCTACACCCTTACCCTTTCTGTAATTTATAACCTCTGTGCACTACCAGATTAATTTAAATTAAATCATCAAGATTTAATTGAAGTGCCGACTGTCAACTTTAGCAAACTATTGGATTTACTGTTTGGAAATTGGAGCCATTTTTATGCAGCACCTCATTTTCAAGAGGAGGAAAAAATGTGTAATTGTCCAAATAGTTAAGGACCTGACTGTATGTGGTGCAGAACATGAAGCCTATTTTATTTTCCATATGTACATAATGCGTATATTAACTACCCAAAAAGTGACTTATTGGTTCTCAGCACGCCTATATGCCTCTTCCTTCGCTCCCACAGGTCCCAGTGGTACCAATATCATCATAGGCTCGGTTGCTGGGGCTATTCTGCTGGCGGCGATAATCCTGGGGGGAACTGGTTGGGGATTTAAGTAAGAGCTCTGGCATGCCTCCGTCTGTGTGTGCCTGCCGTGTTCCTTCTGTCAGCTAACGTAGATGCCTGCCTGCAGCTCGCTGCTGAACGCTTCTCTGCTTGCAGCCTGATCCATACTCACCACAAGAGAGCATGTGGGTTTCTTCTTAAAGCGGGTGGATGTGCAGTAGATGGTTCACCATCTGTGGGTATGTCGAGGGATTTGGCACGAATGAAAGCATTTCAGTAGCTTGCTGTTTTGTTTTGTTTTGCTTTGTTTACATAAAATCTTCCCTGAAACTTGCATCATGGCATGAGATGATGATGATTAGAATTTGACTCCTATTTGAAGAAGAGTAACAAAATTAGGGTTGGGCTTGTTGGCTGAGCTTTTTGAGGACAGGAACTTGTTGAGGGCATGTTTTTCTACTTAATACAGTTAATTCAAGAAAAACCCCAGTTTATTAATCAACAGTTAGTTGCTATTCTCCCGGGTAAATTTGTCCAAGATAGTGAAACTGCTGTAAGCTCCCATGTCAGACTGACCTCAGCAATTCAATGGGTGTGTTTGGGTATGCTCAGACCTCTGCAGCCCTCTCCTCCTCTCTGCATGGCACCAACAGCTCACTTTAGTGATGTTAGGAGTGCTTTGCTGCATTGGTGAGGCGCTCTTTGAAGTTTTCTCTGGCATACTGGTGCACATATTAGAATCCCTTATTAGAAAGCACGTCTCTCCATAGTTCAGTGTGCACAGCTGGATTTGACTCCCAATTGTCTTTCTTCTGCCTGCTTTATCCGCTTTGTCTTGTCTCATGCTAGCTTTGCCGTGGCACGCCTGCAGTATGCAGAGGAACGGATGCGCTCGTCATAATCTTTTGCCTTCATCTCATAACTATAGCTTGTATCTACCCGGACAGATCCTGCACCGGCAGGCAGTAGAGTTTACTTTGTTGATAGCAAAAGATGAAGATGTGAGATTTGAAGTAAATGCCAGTTTTTCTGCACTGCGTGGTTTGTTTTTTTATCACACTGCTCCTTGAACACCAAAGTTGATAATATTGCTGTCCCTGTTTATCTTTTTCCTGCATCACTTCCAGAAATATCCGGAAAGGAAGGTACGATCCCACCTTTCAGAGCTGATCCCAAAGCTGGGACATCATTAAACCACTGATGATTATATCACTGTATTGCCATCTGTTTTGTAAGAATCATCTGACCTTTTTCTAAGGACTCTCACTTGTATCTGTTACCTGCTTCTTTATTCTTATTTTTCCTCATTTATGATCCTTTTTTTTATTAATGTGTATTTGTATAGAAACAATGGCATAAAGCAATGCCACATACTACAGTCTTTATATAGCCTGTGCATATTGCAGTACCCATTCATAAAATATACAAACTCCTATTCACTGTGTTATCCTAGTTTGCTTCATTTTTATTTGTGCTGCGTGCCGCTTCAGAGTTGGTTGCCATTCCTAGCATATAGCTTCTGTGTTGATTTGTATCATTTCATTAATAAAAGGTTCACTTTTTATTAATGACGTTTTTTTTAAAAAAAATATTTTGATCTTCTGTCTGCTTTAGTGATTAGTAAACAGAAAATTAATTGGCAGCTGTTTTTAAATTAGTCATTAAAGCAGTTTTTCGAGCAAAGATAAACCTTTGCTGATTGCTTCTCCTCAGTTTTTGCCTCTGTGTCATTTACATTGTAGAAAACTGAAAGGCTCGTCTTTGGCTTTTCAGTTTGGGACTCAATCTTTATCTTCTTCTCCCACCTCTTTATCTTCCTTATCCTCTCCTCTTGTTTTTTTTCTCCACCCCATTCCTCTTCTCTTTCCAGATCTAAGGGAGTTTGAGTCATATCTCTCTGCTGTCCTATCTTCCTTACACTGTGTGCAGTCCACTCTGAGGAGACAAAACAAAGATGTCTTCCATTACTGGCCCTCAGATTTTTCCTGTTTCTTATGTTGGTACTCAAGCCACCTGGAAAAATAAATCAGGAGTATGGAAGCTCTGAGGGCACTCCTACAGACCATAAAGTCTGGCTGTAGCTGTCTGAGTCACTTTTGCTGCCGTCACCTCCTCCTGTTTCATTTTGCCACATCTTTGTTTCTTTTTGTCTGGGACACACACAGAAGCTTTTTTTTTTTCTTTTCTTTTTTTCGCTTCGACAGGTCACAGCAGGTCTTCTGCTGTACTGACTGTTAAAAAGCTTCACCCCTTTAAATGATTTCACAGAAGGTAGGCCATGCACCTCGCTCAGTCTTGACTTGTTTAATGAAGCCTTGTATTAGAGAACAGTTACATATTTAACCTCGTGGAGAGCACAACCACCTCCTCTCAGAAGTGTGACTTTAGCTGTAATAGAAGTGTAAAAATATCAGGCTGCTGACATCTTGTCTGTCTAGATGAGGGTTTTGTTTTGTAGACCTTTACATTCCAGAGTAATAGCCATAATTTCTCCCCTTATGCTTCCTTTCCTAATCCTAAATCAATGCTTCTACATAATAATTGCTAATGTATGAACGTGTAGTTCCAACCTGCGAGGGATGGTGTTGGATGGCCAGCTGCACATGTATGCACCCAATGTTTCATCCCGCTGTATGATCCTGTAATCCGCATACAAACTATACTGTATGCATACATGTATGCTGAACATGGGTCCTGTTTATATATAATGTACTGACCCTTTAGACAGCAGTGACTCACTGCCGCTCTGACTGGAAGCACAAGCCTGAAGAGAGAACAGTCTTACCGCCTGAAACTGCTTGTTTTGGATGATTTAATCAGTGAGAAGAGATGTAAATCTTTGCATCTTAGGGGAAATCTCAGCTTCTCTGAATGCTCAGAAATGTCACTGGCTCTCACTCAGGCTACGGCCGTGTGTTTTATACATGCCAGTATTAGACTTTCATACTGAAAAATGATAACGAGACAACACAGATGTCTCGCAGGATCTCCCTCAAGTCCAGAAATGTACATGAATTATTAATTTGGCTTCTGAAGGTTAGCTGATTATGCTTTGTCTCTAAATGGTTACAGGTTATATACTTCTGACTGAACAGATCCACATAATGAGCAGTATATAAGTGCATTAAAAAATTGAGTATCAGAGCGTGTCGATCAGGTTAAGAGGCTTATACTCCTGTGATTGTCACACAAAGCTGTATTTTATCATTAATAGCATTAAGAGTCGTTGGCACAGGTGCCAGAAGAAATTATCCGAGTTACACTGCCAGCCAACCTACAGGAGCGTTAAAGGAGTGTTGATACGTTGAGTTGAAGTCCATCACACAAAGGGTTCCTGCCTCCTGAAAATAACTTTAATAAATTGTTTTTGTAGACAAGAAAAAGACTTTTAACAGTATATAACGTCACACGTGCTCAATATTTGTCACCACAGGCTTCATTTAAAGGGTTAACATATCTGTTAAAATTACAGTTGGACTCTTTCACCCATAAACGCTGTAGAAACATGAAAAAATCTCTAGGACATGTCTGTCCTTGAGTGTGCTGGAAGCTCAGGTCACACCATGTTTACTGTAGCTGTGATCGCATACTGTAGTTTGACTTATTAAAAGGACTTTGGCACTACTCACTATTAAAAGCCAACATTGTCTAGTTTTAGGTAACCTGGCTCTCAGTGTAAATACTCATATTACTGTATATTAAAACCCATAATAAAACCTACCTGAACTCGAGTGACTCTGTGATCCACTGCATGAGTGTCTGCTGCTATGAATCCAGATATAATTAAACTTTTGTTGCTGATTGTTTGTGTTACATTAGATGAAGTTTACAGCTAAACAATTTTAATACAATGTTACCGACTTGCTTAATATACTGTATTAAACTGTACTGAATCTGGCTTGAAAGTATTTGATAATTTGTAAATATTTGGTTGACCATCTGTGCAACGCTGACTAACTTGCTACTTCAGTTTCATGTTCATAATGACCCGGTTTGTTGTGACAGCTACAATATTACTAGTTTTAAAGTCTAATTACACTGATCAGCCACTTTATTAGGTACTGCTAGCACAGGGTTGGGTCTCTTTTTACCTTCAGGACTGCTTATGCTTAATTCTTTGTGGCATAGATTCAACAAGGTGCAGGAAACATTTATCACAGAGTTTGGTCTATCAACATATTGTCACACAGTTGCTGCACATCTATGATGGGAATCTCCCATTCCACCACATCCCATAGGTGATCTGTTTGACTGAGATCTGGTGACTGTGAAGGCCATTTGAGTACAGTGAACTCATCGTCTTGTTCAAGAAACGTTTGAGATGATTTGAGCTTTGTGACATGATGTGTTAACCATAATCCTAACCCAGATCCGTAGCTACAAGGGAGGATGGATCCACGCTTTTATGTTGTTAATGCCAAATTATGACCCCACTGTCTGAATGTCACAGCAGAAACCCGGATTGTGGGAATCATCAGACTACAATAGTTTTCCAGTCTAGCTTCTGTTGTCCAGTTCTGGTGATCCTGTGTGAATTGTAGCCTCAGTTTCTTGTTCTTAATGACAGGAGTGGCACTATGTTGCACATTCACAGACGCTCTTCTGCATACCTTGGTTGTAACAAGTGGTTATTTATAGTCTTATAGTCAGACTATTCTCTGTAAACTCCAGAAAGTCGTCAGATGTCTGACTCGCCAGCATCCCCTTTGCCCTTCAGTTGCTTCCAGTTTGCATAAATTGACTCCTCATAATCTCCAATACCTTCAAACTCAGCATCAGGAGAGTCTGGGGCCGACCGTGCAACCTCCTCTGGTCCTAGAAAGTCCTGGAAGAACCATCCAGATCGCAATTACATTACAAAGTGCTAAAACATGCAGCCACAAAACTTCTCCCTGAATGTTCAATAAACATCAGATTGATTATACTGGATTATATTGGATAATCAATGTTTATAAGGGATTTCATTCAGCATTTCAGGCAATCTAAGCTCTTATGTGGCCAAAGAATGAGCTGTTTTTGTATGAAGCTCACCTCATCAGACAGACCGAAGTATGTTTCTGCAAATGCCAACATCTTTTTTTGCATTATTGTCTGGTTGTAGTGTTTGAAAGCTTCCTGTTAAGACAAAGATTGGTGGCATGATTATTATAGAGCGATATTCAACTTTATTCTGCAACAAACTTTTCCAATTTTCATCTTACCATCCTGGGGGTAAAGTGGTTGGACTGAAGCCCCCACTGTTGACTGTAGGCTTTATAATATAGCAGGTTCTGCTTCATGACTGGGTCCTCAGGCTCGAACAGGAAGTAGCTGTGCGCACAGGGCACGGCACTGCGTCCATCGTTCACTGTGCAGAGAATACACAGACCACAAACACTCAGAGATTCAACAGCAGAAAGTGTTGAGAAAGAATATTCAGAATCTGTGATGATGCTGAACTTACACTTATAATAGGCATACTGGAGGTAGTGGTAAACAGTGGGCACAAATTTCACTACAAAATAACCCCCAATATTCGGTGTCAGGTTTTCTTCGCACCTCAGTTTGCACCTTAATGTGTCAATGTAGGCATCTGTTGACAAGCAGAAAGAATTCAGATTACATGAAACTAGAAGTGTGCTGAAAAACAGAAGAAACACTGGATCCAGAATCATTTCTGATTCTAAAATCACAGCTTTTACATTTAGATTTATTTTTAAAGAAGATTTTAGTGTCGTTTAGATGCTCATTAGTGAGTATATTGATAATCTGGACATTTTAAAATATGACACACCAACCTGCTATGACTGCATAGAAGTCTCTGTCTGGTAAAAGTTGAGTGATCCCTTCACATTCGGCCTGACACAGGTCATATTCCTGGAAGTAGAGCCACAGAGCTTCCTCCAACTCTTGAACACCGCTGCTGTAGTCGCCCGAACCCACAAGTTTCACTCCTCTCAGAAATGACGTCTGGAAACAAAATTAGAAACCATTATCTGGCAAATTGTAAATAATCCAAGTAAAGAGTCTGTTCACTCTATTACTTATAAAAGAAAGGCCCAATACAGCACCTTCTACATCTCAAGCAGTTCAGTCTCATTGAAGTATTTCATTGTTTTCTGATTTGTATGTGTTAGCCCCAATAACACATGAATGCATAAGTTTGGGAAGCTTTATACAAATTTTGCACCCACTCGTCCTTGCAGATAACTTCAACTTGTGAGGTAGTTTCTTGCAGGATAGCGTGTCAAGATTTCATGTTTGGGTCAGGAGTCTGTGTGAGCCAACACAAAAGCTTTGGCTTGTATTTCTGGGGTTTTTTCCAAGTGGAGTTTGGATCTGCTTTGGGGCATTGAAACTGAAAACATAATGACTTTTCCATCAGGACAGTTTTTGGACTGACTCAATCAATGTAGTAAATACAGTCAGTGTTTAGTAGAACCCATTCTTTGCTTTATCTAAACAATTTCCAAACTGTTTTTGACTTAAGCAGATGTTGCTTTGCAGACTTCATACTCCTTTTTTTTTTCTTTTTTCTTTTTTTTAAGAGATTGCAAGTGAGGCTTTTCCAGACTTTAAGAACAATGGCTGAGCGCTTCTCACCTCGTAGGGTCGTTCTTCGTGGTCAATGAGGTAGCCGCTCAGGTCATACTTGCTCTTGTATTCCTCCATCAACTGCTGCATTTGCTGGTCCTCAGGGTTCCTCTGGAGGAAGGTGTGGGCGCATGGTACCGCCCTCTGCAGGTCATTCAGCTGTGCACACAAATTAGTTTGGATGTTGTGAAATAGCGCACAGAGGTCTGTGGGGTTTTTTGTTTTTGTTTTGTTTTTTCTATCGCACAAACTAAAAATCACCGCAAAAATCGCTGCAGGAGTTAGAATTATTTATTTTTGTCCGACATTTGAAAGTCAACAGAGTGGAATATTTGGAGGTATATTACACATGGCTCCGTTTAAAGTTTTCTGCTCTATTGCGCGTCCAAGTGAAATCAACCTATTATTTTTCTTTAATTTGTCATTAGTCTACACGCAGAATGTATATATTGATCCAAACCAGACGGAAGTATTTAAAAAAAAATAGTAGTTTAACATATTGCAAATACCTCTAGATAAATGGGTGTGGTGAATTTATTGGAGGTTGTCTGACCTGTGAGTGAGCAAAGTGCAGGTATCTGTAGGGAGATCTTCTGCTGAAATCCTCCAGGATCTCTCGGCCGGGAGGAGGCAGCTGGAACGCGGGGAAAAGCGCCCTGCACTTCTTCTGACAGGTCGCCTTCATCATAACGTTCCAGTAGACGCGGAGATCCGGGTATCCAGCAAAAGACTCGTCGTCATGCTTGCTCGAGTTACAGTGGCTCGCGCAGTGTCTCACGCTGTCCTTCAGAAGCCGGTGCAAACGTAGGCTTAATTCCAAGTACTGGATCGATTCCGTCCAGTTTCCCGCTGCGTAATAATCCAGCGCCTTCCCGTACGCAGCGGTGAGGGGCATGAGGTCCTCTCCGGAAAAATGTCGAAAATTGTAGTTTTCATATTGTGCCTTTGTCATTAAAACAAAGGTCACACAAAGCAGTGTTACCAGCGAGTCTACTTTTGCGCATAATGTCACCATGGTGAGGTCACATCGCAGTCCTCCGTCTTCTGTCTTAATGCTTTACCGTTTACTGTGTGGTGGTGGTCTGCTGAACCGCTTAGGGGTCTGTTGGAATTCATGGATTGGGCCTTTCAGCCGCGGCTGTCTCAAGTTTCTCAATGTAGGCCCACAGCTGTCCCTATAGTCGCCGCGTGCGTAAAAGGGATTTCCAGTGCGCCCTCGGCGCCTGCCATACCCAAAAGCGTTCTGCCAAAAAAACAATCCCTTCCAGCATTGGTTATGAAATGATTGTCAATACTGAAACTGTTGTGAATGACTTATTGGCCTATAATCTGTCTAACATGTCTTATACCGATATCAATTCGAGATCATTCCGATCTTTGAAACGATCTTTTTCAAGAGAGCTGGCCAAGAGGGCAGAAGAAATTGCAACAAATACAACATCACAGTTCTAGAAAATAATGTTTGCGAGCCGAAAATACTTAATTATAATGTAGGTACGGATGCGTCATAGATCCTGTTGACTACACAGAAACATCTGAAATCACTTCCATCGATTACTCTGTGTTGTACCAAGGTGACGTTTTCATAAGTCATTCATTTTAGTTCCATTTAATGTTTTCAAATTGAAGTAATATCACGCAATAAGCAGTACATATAATCTATAGAGAGCTCGTTTTCATTTGTACAGATAAATAAAACTTCACTACACGTGACATCTTTTTTGTTTTCAAAACATAAGAGCTATATTGTTGGTGTTTCTTTGAGATTTTTTTGACAACGTAAAGGAAGTGAGCACCAGATGAGTTGGACTGATCCAGAACTTCACGGCATTAATGAAAAGCTGAAACATTTGAGGCTCTCGGGCTACTTTACGGCTCAAAGAGGCGATTCGGTTTTCCCACAGCTGTGTGCAGCGGTGCTGAGGAGTCAAAGCACACTAGAAGAACAGGCGCCGTTAATTTCAAAATAAAAAGCAAACGTTACATTTTTTAGGTATCCAGACGCACTGACAGACTTCAAAGTGGTTATATGCTGAAAAGATGACATTTTGTGCATTAGAGATAATGTTTAAGCAAAGGCCAGAATGAGGAGATTTGGAACAATTTTCAAAGCCTGTGTTTGGTTAAATTATAAACCAATGTGAGGAAAACATTCAGTGGGAAGCGATTGGAGTGATTTGTATTTCAAAAAGCACGTGATGACCGGGGACTTGTGTACTGTTATGTTTATCATTACTGTTTTTTTACTTTGTGGTTTCCCCAGTAAAACGCAGTTACCGCTATATCTTATTTTGAAGGAGTTCATGTTTTTTTTCTTTTCTTTTCTTATTGTGGTAAGTTTGACGGAGGGGCTTGCCTCTCCCAGCTCCCACATTCCTTCCACCATGGTAAGAAAAAAAGTTTGTACAGCGAGCTGGAGGTTGTCCACGTTTACAGCATTCAGACACCGCTGCCCAGCTCCACATCTGCAGCCCGGCCCCTCTGCGCTGTGAAGAGCGCACTCCAACGCAGGGCTTAAACTGATTTATGTTTTTAATTTTTTGGCGTTTTTATTTGAAATCCATTTTAAGTTATTCTGCAAACAATGTTTTCCTTTTGCATTGCCCTTTTCCTTCTCATCTCCGGCTCTTTCGTGGAGTGTAACCCCAGTCCTGTGCTTGGAGATGTAGTCGTGGACAGATACTTCATCCCCAAAGACTGCGCCAGAGAAGTGAAAAGCGGAGATTACGTCCGCTATCACTATAACGCAACATTTATCGACGGAAAAACTTTTGATTCGAGGTGAGTCGGTCCACATTACGCTATAATTTACGTTTTTACTTCATTGTCGGCTGCAGAGGCCCTAAAAAAAATCCCCAAAATGCAAAGGCTGGCTGTAGCAGCAAAATGACATTTAGAAATGTCAAAAATACCGAGATAATGATTTACAAGTTCAAGCAAGTTTGCAGATTCCGTTAATGAGGCTCTACATGCACATTCAGCAGAGGCAGCCCTCTCTTGACCCACTTGTGACGTTCCTTTGTTTCCTTCACAGCCATCAGAAAGGAGCAGCTAAAGTCGGCCTGATCGGGGAGGGTCGGCTCATTGCGGGGATGGACAAAGGTCTGCAGGGCATGTGTGTGAATGAGCGCAGGAAAATCACCGTCCCGCCACAGCTGGCCTATGGAAACACCGGGGCAGGTGAGTGCAGAGGTCATGTGTGAACATTATTAGGCACTAATTTGCAAAGGACGTTTTTATCAATAGATTATTGATACCCATTGTAGACTTGTACAGCGCAAAAATGCCCCAACTCAACTCAACTCAATGCAACCCACAGCAGACGGGGGTAGACACATACAATAATTTGGACTGCAATATGGCTGTGGGATGATTAAAGAGTTTGCAGCTGTGAATCTAGAGAAAACAATGTACTGCATAGATGATAATGATTTGGGCTTGTTTAGTTAGATCTTTTTAAAATGTTTTTATAGCACACAAGAGAGTTTCCACTCTAACCAACAGCTCATATCCAGGATTTCAACTTGGCTCCGTAGCAGCTACTTTGTGGCTCTTCTGTTTTAGAGTGTGCATAAATAGCCTATAGTTTTCCTGGCTACCCTAGGTGGGCTGTTTGCATTTCAGATGTCATGCGTATGTGATTCAAATCTACAAACAAACTTGTGTAATCACGTTTTCACAAACTGACAGTTGTCCAGCATAGAAATGCTTTCTGGTTTCTGTAGACAGGCCTGTTGCTTCTTTAGCAGGCTTACTAACTTTCCCCCCTTAAAGACACTATTTGGCAACCCATTGTACCATTATATAGTTTCTGTGTTTATTTGTTTTGTTTTTTTAAGGGTGGTTGCATAGGCAGAGACCACTCTCACTAACATTTTGAACTAGGGCCAGGAGAGGGTTATTCCTAGTAGGCTTTCAAGGGGTAAAGAGTTAAGGTGGCTTCACTGTTCTGTGGTGGTTCGGCTGCAAAAGGCCCTAAAAAATAATAAAATAAAATAAAAAATGCAAAGGCTTGCTGTAGCAGCAAAATGACATTTAGAAAAGTCAAAAATAACAGCTTGGGGGTCATACAACACTTGATAATAATAATATCATCATTAAGTGTTGAAATGCAAACTTAATGGCACTCAAAATGTATCTAAACAAGAGTTATTCTTCTGTATTTGTAGTCGTTAACGTACCGGAAACTAAATTACCAACATCCCATTTCAACTGTAATGTATCACTTACGGAAATGCATGTAAAATCAATGCTTGTGTGGATTTTGGAGCACAGTGTGAAAGCCTTAGTGACCATAAGTTATTTGTTTGTTTTGCTTCCACCCATATCTGTCGGCAGCTTCCACCTAACTGTCATCCAACCTTATTTTCAGGTGACGTTGTTCCTCCAGACGCCACCCTCGTGTTTGACATCCACCTGCTCGATCTGTGGAACACGGCCGACCTGGTTGTAACCACAACCATCACCACTCCGAAAGACTGCAAGCGCTCCGTGATGCGTACTGACTTTGTGCGTTACCATTTCAACGGCACTCTGCTCGTCGGCACAGTCTTTGACTCCAGGTGAATTCTGACTTTGGTGACCGTTTTCTGAAGAAGATAAGATGTTTATTGACTCTTTCTTCAAACCAGCATGAGTTGAATGGGACCAATATTTTTAGGCAATTTTATCCCTAAGTCTAAGTCATCAAATCTTTAATCCAAATCACAGCTCTAATTTGTCTGTGCTGTGTCATCCAGGTATGTTGTCTGTGTGAAGTTGTGTGTTTGACTTTGCGCTTGTATGAGCCCCACGCAGCTACACCAGGAAACAGACACACAACTCCCTAGTAGGTGAGGGTTGGATGATCAAGGGCATGGATGAGGGCCTGCTGGGCATGTGTGTGGGAGAGATCAGAAAAATCGTCATCCCGCCGTTCAAAGCCTACGGAGAAAAGGGATCAGGTGAGGAACTCCGAATTTCATAAAGAGATTGAAATGTTGATTCAAGAAGGGACCGATTGTGGCTGATCAATGTATTTGTGAAGGGAAATCATTTTTACAAACAGAATAAGTCAAATAATTGAGACGGTAACATTAAAGCCGAGGTAGGCAACGTGATTTTGATGCTTAAGGATGCTGCAAAATACTCTGTGAAACCAGAAGTTAAACGTTTTTTGTGGTGTATCACAAACCTTTTTATTCTTTGCAGTTTTGAATAAATCAAAGATGAATAAAAATGAAACTCTTCTTTATATCCAACCACTTGCATGTTGCAACTAGTAGATGTGACATCCAAAATTCTCCACTTTTCTGTCTGCCAGGTAACGAGATTCCCCCTCAGGCGACTCTGGTGTTCGACGTCCTGCTGGTGGACATCCACAACCCGAAGGATAACATCACTGTTGAGAACCAGGTGGTGCCGGAGTCATGCACTCGCAGGTCCGTGGTCGGAGATTACATTCGGTACCACTATAACGGCACCTTCCTGAATGGAGTCACCTTTGATACCAGGTCAGCTCATGCTCTGCTGATTTGGCTGCAGCTTAATTTTCATTTTATATGTGAAATAATACTGCTGTCGCATCACTGCCAATACAGCTTAAGGTTTAAACATAAACTTTCATTTTTGGCCTTTTTATTGTCCCCAGCTACCAGAGGAACAGCACTTACAACACCTACATTGGGATGGGGTACGTAATAATGGGGATGGATCAGGGCCTGCTGGGACTCTGCATTGGGGAGAAGAGGAAGATCACTATTCCTCCACATCTGGCTTATGGAGAGAACGGAGCAGGTGAGTCAGTGTAAAGTTTCCAAGCGTCAGGGAAGTTCTCTCCTCCAGAAAATAAAACCAACTCAAACTGACAGAAATCTTATTATGTCTTAAGGGTGTCAATGCAGTGCATAATAAAAATGTAAAATGGCAGTGTTAAGCTACTACATAATACCTAATAAATCCTATCCTGGCTTATGTATAGATTATAGTACGACACAAAAACTAGACACCAATAACAAATCACATCATTGGCTCATGGACGGTCATAGTTGATGTGCGTTTTTCGTTAAATGAAACCTCTCTATGGTCTCACCAGGTGATGTGATCCCTCCTTCTGCTGTGCTCGTCTTTGACATCCACGTCATCGACTTCCACAACCCCAACGACACGGTGGCTGTCCAGGTCATCCACAGACCCGAAGTGTGTAACGAGACCACAGAAGTGAACGACCTCGTCCGCTACCACTACAACTGCTCCCTCATGGACGGGACGCTGCTCTTTTCCTCGTGGGTCACACAAATACGCACATCCTCATCTCTTTTAACAGCGATTCAAATTTTAGATCAGCATAAGTCATCTTTTTGTTTTGTCTCCTAACTGGCCTTGTACTCAGACACAACTATGGCAGCCTTCAGGACGTCGTCCTGGGCTCAGACAAAGTGATCGACGGGCTGGATCAGGGCCTGCAGGGCATGTGTGTGGGAGAGAGGAGGGTGATAACGGTGCCACCTCACCTTGGCCATGGGGAAAGGGGAGGTGAGATTTCTGCTGTATGACTGATGCTTGTTTATGGCCATAGCACCAGTAAAAGTTGCCATCTTACAGATGTTGACAGTTGTGTTTTTAACTTTCTGCCAGCTGCTGGTGTGCCGAGCAGCGCCGTGTTGGTCTTTGACATAGAGCTGCTGAGCTTTGAGAAGGGCGTGCCGCCTGGTTACCTGTTTGTGTGGCTGGAGGACACTCCTACAGACCTGTTTGAAGCCTTGGACATAAACAAGAATGCAGAGGTGCCACAGGAGGAGGTACGTAGACAACTGTCATTTCACATAGTAGGATTTTAAAAAAGGCAGTGAGGAAAAGCAACATCAGTAGTCCAAGTAACCGTTGGATTTTTTAAAATATGTCTACTGACATCATGTCTGAGTTCCTCCTTTATAATCACATTATTATTTAACATTAGTTTAATTCATGCTTGTCAACTCTGTTCTGTTTTTTTTAGTCTGCAGGCTCACTGAACACGATATGATTTATGAAGTATTTACTGAATTTTCTTTACGCAAACTACAGTGTTGTGAAAAAGTATTCGACCCTCTTATTGATTTCTTAGTCTTTTGCATAGTTCTCACACTAACATATTTGAGATCTATCAAACAAATTTTAGCATTAGACAAAGACGCTGCAAGTAAATAGAAAATGCCGTTTTTAAAAGTTGAACTTATTTCTTAAGGGGGAAAATGTCCACATCTACCTGATCCTAGTGAAAAAGCAATTTCCTAAACCTAATAACTTTTTTCCGCCCCCGACTGCACGGACTGGCACACCTCTGTATATGGCAAGATGCAAGCAAGCCAGTTTAGCCTGCACTTACTAGGCTGTATAAGCCTGCATTTGTTTCCCACACTATACAATTAGTTACTGTTAATGTTTTATGTATCAAAATACTGATTCTTGTACTTTGTAAGATTTTTTTTTTCTTGTGAAATCGTGATTTTTCTTAACGATAAACGACGACTCACGGAAACGTACCCAACTTACTTTACTGCCATCTGGAGGTGAGACTAAGAACAACGCTGATTTTTTTTTTAAATTGTAATTTTAAATAATTATTATTCATGTTCGATATTGTTTTCACATAGTGAAACAAGGGTTTTTCTTTGGCGTTAGAACAGGCGAGTGAACGGTGATCACTGACTAATTTGTGACTGATGGTTCTCGATCTCTGTAACTTTAGTTTGCGGAGTTCATCAAGCTGCAGGTGGCAGAGGGCAAAGGTCGCATAAAGCCCGGGCTGACCATGGAGCAGGTCGTCACCGACATGTTCCAAAACCAGGACCGAAATAAAGACGGCGTGATCACAGCCAACGAGCTAAAACTTAAAGTGGATGAGGACAAAGAGTGGGAACAGGCAAGGCACGAGGAGTTGTGATGAGGACAAAAGTGTTTGGTTCTCTCTCAGGGATAAACCTCCAACACAGTACAAAAAAAACCGCAACAACCAACAAACAGGCAACAAGAGACTTTTTCCCCCACATGGAGTCATGGTTTAGTGGTTTCAAGTTTTGAAATGACAAAGCGCAGAAGATCTTTTTCACTATCATTTTTTGTGTGTGTTACAAATGTCTGTTTGATTGCTGTAAACAAACAAGCACCTTTATTTGTCCCTGAACACCACATTCATTAAAATGTTTGTAGAAAAACCATTTCCTTTTTTCTTACAATCTGTTGTTTCTTTCCTCACTGTGAGCTCGCATCTCTGCTTTCTGCACCAGATAATAGATGTAACCTTAATGGGAATCTTTGAAACAGACAAGAAAACAGTAAAAACATTGTTTGAAAAGCACCAGCATACGTGTTAAGACTAAAATGCACCGATTTAGTTTCAATTTCTTGCAAACTATTGTTAACAATTTAAAAATATATATTAATAAAGGAGTTATTAGACACCTAATAGAAAGAAATGCTACAGCAGGACTGATTCACAACATAAAACTGCATTTGTTGTTATTATTAGACTTACAGGGTCTTATTATTGCTTTATGATAGTTAATAAGCATAGAAAATCAAGAGGAAATCCGTTTTGTCTTTGGATTTAAGAAAAAGAATATACAGTACATTTAAATATAAACGCTTGCTAGTCCATGTACATCTTCTTATCTTTGAGCACGATATGTTTGAGAAAGCTCAACAAGCTTACTGCATTTAACATACAGCAACAACCCGCTGTGAAGTACTGCCATAACATAGCAGGATTAATGTGTCTGTGTCCACTGTCACAGACCCAAAATGTTTAAAACACAGAGGTAAAAGGCTGTTCGCTGCACTGTCATAGCGGCATGCTATGAAGAAACTCATGTGCACAGTATGTTTAGACTTGAACTTCAAGTACTCACAGCGTACACAAAGGTAACACGCAGTACACATAAAACACAGCTTCTTCCTAAAAAAACAAATAAATCACAGGGTAATTATTAGGATTGAAAAACAGGCTGCCTGGACTTATTTTGTAACTTTAGATGTAAAATTTAAAAAAAAAAATTCTTATCTTTCAGGAATCATTTGAATTTTCTATATCCCAATTTTCTGTATCCCAACATGACTGAGGAATTGCGGTAATGTGAAGTGCTGTCTGTGTTCAGACCAAATATCCCAGTGTAATCTGTCTTCTCGTCTTTCTGGCACAGTCTGAATTTTGTCTCTAGCACAAATGGTTACAAAGTTAGTCATTTAAAGAACACTTGTAAAATGGGCTGGCAGGCTAATGGTTCAGACTGATTTTTCTTTTTGTTGTTGTTTTTACCCGCAGGGCAGCCTGCAAATAAAAACAGGATGTGCTGATAAAGCGGATCGTTTGGATCCTGTGGGTTATGGAGTTAGCACCTCAGTGGATTGGGATCTTGGGTGTTTGTAGGCTTGGTTCTTGAGTGGAGTGTTTAGTGGAGTGCATAGTCCTGCTCTGAGAATGCGGAGTCCTGTGTTATCAACTTCACCTGTCTGTGGTTTTAATGTTCTGGCAGCTCGGTGAGTTAAGCTGAGGTAACACGTGGCCAGTTAGATGCAACACTAGAAAACAGTTTGAATCGGAGCCCAGCCCGTGCCTGTGAAACCAGAACGGTACGTTTTTAAACATCTGCACCGCGTTACAGTGAACACGGGTCCAGAGAGTGATTTGATGTTCAAATATTCAGTCATGAGGTCAGTGAGGCTGTGAGATTGTCCAGCATGCGACAGGGTGAATGCAGTAAATGAGGTAATCCGTGCATTTTTCAGTCCGGATCCTTTTGTGCGTCTTACTTGTTGTCTCTCGACGAGGTAATGTACCTGAGGATGGCGTTTGGAACGTCCATCGTCTCGTCCTTCACCAGGACGATGTCGAAAGAGTTGATGTAAGACTCCTTCCTCTCCTCCACCTGAAACACCAAACAGACAAGTGAGCTTTTAAAACTGATCCGTGTCGAAGTAACAAATCCCAGGACAGCACTACACCGGTCTGACCTGGTCGTTGAGGAAGCCAACGGTGAGGACGTTCTGGGGCTCAGAGACCCCGTCGGCCATGGTCAGATCTCCCAGTGAGTCTCCTAGCAGCAGCACGTTGGGTCGACCCCGCAGCTCTCTGAGGCCGGCTGCATGTGACAGAGCGCCTTCTCGCTTGTTAAAGGTGTGAATCAGTTGACCTTTAAAGGCTTGCAGCACCCCCTTAATAGCAAGAAATGCTGCGTTACAATAAGGTAAGTAAGCTATCACACATCTATTCAAAAGACCAATACAACAAAGATGCATGACAGCTCATGACAACAGTTACAGAGGAAGGCTGGGAAATGAATAACTTGACCAGCAAGATAGACGACCACCTTGCAAGTGTGAATTTGGACTTTTATAAAGGTATGAAATGTGCTAAAAATGCAAAACAAGAGAATTCAAGACACTTCTTCTTCTTCACTTCCTCCCACCATCGACTCACTTCAGTTTGCTTACCGGACTAATCGTTCCACAGACGATGCCATATCTCACCTGCTCCACACATCCCTGAGTCACCTGGACACTGGCAGAGGGAATTATGTTAGGATGCTGTTCGTGGACTACAGTTCAGCATTCAACACAATAATTCCCTCTAAGCTTTTCACCAAGTTGACGGATCTAGGACTTAGCTCATCACTGTGTCAGTGGATCCTCAACTTCCTCACAGACAGACCCCAATCAGTGAGGGTAGGAAAACAAGTCTCCCCCTCCATCTCACTCAGCACTGGAGTGCCTCAGGGCTGTGTTTTAAGCCCCCTGCTGTACTCACTGTACACTTATGACTGTGTAGCCACATCCGACACCACCTCCATTGTCAAGTTTGCTGACGACACTGCTGTTGTGGGCCTGATCTCCGACAACATCGAGACTGCCTACCTGGAGGAGATTAGGAACCTGGAGACCTGGTGCCAGGAGAATAACCTCCTCCTAAACATCAGCAAGACTAAGGAGCTGATCGTGGACTTCACTACAAAGCAGGCGAGGAATTACAAACCCCTCATCATCAGTGGCACGCCAGTGGAGAGAGTGGACAGTTTCCGATACCTGGGTGTCCACATCACTCAGGACCTGTCATGGTCCTGTCACATCAACACCCTGGTTAAGAAAGCCCGTCAGCGTCTCTTCTTCCTCAGAAGACTTAGAGACTTCCATCTGCCACTAAAGGTGCTCAAGAACTTCTACTCCTGCACCATCGAGAGCGTCCTGACGTCAAACATCTGCACCTGGTTTGGGAACAGCACCAAGCAGGACAGACGAGATCTGCAAAGGGTGGTGCGCTCGGCAGAACGCATCATTCAATCAGAGCTCCCTGACCTGCTGTCCATCTACACCAAGCGGTGCAAGTCCAAAGCTAGGAAGATTATGATGGACCTCTCCCATCCCAACAATGGACTCTTCTCACTGTTGAGGTCTGGGAAGCGCTTCCGCTCCCTTAAGGCCAAAACAGAGAGAATGAGGAGGAGCTTCTTCCCCCAGGCTATTCGGGCCCTGAACCAGGTGTAGGACTGGACTCTCCCAAACACGTCACTATAAGACTGGACTCTCACACACGTCACCACACGCACCACCACACATTTCCTATAATCCTATAATTCCTATAATTTATAATCCTTATCTTTATAATCTCTTCTGCTATTTGCACATTCTTTACTGTAAATTCCTAAGTTAATTTGTAAATTTTTGTAGTAAATTGTAAATATTGTAAAACTTTTCTTCTGTCATTTAATGGTCGGGCATTGTACAGCTACAAGCATTTCACCCCCATGTCATACTGTGTATGGTTGTGTGTGTGTGACAAATAAAATTTGAATTTGAATTATAGTAAATTATTGTACAACTGTAGTTTGCTTAATTGCACAGCACTGGCTGGATCCAACTTCAGCAAGCATTTAGCAAAAAGCAGAGCGAAACTTGAACATGAATGTACTGACTACACGTAACAGTTGAGAAATATGACACGTTTTTCAGTAAAAAGTAAGAAACACAGAAAGGATCCTTTCTAAAAAGCTGTAACAGTTTCTTTCTTTGTAAGGAAAATTTGTACAAAAAACAAAACAAAAACTGAAAATTCCTTTCAAAAAACTACGTGGCAGGTGGTTCAACTAACCAGGTGTGTATTGTCACACCTCTCAAACGTATCCAACTGCAAACTTACTTGCCAGTAATTCCTCGTGCGATGCTGGTTCGTCTAAACTGACTGGTTTGGCTAGAAGCTTAAAGCTTTTAAACCTGGCAAAATGATTCTTTTTTTTAAGCTTGTGATCCAAGCTTTTACATCCATTGTACTGAACCAGTCAATCAAACTACATGCAGTTCAAGGTGTTTCACAGACGACTGACAAACTGATGATGAGACTTTACAAGATGTGACAGAAGTCAGCTAACGTGCAAAAATAAGCAATTATAAGAGCATAGATTTAAGAAAATATTAATAATAAATCTTATATTTCCTGCATGCCTATTAATGCATGATGATTAATGTTTATTAGAGAAGTTAAAAGGAAAACAATGTGCGTGAAAAGCTTTTGTTAAATATAAAGACAAGTTTGTTCTTCTCAGTTAGCCGCGAATCATGTTTTGTGTTTAAAAACAAAACAAAAAAACATGGACTTGTGCACTAATATGTATGTAATATATTAGTAATTATATGACGTAAAATTACAAATGTATACAGTCATGTCCATCACATGACACGTGTGTGAGGCTGAGTGTGGTTAAACTCACAGTGTGGTCAAAGTCCATGTAGTTGGAGATGATGTGGACATTTGGATGGAAGACGTGGTTCTGTCGAATCACCTCCTCCAAGACATCACCGACCCCGGCGGAGAGGATCAGCAGAGGGACCTGGTGCTCAGCCAGATGGTCAAAAAATACTTTGTACCCTTCCCTTAAGACAGAAACACACCAAACATGACTAAATTAGACCATGAAACATGAAGAAACACCACAGAGGTTAAATAGAAATGTTTCATATAATCTTTACAGTGTTAAACATTGCTTTTGAAAGTATCTGAAACCCAAACACAGCTGATGTTACTGGTTCCCACCTCATTTTTAATAAGTAGTTTCGCCTCTAAATGAATGTTTTCATTGCAGAGCAGCTGTAATGTATTAGCTTTGTTGTGACAGTGTAATAAATTGATTTGTATAGACATCACCTGCCTCGAAGAATATTTTAAATGACAAAAAGCTTCATAACTGTAAACAGAGCTGTAACTGTAAACACATTCTTCTCTGTATAAATCAGTTCTGTGTAATTTGAGCTGTGCGTACCTGAGCATGGCACTGGATTCCTTCACAGCCCGGGCCAGCATGTCTTTTCTGATCTTCTGCTGAATCAGCAGCTCGTGGACTTTTGTCCACCTTTAGAGAGCAGAATAAATACAAGATATCAACCATTTAACAACATACATCAGTGTGTATATAAATTACAATTCACTGTATATTATTCAGTATGCTCTGAGGAGGCACTGGAATCAAATGAGTTAATATCTGACACATTTATTTCTTACCACTCAACCATGAGAGGAAGTTTCTCCTCAGCACTCCGGCTAGCATCGATCTCTATGGGATAATAAGTGTTTAACAGCTCCCTCATCTACACAGAACAACAACAGAACACTCATTAATATTATATCCAATCCACATGGCAACAAACATAGTTAAAGTTAACACATTAACCCATGTGTTTGTAAAGCTCTTACCTTTTTAGTGCAGTCTTCATTAATCAGCAGCCTGTTATCCAAGATGTCTAAAAAGAAGACACAAACAAAAACCACACAGGTAAAACTTGCATTATCCATCCAGTAATTTGTATATACATACTGGAATACATCATGGGAACACTTTCAGTGTCTTTGTGCTCACTGTGAGTGGTGGGAACTCTCTTGCTGTTGTGAGCGAATCTGGTCAGTGTCATGTCAAAGTCTGAGATTACCTGTGAAAACAGCAGACACATAAATGCACAGTTACAGTAGCTCCATGTGCTTTTAGGGAATCACTGTAATTCTACCTCTGTACACCATCATACAGGATTTTAAAATCAAACAATTAAGATGTGATTGAAGTGCAGACCTTCAGCTTTTAGGTATTACATTAAGTGTTTAGGATTTACAGCCATTCTTAGACATAATTCCCCATTTTCAGTAATTGGACAATTGGCAGGTAAGCAGCTTCATGGTGAGACCTGTTCCCTTATTATTAAAGGATCTCGAGTTGATTCCAAGTGTTGAACCAAAATAAACCTATGAGTGGAATCGCAAAAACTTTAGAGGTCTACAATCTGGTACGTTCACTTTTTAAGAAAAACTTCATAACATCTCACTAAGTCAAGAACACCTACAGCATAGTGCAAAAGTCTATGATTTTAGCAGTGAAGGCTTTTCGATCCTGTAAGACTCTTGTAGTGAGTTTGCAATCTTCACATAAGAAATCAAAACTCTTCAAATGAGCATTTACAAACGAGTGTTTGTGTGTATAACCTGCACTCAGCGCACTTACCTGCAGGTTTCCTGCACCTGCTCGCTGCATGCAGTGGATCGTTTCCTCCACTCTGCTGCGTTCCCTCATCAGCACCGAGCACTTGGCCAGCTCCGGGATCTGAACAGAAAAGATTCTGGACTTACAATTTACACTCACTATAAATTAAGCTTCTTTTATTTTGCAATGCGGACCCATTTCTACACTGAGGCATTACTCTTTAGTTCAGTGAAAAGCCAACACCCACACACAGGAGGTTATTTATGATAAAAAACAAACAAAAGAAAGAAAACTATTTATTTTGCTCCGTATAATTTCAGCCATCACATGGTAATTTTCAGAGGAGCTTCCTCACCTCAGTTTTCGTCAGCTGGTGCCAAATTGCCAGAACGGTCCGCACTGGCGTATAGATCCAGGGAACGTGATATATCTGCAAGCAGAGCCATAAGAGGTTACTTTTACCTAAAACACCTAGTGAGTTACTTTGTTTATGGTTTTGGATAAGATAAAGTGTTTAATTTCTGGAGAAGTCAATCAGTTTATAGTGTACCCAGCGTAGTGGTAAGACTATACGTCTTTGGAGTGGGAGTTGCAAGTTTGATTCCTGCCTGGGGATGTCTGCATCCAGTAAGACACCACAGACATGAGTGAGAGAGATAAATATGAAAGATATTGAAGAGGTAAAACACACATGCTATGGCAAGGGGGAGCCAGGATGACAGATATCATCACCCACTGATGAGAGAAAACTCTACAATTTTCAAAAGTTTTTTTTTAGGCCCAACTTCATAGATAGTATATAAGATACAACAACTTCAAGCCAATAGGATCGCTTCACTCCACCAGGATATACAAAGTGTTGTTCGGAGAGGTGTAGTAGTATGATAACGAAGAGTTACAAGTATCTGGGGATCCCACAGACGAAAGCTGCAACCACTAAGTACCTGCAGAGGGTCATCAGGTATGCTGCTAGGATAATGAGCTGGCCAAAGGAGGAGAGTAGAAGCCAGTGAAATCATGACCCAGAAGGTCCTGACCATCCATGCATGGTATCACCCCAAGTTGAGCACAGTGGACGGTGTATATATCTCAGACAATTAAGAGTAATGAAACAGGTCATTTGTTCCATGGGAGTAGCCTTGCAAGGTTAAGTTGTTTTGACCACATGGTACCCCTTTCGATATTTTATACTTGATGTGAATTAAGCATGCCCTCAGATTTAAACAAACAAACAAACAAACAAACAAACAAATATGCTGAAAGTCAGTCCAAGGCAAAGTGTTTGATATGTGAAGCGAAAATTTCACAGCAGTTTAAACTTTGGACCATACTACCTTTAGACAACACCGAGATGATGGAGGAGGAAATGTGAGGTGGAAACACCCCTTTGTTCTTAGTCATGCTTCCCACCATCATAGCGCTATTTACTAAACATTGTATTGGAAAGTTGTCATTCGGGCTTATTCATAACAAGCGAACAGTGGCTGCAAGCTGATTTAACCGAGCAGCCCTCAGTTTTAGTAGTCGATAAAACTCCTGTTTTCCTTTCAAGCAGCTCATACACCTTATGTACCTATTTTCTTTCAAAATAAAAGCATAAATTGGGTCTAAATATTGGTTTCCAAACTGCACTTCAGACTGTGGTTACAGCCCATAACCAGCCTGCTGACAATGCCGTACAAATATGAGCTGCATCTGAATGAATAGACTTCTTTTATGCTGCCAGCAAAAACAGGTTATCATAACACAACCGGTTAAACTTTAACAGCCGATTCAGCGACTACCGACGCGATTACGTAACCGCTGACAGTTACAACTTACCATCTTCTCACGGAGAGCTCAGGCGTCAGCGACGTTTTATCGACTATTCAGAGGGACCGTTAAGAGCACATTGTGTTAAAAACGTCTGAATATCTATGTGAAAATATTTCAAAATCAAATTATATGCAGTTTACACTCCGCTGCTGCTTTCAATTGTTTACATTTCTGCTTGTCACAGACATAGAGCTCCCCCGCGTCTACGCCACACTAACCATGGTTCCGACATGCATTTGTTCCTACTTGATGGTGAGGATATACTGAGGGAGCTGTCACAGTACTAGAATTTCACTAGACGAATATCGAGGCCAAGTTATTAATGGTAGAGATACTGTGACGATAGAAGAAAAAATCTTTATATTTTGCTAGGAAAATGGGAAACATATTAGCGATTTATTTATTGAACCATCTGCTGTCTTAGTCAAGCTTTTCTGTAATTTCTTTAAGCAGACATCTGTTGTTTGCCAAGTTATCTGCTATGTGCAGACACATAATTTTTCATCCACTGACTTAGGAACGTTTTTCATAGATCACAGATTCATAGATCATAAATACCATTCCTCTGGAAATGGTCAGGTTCGAGAGCTGGACGGAAGAAGAGTAAAAAAATAAATATAAATTAAAAAAATCAGCCAGCGGCCAGAGAAAATTTCTTCTGAAGGACCTGAGAAGCAAAATATAAAGAAATGAGGGGTGCCTCAAGACTTTTGCTTTACATTTTAAAAAGGTGCAAAATTCTACAATCAAAGTACTTTGATCGCAGGGACTGGATATTAAGAGTTCCTGAAGTGTAAATATAGTTCACTTATAAGAAAAAAAGACTTGAAAGTACATGACAAGTATTTGAGCACTCTTCCATATTTAGAACATTTGGAGATCTTCAGAATAAAAGTGTGCTGTTTTTAGACATTTTACACAAGAGTACATGACAGCTAAATGTGTCACATGTCACACAGGGCGATCGTGGCTCAAGAGTTGGCAGTTTGTCTTGTAATCGGAAGGTTGCCGGTTTGAGCCCCAGCTTGGACAGTCTCGGTCGTTGTGTCCTTGGGCAAGACACTTCACCCACCGCCTACTGGTGATGGCCAGAGGGGCCGGTGGTGCGATATAGCAGCCTCGCTTCTGTCAGTCTGCCCCAGGGCAGCTGTGGCTACAACTGTAGCTTGCCTCCACCAGTGTGTGACTGTGAGAGTGAATGAATAATGGAATTGTGCAGCACTTTGAGGTTCTCGAAAAGCGCTATATAAATGCAATCCATTATTATTACATTTGATCTAAAATTGACCAAACTGGTACAAAAATCTAAACACAGCTTCAAAAATACTGAATGAGTTTCTCTTTATTCACTACACCCAGCATGGTATGTTTGAGGGGGTCACTAAACTCAAAGGAACGCTCTTCAGAAGTAAAGCTAACATTCAAGGTCCTTTAATGCAGTAAGAACAATAAATCAATGGTGTCACTAAGGAACAGGTCTTATTTTTATTGGCACAGTGGGGAAATGATAACCATTCACAAAAATAACACATCGTCTTGCTGGTTTAGTGTATTAAGCACATTTAAAAATCTTTCCACAGTGCAATGTTCATATGTGCTTTCATTCACCGAGACAAAAACACTAAACAGATTCTGCCAGAAGCGTAAATGCAGAGCAAACACCAAACAAATCCATTAAAACCCACAAACCAAACATTTTCACAAAGTTACTGCTGTCAGTGGCTGGATCTGTTAGCGGTTGTCCTTGCGATGTGAAATGGGAAAGCGTCGTATTTAAACACAAAATCCGATACTTGGATTATCATTGTGGTATTTAGTCCATCTTTCCAGAAATCGTATATATGAAATAGAGTTTTGTTTTTTTGACCAGCTTAAAATAAATCACACACACACATCGAAAGTCAAGCTGTCGCACAGCGTGTGCTTTTTGTCAACATTCAGTCCTTGCTACGAAATTGTGATTGTCTGTTTAGGCACAGAGTATACGATCATCACTATTCCAATGCATACTGTGCAAAAAAACCCCTCAATGACAACAACGGAAAGGAAAGCAAACAGTTAAAGCAGCTGATACTTCTTTTCTAAGTTAGCTATTGAATTAGTTTTTGTAATTCATGATTTCCTTCTAACATACATCACAATAAATAGACATCATTTACTTTGCCAAGTATGCTTCCTGACACAAAGTTTTCTCATGACAGTTTTGTTGTTTTTGTTTTGCACACACAGGAAACATTGACATCCTTTATCTAAGATGCTAACAAAGGCCGCGGTTTAAAAAGCTGAGCTGTGATTTGTTTCGCAAACAAAACCAACAGCAGTCTTATTTGCTGGCACGATAGAAAGTAAGGCATGAGGCCAAAAATGATTAGACTCATTGCTTCCTTCACTGCAAACCCGCTTCAAGAAAAAATGGCGCAAACATTTCACCTCAATTAAGGTAAAATAAAATAAAATAACTGAAACAAAGTCTTGAGATGACAGCAAGGCATTTATCAGCAGATGAAGTGCTAATGACTTAAAGCAGAATATCTGATTCTTAACATTCAATCTGAGACTGCATTTGCCTCCGCAGGCTGAGGGTGCGCCGATGGAGCTGCTGCATCTGTTGCATGCGGTCTCGCTGGCGAGCCAGGTTGTGGGGGACGGGGTAACGCTGGGAGCCATAGAGGTACTGGTACGGGATGCGAACGTGGCAGGCCGCCGCACGGCAGCGTGGCTGGGGCAAGGGCGGCAGCAGCATCCAGCGCTTCCTCTTGGCGCAGTAGCGGTAGGCCTCCTTGCGGTACTGCTTTTCTACGTGGTTGCTGTTCCTCCACCCGCCAATGATGAAGATGTCTTCACCCAGGTAGCAAATGGCTGCGCCCTCCAGGCTGAGGACCTCTGACGGGAGGCTGTCGAGGATGTCCTCTGAGATGTTTCTGCTTATTTTCTGCTGGGCGGCCTCATGTGTTACCGTGTAGTTCTTGGGGCAACAGGAAGCTGTGTGATAGAAGTTGCTGGATGCAACAGCCATTTGAAAACTACAATAGGTATCAATAAGCGGTAACGAGTCCACTTCCTGCCACTTGCGGCTTTCTGTATCGTAGCAGGTGGTCACTGTGCTCAGCCCATCATCGCTGTCTATATCTACGGGGGTCCTGGCCATTACGTACACATAGCGATCCTCCACGCTCACTGTTTTTACATCTCGCAGGATCTTTGGCGCTGGCTCCAGATTGAGCCACATGTCCTGCTCAGGTTCATAAATGGAGACATCCTTGAAACCTGGACTGAAGTTGCCATGGCCGCCGATGATGTAGAGTGTGTCTTTGATGCACGTGAGGCCAAACGAATGCTTGCGTGTGGTCAGGCTGCTGACCGACTCCCAGCAGTTAAGGTTAGGATTGTAGCGCTCCACCATCTTGGCGAAGCTGGGCTCCATTGAGCCCGCCACATAAAGGTGATTCTCGGTGACAGCAATAGCATGTCCATCGAGGTGGTTGTGGATGTGTGGCAAACTGACCCAGCGATCCTCAGCAACAAAGTAGCCCACACATTCGCTCAAATAATCTCCTCCTTCCGAAACACCACCCACTACCATGATCACATCCATGTTCTGACCATATCGAGGCTGGATCGTCGCCTCGTAGGAGTCACCGAGATCTGAATCAGCCTTCTTGGGGCTCTCATAACGAACAGCGTGGACCTCGAGCGCACTGGACACCAGCTCCAGACAAGCCACGCTGTTTGCCACTAAGGGCTCCTTCCTCACGACACGCGTCAGGTAAGTAGGAGCGATCTGTGGCAGCCTTAAAAGTTTGAACAGGTCCTCAAAATGCTTCTCTCGCTCCTCTGGGTTGTGGTGGACCCATTTCACGATTGCCTCAAACAACTCCTGCTCAGACTCCACAGTGATTTCTGTATCACACAGCCAGTCTCGCACCAAGTGAAAGGGCAGTGTGAAGAATTCCTCGTTGTGAATGACTTTGTGAAAGTTTCTCCTGATCGTCTCGGCGGCTCTCTGAGCGAGCTGGTTCAGCGTGTACATGTGTGCAAGGCTGTGCACGGCTACGCAGTTGGACATGCTCAACTTCCTCATCAGGAACTCTCCGCAGAAGGTCTTCAGCTGCCCCAGCAGAAACCTGACAGAGTGAGATATCAAAGTTACAGCATACGAAAAATGTTATATTTCCTTGCCACATTAACTTATTATTAATCTCTGGCTCTCTTCCACAATGTGTCTTTTATCCCGTCTTCCTCCCACCACCTCCCAACCGGTCGTGGCAGATAGCTGCCCGTTCCCGTTCTTCCTGCT
Source organism: Aulonocara stuartgranti (assembly GCF_965226115.1). NCBI lineage: Eukaryota > Metazoa > Chordata > Actinopteri > Cichliformes > Cichlidae > Aulonocara > Aulonocara stuartgranti. Next base: position 13,485,356 of record NC_138959.1, on the reverse strand, counting down.
ATAAAAGAGAATTTTTCTTTCCCACTGTCACCAAGTGCTTACTTAAAGAGGATCCTTTGATTGTTGTGGTTTTCTCTGTATTATTTTAGGCTCTTTACTTTACAATACAAAGTGCCTCGAGGCGATTGTTGTTATGATTTGGTGTATAAATAAAAGTGAATTGAATTTCATTGACGGTGGGAGGAAGCCGGAGTACCCGGAGGGAACCCACGCAGACACGGGGAGAACATGCAAACTCCACACAGAAAGACCCCGGCCTGATGGTGGAATTGAACTCAGGACCTTCTTGCTGTGCGGCAACAGTGCTAACCACCGTGCCACCGTGCTGCATGTCCAAAGACATGCAGTTTGTGGGGATAGGTTAATTGGATAATCCAAATTGCCACTAGGTGTGAATGTGAGTATGAATGGTTGTCTGTCCTTGTGTGTTAGCCCTGCGACAGACTGGCGACCTGTCCATGGTGTACCCCGCCTCTCGCCCTATGACAGCTGGGATTGGCTCCAGCACCCCCCACGACCCTGAAAAGGATAAGCGGTAGCGAATGGATGGATGGATGGATGAATTTCATTGAATTAATTAAAAAATACTGACTCTCTATGTAAAGCATTTTATGACAGTATAAAAATTTGCACAGGCAATAAAATCTGCGGGTTGAACGAGAATAACTCTTAAGTGTCAGGATGGCTGAGTGGTCTAAGGCGCTACGTTCAGGTCGCAGTCTCCTCTGGAGGCGTGGGTTCAAATCCCACTCCTGACAAGCAAGTGTAACAATCAAAGATAATAGTTTAAGTCCTGACTTGTGATGGAAGCACTTTGAATAGAAAGGTGTGGTCTAATTACTCAGCACTATTGGATCAAACCACACCTGCAACTTTAAACTCAAGCTTCATGCCTGTGGAGTTCTGTGAATGTATCTTAAATTATTTTTTGTTAGATAGCAATATGACAACCTGTTCAAACAGCCTCGCTGAGACAGACTCCCAGGATAAAATCAATACCACGATACACTGTTCTATTCAGCTGTCTGGTAAGCTATAACACAGCGCCAAGGAGCCACCATAAACCACATCAGGACCTTGAAACTGAAGCAGATAACAAAATTAAGCCAATAGTTCTTTTACAATGATGATTTTTGTAATCTGAAGGTTAAAAATTGTTACATTTACATTTTTTGTGGATATAATAGCTCTAATGAAGAGTAAATAATAATAGCAAAGATGTAACCACGCAAGCTGCCACACCCTTACAAGTCCATCGACATAGGAGTTGTCAACCATGCAACTTCTAAACACTTAACCCTGATAATAACAGTAATAATATGTCCACCACACCCGAAGGCCAAAAAACAGTGCAAGAGATGCTTGTGTGGACCACATCTACTATAAAGAGATAAGCTGGTTTCTTGCTTTTCCTCTTAATGAAACAGAATTTAATTTGTCATCTATTACTGAGCAAAATGCCAAAACTCACATCCAGCTTCACGAGAATGATTGTTACTAATTTTCTTGACCCTCTATTATAACAAACTGCTGTATATATCCGCTTATTGGTTGTACAAAACAAATTTAAATATATCAGTTTGATCCTTGTTTTGTTTTTTGTTTTATTTTTTAGGGAAAATTTCAAATCAATCAATCCATCCATCCATTAATCTATTTTCTTCCGCTTTTCTAATTCAGGGTCGCAGTTTGTGGAGCCTATTAGATACTCCTCTGTTGATGAGAACTGGGTCGTTGTTTGCCCCCTCACTGGACGTCAGTTTTTAATATGACCCTGCTAACTAATTCTTGTAATGACAGCATACAAAGTCACGCCACCTGGTGTGACTTACATACTTCCGCATATAAGCAAAGTGAAATCCACAATCTGATTCACCTGCGGAATAATTTAAAAATAAATGAATAAATCACCTGTCTGCAAGTTCCAACACTTCATGCACATTGGCAGTGGTCACCCTGACTTCTCCCGTGTACATGAACTGTACGACACTTTCCACAGTGTCTGTGTCGGGTCTCGTGCCCGAGCTCCACTCCTTTAGCTCCACTCGCCCGGATCGGGACTCTGAAAACTGTCCGGACAGCAGCAGCATGAAGTACTGCGACGCCGCGGATAAAACCGAGCGGTGCGCGGATACCGTCTGGACCCCGGGCACGGCTCCCGAGCTGAACACCAGAGTCACGTCGCAGAACAGCCCGGCTTTCCTCTGCTCGTTCTGCCGCCGGGAGAGCTCCGAGCAGTAGGCCGAACAGGTGAACTCCTCGGCCTCCTCAGGTTCGCCGTCACCTGTTAGCGCTCCTTGCACCGCCCCGCCGCTGGTGCTGTTGCTGCGGCCACGCTCCTCCGTATCCTCCGCTGCTGCTGCCATACCGCACGGGGTGATACTCAGAGGCAAATGACAGCTCCGAACTATCTTCGGGAATAACTCACAGGTGTACCCAACACATGTAAACAAGCATTCGGAGACTGACATGCATGCGCTGCGTTCAGAGGCTTGGTGAGAAAACAGGAGCGCTCACTTCCGTCTTCAGGAATATTCCAAAGGTGCGGTGATTTTTAGCTGGCTGTCAGGGAGAGGTCCTCAGATTCAAGCTAACACATCCACATCTCTGACGCAAACCGTGCAATGTGTGACGTATTTAATTGATGTGGCGTTATAACGTATTGAAGGGTCTTTATTTATTTTTATTTTTTCAAGATAAGTTTACCTTTGTTTAAGGCTGTTGCGCGCATGCGTGTTGCCCGTTATCCGTCTGCCGGTGATGTGCACTTTGGCATCTTGTGATGAGGTAACATCAGGGTCATAACTGTATAACGCTTTAAACTGGTAATAAGAATTCATGCCTGAGTTAGGCTATACATGGATGATAAAATAATAAAACTGTGTTTCAGCTTGAGTAACAACAAAACCAGGTTTTTATAGTTAACGAGATGGTGGAAAAAACATTTTGGTTAACTAAAACTAGTCTTTGGGGTTGGGGATAACTGAATCGTTTCAGTGAACCTGGAATAAATAAAGTCAAATAAAAATACAGAGGAAATTTCCTCAGTTTAAGTATCTGTTTCTAAATTGTAGCACAACCTGCCTGATGGAAGTGTTTGAGATTTTGCAAAATCTTGCCTCTGACATATGCTCTCCATACACTAATAATTAAAAGGTCTAAAACTAACACTGAAGCAAATAAAACTAAACATTTTCAAACAACGAAAACTAATCTAAAATACGAAAATACACTCTGGAAACTAACTGACGCTAAACTGAAATGAAATCTAAAGAGTCCAAATGAAAAAACAAACAAACAAACCTACAGTCACTGCAGAAAAAACAAGTGTCTGTGCACCCAAAAGTAAAATTGTGTCTTTTTTTCATTTAGTTGACCCAAGTCAGACAAACATATCTAATTAAACAAAGTGAATTCTGTATGTGCCCCTCCCTTAAAAATAAAAGCCCACACAGTCTGCTTACTGAGAAGGTGTTATCGCCTCAAGGAAAAACTAACTGGTGCAAATTATTCCTGGGTCTTAGAAACAAATTATTTAAAAAAGGATGGAAATTCAGGATTATTTCCATCACTTTCCCTCGGAGAGATCATAACATGCAGCAGTGACAGAAGTGAAAAAGAATCCAAGGGTAACAGCAAAAACACACCTTTGCATTGACCATGACAAAAGTGAGAGGAACACAAATCATTAATCAACTGTGAATTTATTTATTTTTTATATTATATATATATATATATATATATATATATATATATATATATATATATATATTTTTTTTTTTTTTTTTTTCCCCCCTCTTGCCTTGCGAAAGGTCGTTATCCTGGCGGGTGGATTGTTTGAGAGGCATCTCTGCACCTGGGGTCTCATCTGGTGTGATAAACCCCAGCCTCTATGGATCTTATGCTCAGAGCTTGTTCATCCACTGCCATGATTAGTGCCTCTGTGCTGTCTTTCAGTCCAGCCACTGGTAGGATTTCTTGATGTAAGGTGCAGGGGCCTGTCCTTCCATGATGGTTTCTCTTCCTGGAGCTTTTCTTTCTTGGGTTTCTGTCGCCTGAGGTATTCACTAAGCACACGGTTGCTTGTGGCCATCTTCTTGATGTATTCATGGATGTTCGTTGTCTCATCCACAGTGGTTCTGACACTCAGTAGTCCCTGGCTTCCTTCTTTCCGCTTACTGTACAGTCACAGGGTGCTGGATTTGGGGTGAAACCCTCCATGCATGGTCAGTACATTTCCTGTCTTGATGTCTGTGCCTTCCATTTCCTCCTTTGGCCAGCTTATCCAATCACCAGATAAGCTGGCCAAAGGAGCTGACTCCTCCTCTTTACAGGTATTTGGAGATTCATGATTTCCAGTTGCCTGTGGGATTCCCAGGTACTTGTAGCCATCCTCAATGTCTGTAATGCTGCCCTCTCGTTACCATTCGACTACACTTCTGCAGTCTGAATGACATCCCAATATATCCATCTTTCTCTATATATCTATATGTGAATACACATTTACATCCAATTTACCTTTTTATTGATATACTGTGGTATGACCTGAAGAATGAAGTTTTAAAGTCCAGAAGAGCAAACAATTCCTCATCAGCAGCTCAGGATACAGCCGATGGACAGTGATGCTGGTAAAGGCGGGTGTTTAGTTTTTTGCTTTGTATTTAAATGTAATTACTGCCCATGTTAGAGATAAATGTTCAGAATTAAGTTTAAGGATTTTCCATTCAAGAGGAAAGTAAACTTTCTTCTAAGTAAAAAAATAAATAAAATAAAAATAAATAAATAAAAGATGACAAAATAAAAGAAAAACAATAAGTTCTTTATTTTACTACTTTATGACAGCATATTACAAAACAAAAAAAAGCTTTTTTCACATTTAAATAAAAACAGATTAAGCACAGCAGACATTACAGTGGGCTGTTACAGAGTGTTGTGAGTTTTTACTGGAAGTTGGAGAACATCCGGATTATGTGCTGTAAGTTTCCAAAGTAAAGCAAACTGCTTTCATGGTCCCTCACCAAAAGAGGCTTTCCAGACTCACAGGGCTCATTCATGAAGCATTTGTTCGCCTCTTCTTGATGCGTCTACAGCTTCCTTTTTTCTACAGTTATTAGAATACTAACAAACTGATTAACTTAACTATAACCCGGGCTGGTTTCATGAAAGGCAAATGGTGGAGAGACTCCTGACTTGTGTCTAATTCCTCTCATTTCCATAATGATGTATCCTTTTCATGACATTTGTACCATCTACCACTGCATCTTGCTTTTTTTTTCCCCCCCTTTCTTTTTTTTAAATTAAATAAACAAAACACCCTAAAATAACTTTGGTTTAATTTGGGATGAGATTCACTCCTAACAAAAATAGTCAATCATGGTGAAGGAGTTTAAAAAGGGATCTAGTGTTTAAACTAATTTGCAGCACTCGGAAAGCCAGAAAGCACATTTAAGCACCTTTTCTTGTGGTCTAAACCAGGCAGATTAAGTATTTTAAAAAAATGCTTTGCAGCCATTAACAGAGGTTACTATGCGGACTATGCATTGCAGGATTAAGGACTGAAATTTTGCTTGGATCTTGCTCCTATACCCAACTAAGCATAACCATCTCTCAATTTTGACTCTGTGTACCAAGTGATTTTGTGCTCCTGCAGCTAAGATTTGCATTGGTGTGGCTCTTTGTTAAAAACTAAACAAGTTACATCTCAGACCTTTTAAATTAGTTCTCAAAAACTGAGCCTAGAAATATACTTCCCCTTTTTCCTCCATAAAAACTAGATTGAAAACTTCTACCCAGGTTCCTCAGATAAACAGTACTTCCCACTTTCCAAAGTAACCCTGCCCAGTTCCACCCCCCTTGGCAGCTGCTATCATAACTAGAGAGGAGATACAAGTTACATGAGATGTGTAATACCGCCTGACATCTTCGTCTGGAAGCGATTTCCATTCTGTGACAAGGGAATTACATGGACATGTGTTCAGGGAGCACGTAGGAGATGTCATCCCATGGGTGGCGGTACAGACCCTGTTTCAGCCTCTTCTGATCCAGGTAATGGCCTAACAAAACAAACTCAGGTTAGAGACCGTTTTAAAGGTTGTCACAGAGAATATCATGGCTCCATTTTAAAGGGAACTCACCAATGAAGCCCATGCTACGGCCGAGGACAAAGATCCCATTTAGTGCACCGATCTCCACAAACTCGTCAGCCTCGTCTCTGGAGACAGTTCAACATTCATGTGAGAAACAATACTGGACAGTGTCCCCTCGACACACAGCAACAGTGCAGACATTGCATCTCAGCCATCTGAATTCTCCACAAGCCATCGAATACCATGCACTTTTGGTTAAATCTAAATAATGTAGCTGTAAGCATATCAGAGTGTTTATTATGGTTTCTGTTAACAACTACAGGCTTCCTGTAACACCCAGTGATAATATTGACACCGATAATATTTCGTAGTATTCTTCTCTTTTTACTCATTACATTTCGTTTACACTACCTTAGAGTGCCAATCTAAAAGAGCAGGAATACTAACAACACGTGGCCCCTGTAGTGGTGTCTCTATTTATTCATCTATTTATCTGATTTTCTTACTGTTCTATTTCTCCCCACTGCATATTCATTTTGACAAATTTAATAAGTGTAATACTTGAATCATCCCTGGCCATGTGTTTACATGCTCATATAACACTTTTGCGTAATTCCATCTAAGGAAGGGAAAGATGGCCGGAGGGAGGGAAGGAAAGGAGGAGGAGAGGGAGATAAGAAAAGGGAGGGGGGGGGGGAGGGAAATGAAGGGATATTAAAAGTGCAAATCCATGCACATTTTGTCTGCCCCTTTTATTATTGGCTTCCATTTCTTTATACAGTATTTCTCTTTTTTGTAATGCTGTAATTAAAACAAAAAAAACCCAAACAGATATTGGTGATAAGATCCATCCAATCAAAGCACACGCACCAAAGCTTACAGAAGTAACACCTCACGATGCCGTCTCGTATTCTTACCGTGTGAAGCCTCCACAAGTTCTAAGCATGTCCACGAAGGCAACACCAATAAAGCCATCTACATTTAGGATCAGGTTGGGTTTCTGGGAAAAAAAATAAATCAAAATCAAAATGCTTGAATGTTATTTTAACATGAAATTGAGGAAAGGACTTGCAGTCCAAAGCTGCAGAGAGCACACAGCCTCTTCTAGATCTTATCAATCTTTTTATTGGATCTAATAGTGGCTCAGAGGTTATCGCTGTTGCCTCACAAAGAATGTTCAGGACCTTCTGCTATGGTGTTTGTATGTCACAGGTTTTCTCTGGTAGCTGCAGCTTCACCCACTATCAAAAAAAAAAAAAAGTTATTTCTCTCCATCTTGGCAGAGTCTAAAAGCTCAACAGTTGAATTTCCTGGTTAAATTGAATTAAAAAAATATATAACAAGTTTTCATTGGGTGTGGGTTCTGACACACGTCCCTGAATAACAGCACAAATTAGAACAAAAAGTGTTAAATGAGATTAAAAAGCCTGATTAATGTTTAATATTATTTATAGAACTATAAAATCCAGGTCTTCGTTCTGGTTACATTCCACTGTCAATCATGGAATCTGCAGGTGTGGTCACCTGTGCAGAAAACTGAGAATAATTGCTTGCCTGCTGTAAAAATAAATGAAAAATCTTCTGTTCAAAGTGTTTAACCAAATTATTTGACAGCAAAGCCCAATCTCTGAATCCTGAATGTCAAAGCAGTCATCAGGTTCTTTAGATGTAGCAGCTTTCTGTTGCCATTTCATTTCATCATTTCACTGTTTTGCTTGTACACACAAGTTTCCATCGTCTACTTCACTCTGTGTAAAATACCTTAGAGGTGGTGATCTTTTCTACATCGAGGGCGTAGTCAAGCAGCTGGGTGGAAGGGAAATTCTGCTTCACAAAGTCCTTCAGAATCTGCACTCGCATGTCTGGGTTGTTGATCTGAAACCGAATCAAACTCCATTTAAAACAATGGCTGCGTGTCCATCTTAATCAAACTCAGAAGAAGCAATTAACAAATACGAGTCAAAACACTGATAAATAAGAGGCTCATTTACAGATTAGAGCACTGTTTATTGTATAAAGAGTGTTGCTTACTGATTTGACCCTGTGGCCGATACCCATAATCAGCTTGCCATCCTTCTTCATCTTGTTGACAAACTCCATGGGGATCATGCCGCTGTCAAATGCCTTGCTGAACTGCTTTGCAGCCGCATCCAGAGCACCTCCGAAACGGTCCCCCTGATTTTTAGGAATAAATTGCGTTTCAATTCCGTAACATTATGGCCAGTTTGTCAGAAATCATGCTGTCAGCTGAGCAGCTCATAAAATACAAGATAAATTTGGGGGGGGGAAAAAAAAAAAACAAAACAAAAAACTACAACAACAAAAGATGACATGATCAATGACTGATCAATATGTGAGCAGACTGACGATGGTGAGCAGGCCGGATGTGAGGCTTGAGATAAGGTCTTTGCCCGCACGAGCACAGACAATCGTGTTGTGAGCGCCGGAGACTGCAGGCCCATGATCAGCAGTCACCATCAGGCACATTTCAATGAACTGGCAGGCGTAGCGTGGTAACCTAAACAGAGCGGAAAAAAAAAAAGTGTGAAATTGATCCTACATTCTTAACAACTAACAGTGTTCTTGACATCATACTGACCTGCGCTGGAACCAGAGCAATCCTAGCACTCCTCCTATACCAATCTCTTCTCTGAAGACCTCAGTGATGGACATGCCAGCATAGATGAGCTCCTGGCCTCGCTCGTCACAGATGCTTGTCATGAATGAGGCTGGCTTACGAATCAGGCCCAACTCCTGGAAAAAAACCCCAACAAATTCCACAAATAACCATTATATCCAGTATTTCTTGGCTTCTAAGTTTACAAAGGACTATTATAAAGTTCTTACCCGGGCCCAGGAATAATCCATAGGTACTGTTGGGGGAGGAACCTCCTGGGCAGGAACGATGGTACCATTGGCCACTAATTCATCATACACAGTCCTGTTTCACCACAAACACAATAACAGTGAGGAACCCGGAAACCTGTCAGTTCCAAACTTTAGGAAATTAGCATGAAAAGTATTTCTCACTTGATGACGTCACCCAGCTCATCAAAGCTCTTTGGTACATAAGCTCCAGCATCCCTCAGAGCCTGGTTCTTGGCCACCGCTGTCTCTGAAGCCTGGTTGGCACAAGCTCCTGCATGGCCAAACTGAACCTGAAGATGGCAGTAAAACATATTACTGGAAAAAATTTCTTCCAGGTAAGAGCAGCAATAAAATCCAAAGCCAGGATTTCCAGAGCTAACTGACCTCTGAGGCAAACATGGTGGCGCAGGTTCCAATGCACCAGCAGACCACAGGTTTTGTTATCCTGCCTTCCTTGATGCCCTGGCAGATCTTGTACTCCTCTGTTCCACCAATCTGTGTCAAAGTAAAGGACATATTAAAAACAAGATTCTATTTAGTACAAGTAGCACACACCAAATAATTTAGATATTAAATGCTTCCCACCTCTCCCAGTACAACAATCATCTTAATTCCTGGAGTGTCCTGATAACGTAGGACGTGGTCCATGAAGGTCGAGCCTGGATATCTGGACAGAGAGAAACGTAAGCACTCATTTCTGGAACTAGAATCTTTTTTTGGTCAAGAATTGATTTATGCATTTTTTTTTTTTTAAATGAAAAAATTCTCTCAAGTAAATGATCTGCAATTAAGTTTTTGTACCTGTCTCCTCCGATGGCCACCCCTTCATAGACGCCATCTGTAGTGCGTGAGATGATGTTGTTCAGCTCGTTGGACATTCCCCCAGAGCGCGACACATACGCCACACTTCCGGGACGGTAAAGTTTAGAAGCCAGGATGTTGTCCAGCATACCGCCTGTGTTGCCAATCTTAAAACAGCCTGGCTTGATGCCACCAACCTATTTAACAAGAATAATCTGCATTTAATCCACCATGTTTACCAGAAAGATTTAATAGCCCTTTTAGCTGGGCTATTAAATACCACACTACAGTCTATAAACTTATAGCCGTGTTAATGATGAGTGTAAATGTTTTGTTTGTTTTTTTCCTTTTTTTTTGCCTGTCCCATTTGGTTCTTTAGCCATCAGAATTGTTGTCTGAAGACCAACAAGGATACCCAATGGATTTACTTTGCCAAATGGATCATCGTGGCATTGCCGTATTGGTCCATCTTTGTTTTTATTATTTATTATATTTTATTTTCAGATGTTACAGACGGGACAGACATGAGTGAGGGATAGGAAAGGGAGAAAGAAAGAGGAAGGAAAGGAAAAACAGAAGGGGAGAGGGACAGTGAGAAAGGGGGGGAGAAAAATAAAAATAAAAATCTCCTGGATCACCTGTTGAGAGAAGAATAGAAAACAAGCAAAAAAACAAAACAAAACAAAGCAACATACTAAACACAACACCATCACATTAATCTAGCTAAGTGTAAACAGCAGTAAATACTAAATATTCAATGTTGTTGTGCAGCACGCAGGACTGCAGGAGTGTAAATGTTTTTAACAAAGATGTTCAGGGGGATGAAGCTCTGTACCGTGGCAGGGCCAATGATGGTGACTCCTTTCTCGTCGGCCATCTTTATCACCTTCCTAGTCAGAGCTTCGGGGATGCCCTCGGCTATGATGGCGATGGTGTGAATCTGAAAACACAATTAAATAAACTGGGTCCACTCTGAAAAATTTTAGTGGAAGCTCAACACACTGTACAGTCGCTCTTCATACCTGTGGGTACTGCATGGCTTCCACTGTGCTGTCAAAGGCAGAGCGCAGCGAAGCAAAGCTGATCAGGACGTCTACCTCGGGGTGCTTCTTCATGGCATCGGCCATGTTCTTATAGACCGGCAGCAGGATCTCTTTGTGGCCCCAGTAAAACTTCTGCTTGTGATCTCCGCTGAGCAACAAACAGAAACATATCAGCAAAATATGAAGAACTTTTCGAAACACAGCAGTAAAATCAGAAACTTTGTCATTGTCACAGGAACAACAAAATTAAGAATGGTCCCCGATCATTGCATCATCCCTAGCAATATCAAAATATAAATAAAACAATAAAATTCAATAACACTCCCCAACTCCATTCAGTACAACTAATGGATACTTTGCAACTGCAAAATGAATTCTTGTCAGTTCCTTAAACCCTGTCAATTAAAGGTTTATCATTTGTGTTTGGGGCTTCCTATTGAAAACAGAAGTTTAACTCAAATTCAGCTCAATTGATAAGTCTGGTTTTTGGTTGCTGCATCACTGTGAATCACTTACTATATGGACACCTCTATAGGTGAGGAAAGGCGATGCCCATGCAGTACAGATCAGACAATGGCAACGGACAACACTGACAAACTCTGACAGATCAGAAGGAAGAGCTGGGCTTAAAGTGGGTTGCAAAGTGGCTTACAGATACAGAGGAACATTGGGAAGACTTAAGCAGCTTAAGATGTTCTACAAGAATTTGCCACTTGGAAACATGGAAGGTTATAAGCCTTTATTGTATGTGTACACGACTTACAATCTGCCTAAACTGATAATACGCTTTTAGAAAAAGGCTCAGTATTTTACAAATATGACAAAGATAAAAACAGAAACAACTAAACACCAGCAAGAGTAGATTTAGAGATTTCGAGCAGAGAGAGAAAAAAAAAATCATTTGATTTGTGCAGTTAACTCTATTTAGTATTCTACAGTCACACTCTTCTAATTTAATTCAGAGGGAAATAGCGCAACCTACGTGAAGGGGTAGACCATGGCTGCCACAGAGGGTTCTTCCCGGGAGCATACGTAGTCAAAGTCCAGCATGCCTTGCACGGCGCGTGTCTGCATGCCCCAAACAATGGTCTTGGTGTTTTTTCTGAAGAGAGTGGTTGCTTTAGCTGAGAGGAAGAAAAAAAAGAAGAAAAAAAAAAAATTACACAGAGAAAAGTCAGAAGTGGAAACTGAACTAAAACCCATTCACAGATGAAGAGGGAATTCTGGCTCAGGGAAACAGCAGGAATGGGGATGGTAAGAATTAGAATAAAGACAGGATTCACTGAGGACAGATGGACCAGGAAGAGAAAAATACCACCCCACACAGGATCTGCACGATTTATTTTGTCTGCTCTCTCCAAGCCACAGCGTTAACAACATTAATTTGCAATGTAACATCATTAAAAACTAGGACATTTGCATGAAAAGAATATGGACACCACATATGCAGCTGCCATTTTTTACCCCGGATAAGAAAACCAGCAACTTCACTTCCTCCATTGCTGGCAGTATACGGCCATCATTTTCAAAGTGAAGTATTCGGCAAAAGACTAGAGTGCTATCTGTGGTATGTTGCCACATGGAAATATAAAATACTGTCTGACAGATCCTTGACTGCCGATAAAGATCAAATTTTTTGTAATGATTACATTACAAAGAAAGGTTCAGAGCACCTTACCGTTTAGTAAAAATACATTCTCAAACTTATTCCAGTCCTTCCAAGTCTCTCTCTCTGCCTTCTGTCGTTACATCTCTGAGATGTGCAGAATATTTTAAATACAGAACTGATTCTTGCGCCTGCGTCTTGAACTGAAGAATTTCTACTAACAGTTATAGCTCAAGGTTTTTGCTTTACGTTTTTTAAAATAATGATTACAAGGCAGTGTCAAACGAGTAAGCCATAAGAGTGTAAAGAAGATAAACGTTAGAGGGGAAAGCAGAGGGACAAAGGACGGAGAGGGCAGGAAAACAGGTTTTTCACACCCTTCCATACCTCCGCTGCAGCCTGAAGAGGCTTGAGCTTCTGTGACACCCACAGGACGGAAACACAAAATACAACAAAAAACAGGCACAAACACAAGAAGAGAACAAAAATTGAGTCTTTGCTGCAAGTTATTCACTCAACACACTTCACCGCATTTTTGCAACCATGTGTCATCACTGAAAACACTGCGTTAGAAGCACAGCAGAGGAAGAGACCATGCAGTGCTCAGCTGCTATGGAGCATGCCTTTACTGTACTGCTGTAAAAGGCAATATGAACAGTTTAGTTAAGTAATCAAAACTTCATGTTTGCATGGCTGCTTTTGACTTCAACACTACTAATCCTAAAGAACACAAAATCCAGTGTGAAGAGGCCTTAGAAAAAAACAAAAAAACCCAATATGCTTAAACTTAATTTCTAGTTTTTATTACAAACCATACTTATTCATTATAAAAAGTTAAAAAAAAAAAGCATATTAAAAAAAGTATGCAGCATTCATAAGAATATGATGCCCTGATGTGATGTGAACATACGTCCTTCATATACACCAAGACTAGAAAGGTGAGCAGCAAACAAGGGGGGAAAAGTTCAAACCAGTGATGAATGTGTAGGAAGCCCAGAGCAGTGAGGCCATGGCACACCTATCACTTACCTTTCCAATCGCCTGTGACCACATTCTTCAGAGGCCACAGTATAGAATGGAGCGAGTCTTAGAGAAACAAGCATGAAAAGGGCGGATGTAAGTTGGTGTGAAATAAGAAAAGGAGGAAAAGAGAAGGAAAATAAATTGCAGAATATTGGTGGTGGTATTTCAGCAGGAAAGGAGAAGCCAGGATGAGAGGGGGAAAAAAAAAAAAAAAAAAGCAGAGGTGCATGAGTAAATATGGGCTCTTGCTGATAGGAAGCAGTTCAGCATGAATGACTGTTCGTTACCTGTTGGAAGCCCTGCTTTACACTTCTTGGCCGGGCAGGTATCAGTGGGCGACTTGGGCTCGGAGAATGAAGCAGTCCTTGTTGTAGCTGGAGTCTGGCAAAGAAAAGGGAAAGATTTACAGGACAGGCTGACAGAGGTTACCAAAGAGCATGCATAGCATAGTTAGAAACAGTGGCTTCACCCCCAACGAGGTCATAAGTTCATACAGCTCACACACACACACACACACACACACACACACACACACACACTATAGAGGCGCTAAACGAGCTTAAACTGTGTTTAAACACGTCACTCTCAATTGCATATAAAGTAAATAAATCCAATTTAGGTTACACCCTTTTGCTAGTCATGACCCTGCATTATGGAGACAACTACAGTATAAATACATGTCATTTTGAGCAATAACCCTTTTCTTCTCCTTTCTCAAACACTGAAATGTACTTGTGTGAACCACTTACTGTTTAACTTATAACAAAACCCCATCTAACATCTAATTTGTTTAAGAGAGTGGGCACTGACTGACACACCATCCGATATTGACCCAAGAATTAGTGAATAATTATACCGCTGCACTGTTGCTAGCATTGAGGAGAAAGTTGGCTGTATGGGCGTCCATCGGGGGCTGGTTAGGGATTGGTCGGTGGCCCAGTGCCATCCCAACAATGGCAGTCATATGGGTTTCAGTTCCAAACACATGAATGGGGATCCCTGTGGTCTTCCCTGCATAGAAAAAAAAAAAAGAAAAAAAGCTCCTTAATCTAGATCCAAGAACTCGACTTGGATGTATACTGGATGGATGTCATGTATTTCACGAGTTAGGCCCGAGTATTAGTCCAGTCTTACTCACCTACTTCCCCCATCACCCTGAGTCCCTCTTGGTAGTTCGGACCGCCACGTCGAACAAAAATGGTGACCTCGTGTTCCTTCAGAGGGCCTTGGTAATCTTTAATGGCCCTGACAATGCCCTGAGGAAGGACAAGCAGATCAGCTTTGTTATGCACAAAAAGTAAAAGTATATCAACCAGGAAGAGTGAAATTTTATTGAGACCATTTAATAATTCAAAGCATTAGTATGGCTTTCTACTCTGACCTGCCTTCAGATTTTAAAGTAATCTGAGAAAACATGTTAAGGCAGGTAGGGCTAACACTGCCTTAACATGTTTCTGAACATAAATTAGGAACCAGTCTAGTTTGTGTATTGCATGTATGAGCAGCTATGGGTATAAATGTTTTGATATTACACATAACACAAATCTCTGCTAATTCAGGACTTGCTGAAAATACAGTGACATCATTCTTTCAAAGTTTAAGAAATTAAATATTGTGTATAAGCCATTTTTTCCTCTTTAAACATTACAGTGATTCTTTATAACTGTGCAGAAGATTTTCAGATAAATATCAGTGCGTTTCACCTTGAATGTGGCTGCTACATTGGTGAAGTTTGCAATGCTTCCTCCAATGATCAGCACTTTCCCTGTAGGATAAGGAAAGGTGTTACGAAATGCTCATGACTGAAATTCAACACCCGAGTAACATACATGAAGTCTATTGCTGGCAACTCCCCACATAGTGAACAGTGTGTCACACCGAAGCAGCACAATTAGCTCACACAGCAGAGGAAGGATCCACCAAGTATTTCTACACTTCAAGGACACAGCAAACAAACGCAGACTTTATCTGACAGTTGTAGCCTCCTCCTCCCACCAGCTTTTCATCCCGTTCAGGAAAATAAGCTCTAATGTAATCAAGTCCAGGCTTCACCCACCTAGAGGATGTTTTTCACGTGTCATGAGAGACAAGATGGTTTTTGCGTAGTCGTAGGTCTGCTGTTCACTGGGTGCGCCTGAGTACTCGCCATAATTAGCCAGCTCGTCCACCCCACCCAGATCGCAGATGGTGTCGCTGAAGAAGAGAAATGATGCGATTCTATCAGCTATAATTAACCTTAAAAAAAATATTAAGCTGGCAACAGAAAAGTCAAGCTGGGGTTTGTTAGAAAGCAAAACTTCAGTCTAACAAGCTTTGAAACTTCAAGCCATAAAGGCAAAGAAGTGGTATAGAGTTCAAATGTATGCTGTATGTGATGGACTACCTGTAGACAACAGAAGCACCTCCTCCGGCCACCATGGTCCAGATCCTGCCTCGGGGATTCAGCAGGGTCAGCTTCAGACTTGCACCACTCTTTGCATCCAGATCAGCTATGTAGGCCTCCTACAAGTAACAAGACAGAGTGGTGAATACCAAACTGTGGTCAGTAAGTGCACAAGGATGGAGAAATGGACTGACCAATCATTGTACATATGAGTAGATCTAAGTTAAAGTCACATTTTAAATCAAATCAGTGAAAATTAAAGGATCCAGAGAACTATAAACAAACAGCCTGTCCAATTACAGCTCTTCAAATCTCACCTCAGGGTACGCCTCTCTGCCAAAGGGTGGAGGAAACTCAAGGTCCCCCCATTTAGCCTTGCAGATATAATCCGCTGTGCCATCAATCTTGGCTGCCATGTCAAGGACATATACTCCGTCTTGATTGACGACTGTGAAAAGGCAGAAATTTTGAGTTAATTTGTATGTTTTCCACCAATGAATTACTAACATAGCATGGTAGCAATCTAGATTTTTATTTTTTATTTTTTTTTAAATCAGCATTTTTGTTTCTGCAATACATAATGAGCAGAGTGTAATATTTCAGAATAAAAGAGCTTTACCAAGAGGGTTGATTTCAAGGTAGGTAAAGTAGAGGTCCTCATACAAGTTGAAGAGGCCGACTATAAAACTGGCCAAAACACTGTGAGGGAAACAAAATTAGACTTAATCAGCACATAAGAGAACTTTTGTGAAGCTTTGTGTCTCACTAGGCAAGAACAAAATGGTAGAGTATTGCTAAGCAGCCACGCTGAATACTTAGAGAGTATCTTTTATGTTTCTTTCTAGTTTGTATTGTTTAAAAGAGATAAGAGTATTTACTTAGCACACTGCTAAGTTTACATAAAAGAAGCTAAACATTAGTCAAGGTCAAAACAGCAAAGGATAAAAGATTTTCTGAATACAGAGAGCCTCTTTGGTTAAGAAAGAAAATAAAAAGCAACAAGAAGGTGCGAAAACTAAATATACTGCGATTTTACAGTTATTCCTGTATTATTTTCTATATTTCATTCAATATCTGGCTAATCACATCTCTGCTCAAATGTCTCTGTGTTTTAACAGAGAGCCTGATCACTAACTACTACTACTGTGAACTACTAAGTGATCCAATTAGGTTCAAAGCACAAAATGACTCAGATTCAAATGTCACCATTTGTTTTATACTTAAAAAGAATATTTAAATAATGAAATTTATATGTCTTTAAATAATAAAGACAATTTTAGAAAAAGGTTTCCGTACTCCTTCTTGTCGTCGGGAACTTGTGTAAGCAGTTGCTCTTTGACTAGGTCCTCAGTGAGCTTGCCATCCACTGGAACCATCAGCTTCTGGGCCTTGGCATCCACGTCACCCACCTCCACTCCTCCCTCGTGGTGGAAAAGCACGTGGTCGCCCTCACGTGTGGCATAGATGCATACATAAAACTCTTCCTCCTGAGTGAGTAAACAGGGAGTTCAGCCACATGCAAGGACACGCAAATACGTCTTTACTGATTTTGTTTGGAAATGCTGCGCAATATTTACATAAGGCCAACAAGTGGTTTCAACATTCAGTTCTCTGCGAGAAATTATTAAGAAAAATCAACAAACTAATCAAATGCACACTGACCTACAGACAGAACACACATAACTTGGAGCTTGTTCTCACTTATAAGGTCCTAGATCGACTGGGTCAACCAGGAAGCACTGATCCTGGTTAAGTCATTCTACTCCTTTTCATTTTTCTGAGAGGATTTGATGAGAATGGCTGAGGCAACGGAGATCCCAGTCTGAGGAACTGATTCTTGTAGTTTGGTTTATTATTTATTACCACAACAACAACAACAACTTGACTTTCCACTGCAATTAAGTTTTATCAGACTTGGGGCTTATCAATTATTACTATATATTTAAAGAAGCACAGCACACCAAGGGGGGGAAAAAAAAAAAAAAAAAAATCAAGAAATACTCTCTAAAGTAGGTATGAAGGGTTTTCCTACAGACCAATTTTTTTTTTTAAACGCCACAAGGTAATTTAATTAATCATCTGGGGGGAGGATAATCCGGGTCAGACATGACCCCAGCTGATGACCTGCCAACATCGTCAGCAGATTTGTATAAGAATTTGATTCCCATTTTCCTCTTTCAGTCTGACAGGATGCAGCAGTGTGCGTCATTTAAAATAAAGGAAGCTATTTTTTACAAATTCTTCTCACATCAGAGGTCCTGTGATGCAATACTTTCATTCTGCTCAGAATTCTTTGAGGGCAGCTGCAGGAAATATCACATTGGCTCTTAATACAAAGGTGCAAAGTACACGTGTGAATTATACCCTATGATAGAAGTTTAAGGCTACCTCTACGAAAGTGTAAAGGGACACTAAAAGTTACCATTACACAATACTTTAAACTAAAAATAACCGTAACTTTTGAGCTTAACTATATATTGCTGTGACAACCTGGTTTGAACAGGGAAATTCAGAATGATACCAAATCTTAATTAAAATAAAACATTTATGTAAATACAGGATCTGTCCTGCTGACAAGACACAAGACATGACAAGAAGGGATTAGCTGTGAAGTTGAGCCCACAGAAACCGTAGACCATTTAGCAAATTCAAGTTACAACAGAAGAAATAACCACTGATGACACAAATTGAACTGCTCCACAAAACTTCTCCAAACTGAGGAGCTTAGAGAGTGTTAGACTGAAAGACAAGATACTGGCATACATTACCTGTGTGTGTGGGACAAATGGCTCAATGAGGAAGTTCTTCAGCACACCCTTTGCCTTTCCCACCTATTCAAGAAAAACACCTGGTCACAAACACTACACTGAGAGGAAAACTACATGTATTATATATTAAAGTGAAAGTAAAACTTTAAGAATAACA
This sequence comes from Aulonocara stuartgranti, assembly GCF_965226115.1. Classification (NCBI taxonomy): domain Eukaryota; kingdom Metazoa; phylum Chordata; class Actinopteri; order Cichliformes; family Cichlidae; genus Aulonocara; species Aulonocara stuartgranti. The sequence goes on along the minus strand of NC_138959.1, from coordinate 13,466,621 downwards.
TAAAAAAAAATGTAAATTGACCTGTCATTTACTAGGTCTTGTCATCATTACAAACTACCTTCAAAGTTCTAGTTCATCCATTTCACATCCAAATAGCTTATTACGAGTAGAGAAGGGCAAATAATATCAAATAAAAACAGGCAGCAGCAGGGCAACTGAGGCAAAATCCTCCATGTGCTTCTCATATCAAAATGAGGATCCTTTGTGGTGTTTCAGAGACCAAATATAGTATTAATACTACAGTTTCTGTGAGGATTACTTTTTTAAATGTTGATTTATTTAAAGACTTGCCAGCTCTGGCTGTTCAAGACAGATAAATAACCAGTTAATCTAGGTTCAGAGTAACTTTACTGTGTGAGGACAATGCAGCAAGTGTATTTAGACACACAGAGCAGGGAAAGAAAAAAAAAAAAAAAAAAAGACACTTGATCATCTCACAAAAATGTTGAACTAACTTGCTCAACAACAGCCCTGTATTAGCAAAGCAAAGTCATCCTCACATATGGTTCTGGTTGATGACGTTTTAAACATGAACAGCACGTCAGTCATGTCCTACTTAGCAACAGTCACTGCATTCGAATCAAATACCTCCTCAGAAAATGATGCAATGTGTTTCTCGTGGTTCCAACTACTGCAGCACGTGGATTTGCTTTATTGCCACAAAGACAGTCATGGCTGGGTTTTATGCTCACTAAGAGAGAGTACAGTTAACTCACAGTTGTCTCCTTCATTAGGTGGTCTTTGAGCCACTCCCGGACGCCCTGCAGGTCCTTGTTGATGCCCACTAGGCCGAGCTTCCCGCGCCGCTTTATCAGTTGATCTGGCTTCACCACCAGCCTCTTTTGGGATGAGCAAAGAAACAGGACACACGTGTTTTTTTTTTTTTTGGTATGATAGTGTGGTATGACTATGGTAGAAACAATAAAGATGGGTAGGGTTTCCCAGCCCTGCTGTGAGAGAGCCAATCAACTGCCGAAACCGGAAGCGCATGAGCCAGACATGTTGTTGCACTGACACATGGGCACAGCAAAGGTTCAGACACATTTCAGATGTGTCCAGTCAGTCACCACTGATACTATAAAAGATTGATGTGACATAACCCACTGGTTGGAGTGAAAGTCCTGTTTTGAAACACTGAGAACGAGGGTTAGGACTTTAAATCTTTTGTAATCTGTGATAGCAAAATGTCTAAAACCTGCATTGTTTTTAATGTGTCCCTGGTGACCATTAAAGGCAGTGCAAAATGGCTTCACCTTTCAGACCTGAAAGCTGTGTGCATCTTTTATACAGTCTATGCAAATCACTCTGATTGTTATAATACAGCACATGTAGGTAAATTAACTTTTGAAGGTTGTAATCAGGCTTCATGAGCTGGACAAAAACAGTCTTACCTCTGTCAGCAGCCATGAATGGTCCTGTGTGAGGCGGGCCCAGTCAGTCTCAGCTGTTACACTAGCATAATGGAAACGGTTCTGCACGGCCGCCGAGGTGCAGATGTTCTTATACAACAGCTCTTTCCCTGTCTGCTCTGAGATGGCCTTCGCCGACATGGCAGCGCTGGATAGAGCAGGACCTTTGGGAAAGGACGAAAACTGATAACTGGGAATAGAGTCCAAACTTAAGTTAAAAATTAAAACAATGCACAGGTGCATTTTGATGGATACCAAAAGTGTTTAGGTAAAACTTGCAAAAGGACATTTAGCCAAATATTGGTAGGGGTGTATGTCAATAAAGAAACAATTCCACTGTGGAGAAGGAGCAGTTCAAATAAACCATTAAAAGCCCATGACCTTCATGCCCATGATAAGTGTCAAATTCTGTATGCACACATCTAAAAAGACTTATTTTGCAGATTAAGTGCAGTTAAACACAAAAGTAGAGAACCAAGTTATTAGAAAATCAAAAATGTATATAAACCCAAATACTAAACAAGCTCTCAGTCAAACTCGTTTCTCAATCTTACAGTAAACACGTGACGGATTATCACAACAGCCTGCACTGATGACCTTGTCATTCCTGTTTTAACATCCCAGGAAGTTGTTGGGCGTGCTCAACCAACTTTGCCTCACCACAAATATACACAATCATGAATATTTAGGTGACTGTTTTTTTGGGTTCATAGCCTAAAGTTCAGTATAATAAGATGCAGCACACTATGGTGTATAAAAAAGAAATGCATTAATAAGCCTAAAAATTGTACATTTACCAAGTCACCCACCAACCAAGCAAAGTTTTAATGAGCAGTAATGAGCCTTGATTACGTGGATCTTATCGCCTCTACCTCCGGGTCACTGATAACATTTTATGGTGGTTTATATTTGAGCTTCTGGTAACCTAAGGAGGGGCAGCGCTTAGAGAAATCAAGAAATCTAACAGCTTCATCACAGCAGGCTATCCTTCCACTTTTAGAGACGGATGTCCAGAATTTAGCCAGATTAATCCACCGGTCCAGTGTATTAGATGAAGCTACCTTGCCGTGCAATTAGTTGTGCTGTCCAGGCTTGTGGGATGAAGAAGCTGGACCTGATGGCAGCTGTTAGAGTGGCAACCAAGGGGGGTTGGGTGCTGCTTCAGACACAGCTGCTGTCAGACGAACTCAGGGGTTAGCATCACTTATCCTATGAATGAAGCTCCTGTTGCAGCCACCACACCCACTCCTGAACCAGCCAGCCAGGCAAGCCTGACAACAACTTTAGCTAGCTCACTCTGGGTAAATAGAGAAAGAACTTCCGGGAGAGAAGAAATAAATGCAGTACGAAAACCTTCACGATAAGGAATAAAACAGGAGGATGCTCCCTCTCTGCGGATGATGCAAGGATAAGCTAGCTTGCTTTTATCACTGAAAAAGTAAAGCACATCACTTCAGATATGCTGTTTTCAAGCAAAACAATTGGGCAAAATTTCAATAAAGACCATACTTGTTCTTGCTCTGCCGAGCTAGCACTTTGCTGCAGTTTTGGCAGACAGCCCTCACATCATCTCACATCCGCTACCCTGAAGACTAACACTACGGCTAACTGCTGTAGCCTCGCATTGGTGCGGACACTTGCCAGTTAAAGGCTACAAAGAAGAGCTGGCTAACGCTGGAGTAGAAAGTAGCTGAGTGAAAGCTGTTACCTTGTCAGTGACAATCACACCTTCTTGAAGGATCGTGTCCAGGCCAAAAAATGACACAGCTAAACAGCCAGCTCTTATTATACCGGAGTCAACTGCTGCCAGTCCCTGCCACCTCACTCCGCTCCTGTCGAACCATAATCTGGCGACCGATTACACGTCTCTACGAGTGCCTGATTGGCTTAAAACAGGTCACGTGGTGACGTCAGTCACGACCAAGGCATTGTTAAAAAATTTTTTTTTTTTAAAAATTGGCCAACCTAGAAAATGTTATTGACGCCCCCTCCCCGCTTCTCTTTAAACAACTCTTATTTTAGGTCCTGCACTACAAATAGTTATAGTAAAAAAAATCAGAATTTGCCAATATTTATAAATATTGATTTTAAAAATTACTTCCTTTGGAGTTACCAGGGAAGTCTGAAATCAATAACAAAGGTGAAAAGCACGTTGGTTAAAGTTTACAAAGAAAAACCCAAAAGGGGGTTTTATTCGAGTCATTCTATAGCTGGTTATTTGATTTAAAATGTGCCGAGGAGCTTTCAACAAGCTTGAATGTCTCCAATTTTTATAGATCGTTATAAAAAGAAGTCCCTGTGAAACTTATAAAAGAAAGAGGAACTTTCTTAACACCACTCCTTTTTTCAGAGCTTCACTTCAGCACTCAGTGAAACCAGAGTTGTAAACAAAGTCATTTTCGCAGTGAATCATTATTCATATGCAGTGTGATATGAATCTGTAAGTGATCAAAGTGATTACATATACCTGCTGGACAAGATGATATCCTGTCTTTTAAAAGTAATCATCAGGAACAAAGTCAAAGACAAAACTCATTACAGTAAAAGACAAGCCTTTATTTTACCAGTTAAAAAAGAAAAGTCCAAAAAAAAGGAAGAAAAAAAAAAGAAAAAAGGTCTTGTTAATACCGTAGCAAGTTTTTAAACGTAATGTACACATCAGTGACAGAACAGTTAACAGTGGAAGCTATCAGTGCCCCTTTAAACAGGTGGAACAAGTAGGGGAAGGGTTGTACTGATGAATGGATGAATGACAGCAAAGTGTGACTGATGACACGGGTCCAAGATGAAAAGATTTTCCTCCAGATTATCATAAAACCAAAAAATTGCTATACAAGTGTAACATCTGCCTTTTTTTTTGAACTAGTATGTGGATTTATTTAGGACGCTTCACTGATTCTAGTAAGGCACCACTTGAATTTGAATGGGGCAGTGCAACATGTGGATGACGTTTGTGAAGTTGCTTTGAAAAGAACAAAACAAAAACAAAGTGTGGATGTATTCCTATGTGGGTCCGTTTCAGACAGGTGAAAAATGAGTGAAAAGGATGGGGTCAAAAACATTTACAAACAAAGGAAGACGAACATCACTGGGATTTTGCTGCATACACTTTAGGATATACAGTACAATAAATATAAATAGACTCAGGGAAGACTGAAGGACAATGTGTGGACACATAATGTTTTACATTCGAGTCAAATATACAATGAAGAATGGAGAGGAAATAAAAACCCTGCAACTGGATTCTGTATTTGGCAAGAGAGCCGGTAAAATCTGGACGCACACTCATAAGAGAACAGCGTTGTCATTAACAGGCTGTCCTGAGGTCAGATTTGTCACTGAACTTCCACAGAACATCAGCTCTTCCACTAGAGACGTGCAGTCCAAGGAGAACTTTAAACACGTATGCATCGTTACGCTTCTCAAAATAATCAAGACATGATGGCCAGTATGTCCTCACTGTTCATCCCCTTCATAAAGACTGAGGCAGTTTAACAACATGAAATTTCATAGAACATAAATGTCAATTTTGGCAATAGAGACAAGCTCTGCCCAGCTGATGCAAACTGCATCTAAAAGACTTTTTAAAGACTTCATCAATGTTTGAATCCTTCTCAAAGGCTGAGCATCAATGCAAGGGAGTTAATTTAGGAATGTATGCGGTATTTCAAAAGAAGATTTTTTTTAAGTGAGATTTTAACAGGACACTCATAAGTATGAGCATCATGAGGTGACTGTGGGTCCGACTTGACTTTGTCCAGTGTATGCTCCACTGCTTTAGCCAAACTGGAAAAAGAAATTTCCAGGTCCAGAGTCTGTAATAAATCACAAAACAAATATTCAGTTAGTGTTCAATAAACCTATGTATATATAAAAACCATGGAGTGAAGAGAAAACGTACCTGGGCTGGAATCGAAAGTGAATCCTCCACTGTGGCCACCAAAGAAAGCCCTGAAGATGTTGTTTGCATCAAAATCTGTAGAAACAGGAAGTAGAGCAAGGTTAACATGGAGGATAAAAGGAAGCCAAAGATGGGAAAAGAATGGAAATACAGGAAGGAAAACAATTTATGTGATATATTGCACATATAATTTAAAGAGAAACAGGAACTACAAGTGGGGTTTTTTGGGTTTTTTAAAATTATTATTTATTTTTTTAGTACAGGTCCAATCTGTAACAGATAACTGGACTTAAATGTACAGCCTCATACTGGCAAACCAGTATTAGAACAGTACAGATATTTGTCGATTTAAAAATCAGATATCAGCCAATATTTTTCCTTTTCAGACACACAATGCAAAAAAATTCCCAAACATTTACTTGTTTAGTTCTACTTTGATCAGCTGGTTGTTGCTCTTGAAGTTGCAAAGCGCCCTCTGGTGGACAAACTGCAACATCAACACTCCTAACCTTGTCAAAGGGTTTCTTCCATCTCAGCTGTTATATATGTGATACCAGCTGATCAGCAATTAGCCAGTATCAGCCAGTAATTTCAGCCTGCTGATAAATCGTGTACGTCACAGTATGAATTGGACTTCTGCTTTTTTCACAAGGTATGTTGCTCTTTGTTGTATTCTGTGAGAAATATTCAAAACAATTAATATCTTCTGAAACTTTACAGCCAGCTTTCTGGATCACAGCTTTCTAATCACATACAGTGATGCTCTAAGATGAGACTTAGAAACAGTGGAACCTATTTGAGGTGGAAGATATATATAATAACCGTGTTTGTAAAAGCTGATTCATAGTTTCTATGTGGATTAGCACGTACATGTTGTAATTGTCTGCATTTTGGCTATAAATGCATCTTATTTCCTTTTCTGGAGGAGAAAAGGTTGAAAATTTTTGCGTGAGTTGGACCAATCAGCTTTACTACTTTACTGCTGCTTTGCGGCTGATTTCAGCGACTCAATCACTGCTGACAGCTGCAGCTTCTTATAAACTGGCGATGGAGAGTATGTCATTCACTTCCAATAACAACGGCCAACAAAGCCAAGGGACTTCGCCAGCACTCCACCGTCTCCGCACATCTTCTCACATATTTTACACCATTTCTTTTAATTATTTAAATATTTTGTTCATTTTAGTTGAGAAACAAGGTTTTTATGATAAAAATTAGTAGTAAAACTTTAACAATAAACTTAACGATTTTATTTTGTAGTATATATTATAGTTTCTCTTAGGCACACAGATATTAGTTTTGAGATACAAAGTTTTTGTTTTTTTTAGCCATATCACTCAGTCCCATCACCTAAAGGCGACTGACACTTGATTTTGTAGGGACTGTCATGGGATGCCACATTATAAAAGGCCTTCTTACACAAGCAGACATTTTAACTGACATTGCAGAAAATGGTTAATAATGTATGAAAATTTGCCCGTGTTCTGTTAAAGCGTCCCATTAGGTCTTGACAGTTTGACAGCAAGTCAGGGACACGGGGACTTGCTGCATGGAAACATGGAATGAGTTTCTAGAAACTAAATTATGGAAATTAAATTGTACTTTGTACTTTTTTTCCTGTGTTGACATGTCTCAGTGTTTAATTTAAATGAGATCCCAAAAAATCTTGGAACTTTCTCATGTAAAACTGGGCAATAATCATATATGAAGTCTACAGAAAACCCAAAACCCTTAAAAAGGTTTTTGCCCTTTTTCAAATGTAAACACGACCATCGTTCAGACAATCATGATCTCCTGGGTTTCCTACTAGGTCTAAAAGATCTATTGGTCTTATTAATTACCCAAGTACAAACAAATGCCCTATAATAAATGACAAAGCCACTGCTATTTCCCACTATGACAGGTCAAAATATCTTCTGGGTTACTCTTCTCTTTAGATGCACCCGTTTCAAAAGCCGATAGAGCACAGAGGGAATATAAATGTACCTCCGCCATCAAAACAGCCGTCATCCTCCAGGTCGTGCCCGTTGTCATAGCGGACCTTCTTCTTCGGGTCGGAGAGGACAGTGAAGGCCTCACCCACTTCTTTGAATTTCTTTTCCTCCTCCTTTTGCACCTCTGGTGTTGCTGAACTGTGACGGTCTGCAAGACAATTTCAACGGTTGTCTACAATAAATCCTCGAGATAAGTTAGACTCAACTGTTAAGTGATGTTGTAGCTCAGCTGGCTCATGATCCTAACCTAATTCACTGGTTATTGTAATGTGTAAAGCACAGAGAAAAAGTGATGCGTTGTCTTGTCATTGGTAGGCCTTGACCTACTGTGTGCACACTGCACTTAAATCTGACCAATACTCTAGGCAGAGCCCTGATTACTGTGAGCTGTACTAGTGTGAACTGTGTGGAAAGACTAGGACAGCTACCTGGGTGATGCATGAGGGCTCGTTTGCGATACGCTTTCTTGATCTCGTCCTCAGTAGCATTCTTCCCGACCCCGAGCACCTTGTAGTAATCTTTCCTTTTGCTCTTCTTCAGCTCCATCTGTGCCTTCTTCAGCATTTGCTTGTGATCTGGAGGGAAAGAGAAATGCAAGCCATGTGAGAAAAGCTGAACATTAAATTCAATCAGAGCTTAGGAAAACAAGGAGAGCAGCTCACCTGAGGTTTTCTCTGTCTGATAAACTTTTTCATAGTCCCGTACGGCCTCTTCATATTGCTCTGTGTCCATGTAGCTACAGGTAACACAAGGTCAGACACAAACTTTACAATGCTGAACAACGAAACACACAAAGCATGGAAAACTGACTCAGAATGCCTGTAACATACCACTGAGCTCTTCTTAAGTATGCCTTGATGTAAGTGTCATCTAGTTTGATTGCACTGGTACAGTCTTCAATGGCTTGATCAACTTTCTTCAGCTGTTGATGAAGAGATAATGACAGTGAGCTGACAGGATACAAAGAACCAGAAGACCCAGAATACTACGATTACTAATATTAAGCAAATTATAGCTAACAACGAGAGGAAACTGTGGTATAATGAAACAAGCTTTTACCTTTGCTCCTGCTGTGGCTCTGTTGCAGTAGAGTTTAGCGTTGGTCTTAATGTTGTTGGGGTCTATTGCGAGTGCCTCGGTGTAAAGCTGATAGGCAGCTTCATAGTTGTTGTTCTTAAACGCCTGGTTTCCTTCCTCCTTCTTAGCTTTTAATGCTTTGGCATTCTGGTGAGCAAAGAAGGCACCGATACTTTTCAGGCCTTTTGTTTTAACATTCTTAAAAATCCTTTAATCTATTTGTATTTTCAATGTTTTTTTCAAAACATATTGTGTGCAAACTTGAAGTCTAAAAACATCTCAGATCATTTTTCATCCTTTGAAAGCTGATTTTTGGATTATATTTTAAATTTAGCACCGACTACTTTACTCTGTACCCTTGTTCTTCTGCCGTGTAAACACACGGCCAAGGTTGCTTATCTTGTCACAAATGACTGCAAAATAATCACCTGAAGTGTCTATAGTGTCAACAACATTTGTGCTTGTACACACATAGAAAGAAATATGGGGACCCATTTAGAAGGACCTTGAAAAAGGTCATATGGTGTTTTACCTTAAAGCAAAGCTCCTTGAATTTAATCAATCATCTTCTTTTGATCATCTGCCTCCATCTCACCCTATGACTAGCATCCTACTCTGTCACATCAACCATCTGGTTGTCCCCCTTCACTACAATCACAAGCTTCCACTGAGGTCTTCCCTTTTTCCTCCTGCCTGGCAACATCCTTTATCCGGTATACCTCCTCTGCACAAGTCCAGACCATCTCAGCTTGCCTCTCTAACTTTGTCTTGCATTCTTAGTTTGCAACTGTGGAACTTCAATACAAAAAGAACTTGCAAACATTGAGTTGTAGGTGGCATTATCAACAATCTTACCCTGCAGGCCAGTCGGGCTTTTTCATGGTCAGGTGCCATTTTCAGAGCCTGGACAAAGAACTGCACCGCTTTATCGATGCAGTCCTCATAATAAAGACACAGGCCTCGAACGTACAGCGCGTCTGCATTTGTAGAATCCATTCGCAGGATGTCACTGTAAAGAAAAGGCTGGCTTTAAAGAATGGCACAAAGAAGTGGAATAAAAAATAATGACTGTCCATCACAGCTGCTCTTACCTTGCTACAGACTGAGCTTCTGGATAGCGTCCAAGCAGAGCGAGACATTCTGCTTTGAGGATTTTGAAGCGGTGGCAGGCAGAAGCCAAAGCTAAGGCCCGGTCCATGCAGTACACCACCTGAATCAGGGCCACAACCAAATACTACACAGTTATACCCCCATATTACATTCAGAAACTGGAAAAACTGAAATATTTGGAGCTTTGTGAAAACTAACAATCCATGCATCCACTGGATAGGTCACCATCCATCACAGCGCGCAGTGGCTGTTGTCTTTGTAATAAGCTAACATTATGGCAAATAAAAAAGAAAACAAAAAAAACAGCAATTTCTTTTGCTCAATATTTGATTTAATTACCTGAAGAAACAAGTTATTTAACTTTAAGACTGAGGGATTTTCTTTAACTTTAAAATTTATATGAAAAAAATCTAATAAATGAATAAAAACAAAGCGATGTGGAGGTGGTGGAGGACGCAGGTTCATCCGGTCGGAGTTAGGCTCTGACTCTGAGATTTGGCACTATAGCACATCTCGCAAGTGCAACTGCCGGTCCCTGCTGGCTTGCCACCACCGCGGGATTTCTGCAGTGGAGATGGGAACGTAGAGAGGGGCCCGGCGGCAGCAGACTTGCGTGCCTCAGCGACCAGCAAGGTAGCTAGCCGGAGTCGCCAGCCAATTGTCGCATTCCACCGATATCGGTCTGCATGTGACACAGAGTAATCTAGAGACAGAGGCAACTGTTAATACTTCCACAGGTTCACCTCAGAAACTGTGACAGTTGTTTCTTCTACAAAGATTTTGTTGCCTGAAGGCTTTCTGTTAGAATCATATTGTACTCAACAGCGAGTGAGTTTGAGTGTTTAGGGAGAGCTGAAAAGGAAAGGATTTACACAAACTCGCACGCACGCACAGGCTTTGTGATGAGAGCCCATTTTCTTGTTTTCATAATCATTTAATGTCAAAATTGTACTTTTCATATAAATATGAGTAATAGCAAAGTCCAACATGTAAATGCTAAAATTTTATCTAATCACACAGACATATGACAAAATCCTTTTCCAGCATATTTATGTTTTGGTGACAACCACACACTCATACAGTGGCAAACAAAACTCAATTTATAATTTACAAGAATGCTAAAAAACAAGAGAAAGTGCATAAATTACCTTTCTGAAATCCCGCTTTTCAAAGCCAAAATCTGCCATCCGCTGATATTCCAACAGTGTTGCTGCATTATTTTTCTAAAATTAATAAAAACAACAATAATTACTAACCAATGGATTCACTCAAATATTTAGCTCAGCATGTGATCCTACTCAATGCTTGTTTTTATATAGTAATTAAATAAAATGATTAAAGCTTCCCACCTCCTGCTGGGCCTCTCTATTGCTCGGCTCCAGTTCCAAAACCTTCTGAAAGCAGCGATTGGCTGCCATGGCATTTCCCAAAGACAGGTGGCACTTGCCCTCACGTAGATGCCCCTATGAGATGGAACGGACATTTCTCAGAACATCATTACCGTGCACTGCATGATGTGCGAAGCGGACAATACAAGTGATGTTCAATATGTCACAAGCAGTTCAAACTCACCTTCATGAAACAGTCATCCAGACGCACAGCCTGCTGGGAATCTTCTAGAGCCTCCCGAAAGCGGCAGAGCATCATGAGGGTGGCTGCCCTGTTCCCATAATAACTGGCATTTTTGGGGCATGCATCTTCAGATTTAAAAAAAGAAAAGAAAAAAAAGAATCATTTATGTGACAAAAACAAAATGATACAGGTGCATATCAGAGACCAACATCTGGGCTTGCCATCACTGACAACTGGAGTGTTTCAGCATCATCAGAAAATAAAAATAAGAAGGTAAACTCTGACTTCCCCATTTTTTGTTTTTCTTTTGTCCCAACTTATATGATTACAGGATGGTGTGCAGCTGAATCAGCCACTGCCAAACTAAAATCATGTGCCAACAATCAGTGCATGACTGTACCGCAGGCCTTTATTGGGACTGTTCACTGGCAGCATTTCTCAACAGCAAAGTATGAAGAAATGTCGAGTGGGCGTCGTTGGGTGTTTAGAGTCAACAATGTGACAACTTAAAATCAAGCCACCGAGTATACTCACCAATGGCCTTGGTGTAATAGTTGAAAGCCTGAGAGTAATCCTTCTTGCTGTAGTATGCATTGCCTTGCTCTTTGAAACTTTCAGCCAGACTGGAGAGTGGAGAAAAAGACATAATTAATTAAAACTACTCAATAAACCAGAAAACTAATAAACCACTTAATTTCCCCCTTGAAGGTGGAGATATACAGGAAGCGTTTAAACAAACTACTGTCCCCCCGAACCCCCCTATAAACCTTTTTATTGTAGTTTCCACTGATGGCTGAAATTCCTGACTGTAACTGAATGAATGACCTTGACTATAAAACAGTGATACTTCTTCTAGTACCAGTTTTCACTTTTCAGGGAATTTCCAGCCTGCAAAGTGTCCACAAGGACTCGACTGTGCTTCACCTAGAACTAGGACAGCAGATCTGGGTACATACAGTCCTGACTACTGATAGCTCAAGTACTAAACATAGCCATGAAATTCACCGGCTGCAGTCTTTTCATAAGTGCCAAGTGTTAAAGGAGAACTCAATACTGATTCTCATGTATGACTTAATGTAGCAGTTTTTATGTAGCCCAAAATGTACCCAGGTACAATAAAAGTACTTTTCCGATACAGTAAATGTGGGTGCTGTTGCGACACTTGTTAGCCACACCTAAGAATGCAGACACAAAAACCCCAACATGCAACAAACTCAAGCAAACAATATTAAACCACTTTAACTGAGATGAAACAAGTCCAGGTGACTCACAAGTGGATCAACCACAAATCACACATACCTGAATGAACTAGGTTTCATGAGGAATCAGAAACTAATAATTACTTTCAAACGGCCTGCTATAGTTACTATATTATTTTTAAGTTAGGGGTTAGGGTTTAGTCTTTTTTTTTTTAAGTGATAGTGTCTGCAGTTTGTTGTTTCACTTAAAGTGAACAAACACAAATGAGAATTCTTATTTGGTGTAAATTCAAAATAAAATCAATTATCTGTATTCTATTCTTCATTTAGAAAAAGGATAGCATTATATTTTAAAAAAGAAATAATGCAAAGCCATTAAATGTCTTCATGAAATATAAAAAATTCTTTAGAAGTATGTGATGTGTTAAAGCCAGGATCCCACCAAACCAGAGTTATGTTTAAATTCTACCTGTGGCGTTTCTATCTTCCTGTGAAAACCTGCATGCCTTAACTGTGAACAACAGTCCAACATAGCGATGGATACTAATAAGACCATATAGATGTTTATAGAACCTACTTTTTAAATGGATTTCCTGATTTATTTTTGGACAATGGTCTGTATATAGGGAAAACATAAAAGTTGTATTATCTCTGAGTCTACACAATGTAGAAAAAGCTTGAATTCTTTCCGAGTTTGACGTCACAGTTTTGCAATTGTGAGAAAAAAAAAAGAAGCTTGGAGGCATACAACAACAATGGAATAATTTGATCCATTTCAATTGAGCTATGGATTTTTGCAGTTTAACAGTGAAAATGGAATCAACTCAAAATTTTAAATTACGTGAATAAACCTGGTGTCTAACTTCAAATCGCTCAACCTAAACTGTCCCTGTGTACTCATTCCTGTACATTCTGATCATTCTCAGTGAAAATCTTGCCAGCTTTAAGTTTGCCTCCTTTCTTTTTGTTTGTGCCACCGCCTCCAAACCACACATCATCACTGTCTCACTACCATTTTGTTGTCACTGCTCCACCCTTCCAGCACTCTTTTTCACTGCTCCAAATATTTTGGTTACTTTGATCCCCGATTTTGAAATTCCAAATAATTAATTTTAGATTTCTGAAAAAGACACGATGGGCAACAGTTAGTTATTTTTTTTGTTTAACTTTTTTAGCCACAAGAGTTATAAATGATTTTCCAAGGATTACTTGCCCAATCGGTTTTCTTCCTATCAAACTTTAATAATAGGATAATTCTACTAAAGCAAAATTAGGCTTTGCGGAGTGACTTTGCTCATTAATATGCCCGCAAATCATTAAGGGAATCAGGTGGCTTTACTGTGTTCGATATAAAGTCCACGGAGCTTCCTCTTGCGACCATTTGATAACAATAATGCGTTACAAGTTTTAGTTAAAGAAACCCAACTTAAAAACAGGTCAAAAATATTTCTATTACAATCCTGAAAATAATTTCCTCCCGCACACTGAAGTCACATTTTACATTTACGGTAAGATTAATCCAGGTCTCACTCAATCCTACATTTTAATCTTTCAAGTCCATCGTTACGTAAGCCAGACAAGGTATAACACCTAACAGTACTTTTATTATCCCACGCAGGTGCGTTACGGTGTATTTAAGCGGAAATGCAACAAAGGCCGCTTGCACGAAAGGAGACCAAAAAAAAAAAAACATGTTTGCGTGCAAAGCGCACGTTGATGACTCGTTTCCGATGCGATTCACCCGGGTGAGCTGAGGGTGCGAGGCGCTCATGCTCGATTCCCTTTAGGTGCAGAACCTTCGGCATAGTCTCGTTACTGTTTGAATACAGTAAAATGGCATGAAACCTCTCGGGAAAGTATTGAAAACAAGTAATCACTTCAAATTAAGGTTATGAAGGCTTTTGCTGATCATACCTGACAGTCTCTTATGGAAGTTTCTCGAATATGAAAGCTGGAACTGCTAGTGTGCAATAAATAAGATGCTTTAAGGATGAGACTTAAACACATATTGACATACAGCTCAATGACGCCCAAAGGGGTTAGGCGCACGTGAATTATCGGATACCTCACATTGACCATGGCAAAGCACGCCAGTTCACCTGGTTTTGTTTTGTTCTCTTAACGAACAATCTGGCGAGCTGCCCGGCTGTCTAATTTGAGTTCACAATTTTATTTTTAATGTAAATTCCCCAAACAATAACAAAGCAAATACCCGAAATTTCTAAAAAGCAAGATTTAAGAACGCTGTCGCGTTAAGCTAGCACGGTTAGCTTGGCTCCGGGGTGACCGAACTGATGTTTCCGAGCTCTGTCAGCTAACCGGCTAATATCACTCGGGTTATTTTCACTCCACATACGCATCACAGTGAAACCCGACGAGTAGGTATACTTTTACCGTTCAAGGTCCTCCTGGTTGCAGATTTGTGGCTCTGTTTCTACCGGCACGTCGATGTCAACAGCTGCCATTTTTTCTGGAAAATACTGCTGTGAATTGACGTAATTTCCGGAAATGGCTATTTGTGTCAATTAAAAAAAAAATAGGTCACCATAAAAAGAAAAGAAAACAGTAAAATGTACAACACGAGGTTTTATTAGTTCTTATAGCGGGATACGTGTCTGTAGCAGTAGTAGTAGTAATGATGTCCATTTATTTCATGAACAAAATGTTATAGATTTATGAGAATTCGGTGCGATTGGTGGTTTGGACTTTTATTTTGAAGGATGTATATAGGCACGTCCTATTCTAGGTTTCATAACTTCATTATTTGCTTCCCTGCTGTTATCAGTGTTAATTCTCTTATTTGTATTTACAATATATACACATCCCTACACACTTTCCAGGAGTGGGCTCGTTAATATTCCTAGGAAGTGCCGAAAAAACATTCATACATATCAATGTGTCTAAATGTAGGTTATTTTCTGGCAATACTAAAAGTAAAATAGTCTTTTTATGTTACCAAAAGTAAAAAAAGAAAATAAAAATAAAAATAAATTAACCAGTAATATGATGCTGTTAGCTTTAAACCTTCAAATCATCTATATACCTTCACTTGTATTTTACTTATTAATTTATTTCTTTGTGTTCACCCGGGAGCATGCAGACTTTTCCAGATAAAATAACCCACAACTGTACGTGTGGATATGGATTTTCCTATCTTATAAATCTGCTTATGAAAGTGCTCAATATGCAAACAATAGCATTTATTCCAGACTATAAGGTCTAGGTAACAAGAATGACTGTAAATACTTTATTGCACCAGTAATTAGATGTCGTTTCTAAATATTATATGCCATCATTATAAAAATCCCGATAGCCACAGTTCTTTGTAATCTTTTTTAAACCAATCTCTATGTCAAAAAAAGGTACCAACATCTGTGTACTCTTAGGTTACACTATTTTATACTTTTTTGCCCACCACTAGAGGGCACTAAGCTATTAAAATACAGGCACAAGGAACAGATCAGCTGCGACTTAATCTGGTAAAAATGTTTCAAATCCTCAGTGGTCAATAATTCACCACATGTGTAATTTCTTCTACAACCCGTAGACTCATGTCATATGACACATTCATTTTATTTGATTATAAATACAATAATTCTGAACCCCGTTTTGTATCAATCGACTGTGTTATTTTATGACATGTATCCACTATGAAATTATAAAAAGAAGAAAAAGACACTTGTTTGCCTGTAAAGAAAACACAAGAACAACGGTTTAAAAACCAGGGCTATTTATAAGTTCATATAGAATACAGTATCAACATTTTTTTTTACCACATAATAATTTACATTATTGCAATTGATGCACAGTTACACTAGTCATTAATTGTATTGGGTGACACTTTAAAATACATATTGCTTAGGGTGATTCAGCACAGCCATGTAGGATAGAGATTTCTATAATGAGAGGACACTGTTTTTCTTTTAAATACACTCTATAAATAATAATTATAATATAATGTTAAAGACACTTTAAAAACTTGTGGATAAAGCCTTTTGATATGATGAATAACACACATCCATCCATCTGTTCATATTGCACAAACAGCATCAAGCTGCTACAGTTTGTTAATTCACTGGAAATACTTGAAGTCCCCTTCTTTAGCTTTTCTAAGGCAGCATAAAAAAAACATTAGATAAGTTGCTAGATATAAGGAGTGTGTTGTTCAATGGATTGTATTTATCAAGATTTCTAATTTTGATTTTTGATTATTACAAATACACTGCACTATTGTTAAAACAAAACACTCTTATATCTAAATACAACTACATTATAGTGTGTTTTAAACCATTTATGTTTAAATAGTGCTTATACCCGCTACCGTAATTCTGGGGACTTTAAGTGTTAATGTCTATGAAGCCATCTAAAATTCTCCTAAAAAACATGCATCATATTGGCTCCTGTCATCAGAGTTTTGGATTACCGAGTTCCAATTTAGGGAGCCAATCTATGATTGAGGGTCGCACAGTAAAGACCGACGTGTCAAACACTTGTAACACTTATGTGTATATTCAAAGGATGGTGGTTAACTGGTTTAGAACTTTTAAACTATTGGTATTTGTCAGTGTTATGAAGATTTATTCTTCTAGTATGGCCAGAACAGAGTTTCAATTAAAGAAACATTCCCTTGATCCTTTGCTCTGATGTATAATGGTAAGACATGGACGGTAGTAGTGCACACTTTCCATGTAAAATGCTTTCAAGCACAGCACTCTTACAACCTTCAGTATCAAATAAATTATAAAAAAAAGGCATTTTGTATTTGTTGATGGCTGTAAAATTGTAACATTTGTCAGGGTTCGTTGTCGTCGTTGTCGTCATTGTCGTCGTCTCAGCCTGACAAGTTACAGATCTGCACTTTTTTTGTCATATGTTGGCATATGGAAATCAACAGTTTTCCTGGGAGTTTCAGATTTAGTTATGAAAACTTAAGCAAAGATAAAGTGTTTTTCTTCTTCTCCCAGAGTACAACTTCCCAAAATTAAAGAATTTTTTTGGCAACAAACACTGTGTAACACTTAAACACCCTAGTGTATTAGTTTCTTATCATTTTATAAATAAAACTAGAGGATGCTTATTCTTATGGCTTCCAGAGGGGTCCAGACCCCGGGGAACATGCACTCAACAGTTTGCTGACAGGAGACAGCTGAGCAATGGTCCTTCCATTTTTAAGTATGAGACGCTGGTCAGTCAGCGCCAAAATCTCAATCCACACCAGGGGATTGTGCCTTTTGCTCTTATGACTTGGCAAACTTGACATAATATGTTGTCCCCACTCTCTCTGTGTAGTGTCCTTGTCACTCAGAGGGGGCTGTGATTTGTTCTCAGAAGACCAGTTTAATCTTTTCTCCCAGTTTTGGCTAGGTTAGGTCAGCTCTGCTGTTGGTCCTTCAGCATCATGCTCCCTGCTAGTAAGGAGAGAAGATAATAGGAGCATGTGTGGCCCTCAGCGGTCCTGGGGCAGGCCTGAAGAGCGTGGGGCTGATCAGGGGACCCTGGATTATGGCTGTAGGGCCCGGTGGCAGCCGTAGTGCCAACGGTCCAGACGCCATGGCGCACAGGGCAGCTGGATTAAGGGGGCTGGTCAGGAAGCCCGGTGGCAGGGCCTTGGATAGCTGCTTCTGTAGGGCCAGTTTAGTCTGAAATCAAAGACAAGAAAAAGTGTTCAGCCTGAACAAGCATCTGTAAAGCTGTACTTACACACAGTGATGCTCAGAGTTAAATGCACATGTCAGCATTGTTGCAAAAAATGCTGACAGGTGCAAGAGACAGCACTTAATTTGCATCTGACAAGTTTGTGTATGTTTTGTTTGTGCTGTAAGTGATCTTGGATGGCCATCTGTGATTTAGACAAAAATAAAAGTGGACAAATGTGTGTGTGTGTCTGTATGTGTCTGTGTGAGAGAGAAATTCTCACCGCTAAGACAGCACTGGGCTGTAGTTTATTATAGGGGGTGAACTTCGCCTTGACAGGCTTCCCAGCCAAACGCTCTTTGTGTCTCCTGCTGTTCATGTGCTAAAAAAAGGACAGAAAGGAAGGAATAAAGTCATTTTGTCAAGACAGCTCACACAAACTCCCAAAGAGTTACCTTGTAGAGTATAAAGAGTAGTCATCCTGCATTTTTAGCATTTGGACATTGACAGGTGGTTTATGCAGCAGTAAAATTAGCAAAGTAAAATAGTAGGATAAGCATTCGTACCTGTTTCAGCTGTGACTCTGAGTTGACAGACACTTGGCACAGTTCACAGTGAAAAGGCTGATTGTTTACACCAACCGGTCTTGCTGGTCTGGCTTTGCTGCCCATTCGCTGCTTAATTCGACAGGCGGGTCTGGATGATGATGTCATCTTGACCCTACGTTGTGGCTGGCTGGTATTCTGACCGTCCAGCATCTGCTTGTGCTTAGAGCCTGATTCAATCAGTACCAATCAGACCGGAAGAACAGAATGTTAAATAATATTATTAATAAAGAATAAAAAGATTGAAAGGGCAAAAAACAAAGAGATGAACTACCTACCGCTACAATGAGCCTCCAGCTGGGAGCTAGAATTGACCGTCACTTTGCATGTAGGGCAGTGGAGATGTTTTTTGTTGCTCTTGGACTCTTTAACCTCTTCCACCTTCACTGTTTCCTCCTCGCCTCCTGTGGAGCTTCCCTGAGGCTCAGACTGTGGTGCTGAACTGGTGGCTGAGCTGCACCCTTCCACATGTGGAACGTTTGAGGGAAGGTCAGAAGACTGAGAGCCCGGGGAAACATGGGGGGATAGGTGAGGAGAGGCTAGCAACGAACAGTCCGTGGATGAAGTTTGTGAAGAGGGAGTGGCAGCCAGTGAGCTCCCTTTGCTGATTTCCATTTGCTGCTGTGCAGAAGTGGATGACGTGACTGGGCCTGTTAACACATCAAGTCGTGCCAAGGCTTATTTTTATAGCACATTTTAAACAACTTTAATTCACCAAAGTGCTGCACAGGTTATACAAAATGAACATAAACATAAGAAGAAAGCCTTTCATCATGGGTATACTGACCAAACTAGCCTTTTTAAGGAAATACTAGAATCTAATTTGCTTTCCAGTGGAGAGTCATTAATTACGAGGCTACAGCTGCCTAATGTGGCAAAAACAATCCGTTGAGAGCAGTCAAGGTACCACGACAAGGTGACTGAAGGGGAAGTTAAGAACGGCAAAGGGGTGAATATTATTATGTAGATTCACCCCTTCATTATGCATTAATGATACAAATGGAAGTACAGTAGCATTTTGACTAAATACAATTCCCTGACTTATGTCACACTATTTAAATTAATATTTGGGCCAAACTGCCAGGCGACAACTGCTGACCTTGTTATGAGAATACAAATGTGAGTTCTGCAATTATCCAGCAAACTGCTGTAGGACTACAGTGGATTTTGTACACCCCAAAATTCAGAAACATGAAAACCAGAAATACTGGCGCTGATTCTTATATTCAAGTTCCTATCAGTGAAAGCATCACATAATTGTTCCCAAAGGCCTCAAGGTTGCATGCAAATGAAAATAATACTGGTTTAGACCGCAAGCATAATGTATTTTATAGAGGAAAATGTAAGTTCTTCTCTGCAGCACATCTTTTGTTGTTTGGCACTAATACTTTCCTATAGAGTCCATAAAGCTGTAAACTGAGATGCTGAAAGGATAAATGAGGGGTCAATCCCCTTTTTGATGCCAGAAGTCAAAATGTTTCAAAGAGCTGCACTGCTATCACGCAGGGGCAGGTGATTACTCTCTCGTCTCTGTTGGTTTCTCATTATGACCATCAATTTTACATAGAAGTAGCAAAATAATTATAAGATAACACATACTGTAATGTTAAATTAAACTTGATCCAATGTTAATTGAATGTTAATCTGATTTTAAACAGACAGTTAACAGAAAGTCCAGACTTTTTCTGGGGGGTATGAAAAATAGAGTATATTACCACTAATTACAAAGAATGCAAATGCTAAGATATATTTTTATTGTAATATAAGAGACTAAATGCAGCAGATTAAGCTACAGACTGAGACCAGTCTGTAAAGGTATCACTAAAATCCCATTTTCATGAGGGTTTCATGCTTAGACTCACTGTTTTTAAATTTCAAATACATTTTAGATGTTTTTGTAAATTTATTTATGCATTTATGGCCACACCTCGTGTAATTTTTAAACTTACAGAATTATTTGATTTACATGAAACATGATTTCTTCACAGTCAAAGTATGAATAATGCATTTTCTTGACTTAAGTTATTTCTTTAGAAAAGAACCAGGCCCTGACCTCCCTGTGCAACTTTTTCTTTGTTCTCATCCTTTCATATAATCCTGCTATTATACTTATATTACACTCATCTCTTTTTAATTTTCATATCTTTTCTGCTTTTCCCCCCTGCCATCTCAATCATTCTTCCTTTGTCCCTGCGTCTCGCTGTCATTCGTTCGCTCTCTCTGCCGAAGCTCCCTCTGTCACCATCAATCAACAACCATGGCAACCACCGAATGTAACAAGCTTATCATTATGTGGTTAGAGGGAAATTGATAGGCGCTGGAAGAAAATGGAAGAGAGAGGATCAGTAATGAAAAGGAAAACCGACAGAGGAGAGAAAAAAAGATGGTGAGTTTTTAGTCAGGAAGAATGAGAAGTTGAGTGACTAATGACTAGAAAGAAGTAAAAAAGCAAATAGCAAAGTCATTAGTCTTTGCTGTTAATGCAACTATACAGCCAATAGCTATAAAGTTAACAGTATGGAAAGGACATGGGTCAGTAATGGTAAGCACTAATGTCCCCATATTTTTTCTGGGGATTTGTGGTCTGTGGATTTCATTGAAGAAATAAGTGAAAAATTAACAGGGGGAAAAAAAGATCAATTGGTAATGATTTCTGCTGGCCTTCTCATTGAAGAACTCCAAGATCTACTGAAGCACAAATAAGTTAATTAATCAGATCAGAACCCATTTTCAGTGCAAAAATATGAAAAACAAAACAAAACAAAACAAAACAAAACAAAATATTTTCTAAAAGACACATTTCAATTCTACCATCTATGCAGTAAATCTTAAAAAAAAAAAAAAGCAGCTGGAAAGAAATGAAACCCTGCTATGCTATTCTTTGCTACATCCATTAGCCACCACTGCTGGCTACATCCAGACCATTGTTTGATTTTGAAAAGAATACTCGTGGGCAAATATTACCCGTACTTCTGACCGATTTTCCATAATTTTCTACACTGTTTGACATGTCCAAAGTGACAGCACCTCATTAAATAACAGGAATAAGGAACTTGGATGTGGGACTCGTATCACTGTTGAATAAAAAGCTGACAGTAACACTACCACATCTCTCTGTAGATGGAATCTCTGCTGAGGTGCTTTAAGGCTCCTCATCTTGCCGAATGTCTTAGCTTGATGGGAGTAATTACCTGTCTGACGGATCCAATGATAGTAGGACAGGTAATAGCTGGTAATTAACCAGCTGAGTGGCAGCTACCAAGCCTTAGTGCTTACGTCTCCCCAATTACATCTAATTACTCAGAGCGTGGCAAGAGGACTGGCTTTAGAAAAGAAAAATGTATACCTGTTTTGTCTTTCGATTGCGAGTCTGTTGGCCCAGTTACTCCTCCCATCACACCCTTGTCCCTATCTCTGTCTTTGCTTGATATTGATTGACTCTGTCCGTTCTTCTGCCGATTCCTCTGGGTCTCCAAGGCCTTTAGCTTGCGAGCATGCTTGTGACCTTTGTAGTGGGCCTCTGCCTGGGTCTAGCAATCACACATACACACAGAGGCGCACGCAAACACACACACACACACACACACAGAGGAATGTTCACACAAGGGCAAAACAAGCAAAGGGGAAAGTCAGCGTAGAGTATATGCACAGAATGACTGATTAAATTAGTGAAGGACAGCACGAAATCAGTAAACTGTAATAGTTCCATCTGTTCCACTGCTTTGACTTCACATGCTCTTATAAATTTAGGGGAAAAAATATGCGTTTAAGCATTTGACTCTGAGGGAGAATCACATCACCATTTTGATAATCATCATTGTCATGATGATGCACAAATGAGCATCAGTTGGACTAATGGCATCTCATGAGCATCCTCTGAGCTCACTGGCTCATCTTTCCACTGATTCGTTCTGACACAAAATGGCCCGTGTCCGTTACACTGTGACACAAAATGACCTCTGTGCCTCCCTCTGTAAGAGAAAACACATTTGTGGCAACGAGACAGCAGACACATGCAGATATGTGTGATCCCCATATGACTCTGGATATCTGTAGACAAAGCTCTACGGAAGAAGATCTGCTTCCAGCTTCATGTCAGAGTATACCAACAGTGAAAACAGCCGAAGCAGGATAAAAAAACTTGTACGTCCAAACAACATTAAATTTTAGTATTTAATATACAAGAATTATCTTTAGGAAACAAAATAAAGGGAAAAAAAACAATTTTGCTAATTATTTCATTAATAAATACAATAAATCTTATATAGGTGTCCTGCTGAATATTTACATGACATCTTTTATAACCAAGCCATCTCCATGACGACTGATTTGCAAACTTTATTTTTTGAATAGAGACAAAAGAAACTTCGTTCGATTTTATTTATTTATGAATTTAACTGTGAGTCATTTACATAGATTGTGAAATATATATATGATGGTAAATTACCAAAGATTAGTTGGCAAAATATTGCTTCAGCAACTTAACCAAACAATCCAAAACATCATGAATACAGAACAAGCAGTACTCAAAGGATAAGTTGGTGACAGCCGATACTTTTCTTGACATGTCAAATTAAAAACGTGTAATTTAATTTAGCCCTTTGATAGACTAGGGACCTGTCCAGGGTGTACCTGCCTTTGGTCACATGACAGGTGGGACAGGCTCACCCCTTCATCCCCTCAGCCAACAACCTTGAATTGAATAAGTGGAAGAAAATGAACGGAATAATTATGTGATTTAATTGTTACCTCTTCCCCTGATAAAGATGACATTTGACGACCTCCCCTTTTCCCATGTGTTGACACTTGAGTATATATCAATAAAGACATGGTTTGACCACAGTTAGAATAGTTTCTTGGGTTTTTCCAAGGGTAGCTGCATAGGCAGGGACCACCCTCACTAACTTCTGATGCAAATGGAGTCATTTTGTTCCTTAAGCAGGCCTGAAATATGACCGAAACCTCTCAGTTCAGAGAAAAGCTTCAAGGGTTACTTCTAGTAGGCTTTCAACAGGTTAAATGTCTGCATTTGCCATTTTCCTCATGCAGCATAATAGTTACATGATTCATACTTAATTCTTATAATTATACTGCATAAGAATATACTAAAAGTTGGCATTTAGATGAGTAAATGATAATATGAGACATAAAATCCTTTTTTCTCTCTTTATGTATGCATACCATGTGTTTTAAATACAATATACCTAATACAACAAATAAAAATAGACTCTATAAAATAAAAGCTGTTTAAGTAACCTTTTCTAAAAAGGACAGAATGAAACTGCATGGGTCAGTGCTGAGATATTGGAGTTAAATAACCTTTAATGGTTTTGTTCTTTTCATGGCATTGACTTATATAACAATAAGAAAAATATGATGACATAACCACACTTATCCTTTAAGAGCACATATTTTTTTGCAACCCCAGTGCCTTTCTGTATAAGAAAGACACGAGTGCACTTCCTAAAGAACGGAGAATCAGTGAGACAAGACTTCAAGTATCTGGCTTCACACAAGGCTGTTAGATAATTTGTAATTGCTCAAATTATCCATACCAGTTTCAAGGCACACACTGTACATCCCTTGCTAATGCACATTCAAATTCATAGTGCGCAGACATGATCTTTAGGTGAGCACAGATTGTGCATAGAGTGGTGGGGTAGAGGTCTCCCTGTCAACACTTTGCATAAAGCTTGGACTCCTACACAAACAGAAAGGGTGGCACCATGGGTCAAAGTGTGTGGTTGGGAATGGAGGGCTGAGCAAAGGGTATACAAGCCCTTTGGCTACGTTGAATGTCAGTGCACACCAACCATTCAGCGTGATTTTCCACTGAGTCAGGCGGACGACTCTGCTGTCATCTGCATACTGCCATACTATCTGGCATGCCAGTGTAGTATGAGTTCACCATGTTCCACCATAGCATCGTTGAAAGAAAAACGCATGGAATAAGAATCCCAGGACTGCAAGACCAAGATCTTCAGTTAGAGACACCTGAAGGAGACCGATGACCTTCATTCAAGCTGCTTTATGCATTTGTCACATCAGTGATGCTCTTCACACACAACAAGCAACTGTCTACGGAGCAGAAAAATTAGGTCATATCATATATGATCTGCTGATCTGTCAGACCTTCATGCTTTTTAGTGAGTTCAGCAGCTTTAAAGGAATAATCTGGAATTTTTACACCAATCCCACAAAGGTTTTACTTTCACAGTCATCCTTATTTGACTTCATACTGGACAAACTGCTTGAGCTTCCCATTAGGGATACATTCACATCCTCATTAGTGCTAAAAAGCCGCTCTACTAGCAAGACCTTACCATGAAATGTGTGCAAAAGAAGGACATAGGAACCATAAGACACTGAATTCTCTCCACCAACTCCTGAGAAAGCTCTCTAGCATTTGAATACACCGCCATGTCCACAAGCTAGTTGCAGATCTTGACCTTTAAGCCTCTTTGTTAACTAAAAAAGGTTATTGTATGAAAAAAACAATATGAAACTGTTAAGAGCAATCCAAAATGCTAGAAAACCAAAACAATGGGCTAAAAGATGCTAAGACGTGCACAGGTAATGAAAAGCTACAAAGCTTAGCAGATGTTATCAATTTACTGCAACATCTAATCAGTAAAACAATAGAAATTCAACTGCAAGTAAAAATAACAGTTTAACCAGCATAACTGGGTGTGGCTAAATCCCATTTTCCGATGGCAAGTTGAAGCTGTGTGTCCAGCATGAAAAGTAGGATGTAAAACTGCAAAAAATTATTCAGCTGTAACTTTTTTAAGCACTACACAAACAATGAGCATAAAAAGTGCTACACAGCTATTCTGGACTTTCTCTTTAATTGTGAAGTGCAAATTCCTGCTGGACTGTTCTGCCCCCTGTTGGGATCCGGTACCTGCCTGCAACCTGGCATCCAACTCCTGGGTCAACCAGCACTCTCAGCACAGCTGCAGGTACCACAAAGGGAGGAGAGAGCCTGTTAGCTAGAAAACAGACTCCATCACTGTGCACCCAAAAGTAAAGAGCAGAGACAGAAAAAGGAGATTAGGAAGCAAGAGTAGTAGGATAATCAGCCTGGACCAGTGTCCTGCTTCTTTAAAGTTTCACAAAAAAGCAGAGTCATTGTCATTCTCCCTGTTACCGCTTAACAATATAAATGCAAATATGTATAAATGAACTCCATAGGCATTGGAGTCAAATGAATATGAATAAAATGTGATAAGGAATAAAAGGCAATAGAACTAGCAGACTGGTTTCCTTTAAAGTGGCCTGTGATTTGAAAATAGAGAGGATAGAAATGTAACAAGCAGAGTGATAAGACAGATAGGCAGGAATAAGATCATTTTTGGGATGCAAAAAATATTACATTATTTGAAAATATGTAGATGTTGTGTTGACTGCAAAAAATGGTAAAAAGAAGAACTTCAGAGGAGTGTTTGCAAAAGCTATGGGCATAAATGTATTTTCGTGCTGCAAAAAATTATATGATTTACTATCTTTAATGGCTAAAAAAACCTCCAGCTATGTGGTCAGAGGAGATTTTCTATCTTCTTGTGGTGCACGAGAGATGATTTCAGGTTATTTTAAGGTTGCATTCTAGATGCTAATAAACTTTCCTTTGTGACATCGAGGAAAAGTAGAGTTACAGCACTTACAGTAGAGTTGAAGCGCAGGTGGCAGATGTTACAGGAGATAATGGGTTTTTTCTTGGGTGGAGTCATGCCAAAAGTGTGGTTGATCACTGCCTTCTGCACTGGGTCCATCTATAAGGTGAAACATACACATATACACCAAATTATTGAATTTTATAATCCAGGACCTGAGATTTTGTTTTGTATGTGCAATAATTAAATATAAATAAATATGTTTTTGCATATTTCCTTTAAAAGGTGGCATTCCTAATGATCTTATTTGCAAAATGGAGCATATTTATTTGTTGTTAAAATGTGTTCCTTTAACAAGGATTTAAATCTGCACAGATGTACAAAATAACTACCCACATTTCTACCTCCGTATTTCAGATTAACTATGAATCAGTGCTGATTTTGCTGATTACTTTGATTAAATAAGGTTGTAGATTTTTGCTTAGCGTCCTCCTGTGATTGAAAAAAATACTGTGCCGCGTGTGATAAACGTAGATTTCTGATAGAAAGAGCTGTAAGTCTGTTTTTAACATTCTGTGTAAATTATGTAAAGGCAGCAAACTGTGTATATTTTTCTAAATACGAGCTGAATATAAGCATGTTTTTAATCCCCACAGTAAAGCTGTGATATTTCAGCCATATTTTTAGCTTTAGTTGTCAGAGATGAATATTTATCCAGCCTCCCACCTGCCTGATACATTTAGCACTTTCCTCAGACTTTACTCATTACAGGTTTAAGCTGTGACTATAAAAGCCGCCCCCAAAAAACACGTGTTTTATGTGCCAGACAGAGGTTTTATATTTGGAATTTCTCATGTATGTTTATGATTGCAAGTTAAAAATAAAGTATAACGTGGCTGTGAAGCTCAAGCAAAATTCAGTTAGAATTCTGAGTTATGTTTGATGATTTGACCTGATGATGACATGAGCTTTCACATAACTGTTTAAACTGTTAAAAAATGTTAAGTATTTCACATAGAAAATGATAACATGGTAAATAAAAAATCATCCGAATGTATTTGTTCATCTTAATTTTGGTGCTTTTTTCCTGTATGCTGACATCACAAGTGGCTGTCCTGAGTTTCTAAATTTTTGCAGACTTTTACTTAAAGTATAAAAGTTATATTCAGACCTTGTAGAAAAAATACACTTTTTCACTTTCTTGTGAATAATTACATAAAAGTTCATCCCTTTTATTTGTCTGCAGCAAAGATATTAAATCCACCTAAAGTTAGATCCAAAAAAGAAAAAACATTTTCTGTAGTGCTTCTGTACACATGATTTCAGTGTGGCTGAAGTGCAGACTCTCACCGTTATTTCAAAGGGTTTTTACAAAAATTTAGCATTAACTTTTTATAAATAGTCCAACATTTTCAGAACCTTAAAAAGAATCTTACAATTGCCCAGCAAGCAGCTTCATACTCATGTGAGGCCTGTCCCGTTGTTATTTAGTAACAAATAAAACAAACACAATATCTGAAGTTGATTCAAAGTACTGAATTTGTATTTTATAGCTTTAAATAGTCATTTTTAATATAAGGCTCAAATTGATATCAGTGTAAATAAGGGAGGCCATCATCATCATTAGGCTGAAGAACCAAAATCAGAAAGACCACAGAAGACAGCAAAAATGCAAGAATGGACATACAGAGGGTTTACAGCAAGGTGCAGAGCACTGGTCGGATTAGACTTATTCCAAAATTCTCTAAAAGAGCCCGCACAGTTGTAAAAATGATTATTTCGGTTATATAAAATCAAAATTAACTTGCACCTTGTAGAAACTTGCAGTGATGAGAAGAGAAAAGCCTTTGATGATGTCCAGGGGTTCTAGACTTCATGCAGTCATTAACTGCGGGGATTATCATTTAAATATTCAAAATAATCTTTATATTTAAATATTCGTTTGAGTCGATTCCTGAAAATGATTTCAGTTTTTTTTTGTTAACCTCGTTGAGCTAAAGCTTAAAGCTTGCACTTCAATCACATAGTGATTTCAAATCCACTGTGGTGGTGTACAGGCAACTTTTGGCAAGAAGGCAAATAAGCATGTGTCCAGCACTGTCTACAACATCATAAAATATAATGTGCAAACTGTGACTAATGACTGTTTCTATAACAAATGCATGGTAAATGATAAACCTAAAGATGTAAATGGTCAAGGAGCCAAAGTTGCAGTATGTGATACATGTAAGAGAGAAAAGCAGAATGGGTTCTTACCGTGTTAAAATTGGGGAAGAGGCTAAGCGGCGAGGAGCCGTTGACCCTGAGCGGCAAGAAGTGCTCCAGCTGGGCATGAGTGTGCTGCTGAAGGGATCGACCTGGCATGGGCAGGGAGCCCAAGAGAGGGTGGACTTGGTTCTGGGATAGTGCTCCTAAAGCAGGGATGATTAAATCAGAATAAATTCTGAAAAGACACAAATTTCTATTTCAGCCTTTTTCATTTTAGGCCCCCAAAGCTGCACATCGTTCTACACAAACTAGGATAAAGAGTGATTTTAGCACATATCTGAGACTGAGACGCTTATCCACAGTGAATGATTCACTCGGTAAAGCTTTAATGACTTTAGTAATAGTGAGGGACAAATGATGAAATACTTTGTGTGGCCTTTTCCTGCTTTACAAGTCTATAGTTTATCCTGACAAATGTCTTTGCCCTTTAGTATCTGTGATTGTCTCGGTTCTTTGTCTGAACAAGCAAACAGCTCAGTCAACATACAGAGAAAAAGAATCGTAATGAGGTTTGATGTACATGTTCACCATCTTATGCATACATTACTTTACATCTCACTGGAATTTCACCAGCACTTTCTGCTTTAAAATCTCCTTCCACGTGACCTCTTGTCTCAACACACTTAACTGTAGTTGGCCTAAATGCTTTAAGACTGCACATTCTTTAAAGAGCAACATGGCAGTGACCTTTGTCTAGCCCCAGAGTAACATTAGTGTGTTCGCATTAAAAGCCACAGTTTCTTACATAAGCATGGTGATTACAGATCGTTTGTCGTGGCTGTGTATGGAAAGTCCGGAGGTTGTTCGGCTAAAAAGGTTGTGTGTAAAATATTAGAATGTAATATAAAACTGGCTTCAGAACTTTGTTACAGAAACTTTACCCTGTGATGAAAATAAACCATGTTATTGACAAAGAGGTTTAAAAAAGGCAAAATTAAAAACACAATATTTTTATATATAGCGTAAGAAAAAAGGAGAGCTTTGCCTGTGTAGGACTGAAAATGATCAACCTGCACGACTGAGGATGGAGGATTAAGAGAAATGACTAATTATGGATTTAGAGAAGATAAAGTAAAATATAATGTACATTAGGCTTATCTCCAGCACATGATGATAACACATATTAAGCATAACTTTTTGAATGACAGAGAATCTGAAGAAAGGAATTAAATAAATGGCAATTATATAAAATGTAATGTGAGTGACTGTTGTGACATAACGCCAAAAGAAACTTCCTTAAAATTTCTTATTCATAAACACCTAAACATTTTCTCTAAATAGATGCAATCATAATGTTGGAGTTTAATGATGTTATATTTCAGTAAAAGCTTAGCAACCAGAAGGCAATTTTCCTCAATTTTCTGCTTCTTTTAAGTCTAAATTTCAGGATTTATCTCTGGGGATGAGGCGGTTTGAGAGTCCTTGAGCATTAGCATGCTTTTACTAATCTGGTCCTATTTTCTAAAGTATTTGAGAAGAGCAGAGGAAACCAAAGGGGAGACTGGAAAGAGAAACAAACTGGAGAATGATATGTGAAAAGAAATGATATGACTAATACTGCAGAAGGAAAGCTTTTAGTAGGCATGTAAAGAGAGTTTAGGGAGTGATTTATTGTCCTGCACAGGTGCCCAAGTGTTTAATGAAGACGGCAGAAAATAAAGAAGCAGTGGACACCACAGCCTGTCTTATTTTATCATTGCCTGCCACTGCAAAAGCCTCGGGGCACCTTCTTCTTACTGTGAAAATGTTAAAGTAAAGAAACCTGCCAGAATTTGTTTGGATATAATTAGATACTTTATAGGAAAGTAATGAAGGCTATAAACACGTGAAAGAGTAAAGTTCATGCTTGCACATACACTGCATGCTGCAGGGAGGTCTCATGAAGAAATCCTTGAGGCCCAAGATGATACTATAATTCTAATAATGCACTGTACTTGTTCTGTGGTACTGTGGAAGCAGTAGTTTCTATGAAGACTGGACAGTAACAGAAGCATGATAAAATGGGCCAGCTAGTGCTGCACACAACAGGATCTGCAAATGTAAAAACATATTAAGACTTCATGGAAATCTTTTGTGCGCTGGATAATCGGTGCCTAGTTAGAGACCGCGCAATCTCAACTAAATCGTTCTCAGATCATATCAATTTGGCAATCTCTGTTTCGCTCACCATACAGACTTTTTACCCTTTTCAGCCAAAGCCAGCTCAAACATGACTGTTCACTCAAACTCAGACTTCAAACAGAAACCACAAAGTTTCCAGTCCCCAAAACAAACCAAACAAAACTATCAGAACATTTATTTGCAAATTTCGATGGCTGGCGGGTGTTGCAACAATGCAACAATACTCCAATAATGACAATAATTCTTGCTTATGTTGGTGTGTCATGTAGTGCAGGTACCACCTATCAAATTAAAAAGTCAGCTGCTCACAGTGACAATGTAAACACTGTCTTTGTTCATGATCTTAGCAGAGCATGAAATGATGTGCATATTTGTACCCATTTGATAAACTGCGTTCACACAGAAGGCAATCCAGTCATCACATGCTGCTTGGCTGCTAGTGAAGAGTTGTATGGCTCATTAAATAACACTAATGTATTTACTGCCCCATCACATGTCAATCAATATTGTCCTTCATTCTCATTGGTAGTTGCTTCAATTGTTTGCCTTAAAGTTGAGAAAAT
Source organism: Aulonocara stuartgranti (assembly GCF_965226115.1). Classification (NCBI taxonomy): domain Eukaryota; kingdom Metazoa; phylum Chordata; class Actinopteri; order Cichliformes; family Cichlidae; genus Aulonocara; species Aulonocara stuartgranti. The sequence continues at coordinate 13,435,555 of NC_138959.1, read as the reverse complement.
CTCAACTTTTTTCCCCTCTTGAAGCATCAAACTGAAATTATTATCATAATAACAAATAAAATTAAAAATGGGGCAGCACTGTCGCCTTACAGCATAAATATCCTGGGTTTGAATCCACCATCTGGCCAGTTACTCTAACTTCCACCGTCCAAAGACACACAGTTAGATTAATTGATGATTAATCTGAAAATTGCCCACAGGTGTGAATGTGAATGGTTTCTCTGTGTTAGCCCTGTAACACAATGGCGACCTGTCAAGGTGGACCCCGCCTGGATGAAGTTGAAATGAAAATGATAACCACATTGCTTAAAGATTAAATTCCCACATCTTATCAGCAGCTACTGAGGTACTCAGATGCTTATGCAATATCAAGCTGGACAGAAACACAACTAAACAAACTGAAACTGATAAACATAAAGAGAAGTGAACACAATAAACTCAGTAAAGATGCAGAGAATAGCAAGTCTTGGCTACCAAATGACTCCACGTGTTGAGACAAATATAGAGGTGCAGCACAAATTAGCACTGAATTAGCAATAAAAAAAATAAAATAAAAAATCAACAATAAGCCAACAAACGAACATACAATTTGACAACGACCACCAACCACACCCTCTGTTTATTTGATGCTTTGCAGCCACTCCACTGCGCCAGGTATTTGTTGGAATTAGAATTTGAAATAAGGAGTGATTAGAGCTGATTGTCACTATTTACTTGATCCTGCGATTTTAATGTGCTAATCTCCCTGAATATCATGCATGCATAAAACACACACTTTTGTTTTCTAATTCCAAATTCATTTACATGCTCCACCAGGACTGTTTGTGTCACTGGTGTCAATAAAGTGATTTGAACTGAATTAACACCGTATTGAGAGTGAATGACAAAGTAGCAACAAATGAGAGAGCGAAAGAAGAACAGTAACAGGCAATCACAGGCAGAGGACAGACCCTTTCCCCCCCTCCAGTAGACTGATGTGCTTAATCTCCCTGTCAGTATGACTTTTGGGGACAACGATTCCCTCTCCTACACAAATCTGTAATTGATCTTATTAATCTCCTATGCATATATTCACAAAACACATCAGGGCGAGACGTTTAATTAACTGCGTTTGGTGCTGAACAAGCTAGAAACTGCCATCAGCTGTGAGAATCTGTACAACATCTGCCGACAAGAAGAACGTGCTTTTGACGGGACCTGTCTGTTTCAAAATTACCCATCTCATTTACGTCCAGAGAGCATCTCAAAAGATTCACTCTGGCAGACTGGACAAAACAAACGAATGCCATGTTCACATTGTTTCATCCGGTCATAATGGGAATGTGTTAAACAGTATGGCTCTGTAAGCGTTAAGAAATAAAACACCGTAACTTTAAAATTACAACCCTAAACTCGTGAACTCAATTACTGTGTAATTAGGTTGGGCAGAGAAGAATTTAGTTTATGAAACACTTCTAATAAACACAGTTAAAGCATCATTACCAGTGACTATGTTTACATTGGCACTAATATGCTATTAATATTCATATATCCCTTACATGATACAAAATAAGTCTTTTGATATCTAAACAGCATTTTTTTAAAAACCCTATCAGCTCTGTGTTTTACAAACCAGGTAGCCAGACTCGAGATCGACCCCAAAGCCTGCATTTCTGGTCTGAAGAACATACAACTTATTAGCAGATTTTAAGATGTGCAGTTATTGCACTGATGACCTTGTTGTTAACTGGTTGTGAGGATGAGGTGGACCAGAACACCAGTGACACCTATTTCCATTCATGGGGTCTGTGTGGAGACAGTAGAGGATTACAAATACCTCAGTGTTCACATGGGCAATAAACTGGCCTTCATAAAAAACACAGAAGCCCTGTACAAGCAGGGGCATAGGGGTCTCTTTCTGAGGCTGCCGAGATACTTAATAATCTGCCAGCTCCTGAGGATCCGCAGGAGTCTCTGGTGGCCAGTATTTCTATGCTGTGGTGTGCTGGGGCAGCAGACACCAACAGACTTGACAAACTCAACAAAAGGCCAGTGACATACTGGGGGTGGAGCTTGCAGACAATATTGGAAAACCCTTCACAACATCTCCATGCTGTGCTGTGAGCACATTAAGCAGAAGACTCATGCCACCACGAAGCCACAGGATACCGTGTAGCTGTCAAACTCTAAAAGTCCTCCAGTCATGATTACAGACTGACACCTGAATTATTTTCATTTACATTATCTTGTATGTTTTGCATATAAAATTGCTTAACTTTATACAGTTTTGCAGTTTTTATTTCAAAATATTACAGTTGATATTTTTCTGGGTTTCATATTTATACTACCGTTTTCTAACATATTTTTTTCTATCGGTCATATTTAAATTTGGAGGCTATTATGTAGCAATTTCCCCTTGGGATTAACAAAATATTCAGATTCTGATTTTCAGGAATCTTTCTTTTCACCGTTTCTGTGTTCATACACCACTTTGCTTTAAATCATTTGTTATTATTAAATTCTGGCACCCCCTCTTCACTTTCAACGGGTCATAGCAGATAGCCGCCCCCTCCCTGCACCTGTTTCTGCTGGAGGTCTCTTCCTGTTAAAAGGGAGTTTTTCCTTCTCACCTAGTGGTTGCTCACTGGGGGTCGTCTGATTGTTGAGGTTTTCTCTCTATTACTGTTACAATATACTGTTACTGTTACAATATAAATCTTGAGATGACTGATTTGGTCCTATATAAATAAAACTAAATTAAATTGAATTGTTTGACAAAATGGAAGAGGGTGGTACTGTCTGCCTGGACAAACACCACAGGAAAGCTTTCAAAAGATTTTACATAAACCAAAAAACATGATTAAATTATTTTATCACACCTATGAGTAAGGGGAATATACCCTTAAACTTGATCATGGATATACTGAGTAAAAATTGAATTCATTCAAATGAAAGCTGATCAGCAGCATGTATGCAGACAAGCTTTATGAGCTTCCCCTGTGTATTTTCCTCATGCTTTCGCAATTCTAGGCATAAAGTGTCATGGTCCTGGGCCATGTGGGCCCAGTATTCTTAGTTCCTTGTATGTTTGTATTTTGTTCCTTATTTAGGCCGTGTTTTCTGAGTTGCCCTGTTGTGTTGTTCCCTAAGTGTTTTCCCTTCATGGCTTTTACCCCCTGTGTGCCCCTCTGTGTATCTGTGAGCCCTCGTCTCCCTTTGTGGTTGTTTCATGTTTCCCCAGCCCGTTATGTCTATGTTTTCCCCGTGCTCTCTCTCCTCCTGTCGGAACCTCTGTGCCTGTACATGTCATGTTCAGTTCACCCCGCCCTGTCTCGTTATGATTATCAGTATCACCTGTGTTCCCCGTGTGTGCCCACTTTCCTCGTTTACCCTCTGTGTATTTCTGTCTGAGTCTCCCTCTGTTCGGCGTCGCGTTCTCCCTCATGTTGTGTGTAATTCTCCCCGTGGTTCGGTTCCTTGTACAGTTCATGCTTTAGTTTTCCCAGTTTTAGTTTATTTTGTATTGCTTCCCGTGGCCAGCAATAAAGCTGTGTTTTTTGAGTTTATCCCCGTGTCTGTGAATCTGCATCTTGGGTCCTTCCCCTGCCTGCCACACAACGTATCATGACAGAAGAACGCGACCACAACATGGACCCAGCAGTTCACAACCCCTCCGCGGACCTCCAGGACGACACGACCATGTCGGACTCAGCGGACATTTCAGAGGAGGTAGGGGAGGAGCTGAACCGGCTCTGCCGCATTATGGATCGCATCATCGGATGCGCGGATCCAAGTGTGGTTTCCACAGGATTGGCGGCCGTGGACGCCGTTTTGTTGCGGGAGCCACGGTTGCGACAGCTCCCCCACCTCGTCGAGGCGTTTGACTCCCTGGGCCCCCTTAAGGAGGAGCTTCGTGCCCGTGCGCTGGCCCAGAGGGTCCTGAATGCCGCCTCAGCACCCACACCTCTGTCCCGTGAACGGGTGTCATCGCCGCTGTCTCATGAGCCAGTAGCTCGCCACAGACACACCTTCCGCCCGCACCCCGCCGGCTTCCGCGTCTTCACCGCGGTCTGGCCGCACGGCGTGGCGCACGGAGACAACGGAAGCCATAGACTTTGGCGAGGAAGAGCGGCAGCAGGTGTTACGGGCTTATCGGGAGGACGAGCTCCGACGGAAACCCTGGCTCATCCCGGAGGAGGACCTCTCACCTGCTGCACAGCCTACCAGCCGCTCGCCGTCTCCGATCCGCTTAGGCTATTTTTCGCCTGTCTCATTTCTGGCAAGGATGGGGGCGGACGACGGGGAACTCACCACCACGTCACCCTCTGTGTTGGCGCCATCAGCGCCCATCTCGCCAGCTTCCTCTGCTCGAAGGAGGCGGCGCGCCCGCCGCCATAAACTGGACAATGCTAAAACTACAAAACATGAAGTGGACGGCGGGTTCATTTTTGATAGAGCTATTTTTGTCGACCCTGAGCCTGCCATTTCTCGGACAGTTTTTTCTGAGCCTGCTCCTTTTCCTGCTCGTGTTTCTCCTCCCAGGCCAGCTCAGTCAGCTCCCTCGCAGCCCTTCACAGCTCAGTCAGCTCCCTCGCAGCCCTTCACAGTTCAGTTAGCTCCCTCGCAGCCACCCTCAGTTCAGTTAGCTCCCTCGCAGCCACCCTCAGTTCAGTTAGCTCCCTCGCAGCCACCCTCAGTTCAGTTAGCTCCCTCGCAGCCACCCTCAGTTCAGTTAGCTCCCTCGCAGCCACCCTCAGTTCAGTTAGCTCCCTCGCAGCCACCCTCAGTTCAGTTAGCTCCCTCGCAGCCACCCTCAGTTCAGTTAGCTCCCTCGCAGCCACCCTCAGTTCAGTTAGCTCCCTCGCAGCCACCCCCAGTTCAGTCTCCAGTAGCTCCAGTGCCGCCTGTAGCGCAGGCCCCAGTAGCTCCTGTAGCCCAGTCCCCGATAGCAGTACGGTCCGCTGGTCAGCTTAACATTCAGCCAGGGGTCTCAAATCTCTCTGGCTCTGCATCAGCTCCTGCTGGGAGCTCGGATGAGCTCATCCAGGACTCCGCGGCTCCCACGCCGCCATCTACCTCGTCAGCTGGAGGGTCCGAGGGGCCCGTTCAGCCTCCTGTCTCCGCTGGAGGGTCCGAGGGGCCCGTTCAGCCTCCTGTCTCCGCTGGAGGGTCCGAGGGGCCCGTTCAGCCTCCTGTCTCCGCTGGAGGGCCCGAGGAGCCCGTCCGGCCTCACGCCTCGTCGGCTGGAGGGCCCGAGGAGCCCGTCCAGCACCATGCCACATCGGCTGGAGGGCCCGAGGAGCCCATCCAGCCACCTTCTGCTACGCCTGGTCCAGCCTGTGCTTCGTCAGCTGCAGCTCCGGCCTGTGCTTCGTCAGCTGCAGCTCCGGCCTGTGCTTCGTCAGCTGCAGCTCCGGCCTGTGCTTCGTCAGCTGCAGCTCCGGCCTGTGCTTCGTCAGCTGCAGCTCCGGCCTGTGCTTCGTCAGCTGCAGCTCCGGCCTGTGCTTCGTCAGCTGCAGCCTCAGAGTCTTCGTCCTCGTCTGGCCCAGCCTCAGAGTCTTCGTCCTCGTCTGGCCCAGCCTCAGAGTCTTCGTCCTCGTCTGGCCCAGCCTCAGCCTGTGCTTCGTCTGGCCCAGCCTCAGCCTGTGCTTCGTCTGGTCCTGTGCCCACCGGGCCATGGCCAGCACGCCTGACACTGGAGAGCCGCCGCTGCCTTCCGCGCGGCCGGCCTCCTGAACTGCCCCGTCGTCTCCCTCGCCGCCGCCGCTGCCTTCCGCGCGGCCGGCCTCCTGAACTGCTCCGTCGTCTCCTTCGTCGCCGCCGCCATTGCCTTCCGCACGGCCGGCCTACGGACCAGCTCTGTCACCTGTGCCACCCGCCTGGTCGGCCCCCCGACCGTGTGACCCGTGAACTCTTGTGCCTGTGGGCTCTGGGTCGGCCCCCTGAACTTTATTTGGACTATGGTCATGTGCTCCTGTGTTTTCTGTTGTTTGTTTTGTTTCCCGTTCTGGTCCCTCTGTCCTGGTCCCCCGCCTCCCGCCCTGGGTGGGTTGTTTTCTGTTTTTGTTTTGTTTTTCGGGTTTGGGCTGTCGGGAGCCAGCCCTTTAGGGGGGGGTGATGTCATGGTCCTGGGCCATGTGGGCCCAGTATTCTTAGTTCCTTGTATGTTTGTATTTTGTTCCTTATTTAGGCCATGTTTTCTGAGTTGCCCTGTTGTGTTGTTCCCTAAGTGTTTTCCCTTCATGGCTTTTACCCCCTGTGTGCCCCTCTGTGTATCTGTGAGCCCTCGTCTCTCCTTATGTTTTATTCCATGTTTCCCCTGCCCTTTATGTCTAAGTTCTCCCCGTGCTCTCTCTCCCCCCTGTGTGCCCTCTATGTATTTATGAGCCCTCGTCTCCCTTTGTGGTTGTTTCATGTTTCCCCAGCCCGTTATGTCTATGTTTTCCCCGTGCTCTCTCTCCTCCTGTCGGAACCTCTGTGCCTGTACATGTCATGTTCAGTTCACCCCGCCCTGTCTCGTTATGATTATCAGTATCACCTGTGTTCCCCGTGTGTGCCCACTTTCCTCGTTTACCCTCTGTGTATTTCTGTCTGAGTCTCCCTCTGTTCGGCGTCGCGTTCTCCCTCATGTTGTGTGTAATTCTCCCCGTGGTTCGGTTCCTTGTACAGTTCATGCTTTAGTTTTCCCAGTTTTAGTTTATTTTGTATTGCTTCCCGTGGCCAGCAATAAAGCTGTGTTTTTTGAGTTTATCCCCGTGTCTGTGAATCTGCATCTTGGGTCCTTCCCCTGCCTGCCACACAACGTATCATGACATAAAGAGGACCATAGAGGATTGGCATCTTATTGGCCAAGAGCATCGGGAACATGCAAGGCAGAAAACAAATGAGCCATCTTTGTGTTTACACATGAATGGAGTGAAATAAAGTGACGATATTGCTCTTCACAGCTTTTCGAGTGTTACTAGAACATTTTGGTCAAATTTGATAACTAACTTGCTTCATTTGCAACACTCAAAAGAACATTTTCCCTCATTTAAACCCTTTTCCTATCATTGTGGTTAGTTAAAATGCTTCTTGGGTGAGTGCATATCATCTAATGACAGCAGCAGTTGTTGCATCAAACAGCCCAGCATTGTTCTTGGGAGTCGGGCAGCATCTTGGTATGCATTTCTCCTTTCCCCAAATTAAATCCTTAAATGAAGGGCCTCACTCCTATAGCCTTGTGCACACATACACTGCAGCATGTGGAGAAATTCAAAGCTCAACACTGACACAAGTATTGTTCACTCCTTTCTTGATACTATAAATGTAAATCCACCTTTCGAAATGAACCAATCCCTGCTCGCTAATCAGCATTCACATTCTTTTTCTATGCAGGAAAGCTAAAAGTGTAGGTCACAGCAGCCAACCAACCCATACTGAGACAGGATAAAAGATTATGAGCTGAAGAAATTACAGCACGGTAAGAAAAAAAAACGAGGAAAAGCTTAATCTCTATTATTTCCAAGATTAGTCTCTGGGTGACTCAATATCACAGCAATCACAGAGGGGGGGGAATGGCATCTTTTCATGAAGAGTGGAGGAAAAGGGGGGAAGGGGTGAGAGACTTCCATAGAGGCAAATCACAGTAAAAGCATCAGAGGAAAGGCTTCTTTGCTCTTTTCATGGCAAACGCATTTCCTGGGATTATCTGTCTGAGCCAGACTCTCTGTGTTCACTCTGAACCAACATGGTGGAGTGCAGGCACGCTCTCATTCCTGACACCAAAAAAAAAAAACATCCCTTCTCTGCGTGCCATTAATGGTTTGTGACATTAACGGCTGAATTAGGGCTGTTTCCTAATTTAGCAACATTTAATTCAAAAAGCACAGATTTCTTTGTTTTACCACTCTCAAACTACATTTAATGGATTATGGAGGCTTTTAGACTGTTTTCATCTGATTTGGTTAGGGAGACCAGAGTCATTGTTGTGAGCTGAATCTAAAGAGGTATGAAAACTGGAATAAACTGCTGAAAATTTAAACTTGAACTGTTCTGACGTCAGCTTGCAGGTATGAGCTTAAAGTCATTTTCACCCCTTAAATTAATGGGGTCATGATGAATCAGATTGGCTTTCTTGGTGATCTTTATTATTTCTAAGTTGGATAAATGTAGTTTACAGTATGCAGCTGTGGTGTTTAAACAATTATCAAGTACTATGCATCTCAAAAATGTAAACATTTTAAAAGCTAAACAGAATAGTCATTTGTCTTAGCTCTGAAAATCTCACTCAATCCCTTCATTTATCTGAAAATTCAATTGGAGATATTTTTGAACTGAGCATTGCCGTGGTTTTCAGGAATTTGTTGTTGTTCTCATTCTTATTCTTATTATTGTAAGATCTCCTCCCTCCTATTTTCTTTGTGTTTCCTTTGTCCATTTTCCCCTCGGTGTTTGTGTCTGCTGGATCATTTTGTGTCTTCTTGTGGTAAACACTTTCTTTGTGTAGCTTTATTCTTTGTATGTCCTATCCTAGTAGTGGAATAGTCTTTTTTTGTTTGAAGAGTAGGGCCAACTACCTAAGTCTATAGGAAAATTAACCCACTGTTCTTTTAATCTACGTTTGAATTTAAGATCTCAGTTGCTAGATTATACAAATTATAGAGTTATAGATTATTGAATGAAACAATGTTGTTTTTGTTAATTATGACCCCAATTAGAGCCAAAATGGAGGAAAACTGAGATTTAGATTGGGGCTTCCTAGAATTCACTACCATATGAGAGTGCACTCTCACTTAGTTTCTCAGATAGATCCATCTTTTGCTTTGCACTTCCAGTTTCCAAAACACCTACATTTTTGAAAAGAAATTGTTGTTTTTTCACTAGTTATGCATTTAGCTAGGGTCAGTGTCACTACAGGTAGCATGGACTGACCTCTACAGGCTAAACAACAGCACCCTGGCTGCCATTAGGAATTGGTATGAAATTCTTGGGCCCATTGTCAAACCTTTCCCTGGTGCAGTGTGTCCCACGCTTGCCTGACCTAAATCCACCTAAATCCACCTCTGGGACTATATGTTTCGCTTTGTCCAACACCATCAGGTTGCATCTCAGACTTTTCAGGCATACATACAAACACGTGGGGGCCATACAAACTATTAAGTACCATTGTGAGTAGCCTTGCACATCATTTTTTCACTATGGTTTTTGGGGTGTCTTTGAATTCAGCCCGCTGTGGGATGATAATTTTTATTTCTGTTATCTTTTTGTTCCTAACACATCATCCATATTAACATAGTTGTGTCTGTAAACAGAAAAAAAAACACAGAGAATTTTTTTTTTTTAAAGGTGAGCTTGAAATTTTATCTCATCTTTATTCTCTTAAAAAAAAAATAAACAAGAAAAAAATGGCTACACATTTCTGACTCATATTCTGCGTTCAGGTCCACTTTCTGAACTGGTACAAGGAGTGAGTTTCTGCTGCACATCTGTTATTTGTCTGTTTTAAATTGATACATCTGTGTCTTTTGGCCTGATCTCTCCTGCAATTTACACGTTTCCTCATTTTTTTCCAAATACCTGTTCCAGACATCGGTACCTCGCCACATCATAAATCTGAATTACCCGAGTTAAATTTTAACACACTGTTGAGCAGGATGACAGGCGCACTACTTAATGTGCTTCAGTTAATAATTTAAAATAATATAACATTTTATTATTTAGGACATTAAGCATTTTAAAACACTTTGTACGTTGTTATGCAGAGTGTTTGACACCATAACATGAGCATTTGCAAACATATTAAATTTAAATGAATGTACTTAAAACACTTTTATGGTGACCACCATCTCCTGTGTAACACAAAATCTTTGAGCATAATTAACTATATCACTATGGCCCCTTTTATACATATAATCAAACATTACAGTCACAGCTGTGCTTCATATTCTATATGGTGGGATCTTAAAATCACAGACATTTCCTATACTTAACATTAATCTTTGAGTTAACTCTGTCATTACATTAGTTTAATCAAAAAGGCAGGATTAGGAATGTGTAGCTAAAAAGGCAAAAAAAAAAAAGTATCCTCTGTTGATAGGTTTGCTGCAAGCCTGCAAAACATATTGTCAAATAATGAAAATTGAATGGTATGTTTTCCAGTCCATAATGGCACGAAGCACACAGCTTTTCTGAGTCATAAAACAGAAGTGGTTAGTGCACTGCGCTTTTGCAGTAATGATGATGCCATTCGTTGCTTACACAACGGGCAGAGAGCTCGGTATTTATGATGAGCTCTGGAGGATGAATTAGCATCCATTAGGACTGCCATTGACAGCTCCGTTAAGCTCTCGCCGCTGGAAACAAAAAGTGGAAAGTGAAGGCCTAATTTCCATGATGGCTTGAAATACTGCCCCCGCCATGCTCTGTGTGGTTTTTAAATAAATCATCTTTATTGTGACAAAGTACATTTAGGCCACAACTGGCAGCCAACAGGCAAGTTCTCCTGCTGGCTGTCAACGTCTATTTAAAGTCATACAGACGCAGCTGGCAGAGCCAGCGGCTTCATGTGAGTTTCTACCTGCAGGGCACCATCCAACCCAGATCAGGCTCCCCGTGGTAATCTGTCCTACTTTCAGCTAAACCACTGTGGGCCCATTTTCACCCCAGGGTCCGTAAACTCTTATTGAATTTGTTCAAGGTGAAATTCGGGACTAGTGTCCTCTGGTCAAAGGAAAATCACAGGATACCGTTGTGGAAGCTTCAACAGCATGTAAAATCCGCATGTGGAAAAGAAAAAAGAAAAAGAATGTCTCCATAACCTTTTTAACCTTTTAATCCACAAAGCAGCAAACCAGCAAGCAAATTTCATCAGACAACTTAACTGAAGCTGATTCACTTCCTGAGATTTTTTGCATCTTATTTGGTATAATGTTAATACTACAGCAACATATAACTAATCAGGGTCTCTGGTGAATTGTGGGTATTATTTTGACTATTACAGGTTTGATTTTTGGTGACAGATTATTTGAATTGCTATCTTTACGTCACAGACTTTGTTTAAATGATGTATTCTACAAAATAACCACGAAAGATAAATAGGCACCAGGAGATAAAGCTAATCTACAGGGAAATTAACATGATTGCACTATCAGGGCTGCTCAGTGTGTTTTGTTTCCTTCACTGACCCTCTGCCCTTTACAATGCATTCTGCACATCATTATCAAATAAACTGCCACCATCTGCTTGAATTGAGATAAGCTTCCGTCCAATCAGACCAGCTGAATAGCAGTTAGCAAATCTGTAGCACATACTTATTGATATTTAAAGCCTGCGCGCAGCTTTATCCGCCTCATGAACTTAGTAATTAGCAGCTTTCTATCTCGATGCTCCTCTCTGAGCTGCAGTAAATGTGGGTGTCTGCCTGATGGAGTGAGTCTGAAGGCTGATGCCTTAGTGGCTTCAGAGAGGACAATCTAACTTCGAGAGATCTTCATCAATGTTGCATTAAAGATGGCAGCTGAATTTATTACAGATCTATTGTAATATTTTTTATGGTTTTGCTGTTTATTTTAATTAAAAGGAAATAGGTTTACAACAATGCTGCAAAGTTAACTGTCACAGAAAATGAGTCCCTGCAACTAAACAGTCATTGTAGAGTCACAACTTGATAACTGCAGCAGACAAGCTTTGGCTTTCTTCAGTTGGCAATGTAAAGGTTGATGTATTTTCTTTAGCCTTCCCAAAACACAAAAACAAGAGAGCAAATCTGCTTACGTGAAAGCTAAAAACAAATGCTCAAAATACACATTTACAGTACTTCTGTAGTATTTTACCACTTTGCAAAAGATCCATATGTAATGCTACACATAAGAACAGCTGAAAAATGAGAGAATGTGAAAACTACCTGCCAAAACTTTTACAAAGCCACCATTTTATGATTTTTACTGAAATTTATCTAGCTCAGGTCCAGTGAATAAATGGACTGGTTCTTAGCACTTTTCTACTCTCTTTGAGCTCTCAAAGCACCCATTCATACAAGCACTTTTTGTATCCAACATTCACATCAGGGGGGAATCTATGATTCAGTATCGTGCCCATTGATACTTTGGCATAGAGACTAGAGGAACCAGGGATTGAATCGGCAACCTTCTGAACAGTAGATGACCTGCTCTACCTCCTGGGCTGCAGCTCAGTAACACTAAATAACACACATGCACAGTGGCTGAGGTAAAAAATATAAACATGGGACGATCGTGGCTCAAGAGCTGGCAGTTCGTCTTGTAATCAGTAAGTTGCCGGTTCGAGCCCCGGCTCCGACAGTCTCAGTTGTTGTGTCCTTGGGCAAGACACTTCACCCGTTGCCTACTGGTGGTGGTCAGAGGGCCCGGTGGCGCCAGTGTCTGGCAGCCTCGCCTCTGTCAGTGCGCCCCAGGACAGCTGTGGCTACAATGTAGCTTGCCATCACCAGTGTGTGAATGTGTGGATGACTCTCATTTGGGGTCCACTATTCATACTGCTTTGACTTGCAGACAGCTTTGCTACCAGTCTCTAATCCAGCCCCTCCTTTTATGTTGTACCCGACTTCATTAATAGAATATCTATGAAGGGGAGTTGCGGCCTATCCCTATGAAGGTTGCATGGCTGCTTCTCAGCTCAACTTGATGCTTCAAAACAATGTGATGCTTTTTTTCCCCCACTACATTTCACTGCAGTTGACCTAATCATGCACAAATTGTACCAGTTTATTACATGAATTCAGATAGAGAGTATCTTAATTTGCAGTCAACCTTTTTTTGTGGGCAATGTCATGTCTCCTGGCAGCTGCATATTTTAGCAAGTTTTGCATTTCACTGCTTGATTTCCAAGGCACGTTGTCAGAACTGGAGACACAATATTTTCATTCCTGTCAGCATTTCAGCAAAATACCAAAACGTTAATCCATTTTGCTGACAAAATGCCTGGAGTGTGTGTATGTGTGTTCACTTGCTACTGTGCGCTCATGTGTGCTGTATCTTTAAATGAAGTGTTTAAAAAAAACCCAATGACAGACAAACAGAAAATGTCTTCAGACAGCAACCAGACATGAGCAGTAGCCAGTGGGTGGTAGAAAAGGTTGTTCTAGTTTCACACCCAAGTAGTAGTTTAAAAATAATTAAAATATATTTCCTTAGAGTTTATGTAGGTCTTAGACAAAGGCATAACCACATAATACCAACTGCTGTGTTGAGGGCACGGAAGGTGTATTAATGCAAATGTCCTCAAGAGTCACGGACAACAGAGAAGAAAACAGAGTGCATTGTTATTTAGCTTCAGAGTGCTGGATAACTCTGAGACCGACTGTCTGCATTTCTTGATTTGGCAGAATACCAGACTTTGCCAGTAAATGAAAACCAAACAGCTGTGATACAGTACCACTAATCAATTGTCCTTGTTGGAGCATGAATATCCACCACAAATTAAATTTAAAAAAGGCCTTAAATTGTAAATATTGCATTCAGAATTTCATTAATATTTTCAAGCTACAACAAATATCAAATTATGCAAATCAACAACAAAATTAGACCCATTGTTTGGTGAAGTAAATAACCCAATATTCTGCTGGGGAAAAAAAAAAAAAAAATCGGGTGCATGTGAACATACCACCCACATAAACATGAATGTAGACCAATAGCACCAGCACACGGCCTGAGCAAAAACAGGAGTAGGAAACCAAAAGGCTACGGCAGCGGTCCCCAACCTTTTTTGCGCCACAGACCGGTTTAATGTCAAACAATATTTTCACTGACAGGCCTTTAAGGTGTCGTGGATAAATACAAAAAATAAAATGATACAACCAAGACAAAAACTGTGGTATTTTGTAAATATAATAATAAACGCGAATTCACTGTGTAATTGTGTAACTTTATTAGCAGCGTCCTCCTGAAATGCACCAACAACATTAAGAGTAACACCCTCCTCTCTGCCCCTTAATGCTCTCTGGTCGCTATGGTAACGCTTAAATATTTCTTTCAAAATAAGACACACAACTACAACACGGGAAAAGACCCAGGGAAACAGAGTTAACCATAAAAACCCTGAAAACCAAAAATTTCACACCTGAGCCTCAACTCTCGCAGCCCGGTACCAAACGACTCACGGAGCGGCATGGGTCCGTGGACCAGGGGTTGGGGACCGCTATGGTTACGGCAGGGGGGCCTCAGTTTGAGCCCCACTGAGACCATTTCTGGTGTGTCCACCTTGCCCCTGCTCCTGGTGCATGTCTACTCTCTATAACAGATTTGGAGCCAAAGTAGCCCATTGGTTGTTCACAACTGGCCTGTGCGTCAATGGGAAATCACAAATTTCATTCATTTACTGGTCACAGGTAAAGTGGTGCACATAGTTTTTAAAGAGCAGAATGCTGCATTTAAGGATTACAATTTGAATCGCTTTTATGAAACTAAACACGCAGAGTAACACAAGAATTTAACTGATGCAGAGTGGGACATCTGAATCTTTGCTAACAACGGTGCAAAAAAACAAAGACTTTTTCAAGCTTTACACATCCAAGACACAGTAAAACACAGTAAAGACCAGATTTGTTATTTCCCACAAAAATCACAAAAAACAGTAAGCATTTCTCTGATCAGGAGTTTATCAAACGGTGCTTGCTGGACTCTGCCCTGAAAGAAAAGAAGCATTTGGGGATATGTCCCTGGATGAAAGCTGTGATGTGCATGACACACCCCAGTTACTAATCTCTTTAAGTGGGATAGCAAAAGAGTTTGAGATTATGGAGGAGTTGGCTGCGATGCGCTGAATGAAAGCGTGTATGACAGTTCAAGCTAAATGCTAAATGCATGCTTGGAAAGGCCGGGCTGAAATTGGACAAAATAGAAATGTCAGTTCTTACCAGTAGCAGTTTATAAATAGATAAAATGAATATTGAGCAGAACTGAGTTCAACTTAGTGTTGCATGCCAATAAACGATCAATAGGGAACCCCTGCTCTATACTATCGTGTCAAATAAAGGGAAACTAAAACTGGCTAAAGGAACAAAACAAAACAAACATAATTACTGGATTGCTGTTTTGTTTTGGTTAATTCCTGATAAATTTTGTAATCTTTGGCTCTTGTCGATTGTTGTTAGTTTTACTTGCTTTGGAGGTTTCTCTTGTTAACTGCTTACCGCCTGATCAGTTTCACCTGTGGTGCCTTTCACACCTGTTCCCCTTCACCAATTAGTTATATGTTTATTCACCAACCCATGGGTCCTTGTTTGGAGTAGGCCCAGCTGTTACACTACCAATTATGTCATGTCAGACAGTACCAGAGACCCTCAGATAACCTGTTTCTATTCATAGGGGCAGCATAACCAAAATGTAGAACTCATTAAATTTCACTCATTTTTCACACAAAAAAAATCCATATTTTGTAAATACTTCTATTTAAATATAACCCAATAAATGCAGATAAAAAAATAAAATGGAAAACCCAGGAATCGCTGTCATGTTTTGTCTGTTGACTGTCTGAAGACGGGCAGTAACCAGTAATCTGTAGTTGGTGTAGTTCCAATAGAAATTACGTAGGTAAGCAGTAATCGTTTCCAGTGAATTTTCAATAAAGCTGACAGCAATAAAAAATGTTCCTTAGATTACACAAGAATAGGCTCAAATCAAAAGAACATGATTAATCACTCTCAAGCCTCTCTGATGTATTGGTAGCCGACGGTTAGAAAACAGTTCCTGCGTCACTCATGCTATTTCTGATGACACACACACACACACACACACACACACACACACACACACACACACACACACACACTATGGGATTTAAATGTCACTTTTAATCTGAAGGTAATTATTTGAAAAAATTAAAAAATATGATTTTACTTGAATCACAGGAGTCACGCAGCAGGTGATGTAATGCAGTAGAAGGCCTTCAGGAGTCCTGTGATGTGTGTCGCACACGTCCCCTTCTCACAGCCTGGTTGCAGAAGCAGATATCCTGAGGGTGCATGACTTTTTGGCAAATCCAGAATATGACAGAAATCCGTGGCATGTGCCTAAGCCATTAAAATGCCTTAATGTAGTTGGTCTTGGCATGCAGCACCATTCCCAGGATACATCTGGAAAAAATTGCCCTCCTGATGATGCAGGATGTGAGTCACCCTAAGCTTCTTCATGTACAGCTAAAAGTCCAATATTATATGAAGGAGGAAATTAATGTGTAATTCATCATCATTTAAATGCTTTTCCCCAATGCATAATAATTGTGCCATTATCAAGATGCTTAATACAGATTTGTACATATAGCCTATCAAATTAACATTAATCAGCCCTCATAGATAATCATTCAAACATAAAGTGTCTCACTCACATTTTACTGATGTGATCAGTTACAAAATTATATATCTAGAGAGAGACCTACAATTTAAAATCAGCCATCATTCAACCTCACAACATGCCTTTTACAACACCCCACCGACTGTACAATAGGTCTGGGAGACTGAATGCTCCAAGAATCAAGAACTATACTTAAAAAAGGTCCTCACAAGACTTAATATAAAGTTTAAATTGCTAATCTTTTGATTTACATTAGATTTGGTGAAGGAAACAGTGCAATGCTTTCACAAGTGAACATGTGAGTGTCTGCACTCCTGCAATCATTACCAGTCTGGCTAATCAAACTCACACTGTCAGCAAACCACAATGACTGATTGGGGCTGTCAGTCACTGTGATGCGTGCCAGTTTTTTTTTTTTTTTTACTGCACCAGCCTGTGATTTAGCTAACCCAGTATCACGACAAAGCGTGTAATAAACACGCCGATCCACCGTGTCCATTTCATGCTTTGCCCCTCCAAAACATGAAATGTACACGCATGCAGAAGTTGACACAGATTTAGACAACCTGCCACATTTACGTGGCAAGATTCTTTAGTAACAACAGAAAAACAGATCCAGTGTGACCACATGCAAAATAACACGCATGCACTGTTACTAAAGCAGAACACTTTTTTTTTATTCTGTGTAACACACAGATTCCAATTTAACCCTGAAAACATTAGGATGAATACTACACTGTATTCCTCTTGAACCAAATTTAACTGACTCAAACAAGGTCAGGCAAAAGAAAACAAAGAAGAATAGTGACAGGTGCCCTAAAGAAAATATCCTCCACATCATCACAACACCACCACCCTGAACTGTTGATACAAAGCAGGAAGGATCAAATCCTTTCTTGTTAATGCCCAATTGTGACACTACCATCTGAATAACGCAACAGAAGTCAACACTCAGACAAGGCAGTGTTTCTCAAATCTTCTACTTTCCAATTTTGGTGAGCCCATGTGAATTATAGCCTCGGTTTACTGTTCTCAGCTGACAGGAGTGGCACAGATGTGCTCTTCTTCTGTTGCTGTAGCTCATCTGCCTCAACGTTCAACATGTTGTGCATTCAGAGATGCTCTTCTGTACACCTGGGTTGTAACGAGTGGTTCTTCAACTTAAGGCTGCCCTTTTATCAGCTCAAGTAGTCTGGCCATTGTCCTCTGACAAGGCATTTTTACCCAGAGAACCACAGCTCAATGGATATTTTATCTTAGAGCAGCCTCTGTGCCTGAGAGACGTTTGTGTAGGGACATCCCAGTAGATCAACAGATCCTGAGACACTCAAACCAGCCTGTGTGGCACCCACAACCATGCCAAATTATGCCAGTTTGAACTTCAGCACACCATCCTGACCATGTCTAAAACTGCTTTCATGTGCTACATATGATTTGGCAGAGTTTTTTCACACACATAAAAGTAAAATCAAAGAAATCAAAATATAAAAATATAAAAATCAAGCTGTTTATGCTCTAAACAGTGCTTCAAATATTGCTGTGAATCAGCTACAGCAAATTAAAATGCTCTCAATGGCAAAAGGTATCAAGTCAGTACAGTAGACTAATTAAATTTGTTCTCTAAGACAATCTATACTGCAGTTAAAACCTTACTGTTCCATACTCATTACCCTTCGATTATAATAATAGGTCATTATCACTGCTGGATTCTGAATATGTCCCCCAACAGGAAAATTAATGATCCCTTTAAACTGACTCACGAACGCCGAGCTTTGCAAACATACTGAGAAACTTTTTCCTGTAACATAAAGAAACACTGACTAGCTTATTTTGAATCTCGCCACCCACACAGAACACAGATTAATGTCTCGTAGCTAATATGATGCGTCGTAAAATCACGCTTAATTTGCATGAATGGGAATTTCTCTGTTCCAGTGATTAAAAGGAAAGGTGAAGTGAGAAACTTCTTTAGCTGTGCAGACGTAGAGCAGTCCAATTTGCATCATGGTAGCTTGTAGCCAAACTACTCTACACATAAAAAAAACTTTATTAATAAACATATTTAACCATTTTAATTGAGACAATAAAATATCAGAACTAACCGGGCTTAAAGAATTAAAGAATCTCTCCACCCTCTATGACTACAAGGCTATGGCTGAGCATCATTCACCATCTGAATTTATTAGTCCTTTATTTATCCAGGTAAAAAAAATCTCATTGAGATTAAAAATCTCATTTCCAAGAAAGACCTGGCATCATGGCGACAAAAGTCAAAATACACATGCCACATAAGTATATAACAGTTAAAACAAATACAATATCCCATACCAACATGTGTAAAATATACAATAACAGATCAAATTAAGAGTACATTAAAAACAAAAACGTGTGGCAGGCAATACTGCGAGTGTCAAATTTTGCAACTTCTACAATACTTCAAATACCATCTGACTTCTTATAAAGCTCAGACATGAAGGTGGGTGCTATACTTTTAGCCTTGATTCCAAATTTCCTTGAGGGTAGAGCACAGTACGTCCGGCTGCAGAGGTGCCCTTCTGACAGCACAGTGAGCAGCACCGCAGGGGCCTGCTTTAACGCCCTTCCTTTTCACTGTGTGTGTGTCGAGCATCAAGGAATGATCACAGTTGTTATATTTGCAGTAATTCTGTGAAGACACAGCAATTGTTGGCTGTATAAAGTTAAGCTGGGAGGAGACGTACTTGGAGACAGACACTGATTCAAAAAGAAGCAGAATCGACTCCGTTTACTGATAAAGGTCCTTCAACAGCATGTGACACAGTGGGGTTGTGAGCGTGGTCTTTTTGAGTTGCATCAGCAGGGTAAAGGCAGCAAACCCCAGACTTAAACTGATTAGGATCCCAAGTTCTGTTCTGGGAGCTGGTGGAGGTGAGTCTAATGGGAAGATGCTCAAGAAACTTTTCAGCACATGCAGCAAAACAGTCATTGCTCTCAGGTGCAGACTAAACACCATAGGGACTCTTTTCTCACTTTGATTATTGTGTTCCAACACTTTATGTAGGGGACAAACCTAATAATTAGGGGTGGGTTCTTATAATCGATTCATCGATTAAAATCGATTCTGGCTTGGATAACGTAAAATCGATTCATTAAAATCCTGAATCGATTTTTTTAATATAAATTTATTTTGCCCGAAATGCCAGAATCTCAGGTGAAATCTCACAAAATTTCAAGAACCACCAAACAGTTAAGACAGTAAATGAGAGCAGGTACACGGATTCTGCACATAGACTTAAACACACAGCGCGACCCGCGGATCAGAATCAGTGAGATGTCGCCTTTCTCACGGTCGGGGCTGAAAGCCGACAGCTCGCTGACTCTGATCTGTCGGCGGGTCGGCGCTTTGTGTTCACGCCCTTTATGAGCCGATTCTAAAGCTGTTAGTTTGATCTCTCTCCAAACAATATTGACCGAACCAGCAGCAAAAGAAGATCCAAACTGCGCTTCACATAAACATCGTCATGAATTCACTCTGACTTTTGCTGTTTTGCTTCCACCGCGATGCACAGCTCTCTCTCTCTCCCTCTCTCTCTCTCTCTCTCTCTCTCTGTACTTCAAGAACAGTTTCCCTTTCTTCATTATTCGCTTGCTTGTTACGCACAAGTCTACTGTTGTTTACAGGCTGTCAGCCGCTGTTTTTTTCCCTTTTACATTCTTCCGAAAAGAAAACCTCATTTCTGCTGTTCAATACTGAATAAATTTAAACTTTTTAAAATTATTCAAAATGCAAAACGCTGTGTCTGTAATAAAACCGCTGTAACTTCAGAGGTGATGTTCATATGTTGATTAATGGTTTTCTTTCGTTTTTGATGTACTGCAGAATATTTTTATAAAATCCCAGGCCAGGAAAATCACCTACATGTTTTTCTGTGTTTTATCTTCAGCTACTTTGACACAAAAGCATCTGCTGTGACGCTCACACCTTTGATAAAGTCTTGCGAGTGTCAGCTTCCTTTTTATTGATACAAAAATATGTAAATGTACTGATCTGAATTATAATATTTCTGACTGTCAAAATTTCCCAGATTTAAATCGAATCGAATCGAATTAAATCTAATTAAATCGAATCGTGGATCGAATCGATTCGGGACCTTGTGAATCGGAATTGAATCGATTCTAGAAATCAGTGACGATACCCAGCCCTACTAATAATACAATAGTTTCACTGTCACAGGACTACTTTCTGGCAGTGCAATAATATAAACTGGTATGTGCAATGTGCACCCCTAATTCTACCAAAGATTTATCAGCCTTTTTATTGCATGACCTGAGTAGCTCATTAGTTGATTGTCTTGTGTTTTCTACTATAAGAAGTATGTGAACAACTGCATTATATGGTATGAAACAAGGACCAGTGCTATTGCACTGGATTGTTGCAGGGTGATACCATAAGTAGACGATATAGGTCATAACTTACCCATTTAATTCAGGTGTTTTCAGCCACATTACCACAGTTGTATAAAATAAAGAAGCTAGCCATGAAATCTGCCTTTGTAAACACTTCTGTAAAGATCTCACTGAAGTTGAGTGCGGTATTGTAATAGATGCCACAGCTGCAACAAGTGAGATCATGACATTTCTTCCCTCTTAGATATTCCACAATTAACTCTAAGTGGTATTATGACTAAACTATTGTTTAGAAACCACAGGAAACCCACTCTGGTATTTACATCAGCACAAAAATTGTGTGCCTGGACTTCCATGGCTCAACAGTTCCTGCAGTTGTAATCTGTAAGTGGCCCAGTACGTCTGTCCATATAGAGTATGTCAATCCTGCCTAAGGGAAATCAATAAAATCTTAATGTGTGAAAATATTGTTCAGTTTAGCATTTATGATATGATGCGCACTAAATAACCAAATATTGAATTGTACATATTAGCTATTGAGCTCACACTATGTTATTTTTTCCATGAAGGTTTTAAACATGAGATTGTATCAGTCGGATGTTGGATCCTCTAAAATCATAACGATGGTCAGGGTGAAGCTTGCTGGATGTATCAGTAGAATCCTCTTTATTTAAAAGGTAAAAAGTAAAAAAATTTTACTCATTGCATTTGTATATTTATTACACAAGTTCTTATTGCAATGATAAAATGATTATTTTATATTCTATATATATTCTACTACTCTCAGAGAAAAGTAATAATCATAAAATTGAAAGCTGAGAAAAATTCAAAAATTTTATTCTAGGATTTTGTATCAGACTGATGTAATGGTGCACAGAGATCAGATTTACACATACAGGATGTCACTGCAAGCTCAAATCTGAGCTTTTGACAAGTGGTGGAGAGGCAAGAACAGATGCAGTATGGCCACCAGGCAAAACTCTCATAGTTATCGTCTCTTCAGCTGTTTCCCTTTGATCCCCTTAATCTGCTGTTTAAAGGCGAAAGAGCCTAAAGCAACCACATAGACATGCTCTGCATTTTCATCCACGGAGTTGTGTGTATCCATAAGCTGCAGAAATTCCAAAATACGTGGATACACATAATTTTAAACGTAGCCTTCCTGGTAATTCTATTGGCTAAAGAATTATGTCTCATCCTGATAAGAAAGCTATTATAAACACAAAAGGCAGGAAATGAGTTATGTTACTTGTGAGAAAATAGTGTAAACTACCTCAAACTGCCCAGAAATAACCAAGAGAAAAGTAGTAAGGGGTACAGATGGAAGAGGTGGAGCTGATGGCTCAGAAGGCATTGTCAATTGGGGTGAATGGTGCACCTATTGTGCATGGGTTAATCACTTCCTCTCTCTTTATTTTAGCAGAATGCTGGGGTGTGGGGGGACAGTAACAGGAGTGCACAACACGGCAAAGGGAGAATTCGGCATGGAGAAAGGGGACTGCTAAGAAAGCTTGTGCAGAGCTGGGCTTGTAAAGCGGCAGCTCTGTGAATGTGTTGCAAGTGTGTGCGTTAAAATAAACAGTTTGTGAAGGACTGTGTTGGCATTCTGTGCTGCGGGGAAACCCACAAATGAGTGAGCCTCGTGTCGCAGACAGACTTGCAAATCAATTTGGTTTTAACTGAAATAATAAGCTCTAAGGTAGATTAAAAAAAATAAACACATTTATTAACAGGTCAAGTAAAACGTGAGAAGGTAAGTTCCTCTGCCTACTTAAAAATCAGATGGTAAATCAGATGGACTTTAACATCGCACCAAACAGATCCTGAATTCAAATACTTTAAATGCAATAAATTTGATGCCTTATCTAAACAAAAAACAAAAACCCCAAACACAAATGACTAAAAATCCCCACACTGCCTTTATCTTTAACAGGCTCCAATTATGCAAGCTAATCTGGGCATATTTCCCTGGGGACGCAAAGACATAATTGCCAGCAATCTGCACCGTGATATCAGCAATGTTCTTGTGTGGCTTTAAAATGACTTGACACATCTGGGAACGGCAGGTTTGTATTGGTCTGAACTCCACACTTGGCTCCATCAAAAGGGGTCAATTATGAAAACAAACAGGCCGGGGACTCATTTTGGATGCAGAGGAACTGAATGAGGGCAGATGGTAGGCAGGAGACCGAGCCTGCCCTTGAGCTGTGATGTGAAGTCATTGTTGTAAAACACACATTGACAGCAGAGCGCTCGCATGCATTTAGGCAAATGGAGGCACAAAAGAAAAAAGATAAGTCCTCAGTTACTTTCCCACAAATTAGGAGTATTGGCACGAATCTTAAAAGTAACAGCCTTACCTAACAGCATCTCCACGTGTTTTAAGCTTCCTCTGTTTGCCACTTTCTTCTGCTCTTGATTCAGGCTTCTCCTGCTGGCTGATCTCCCATCACAGAAGTTGTCCAAAAAAACCCCAACAAAGTCGCAGATAATTTTCTCCGTCTCTTTACTGTATCTTTCTTCTCTCCACTTTGATTGTGACGATCCTTTCGCAGTCAGTGACACGTCTTGGCTATGATCCAAAGTGCCGCAGCGAAAGCACGGCACATGTGTGCTTCAATTAAAAGTGTCATGCTCTGCTGATCGCGCTGCCCTTTATGAGACGAAAGGAGAGACAGAAGCGAGGCAGATTGAGGAGCGGAGGAGAAAGAAAGGAGGCTGAGAGTGTCTGAAGAGCAAGTGTGTATTCTTTTACCAGTATGAGTATGTAAGGGAGAGCGAAAGAGGGGAGAGAGAGAGAGATGGGGGAGCTGGGAGAGGACTGGCTGTTAACAACATGAACTTCCCACATCTCCCCCCTTTCCTTGCTTCTTCTTCTTCTTCTCAGCAGCGTTTTCTATTCAAGGTTCACACCTGCATGCTCCCTTAAGGGCACTCAAAGGCAGTTTCCTTCCTGGCATTACTTGACAACAATAGGCGTCATTTATCATTGGTCCTTTTCAGTCTGCTTAAAATGCAGCCCTGCTATGTTGTTCGTAAGTTACCATTGTGGGTAAAATATTTTAAAAATGTGCATCCATATCCAGATGATACAGTGTTTATGTGCAGAGTGCAGTCCGGTTTATCAGAGTAAATTAGTCCTTCACTCTAGCTTTACATTTCCAAGAGGTTGTACGTGGAGAGGATTCAATTAAACACAGAGTTCACGCAGCACAAACTCATTATTTTTTCACCGCTACTAAGGCATGACTGATATGATCACAATCATAATTAAACAGCCGAGCTCAGCTCAAACTAGGGGTGGGTTCTTATAATCGATTCATCGATTAAAATCGATTCTGGCTTGGATAACGTAAAATCGATTCATTAAAATCCTGAATCGATTTTTTAATATAAATTTATTTTGCCCAAAATGCCAGAATCTCAGGTGAAATCTCACAAAATTTCAAGAACCACCAAACAGTTAAGACAGTAAATGAGAGCAGGAACACGGATTCTGCACAAAGACTTAAACACACAGCGGGACCCGCAGATCAGAATCAGTTAGATGTCGCTTTTCTCACAGTCGGGGCTGAAAGCCGACAGCTCGCTGACTCTGATCTGTCGGCGGGTCTGCGCTTTGTGTGCACGCCCTTTATGCGCCGATTCTAAAGCTGTTAGTTTGATCTCTCTCCAAACAATATTGATCGAACCAGCAGCAAAAGAAGATCCAAACGCTTCACATAAACATCGTCATGAATTCACTCAGACTTTTACTGTTTTGCTTCCACTGCGATGCACAGCTCTCTCTCTGTACTTCAAGAACAGTTTCCCTTTCTTCATTATTCGCTTGCTTGTTACGCACAAGTCTATTGTTGTTTACAGCGCTGTCGGCCGCTGTTTTTTCCCTTTTACATTCTTCCGAAAAGAAAACCTCATTTCTGCTGTTCAATACTGAACAAATTTAAACTTTTTAAAATTATTCAAAATGCAAAACGCTGTGTCTGTAATAAAACCGCTGTAACTTCAGAGGTGATGTTCATATGTTGATTAATGGTTTTCTTTCGTTTTTGATGTACTGCAGAATATTTTTATAAAATCCCAGGCCAGGAAAATCACCTTCATGTTTTTCTGTGTTTTATCCTCAGCTACTTTGACACAAAGGCCTCTGCTGTGATGCTCACACCTGTGATAAAGTCTTGCGTGTGTCAGCTTCCTTTTTATTGATACAAAAATATGTAAATGTACTGATCTGAATTATAATATTTCTGACTGTCAAAATTTCCCAGATTTAAATCGAATCGAATTAAATCGAATCGTGGATCGAATCGATTCGGGGCCTTGTGAATCGGAATTGAATCGATTCTAGAAATCAGTGACGATACCCAGCCCTAGCTCAAACATGCTTCAGAAGCATTCAAACCACCTTGTGTTACAATTTTCTACTTTTTTTTTTTTTAAGTGTTCTTAATCAGCTTTTACACATGTATCTACTGCATCTGATACTATAACGTTGCGCTAGAGCAGGGTTGTCAAACATAAGGCCTGAGGACCAAAATTGACCCAGCAAAAACACCAATCTGGGCCATTGGACTCCTTTGAAAAATATGAAGGACAGCATATACTTTGGACTTTCAACTGCATTTGAACAAGTTTGCAGCTTTTCCTAATGATACAGACCTCCCCCATAGCCACTCATACTAAACCAATGTAATTAAGTGATGACAGAAAAGTTGCTGTCGTTTTATTTTCACTGTTGAATAGATCGAAATTTATTAGAGTTTACAGTATTTACAAATTTTTACATTAATTTCAGAGCAAAAGAAAAAAGGGAGGTTTCTGTGAATTAACAAAAATGTTCGGTTTTATAATAACCACAAGCCAGAGCTTTTTCTGTAATTTTACACATTTATTTCTTACAACTTGAGCCCAAAGAGTCATGCTGACGGGTTTCTTTAATTTACTACAACAGCATTTTGTTTTTATAATGTACAAAAACTGTGACGTCCTGCTGAAATGACACTTCTTGTCATGGTCCTGGGTCGGTGACCCAGCGCTTTTAGTTTGTTATCATTTTCTAGATGATGATTGTTTAAGTTCTGTGTTATTTTCGATCTGCCTCTGAGTCTGCGTCTGTATCTGTCTGTCTATGGTGTCTCCCCATCTGTTTGTGAATCTGTCTGTTCAGTTCAATGTCTTGTCTGGTTCCATGTATCTGAGTTTCCTGTTTTATTGTGAAGGTCCGTGTCGTATGTGAGTGTGATCAGTTTACGTTTCCCCTGTCCCGTCAGCCCAGATTCCTCCCAGCTGTGTTGCCCTCCTGTCTCTCATCCCCTGATTACTGGTGTGTGTATTTAAGCCCTGTGTGTTCTCCTGCCTGTTCGTCTGTGTTCCTCTGTGTCAGTCTGTGACCCTGTGGTCCACGGTGTCCTGTTCCTCGTCTGCGTCTCTCTGCTATTCATCATCCGTTGTCATATGCTCCCAGGTCTGTTATTTTTAGTTCTCCCAGTTTAGGTGTCTTTAGTTGTTTGTTATGCCCCACTGTTTGTTTGCCACTACACCTCTGTAAATAAAACCACCGGTATCTCATCCACTGCCTGCATCTTGGGTCCTCCTTCTAAATCCACACGGCTCGCCTCGGCAGCCGTGACACTTCTTTTCTTACATTAAAATATCTCATGGAGTAAATGTAAAGTTATTTTTTTTTACACTGACAGAAAGGGGAGTTTTATTGGTTGGTCACACTTAAGATAAAGGTAGGCTGTATGAGTTGACATCCCTGCACTTGTGTGTGTGTGTGACAGGACGCTGCTTCACAACACTACACAAACAGCTCCGCAGCCAAATCTAAAAATCGAATCTCATCTAAAATCGACACATCAACATTTGCTAACATTAGCCACCACATGCTACTTCGTTTGACTTACCATAACAAATACTATTGCAGCGAACACCCTGGCGAACTGAGCAAAGCCATGTTTAACTGCTTTACAAATAAAGTTATTAATTTGAAAGACAGAAAAAAATTAAGCATGAGTTAATGCAAATTTCTTCAGAAAATTGAGACGGGGTAAATGACGATATGAGGGATAATAAATTGTAGCCATGCAAATGTACTGTATTTCAATATAATTATGCAAAGGTATAATTCATTTGCATATTTTGATCCATTACAAAAAACACCCCAGTTTTCCAAAACGACTTAAAACTCTGCTTGAGAAGTCGAGATGCTCACTTAGCATATTGATGGTGCAGCTCTTTCTCCACTCAGCGCTGATTTAAACTATTTGAGATTCAGTGTTTATTTTAATGAGCAGGTGGGATAGATTATTGCTCAACGAATAGCTGGCTAATTTTCCTGCCTAATCTTCTGATGATTACTCTATTGACACACTGTAGAGCAGAGCTGAATCCAGCGCTGCTCTGTCATGCTCCGCTGCGATTCTTATAGCTTGAATGAAGCACTTTATATGCTTTCTATGCGATATTTACCTCAAATGGTTCTTTTGAGTTGCGCTGTATCAGCCACAGCCCAATCTTGGCGTTACCACTGTCGACACTGGTGAATAGTAGTTTTCGTTCTTCGGTTAAATCTGCCTTTCGTCTAGCTGAGCTTATTTTTATCTCCTATTCTATTTCACACTTCTAAAGTCTGTTTATGTCTGCATAATACGTCCTGTCTCTACTTGAACTTGTCCTCAAGTGCCTTTTCTTTCATTACATCTCTTAATAATATTGCAACTTTTACTACACCAACCTATATAGTACCTCTGCAGCAATAAATGAAATAATACTTGTAACAGCACCTTTGAATATGGCACTGCAAATTCCATCCCACTCTAGGTACCTATAACAGCTTTCAATAGGCTGTAAGAACTATCCATGTTGCTGGGATGTTTTACTGTGATTTTAAATATTAATCCCTCTTTAGAGAGTATGCATTAGCCTTAAGTTTGGCCACTGAGTGATTTAAGTTGGACAGAGGGGCGTCGTTTCAGTGAAAATCTGACTCTACTGAATGTTTGCAGAAGCAACACAATGGCTTGTACACACTGCATTGTTATTCATTCAGCAGTCACCACAATCACTTCAGATAAACACGATTATTCTCACAGTCTCTAGCCTGAAACTGTGGCCTCCAGTGTTACACAAGTGTTAAAACACACACACACACACACACACACACACACACACACACACACACACACACACACACACACACACACACACACACTTCCATCACCTCAGTGGCTTGCATTCATGTCCTATAGACTTACTCTAAACCTGACCATAACCACTACCTGTCTACCCAAAACTATATCTAGCCTTGAATCAAATCTTCAGTCTTCGGGTTAATGAAAACATTACGATGTCCTGCTTTTTGTCTCTGGGTCATCACAATGTCAGTGTGTGAACAGATCTATGTCCCCACAACATGAGTATTACAACCACACACACAGAGCTTGTGTCTGCCCCGTGTGCTCCTTGCTGGCTCCTTGTCCACTCAAATAAGTGTGGCGTGGAAGCACAACACTGACAAATCCTGACAGTTTTACACTTGATTTCAGGCTGCAGCATTCAAATGAAAGTGCAGGGAGACGGCCTCGAGCACAATGATCGTATGTCGGCTACGCGCATTATGCTTTCAGCTCGCCATGGACCTACTGAACATTGGCTGTGTATGCCTCTATTTATGGTCTCAGTGTGTGTGACTGACATGCCACGTTACTTATGGAAATCATAGACTTGGAAAGGGTTTGGGGGGAAGCAGGGGAGAGAAACAAAAGGTTTACAAAACAGCAAAGCTCACCACATACACAGGTTGTAATTTCTATAATACCATTTAATTACTAGCTTATACTTATTTATCAATCCAAGCTATCTGAAATAGTGACAGTTGTTCAAATAACACAAATTCAGCATGCCTTATATTGAATTTCATTTATTCAGATATATTCACTGACTATTCAACACATGCAGAAAAATGACTCATGCATTCGCAAACACACCAATCTACTACCATCTAGAATATCAAACAGGAAACTACTCACTTGTTTTATTCGGGTTTGGAACCTCAAAGCTATTGGGAATACTGTAAAACAGGTGTCTCCTCTAACACTATCAGTCCCTGAGGGTTGTGATGCTTCATCTGCCAGACACCGAGTCAAAAACCAAGCCAAAATGCCCCCCTCCCCTGCTGCCTGTCCAGGATTTCACGGCGTGGCGAATAGTAGCTTACGACAGATCAAGTGACATCTGAAAAAAATGGCTGCATTTGCTCAGCAGCCTCTTTTGTAAGAAATGAGGTCAAACCGTGAAAAACTGCAGGTGATAAAGCTTGTTTCAGCAGACTGTGTGTAGTAAATATAGACGATACTCCCTGTATTTATTGTGATGGTGTCTCTAACATATGTTGGTATACAATAACAGGAATAATTCAACCTTCAGAAAAGCATTAAGCCAAGTCAATCCCCAGTGGAGCCCCGTCTGAGAAAATTAGAGATTTTCCATTAGTGAGGGGAAATTTTGCTCATGGAAGACAAAAAGCTTCATCTTTCCTTTCACTGGCTAAATTGTTATAAACGGTGCAGGAAATGTTGGAGGTCACGTCTCTGAAAAACTCTGAAAATCATTTGTCTTTGCTTTAAACACATATACTTGAAAAGATTTTTAATAAATTAGACTAGAAATCCATGTACAGTTTGAAACAGTAACTTTTTAGCAAAAGGTGCAATTTAGCTTACACACAGAAGTGACATTTATATACAGGTAATATATGAGCCAGTGCACATACATTTTTTTATGTGTTTTTCTTTTAGATTTCTGACTTAGGGTGTCTTTTGGGTTTGTTTTCAGGACTAGAGTTAATTTAATCCAGCCCAAATCAGTTGTTGATATTGTAAACTTGTAGCTTCTTCCTGTGGTTTGGTTTCTTTTAACAGAGAAAACTCCAAACAGCAGAACCAAAATGCATCTTTGTAAATCATGTCTCGGAGGTGGGACAACAAAAGTAAATACAAGAAGAAGGTGCTGTGCTCCAGTCTAGTGGATAAGATGGAGCGTTTACTCCTAACAGCTGCTAGTGGCTATAGTTTGGTACGCTACAATATTCCAGAAACACCACATAGTTGATTCAGATCAGGGTTAAATCAAGTTGTCATCATAAACAAAGTCAAAGGGTCTCGTTGTGGTTGTTTTGGTCTGTACCTGACCATTCCTGCCTCCATCTGCAACTATAAACATGAGGCAGATAAACTGAACATAGTTTGAATTCTTTTATTCTTGTTTTTCTCAACAAAGATAAAATGACAAAAAATGACAGTGGGGAGAAAATGAGAGAAACTTTTTGAACAACCAAAGTGATCAAGCACCAAACTCTGTGAGCTGTGTGTGAAAGCAATAAAGCAGAATAATTCATGTCGAAATTTTAAAGAGCAGTATAAACGCTGTTTTGTACCATTTACCTCTAAACACAGACAAACCTTTGTAGCAGAAATGCTTCCTTCCACATCTTAAATGTACAAATCAATTTTTTATTCAATTTCAGGATGTTCTGTCTATGCTGCATGGTTTTTTTTCTTTAAATATCCAACAGTGCACAATCCCTGTAAAGTCAGGATTCACATGCTGCATTTAAAGTGTTTTGGGAAACCTTTGCTGATTCGTCCCCACAGCTGGCTTGAAAATATGCAAACAGAAACTGAACGCCCTTGGTCCTTTATGGCAACATCGTGGTGGGGGGACAGACAGATCTGATATAACAAGATCAATGCTCTGCAGCACCTTTCCTCAGTTTTGCTGGTGTATTTAACAGATATGATGCATAAGAAGTAATAACTAATAGCACAAGATGCCCACAGTTTTCTCTTCCTTCACATTTAACCTGACCTGGTAAGACTGTCACAACACCTCAAACTGACCATTGTGCATATTTTTGCTTGAGGCCGACATGTAAATTGCTGTCAGATTAACATAATGAGCTTGTCTGAAGGGACTTATATCTCACCAGCACACACGTTATATCGGAAATCCTAAAACGATAACCTTGAATTGAAACGAGTCCACCGTTGTCCTGTAGTTCAGTGTAGCAAGTGGAAAGTGCTTTGCTCTGTTCCCTTTTCAAACGGCCCCCAGTGAGAAACACCCGATTAAAATCTCTTTTCATTTGAGCAAATCGCTTCATGAAGCTAAATAAAGGCAAAGACAGTTCAGCTGCGAGAAGGGAACGGGTATTATTAGGTTGGTTTCATTGCAGTGCAGACCGAATTATAGTAACAGTCACCTTAATTGACTCAGACCGTCCTCTTTTTCTCCTCTTTTCTGCAGGAAAGGCAACAGAGAGAATGGCTTCCTGACACAGGTGTGTGAGAGAGATCATACAAATCCCTTTATGGGGTTGAATTTTTATTGCTTCACTAATTTTTCACTATTCTTTTTTGCTATTATTTTTAAGGTATGTGCATGTGCCACATTTATTTTGTAGTAAAACTCCAATGATCAGTTGTTTCATCCACAGAATATCAACTATTCTTATGATGGATTTTTTGTGTTCGTTATTGTTCATATATTTTGCTTGTAGCATTTTAAATACAAACATTTTTGCTTTTCCTTGTCTTCTGAGGATACATTAAATATAACTTGGTTCACTGGACATTGCAAAGCAGTTGGAGACGATGCCTTTTGAATACAGATTGCATTTTTTAATTGTTTTCAGACATTTTATTGACCATACAATATCAATTATCTGAGGGGAAAATTGGCAATGGAAGACATTAATTGCTATATATTTTAATCTGCAGGATCTTTTAATGGTTTAAGTTCAACTTAAAACATTAAAAGATCCTGCAGATTTGTCCTAAATAAACAGTTTCATAAATAATTTTAGGTGGAGAAACTGTTCGCTGTTTACTGCTCAATTCACAGCAGCTCAAACAAAATGAGGTCAGATGCTGTGGGGTTCATTTAAGTCGTTCAAACATGGCAGGTGTGAAATCAGCCTGTGCCCCTTGTGAAAAATCGAGAGGGCCTCTACCCGGAGGGACTGATGAGTGACTCTCATCTTATCCATCAATTAGTGGATGAGATGGTTGTGACAAAACGACAAACCACATCTAATAGTGCACCACAAACAAGCCTCTTGTTCACGTTTTAAAATAGTTGATTTATCTTTACAGGAAAAGCACAAAACATTTACCAATAATGACTCAGCATTCATCATCTGTCATAGTAAACAATATCAAAGTTAAATGTATCTTTAATCTGCAAATCCCAAAAATTCTACACTGTGCAAAACTATCCACTGGGCCAAATTTGAATCCTTCATAAGTTTTGGCCAGACAGACATCCCTGTTTGATAATCCAACAAAGCAACCACTTCACCAGATACACGTTGTGTAGTTAAACCGTAGCAAGTAAGATGATGTTGAATGAATGAATTGAGTTGCAGTTCTTCAGTGTTAGCAGGACGGTGAACATTAGGCAACATTAGTCAGAAGAAAGAGAGCTCAGAATCAAATCTGAATCCAAAAAAAAAAAAAAATCAACGATAACTGAACGCCCTGCTGACATTAAGTCCATTTCCCCCTGATAGCTGCTTGGCCAGTTGGGCTTTTTTAGGCCTCAGTCACAAATGCATACTATGACTGGCGATATCCTGGCAACCTCTGGTTGTCTGGAAAAAGTGTCACATAAACTGGAATATTTGTCTTCACAGTAAAAGTTGTGCCTTCCCATTGTAACCAACATGCCCAACTTTTTCAAAGTTGCAACTTTTACTTTGAAAGTTGGCAGTCTCTGTTGCTGGTTTGCATCGTACTCTTCACACTTTCACTGCCACCTTGTGAGTTGTTTGCAAGTGTTTCTTTCCATCAGAAAACATAGCAAACAACTGCAAGGTTTTTAGCTTAGCACCTTTTTTGTGACCAATATCACCCAGCAACTTCCAAAAATGATTTGCAGGCCAGTCCTGGAATAAACACTTTTACGGATGATCACTAACCAGTCTCTAGGTCTGTGAGACTGGGGCCTTTAATAAAACTGACTTTGCTAGTAATGAAAATTGCTAGATAAGATGCTTGATACCTAGCTTAGCAGCAAGCTGGCTAACCTTAGTTTATGTTCTTGCTGCAGTTGTCCCTCAAAAAGATATACCTAAAGTCACAACATTTCATTGTTTATTGTCCTTATGTGCAGCCTGTGTGTTCTGAACCAGTCATTTGTTGACAATAATGATTAGTGCACTCAGTTTTTAAGCTAATATTACACAGTGTTGTTCAACTCTGGGAGCAGAAGACAAACACTGAGGAAAGGCACTTGTCCCAAGTCCTTATCATACAAGTCACGTCAGAGGCTGTTAAGCAACCAAGTTGGAGGTTTAACTGATTCCTGAGTGAATCAGGAAATAGTTTGTTTCTGGACACTGGAAAGTAAAGAAAAAGAAACTACAGAAAATAGAAGAGGCCAAGAAATGTTTCATAATCACCTTTTGCACTGGATCAGTCACACACTCTTAAGTATGAATGATGACCTGCAGAGGCTATTATCTGATATAGAAAAAGTCAATACCGTTCTGATGGAACAATGGATATAATTTTTTTAAATTTAATATTCTGTATTAGACTGGTACAGTTAAATGTGTGTGACATGCCACCAGCCAGAACGAGTCTCATAAATCAACATATAAAAGCGTCATTTTATTGGCCAGTTGTTCATTAGAGGCTGAGTACTGATTGATCAAGCTGGTCAGCGCAGCAGAGTGACACAGGTGTTGGTGAGTGAAGGTGATTAATGGCCCTTCATCAAAACAGGTGTGGAGAAAATACTTGGAAATGGTGGGGAGCTCCACTGGAATAATAAATATATTTCTCAATGCAAAGCAGCTCATGGTTTGCAGATGTGAACATTAACCACAAAGCACCAAACAGAGCAACTTTTATGGAAAAGATGCTGAACATCAGAGTAGCTCAAAACCTCATAATTAGCAATGAACTGCAAAAGAAAGAAAACTATATCAAACTTATTATGCCAGGAGATGCAACAGTATCGTGTTAGCAGATACTTGTCAAAGAAAAACAATGCATAAGACTCACAAACTAAGCCGTGTCTTCTTTTCTGTTAGCCAGACGCACTACACTGGGAGATCTGATTGAAAGAAAATAATCACTGGAAATACAACAGCCTTGCAGTAAAAATGGATTAAAAAATGATTTTCTTTACTGTTTTTGTTTAACAGTTGGTGATCAAAGTGTAATAAATTTAAAAGAGTTTGTCGTGCAGGTGGAAGATATGAGATTTTCACTCAGTTTTTCATAGTTTTGCAGCGTCTACATGCTAATCCTAAGGGCGCTAAGGGCGAGCGTGGCTCAAGAGTTGGCAGTTCGTCCTGCAATCGGAAGGTTGCCGGTTCGAGCCCCAGCTTGGACAGCCTCGGTCGTTGTGTCCTTGGGCAAGAGACTTCACCTACTGGTGTTGGCCAGAGGGGCCGATGGTGCGATATGGCAGCCTTGCTTCTGTCAGTCTGCCCCAGGGCAGCTGTGGCTACAACTGCAGCTTGCCTCCACCAGTGTGTGAATGTGAGAGTGAATGAATAGTGGAATTGTACAGCGCTTTGAGGTTCTCGAAAAGCGCTATATAAATGCAATCCATTATTATCCTCTTTAATCAAAATTTTCAGTCACTTTCTCACAATTGTGAAATTACCCTTTTTAAAAAAAATAAATAAAAAAATAAAGCACATTTCAACCTGTCATTGAAAAACAAAAAAAACAACCTCAAGTGTAACTGAAACTGTTGATGGCTCTGTCCTATTTAGGTGCTCCAGTTCCAGGGCTGTGGTTTTCTGCATGATGTCCCACTGGCATGGCTTGCTGGGACCATTAAATGTAATAAAGTCATCATTCATTTCATTAGCCGAACCTGTGGCTTTCCTGCTATGACAAAGTTAGAATCTCTGTTGTGGTCTATTGCTGTGGAGACAACCTGTGTGAGCTGCATGAGCCCATTTTTGAAGCTAAACACTGAAATGCTGATGTATAAAAGTCTGAGCTAACTTTTAAACTGAAAAGGCTGGGCCCTTACAATTTACCATTCAAATACCGAGCTGGGTAGATATTTGCTTTTCAAATGTGAAATTTAGATATTCTGTAATGGCCTCAAAAAGGACATGTCAGTGTTTTCTTCGAGTCTTGAATCTTTCCTACCTGCACTGACAGCTTTTGCCAGTCGGCGGAGTCTTCTCTGATGAGTCTTCCCTCTGTAGTGGATCTGTGCCTGGGCACTGGAGTTCAGCTGTATGTTGCACACCTGACACACAGTGGCACTGCCGCTGCCCTGTCGCCGCTCCCGTTTGGCCTTGAGCCCAGCCCCCATCCTCCTCTCTTCTTCGTCTTCTTCGTCTTCTTCCTCCTCCTGTCCCTCATGGCTCTTCGGAGGAGGGCTGCTCTCCATCCAGTCACTGGTTTTTGGACGCTTCATATCTGGCAATAGAATAAAGATTTGAGGTAATTAATCAAAAGAGGTAATGACTTATATAAATTAGAAACAATTGTCTGAATGTGAAATGCTTAAATATTTTTCTTTTTATGTGTATGTTGTACAAGCCTCCACAGGGGGGCAACAGAGCAGCA
This sequence comes from Aulonocara stuartgranti, assembly GCF_965226115.1. Taxonomy (NCBI): domain Eukaryota; kingdom Metazoa; phylum Chordata; class Actinopteri; order Cichliformes; family Cichlidae; genus Aulonocara; species Aulonocara stuartgranti. Next base: position 13,400,280 of record NC_138959.1, on the reverse strand, counting down.
TGACTTCATCAGAGGAGATGACTAGTGATCTTTTTCAGTTTTATGCAATTTTATGTGCATTGCTATTGTACTGGTTGATTCTTAAATGCACAAAGGGATTTTTCCAGCTTACAAAGGACACTTTTCACTTGGACTTATCTACATCCTTTGTACAATTTGTCAATATGAACAGATGCATGTGTTAAAAATCTTTGACATCGCATTAAAGGACTCAAAACACTCCGTAGATAAGTATCTTGTTCCAACATCTCTCTATTTATCAGATAATAAAAGCAGATTCCCAGGGGAAACACAAAGCGACATGCTGCTTTGTGAGAGCACGCAGCCCTAATACCTGTAATGGCTTAGCGATTATGACAGACTGACAGCATAAATCAAGCTGCAGCTAAACACAAGCCATGCTATGAATGTGGAAATGTCACCCAAAGCCTGAGTGAATTCTTTGTTTTGCCTCTGTTCATATGTTAATGGCATCAATTAAGCCCTCGTGATGTCAGGCATTTTATCCGCTGCCTTGCCTGAATCTACCCCACCCCCCAAGGCAGCTACCATTTGCAATAAAAATGGTAGCTGCCCCACTAAAAATTCAACTTGACAACATGAAAGTGGAATGGAAATGCGTTGAGTGGAAGTCATCAGTTTCCAACCAGCAACACGGACTTCAAAGCTGCAGCCCATCACCGCAATTATTTGAATAAAAGTGTGACAACGGGCTGGCACATGAGTAACTGGTGAAGACGGTGACTAGAATAAAGTGTCTCAAAACACGATTAAAACATAGAAAGCGTTACACTCAGTGCCATTACAATCGCTAAACGGCACGTACAGACTGATTTTAAAAAAGGGAACATGTAGAACAGGAATGCCGTGTGATTTCTGGCCAGGCTGTTAAAGTGTTTTATTTCTCCCTCCTCACAACAAAATATGCATTTATATGTATATTTTACACAGTTTGTTATGCAAAACTGTTCCAAACACTCTGACCCTCTGAAGTCAGTCTGAAGCTTGATTTAGACTTCTGAGGGAAATTTTCATCCTAACTGACATGGTAATCGGAAACAGCCCTATTCGTCATAGGGTTGATGAAGGACATACATATATATATATATATAAAAAACTATAGAATAAATCTATCTGCTCTTGTCTGCTGGTGTTGTAATGGAGAAATTAATCAGAGAAATGCTTCCTTTCTTCTTAATGTCTGCTTATATGATACAGTATCTACTTACAGTGACTATAACGTAGCCAAACAATTGTTTTGCTTTTGTTTATACAGCAGCAGCACTTTGCATTAGGTTAAGTGTATACCTCCCAACTCTGCAAATCTGGTGAAGGACTTAAGTTATAAGCATAACATATGAATATAAACTAAACAAAGATTATTTTTTAGTAAAAATGATGAACTATTCTGCTCTGAGTGCTGCTGGATAAGTGCTCAGACTCTTGTTTTCACCTTGAAAATCAGCACTGATATGACGACAATAGGAGTAATTAAAATAAGAGTCATCAGAGGATGCACCAGCTAACTCACTATAAGGGCATTTTATTTACCAATACAGGAATTAAAAGGAAAGTAAAAGCACCAGAAGTCAGTTTACTACTTCTTTGAGCTCAACTAACCACAGCACTTGGATTACTTCCAAAAAAAGAAAAAGAAAAAAAAGATCATAGCATAAACAATACAGAGGTAATATTTTTTAATAATAAAGAACAAAAAAATTCATGCAAAAGAAAACATGATAATGATTATTCTTATTCTTGTTGGTTTCATATTTTAAGTGTTAAACTATGTATTTCAAAATAAGTCCTGGCTTTGCTGAATTGTCCAGTAATTGTGTTTTACTCTGGTTTTACTTTACTCGCCTGCAAAAGACAGAAGGACATTTCAAATTGAAAAAGGTATGTGCATAAATTAAAACAGAGGGACTGAGAACAACCCCTTCATAGCATTTTAGAGCAGTTTGAATAATAATTCACCAGTGTGCTGACAGGACCAGACTCCTGCCAAAAAGCAGCAGGCCAATCAGACCTCCTGCTGCTGCTTGATGGGCTAAAAAGCCATAAAATACAGAGATGCAAATAATGGACATAAAGATAAACAAAGAAAAAAGCTTGTTCTGGGAAAAAAAAACTAAAAACTAAAAAAACCCACCCTGCATAATTGGCACAGCCAAATATTTAAATTTCCCACTTTCAGTCCTTTAATTTTAGATCCAGAAATTTAGGTGGGGACTGAAATTGAACTGTGCAAAGTGAGACACTAGAATGACTCTTCCCCCCAAAAAGTGATTTATAAAATGGAAACTCTACATATAGATTTTATTTAATTATTCAGCTTTTTTAAATGTCTATTTGTTTATAACACTAAATGCATCACGTTAAAAATGTCATGATGTAGTACTTGTTTGCTTTCACCTAACCTCAGGTACATAGTTGCTGTTCTCTGCGTGTCTGAGGTACAATATGTCTCTACTGTTCTGAGTGCTGCTGGATAAGTGCTCAGATGTTAGTTTCACCTTGAAAGTCAGTACTGACATGACGACAATTGACGCGGTCAGTCCGGGGGAGGGCTGCACCAGCTAAGTCACTTTAATGGTTTTGTTTTGTCAAATACAGGAATTAAAAGCAAAACGCAAGCGCCAGAAGTCACTTTGCTACTTCTTTAGGCTGCTGAGCTAACCACAGCACATTTACAATGGTACACTTAGTGTCAGTAATGATAAATGAGTTGTCTAAAAACAAACAACATTTAAAGTGAACTCTAACATTTTTCATACTCCTTCCTAATATATACAAAAGGTCATACAAAAGATTCATAAATTACAGTCCCCTAGAGGGTCATTTACCAAAAAGCTGAATGGGAATGCTATTCAAACTGCTGGTTTAAAGTACTGACACATATTTATTCCAAGTCAAGCATGGCTCAGATGCTCATGTTTGCTAATGTCTAATAGTGTACACTGATGCCACTAGTCTGTGTTTTTACCCTCCAGGACCCTGGAACTACATTAGCAGTTCCTCTTACTCAACTTGATGTGGTCAGCTGGACTTAGCACCAACAGCCCCATTAAAACAAACAACTTTGAACAGGTTGCCTGCCGGCCAGCAGCTGCTGGTTCCTGCTGGCACTTGAGTTTGGGCTGCTCTGCCTGTCTGGCACCAGAGATGGCAGCTACAAACAGCCCAGTCTTCTACTGGGGACCAAATGGCTGAAGTGACCAGTGCTCCACAGCACAAGCTGTGGCACCTGCAGCTGAAAGTGGCAACCCAACATAAAAACTTTGAGCTGCTATTTACCATAAAATACTAATTTCTGGCGATGTGGTTAAGCCCCATCAAAGATGTAACTTGGAATGGGACAGTTGGGACAAAATCCCAGAGCATCAGATGACCCCTCATACAGAATGTACGTCTGATGTGTTACATTAAATCCTAGAAGTCCAGCTTTATTTTCCTTATGAACTGAGTGTTAAGTGCAAAAATTGGTGCAAGAAAAGGCACCTCTTGGAAAGTTGTGATTGAAAAAGGCATGTTTCCATACATTACTTGTACTTTCTGACGGTCAACAGTGCAACAGTTTATCAGAGAGTATCGGTAAATGAGCATTTTAAATTAGTTTTTAGCAAACATAGCAAGGAGAGAAAGGACAGTGACTTTGCCAAGTGCACGAAAGATGACGTAGTAGTAGTATGTGCAAGTTTTTGTAAAGTACTGAAACACTGTTACAGCTTCTATACTGTAAATATGACTACTGCCATATATATGTGTATCAGGGGCGGAGCGTGGGGGTGGCTTACGGGGCTTAAGCCCGGGTTGTTTTGTCAGAAGCCCGGGGTATTTTGGAGTGTAATTTTTTCATAGTTAGATGCCTGGCTGACAACTGTATAAAACAAAAAGTACACACAATATTCGAAGCACATAGTGCACACTGTGGGAATTTACGACTGTGCGTGAATCCCCCCCTGATATTGGTATGATCCAAGCTCAGGCACTAAGCGACTGAGCGAGGGGGCGGGGCAGCTGCTGCCCGTGAGTGCGCTGTTGGAGAGACGGAGCCAGCCATACTAAGGAGAGCTTAAGTTTGAGCAGGTACCAAAGCAAATCATTCGTACCGTACAAATAATGTAAATATGACGGTGCATCACGAAAGATTGATATCAAACTGATCACTTGACCAATATTATTTTACTTGCTCTTCAAGTGAATCAACAAATGGCGAAATGAAAAGCCGAACAAATGCTATTTTTTAGAGAGTCTTAGCTTACGTGTGTTTATTTCATATTTTCAGTTCTTACCCTCCCCGACTAATTCGGTTTCAGTTATGTACTGAAATATAAGAATGGACATTAGAGGGTTCTTTCAAAGAAAAAACTCAGGTAAATGTTATTTTATATATTATGCTTTGTATGTTGTTCAGTATATTTCTATGCAAAACAAGAGGGATTTGAGTACACAGCAGGATATTCACATTTGTAACCAGATATTTACATACACTTTAGGGAGAAAACATAAAACATTTTTACTGTACAACATCAATTTAGATTAAACTTTTGTTTTAGATAAATATTGAAATATATTTTGAATTAGTTAAATGTCAGAATAAAGAGAGACAGAGCTGTCTATTTTTTATCACTTTCATCAAATTTAGGAGTACATGTACACTAAGTTTATTGTTAATTAATAAGAAAACTCCAGACGATTCCATTCTGAGCTGAAGAAGCTTCTGATAGGTTAGTAGAGTCCATGTGAGTAAACTGGTGGCACAGCTGTGGATGCATATAAGGCAAAACACAGAGCCTGTTTCTTTGACATGGGAAAATCCAGAGATGTCAACCAAAAAACCAGGAAAAGAACTGTGGAGCTCCATAAGTGTGGCTCAGTTTGAATACAATTTGGTGCCATTTGCAATTAAAAAACACAGACAGTTTCTCTCTTTACTCTTAAAGTTAACAAATATGTTTTTATATTTATCAATCTAAAAAATAAACATTTAGTCTGATTTGATGTTACAATTAAAAAAGTGTTTGTGTTTTGATCTGAAGAGTTTGTAAATATCTGGTTTCAACTGTATATTTGATGATTGTCAGCACAAAGAGGGAGAGAGAGGAGCAGAGATTGAGATGGAGAATGAGGACAGAACAGAGATGAACAAGAGCAGGTGAGACACACATGTTAGTCAAATGGTTGCTTACTAAAAGTATCACTGTATCATAGGTACTCATGTATCTCGTACCTAGTGTTTCTTTTTAGGTTTGCTATTTTTCAAATTCTATATTTATTAAGTTCTGCAGGCTTGTTTGCACAACAAGGCTAAATAATTATATAAACTTTTCTCAATCTAAATAGTGGACTTTGGTAGAATTAAATAAATAAGTGTAGTGCAGGTCTATGATGATTTTTAGTGCTACTATCATCTAGTTCTGATTGTGGTTATGTCTTGGTTAAGTCCCAAGTAGTCCTGATTTTGAACTGTTGTAGTCCTGTTTTAATTCTGGATCAGTTCTGGGTCTGGTTGAATTGGGGTTTAGTCCCTGTGTCTTGATACAGCCCCGACTTCGTTCTGTCTTGCTGCTCAATTAAAAAACTAGTTTAAGGTGTCCTGCATGTGTGATATATATATTTCCCTATATGAAGTCATTCTTTTTTGAACAAAACTCAAAACAGAGCCTATTAATCTTTCAGTCATTTCTACACCCCCCCCCCCCCCCCCCCTCAAAAAAAAAAAAAAAAATCCCACATGCATACTACCCTTTAGGGCTAAGCCCCGGGTGTTTCAAATGTCTGGCTCCTCCTCTGATGTGTATGTGACACATCTAGAAGCTGGTCAGTTGGAAATGAGTGTTAGATGAAGAATTCTGTAAATTGTTCATTCAACAGTGTGGTTGGGTTTTTTGTTTTGTTTTTTATACAGTTTCATCCAGTCAATCTGTGAGCACCTGTGGTTAGCGGGCTCCTTTAACAAGGATTAATCTGTTTTGGGCTTGTGGTAGTTATGCTAGCTAAAGATGAAAACGAGTGTTTATAGCATAAGGTCAAATAAATATGTCTCTTCCCCCAACCTCTGACTGCAGTTATTGTCTGTAGTTCTGGTCAAAAGCTGGGATGATTATATTGGTATTGATTATTGTTATATGATATTATCTGTTCCACTTGTCTCTGTGTTACAGAGAGACAAAGACAGAATCTTAGATGGTAAACCCGAAATATCTGCCTCGGGTTCTGTCATAGAGTTGTTACACCTGTGGGCCTGATTAGATACATGTGGTAGCTATTATTACAACATCACGTATAAATGATTCATTCTACAATTGAATCACCTTTCACTCACTCTAAGTCCTTTATGATTCATGAAAGAACAAACAATTGGGACAACTGATTTAAAACCTATTTTATAGAAAGTTTACAAACTCAGCAGACTACTTTTACAAATTCTTATCTGATTAGTGAATTAATAAAGACTGTAATAGTTGGTCTTAGCATAGAAAACAGAATAGCGTCCCTTCAACAGGGATACGATTGTTGCATACATTTCTATGACATTACAACATTAATTAATGTCAGAGCACTAAACAACATTGCATCACATCACTTTCCATAATATTTACTCTAAAAATAATAAAAGACATTTATGATGTGCTATGATGTGATTTAGCAAAACTCCACTACTGCTAAAAGATTAAAACTTCTGAGCCAAATAAAACGTGTTGGATTTCCTGCCCTTTCATGATGGAGCTGTAAAAAGGATGCAAAGTTCACTGTCCTGTAGATGTTCATTTGGATCCACTACATAGATTATATGTATTATGTCTATTACTAAGTTATGTTGACATTTACTTAAAAATCCACACTATGGCTGAGACCCGGTGATTTAAGAACAGATTTAAATGAGTGGGAGGTGTGATGATAAAAGTCAACGTAACATTATAAATAGAAATCATAAAGAAATTTCTTTCCCATTCTGGCATAGCAATAAATAGCCATATTTATTAGGCTTCTTAACATATTTTTAAGCACTTGGACACTTGGGGCTGACTTTCCGGTAGTACTCTAGAAGCTACTGATAAGTCCCAGGGAGCCAATAGCATCATCTTAGAGTATCACTGTACCCTGAGAGGAGTTTAAGCACCCGAAACTTAGTCCTTTTATCTATGATCATAGTATCTGTTATCCTTTTAGCAGTGTAAACTATCTCCCCCAACAGCTCTTTACATACCAGCACTCATCAGCTTGCTTGGTTGTTGTTCCAGGATGAGGATTTAATAGAAGCCAAGAATACACACCGATCAGCCACACCATTAAAAACGAAATAATAAAACGGCTATCGGACCTGCCAGGGCGTGGATACAGGACCTCTGGGGGTGTCCTGTGGTGTCTGGCACCAGGATATTGGCAGCAGGTCCAGAGGGTTTCCAGTGGTCTCTGTGAAATGTGGGGTCAGATCTCATGGCTGCTTGGTCAGGTTGGAGTCTGGGAAGTTTGGAGGTCAGGTCAGTGGTTTGTGCACTTTGTTCCCTGAACAACTCCCAAGTACTTTTTGACGCATAGAAGGGAGCACCATCCTCATTGGCGGGAACACTGCATTATAATGAGATGTTCAACATTATCCATCTCACCTGTCAGTGGTTTTAATGTCATGGCTGATCATAAAAGCCATTTTATACTCTTAAGTTGATGCTAAATAGCTGCAAGCTGCAGTTTGAAGTTATTAGGACCTCAAATGTCCCTGAGGTTAAAAAAAAAAAAAAAAGGGCCTTCATTTTTGTGTTCTAACCAATACTCTGAAAGAGGGAAATAAATGAAGTAACTGTTGGTAACCCAGGCTATTGTATTTTCTCTTAGCCTGTATTCTCCTGATTTTTAGCTCATTTTAGCTTTCTCAATACTGAGAGTTGTTTTTCCATTTATCATTCATCACCTGCTTCACCATCTGCGTCTTCATTTTTTTCAGATCCACAAACGTACATATACAGGCTCACATATATACATCCAAACTAATAATTGGTTACATGTCCCTTCTTGGTAGACACCATCAACTTTCTGGCACAATTATAGCTGAATATTAGACGACTGTTCTTGTCACAAGTTCATTTAAATCGGCTGGTTTTCTGGCAAGGACCAATAGTCCAGAGATTTCAAAAGGGCTGAGGTGAGGGCTTTGGCAAGGTCATTCCAGAAGCTTAATGGGCAATTTCTAAACATCTGTTCAAATAATGTTATGAAAGTACAAGTTATGTGGATGTGGCACCATTTTGCTAAGTTATGAAAGAGGACACAAACTGTCACCCTCAGATGAGAGGAACGTGGTTAGGATGTTCAGAAACAATCTAGGAACCACCAAAGCTCAAGATGGTCATAAACTGGAAACTGCAGGAACACCAGCATTACTGTTCACAGTAAAATGAGTTATACTTTGCCATGGACCAAGAGGACGCTGACCAATAAAAAAAAAAGCCTCTGCTCCAAAATCGACACCTTCAAGCTCAACCGAAATTTGCAGCTGCCCACATGGACAAGCCAAATACCTTTTGGATAAAGGTTTTATGGTCAGACGAGACAAACATTGAGATGCTGTTGCCACAATGGGATGAGGTATGTTTGAATGAGTAATGCTGAGGCTTTCAAACCTGAGAAGAGTGTGCCAGTTGTCAATCATGGTGGTGGTACCATCATGCTCTGAGGCTGTTTTGCTGCCAATGACACTGGTACACTGCACAAATCTGATGGAATAATGAAGGAGGAGGACCACCAATACATTCTTCACATTTACCTAAAATCAAAAGCTAAATGGTTAAAACTTGAACACAGCTGGGTGTTTCAACAGGACAATGGGTGACACATGGGTGTATATAAACCTCTGACCACAACAACTGCATCCTGAGTAAGCAGTTAAGAATATTAATGGATGAATGTTTTATTCGTTTGACCCTGACTTGATGTGGCCACCCGGAACAACTTTGCTTGGCTAACTTATTTAAATAAAGGATAAAAAACATAATCTCAAATATTAAATACTACATTGCTGTCATGCCTGACTGTTGTTAAAGAATTCCACCTAATGACTTCTGTCACCACTCAATCAATAGACCACATATAAAAAATAGTTCCCCTGCATCCCTTTGTCTAACACTCATGCTTAGTGTCTTTGTTTTATGGCCTGAGACAGCTGCATGGAAATGACCTGTCAGGTTCATAAACTACTCCATCAAGGGACTCACTTGTAGCTGCAATGTAACGTTCTCCACATGGGTGCCTACATAAACGAGGGATCATTCATTTCAACCTGACATGTAAATGGCTCTTTACAAGTCCCTGCTTGAAGCTCTTATTTGTGACAAATCCAAAAGAGTGCTAAAAGTATACGTAAGACACAATTTTAGTATATTTGACTTATTTTTTATGGAAAATATAGTATAGTATCAGTGCTTCTGAAAGGTTAAAGGGGCTTTGTGGGGTGTTACACAGAGCCTAAAAGCTAACAGCAGCATTTGTACAAACTCCGGCCAGGTGGATCCCGAGCTGACAGACTGCTATAAAACTGGCAACCTGTTAAGCCTGTTTCCCTCAAGCTGCTCTCTCCGTCTGTATGATGTGCCGTTGTTTCACACCAGGGGTGAACATGTTTATTACTGAGCTCTGACAAATGAGGGCTTTTCAGTTAGCTTGCAGAGAACAATTTTTCATTTTGACTAATGTTTAATTTTTTTAAAAGAGTTCATCATCAGCATGTGTGTTATAACAGCGTGTTTTCCCAGTGTGTCACTGTATAGCGTGGCTATTCTCTCTATAAAGCTGCACTTAATTCCCTGCAATTATGCTGTATATCTATTACATTATAAAGGCTATGTGGTGATATGCTTTTATTCCTCGACTGTATCCTCCACATATCTGTCAATATACAGCTAAATCTATAATAATCGCATAGAACTACAAGGTGGCATAGGAATATCTTCCAGGGAACTAAGTCCCCTATTTAGACTGGCCTTTAAACATTAAGACAGAACAAATGCAACACCCCTCCAGGCAGCTAATCCTCCTGAACTTCTGGGCACTCTTTTTAGTCTGCGATCAAGGAAACTTCTTGGAATAAGCAACCTAACCGAGATGTGTTGAGAGGTGGACAAAGGCCTTTAGCTATTTTACGCAAGGCAGCTGTGAATGGGATGTTTTGGTGCATGCATATGCTCTTTAAAAATGGCATTAAACCAGACACTGATGCCAAGATGCCTTCTCTCACTGCAGCACCTGTCACTGTTCCATTACATCAAAAGCAGACGTCAGCAGACGAAGCACTTGGCCTGCAATGGAAAAATTGGACCGTGGCGGAATATGATGTTTCTAATAATCACTACATACAATATATCTGATGAGAGAATCATTTTCAGGGGTGTGTACTGTACCCTGTGAAGCCTCCAGAGCTACACAGCTTTCACATAACTTACTTCTACCATCAGACACATTTTTTCAGTCCTGACACTCAGAATAAATATTAAGTAAATGAATAACAGAGGGACTACAATTACAGTTGTGTCGCTAGGCAACCATGCTCATCCTGTGTGAATATGACTTTGAACCATTTCCACACAAAGTGCAGGTCAATTATGCTGTAATTTGTGCTGAAAAGGCCAAAAAAAAAAAAAAATTGGTAAAAACCCACATTCTGCAGAAAAGCACATGAAAAAGCATGAGCAACACAGTAAATTTTTCCAAGAGCTGGAGGTAGGAATGGGATTTTCATGAATCTGAATCCAGTTTGGAATTGGTATCAGCTGGACTGAATCAAGAGGTAATAATAAAATAAATAAGAATTAAAAACAAATGCAACCACGAACACTAAAGCGTTGGAAAGCAGCAGGATTTTCCTGTTGAATGTATTAAAATAAATTGGTAGAAATGTTCATGCAACATATGCTTAAATAGCATGGATAATGCAACATTGAGAGGCTGTCAATTATTTATTCTTGCAAACCACAGACACATCTATTATCAGAGGTCTGGTTTTTATTTGCTCAAAGAAATATGTAGTGATTTTATTTTGCTATGATAGCTCTAGTGAGCTACACTCACGGATGACTGAGCTACCATATCTTTGCATACCTTCCAGCAAACTGTAGCTTTGAGACTGAGGATGAAAGATTTAGAGAGGACTTTCTGAACGAGGAGTGAGAAACCAAATGTAACCCACACTCAGAATCCAGCTGGAGTCAGAGGGGAGCCGTTGATTGCATGCAATCTATTGATCACTGTGCTGAATCTGGATACATCAGATTACAAAACAACATTACCTCAGCTTTGGTACAATGGGGAAATTTTATGATTGGTCACCACTTTCAGCCAGTTTCCCCTTACATCTTACAACTCTGACACTGAAAGTCCATCTTCTGGTTCCAGTTTGTGCCCCAAAAGATAAAGAGAAAACTGAGATACTGAGTCAAAATAGTGGGATCAGTATTTTAATTCAGTGCTGTTGAAGTCTGTGGAAGGAAGCTGTCAACTGTTTTTTGTAAGCTGAACCTCAAAACCTAAACTCAGGAACCAGTGCAGTCTTTTCAGAATTGCATTTATATAATACTAACTGTTTAATAGAGGAATGAAACTGTTAACTGTATTGTGGTCCTTGTGTGGTAATTGCTTTGTACTATGGGCATCAAAGGTGCATTAAAGGACATGATGCTGAGGACCAGGATTTGCTTACTGTCTAGACAGACTAAAGGGAAGTTATCATGCTGATTTTCAGCTCTGTGTATTTTTTTGTAGGATTCTAATAGAGTACCTTTCAATGACTGATGGTTCAAACTGCTTATTTTACTTACATTGTCCCTTAGTTCACCTGCCTGAAGCGAGTAGTTTTAGCTCGATTACCCCTCCCTCTAAGTCAATATTTGTATTTATTTTTATATATTAAACCAATTCCCCAATCTAATCTTAACCAACTGATTTGAGACCAAGGTAGGGAGAGTAAGTTAAAAAAAAAAAAAGGTATTTTAAATTTTGTTTATGGTAAGTAGATGAAGACGAAGGATGAACTAACTGACCTCAGTATGATGGTAAAGTAAGGGATCTAATAAATTATAACTACTTGTAGTCAGTATATCAGTTTATGTCAAAGCTGAACCAATTACAAGTTGATGGGTTTGTAGCATAAACCTATTCGCTGGAACGTTGAAGGCAATATAATTACACCGCAAAGCAAGACACGAAGTAGGCAAGCTTCATGTTACTCGTGCACGGGAGAGAACCGGACAAACGCCGTTCCTTCGCTTGGCCCCAGTTGCTCTCGTCCGTTCTCCCGTATCACTGTCCTTTTATTGAGGTTACATGAATATGCATAGGTTCATTAACATATGACGTCTACATACACAAAGAGTACCGTGTGTGTGTGTGTGTGTGTGTGTGTGTGTGTGTGTGTGTGTGTGTGTGCTACTGCTGATCAAAGGGTCATAAAAGCACACAAGCAAACATCCTTGGTCAGGAAGAGGGTAGACCCCCCCTCATCCTAGATAACACAGTAAGGAAGTCTAGCAGTTCATTTATACACAAAAAGCACTTAAACTAAAACAAATGTAACTACGTTAATCCTACCATAACAATTAAACAAGGTACGAACTTTCCCATGCTCCCAGTGTGGAATGCACACCAGGCCTCTGTAGCCTGTTAAAGATCACACAACTTATCACTACACAATTGATTATACACTTCTAAGCATCTATGGTTAAATATTTCTAAGCATAAATGAGTAAATGTTTCTAAGCATAAATGACAATCAACAATACAACTCTATCACAAGTCAACTAACAAATTAGTTAAGGTTTGCGATTAGAATAAAAGTTAAAAAGGTTAATAAAATGATACATTTATCATAAAATATAACAAACCTTGACAGTGAGGTCTTTATTAAGAAAGGAGTCTAAAGATATACATGACTCACCTGGTAGACTCAAAGTTTAAATGCAGTGAAGTTACACAAACACACCACTGAAAAAACACAGTGGGCATCGCACACAAAGAAACACCAGCAAAGTGTACACACCATTTACCATATGTATGTATGTATGTATGCCATACAGACACAACTGTGTTGGCGTACATAATCCCAGAGCATGAGTGGTATGTGTCAGATCTCTGTGACAAGGTCATTTGCAAATGTTCCACTCATATAATGCAGTGATTCACTCTGTTAGGTAAGTGAGTGGGAGCTGTTAGTAGGATGCATATTTTTAGTCTCTACATTTCCCTTTAGACTCAGCTGGTACTGGGAACTTGGGACACTGATGATGAGCACGTGCATATTGCTGTACGCAACATTAAAACTGTAAAATATAATGTTCTACTGGGGACAACTATGATGTAATAAAACTGGAACGGATCTCTTATCACACTTCAACCAAAATGAAGCCATAAACTTTTTTTGTGTGGATAAAAATATAAATGTAGTATTTTGGTTGTAATATGAATTCGAAATTTAAATTTTTCCAAATTTTGGTTTCAGTTTAACTTACAGAAAAATGGTTACCTCATCATACCGTTTCCCTACTCTTGGCAGGAGATGACACGCAGTAAATTATAAGAACAGATTTAAACAGTATATATCATCTGAATAAAATCTGTTGACTTCAAAAATCATCATCAAACATTTAACTTATTATTTTTACAGGAAGATACTTACTTACTAAGACTCAGGTTAAGTGTAATTGACAGTGTTGTTCCCACCCAAATTTTGATGCAACACAAAATATTTTAGTGTACCGCATGTGAAGTCTGATTATTAACAAAATATACAAATGTTTCAAAGTTTTTTGGTTTCTAATCCTGACTGGGACCTTTCTATGTTTCTGTGTCTTCACATGTGTTGCCTGTGCATGTGGGTTCTCAGCTATGGTTCTCCCACAGTCCAAAGACATGAATTTTAGGTTAATGGGTGATTCTAAATTGGCCATAGATGTGAATGCTAATGCAACAGAACTGCGGTCTGTCCAACATAAGGTTGCACAAAAAAATAAATAAATAAATATTGGATACTTATTTAAAATTGAATTGATACCAACAGTGCTATCTTTGCCTCCACAGCTTCACACGGTACTGCTGCACATAGACAGGTACACTGCCCCTCCCCTCTCTGTTAAGCTGGGCATACACTGTGCGATTTTTGGCCCATTTTGAGGAGATTTTTCAGTTGTGCGACCGTTTTGGGGATCGGCCCAAGTTTCGCCTTAATCTATGTCGTGCATCGTGTAGTATACATGGGGTAACGAGAAGCGATTAACACTTCACGACCAGCTCCCAATCATCAATTGTATGGTCGCAAGAAAATCAAACCTGTTTGAAATCCTGTCGGCCGTCGTGAGGGTGTCAACGCAGCCTCTCACAAAGCGCACACTCAAACAGAAATGGAAGTAGAAAGATGGAGTAGCATGGAAGTGCAGCGTGTGATCTGGACACAAGCGATGGAGGCACAACTTGTAGAACTTTGGCAAGCTCGATGTGGCCTCACAAAATTATCAGTATAATAATTTTGTGAGGCCTGTATAGTGTGAGACCCTGGATCGTGACCTATGAACTTCTCACCCCTGAGATTCAATCGTACAGTTTGAGCAGGAGCTGAATAAGAAAATTGCACAGTGTATGCCCAGCTTTAGCTGAACACAGCCCCTCCCCTCACTGGCAGCTAAACACAGCCGCGCACCCACACTAGCAGCTGAACAGTAGAATAACAAACTTGCCCAAGTGTCTAAAGGACTGACACTCCACTCTTAACCCTCCTGCCATCCTTTAAAAAACTCACACCCATCACCCTAGGGACCATTCTCAGCCACGCCATAAAAAGACCATATATCCATATCTTATTCCACTTTAAATTAGCCAACCTTGTAAAACTACTTCTCCCTGAAATATTCATGTAAAGTTTTAATTATATTTTCGTTGTTTTAACCCTTCAAATCCCAGTGTTATTACATGAGCGCCCTGTGTTATAAGCCCCAAAAACCAAAAAACGAAACTAAATATTTCCACAAAAAACCAGTTGAAGTAATATGTGATTGTCATTATAAGTAGGCCTTTAGATGGACCAAAGATTGGCACCAACATACATTTTGACCTGCCATTATTTTTTTGCATTTTTTTTGCAATTTAAAAATTAAAACTTCAAGGCCCTGAGTCTTCATTGACATCCAAGAAAAGAAGAAAAAATAAAATCATATGATGATAATTTGGGGTTGAAAAATAGCATTTATAATGGAAGTCAATGGGCAGAAAATGGTCCCCAGGGTGATGGGTGTGGGGATTTCTGCTGCTCAGCCATTTTAGGCTGATTTAAGGAATTCACACTGGAATATTAACATTGACAGGTAAAAACTATCCTGTGGCAAGTTTGGTTATATTCCACTGAACACAGTGGAAATGGCAGCCATTTAACACATAGCAGTGGCACAAAAAGGTCCCAAGAAGGCAGGAAGGTTAAGAGCAATTATGAGCAGTCAGTAAAGCTCCCGTTTCAACATTTTAGTATTAAAAAGGTTATCATAAGCGTTGTAATCTGACTTGCACAAACATTATTATTAGTTATTTATATATTAGCAATTATCTGATAATCACATTAGCCATATGCTATTATTAACCCTTGTATGGTGTTCGGGTCTGTGAGACCCGTGTTCAGTTTTTTTCAAAAGAAAAATTAAACAATTAATTATTTTTTCACGTGTAAATGTGTTGTGTCTTTCCACTCACTCCACTTGATTATAACTGATTTATTTATAACATTTTATATAAAAGAAAAACGAGAAGCACATTAATTCATAAATGTGATCTAACAAAGGTAAAGGGAAAAAATTAACCATGTTTGCTGTTCATATGTCTTGTAATTGGGATGAAGTAAACATCTGTTGAGTAATTTAACATAAAATTGTTTGATAGTGTTAATTTGGAAAGCCAAAACTCTAGCGGGTCCACCAGACCCATGAACACTGGCTGAGTAACAAAAATACGAACACCACACAAGGGTTAAGGTAGTGGGCAGCAGGTAATAATGAAATCATAATGTCAGTGCAGAAGCTAAGCAGCATACACTGCCATCAGTCTTGCTCATCTGTTATGTTAGACAATGTTTAACAGTATGACATTTTTTCCCCTCACAGTCCCAGATTGAAACTGAGAGCAGTCTATCAGCACCATTTTCTGCTGCGATATCAAAATAACATTAACTACTTTTCTGGGTATCAATAGAGTGTGAAATAATAGTAATGGAATAAAGCCTGGACCAGCGTTTACACTGTCTGTTGCCCTGTGACAGCTGGTATAGGTGCTAGCCACTCCATGACCCTGAATTGGATAAGGGGAAGAAAACTGATGGATGGGTAAGTATTTATGAAGTATGAAGTATTAATGAATATAACAGCATCATTAGACGTAGTCAAACTATAAAGTCAGAGAGAATTAAATAGAAACAAATAAAAACACATGCTTCTCTAAGGCGGCTTTGCCAGATTCCCAACAAATGTACGTGTTTGGCATCGATCTTGTTCACACCTCACAGCAAGGACCACACACACATACACATGCGCCCACATGCTACTGTCTGTGGTGCGAGATTAGGTTCAGTGTTAAACAAAGAGGCAGAGCAGGTTTCTGACATGCCAGCTCTTTAATTAGACCACTGGTATCTGAGGATATACTCACTCACTCACACACACACACACACACACACGCACGCACACACACACACACACGCACACACACACACACACGCACACACACACGCACACAGACACACAAACTTGCACTCAGCCATAATTTTAGAGGACATTACACTGACTTACAGAAGGTTCACCAAAAACCAATCCAAAATGCATCTTTTACCTTATTCTAACCTTTGTTGCAAGTCTGCACAAAAACTTAATGATTGATGACGACTTCCTTCAAGGAAGGTGGGTCCCCACAGTGTAAATATAAATGTATTTATGTCCCCACAAGATAAGAATTATACACACACACACACACACGTTATGTGTTAAATGTAATCAGAGTTGTCTGTCTAGTGTTTCTCACAGTGAAACACTGCCACGAAGAGATATGAGCCAATCAGCTGTCACCTTCACTGATGTATTCAGAGGCTCCAAGTGACTAGACAGCCCGGCATGCCATCTCTTTATCCAAGTATTGCACCGCATTTGAAGACATGGCCAATTCAACTAACTATCTAAATCTTATGAATTTAAGATTTAACACATCTTAAATTCATAAGATGGTCAACAACAAAAATGTATAAACTTTAAAGCATTATCATCCACATACTGTAGTATATTAAATTTCATCTCAGCATAGCACACTGTTACGGGTTTAATAACAAAGCCAACAGATCAGGAGATATTCCTTCATGGAGAATTTAAAACACATGAGCTTTTTCCTTTAAAAAAACAAAACAAAACAAAACATGATTTTATATAAACAGAAGTAATGCTGGGCAGAAAATGTTGAAAATTGTACTTCATTTATTTTTATCAACAAAATTTTATCCCAGGCCTTGTTGCAGGGTTTGCTGTGTGTGGGTGTACTTTGTGTTGTGGTTACCTGTCTATACAGGAAATTGTAGGAAATGCAAAAGACCGGCCAGTGTTCTCCAGAGCCATTTAAATCGTACCTTTGCTTCATCTCTTTGTCACAGCATCCCCATTTGTTTTTGTTTTTTAGTTATCATAATTTGTTTCTGACATACCCTTGCCAACTCATCAATGCACCCCTTTACACCACTGATACAGACTTACAAAAATAATGTAATAAATATTTGGTAATGTATATTGAGTTGGTGGCGTGATTCTGTGATCACTGATCATTGGTCTTTGATCAATGGGGTTTGATCAGTGGTTGTTGATCAATGGTCATGACAATTTGCATATTAACCTCCTAGGACCTGGCGTCCAGCTATGTGGACATCACATTTTGGGTTATTTAGATGAGTGACAAAACATTTCTGCCACTGAAAACGCTACGTCCAGATGAACAACCCTTTGTGTGTGACTCTATTGTTTCTTGAAATCTACGAATCGGTCACATCATCCAGTATAGTGCAGTAGCATCTAGAGAACACTAAAAAAATGTTTAGATCTGGGGTCAGTACTTAATTTTCCACTGTTGAAATGTTCTCCTTGAGTGGACTCTGACTCATAAAATTTACTAAAATGTTTACGGTTAGTGAAAATAATGAGTCACTGAAACTGGGGCATAAAGGACAGGGGTATAAAAAAAAAAAGCTTCAAAGCCTCGAGATTAATATTTTTATCATTTCCATTCTGGCATTTTGAAACTGGACAGGATGAGTTACATATGTATCTGACTGAGGAACACTGCACACCATATGGTATTGGTCGCCCCAAAGCATACCTTATTTTAAGCACTTTTCTTAAAAAAAAAACAAACATAACAAAACAAAACAAAAATACAAGATTTGAAACTAACAATCAACACCACAAAATCTTCAGGGAAATAGTTATTGGGTCACACATCAACTGAGCTGTGAGGTCATTTTCTATATCGTCACAATAGGAGCTGCCCACTGCTCGTTCTTAGAAAGCATTCAGATTTACAAAGAACATAAATGACTAGGCCTACAAAAGTAGAGTCGTCAGGTTTTCAGTCTCCTCTCCTAATTCAAAGTAACTCACAAGCTGTGGCAAATCCTTGATCTTGCAGCTCTCTTTAAAAAAAATCTGTTTGGATTGAATATCTGCAATAGTCGCAGATATAGCAATGGTATCCACATTCTCTGTAAAAATGCTGCTGATATAAAAACCCTTGGATCTTTTGCACGGAGCTGTTGAAGACAAACCTTACAGGTTCCAGAGCATAACTGTGAAAAAAAGAAGAAAAGAAATAGCTGTAGTTGCTTGGAAATGTCTTTTTTTTTCCTTAGCTTTTTCTGTGCCGTAAGCCATTAAATTAAGATAATCTGGTATGGTTTTAGTATTGGATTACAAAGTGAAATTGTGGTTGTGGGTATGTGAGAAGTTATGCAATAGGTAATGTAATCAATCTCTACATTTACTGGTTACTTGTTCAGTCAGAAGGATGACACACATCCTCATCTGTAGCCAATTTAGCTTCTCAATCACCTAAATTGTGCATTATTTACCCACCAGAAAAATAAAAACACACTACTGCTGGACACTCAACATGCTCAGCCTAATCATATCACACTTCTGCCTGTTTTAACTTCCATACACGACGGATTTGATTGATGAGGTGTGGGCAACTGTCTATGCAGTGACATAGACACTATGTCAACACTTTACTAAAGAATCGTGCAAGCGAGCAGGTGTCCTTCTGTGACCTGTGAACTTTAGAAAAGTAGCTCACTGGAAAGCAAAGATCCTGTTCTCAGTATGGTAGAACAAGATTTGGAAGTCTGTTATTACTGACTTTTTGGTTATTTGATTTATAACATATCCATCATAAAAATGTAACTGTTTTAAACTTTAATAATTTTTGAATACTGCACTGTTTAAATTTTTAGCATTTTGCCAATTTTCTTAAATACGTTTACTTTGTGGGAGGGAAACAGAAGCAATGTAAATATAATCCACATCTTGGCACAAACTCTTAAAGATTTCCATAATCGGAGGGACCCAGTGCCCATGCCTATTACAACAAATCCCCGTCCTTGCACTTAATCTTCCTTCAGCCTTGACACATTCACACAAAGATCATTTGTGCTCTGTGCAAATACTGCTGAGGTAGGCCACAGCCAGGAATGACAAAATGTAATCTCTGTCGCCCAGGTGGAGTCTCTCAAACTGAAGTGCTTACCAGTACATGGCCAGGCAGTCAGTGTGTGTGTGTGCGCGTGTGTGTGTTTCCTGTAATACGGAGAAACTGTGACGGGCCAGAGAACCCAATTAGCACAGAAAAATGTATTCTTTTCCATGTGCCCTACTATATTTCACAGTTACAGTGTTTTGTCCTCAAGGTAGTACACAAGTTTATTGTATCTTTCAATACATTTACTATTAACTTAAATGTAGACTCTACATCTTTCTTCCATCACCTACAAGATATCTGCAGATCTGCCCTTTGAACAGATCTACAGGTTATAGAGGGTGTGTCATAAAGATATGACAGTAGCTGTCTTAGGCCCCAGTCGCACGAGCCATGAGGCCAGTTGCCAACCACTTGGCAACCACTGGCCAAATGACCAGTAAAGAAACAACTGTGCCTTTTGCAGCATGTTGGTTTCAGCATTAAGGCATAAATTCTACTTTCAAGGCAAATATTTTACATTTCTGTCCAGCTTTTCAAGTGTCAACACTCAGCCAGTAGTTGGCAAGTGTTTGCAGATAAGTCAGGATCTTTCATGCAAACTCCAGGCAAGTGTGCCAATCTGCTAACAAACAAAGCAATGACAATGAGGGTTTTGGTGTAGTACCATCTTTGCAACTAATTGCACATCTCCAGGCATCAAAACTGGTTGGGTTTGCACATTCCTAGTGACCACAGGTTGCCATGCTGTCCCCAACTTGGGTCTAGGCCTGTGTGACCGAGGCCTAAGCTAAGTTGAGCTTGTAAAGGGAAAACAGATCAAGGTGTTCATTGAAAAAAAGACAGTGGAGAGGAATCGGCTGTGGGTACCACTGAGTTTTTCCTTTATTCCTCTCTCCTTTTAGTCTGTTCATCTTAGATTTTAGACAGAGTTAATGTCAACACCGGTAATACTTCCAGGAAACATAATTGATAGAGTGACGATGTGTTCCTGGCCAAATATGGATAAGAGAACAAATGGGATGCTTGTTCCCAACAATAGTAATCCAGCAGATGTACATTTGTTTTATGATTTTACCAGTTAAATTCCTGATAGCGGCAAAGTGTTAAACTATTGTGAGTCATTTTCCTACTTTATTGTTGCCTTTTTGGTGCTTTCAGACCCCAAATGTATTCACTGTTTTGTGTATTATTTTGTTTTATCCATTAACGGCTTTTGGAGCTACATTTGAGTATATGGATCTGACGAAAAACTTACTAGAAATATATATGTAAAGCAAAATGTTACAGCTTAACCATATAATGCAACCCAGTGTATAAAGCATTAGTATTACTTTGTTGCAGAGATTTATCAGGTCATTTATTGCCACATCTGCATGAAAGGTTAAAAATGTTTTTGGTATGTACATAATCATGAGCGACAATAATGGATATAAAAATCTCATTGACATGTTTCGTATGCATTCAGGTATTCTATGAAAAAGCAGCAGAGGACATGGGATTAAGTTAAGGACAAAGAATGGTGCAGTGAGAGGAGAGGAGAGGAGATGTGAAACCCTAAATGGGAGGTCAAACAAACAGAGCTATTTAAATAAAAATAAGGGCAGCAGACAGTAAATGACAGAATATAATGGGAAGTAAATCATGAGTAAAAGCAGGGTAAGCCAAATGGGAAAACTGTGATGTTTGGGAACTTAGGAATAACTTTTTTTTTTTTTTTTTTTTAAATCTGGGGGAGGGACCGCTCTTCAACCAAGGGCAACAGCAATTGTGGGCATCTGTCATGGGCCATCTGGGAGAGCCCCAAGGCTACTGTAGGCACCAAAGCAAATGTGACCTGACCACGAAGGCAGAGTACAGAAAATGCAGTCGCACTGCAAACAGGGATTTTTTTTTTTTAAGTACAAAATTAGAACTTGGTAACAATCCAATGAGTCAAAACATTTGATGCAAAAATATGTTGCAGCATTCAAATCATGATGAAAATGTACCAAGTAAATTAAACAATTCATGAGGTGTTTTTAAAATACTGTTTATGGTTGTTTAGTTTCTGAGAGGAACAGCTTTCATGAAGAGAGCTGGATGTAAGACTTGATAACACACTCTTTACTTTGGACAGGGAACAGAAGAAACATGAAGTCCTTTTTATCTTATAAAGTGTGAGAATTAAAATTCTATATCTCAGTTTTGACTGAAAAAGTTAAACGCAGACCTAATCATAATTACATTTAATGTATAGGGCAATAAGATTACAGGTGAGATGATGTTATTGTTCTTCTTATTCTCAATAGAAACAATACAGAATATTCCTTTAACCCTTTAAAGCCAAATGCGTCATATTTGATGATATTTGTATCCCTTTTTGTGAGTTTTTGAGACTTCTGCACCTGAAAAAGCTAAATGATTTGCATAATACATTTTTAAAGAACACACCAGATGTAGCAAATATAGTGCAAATTAACATTAATTACAGGTTCAATAAACACAGCATTTTGAAACAATAAGTTTCAATATTTTTCTGGCAATTGTTTCATGGTTCCGACTTTAAAGAGTTAAACTATTTTGTTTTTGTTATGTATTTTTTCCAAATATGATGCTACTTGGTACAGTTCCTACACACAAACCACTAAATCCAGATATAATAAATAATAAGCATATTTTATAAGACTGCATGAACTCAAAAAGAATCTTTAAAATGCTTCAGGTTAAAATCTGATGCTAAATTAAAATAATTTTGACGAGTTGACATTTACTAACTAACATGTCACCATATATTTAACCGCTTATTTTTGGCAGATTGAGAGGCATCCAGTAAAATGTGGAGAGGAACTGCTGATTATAAAGAGATAGATTAGTTTGGACAACTGTGTTAGATGTGGGCTGTTGGAAGGGATTGGCCTGCAGTCAACTGTAAATCCGCCTCTTCCTTCCCTTCACACTCAAAACAAGACTTGACCTAAATTCTCGTTAACAGTTTTAGATATGTTTAACCATGGGCGCCTACTGCACGATGCCAACAAAGTGGGAATTTATAAAGAATTGTTGGAAGATATTAATGGAATGCCGACATCACTGTGTTTTTTTCTGCATAACACTTGGCTAACTTGCTTAGCAGTGCAGCCAAGATGAATGTATCTCCGATATAAAAAAAAACCAAAAAAAACCTGCACGCTTACTTACTGCAAGTGAATCCAAAAGATTTTATGAGCTCTTATTTTATATGAAATGTGTGAGATCAGTATCATAAGTACTGTACTTGACTAAAGATGCTGTGGATGTTTTATAACAGGACTGACGGGCGACACTTTTCCTCAACGTATCATTTACTTTCGTTATTAAGCTCTGGATACACAGATCCCAGTTGCTGAGTCTTGCAGCAGCCAATGGCAAGCTCCTGCAGTTTTGCCTGATTTAAGGGAGATATTCGGGAGGCTTAGAGAATAAAATGTCTGTGGCCAGTTTCAGCTGGTAGCCTTTTTGTTTTTTCTGACTCCAGCAAATGTTTTTGGAGTCTAAAATTAAAAGCACTTTTCTATAACCCGTGCAGTCTTCATGGAGGAGGAGGAACTGTCTTCAATCATTTAAAGGTTTCAATGTCTGATACACTGTCTTCAAAGATTCAATCTGCCTTCAGGCTTTACAACACTCTGCCCTACAAGTGTATCTAGTCTTTAAGTAACCGTTTCACCTTTAACTTAGATTTCCAACTTAGCTCAACTCCTCCAGGAATCGGTTTGGCATGCCAAATGTGTGTTTTGATCTGTAGGTTGAAGCTGGCTGGATTATTACTTTCACATTTTAAATTCTGAAAATAAACTAGGATAGAGGTGTAGGATTAAAAGTAACAAAAAGCGACTTGGGGAAGAGCAAAATTAAATTAACTTTTCACAAGTTTACATTTGGAAAAGACCCCTGAACAGTTTTCACTTTGTGTTCCAGGAATTTCTCACAACAATGGTAATGCAGGCCGAAGCTGCGACTAAGAACATTAAAAATCATAAACACATGCACCTTATTTCTATCTTTTTATCTCTGGCTCCAAGTTACACACTCAGTGCTTTTAGAACTTGAGCAAACATTAAAAAAAATGTTTATGCTAACTGATCGCCTGCCAAGCAAATAAAATACTTCCATTCGTAGGAGTGACATATGCTTTCCATGTGGAGTGATAGCAGAGGGTGGGAGGAGGGATGTATGGATGACTAATGAGGATGACTAAGATGTTTTCAGGGTGGTTTTCCGTTTCATTTGTCTAGCCCATGTCTGGCCCATAAGTTGATAAATATACACTGAGTGGAGTCGATCGTGAGACCCCTGTGTAACAACTGCTGATTCAAAATATACAGGAGATATTTAAAATGCACACATTAGCACTTATGGTTGACAAAGAATTATCTCTACAATCATCTCATATTGTAAATTTACAACAACAACAACAATCTTTATTTATAGAGCACATTTAAAAACCAACGGCATGCCAAAGTGCTTAACATAAAACAAATTAACACAAGTATAATCAAAGTCATAAAAACAAAAAATAAAAGTGTAAAATTATGTTCACAGGAAAAACCCACCAATAGAAAAAAGTATAACTATAGCACATAACTATAGCACAATATAACTATGCCATCAAAACACAATGGCGATATGACATGCACAGCGCAAATAAAAGCATGATAGGAAAATTAATAGAATAAATCACTGCAAACAAGGCCAGCATTTAACCGGTAGAAAAAGCAAGATTAAACAAATACGCTTTGAGCCGTGATTTAAAAGATTGAATAGAGTCAGACGCCCGGATGCCAATCGGAAGGTTGTTCCACAACTCTGCTGCAGCCAGAGCAAACGCTCGATCACCTCTAGACTTCAGCCGAGATCTAGGCTGCACCAACAGTAACTGTGAGGATGATCTTAAAGCCCTAGCAGGAACATATGAGCCTAGGAGTTCCTTAAGATAGCTCGGTGCTATGTTGTTAGTGATTTTAAAAGTAAACAGCAGAATTTTAAATTGGATACGGTATTTCACAGGCAACCAGTGCAAATCAGCTAGGACGGGAGTAATGTGGGCAAACTTCCTAGTTTTGGTTAGAATGCGTGCAGCAGCATTTTGGACTGTCTGTAATCTATGAAGGAGGGCAGAGTGGAGACCAAAATAGAGTGAATTGCAGTAATCCAGTCTCGAAGTTACAAAGGCATGGATGAGCTTTTCCAGGTCTTTATGTGGGATATACTGCCTGGCCTTAGAAATAAGGCGGAGTTGGTAAAAACTGGATCTAACAACAGCAGACACTTGTTTATCAAGTTTAAAAGAGCTGTCAAGTAACACGCCCAGATTCCTAATAGTGTCGGAAAAGGAACTAGTGAGAAAACCAAAAGCATCACGAAGTTTGGCACGGAGAGCGTTACTGCCAAAGACCACAATTTCCGTTTTCTTATCATTGAGGATAAGAGTATTTGCCAGGAGCCATTGCTTGACCTCACACATGCACTCTCGAAAAAAATTCAAGGACAAAGCTAGGTCATCATTTAACTCAAAGTAGATCTGAATGTCATAGGCATTTAATTTAAACTATTATTAAATAGCCTGTATGTTATAACTTACAAAAAATGAACATAAAATAAGATGGATAAAAAAAAATCCAAGTGCTAATCAAATGTGCAGCAGTTGGCACAGAAGTAGCAAATTAGAGTTTATAATGTAAATAATTTGTAATATCAGAGATTCTATAAGACTAATTTCAGCAAAGCAAAGATGGTGGTTGGTGGCTTTTTAAAACTTTCTTTTAGGGTAAAAATTACCAAACTCTTGAAGTTGCTTTTATCAGATTTGACTGGCGAATCCATAACCACCATCAAAATAAATGAACAAAATAGCTACCTGCATAAATAACTATCCAGCCAAACTTTAGGTTAAATAACCTTGAGTCATCGGCTAGAATGGATGATGTAAATCTAAACGCAGACTGCAGGAATTGAGCAGTGTTTAATTTCTAGAGCCCACTGTCCAATGTTGACAGATGACTGCAGATAAGATCACTGTTCCCTTTCTGCTCTAATCATCCATCCTCCAAGTTACTATCTGTGTTGACTCATGCTGGAAGCCTGACAGACCAAATTGGATTGACTTTTAATTAGAAGCACTCCCTAGGTAAAATGGGTTTGATTCGCTGAATGATCCTGTTATCCCATTAATGCTGTCTGGTTAGGAAACTCGTCTAGACTTGTTCATTCTGACAAATAAACCAGCTAGCTAAATCTAGTTTTAATCACATTCTCTAAATAGGCTGATACAATATAGCAAACACAATGTCATTCATGGCTTTAATTGATGAATAAGTCAATAATTGTGCTTACCAGAGGATTATGATTACTAGAATAAGCTACATTTACAAATGTGGCAGTTCTGCCCCAGGGCTTAGCCCTGAATGTTCTGATATCATCTGCAGATTTCACCTGCTGACAAAAAGTATTGGGCCACACCTCTTAATATTTGAATTCAGGTGTTTTGATCCGCGCTACTTAGCCATGCAGTCTGTCATTACAAACATTAGTGAAAAAAAATGAGTGGATCTTCAGAGCTCACTGAATACGAGTGTGGTAGTGTAGGGTGTGACTGTTGCAACATGGGAAAAAATATATTTCTGATCAATCATAAATGGTATTATTACAGAATTTAAGTGTTTAAGACACAAAGCAACACAGCTAAGTGCGAGACCACGTAAAGTTACAGACTGCCAAGTTTCTGAGGGGCATCGTGCGTGAATTCAGAACTCTGCTGCTCGAGTCCTCACTAAAACCAAAAAAGTGGACCACATCAGTCCAGCTCTGAGGTCTTTACAGTGGCTGCCTGTCTGTCAAAGGATAGACTTGATAGATAGCTCTGAATGGTTTAGGACCAAAATACATCAGTGACCTCCTGACCCAGTATGAACCTTCCAGATCCCTCAGGTCATCTGGATCCAGTTTTTTATCAGTTCCCAGAGTCAGAACCAGACACGGAGAAGCTGCATTCAGCTTTTATGCTCCTTATATCTGGAACAAACTCCCAGAAAGCCTCAGATCAGCTGAAACACTCAGTTTATTTAAATCCAGGTTGAAGACTCACCTATTCTCAGCTGCATTTGAATAAAACACCAAATCCACACTTTTAAGCTTAAATTTCAAAACTTACATTTTAACTACTGATTTTATCTACTGTTCTGATTTTATCTACTGTTCTGATTTTATCTACTGTTTTTTAATCAATTTTAAATCATGCTTTTTATTTGTTTTTGTTTTTTAATGTCTCTGTAAAGCACTTTTAATCACCTTGTTGTTGAATTGTGCTATATAAATAAACTTGCCTTGCCTTGCCTCTGCTGACTCAGTAATTGCAGCACCTCCTCTGGCATTAACATCAGCATAAAAACTGTGTGCCGAGAACTCCTGTAGTTGTTATCTGTATGCGGCTTAGTATGTTGCTCATATAATGTGATGAGCCCAGTAGGGGAAATCTACTCAAAGTGAGAAAAACCATACAGAAAAACAAAAAGAATACATAGGAGCTAAGAACAAGTCACTGTTTTGGATTCACATGTGATTGTAATGCCATCATTCCAGATGACAGCTATGGGCTTAACCCTTTGCACCATTAGATCTCACTTTTCTCATTTTATAGAACTTTAAAAGTCTCACAAGTTTGGTCTAAAAAATTATGTTTACGAAAAGTCTAAGAGGCGTAAGCCAGTTGAGGTAAAGGTGTTCACCTACCTCTAAAACCCAATGAAATAATGCTGAAGTATTTATGAAACATTGCATTTTTGCTCAGTCCTAACTAGGAGACCACACTGAGTAGGTTTGCTTGATGTTATTTTCATTAATGTAAGAAAGGTCAGTGAGAAAACCCCCAACACAGTTGCATTGTCAGGCATACACTCTTACATCTACTCATTTGGCTAAGTTGTCCATGCGTATATGTGTCACTGAAAAGGCAGGTAATTTTGGTGGTTTAATGTATCCAGTCTGTGCCTGCTCCCATATGCAGTTTGTGTTGTATTTGTTAAGACTGAGCACGCAACACGTTACCTATTAGTTGCTACTTTATTAATTATAGAAGATAATTCAAGCTAAATTACAGATTTCTTTTTCATAAATGACTCTGAACTGATCACTGCAACCAAATAATTTTCAAAAAATTGCCTTGACCATGTAACTGTGACCACTTATGTTATGAAACATGTTCATCAGCTGTTACTCTGAAATATTCATCTGTCACCTGAGCTAAATTCTCCACATGAGATTGAGCAGTAGAGTGCAAAGCATTCTTCCTCTACTATTCACTCCATAAAACCTGTAAACAAGAGTAATTTATCATCATGAAATTGAGTCACATGAGCCTAATGATCATAACTTAGTAGACATAACAGCCCAAGAGCTTCACTATCAACTCTCTATGATTCAGTCATGATTGAAACCAGACAGCCCGAGCAGCAGAGACATGCCATAATGGCTCTTTCAATTAACGGCCATTTAATTTTGGCTGCTTGAGTGGTCTTTTGTGCACAGTAGCAATAGCCATTGGAGAGAATATAACACGGCATTTAATAGAGGAACAAAGAGCAAAATTATTTCAGTATAAGATAGGGCTGCTCAATTAATCGAATTTTAATCACGATTACGATCTGGGCTTTCAACGATCATTAAAAATGACTGAGCCGATTATTTATCCGCGACACATTAAAGGCCGGTCCGTGAAAATATTGTCGGGCATAAACTGGTCCGTGGCGCAAAAAAGGTTGGAGACCTCTGATTAAGAGGACCCGAGGGAAGCTCGGAAAGCTAAGCAGAAGTTATTTGGAGAGTGACTGCCGTTGGTTGAAAAGAGAGTTTAAAAAAAAAAAACTTCAGTGGTGTTGCACACTATTTTATATTATTTTTTTAAAGTTATTGTTAACCCTTTAAAGCCGGTCAGAGCAGCACGCTCCGTTTTGCGTAACTATTTTTAAATCCCTGTAGAACCTGAACCGTGTAAGCTAGCGCAATAATTTGTTTTGCATATGAAACCGGAGGAGTTGTACTTACATCTGATGCCATCAGCTTGTCCTCGGTCACGGTTTCGTTCCACATATAGCTTTGCAAAAATTGCATAAAAAGCGCTTGCAGGAACAAAAACATAATATTCCAGAAACACGCTTTGCCGTTCCTATCAGCTGTTCGTAACACTTCCCACAGTGAAATGATGCACCTGCTGTTTTCTTTGCAAATCTGCATCATAGAATTGTTTTTTGTTTTTCCTGCAGTATATAAAAATTGCTGTATCTCCAAAATAAAACTATGAAGACACTCAAAATAAATTTCCTGTTGTTGTAAACTATTTTTTGCAACTTTATTGTATTTAAAGTTTTGAGGGATAAGCCTCTTAAATTTCTCCAAGTAGAAATATATGTAAACAAAACAAAAGCGATTTTCAATTTTTTTTGTAGTTTATTGCACTTTTTTGCAATTTATGTAATTACTATGGACTTAATGCATACATATTATTAAAATATGGGCTATAACAGTTGTATTGATGTATAGCAACTTGAAATGCTCCCACAAATGGCACTACAGCATGTAAAAAAAAAATATAAGCTCTGGTGGACTTGGTTCTATAGTAGGTCTAAAGGGTTAAATAAATATCGTCAAATAATCGTGATCTCAATTTCAGTGAAAATAATCGTGATTATCATTTTTGCCATAATCGAGCAGCCCTAGTATAAGAAGCTGCATGACAAGTCAGGCGAGAAGCAAAAGCCCTTTGATCTCAGGAGAAACAGCAAAGACCGAAAATGTTTCAAATGGATGAAGTGCTACCTCCTTGGCAAAAATTTCATCAGCTTTATTTTCCGACTGAATCTACTACAACTACAAGAGTTGTAAGGCCGGGGCATTTTCTCATTAACACGATTATTCAAAGCCTATATTTTGTCAGGCTGTATAGAGCAGAGGCTGTCCTCGTGCATTCCTATAGAAAGGATAAATGTACCAACTAGACTAAAAACACATCTGCAGACTGCGTTGAGGATCTGGACAGGCCAAAGCTAGAACAACGGTGGCAATTTTCCTTATCTGCTTTTTCTCTTTATTGTGTTTTGCTTAGTTTGGTCATTCCATACAAATACATTCAGAGATACAGCATGGTTTGATCCCAACTCGTATAGTCCGCATGTCCAAGTTTCCTTAGGCAAGATAGTGAGTCACAATTTGCCCCTTAGAGGTCCATAACTGTGTCTGTGCTTGATAGAGAAAGCCTTTATAAATGTGTTTGTATGAGTGAAGGTGGTTTGTATTGTAAAAGCACTCTAAGTAGTTAGTAAGATTAGAAAAGCACCATAAAAAACAGTTCAATTTACCATAAAAATTGAGTCTGATTGAGTGCTACAAGGTTGTACAGAGTGTTTACTCTTGCATCTAACCCTACCAATATTGGCCTTGTAATGCCAGGAGGAGTGTTGGATCAAGTCATGTCCCCCTGTGCATGTAAGAGGGGGGGTGCAGCTGTAACATTATCAGCAGGAGGGCTCCAAGTGCTCTGGCCAGGACTAGCTTCACTACTATCAGCAGCTTTAATTGCACTTACAGTAACATAACGATTTGTTGTCAGCTCATCTAACATTGTCTTCGCTCTGTCCATTCACTGCCACACACACACACACACACACACACACACACACACACACACACACACACACACACACACACAGTAAAACAGCACAGAGGGACTGCAGAGAATGTATGACAGCAAAAATGTAGTCGATTCTGAGCTGAACTATAGAGAATCTTAGACATGACAATACCTAAAATCAAGCTGTTTGGTCAGATGGTGCCTTTAGTAATTATCCCAGCTTACAGTGTAGTGACAAAAACACACACGTAGACACACACACACACAAAACGTGATGTAAGTAAGAAACACAAAAGGAGAAAATGCATTTCATGTTTATTCTTTAAGTTCAATTTCCCACACTGGTAACTGGGGTTTAGTTCTGAGAACTACAGTATAAGAAGACAAACCAACGACACTGCTCTGCACGTAGGAGTAGTCAGTAACATTTGTATTTCATCAACAAATGTGCTCCCCCACAAGGACACACACCAACACATAAACTCAAGGTTTGTTTCATGTTGTCATTCAATTCAGGCAGGAACTTGGGAACCTTGGGAATTAGCTCTGCAAAATATTTGTGAATGATTTGTGTGCCACAGGCCAACTTAGCCACAGCCAATTCCAGTAAACCTGAAAACTACCCAATCAATACACTGTCTTAAACTTCAAATCTCAGGTCTAACCTGCAACTGCAACATAACACAGCTAGCTGCAGTTAGATTAAATATAAATTTTTGTCATTTACTGTTAATTCAACAGATTATTAACTCTGAATTAAACCATGACACTAAAAACTGGACTATACCAATATCGGTACTGAAAACAAAAAATCTGACTCTTGTTGTGATCTAGCATTATATAAATAAAATGTAACCAAAATCCACACAGTTTTAGTAAAAAGTCAACTGAAGGCCACATCCTGATGAATTTTATGTGACGATCGGCAACATGACCAAGTGTAACCTTTTATGGATTAAATGGTGCAAAATTATTCAAACATGGAGACCAGTCTTTCTTGTGAATGACCTTCAGCCCATTATGAAGAATAATTTCTCTGTCATCACACACATATGGGCGTAAACACCCACATATACACAAAGCACACACACACACACACACACACACACACAAAGAAAAGCGTTTTCACACAGCTTCTTGCTGTGCTGAATCTGTACCTGCAATGCAGCCACAGGGGAATGGAGAGGTAATGGGCCGTGCGAAAATTCAACTTCCCACACAGCCCTTAATATGTCTGTGCATCCCTCTGTCCAGATGAAGGGGACTCGAGGAGCTACTATCCATCTGAGCTGGTTTAACATTTGGCTCCGTTTGCGTGTAGAAACACATGTTTGTGTTTTTAAATGGAAATAAAAGGTGCATGTGGAGGCAAAATTGCTCAAAGAACATTTTTTAAGCACTGCGGCAGCAGCGTGTTTGCTTTCAAAAACAAGGAGGGGACGCTAAGAAATCACTATTCACACTTTCTGTGTACACCTTGCCATGTGATTACATGACATGATGACAGGAGGCATTTTTGTTAAAAACTAGCCTGCTCCATGTGAAAAAGAGGAAAGTTTGCACCTTGTTTTTCAGTGAATGTTTCTGACAGCGATTCAATTTTTTTTAAACACCAGGGAAGCAGATGATCCAGCCACATGCAAGAAAATGCATACCATAGTATACATGTGGTAATGCTCTATATGAGCTGCAAACAATTTAAGATGTAACCAACCGACCATTTGACTTCATCGTAAGCACAGGGTTTATCTTTTTTCAGCTTTCAGTTTATCACAAGAGTATTGACCACCTTGTTGTCATAATGTGCCTTCTATCGATCATTTGTGGGTGTTTTGACATTTTGTACAAGCTCTGAAGGACTGCATTTTCACCCAGATAGAAATTTGTTATGGGGTTCGCTCGACAATCGGGGAGGTGGCTCTGCCCTGTCTTCACCTCTGAGCAGCCAAATAAAGATCACTGTTATCAGTCCAGAGGCAGGTTTAAGCTGCCAGTCTGTGAAGGAGACTGTCATCTGATTTGTAATGACACAGCCAAAGAGCCATTACGTCTTTGATGGGAGATTTAAGCAGAAATCCATTTCGGAGGGTCTGAGGAAAAGCAGGCTCGGATGGGAGGGGGGTTGGGGGTTGGGAAGAGCAATCTATTGTGAGTCTATTGTGATAAGGTGTAGACTGCACCTGCAATTTGCTAGTGGAAGCTTCGTTTTGACGATAACTGTGGTTAGTCATTTCAGCGACAGTCCATTTCAAATTATTACCGATGCTTCACAGAGGGTTTTTTTTCTATGCGATTAGTCACACCGAATGAAGACAGAAGTGTTTTGTTTAAACATTTGCAGTCTTTTTTCATGCTGCTATTGGACATCTGCAGGGAGAATGTGTGTTAACACCACAAGCAGCCGCTGCAACAATGAAATCCAGGGCAGAAAATGGCTGCCACACAGCTGATAGACTATAGTGTTGTGGCTTTGGCAATGTGGACTGCATACAGCGCTTTTCTCCACATTAGTACTCCCCGTTTAAATTTTCTTAAGCAATTCCAAACAAAAGCAGCAAAAACTATATGATGTTACTACAATACTCACCTTTCAATTTGATGTATACTCCCTTTAATTATAAACATCCTTAAGATGTAGTTCACAGAAAAAACTGCTTTAAAAAAACAGTTGTTTAATTTCGTTATTATTAATAGTTTTTCAAATTTTTTTTATTTTCTAAGCGTTACTGAGAAAATCTGAAAAGATTATTAACAAAACCAATCATTATTTGCACCTCTTCTGAACAAAAGCATAATGTAATGGTGACATTGTATCCTACTTTTTATTAATTACTTATTTAATTAGACTAATAATAAGGTTCTGTTTGTTTATTTAAATATTTTACAAGATTTGGACAATGTACAGAGTAGGCTAAAAAACTTGTTACTGTGATAGCAATTGGTAATAATTGGTAGCAATAAAAAAAATACTATCTCATTAGGTATTGACTTACAGTAGTATTGATACCAACAGTCCTGTCTTCTTGTCCTCCAGTTGACACACAGCTTCACACAACACCTCCCTGCATTGCACCCATGCAGTCAGTTATGACCGCAGCCTGCCAGCTACACTAGTTAGCAATAGCTGACAACTTGAAATAGTCAACATGCTAACGCTGAGGCTTCAGAATGCTCACTCCACAATCAGTGAATGATGTCATCCATATTTATACTGTCTATGGCTGAAATGTTTTGAAATTAAAATTCGCGCATTGACAATTTAACCTTTGTCTGTTTGTTATTATTTTGGATTTTTTTTTTATCTTAATGTTTATTGTCAAAATAAGAAACCATGTTTGTTTCTTAAATAGACCTGACGCCCTAATTATTTAGTTTCATTGGGGAAAAATTGTCAGAAGCACTGAAATAATTTAATTAAAACAAAAAGGTTTTATGAGTCATATTCTTACCGCATTATCCTTACAAGGAGTTTGGTGACATGTTAATAATATCAACACAATACTCCTAACTTTTTTTTTCTCTGAAAAGCTCTTTTATGTACTTTATACTACATACTTTATACTATAAATATTCTGTGATGACTGATGTTTCTCAGTCCAGACTGTGGAATTACACATCACCGTATTCTGACAGTACCTCTGTTGTAGCTACTCACCAGTCATTTTTATATGCTTTAATGCATTTCATTAGAGTGTACGAGGAACTGTTTCATGTTGATGCTAGTGTCTTCTCCTACTTTATTTGCATTTTAACTCTCAGGCTCCAGAGGCTCTTCAAATAAAGGCAGCGAGCTCTGCCTGTCAGTTGGCTGTCAAAGCCATTAGTCATAAAACACATTAGGAAAGCCACACCCCATGGCAGCTGTATAGTATTCAGGAGTACCAATGGGATATCTCATCAATCTCTGTTTACAGCACAGGGAAAAACACTGTTCATTTTACCACCCTGACTCTAAAGGCCCGAGAGTGGCGTCTCCCTGCATTAAAAAAATCTTCTGTCACACCAACGGGAAGAAAAAAGAAAAGCAATATTGCCAACATATCAACAAAGAATGATTTGTAGATGAGTGTTCAATCTTTGTTGGACTTTATCAGCAGGAGCCATGAGTCCATTGACAGCTAAGGGCTGGAGCTCAAGCTGCTCCCATCCCAATCTCGTTCCACATGATTATTCTCAATTTCACAGCTGATGGTTTTTACTGAGACAGATGGCGCCGGCCAAATGCCAAAGTACAGAAGAGAAAGCTCCGAGGTAGGAGAAAAAGTTAAAGAAGGGGGTAGGGAGATAAGCTGGTCACTCAACTTCATCACCAATGTTTGGAATGGTAGCAATCTGTGAATGTGACCTTTCTCCACCGTGCAGGATGGTGAGAGATGTGGTGTCTCGGTAGATGCTCTTGGGTTTGAATATACAGACGGGGTGCTAATCTGAACCTGAAGAAGCGAGGGGGAAACATGCACTAGTGATGAGGTGCCAGTGCAGGTAGAGACCAAAGAAATGAAGATTCTGTGGGAATCTAAAAAATCTTTACCCCATCTATTAAATTCATAGAGCAGCATTTGTCCCTAGTTGCACATGTTGTTTTGTTAAAATTAGCTTATAATGAGTTCAATTATTTATTAATAGCTTTTTATTATTATTTCAATTAAGCAATTAAGATCCAAAACTCCAAATTATTGAGTTTACCATCATATAAGACAAACAAAAGGTGAATTAAAGAGCAGCTCTTCTCTCCAAGCTTACCACATTTATTGTGCAAAACACTTTTCCCCTCTTCCACAAATGGCTTTTGCATTGGGAGGCCTTGCACCATAATATGTTGAATTGTCTTAAAAGCTGCTAACTTACCAAACTTCTCATTACCTTTGCTCCTCATTACTGAAATTACCCTTATGATAATTTCAGACTTTCTTCTTTTCTAAAAGAAATCGAATAACAATTACCCTTTTGCCTTTCTGTACTGTAAGTACTGCTTGTCATTAGAAACTGCTGCCAGTCCATTTCCCACATGTATATTTAACATAATGTGCACTGAGTTTGTCTCTGGATGAACTAACCTACATACAAATTTAGCTAAATGACTGCTTTCATGCTGAGACTGGAGAGAGCGAGTCTGGCCCAGCTGTATACACACCTAAGAACCCAACAGAATCGCACTTGGTGTTAAAAAAAAGTTAAAAAAAAAGAAACTCTACCAGCCTCACACCGGAGGAGTGCTAGTGAAAATTACAGCATCACTCAGGGGAGCGGGCAGTAGAAGGTGTGGGATTTGATGAATCAAGGACCTTTTGTTCACAGCGAAAATGACTGGCTTCCATGCAGTTGGAAAGAGCATCTCCTCGCCAGAGCTTGGCAGGGATGCAGCGTCATTTGGAGCCATTTATGTTTGAAGCTGACGCAGAGGGGGACGGAGGCGCGCAAGGTCACTGAAAGAGGATGCAGAACGAGATGATGTGGCCAGTGCTGGGTGTTTAAGTGTGTCTACTCTGCTTGAATTGAGCAGCAGCTGAGTATGCCAGGGCCGCACTCACGGTAATGATGGAGTGAGACGCTCACATCTATAGGAAGACTGAAGTGAACCTCAAGCAGCACAGCTGAGGTTTCAACACAGTAAATGACACGATGAGCACACACACGTGTCAGTATAGAGCCAGCAAGTTTATCGTTTGATTAGACCCTAAATTTAACAGGGAGTACTCAAAAATAAATAAATAAAAATCATCTGTTTTGGTGTCAGCTGCAGATGAATATTCGCCACTTGTGATAATGCTTTGGATGAAAAACAAAAAACAGCAAATGGCATTTTGAAAACTAGTTTTTTTTGTATTTCACACAAGAAAAAATGAGTCCACTGATTGAGAAAACAGCCAGTAATCAGCGAATTCAATTTTCATCTTGGGAAAACAATACAACACATGTATTTTCCAGAACCTTTCATCCACAGTGATTTGCGTTTTTGGCCCCTCCACATATACTAACAGATGGAGATTTTAGATTTGGGGTTCAGTCTTATTCAAAGATGATTGAGCCAGGACCACCTGCACTACACCTGCTAGTACTAAAAGAAAAAAGTTTGAAAAGAGAAAGCATATTTGGGTTAGCTCCAAATATAGGATAGCCATAGGGCATAGGAAGAAAAGACGCATATGGGGTTGACTCTTTTTTCTTTCATATACATCTTCATTTAATGTTAAAATTATTCCACAGAATAGTGGCCGACATCCTTAAGGGTCTGCACACACACAACTACGGTATGAAACACACACACAGGGATTCAGCGATGTGCACTGAGACACTCGAAATGCCTGAGCTCCAGGGTTTAAATAACTTCATTCACAAACCCAGGTATGCCTCTGACCTCCATCAACACCACCAGGTATGTGTCAGGATATTATTTCTTCTTAAATATGACTAAGGCAACTACTATAACCAACGACAATTAATACATGTGATATTTGTGCCTCCAAAACACTCAGATTTTAAAAGTTAGAACATGATTTTTTTTGTCAAATACTAGCACTTTTTCCATACACACCGACAAACCAAACACAAAACTGGAACCCTTATCCACCAGGAAAAGAAATAAAATATCCATGTTTTTTAAATTGATATAGAATGTTTTAACTAATACTTACTTACTTACTTACTTACTTACTATAATTTTAAATAGAAAAAATAGCAAATGCATTTCTATCAAACGCAAAAGAAAGACACTGTAGAAACATTTAGTCGACATGAAAGCGCAGTCCGCAGGTGTCCAAAGCGACGTTCACACACAAACAGCCTCGGAATACAACATTTAAACAACATTCCTACCTGTGTAAGACGGTTGCACAGCTCCTGCGTCGCTACTGTCCATTTCCAGCTGTCACAGATTACAGCGCGAGCTCAGCAGCAGGCGTTTCAGTCCCGCGACCGAGTCCAGAAAAGATAAAACCACGAGGGTAATGCGCGCGCGCTGTGGCACCGCCGCCTGCGCGACAGAGATACCGAATCACTGCGCGCGAGGATGTGAGGGAAAAGAAAAAAGGGCCAAATGAAATCAGTCGACGTGAAAACAGGGTTGGAGCAGCAGTGGCACGGGACTGTTTGAAATGTAAAATGTTAATAAGAGCGGGCTACTCTTATTACTTTATGAAGCAACCCAAAGAATTTCAATGAAAGTGTAGAGCGTTTTTTCCCCCAGACATTTCTACTTATTCTACTCTGTGACTGATTAGCTTAACTGATTGGCTGATAACAGATTTTATTTAATAGGGCCTTATTCAAACAAACTCAGTATAGCCATCTTTTTACACAACCACAACAAAAACTTTCCTCAAGTTGTCCTACAAGATACAAAGTCAAGAATAAATCAAATGTAAACATAAACATCAGCAAATACATGTGCACAACTGTAACGCTTACATCAGACAACCATAAGAGAAGGTACACCATAGTAATACACTATACACTTGATGTTTAATGTGTCTTCATAGGACAATTAGACAACCCTTACATTATAGCAGTATACAGTTACATAACAAAACTTGGGGCCAACAGCTGTATTTGCATTGTTTTATTATTTAACAGAAGTCTGGTAACCTGTCCAGTGGTTGTGATTAATGGTGTACTGAGAGAGAAGAGCTTATAGGGGGCATATCCTGAGCTTTTAGTTGGATTTATGAATCATATCAGAGTAGTAGAAATAGTTGGTTATGTTCATTAATTGTATTTACATGAATAAGCACCTTCTTTATATATAAAATGTAAATACAATAGTCTTATACATGTGGCCTACATCATAGTGTGTAGTCAAAAATGTAACTTTTAAATCGTGACAGAGACTTTGCTCTATAAAAGTGGAAATAACAGCAGACAATAAAACTAATGAAATGTCTCATTAGTGTGGTATTTTCTGCATTGCAAATTGCTTTTACAAGTTAATTTGTTTTATTTTCACAGAGGCCGGTGTGACTGTCATACAGAAGTGCACTCATAAAAGATCTTATATCATCATTGAGGACATTTAAAATAAAGATGGACTTTCAATACACAAAACGATTTACCATAT
The DNA here is from genome assembly GCF_965226115.1 of Aulonocara stuartgranti. Classification (NCBI taxonomy): domain Eukaryota; kingdom Metazoa; phylum Chordata; class Actinopteri; order Cichliformes; family Cichlidae; genus Aulonocara; species Aulonocara stuartgranti. The sequence goes on along the minus strand of NC_138959.1, from coordinate 13,361,845 downwards.
CCGAATATACTGCACTCAAAAGCAGCATGTTAAAACATGACCATATCCTATTGTATTGCATTGAAATTTGTAACATGCAACCAAGCATACTTTGGAGATCATGCTAACCCTCAAGCCTGTGTCATCTATATGTAGAGCAGAAAAGAAGGTCAAAGTTCAAGGCTGCAATGAATGAGTATGTCTTACTCTCCAACCAGTTGTAACAGATGGCTGCACCTCCCTGAGTGTGGTTCTTCTGGGGTTTCTTCCTGTAAAATTGAGTTTTTCCTTCCCACAGTTGCTAAGTGCTTGCTTATATGGGGTCTCCTGATTGTTGGGGTTTTCTTACCTTACAGTATAAAGCCAATGCCAGTAGAAACTACCATAAAGACTGCTTTTGTGATTTGGCACAACATACATAAAAGACAAATCAATTCAATGTTGTGCATTTTACCTAAAGGCAGCTTCGGTATGATGAAATTAAAAGAGAAAAGTCATATTTTGCAACACTGAGACACCTGCTGGTGTTTTTACAGCCTTGAAACAACGATAATGTATTTCCATAAACACTTCTATTAAAAAACCTGCTTCCACATAATGGCCACTTATAATAAGATTAAATGTTTGAGAGGTCAAAGGAAAATCTTGTAACCCTCTGACATGTCAAATCATCACTACCTCTGTGTGCAGCAGGGCCTATCATCAGGCATCATCCCCCAATCTTTCCCCCTGTAGACCCTTTCATTAACATAGTTGGGCTTTGTTCAAAAGCAGATCCCTGCAGATGAATTTGAGCATATAGTAACACAGGCACATGCCTTCGTGCGCTGTGGCCGTCCTCGCTGTGTGCGTTCGGATCAGCTGTCAGCTGGAGGGTGATGGATGCATGCTGGAAACATACTTGGAGTTCGAGGTATGTCCTTCTCACTGAAGTCCTTTGACACCCTGCTTGACCCCAGCGCAAGTCAGCCGCTCTAAAAATAAAGAAGCACATGTGCTTGATGCACATAGACGCAGAAACAAGGGTGTAAGATATCATGCTTCTCGTGTCTTCATATCTGCGTGCAAATACAAAGGAAAACAATACACAACCTGTTGGATTACAAGAAAGTTATATTCAGGTCCTCGATTTCCATGAAGCTCAAGCCCAATCAACATGCTCCCAGCATCAAAGTTAATGCCAGTGCTCAGCTCCATCATTATCTTGAGTGCTTTCATTAAAGGACATTTTTATTCTGCTGCGTCCAGAATCACAGAGAAAAACCGGCCACAAGTCGCAGCCACATGTTTTGGCTGAACCTGGTCACCATGGCAATGCGTTTAAAAAGAAAAACTCGACTTTGACTTTTGACTTTAAAGTCTCATTGAAATATTGGAATTGACAGACGTGAGTAGTTGGTTTAAAAAAGATGGGAGGGAAAATGCGATTGAAAAGAATGGCATCATTGTGAAGGCTCGAGTCACATAAAGGCTGCAGTTCACAGTGTAACCCTCAGCGGTGAGGAGTATTTGAGCGTGACAACAATATCCACCCTCTGACTCAATTTGACACTCAGCAGGTCTAGTTATTAATCCAATGCTGCAGCTGCAGCAAGTAGCGTTTTGATCATTTTTCCAACCATGTAAGTGATTTTTTTTTTTTGTCTTTGCATGTGACTTACTGAAAATATGAATTCAAACATGAATTCATGTCAGCTGTTGGCCTGAAGCCAGCTATAAATGTAAACTATGTGACAAATGTGAGACAAATGAAAAAGACATGAGTCTTCTTAAATGACTTTTTATGAGATCGTCACTGCTGATATCTTACAAAAGTATGAAAGGATCCATCACGCTTTCAAATAGATTAATGGCCTATTTGAATGTGTGCTGGGGTGTGTGTGTAAAACTATGACCCACAAAAGGAAGGAGAGTGGGTATTGAGTTTACTTTGAGCTGGAGGGTAGCCAATATTATCCAAACTTAGAATTATTATGTACAATTCCCCCTTGTGGTTTTTGCTCTATTCATTTAAAATCTTATCTTAATCTTTTTATTTATTTATTTATTTATTTTGGAGATTTAGGCTTAAGCTGGTCATTTCAAACTTGGCTTCAGTGTAAAGCTACTTCACATGCAGTATATATTTACTTTAAAAAAAATGTATATCAGAAGAAATTAATTTAGTTCACTTGATTATAAGCATTTCTTTGACTTTGACTTACTGTATTTTCTTCTTTTACTTTGAAAACCTCCTATCTAGGCATTAAAGACATGTATGTCCCAGTGCTAATTTAATAGGCATGGCTTCACTCCTCTCCCACATCATACATAAACATTTTCAGGGAGAGATTGGAGCATTTAAACTGAGAATGAAAGATGGTGAAATCCTTTTAGAAAAGAGTCCAATCAAAAATTAGATCAGGGTGCATTCTGGGTAAGAGGAGCAAATCTTACCCACCCGATGACTGCATGTGGCTGCGACTTGTGACCGTTTTTTCTTGTACACACTGCCTTGAAGTCCACTTGAGTCTTGATGGTGATGATTTACTGAAGGAGTGCAAAAGAGAAGACAAGATATTCACTGCTGGAGTAATACAAAAGTTAGTATGTTGATTTCATGGTTAATGGAAACACCACAGACAATGTTGTGAAGATTTGAAGGTCTCGGTATAGAAATGTGAACCAAGAATATGTGCATCAATATGTTTTTATACCGTCTTCCTTTGTCCTCCTGATCCCTGGAGAATTGTGAGGATGATCTATTAAAAGGAAATAATTACTATTAAGGCTATTTAACCATATATATCCAATTTAGATAAGTGATGTCATCCATTGATTTCAAGATTATTATTTTTTTTTTTTTAGTAGCCTATTTAAGACCATATTTGAAGAAAAAGGTAAAATCGATTAGCTGTTAGCTAATGCTATTACGGACTAGCTTGGTTCAAATTCAAATCAAATTCAAATTTTATTTGTCACGTACACAGTCATACACAGTACGATATGCAGTGAAATGCTTGGACAACTGCTCATGACCTAAAGAAAAAAAAAAAGGAAAAGGCTATGAATAAGATAGGAAATAAATATGAAAAATTAAAAAGGGTAAATTTAACTAGGAAGGAATGAAATATAAATTAAGGTTAAAAATGAAATAACTGTACAACACAAATTAGAATGAAGGGTAAATTTAACTGGGAAAGAATAAGATAAAATATATAAATTAAAGTTGAAAATAAAATAACTGTACAACAAAATACACAATACACAATATAGAACTATATAAGAATGTATGAAGAAATATAAATAAATAAATATATACACAATAACAGCAGCTGTACAAGTATTAACTGGAAATGAAGAATATAGTGACCAGTGTTGTGCAATCGACATTATGTCTTGTGCAGTGCAAATATGCTTAAAGTGATTTAAGTGATGAAGTGAAAACAATGTCCAGAAAGTCCAGTGTGTGTGTAAGAACTATATGTGTGGGTCAGTACTGTGTGGTGGTGTGATTGAGAGACCGTATTGCCTGCGGGAAGAAGCTCCTCCTCAGTCTCTCTGTGTTGGTCTTCAGGGAGCGGAATCGCTTTCCTGACCTCAACAGAGAGAACAGTCTGTTGTTGGGATGGCTGAGGTCCTTCACGATCTTCCTGGCTTTGGTCCAGCACCGCCTGCTGTAGATTGAGTGCAGGTCAGGGAGCTCGGAGCTGACCGCACAACCCTCTGTAGAGCTCGTCTGTCCTGCATGGTGCTGTTCCCAAACCAGGTTAAGATGTTTCCCGTCAGGATGCTCTCTATGGTGCACGAATAAAAGTTCCTGAGCACCTTGGAGGGCAGTTGGAAGTCTCTCAAGCGTCTGAGGTGGTAGAGACGCTGACGGGCCTTTTTCACCACGGTGTTGATGTGACAGGACCATGACAGGTCCTGCGTGATGTGAACTCTGAGGTATTTGAAGCTGTCCACTCTCTCCACTGGGCACTCGTTGATGACGGGGTCTGGTAGTTCCTCTCCTGCTTAGTGCTGAAGTCCACTATCAGCTCCTTTGTCTTACTAACGTTTAGAAGGAGGTTGTTCCTCTGGCACCAGTTCTCCAGATTCCTAATCTCCTTCACGTAGGCCGTCTCATTGTTATCAGAGATCAGGCCCACCACGACGGTTAGCAAGTCATAATTTACTGTTAACTTAAAAGGAAAGTTAATTCTTGCTTGTCATAGCCAGAACCATTGAACGAAAGAGTCCCCTCATCTCCGTTCACTCCAACTGACTCTTTCCCCCCTTTTTTGTAACCACAATGGCGGCTCAACACGCTAGCCACCAAAGATATACTAGCATTGAAGTTTGAGATGCATTTTCAAAAGCATGTACATTTATTTTTACAGTTTATTTATTTATTTAGGTAGTTAATTGCCCACTCCTGCTTTATGCTGTTTTAGATTATAAAATTTTACCCATGTGCCATGTAAACGCCCTGAACTAACCACTATAAATTTAGGTCTCTTAAAGCCCATTTGAATGCTTGAGTAATATAAAAATTCCACACTGTCCAGAATTGTTTTTATTTTATTCTTATTTTTTACATTGTAATGCTGGGCATTTTAACACTGGACTCTATGAGGACTTACTCCAGCAGAGAAGTGGCCATTAGAGGAAGTTTCAGATTTTTCACTCCCACACTGGCTTCATTTTTCAGCCCTGGAGGTCGTCCCTTGGCTGAAGCTACAGCCAGCATGCCATTAGCAAAGCTTAGCATAATGACTACAACCAGGGTGAAACAGCTAACCTGCTTCTATCCAAATGGAACAAAATCAATCTAAACCACCAGCCTGAACTCACAAAATACCACTGTATATCTTGATTGTTTTAGACATACAAAGAAATAAGGCACTTTACATTTACACTTTACTTTTTGGTTGGGAACCATTGGGGAGACACAGCTCCTAGCTGATAAGGAATCAAATGCCCAACTGAAATTGTTGTATTTATACTTTGAAAGCAGTAATTTAAAAATACATGGGTGTTACTGAGAAAATGTGAATGTTCAGCATGTTAAATAATGCAACACAAAGATCATTTAAAAATCACCCTATTATAGGGCATTTTCTGTGCTTTCCTAAGTCATCTCCTCACTAGCATCCTTTCCAGTGGCAACACAGCTAGATGCTCCATTTTAGATAAGACACAATTATTGTAGCACATCACACGCACTATCGCTATCACCTAAAATCTCAAACCTCACCACAGAATGCAGTCCAGATACCACATCCCCGTGCCCTTGGTATTTAATGACATTTCTCTCTGTCCACGGAGATAGAGGGGATCCATCAGAGTGAATGTTTTCTGTATTTTTTAAGCTGGGCTCTGCTATAGATTTGGGGCACTGTTTTTTTTATTATTTAAAAAAAAAGGGGGGGGGGGGGGGGGGAAACCTACCAAAAAATGTTGTTATGACAACCACACCTTTTTGGACACATTACCTGTTTTCATTTGTTGTGCAAACATAACAGATACGAGGGGGGGGGAATTTATTTTCAGGGCACATTTCCTTTATTCTGTGAATCTCCTCCTATAAACACAGTCAATTTCAGCCCGGCTCTCAGGCCATTATGATTCACAGAGGCCGAGCATGAAATTAGTTTCTTTTTTGACAGACACATCTTGACTGACAGCTCAACAAATGAGAAATCATTTACTGTGAACAGAGCAGACGCCTGCTTTTGGCAGAAATGCTGAGGCGAGTGCACGACTGCGTGTGTGTGTGTGTGTGTGTGTGTGTGTGTGCACACGAGCTTGAAAGTACATTTTATGTAAGGTTCTCACTGGCATCAAAACCACAATAGCAGGTCAGGGAACAAAAAAGACACTTTACAATACAATTCTTTACATAGCTGTAGTTTAACGTTGTGTGAGAGGACAACAAAGATGCCATCGTCACAATTTCTGTGCTGACAGAAGGATATTTAGAAGATAATTAGAAAAACTGAAAAGGTGACAGCAGAAAAAATGCAGGAATTATTAAAATATATTTTAATAATAGATAATTAGCTACAAACCAACAAAGTCACCTGCTAGCCAGTGCCCTCAAAATATTTACCTGATAAAGAATGCATTTTATTATAATTATACACCTATTCTGGCTTCACTTGTTGTTTTTAAATCCTGAAATGATCTTACCCCACCTTACCTCTGAGCTGCTTTACCCCTGCAATACTGTCTGAGTTACCTTTGCATGCTAGACAGTCCCCTACATTGTCCATTTAAAAAAGTCATTTTAAAACTCAATTATACTGATTTGGCCTTTGACCCAGCATGAGATATTGTTCTGACTTGCGTTTATTGCATTGTAGTTGTTTTTATTGGTGCTTTTACTTACCATTGTTTTCAGTGTATTTGTTGATTTTTGTGTACAGCACTTTTTGTTAATCTCCTGTAACTGGTTTTAAAGTGCTTCATGAAGAAAGTTGGTATGGTACAGCTGAATTGGTAGACTGCTATTGTTCACTTGATTGAGCAGGTAACCCAAATGCTGAATGGGCTGGTTCAAATGTGTCCTGGACCATTTCCTGTGTGTCATTCCTCCTCACTCTCCCCCGATTTTCCTTTCTACTGTCCTATCAAAATAAAAGCTTCGAATTCAAGAATCAAAACTCTACAGCTAAAAAAACAAAAACAAAAAATCTGTGTTGTGCTCAGCTGACAGCAACTGAACACAACATTTCAGTCAATGCTTTAGTACATATTGGCTCTAGACTATGACAGTACTTTTTTGGGATAAAATAAAAATAACAAAAAAATTTATTTTATCAGATATTATAGTGTCATATGTTCTGACCTGCTTGTTCCATTTACTGCATCTATATTTTGCTAATAGTTTTAAAACCTCAAAGAGCACTAGGCACCCCCTGTTAAAGGGCAGAAATCATAACAACAAAGTGAACTGCAGCATTAACCCAAAGCTTTGAAGTAGCTGTGGAGTAAAGAGGTGAACACAGCTAAAGCAGACCAATACTGTGCCCTTCCTCTGCAGGACAGACTTTTCCTCACTTTGCCATTAATGGCTTTTTGCATGGCCGATATATATACTGTATAATATGCAGACAAATGCAGACAAAGGCAAATTTCTTCACCTTGTGAACAGCAGGTGAGAGTTCATCCTTTCCTTCATGTAAACTTAGTAGCTCTGCAAGAAATATTACGTTAATATTGAATCGATTTTAACAATAGTTCTTTAATTCTGATTGTTTAAAGATAGTTTAGCTTTTTTTTAAGTGCAATGCTGCCATCTAGTGTTCAGAAATCTTTACTATGCCATGTCTGTGGTGAAGTTTTTACAGGTGTATTTTTTAGACTTCTAATCATTTTTAAAACTCTCTTTGCATTGCAAAATGTGGCCCATGAGGAGGTTTTTATATTTGTTTTGAAAAAGTATACTGCATATGCTTTTTTAAAACCTTATTCCAAAGTGGATTAAATAAATGTTTCACCTCGAAATTCTACATACAATACCCCATAATTACAAAACAGAAAAAGTTTGCTTGAGATTCTTGTAAATTTGTTAAAAATAAAAAACAATCCAGTTTCTTCTGCCTATCCAGGGCCAGGTCACAGGGGCAGCAGACTAAGCAAACAAGCCCAGATCAAACAAGCCCAGATCTCCCTCTCCGTGTCCACCTGCATTCCCAGGCCAGTCGAGAAATATAATCCTTCCACTGTGTTCTGGCTCTGCCCCGGGGCGTCCTCCTGGTGGGACATGGCTAGGACACCTCACCCAGGAGGCATCCTTGTCAGATGCCCAAAACCCTCTCAACTACTTGGGATGTGGAGGAGCAGCAGCTCCACTCTGAGCCCCTACCGGTTGTCCAAACCCCTCAACCTATTTCTAAGGGAGAGGCCAGCCAGCCTTCTGAGAAAGCGCCTTTCTGTTGCTTGTATCTGCGATCTCGTTCTTTTGGTCACTACCCAAAGCTCGTGACCATTGGTGAGGGTAGGGATGTAGATTGACCGGTAAATTGAGAGCTTCACTTTTACGCTCAGCTCTCTCTTCACCACGATGGACAAGTACAGCATCTGCATCACTGCAGATGCTGTACCAATCTGTCTGTCAATCTCCTCCTCCCTTCTCCCCTCACTCATGAACAAGACCTAGATACTTAAACTCTTCCACTTGGGTCAGTAACTGGTCTCTGACCCAGAGTGGGCACTCCACTCCACTCAAGGACATTGACAGAGTGGTTGCGAAGCCACTCCTTTGTTATCTTGGCTGCTTGCTTAGGGTCAGTGTCATGTAGGAAGTTGAACAATCACCCTAGTTCAAGGTCCGGTCTGTGTGGCAGGTTATCATCAAGGATGTCTTTGTGCATTGCTGCATTTATCTTTCCCTCAACTCTGACTCATCTACCGCTTCCTGCTGGCGAAGAACATCCCACAAGATGATGCTTCCACCACCCCGCTTCACTGTAGGGAAAGTATTGGCCAATGGATGAGCTGTGCCTGGTTTCTTCCAGACATGACGCTTGGGATTCAGGTCAAAGAGTTCAATCTTTGTTTCAACCGACCAGAGAATGTTGTTTCTCATGGTCTGAGAGTCCTTCAGCTGCCATTTGGCAAACCCCAGGTGTGCTCTTTCATTTCACTAGTTTACCATACAGGCCTGATTGGTGGAGTGCTTCAGAACTGGTTGTACTTCTGGAAGGTCCTCCTGTCTTCACAGAGCAACACTGGAGCTCTGTTGTTGATCACCTCCCTGATCCCTTCTACCTCAGTCACTCAGATGTAGGAAGAGTCCTGTTTGTTTTAAACTTCTTCGATTTACAGATGATGGAGGCATTTGTGGTCTTTGGAACCTTCAATGCTGCACAGGTTTTTCTGTACCCTTTCCCACTGAATCTGTTCCTTGATACAATCCTGTCTTGGAGGTCTACTGACAATTCCTTGGACTTCATGTCTTGGGTTGTGCTCTGATATCCACTGTTTGCTATGGGAGGTCATATAGACAGGTATAGGCCTTTCCAAACTATGTCAAACCAACTTTCTTTTTAATACATTTGCAAGGATCTCAGTCAAACTTTTTTTTCACTTTGTTATTATGGTATATATTTTGTGTAGGAGTTTTGAGATAAAATAATACATTCTTATTCCAAAAATGGAATAAATGTAACAAAAATTAAGGCAAATGTGGAACAAGTGAAGCGCTGCGAATACTTTTCACTGTAACTCCAGCACAATCGATCCATTTTATTAACCACTTGTACTATTCAGGTCACACGGCACAAAGTATTGGGAGAAAAAAAACAAAAAACAACAACTTACTGGCCGGTCTGTATTTTGGGGGTGGGGGAGAAGTACACTCCAAAACAACTCAAAACAAAGTGAATCTTGTATGTTATTTATTTCATTTCAGATTTACAAGTTATTTCACATTTCTTTAAAAAAAAAAAAAAAAAAAGGCTAGCAACTCTCCGGTGTTACAGTTAGCAATAAAACAATGCAAGAAAACAACTGCATTTATGGTACAGCCTCTTCAGAAGTGTAGCCTCTCCAATCACGACCACCCTCAGCAAGCAAAGTCTTGAGCTTTTATTATAACAGTCTCACCCAACTCCCTATTAAGAATAACCAAAGCCACCTCTACACCTGGCATTACAATGTGATCTGCAACTAGATAATTTAATGATGGGAAAGTATAAGGAATGCAGGTGTAATTTTATGCACTGTGATTGGTATGTAATCAGACAATCCAGGGCACATTTAGAGGTGCTTGGCTTGCACTCTGATTAGATCTGTTAGTGTAAATGCAGTTAGAGCAGCCTAACAACATTAAGTTAAACAAAATCATCTACCCTTCAAGTTCTGCCTCTTCCTGCTCACATCATTAAACTGAAATGTTAAGCAGAACCTTCAAAGTCTTCTATCTCCTCTTTCCAGAAATAGATAATATTAATTTCTGGACACAAAGATGGCCAACTTGCAAAGATAAAAGATCCATCTTTAACTTGGGAACTAACCAACCAACCTGCATATAGAGACAACGTCAGGACAGGGTCAGATGATTTTATACAAGGGCTAACTGCTAACTCCAAAATGTCACCTGTCACTATCAAGATAACTTACACATGCTAATGTCAGGTGCTTATGCTGCATTACGACAAAAAGATTAAATCGCTCTACCATTTGTAATTTAAGGATTAATATTTTTGGGTACTTTTTTTTCCCCCACTGAATATAGGCAAATGACAGGAGTAGAAAACGTGTGTGCATATATAAATATACATATTCTACACACACACACAAACACACGCGCGCACACACACACTCCAACAATTCCAACAACCTCAGCATCATGCTTCAAAATCATTTATAACAGCATTCGATCATCAGAGAGATGCTAAAGATCAACAGGGAGGCGGACAGACACAGAAGGGAAAGACAGAGAAGAAGTAGTGAGGGATCTTGGGAATTCCCTCTAGCTTATGATTTGCTTTACAAAAGTTCCTTTAATCAAACGGGATGCAGATAATCTCATCTGTAATCTCAGTGTGGAAGTGGCGAGTGGTTCTGCCCTCTCCTGCCTCTCTGGCTTTTTGCTACATGCTGTCCTTAAAATGATGTTCAGGGCTCGTTCACCAAGTTCGTTTTTTCTTGCTTCTTAGTTGCCGCCGCAGCACCGGCTGCTGCTGCTGCCCTGAGGGTTAGTTTGTTCTAGATCTACTCCTGTCCTTGTCCGCCCACCTTGTCCAGCTGTACCCTGGGGCTCGCTCTTCGGTAGCTTCTTCGCTACAGGGACAGGAGAACAGATATTTCAAAATAAAGCTACGAAACACCAAAACAGCACCAAAAGGTGACAATAAAACAATACAGGTTTGTTTTTTTAATCTATCACATATGTTAGGTTAATTTGTGATTCCAAACTGGTCAACTGGAATATGTGACTAAATGCATTACTTACCTATAGCCATGAAAATTTCATTGACATTCATAGCGGTCTTGGCTGAGGTCTCCATAAAAAGCAGACTGTTGTCATCGGCATAGGCTTGTGCCTCCTGAGAACACGATTTAGATATAAAAGTTAATCAACAAATTCAAATGAAACCTCTAAATATCAGATTTTTTGCTTATATTAAGTCCTCTATATGCATCTTTATACCTGAAACTCGACAGCTCTTTTGTTTGCGATGTCCGCTTTGTTGCCAGCCAGAGCGATCACTATGTTGGGACTGGCCTGCCTTTGAAGCTCCTTCACCCAATTTTTCGCACGATCAAAAGTGTCCTGAAAAACCAACAAACTTAATTTGCATTTCCCCAAAGTATTTAGCACTACAGCTATCTTTAATGTTGGTCAAACATGTTTTCTTTTTTTAAATTTCATACTAGCATAGCTGATGTGACCTCAAAAAGCCCACAAGCCCATGAACACACACACACACACGCATATGTTTAAAATTAACTTACACTGAGTCAAAGCACACCCTCTGTCATGTATGTAAAAATAATCTTAAATATTAGGTAAATACAACTGCAGGTGAGAAACAACACACAACATGTTACACCGTGTTATTATTTATTTAACTAAAATGCAGAAGCAGTGTGTAAAAAAATTAAGCACACCTCATCTTCTCTATGATGTTATCAGTCTCTCACATCACTGTGGAGGAATTCTGGCCCAGTCTATATTGCTTTGCATATGCAATGCTTTTTAAGCCCCTACCACAACATACAATGAGGTTGAGGTCCTGACTTTGACTGGGCCATCGAGGCATCTGAGTTCTTTTCTTTTTCCAGACATCATTATTATAGATCTGCTGTTGTGCTGGGAATCATTGTCCTGTTCCATGACCCAATTTTAGCTATTTTTTTAACTGTCAGAAAGATGGCCTCACATAGGACTCTAGAACAGGGGTCCCCAATCCCAGTCCACGAGGGACGGTGTCCCTGCAGGTTTTAGATCTCACCCTGGGTCAACACACCTGAATCACATGATTAGTTCATTATCAGGCCTCTAGAGAACTTCAAGACATGTTGAGAAGGTAATTTATCCATTTAAATCAGCTGTGGTGGATCAAGGACACACCTAAAACCTGCAGGAACGCCGGCCCTCGTGGACTGGGATTGGGGACCCCTGCTCTAGAATAATTTGGTATACTGATGAGATCATAGTTGAATAAAGAACCGCAAGGTGTCCAGCTCCTGTAGCCGCCAAAAGCCCAAATCACCCCTGTGCTCTCACTTGGTATGAGACGTTTCTGCTGATATGCTGTGTTTGGTTTTCACAAAAGTGGTGCTGTGCATTATGGACAAGCATCTCCACTTTGGTTTTATCTATTCAAAGGACATTGTTCCACACATCTTGTGGTTTGTTCAGTGCATTTGCTGGAAGATTAGAAACTGTGTTTAATGTTTTCCACATGTGAATATTAGTTTTACTGAGAATAATAAATGTAATTTGTTTGGAAATGACATTATGACCCTTTAAAATCATCGCTGATGTCTTTCCTCCTTGGCATTGTAAACACACACCCGAATGCTCCAGACCAGAAAATTGAAAAGCACCTGCTTTTACAGACGTGCTCACACTTACTAATGATCAACTAAAGTGCCGCTATTTACACTCTTAATTCCTATGGAAACAGTGAGGATGTACTTAGTTTTTCACACATTGCTTTTTCATTTTGGCTTAGTTTTAGTTAAATGAATGTATCATGTTTTGCTATTTATCTGAGGTTGTATCTAAATCATAGTTACAGGTTAATTGCAAAAAACCAAACAAAAATAAGTGAGGATCTTGAATCCTTCAGTAAAAGCCAAAACACACCTTAACAATTGTAACTGTTTTTTCAGTGATTTTTTAAAAATGATCACTGATTATCAGCATATTTTGCATTCTTCCACTTTTGGGAGCAACAAAACAATGAAACAAATGAATTAAACAAAGCAGTATCTGCAAGCATCATACAGTATGTCATGAAACTGAGTACACCCCTCACATTTTTGCCATTATTACCTAAACCACTGGCAACAAAAATGAGTAAACCCCTAAGTGAAAATGTCCAAACTGTGCCCAAAGTGTCAAGATTTTGTGTGGCACTAACACTGCCTTAACTCTATTGAGCGTGGAGTTCACTAGAGCTTCACAGGTTGCCATGGAAATCCTCTTCCACTCCTTCATAATGACATCATGGAGCAGGTGGATGTTAGAGACCTTGCGCTCCTCCACTTTCCATTAGAGGATGCCCCACAGATGCTCAATAGGGTTTAAGTCTGGAGACATGCTAGGTCTGTCAAGCAGCTTTACCCTCAGTTTTTGGAGGTGTGTTTGGGTTTGTTATCATGTTGGAATCCTGCCCTGTGGGATAGTTTCTGAAGGGAGGGGATCATGCTCTGCTTCAGTATGTCACAGTACATGTTGGCATTCAGGGTTCCCTCAATTATGCGTTCCTCAGTGCCAGCAGCACTGATACAGCCCCAAACAATGACACTCCCACCACCATCCACCATGCTTGACTGTAGGCAAGACAAACTTGTCTTTGTACTCCTCACCTGGTTGCTGCCACACACCCTTGACACAATCTGAACCAAATAACTTAATCTTGGTCTTATCCTTGTCCTTAGTCTGCTTGTCTTCAGCAAACTGTTTGCCGACTTTCTTATGCATTATCTTTAGAAGAAGAAGAAGCTTCCTTCTGTGAGGACATCCATTTGATGCAGTGTGAGGCGTATGGTCTAAGCACTGACAGGCCTTAATGCCTTCAACTTCTCCAGCAATTCTGGCAGCACTCGTACATCTATTTTCAAAAGACCACTGGGTATGACGTTGAGCATGTGCACTCAACTTCTTTGATCAACCATGGCGAGGTTTGTTATGAGTGGAACCTGTCCTGTTAAACTGATGTATGGTCTTGGCCACCGTGCTGCAGCTCAATTTCAGGGTGTTGGCAATTAGAGCAGGGCGATATGGCCAAAAATATTTATCACGATATATATTTGAAAATTTGCGATAACGATATAACCGACGATATAATTGATGTGAGACAAAATACAACTCCACAACATTACTAGCGCAAAAAGACAACCTTCCATTTATTTTCACTTAAACAAGAAGCTGGTTTTTATGTACATTAAAGCTTTATAAAAATGTAACAGTGCAAATGCAAATTCCTTGCTGAAAGTTTAACCAAAAGGCATTTCCAGTAGAAATGGGCTGACACATCCTGAGCATAACCATGTATAATATCCACTGAAGTTAAAAAGAGGTGCTTTGCAACATTAAACTGCAGTGTGCAGTACGTATTTTTCGGACCATAAGGTGCACAGGATTATAAGGCACATTAAGCGAAACAAAGCAGTCAGATAAATCAAACTTTATTAAACTCATTCTTCTTGCTTCCTCCACTTCTGTACCATTGATTCATTAATGTTGAATTCTCTGGCAGCTGCTCTATTCCCATGTTGTTGCAGTATATTAATGACTAACCTCGTATTGTGGATGGATTATCTCAGTTGTTCTCCTGACTGAAGTTTGGTCCGTTTACAGCATCCTGCCATGCGATTGCATTTGTCTCTAACCATGAAGAACCTTCACGTTAACTTTTATAAGTGGAAAAGTGTTAGTGTTCGTCCTCCAGCTTCACTGTTTATGTTATGCTAACATAGCTGTGTCGCTAGTGATCACGTAGCACATCATTATATACCAGCTAGCCCAACTTCAGTAACCCTACAAACGTCACTGCTGTTTAGTTTCCTGTCTTCATTTATGTTGGAAGTGATAGCAGAGCAGAGTGATTTTTTTCAGAAATCTCTCAGTCAGAACATGCAATATCATGCTTAGGTAACTAGCGAAACTAGCGAGCTAACTTCCGCTAGCTTCCTGCTAACTTCTAACTCCGTTAAATGTAATAACTTTTGTTTTCATGGATGCCTGGAAGTTAAACTTTATAGTTACACCTGGTAAAGCAGCAATGCTGATCGTTTTATTAAAGATGAAAGAATTTAGACAGTTTTTAACTCTAAGTGATGCTGCAGTGTTGTTTGACCTGAAGGATACGGAGTTTAGGACCCAGATTACTCCCAGATTTAAGAGCATCTTAGTCCGACAAATACGACAATAACGACGGCCCGCTTGCATGTTCTGCAAAAAAATGTGCTTTGTTGTGTATCTGACGGACAAACACCAAACCAGTTCCACATCACGGAAGTTGCACCATTTTTACAAACCAATTCTGGTTCATCTGTTTCACTCAACAATCGGCCATGTGCGTATGAAAACAAAGGCACTGCGCATGCGCGTTTTACTCCCATTCTATCGCGATATTTCATTTTCCTATCGTTGCCTAACATTATACCGGTATTACCGTGAACGGTATAATATGGCCCAGCCCTATTGGCAATATTCTTATAGCCTGAGCCATCTTTATGTAGAGTAACAATTCTTTTTTTCAGATCCCCAGACAGTTCTTTACCATGAGGTGCCTAATAAACTTCCAGTGACCAGTATGAGAGAGTGTGAGAACAATAACACCAAATTCAACAACCTGTTTCCCATTTACACCTGAGACCTTGTGAAACTAATGAGTCACATGACACCAGGGAGGGAAAATGGCTAATTGGGCACAATTTGGACATTTTCACTTAGGGGCGTACTCACTTTTGTTGCCAGCGGTTTAAGCAATAATGGCTGTGTGTTGAGTCATTTAGAGGGGACAGCAAATTTTCACTGTTGTATAAGCTGTACATTGTATCAAAGTGTCATATCTTCAGTGTTGTCCCATGAAAAGATATAACTAAATATTTACAAAAATTGGAGGGGTGTACTCAGTTTTCTGAGATACTGTAACTGTTACCCTGTGGGTGAAACCTACTGTGTTGGTAATGTCATAGACCACAATCGCTGCTTGAGCCCCTCTGTAGTACATTGGAGCCAGGCTGTGGTAGCGCTCCTGACCCGCTGTGTCCCAGATCTCAAACTTCACAGTGGTGTCGTCAAGGCAGACAGTCTGAGTGAGGAAAGCAGCTGCAGAGAGAATGAAAACGTAAACAATAAATAAATGAAACACTCAATCTTCCTAGAAGACTATCCTGTTCACATCTGATCTGAAGATAAGTTAGGAGGCATTGCATCACTTCAGATTAGCTTGGGCACAAATTTATATAATTCTAAATGCCACATCTATAGGTGCATGACCTCTGTGTAGGATAACACGCCACATCACAAGACTCGTATCATCTCAAACTGGTTTCTTCAACGATCAGTTCACTGTACTTAAATGGTCATCACAGTCACAAATCTGAATTCAACAGGGCACCTTCTGGATGTGGCTGAACAGGGGTTTGCATCATACATATGCAGCTGAGAAATATGCATCACCTGTGTGATACTATCATGTCAATATGGACCAAAATCTCAGAGTAATGTTTTCGGCACTAGTAGAATCTATGCCATGAAGAACTAAGACAGTTCTGAAGGTAAAACGAGGCCCAACTTGGTACTAGCAAGATGCGCCTAACATACTGACCAGTGAATGCATGTTCTTTATGTGAACAGCTTTTATTTTGATGAAACATTTGCCAAATGTCAGCAATGTTATTTAAGGAAAGCTCTTCTACAGATGCTTGTTTTTAAATGACATTTAACATTTGGGAATACTTGAGAGGAATATGAAAGGCACATTTACCCATGTGAGTTATCAAACCTGATACAGCACTAAGATTCCTAAATTTCAAACAATATTCACTTAACATGCAGACAGCAACATAATCTACCTAGAGAAACACCTACAGCTTCCAAACAAAATCAGTTTCCTTCATTTAGAAACGTGTTTCTCACCTCCAATGGTGCTCTCCTGGAATTCGTGGAACTGCCCTTTGACAAAGCGCAGCACTAAGCTCGACTTCCCCACCGCTGACTCCCCCAGCAGGACCAGCTTGAACTGGCAGATTTTATTTGCTGCTGCAGCACCATTAGGCCTGTTTGCTCCTCCACCACCACGTCCAGCCATTGACAGAGACTGTTAGGAAACAAACTAAATACTCGGAGTTTGAGAAGGGTTGGAAGTCCACGCACCGATTGTGAGCAAGGTCAGAAATCACACTCCGGGGCGACAAAAACAGCGGCGATCCAGGCAAGCCTGAAACATTTTTAGAAAAATAAACTGAACCTTTTTTGTGGGTACATTTTAGGAATACATATCTATAAGTGACTGATTTTTACGTTAGCTTGTAGATAACACTTGTTTTTTCATACCTCTGCTAGACTAACGTTTGTTTATCCCCGATTATAGCGTAGAAACAACGCAGTATCCATCATATAAGTTATTATTAATTACGTTATAAAGCCTGTCAGCTCTTCTATCAGACAATACCGAACTGACACAAAAGATTCAGATCAGTCGCTGTCATGTGAAGTTCATAACCATAGATCTACATGCAGTCTGTTCACTTTTTTAACTGCTAAAAGTACAGCTGAGCAGGTCTCCGCCACAGTTATCTGAAATTATTTGTTAGCAGCAGCAAATGTTGTTTGGTTAAAAAAAATAAACACTTAAATGATAAAATGGAAAAGGGCACCACATACAGCCTTGAACTCTCAAACACTGATATCGATATCGGCCTGAAAGACCTAGTCTGGCATGTTAGTAACAGCTGACGAGTTAAGCTAAAACAACCTAGAAATGGCTCCATTCTGTTTTTAATGCTGTCTCACAAGCTGAAATGCTTCTGTAGTCAACAGGACACTAACAAACAATTTAAGTGTGCGTATTTGTAGTTATAAGTCCAAAAGCACCGGGTGAACCCGCTAGTCCTTTAACTTTGACCGTCTATACGGACAAAAACACCATCAGTCAGACAGTTAGCTCGGAAGCTAAAGCTCGTCTGTATTAACGACGATCAAATCAGTTCATAATGCTAATCAGCTAACAGGAAGTTTTGGGTTTCTTACCGAAAACGAAAAAACAAGATTCGCTGTACCGTGTGTAGAGTGACTTATAACGATGTTATTTCTCGTTAACAGCGTTTTCTCCCGTTCCACTAAAAGACTTCCAGCTTCTGTGGAATATATGCTTCCGCCTTCAGTAACAAAAATACTTCCTGGATTCGCTTGTCATGTGATGTGATGTCACAGCCAATCAAATACGGAGATTGCAGAACGTCAGCAGGAGCTAGCTCAGTCCTGTACTATTTTTAAAATGATCAATGACAGAAACACTTGCAATGACTTTTAGAGGAAGATTATTTCGCAGTGCTTGGGTAATTTGCAACAAAGGTTTAAATTCAAAAACTCATACTCCAAAAAAAAAAAAAAAAAAAAGACTTGATCCAACTTTTCATGACATAATTGACATTATTTATTATTATTATTATTATTATTATATCCTTCTGGATGTTTAGTAAGCTAGAAATACAATTAGATGTTATGCGATTTAAAAGACACATTTGTGTAGCCAAGGGATTCATTAATTCTATTTATATTTTCAGAGATACTTACACAATTAACGAAGTATTTTCTTCTTTCCTAATAACTGGTTGTGCCACCCTTGGCAGCACAAATTGCAGTCAAGCTTTTGCAATAACTGGTAATGATTCTTTCACAACTCCGTAGAGAAATTTTGGCCAACTCTGCTTTGCAGAATTGTTTTAATTCAGCTACACTGGCGGTTTCTTGAGCATGAATGGCCTTTAAAGTCATGCCAAATCATTTCAGTCGGATTTATGTCCAGACTTTGACTCAGTCACTCCAAAACCTTTCTCACATTTTGAAAAACAAAAACATTTTTCCTGTGACTCTTTAGTAACAAAGGTCATCTCTATGCAGAAACAACACATGGTTAAATGCCACATGGTGGTGCAATTGGAAAGCAAATAACATTCGGAGGGATTTGGAACACACTCAAAGATACAACCGTATTTTGTTTTGCAGAAAATGTAAGTTATTGTCTGATTTTGCTTTCTTTTCTCCCCTGAATTATAGTTGTATTACAATAAAGTGAAGTAATCTATTCTAAGGAACACCAGACTAACAAAGGATTTGCAGTTATTGATGGCCATAAAACAGTGTAAGTGTATAATTAGTTGATTTTATTGTGAAAATTGTATTACACAATGTGTGGGATTGGATTATTTATTCGCTGGAAAATATTGTGTATGATAGCCATTTATCTGTTGCACAGATCAGCTGAGCAGCAAGTGGCAGATGATACACCGGGCTGATTCATTATCCTGCAGTCATTTGACTTCATGCAACCTTTGAAATATCTGGGAGCTGTGGAAACAAGGAAAACAAGGTGGTATGAAATCATCTGTTGTAACTGATTTAATTTTGTTCTTTTTTTTCCCTGCACACTAAACCAAATGAGGGTTTTGACTTACTAGATCCTGCATAAATGATGGCACTGGTGCAGACATTGTTAAAGCCATGGCAGGTCTCTACAGAGTTTGGGCAGTGTCGCAGACCTCCACAGTAACACTTCAGAGCATCACCTGGGAAAAAAAATAAATCAGGTTTAATCACTGTAGCAAAGCATTTTCACAGCCAATAATTTAAATACAGTAAATAGAACAGTAGCAGAGTCTCCCAAATGTGCCTCATTGACAGATATGGAAAATGATGCATATAGAAACAGGCTGAAGCTTAACTCACTCTGGCTGATGACCAGCAAAACCAAAACAGCAACAATCACAGTCTTCATGTCTTCAGGATGCCTCGCCTCACTGCACCAATCTCTGTATGAAAAAAGGGAATAAATGTGAGAAGATCAAACTCTTTAAGCTCCACCATAATCCACATATTGAAGGACAAACACATCCCACCTGATGAATGATTCTTCTGGAGAGTGATTCCTCAAATGTGTGACAGCTGGGTTTCCATCCTCCTTTTTTATTTGGTCTTGTTGTGCAAGCGTGCAGAGTGAAATATCAAGATCAGACTGTGATGCTGCAAAAACACACCGTGACACCACTTGACTCATCAAGAGAATGTGCAAATATATTTGCACACCAATTGTTCTGTTTGTATAAGCAACATATGCAGCACAAAGTAACAACATGATGTGAGGACACGTATAAAGCGCAATCAGCCAATTTGGACCAACACTGCAAATAAATAAATAAATAAATAGGTGAGCAAATTGTAATAGGGTATAAAGAACATGATAAAACCTTGTCAAATACAGAGAATTGTTTAGTTTGACGATTTGTTATTGATCTTGGAAATACCAGAGTGCAATCATAAGGGACATTTTCAGATCAGTGTGTCCCTGAAGAGTTCCAGTAAGAAATCAACTAGAGAAGCTGTTTTACAACATAAACAAACAGATGAAAAATGTCTGAAAAACACATCTTTTGAATACTAATAAAAAAAACCCTGAAAAATAACAAAAAAGGGTTTTAAAAATAATCATAAAGTGTTAATGTAGAACTGAGAAGAGATTTTAAAAAAAAACAAAAAACCTTTTAAAACACGATTTTGATTTTGTCAAAGTTGAAAACTGCCAAGTAAGCCCATGGAGTCTTTGTAACAAGACAATCAGCATAAACCCAAAAGGTCTTAGCATACATACAGAGCTGTGCAAAAGTCTCAAGTCACTTCCCTTTGTTTATGTTTTGTCAGGAAAATGTGAAAATGCAGACATATATGGAAATCCAGTATCCATTTACAAAGAGTTTAATTTTCCATCAGGTTCCACTGAGATTCGAACTCAGATCACTGGATTCAAAGTCCAGAGTGCTAACCATTACACCATGGAACCACTTCTCAAAGGCTGGTGTCACTAAAAAAAACAGAGCTTTTATTTACTGAGTATTGGCATAATATAAAATGAAAAATAGAAGCAGTGTCACGTCACCCCTCATTACTTTATGTTTTCTTGGAAAATTGGAATTTGGTGCAGCGATTTATTGAAACATCTGAAAAGATAAATTAAAATGCAGCATTTAAGGAAAAAACAGAGTTTGTACAATTCTAACGAGCTTGAAAATCAATATTTGGTATGATCACCTTTATTCTTTAACACATTCTGAACTCTTTTAGGCAAGCGTTCTTGTAATTTCTTTAAATAGTCTAGCTCTCCAGGCTTCTTGAAGGACATTCAAAGCTTTTCTTTGGATGTTGGTTGCCTTTTGTTCTTTTCTCTGTTAAAATGATCCAAAACTGCTTCAAAAATATTGAGGTGCAGACTCTGGGGAGCTCAATCAATGACTGACAGTGTTACACTTCCCAACACCACTGGCTGAATTGCAGCCACAAACCATGACAGAGTCTCGACTGAGTTTCAAAGGTTTAAAGATTGCTGTAGACACTCTCACTACAACACATCTCCCCTGACCTCCTCTGGGCATAGTGATGATGATTTGAACAAAAAAATTTGTAATTTGGATTCATCTGGATTTGTTGATTTTCAGTCCAGTTCTTATGTAACGTGGCACACCTCAACCTGTTCTTCCTGTTTGCCTTGGTTAAGAAAGGCTTTTTGACAGCCAACCATCCACTGGGACCATTTCTGACAAGGTCTCAGCAAACAGTAGATGGATCAACTGAAGGGCCTGGTGTATGTGTCAGGTCTGCTGGATTTTTTCTTACTTCTTAATGTCCTTCAGATACTGTTCACCTGCTGTAGATATTTTTTAGGCCTGGAACTTGTTCGGTCTTCTCTATTTGTCCAATTTCCCTCTATTTTAAGGACACACTGGACACCGTGCTGAGATATGTCACGTTTTCAGCTAATAGCTCTTTGGGATTTGCTTTGTTGATGGGAAAATTCTAGTTAGTTTGCATTAACTTTGACATTTTTCATAGATTCTACTAAAGAAATGGGAACAAATTCTATGTTTGTGTGAAATGGATTTTTTGGTAAGTTGTCTGTTAGGTATACTGCCTTTTTATGATTCATAGTCAGCATTAAGTACAAGCTTACATCTGGTCTTGTCTGTTCTTTGCAATTTCTATCCCACTTAACTCATAATGTAATTTCTGTCAAGTAATGAAACCAAATGAAATCCTCTAGTGTTGGCTAATTAAATACAAACATATAACCTGTGTCCTTACTTTTACCATACCTCTTACACATAAGACTAATTCAGGAATATAACATACTGTGCATGAGGTATAGTATTGGGGTCAGTACATCATACCAACTCATTATGTTGCACTGTAAATATCAGATCTTTTATATCAGTGTTTTTTTTTGTATGTATTTATTTAAAAACATATATACAAACATCTGTAAACAGTCTCTTTGTGTTTGTGTCTGTTTTGATCATTTTCTTTGTTTAGTCGTTCCAGCCTTTCAGAGGGCTGCGGATTATTTAATTTTCTAACACCCATGTAACAACGCTTTGATGCATTTTCCCAATAAATGAATAACAAAAGGATATTAATAATAATCTAAATATAGCTTCCGTTTCTGGCTAAAGCATAACCTTTTGACTGACTGACAATTTTAAGTCACATTTTAATGTCCTCAGTGTTTCAGTTTTTTGGTTAGTTTCCTATAACAGCTTTTTGTATGTAAAATCAGAAATTATTACTTTAACAAACCACTGACAAACCATATTTCATGATGAGCACCTTTCTAAATTGGCCATAACAAACCTAGTTAGTGTTCAATAAATAACTAATAGTTCAAAAACATTAATGTAATGAAGTGATGTTGTCATTTAAGAAAAACCCCCAATTAATTCTCTAGAGAATAGAAAATAATACAAATAAGAACTGATATAAAAGCCAAAGATAAAATAAACTGCTCTTTATTATGAGAACACCAGAATGCACACTACATGACAGTAAACATGTTTACAGGCATTAGTATCTGTTGCACAGATCAGCTGAGCAGCAAGTGGCAGATGATACACCGGGCTGATTCATTATCCTGCAGTCATTTGACTTCATGCAACCTTTGAAATATCTGGGAGCTGTGGAAACAAGGAAAACAAGGTGGTATGAAATCATCTGTTGTAACTGATTTAATTTTGTTCTTTTTTTTCCCTGCACACTAAACCAAATGAGGGTTTTGACTTACTAGATCCTGCATAAATGATGGCACTGGTGCAGACATTGTTAAAGCCATGGCAGGTCTCCACAGAGTTTGGGCAGTGTCGCAGACCTCCACAGTAACACTTCAGAGCATCACCTGGGAAAAAAAATAAATCAGGTTTAATCACTGTAGCAAAGCATTTTCACAGCCAATAATTTAAATACAGTAAATAGAACAGTAGCAGAGTCTCCCAAATGTGCCTCATTGACAGATATGGAAAATGATGCATATAGAAACAGGCTGAAGCTTAACTCACTCTGGCTGATGACCAGCAAAACCAAAACAGCAACAATCACAGTCTTCATGTCTTCAGGATGCCTCGCCTCACTGCACCAATCTCTGTATGAAAAAAGGGAATAAATGTGAGAAGATCAAACTCTTTAAGCTCCACCATAATCCACATATTGAAGGACAAACACATCCCACCTGATGAATGATTCTTCTGGAGAGTGATTCCTCAAATGTGTGTCAGCTTGGTTTCCATCCTCCTTTTTTATTTGGTCTTGTGCAATTGATGCGAATCTAGTGTATCATTAACTCAAAACTTCATGTGGGTTTTTGCACAAACACAGAGTGAAATATCAAGATCAGACTGTGATGCTGCAAAAACACACCGTGACACCACTTGACTCATCAAGAGAACGTGCAAATATATTTGCACACCAGTTGTTCTGTTTGTATAAGCAACATATGCAGCGCAAAGTAACAACATGATGTGAGGACACGTATAAAGCGCAATCAACCAATTCTTCTGACCTGTTGTGTAATATTTGCATTGCTTTTGCATGCTCAGTGTAATATTACCTTGAACACCTGAAACACCCACATGGTGGGTCTTGGAAAACACACACTGACACAACTTACAGGGAATGCACAATATGCTGTTGAAGGAATAGCGTCATATTCCGATGTTTTCCAACAGATTTTCCAGTTAAACAACCTTTGCTTCTGTTAGAAAGTGTAAATAATGAGTTAATAATGAACCAAATTTACATAAAAATGTAGATATGAAGAATTACTCTGTTCCAATCAGCAAAGAAGATCATTTGTTTGCTTATTTTCTTGTCTGGGAAGTTTCATCAACAGCTTCTTTTAAAAAAACACAATTATTGTACATTGACTTATATAATCAGATTGAGTGGTGAGTAAGGACGAGGATAAACCAGCGCTCACCAAAAACCCGTTGCATTCAAAGGCCCTAATGAGACGCAGAGCAGCTGCAAATCCTCTTCTTTTAAGAAAGCACGGTGCTGACTTTGTGTTCTTCTGTGGTCGTCTGAAATTTTATTCAACTTGTGGACACATTCATGTTTCTAAAAAACATCTTTTTTCCTCTTTAATCCTTTCTTCAAAGATATCAAAAATGAAGCCATTTATTTCAAAGCTGAACTGCTGCAGCCCTCTCGTTTCTCATTTTGTTAAACTCGGGGTTGCAAATTTAACTTAATTATTAAGAAATAATCAGACAAGACAATCATCAAATTTCCAGAGTAATAATAAAGTAAACTAAACAAATACAGTGATGTCTAATAATTGTGAGTTTTGGTCTTTTTCAGGCATCAGTACTAATCACCTAATAACTAAACAGAAAACGTTTTAGGAAAAAACGCAAAAACACGACTTTTCTTGGCATATAAAAGTCTTTATACTGATATATGTAAGCAATACCATGAGATTTGAAAACCACAAATAACCTGTCAAATAACAGCAAAGCATCGTAATCCAAATCCAAGAAAATTCAGAGCTTTGCCTCAGTGAAAAATAATCCAGTTTCTGTCTTTTTCTTTTTTCTCAAGCTTTGACACAAATAACCGGTAACTGCATTTTCTCCTTAAATAATTCCAAAGCAATTTTCCAAAGCTTATGCCGGTCTCCTGACTGCTGATGGCTTATTGCAACTAAGCAGTCATATATAGCACACAGTATGCTGGTTATTCTGACATGTTTTCTGTCTCTGAAATATCATTTGCATAAACAGTGGTAAGTGTGACACAACAGCAAAGGACACAGTTGCACATTTTCTGCATATTTATTTTGTCAGCCAGAGAGAAATCATTCAAAAGTTCCTGAATACTCTGAAAATTCTATAAGTGTCATAAGTTCATCTTTTTGTCCCTCGGAGGCATTTTTATTTCATAAATTAAGACCAGTTTAAATATTTAATGGGACCCACTTTATTTTTTTTCTTTGAAGCTAAATCTTTTTATTTATGTTTAAATTATGAGCAGCTATGGTGTGTTTATTATAAATGCTTGAGGAAGGTTTTCTTTTGCATTGTTTTGCTCTATTTAACGCTTTAGTGAGGAAAAATAGGAAATTTTGATGTTTTAAGACTGCTTTAAAAGGAGATACTAACATAATTATAACTGAAATCATAAGTAAGTACTGTGTACTGGTTGGTGGAGTTTAAATATTAGATACTTATTGTCCAAATATTCACAAAACAACCCAGAAGGCTGAACTGAGAAAGACATTCAATTAAAAACAATAAACAATCTATGCCGTGTGATGCACATACTCTACTTTCTACATGCAAAGTGAGGCATGTTTCATTTTTGTTCCTCTGTATTCTTAAAACAGCAAATCATCCTCACCTGTCTGCACATAAATACAGCGCCTGTGTACACAATCAACTGGTTGTCATGTAGAATGCTTACACATTAATTTGGAAACCTTTTCCGTAGGAAAAAGAATAAATTACTTTACCATGCAAGGAGGTAACAGGTATTATCAACTGCAAGTTGTTCTGAAGATGTTGGAAAAAATATACAATATATATACTGGAACCCACTGTCGTGAGCTTTTTTCTTTTTTAGACACACTTCAGTAAAGCCAAAATGAAGCACAAAATACATGCTTTTGCATAGAAATAGTGTAAATTGCGTGGAGTTTGAGTAATAAGGGAGCATGGGAAGTAAAAGGTGGGGAAACAGAGCACACATCGACAGTCTCTGCCAGAGTCTCAGAAAACACTGTTGCATGAAGAAGTTGCATGTTAGAAATTTCATGTTGGGTTCTGCTTTGTTCCAGTCTGCTGCTGAGATGTGGAAATATTAATCCGTGAGGTCCAGGCACCACGACTGCTCTGTGCTCTGAGTCTGAACGCCGATGCTGGACCGTCGTGAAGATGCACTTCCACTGTCCCTGCTTTCCAAAGAGCCTGTGTTTCCCAGTAGGCATTCCAGACTGGTGTGCTCCACCGCAGATGGGTCACCTAGTGGGAGATGGGGCTCAATAACATCAGATTGTAATGATCCTGAATCCACAGAACTCCCAAAAGGCTGGCATGGTAATGTGGGTGGAGAGGAAGAGACAGGGTGGAGAGAGGAGTTTGAATCCTTAATTTGGAAGATTGAGGTATCCTGGATCAGAGGGTGAGATGGCGGGGTGGACATCAGGACACACATGGCCTCATTTGAGGCTTTTAAAGGATTAAGGTTGGCATAATGACTGGGTGATGTGTCCAGCAGGCTGTGTGTGGACATTCCTGTAGGGACACTGGACAAAAGGCAAGAGTATTCATCATTATCACTAGGAGGCTGCAGGCACAAAGTGGGCTGGGACTGACTGATGGTAATTGAGCTAGCACCGAGGGGTCTGTTGTCTTCATGTCCAGCATGAGGTGGAAGGCCTGGACTTCCTCCATGGAAGCCTGGGCTGATGCTAAGAAGTGATGGGCTGGTCCACAGATGTGCAGTCATGCTCTCAGAGCTATGACACGGGACAGATTTAGGAGAAGATTTTGGAGAGAGTGTTGGACAGTGGTTAGCAGGCGGACTACAGGACTGAGGCCGCTGGTGGCTCTCTGTTGGGGTTTCAGTAGTTCCACTGCAGCTCCAGTGGCCAGCGGCTGGGGCACTTTGGTGGGAATAGTGGCTCCCGGGAACATTATGGAGGTGGAAAGCTGAACTATGACTAAAAGGCATGCCGCTGTTGGAGGCTCTGGGAGAGTTGGACGCCATTTGGACACCACACGGATGGGAGGGGAAAGAGGCATTGTAGTGATGAAAAGATACGTGAGCCTGGAGGATGTGCATCATGTGGTGAAGGCTCTTGGTGAGCTCAGAGACTTCCTGGTTTAACGTGCCCATCTGTGGAGAGAGCACTTACAGTTTACATGTGACATTTAAAGACTTCCAACATATTCAATGTAGGTAAATTTTCAAGGGAAACATTAAGGTAACAAATGATAAGGTTCTATCGCTGCTTAATTAATGAATTAATCAGCTTCTCTCTTTAAAGTTTACTCTCGGGCTGATGTCCAGCTATAACTTTCTGATGACCTTCCGAGGACTGTAAAAAAGTTGAAATCCCCTCTTGAAGAGATGTCTTCTAAAGCACTTGTGAAATCAAGGAAGAAGAGCAGGTAAGTGACCCTAGCAGAGAATAAAGCAGACAGAAAGCTAAGGATATACAAAATGCAGATGGGGGCCAAAAGGGCCACAAGTAGAGAGAGGTTGTCAACTATTTTTTAAATTGCAGAGTCAGCACTACCAGCCATCCTCTGCATTGCAGAAGTGCCCTGCTGATTAATTAATATTGACTTCAGACAGCACCCATCTGGATACTCCTGCTGCACCTGCTTTCTCTCTATTTACATTCAGATTAAGAGAGCAGGGGGAGACTGAGGTATAGGCCGGCATCAAGTCTGCTTCATCTCACTTTATATTTTCCCTTTACATACACCAAGCAGGCCGATAGTAGATGAGATGCTACAAATTTATCTGTGTGACAAAAAAAGTGAAGCTTGTGATTCTATATTTTTGCTTTTTACATACAACATAGAATAAGATGGATTTTTGTTTCTTAATTATTCCTGTGTTTCATATTCAGTCACTACCAAAGACAGAATGTATGATAATAAGAAGGAGAGCACTGAGCAAACTGCTCTGGATCTGTGAGAATTCACACTCAGGGCTACATTATCCTCTGTGCTATCAATTTTAATTTGGGCTAAGGGGCTGTAGCTCACCTGAAGGTTGAGTTGACTGATGCTCTGCCTGACCTCCTCCGTCTCCAGGAGCAGAGCAGGATTATTTTGTGTGGTGTCTTGGGAAACGAGGGGAAGAAAAATAGGAGGAGTTTTAGCTCCCAGGAGGATTGATCAATTTTAATATAAAGAAAAATTATGTTGCATGACCCCAGTATGTGCCGATAGAAGTTATACATGCATGTGTAACTATGTATGTTTAAATTTCTCTATAAATGAAACGTCATCCAAATTTCACTTAAATCCCCAAAATAGAAACATATTTTTTTATGATGGACAAAAATAAGTGATCCTTCGCTTTGAGTGTCTGGTGTGACCCTCTGACTCCCAGGAGTCATTGCCATTCAATGCTTTTGGTAACTTTTGATGAGGAATCTGCCTGGAGGAAATTTAAGCTTTTCTTTCATCCACAAAACATAGTTTTAAACAGCTTTGTGGTGCACACAGACAGTTCTCTTTCCTTACAGTCCTGCATGCACACCGTTGTTGTTCACTGTTCTCTTGATGGTGGGCTCATAAACATGAACATCATTATTAGAAGGGACTTCAGCTACTTAGATGTTACCCATGGTTTCTTTGTGAGCATCCTCTATCTGTACACCGGACAAAGATCTCGACTCGACTGACCAGTGGCTCCTCGTTGTTCCCATGTTGAGACTGAAACACCGGGGAGGACAGAGCTCTAAATCTCTTTTTAAAAAATACTAAAGGGGAGCCGAGTCATGATTGTCATTCTACTGACTGAAAGAACCTCACTCTAATTTCACATGCAAATTTCCAACTATTCTTAGAGGTTCACATTTTCCCGTCAACAGGTATCTAACGTTTCCTTATTCTTCCTAAAAAAAGAGACCACGTGATTTATTTTTCATTTAATTTAGTCCTTCTTTTCTTCTTTTATGACTTGCAAGAAAAAAGGATGATATTTTAGGCTATAGTTTTACACAAATACAGAAAATTCACAAACTGTACATGCATTAATTTATCTGTCTGAGGTGGGTGGGATGTGTTAGTTGTAACAGCAGTTTTGTGAGCTGTATAGAGAGTTTAATTTGCTTTTCTGCTGGAGTGCATAATGCAACACATATTTGAAAATTTCTTTATATTATGCAATCTAATACAGCTGCACATTGCACTGTGTTACATAGTGTTTAACTTTACAAAGACTGGTTTTGCAGTCTTTGTAGAAAGTGCTTTGGCTTTCTATATAACCTTGGTCTAGTATCATAGTGTCCACAAGCAAGCAGATGATGATAGGCAGACAGGAATAACTGTCTGCAATCAAAACAGAAACTGGAGATCGCCAGAGAGGAGCTAAAGAGATGCAAGTTGCAAGACTATGCTACCAAAGCACTCCCCTTAATAAGCAAATTAGCTGAATCTCTACTGAACTGAAACTGATAGTAATCCTAGGAGGAAAGCAACCATGCGTGGAGATTGAGGTCAGATGGCCAGAGCCCTGCTTTGACCTCAGTTGTCCTTTAACATGTTCTCTGACTCTGTGGACACCTGGCTGTCATTTCATTCTGCTGCGCTCTCATATTCCCCCTAAAGCAGGCAGACCTGCCTTGTGGTATCCACTATTTGAACTCCTGAGTTTACCTCCAGCCATCTGGCACCCAGGTGACCCTAGCAGCTCGTGGGTGGTTTGACTTACCTTGGGTGCTGCTGCTCTCTGAGCTGGCATTAGGCCTGCTGTGCTCAACGTTGAAATGGAACGTACTCCCGTTGTCTTCGATGCCATCTACAACCCTGGCGAGAGGGGTGAAGAGGAGGGAGACCGGAGTTAATGTAACAGTAGAGCTTTTTCAATTATCACTGGAGCCAAGAGACGACCGAGCGATGTGCCATGAGAGCTGCTGCTGGCAGACGCCCATGTGGGTTTGAACATGAAGACAGCAGCACAAGTCTGGAGGGGCAGACACCTGAGCTCTGTGAACCAGCACTTACCCATACCTAGAACTTACTGGGTGACTTAGGGATGCATTATGAATACAGATAGCGGGATCGGGAGTATAAGGTATGATGGTTATGAAATGCAGTAACATCTGTTGAAATATGCAATGCAAATACACTCCATCTGCAGCTTTCTGCTCAGTCCATTACTGCAAAGCCTCATTCAGATGCTCTTGGAGATACTATGACTGTATTAAAATCAAGGTGACTATATAAACATTCAAGAAATACGTGTGAAATTGTTTTGAAGTAGAAAGAAAAAATTATGCTCCTTATGTATCATCAAAACACACATAGAACAGCCGTAAAGTACTTTAGTTAGTATTATAGTTCCTGAGTACATATTATTATTAAACCGCATGGAATTGTATGACATTAATTTAGCCTTTGCGTTTTTACTTATGTTCTGGCTGAGGCCTGAAATTAAATATGACTACCTGGGACTAAGATCCGGTGGCCCAAAACAAGTGACAGTTGGAATGAGCAGCTTTGTAGGCTTTTGCTCAGCTCCTGACTCTCCCTCAGCCGCAGTTGATGCCGTGCTCGGGGCTGAGACAGGAGTCGTGTGCTCTTTTTTCGAAGGTGGCTGAGGGGAGCTCTGTCCTAGGAAGCCACGGCTAAGGTTCGGCGAACGGCAGCGTCGCAGGGCGTTGAACTGCCGTAACTCGTCCCCCAGGAGGTTTCCCAGGGAGGTGCGGCGAACGGGGCTGGTGAAGTTGGGCAGCAGGAGGTTGCGGCGGGAGCGCGTGGCTGGCGACAGGTGGAAGGAGTCGTCAGGGTCATCAGTCTTGGTTTCCACAATAGAAGGAAGCCTGGATTGCTGCACAAAAAGAAAGTACAGTATGGAGAGTTAGCAACTAAACTGTACACTCTCAAAATAGTAAGATAAAAACAGTAAAGTGATGATAGTTAGCTCTGCTTGTTAGCAAGATCAGTAAGAAGACCTATTTGCTTTTGGATGGTGTATTTGGACTTGCATTATAATTTTAACTGAAATGGGACTTTGTCTTGATTTAGTTAAATGGTTAACTCTTTGAGTCACATCTGGATCTGGATCCATGAACTTTTTCGAAGGCTTCTTAACTATTGAAAGATTATAGGAGCTTATTTTTGCAACTGGAAAAAAAATCTGCTACTGTGAGTCAAAATCTCAGTTTATTTTTAAGTCAAGTCAATAATTTGACCTTAGGGGTAGGTTTAGGGTAAGGGTCAGGGTCTGGGCTACAGATGGTGTTAGAAAATAACTAAAAATTGACAAAAATCTTGAAATTTCACATTACCAGATTTTGAGATAATAATTAAAAATTTTAACTTGAGAATGGGGGAAAAAAAAACTTTTTTCAGACCCATAAGAATTTATTTTTTTCTCAGTGAGAGGAAAAAAAGCTTCTACTGTATGTAATATAGATAAAATGTGCATATCTTGGAAAATTCATCTTAAATTAAAGCAAGAATAAATTCAGATCCAGACTTAAGATTCAGCTCTTATTTTATCTCTTTATATATTTATGCATAACAAACACCAAAGAAGACTTTTTTGTTTTATCTTTTTTAATGAAAAAACAAAAAAGAACTAAAACATATCTTAAAAACTGTTCTGTTCAAACTATCTGTCAAGTTTAAAACATCTAATATGGTTTAAAGCTGCCGATGAGGACAATTATGTATTTACAGCTGACAGTATGTCCATCATTAATTTACTAATGTTAGAAATGTGCTGTGCTTCTGCCAACAGAACTGTATTACACAGCCGTTTAAAACAGACAAAGTGAGCACTGTAAATAGTGTTTTAATGATACAGCAATAAAGCAGACTGATAAGTTCAGTACACAGTAAGCAAAGTAGCTCATAAGAGTTCCCATTAAAGGAGCTATTGACCCAGTTAGTGTGCCAGCTTGAGAGACTGAGCTGCTTTCATGTAGGGGAAGTCCTTACACAAGTCCCCCCAAAGTACTCACTAGCATTGCAGTAAGTTCCAGAAAAAAATGGTGGATGAAATCTCAAAAATACACAGCACACGTAATGACAACAGCTGTTCCAAGGCACTGCCAGCTGTAGATTAAAATTCAATACCAGCAGTATGTTAAGGAAATCTGAAAATGTGAAACCTGACTAGAAGGATACTGAATTTGCACTGAACTCACGTGTGGAAGCCTCGGTGACTTTGAAAATCTTCGGAGGCCCTGCGTTGACAAAAAAGAAAGACACAAGAAAGAAAGTAAGGCATAATACCTTAATTTATTCATTCAGCCTCCTGTGTATCAAACCCTGAACATTTTAGATTAACTGTTGCAGTGAAATCCCAAAAAATGAATACATTTCACTGGTTCCTTTTCTGTAGCAAAAGTGTCTAAATTCAAATTTGTTAGTCTCTCTTTCATCCACTGGTGCCACTAATTAAATGAACTTGGCCAGCGATGCAGCCACATGAGCTGAATTACATGCTCAATCTTCTTTCTACGCTCGATTGCGCCGGAATTCCAGGGGAAGTTTGTCTTTCCCTGGTGTGTGTGTGTGTATGTATGTGTGTATGTGTGTGTGTCTATGGCTAGAAAGTTTTAGCAACTTAGCAATCACCAGCTGGGTGGCAAATAAAGCTGTGGTAGCGTGAGTCCTTCCCTTGTGTGTCAAAAATGTGCTTCTGACAACATGGCTAATGTGACAGCACAAGCCACAGCCTGCCATTCTAGCAACATCATGCCAGCGATGCACTTTGACGAGGGAAACCAGCGAGGACGTGAATTAAATTTAATCTTTTGTTAAAGCACAATGCTGAGGTTAAAAAAAAAAAGTGGTGCTATGTGGGAGGCGAAGGGAAAACGTGCATGAATCTGTTGAAAACAGGGGCAAACACTCCTCATAAGGAAACTAACCCTGGAGCAAAATGGGATGATTAACCAGCCAGTGAGAAACATTGGTTTCAACTTACATTAAATGTCAAGTCAATTAAAGGAGCACTAATGCAACAAGTGTCCCACATAGCAAAGTAGGTTTGCAGGGACAGGGGATTCTGGGAATTTCAGTCACAAGTATGCTATCTTGCACAAAAAGGGACGGAAGCAGCAAATTATGCCTGACTGACTTATAAAATTACACACCGTATCTGATTATCAAGTAAGTAGAGAGGGTTTTGCATAGTAGAGAGCTTTTCTTTTTACTTCTAGAGTCTAGAAAATCTCAAACTGGATCTACTGGGTCCAACAAGTTGAAACAGAGTTATCCCAAATAGAGCTGTCTATGAGCTCTCACAGTGGAAGATGCACTTCCAGAGACATTAATGTGGTCTGTGGGCGGGTCATCTGAGATAGTAGTCGTCTCTGCGAGCTGCACTCTCCAGGTTAGAATCGTCATGCTAAAAACTCAAAGTTCGGGTGGCAAATAAAGCTGTGGTAGCTATATATAACTAATATCATTTTTGTATACTGTCATCACTGCTTAGCAGCGGGTATCTTTGTCAACTTTGTTAAACTGTTTTTGTCAATTTGAGGCTCCAAAGGGAGCCACATCCCCATAACTCAGACCGACCGGCTTGTTCTTCACACGCCATGACTACAGACTACTTAACCCTCCCTGTGGCGACACGGTCATTATAGCCCAACAAATTTTGACACTCTGCTGGATCCCTGGTGGTGGAGTGACCTTCCCACTCTGCCCAGTACAGCGCAGTCATCCCTGATCTTTCAAAGCTCACCTCCCTTAAGAAATAAGCAACACTCCTGGGTCCTAGACCCCAATTACAACAAACCATTCAACCTGACCTTAAACCTGACAACTCTGACACATCATTACTTTTACTGTTAATGTTTTGAAAGTAAGTCTGCCATTGGGTGTTGAGTTGGTAGAGTGCACAGCATTTGCTATGAAGTGAAGCAAGATCCAGGCTGGACAAATAACTGATGAGCTTTAAGTAACTAAAGTAACTACGCAGTGTAATCCTCCATAAAGCCAGAGAGAGCTGCGGGTTCACAGCGAGTGCTTTGGAGTGATTTATGTAATAGCAAACTTATAATAATACCAGTATAGAGTGTTTTTTACATAATTGGCTGATGATTACAATTTCAGTGTATCTGACTTGCAGTTGATGTTTTTAGTTTCTCCAGCTGAGACACTCAGCTTGGTTTGCTGAGTAAAAAAATGTTACATTTTCTCCCCAAACTGCTAAAAATAATTTCACTGACAGCAAAGCAACAAAAGCTGAAATTAAATTATAGAATTGACAGAAAAAGAAAAGTCTTTTTCCATCTGGCATTCTGCTTTTTCTCCATTTACAGAAGATAAAGTAGTCCCTTGTGGATACCTTATATTGTAATAAGTATTCCTACAATCTGTTTCTTTGGCACTGTTTCACTGCGACTGACTGATTACTGTGCTGTCAGTATATAATACTCAAGTTAGTCTCAGGAGTTAAAGGACTTCCCTTCCTAGAGGAATTCCCATCTTAAAAAGACCCACTGTGAGGATGCCGATGAGACCAGTACAACTGTGAGTGTGTGTGTGTGTGTGTGTGGGGTCTGGAAATCATGTAGCAAAATAATTCCTTCATCCTTGCAGGGGGGTGGCTGTCCCCTGGCTTTGTGTTTGAGCAAAAACCCTGAACAGATGGCATGAGAGAAGTGCTAGTACTCACGATCAGCCATGCTTCAGAGAAGCCTATCTAATTTAGAAAACATAACTTATGTTTAAACACATACACAGTTTCTGCATAACTAAACATTCATTCTTAGGTCACAGGTACTTCTGCTATATATATATATATATATATATATATATATATATATATATATATACCAATATATGCAATGGTTACTTAAAGGTGGGATTTTGCTCTTTGATGTTGCCTCATGGAACAAGTCTACCAAACACAATCAGTCTGCTTTGAAGTGCTGATTAATACAATTAAAGTTGTTTTCCCTGAGCCTGACTGACAAAAAGACATCTGCTAATTAACACAACCAGCACAGATGCCTATCGCGTCCCAAACTAAACAAATCAACCTAAGAAAAAAGAGAAAAAGAAATGATTAAGGCCAACGAGAAAAGTCAGATTCGAAAAAGAGAAATGCTTGAAGCAAAAAACATAATGTTTGAGAGGGGGAGGTTGCGGATGTCCTTGGAGATCTTTGTCAGTTTTGTCAGTCACACATGAAAAACTAAATCAGTTTTGTTTGTAGAGTTCAATTAAATATCCAATGAAGCCAATTACTTTTTTCTCCAAGGTTAAAATCGTTCAATGCTTAAGTTTGGATTGTTAAAACGATTACAGAATAGTAGCTGAAGATATGGACCCATGTGGATTGGCAATGGCAGCATTTGCTACTTGCTAGTTCCAACTTGTAGCTGCTTTTATCTTCATTAATGTCTTAATTCTTCATGGCATAGAATGACATCCCAATTTAGGCATGCTGGTTTTTCAGGTTTGAAGGCACCGAATCAACACCAGTATGTTGTGTGTATTTGGTACCTCGTCCTGGCTGCCTTCACGAAGGTTATAGGTGAGGTTGTTGTGGATGTCGGAGGTAAACACGCTGCCATACTCGGGGTATAGTTCCAGCACCTCCTTCAGGCCACGCACACTGATGTACTGGAGATCGCAGTAGGTAAGCGCCTTCACATCAGCATTGGTTTTGATTACCTGGTCTGTTCCAGGCAGGTCGGAGCCAATCAAATCTCCTTTCCCTAAAATCCAAAAGATGATAAATTCCCTGTTACACTTTAAAGTACAAAAAATATCAAATAAATAGAAAAAACATGATGCAAAAAATGCAATCTGACAACAATACAGACCTAATATAGCCAGCACCATGCCATCCTTCAGCACCTCTAGAGAGCCAGAGCAGACGAAGTAGTTGGCATGCAGCGCATCACCCTGACGGATGAGATACTCTCCCGGGACACAGAATGAGGTTTTTATATGAAGAGAGAGTGAGCGCAGGCAGCCGCGGCTGGCCCCCTTAAAGACCGGCAGCTGGAGGATGTCCTTATTCAGATGCATGGCGATATCGGCCCGCAGCTCATCAGGGAAGTCATGCAGGAGCTGGGGATTTGTGACAGATGTAACGAGGTGTGACACTGATAAGTAATTAGTGAATGGACTGTGTTGCCACCAGTCACCCTCTTTTGAATTTCAATAGGATATCAATTGATGGAGTATAGGGAACCATGTGCTGTGCACAAACAATTACAGCTTCAAAGGGCTGGCAATGAATTTTAGAGCAGAGTTCATTGTTCAATTGCCATCGAAAACAGTGCTGTGAAGTTCCTTGAAGGCAGATAACAGCATGTACAAAGATATTACATGACAGCAACAAGAAAGGGACTCCTACCTCGTTGGCATCTATACCATTGTTGACAGACCATGTGGTCTGGAAGTACTCCAGCATGCGCTGTTTAAGCTGCTGGGACAGACGGTGGACACGAATAAAGTCCTTCAGGTCCTTCATACGTGTGTGGTAGAGAGAGCGGCGCGAGTACATACGCTGGATGATGGCGGTAACATTACCAAAGACCAGCGCATGCATCAGTGCTGTAATAAGGACAGAAACAAAGGTGTAAATATAAAGGTGGGATGTGTAAAGATGTAACATATTACAATTTCAAATCCTATTTTGAAGTGTGGGCCCAAAGATATTCTTAAATTCTTAAGTTTTACCTCCTGATTACAAAAAAGGTTAACAATATTAAATAAAAACGAAAGAAATAAAAGATTTAAGTCTATTGATCCTTTATAAAATGTTTGTTTTTTAACATATTGAAATACATTAAGTGGATAAAAGCACAGGGTTACCTACAGATTATACCTACATGAGTTTCTTGGTCATGGATACCCATGCAATGAAGCTCCCACTGCACAGTTTTGTGTTGATGTTAATGCCAGACGAAGAGGTTTGCAGAGCATTGGTGACTTTTACACATCTAATATTCCATGATCCCCATTCTTTCACACATTTGTAAAGGCAGACTGCATTACTACATGCTTGAGTTTATACACATGTGGCAATGAGACTGAAAAAACTGAATTCAAGGATAGAAACATGTGGTTTAATACTTTGTTTTTTTCTCATAAAGTGTATATTATATGGCTCATTGCCCAGTCATGATCTACTTTTGATCCACAAAGAAGCCACAAGTTACAATTCTGCTTTCATCACCGATCAGAAAAGCAGTAAAACAAACACTTATTATGTATCTTCTGATATGCTGCACCAATAATTGCCATTTCAGCTGTTTCTGGGTTATGAAGACGACGGCAAGCTGTGTCTTAAAGGCCAGCCAAGCCATTCAACTCGATTCCTGCTGAATTTGTTGTACTTGCATGCCAAACAGAAGCAGCGTTATGCCAGGATGCCAGAGGGAGAATGTACCCCGGTGTCAGACGTACCGCCGATGAGCATGATGCAGATGGAGAAGATCTTCTCAGCATCGGTGTTGGCACAGACGTTGCCAAAGCCCACACTGGTCAGGCTGCTGAGGGTAAAATAGAGGGCAGCGATGTAGGAGCTGTGCACTGTTGGGCCGCCCACTGTGCTGTTAACGTAGGGCGTCTCCAGACGTTTGCCCAGCTCATGGAGCCACCCTTGAAAGAGAAGGTTAGAGAGTAGCGTTGACAGAGCAACGTCCAGAAGTTTAACCTCTTGTTATTTTTATGTGGATGGTAGTGGCAAGATCGGAGTGCAATGTGAGAGAAATACAGAAATGTATGTTTGTGCCTGCATGTGGGTGTCTTTCTGTGTATTAGAAAGAGATGATCAACAGCGTCAGGAGCCAGGTATGTTGGCTATAATTAGACCTACTCCTCCAGGGATAAATAGTGCTAAGCCTTAATTAGCAGCTGTGACTTCACCTCCCTTCAGCCAAAATGTACATACAAAAGCATGCATCATTCATTGACACATCAGCGTGCTGCTTGCTACCAGCCACTTTTTTGTAAAAGCTTTTGATCTGGTTTCAGGCTGTTCTTATTAGAGCAGCAGAGTACTGTCTCACCACAGAGCAGAGCTAGACACCCAATAAGTAAGCAATTACTATTTATAGCATAGTAGGGACAAAACAAATGCCTACTCAGTTTTTGCAGGAAACAGCCGACTTACACACCTATTAAAACTGAATCAAATCAGAACAGGCTTCGCTTATGTTCTGAGAAAATGTTGAAATGTCTTAATGTTTCGCCCTTGCTAGATGAAACACCAAAAATTCAACAGATCGGACTTCAGCAAGGCCACAACTAGACTCACCTATGTCCCAATTATCATTGGTCTCTAGTTCTTTGCGCCCAATCATGTACCAGATGCAGGCCATCCAGTGAGCCAGCAGGGCAAACACAGACATCAGCAAGGTTAGCACCATGGCGCTGTACTGGGAGTAGCGGTCAAGCTTCTGGAGCAGACGAAGGAGGCGCAGGAGGCGTACTGTCTTAAGCAGGTGGACTAAGGAGGTCTGAGGCAAATATGGGAGGAGAGGTGACAGAGAAAAGGAGAGAAAGGAAAGAGAGTAGAAAGCTAAATATCAAAATATCAACACTCAAACACTTTGTATTGTTTGTGAAATGTAGTACATATGGTTTACTTGTCACATAGGCAGCCAAACTGCAACAACAGGGCAGCAAGTTATCAGTTTAATGGTAATGCTGACAGCCACAGATGGATGCGGGGACAAAAAAGAAGGCTGGACATATGATTGTCCAGTAGTACTCACCACTGTGATATTGAATGCGTACAGCAGGTCAAAGGGCAGGGCAGCCACCAGATCCACAAAGAACCAGGTGGTGGCGTAGTGGATGCAAATAGAGCGTGGCTCATACACCACCTGGCCTGACTGGCTCACATAGGTTGTGCGAAAGTTCATGATGATGTCTGAAAATATGTAATTATAAAAAAAATAAAATAAAACAAATAAGCAGGCCTGAAATATGACAGAAAACACTCAGTTCATAAAGAGCTTCAAGGATTGCCACTAGAAGCCTTTCAAGGGGTAAAAAGTCAAGCACCACAGCCTACGTGAACACTGCTGCTGACCATGTCGGTCCCCGTATGACCACAATGTACCCATCTTCTGATACAATAACACACCATGTCTCAAAACTGGAATCATCACAAACTGATTTCTTGAACATGTGCTCAAATGGCCTCCACAGTCCTAAGATCTCAATCCAACAGAGAACCTACCTGGTGGAACAAATCTGCAGTAACTGTGTGATCCTATCGTGTCAATGTTGAGCGAAATCTTTCAGGAATGTCTAAAGTTCCTTGTTTAATCTATGCCACAAAGAATTAAGGCAGGTCTAAACGAAACGGTGGGAAAATTATTAAACATCTGGGATGCTTCATAGTTACTTTACAATTTCAGGGTCTGTATGCAAGAAACATATAACCTTGACGTCACCACATGGCAAGCATGTAACATGCAAACTATTTGAATTAGCAACACCTCAGTTGAGATGAAAGCTCATCGTTGGATGCACATTTTATTTTTCATTGAATATTTAGCATTTATGGGAACACAATAAATAATTAAATAATTAAAAAAAAAAACACAAACAAATACATCAGCATTAAAAAGATGTTTCATTACACCGTGTTCCTGGAGCGAATTGAGCCCCTTTCATGCCCCTTTCAGCTTTAATATGGAATTCATTAATTATTCATTTAACTAGAAATGGGTAGACTCTAAGTAAATGAGCTTTCAGAAACAAGCAATCTCATGCCCGTTTGTGCCAAGTTGATGGCATCAGGAATCTGACATAAACTCCAAACCCATGCTCAGAGGAGCGTGTTGCAAGCCAGCCACCTTAATTTATCCCTTGGGTGCTTTATTGAACTAAGAAGAGTCCCTCAAAGAGACCAAGTACATCCTGAAGGGACTCCTAAACCCAGGTAACCTGAATAAGAGGGGACATTTCTAAGAAAAGGCTGCTTGGATTGTTTTGGTTTCCATGGTGCCATAGATGGCACAAATGGATAGATGTTGGAGTAAAACCTTACATCAGCATGTTGAAAAATGCTTCGAAAACACCGAAATGTGATCATGTTTTATCTTGAGCAGGGATACGGGGACATCTTTGGAATACTGATAAAGTCTAATTTTGACAAACCAGTGTTATGGACCAATATTTGTTGTGTCACATCAATTTTGCATTGGGTAAATGTTGAAAAACAGTGTTAAGAATACCTAAAAGCCTTTAAAACATGTTAGTTATGTTTAATAAAGAATATTTATTTGTTTTCCTGGAAGAAAAGGAGAGTAAATAATAACAAAACACCAAAAAGGACAAAAAAAACATCAATACTGTCATTAGATATTGACCAAATTGTTACACTGGAATCTCTCTAGAGTTTCATAATTGATATGTTTTTAATCTAATCATCTTTCCCAATTACGTCTTTAAAAACTTACCTATAATAAAAAGCATTTCCACTGCAATGTCACTGACAATAGTGGAGCGTGCAGCTGTGATGGCATCATCGTGTGGCGTGAAGCTGACATTGTAGGGCACGGTGACAGCCACGTAGAAGGTAGCCAGCAGAATGAGCCAGTCCCACAGCGCTTTCGAAACACTGTAGTGGAGCAGGATGAAGCGTGACTTCTGCACCGCTGCCACCTTGTACTCCGGTATTGCAGGTTTGTCCATCATTCTCTGTAAACAAACAGGTGAATAAAGTTTCAAACTTTCAAGCACAACCTCTAATATTCCTTCAAACATGTACGATAAAGGGAAACCACAGCCTCATGAATTTGAAGCTTTACTTGATAAATAACCAAAACACACAAAGTGCACTTGAGGAGCTGCATAAATGAATAACTGGATAACCAGATGGTCACGAGGTGGAGTATTGTGATGGACACCACGGTGCCAAGATTTAGCAGAAACAGACAATGTAAATGTCAACACCCTCTCTTGTGCGCTGACCGCTGATGATTCACCGTGGTAGGCAACTCAAGTGAAACAGATATGGTAATGCTGCTGGTTATCTCTTCTCCTGTACCCAGTGATAAGACCTCTACAATGTCTGGGCAGTAACAACACAGTGAGTGTCTATAATTTCACACGTGGCTCGGCTTCACACTTCCAAATGTCATTCATGCTTCAAATCTCAGGTATCCAAGTGTCGTGGTAGTTATGTTGTTATGAGAAAAACGCGGCATACCACTAGATTGACCGTGCATTGCAGTTATCTTTTCTCACATTTTGAAAATCCAGTGGTGAAAAGTATTGCAGATGAAATGGGAAGCCATTCAAAGCATAATGAGACTGCAACTCTCCAAATGGGGCCATGCACTTGCCACATAATAGCCTTAACCGTGTTTGGGAGACATGAGGAGAAGCTGTTACCTATGACAGCGGTGAGAGGGGAAAGAAAAGGCGAGATAAATGAGCAGTAATCCCATCTAAAAACAGTGTGAGCACTTTGGGAACAGGTGAACCCAAAAGAAGAAGCTGGTTAATTAAGGCTTAATGGGAGATTTCGTGTTTGGGCCCTGATGCTGCCTGGGCACCTCAGAGGAAAATGACAGATTCTATTTGAGTAATTGGAAGACAACAGGCAACGTTTACTTAAAAAAAAAAGGAGAAACATCAGAGAGATGACATACTCCAGTGTTTCCAAGGAAAAAAAGGATGATCCAAGTGTTCCCTCAGAAACCACGTATTAAAAGATTGTGCAAAAGATTTTATTATCACACTATCAGTGGGTTTTCTGGTCTCTGTCTAAATCCTTTTCTATCATCAACAGCTGTGTCCACTCTGATGACAGTTCAAGCAATGTCAGCGAAACCCTGACTGTTTCCTTTTTTCTTTTTTTTCATTTGCCTTACATCACAGAGGTCGCAAAGCCCACCAGACTTTTGGTTCTCGATGCAGGGAGTCGAGCCACATCGCAGTGATTAGGAAAGAAAAGCCTAGCATTTGCAGGCACGCATGGGAGTGCATGTCACACAGCTACAGCTGGTCTTCACACATCATTAACTCAAACTGTAGCCGTTGGGGCTACTGTTCCAACTACATCTCCCAGAGGTCTTTGGGCTTAGGAGATACACATGGCTTAATATGCAACCCCCTTCACCCTCAACCACAAACTACTACATAGCAAACTTAGTGTTGAAATGGCCACAAACATAATTTAAATGTCACAACAGGGCATTATACTGTCTAGATTATGCATTCTGATTGAGTCTGAACTTATTGTGCAAATCCTGGATAACTGCGCGTAATGGACTTTGCAATATTATGTTCAGCTTGGCAAAATCAGCAATCAAGGTGTCGTCTACTTAACTGTGTAACAACAAGAGACTGGAGATAAACATTCACGGTGAGTAAAGAAATAATAAGTAAAAAAAGAAAGAGAGAAAGTAAGATGTGAAAGCTCAGGTCAGTTTTTGTGTTTGCTTCACAACTTCATGAGGCTCCAGACGGCACTATTTTTCCAATTATGTGAAAAGTGGCAACATCTCTCCCCTGGGACGTGGAGCTGCCTGAAATCAAGTCTGATTTGCTTGTCAGTGTGCTTCAGTTTTATTACACACTACAAATATAACAGATTTGTAAACTTTCTGTTTCAAAATCACAATTCTTTAAGCAGCAAGTTGCCACCTCTGCTTCGGCTTTCTGGCTGTGGTCCCATTTAAAGATCTGGAGTGTGTCTACATGTGTTTGAGCAAAGCTACGGATCCTTGCCTGACAGGTCGATGAGCTACAAATAGAGATCTAGTCAAAATAGATATGGCTGGCTTGATGTGGAGGCAGAGCACACCATTGTTAGCTAACAGCTACTAAGATACAGACAGGGAAGGAGGAAAAAAAAGAAAATGTATTAATAGTCAGAGTAAAGCAGTGGAGGAAGGATATTGATTCTTTACTTAAGGAGAAACATCAATATCACAATAAGTAAGCCCTGCATTCAAAATATGAAAAGTATCAACATGCCTTAAGGATCAACAGTACCATACGCAGAAATACAGGACTGTGCAAAAGTCTTGACCCACTCCTCATTTCTTTAAACTTTGTTTGGTGAAATGTGCAAACACACATGGAATTATTATTAGTTATTCTTCTACACATACTCAACTCTCTTAGTCAAGCTTT
The DNA here is from genome assembly GCF_965226115.1 of Aulonocara stuartgranti. NCBI lineage: Eukaryota > Metazoa > Chordata > Actinopteri > Cichliformes > Cichlidae > Aulonocara > Aulonocara stuartgranti. The sequence continues at coordinate 13,318,849 of NC_138959.1, read as the reverse complement.
CTTGTAATTTCTTTAAGTAGTCTTCAGGATTAGTTCTCCAGGCTTCTTGAAGGACATTCAAAGCTCTTCTGTGGATGCTGGCGACCTTTTGTTCTGTTCTCTGTCAAGATGATCTCACACTGCTATTGAGGTCTGAACTCTGGGGAGGCCAGTCCATGACTGATTGTGTTCCACTGTGTGTGTTTTTCAATCCAGCTATGCTTTTACTGCATTGGCAGTGTGTTTGGGATGTGGGTTTTTTGCATTCATCATATCATCAGATCCCTAACACCACTGGCTGAAATGCAGACCCAAAACATGACAGAGTCTCCACTGTGTATTAAAGATGGTTCCTTTACTTTTCTGAAGTCCTTTGAACCCAGAATTTCACATTTGGATCCATTACTCTATAAGAGCTGTTGTTTACTTCTAGTGTAATTTAGCACACCTCAGTCTTTTCTCCTCATTTCTCTTCCTTAAGAATGGCTTTTTTGATTAAGCCTTAGTGAATAGTAGATGGATCAACTGAAGTCCTGGCACTTGTCCGGTTTCCTCATGTATTCTGAAAAACGCCAACTCTTTTGGCTAATAGCTAATCTTGATAGAGCAGAAAAACTGTTTTATGCCTGTGCTACATTTGGTCCTTTTCATAGATTTGACTAAACAAATTAAAATGAAAATTTTTAAATGTGTTTTCTAATAAAGTGCCTAAGAATTCAATTTAAAATTGTTTGTTTGCTAAGTTGTTTGTTAGCTGTACTCACAACACTGGTGTATCCCTTGGTTTCGGTGCCTTTTTGATGCTTGAATGAGCTAAAGGTAAATGTTAACATTACTCTGAAAATGGTCCAGTACAAGAGCTGGGCTGAAAATTAGTGAAAAAGGAGCCAATATCAAAAAAATATATCTTATTATTATTAGACTTCATTAGTATTATAAATCACATTTTTCTGTTATTTCAGCTGTTGTATCATTCTGGAATATTGCCCTTTAAACTGCTGCTAACCTCACAGAAAATGGAAGTGTTTGAGTTAAGTGTACATACTCAAAATGTAAGCATTACATAAAAAAAAGTTTTAAAAGCAAAGTTCAGTATGTAAGCTGCACTAGCAAAGAAGGGCGAGACAATTTAAGTAGAAGAAAATGGGAGTATATGCAGAAAGACAGCAGGATGAAGCCAAAACGAGATGAGGTTAGAGCATGGGTTAGAGTGACAGATGGAGAGGAAGAAGAAATGCAGAGAACGGTGGTTAAAGCTAAAAAAGAAGGGGGAGTAGGATGGGTGATGGTTTGGGGTAAGACGTGCATTTGATCCACTTATTCAATATAAATGAACCGATGTAGTTCACACGGCTATGTTATGTTGACTTTTTCAAGTCAAGCAAAACTGGTTTCAGTGTCTTCATTTTTTTTTAAACTTTTTTCTTTTATAGTGAATTCACTGCCCTTAAGTACTTTTGCTATGGTGCCTGAATTTTCACATAACATCTGCACAAATGTAGAGTTCGCTGTACTCATCAGTGGTTATGTTTTGGATTTTGTTTCCCACCTTTTCCATTTTTTCCTTTTAGCACATATTCAAATGTAGCTGAGGCCAAAAACACTGCCTCCAAAACATATATATAAAATATATATTTAAGATAGATAGATAGATAGATAGATAGATAGATAGATAGATAGATAGATAGATAGATAGATAGATAGATAGATAGAACATTTAGCTATTTAGGAAACAGGACTGTAAGAAAATACAGTACAGTGTATTAAATAATCTTCTGTATTGTTTTTTTCATATATTTTTCTCCCATTTTTAAATTTATTTTTCTAACATTTACCATCAGGCAAATGTACGTAAAAAAAATAAGTACGAAAGTACAAAAAGAAAAAAGAAACAAACAAAAAATTTGACAGCACTTGGATTTTAAAATTAAGCATTGCCAAACACTAAAATAACTGCATGAACAAAACAGAAAGCAGCATCTAGAATATTCCATCCAATCACTTCTTAATGTATTATTTGTTTATTTTGTCATTCAGAGAAGCACATTCACTTATTAAAATGATAGTTAATGTGCAGCAGTGTTATGTAAATGTACAGGCGGGTGCATTAACAGGTCTCTAAAATGAACCCCAGTGCCTACAAAATTGTAGTTATAAAGTCTGTTTGTGAAGCCAGTCAATTAATAAAACTTACATACAAATACAATATGTGCCAAACTGTGCAAAACCCAAATAAAATTAACCGAACATGCACTCAATGCTGAGATGAAAAAAGTCTGCTCATGCAAATAAACAAGCAGACACATTTCATCTGGTCTGTTGCATTTTATTATTACTGCTTTGAAAATAATCCCTTTACAAACTGCTTTTTTGCTTTGTTTTTGACACTGGTGATGTCTGAAAGATAAAAGTGACTGAAAGACTCGCGCAGACACCATCCAATGAGCTGTCAAAGAAACACAAAACAAATAAAATGTCGCTTTTATTCTAAACAGCAGATGTTTCTGCTTTGCATCAACACATGCTCGTTGCGTCCGCGTTTATAAGACTGCATCATCACATGTTGGCTCAGAAAGATATGATGCTGCTAGAAATTGCCTTTTTATGCAACTATCAGTCCCTGAGGTCACGAATAAATTAGGCAAGAGCACTGGCTTGTGTGGGCTTTTATTGTGCACTGAAGTCACATTTTAACTCAAAAGTTTAAAAAAAATAAACTAAAATTCAGCCTCCGTCTTTGGCTTTGCTGTGGATTTTAAACGTGTTGCATTCACTGGTCTGCTGATGTGCTACTTTTCATACACACCTGTCTTCCCTTCGCTGCAATAGGAGTTACATATCAGATCGTGAGCTATCGATTGTTTCTCTGCAACTATTTTGTCCCTAGCGAAGTTGCCCTTGGCTCGGTGTTCATAGGAAAAGAATAATCTAATCTCTTTGGGAATTTGCTCAACACTTTAAAACGATTATTCTGGTAGTAGAGGTGGAGTAGGGGAATAACGGAGGTTTGTAAAAAGTGTGTGCATGTGTGAGAAGGGGAGGACATGAGAGACAGAAATGTGTTGAATTTGTATTAATATCCCTGAGAAATGACTTAAAAATACATCCTCGAGAGCTGGCATAGAATCTGAATGTTGATTTTATGGTCATATGTTGCTCTCTTCCTTTGTTTGGATGTTTTTGTGAAATGTGTGTGCACTTTCAAATGTGTGTGTGATCGGTGCGCGTATGGTATCAGCACTGGCATCTGTAAGTAGGTGGAAAAGGAGTGCAGCAGGAGGCTTGGCAGATGGAGGGAGGTGTAGCACACCGATTCCAATGAAGGCACCCGCAGGTCAGGTTTGAAAGCAGCAGTCGAGATTTTGATTTTGGAAGTATTAACAAGATGCGGGTCAGCTGCATGCAGCAGAGTATTATCACTTCGTTTTTTCCTATTTTTCTTAAAGCCCGCAGTTTTGGTGCTGTTTCAACTGAGTGTAAACATGCTTGATTTCTCAATTAAATACCAATGTGACCCTTTCAAAGTGCTGGCATTGTCTTATCCACGCTCTGATTGGTCATAATTATTTAAAAGTCGACACTACTACCTGCAATGTGAAGTAAATGTCTTGTCTCTTGGGTTCTTAGTAACAGTTTATTTTATTTTCTAATATAAATGAGCTTTCAGTAGTCAGTTATTCTGACTTTTACTGTAACTTCTTATATTTGAGCAGTATATACCTGCAAAATTATGTGCGGTGAAATTAAAAAAGGGCAATCCTGTGTGAGATTCTCGTTTCTTTTAAAGGTTGGCCGTGTGTCACTGCTGTGGGAGCTTAAAATTCAGTGTCAGGTGAGCGACATAGTGTAAAAATGGCAGAAACACTTTAAAAATAATGATATTCAGCTGTAAAGTTTTACTGGGCCACTCAATTTCTGGACTAAAATTAACAAGTGTTTTGGTTTCAGGCACTTAACAGCTAAATGATCCTCTAAAAACACGCACCACTTTTTATTCAAAAAATGTATTTTGAATGTTTTCTGCCTGAACCAGACGCAGATGTCTCACAGGTTCACTCGAAAAAAACCAAAACCTTTATCCCTGAAAAGTTTTGAATTGCTTTTAGTCCCTTGTGATCAAACACATATTTGAAGGACAGGTTTGAGTGCAGACTCGGTCAGTAACCGAACCTCTGTGGGGAATGAGTGGGATTATCTCAAAATGGTGCTCTGTCAGAAAAACTGCTCCCGTTTGGATCTGAGGGCAAAACAGAAGCTTGTTCTCATGAATATCACAGCATGGCGCGAGGCATGACTTTTTATTCAAGCCTATAAAAGCCTTTTTTATGTAGAAATAATAACCACAGCTAAAGGTCTCTAAAGGCCCTTGAAACACACACATACACGGAAAAAAAAATAGACAAAATAGTGGTATTCCTATCTACAAAGGGCTGGCAAAAGATATGATATCCAAATGATCCAAAATTATCCTAAAACAGAAAACAGGGAATTTATTTAGTTACATTAACATATCAGCCAGGTTGCTCTTCTAATCCATTTACATTCTATTTAAATTTATAGATTACATTAATGGCCTAGTTGCAATTTAAGTGAATGCATGCTGGTGTATAGCAGCCTCCATAGACTTTAAATTAAAAATGGATGTAGGCACTGTGAAATCACCAAAAATTAAGCTAACGAAGCAAACTTAAGCATCCTTTAATCCTTATTTGTTTAGACTGAGAATTGGACAAGTAATATATTTGGGATGTACATGCTAAAAGAAAATCAGAGAACATTAATTATTTGTTGTATTTTTATCTTTAAGTTACATATAAAAATTTGAATTCAGCCTCTCACTGTTGTTGACATGGCCTGTTTTGTCATACAGAAAGACAGTGTTTGGCCCACATTTAGTTTACTGGGATCTGGCCAACCAAACTCTGACTGGGGGGATTTTTTTATCCAGCTGAATTAGGCTGTGCCACATTGATTGACAGGTGTTGTGAACAGGCAGCTGAAGCCCACAGCGATCTGCTGGGCCTTACTCTGGATCCTGTTGGAGCATACTGAAGCATTTTTAATGGATTACCTGATAATATTATGGCTTGTTGTCCAACAAATTTGTGCAATACGTAGCCTTCATTTGTGGCTATGTGCAGTGCACCTGTATAGTTTGTGAATGCAGCTTTCTAACCTAGCTTAGCTGGTCAGCTTGGTGAGCACTCACCCACATTAAGGTTTTTCAGTCAAGTGACATTTTGTACGTCACAATCATGGTGACAATGAAAGAATCAAGTGAATAAGGCCTTAGTCACACAGCTCTAGTGACCAGTCAGTGATCGCCATATTTCTAATGGCTAATGTTGGCAGATAATATTGCTAACTGTATTTTCCTGGAAGTGATGGACTAATCTACAAACTACTGGCAGCTACTGTAGATGGACTGTAAGTGTGAAAAGTATGACACAAACTGGAACCAGGAAAATTAAAAGTTGTGGCTTTTGCTAAGCTTATTAGCATCTTAGACATAATAGCTAGCTTGCTGTCTAACCACTAAACTGTTAAAGATTTTCCACCTGCAGACATTTTTTGACTATTTTTAACTAATTATTTATTTCCAGTATTGTATATATGTATGAAGCTTATTCTCTGTTGATTACTTAACCTTTATGTAATTGTTATGTAGCTATTTTTCATTTATTTAATGCTTTGGAGAACAGAGAAGGTATAGAGTGCCTTTCCTGATGCTGCTTTCAACTGACAGATTACTTCGAATAAAGAAACCAAAGTTAAAAAAACAAAACAAAAAAACAAAACATAAATTCACATAGAATTGTATAATTTTGTCCACTTGATATTATGAGAAATAAAAGGAAGGGGAAAAAAATCATGACACTGAAAGTGATTTGTGGCAACATGAAACCTTTGAAAGTGAATTATATCTGGTGACGTGAAGCAAAAATGAGTGGAAGTAACTGCTGGTGATATGAAGAGGATGGGGCGCACAACAAACTTTCAGGTGAGCGACTAAAAAGACTACAGGTGAGAATACAATTGACTGTGCATTGCTAGAACCTGCTAATAAATGAATTAGAGGGTCAGCTACCCAACTTTAGGTAGTTAAATAAATGTGAAAATAACTTTCCCAGGACTCTGTATGATACTTTAGTGTTACACAGAGCAGCCTTATTTGAAGCTGAGAGTAGAGGTTATTTATGAGAACAGACCTTTGCCATAATAACCTATAACCCAAAGGTTTGGGAGGTGTCGGCATGTTTTTAAAAAAATTATTAGAACGATGCATTCAGCTTAATCTATGACCAATAGCCCCTCACCAGCAGTGAGAGCCATCTTGCAATCAACCACAGTTGTTGCACTGACCTTGCTCTTTGTCCATTTAAATCCACCAAACAACAGCTTGCATACAAAAAAGTAGGATTAAAACAGCACCAAAAATAGCAAAGTCATAAGTTTAATTTTTAACAGAGCTAGGCCACACTCTTGGAATCTGGACCAAGACTTCCCTGATAATGTCCTCTTAAAATCTCATGTTTTAGATGTCAGAATTAATAATTTAAGCTCAGGTGTGAAGGTGCTGCATGTCTAAGCAACTTCTGCTTATCTTTTTAGATGACATGCAGGGAAAAATAGAAAAAAAAACCCATCACATCCAGTCAAATATGAGTGATAGAGGTATACTCACTCCACCCAGGTTGACCTCTCCTTTGCCTCCACTGGAGAATTGGCTGGTCAGCTGGTACAGCATGGTGTGTCCACGCTTCCTGGCCTCACTGAAGTGAGAAGTACTCTTCCCCCTGTGCATCTTGTCCTCTGAAACTGTCACACAGATTCAGTTAAGTCGCAAGGCTGTAAACTTTGTTGTGAGATGGCGATATATGAGAAAAAAAAAAACAGTGCCATCCAACTCAATATCTGAAGTTTTTCTCTGGTGTAGTTACACAACTAAGACACAAAAACACAAGCTCCACTATCCTAAGACTCTTATCCAAATTCATGTTGCCAAAACAAGGGCGTATTTCCCCTGGCATTGGTATTTGTGGCAGACTGTGTTCAGGTTCCACTTGAAGACACATTGCGGCTTGAATCAAACTCCCAATTAGAAACAACTGTCTGAGTTCAATGAACAACTGCCAGCCCAAACAAAACTGCTGTGTAGGATGTGACAGTGATGAACAAGAACACACAGAGAAAATGAAAGCTAGGGGCTCGAGCATGACCCGCTCGTAAATCATGCTCTTAGTAAGCAAATAAAAGCAGTTTCCCCCCCCCCCCCTAAAAACAAACCTTTCAACTTACATTCCTTCTTGCTGTTGAGGCGGCCCTTTTCGTAGGTGTCAGTGATGTCTTTGAATGAGAAGAGAAAGAGAACCATTTCGCCCTTCTCGTTTTTTATGGGCACAATGTCCAACAGACACCAGAAGGCCACACCTGCAACAGAAGCAGAAATGATCATTTAGTAATAGTTTTCCTTTCACCTCATTTGGAGAATGGAGACAAATGCTCATCCTGTGCCGTGTAGAGCTTTAAAGAAAAGCTGGTGTAGCATAAAAAGGGATTTGAATAATATGATGGCATATTAATTAAAGAAAAAACCTGTTTGTACCTCCAAATAAACTTTATGAAACAATGTGCCCACTGGAGAAAAGAGATGGAAGAGGTACAACATTTAGTTGGAGAGTTTGTTTGGCTGTTTGTCTTTAATTCCTCTTTCCTGCTTCCTTCTTTGTTCTGCTCCACCCTCTCTCCTTCCTTTACTCTCCAGCATCCTCGGGTCCCTGCTTCCCTTTTATTTATTTCATTTGGGGGGATAGTTGTCCTGTTTATTGAAGCTTTGCTTGTTTAGTTTTCGTTCTCTTTATTGATTTAATGTCGTACAGCCTATTGTGTAGCTGACCCAGACTCCTTCCACCTTTTGATGACTTTAATCCAGACCAGATATCAGTTTGAGTCCCATTGGTAAACTGAAAGATGTTGGCATACTCTTTATATGTTGTATTCCCTGAGATTAGTTGAGTTGTTTTTGCTGGTTGTCTTTACTTTGTGGCATTTGTGTGGTTAGACTCTCTGTGGACTTTCTCTTTGTACTTGTTTTCAGTCTCAGTGAGGCTCACAACTGATTGTTTTCTGTGTATTTGGGGCCTTATTTAGTCACTGTGTCCTTGGTATTTATTTATTTATTTTGGAAAGTGTGCATTCTTCCTGTCTTTCTTTAAAATCTCTTTATGGCTCATCACACTGGTTTTTTCTATATTTGTGATCCCTTTGTATCCTGTTGGTTGTTTTGTGGTGATTCTCTGGTTGATTTGAATTTAATTACGCCAAACCTTTGTGGTCTAGAGGTCCTGATTGGCAATCAAATTCACGTGGGGTCTTGTGCACCCCATTGCCTTAATGGCATCAGTTTCTCAAGCCAAGGTTGTGCAATTTCACATCATGTCACCATCGCTGAACTGTGGCTACTTGTCATATCCTTGGCATATGGCATAGCCTTTCTATAAATATGCCCCAAATTAGCTGTAGACAGTGATCTGCAGGATAGAACACAAAGTGAAAGAGAAAGTTAGAGGGTTGGATATAACAAGTAAGAGAGGGAAGGAACAGCACAGATCCAAGACCCCACCAGAAACCAGTATGCTCATTAGGAGACTCTGTAGAAATTGTGCTCTGCCACCAAACAGATGTTTCACATCTTCTTTAGTGTCTCTATAGTGTGCTTGTTCGTGTGTCAAACACAGACAGGGAGGAAAGAAGGGGGAAGAAAACATTGTAGATGGTGGTGTTTTAGTGCAAGCCTGTCAGTGTAAATACAACAGGCAGCAAGCCATTTGTGAGTGTTTGTGCTTGCAAATTGTACACACTAGAGGAGTTTACGTGTAGTGAATTCCTTCGGTGACAGACTTCTTTATATACTCTACCAGTCGTGAACATTTGCCAAGTGAGATTCTAGCTTTCAAACTGCATTTTCCTTTTTGACTTTCACAGTCTTTGTTCTAGCCTTCTGCTTTTTTGGTGTCTACTTTTTATTAACTGTGGTGAATTAAAAATCAGTTTTAGCAGCAGTTCCTGACTTTTACTTGCTTTACTCTAAAAAAATAAGAAATAAAAAGATTAAAAGCAGTCGTGTTTTTGTTAAAGTCCAGATTTGACAATCCAATTGTATAATAAGCAGTTCACACACCCTGAGGAAGCAGGTTTGAGCCTCTGTCGAATGAGTATAATCCTGCGTGCCAATCAATGAGGCTTAAACAGTGTTGTATGTTCTCTCCTAATGCATGACATCATATTCTGAGTCAGAAGGATTAGCCAGAAGTTAGAAGGAAGGAGGTAATTCAAGACACTACGTACAGTACCTTATCCTGCATTAGCTGTGGAAATAGGGTACACAACTCCTCTCAGAACCTCTTACTCTGCCTTAATCTTATTGTTTTGTATTAATTATAATGAAAATTGAGGAACACCAACTCTCTAAAAAGCACGTAGGGCACTGCTTAACCGCTCTTTTAAATTCTGCATTCATAATTCAACCAGAACATTGAGCTCTCATCTAAAAATAAATGCACTCTTCAAAATGTTGAAAAAAATGTTTTTTTCATTTTGATCAGGCTGCTGGTTGATCAAAACAAAATAATGTAGTTAATAATATTGGAGCAGCTGGGATCTACTTTATTTCTACAGCTTCTGCAGTATGCACCCACCGTTCTTCTTGTAAAAGTGGACCTCAGCCTGGTACTCTTCTCGGCTCTCCAGAGCCTTCTCCATCTGTTGGGCCACTTGCTCGCTGGTGTCGGCCCCGTACAGGAAGCGGCAGCTGCAGTTCTTCTGCATCACCTCAGTTCTTGTAAAGCCCGTCAATTCGCAGAAGCCATCTGAGCAGTACACAATGGGGTACCCACGGTGACCCTGGGCATTACCCAGCAGGAAATTACTGTCTGTGATGTGGAACATGAGAAGGTAAAGATGTGTTAGAAGTATAGAAGCAGAGGTAGATTTTTTTTACATGCGTTTGTGAAACAGAGAGGTTTTTGATATGAATGTCAGTAACAAGCAAGGCCGAGCTTCATGCATCATGTTTAGCCTGGTGTTTAATACATTATCTCTTCTTCACACAGGGAATCAAAGTCCAGTTAGTTCTTTGAATTTACGTCAAAGCTTTTCAAAGAAAACATGAATCAGAGTTTAGTGTGGATTCATTTTCAGCCGAAATTAATTTCCCCAAGCCTTCATCAGGTCATTTTGGATCTTTGATGGTGGTTATTAGGAATGTTGAATGATACTGAAAGAAATTGGCATCATGCACTGCAGACAGTATGACATAAAACAGTCGACTGGGGTTTATGAGCACCACAAAGGTTAGTGACCGATTTTCCCACTGGGCTTTAGGCTTACTGCTAATTTGAGGATATGAACCGAGAAGAGTCTTGACTCTTCAATTTAAAAATCGAGTGGATAATAGAGAGATGGAGGAAAATGGAAATGTGCCAGTGGAATATAAACATAAATATGAAGTATGACTGGAGAAAGAAAGCAAATGCTTTAAGAATGACCAGTATAAAGCCACACTCAATTTCACCTTTTCAATTTCATCTCATAAGGTGCCAGAGTGAGTGACTCAGTTTAATTTGACTGAACAGGTTCATTTACCTGTTTGTTCTATGTTTGACTGATGTGATGCCACATTTATGGAGCTGCAGATTAGAAAATACAGTGTACTTCAGTGAAAGCTGCAGAACATCTAAGCATGCAAATGTGACATTGACGTGGTGGAATATTTGCTTTAGTTTACATGTGGATCGTATGATGTGGTTATTGCCTCTGCACTTGTTTAATTCTGCAACAAAACAGCTTTGCTTTGGTTCCATTTCAGCACCACGGACAGCTCTTGTTTAGTTATTTCTGCAGGACATAAAGCCACAAAGCACGTTCGTCGGTCTGAGATCTTATCCCAGTAACTCAAGGCTGTAGTATTCAAAGGCTCTACATTTCTTCTGCATATCTACATGTGTTAATCTTGATGACAGGATAGAGTTTGATGTCACATGTTCCCTCGCTTGCTACAAGCATGTGACCTTGCTGCAGTGAGGTTCCTTTGTATGGCAAACATTTTGGTTATGTGTATACCAGAATGACTTGGGTTTTTTTTTAGTGTGTTGCATTACATCCCACATTTTCTAAATGCAATACATAGAAGCATACACATTGTTGCGATGATAAAAAAGTAACCATATTATATAATGTTTATTTAATCTGGATAATGCTGGGTATTTTCAGTCACTGAGCTGATATTACCACTTTGTTTTCCTGATTCATTTCCTCTTTAGGACACACAGTCAAACCCATATTTCAGTCTCTTTTCACAACTTTGCAACAAAGAAGAGAAAACAATCATCAGTCTCCAGTTTTTGTATCCTTACAAATGCTCAGCGAGTGTCAAACAACCACCAGCTTACACTAGATTTGTGACTCCTCACCTACAGGCTTCCAGGCAGAATGTGGTGAGTGAAACATAGTCTGGTAGAAAATGACTTCTGCAGACAAAATAAACAGCCTGAAGCTAGAAACATTAACAGATACTGTAGCTGAACCTGTCAGCACAAAAAGTATGGCTTTACTACTTTAGATTGCATTATGTTGTTCATAAGCAGTAGATACAGCGTGGATCTCATAGAATAGATGCTTCAGATGTTAGAAAACACACTACTTTGACTTTAAGGGTATGTAAAAATATTTGTGGTTTGAAATCTGCTTTACTGAAAAGGTCATTCATCTTTATACTGAATTTGCTGTAATAATCCAGGAAGTATTTATGCATATTTGCTCATTATTTCTTTGAACAAGTTACTATTGAGGCCTCAGCAAAGTAACTGACTTGTCTCTGCTGTCAAATTGAAAACATCAGACTGCAGAATTTGTGCCCAGAGAGTAAGAGGCAGCACACAGACAGACAGACAGACCGATAGACTGCTCTGTATGCTCACGATTCCACAGAGAGAAAGTCTAAGAAGGAGTATTAAACAGCTGCTGCTGCACTTTCCATAATCTAGCACTTTAATTGGCCGGGCTGAAGAGAAAGCAGTCGACAGGGGATGTCTTTTCTGAGCGGTGACAACCTTTCTTGGGTGTGCAGCGAGCAGCAACTAAACTGTCACTGTGGAATTATAGAAGGAGACAGGCATTAGTCTGATCCATCAGCAGGCAGAGGAAGTTTTATGCCAGTCTATGCTATGGCTTGATGGTGCTCAGCAAGGAGAAATTGTACTATTTCTGTTCCATATTCTGCTGCAGATCTTTGTGAACAAAGATTCACACCTGTTATTTTTTTATGATACTGTATATTCAGGTTTTTTTTCTGCAGGTAAAGTCACAACTCTGAATAGAAAGCATCCTAAAAAACTCAGTCGTCCCCCCCCCCACACACACACACACACCCGGTTTCACATCTTAAAAAAACCCTTCACCTGAGAAACAATGGCGGAACAAGATGTGATTGCCTATCCAGCTGGGAAAAAAAAGAAACATGGCCTGTTTTTCATGTTCTATAAATTCCTAACACTCTAACTCAGTGAGCCAGCAAGTGTCAGAGAGCAACCGCATTCATCTCTGGTTTATGTAATGTTTACCTAAGAATAGGTACATCTCTACTCAGCATCCCTAAATCGGTCCTCTAAATAGGTCAAGGGCAGGGGTAGTCATTAATCACTTTATAAGGAAACATTAGAACCAACGGGCCATGAAGGGAAAAACTTTTATGCTGTGTTTGGAGGTGTGCAAAGTTTCATGGATGGGCAAATGGAAAGGTTTTCTTAAAGTGCACTAAAACTTTTAAATGAGTTAGCATTTTATTTCAAGTTCCACTCTTTCAGTCATCATGTAGGTTTTTGTATTCATTCACTAATTGATGATTAAGTCAAGCAATTGTTGTTGCTGGTGGTGTGAGATAAGGGGTGTTGAACCTGTGGCTTTTGCCCATCTCTACTGACTCCCTGTGAACCTCAGTTAAGGTGGTATGCAGTGATATAGAACAAAAAAAAATACAGTATCTAGTTATGGATTTCAAAATTTTTAAAAATTAAAAACACAGAAGAAAATGGAGAATTTAACAGCGTGTGGACAGATTTGTTTGCTTTCACCACCAACGCTGCTGGCTTCCTGGTATGTTTGATCTGCTGCTGGACTTTTGTCAAAATCAAATTGAAACTTTCCTATTTTTTGTTTACTTTTACTGTATAAAGCTAATAGGCTGCTAATTATTTTATTTTATTATCAAAGTAGGCTCTGAGAGGTGCAGACCTTCAAAGCTGCTTTACTAAGTAGTTGTATACTATACATGCTATTGGATAGTTTTTCCTCCACTTCATTATTGTCCAGTTTTGTTTGTAATTTAAAAAAATAGCTATTTCACAAATGCAAAAAAACCAAACCAAACAAAATAAAAATATGACGTTCTTGTCATTTAAAATGTCAAATAATCATAAATAACCCACTGCAGAGTAGTCATGTGGTAAAAGGTTTTAAATATTTACAGCTGTCAAAGATGTTTTAAATGATTTTTAAATGAGGTGCTGTCACCTTCATTAAGAAAATATATGCTTTATTTATCCTAAATTTGGGAAATTATTTTGTTACTGCAGGTGAAAAAGACTAACTTGCTGAATAACATGTGCAAGTCTCATAAACTTTTATTTCCCACAGATATTATTTTATGCAAATTAATCCAAAATCCTACTGGCTTTTGGTCAACGATAACCATTTTATTTCCTGAATAAAGACCTTTCACCTTATTTATTTCAGTTCTACAGTCGCATGTTTATTTCTTCATTAATAAGTTAAGCTATACAGCAACCACATGAACCGCACTGTAAACAGTTTTGTCTGTGCATGCATTTGTGTGGCTGTGACAATGCCTCAATTCTTAGTCTGTAATCCTCTGAGGGATATTGCTTCCAGTAGCCGCTCAGCTGACTCGCTACAACTGTAATCTGACATGATGACACTACATGCTACTGCTAACATCAAGCAGCCGGCCTCGTGTCCATATAAGAGTTCTTCTGTGCATAAAAGACTGATGAAACCCAAGAGGCCTGGCCACTTCCTCAGAAGCTAATTACCACTCAGTAGCATGTAATTACTTATTGGGGCAGATGGGTGAGAGCACAAGAAGGAGTGGGCTTGCAGGGGGAAAGGGTCACTGGTTTGACAAAGAGGCACGTGGGAAAATCAGTCACTTTGATGTCAACGATTAATAAAGATGTTTGAATTAAACGCAAAGACAGAAAAAAAGTATCTGTGCAGTCGTGATCTAACTCCCGTTAAAGGTAAAAAGACTGCAGCTCCATAGCACCTTTATATCAAGAACAGTGCAAAGTGCTTTACAAAGCCTCACACCCACTCACACCTAAATTCACACACCGATGGAGGCGGAGCTGCAATGTAAGGTGCAGACCTGCACATTAGAAGCAGATTTATTTCGGTGTCTTGCTTGAAAACACCGACATGCATGGAGTAAGCCACCTGGGGACTCAACCACCAACCTGAACAATTACAGCAGAGCCTATTCCAAATGTACAGATCAAACTTTGCCACCTGTTACCACTGACTTTTAAAAAAACAAAACAAAAAGAGCAGCAAAGGATACAGCCACAAAAGAGTCTCAGCTATTATCTGGCTTCTATTTGGTGTTGGTTTCTGCAGCTGCCTATTAAGACCCGCTCATCAGCTGGGTAACAATGAGCTCCGTGAGCGTCAGCCTGACATTCTTTCCTGGCTCCTCTTTGGTTCTTTAGCTGCCTTTTATTAGAAAAGTGTTTAGGGGGAAAATAAACCCACTTCTTATCTTTGCCGGCAGCTGCCCCGTGGTTACGCTGCCCTGCAGGGTGAGCACTGCTGTCAGTGTAAAAATGCTGCTGGGGAGGTCGTGTACAAGAGCTCAGGGAGGTGGAGTTGGGTATAAAGGATGGGCATCTATACTGTAACACACACAGGCAGAGCACAGTGCCACCAGTATAATGGAAACTCTGGTTTTTAGGCAGTGTTGAGGATGAGCATCCAGACTGCTGACGTGCAAAACAAATCTACAGCCAGAACTGCAATTGTAACTTCACCCTGACCTTTGATCCTTTATAATTGCCCTTCAGAAATAATAATAATAAAAAAAGAAAGACTATTCAAACCAACAAAGAGATTTTTTTTTTTTTTGAAAGAGCGTGATGTGGTTTTGTTGCCTTGAGCACAGGCACTCAGATACACACAGGGAGACATCTCCTTTTGGGAAACATGGACGCTGACATTGCTGTGAGCCAAATACTGTGCTGTGTGTGTCAAAGGTTATCCGACCTAACCTGCCCTGACATTTTGCTTACCGCAGGGCTGTTCAGCTGGGTAATTGTCTCAGACCAGGAACCGTTAAATTATAAGCAACTTAAAATTGCTTTCGCTTTAATAACTGTTATTCTTAAGGTCAAGCACAGCCACATCAATATTTATGAGGATAAACACGCAAAAAAAACTCTTGGTGGAGAAATTACCCTGAAACACCCGGAAAATGCTCAACGTGAAGCTGCACGATAGATAATGACTGTAAGATTTGGGGCTTTTAAGATAATGTATTATTTGGTCCGTCAGAGCAAACAGATGCACAAAAGCACAACGTAGCCTTGTTTTGCATAGTGGAAATAATTACATGGACATGCAGGAATGTAATGATGAAATAACTGTCTCAGATGCTGCTCTTATTATATATGGCAGTCAAGGCAGGGGCTTAGTTGGAGTGGCACATTAAATAAAATTTTTGGACAATGTTTGACTGCGAGGCTGCTCACTCAGCAGGGGAGCTTCTTTTGGTTCCGCTGATCTAAATACATTCTTTACTCAGACTGATGGACTTAGCCATTTTTGCTGTAAGAAACTTTTACCTCGTCATCAGTTTATGTTTTAAACTGCATTGCATATTGCTTGTAAAAATATTAGATTTGAGAAGAAACTGGTGTTCAGTGTACAATGATGTGATACTATTAACTTATTTAACATAATAGAAATTGTAAAAGTAAAAGACTGCACAGGTTTCATATAGAAATCTACAAATAATTTTCCTTGTGTAAATAATGCATAAATAACACATAATACAATCAGTCACATCATTAAGCACAACTGTTCAACTGCTTGTTAGGGCAAATATCTAGCCAGCCAATTCATTAGCAGCAACTCAAAGCATTTTGTGCAGACATGTTCAAGACAACCTGCTGAAGGTTAAACTGAGCATCAGAATAGGGATTAAAGGGGACTTTGAATGTGACATGGTGCTGGTGAAAGACGGGCTGATTTGAATTGTTCAGAAATTCATCTCTACAGTTTTACAGATAATGGTGTGAAAAAGAGAAAGTATCCATTGTGCAGTAGTTCTCTAAAGGAAATGAGAAGAATGGCCAGAGTGGTTTGAGCTGATAGGAAGGCAACAGAAACTTAAATACCACTCGCTGTAACCAGGGTATGCAGAAGAGCATCTCTAAATGAACCTCGAAGCAGATGAGCTGTAGCAGCAGAAGACCACACCTGTAGCCACCTCTGTCAGCTAAAAACAGGAAACTAAGGCTGCACTTCACACAGGGTCACAAAAACGGGATCATAAGACTAGAAAAACACTGCCTGGTCTGATGAGTGCTGATTCTGCTGGAGCATTCAGATGGTAGGGTCAGACTTTGACGTAAACGACATGAAAATATGGATTCATCCTGCCTTGTATCAAAGTTTCAGGCTGGCAGTGGTGATGTAATGGTGTGGGGAATATTTTCTTGGCATAGTTTGGTCCCTTAATACTACCTGAGCATAATTTGAACTCCACAATCTACCTGATTATTGATGCTGACCATGTCTATTTCTTTATGACCACAGCGTACCCATTTTCTGACTTTCTTCTTCCAGAGGATAACGCACCATCTCACAACTCTCTAATTGGCTTCTTGAACATGACGATGAGTTCACTGTACTCAGAGGGTCTCCACAGTCATCAGATCACAGTCAAATGAGCACCTTTGGGATGCCGTAGAACGTCAGATTCTCATCATGGATGCGCAGCTGCCACATCAATATGGACCAAAATATTCAAACAAGGTTTCCAGCAGCAGGGAGTCCAACCTGGAACTAGCAACGTGTACCTATTGAAGTGGCTGATGAGCTAATATAAACTGTAATTGGTGAGTCAAGCCAAGGGTTATGTTTTCATGAAGAGTTTTTTTTTGTGATCTAATTGAACTTCTTTGACTTTATTTTCAATATTGAACAGTTAGTAAATGATGTAGCAGGTTTAATTGATGGTCTGTTGTCTTTGTGTAACTGCACATTTAGTGATGATGTGTTGGCTGATTTAAACTGAGACCTGCTACTTTTTACATGTTTCCTGCACATGAAGATTCATTTTCAAATTTAACTGAATCTTGAGTTTGACTTGACTTAATTTTTTTAATTAATACAATTAATTTGCAGTAATTTAACATTAAAATAAGTCTTGTAAAAATAATTAAGAATCTTCTCCAGGCATATTTTAGGACTCCTAATACTGATTTTCCAGCAAAGCGAACTGGAGTATCACAAATCAGACAATTTTTTTCTTCCATCCTGAAAATATGAATGCAGGTTCCCTGTGTCTAAATTCTATCCAGTGAAGCTCAAACATCCAAGTGAAACCCACAAAAACAAACACTCTAATGAATGCTGCATGCACCAGACCGACGGCAGTTGGGGGCGACACAGAAGAGAGACTGCAGGTGCACGACCCACAATGCCACTTGTTTTAAGATGCTCTTTCCTGGAACAAGAGACCAGCTGCTTACAAGTCCTTAATTAGAAAGCAAGTTCAAGTGTTTTCTCTTTAGTCGACCATCTTTTTCTCCGAGTCCAAAGTGTTCGAGCATCATCCATGTCAAGTGGCAGGACCCTGTCACCCGGGCAACAGGAAGGAAGCTATTTTGAGCAGTGGGCACTCTGCCACTCCTGTAGGAGCCACAGCCTTATGGCAGGGATGACAATGAGTTGGGGAAAATTTTTTTTAGATGCACGTCTCGCTAATGGCTACATGTTTTTATTGATTTATCTTTTATTCTGAATGAACGTTACACACTCAAAACCGGCACTACAGTATATATAAACAAATGACAAATTAAAGGAAAACCTGAACACTTAACTAACAGCAAGGGCATCTGGTGGGTTAGTTAACCCATGGGAGGTATCCTCTTGAGTGGTTTGGGTTCACTTAGAGGAAGGGTGATCATAAATAAGGCCTGGGGATTAGATTCAGCCCAACACAGACTTCATTCTGGTTCACTGAACGGCTTTGGAAAATGTGAAGTGCATAAAGTTTGGGCTTTTAACCATATTTTCATACGTTTCACAGCTCTGGCTACTGATAAAGTCCTTTCCTATGGCTATTCATACTATTTTAAAGTAAATTAGAGACGTGCTGTGGAAATTGCACTTCTTTTTCTTATTTTTATACATCTCAGGGATTAAAGTTGTAGCTAAACTTCTTCACGCTCACAGAAAGGGAAGTTTCACTGATCCAGCCCACTTAAGATCAAAATGAGCTGTATGTGGCTGCTGACTTAGAAAGAAGTGTCAAATCAATACAAAGTTGTTGTACTCTCAGCAAGTAAGGAAATATCTATTAAATGAGAAAAATCTATAGGGCGACTGTAAGACTTGTAGAATTAAAGCTAATGAACAATGAGGTTGATCTGAGGGCACTCAGTGGTCCACCATCCTACTAAGACAATATTTTTCCTTTAATTTGTCACCTGTTTACTGTCATTTGTATTTTATTCTGAAGTTTTAGAAGTGGGCTCAGCTCCAGATCTAATGGCTGTACGACCAAAATACAACAAGTAAATGTGGAAGAGTCCTATGACACCCTGAAACACCCTAAAGAGCACTGAATGTTTCTCAACATTACTGTCAACATTGAAATGTTTAGCTCAAGGGCACACAGGGACCTGTCTGACCTCCTGGCCCTCCAGCTGAACTGTGCAGTAGTCACATCATCTCTAGACTGAGTGCGAATCCTCTCGGCTCACAAAACTCCACTTTTGTATTTTCAGCTCCTTTAGTGCCCAGATACAAGAACAATTCGCGACGAGGTGAGTGCAAGTGTGCTTTAAGAAATTGAGAGATATCTCATTAGAATACCCGGCTCGCAAATTGAAGCTATAATTGCATACCCTGCACATCACTTACACGGTAATGTCTCCCATTTCACTGTGTTTATATTTCCCCAAGTGGAACGGAGACCGAGCTCTAAGAATCACAGCGAGCCATCCGTTCAATCTGGCTGCTGAAACCAGGCGAGGGAGGACAGGCTGAATCGACAAACAAACAAAACACAGACGTCCCCGTGGCATTTATTTACAACGAGCCGCAACCTCCCCTGAGAGGGGCACAAGGTGCAAAACAAGAGGCACGAGCTAAGCAAAAATGGCAGTGCTGCCTAATGGCTGCTCGGCTACTGTGAGGCTAAATGTGTGAAACAAATGTGAGATGTTGAGTGCAAGAAAACTTTTTCTTTTCTTTTTTTTTATTCAAGTGGAACCAGCAGCAGATGCTATTTTAGTCAGGACATTTGTACTGATTGTGATGACCTGAGAAGAGCTGAATCCAAGTTCTGCCCAAGTTTAAAGCAGAGGATGAAGAGAAACAAATTTTAATTCAGGCAGTGGGCTCTCTCACAGTGAAAACACAGCACAGGAGTCTGTATTTGATTTGATGCCAGCCACAAAACTTCCATTACTTTAGTTTATTAGCTGTATTTTAAAAACTGACAAGAAAAGAGGAGACAAATGACCACACAATAGATTTAAATGAGGCAAAGTCCAAGTCAGCAACCTAAACTACCAGGTTTTTTTTTTTTCACTGAGTGAGGATTTATCAGAGAAGCTCAGCCTCACAGGACACTTACGTGTGCCATCGAAGCGTGTGGCGATGGTGTCTAGAAAGGTGTTCTGTGGGGCCAGGAGGCCCTTCATCACCGGCATCTTGACCCCGATTTAGGAAGGTCACCTGCTAGCTTGAGGTCACACCATCCCAAAGGCACAGCAGGTAGCTTCCAGGGAGTCTCAGCAGGTGCGTGAGACTTTGAGGGTGACTCTCTGGCACCAGCCGCAGGGATGCACATTTACAGTAAATGCTGCCACCCTTCCCCGAGCGATGCCTTCTCAGTAAATCAACAGCGTGGCTTTGGGAGGACTAAAATAGCTCACTCCAACAATGCAGAGGTTTGGGTGCAGTCTCGAAAAGGAGAAATTAAGAGTCACGGTCACGAGCAGCTGAAGAAGGGATCAAGTGCAACTGACTCTGAGATCCAAAGAGCTTCAAAACAGTGAGCCCAGCTGTTGCTTGTCTGCACCTTTCAGTCGGAGCGCCGATCCCGGCAGCAGTGTGGAGGAAGTTATCCTCCAAGTGCGCTGCGCTTTCCATTTAAAAGAGGACCGCAAATCTGTGCGACGAAAAATAACAGCATGTGTCTACACCTCTTTTCAGTGATGCTCAGTGATGTGTCAGGATGCTGTGGGGGAGTAGTTGCATCTTCTTGAGCGTTCTCCCCTCCTCGCTACTCTCCCTCTCCCTCACTCCTGCTCCCATCCGCGCCGGTGATATATCAGCCAATGAGATACAGGCATCCTCTGTAGGGACCTGTTTTCATCTGTGGTGGGGGTATAGAGAGAGAGAGGGGGAGAAAGAGAGTAAGGGAAGAAAGGGAGAGGTAGAGGAAAGAGGGAGGGGTGAGGCTTTGGGAGCATCTGACAGCACCATCACACCCAGCAGTGGTACTATCAGCACATGGCTTTTGTGGGCATGTCTGCAAAGCAAGGAAAGATGGATTACCTGCACATCGGTTAACGAAGCCTTTTGTATTCTGTTGGACTGTGTGCTGTATTGTCAAAGGAGCCTGGCTAAAGGGAGACTGTCAAAGTCCTCTAATTTATTTATTTTATCCAAGTTGCAGAGTAAAGGAGGCACAGCTTCAAAACACCGTTCTTAGAGGGTTTTTTTTTTTTGTTAATTTCCATCTTGACTATTAAAAATGAGGCTGGTTGCCTTTGCCCTGTCACCCCCTGTGGAGTATCCATGAGCGAGTTAAGACTCTGGGATAAAAGCCGCTAAGAGCGGATTAAAAGGATAAGCCTGGAGATGTTTTTCGTGACAACGCGATGCCAAAACCCCCAAACCTAACTCACTTTGACCCAAGAAAGCAATACGGCTTAGCCAACGAGGGGAAATACCTCTAGACAGTGAACGTTCTCATCGGGAAGATAAATCATCTCCCCTCCGTGTTCGAAGAATCCTGTCAAAATCAATCTCATTAAAATTGTAGTAATCGGGGAAAGACGATCCATTGCTATTAATTAATGTGATCAATATTAAATGTTGAACGTGAAACCTAATATTAGGGGTTATTTGGGGGGTCATGCAGCTAATATTATAAGCCTGTATTATTGTATTTTGATCGGTATGTTATTAATTTAGAAGGAGGTTTTCAGCATTTTTACTTAACTAGCACATTCATCAGTACATTTTAAATCACTGGTATATGTATGAGGTGCTGAATGAAAACCTACAGTTGCTTTGTTTTGTCAAGAAGTAAGAGAAAGACCTAGAATAAATCCTACAATCCTCCATATTCCAATTAGAAGTCAATAGGCCTCAAGAATGTTTTATTATGGCTGTTTTGTGACTCAAAAGACGTACAACACACACGATAATACCCACTAATATAGCAAAATAAGATAAAAAGAATGAGATCTTCCCTACATATTTTCTGTTCCATCCATCAAATGTGTCTCTATGCAGATTGGGAGTCAAGTAAACAAAAATGATGAGGAAAGAAATATAATAGAAATTTCTTGTGGGGGTTGGTAATCTTGGAAAGATTTAGCAGATTCAGCAGCAGTGTGGGTGTTTCCTCTCACCAGAAATTGCATTTTTAATCTTCTCAGTGAAAAAAAAAAAGTACATTTGTTTTTATCTTGACTAACATTTCTGAAAGCAGCTGCAGACTTCTGAGAATAGCCACCTCAGAGAAGAGATGAAAGCTGTTACGTCCACCGAAGGTGGGTATTTTAGGGGATAATTAAACAAAACCACAAACACATTAAATGTTAATTGCTGGGAGCAGAGGTGAGCTGGATTTGGAGGAGAAACAAAAAAGGTGGAGAAAAAAAAAGACAGTGAAAGTAAAAGAGAAGCTTGGAGGCTTTTAAGAGAGGATTGTTTCCTCTCTCGGATCCTATTCAAGCCTTGGCAGCCATTCACTGTTTTCTATTTTTAATGACATCTCATTGTCCCTTCTTCTTGTAGTTCATCCGTCGCTGCTTGTCACTAATAAAGAGGCTAATACATTAAACATGCTCACGATCATCTCCTCGGTCTAATGTGACAGAGTGACGCACACAGGGTCAGGTGAAATATTATCCCCAACTACATTTCCCATAGTTCTCAGTTTTAAGGGAACTGCTGGCGTGCTTGTAAAATTCACTTTGGCCCCTTAATTATGCACATAATAACATCTGAAAATCAATTCCTTGAATATTCTGCTGATTGAACTGACTGTAATTTACTAAACTTGAATGAAAATCCACAACCCTAATCCTGATTTAAATTGTATGCCAGATAAACTCAGCAGCCAGGCCGATTCACACATCCCGCAGCATCCCTTCTCTCACTTCAACACACAATGGGATGCAGGGGTTCCCCCCTGCATCCCATTGAGAAGTCAAGCCTGCCTTTCTCAAATCTGTCTGTTTACAATGAATTAACTTGTGAGAGAACAGATGTGTGATCGCGGGCTCTGAGCGTTTGTGTGTCTGTAAATCCTCTGGGCGTATGAGGACGGCAGGCAGAGGAAGACACAAGCCATCTAACTAAACAACCAAGAAGAGATAGAAGGCAATCTGGAATGAATAAACAGCAAAGGGAAGAATGAAAGTACCTGCCAAGAAATACATTTTAATGTGAAACCACCCCAATAATGCTGTTCATATACACAACTGTGAAATACAAACAAACTAACCTTTTTTTTTTTTTAGGTGGATACTTAAGAAAAAGGCCTGAAATCAAACTAGTGCCATATTGTTTTAAGTTCTTCCATGCAGTGCTGTTTGCCAGCTTTCTTAAGCCAAAATGTAACACTTGTATATACAGTTGAGGCATTATGAAGCCAAAATAAAGCGAGAACGATGTCAAATCTCTGCTGAAATGGGGCGTTTCTAAAAATATTAGCCCACTTTGTGAACGAATCGACCTGCAGGAGAGAAGCAGTCGGCTCAGACCGGGGCTTATTCAGACTCAGACTTTCTTTGAGGCTAAAGATGGCAACAGGAAAATCTCACAGAATCAAATAAGGATGTGAGGATTAGTCTAGTCAACATACATATAAATATGCGCTTTCTCCGTCTTCTTTGTCTGCTCCCCTTTTTTCCAAAACCTTGATTATTTATAAGAAGATGATATTAATTCAGACGAGAGCCCTCACAGTCAGAGCTATCAACAAGAATTCACTGCTTCAGTCAAGGCTGACAAGCAGTTAAATGCTGGACCTGTGGGAGATAGCATTATGCTGCATGTCTTAAATATTAGACTAGCTCCCTCTGGTGGTAACAACAAAGTCCTGACACTCCTATTGCACTATTGTTTATGATGTAACTGAAGAAATAAGCTGTACAGGTGGTGAACAATGCGAGCAGGCAGATACTGAAGGCTATCTTGATTTCATAAGCATCATCAGTTACAGTCTAAAGGCCAAGGATGCTTACCAGTAATCAGCTCTTCTGGTCTGATGGATCCACTTGACTCTAAGATGAAACTAGAAGCTGGCCAAATCTGCACAATCTGAAAGAGAACCAGCTAAAAAACACGACTTCCACCAACAACCATATGATGTCAGATAATTAACTAAGCTAAAAATAGCATAATTACCTTCACCAGGACATGCTGTGACTGCTGTCTAACAATACTAAAGGGACCAAAAACACAAAATTCAGCCACATAACAGTAGCGTACTAGATTTAAATCTTGCCAAATGCTGCTTTAGTCATCACAGGTAATTTCACAAAATGGGATCATTAGATGGTGCAACATTTAGTAACAGATGGTATAAAATGAAAGCTTAAGCAACTCCATTAAAAAATGCAAGATATTAACAGCATGTTCTTTTGCTTTTCCTTTAACTGCCCAGAAAAAAAAAAACATTGGAGAAAAGTAAAGTGAAATTTATTGAGGAATGGCAACTGAAGCTTACATTTAAATACAGCTCAAAGATTTTCTCGTGCTGGTGTCACCAGAAAATTTCCACTGGAAATACTCGGGAAACTTCTAAATTGGGGGTTTTGTACAGATGAGACTTCGGGGATATTTTGTCAAAAGTCAAAAGTGCATTTTTATTGTTTAAAAATCAGAGTTAATGCATTGTGGTTAACATCTCCCACAGGCACACTTCATTAAGTCAGTCATAAATAAAAAACATCCAATATCATCAGTCTGTAAGTGATCTCAGGAAATCGTTTTGCCCAGAAGGAATTCAGCATATTCTTTCCTGCGCAGCACTCGCTGCATTTTGAACGTATTGGGTGAGGTGCTCGAGTACGCCATCATCTGCTTACGAAGTTTGTTAAACGCTCCCTCTGCCACCAGCTGCACTCTCATTGGCCCGATGCTGCCTTTGATACGGAAGGATTTGTAGACGGCCGAATCCTGCTGGAGAGAAATGTCCAGCTGGGAAGCAAGAGAGGAAACACCAAACAAAAAGACAAGGTAGAGTGATTTAATGACAGACTGTAAACATGCTGCCTGTTGGTGAACCTTCATTAGGATTTCTCTTACCTTATGTCGTTGTTCCTCTGTAAGCCTCCTCACACCTTTCAGCTCTAAGAACACCTGGTAGTGAGGGTCCGAGCCACCAATTGTATCTCCTGCAATGCCACAATAAATAAAATAAAATATGCTGCAAAGGGTTCAATAGTTTTCGCATCATATTCAACTTTCTTCTATGATTTAAGGGTATAAACAAGAACAAATATTACCCAGGATGCCGCTCTCAGCACAGCAGTAGTCAACCAGCTGAGCTCCTGGCCACTGAGCGACGGCCTTCTTCAAAGCACTGAGGAACAACGCTTCTGACACTTTCTCTCCTCGAACATTCAGCATCTGACCTCGTCTAATGGAGCATGGAAGCAAGGAGAAAGTATCGTGTCATGCTTTATATACACACACACACACACACACACAGCATAAGAAAAACTGTACTGCTGTCCAGTGCTGTACCTGTACTGAAACTCCACGATGGGACACTGGTTGTGAAATCCAACAACTTTTACAATGTCTCCGATGCGATATCTGTAACAAGGGAAATATACAGGTAAATATGAGAGTTTGTTATAGTTGTAATATCACATTTTAATTGCAGTGATGGTCATAAAGAGCCATCGGACAAATCTGATTTTACACTCATTAGCAACTTTGTTAAGTACACCTGTTCAACTGCTCATTAACACAAATATCTAATGAGCCACTCAGAAACTTGGTGCACACAGAGATGTAGCCATGGTCAAGATAACCCACTGAAGTTCATACCAGGTGTTAAAATGGGTCAGAAAGTTGATCTAAGTGACTAAATGTGGCATGGTTGTTGGTGTCTGCTGGGATTTCACCACACAATCATGTCTAGGGTTTCCAGAGAATGGCACGGAAAAGAGAAAATATCCAGTGAGCGGCAGATCTCTGGTAGAAATGCTTTGCTGATGTCAGAGCTCAAAGGAGGGTGGCCAGACTGAGTTGAGCCTATAGGAAGGCAACAGAAACTCAGATAATGACTTGTTGCAACCAAATTATCAAGAAGAGCATTTCTATAATCACAGTGCATTGAACTATGAAGCAGATGGGTACAGCAGCAGAAGACCACATCAGCTGCCACTCATACTCTGCAATATTCTTGATATTTATTTAGAATCACCTCTGTTAATTCTTGATATTTATAATTGAGTGATTTGTATATATTAGTGCTGTTTCTTAAATTTGTAAAATCTGTAACATACTGTATTGTTTAGTCTGTTACTGTTACCGACTTGGAGCAACTGTAATCCACATTTATTCCCACAAGTAATCTGATTCTGAAGAACAGGAAACTGAGGCTATTATTCACATAGGGTCACCAAATTTGGACAAGATTGGAAAAAGTTGCCTAGAGTTTCATTTTTTGCTCCACCATTTGGAGAGAGGATCAGAATTTGGCATAAACAACATGAAAGCCTTGTTGTAACAATCGTTCAGGCAGATGGTGGTGGTAGCATAATGGTGTCAGGGATATTTTCTTTGTTTCCTTGGTACCAAGATCCTTTTAAACTCCACAGCCTCCAACTGAATAGTGATGCTGACCATGTCCATCCCTTTATGACCACAGTGTACCCATCTTCTGATGGTTGCTTCCGGTAGGATACCACACCATGTCACAAAGCTCAATCAAGTCTCAAAATGGTTTCTTGACCAATGAGTTCATTGTACTCAGATGACCTCCACAGTCACAGAAGTCTCAGTCCAATAGAGCATTTGTGGAACGGGAGATTCCCATCATGTCAACACTGACCAAATTCTCTCTGGAATGTTTCCAGTACCGTGTTGAATCTTTGCTGTGAAGAATTAAGAAAAAAGGATGTCCAACCTAAAAGTAGTGAAGTGTACCTAATAAAGTATTACATATCAAACATGAACTCTTCCATTTGATTCTTAAACAGATTTAGAACATGTTAAAATGCAGTGTGACCCATCACAATCATGAGGACGTAAACATACAGCTGCAGTTATTTATATTTGTTTGTAGATGAAATCGAACCTGTAAAGTCCTGAAGCATTTGTGACAAGCAGCTCATAGTTTTCTCCCTCCTTCACCTCCTCCATCAGCAGAGTGTGAGGGGCCTCCTCATCCAGGCTGCTCTCTGGGAGGAACTCGCAGAACATTGAGCGAGGGCACAGCAAGTAACGTCTTTCTGACTCCTGAGGCCACAGGTTCACCCCAATTAAACCTGCAGGGGCACAGATAATGAGAGCAAATGCTGACCTCATCCACATATAGAAACCCTACAAATGCCCAACTGCAACGGTTTTTAATTAAACAGCTTAAAAATGTAAATGAAGGCTCTTACCTTCAGTAGCAGCATAGAAGGGCGAGTAGAAAGGCACTCCTTTGCAGTAACTCTCCCTCAACATTTCACCGTAGATCTGATTGGAGCCTGAGTCCACTGCCAGGACCAGGTTCAGATGAGGCCACAGGCGCTTGGCAATCCCCCTGAAGCCGTCCTGGAAGTGGGCCCGGAGCTGGGCAGCTCTCTGTGGGTCTGGCTTCATTAGCGCTTCAAGCTTGGCCCTCACTTTGGGCTCCAGAGACAGAGCAGTGCTGATTTTCCCCCGTTCAATGTCCTCCACAAGTTCCTGCCAACGCTCCTATGAGATCGAGAGCATATTAGGGAGAAATGACTTGCCCAAGCCTTTATTCATAAAGCAATTAACACAAATGTTTTAATCAGTCAGTGGGAGCTAAACACCTGACTCAAGATTTCATCTTGTTTTACTAAATGATGTCCCAGTGAGAACGAAATGAGGCACATGTGAAGGACAACAACAGCCTGCTACTGCTCAATGAAACGTTGTCTCTTAAAATAGACAAGAAATAACATTGCTAATGCTTTTCTTTGAAGGATGGAATGGATGAATTACTTTACATACTTTACGGTTTCCCATTAAGTCCTGTTTTTATGCCTCTACTCACATAAAAAAGAAAGAAAAACACAAAAACAACAAAAGTAACTCATTCCTGACAAACAACTGGGTACCTGTAGGGCACTGAAGGCATAGAAAACTGTGGAGGCGAAGTTGGACTCCAGAGTTCCCACATTAGGATCTTTCAGCGCAAAAAGAAGATGCAAATAGAGTGTGTCCTTCTCACCGGGAACCTGAAGAAACATAAGATTTTATTACCGAATCGGTCACACAAAGGCTGACCACTTGTTAGGCTTGCTGATTGTACCTTGAAGGCAGGTGCTGGAGTCGTGTACAGGTTTAGGATGTGGCGTGAGGAGGCTGGTGTCGAGGAGTTTGGTCCGATGGGAATTCCAGCCTCAGACTGCCGAAAAGTAGGAGTGTAAAAGAACTTGGTGGTGCGTTGAAGGCTCTTGGTCTCAGGGAATGCCTGCTGCATGGCATCTAAGCACACAGTCACTCCCTGATGGAAACACACAGCGAGTATTATTAGTAAAATTTCCTTGCGCAGCGCATGGGCTACACCGTCATCATCATCATCAAGCAGTGACTTCACCTGCAGGAAGAACTCAGTGTTGGTGTCCTTAGTGCTGAGCAGCATGGCACTGGATCCTGATGTCCCGGAGGTCATGGCCAGAATTAATGGCTTCTCTGCAATGATGAGCTTCTCTTCTCCAGCTGCGATGCGGTTGATTAGGTCTTGATAGTGCGTGTATGTAGTAATAGGATGGTATGCCTGAAATTCTTTAATATCTAGAAAATAAACAGATTTCATGATTTAAATCAAAACTGTATTGACACCTCTAATTTATCTTTCATCATTTGAGCTTATTTTAAGCACAAGTATCAAACAGTCCCCAATTTCAGCATCGCAATTCTCAGGACCTGCTGCATTGTCCGTGCCCATCAGGAACACTGGGACATTTCCCAGTATACTCAGGGTCATTTAATACCCTGGCCTGCTGTGAATAGTTTAAACAGCAACATTACAACAAGCAGAAATGAGTTGGTGGTACGCTCAGAAACCACATTCTCATCCACAGACTATATGATACTGCTGCTATATGTGCACAGGGCATAGGCAGGTGAACCATGGACACAAGTAAATGCACACTCCAGCAAGACACACAGCACGCAGCAGCTTCTATATCAAAACTATTTAAGTGAAGCAATGAAATTGTGGAGGGGAAGAGAAAGAGAAAGTCACAAGGAAGCATCTTAACTCTGTGGTAGTCAGGATAATTTTCATCTCAGATGATCATAGAAATAGTGTAGTACTTTTTACATCTATACTAAAGGTGTTGTAGTACAGGAATGAAAGGAGTGATACTAAAAAAAATATGAATGTAACGTTAATAATACACATATAAACATAAATGATGGTAGTTGTATTTGATTGCATCTGGCTACAGGTGTACAGGCTACATGTGTTTTCAGTGTCAATTATCTGACAAAAAAATGAAAAAAACATGAGAAAAATAAACAGATTTTGACTTACAGCATTATTATTCTTCCCTCCAATATTTCCTACAAATATTACTGTAATAACATAAAATGAATTCATTTGGAAACCCTTTGGCACAACTAAATAACAAATCAGCACATGGAGTTAAGTCTACAAAACGAGCCAAATTCCACTCAATGCATGAAATGCTGTTTCAGTCACCTGTACGCTGAAAATGTCTCGGGGACATTTGTTCATTGAAAACAATAAATTTGATGACACAGGTTTAAAACAAAATAAAAAGAAATTTTAAAAAAGCTTGACTTGCTCACAAAACAATAAAAATTGTGAACAGATAAATGCAGCTTTGATTATATTTGGAAAGCAACACGTTTAAAATAGGAATCAAATCAATATGAAATTGTGATTTGTTGCCGTTATTTAAGGACTCTGGGGTCTGGTGGCAGCTGGTGGCACGAGTTTTTTCCTTTAATGTGTCACCCCGGTCTTCCCAAGCGTTAACACTGAATAAGCACAAATGTCTTCACACTACCTGCTTGCTAAACTAACGCCGTCTACTTCGCTGCTTACCTTTTATTGAGCTGAAGTCGTACTGTCTTCCATAATACGTATCTGCGCTTTTACGCAAGCGCTTCAGCAGAGTCTCCTGTTGGACTTCTTTGACTTTGAGTGTGTCTGCTTCAAGTTTCCTTCTCTGCCGCCTGCCCAGCCAGCCTACAACCTTCACCGCTACATGCTGGCTCAGAAGGCTGCTTAACGTCCGGTTTTCAACCTTTATCTTCAAGATTAATGCCATCCCGGCCACAGAGCACAAACCGATGACAGCGGGGAGAGGGGTCGGCATGGCTGTTACACAAGACACACAAAAACACAGAGGAGCCAGGTGGGGCGCTGTTAGTCAGCATTAGACCGTTACTTTTCTTCTCATTTACAAACAAGAGTACGCAGTCTACCGTGAAAGTGCGCAATCCTGTCGAGACAAGATGGTTTTTATTTCGCTATTTCGCGCACTCATTCACCGCTTACCGGGAATCTGTCCGCTGATGGCCAGGGCGACCGATGAAACCGCAAAACAAAGCGGAAGTGCAACGCGAAACCAAGAGGAAGACATCTTGAGCATTAAATAAGATGTGACGTCCCCGTGGTTATAATAATTAATGTCTATAAAAAGCCTTTGGACTGCATTTCCACGCCCAAGAAAGCATGTCAACTTTTACTTTCGCCGCTGTCTGTGCTGCTTCCGTATTTGGGTCAGAACTAGACACTGATTGGTTTGACTAAATCATGACGTAATAAACCTGGAAATACCAACTAAAAAAAACAACAACTTATATTTTATTTATCTGTTTTTGCTTTAAATGTAGCACCACTGCCTGGATAATGCTATAGCGTCCGTGGTTGTGATTGCACAACAAAGACAATCAATCTGCAAGTTCGATTCTTATTAAATATTTCTTACATAAAACACGGAAGTGTGAGGGTTTGTGGACATATATACTACCAGTCAAAAGTTTGACCACACCTCATTTAATGTTTTTCTTTATTTTCATGGCTATTTACATTGTAGATTCTCACTTAAGGCATCAAACTATGAATGAACACATATAGAACTATGTAGTAAACAAAAAACTGTTTTATATTTTAGATTCTTCCAAACAGCCACCACTGTTTCAGTCCCTGAAACAGTCACATGGGGGAAGGGGGGCACACCTACACACTGTAAAATAGTTTCAGAAAACTGTGAAGAAGTCCATGATTTTCAAAAATGTCTTATCTGTGCTTCAGCATAAAACAGCATTTTCTGACTGTCAGGATTTTGCATCTTT
This sequence comes from Aulonocara stuartgranti, assembly GCF_965226115.1. Classification (NCBI taxonomy): domain Eukaryota; kingdom Metazoa; phylum Chordata; class Actinopteri; order Cichliformes; family Cichlidae; genus Aulonocara; species Aulonocara stuartgranti. The sequence goes on along the minus strand of NC_138959.1, from coordinate 13,287,793 downwards.
CAGTCTAACGTGCTTATGTATGTCAGATATGTTACACAAAAAATATACAAAAAAAGGACCCTGGGATGACACCCCAATGTCAGGTGTCTGCCTCCTGCTGGTTCCAGTGCCCAACGTCGTACAGGAACGTAAACAGCAGTGAGGTTTGTGGGGTTACTGAAGTTTGGTTAGCTGGTATATAATGATGTGCTATGTCATAGGTGTCAAACTCTGGCCCGTGGGCCAAATTTGGCCCGCAGCTTAATTACATTTGGCCCGCGAAGCCATGCCAAATTACTATCAGAGCTGGCCTACTGGTATTACACAGCTAATATATATATTGTTTAGTATTAAGCTTTGCTTGTTCCATATTCAGTTTTTCAGCAAAACGTGTTTGAGTTCATAAGAAAAGATTCATTCTTATATCTGGAGGAAGTATTTTTTTTAAATAAATATTAACGTTAGCCCGCGACTTTGTTCCATTTTTGAATTTTGGCCCACTGTGTATTTGAGTTTGACACCCCTGTGCTATGTGATCGCTAGCGACACAGCTATGTTAGCATAATATAAACAGTGAAGCTGGAGGACTCAGTCGCTAGATGACGTCATCGCCTAATTTGCATAATTGGTCATGTAATTATAAAGGACCCTGTAGGAGAGAGAAATAACATAATGGAAGAGACATAAAGTCAGTAAAAACACCCTAAAACCATTTAGTATATATTTAAAACCACACATTAAATTTCTTTATCCGGACTTAACGTTGTTAACAAACTACATTAATCAAAAATGGACATAGCAAGCATCACCAGACAGCTTCAGTCGATTTTGGATGTAGAAGATGGAGGTAAGGCTCTGCAAGGACATCCGATTTCTAAGTTAGCAATAGAATAGAATAGAATAGAATAGAATAGAATAGAATAATCCTTTAATTGTCCCACAAGGGGAAATTTGGGTGTAACAGCAGCAAGAAAGACACATACAAACAAACAGTACACAAGACACAGAACAGAAACATACACAATTTTTACATATTTACATCAAGGACAAGGGTTACCAAAAACAGAGTACTGTACCGTTATTAAATTAAATAAAATTAAATACAGATAAGAGGCAAACCCTGCTTATAGTGTGAATGGGTTGATAAAATAGAGCAAGTTACAGCGCTGATGTAAAACTCTATGTTTGTTGGGAGCAGTTTTGATTGTACAGTCTGACAGCTGCAGGGAGGAAGGACCTGCGGAAACGCTCCTTCATGCATCTAGGATGTAGCAGTCTGTCACTGAAGGAGCTCTGCAGTTCAACAACATTTACATGCATGGGGTGGGAGACTCTGTCCATCAGAGATGTTATTTTGGCCAGAGTCCTTCTGTCTCCCACCAACTGCACTGGGTCCCAGAACAGAGCTGGTCTTCCAAATGAGTTTATCCAACCTCTTCCTCTCAGCTGCCGATAAACTGCTGCTCCAACATATAACACTGTAAAAAATGACAGATGCCACCACAGAGTCATAGAAGGTCTTTAAAAGCGCTAGCTGGACTCCAAATGACCTCAGCCGCCTCAGCAGGTAGAGTCTGGTCTGTCCCTTCCTGTAGAGAGCATCAGTGTTGTGGCTCCAGTCTAGTTTATTATTCAGGTGAACACCCAGGTACCTATATGTAATGTATGTTTGCACTGATTGCCGATCACGCTTCAACTGAGTCCTCCTCGGTCAGAAGGAATGGTACTCCACAGTGATGTAGTTCAAATAACTTTAATAAGGAGGTGGCAGATGACATCAACAGGATGTACAACGCTGTACATCCTGTTGATGTCATCTGCCACCTCATTACGGTAGGGAGGCAATTGCATCACAGTATTCACATGCAGGTAAAGGGGGTGTGAGTATGTATATGGGTGTGTGTGGTCATCTGTAAACAGAAAGAACAAACATTTGTATTAACCACTATGGATAGCAGTGTACCCCTTATACAGTACTGTGGGTTTCCAGCGTAATGTTATACAATCTGCCATAACCTCATGGCCACTAGATGGCACCCTAAGACCATAAATGAATTTCTGGCTCGTATATACATTGGCAAACCAGACCTCTGCAGATTACAACGATTCAGAGAATAAACATAGTAAATAGTTACATCCACCTACAACCACAATGCTTGACAGTAAGTCGTATATGGAATGAAATATGGGCTGAACACAAGGCTGCCTGTAGTAGGCCAAAAAAACGCATCTTAGCGATAGCAACAGGACTAGCTTCTCACGTAGCAAATTACACAGATAAAGTCAAACAAGCATCACTCTCATCTTACAATACTCACATGGTAAGCACGCACACAGTATTAACTCACACAGGAATGCAAGTAAATACGTTACTCCTCCGACACACCAAAAGAGGAACAAGATGGCGCCGAGTATGGCAGCCTTGTCGCGAGCTCCCCCAAGCAACAGCTTTTTTCTGTGTTTAATTTTACTTTTCCTTCATTTTTTCGCGAGTAGCACATGTCTCCTTGTGTACGACCGACAAACCTTACTGGACATAAAAGACGGTCTTTCTTATAACTTTCCGGAGTTCAAGTTTTGCAACACGGACGCTCCGTTTGCAGACCCCCCATTCATCTCACCTGAGACGCCTTTGTTCTCTGGCCCTGGAGGCCGCAAACGCCGACGCAGAGGGAGAAGATCTGGCGTTCTGGTTCGACTGAGACGGCGCACTAACAGACCACCGTTACCCAGTTTATTACTGGCTAATGTGCAGTCTCTGGAGAACAAGCTGTGCGAGCTTCGGGCACGGATCTCATTCCAGCGAGAGATGCAGGACTGCTGCGTGATCTGCCTCACAGAAACCTGGCTATCGGACAAGGTACCGGACTCCGCAATACAACTACCGGGGTTCTCCATGCATCGCGCAGACAGGTCACAGGATCTTACTGGGAAAAGCAGAGGCGGTGGTGTGTGTTTCATGATCAACAACAGCTGGTGTGATTATGCGAACGTGCACCCGGTCAAATCCTTCTGCTCACCGGACCTGGAGTACCTGATGATTAAGTGCCGGCCATTCTGGCTACCGAGGGAATTTACAGCAGTGATTATTACGGCTGTTTACATTCCCCCACAAGCCGACACTGACCGAGCACTCAGGGAACTGTACAGCGCGATCAGCAGCGAGGAAACCGCACACCCAGAGGCGGCGTTTATCACAGCCGGAGACTTTAATAAGGGAAACCTGAAGAAAGTCTCACCCAAACTCCACCAACACATCCATTTTAACACTCGTGGAGATCGGCTACTCGACCACTGCTACACCTCTTTACAAAGCCCTCCCCTGCACCCCATTCGGCCAATCAGATCACCGCTCCATCCTGCTCCTGCCCGCCTACCGGCAGAAGCTGAAACAGGAAGCTCCAACCCGGAGGGCGGTGCACTGTTGGACGGACCATTCGGAGTCTGCGCTGCGGAACTGTTTTGATCACGCGGACTGGGAAATGTTTCACGTGGCTGCTAGGGACATTGATGAATACACAGACTCAGTCTGCGGATTTATCAGGAAATGCGTGGAAGATGTCGTCCCATCCAGAACAGTTAAATCCTTCCCAAATCAAAAACCCTGGATTAACGGAGATGTTCGCGCGGCACTGGCGGCACGGAGCACCGCCTTTGCCTCCGCGAACACATCGGACTACAAACACGCACATTACCAACTCCGGAAGCCGATCAAAGCAGCCAAACGTGAGTACAGGGACAGGGTGGAGCAACAGTTTGACAACCCTCGGAGTATGTGGCAGGGACTAAACACGATCACAGACTTTAGAGGGAAAACCAGCACACCGCAGACCACGGCCTCTCTGTGTGAGGATCTAAACGTATTCTACGCTAGATTCGACACAGCGAACACCATGAGACCGGACAGTGTGCGCACCGCGGATGACGTCAGTGCGCACACTGTGTCTGAGGAGGATGTGCGGAAGTGCTTCAGGAAGGTGAACGCACGCAAAGCTACTGGTCCGGACGGGATTCCCGGCCGCGTCCTCAAGTCATGCGCGGCTCAGCTGGCTGGAGTGTTCACGCACATCTTCAACCTTTCCCTCTCTCTGTCTGTAGTCCCAGCCTGCTTCAAAATGGCCACCATCGTCCCTGTACCCAAATCCTCCACCATCTCCTCATTGAACGACTGGCGACCTGTAGCCCTGACCACCATCGTAAGCAAATGCTTCGAGAAGCTGGTCAGGGACTTCATCTACTCTGCACTACCCGACTCACTGGACCCTCTACAGTTCGCATACCGCCACAACAGGTCCACTGATGATGCCATAGCCCTGACACTACACACTGCCCTGTCACACCTGGAGAAGAGAGACACGTATGTGAAAATGCTGTTTGTAGATTACAGCTCAGCATTCAATACCATCGTTCCCTCGAAGCTGGACAGGAAACTGCAGGATCTAGGACTGAGCAGCTCCCTCTGCAGCTGGATCCTTAGCTTCCTGTCTGACAGACGCCAAGTGGTCAGACTGGGCAGCATCACCTCATCCCCCGTCACACTGAACACTGGCGCTCCACAGGGGTGTGTACTGAGCCCTCTCCTGTACTCACTCTACACCTACGACTGCACGGCCACTAACAACTCCAACATCATTGTGAAGTTTGCGGACGACACTACAGTGGTGGGTCTTATCACCAACAGTGATGAGACAGCTTACAGGGAGGAGGTCAGCACCCTGACCCACTGGTGTCAAGACAACCATCTCACCCTCAACGTTGCAAAGACAAAGGAGTTGATAGTGGACTTCCGGAGGTGCAGAGAAGTACACACCCCCATCACCATCAACGGCGCTGCTGTGGAGAGAGTGAGCAGCTTCCGGTTCCTTGGTGTACATCTGGCTGAGGATCTTACGTGGTCAGTACACACAAACAAAACAGTGAAGAAGGCGCAGCAGCGCCTCTTCTTTCTCAGGAGACTGAAAAGATTCGGCATGAGCCCCCGCATCCTCAGGACCTTCTATCACTGTGCCATTGAGAGCATCCTCACTGGATGCATCACCACCTGGTATGGCAACAGCACCGCCTACAACTGCAAAGCTCTCCAGCGAGTAGTGCGGTGCTCTGAACGGATAATTGGAGGTGAGCTTCCCTCCCTCCAAGACATCTACAGGAAGCGGTGCCTGAGGAAAGCGGGGAGGATCATCAAGGACTCCAGTCACCCCAGCCATAAACTGTTCAGACTACTTCCATCAGGAAGGAGGTTCTGCAGCATCCGGTCCCGTACCAGCAGACTGAGAGACAGCTTCTTCCATCAGGCCATCAGACTGCTGAACACGTCATAGACACCTCAGCTTCACTACTGGAACTTTAACATTATGCACTCCATACTGTACAGTAATGCCACTGTTTTGCACATGTCTCACTCTGTATATTTTATTTTATATATTTTATTTATTGTTTACTCTATTTAATTTGTAAAATATGTGTACACACACACACACACACACACACACACACACACACACACACGTAGAAAAATATTTAGTATACACATCCAGAAATGCATATACTATTATATATTGTACATATATTTATTAGTTTCAGATGTAGCCATTCTTGTATTTTTTGTTTACATTATTGTATTTTGCACAACTCTGTTGCTTGTGAAGCTCGCACACAAGAATTTCACTCACATGTGCTGTACCAATGTACCTGCACATGTGATGTGACAATAAAAGTGATTTGATTTGATTTGATTTGACACCTCTCATCTGTGCAGAACTGCGCTGAACACGTTCCCAACCGGAAGTACATATACCGAGGTGCATCATGGGTAACGTAGTATAAAACAGCTACAGTGAACAAGCGGACTTTTAACAGCCACCCCTGCATTTGTAGGCAAATACACTCCCGCTAAAGTCCGTCTATTTTGAAACAGTGTCATTTGAGTCCTCAGGAACTTTGGGAAGTTCCACTAGCTTAGTTACCGGGCGAACATAGGTACTGTCTTTAACTTTGACCTCGGCAGCTCGAACAATGCCATCAATCCCTGGGAAAACTTTGGCAATGGTACCCACAGGCCAAAGGCCTCTAGGCAAGTTACAGTCCACAATCATAACAGCCCGTCCCACAGCCATGTTGTCAGTGGACTTCCTCCATTTCTGTCGGAGTTGCAGTCCTGGGAGGTAGTTCTATATGAACCACTTCCAGAAGTGGTCGCTGATGACCTGACTGTGCCTCCATCTTCTGTTTGAAAGAGTGCCTGAGGGGCCGTAAACTGCCTGGGGTAGTGCCGAATCATGCCGCCCCATCAAGAGAAGATTTGGTGTGATGGGATCTGGGTCAGCTATGTCAGCCGATGCATAGCCGAGCGGCTTTGAGTTCAAAATGCCCTCAACCTCTATGAGGGCAGTGAGTAGGACTTCTTCCGCCACAACTTGGTCCTTCAGGACTACTTGCAGAGCTGACTTCACTGCTCTGATTTCCCTTTCCCAGGCTCCTCCGAAATGAGGAGAGTGTGGGGGATTGAAGCAGAAATTGATAGTCTGCTTGGCCAGTTGCTGCTTGAGGTCCGGCTCCATGTTTTCAAACGCTGTTTGGAGTTCTCTGTGCCCACCTCTGAAATTGGTCCCTCGATCAGACCACATCTCGTATGGCTTTCCTCGGCGTGCAATAAATCTGCGTAATGACATAAGGAAGGAATCGGTGTCAAGACTAGGGAGGAGATCAAGGTGCACGCATCTGGTTGTAAGACACTTGTAGATAATTCCCCAGTGTTTCTCTCTTCTACGACCTATCTTTATCGTGTATGGCCCAAAACAGTCTACGCCCGTTGACCAGAACAGCGGCTTATAGAGTCTCAGCCGTGATGAAGGTAAGTGAGCCATTTTGGGTGTAGAAGGTGAGGCGCGCCATCTCCTACAGTCCACACACTGGTGCTGATGCTTCTTAATGGCTTGACGTCCTCTGAGAATCCAATAGGTGCGCCGTATTTCCGCAAACAGCCTCTCTGCACCTGGATGAAGGAGCTGGTCATCATAAGTTTTTATGATGAGCTTGGTCAGGGGATGTTCAGCTGCTAATACGATGGGATGAATACTGTCTGGATCTAAGTCGGCGGCTCGACGGAGGCGGCCTCCGACTCTGATGAGACCGGTAAGACTGTCATATTCAGGGGACAGCACGCTAAGACGGCTGTCTGAGCGGACTGGGTGACCAATCTGGAGGGCTCGGGCCTCCTCTGGGAAGCTGTCAGTCTGAGCCGAGCGAAGCAGCATGGTCTTGGTTTCTAGTTGCTCCGCTGCTGTAATAGGAGCGTCAGCCGGCCCGTGTTGGGTCTGGTATGTAGCAGCAATCAGCTCATCTAGCGTGGCATACTGTGTTGGATCCAGTAAGGTCGGGGATGCAGAAGCGTACCCACAGAATGCAGTCTTCCTGAGCTCTGCCTCACTGCATGCCGAGAACTCTGTTGGCAACTTAGGCCAAGTGTCAGCAGTTTGTGACAGAAAGGGTGGACCATGTGACCAACGATTGCGGACAGTTAGGTCAGCGAGATGTTTCCCTCTGGTGATGTCATCAGCGGGATTGAGGTCAGAGGTCACATACCGCCACTGTTCAGGAGATGTCAGGTCCTGTATTTCACAGATTCTAGTCCCCACAAATACCTTATAGCGACAGGAACTAGACTGGATCCACTGCAGCACCGTTGTAGAGTCTGTCCACAGGTAGATCGATTGCAGGAGAATGGTGAGCGCTGTCTGGAGTAATTTGGCCAATTGGGCTCCTGTGAGTGCTGCGCAAAGCTCCAGCCGGGGCATTGACACCTGTTTGCGTGGGGCCACTCTGGAGCAAGCCATCAGGAATGATGTGGCGATGGGCAGTTGCTGCTCGATTACTCGGACATAAGCCACAGCCCCATACGCCTTTTCTGATGCGTCACAGAATATGTGAGCCTCATATGTCACATTGCTGGAGTTGTGAGGAGGAGCGTAGCAGCGGGGAATGGTGACATGCTGAAGGTGTGACAGTTCACCTTCCCACTCAAGCCAGGACTGAAGTAGATTCCCTTCGATGGGTTCATCCCATCCTCTCTCTGTGCTCCACAGGGCCTGTACAATCAGCTTGGCCCTTGTAGTGTAGGGACAAATATAACCTAGGGGGTCATACTGGGTAGCTAGTACCTTGTACACGTTGCGCAGCATGACCGTGGAGTAGGTTATAGGGCGGTGCTTATATCCCAGGACATCTGTCGGGCACTGCCAGCTGAGTCCTAATATTGACTCTTGTGGGTCGAGACATTTGAAGTTCAGCCAAAGCTCGCAGCTCTCTGATCTAGCTGAAGCGGGCAGGTGAGCAACTACTTCGGGCACGTTGCTCGCCCACTGACGTATCTCGAATCCTCCTTGAATGAGTAAATCTCTTATTCGGTCAATGAGCTGCTTTGCCTCTTCTGGGTTGGACAGGGACTGTAAACAGTTATCCACATAGAAGGCTGTGTGGACAGAGTCACAGATGTCCTTGTGGGTGTCTTCGTGCTCCCTTGCATGTCTCTGTAGGGCGAAAATAGCACAACAGGGGCTATATGTTGTTCCGAAGGGCAAAACTCTCCACTCATATACGTCTGGTGGCCGGTCAGTTTCACAATCCCTCCACAGAAACCGTAGCAGAGGACAATCCTCTGGGAGCAGCCGAATGTGGTGAAACATGGCTTTGATATCTCCACTCACTGCTACAGGGTGTTGGCGGAAGCGGAGTAATAGCCCCAGCAGAGTGGGCCCCAAGGGAGGTCCTGGTAAGAGGTAGTGGTTCAGGACGGCCCCCTGAAACTCAAACGAACAGTTGAAGACCACCCTAGCCTTATTATTGTGATGTACCATGTGGTGGGGTACATACCATGACTCGGAAGAGCTATGTATCTCATCTGGGCTCAGCTTAACAACATAACCAGAATCTACTAACCTGTGGATCTCCTGGCTGTACGTGAGGGTCAGATCAGGATTCTTGGCCAGCTTACGTTCGGTAGATCTGAGGAGGCCTTTTACTGCTTCAGGAGAGACACATCCGCGGAAAGTCCCTTCTCAGCAGCGGAGAGGCGTATCTCTCGACACCGTCTACTGGGACTCTGATGGTCTTTGTTTCCAACATAGCTACCGCCTCTCTGTCCTCCTTTGACCGTGTGACCTCCTTCTCTGTCCTGTAGGGGGGAGCATCTAGTTGCCACAAACGCTTCACATCTTGATGCAGGGCCTCTGCAGGAGAAAGGCACATGTTCAGGCACTGCAGGTCCCCCTCAGATGTAGGCATACTACTGGCCGGCCCCTGGATGGCCCATCCGAGCTTGGTGCAGATAGCTACTGGCCCTTTGGACGACCCCCGAAGGACAGGGCGGACAGGGGTGATGAGATGAGCGTTATGTGAGCCAATCAGCACCAAAGGTTGGATCTGATTAAATCCCTCAATCTGGACTTTCTGTAAGTGAAGATACTTCTTCTTTAGCTGTTCAGCTGGACATGATTGTGTAGCTAGGCTCAGTTGTTGGGCTGTGAAGGCATGTGTTACTTTGTACCTCACTTTGGGCTTAGCCCTTGGTGACACCTGAAATGAGACAAAGCCTCCCTTCATCTGGATTACATCTCGACGGATAGTTCTCAGTGAGAGTGTTGCTTCCTCCTGTTCCAAACCTAGAGATTTAACTGCCGCTGGAAGCACAACAGTCTTCTCTGAGCCGTCATCGAGCACAGCAAATGTATCCAGTGATTTGCCTCCATGATGTAGTTGGATTGGTACTACCTTAAGCATAACACGACCTGAGTGACTTGAATAGTCTAGGTAGACCATACTAGTACTCACAGTTAGTATGTTAGGGTCCCGCTTCTTGGCCTCAACCAGGTCATGGAGCACCGACAAATGCTGGTCACCACAGGTGCTGCACGGCTTCTTCAGAGTACACTGCTCTGGAGAATGTTTACGGCCACAGCGCCAGCATTTGGCCTTCTCGGTAATCCAGGTAGCCATAGCTTTGAGGTCTAGCCTTTTGAATCCATCACAGCCATTCAGTTAATGCTCTGTCCCTTCGCAGTATGGACAATAAGGTTTGAACTTCTGTTTCTTCTTAGGTTGGACTGTCGGATCTGGAGCTGTAGATTCTCCCTCCTGTTTTAGCTTGGCTTTAGCTGGATTTGGGCGGTAGTAGATGGAAGCAGATCTGTTGTGTGGCTTGAGCCCTGCTGAGGCTTTGAGTAGGTTCTTCTCTGGACGTGGCTTGTCCGGGGGAATTTGAGAGGCTTGTCTGGATAGCTGAAAGACTTGGGATTTCCGTTCGAGCGATTCTGAGAAGTCGTACATATTGCATGTTCGGCTGCTGCCACTGCGGATGATTCCCCGGGTGATACAGTACTCGATGAAGTTGTCCCTGTAGTTCAGAGGGAGCTTGGTAATCAGTCTGTCCACATATGAACCACAATGAAGCTCACTGGCTGCTACTTCATCCATGGTACTGAGAACCCCGACCAGGCTGGACACCGACAGGGAGAGGTCTTCAATAGCTTGAGAGTCTCCGGCTCTAATAGGGGGGCAGTTTAATATAGTGCTAAGCTCACTTTGGACTAACTGCCTTGGCTGTCCATACCTCTGCTCTAGCGCCCTCATCGCACTAGTGTAGGGAGTGTGGTCGTGAATGTAGCGCTTGGCTACCTGTAAGGCGCTGGGATGCTCTAGATGATCTAGTAGGACCTGATACTTGTAATCTTCTCCCAGATGAGAATGTGGCCCTAAGGTGCTGTCCAGCCCTTTCTTTAATAAGGCGAAGTCACTCTCTCTCCCCGACCATAAGATCACCAGCTTAGGCTTTCGGATGCCATATGAAGACGCCACCATCATCTCTATCAGGTTTGGTAGAGGCGTTCCTGCTGGGTAAGTTGTGGCAACCTGTGGATTATGGTGTTCAGCAGAAGAAGATGATGAATAGTTACTTCCTGAGGGATAAGGAACATAGTACTTGCCAGCTGGATCAGGCAAAGCTTCTGGATGCAGTATGGTGGGCACAGGGCGATGAGCTTCTGCCCACTGTGATGGCTGGGTCACAGGCGCTGGTGGACGTGAAGGTTGCTGCAAGTACACAGGATTAGCTGGATGTCTGACTTGGAAGACAGGAGCAGCGGGAGGTGACATCTGCTGCAGACTCATTGGGTCCACAGCCTGTGATAGCTGGTGCACTGAAAGATGAGCATGTTGTAGTGGCTGATCAGCTAGGGATGCAGGATGTAATAGCTGCACCTGGCCTGGCCTGTTTATCAGGAGCTGATGTTCCGATCGCTGATATGAGAAGGGTTCAGCAGTGCATCGTCCAGGTCTCCTGAGTGGCGTCGATGCGGCTACATAAGTGGCAGGGTGCAGCACTGGCTGAATGTGAAGGCTCACTTTACGGGGAGGTGATGGAGCAGATGTTTCCACTGGCGTTGGCATGTTCGCAGGTGTTGTGGTGCCCTGCTCTGAGGGTATTACTGGCACAGTTAGTGGCTCTGTGGTATCATGTAACACCTCACTGCTAGGTTGTAGTGGTGCAACTTCTGTTATGGAGGAAATATGTTGGGGTTGTTCTAACGCTCCTGTTTCTGGGGGAAGAGGACTGCCAGGTTTAGAAGCTTGCTCCAAACGCTCCACCCGCTTTAGTAATGACCCACGAGTTTCCTCCACAGACACTTGCAGTTGAGTCATGTGTTGGAGGACACTGCTCCAAACTGATTCCATCTTCTGCAATCTCTCATCCTCTTCATAGTCGGAGCTGCTTGAACTACTTGGAGCTCTAGATGGCTCGGGTGGCTCAGTTAGGTTGTGCTCATAGTCCACCAGATGTCCTGGAAGTTTCTTCTCCCGCGTTGGACGGGGGCTACTCGATGCACCTCTATCCTGAGGGTTTGCCATCTCATTAACTCAGCCAAGGCGAATCCGGCTCGAAGGACCAATTGTAATGTATGTTTGCACTGATTGCCGATCACGCTTCAACTGAGTCCTCCTCGGTCAGAAGGAATGGTACTCCACAGTGATGTAGTTCAAATAACTTTAATAAGGAGGTGGCAGATGACATCAACAGGATGTACAGCGTTGGTAGGGAGGCAATTGCATCACAGTATTCACATGCAGGTAAAGGGGGTGTGAGTATGTATATGGGTGTGTGTGGTCATCTGTAAACAGAAAGAACAAACATTTGTATTAACCACTATGGATAGCAGTGTACCCCTTATACAGTACTGTGGGTTTCCAGTGTAATGTTATACAATCTGCCATAACCTCATGGCCACTAGATGGCACCCTAAGACCATAAATGAATTTCTGGCTCGTATATACATTGGCAAACCAGACCTCTGCAGATTACAACGATTCAGAGAATAAACATAGTAAATAGTTACATCCACCTACAACCACAATGCTTGACAGTAAGTCGTATATGGAATGAAATATGGGCTGAACACAAGGCTGCCTGTAGTAGGCCAAAAAAACACATCTTAGCGATAGCAACGGGACTAGCTTCTTACGTAGCAAATTACACAAATAAAGTCAAACAAGCATCACTCTCATCTTACAATACTCACATGGTAAGCACGCACACAGTATTAACTCACACGGGAATGCAAGTAAATACGTTACTCCTCCGACACCCCTCTCATCTGTGCAGAACTGCGCTGAACACGTTCCCAACCGGAAGTACAGATACCGAGGTGCATCATGGGTAACGTAGTATAAAACAGCTACAGTAAACAAGCAGACTTTTAACACTATAAGAGTCCACTATCTCAATGTCCACTCCCTGGATGTTCACCGGTGTCAGTGTGGTGGGTCTGCGTCTCCGGAAGTCCACCACCAACTCCTTGGTTTTCCCGGCATTGATCAGCAGGTGGTTCTGCTGGCACCAGTCCGCAAAGTCCAGAGTGTACTGTCTGTACTCTGAGTCGTCCTCACCTGTGATGAGGCCAGCTATGGCAGTCGTCAGAGAACTTCTGTAAGTGGCTAGCACAGTTCCCTGTGGGGCCTTCATACTGCAGACCAGCGTATCAGAGACACAGCCCTGTGTCCTCACATACTGTGGGTGTTCTGTGAGGTAGTCCAGTATCCACTGGGACATGTGGTGGTCCACTCCCGATAGCTCCAGCTTGTCCCTCAGAAGTCGTGGCTGGCTGGTGTTGAAAGCACTGGAGAAATCAAAGAACATGATCCTTACAGTGCTTCCAGGCTTCTCCAGGTAAGTCAGAGCTCGGTGCAGGAGGTAGATGATGGCGTCCTCCACCCCAATGCCAAGCTGGTAAGAAAACTGCAGCGGATCCAATGAAGACCTCACCAGGGGGTGCAGATGGCTTAGAAGCAGCCTCTGGAGGGTCTTCATCAGATGTGATGTCAGGGCTACCTACCTGAAGCTGCTGAGGTCCTTAGGATGGGAGGTCTTTGGTACCAGTACCACACAGGAGGTCTTCCACAGCTGTGGATTTTTCCCCAGCGACAGGCTCAGGTTGAACAGATGATTGGAATGGTGTATTTTAGTGCATTGATTTATTTTAAACAAAGCAATGTACAACTACCGCTTCTCCCGACCTGCGTTATAGTCAGTGCGGGAGCAGCGGCTTCGCTCATGCGCAATTAATTTGCAGTTTGGACGCGTAGGTGTAAACACCTGCTCTGACAGCAGCTGGGGGCAAGTGCTGCGTTAGGACCGCCGCCTGTGAGTGCTTTGGCACGGGCGAGGTGCCCACGGCAGCTCCCGCTGCTTGTAAGAGCGATACGTGCTTTCACGTCAAAAAAGTCGTAATAAGACTCCAATAACACCAGAAAAAGTCACCAGATTTGTTGCTTTTTAGAGAAAAAAGTCAATAAGGGGGTCTGAAAACTCGCTAGATGTAGCGACAAAGTCGCTGCCGTTAAGTCCTCCGTTATTTGTTTAGCTAAACAAGTAACTTAACACTGGGTTACAGCCAATGACTGTATACAGTCATTGGTTACAGCACCATAGAAGTATATACAAAAAATACAAGCCTCCGTTATTTATTTAGCTAATATGCTAGTAGCCAATGTGCTTTAAGCTAACTCGGCTTCCCACCATCTTACATTTGTAAATAAAAATACAAAGAAGTTACCTTTAATACCTTCGACTAGTATAATTTCACTCCACGTTAACAGGATGGCTCTTTAGACAAGCGCTGTTGTTCAGTCCGGAGCTTTCTATGTAAGAGCAAGCCGTAAAACTTGAAAACAAAAAGTAAATAATAAAAAAAAGGAGAGTGTGTTGTTTGTTAATTGTCGCGGGCCCGCCGGTGCCCGACGGTGAGACAGCGGGGCTGTATCCCAAGTGCGGTTGCACCCCGAGTTTTTTCCTGTCTGGGTTGCCATTCCTCGATAACAGCAGGTTAATATTAAGGTTAGCTTAATGGTTAATACTAACGTTCAGGGAGGTGAAGGTTCAAGACGTTTTGTGATGTCACGGCCGGTGTGCCTTTGAAGTCTTAGAACGTGAGCTCATAAATACCCCCAAGGTAAGGCACTCTACTTTACTGCACCTAGTGTTTTAACGTTGAATCGATAGTCGTCTGCAAATATATGGCGCTCAGTCTTCAGTCATACAAATTCTTCAGACACTGATGGCTTTGAGGAGCTTGACAGATATTATTTAGAGCCTGATGGGTTCTTCTTACCGATATCTATTTCCAGAGATGAACAGTCTGAGGTTCCTAAAACCAGTGTTTCTGTAAATGCCTATGAAAATGAACAGGCAACCACCTCTGAAATAGATGAGGCTCCTAAAACCAGTATAAACAACTTTGAACATGAAGAGTCTCCCACCAGTGAGAATTACAGCACTGATTTATTCAATGGCGTCCTCCCCAAACCTTCAGATATGAACAAATCTGAAGAGAATGAACAAAACGCTGACCAAGGAAGTTTTCAAAGAGAAGACAAAGAAACTTTTTTTTCCAGAGTTCAAACAAATCTTTCAGCTCTGTCTTCCATTATTACAGCTCCAGTTGAGTCGGTTGGGCGAGGAGTCATTTTTGTCACCAGGCACATTTTTAATATTGGTCGAGCACCATTTACCTCACCCACTAGTGAAACGGAAAAGTCACCCACCTCTGAAACAACTGAGGTTCCTTCACCGAGTGTTTCTGTAAACAACTTTGAATACGAACAGTCACCCTCCAGTGAAACAACTAAGATTCCTACAACCAGTGTTAATATGAACAACGCTGAAGATGAAAAGTCTTCAGCCAGCGAGAGTTACAACACTGATTTATTAAATGCCATTCTTCCTGAACCTTCAGATAACGGACCCGAAGATAATGAACAAAATGTTGTCCCAGGCAGTCTTCAAACAAAGGAAGAAGAAACTATTTCTTCCAGAGTTCAAACAAATGTTTCAAATCTCTATTCCTCTTGTAGAGTTCCAGATGTGCCAGTGGGCCTTAGAGAAGCTTTTATCTCCAGGCACCTCCTTAATATTGGTCGACGACCATTTACCTCAATTATTCCAAATCTCTATTCCTCTTGTAGAGTTCCAGATGTGCCTGTGGGCCTTAGAGAAGATTTCATCACCAGGCACCTCCTTAATATTGGTCGAGCACCATTTACCTCAATTACCCCAAATGGCAACTGCTTTGATAAGTTATGAACTTGAAATCTGGTTTAGTTAGTGTCAGGGTTTCTGTAGTGCAGGTCACCTACCAGGTTGGTGATGGGATGCTTTAATCTACATGCCAAATATCCTTGTGCAAGATACTGACCTCAAGTACCTCTCTCATGCGTCTACCGCAGTCCGAATGTTTTGCAAAATCAATTGTTCCACACAGCCAAATTCACTGCAGATACAGACTGCTCCGTTACATCTATGTCCACTGTGAATGACCATCTTTGAACAGAGGTGGTGGCATAGGGCACCAACTGTGTGACATCTATAATCCAGTGTTGAGATACCTTCCCAGAAGCCTTAACGCCCACTCACATCTTGGGCCATTTGACCTCAGGAAATCACATGATAGGTTGGGGCTAGGTTTCACAATGAGCTCACCCGAATCCTTGGTTGCTTGTGACCTACACCCGTTTTCACACTTTGGCTCGTGTCATTAGGGAGAGGATCATTAGAGGGTCCATAGTCCCTCTTGGGCAGACACTCCCACAGGCCTTAAATCTGGGACACTCCACCATTTGACCCTAGAACTGAAGAAATTTCTCGGATGAGAGGTGAAACATCTTCAAGCAACTTAAAGAAGTTTAAAGAAGTTTCCAAGCTCCTTAGACTACAATGACCTGGATGACAGAACCTTCACAGACATCCATTACAAGTTCCTTCACCAACTGGATCTCAGCCTGCAAAAATACATAGCTCTAAACCTCAAATCTCACAACAGTGCTTTAGATGTGAAGTAGAAGTCAGTTCCTTTCTGTACTGCAACTTGGTCACGTTCATTTATCAGATAGTTGAAGAAAAGTCTCACCACTCATCAAAGTGACTTCTTGAATCTCAGCTGAATATGTGTTGGTAAAGAAGAGGTGTAATAGTCTGCCAATCTGATCAGTTGTAAAGGTGTCTTGATCTGCTAGCCTGTCATGTGGATTCTGTATCAACAAGTGCAAATGTGTCAGGATGGCCGAGCGGTCTAAGGCGCTGCGTTCAGGTCGCAGTCTCTCCTGGAGGCGTGGGTTCAAATCCCACTCCTGACATTCTTTGCTCATTAACCGTAAGACTGACATGATATGTCATGTCTTCTGTCAATAAAGGAGTTGCCACCAAATGGCAACTGCTTTGATAAGTTATGAACTTGAAATCTGGTTTAGTTAGTGTCAGGGTTTCTGTAGTGCAGGTCACCTACCAGGTTGGTGATGGGGATGCTTTAATCTACATGCCAAATATCCTTGTGCAAGATACTGACCTCAAGTACCTCTCTCTCATGCGTCTACCGGAGTCCGAATGTTTTGCAAAATCAATTGTTCCACACAGCCAAATTCACTGCAGATACAGACTGCTCCGTTACATCTATGTCCACTGTGAATGACCATCTTTGAACAGAGGTGGTGACATAGGGCACCAACTGTGTGACGTCTATAATCCAGTGTTGAGATACCTTCCCAGAAGCCTTAACGCCCACTCACATCCTGGGCCATTTGACCTCAGGAAATCACATGATAGGTTGGGGCTAGGTTTCACAATGAGCTCACCCGAATCCTTGGTTGCTTGTGACCTACACCCGTTTTCACACTTTGGCTCGTGTCATTAGGGAGAGGATCATTAGAGGGTCCATAGTCCCTCTTGGGCAGACACTCCCACAGGCCTTAAATCTGGGACACTCCACCATTTGACCCTAGAACTGAAGAAATTTCTCGGATGAGAGGTGAAACGTCTTCAAGCAACTTAAAGAAGTTTAAAGAAGTTTCCAAGCTCCTTAGACTACAATGACCTGGATGACAGAACCTTCACAGACATCCATTACAAGTTCCTTCACCAACTGGATCTCAGCCTGCAAAAATACATAGCTCTAAACCTCAAATCTCACAAATGTGCTTTAGATGTGAAGTAGAAGTCAGTTCCTTTCTGTACTGCAACTTGGTCACGTTCATTTATCAGATAGTTGAAGAAAAGTCTCACCACTCATCAAAGTGACTTCTTGAATCTCAGCTGAATATGTGTTGGTAAAGAAGAGGTGTAATAGTCTGCCAATCTGATCAGTTGTAATGGTGTCTTGATCTGCTAGCCTGTCATGTGGATTCTGTATCAACAAGTGCAAATGTGTCAGGATGGCCGAGCGGTCTAAGGCGCTGCGTTCAGGTCGCAGTCTCTCCTGGAGGCGTGGGTTCAAATCCCACTCCTGACATTCCTTGCTCATTAACTGTAAGACTGACATGTCATGTCTTCTGTCAATAAAGGAGTTGCCACCAAATGGCAACTTCTTTGATAAGTTATGAACTTGAAATCTGATTTAGTTAGTGTCAGGGTTTCTGTAGTGCAGGTCACCTACCAGGTTGGTGATGGGGATGCTTTAATCTACATGCCAAATATCCTTGTGCAAGATACTGACCTCAAGTACCTCTCTCATGCGTCTACCGCAGTCCGAATGTTTTGCAAAATCAATTGTTCCACACAGCCAAATTCACTGCAGATACAGACTGCTCCGTTACATCTATGTCCACTGTGAATGACCATCTTTGAACAGAGGTGGTGGCATAGGGCACCAACTGTCTGACATCTATAATCCAGTGTTGAGATACCTTCCCAGAAGCCTTAACGCCCACTCACATCCTGGGCCATTTGACCTCAGGAAATCACATGATAGGTTGGGGCTAGGTTTCACAATGAGCTCACCCGAATCCTTGGTTGCTTGTGACCTACACCCGTTTTCACACTTTGGCTCGTGTCATTAGGGAGAGGATCATTAGAGGGTCCATAGTCCCTCTTGGGCAGACACTCCCACAGGCCTTAAATCTGGGACACTCCACCATTTGACCCTAGAACTGAAAAAATTTCTCGGATGAGAGGTGAAACGTCTTCAAGCAACTTAAAGAAGTTTAAAGAAGTTTCCAAGCTCCTTAGACTACAATGACCTGGATGACAGAACCTTCACAGACATCCATTACAAGTTCCTTCACCAACTGGATCTCAGCCTGCAAAAATACATAGCTCTAAACCTCAAATCTCACAACAGTGCTTTAGATGTGAAGTAGAAGTCAGTTCCTTTCTGTACTGCAACTTGGTCACGTTCATTTATCAGATAGTTGAAGAAAAGTCTCACCACTCATCAAAGTGACTTCTTGAATCTCAGCTGAATATGTGTTGGTAAAGAAGAGGTGTAATAGTCTGCCAATCTGATCAGTTGTAAAGGTGTCTTGATCTGCTAGCCTGTCATGTGGATTCTGTATCAACAAGTGCAAATGTGTCAGGATGGCCGAGCGGTCTAAGGCGCTGCGTTCAGGTCGCAGTCTCTCCTAGAGGCGTGGGTTCAAATCCCACTCCTGACATTCCTTGCTCATTAACTGTAAGACTGACATGTCATGTCTTCTGTCAATAAAGGAGTTGCCACCAAATGGCAACTGCTTTGATAAGTTATGAACTTGAAATCTGATTTAGTTAGTGTCAGGGTTTCTGTAGTGCAGGTCACCTACCAGGTTGGTGATGGGGAGCTTTAATCTACATGCCAAATATCCTTGTGCAAGATACTGACCTCAAGTTCCTCTCTCATGCGTCTACCGGAGTTCGAATGTTTTGCAAAATCAATTGTTCCACACAGCCAAATTCACTGCAGATACAGACTGCTCCGTTACATCTATGTCCACTGTGAATGACCATCTTTGAACAGAGGTGGTGGCATAGGGCACCAACTGTCTGACATCTATAATCCAGTGTTGAGATACCTTCCCAGAAGCCTTAACGCCCACTCACATCCTGGGCCATTTGACCTCAGGAAATCACATGATAGGTTGGGGCTAGGTTTCACAATGAGCTCACCCGAATCCTTGGTTGCTTGTGACCTACACCCGTTTTCACACTTTGGCTCGTGTCATTAGGGAGAGGATCATTAGAGGGTCCATAGTCCCTCTTGGGCAGACACTCCCACAGGCCTTAAATCTGAGACACTCCACCATTTGACCCTAGAACTGAAGAAATTTCTCGGATGAGAGGTGAAACGTCTTCAAGCAACTTAAAGAAGTTTAAAGAAGTTTCCAAGCTCCTTAGACTACAATGACCTGGATGACAGAACCTTCACAGACATCCATTACAAGTTCCTTCACCAACTGGATCTCAGCCTGCAAAAATACATAGCTCTAAACCTCAAATCTCACAAATGTGCTTTAGATGTGAAGTAGAAGTCAGTTCCTTTCTGTACTGCAACTTGGTCACGTTCATTTATCAGATATTTGAAGAAAAGTCTCACCACTCATCAAAGTGACTTCTTGAATCTCAGCTGAATATGTGTTGGTAAAGAAGAGGTGTAATAGTCTGCCAATCTGATCAGTTGTAAAGGTGTCTTGATCTGCTAGCCTGTCATGTGGATTCTGTATCAACAAGTGTAAATGTGTCAGGATGGCCGAGCGGTCTAAGGCGCTGCGTTCAGGTCGCAGTCTCTCCTGGAGGCGTGGGTTCAAATCCCACTCCTGACATTCCTTGCTCATTAACCGTAAGACTGACATGATATGTCATGTCTTCTGTCAATAAAGGAGTTGCCACCAAATGGCAACTTCTTTGATAAGTTATGAACTTGAAATCTGATTTCGTTAGTGTCAGGGTTTCTGTAGTGCAGGTCACCTACCAGGTTGGTGATGGGATGCTTTAATCTACATGCCAAATATCCTTGTGCAAGATACTGACCTCAAGTTCCTCTCTCATGCGTCTACCGGAGTTCGAATGTTTTGCAAAATCAATTGTTCCACACAGCCAAATTCACTGCAGATACAGACTGCTCCGTTACATCTATGTCCACTGTGAATGACCATCTTTGAACAGAGGTGGTGGCATAGGGCACCAACTGTCTGACATCTATAATCCAGTGTTGAGATACCTTCCCAGAAGCCTTAACGCCCACTCACATCCTGGGCCATTTGACCTCAGGAAATCACATGATAGGTTGGGGCTAGGTTTCACAATGAGCTCACCCGAATCCTTGGTTGCTTGTGACCTACACCCGTTTTCACACTTTGGCTCGTGTCATTAGGGAGAGGATCATTAGAGGGTCCATAGTCCCTCTTGGGCAGACACTCCCACAGGCCTTAAATCTGAGACACTCCACCATTTGACCCTAGAACTGAAGAAATTTCTCGGATGAGAGGTGAAACGTCTTCAAGCAACTTAAAGAAGTTTAAAGAAGTTTCCAAGCTCCTTAGACTACAATGACCTGGATGACAGAACCTTCACAGACATCCATTACAAGTTCCTTCACCAACTGGATCTCAGCCTGCAAAAATACATAGCTCTAAACCTCAAATCTCACAAATGTGCTTTAGATGTGAAGTAGAAGTCAGTTCCTTTCTGTACTGCAACTTGGTCACGTTCATTTATCAGATATTTGAAGAAAAGTCTCACCACTCATCAAAGTGACTTCTTGAATCTCAGCTGAATATGTGTTGGTAAAGAAGAGGTGTAATAGTCTGCCAATCTGATCAGTTGTAAAGGTGTCTTGATCTGCTAGCCTGTCATGTGGATTCTGTATCAATAAGTGTAAATGTGTCAGGATGGCCGAGCGGTCTAAGGCGCTGCGTTCAGGTCGCAGTCTCTCCTGGAGGCGTGGGTTCAAATCCCACTCCTGACATTCCTTGCTCATTAACCGTAAGACTGACATGATATGTCATGTCTTCTGTCAATAAAGGAGTTGCCACCAAATGGCAACTGCTTTGATAAGTTATGAACTTGAAATCTGATTTAGTTAGTGTCAGGGTTTCTGTAGTGCAGGTCACCTACCAGGTTGGTGATGGGGATGCTTTAATCTACATGCCAAATATCCTTGTGCAAGATACTGACCTCAAGTTCCTCTCTCATGCGTCTACCGGAGTTCGAATGTTTTGCAAAATCAATTGTTCCACACAGCCAAATTCACTGCAGATACAGACTGCTCCGTTACATCTATGTCCACTGTGAATGACCATCTTTGAACAGAGGTGGTGACATAGGGCACCAACTGTGTGACGTCTATAATCCAGTGTTGAGATACCTTCCCAGAAGCCTTAACGCCCACTCACATCCTGGGCCATTTGACCTCAGGAAATCACATGATAGGTTGGGGCTAGGTTTCACAATGAGCTCACCCGAATCCTTGGTTGCTTGTGACCTACACCCGTTTTCACACTTTGGCTCGTGTCATTAGGGAGAGGATCATTAGAGGGTCCATAGTCCCTCTTGGGCAGACACTCCCACAGGCCTTAAATCTGGGACACTCCACCATTTGACCCTAGAACTGAAGAAATTTCTCGGATGAGAGGTGAAACGTCTTCAAGCAACTTAAAGAAGTTTAAAGAAGTTTCCAAGCTCCTTAGACTACAATGACCTGGATGACAGAACCTTCACAGACATCCATTACAAGTTCCTTCACCAACTGGATCTCAGCCTGCAAAAATACATAGCTCTAAACCTCAAATCTCACAAATGTGCTTTAGATGTGAAGTAGAAGTCAGTTCCTTTCTGTACTGCAACTTGGTCACGTTCATTTATCAGATATTTGAAGAAAAGTCTCACCACTCATCAAAGTGACTTCTTGAATCTCAGCTGAATATGTGTTGGTAAAGAAGAGGTGTAATAGTCTGCCAATCTGATCAGTTGTAAAGGTGTCTTGATCTGCTAGCCTGTCATGTGGATTCTGTATCAATAAGTGCAAATGTGTCAGGATGGCCGAGCGGTCTAAGGCGCTGCGTTCAGGTCGCAGTCTCTCCTGGAGGCGTGGGTTCAAATCCCACTCCTGACATTCCTTGCTCATTAACTGTAAGACTGACATGTCATGTCTTCTGTCAATAAAGGAGTTGCCACCAAATGGCAACTGCTTTGATAAGTTATGAACTTGAAATCTGATTTAGTTAGTGTCAGGGTTTCTGTAGTGCAGGTCACCTACCAGGTTGGTGATGGGGAGCTTTAATCTACATGCCAAATATCCTTGTGCAAGATACTGACCTCAAGTTCCTCTCTCATGCGTCTACCGGAGTTCGAATGTTTTGCAAAATCAATTGTTCCACACAGCCAAATTCACTGCAGATACAGACTGCTCCGTTACATCTATGTCCACTGTGAATGACCATCTTTGAACAGAGGTGGTGGCATAGGGCACCAACTGTCTGACATCTATAATCCAGTGTTGAGATACCTTCCCAGAAGCCTTAACGCCCACTCACATCCTGGGCCATTTGACCTCAGGAAATCACATGATAGGTTGGGGCTAGGTTTCACAATGAGCTCACCCGAATCCTTGGTTGCTTGTGACCTACACCCGTTTTCACACTTTGGCTCGTGTCATTAGGGAGAGGATCATTAGAGGGTCCATAGTCCCTCTTGGGCAGACACTCCCACAGGCCTTAAATCTGAGACACTCCACCATTTGACCCTAGAACTGAAGAAATTTCTCGGATGAGAGGTGAAACGTCTTCAAGCAACTTAAAGAAGTTTAAAGAAGTTTCCAAGCTCCTTAGACTACAATGACCTGGATGACAGAACCTTCACAGACATCCATTACAAGTTCCTTCACCAACTGGATCTCAGCCTGCAAAAATACATAGCTCTAAACCTCAAATCTCACAAATGTGCTTTAGATGTGAAGTAGAAGTCAGTTCCTTTCTGTACTGCAACTTGGTCACGTTCATTTATCAGATATTTGAAGAAAAGTCTCACCACTCATCAAAGTGACTTCTTGAATCTCAGCTGAATATGTGTTGGTAAAGAAGAGGTGTAATAGTCTGCCAATCTGATCAGTTGTAAAGGTGTCTTGATCTGCTAGCCTGTCATGTGGATTCTGTATCAATAAGTGTAAATGTGTCAGGATGGCCGAGCGGTCTAAGGCGCTGCGTTCAGGTCGCAGTCTCTCCTGGAGGCGTGGGTTCAAATCCCACTCCTGACATTCCTTGCTCATTAACCGTAAGACTGACATGATATGTCATGTCTTCTGTCAATAAAGGAGTTGCCACCAAATGGCAACTGCTTTGATAAGTTATGAACTTGAAATCTGATTTAGTTAGTGTCAGGGTTTCTGTAGTGCAGGTCACCTACCAGGTTGGTGATGGGGATGCTTTAATCTACATGCCAAATATCCTTGTGCAAGATACTGACCTCAAGTTCCTCTCTCATGCGTCTACCGGAGTTCGAATGTTTTGCAAAATCAATTGTTCCACACAGCCAAATTCACTGCAGATACAGACTGCTCCGTTACATCTATGTCCACTGTGAATGACCATCTTTGAACAGAGGTGGTGACATAGGGCACCAACTGTGTGACGTCTATAATCCAGTGTTGAGATACCTTCCCAGAAGCCTTAACGCCCACTCACATCCTGGGCCATTTGACCTCAGGAAATCACATGATAGGTTGGGGCTAGGTTTCACAATGAGCTCACCCGAATCCTTGGTTGCTTGTGACCTACACCCGTTTTCACACTTTGGCTCGTGTCATTAGGGAGAGGATCATTAGAGGGTCCATAGTCCCTCTTGGGCAGACACTCCCACAGGCCTTAAATCTGGGACACTCCACCATTTGACCCTAGAACTGAAGAAATTTCTCGGATGAGAGGTGAAACGTCTTCAAGCAACTTAAAGAAGTTTAAAGAAGTTTCCAAGCTCCTTAGACTACAATGACCTGGATGACAGAACCTTCACAGACATCCATTACAAGTTCCTTCACCAACTGGATCTCAGCCTGCAAAAATACATAGCTCTAAACCTCAAATCTCACAAATGTGCTTTAGATGTGAAGTAGAAGTCAGTTCCTTTCTGTACTGCAACTTGGTCACGTTCATTTATCAGATATTTGAAGAAAAGTCTCACCACTCATCAAAGTGACTTCTTGAATCTCAGCTGAATATGTGTTGGTAAAGAAGAGGTGTAATAGTCTGCCAATCTGATCAGTTGTAAAGGTGTCTTGATCTGCTAGCCTGTCATGTGGATTCTGTATCAATAAGTGCAAATGTGTCAGGATGGCCGAGCGGTCTAAGGCGCTGCGTTCAGGTCGCAGTCTCTCCTGGAGGCGTGGGTTCAAATCCCACTCCTGACATTCCTTGCTCATTAACTGTAAGACTGACATGTCATGTCTTCTGTCAATAAAGGAGTTGCCACCAAATGGCAACTGCTTTGATAAGTTATGAACTTGAAATCTGATTTAGTTAGTGTCAGGGTTTCTGTAGTGCAGGTCACCTACCAGGTTGGTGATGGGGAGCTTTAATCTACATGCCAAATATCCTTGTGCAAGATACTGACCTCAAGTTCCTCTCTCATGCGTCTACCGGAGTTCGAATGTTTTGCAAAATCAATTGTTCCACACAGCCAAATTCACTGCAGATACAGACTGCTCCGTTACATCTATGTCCACTGTGAATGACCATCTTTGAACAGAGGTGGTGGCATAGGGCACCAACTGTCTGACATCTATAATCCAGTGTTGAGATACCTTCCCAGAAGCCTTAACGCCCACTCACATCCTGGGCCATTTGACCTCAGGAAATCACATGATAGGTTGGGGCTAGGTTTCACAATGAGCTCACCCGAATCCTTGGTTGCTTGTGACCTACACCCGTTTTCACACTTTGGCTCGTGTCATTAGGGAGAGGATCATTAGAGGGTCCATAGTCCCTCTTGGGCAGACACTCCCACAGGCCTTAAATCTGAGACACTCCACCATTTGACCCTAGAACTGAAGAAATTTCTCGGATGAGAGGTGAAACGTCTTCAAGCAACTTAAAGAAGTTTAAAGAAGTTTCCAAGCTCCTTAGACTACAATGACCTGGATGACAGAACCTTCACAGACATCCATTACAAGTTCCTTCACCAACTGGATCTCAGCCTGCAAAAATACATAGCTCTAAACCTCAAATCTCACAAATGTGCTTTAGATGTGAAGTAGAAGTCAGTTCCTTTCTGTACTGCAACTTGGTCACGTTCATTTATCAGATATTTGAAGAAAAGTCTCACCACTCATCAAAGTGACTTCTTGAATCTCAGCTGAATATGTGTTGGTA
Source organism: Aulonocara stuartgranti (assembly GCF_965226115.1). Classification (NCBI taxonomy): domain Eukaryota; kingdom Metazoa; phylum Chordata; class Actinopteri; order Cichliformes; family Cichlidae; genus Aulonocara; species Aulonocara stuartgranti. The sequence goes on along the minus strand of NC_138959.1, from coordinate 13,262,170 downwards.
AAGAAGAGGTGTAATAGTCTGCCAATCTGATCAGTTGTAAAGGTGTCTTGATCTGCTAGCCTGTCATGTGGATTCTGTATCAATAAGTGTAAATGTGTCAGGATGGCCGAGCGGTCTAAGGCGCTGCGTTCAGGTCGCAGTCTCTCCTGGAGGCGTGGGTTCAAATCCCACTCCTGACATTCCTTGCTCATTAACCGTAAGACTGACATGATATGTCATGTCTTCTGTCAATAAAGGAGTTGCCACCAAATGGCAACTGCTTTGATAAGTTATGAACTTGAAATCTGATTTAGTTAGTGTCAGGGTTTCTGTAGTGCAGGTCACCTACCAGGTTGGTGATGGGGATGCTTTAATCTACATGCCAAATATCCTTGTGCAAGATACTGACCTCAAGTTCCTCTCTCATGCGTCTACCGGAGTTCGAATGTTTTGCAAAATCAATTGTTCCACACAGCCAAATTCACTGCAGATACAGACTGCTCCGTTACATCTATGTCCACTGTGAATGACCATCTTTGAACAGAGGTGGTGACATAGGGCACCAACTGTGTGACGTCTATAATCCAGTGTTGAGATACCTTCCCAGAAGCCTTAACGCCCACTCACATCCTGGGCCATTTGACCTCAGGAAATCACATGATAGGTTGGGGCTAGGTTTCACAATGAGCTCACCCGAATCCTTGGTTGCTTGTGACCTACACCCGTTTTCACACTTTGGCTCGTGTCATTAGGGAGAGGATCATTAGAGGGTCCATAGTCCCTCTTGGGCAGACACTCCCACAGGCCTTAAATCTGGGACACTCCACCATTTGACCCTAGAACTGAAGAAATTTCTCGGATGAGAGGTGAAACGTCTTCAAGCAACTTAAAGAAGTTTAAAGAAGTTTCCAAGCTCCTTAGACTACAATGACCTGGATGACAGAACCTTCACAGACATCCATTACAAGTTCCTTCACCAACTGGATCTCAGCCTGCAAAAATACATAGCTCTAAACCTCAAATCTCACAAATGTGCTTTAGATGTGAAGTAGAAGTCAGTTCCTTTCTGTACTGCAACTTGGTCACGTTCATTTATCAGATATTTGAAGAAAAGTCTCACCACTCATCAAAGTGACTTCTTGAATCTCAGCTGAATATGTGTTGGTAAAGAAGAGGTGTAATAGTCTGCCAATCTGATCAGTTGTAAAGGTGTCTTGATCTGCTAGCCTGTCATGTGGATTCTGTATCAATAAGTGCAAATGTGTCAGGATGGCCGAGCGGTCTAAGGCGCTGCGTTCAGGTCGCAGTCTCTCCTGGAGGCGTGGGTTCAAATCCCACTCCTGACATTCCTTGCTCATTAACTGTAAGACTGACATGTCATGTCTTCTGTCAATAAAGGAGTTGCCACCAAATGGCAACTGCTTTGATAAGTTATGAACTTGAAATCTGATTTAGTTAGTGTCAGGGTTTCTGTAGTGCAGGTCACCTACCAGGTTGGTGATGGGGAGCTTTAATCTACATGCCAAATATCCTTGTGCAAGATACTGACCTCAAGTTCCTCTCTCATGCGTCTACCGGAGTTCGAATGTTTTGCAAAATCAATTGTTCCACACAGCCAAATTCACTGCAGATACAGACTGCTCCGTTACATCTATGTCCACTGTGAATGACCATCTTTGAACAGAGGTGGTGGCATAGGGCACCAACTGTCTGACATCTATAATCCAGTGTTGAGATACCTTCCCAGAAGCCTTAACGCCCACTCACATCCTGGGCCATTTGACCTCAGGAAATCACATGATAGGTTGGGGCTAGGTTTCACAATGAGCTCACCCGAATCCTTGGTTGCTTGTGACCTACACCCGTTTTCACACTTTGGCTCGTGTCATTAGGGAGAGGATCATTAGAGGGTCCATAGTCCCTCTTGGGCAGACACTCCCACAGGCCTTAAATCTGAGACACTCCACCATTTGACCCTAGAACTGAAGAAATTTCTCGGATGAGAGGTGAAACGTCTTCAAGCAACTTAAAGAAGTTTAAAGAAGTTTCCAAGCTCCTTAGACTACAATGACCTGGATGACAGAACCTTCACAGACATCCATTACAAGTTCCTTCACCAACTGGATCTCAGCCTGCAAAAATACATAGCTCTAAACCTCAAATCTCACAAATGTGCTTTAGATGTGAAGTAGAAGTCAGTTCCTTTCTGTACTGCAACTTGGTCACGTTCATTTATCAGATATTTGAAGAAAAGTCTCACCACTCATCAAAGTGACTTCTTGAATCTCAGCTGAATATGTGTTGGTAAAGAAGAGGTGTAATAGTCTGCCAATCTGATCAGTTGTAAAGGTGTCTTGATCTGCTAGCCTGTCATGTGGATTCTGTATCAATAAGTGTAAATGTGTCAGGATGGCCGAGCGGTCTAAGGCGCTGCGTTCAGGTCGCAGTCTCTCCTGGAGGCGTGGGTTCAAATCCCACTCCTGACATTCCTTGCTCATTAACCGTAAGACTGACATGATATGTCATGTCTTCTGTCAATAAAGGAGTTGCCACCAAATGGCAACTGCTTTGATAAGTTATGAACTTGAAATCTGATTTAGTTAGTGTCAGGGTTTCTGTAGTGCAGGTCACCTACCAGGTTGGTGATGGGGATGCTTTAATCTACATGCCAAATATCCTTGTGCAAGATACTGACCTCAAGTTCCTCTCTCATGCGTCTACCGGAGTTCGAATGTTTTGCAAAATCAATTGTTCCACACAGCCAAATTCACTGCAGATACAGACTGCTCCGTTACATCTATGTCCACTGTGAATGACCATCTTTGAACAGAGGTGGTGACATAGGGCACCAACTGTGTGACGTCTATAATCCAGTGTTGAGATACCTTCCCAGAAGCCTTAACGCCCACTCACATCCTGGGCCATTTGACCTCAGGAAATCACATGATAGGTTGGGGCTAGGTTTCACAATGAGCTCACCCGAATCCTTGGTTGCTTGTGACCTACACCCGTTTTCACACTTTGGCTCGTGTCATTAGGGAGAGGATCATTAGAGGGTCCATAGTCCCTCTTGGGCAGACACTCCCACAGGCCTTAAATCTGGGACACTCCACCATTTGACCCTAGAACTGAAGAAATTTCTCGGATGAGAGGTGAAACGTCTTCAAGCAACTTAAAGAAGTTTAAAGAAGTTTCCAAGCTCCTTAGACTACAATGACCTGGATGACAGAACCTTCACAGACATCCATTACAAGTTCCTTCACCAACTGGATCTCAGCCTGCAAAAATACATAGCTCTAAACCTCAAATCTCACAAATGTGCTTTAGATGTGAAGTAGAAGTCAGTTCCTTTCTGTACTGCAACTTGGTCACGTTCATTTATCAGATATTTGAAGAAAAGTCTCACCACTCATCAAAGTGACTTCTTGAATCTCAGCTGAATATGTGTTGGTAAAGAAGAGGTGTAATAGTCTGCCAATCTGATCAGTTGTAAAGGTGTCTTGATCTGCTAGCCTGTCATGTGGATTCTGTATCAATAAGTGCAAATGTGTCAGGATGGCCGAGCGGTCTAAGGCGCTGCGTTCAGGTCGCAGTCTCTCCTGGAGGCGTGGGTTCAAATCCCACTCCTGACATTCCTTGCTCATTAACTGTAAGACTGACATGTCATGTCTTCTGTCAATAAAGGAGTTGCCACCAAATGGCAACTGCTTTGATAAGTTATGAACTTGAAATCTGATTTAGTTAGTGTCAGGGTTTCTGTAGTGCAGGTCACCTACCAGGTTGGTGATGGGGAGCTTTAATCTACATGCCAAATATCCTTGTGCAAGATACTGACCTCAAGTTCCTCTCTCATGCGTCTACCGGAGTTCGAATGTTTTGCAAAATCAATTGTTCCACACAGCCAAATTCACTGCAGATACAGACTGCTCCGTTACATCTATGTCCACTGTGAATGACCATCTTTGAACAGAGGTGGTGGCATAGGGCACCAACTGTCTGACATCTATAATCCAGTGTTGAGATACCTTCCCAGAAGCCTTAACGCCCACTCACATCCTGGGCCATTTGACCTCAGGAAATCACATGATAGGTTGGGGCTAGGTTTCACAATGAGCTCACCCGAATCCTTGGTTGCTTGTGACCTACACCCGTTTTCACACTTTGGCTCGTGTCATTAGGGAGAGGATCATTAGAGGGTCCATAGTCCCTCTTGGGCAGACACTCCCACAGGCCTTAAATCTGAGACACTCCACCATTTGACCCTAGAACTGAAGAAATTTCTCGGATGAGAGGTGAAACGTCTTCAAGCAACTTAAAGAAGTTTAAAGAAGTTTCCAAGCTCCTTAGACTACAATGACCTGGATGACAGAACCTTCACAGACATCCATTACAAGTTCCTTCACCAACTGGATCTCAGCCTGCAAAAATACATAGCTCTAAACCTCAAATCTCACAAATGTGCTTTAGATGTGAAGTAGAAGTCAGTTCCTTTCTGTACTGCAACTTGGTCACGTTCATTTATCAGATATTTGAAGAAAAGTCTCACCACTCATCAAAGTGACTTCTTGAATCTCAGCTGAATATGTGTTGGTAAAGAAGAGGTGTAATAGTCTGCCAATCTGATCAGTTGTAAAGGTGTCTTGATCTGCTAGCCTGTCATGTGGATTCTGTATCAACAAGTGTAAATGTGTCAGGATGGCCGAGCGGTCTAAGGCGCTGCGTTCAGGTCGCAGTCTCTCCTGGAGGCGTGGGTTCAAATCCCACTCCTGACATTCCTTGCTCATTAACTGTAAGACTGACATGTCATGTCTTCTGTCAATAAAGGAGTTGCCACCAAATGGCAACTGCTTTGATAAGTTATGAACTTGAAATCTGATTTAGTTAGTGTCAGGGTTTCTGTAGTGCAGGTCACCTACCAGGTTGGTGATGGGATGCTTTAATCTACATGCCAAATATCCTTGTGCAAGATACTGACCTCAAGTTCCTCTCTCATGCGTCTACCGGAGTTCGAATGTTTTGCAAAATCAATTGTTCCACACAGCCAAATTCACTGCAGATACAGACTGCTCCGTTACATCTATGTCCACTGTGAATGACCATCTTTGAACAGAGGTGGTGACATAGGGCACCAACTGTGTGACGTCTATAATCCAGTGTTGAGATACCTTCCCAGAAGCCTTAACGCCCACTCACATCCTGGGCCATTTGACCTCAGGAAATCACATGATAGGTTGGGGCTAGGTTTCACAATGAGCTCACCCGAATCCTTGGTTGCTTGTGACCTACACCCGTTTTCACACTTTGGCTCGTGTCATTAGGGAGAGGATCATTAGAGGGTCCATAGTCCCTCTTGGGCAGACACTCCCACAGGCCTTAAATCTGGGACACTCCACCATTTGACCCTAGAACTGAAGAAATTTCTCGGATGAGAGGTGAAACGTCTTCAAGCAACTTAAAGAAGTTTAAAGAAGTTTCCAAGCTCCTTAGACTACAATGACCTGGATGACAGAACCTTCACAGACATCCATTACAAGTTCCTTCACCAACTGGATCTCAGCCTGCAAAAATACATAGCTCTAAACCTCAAATCTCACAAATGTGCTTTAGATGTGAAGTAGAAGTCAGTTCCTTTCTGTACTGCAACTTGGTCACGTTCATTTATCAGATATTTGAAGAAAAGTCTCACCACTCATCAAAGTGACTTCTTGAATCTCAGCTGAATATGTGTTGGTAAAGAAGAGGTGTAATAGTCTGCCAATCTGATCAGTTGTAAAGGTGTCTTGATCTGCTAGCCTGTCATGTGGATTCTGTATCAACAAGTGCAAATGTGTCAGGATGGCCGAGCGGTCTAAGGCGCTGCGTTCAGGTCGCAGTCTCTCCTGGAGGCGTGGGTTCAAATCCCACTCCTGACATTCCTTGCTCATTAACTGTAAGACTGACATGTCATGTCTTCTGTCAATAAAGGAGTTGCCACCAAATGGCAACTGCTTTGATAAGTTATGAACTTGAAATCTGATTTAGTTAGTGTCAGGGTTTCTGTAGTGCAGGTCACCTACCAGGTTGGTGATGGGATGCTTTAATCTACATGCCAAATATCCTTGTGCAAGATACTGACCTCAAGTTCCTCTCTCATGCGTCTACCGGAGTTCGAATGTTTTGCAAAATCAATTGTTCCACACAGCCAAATTCACTGCAGATACAGACTGCTCCGTTACATCTATGTCCACTGTGAATGACCATCTTTGAACAGAGGTGGTGGCATAGGGCACCAACTGTCTGACATCTATAATCCAGTGTTGAGATACCTTCCCAGAAGCCTTAACGCCCACTCACATCCTGGGCCATTTGACCTCAGGAAATCACATGATAGGTTGGGGCTAGGTTTCACAATGAGCTCACCCGAATCCTTGGTTGCTTGTGACCTACACCCGTTTTCACACTTTGGCTCGTGTCATTAGGGAGAGGATCATTAGAGGGTCCATAGTCCCTCTTGGGCAGACACTCCCACAGGCCTTAAATCTGAGACACTCCACCATTTGACCCTAGAACTGAAGAAATTTCTCGGATGAGAGGTGAAACGTCTTCAAGCAACTTAAAGAAGTTTAAAGAAGTTTCCAAGCTCCTTAGACTACAATGACCTGGATGACAGAACCTTCACAGACATCCATTACAAGTTCCTTCACCAACTGGATCTCAGCCTGCAAAAATACATAGCTCTAAACCTCAAATCTCACAAATGTGCTTTAGATGTGAAGTAGAAGTCAGTTCCTTTCTGTACTGCAACTTGGTCACGTTCATTTATCAGATATTTGAAGAAAAGTCTCACCACTCATCAAAGTGACTTCTTGAATCTCAGCTGAATATGTGTTGGTAAAGAAGAGGTGTAATAGTCTGCCAATCTGATCAGTTGTAAAGGTGTCTTGATCTGCTAGCCTGTCATGTGGATTCTGTATCAACAAGTGCAAATGTGTCAGGATGGCCGAGCGGTCTAAGGCGCTGCGTTCAGGTCGCAGTCTCTCCTGGAGGCGTGGGTTCAAATCCCACTCCTGACATTCCTTGCTCATTAACCGTAAGACTGACATGATATGTCATGTCTTCTGTCAATAAAGGAGTTGCCACCAAATGGCAACTGCTTTGATAAGTTATCTGATTTAGTTAGTGTCAGGGTTTCTGTAGTGCAGGTCACCTACCAGGTTGGTGATGGGGATGCTTTAATCTACATGCCAAATATCCTTGTGCAAGATACTGACCTCAAGTTCCTCTCTCATGCGTCTACCGGAGTTCGAATGTTTTGCAAAATCAATTGTTCCACACAGCCAAATTCACTGCAGATACAGACTGCTCCGTTACATCTATGTCCACTGTGAATGACCATCTTTGAACAGAGGTGGTGACATAGGGCACCAACTGTGTGACGTCTATAATCCAGTGTTGAGATACCTTCCCAGAAGCCTTAACGCCCACTCACATCCTGGGCCATTTGACCTCAGGAAATCACATGATAGGTTGGGGCTAGGTTTCACAATGAGCTCACCCGAATCCTTGGTTGCTTGTGACCTACACCCGTTTTCACACTTTGGCTCGTGTCATTAGGGAGAGGATCATTAGAGGGTCCATAGTCCCTCTTGGGCAGACACTCCCACAGGCCTTAAATCTGGGACACTCCACCATTTGACCCTAGAACTGAAGAAATTTCTCGGATGAGAGGTGAAACGTCTTCAAGCAACTTAAAGAAGTTTAAAGAAGTTTCCAAGCTCCTTAGACTACAATGACCTGGATGACAGAACCTTCACAGACATCCATTACAAGTTCCTTCACCAACTGGATCTCAGCCTGCAAAAATACATAGCTCTAAACCTCAAATCTCACAAATGTGCTTTAGATGTGAAGTAGAAGTCAGTTCCTTTCTGTACTGCAACTTGGTCACGTTCATTTATCAGATATTTGAAGAAAAGTCTCACCACTCATCAAAGTGACTTCTTGAATCTCAGCTGAATATGTGTTGGTAAAGAAGAGGTGTAATAGTCTGCCAATCTGATCAGTTGTAAAGGTGTCTTGATCTGCTAGCCTGTCATGTGGATTCTGTATCAACAAGTGTAAATGTGTCAGGATGGCCGAGCGGTCTAAGGCGCTGCGTTCAGGTCGCAGTCTCTCCTGGAGGCGTGGGTTCAAATCCCACTCCTGACATTCCTTGCTCATTAACTGTAAGACTGACATGTCATGTCTTCTGTCAATAAAGGAGTTGCCACCAAATGGCAACTGCTTTGATAAGTTATGAACTTGAAATCTGATTTAGTTAGTGTCAGGGTTTCTGTAGTGCAGGTCACCTACCAGGTTGGTGATGGGATGCTTTAATCTACATGCCAAATATCCTTGTGCAAGATACTGACCTCAAGTTCCTCTCTCATGCGTCTACCGGAGTTCGAATGTTTTGCAAAATCAATTGTTCCACACAGCCAAATTCACTGCAGATACAGACTGCTCCGTTACATCTATGTCCACTGTGAATGACCATCTTTGAACAGAGGTGGTGACATAGGGCACCAACTGTGTGACGTCTATAATCCAGTGTTGAGATACCTTCCCAGAAGCCTTAACGCCCACTCACATCCTGGGCCATTTGACCTCAGGAAATCACATGATAGGTTGGGGCTAGGTTTCACAATGAGCTCACCCGAATCCTTGGTTGCTTGTGACCTACACCCGTTTTCACACTTTGGCTCGTGTCATTAGGGAGAGGATCATTAGAGGGTCCATAGTCCCTCTTGGGCAGACACTCCCACAGGCCTTAAATCTGGGACACTCCACCATTTGACCCTAGAACTGAAGAAATTTCTCGGATGAGAGGTGAAACGTCTTCAAGCAACTTAAAGAAGTTTAAAGAAGTTTCCAAGCTCCTTAGACTACAATGACCTGGATGACAGAACCTTCACAGACATCCATTACAAGTTCCTTCACCAACTGGATCTCAGCCTGCAAAAATACATAGCTCTAAACCTCAAATCTCACAAATGTGCTTTAGATGTGAAGTAGAAGTCAGTTCCTTTCTGTACTGCAACTTGGTCACGTTCATTTATCAGATATTTGAAGAAAAGTCTCACCACTCATCAAAGTGACTTCTTGAATCTCAGCTGAATATGTGTTGGTAAAGAAGAGGTGTAATAGTCTGCCAATCTGATCAGTTGTAAAGGTGTCTTGATCTGCTAGCCTGTCATGTGGATTCTGTATCAACAAGTGCAAATGTGTCAGGATGGCCGAGCGGTCTAAGGCGCTGCGTTCAGGTCGCAGTCTCTCCTGGAGGCGTGGGTTCAAATCCCACTCCTGACATTCCTTGCTCATTAACTGTAAGACTGACATGTCATGTCTTCTGTCAATAAAGGAGTTGCCACCAAATGGCAACTGCTTTGATAAGTTATGAACTTGAAATCTGATTTAGTTAGTGTCAGGGTTTCTGTAGTGCAGGTCACCTACCAGGTTGGTGATGGGATGCTTTAATCTACATGCCAAATATCCTTGTGCAAGATACTGACCTCAAGTTCCTCTCTCATGCGTCTACCGGAGTTCGAATGTTTTGCAAAATCAATTGTTCCACACAGCCAAATTCACTGCAGATACAGACTGCTCCGTTACATCTATGTCCACTGTGAATGACCATCTTTGAACAGAGGTGGTGGCATAGGGCACCAACTGTCTGACATCTATAATCCAGTGTTGAGATACCTTCCCAGAAGCCTTAACGCCCACTCACATCCTGGGCCATTTGACCTCAGGAAATCACATGATAGGTTGGGGCTAGGTTTCACAATGAGCTCACCCGAATCCTTGGTTGCTTGTGACCTACACCCGTTTTCACACTTTGGCTCGTGTCATTAGGGAGAGGATCATTAGAGGGTCCATAGTCCCTCTTGGGCAGACACTCCCACAGGCCTTAAATCTGAGACACTCCACCATTTGACCCTAGAACTGAAGAAATTTCTCGGATGAGAGGTGAAACGTCTTCAAGCAACTTAAAGAAGTTTAAAGAAGTTTCCAAGCTCCTTAGACTACAATGACCTGGATGACAGAACCTTCACAGACATCCATTACAAGTTCCTTCACCAACTGGATCTCAGCCTGCAAAAATACATAGCTCTAAACCTCAAATCTCACAAATGTGCTTTAGATGTGAAGTAGAAGTCAGTTCCTTTCTGTACTGCAACTTGGTCACGTTCATTTATCAGATATTTGAAGAAAAGTCTCACCACTCATCAAAGTGACTTCTTGAATCTCAGCTGAATATGTGTTGGTAAAGAAGAGGTGTAATAGTCTGCCAATCTGATCAGTTGTAAAGGTGTCTTGATCTGCTAGCCTGTCATGTGGATTCTGTATCAACAAGTGCAAATGTGTCAGGATGGCCGAGCGGTCTAAGGCGCTGCGTTCAGGTCGCAGTCTCTCCTGGAGGCGTGGGTTCAAATCCCACTCCTGACATTCCTTGCTCATTAACCGTAAGACTGACATGATATGTCATGTCTTCTGTCAATAAAGGAGTTGCCACCAAATGGCAACTGCTTTGATAAGTTATCTGATTTAGTTAGTGTCAGGGTTTCTGTAGTGCAGGTCACCTACCAGGTTGGTGATGGGGATGCTTTAATCTACATGCCAAATATCCTTGTGCAAGATACTGACCTCAAGTACCTCTCTCATGCGTCTACCGGAGTCCGAATGTTTTGCAAAATCAATTGTTCCACACAGCCAAATTCACTGCAGATACAGACTGCTCCGTTACATCTATGTCCACTGTGAATGACCATCTTTGAACAGAGGTGGTGACATAGGGCACCAACTGTGTGACGTCTATAATCCAGTGTTGAGATACCTTCCCAGAAGCCTTAACGCCCACTCACATCCTGGGCCATTTGACCTCAGGAAATCACATGATAGGTTGGGGCTAGGTTTCACAATGAGCTCACCCGAATCCTTGGTTGCTTGTGACCTACACCCGTTTTCACACTTTGGCTCGTGTCATTAGGGAGAGGATCATTAGAGGGTCCATAGTCCCTCTTGGGCAGACACTCCCACAGGCCTTAAATCTGGGACACTCCACCATTTGACCCTAGAACTGAAGAAATTTCTCGGATGAGAGGTGAAACGTCTTCAAGCAACTTAAAGAAGTTTAAAGAAGTTTCCAAGCTCCTTAGACTACAATGACCTGGATGACAGAACCTTCACAGACATCCATTACAAGTTCCTTCACCAACTGGATCTCAGCCTGCAAAAATACATAGCTCTAAACCTCAAATCTCACAAATGTGCTTTAGATGTGAAGTAGAAGTCAGTTCCTTTCTGTACTGCAACTTGGTCACGTTCATTTATCAGATATTTGAAGAAAAGTCTCACCACTCATCAAAGTGACTTCTTGAATCTCAGCTGAATATGTGTTGGTAAAGAAGAGGTGTAATAGTCTGCCAATCTGATCAGTTGTAAAGGTGTCTTGATCTGCTAGCCTGTCATGTGGATTCTGTATCAACAAGTGCAAATGTGTCAGGATGGCCGAGCGGTCTAAGGCGCTGCGTTCAGGTCGCAGTCTCTCCTGGAGGCGTGGGTTCAAATCCCACTCCTGACATTCCTTGCTCATTAACTGTAAGACTGACATGTCATGTCTTCTGTCAATAAAGGAGTTGCCACCAAATGGCAACTGCTTTGATAAGTTATGAACTTGAAATCTGATTTAGTTAGTGTCAGGGTTTCTGTAGTGCAGGTCACCTACCAGGTTGGTGATGGGATGCTTTAATCTACATGCCAAATATCCTTGTGCAAGATACTGACCTCAAGTTCCTCTCTCATGCGTCTACCGGAGTTCGAATGTTTTGCAAAATCAATTGTTCCACACAGCCAAATTCACTGCAGATACAGACTGCTCCGTTACATCTATGTCCACTGTGAATGACCATCTTTGAACAGAGGTGGTGACATAGGGCACCAACTGTGTGACGTCTATAATCCAGTGTTGAGATACCTTCCCAGAAGCCTTAACGCCCACTCACATCCTGGGCCATTTGACCTCAGGAAATCACATGATAGGTTGGGGCTAGGTTTCACAATGAGCTCACCCGAATCCTTGGTTGCTTGTGACCTACACCCGTTTTCACACTTTGGCTCGTGTCATTAGGGAGAGGATCATTAGAGGGTCCATAGTCCCTCTTGGGCAGACACTCCCACAGGCCTTAAATCTGGGACACTCCACCATTTGACCCTAGAACTGAAGAAATTTCTCGGATGAGAGGTGAAACGTCTTCAAGCAACTTAAAGAAGTTTAAAGAAGTTTCCAAGCTCCTTAGACTACAATGACCTGGATGACAGAACCTTCACAGACATCCATTACAAGTTCCTTCACCAACTGGATCTCAGCCTGCAAAAATACATAGCTCTAAACCTCAAATCTCACAAATGTGCTTTAGATGTGAAGTAGAAGTCAGTTCCTTTCTGTACTGCAACTTGGTCACGTTCATTTATCAGATATTTGAAGAAAAGTCTCACCACTCATCAAAGTGACTTCTTGAATCTCAGCTGAATATGTGTTGGTAAAGAAGAGGTGTAATAGTCTGCCAATCTGATCAGTTGTAAAGGTGTCTTGATCTGCTAGCCTGTCATGTGGATTCTGTATCAACAAGTGCAAATGTGTCAGGATGGCCGAGCGGTCTAAGGCGCTGCGTTCAGGTCGCAGTCTCTCCTGGAGGCGTGGGTTCAAATCCCACTCCTGACATTCCTTGCTCATTAACTGTAAGACTGACATGTCATGTCTTCTGTCAATAAAGGAGTTGCCACCAAATGGCAACTGCTTTGATAAGTTATGAACTTGAAATCTGATTTAGTTAGTGTCAGGGTTTCTGTAGTGCAGGTCACCTACCAGGTTGGTGATGGGATGCTTTAATCTACATGCCAAATATCCTTGTGCAAGATACTGACCTCAAGTTCCTCTCTCATGCGTCTACCGGAGTTCGAATGTTTTGCAAAATCAATTGTTCCACACAGCCAAATTCACTGCAGATACAGACTGCTCCGTTACATCTATGTCCACTGTGAATGACCATCTTTGAACAGAGGTGGTGGCATAGGGCACCAACTGTCTGACATCTATAATCCAGTGTTGAGATACCTTCCCAGAAGCCTTAACGCCCACTCACATCCTGGGCCATTTGACCTCAGGAAATCACATGATAGGTTGGGGCTAGGTTTCACAATGAGCTCACCCGAATCCTTGGTTGCTTGTGACCTACACCCGTTTTCACACTTTGGCTCGTGTCATTAGGGAGAGGATCATTAGAGGGTCCATAGTCCCTCTTGGGCAGACACTCCCACAGGCCTTAAATCTGAGACACTCCACCATTTGACCCTAGAACTGAAGAAATTTCTCGGATGAGAGGTGAAACGTCTTCAAGCAACTTAAAGAAGTTTAAAGAAGTTTCCAAGCTCCTTAGACTACAATGACCTGGATGACAGAACCTTCACAGACATCCATTACAAGTTCCTTCACCAACTGGATCTCAGCCTGCAAAAATACATAGCTCTAAACCTCAAATCTCACAAATGTGCTTTAGATGTGAAGTAGAAGTCAGTTCCTTTCTGTACTGCAACTTGGTCACGTTCATTTATCAGATATTTGAAGAAAAGTCTCACCACTCATCAAAGTGACTTCTTGAATCTCAGCTGAATATGTGTTGGTAAAGAAGAGGTGTAATAGTCTGCCAATCTGATCAGTTGTAAAGGTGTCTTGATCTGCTAGCCTGTCATGTGGATTCTGTATCAACAAGTGCAAATGTGTCAGGATGGCCGAGCGGTCTAAGGCGCTGCGTTCAGGTCGCAGTCTCTCCTGGAGGCGTGGGTTCAAATCCCACTCCTGACATTCCTTGCTCATTAACCGTAAGACTGACATGATATGTCATGTCTTCTGTCAATAAAGGAGTTGCCACCAAATGGCAACTGCTTTGATAAGTTATCTGATTTAGTTAGTGTCAGGGTTTCTGTAGTGCAGGTCACCTACCAGGTTGGTGATGGGGATGCTTTAATCTACATGCCAAATATCCTTGTGCAAGATACTGACCTCAAGTACCTCTCTCATGCGTCTACCGGAGTCCGAATGTTTTGCAAAATCAATTGTTCCACACAGCCAAATTCACTGCAGATACAGACTGCTCCGTTACATCTATGTCCACTGTGAATGACCATCTTTGAACAGAGGTGGTGACATAGGGCACCAACTGTGTGACGTCTATAATCCAGTGTTGAGATACCTTCCCAGAAGCCTTAACGCCCACTCACATCCTGGGCCATTTGACCTCAGGAAATCACATGATAGGTTGGGGCTAGGTTTCACAATGAGCTCACCCGAATCCTTGGTTGCTTGTGACCTACACCCGTTTTCACACTTTGGCTCGTGTCATTAGGGAGAGGATCATTAGAGGGTCCATAGTCCCTCTTGGGCAGACACTCCCACAGGCCTTAAATCTGGGACACTCCACCATTTGACCCTAGAACTGAAGAAATTTCTCGGATGAGAGGTGAAACGTCTTCAAGCAACTTAAAGAAGTTTAAAGAAGTTTCCAAGCTCCTTAGACTACAATGACCTGGATGACAGAACCTTCACAGACATCCATTACAAGTTCCTTCACCAACTGGATCTCAGCCTGCAAAAATACATAGCTCTAAACCTCAAATCTCACAAATGTGCTTTAGATGTGAAGTAGAAGTCAGTTCCTTTCTGTACTGCAACTTGGTCACGTTCATTTATCAGATATTTGAAGAAAAGTCTCACCACTCATCAAAGTGACTTCTTGAATCTCAGCTGAATATGTGTTGGTAAAGAAGAGGTGTAATAGTCTGCCAATCTGATCAGTTGTAAAGGTGTCTTGATCTGCTAGCCTGTCATGTGGATTCTGTATCAACAAGTGCAAATGTGTCAGGATGGCCGAGCGGTCTAAGGCGCTGCGTTCAGGTCGCAGTCTCTCCTGGAGGCGTGGGTTCAAATCCCACTCCTGACATTCCTT
Source organism: Aulonocara stuartgranti (assembly GCF_965226115.1). Taxonomy (NCBI): domain Eukaryota; kingdom Metazoa; phylum Chordata; class Actinopteri; order Cichliformes; family Cichlidae; genus Aulonocara; species Aulonocara stuartgranti. The sequence goes on along the minus strand of NC_138959.1, from coordinate 13,247,168 downwards.
GCTCATTAACTGTAAGACTGTCATGTCTTCTGTCAATAAAGGAGTTGCCACCAAATGGCAACTGCTTTGATAAGTTATGAACTTGAAATCTGATTTAGTTAGTGTCAGGGTTTCTGTAGTGCAGGTCACCTACCAGGTTGGTGATGGGATGCTTTAATCTACATGCCAAATATCCTTGTGCAAGATACTGACCTCAAGTTCCTCTCTCATGCGTCTACCGGAGTTCGAATGTTTTGCAAAATCAATTGTTCCACACAGCCAAATTCACTGCAGATACAGACTGCTCCGTTACATCTATGTCCACTGTGAATGACCATCTTTGAACAGAGGTGGTGGCATAGGGCACCAACTGTCTGACATCTATAATCCAGTGTTGAGATACCTTCCCAGAAGCCTTAACGCCCACTCACATCCTGGGCCATTTGACCTCAGGAAATCACATGATAGGTTGGGGCTAGGTTTCACAATGAGCTCACCCGAATCCTTGGTTGCTTGTGACCTACACCCGTTTTCACACTTTGGCTCGTGTCATTAGGGAGAGGATCATTAGAGGGTCCATAGTCCCTCTTGGGCAGACACTCCCACAGGCCTTAAATCTGAGACACTCCACCATTTGACCCTAGAACTGAAGAAATTTCTCGGATGAGAGGTGAAACGTCTTCAAGCAACTTAAAGAAGTTTAAAGAAGTTTCCAAGCTCCTTAGACTACAATGACCTGGATGACAGAACCTTCACAGACATCCATTACAAGTTCCTTCACCAACTGGATCTCAGCCTGCAAAAATACATAGCTCTAAACCTCAAATCTCACAAATGTGCTTTAGATGTGAAGTAGAAGTCAGTTCCTTTCTGTACTGCAACTTGGTCACGTTCATTTATCAGATAGTTGAAGAAAAGTCTCACCACTCATCAAAGTGACTTCTTGAATCTCAGCTGAATATGTGTTGGTAAAGAAGAGGTGTAATAGTCTGCCAATCTGATCAGTTGTAAAGGTGTCTTGATCTGCTAGCCTGTCATGTGGATTCTGTATCAACAAGTGCAAATGTGTCAGGATGGCCGAGCGGTCTAAGGCGCTGCGTTCAGGTCGCAGTCTCTCCTGGAGGCGTGGGTTCAAATCCCACTCCTGACATTCCTTGCTCATTAACTGTAAGACTGACATGTCATGTCTTCTGTCAATAAAGGAGTTGCCACCAAATGGCAACTGCTTTGATAAGTTATGAACTTGAAATCTGATTTAGTTAGTGTCAGGGTTTCTGTAGTGCAGGTCACCTACCAGGTTGGTGATGGGATGCTTTAATCTACATGCCAAATATCCTTGTGCAAGATACTGACCTCAAGTTCCTCTCTCATGCGTCTACCGGAGTTCGAATGTTTTGCAAAATCAATTGTTCCACACAGCCAAATTCACTGCAGATACAGACTGCTCCGTTACATCTATGTCCACTGTGAATGACCATCTTTGAACAGAGGTGGTGGCATAGGGCACCAACTGTCTGACATCTATAATCCAGTGTTGAGATACCTTCCCAGAAGCCTTAACGCCCACTCACATCCTGGGCCATTTGACCTCAGGAAATCACATGATAGGTTGGGGCTAGGTTTCACAATGAGCTCACCCGAATCCTTGGTTGCTTGTGACCTACACCCGTTTTCACACTTTGGCTCGTGTCATTAGGGAGAGGATCATTAGAGGGTCCATAGTCCCTCTTGGGCAGACACTCCCACAGGCCTTAAATCTGAGACACTCCACCATTTGACCCTAGAACTGAAGAAATTTCTCGGATGAGAGGTGAAACGTCTTCAAGCAACTTAAAGAAGTTTAAAGAAGTTTCCAAGCTCCTTAGACTACAATGACCTGGATGACAGAACCTTCACAGACATCCATTACAAGTTCCTTCACCAACTGGATCTCAGCCTGCAAAAATACATAGCTCTAAACCTCAAATCTCACAAATGTGCTTTAGATGTGAAGTAGAAGTCAGTTCCTTTCTGTACTGCAACTTGGTCACGTTCATTTATCAGATATTTGAAGAAAAGTCTCACCACTCATCAAAGTGACTTCTTGAATCTCAGCTGAATATGTGTTGGTAAAGAAGAGGTGTAATAGTCTGCCAATCTGATCAGTTGTAAAGGTGTCTTGATCTGCTAGCCTGTCATGTGGATTCTGTATCAACAAGTGCAAATGTGTCAGGATGGCCGAGCGGTCTAAGGCGCTGCGTTCAGGTCGCAGTCTCTCCTGGAGGCGTGGGTTCAAATCCCACTCCTGACATTCCTTGCTCATTAACCGTAAGACTGACATGATATGTCATGTCTTCTGTCAATAAAGGAGTTGCCACCAAATGGCAACTGCTTTGATAAGTTATCTGATTTAGTTAGTGTCAGGGTTTCTGTAGTGCAGGTCACCTACCAGGTTGGTGATGGGGATGCTTTAATCTACATGCCAAATATCCTTGTGCAAGATACTGACCTCAAGTACCTCTCTCATGCGTCTACCGGAGTCCGAATGTTTTGCAAAATCAATTGTTCCACACAGCCAAATTCACTGCAGATACAGACTGCTCCGTTACATCTATGTCCACTGTGAATGACCATCTTTGAACAGAGGTGGTGACATAGGGCACCAACTGTGTGACGTCTATAATCCAGTGTTGAGATACCTTCCCAGAAGCCTTAACGCCCACTCACATCCTGGGCCATTTGACCTCAGGAAATCACATGATAGGTTGGGGCTAGGTTTCACAATGAGCTCACCCGAATCCTTGGTTGCTTGTGACCTACACCCGTTTTCACACTTTGGCTCGTGTCATTAGGGAGAGGATCATTAGAGGGTCCATAGTCCCTCTTGGGCAGACACTCCCACAGGCCTTAAATCTGAGACACTCCACCATTTGACCCTAGAACTGAAGAAATTTCTCGGATGAGAGGTGAAACGTCTTCAAGCAACTTAAAGAAGTTTAAAGAAGTTTCCAAGCTCCTTAGACTACAATGACCTGGATGACAGAACCTTCACAGACATCCATTACAAGTTCCTTCACCAACTGGATCTCAGCCTGCAAAAATACATAGCTCTAAACCTCAAATCTCACAAATGTGCTTTAGATGTGAAGTAGAAGTCAGTTCCTTTCTGTACTGCAACTTGGTCACGTTCATTTATCAGATATTTGAAGAAAAGTCTCACCACTCATCAAAGTGACTTCTTGAATCTCAGCTGAATATGTGTTGGTAAAGAAGAGGTGTAATAGTCTGCCAATCTGATCAGTTGTAAAGGTGTCTTGATCTGCTAGCCTGTCATGTGGATTCTGTATCAACAAGTGCAAATGTGTCAGGATGGCCGAGCGGTCTAAGGCGCTGCGTTCAGGTCGCAGTCTCTCCTGGAGGCGTGGGTTCAAATCCCACTCCTGACATTCCTTGCTCATTAACCGTAAGACTGACATGATATGTCATGTCTTCTGTCAATAAAGGAGTTGCCACCAAATGGCAACTGCTTTGATAAGTTATCTGATTTAGTTAGTGTCAGGGTTTCTGTAGTGCAGGTCACCTACCAGGTTGGTGATGGGGATGCTTTAATCTACATGCCAAATATCCTTGTGCAAGATACTGACCTCAAGTACCTCTCTCATGCGTCTACCGGAGTCCGAATGTTTTGCAAAATCAATTGTTCCACACAGCCAAATTCACTGCAGATACAGACTGCTCCGTTACATCTATGTCCACTGTGAATGACCATCTTTGAACAGAGGTGGTGACATAGGGCACCAACTGTGTGACGTCTATAATCCAGTGTTGAGATACCTTCCCAGAAGCCTTAACGCCCACTCACATCCTGGGCCATTTGACCTCAGGAAATCACATGATAGGTTGGGGCTAGGTTTCACAATGAGCTCACCCGAATCCTTGGTTGCTTGTGACCTACACCCGTTTTCACACTTTGGCTCGTGTCATTAGGGAGAGGATCATTAGAGGGTCCATAGTCCCTCTTGGGCAGACACTCCCACAGGCCTTAAATCTGGGACACTCCACCATTTGACCCTAGAACTGAAGAAATTTCTCGGATGAGAGGTGAAACGTCTTCAAGCAACTTAAAGAAGTTTAAAGAAGTTTCCAAGCTCCTTAGACTACAATGACCTGGATGACAGAACCTTCACAGACATCCATTACAAGTTCCTTCACCAACTGGATCTCAGCCTGCAAAAATACATAGCTCTAAACCTCAAATCTCACAAATGTGCTTTAGATGTGAAGTAGAAGTCAGTTCCTTTCTGTACTGCAACTTGGTCACGTTCATTTATCAGATATTTGAAGAAAAGTCTCACCACTCATCAAAGTGACTTCTTGAATCTCAGCTGAATATGTGTTGGTAAAGAAGAGGTGTAATAGTCTGCCAATCTGATCAGTTGTAAAGGTGTCTTGATCTGCTAGCCTGTCATGTGGATTCTGTATCAACAAGTGCAAATGTGTCAGGATGGCCGAGCGGTCTAAGGCGCTGCGTTCAGGTCGCAGTCTCTCCTGGAGGCGTGGGTTCAAATCCCACTCCTGACATTCCTTGCTCATTAACTGTAAGACTGTCATGTCTTCTGTCAATAAAGGAGTTGCCACCAAATGGCAACTGCTTTGATAAGTTATGAACTTGAAATCTGATTTAGTTAGTGTCAGGGTTTCTGTAGTGCAGGTCACCTACCAGGTTGGTGATGGGATGCTTTAATCTACATGCCAAATATCCTTGTGCAAGATACTGACCTCAAGTTCCTCTCTCATGCGTCTACCGGAGTTCGAATGTTTTGCAAAATCAATTGTTCCACACAGCCAAATTCACTGCAGATACAGACTGCTCCGTTACATCTATGTCCACTGTGAATGACCATCTTTGAACAGAGGTGGTGGCATAGGGCACCAACTGTCTGACATCTATAATCCAGTGTTGAGATACCTTCCCAGAAGCCTTAACGCCCACTCACATCCTGGGCCATTTGACCTCAGGAAATCACATGATAGGTTGGGGCTAGGTTTCACAATGAGCTCACCCGAATCCTTGGTTGCTTGTGACCTACACCCGTTTTCACACTTTGGCTCGTGTCATTAGGGAGAGGATCATTAGAGGGTCCATAGTCCCTCTTGGGCAGACACTCCCACAGGCCTTAAATCTGAGACACTCCACCATTTGACCCTAGAACTGAAGAAATTTCTCGGATGAGAGGTGAAACGTCTTCAAGCAACTTAAAGAAGTTTAAAGAAGTTTCCAAGCTCCTTAGACTACAATGACCTGGATGACAGAACCTTCACAGACATCCATTACAAGTTCCTTCACCAACTGGATCTCAGCCTGCAAAAATACATAGCTCTAAACCTCAAATCTCACAAATGTGCTTTAGATGTGAAGTAGAAGTCAGTTCCTTTCTGTACTGCAACTTGGTCACGTTCATTTATCAGATAGTTGAAGAAAAGTCTCACCACTCATCAAAGTGACTTCTTGAATCTCAGCTGAATATGTGTTGGTAAAGAAGAGGTGTAATAGTCTGCCAATCTGATCAGTTGTAAAGGTGTCTTGATCTGCTAGCCTGTCATGTGGATTCTGTATCAACAAGTGCAAATGTGTCAGGATGGCCGAGCGGTCTAAGGCGCTGCGTTCAGGTCGCAGTCTCTCCTGGAGGCGTGGGTTCAAATCCCCCTCCTGACATTCTTTGCTCATTAACCGTAAGACTGACATGATATGTCATGTCTTCTGTCAATAAAGGAGTTGCCACCAAATGGCAACTGCTTTGATAAGTTATGAACTTGAAATCTGGTTTAGTTAGTGTCAGGGTTTCTGTAGTGCAGGTCACCTACCAGGTTGGTGATGGGGATGCTTTAATCTACATGCCAAATATCCTTGTGCAAGATACTGACCTCAAGTTCCTCTCTCATGCGTCTACCGGAGTTCGAATGTTTTGCAAAATCAATTGTTCCACACAGCCAAATTCACTGCAGATACAGACTGCTCCGTTACATCTATGTCCACTGTGAATGACCATCTTTGAACAGAGGTGGTGGCATAGGGCACCAACTGTCTGACATCTATAATCCAGTGTTGAGATACCTTCCCAGAAGCCTTAACGCCCACTCACATCCTGGGCCATTTGACCTCAGGAAATCACATGATAGGTTGGGGCTAGGTTTCACAATGAGCTCACCCGAATCCTTGGTTGCTTGTGACCTACACCCGTTTTCACACTTTGGCTCGTGTCATTAGGGAGAGGATCATTAGAGGGTCCATAGTCCCTCTTGGGCAGACACTCCCACAGGCCTTAAATCTGAGACACTTCACCATTTGACCCTAGAACTGAAGAAATTTCTCGGATGAGAGGTGAAACGTCTTCAAGCAACTTAAAGAAGTTTAAAGAAGTTTCCAAGCTCCTTAGACTACAATGACCTGGATGACAGAACCTTCACAGACATCCATTACAAGTTCCTTCACCAACTGGATCTCAGCCTGCAAAAATACATAGCTCTAAACCTCAAATCTCACAAATGTGCTTTAGATGTGAAGTAGAAGTCAGTTCCTTTCTGTACTGCAACTTGGTCACGTTCATTTATCAGATATTTGAAGAAAAGTCTCACCACTCATCAAAGTGACTTCTTGAATCTCAGCTGAATATGTGTTGGTAAAGAAGAGGTGTAATAGTCTGCCAATCTGATCAGTTGTAAAGGTGTCTTGATCTGCTAGCCTGTCATGTGGATTCTGTATCAACAAGTGCAAATGTGTCAGGATGGCCGAGCGGTCTAAGGCGCTGCGTTCAGGTCGCAGTCTCTCCTGGAGGCGTGGGTTCAAATCCCACTCCTGACATTCCTTGCTCATTAACTGTAAGACTGTCATGTCTTCTGTCAATAAAGGAGTTGCCACCAAATGGCAACTGCTTTGATAAGTTATGAACTTGAAATCTGATTTAGTTAGTGTCAGGGTTTCTGTAGTGCAGGTCACCTACCAGGTTGGTGATGGGATGCTTTAATCTACATGCCAAATATCCTTGTGCAAGATACTGACCTCAAGTTCCTCTCTCATGCGTCTACCGGAGTTCGAATGTTTTGCAAAATCAATTGTTCCACACAGCCAAATTCACTGCAGATACAGACTGCTCCGTTACATCTATGTCCACTGTGAATGACCATCTTTGAACAGAGGTGGTGGCATAGGGCACCAACTGTCTGACATCTATAATCCAGTGTTGAGATACCTTCCCAGAAGCCTTAACGCCCACTCACATCCTGGGCCATTTGACCTCAGGAAATCACATGATAGGTTGGGGCTAGGTTTCACAATGAGCTCACCCGAATCCTTGGTTGCTTGTGACCTACACCCGTTTTCACACTTTGGCTCGTGTCATTAGGGAGAGGATCATTAGAGGGTCCATAGTCCCTCTTGGGCAGACACTCCCACAGGCCTTAAATCTGAGACACTCCACCATTTGACCCTAGAACTGAAGAAATTTCTCGGATGAGAGGTGAAACGTCTTCAAGCAACTTAAAGAAGTTTAAAGAAGTTTCCAAGCTCCTTAGACTACAATGACCTGGATGACAGAACCTTCACAGACATCCATTACAAGTTCCTTCACCAACTGGATCTCAGCCTGCAAAAATACATAGCTCTAAACCTCAAATCTCACAAATGTGCTTTAGATGTGAAGTAGAAGTCAGTTCCTTTCTGTACTGCAACTTGGTCACGTTCATTTATCAGATAGTTGAAGAAAAGTCTCACCACTCATCAAAGTGACTTCTTGAATCTCAGCTGAATATGTGTTGGTAAAGAAGAGGTGTAATAGTCTGCCAATCTGATCAGTTGTAAAGGTGTCTTGATCTGCTAGCCTGTCATGTGGATTCTGTATCAACAAGTGCAAATGTGTCAGGATGGCCGAGCGGTCTAAGGCGCTGCGTTCAGGTCGCAGTCTCTCCTGGAGGCGTGGGTTCAAATCCCACTCCTGACATTCCTTGCTCATTAACCGTAAGACTGACATGTGATGTCTTCTGTCAATAAAGGAGTTGCCACCAAATGGCAACTGCTTTGATAAGTTATGAACTTGAAATCTGGTTTAGTTAGTGTCGGGGGTGCTGTAGTGCAGGAAGTGGTGCTCCGGCGATGTCTGCAACGCCTTCCTGTCTGAGGCAGAGCAGTTCCCGTACCAGACTGTTATACAGTTGGTCAGGATGCTCGATAGAAGTTCACCAGGATGTCTGATGACAGGTGGTTCTTCCTCAGAGTCCTCAAGAAGAAGAGGCACTGGTGAGCCTTCTTGACCAGCTTGGAGCAGTTGGTCGTCCAGGTGAGATCCTCGGAGATGTGGACTCCCAGGAACTTGAAGCTGCTCACACGCTCCAAGCTGTCCCCTTAATGTGGATGTGGGTCAGCATTCCTCCTGTAGTCCACGATGAGCTCCTTGGTCTTCTCGGTGTTAAGCAGCAGGTTGTTTCTGTCGCACCACTCAGCCAGACGATCCACCTCCTCCCTGTAGGCGGCCTCATCGTTGTCACTGATGAGGCCAATCACCGTGGTGTCATCTGCAAACTTAATGATGGTGTTGGAACCGTCTGCAGTCAAGGGAGTAGAGGACTGACTTCTCCAGGTAAGTCAGAGCTCGGTGCAGGAGGTAGATGATGGCGTCCTCCACCCCAATGCCAGGCTGGTAAGCAAACTGCAGCGGATCCAATGAAGACCTCACCAGGGGGTGCAGATGGCTTAGAAGCAGCCTCTGGAGGGTCTTCATCAGATGTGATGTCAGGGCTACCTACCTGAAGCTGCTGAGGTCCTTGGGATGGGAGGTCTTTGGTACCAGTACCACACAGGAGGTCTTCCAGAGCTGTGGAACTTTCCCCAGCGACAGGCTCAGGTTGAACAGATGATTGGAATGGTGTATTTTAGTGCATTGATTTATTTTAAACAAAGCAATGTACAACTACCGCTTCTCCCGACCTGCGTTATAGTCAGTGCAGGAGCAGCGGCTTCGCTCATGCGCAATTAATTTGCAGTTTGGACGCGTAGGTGTAAACATCTCCTGCTCTGACAGCAGCTGGGGGCAACTGCTGCGTTAGGACCGCCGCCTGTGAGTGCTTTGGCACACTCACTGGTTACAGCACCATATAAATATATACAAAAAATACAAGCCACCGTTATTTATTTAGCTAATATCCTAATAGTCAATGTGCTTTAAGCTAACTCGGCTTCCCACAATCTAACATTTGTAAATAAAAACACCAAGAAGTTACCTTTAATACCTTCGACCAGTATAATTTCACTCCACGTTAACAGCATTGTTCTTTAGAGAAGCACTGCTGTTCAGTCAGGAGCTTTCTATGTGAGAGCAAGCCGTAAAACTTGAAAACAAAAAGTAAATAATAACAAAAGGAGAGTGTGTTGTTTGTTAATCGTCGCAGGCCCACTGGTGCCCGCCGGTGAGACAGCAGGGCCGTATCCGAAGGGCGGATGCACCCCGGGTTTTTTCCTGTCTGGGTCGCAATTCCTCGATAACAGCAGGTTAATATTAAGGTTAGCTTAATGGTTGATACTAACGTTCAGGGAGGTGGAGGTTCAAAACGTTTTGTGACCGAATGAATTTCAAAGAGTAAGTGTACTGTGACGTCACGGCACGTGTGCCTTGACATCACATTACAACGCGAGCTCATAAATACTCATCTTAGAACGCGAGCTCATAAATACCCCCAAGGTAAGGCACTCTACTTTACTGCACCTAGTGTTTTAACGCTGAATCGATAGTCGTCTGCAAATATGTGGCGCTCAGTGTTCAGTCATAAAAATTCTTCAGACAGAGATGGCTTTGAGGAGCTTGACAGATATTATTTAGAGTCTGATGGGTTCTTCTTACCGATATCTATTTCTAGAGATGAACAGTCTGAGGTTCCTAAAACCAGTGTTTCTGTAAACGCCTATGAAAATGAACAGGCAACCACCTCTGAAATAGATGAGGCTCCTAAAACCAGTATAAACAACTTTGAACATGAAGAGTCTCCCACCAGTGAGAATTACAGCACTGATTTATTCAATGGCGTCCTCCCCAAACCTTCAGATATGAACAAATCTGAAGAGAATGAACAAAACGCTGACCAAGGAAGTTTTCAAAGAGAGGAGAAAGAAACTTTTTTTTCCAGAGTTCAAACAAATATTTCAGCTCTGTCTTCCATTATTACAGCTCCAGTTGAGTCGGTTGGGCGAGGAGTCATTTTTGTCACCAGGCACATTTTTAATATTGGTCGAGCTCCATTTACCTCACCCACTAGTGAAACGGAAAAGTCACCCACCTCTGAAACAACTGAGGTTCCTTCACCGAGTGTTTCTGTAAACAACTTTGAATACGAACAGTCACTAGGGTTGCAAAGGGGCGGAAAATTTCCGAAAAGTTTCCGGTAAATTTCCATGGTAAGTTAAGCTTGGGAATTTTGGAAATATTCCATATTGGAAACTGTCCATGGAAATAATGGGAATTATGGAAATTAATGGGAATTTAGGAGAACTAACTGGGAATATATTATTTCCAAGCATAAATATAAACAGAAATCATAAGAAAACCTCCATGCAAAATGTTTTCAACAGATATTTAAACAGATTTATTTGTAAGTACAGTAGAATAGAACACGTTTCAATAACTTGTTTCATGGATGAATAAAAACAGAAATGTTGAGTTCAATATTACCATCCCCTAACCCCGCTCATTCAAAAATGCCCACTGTCCAAAAATCTCCACAAAGTCCCATTCAAAAGGTTAAATGAAAAATGCCACTTATCCTCCAAAACGTCCCATTAAACATGCAAATCTTCCTTCAAGCAATCCTCTTTTCTCATTTTTGCTCAGTCAATAGACTCTTCCTGGACCTCATCATCATCCAACAACATGTCCACTTCCTCAGCATCCAACTCTGAGTCTTCCTCTTCAGTGTCACTTTCCAGCCTTGTTGAGGATGGCTCTGTGTCAGGCTCAAAGAGCCGTAGGTTTGCCCGAATGCCGACCAGCTTTTCCACTCTCACATTTGTGAGCCTGTTGCGAACCTTTGTGTGGGTGTTCCCAAACAGTGACCAGTTGTGCTCGGAGGCAGCTGATGATGGTGGGATTTGGAGGAGAATGGAGGCTACAGGTGCAAGGGCCTCAGATTCACATAGTCCCTTCCACCAGGTGGCTGCAGATATGTGCTGGCATGACTGCCATATTCCATCCCCTTTCCAAAGGCCTTGCTTTGTTCGATACTTTGCCAAACTGCCTAGAACTTTGCCTTTCTCGAGACCCAGGTGGTCAGACATGGCTGTAATGACCGCATAGGCACCGTTGATCTCTTCCCCAGAAAGTATGCCCTTGTCATATTTGGGGTCCAGCATGTATGCTGCTGCATGCACTGGCTTCATGCAGAACTCCCTCCGCTGTTCCAATGACTTGACCACAGCCGTTTCCTCTGCTTTCAGTAGTAGGGAAGTGGGCAGAATTGTCTGGATTTCTTCTTTGAGTTCTGCAAAAAGGCACTGGACATCTGACAAGATGGCACCATCCCCCTCTATCTTCGCTATTGCTGCTGCAATAGGTTTGAGGATTTTCTGACTGCTAGATACTCTAGATACCCAGAACACATCATCCAAGATGACCTTCTTGATGTCACTGTCGATGCCTACAGACTGGGATATGGCCATCTCTTGCAGAGACTCCTTTCCCTTCAGAAGGCTGTCAAACATGATAACACCACCACCCCATCGCGTTATGCTGGGAAGCTTCAGTGTAGTACTCTTGTTCTTTAACTTTTGCTTTGACAGAAATGTAGCGGAAGTTACTTGTTTGCCTTTAACATATTTCAGAACTTGCTTCACTCTCTTATTCAGAGTGTCCATTGTTTTTAGTGCCATTATGTCTTTTAGGAGAAGGTTTAGTGTATGGGCTGCACAGCCAATAGTAGTTATATGAGGGTAGGTCTCCTCCACATGTGCCCAGGCAACCTTCATGTTGGCTGCATTGTCAGTGACCAGTGCAAAAACCTTATCTGGTCCAAGGTCATTGATGATCACTTTTAGCTCATCTGCAATGTATTGGCCTGTGTGTCTGTTTTCCTTTGTGTCTACACTCTAGTAGAACACAGGCTGAGGAGTGGTGATTATGTAGTTAATAATTCCTTGTCCCCTGATATTGGACCATCCATCAGTGATGACTGAAATACAGTCACCTTGGTCAATGGTCTGTTTCACCTTTGCTTGAACTCGACTGAACTCTTCATCCAGTAGATGAGTAGACAATGCATGTCTGGTTGGGGGAATGTATGCTGGTCGGAGAACATTCAAAAATCTCTTCCAGTACACATTGGATGTCAGCATCAGGGGTGAGCCAGCTGCATAGATTGCACGAGCGAAACACTCATCTGCGTTTTTCTGGCTAGTGTCATCCATAAAATCAAAGAATCCTCTGATGCCAGAGGGACCAGGAGCTGATGAGTGGGTATCTGACTCTGATACAGCTGAAACAGATTCATTTTCCCCTTGAGTGGAACTCCTGGCTGCTGCATGTGTTGGGCCTTGAGGAATTTTTTTGCACTTTGCAATGTGCTGCTGCATTTTTGTGGCATTCTTCACGTACGTCTTATCACAATACTTACACATATATACAGATTTCCCTTGTACATTAGCTGGTGTAAAATGTCTCCACACATCAGATAGCGCACGTGGCATTTTTCTGTAAAATAAAACAAGAGCTTGTAAAAATGCTAATGCAATGCAAGAGATCATAATAATACAATTGCAATATGATAATAAACAGATATAAATAGTAAGGCTAGCTAAACAACTGGAATGATCTTCAAAACAAAACAACCAAATGAGGAAGCTAGCATCTTCTTTATGTTATACTAGCTATGGCTTATTTAGCATCTAACAGATGCTAGCATTTTATTTAGCATCTAACAGATGCTAGCATTTTATTTAGCATCTAACAGATGCTAGCATTTTATTTAGCATCTTATTAGATGCTAGCATTTTATTTAGCATCTTATCAGATGCTAGCATTTTATTTAGCATCTTATCAGATTGCTATCTACCAGATTAATACATTTTATGTGATATTCACAATTTAAACATTTAATGAATATATTTTCCCATAATATCATCAAAACTTACCTCACTTGTTAAGTCCACAGGCTCAAATGTGTGCCTTTAATACTCTTTGTCCTTCAGGCTCAAAAGTGTGGTCCATGTGTACATGTGATGGAGGCATGCACAGTGCCAGTAGGTGGTCTCAATAGCCATGCAGCAAGCTTGTGCTCTGTACATGTGATTAAGGAATGGCATGGATATTCAAGTGTATTTGAATTGCATTTGTTTGTTTTTGTCAATATTATGCTAAAATATACTTTCCTCAACTATATTTAAGTTCCCTAAGAAGAGCCAACCTTCAATTTTGAAAATTCCCACTTTATTCCCATAAATTCCCGTTAATTCCCATTAATTCCCATAAATTCCCGTTAATTCCCATGGAAAGATTCCATCTTTGAAAATTCCGGGAATTTTGCAACCCTAACAGTCACCCTCCAGTGAAACAACTAAGATTCCTACAACCAGTGTTAATATGAACAACGCTGAAGATGAAAAGTCTTCAGCCAGCGAGAGTTACAACACTGATTTATTAAATGCCATTCTTCCTGAACCTTCAGATAACGGACCCGAAGATAATGAACAAAATGTTGTCCCAGGCAGTCTTCAAACAAAGGAAGAAGAAACCATTTCTTCCAGACTTCAAACAAATGCTCCAAATCTCTATTCCTCTTGTAGAGTTCCAGATGTGCCTGTGGGCCTTAGAGAAGATTTCATCACCAGGCACCTCCTTAATATTGGTCGAGCACCATTTACCTCAATTATTCCAAATCTCTATTCCTCTTGTAGAGTTCCAGATGTGCCTGTGGGCCTTAGAGAAGCTTTTATCTCTAGGCACCTCCTTAATATTGGTCGAGCACCATTTACCTCAAATATTCCAAATCTCTATTCCTCTTGTAGAGTTCCAGATGTGCCTGTGGGCCTTAGAGAAGCTTTTATCTCTAGGCACCTGCTTAATATTGGTCGAGCACCATTTACCTCAGTTACCACACCCACTAGTGAGACCTCTGAAACAGCTAAGGTTCCTAAAACCACTGTTTCTATAAACAACTTTGGACATGAAGATTCTCCCACCAGTGAGAGTTACAGCATTGATTTATTCAATGTTGGTCTCCCTGCGGCTTCAGATAACAGATCTGAAGAGAATGAACCAAATATTGTCCAAGGAACTCTTCAAAGAGAGGGCAGAGACTCTGCTGTTTCTAGACTTCACAGAAATCTTCCAGGTTTTAATTCCCTTATTACAGCTCCAGTTGTGCTTGCGGGCCAAGGAGTAGGGCTGGGCCATATTATACCGTTCACGGTAATACCGGTATAATGTTAGGCAACGATAGGAAAATGAAATATCGCGATAGAATATGAGTAAAACGCGCATGCGCAGTGCCTTTGTTTTCATACGCACATGGCCGATTGTTGAGTGAAACAGATGAACCAGAATTGGTTTGTAAAAATGGTGCAACTTCCGTGATGTGGAACTGGTTTGGTGTTTGTCCGTCAGATACACAACAAAGCACATTTTTTTGCAGAACATGCAAGCGGCCGTTCTAAGATGCTCTTAAATCTGGGAGTAATCTGGGTCCTAAACTCCGTACGCTTCAGGTCAAACAACACTGCAGCATCACTAAGAGTTAAAAACTGTCTAAATTCTTTCATCTTTAATAAAACGATCAGCATTGCTGCTTTACCAGGTGTAACTATGAAGTTTAACTTCCAGGCATCCATGAAAACAAAATGTATTACATTTAACGGAGTTAGAAGTTAGCAGGAAGCTAGCGGAAGTTAGCTCGCTAGTTTCGCTAGTTACCTAAGCATGATATTGCATGTTCTGACTAAGAGATTTCTGAAAAAATTCAAACGTACAGCTCTGCTATCACTTCCAACATAAATGAAGACAGGAAACTAAACAGCAGTGACGTTTGTAGGGTTACTGAAGTTTGGCTAGCTGGTATATAATGATGTGCTACGTGATCGCTAGCGACACAGCTATGTTAGCATAACATAAACAGTGAAGCTGGAGGACGAACACTAACACTTTTCCACTTATAAAAGTTAACGTGAAGGTTCTTCATGGTTAGAGACAAATGCAATCGCATGGCAGGATGCTGTAAACGGACCAAACTTCAGTCAGGAGAACAACTGAGATAATCCATCCACAATACAAGGTTAGTCATTAGTATACTGCAACAACATGGGAATAGAGCAGCTGCCAGAGAATTCAACATTAATGAATCAATGGTACAGAAGTGGAGGAAGCAAGAAGAATGAGTTTAATAAAGTTTGATTTATCTGACTGCTTTGTTTCGCTTAATGTGCCTTATAATCCGGTGCACCTTATGGTCCGAAAAATGCGTACTGCACACTGCAGTTTAATGTTGCAAAGCACCTCTTTTTAACTTCAGTGGATATTATACATGGTTATGCTCAGGATATGTCAGCCCATTTCTACTGGAAATGCCTTTTGGTTAAACTTTCAGCAAGGAATTTGCATTTGCACTGTTACATTTTTATAAAGCTTTAATGTACATAAAAACCAGCTTCTTGTTTAAGTGAAAATAAATGGAAGGTTGTCTTTTTGCGCTAGTAATGTTGTGGAGTTGTATTTTGTCTCACATCAATTATATCGTCGGTTATATCGTTATCGCAAATTTTCAAATATATATCGTGATAAATATTTTTGGCCATATCGCCCTGCTCTACCAAGGAGTCATTTTTGTCACCAGGCACATCCTTAATATTTGTGGAGCACCATTTACCTCATTGTTCAATCATTTTTCAGCAATTATTCAGCGTAGGTTTCCCCATGGAGCTAATTCAGGCCTGATTCCTACAATCAGAAGATGGTTAGATATAATTTCTTGGACGACTTCAGTAATTGGTGCACTTGCACTTTTAGTTTTACTTATAATAGTCATCATGTTAATTCACTAATTCTAACAAACAAACATGAAATTCAGTATCCTTAGCATAAAATTACATCACAATTATGCCCCCAGCCAGTCACAGCAGAAGGCTGCCCCTCCCTGAGTCTGGTTCTGCTGAAGGTTTCTTCCTATTAAAAGGGAGTTTTTCCTTCCCACCGTCGCCTTAGTGCTTGCTCATAGGGGATCGTTTGATTGCTGGGGTTTTCTCTCTAATACTGTGGGGTTTTAAGCTCACAGTACAAAGAGCTTTAAAGTGCCTGTTCTAACACAGCATTATTAAATAGACTTTAAATGGCTTCAACTGAAAAAACATTACTTAATAAAAAAAATAAATCAATAAATAATGGTGTGTGTTTGTTTCATTTTCTATACCAGGGTAAGTGCTAAAACTTAGTGGGTTATAATTTATGTAGCTTTTAACAGATTATTGTTGTTTCAAATGTGACTGTGCTGAGTGGCCGTGGCACTGTGCGCACTTAAGTGATATTGGTGATTGGAAGCCAGTGTTTTAGTCTTCTCCTTTTTTTCCTGATTAGTTTATTTTATACTTTATTTTTAAGTCTTGGATCTATTTTTATGGGTCGCTCTGGTTTTAAAAACAAATTTAAAGCTCTTACTGGTCATTAACACAAATGCAGCGTTTACCTGTACAGGGATTGACCACTAGAGGTCCTTTTACTCAAGGTTTACATTCATCAGCAACTTCCTTGACAAATGCTAAATGCTGATCAGATTAAATAGGATTATCAAGGGACAATACATTTTGTTCTTAATATCATATTATTTCATCTATCATGTCTTTTCTATGATTCATATTTTATTGATGAGACCATCGAAAGCGAGGTAGCAAATACTCAAAGATTAACTAGTCAGGACATGTGATTTCTACATTTCTACAGTTTTTTTACAGGGTGGTCTTTGGCATGTTATCTTATTTTTGGTGAATAAAACAAAACCACCAGTGAATTTTTTTTTAGATTTAGTAAATTGTAAGTAAATTTTAACTCATGCAGTTGTAGCCCCTTTAAACAATCGTTCGCGTCCTGCAGGAAATGGAATACCAAATGAACTGACTAAAGGGGGTGCCTGTAAAAATTCCTAAGGTTCTTCTGCCCACTGGTGCTGCTGCAGCTGATTTCTATCAACAAGAGGTGGGATCACCTGCAAAGAGACTGCAATTTTTGGTTTGGGGCCTTTACCCTCTGAAGAAGCCAAACAGTGGACTGAAACTGTTTGGGTCTCATTTTGATTTGTGGTCACTGTACCAAAAATGTGGTTCATCATAATTATGGAACATTTAAAGATGCAGTTATATTTCTTATTGACATCACCAGAAATTGTGTGTGACTTCTTATGGTGGTGTTCAATAAAGAAGTATAATTATTTTTAAGAATAACAAAAAGCCATTTACTATAGAGTAAAGGGTGAAAGCTGCTTCTGTTTAGAACAGTTACAATATTTTGTTTGATTTGATTTCTTGCAATAAACAGAGACAATTTGCAATTCTCTAATTCTTTGTAACAGGTCCTTTGTAAAGAATTCAGCTTTTGTGTAAACACCCAAGTTCACCAGATATCTGGGAAACAATGCAACAATTTATTTTAATAATTCTATAATGAAGTGTTAAATTGCAGTTAGAAGCTACTGCTCCAAACCTCGTAATAAACATCAAACAGGATTAAAACCTCAGGACAACAAAGAAAACAAGATGACATAGAAGTGACCCCCATTCTATACGATGTGCCATAAAACTAAACACTGTGTTTGTATGTTTGTGTGCGTGCGAGCACGCGAGTGCCTGCGTACCTGTGTGTAAGTGCATGTGTATATATGTTTATGTACCTGTGTGTACGTGACTTCCTGTGGGTCATAAAAGTCCATCTCCCTTTCAAGCCAAAGTTATCCAGTTACAAACATTTAGGTCCCCACCCAGGTATCCCCTGGGGAATTTCCACTCAGCTTTAGCTTCTCTTTGTCCTGTTTTCACAGCTCAAGGTGGGGAGGGTCTCTTACAAGTTTACTCCTAAGTTTATGTCACGTTTAGGCCTATATTACATCCAGGGCAGTGTCAGTGTCTCTACTATACTTCTACATCCTATCTAGCACATTTCTAAAACCTAAAATAAGCTACAAATATCTTCAAGTTCCTCTTTCTCTGTAGGATAACCAAATCAATTAAACCAAGTGCTGTGGTGGTGATATGAAATTCAACCTTTGCAGCCTCTGTAGCTTTCTAGTAACATGTCACGGGGTGGAAAGGGACAAGTTATCTAAGTTTTTCTACTATGCATGTTTTAGTTACTGTCAAATTGTCCTGGAGAGACTCCGCCCTTTCCCCCGTCTTTACTAATTGGACACACCTGAGAGGGAAGGCAAGGTAATTTACAGAGTGCTCAATGACACATAAGAGGGTTGGAGTTGGCGTTCGAGAGGGGACATGACCAGCGACTGGGGACGCGCCACCACGAGCGACTAGGGACGCGCAGCGAGCAGTCAGACGGCAATAACGACAAGAGCCAGCTTGTGCACTGCGGGAGAGCAGAAGCAGTGAGACAGCTGGTGCCGATTGCAGTTTTAAAGAAGCGGCGGGCGGAGTTGAGAGCTCTGCCCACCCGGGGTAAGTCTTTGACTTATCCCTTTTTATAAAGTAAAACTGTCAAAAGGAATATTGACTGCCGCTCCCTCTCTTCCTTCAGTGCACCGGGACGTGGAATGCGGGGAGGAAGGCGAGGACTCCACTGGGTTTCCCTCTTTTACTACTACGCTGGATTTCTTAGTTTTTTGTGACTTTTATGCCGTGGTGGATCCCACTGGACTTTTAATGTTGTGTTTTATTGATTTTTATTGTGTTATCCCTTGGCCAAGGTTGTTTTAATTCATTTTACATTTTTAACTATTTAAATATAATAAATTATATTTTTAATCTTACAGTTTAAATTATGTGCTTTCCCTTGGCGGCTCCACTGCTCTGCCCGTTTTGAGAAAGGTTTCCTTCCTTTTAAAAACACAAAACATCTTGGAAATAAAATCAGCCTTTCCGCTCCGTTACAAACACATTTGCCTTTTCCTTTTCAAACAATTTTACATGAGTTACACATTATGTCTCTTCAAAGAGAGTCAGAACAGCATGGAGACCCTTAACCTCGTGTACCTTACAATCAAATTCTTCTCTGCATTTAAAACCATGATCTGCAGTTAGCAGCCACACTGCTCCACACATCCAACATCAGCATCCGACTAGAGACTTGCAACATGTGGAAAACTGGGCTTCTCCATAAGAGCTAGAAGGTTGAAAAAATAAAAGAAGAAGAAAAATATATTAGTTACTTCAACTGTAAACTAAGAAATTTAACTAAAGACAAACTTTTGAACTTGCTGTAACATTTGCAAATGAGGCAGATGAAGGCATCCTTTACAGAATGTGTGTGCGGTCTTTGCAGTTTCAGATTTACGGTCAAAGTGATGTCTTGGAGGTAGGGCTGGGCGATATGGCCTAAAATCCATATCATGGTATACTTTGAAGCATGTGCGGTAACAATATATATCGCGATATATTATTTTCTTCACTGCAGCATTACCGAGAGTTGAAAAACTGTCTAAATTCTTTCATCTGTAATAAAATGATCAGTGTGGTTGCTCTACCAGATGTGACAATTACATTTAATATCCAGGCATCCATGAAAACAGAATTTACGAAATTTAACAGAGTTAGAAGTTAGCAGCAAGTAAGCTCGCTAGTTTCCACCTAAACATAATATAGCATGTTCTGACTGAGGGATTTCTGAAACAAATTAAGACGTACAGCTTTGCTATTACTTCCCAAATAAATGAAGACAGGAAAGTAAACAGCAGTGAAGTTTGTAGGGTTACTGAAGTTTGGCTAGCTGGTATATAATGACGCGCTACGCGACACAGCTATGTTAGCATAATATAAACAGTGAAGCTGGAGGACAAAGTCGCTAGATGACGTCATTGCCTAATTTGCATAATTGGTCATGTAATTATAAAGGACCCTGTAGGAGAGAGAAATAACATCGCGAAAGAGACATAAAGTCAATAGAAACACCCTGAAAGCATTTAGTATATATTTAGAACCACAAATTTGATTTCTTTTAGCAATTATTGTTTTTGTTAATGTCACAATCCCAACCCCCCTCCTTTATCCGGACTTGTGACCTGGAAAACTGACCCGAAATAGGCACTCTGGCAGAGTTACTTTTTTGTTTATGTGTCTGTGTGTGTCTTTTACAGAGTTTTAAACCTTGGGATCCACAAAAAAGCAAGAGTAAAAGACGAACATTTTTATCCATAATGTTGTTAACAAACTACATTAATCAAAAATGGACATAGCAAGCATCACCAGACAGCTTCAGTCGAAATTGGATGTAGAAGATAGAGTTAAGGCTCTGCAAGGACATCTGATTTCTAAGTTAGCAATGTTTGGAATGGTGTATTTTAGTGCATTGATTTATTTTAAACAAAGAACAATATACTTCTACCGCTTCTCCCGACCTGCGTTATAGTCAGAGCGGGAGCAGCGGTTTCGCTCATGCGCAATTCATTTGCAGTTTGGACCCGTAGGTGTAAAAAGCTCCTGCTCTGATATGGCGTTATTTTTGTGCCACTATTCTGAGCGCACGTAAAAAAAATTTGCAGGTGCAAGTGTTGCATTTTGAGGAGAAATTTATTTTGAGCGAAGAAAAGCTGAATTTGAGTGAACAAAATTCATTGCTGCATGCAAAAAATGTATTTCAGTGTTTGCTATTATCCACACACACAATAGCAGCCCCTCTCGCTCAGTTTTTGCACTTGCGCTCGCTCGCAATGTGTCGCTCGCGCTCTCAACATTTCAGCCCGTGCACGCTCAACTCGTTCTGTACACCGTTATATTTGTGCCACAAAACCAGCCAATCACAGACTTGGATGCAAAAAAAATCTGATTGGCTGTTTTCGTCTCCAACCAGCTCGAAATGACGAAATGCAATATCCCAGAATCCATTTCGTCCAAAACTCAAACGAGGCAGTGGCGGAGGAACACAGAGTGGCGGAGTTTGAAATATTACTCTTTGTGGGTCACAAAATAAACTTTTAAGATATTTTCATGCGAGAATGGTGCTGTGTAAACTTCTAATATCTGCTCGATTTATCAAGACATCACATATTTGCATAAGTGCTCTAACGTTTTTGGAGATGCCTGTTACCCACCAGCTGACCGAATACCTGGACTGGCCATTGGGCATTTACCCGGCATTTGCCCGGTGGGCCAATGGTGATTTTTCATTTTTATGTTAGTTTGTTTGTTTTTGTAATGGTATAAACAATGAAAGGTGGTGGATTAGCCAACTGGTAATAATCAACTCTGGGCTGGACCAATTACAATACATCCGTATTGAGGGGAAAAGACTTCAGCGAGAATAAAAAAGACACAAAGCTGGAGTTATTCTGTGTCTTAGCTGCCTCTTCTCTCCTCATTCTCCCTCCCTCTCCTGTTGCTACTTCAATCATGAAACTGATCAATGATCAGCTGATCGTCTCTCTTGTTTGTTTATCTCCCACTTTGCGCCAGAAACAGGAAACCAGCGGATGTTGCGCTAAACAACAACAGCAGCACGTTCAAAATTGATCAGCTGTTGTTAGAATTTATTTAAAATTAATTTCTAGTATCAGCTGATGTTTGCTGGAGCCACAGCTGTAAAGCTGGAAACATGAAGGTGATACAAATCATACATATATACCAACAAAACAGTGTACATCACTGTCACAACAGCGTTTGTTTTCGTTCAAAGGCTTTATGGTTTTTCCAATAATACCTGGTGGTGTAGTCGGTGATTTTTTTGTCAGTTCAGCCTTATATATTATGTTTAACCCGAGTTCCCACCCGGTCAGCTGGTGGGTAACAGGCATCTCCGAAAACGTTGGAGCACTTATGCAAATATGTGATGTCTTGATAAATCGAGCAGATATTTGAAGTTCACACAGCTACATTCTAACATGAAAATATCTTAAAAGTTTAGTTTGTGTCCCAGAAAGAGTAATATTTCAAACTCCGCCACTCTATGTTCCTCCGCCACTGCCTCGTTTGAGCTTTGGACGAAATGGATTCTGGGATATTGCATTTCGTCCTTTCGAGCTGATTGGAGACAAAAACAGCCAATCAGATTTTTTTACATCCAAGTCTGTGATTGGCTGGTTTTGTGGCACAAATATAACGGTGTACAGAAAGAGTTGAGCGTGCACGGGCAGAAATGTTGAGAGCGTGAGCGACACATTGCGAGCGCAAATACAAGAACTGAGCGAGAGGGGCTGCTATTGTGCGTGTGTATATGGATAATAGCAAACACGGATATACATTTTTTGCATGCAGCAATGAATTTTGTTCACTCAAATTCAGCTTTTCTTCGCTCAAAATAAATTTCTCCTCAAAATGCAACACTTGCACCTGCAAACCTTTTTTACGTGCGCTCAGAATAGTGGCACAAAAATAACGCCATACTCTGACAGCAGCTGGGGGCAACTGCTGCATTAGGACGGCCGCCTGTGAGTGCTTTGGCACGGGCGAGGTGCCCACGGCAGCTCCCGCTGCTTGTAAGAGCGATACGTGCTTCCACGTCAAAAACTCGTAATAACACCAGAAAAAAGTCACCAGATTTGTCGCTAGTCGCTTTTTAGAAAAAAAAAAAAGTCAATTAAGGCGTCTGAAAACTCGCTAGATATAGCGACAAAATCACTGCCGTTAAGTCCTCCGTTATTTATTTAGCTAAACAAGTCAATTAACACTGGCTTACAGCACCATAGAAATATATACAAAAATACAAGCCTCCGTTATTTATTTAGCTAATATGCTAGTAGCCAATGTGCTTTAAGCTAACTCGGCTTCCCACAATCTTACATTTCTGAATAAAAACACTAAGAAGTTACCTTTAATACCTCCGACCAGTATAATTTCATTCCACGTTAACAGAGCTTTCTACGTGAGAGCAAGCCGTAAAACTTGAACACAAAAAGTAAATAATTAAAAAAGGGGAGTGTGTTGTTTGTTAATCGACGGTGAGACAGCGGGGGCGTAATCCCAAGGGCGGAAGCACCCCGGGTTTTTTCCTGTCTGGGTTGCCATTCCTCGAGAACAGCAGGTTAATATTAAGGTTAGCTTAATGGTTAATACTAACGTTCAGGGAGGTGAAGGTTCAAGACGTTTTGTGACCGAATGAATTTCAAAGAGTAAGCGTACTGTGACGTCACGGCACGTGTGCCTTGACGTCACACTGCCGTGAGGCTATAAATATGAGCTCGCGCCTTAGAACGCGAGCTCATATTTACCCCCAAGGTAAGGCACTCTACTACACCTAGTGTTGAAAACACATTTTAACAAAATTAACGCTGATTCTATAGTCTTCTAACAATCGTCTAAAGGTTAGAGCATATAGTTTATCTCTACTGAACCCTATCTCCTCTGTTTACAAATATGTGGCGCTCAGTGTTCAGTCGTACAAATTCTTCAGATACTGACGGCTTTGAGGTGCTTGACAGATATTATTTAGAGCCTGATGGGTTCTTCTTACCGATATCTATTTCTAGAGATGAACAGTCTGAGGTTCCTAAAACCAGTGTTTCTGTAAACGCCTATGAAAATGAACAGGCAACCACCTCTGAAATAGATGAGGCTCCTAAAACCAGTATAAACAACTTTGAACATGAAGAGTCTCCCACCAGTGAGAATTACAGCACTGATTTATTCAATGGCGTCCTCCCCAAACCTTCAGATATGAACAAATCTGAAGAGAATGAACAAAACGCTGACCAAGGAATTTTTCAAAGAGAGGACAAAGAAACGTTTTTTTCCAGAGTTCAAACAAATCTTTCAGCTCTGTCTTCCATTATTACAGCTCCAGTTGAGTCGGTTGGGCGAGGAGTCATTTTTGTCACCAGGCACATTTTTAATATTGGTCGAGCACCATTTACCTCACCCACTAGTGAAACGGAAAAGTCACCCACCTCTGAAACAACTGAGGTTCCTTCACCGAGTGTTTCTGTAAACAACTTTGAATACGAACAGTCACCCTCCAGTGAAACAACTAAGATTCCTACAACCAGTGTTAATATGAACAACGCTGAAGATGAAAAGTCTTCAGCCAGCGAGAGTTACAACACTGATTTATTAAATGCCATTCTTCCTGAACCTTCAGATAACGGACCCGAAGATAATGAACAAAATGTTGTCCCAGGCAGTCTTCAAACAAAGGAAGAAGAAACAATTTCTTCCAGAGTTCAAACAAATGCTCCAAATCTCGATTCCTCTTGTAG
Organism: Aulonocara stuartgranti; assembly: GCF_965226115.1. NCBI lineage: Eukaryota > Metazoa > Chordata > Actinopteri > Cichliformes > Cichlidae > Aulonocara > Aulonocara stuartgranti. The sequence goes on along the minus strand of NC_138959.1, from coordinate 13,222,850 downwards.
AGTTCCAGATGTGCCTGTGGGCCTTAGAGAAGATTTCATCACCAGGCACCTCCTTAATATTGGTCGAAGACCATTTACCTCAATTATTCCAAATCTCTATTCCTCTTGTAGAGTTCCAGATGTGCCTGTGGGTCTTAGAGAAGATTTTATCTCTAGGCACCTCCTTAATATTGGTCGAGCACCATTTACCTCAAATATTCCAAATCTCTATTCCTCTTGTAGAGTTCGAGATGTGCCTGTGGGCCTTAGAGAAGCTTTTATCTCTAGGCACCTCCTTAATATTGGTCGAGCACCATTTACCTCAAATATTCCAAATCTCTATTCCTCTTGTAGAGTTCCAGATGTGCCTGTGGGCCTTAGAGAAGATTTTATCTCTAGGCACCTCCTTAATATTGGTCGAGCACCATTTACCTCAAATATTCCAAATCTCTATTCCTCTTGTAGAGTTCCAGATGTGCCTGTGGGCCTTAGAGAAGCTTTTATCTCTAGGCACCTGCTTAATATTGGTCGAGCACCATTTACCTCAGTTACCACACCCACTAGTGAGACCTCTGAAACAGCTAAGGTTCCTAAAACCACTGTTTCTATAAACAACTTTGGACATGAAGATTCTCCCACCAGTGAGAGTTACAGCATTGATTTATTCAATGTTGGTCTCCCTGCAGCTTCAGATAACAGATCTAAAGAGAATGAACCAAATATTGTCCAAGGAACTCTTCAAAGAGAGGACGGAGACTCTGCTGTTTCCAGACTTCACAGAAATCTTCCAGGTTTTAATTCCCTTATTACAGCTCCAGTTATGCTTGCGGGCCAAGGAGTCATTTTTGTCACCAGGCACATCCTTAATATTTGTGGAGCACCATTTACCTCATTGTTCAATCATTTTTCAGCAATTATTCAGCGTAGGTTTCCCCATAGAGCTAATTCAGGCCTGATTCCTACAATCAGAAGATGGTTAGATATAATTTCTTGGATGACTTCAGTAATTGGTGCACTTGCACTTTTAGTTTTACTTATAATCATACTTAAAATAGTCATCATGGTAATTCACTAATTCTAACAAACAAACATGAAATTCAGTTTCCTTAGCATAAAATTACATCACAATTATGCCCCCAGCCAGTCACAGCAGAAGGCTGCCCCTCCCTGAGTCTGGTTCTGCTGAAGGTTTCTTCCTCTTAAAAGGGAGTTTTTCCTTCCCACCGTCGCCTTAGTGCTTGCTCATAGGGGATCGTTTGATTGCTGGGGTTTTCTCTCTAATACTGTGGGGTTTTAACCTTACAGTACAAAGAGCTTTAAAGTGCCTGTTCTAACACAGCATTATTAAATAGACTTTAAATGGCTTCAACTGAAAAAACATTACTTAATAAAAAAAAATAAATCAATAAATAATGGTGTGTGTTTGTTTCATTTTCTATACCAGGGTAAGTGCTAAAACTTAGTGGGTTATAATTTATGTAGCTTTTAACAGATTATTGTTGTTTCAAATGTGACTGTGCTGAGTGGCCGTGGCACTGTGCGCACTTAAGTGATATTGGTGATTGGAAGCCAGTGTTTTAGTCTTCTCCTTTTTTTCCTGATTAGTTTATTTTATACTTTATTTTTAAGTCTTGGATCTATTTTTATGGGTCGCTCTGGTTTTAAAAACAAATTTAAAGCTCTTACTGGTCATTAACACAAATGCAGCGTTTACCTGTACAGGGATTGACCACTAGAGGTCCTTTTACTCAAGGTTTACATTCATCAGCAACTTCCTTGACAAATGCTAAATGCTGATCAGATTAAATAGGATTATCAAGGGACAATACATTTTGTTCTTAATATCATATTATTTCATCTATCATGTCTTTTCTATGATTCATATTTTATTGATGAGACCGTGGAAAGCGAGGTAGCAAATACTCAAAGATTAACTAGTCAGGACGTGATTTCTACAGTTTTTTTTACACGGTGGTCTTTGGCATGTTATCTTATTTTTGGTGAATAAAACAAAACCACCAGTGAAAATTGTTTTAGATTTAGTAAATTGTAAGTAAATTTTAACTCATGCAGTTGTAACCCCTTTAAACAATCGTTCGTGTCCTGCAGGAAATGGAATACCAAATGAACTGACTAAAGGGGGTGCATGTAAAAATTCCTAAGGTTCTTCTGCCCACTGGTGCTGCTGCAGCTGATTTCTATCAACAAGAGGTGGGATCACCTGCAAAGAGACTGCAATTTTTGGTTTGGGGCCTTTACCCTCTGAAGAAGCCAAACAGTGGACTGAAACTGTTTGGGTCTCATTTTGATTTGTGGTCACTGTACCAAAAATGTGGTTCATCATAATTATGGAACATTTAAAGATGCAGTTATATTTCTTATTGACATCACCAGAAATTGTGTGTGACTTCTTATGGTGGTGTTCAATAAAGAAGTATAATTATTTTTAAGAATAACAAAAAGCCATTTACTATAGAGTAAAGGGTGAAAGCTGCTTCTATTTAGAACAGTTACAATATTTTGTTTGATTTGATTTCTTGCAATAAACAGAGACAATTTGCAATTCTCTAATTCTTTGTAACAGGTCCTTTGTAAAGAATTCAGCTTTTGTGTAAACACCCAAGTTCACCAGATATCTGGGAAACAATGCAACAATTTATTTTAATAATTCTATAATGAAGTGTTAAATTGCAGTTAGAAGCTACTGCTCCAAACCTCGTAATAAACATCAAACAGGATTAAAACCTCAGGACAACAAAGAAAACAAGATGACATCATTACACAGAAAACCACACATCAATTAGAACAAGCAAATGTGTTCTTAAAAAGCCTCAGAGGTTGCAGGTTGTTACCTCTGAACAGTTTCACCCTGGTTCTTGGATTGCTCAGGCCTCCAGAGACAACACCGGGACTCAGTAGTCAATTCACAACACTTTTATTCATCCACACTTATTAATACAGTTTATGGAAAGGGAGATGTACAGGAACCCCAGAATTACTCTGCAGATCTCAACTTCGTTGTCTGTTACACACAGTTTTATAGAAGTGACCCCCATTCTATACGATGTGCCATAAAACTAAACACAGTGTATGTTTATGTGTATCTGAACCTTCAGATAACGGACCCGAAGATAATGAACAAAATGTTGTCCCAGGCAGTCTTCAAACAAAGGAAGAAGAAACAATTTCTTCCAGAGTTCAAACAAATGCTCCAAATCTCGATTCCTCTTGTAGAGTTCCAGATGTGCCTGTGGGCCTTAGAGAAGCTTTTATCTCTAGGCACCTGCTTAATATTGGTCGAGCACCATTTACCTCAGTTACCACACCCACTAGTGAGACCTCTGAAACAGCTAAGGTTCCTAAAACCACTGTTTCTATAAACAACTTTGGACATGAAGATTCTCCCACCAGTGAGAGTTACAGCATTGATTTATTCAATGTTGGTCTCCCTGCAGCTTCAGATAACAGATCTAAAGAGAATGAACCAAATATTGTCCAAGGAACTCTTCAAAGAGAGGACGGAGACTCTGCTGTTTCCAGACTTCACAGAAATCTTCCAGGTTTTAATTCCCTTATTACAGCTCCAGTTATGCTTGCGGGCCAAGGAGTCATTTTTGTCACCAGGCACATCCTTAATATTTGTGGAGCACCATTTACCTCATTGTTCAATCATTTTTCAGCAATTATTCAGCGTAGGTTTCCCCATAGAGCTAATTCAGGCCTGATTCCTACAATCAGAAGATGGTTAGATATAATTTCTTGGATGACTTCAGTAATTGGTGCACTTGCACTTTTAGTTTTACTTATAATCATACTTAAAATAGTCATCATGGTAATTCACTAATTCTAACAAACAAACATGAAATTCAGTATCCTTAGCATAAAATTACATCACAATTATGCCCCCAGCCAGTCACAGCAGAAGGCTGCCCCTCCCTGAGTCTGGTTCTGCTGAAGGTTTCTTCCTCTTAAAAGGGAGTTTTTCCTTCCCACCGTCGCCTTAGTGCTTGCTCATAGGGGATCGTTTGATTGCTGGGGTTTTCTCTCTAATACTGTGGGGTTTTAACCTTACAGTACAAAGAGCTTTAAAGTGCCTGTTCTAACACAGCATTATTAAATAGACTTTAAATGGCTTCAACTGAAAAAACATTACTTAATAAAAAAAATAAATCAATAAATAATGGTGTGTGTTTGTTTCATTTTCTATACCAGGGTAAGTGCTAAAACTTAGTGGGTTATAATTTATGTAGCTTTTAACAGATTATTGTTGTTTCAAATGTGACTGTGCTGAGTGGCCGTGGCACTGTGCGCACTTAAGTGATATTGGTGATTGGAAGCCAGTGTTTTAGTCTTCTCCTTTTTTTCCTGATTAGTTTATTTTATACTTTATTTTTAAGTCTTGGATCTATTTTTATGGGTCGCTCTGGTTTTAAAAACAAATTTAAAGCTCTTACTGGTCATTAACACAAATGCAGCGTTTACCTGTACAGGGATTGACCACTAGAGGTCCTTTTACTCAAGGTTTACATTCATCAGCAACTTCCTTGACAAATGCTAAATGCTGATCAGATTAAATAGGATTATCAAGGGACAATACATTTTGTTCTTAATATCATATTATTTCATCTATCATGTCTTTTCTATGATTCATATTTTATTGATGAGACCATCGAAAGCGAGGTAGCAAATACTCAAAGATTAACTAGTCAGGACGTGATTTCTACATTTCTACAGTTTTTTTTACACGGTGGTCTTTGGCATGTTATCTTATTTTTGGTGAATAAAACAAAACCACCAGTGAAAATTGTTTTAGATTTAGTAAATTGTAAGTAAATTTTAACTCATGCAGTTGTAACCCCTTTAAACAATCGTTCGTGTCCTGCAGGAAATGGAATACCAAATGAACTGACTAAAGGGGGTGCCTGTAAAAATTCCTAAGGTTCTTCTGCCCACTGGTGCTGCTGCAGCTGATTTCTATCAACAAGAGGTGGGATCACCTGCAAAGAGACTGCAATTTTTGGTTTGGGGCCTTTACCCTCTGAAGAAGCCAAACAGTGGACTGAAACTGTTTGGGTCTCATTTTGATTTGTGGTCACTGTACCAAAAATGTGGTTCATCATAATTATGGAACATTTAAAGATGCAGTTATATTTCTTATTGACATCACCAGAAATTGTGTGTGACTTCTTATGGTGGTGTTCAATAAAGAAGTATAATTATTTTTAAGAATAACAAAAAGCCATTTACTATAGAGTAAAGGGTGAAAGCTGCTTCTATTTAGAACAGTTACAATATTTTGTTTGATTTGATTTCTTGCAATAAACAGAGACAATTTGCAATTCTCTAATTCTTTGTAACAGGTCCTTTGTAAAGAATTCAGCTTTTGTGTAAACACCCAAGTTCACCAGATATCTGGGAAACAATGCAACAATTTATTTTAATAATTCTATAATGAAGTGTTAAATTGCAGTTAGAAGCTACTGCTCCAAACCTCGTAATAAACATCAAACAGGATTAAAACCTCAGGACAACAAAGAAAACAAGATGACATAGAAGTGACCCCCATTCTATACGATGTGCCATAAAACTAAACACTGTGTTTGTATGTTTGTGTGCGTGCGAGCACGCGAGTGCCTGCGTACCTGTGTGTAAGTGCATGTGTATATATGTTTATGTACCTGTGTGTACGTGACTTCCTGTGGGTCATAAAAGTCCATCTCCCTTTCAAGCCAAAGTTATCCAGTTACAAACATTTAGGTCCCCACCCAGGTATCCCCTGGGGAATTTCCACTCAGCTTTAGCTTCTCTTTGTCCTGTTTTCACAGCTCAAGGTGGGGAGGGTCTCTTACAAGTTTACTCCTAAGTTTATGTCACGTTTAGGCCTATATTACATCCAGGGCAGTGTCAGTGTCTCTACTATACTTCTACATCCTATCTAGCACATTTCTAAAACCTAAAATAAGCTACAAATATCTTCAAGTTCCTCTTTCTCTGTAGGATAACCAAATCAATTAAACCAAGTGCTGTGGTGGTGATATGAAATTCAACCTTTGCAGCCTCTGTAGCTTTCTAGTAACATGTCACGGGGTGGAAAGGGACAAGTTATCTAAGTTTTTCTACTATGCATGTTTTAGTTACTGTCAAATTGTCCTGGAGAGACTCCGCCCTTTCCCCCGTCTTTACTAATTGGACACACCTGAGAGGGAAGGCAAGGTAATTTACAGAGTGCTCAATGACACATAAGAGGGTTGGAGTTGGCGTTCGAGAGGGGACATGACCAGCGACTGGGGACGCGCCACCACGAGCGACTAGGGACGCGCAGCGAGCAGTCAGACGGCAATAACGACAAGAGCCAGCTTGTGCACTGCGGGAGAGCAGAAGCAGTGAGACAGCTGGTGCCGATTGCAGTTTTAAAGAAGCGGCGGGCGGAGTTGAGAGCTCTGCCCACCCGGGGTAAGTCTTTGACTTATCCCTTTTTATAAAGTAAAACTGTCGAAAGGAATAGTGACTGCCGCTCCCTCTCTTCCTTCAGTGCACCGGGACGTGGAATGCGGGGAGGAAGGCGAGGACTCCACTGGGTTTCCCTCTTTTACTACTACGCTGGATTTCTTAGTTTTTTGTGACTTTTATGCCGTGGTGGATCCCACTGGACTTTTAATGTTGTGTTTTATTGATTTTTATTGTGTTATCCCTTGGCCAAGGTTGTTTTAATTCATTTTACATTTTTAACTATTTAAATATAATAAATTATATTTTTAATCTTACAGTTTAAATTATGTGCTTTCCCTTGGCGGCTCCACTGCTCTGCCCGTTTTGAGAAAGGTTTCCTTCCTTTTAAAAACACAAAACATCTTGGAAATAAAATCAGCCTTTCCGCTCCGTTACAAACACATTTGCCTTTTCCTTTTCAAACAATTTTACATGAGTTACACATTATGTCTCTTCAAAGAGAGTCAGAACAGCATGGAGACCCTTAACCTCGTGTACCTTACAATCAAATTCTTCTCTGCATTTAAAACCATGATCTGCAGTTAGCAGCCACACTGCTCCACACATCCAACATCAGCATCCGACTAGAGACTTGCAACATGTGGAAAACTGGGCTTCTCCATAAGAGCTAGAAGGTTGAAAAAATAAAAGAAGAAGAAAAATATATTAGTTACTTCAACTGTAAACTAAGAAATTTAACTAAAGACAAACTTTTGAACTTGCTGTAACATTTGCAAATGAGGCAGATGAAGGCATCCTTTACAGAATGTGTGTGCGGTCTTTGCAGTTTCAGATTTACGGTCAAAGTGATGTCTTGGAGGTAGGGCTGGGCGATATGGCCTAAAATCCATATCATGGTATACTTTGAAGCATGTGCGGTAACAATATATATCGCGATATATTATTTTCTTCACTGCAGCATTACCGAGAGTTGAAAAACTGTCTAAATTCTTTCATCTGTAATAAAATGATCAGTGTGGTTGCTCTACCAGATGTGACAATTACATTTAATATCCAGGCATCCATGAAAACAGAATTTACGAAATTTAACAGAGTTAGAAGTTAGCAGCAAGTAAGCTCGCTAGTTTCCACCTAAACATAATATAGCATGTTCTGACTGAGGGATTTCTGAAACAAATTAAGACGTACAGCTTTGCTATTACTTCCCAAATAAATGAAGACAGGAAAGTAAACAGCAGTGAAGTTTGTAGGGTTACTGAAGTTTGGCTAGCTGGTATATAATGACGCGCTACGCGACACAGCTATGTTAGCATAATATAAACAGTGAAGCTGGAGGACAAAGTCGCTAGATGACGTCATTGCCTAATTTGCATAATTGGTCATGTAATTATAAAGGACCCTGTAGGAGAGAGAAATAACATCGTGAAAGAGACATAAAGTCAATAGAAACACCCTGAAAGCATTTAGTATATATTTAGAACCACAAATTTGATTTCTTTTAGCAATTATTGTTTTTGTTAATGTCACAATCCCAACCCTCCTCCTTTATCCGGACTTGTGACCTGGAAAACTGACCCGAAATAGGCACTCTGGCAGAGTTACTTTTTTGTTTATGTGTCTGTGTGTGTCTTTTACAGAGTTTTAAACCTTGGGATCCACAAAAAAGCAAGAGTAAAAGACGAACATTTTTATCCATAATGTTGTTAACAAACTACATTAATCAAAAATGGACATAGCAAGCATCACCAGACAGCTTCAGTCGAAATTGGATGTAGAAGATAGAGTTAAGGCTCTGCAAGGACATCTGATTTCTAAGTTAGCAATGTTTGGAATGGTGTATTTTAGTGCATTGATTTATTTTAAACAAAGAACAATATACTTCTACCGCTTCTCCCGACCTGCGTTATAGTCAGAGCGGGAGCAGCGGTTTCGCTCATGCGCAATTCATTTGCAGTTTGGACCCGTAGGTGTAAAAAGCTCCTGCTCTGATATGGCGTTATTTTTGTGCCACTATTCTGAGCGCACGTAAAAAAAATTTGCAGGTGCAAGTGTTGCATTTTGAGGAGAAATTTATTTTGAGCGAAGAAAAGCTGAATTTGAGTGAACAAAATTCATTGCTGCATGCAAAAAATGTATTTCCGTGTTTGCTATTATCCACACACACAATAGCAGCCCCTCTCGCTCAGTTTTTGCACTTGCGCTCGCTCGCAATGTGTCGCTCGCGCTCTCAACATTTCAGCCCGTGCACGCTCAACTCGTTCTGTACACCGTTATATTTGTGCCACAAAACCAGCCAATCACAGACTTGGATGCAAAAAAAATCTGATTGGCTGTTTTCGTCTCCAACCAGCTCGAAATGACGAAATGCAATATCCCAGAATCCATTTCGTCCAAAACTCAAACGAGGCAGTGGCGGAGGAACACAGAGTGGCGGAGTTTGAAATATTACTCTTTGTGGGTCACAAAATAAACTTTTAAGATATTTTCATGCGAGAATGGTGCTGTGTAAACTTCTAATATCTGCTCGATTTATCAAGACATCACATATTTGCATAAGTGCTCTAACGTTTTTGGAGATGCCTGTTACCCACCAGCTGACCGAATACCTGGACTGGCCATTGGGCATTTACCCGGCATTTGCCCGGTGGGCCAATGGTGATTTTTCATTTTTATGTTAGTTTGTTTGTTTTTGTAATGGTATAAACAATGAAAGGTGGTGGATTAGCCAACTGGTAATAATCAACTCTGGGCTGGACCAATTACAATACATCCGTATTGAGGGGAAAAGACTTCAGCGAGAATAAAAAAGACACAAAGCTGGAGTTATTCTGTGTCTTAGCTGCCTCTTCTCTCCTCATTCTCCCTCCCTCTCCTGTTGCTACTTCAATCATGAAACTGATCAATGATCAGCTGATCGTCTCTCTTGTTTGTTTATCTCCCACTTTGCGCCAGAAACAGGAAACCAGCGGATGTTGCGCTAAACAACAACAGCAGCACGTTCAAAATTGATCAGCTGTTGTTAGAATTTATTTAAAATTAATTTCTAGTATCAGCTGATGTTTGCTGGAGCCACAGCTGTAAAGCTGGAAACATGAAGGTGATACAAATCATACATATATACCAACAAAACAGTGTACATCACTGTCACAACAGCGTTTGTTTTCGTTCAAAGGCTTTATGGTTTTTCCAATAATACCTGGTGGTGTAGTCGGTGATTTTTTTGTCAGTTCAGCCTTATATATTATGTTTAACCCGAGTTCCCACCCGGTCAGCTGGTGGGTAACAGGCATCTCCGAAAACGTTGGAGCACTTATGCAAATATGTGATGTCTTGATAAATCGAGCAGATATTTGAAGTTCACACAGCTACATTCTAACATGAAAATATCTTAAAAGTTTAGTTTGTGTCCCAGAAAGAGTAATATTTCAAACTCCGCCACTCTATGTTCCTCCGCCACTGCCTCGTTTGAGCTTTGGACGAAATGGATTCTGGGATATTGCATTTCGTCCTTTCGAGCTGATTGGAGACAAAAACAGCCAATCAGATTTTTTTGCATCCAAGTCTGTGATTGGCTGGTTTTGTGGCACAAATATAACGGTGTACAGAAAGAGTTGAGCGTGCACGGGCAGAAATGTTGAGAGCGTGAGCGACACATTGCGAGCGCAAATACAAAAACTGAGCGAGAGGGGCTGCTATTGTGCGTGTGTATATGGATAATAGCAAACACGGATATACATTTTTTGCATGCAGCAATGAATTTTGTTCACTCAAATTCAGCTTTTCTTCGCTCAAAATAAATTTCTCCTCAAAATGCAACACTTGCACCTGCAAACCTTTTTTACGTGCGCTCAGAATAGTGGCACAAATATAACGCCATACTCTGACAGCAGCTGGGGGCAACTGCTGCATTAGGACGGCCGCCTGTGAGTGCTTTGGCACGGGCGAGGTGCCCACGGCAGCTCCCGCTGCTTGTAAGAGCGATACGTGCTTCCACGTCAAAAACTCGTAATAACACCAGAAAAAAGTCACCAGATTTGTCGCTAGTCGCTTTTTAGAAAAAAAAAAAGTCAATTAAGGCGTCTGAAAACTCGCTAGATATAGCGACAAAATCACTGCCGTTAAGTCCTCCGTTATTTATTTAGCTAAACAAGTCAATTAACACTGGCTTACAGCACCATAGAAATATATACAAAAATACAAGCCTCCGTTATTTATTTAGCTAATATGCTAGTAGCCAATGTGCTTTAAGCTAACTCGGCTTCCCACAATCTTACATTTCTGAATAAAAACACTAAGAAGTTACCTTTAATACCTCCGACCAGTATAATTTCATTCCACGTTAACAGAGCTTTCTACGTGAGAGCAAGCCGTAAAACTTGAACACAAAAAGTAAATAATTAAAAAAGGGGAGTGTGTTGTTTGTTAATCGACGGTGAGACAGCGGGGGCGTAATCCCAAGGGCGGAAGCACCCCGGGTTTTTGGGTGGATGCCGTAGGCATCCACACTATTGAGATCCTGTTTCTCTTTATTCTTTATCCTTTATTATTCTAGTTGCTCCGTTTCTTTGCCGCTTAACTACTCCCTCAGTTTTCAGCCGATTTTTACCATTCAAACTCTAAACTGTTCTGCTATTTCTGCTTTCGACTGCTATATCTTTTGGTACTTATTACTATTATACTTTTTAAAATATTACACTTTTTTCCTTTAATTTGTCCCATTGAAATGAATGGGAAACTTCTACAATTCTGCTAAAACTTGCTTGTCTTTGAAACTTAACTACTTCCTCATACTTTCACCTAGAAACTCCATTCAAACTTTAAAACGTTCTCAGATGATTGGGCTATTCCTGTGTGATTCAGCTTTTTCATATCTGTTACCGTTTTCATGTAATGACTCTTTAAGTTTTCAGTTACAACTTTGTGATTTTTCAGAAAATACATGTGTTGCTATGGTTGCTATGCAATTAACTCCCACTGCACACTCGTCCGTTCTGAATTTTCTCTTCATGTCTGAACAACTCCTTGCTACTCGCTCAATTTCCACTCAACTTCCACAAATTATACATCAAAACGTAGGTATTTTTGCTGGCTTTAAGACAGTGTCACTATAATTGGGTGGATGCCGTAGGCATCCACACTATTGAGATCCTGTTTCTCTTTATTCTTTATCCTTTATTATTCTAGTTGCTCCGTTTCTTTGCCGCTTAACTACTCCCTCAGTTTTCAGCCGATTTTTACCATTCAAACTCTAAACTGTTCTGCTATTTCTGCTTTCGACTGCTATATCTTTTGGTACTTATTACTATTATACTTTTTAAAATATTACACTTTTTTCCTTTAATTTGTCCCATTGAAATGAATGGGAAACTTCTACAATTCTGCTAAAACTTGCTTGTCTTTGAAACTTAACTACTTCCTCATACTTTCACCTAGAAACTCCATTCAAACTTTAAAACGTTCTCAGATGATTGGGCTATTCCTGTGTGATTCAGCTTTTTCATATCTGTTACCGTTTTCATGTAATGACTCTTTAAGTTTTCAGTTACAACTTTGTGATTTTTCAGAAAATACATGTGTTGCTATGGTTGCTATGCAATTAACTCCCACTGCACACTCGTCCGTTCTGAATTTTCTCTTCATGTCTGAACAACTCCTTGCTACTCGCTCAATTTCCACTCAACTTCCACAAATTATACATCAAAACGTAGGTATTTTTGCTGGCTTTAAGACAGTGTCACTATAATTATTGTGAGAGTTACGTTTTTTTCACAATTTGCCTCGAAGTGACACATGGTCTAAAAACTCCCCATTCAAAGTCTATGGGGAGGTTGTGAAACTCAGAGCTGAAATACTGAAACTGAAGGCATTTTCAAATCGTCATATCTCCTTAACGAAGCAAAGTTAAGACATGAGGCTTGTCCCTGTATATCTTCAGACACTCCTGACACTCACAATTCAAGAATTATTTTCTCACCTATTACCGTTCTGAGATGAGTTAGACTTGTTTGAGGGGTGGAAATCTGTCCTCCTCTCATTTTTCAAATTCCGAAAATGAAGCCGTTTCTTCTCTCGTCATATCTCCGCGACGGAGATACAAAGAGCTATGTAAATCGCAGTCAAAGTACACCAAAGTCCGCTGATTCACCCAGTGCAAGAATTATGCTTCTATCCCACCTAGTTTTTGAGTTACACGACGTTTTGTAACTCCAAAAAACGGCGTTTTTCGCGTCTCACCGCGATCTAATTCTGACTCCTCATCACCCTTTTTTTCAAAGCGCCCGCCCCCTTAGAGGTGGCGCGATTGGTAATGACACCGCTCTTCAGACCAGAGGTCGTGGGTTCGATTCCACCTTGGCCCACATGTTTTTTTTTTAACTACAAATTTATACACTATCACAGACCGGTAATTCATATTGATAATTTATTACAATTCTGCAAAGTTTAATGATTTTAGCAGCTTTTCTAATATGGACCTCAGATTCTGGTTAACAGTCTATGGCAGAAATACATACAAGTACACAGCCTGATGAAGCAGACAGAAGCAGTACCTCTGATTGGTTCCGCAGTTTCACCTCTTATCAGCACAAATCTCACCCTCTTCTGCTGTTTTCACCTCTTTTCTGCTAATTTGAGCTTCTGTTCCACAGTGCACTCAGCCTCTTCTGCTGTTTTCATTAGAATTTTAAGCTTTTCCACCTTTTTTCAGTTACGTGAGAAAGAGTTTGGCTCAATGAGTAGCTGAAAAATATCAGCCTCTTCTGCTGTTTTAGCAGGATTTCAGAGTTCAGCTTTTTCACTTGTTTTAAGCACAAATTTCAGTTTCTTTACCTCATTTCACAACAAAGTTCTTCCTCTTCACCTCTTTTCTGCTAATTTGAGCTGCTGCTCCACAGTGCACATTTTCCCTCTCATCATATCTTTGCTTGTGACCAGAACTCATTTGGCTCAGAGGGTAGGGCATCTGTCGTGAGACCCGGTGGCAGAGGTTCGAATCCTACCTGTGACAGCTGCTACACATGTTCACTGCTTGCATGCGCTCTGCTTTCTTGACACTCTCCAGTGTGTCATTACACATACAGCCATCTTCAGCAAGCACTTCTGCTTCTACACTTCTTTTCAACTCGGCTTTTTGCTTCTTTACCTCTTTTCAGCAGAAATTATTCCTCTTCACCTCTTTTCTGCTAATTAGAGCTCCTGCTCCACAGTGCACTTAGCCTCTTCTGCTGTTTTCATTAGAATTTTAAGCTTTTCCACCTTTTTTCAGTTACGTGAGAACCAGTTTGGCTCAGTGAGTAGCTGAAAAATATCAGCCTCTACTACTGTTTTAGCAGGATTTCAGAGTTCAGCTTTTTCACTTGTTTTAAGCACAAATTTCAGTTTCTTTACCTCATTTCACAACAAAGTTCTTCCTCTTCACCTCTTTTCTGCTAATTTGAGCTTCTGCTCCACAGTGCACATTTTCTCTCTCATCATATATTTGCTTGAGACCAGAACTCATTTGGCTCAGAGGGTAGGGCAGCTGCCGTGAGACCCGGGGGCAGAGTTTCGAATCCTACCTGTGACAGTTGCTACACATGTTCCCTGCTTGCATGCGCTCTGCTTTCTTGACACTCTCCAGTGTGTCATTACACATACAGCCATCTTCAGCAAGCACTTCTACACCTCTTTTCAACTCATCTTTTTGCTTCTTTACCTCTTTTCAGCAGAACTTCTTCTGATTCACCTCTTTTCTGCTAAATGTTTAGCCTTTTCACCTCTTATTAGCACAATACTAAGCAGCTTCTGCTAATTTCACCAGAATTGTCAGTCTCTCCACCTCTTCTTTGTAAGAATCAGTTTGGTCCAGTAAGGTGAGACGCCGCCTATAGATCAGAAAGGCCAGGTTCGAATCTCGCTCAGGGCAATGTTTTTTGTTTTTTCAACTTTTTCTGCTTTTTTCAGCAGAAATCTTCAGCGTAAGGCATCCACACAGCATTTTCGCAGGAAATGCAATTTTTTCTAGTTATTGTGAGAGTTACGTTTTTTTCACAATTTGCCTCGAAGTGACACATGGTCTAAAAACTCCCCATTCAAAGTCTATGGGGAGGTTGTGAAACTCAGAGCTGAAATACTGAAACTGAAGGCATTTTCAAATCGTCATATCTCCTTAACGAAGCAAAGTTAAGACATGAGGCTTGTCCCTGTATATCTTCAGACACTCCTGACACTCACAATTCAAGAATTATTTTCTCACCTATTACCGTTCTGAGATGAGTTAGACTTGTTTGAGGGGTGGAAATCTGTCCTCCTCTCATTTTTCAAATTCCGAAAATGAAGCCGTTTCTTCTCTCGTCATATCTCCGCGACGGAGATACAAAGAGCTATGTAAATCGCAGTCAAAGTACACCAAAGTCCGCTGATTCACCCAGTGCAAGAATTATGCTTCTATCCCACCTAGTTTTTGAGTTACACGACGTTTTGTAACTCCAAAAAACGGCGTTTTTCGCGTCTCACCGCGATCTAATTCTGACTCCTCATCACCCTTTTTTTCAAAGCGCCCGCCCCCTTAGAGGTGGCGCGATTGGTAATGACACCGCTCTTCAGACCAGAGGTCGTGGGTTCGATTCCACCTTGGCCCACATGTTTTTTTTTTAACTACAAATTTATACACTATCACAGACCGGTAATTCATATTGATAATTTATTACAATTCTGCAAAGTTTAATGATTTTAGCAGCTTTTCTAATATGGACCTCAGATTCTGGTTAACAGTCTATGGCAGAAATACATACAAGTACACAGCCTGATGAAGCAGACAGAAGCAGTACCTCTGATTGGTTCCGCAGTTTCACCTCTTATCAGCACAAATCTCACCCTCTTCTGCTGTTTTCACCTCTTTTCTGCTAATTTGAGCTTCTGTTCCACAGTGCACTCAGCCTCTTCTGCTGTTTTCATTAGAATTTTAAGCTTTTCCACCTTTTTTCAGTTACGTGAGAACCAGTTTGGCTCAATGAGTAGCTGAAAAATATCAGCCTCTTCTGCTGTTTTAGCAGGATTTCAGAGTTCAGCTTTTTCACTTGTTTTAAGCACAAATTTCAGTTTCTTTACCTCATTTCACAACAAAGTTCTTCCTCTTCACCTCTTTTCTGCTAATTTGAGCTGCTGCTCCACAGTGCACATTTTCCCTCTCATCATATCTTTGCTTGTGACCAGAACTCATTTGGCTCAGAGGGTAGGGCATCTGTCGTGAGACCCGGTGGCAGAGGTTCGAATCCTACCTGTGACAGCTGCTACACATGTTCACTGCTTGCATGCGCTCTGCTTTCTTGACACTCTCCAGTGTGTCATTACACATACAGCCATCTTCAGCAAGCACTTCTGCTTCTACACTTCTTTTCAACTCGGCTTTTTGCTTCTTTACCTCTTTTCAGCAGAAATTATTCCTCTTCACCTCTTTTCTGCTAATTAGAGCTCCTGCTCCACAGTGCACTTAGCCTCTTCTGCTGTTTTCATTAGAATTTTAAGCTTTTCCACCTTTTTTCAGTTACGTGAGAACCAGTTTGGCTCAGTGAGTAGCTGAAAAATATCAGCCTCTACTACTGTTTTAGCAGGATTTCAGAGTTCAGCTTTTTCACTTGTTTTAAGCACAAATTTCAGTTTCTTTACCTCATTTCACAACAAAGTTCTTCCTCTTCACCTCTTTTCTGCTAATTTGAGCTTCTGCTCCACAGTGCACATTTTCTCTCTCATCATATATTTGCTTGAGACCAGAACTCATTTGGCTCAGAGGGTAGGGCAGCTGCCGTGAGACCCGGGGGCAGAGTTTCGAATCCTACCTGTGACAGTTGCTACACATGTTCCCTGCTTGCATGCGCTCTGCTTTCTTGACACTCTCCAGTGTGTCATTACACATACAGCCATCTTCAGCAAGCACTTCTACACCTCTTTTCAACTCATCTTTTTGCTTCTTTACCTCTTTTCAGCAGAACTTCTTCTGATTCACCTCTTTTCTGCTAAATGTTTAGCCTTTTCACCTCTTATTAGCACAATACTAAGCAGCTTCTGCTAATTTCACCAGAATTGTCAGTCTCTCCACCTCTTCTTTGTAAGAATCAGTTTGGTCCAGTAAGGTGAGATGCCGCCTATAGATCAGAAAGGCCAGGTTCGAATCTCGCTCAGGGCAATGTTTTTTGTTTTTTCAACTTTTTCTGCTTTTTTCAGCAGAAATCTTCAGCGTAAGGCATCCACACAGCATTTTCGCAGGAAATGCAATTTTTTCTAGTTTCCTGTCTGGGTTGCCATTCCTCGATAACAGCAGGTTAATATTAAGGTTAGCTTAATGGTTAATACTAACGTTCAGGGAGGTGAAGGTTCAAGACGTTTTGTGACCGAATGAATTTCAAAGAGTAAGCGTACTGTGACGTCACGGCACGTGTGCCTTGACGTCACACTGCCGTGAGGCTATAAATATGAGCTCGCGCCTTAGAACGCGAGCTCATATTTACCCCCAAGGTAAGGCACTCTACTACACCTAGTGTTGAAAACACATTTTAACAAAATTAACGCTGATTCTATAGTCTTCTAACAATCGTCTAAAGGTTAGAGCATATAGTTTATCTCTACTGAACCCTATCTCCTCTGTTTACAAATATGTGGCGCTCAGTGTTCAGTCGTACAAATTCTTCAGATACTGACGGCTTTGAGGTGCTTGACAGATATTATTTAGAGCCTGATGGGTTCTTCTTACCGATATCTATTTCTAGAGATGAACAGTCTGAGGTTCCTAAAACCAGTGTTTCTGTAAACGCCTATGAAAATGAACAGGCAACCACCTCTGAAATAGATGAGGCTCCTAAAACCAGTATAAACAACTTTGAACATGAAGAGTCTCCCACCAGTGAGAATTACAGCACTGATTTATTCAATGGCGTCCTCCCCAAACCTTCAGATATGAACAAATCTGAAGAGAATGAACAAAACGCTGACCAAGGAAGTTTTCAAAGAGAGGACAAAGAAACGTTTTTTTCCAGAGTTCAAACAAATCTTTCAGCTCTGTCTTCCATTATTACAGCTCCAGTTGAGTCGGTTGGGCGAGGAGTCATTTTTGTCACCAGGCACATTTTTAATATTGGTCGAGCTCCATTTACCTCACCCACTAGTGAAACGGAAAAGTCACCCACCTCTGAAACAACTGAGGTTCCTTCACCGAGTGTTTCTGTAAACAACTTTGAATACGAACAGTCACCCTCCAGTGAAACAACTAAGATTCCTACAACCAGTGTTAATATGAACAACGCTGAAGATGAAAAGTCTTCAGCCAGCGAGAGTTACAACACTGATTTATTAAATGCCATTCTTCCTGAGCCTTCAGATAAAGGACCCGAAGATAATGAACAAACAGGCAGTCTTCAAACAAAGGAAGAAGAAACTATTTCTTCCAGACTTCAAACAAATGCTCCAAATCTCGATTCCTCTTGTAGAGTTCCAGATGTGCCTGTGGGCCTTAGAGAAGCTTTTATCTCTAGGCACCTGCTTAATATTGGTCGAGCACCATTTACCTCAATTATTCCAAATCTCTATTCCTCTTGTAGAGTTCCAGATGTGCCTGTGGGCCTTAGAGAAGATTTCATCACCAGGCACCTCCTTAATATTGGTCGAAGACCATTTACCTCAATTATTCCAAATCTCTATTCCTCTTGTAGAGTTCCAGTTGTGCCTGTGGGCCTTAGAGAAGATTTTATCTCTAGGCACCTCCTTAATATTGGTCGAGCACCATTTACCTCAAATATTCCAAATCTCTATTCCTCTTGTAGAGTTCCAGTTGTGCCTGTGGGCCTTAGAGAAGCTTTTATCTCTAGGCACCTGCTTAATATTGGTCGAGCACCATTTACCTCAGTTACCACACCCACTAGTGAGACCTCTGAAACAGCTAAGGTTCCTAAAACCACTGTTTCTATAAACAACTTTGGACATGAAGATTCTCCCACCAGTGAGAGTTACAGCATTGATTTATTCAATGTTGGTCTCCCTGCAGCTTCAGATAACAGATCTAAAGAGAATGAACCAAATATTGTCCAAGGAACTCTTCAAAGAGAGGACGGAGACTCTGCTGTTTCCAGACTTCACAGAAATCTTCCAGGTTTTAATTCCCTTATTACAGCTCCAGTTATGCTTGCGGGCCAAGGAGTCATTTTTGTCACCAGGCACATCCTTAATATTTGTGGAGCACCATTTACCTCATTGTTCAATCATTTTTCAGCAATTATTCAGCGTAGGTTTCCCCATAGAGCTAATTCAGGCCTGATTCCTACAATCAGAAGATGGTTAGATATAATTTCTTGGATGACTTCAGTAATTGGTGCACTTGCACTTTTAGTTTTACTTATAATCATACTTAAAATAGTCATCATGGTAATTCACTAATTCTAACAAACAAACATGAAATTCAGTATCCTTAGCATAAAATTACATCACAATTATGCCCCCAGCCAGTCACAGCAGAAGGCTGCCCCTCCCTGAGTCTGGTTCTGCTGAAGGTTTCTTCCTCTTAAAAGGGAGTTTTTCCTTCCCACCGTCGCCTTAGTGCTTGCTCATAGGGGATCGTTTGATTGCTGGGGTTTTCTCTCTAATACTGTGGGGTTTTAACCTTACAGTACAAAGAGCTTTAAAGTGCCTGTTCTAACACAGCATTATTAAATAGACTTTAAATGGCTTCAACTGAAAAAACATTACTTAATAAAAAAAATAAATCAATAAATAATGGTGTGTGTTTGTTTCATTTTCTATACCAGGGTAAGTGCTAAAACTTAGTGGGTTATAATTTATGTAGCTTTTAACAGATTATTGTTGTTTCAAATGTGACTGTGCTGAGTGGCCGTGGCACTGTGCGCACTTAAGTGATATTGGTGATTGGAAGCCAGTGTTTTAGTCTTCTCCTTTTTTTCCTGATTAGTTTATTTTATACTTTATTTTTAAGTCTTGGATCTATTTTTATGGGTCGCTCTGGTTTTAAAAACAAATTTAAAGCTCTTACTGGTCATTAACACAAATGCAGCGTTTACCTGTACAGGGATTGACCACTAGAGGTCCTTTTACTCAAGGTTTACATTCATCAGCAACTTCCTTGACAAATGCTAAATGCTGATCAGATTAAATAGGATTATCAAGGGACAATACATTTTGTTCTTAATATCATATTATTTCATCTATCATGTCTTTTCTATGATTCATATTTTATTGATGAGACCGTGGAAAGCGAGGTAGCAAATACTCAAAGATTAACTAGTCAGGACGTGATTTCTACAGTTTTTTTTACACGGTGGTCTTTGGCATGTTATCTTATTTTTGGTGAATAAAACAAAACCACCAGTGAAAATTGTTTTAGATTTAGTAAATTGTAAGTAAATTTTAACTCATGCAGTTGTAACCCCTTTAAACAATCGTTCGTGTCCTGCAGGAAATGGAATACCAAATGAACTGACTAAAGGGGGTGCATGTAAAAATTCCTAAGGTTCTTCTGCCCACTGGTGCTGCTGCAGCTGATTTCTATCAACAAGAGGTGGGATCACCTGCAAAGAGACTGCAATTTTTGGTTTGGGGCCTTTACCCTCTGAAGAAGCCAAACAGTGGACTGAAACTGTTTGGGTCTCATTTTGATTTGTGGTCACTGTACCAAAAATGTGGTTCATCATAATTATGGAACATTTAAAGATGCAGTTATATTTCTTATTGACATCACCAGAAATTGTGTGTGACTTCTTATGGTGGTGTTCAATAAAGAAGTATAATTATTTTTAAGAATAACAAAAAGCCATTTACTATAGAGTAAAGGGTGAAAGCTGCTTCTATTTAGAACAGTTACAATATTTTGTTTGATTTGATTTCTTGCAATAAACAGAGACAATTTGCAATTCTCTAATTCTTTGTAACAGGTCCTTTGTAAAGAATTCAGCTTTTGTGTAAACACCCAAGTTCACCAGATATCTGGGAAACAATGCAACAATTTATTTTAATAATTCTATAATGAAGTGTTAAATTGCAGTTAGAAGCTACTGCTCCAAACCTCGTAATAAACATCAAACAGGATTAAAACCTCAGGACAACAAAGAAAACAAGATGACATCATTACACAGAAAACCACACATCAATTAGAACAAGCAAATGTGTTCTTAAAAAGCCTCAGAGGTTGCAGGTTGTTACCTCTGAACAGTTTCACCCTGGTTCTTGGATTGCTCAGGCCTCCAGAGACAACACCGGGACTCAGTAGTCAATTCACAACACTTTTATTCATCCACACTTATTAATACAGTTTATGGAAAGGGAGATGTACAGGAACCCCAGAATTACTCTGCAGATCTCAACTTCGTTGTCTGTTACACACAGTTTTATAGAAGTGACCCCCATTCTATACGATGTGCCATAAAACTAAACACAGTGTATGTTTATGTGTATCTGAACCTTCAGATAACGGACCCGAAGATAATGAACAAAATGTTGTCCCAGGCAGTCTTCAAACAAAGGAAGAAGAAACAATTTCTTCCAGAGTTCAAACAAATGCTCCAAATCTCGATTCCTCTTGTAGAGTTCCAGATGTGCCTGTGGGCCTTAGAGAAGCTTTTATCTCTAGGCACCTGCTTAATATTGGTCGAGCACCATTTACCTCAGTTACCACACCCACTAGTGAGACCTCTGAAACAGCTAAGGTTCCTAAAACCACTGTTTCTATAAACAACTTTGGACATGAAGATTCTCCCACCAGTGAGAGTTACAGCATTGATTTATTCAATGTTGGTCTCCCTGCAGCTTCAGATAACAGATCTAAAGAGAATGAACCAAATATTGTCCAAGGAACTCTTCAAAGAGAGGACGGAGACTCTGCTGTTTCCAGACTTCACAGAAATCTTCCAGGTTTTAATTCCCTTATTACAGCTCCAGTTATGCTTGCGGGCCAAGGAGTCATTTTTGTCACCAGGCACATCCTTAATATTTGTGGAGCACCATTTACCTCATTGTTCAATCATTTTTCAGCAATTATTCAGCGTAGGTTTCCCCATAGAGCTAATTCAGGCCTGATTCCTACAATCAGAAGATGGTTAGATATAATTTCTTGGATGACTTCAGTAATTGGTGCACTTGCACTTTTAGTTTTACTTATAATCATACTTAAAATAGTCATCATGGTAATTCACTAATTCTAACAAACAAACATGAAATTCAGTATCCTTAGCATAAAATTACATCACAATTATGCCCCCAGCCAGTCACAGCAGAAGGCTGCCCCTCCCTGAGTCTGGTTCTGCTGAAGGTTTCTTCCTCTTAAAAGGGAGTTTTTCCTTCCCACCGTCGCCTTAGTGCTTGCTCATAGGGGATCGTTTGATTGCTGGGGTTTTCTCTCTAATACTGTGGGGTTTTAACCTTACAGTACAAAGAGCTTTAAAGTGCCTGTTCTAACACAGCATTATTAAATAGACTTTAAATGGCTTCAACTGAAAAAACATTACTTAATAAAAAAAATAAATCAATAAATAATGGTGTGTGTTTGTTTCATTTTCTATACCAGGGTAAGTGCTAAAACTTAGTGGGTTATAATTTATGTAGCTTTTAACAGATTATTGTTGTTTCAAATGTGACTGTGCTGAGTGGCCGTGGCACTGTGCGCACTTAAGTGATATTGGTGATTGGAAGCCAGTGTTTTAGTCTTCTCCTTTTTTTCCTGATTAGTTTATTTTATACTTTATTTTTAAGTCTTGGATCTATTTTTATGGGTCGCTCTGGTTTTAAAAACAAATTTAAAGCTCTTACTGGTCATTAACACAAATGCAGCGTTTACCTGTACAGGGATTGACCACTAGAGGTCCTTTTACTCAAGGTTTACATTCATCAGCAACTTCCTTGACAAATGCTAAATGCTGATCAGATTAAATAGGATTATCAAGGGACAATACATTTTGTTCTTAATATCATATTATTTCATCTATCATGTCTTTTCTATGATTCATATTTTATTGATGAGACCATCGAAAGCGAGGTAGCAAATACTCAAAGATTAACTAGTCAGGACGTGATTTCTACATTTCTACAGTTTTTTTTACACGGTGGTCTTTGGCATGTTATCTTATTTTTGGTGAATAAAACAAAACCACCAGTGAAAATTGTTTTAGATTTAGTAAATTGTAAGTAAATTTTAACTCATGCAGTTGTAACCCCTTTAAACAATCGTTCGTGTCCTGCAGGAAATGGAATACCAAATGAACTGACTAAAGGGGGTGCCTGTAAAAATTCCTAAGGTTCTTCTGCCCACTGGTGCTGCTGCAGCTGATTTCTATCAACAAGAGGTGGGATCACCTGCAAAGAGACTGCAATTTTTGGTTTGGGGCCTTTACCCTCTGAAGAAGCCAAACAGTGGACTGAAACTGTTTGGGTCTCATTTTGATTTGTGGTCACTGTACCAAAAATGTGGTTCATCATAATTATGGAACATTTAAAGATGCAGTTATATTTCTTATTGACATCACCAGAAATTGTGTGTGACTTCTTATGGTGGTGTTCAATAAAGAAGTATAATTATTTTTAAGAATAACAAAAAGCCATTTACTATAGAGTAAAGGGTGAAAGCTGCTTCTATTTAGAACAGTTACAATATTTTGTTTGATTTGATTTCTTGCAATAAACAGAGACAATTTGCAATTCTCTAATTCTTTGTAACAGGTCCTTTGTAAAGAATTCAGCTTTTGTGTAAACACCCAAGTTCACCAGATATCTGGGAAACAATGCAACAATTTATTTTAATAATTCTATAATGAAGTGTTAAATTGCAGTTAGAAGCTACTGCTCCAAACCTCGTAATAAACATCAAACAGGATTAAAACCTCAGGACAACAAAGAAAACAAGATGACATCATTACACAGAAAACCACACATCAATTAGAACAAGCAAATGTGTTCTTAAAAAGCCTCAGAGGTTGCAGGTTGTTACCTCTGAACAGTTTCACCCTGGTTCTTGGATTCCTCAGGCCTCCAGAGACAACACCGGGACTCAGTAGTCAATTCACAACACTTTTATTCATCCACACTTATTAATACAGCTTATGGAAAGGGAGATGTACAGGAACCCCAGAATTACTCTGCAGATCTCAACTTCGTTGTCTGTTACACACAGTTTTATAGAAGTGACCCCCATTCTATACGATGTGCCATAAAACTAAACACTGTGTTTGTATGTTTGTGTGCGTGCGAGCACGCGAGTGCCTGCGTACCTGTGTGTAAGTGCATGTGTATATATGTTTATGTACCTGTGTGTACGTGACTTCCTGTGGGTCATAAAAGTCCATCTCCCTTTCAAGCCAAAGTTATCCAGTTACAAACATTTAGGTCCCCACCCAGGTATCCCCTGGGGAATTTCCACTCAGCTTTAGCTTCTCTTTGTCCTGTTTTCACAGCTCAAGGTGGGGAGGGTCTCTTACAAGTTTACTCCTAAGTTTATGTCACGTTTAGGCCTATATTACATCCAGGGCAGTGTCAGTGTCTCTACTATACTTCTACATCCTATCTAGCACATTTCTAAAACCTAAAATAAGCTACAAATATCTTCAAGTTCCTCTTTCTCTGTAGGATAACCAAATCAATTAAACCAAGTGCTGTGGTGGTGATATGAAATTCAACCTTTGCAGCCTCTGTAGCTTTCTAGTAACACATTTGCCTTTTCCTTTTCAAACAATTTTACACGAGTTACACATTATGTCTCTTCAAAGAGAGTCAGAACAGCATGGAGACCCTTAACCTCGTGTACCTTACAATCAAATTCTTCTCTGCATTTAAAACCATGATCTGCAGTTAACAGCCACACTGCTCCACACATCCAACATCAGCATCCGACTAGAGACTTGCAACATGTGGAAAACTGGGCTTCTCCATAAGAGCTAGAAGGTTGAAAAAAATAAAAGAAGAAGAAAAATATATTAGTTACTTCAACTGTAAACTAAGAAATTTAACTAAAAACAAACTTTTGAACTTGCTGTAACATTTGCAAATGAGGCAGATGAAGGCATCCTTTACAGAATGTGTGTGCGGTCTTTGCAGTTTCAGATTTACGGTCAAAGTGATGTCTTGGAGGTAGGGCTGGGCGATATGGCCTAAAATTAGGGTTGCCAACTCCCTGAAAAATAAATAAGGGACATCTCGTGGCCAGGGCCGGGCAACCCAGTTGTCTTCACCCTTCCCAGTGTGGTAGCTCTTTTTTTGTGTGTGAAATAATTTTTTTAACCATTTGACTTGAAGTTGATTTAAGCAGATGCATATTCTTTGTGATATGAACACATGGGAAACAAATGATCATTTAGCCATTTATTTTTAGCTCAAAATGAAAACATTAACACAGTAAAACAGGTCTCTTTCTTAAACAGAAGCCTGTCATGCTTAACTTTTGAGAATATAAGTAAATCTTTCTTTAAAAGAACTCTGTCCTGCTTAACTTAAAATTATATAAATTAATAGAAAACAATAGAAAGAAAAATATTCTTGTAACTGTGCACATATAGTGCATTTAGTACAATTGGCTTCAGTTGAGGTATTATTTCAGCTTTTCTAATGCTAATCAGCTGCTCCTGTTTGTAAACCCGCTTGTTCCCATGATTACGCATCTTAACTCACCATCATTATTCATCTATGTATTACTTTTATGTATTAGTGATCTATTTGTTGTAATCATCTATCCTTGCAGTTGTTTATTACACAAAATATGGTAAATGGCCTGTATTTATATAGCGCTTTACTAGTCCCTAGGGACCCCAAAGCGCTTTACATATCCAGTCATCCACCCATTCACACACACATTCACACATTCAAAATAAGTTATATTATCACACTTCTGGCCACATAGCGCTGATATTCACTGCACATGCCCATATTAACTTTTTCCAGCCAGGTGTTTTCCTTTTCCCATTCCTCCCTGTGCTTTTGCAGCCTATTTTTCTTTCTCTGAGCGAACAAACATTGCTGCTCTAATGCTGGGCTCACACTGTGCGATTTTTGGCCAATTTTGAGACGATTTCTGAGTCGTGCGACCGATTTGGTGATCAGACCGATTTTGGCCTTCATCGTGCGTCGTGTAGTATACGTGGGGTAACGAGAAGCGATTAACACCTCACGACCAGCTCCCGATCATCAATCGCTCGTGAGGGTGTCACCGCAGCCGCTCACACTGCTCACGCGCAAACACGTAAACGTCGGTGAAAAAGACGGAGCAGCACGGCTGTGCAGCGTGTGATCTGGACACAAGCCATGGAGGCACAACTCGTAGAACTTTGGAAAGCTCATCCGAGCCTTTTCGATGTGGCATCACAAAATTATCACGACCACAACAACCGTGAAAACAGTTGGATTTACATTGCTGCTCAATCACAGCTGCCTGATCAATGTTTTTCATTAGCAATTTAGCAAAGTTGATGGTGGTGGTGTGCGTGTCTGTGTGAGTGAAAGACAGAGAGAGCGAGCGACAGATTTTCTGTTATAACCTTCATGTTATGGAGGCACAGTGTGAGCACTCAGGTCGCATCAGAGCATCGGGCGGTATAGTGTGAGAGTACATCGTGACATACGAACTTCTAACCCCTGCGAGTCAATCGTGCAGTTTGAAAATCGCACAGTGTCTGCCCAGCTTTAAGTGTACTGTCATCCGAGACTTGCACCGCAGTGTCGGCGTTTGTTTCCCTGTTGGCCATGCTTGTTGTTGTGGTCATCTGTTGTCTTCCGGTATTTTCTCTGTAAGCGACCTTTCCTCGACCAATGAGATAATCTGAATTGTCATACTCGAATTGTCATAAGTGTGCTGTCAGCTCATTGGTCACAAAGCAGGAGAGGGGCTGGGAATTATGTTTTCAAACAAAGCGTTAATTCCATTAACATTTATAGACTACTTTTGATTCTCACTGTATTACGGGACAAAGTGCGTCCCTTATTAGCTCAATATGGGACGTGTACTTTTGTTTCGAAATACGGGACGATTCCGTATTTTAAGGGACGGTTGGCAACCCTACCTAAAATCCATATCATGGTATACTTTGAAGCATGTGCGGTAACAATATATATCGCGATATATTATTTTCTTCACTGCAGCATTACCGAGAGTTGAAAAACTGTCTAAATTCTTTCATCTGTAATAAAATGATCAGTGTGGTTGCTCTACCAGATGTGACAATTACATTTAATATCCAGGCATCCATGAAAACAGAATTTACGAAATTTAACAGAGTTAGAAGTTAGCAGCAAGTAAGCTCGCTAGTTTCCACCTAAACATAATATAGCATGTTCTGACTGAGGGATTTCTGAAACAAATTAAGACGTACAGCTTTGCTATTACTTCCCAAATAAATGAAGACAGGAAAGTAAACAGCAGTGAAGTTTGTAGTGTTACTGAAGTTTGGCTAGCTGCTATGTAATGATGCGCTACGTGACCGCTAGCGACACAGCTATGTTAGCATAATATAAACAGTGAAGCTGGAGGACAAAGTCGCTAGATGACGTCATTGCCTAATTTGCATAATTGGTCATGTAAGGCAAGGCAAGGCAAGTTTATTTGTATAGCACAATTCAACAACAAGGTGATTCAAAGTGCTTTACAGAGACATTAGAAACAAGAACAAATAAAAAGCATGATTTAAAATTGATTAAAACAAGCAAATAAACTAACTAATTAACAAACAAACAAACAACAGTATATAAAATCAAAACAGATAAAATCAGAACAGTAGATAAAATCAGTAGTTAAATGTAAGTTTTGAAATTTAAGCTTAAAGTGTGGGTTTGGTGCTTTATTCAAATGCAGCTGAGAACAGGTGAGTCTTCAACCTGGATTTAAATAAACTGAGTGTTTCAGCTGATCTGAGGCTTTCTGGGAGTTTGTTCCAGATATAAGGAGCATAAAAGCTGAATGCAGCTTCTCCGTGTCTGGTTCTGACTCTGGGAACTGATAAAAGACCGGATCCAGATGACCTGAGGGATCTGGAAGGTTCATACTGGGTCAGGAGGTCATTGATGTATTTTGGTCCTAAACCATTCAGAGCTTTATAGGCCAGCATCAGAACTTTAAAGTCTATCCTCTGACGGACAGGCAGCCAGTGTAAGGACCTCAGAGCTGGACTGATGTGGTCCACTTTTTTGGTCTTAGTGAGGACTCGAGCAGCAGAGTTCTGAATGAGCTGTAGTTGTCTGACTGATTTTTTAGGTAGACCTGTAAAGATGCTGTTACAGTAATCAAGCCTACTAAAGATGAATGCATGGACTAGTTTTTCCAGGTCCTGTTGAGACATCAGATCTTTTATCCTTGATATATTCTTGAGGTGATAGTAAGCTGACTTTGTTATTGTCTTAATGTGTTTTTCTAAGTTTAGGTCTGCATCCATCACTACACCCAAATTTCTCGCCTGGTTTGTGGTTTTTAGATGTATAGATTGAAGTTCTCTGGTGACCTGTAATCGTTTTTCTTTGGCGCCAAAGACTATTACCTCAGTTTTGTTTTTGTTTAGCTGGAGAAAATTGTGGCACAACCAGTCATTGATTTCCTCAATGCATTTACCAAGAGCCTGTACAGGGCCTCGGTCTCCTGGTGACATTGTGATATATATTTGTGTGTCATCTGCATAGCTGTGATAGTTTATTTTGTTGTTGTTTATAATCTGTGCCAGTGGGAGCATGTAGATGTTAAACAGAAGGGGTCCCAAGATGGAACCTTGGGGAACTCCACATGTGATACTTGTCTGCTCAGATGTGAAGTTACCTATTGATAGGTTTGTAGCTTGTACCTATCCGCTGGAACGTTGAAGACAATATAATTACACTGCAAAGCAAGACACAAGCAGGCTGGTTTACTCATGCATGAGGGAGGTGTCTGGCTGGAGCCAAGTGTCGTCCCACCACTTGACCTCCGTCAGAGACTCTCAGCCAGGCTCCCCATAGCACTCCTTTTATTGTGGTTACATGAATATGCATAGGTTCATTAACATATGACGTCTACATACACACAAAGAGTACCTTGCCTGTGTGTGTGTGTGTGTGTGTGTGTGTGTGTGTGTGTGTGAGAGAGAAATCTGTGTGAGGTCAAGATGTGACCCTGTGAAGACTCCCCAAGGCTAGTGCCAGGACGTCTAAGTCCATCTAACAAAAGGCTCTTATACTTAAACAGATATACGTGTGCTTGCTATACCATAAATCAACAAGAAAAGAGAAACTCTCCTAGGGAGTATGTGATTTATACCAAGGACACTCTAGAAGAACGGATGCACTCCCTAACACACAGAGCTGTTACTTTAGGATGAAACATCCTTTCAATCCACCAATGATTATATACACTTCTAAGCATATATGAGTAAATATTTCTAAGCATAAATGACAATCAACAATACAAATCTAACATTTCCCCCCTTTTTGACCTTTATGCTTGAAAAGTTCCCAGTTATGAATACCTCATGTCTGACAGTTTCAATGCAAACATTGTTATATTCAGCATATGTCAAATCACCCTAAATTACTGAAAAAATACACAGTTTAACAAATGTATTAGCAGTTATCTCATTCCTCATTGATCTCATCTCATGGCAAACTGCATCCTACAAGCAAACAAAGAAATTGTTAATTTAATAGTGAAAATAAGAAAGTAACATTTTCAAAAACATCTCAGCTTGGTGGTGCTTCCTGCGGGTGTGCAAATCACATGTCTCTCTGCAGGGTGGTTTGAGCTCTGCAGGGCGTCATGAATGTCTCTTCCAGATGTTTCCATCATTGTCCATAGGACCAGAGTCCAAATGTATGTAGAATAAACATTCAAACATACCAGTTGGTTTTGTTGTTTGTCAACATGGGTCTCAGCTATTTCCAGAGCTGCAGACCTCTCAGCACTCTAGTTTTATGGCCTCCCATTACCTCACTTCAGGCCTTCGTCCTGTGAGGGGGATATTTATGACTCCTTCATTGTCCACGCTCTGCAGAGAAACACCTCTGTGAAAACGGTGCAGGGTTCAGTTGTCTTACTGCTGTTATGATCCCAGCAGCCTTCAGAGTGTCATCGTATGTACAGTATAGTGGCACCGCATTAGGTGATGTTCATAGGAAACTGCTGTCATCACCACCATAGCTTCTGGTTCCTGTGCTTTCACAGAATCATGATGTCATCCTCGAACTCCTTCTGCGCTGTCGATGGAGCTTAGCACGCTCCTCATCCCTCGAGTTTTCATGTTCCAACGCTGCTGAAGGTTTAAGGCAGAGCACGTCGTACACCTTAGTTGTCTTCCTCAGCGTCAATATTGAATCTTTCATTTTATTTAAAATCTCCTGGAAGCTCAGTAGCACAGCTCTCTGTGTCATGTCTGCTGTGCTGAAGATGATCTCTGATCCTCCTGAAGCCTCTCTCCTGGCCTCAGCTCCCATCTTGTGGACGATCCTCTCAGGCACTCCTTTTCGTCACGCATAGTCCTGATTTTGGGCCTGCTGGATCTGTCTCAAAACACTCAGCTTCTCCGCCTTCCTCCTGGTTCAGCTGATTCAGCCGTCACGCCTCGCACTTGGTTGCCTTAGAGTTGATCAGAGGCTGGAGGTTGAAGTGCGAGCTTACCCTACGGGGGCTCAATCAGCACTCCCCCCTCACCACTGAAACAACCAAGTGTGAGATTTCTCTATTGTGCTGTCTTGGGGGTGCTGGGGTTTCCTGGGACCTCGACCTCTTTGCAGTGGCTCCAAGGTCTGATCTCATGATGGGCCCCAACCAGCTTGACCTTTGACCTCAACCACTGCCTGGGCTATGCCTGGAATGTTTCTTGCTTCTCACTGCTGCACCTGTATTTCAGAAAAACTTCTATTTGGAGAGCATGTCAACAATCATCAAACCACATTCTTTAGTTCAGTGAACTTCACTTATAGGCCATCAAAGCCTCATCTGAACATGGATGCACCACTTGCATAGGTTTAATACTTGTAAATAAACGGCTAATCACACAAATCACTGCAACAATAATAGTAAACATTGTTTAATGTTAATTCTGGACCCCACCTCTTGACGCATGGACACTCTCATGCGTCAACTCACCAAACCTGGATCCCTGTCTTAAAAACTGGCTCCACCAGGAGCCTGCATACACAAGATCTGGAAATAAAATCAAACTTCACATGTATAAACAATTATATCAAAAGAGTAATAAGCATTCAGCACGGGCAAGACAAGTGTCATGTGCAGGTTTTCTCAAATCATTAAATCACTATTATTACCATAATTTGCCTCAAACATGGATCATCCCATGTGCTCAGTTAACATTAATGTAATCGGTGACTTCTCTTAAGCAAAGTCACTCCACTCACATATTATTATTATGGGCTCAAAGTGGCCAGCAAAGAGCCCATAATAAACTATTCCATAAATACCGTAATCTCTTATTTGTTTTACTCATGTCACTTGTCCGTTTCAGCTGAATCTTCCACAGCATTCTCAAAGAAACAAACATTAGCAATACACATTGACTGTGGTCAGATGGAGGTCAGACACAGGTCAACAGGTTCCAGAGGTGCCATAAAAACACCATAAAATCAACCATCAAAGTAACGTCACATTTTCCCAAAACACAGTGTAACAGCATCACCACTCATAACCTGTAACACAGTTTTCCTCACACATAAACCCAAAAATCCTGTAGTAGGAAAAACATCAACCAGGTGTCCTGGTATAAATCACGTGAGCAAACCACATGAAGAACTGTAATGCTCGCTGAATCCTTTTTTTTAGGCTGGGACATAATTGTCCCAAATAAGTGGCTTTCTCGATCGGTCGTATAGCACTTTCAATTCCCGACGTGCAGATCTGCTTAAAGAAAAGAAATAAACAAACAAAATCAGTGCCTGTTCAAAAGATAAAAAATGAAAAATAACAAATTATCAAACCAAACTTTCAGTGCACTGTGAAAGTATCAAATAAAAAGGCCTTGTTAAGTCATGACACAAGCTCCTCATCAACTTCACAACAGGAGAAGAATCATCAGCTAGATTCACTCCAAACCAACCATCAGCTGCACAACACACAACAGTCTAATGTCTTATTAACTTATGAGTTTAATCACCAGGTCTGTGCTCTTCACTCATTTAGGCCACAGATCTATTTTATTCAATTTTTCCTTTTTCCCTTCATCATAAAACATGTGACATGCTGTCATGCACTTCACAAAAGACGTTTGTTCTGACGTATTCAGAGTTGTATATCTAGATACAGAATTCACTCGCACATCAAAGCAGGAAACTCAGTGTTTTAGAGTTTCCACTCAAACACATCTCATTCACTCGTACTAGAATTCAGTCACCTTTCATTAATCTAAAACCGATCAACTAATTTGCATATCAGCCATTAACCCACTAAGTTGACAGGACAACAGGAAAGCATGTTCAAAATAGTATCACAAAAGACAATTTCCCTCATACAGTAAATTACTTGCTGCATCAATCAAGCAGGAAGCTTCTCCCAATTTACCATTTTAACACTAAATTTATTGCCTGATCACTGATTTATCAAACCAGGATTTTTTTTTTTTTCCCCACAAAGGTTAAATTGTTGTCCTGCAACTTGGAGAGTCAATTTTTTTAGGATAAATTCAGTATTTGATAACAAGTGTCTGCTAAATTGACACTATTTTAACACTGATGAAAGATAACAAACTAATTTTCATTGCAGGTTTGTGTAATTAGACAGGTCTAATGCATGTCTGTGGAGCTGCATATCCAGCAGAGCATGTTCTTAAAGCTGCCTTTCCTACACACTTCTCTGCTATTATTTGATCATTTCTTAACTAATGTGCTATGAGTCTTCATGAGTCATTTTGTGTTTGGAATTGTTAGTAAAGTTAATTCATGTTCTGCTTGTTTGTGTGATTTTGTATGTTTCTATTTGTTTCAGACTCCTTCACAATTTTCCAACTTAAGCAGTCAGTTTTCTTTTCCCCAGATTTGCTAACCCAAATTTTGATTTCCCACATTTAATAACAGCATTCCTCTGTGTTTCCACTTACTCTCACTCTGTTGTCCTCTCCCACTTGCAACAGTCCCCAGCCGGCAGTTCTCCTTCAGCTTTGTCCTGTGTTCCACTGTCTCTTCTTGCCATTTTACTCCACAGGTGGCAAATGTCAAACTCCAACAGTCTCCTCAGTTCTCCTCGAAAGTTTTCTTCACATGCATAGTGAAGTTGCAGCTTGTTGTAAACACAGTGCCATTCATCCGATCAGTCAGGATGATGGGTTTGCTCTTCTCTGATGCTGTTTGTCCACATTGCTGCTGCTTGCTGAGACTTTTTGCTCAGGACTTGATGCTGTCTCTTTATCTGCCATGTTATTGCTTTGGAGCTGCATTCTTCAGGGAGGAGTGAGCTTGCTTGTGAGTTTGTGAGGTTGAGAAACACATTGCGCTGTATATAAGTCAGCCAGAACTTGGCCTGCATGTTTCCAATGATGTTTAACTATAAATTTCTTCCGTCCGACCGCTGCATGTGGAAAATTGATACAGGTCTGCTTTTCACCTGAAAGTGACAAACTAAGACATGTTCATTATCATCACTGCTTAATCAACACACATCTCTCTCTCTCTCTCTCTGTCCGTGTTTGTGTGAACAATCCTTTCTTAAAGCAGAAAATGACATTGTAGTTGTTTTTTGGCTGATCAACACAAAACCTTTTTCCTATGATTATTTTTCTTCGTCTACAATGTAATTTGTCTCTTTTTCACTCTTTTTTTTTTCCCTTTACAATAGCTTGTGATCCGCAAAATCACTGCTCTCACTCACAATCAAAGGCAATTACTTTTGCACAGTGCACAAAAACACTGTGATGTCAGACACATTCACACTCACTTTTTCATCTGCATAAATAAATCATATGGCTGGAGATATGTGCCATGGTGATCCATAGGCATGATCACCAGTTTATTTAATTATTTTTAATCCAACAAAACAAATAAACAAAAACATGATGCTGATGCTACACACACACTAGTCAAGGTGCAGAAAAACTGCTCATGGAAACGCTGCACACTCTCTGTTTCCCCTCTCTTTGAGTAGTTCTCAGACAGCTCTTGATCTGATAATGTGTAGCTTGCTCATCAGCTAAAAAAACAAAAACAAAACTGCAACGCGACATCACACAGTAGTTGCAGCATATTAGTTGTTTTCACAGATGTGCTCTATATCTCAACAATGGCTCATAATAAGACGACAGTCTTCCACACAGGTCAAGTGCCTCTATGCACTTCATGAGTTTAAATATTTACCTATATCACTTCACCTCACATGTCATTGTACTGAATTTGAGCAACCACAAGCTTAATGTAGGTTACTTTTAACAACTATCCACCTCAATGGTTTGGCACACAGGCTGTTGTCGAACAGGGCAAGCTAAAGAGTTAACATTTTGTGTCAGCAAGGGGTGGGGGGAAAGCCACCCACCAGAGCACAGCTGCTACTGTGGGCTGGCCTTTTCCACACACTCCTGGCTGCTTAGGAGACCATGATAACAACAACAGTCGGTGTCGCAGACCACGTGTTCTACTCCGCACACACTCACACAACAACAACAACAACAAATATCCTCACTCACAACCAACAAAAATTAGGCCTATTGTCTCAACGCAGTCTCACACAGTGACCACGTGCTCTGCCGCACACAGTGGCAAAGACTTACATAGCAGTGATCACGCGCTTTATCGCACACAGTGATAAAGACTTTCAACG
This sequence comes from Aulonocara stuartgranti, assembly GCF_965226115.1. Lineage (NCBI taxonomy): Eukaryota > Metazoa > Chordata > Actinopteri > Cichliformes > Cichlidae > Aulonocara > Aulonocara stuartgranti. Next base: position 13,188,700 of record NC_138959.1, on the reverse strand, counting down.
CAACCTCACACAGGGGATGCGTGCTTTGCTGCACACAGCGGCAAAGACTTACAACGCAACCTCACACAGTGACCGCGTGCTTTGCTGCACACAGCGGCAAAGACTTAAACTTACTCGGTGTTGCTTAGCGTGTAATGTAGCCTCGAATCCCGCCGATCGTCATTCATCGAGGAGAAAGGACAGACAGCGAATCCACAGGAACTTCCTGGCTGACGTCAGTCTTTCAGCGTGCCTCTCCCCCCCCCCTCGGTGAATGCGATCCCAGGGATCCGGCATCGAAGGACCAATTAATGATAGGTTTGTAGCTTGTACCTATCCGCTGGAACGTTGAAGACAATATAATTACACTGCAAAGCAAGACACAAGCAGGCTGGTTTACTCATGCATGAGGGAGGTGTCTGGCTGGAGCCAAGTGTCGTCCCACCACTTGACCTCCGTCAGAGACTCTCAGCCAGGCTCCCCATAGCACTCCTTTTATTGTGGTTACATGAATATGCATAGGTTCATTAACATATGACGTCTACATACACACAAAGAGTACCTTGCCTGTGTGTGTGTGTGTGTGTGTGTGTGTGTGTGTGTGTGTGTGTGTGTGTGTGTGAGAGAGAAATCTGTGTGAGGTCAAGATGTGACCCTGTGAAGACTCCCCAAGGCTAGTGCCAGGACGTCTAAGTCCATCTAACAAAAGGCTCTTATACTTAAACAGATATACGTGTGCTTGCTATACCATAAATCAACAAGAAAAGAGAAACTCTCCTAGGGAGTATGTGATTTATACCAAGGACACTCTAGAAGAACGGATGCACTCCCTAACACACAGAGCTGTTACTTTAGGATGAAACATCCTTTCAATCCACCAATGATTATATACACTTCTAAGCATATATGAGTAAATATTTCTAAGCATAAATGACAATCAACAATACAAATCTAACACCTATTGATACAAAGTATTTCCTGTTTTCTAAGTATGTTTTGAACCAGTTTAGTACAGTTCCTGAAAGACCTGTCCAGTTCTCCAGTCGTTTGAGTAATATGTTGTGGTCAACTGTATCAAATGCTGCACTGAGATCCAGTAAAACTAGGACTGACATTTTTCCACTGTCTGTATTCAGACATATGTCATTAAACACTTTGGTCAGAGCGGTTTCAGTGCTGTGGTTCTGTCTAAAACCTGACTGGAAGGCATCGTAGCAATTATTCTGTTTTAAGAAGTAACTGAGCTGTTGAGAAACTGCTTTTTCAATGATCTTACTTAAAAACGGGAGATTTGAGATCGGCCTGTAGTTGTTCATTTGTGTCTTGTCAAGATTGTCCTTTTTCAGTATAGGTTTGATTACAGCAGTTTTTAGTGATTCTGGAAACACACCTGATAATAAAGAAAAGTTGACGATCTGTAACAGGTCTGACTCTAAAGTCTTTGAGACCTTTTTGAAAAAACTTGTTGGCAGGACATCTAAACAGCAGGAGGAGGAGTTCAGTTTACCTAAGATGTCCTCCAGGTCTTTGCTGTTAATAGGTTGAAACTGTTTCATGGTGTTTAAACAGTTTTTTGGTGGACACAGTACATATCCTGGATCTGCTGTTGATGTACCAATTGCTTGTCTAATTTTTTGGATTTTTTCAGTGAAGAATTTGGCAAAGTCATTGCAGGCCATGGTCGAATGAAGTTCAGCTGCCACTGACACAGGAGGGTTTGTTAGCCTGTCAACTGTAGAAAATAAGACCCGAGCATTATGGCTGTTTTTAGTGATGATGTCAGAGAAGTAGGACCTCCTTGCATTCCTCAGTTGTAAATTATAATTGTGAAGTTTCTCTTTATAAATGTCATAATGAACCTGGAGGTTTGTTTTTCTCCATCTGCGCTCAGCTTTCCTACACTCTCTTTTTTCTTTTTTCACCAGTGTGGAGTTTCTCCATGGAGACTTTTTCCTTCCAGAGATAACCTTCACCTTAATGGGAGCAATAGTGTCCATTACATTTAACATTTTTGCATTAAAGCTATTGACGAGCTCATTGACTGACCCTCTGGACAGGTCAGGTGTTAATGGGAAGACCTGGTTAAAAATTGCACTACTGTGTTCAGTTATACACCGTTTTGTGATCACTGTTGTTGATATATTTGTGTGAGCTGAGATTTTACTTTCAAAGAAAACACAGTAATGATCAGACAGGCCCACATCAGACACAGTAACCTTTGAAATGCTCAGGCCTTTGGAGATCAGTAGGTCAAGAGTGTGTCCTCTATTATGTGTGGCCTCTGTTACATGCTGAGTCAGCCCAAAGTTGCCCAGAGTGTTACTCAGGTCTTTAGTCCCTTTGTCCTGAGGGTTGTCCACATGAATGTTAAAATCCCCAGCAATAATTACACAGTCAAAATCAACACAGATCACAGACAGCAGTTCACTGAGGTCATTAAAAAAGTCTGTGCAGTATTTGGGAGGCCTGTAAACATTAAGAAACACAACTTTGGATGGGGCCTTCAGCTGTAAAGCCACATATTCAAAAGACTGAAAACTTCCAGGAGATAGCTGCTTACATTGAAATGATTCATTAAATAAGACAGCGACCCCCCCTCCTCTCCTGCTCGCCCTGACCTCACTGATAAAACTGTAGTTAGGAGGGGTCGTCTCGATGAGAACAGCTCCACTGTTACTTTGGTCCAACCAAGTTTCAGTTAAAAACATAAAATCAAGGCTGTGCTCAGTGATTAAATCATTAATTAAAAATGTTTTCCCAGCTAGAGATCTAATGTTTAATAAAGCCAACTTAAGTGTTTTAGAGGTATTACTTGTCCCCTCGTGTTTGGGAGCAGTCTGTGGCACACAAGGTATGTTTACTATGTTTAAAGATCTTTTAGAGTGCAGCTCTCTGTGTTTTGACCAGGCCACATGTCTCCTGTCACCTAAAAGTACAGAAATTTTAAAACCTTCTAGTAAACAGGGTCCCAGCTTCTCCTGGGAAAAGTCATCACTGCCATAGTGATGACTTTATAATTAATTATAAAGGACCCTGTAGGAGAGAGAAATAACATCGCGAAAGAGACATAAAGTCAATAGAAACACCCTGAAAGCATTTAGTATATATTTAGAACCACAAATTTGATTTCTTTTAGCAATTATTGTTTTTGTTAATGTCACAATCCCAACCCCCCTCCTTTATCCAGACTTGTGACCTGGAAAACTGACCCGAAATAGACACTCTGGCAGAGTTACTTTTTTGTTTATGTGTCTGTGTGTGTCTTTTACAGAGTTTTAAACCTTGGGATCCACAAAAAAGCAAGAGTAAAAGACGAACACTTTTTAAACATAATGTTGTTAACAAACTACATTAATCAAAAATGGACATAGCAAGCATCACCAGACAGCTTCAGTCAAAATTGGATGTAGAAGATAGAGTTAAGGCTCTGCAAGGACATCCGATTTCTAAGTTAGCAATGTTTGGAATGGTGTATTTTAGTGCATTGATTTATTTTAAACAAAGAACAATATACTTCTACCGCTTCTCCCGACCTGCGTTATAGTCAGAGCGGGAGCAGCGGTTTCGCTCATGCGCAATTCTTTTGCAGTTTGGACCCGTAGGTGTAAAAAGCTCCTGCTCTGACAGCAGCTGGGGGCAACTGCTGCATTAGGACGGCCGCCTGTGAGTGCTTTGGCACGGGCGAGGTGCCCACGGCAGCTCCCGCTGCTTGTAAGAGCGATACGTGCTTCCACGTCAAAAACTCGTAATAACACCAGAAAAAAGTCACCAGATTTGTCGCTAGTCGCTTTTTAGAAAAAAAAAAAAAGTCAATTAAGGCGTCTGAAAACTCGCTAGATATAGCGACAAAATCACTGTCGTTAAGTCCTCCGTTATTTATTTAGCTAAACAAGTCAATTAACACTGGCTTACAGCACCATAGAAATATATACAAAAATACAAGCCTCCGTTATTTATTTAGCTAATATGCTAGTAGCCAATGTGCTTTAAGCTAACTCGGCTTCCCACAATCTTACATTTCTGAATAAAAACACTAAGAAGTTACCTTTAATACCTCCGACCAGTATAATTTCATTCCACGTTAACAGAGCTTTCTACGTGAGAGCAAGCCGTAAAACTTGAACACAAAAAGTAAATAATTAAAAAAGGGGAGTGTGTTGTTTGTTAATCGACGGTGAGACAGCGGGGGCGTAATCCCAAGGGCGGAAGCACCCCGGGTTTTTTCCTGTCTGGGTTGCCATTCCTCGATAACAGCAGGTTAATATTAAGGTTAGCTTAATGGTTAATACTAACGTTCAGGGAGGTGAAGGTTCAAGACGTTTTGTGACCGAATGAATTTCAAAGAGTAAGCGTACTGTGACGTCACGGCACGTGTGCCTTGACGTCACACTGCCGTGAGGCTATAAATATGAGCTCGCGCCTTAGAACGCGAGCTCATATTTACCCCCAAGGTAAGGCACTCTACTACACCTAGTGTTGAAAACACATTTTAACAAAATTAACGCTGATTCTATAGTCTTCTAACAATCGTCTAAAGGTTAGAGCATATAGTTTATCTCTACTGAACCCTATCTCCTCTGTTTACAAATATGTGGCGCTCAGTGTTCAGTCGTACAAATTCTTCAGATACTGACGGCTTTGAGGTGCTTGACGAATGTTATTTGGACCCTGATGGGTTCTTACTGATACCTAATTCCAGAGATGAACAATCACACCCCTCTGAAACATCTGAGATTCCTACAACTAGTGTTTCTGTAAACACTGATGAAAATGCACACACCTCTGAAACAGATCAGGTTCCTACAACCAGTCTTTCTACAAACAACTATGAACCTGAAGAGTCTCCCACCACTGAAAGTTACAACAGCACTGACTTATTCAGTGCCGTCCTTCCTGATCCTTCAGATAACGGACCTGAAGATAATGAACAAAATGTTGTCCCAGGCAGTCTTCAAACAGAGGAAGAAGAAACTATTTCTTTTGGAGTTCAAACAAATGTTCCAAATCTTTATTCCTCTTGTAGAGTTCCAGATGTGCCTGTGGGCCTTAGAGAAGCTTTTATCACCAGGCACCTCCTTAATATTGGTCGAGCACCATTTGCCCCATTTCCTTCACCCACTAGAGAAACTGAATGTTTACCCACCTTTAAAACAGATGAGACTCCTACAACCAGTGTTTATATGAACAACACTGAAGATGACGAGTTTCCAGCTAGTGATAGTTATAGCACTAACTTATTCAATGGTGACATTCCTGAATCTTCCGATATTAATGGATCTGAAGATGTTGTACCAGACAGTGTCCAAAGAGAGCAAGAAGAAGCTAGTTTTTCCCAACTTCAAACATCTCTTTCAGCTCTTTTTTCTGTTATTACAGCTCCAGTTGACTCTGTGGGCCAAGCAACATTTTATGTCACCAGGCAACTCGTTAATTTTGGTCAAGCAATATTTGCCTTAATCACTAGTGAAACTGAACGTTCACCCACTTTTGAAACAACTGAGGTTGCTACAACGAATGTTTCTCTAATTAATTTTGAACGTGACGAGTCTTTGAGTAATGAGATTTACAGCATTGCTCCAGCTGTGTCTGTGGGCCGAAGAATACATTTTGTCAGCAGGCACGTCCTTAATAATGGTCCAGTGCCTTTTACCTTACCCACCTCTGAAATAACTGAGGTTCCTACAACAAGTGTTTCCATAAACAACTGTGGACATGAAGTGTCTCCCAACAATGAAAGTTACAGCATTGATGTATTCAATGTTGGCCTTCCTGACTCTTCAGATAGCAGATCTGAAGACAATGAACAAAATGTTGCCCAAGGAACTCTTCAAGGACAGGACGAAGAAACTATTGTTTCCAGAGTTTACACAAACCTTTCAGGTTTTTATTCCTTCATTAGAATGCCAATTGTGTCTGTGGCCCGAAGAATATTTTTTGTGAACAGGCACATCTTTAATATTTTTCGAGTGCCTTTTACCTCACCCACCAATGTTGGCCTTCCTGACTCTTCAGATAACAGATCTGAAGAGAATGAACAAAATATTGTCCAAAGAAGTCGTCAAAGAGAGGATGAAGAAACTGTTCTTTCCAGAGTTCACAGAAATCTTTCAGCCTTTTATCCCTTTATTAGAGCTCTAGTTGTGTCTGTGGGCCAAGGAGCAATTTTTCCCATCAGGCACATCCTTAATATTTGTCTAGCACCATTTACCTTATTGAACAATCTGTTCACAGCAATTGTTCAATATGTGTTTTCCCTTGCCCAGACAGGAATTTCAGCCCTGAATCAAACAATCAGAAGACTTTTAAGTCCAATTTGTATAATAGGTACAGTAATATGTGTGATTTTTGTAATTGTAATTTTTACTTTTATACCATTTTTCATACACTACATCGTAAATCACTAACTTAACAAACAAACAGCACATGCTGTTGCATCATTTTTCTCTTAAAATTCAGTTTCCTTAGCATAAAATTACATCACAATTATGCCCCCAGCCAGTCACAGCAGAAGGCTGCCCCTCCCTGAGTCTGGTTCTGCTGAAGGTTTCTTCCTCTTAAAAGGGAGTTTTTCCTTCCCACCGTCGCCTTAGTGCTTGCTCATAGGGGATCGTTTGATTGCTGGGGTTTTCTCTCTAATACTGTGGGGTTTTAACCTTACAGTACAAAGAGCTTTAAAGTGCCTGTTCTAACACAGCATTATTAAATAGACTTTAAATGGCTTCAACTGAAAAAACATTACTTAATAAAAAAAATAAATCAATAAATAATGGTGTGTGTTTGTTTCATTTTCTATACCAGGGTAACTGCTAAAACTTAGTGGGTTATAATTTATGTAGCTTTTAACAGATTATTGTTGTTTCAAATGTGACTGTGCTGAGTGGCCGTGGCACTGTGCGCACTTAAGTAATATTGGTGATTGGAAGCCAGTGTTTTAGTCTTCTCCTTTTTTTCCTGATTAGTTTATTTTATACTTTATTTTTAAGTCTTGGATCTATTTTTATGGGTCGCTCTGGTTTTAAAAACAAATTTAAAGCTCTTACTGGTCATTAACACAAATGCAGCGTTTACCTGTACAGGGATTGACCACTAGAGGTCCTTTTACTCAAGGTTTACATTCATCAGCAACTTCCTTGACAAATGCTAAATGCTGATCAGATTAAATAGGATTATCAAGGGACAATACATTTTGTTCTTAATATCATATTATTTCATCTATCATGTCTTTTCTATGATTCATATTTTATTGATGAGACCATCGAAAGCGAGGTAGCAAATACTCAAAGATTAACTAGTCAGGACGTGATTTCTACAGTTTTTTTTACACGGTGGTCTTTGGCATGTTATCTTATTTTTGGTGAATAAAACAAAACCACCAGTGAAAATTGTTTTAGATTTAGTAAATTGTAAGTAAATTTTAACTCATGCAGTTGTAACCCCTTTAAACAATCGTTCGTGTCCTGCAGGAAATGGAATACCAAATGAACTGACTAAAGGGGGTGCATGTAAAAATTCCTAAGGTTCTTCTGCCCACTGGTGCTGCTGCAGCTGATTTCTATCAACAAGAGGTGGGATCACCTGCAAAGAGACTGCAATTTTTGGTTTGGGGCCTTTCCCCTCTGAAGAAGCCAAACAGTGGACTGAAACTGTTTGGGTCTCATTTTGATTTGTGGTCACTGTACCAAAAATGTGGTTCATCATAATTATGGAACATTTAAAGATGCAGTTATATTTCTTATTGACATCACCAGAAATTGTGTGTGACTTCTTATGGTGGTGTTCAATAAAGAAGTATAATTATTTTTAAGAATAACAAAAAGCCATTTACTATAGAGTAAAGGGTGAAAGCTGCTTCTATTTAGAACAGTTACAATATTTTGTTTGATTTGATTTCTTGCAATAAACAGAGACAATTTGCAATTCTCTAATTCTTTGTAACAGGTCCTTTGTAAAGAATTCAGCTTTTGTGTAAACACCCAAGTTCACCAGATATCTGGGAAACAATGCAACAATTTATTTTAATAATTCTATAATGAAGTGTTAAATTGCAGTTAGAAGCTACTGCTCCAAACCTCGTAATAAACATCAAACAGGATTAAAACCTCAGGACAACAAAGAAAACAAGATGACATAGAAGTGACCCCCATTCTATACGATGTGCCATAAAACTAAACACTGTGTTTGTATGTTTGTGTGCGTGCGAGCACGCGAGTGCCTGCGTACCTGTGTGTAAGTGCATGTGTATATATGTTTATGTACCTGTGTGTACGTGACTTCCTGTGGGTCATAAAAGTCCATCTCCCTTTCAAGCCAAAGTTATCCAGTTACAAACATTTAGGTCCCCACCCAGGTATCCCCTGGGGAATTTCCACTCAGCTTTAGCTTCTCTTTGTCCTGTTTTCACAGCTCAAGGTGGGGAGGGTCTCTTACAAGTTTACTCCTAAGTTTATGTCACGTTTAGGCCTATATTACATCCAGGGCAGTGTCAGTGTCTCTACTATACTTCTACATCCTATCTAGCACATTTCTAAAACCTAAAATAAGCTACAAATATCTTCAAGTTCCTCTTTCTCTGTAGGATAACCAAATCAATTAAACCAAGTGCTGTGGTGGTGATATGAAATTCAACCTTTGCAGCCTCTGTAGCTTTCTAGTAACATGTCACGGGGTGGAAAGGGACAAGTTATCTAAGTTTTTCTACTATGCATGTTTTAGTTACCGTCAAATTGTCCTGGAGAGACTCCGCCCTTTCCCCCGTCTTTACTAATTGGACACACCTGAGAGGGAAGGCAAGGTAATTTACAGAGTGCTCAATGACACATAAGAGGGTTGGAGTTGGCGTTCGAGAGGGGACATGACCAGCGACTGGGGACGCGCCACCACGAGCGACTAGGGACGCGCAGCGAGCAGTCAGACGGCAATAACGACTAGTGATGGGCAGATGAAGCCCCATGAAGCACTGAAGCTTTTCATCCAATTGGTTCACCCCAACGCGAAGCTTCATGAAGCTTCATTTGCTCTAGCAGGACACCTACTGGACGTAAAAATAATAGCTGGCATGAATTTGAAGAGTGTGGCATTTTGCACACAGCCTGTAAATGTCAACAACAAAAGGAGTGTGTAAAACATGTATATTGTAGTGATGGCAGTATACTGTGTATATTTATGCTGGCAGTATGGAAAATGATTATTTGCGGCAAAGTTCGAACCGCTTCATGAACCAGTCACGTGGTACAGCCGGGCAGCGAGGCTTCGGACGTCATCATTTTCAGCTCCTCCCATAAATGAAGCAAGCCTCGATACGCGCTTCGCGGAAACGCCCCCTCCATTACTCGACACACGCTCCGAAGCCTCGATACAGAACGTCCCATCACTAATAACGACAAGAGCCAGCTTGTGCACTGCGGGAGAGCAGAAGCAGTGAGACAGCTGGTGCCGATTGCAGTTTTAAAGAAGCGGCGGGCGGAGTTGAGAGCTCTGCCCACCCGGGGTAAGTCTTTGACTTATCCCTTTTTATAAAGTAAAACTGTCGAAAGGAATAGTGACTGCCGCTCCCTCTCTTCCTTCAGTGCACCGGGACGTGGAATGCGGGGAGGAAGGCGAGGACTCCACTGGGTTTCCCTCTTTTACTACTACGCTGGATTTCTTAGTTTTTTGTGACTTTTATGCCGTGGTGGATCCCACTGGACTTTTAATGTTGTGTTTTATTGATTTTTATTGTGTTATCCCTTGGCCAAGGTTGTTTTAATTCATTTTACATTTTTAACTATTTAAATATAATAAATTATATTTTTAATCTTACAGTTTAAATTATGTGCTTTCCCTTGGCGGCTCCACTGCTCTGCCCGTTTTGAGAAAGGTTTCCTTCCTTTTAAAAACACAAAACATCTTGGAAATAAAATCAGCCTTTCCGCTCCGTTACAAACACATTTGCCTTTTCCTTTTCAAACAATTTTACATGAGTTACACATTATGTCTCTTCAAAGAGAGTCAGAACAGCATGGAGACCCTTAACCTCGTGTACCTTACAATCAAATTCTTCTCTGCATTTAAAACCATGATCTGCAGTTAGCAGCCACACTGCTCCACACATCCAACATCAGCATCCGACTAGAGACTTGCAACATGTGGAAAACTGGGCTTCTCCATAAGAGCTAGAAGGTTGAAAAAATAAAAGAAGAAGAAAAATATATTAGTTACTTCAACTGTAAACTAAGAAATTTAACTAAAGACAAACTTTTGAACTTGCTGTAACATTTGCAAATGAGGCAGATGAAGGCATCCTTTACAGAATGTGTGTGCGGTCTTTGCAGTTTCAGATTTACGGTCAAAGTGATGTCTTGGAGGTAGGGCTGGGCGATATGGCCTAAAATCCATATCATGGTATACTTTGAAGCATGTGCGGTAACAATATATATCGCGATATATTATTTTCTTCACTGCAGCATTACCGAGAGTTGAAAAACTGTCTAAATTCTTTCATCTGTAATAAAATGATCAGTGTGGTTGCTCTACCAGATGTGACAATTACATTTAATATCCAGGCATCCATGAAAACAGAATTTACGAAATTTAACAGAGTTAGAAGTTAGCAGCAAGTAAGCTCGCTAGTTTCCACCTAAACATAATATAGCATGTTCTGACTGAGGGATTTCTGAAACAAATTAAGACGTACAGCTTTGCTATTACTTCCCAAATAAATGAAGACAGGAAAGTAAACAGCAGTGAAGTTTGTAGGGTTACTGAAGTTTGGCTAGCTGGTATATAATGACGCGCTACGCGACACAGCTATGTTAGCATAATATAAACAGTGAAGCTGGAGGACAAAGTCGCTAGATGACGTCATTGCCTAATTTGCATAATTGGTCATGTAATTATAAAGGACCCTGTAGGAGAGAGAAATAACATCGTGAAAGAGACATAAAGTCAATAGAAACACCCTGAAAGCATTTAGTATATATTTAGAACCACAAATTTGATTTCTTTTAGCAATTATTGTTTTTGTTAATGTCACAATCCCAACCCTCCTCCTTTATCCGGACTTGTGACCTGGAAAACTGACCCGAAATAGGCACTCTGGCAGAGTTACTTTTTTGTTTATGTGTCTGTGTGTGTCTTTTACAGAGTTTTAAACCTTGGGATCCACAAAAAAGCAAGAGTAAAAGACGAACATTTTTATCCATAATGTTGTTAACAAACTACATTAATCAAAAATGGACATAGCAAGCATCACCAGACAGCTTCAGTCGAAATTGGATGTAGAAGATAGAGTTAAGGCTCTGCAAGGACATCCGATTTCTAAGTTAGCAATGTTTGGAATGGTGTATTTTAGTGCATTGATTTATTTTAAACAAAGAACAATATACTTCTACCGCTTCTCCCGACCTGCGTTATAGTCAGAGCGGGAGCAGCGGTTTCGCTCATGCGCAATTCTTTTGCAGTTTGGACCCGTAGGTGTAAAAAGCTCCTGCTCTGACAGCAGCTGGGGGCAACTGCTGCATTAGGACGGCCGCCTGTGAGTGCTTTGGCACGGGCGAGGTGCCCACGGCAGCTCCCGCTGCTTGTAAGAGCGATACGTGCTTCCACGTCAAAAACTCGTAATAACACCAGAAAAAAGTCACCAGATTTGTCGCTAGTCGCTTTTTAGAAAAAAAAAAAAAGTCGATTAAGGCGTCTGAAAACTCGCTAGATATAGCGACAAAATCACTGCCGTTAAGTCCTCCGTTATTTATTTAGCTAAACAAGTCAATTAACACTGGCTTACAGCACCATAGAAATATATACAAAAATACAAGCCTCCGTTATTTATTTAGCTAATATGCTAGTAGCCAATGTGCTTTAAGCTAACTCGGCTTCCCACAATCTTACATTTCTGAATAAAAACACTAAGAAGTTACCTTTAATACCTCCGACCAGTATAATTTCATTCCACGTTAACAGAGCTTTCTACGTGAGAGCAAGCCGTAAAACTTGAACACAAAAAGTAAATAATTAAAAAAGGGGAGTGTGTTGTTTGTTAATCGACGGTGAGACAGCGGGGGCGTAATCCCAAGGGCGGAAGCACCCCGGGTTTTTTCCTGTCTGGGTTGCCATTCCTCGATAACAGCAGGTTAATATTAAGGTTAGCTTAATGGTTAATACTAACGTTCAGGGAGGTGAAGGTTCAAGACGTTTTGTGACCGAATGAATTTCAAAGAGTAAGCGTACTGTGACGTCACGGCACGTGTGCCTTGACGTCACACTGCCGTGAGGCTATAAATATGAGCTCGCGCCTTAGACCGCGAGCTCATATTTACCCCCAAGGTAAGGCACTCTACTACACCTAGTGTTGAAAACACATTTTAACAAAATTAACGCTGATTCTATAGTCTTCTAACAATCGTCTAAAGGTTAGAGCATATAGTTTATCTCTACTGAACCCTATCTCCTCTGTTTACAAATATGTGGCGCTCAGTGTTCAGTCGTACAAATTCTTCAGATACTGACGGCTTTGAGGTGCTTGACAGATATTATTTAGAGCCTGATGGGTTCTTCTTACCAATATCTATTTCTAGAGATGAACAGTCTGAGGTTCCTAAAACCAGTGTTTCTGTAAACGCCTATGAAAATGAACAGGCAACCACCTCTGAAATAGATGAGGCTCCTAAAACCAGTATAAACAACTTTGAACATGAAGAGTCTCCCACCAGTGAGAATTACAGCACTGATTTATTCAATGGCGTCCTCCCCAAACCTTCAGATATGAACAAATCTGAAGAGAATGAACAAAACGCTGACCAAGGAAGTTTTCAAAGAGAGGAGAAAGAAACTTTTTTTTCCAGAGTTCAAACAAATCTTTCAGCTCTGTCTTCCATTATTACAGCTCCAGTTGAGTCGGTTGGGCGAGGAGTCATTTTTGTCACCAGGCACATTTTTAATATTGGTCGAGCTCCATTTACCTCACCCACTAGTGAAACGGAAAAGTCACCCACCTCTGAAACAACTGAGGTTCCTTCACCGAGTGTTTCTGTAAACAACTTTGAATACGAACAGTCACCCTCCAGTGAAACTAAGATTCCTACAACCAGTGTTAATATGAACAACGCTGAAGATGAAAAGTCTTCAGCCAGCGAGAGTTACAACACTGATTTATTAAATGCCATTCTTCCTGAACCTTCAGATAAAGGACCCGAAGATAATGAACAAACAGGCAGTCTTCAAACAAAGGAAGAAGAAACTATTTCTTCCAGACTTCAAACAAATGCTCCAAATCTCGATTCCTCTTGTAGAGTTCCAGATGTGCCTGTGGGCCTTAGAGAAGATTTCATCACCAGGCACCTCCTTAATATTGGTCGAAGACCATTTACCTCAATTATTCCAAATCTCTATTCCTCTTGTAGAGTTCCAGATGTGCCTGTGGGCCTTAGAGAAGATTTTATCTCTAGGCACCTCCTTAATATTGGTCGAGCACCATTTACCTCAATTATTCCAAATCTCTATTCCTCTTGTAGAGTTCCAGATGTGCCTGTGGGCCTTAGAGAAGCTTTTATCTCTAGGCACCTGCTTAATATTGGTCGAGCACCATTTACCTCAGTTACCACACCCACTAGTGAGACCTCTGAAACAGCTAACGTTCCTAAAACCACTGTGTCTATAAACAACTTTGGACATGAAGATTCTCCCACCAGTGAGAGTTACAGCATTGATTTATTCAATGTTGGTCTCCTTGCAGCTTCAGATAACAGATCTGAAGAGAATGAACCAAATATTGTCCAAGGAACTCTTCAAAGAGAGGACGGAGACTCTGCTGTTTCCAGACTTCACAGAAATCTTCCAGGTTTTAATTCCCTTATTACAGCTCCAGTTGTGCTTGCGGGCCAAGGAGTCATTTTTGTCACCAGGCACATCCTTAATATTTGTGGAGCACCATTTACCTCATTGTTCAATCATTTTTCAGCAATTATTCAACGTAGGTTTCCCCATGGAGCTAATTCAGGCCTGATTCCTACAATCAGAAGATGGTTAGATATAATTTCTTGGATGACTTCAGTAATTGGTGCACTTGCACTTTTAGTTTTACTTATAATAGTCATCATGTTAATTCACTAATTCTAACAAACAAACATGAAATTCAGTTTCCTTAGCATAAAATTACATCACAATTATGCCCCCAGCCAGTCACAGCAGAAGGCTGCCCCTCCCTGAGTCTGGTTCTGCTGAAGGTTTCTTCCTATTAAAAGGGAGTTTTTCCTTCCCACCGTCGCCTTAGTGCTTGCTCATAGGGGATCGTTTGATTGCTGGGGTTTTCTCTCTAATACTGTGGGGTTTTAACCTTACAGTACAAAGAGCTTTAAAGTGCCTGTTCTAACACAGCATTATTAAATAGACTTTAAATGGCTTCAACTGAAAAAACATTACTTAATAAAAAAAATAAATCAATAAATAATGGTGTGTGTTTGTTTCATTTTCTATACCAGGGTAAGTGCTAAAACTTAGTGGGTTATAATTTATGTAGCTTTTAACAGATTATTGTTGTTTCAAATGTGACTGTGCTGAGTGGCCGTGGCACTGTGTGCACAGGATAAAACCTGTTGATTTTAAGATTGCACTTAAGTAACATTGGGGATTAGAAACCAGGGTTTTAGTTTTTCCTTTTTTTCCTGATAAGTTTATTTTATAGTTTATTTTTAAGTCTTTGATCTATTTTTATGGGTTGCTCTGATTTTAAAAACAAATTTAAAGCTCTTACTAGTCATTAACAGAAATGCAGCGTTTATCTGTACAGGGATTGACCACTAGAGGTCCTTTTGCTCAAGGTTTATATTCATCAGCAATTTTCTTGTCAAATGCTAAATGCTGATCAGATTAAATAGGATTATTATGGGACAATACATTTTGTTCTTAATATCAAAGGAGGCTTCTCTCCGTCTGATAGCTTGTGTTCTGAGACCTGACACCTTAGACCTGACCTCTTTGAGACCTGACTTTTTTGAGACCTCACACCTGAATTTCTGAGACCTGAGACCTGATGACTTTTTGTCTGAGACCTGAGGATGTCCTAAAAATGTACACTGTACTGCAGAGACAGTGCATGACGTGGGGTTTTATTTCATTTTCCGGGGCAGTGAATGTAATGTACTAATAACATAAATTATGACAACTTCTTGCAGAGAAAGTTCATCAGCTTACACTATGTTAAAAACACACAAAAACCAAACAATGTATTTTAACTGTGATTTATAGAGAGAGTGAGAGGAGGTGCTAAAGAGATAAAAACATGACAACATAAATGTGTAAAAATGATTTTTTTTCTGTACAGATATGTGGTGCTTATCCCTGCTGAAGAGCAGATTGGTGTTGCTTCAGAGGAATTCTTTAGTGCTGTTATGTAGTGGTCTTACACTTAAGGTTTTAATAACATTATTTTATGTATTAGTGAAGATTTGCATACATTATCTTACATTCTGTAAATTAAGTTTTCTGGAAAGGTCAACTTAACTGATGTAACTACGTATTAATGAAAGACCTTGATGTGTATATGACTATAATAGATATTGTTTATCTATTATAGTCATATACGGCAACTCCTGTGGTTGCAAAGAAGCTTTGGGTGATAAAGAGGTCAGGGCAACTGTGGAACTGCTCAGCTTAAGATTTCTAAATAGAATTGAACTAATGGATGACATCAGTCTCTTTTTATATACAGTTAATGATTATAAGCCACTTCTAGCTTGATCAGTTGAGTATATTTTTGTTTTTCCTCTGGAAACTTTTGGAATTCAGGGCTGTCATTCGGTGTGGCCAGTGACATTGCTCTAGTTGTAAAAAACAAAACAAAATATAGATGTATATGAAAATCTAAAATGTATTCAAAGGCGAAATGGGATGCATAGCTAATAAATAGTATTATGAGAAAAAAAAAAAACAACTTTGTGTGAATGTAACCTTGTGAAATTTGAAAGTCCTAGTGGCAACACAATGATCATAGCTGCCATCATGCCTAACAAGCATCATCATATCATTTGGAAATGCAATCTGGGTCCCAGCTGAAACTGAGCAAGGCAGCAATGAAATGCTGCCCCTCTGTGCTCAAACAAACGTTCGCGGCTTGAAAGCGAGCGTATTTCTAAACCAATAAAAAGAAATCTGCTGATTCAGGACTAGCACGTTTTTTTGAAACTTGACAGAAAAACCCAGTGCCTAGTGTGTGACAGAACCAACGACAACAGTGTTGCCACCTGCTCTCTGGAGCGGTGGCCCAGTTGTTTAGATAGGTTAAGATGCGGATGCCACTCTCTCTAACGCTGCCTCAGTACATTTCACAAAGGTGCGAGGAGCAAGAGCAGCACTAGTCTTCGTGGCTACACCCTCGAATGCAAACCTCAGAAACTGCAACAATTCTCAGCACCCATGGAGAGGGGGCAAAAGCATGCCAATGAGCAAGGTGAGTAGCCAGCCGGCTGACCGTTGTCGCCCCCCAATGTGTCTGCGGGGAAATGCATCATCTGCCTGACCTGGCTCTTTTTGCCTGCGGGCTGAGCAGTGGTGCTCCTAACCTGTTTGGCGCCCTGGGCGAACACTCACTCTGGCGCGCCCCCCCCCCCACACACACACACACACATAAAACATATTACCGTAAGGATTGTACATTAACATAAAACTGTTGTCGAAATTCCCCAGAGAAACACACACACACACAAAGAGAGGGAGTATGCATTGTATGCAAACGGCTACCACTGTCACGGTCCCCGTGTCTCTCTGGTTGGCCCATGCTGGCTACAGGTTTTGTTGTTGTTAGTTTTAGTTTTTTGTCTCTCCTCCTCCTCTCTGCCTGGGTGGAGCTCATTACGGGCTCTCACTCTTGGCCCACGCACCCCTGTGGATGGTGTCCACCTGCGGCTGATCTGGCTGATTTCCCCAGCTGCTATTTAAGGCAGTGGCACAGAGCAGCTCACCGCTGGAACGTCGAACCACCTGAGTTCGTGCTCGCGGCATATTCAAAGAAGAATCGCTTACACGTGTTTTATGTTGTGGAACTAACCTTTGACCTTCTGTCTGTAGATTCTGGACCGAATCACCGGACCTGTCCAAGTGGGGCAGTGTGTGGAGTGTTGGAGCGAGTGCGGCTGAAGAGGAGTGCGTGTGTGCGGAGGAGCGGTGGCGGTGACTGAGTGGAAGAGGAAGTGTGTGTGTGGATTCCCCCCCCCTTCTCTCCCTGGAGCCCTGGACCCCCTCCCAACTCACTGTACATATATTTTGCACTAAGGTGATCCCTATTGTAAATAAATCCCCTTTTGTTTCCTTGAAAGAACAGTCTGCGCGTGGGTCCGTTCAGTAGCCATGACAACCACACAGCCATCATAATTCGTCATACAATGAGAACAGGACAAATCAACAATTGACACTGACTAATTAATATTAAAATCTGTAACATAATGTTTGAAGTTTGTTTGTCTGTTACTATTTTTACCATTTCTTTTTGGAGCAACTGTAATCCACATTATTTCCTTAGGGATTAATAAAGTATTCTGATTGTTTCAGGATACATGACCTGCCATTATCCAATGACACATCTGCTTACCTGTATCTTTTGCTCGTTTCTCCTCCTCTTCTTCTCTATTTTTTCTAAACTGAGCACCTGATGGCTTTGAACCTTACTTGTCCATCTTCCATTGGTTTTAATTTTGCACTCCAGTATGAACACAAATCCCCCAACTCGAGGATCACAACATAACCTAATAGACCTACACCTTAGTTCACATGTTTGTTGTTTTGTTTTTATTTTTTTTATTTTACGGGTTGGTTATTAGATGCCGCTCCAGACAGCTAGAGAATCCCCCGCTGTCAAATGTATCAAATATATATTTTTATGTATATTTAAACGTCCACTGAGCTGTGAGCCAGGGGGCGGTAATGCAAATTAACATTGGTTGCCAACTCACCCCTGTAGCTGTGTCCCAAAACGTCGGCTGCATCCTTCGGAGGCCGCATTTGAAAGCCAAATAAGTCACAGCCAGGCAACAAAGGCTGTCCCAATTCGTCGACTCCTTCAAATGCAGCCGGCATTCGTTCATGCTACAATTCAGCACAGCAAGAAACGGAGAGGGTGAGTGAGTGATCCGCTTAGGATGTCAGGATGGCCGAGTGGTCTAAGGCGCTGTGTTCAGATCGCAGTCTCTCCCAGAGGCGTGGGTTCAAATCCCACTCCTGACATCCCTTGCTTATTAAAAGTAAGACTGAAATGTCATGTTATGTGATGTCATCCTTCGATAAAGGAGTTGCCACCAAATGGTCACATTCATTTATCAGATAGTTGAAGAAAAGTCTCATCAAAGTGACTTCTTGAATCTCAGCTGAATATGTGTTGGTAAAGCAGAGGTGTAATAGTCTGCCATCTGATCAGTTGTAAAGGTGTCTTGATCTGCTAGCCTGTCATGTGGATTCTGTATCAACAAGCACAAATGTGTCAGGATGGCCGAGCGGTCTAAGGCACTGCGTTCAGGTCGCAGTCTCTCCTGGAGGCGTGGGTTCAAATCCCACTCCTGACATTACTTGCTTAAGACTGAAATGTTATGTCATGTCTTCCTTCAATAAAGGAGTTGCCACCAAATGGCAACTGCTTTGATAAGTTATGAACTTGAAATCTGATTCAGTTAGTGTTGGGGGTTCCGTAGTGGAGGTCACCTACCAGGTTGGTGATGGGATGCTTTAATCTACATGCCAAATATCCTTGTGCAAGATACAAGGATATTTGGGCCCCAACTCGGATTACTGGATTCAAAGTCCAGAGTGCTAGCCATTACACCATGGGACCCACGAAGCAAAGGGTTTACAGACAGATTTTGGAAGATTTGGACAAAACCTTTTCTTTATCGAAGATAAAATCCAACTGTCAGGAGTTGGATTTGAACTCCAACTTTAACACAGTGCCTTAGAACACTTGGCCATCCTAACTAAACAAAAAAAAAAGCATTCGAATGAGCTTACGCCAAAGACTGAACAATTCACAAAACAGCTTAAGTCGAGAAGGTAACAGCCAACAGCTAGTGAAGATGTTACCTTTGTTCAAGATATTGTAGAGGAAACTGTTTTATTTTATGACAGTAAGTGTTTGAATGACATGTAATACTCATACTCATGCTAAAATACCTCTATACAACTGCTGTCAGTGAATACTAGCTCAGGACTAGAATACAACTGTCATTGGACGTTTTATGGTAATAACAAGTGGATCCTCTCACCACCTAAATGAATCAACTGCCACTGAACATGTAGCAGGTGATGTGAAGAAGGAAAGGAAAGTTAATAAATAACATGCATGAGGTCCCACAGAGATTTGAACTCAGATCACTCGATTCAAAGTCCAGAGTGCTAATCATTACACCATGAAACCCACACCACAGAGGGTTTACACACAGATTTTGGAAGCCACACAATGTGATCTCATCAAATGAAATTCTGCATAACACTGTAAGATGCTTTGGATGAAAGCAAACTAAAACACTCTAGTTTTAATAAGTGATTAAAATATATTTTAATGGTAAAATGCTGATATAGTATTTTTGTTGTCTTTTTTTCTTTTTTTCAATGTAGCAATCAGAAATATTGTCAGAAGGCAAAACAAAAGGCCCAACAGATTTGCCGAGTGGACCATTACGGCTTTTGTTATAGTGGTCCACTTTATAGTCATATTTTATTAGAATTTGATTAGGATTTTTTTTTATTTTGAGTTAGTAGACTCAGATCAGACAAGATGGAGGGAACAGGGGAGAAGAAAGAAAGAGGGGAGTGGAGTTGAGGAGAAAGTTAACAGAAGAAGAGGGAGATAAAAATAGAAAAGAAGAGAGAGAAAAAACACTGAGCAGCACACAGTATTAATGATACATGTTTAGAGGCAGCAGCCGACCAAGATAGTGTGTGTGTGGGTACCTGTTTGTACACTTGTGTGTGTGAGCACACTTGTGTTCATTAGGTTACTCAATTTAACTATTTAACAGGTAGGTGTGGGGAGCCACAGCCTGCTTCCAAAGACATGAAGCAGGCATGGAGGAGACCTGGGCCCCAAATATCCAGAGGCCTCCCAGAGCATCAGAGCCCCTTTGAACAGAGAGCCAAGGAGAACCCTAGACAGGATTCACACAGCAGCCAATGTGTAGAGCTGTCAACACTGACAGTGAAGCAATCTTCTGAGTGCTTAGTATTAGGGTTTTATCATTGTGTTTTTGAAGGAGATTAGTCCTCGGCACTGTACTTCCATGTGTCCTACACAGTGCATTGGTCTCCGATTTTGCTACCAACCTTCTCATATTGTACACAGATCTTTACTTTATTTTCAGAAAAGCTCATTTATATATGTTTGGTTTAACGCAACAACAGGAGTGTGCCTTGAACCCACACCTCCAGGGGAGAGTGCACCCTTAACACAGCATCTTAGACCTCTCACATGATGGCATGGACTCTGATTGTTTGGAAATACTGCCACACTGTGGAAGCCTGACAACATAATTTCACCTGAATCATAAAACAGAACAATTTTTTAATGGTAACATTAATAATGGCAAATGAACAGAAGTCAGCACTGATTGTAATAGCACTGTTCAAAGAATGACAAAAATGTCCCAAGTGTTGTATTTATTATGTTATTGATATTTTAATACGTTTAGTTTGTAAATATGTATTAAAACACTATTATACCTCTTTCGATTTCTGAAGTGTAATTACTGCAACTTTAGGCTGTATAGTTTAAAGCAAGTTATAACTACTCAGGTCACTATATGGCTTCTGTTTTAGCACATTTAATGAGGTTTCCTCTAAGCAAACAAAATATAACGCTCAGCTGTATCCTTTCAGCATTTTAGCTCCATAACAACAAACTCCAACAGGTGTCTCCTTGTCTTGAGATGAAGAACGGGTGATGAATCCCTGCATCCTCTGAATCTCAATTAGTCCACAGATATCCCTTCATCCGTTTTTTTCCACAGAACCTGAAGATCACAGAGAAAGATGTTGGCTTTGATGCAGGATCGTGCTGGAAATGTTCAAACAGACAGACCTGCAGTTTGCTCACCTGTTTCATTTCCATGGTGACAGCTGATAAAAGAGGACACAATATCACATGCTACACAGAACTAACACATGATTCAACTGTTATTTTAGAATGGTCTTAGTGGTTTTTGGACTAACCTGCCCAGCAAAAAGAGGGTAACATCAAAGGAGCGTCGACAGACACACCACGGAGCAGCTCAGCCAGCCAGGACACCTCAGCTGGATCATCAACAAACAACTCCTCTGATTCGTCCAACCACAGCTCAGACCCTGGCATCAGTATAAACAAACAACTGATTTTGAGTTCAAGGCAAAAGTACAACAGGTAAGTTAAGAAAGTAGTTCTGCGTTCATTTGCCTAATGAGCTTTTAAACTTTCCCTCTTGGTCACTTCAGCAACATCAGCTGTTTTCTTCCTTAATTAGGTCTGCAGACCTACTGCTGTAAACCATTGCTGGGTAGAATTAAACGTGTTTTTACCAGTTTCCAAACATAAATGCACAATTTGTTTGAGAGGCAAATGTTGCACCATCTACACAATCATTTCCTCCCAATAGCAGACCTGTTGTAGAGCCTCCGTCCTCTTCCTTTTCCTCTTTAAACCAGGCAGTAGCTGTTTCCAGAGCATCACTGCAGTCGGACATTGAAGATGTGAGGTTGCTGCACTGGAGACTCTTTCTTAGGCACGCTGTGTCGCAGATGTAGGCTTCTTTGGCTGAAGATAGACAGAAAAGAGAACACCTTTGGAGTGTGACTGTGTAAGAGACTGTGATCTCAAATCTTTTAAAATCACTTAAAAGACTTATTGTTATTATTATTACATGATATTGGTTTCAGACCAAGACAACTGACTCAGTCGTGTCTTAGATAGGTTGTGGTAAAGTAAAGCCTTACGTACTACCCATGTTTTCCAGCTGTTGGATGGAACTGACTGCATCTCTGATGTTCATGTGGAGTTGGTGACTGTCACGGAGGTGCCTCAGGATGTGTTTAGAGTGGAAAGCTGATTTAGTGTAATAAACCAGTTTAGGAAGGCACAAAGAGCCCACAGCAGTGATTTCAAACCTGTTGCCCTGAAAAGTAAGAGCCATACATAAAGAGGATGATCTCGTGTGTTACGGTTAAAGCTACACGCAGGTCAATGTGACCTGTATTGTATGTATATTTTGATTATAGTCCAGTCTTTAGAACCTAACCTGAAAGGTAAAGCGATCAATACCTGTCCAGGAGAAATCGTACAACAAAGATTGTTTCCCTTCCACCTCCTTAAAAACACAAATTCAGATCAAGAATCTATATGTACATGTGAAAATAAGTTCATAAACTTTATTTAAAATTATGTGTGAGACTGTCATTGAAAACGACTCACCTGGCAAATATGGACTCCTTTCACTGTCACACCGAGGAGGATTAAACTCCTCGGCTGTTTGTCCTCCTGTGTGTAAAATAATAGTTGATAAAGCAGTTTTTTTGTTGTTGTTTTTTAAAGCCATGGGCTCACATAACAAACATGACTCAAAAAGAGTTCTCTAAAATGACCAAGGGAGACAAATAATGCAAGAGCATGCCAAAGAATTATTACTGGGGCTTTTTACGAGATCTGTAACAGTTTTCACACCCTGTAGGATATTTTTCTGAAGATTTTCTGAAATGTACGCGTTTATGGAGTGTCTGATATATGTGACCTCTTTTCCTTTTCCTTTTAACTGCCTGGTAGCTCCATATTCAACATCTCAGGACAGAAGTTTCTTAGTTAGTCTCTCTTAAACTAATTAAGAAACAGACATCCTCACACAGAGTTCGCCCTTGTTTAACTGTAACACTGTCTGACCTCTCTCATCCTGTAGAATGTGACAGGTCCATCCTGCAGCTCGTTGGCTTCCTTTATAAAGTGCAGGATGGCTTGCCTGCGGGACACCCCCCTCAGCTCACCATGCAGCACTGGGCTGTGCTGAAGTAAGTACTCTCTCCCTCTGCGCTTTATGAGCTGAGAAGATGAACACACAGATATATATATAAGAGTATTTCTGTCAAGGTTAGACTACACTTCTTTTTCTTTCTTTTTTTTTACCCATGAGGGGAAGTAATCTTCAGGGAGAAAGTAGCATCTGTGTTTTTTCTCCTGCTTCTTCTCTTCTCCGTCCTCCTCAGTCTCCTCTCCCTGTGCCAGATCGCCAACGTCAGCTTGGAGGGCAGAGGCTGCCAGCTGGAAGAACAAAGCCTCCTGATGGTGGCTCTGTGAACGCAGCACCTTCTGCCTCAGCTCAGTGTAGTAGAGCTGCTGCACTGTGGTGCTCCTGCAAGAAACAGGGAGGTTTTCTTTTCCTGTTATGAAGTCTGTCAGGTGTCTACTTTTCCACAAACATTTTCATAAACTTTAACAACACTTATAGTGGAAATTATTAATCTTGGAAAAAGAAGGTAATGGAAAACAAACTTACAAAATTAGCAGCCCACTTTCTACATAATACTGGACTCTTAGAAATAAGATAAACGGGACCTGGAAAGGTGGGATGAGTAAAGAGAGTACTCAGTTTATCGTTTCTGCTATCACACAGTCTAGTTAATATTTGACCAATATGATAAATCATTAAAAAAAGAAAAAGAAAACGTGGACATAAAAGAACTTTTAAAATAAGTCAGATCTTTCTAACACGTTTGACATGTTAGTCGTCCATTGGTGGACTTTATCTGGATACAGTGTTTTCACTGGGAGAAACATCTTAGTACTCATACAAGCAACGCCTTCAGTCTTATCTGTTGCAGGTTTCCCCAGTCTTGTAAACAGCAAAGTTGCACAACTACTGAAATCAGCACCAGTGCATAACAATGAGCCACAAGATCTACTTGAGATCATTGATATGCAAATCATCATGACTGCCAGGAAAACATGAAATTTTAAGTGAGATCACTAAATTCAGCTTTTAGAGTGTTCCCATTACAGCATGGGGCTGTTTGTAGATCTGGTGATTTCTGTTTCAACAGTGCAAACACTACATCAAAAAAAGAAATGGAAAACTAACCATTAAAGATCCTTTGTTCCATCGTTTCCCAAAGTACTTGCTCAGCTTTTGGTCCAAATCAAGAAACAGGTAATCATTATCTTAAAAAAAGGAGAAAAAAAAGCACACATTCAATCAGAGATGTCAGGCTCAGTTTAGGGTCTACATACAGCTCAGTTTCAGACCATGTGGCCCAGAAAAGTAAAAGTATTGACTAACAACCTAGCAGTACAAAGGCCTTTTATTTCCATTGCGTTTGCTCTGAAGAAGAACAAATACATTTTTAAAACATTCACACTTATGGGATCACAAACTAGCTGGTGTGTCTTAGATAGTGAGCGCAATTTGAACAACATGTCTCAGTTTTTCCACATTCAATAAATCTGCTGTCATTAAAAAGAACTGCAACTGTCTTAATCAAAGAACCACATCTATGAACAGCCATGAAACTGACCATATTTCACACTTCTCGGTAGGGCGGCAAAATTAACAGTTGAGGTAGGTTAGCTCCTGACACAACACTTCATGCTGTACAGGAAAGAGTGGAAAAATAGGAAGAAAAAATTCGACATAACTTGCACGCTCAAGTAAAGTAACTCAGTTTTGGCCATATTTGTCCTGCAAACCATATGTTTGACAGCGCTGCATGAAATCAACACAATGAGTCCATTTAACACGTGTTATCCCTCAGTTATGTTGTTTACGGCTGATAGGAGATGGCTTTCCATTTATCATATCTTACAGCAGGTTCACTCACTATCAGCAGCCTCCCAGAATCTCAGCGTTCCACAGTTAATGAATAAAAAACATTTGCTCCTGAACTCCCGCGCAGAAACTAACTGACCTTTCATAACAGCTAGACCAAACACTTGGAGATCACTGACACCAAGATGCTTCAACACACTGTTCAACACCTCACGGCCTCTGGCTTTTACCTATAAACACACAGGAAGAAGAAAGAAAACATAAAACATACTGAGAGTCCATGCTTTCAGTGTTTTGGCTTTCTTGCAAATATGTTTTTTTCTAATAAAATACAGTTTTAGCTCTTCCACTGTTTTAAAAATAAATATACCCTACTGACAGATCAATGCAATCTTAACATGAATGTAATTTAGGTTTCTGTGTGCCCATGTGACGTGTCACAGTAAAATACCAAACAAGAAAATATGCTACAGAAAGGCCCTGTGGTCACTCACCGTGACAGCACAATCCAGGTGCTGCTTGTTCGGTAGAAGAACGCACACCTGTCGCCTCTGTTTGGTCCTCATTGCCACTAAGGCTTCGCATGGTCTCGATCCACTATATATCCTCCTCACAGCCTCCCATGGGCCTAACAAAGCAAGCCTCCCTCCTTCCTCAGCCTGACACATAATGATGTCTGTACAAACAGACAGATGCATCAAAAGTTGCCACATTACCAGATCTGCAACCAGAGAATTTAATGTATTTATTTATTTAGCAGTTTGATCTCTTTAGAAATAAATAAACAAAATTAGCTCTAATGTGCTAATAATGTGTTTGCATCATTTGATCACCTTTTACTTCTTTTGGACATACTGGGAGTTATTTTCACTCCAAATACTACAGAAAACTGAAAGATATTAATGTTTTGCAGAGAGAAATTGTCATGTCAGAAGCTACTGTTAGAAGCACTGTGTCTGCTTGTTTATCTTTGGGTTTATGTTCCCGTATGTACTGAATATAGTCAGCTTTTTAAAATCTGTCCTGGTAATAATAGTTTGTTCTACAAGCTACTGAGTGATGGGATGTACTTAGTGTTTCATGCACAGTGTAATAATTCACGCTGTTGTTCATCTGAGGTTGTATTTAAATAATTGACCTGTTGAACTTTGAAACTGAAATATGGTGTATTCTCTCTTTAACATGACTATAGTTTATTCTTATTTAATTTTTCATTGCAGTTACCATTCCTAACTCACTTTTATTTAAGCATTAGTTAACTATAATAACCTTTTACCCCTTTCACACACCAGAAAAATAATCACAAAATGCTTTTTAGATATAATAGAAGAAATAAAAAGGCAACACCATCACTAATCTATCATTAATTTATTTAAAAACAAAATCTAACAATGCCAATTGTGCTTTGCTTTGATAAAGCAAAAAGAAAAGTGACATATTTTTAGTAGCTGGTGATCCTAACATGTTCTCTCAACTTGTGAATTTTTTTTTCCAAGTTACCATCTACAGTGTTCTTTTGGATTCCCAAAATTATTAACATGCACAAAAAAAAACAAACAAGAAAAACAAACAAGAAAAGAATACTACAGTGCATTAAAAAGGCACCTGCTTCCCAGATACAGGCATTTATCCTACGTTATACAGAGTAGTGGGATGTGGTTAATGCAGCTTCAGTATCCCACAAGCAGTTCATTAAAAACTATAAATCTGTACCACGTCCATCGAGTATTCGACAATACCACAATGACCTTTTTAGATAACATTCAAGAGGTAACACAATTAATCTTCTACACATACAGCTCGCTTTCATCAACACAACTTACACGACATACACAGCGGTAAGGCTGTAAAAGACCATTATTATCAGGTTGAGCAGAGTTCACATTGAAGTGCCGATGATTAAAGGCGACCAGAGGAAACATGCAGTACAGTA
The DNA here is from genome assembly GCF_965226115.1 of Aulonocara stuartgranti. Classification (NCBI taxonomy): domain Eukaryota; kingdom Metazoa; phylum Chordata; class Actinopteri; order Cichliformes; family Cichlidae; genus Aulonocara; species Aulonocara stuartgranti. Next base: position 13,162,060 of record NC_138959.1, on the reverse strand, counting down.
CGTATCATGGCAGATGGGTCCCCTGGTGAGGAGACTTGTACAGACCGAGGGCTCAGAAATGCTAGAAAGCTCGTGACACTCTCAGAGCACATTCTTGTTGCAGTAACATACTCTTCTGTTCTTCCACATGCTTTAGGTGTCTTTCACCAATATGTAACTTTTTTTCATTTACAAGTTTAGAAAAATATGAAAAATAAACATTACAATGACCTGTAACAAGAAGTGTTGAACTATCACACGTATTTCCCAATAGAAATATTTATTTAAAGGACCCAATTCTTGTATTGCCCTGACGCATCAACAATGTCCTCACGATCATTCAATAATGATGGCAATTCATTACGCTTCCTTTCAAACTTGCTGCTTCCTCTTTTTCTTGCCATCAAGAAGAGGAGCGGTGTACGTTTATATTCATGTTCACTGCAAACTGAAACTGAAAGACACACTAAATATTGACTTGATCGACTTTGTGTTATCAAGTTACTTTACAACATAATTAGAAACTCACAGCCAAATGCACAATGCTGTGTTGTTTCACCATCGTACTTTAACTTCAGCCACTCTGCTTTTTGTTCATGTTTTTAAAATTTCACAGTCAGGCATAATCTGACTTTTTGATTCCAACACTGAAACACTTAAATGTGTAAATGCAACTATAACAATAATAATAATAATAAGAAGAAGAAGAATAGGTAATATCTAGTTACTAGAGTAAACTCTATCATAATTTAAGTCAGTGTAAGATTGATTTTATTAAAGAATGTAACTAATGATGGAATTTAAAATTCCATTGCTATATCTAACATGAAAGAAGAAGAATTTAACCCGGAGGTTTTGGATGACTGCATTTTTTTCTGTTTCCTGTTTGTTTTTGACCTTACAGAGGTCTGTAAAGAGAACACTATACTGCACTCATAATTAGCCAACTGTTCAAAAGAACTGCACTATTTTACCACACTATGCAGCAATTTCAACTCACAAATGCCCAACTATTGCTCTTTCAGCAGCAATGCTATAAAGGCTATACAGCGTGTTTATGATAGAAGAAGAAAAAAAAAAAGAGGTGGTAATCCCAAATATCTGCTTTCCCTGAAAGGCATGTCACAGAGTGTCTGAGCGTGTTGTTATTAGAATAAAAGTGGGTGTGATGGCTGGTATTCATTACTTTAAGTGCTGTGCTGTGTAACATTCATCGAAAAGTGAGGTGTTCTGCAAAAAGAAAAGAGATCAAAGTCACTTTTCATATGAAAAGTTTAAGTGAATGCACTTAGATATTAGTGGTTTGAATGCACTTAACTGTAGGTGGACATTGTTTTAGGCCTTGACTACGCCAGACTTTCAACAGGTACATATTGCATTCGCTAAGTAAATATTGTTCATGGGCCAAACTGCACACTGATTGTTTTTATCTAAAAAAAAAAAACAGCAACTAGAAATAACTGACCTTCACCGTATGGAGATTTAAATTCATACATTTTGCCACTGAAACCTTGGATATGTACACAATTTGCAGGTGCACTGTATCTCTCTGAGTACAGCGAACTCTTCTCTTTAATTACACCAGAGTGTAATAATTTCAGTGCACTATAAATGAAGTTGTTCTACGTTCTATGTACAGGCAACACATTTTAAACTGTAAGATATTAGAGTGCACTGGAGAGAATACGGCAACTTTATAAACAAGCACAAAGAGTTAACATAAAAATGCCTCTGTTGTTGGTTATGTTTACAGTTATTTTATATGCATATTTTACTTGTTCACTTGTATAGACAAAAGGCAGCTTTGCTTTGTTCAGACTGCACGGTTAAATTTTTTTTTCCCATATTAAAACCTTTTGACTTCTCCTGCAAACGAACGATTCCTAGAGGGACCCCTTCAATACACATGTTAAATCAACTGCGCGGTTCTAACACAGGAAGTCAGAGACTGAAACAAAAAGAAAAAAAAAAAAGAAGAAGAAAGGGAAGACTGGCTTCAAGTCTCTTCCGACTACAGCTGATAGTTAGCTGCTTTTACGTGAAGGCACTTCCTGGTAAAGCTTTCCACAGAGTAGCACCTGGGACTGTTTAGAAGTAACCAGTAGAAGCCCTTTATTGGAAGGAGCCTGGGGTCCGAGCTGGGTGACGCACGTCGCGGTCACAGCAGAGTGAAACCTAAGATGTACTGCAGGAGTTTGTTCCGATTTTCCTGAGGTAGAAAGGTGCTGCTTAGCTCCAGAGTTGTCACCTTGTTTTCTCTCCTCTCCTTTAGGACCTGGAGAATAAACAGAAAACAGGAGGTTTAGCTGGAGGACTGTGCACATCACCCAAATACACACATAAAAATGCACACATGCCTACCCCGAGCTCCTTGAAAGTCCTCACGGTGTTCTTAACCAGATAATGAGTTGCACTTTCACCTGAATGAAAAGAGAAGTGCTTGAAATACATAAAACAGAGACAGGATCTTCCTTTTAAAATTTTTCACTAGCTAAATCCTTCTTTAATCTGATAGTAATTTCTTATTTTTCATGTGAATACTACTTATACTTTTGGACTTTATTCCCAGCACCTAAAAAAAAATCATGACTGGAAAAACCATTTTCTCATTTTTAGCAATTTTCTCAATTCCAAGTGCGATGTAGAGAAGTTTTAAATTATTTTTTAAATACATTGTGCAGTATGTGGGCGATATTAGGATATTACCATAACCAGCCACTCCTCTTTCTGTGCGTGTGAGCAGGTATCTGAAGAGCCTCTGGGTGTAGTCGGACTCGACCATGGGCTGGCTCAGACTGTGGACGAAGATCGCAGCCCCGCTGTAGGCCTCCAGCACCGGGCTGAGCAGCCGCTGAAGGAAGACAAAGAACTCCTGGTGCTCTGCAGAAACACTCACCTGAAAGACAACACAAACAGACCAAAAGTCAAATAAAGTCATTTTTGATGGTGAACAGTGGATGTTTGGATGTGAATGCTGTGGCGATTGTGTTGGCTGCAAAATTCCAAATGGTCTAAGTATACCTTAAGGTAGCGATCTCTCTGCTCCTCTCCAAAATCGCTGTCCTCATCCTCTTCGTCACTCCTCCAGGAAAGGGGCTCAGCAAACTTTTTGGGCCACGGCTCATCTGTGGGGCTTGGGCTCAGTTCCTCCTGGTCCTCCTGACGCACAAAAACAGATCAGAGGATCTGAAAGTTTCATTACCCAATAGCAACTATCGCTAAGAGTCCTTCCTAAAACATTCAACTTCTGACATTAACTGCCATGATCTGTTATTTTTGTCCAGCGGCTGACGGCCTGTAAACTCACCTCTGCCACATAAAGAACTCCATACTGGATCAGCCTGGTTACTGTGTCATGGAAAACCTGGTAAATAGTCTGGCAAGGCTGTGGGACAGACAGGAGAGATGTAGACACGCTAAAACATGAAACCACATAGGAGTTGAAAATGTAATTTTATAAACAACTACTTGTCAACAAACTTGTTCCATCATTACTAGTGTAAACTAATATGCAAACATTGTAAATAATCTTCATTTAGAGCCTAGGTTAGAGTTACTAATTACGGTGACAGGAATGTCTTATATTCAGATGATCAATGAGACTATAACCACACAGAGATGAAGTCAAGATTAATTATCTTGTCACAATTGCACAAAACAATGTCTGGCATATATAAAAGGACTCTTGATTGTAAACATGTCCACTGCTGAAGAAATGAGGCAGTGGACACGAGGTGGATGACAGCAGTAGTCATAATATCATAGACGCGTATGTAAAATGTGCGCAGACATTTGGAGTGATAAAGATGGAATATGCAGGACTTACTGGTGCTACAGCCACCTCATTGATAAGGAAGTGGGAGAGACCAGCGGCCTTGCGGATGAGTCTCTCTTGACTTAGAAGATGACTACTGGGATTGCCAGGCTGGCGAGCAGACTCTGATTCCATGACCAGCTCTCGCTGCAGCGACAGGACACTACAGGCTGGAGAGGTACAGGAAAACCTGTGTGTTTAGGACTGCTGAACTTAGATCTACTGTCACTTGTTTACCTTCAAACAGCAATTTAAACCAACTATTTAAAAAAATGTATTATTCAAGCTTACATGTTCAGTATATTTTTCTTAAATAATAACCACAATGATGAACCAAAACAGCACATAATACTGTTGGCATAACTTACCAATGATTGCATCAGAAATGAATACATGGAAAAGGCCGTTGCTGTAGAAGTTGAGCTCAAAAAGCGCAGGTACAGTTTGACTAGGTGCGATGGTAAACTCTCCATTGCGATTAGAACTGCTGGTCACATTGAGGCAGTTCCCCAGGAGGTGGAGAGCACGCATGACCACGTCCTCTGAGTTCCCCGAAAAGCCCAAGTCAAAGTCTCGTGACAGGATCTCCTCCTTCATGTTGAAGAAGTCTTCCACTAGCTTGGACAACACCACCCCCTGACACAAAATGAGCAGGAAAAAACAACAACAACAACATCAGAAACTTAAAAAAAAAAAAAAAGTATATTGGTGAATTTTAATAAGCCCACTTCAAAATAATAAAAGTCAAGAAACAAAGAAAAAAACTACAAAAGGGCTTTTGGGGTTGTATGCAGCACTGAGCAGTTGTCATGACATTAGTGTGTCTGTAGAGGGCAGAGTCTCACAATTAATGCAAGAGGCGATGAAAGAGAATGCAGGAAGAAATACGATTTTCTAACAGAGTTATCTATTCCTATATTTATGACTTAAGTGTCATGCCCAGGAAGGTGCATACCTGCTAAACGGAAGAGGAACAAGGGGAAAAAAAACAAACATACCAGACGGGGTAATAATAGCAGGATTTTAAAAAATGTGAGCTGGTGTATCTGGCAGTGACAGAACACGAGGAGAGAGGAGGCAACAGCTACACATACCTGTCTGTGTCTATACAGCAGTAGACAGGCCACAATGTGGGTCGACATGATTGCTGACGATTTATTGGCCGCTATGAGGAGGAGATACAAAAGGGTATAATAAGCAACACACAACAGAAAGAGAACAAAAAAAGCAGAAGTAGCAGAAGTACTTGTAATTCATTGAGACACCCTTAAAGCAAGACTACAGTGCTGTAAGCCCCAAACTAAGCTGTGTTCAGTTCCTTTTTATATGTGTATATATGTATAGCATCCAATCATAGCAGATATCAAGTCAGGAAAGTTTACAGAGTATTACAGAGACGATTCAACCTTGAGCGTGATTAAGTGTGGACACAAAAAAAAAAAGAAAAAGTCTTAACATAAAGAAGCCTCAGACAGAACCCAACTCAAGGTGGGTGGCTGTCTGATTTAATAGGCTGGGGAGAAAGGATGTAAAAAAGCTATATACCTGTGTTTTGTTATATATAATTTTAATTAATTCATCAGAGTTTGACTTACTACAAATAAAATATTAAATAGGCCTAAAAGAGCTGATTATATTGATAGCACTCAAAGGCAGAAAGAAAGAGTATGTGAGGGAGTGTGTAAAGACAAGGGTTACTACAGATCACCTAAAGTAGTAATCAAGCATAGAGGTGCAGGACATTTATGAACAGCTAAGCTGGTACTGCATTCTTCCCCCTCCCCTGTGCTTCCATCCTCCCCTTCACCTTATTGGCTAAAAACAACATGCCATCCAGCTGGTGGTTCTGTGATAGGCTGTTGGTTTAAAAAAAAAAAAAAAAAGCTAGTGTAGGAGAATGCAGCTGAATGAGCTGGGGAGAACCGGTTTCTGGAGTGCTATCCCAGGGCAAAACACCCCGAGTGATGTAAAGCGGATGGACTGATGCTGTGCTGTATTTCATGAGTGCTGCCTTTGTGAGCAGGTGCACCTTTAGCACAGGATGAAAAGGAGACTTATGTGCTTATTTAAGGGACCGGTGCTTACTGAAGACTTTAAATTATGATTCCTAGTCATCGTGCATGTAGTAAACCCACCATCTGCGGGTTGTGATTTTCTTACTAAAGAGAACGTGCTTGGCCAGGTTGTTGATAAGCTGTCGTCTAGAGATGTCCTCGGGCAGCTCTCTGTTCACCTGCTCTTCCTCCTGTCCATCAAACAGCTGAGCATCAGGCCTGGAAGGATAATAACAACAAGCCAATGTGTTTTTTACTGTGTCACACACAGTATGTATAATTTAAGATGGCAGTTGTCATGTCCAAACACACACCAGCTCATCTTTCACTCCTATTTTTGGGAGCTTGCAGTGTAACCCCCAATAATGTTAGAATATAATAATATTGGGTACTGTAAAATGCAATACACATTAGAATATACAACCACTACAAGGGGATACAGTATTTAAAACCCAAATAAACATAGACGAATAAATAGACAAAAGAGGAACAAAGTGGCATGAGAGTGCCCTGTGTCTGACTTCTCTACAAACAATCTGCCCCTGCCGTTAAAAAGTACTCAAGTTCAAGATCTCAAGTTAATAGCTTACCAATTATTTGTCATCATTTATCTAACGTGATCTCAGGGTGGTTATCTTACTCGTTTACTTCCTGGCTTTTGCCAAAGTCATTGCATGTCTCATCCATCCGTGCCATTAGCAAAACGTGATATGCCACTATTTCACGCGAGTGTTGAAAAGAGTCTTCCATAATATTTGTCTCCAAAGAGTTGAGAAGGTTGTTAATCACCACTGTTGGCACAAGTTTTGAAACTGACTGTAGACCAGCTGGGGCAGACTGCAGTCATCCCAGCGACAGTGCTTTATCGCTCGTTTTTACTATGAAGAGACAGCTTTGAACTGATCTGACCCCTGCCAGGGCTAACTAATGACCCGTTCTCAAATGTCACAGAGCCTGCCATGAAGTAGCAGGAGGGAGGTATAGAGCTTGGACATGAAGATTGTCCAGGAAGGTCATGACATGTGAGACTATGGAGTGAGCGTGTGTGTATATTTGTACTAACTCTGCAGAAATAATGGTGGGCATCAAAGCATGTTCCAGAGATACAGGTGGTGGACTATGACGGCTTCTCTGGGTGTCCAAGTACTCCTATAATTGACATAAATGTGACATACGTATTCATAAATACATATTCAATATAAAAAACAAACATGGAAGGTTTTCAGCTCTTTTTAGTGTGATTAATCACCTTCAGGGAGAAGGGCTGGTTGAAATCAACACGGACACAACCGTAGTTCTTCCTCAACATCCTGAACACACCACATGCTATTCCCCACCAGCTTTCGTTCTTCTTCGGCTTGCCCTAGAACAAGACAGATTTGAAAGTTACCAAAAATATAGCTATAAGGACACAGCTGAAGCAGTTTGTGTCAAAACATGCTTGGCTCTACCACCAGAAATACATAAATTTTTTTCAGTCACAAATTCAAAATCCAACTAATTTATTTTTCTGTGTATTTTTCTTTTTCTGTGCATGATTAAAAAACAAAAAACAAAAACACCTTTGTTGCCACCGACGTCATCCAGACACTCACCAGCTGCTCACTATTGTAGTTTCCCTCAATAATGCGGTCATAGGAGATGCCAACTGGCACCACCAGCACGTCTCCGATGGCCCCCGTGCACATTGTGTCAACCACGATAGACAGCATGCCTGCACGTGCTGGAGATGGCTTACCACTGCGCGACCGAGTCCCCTCCAGAAAGACCTCCAAAAACTGCTGCTGCCGCAACAATTCCTCTGTGTACTACGACAATGACGAAACAGGGAAATGATCAGGTGAATACAGAAAAGGTGTGTGTCAGACAAATGAGAAAATAATACATGTAAAGGTCGCAGTATTTTTGGTGAAAATGTAATTTGCTGACGTCCCGAAGCAGGAAATTCACTTAATTACAAGCTGACAGTCAAGTAAAGTCAAGGCCATGCCAGTGCTGTAGTATGCAGGTTAAACATGAGACTCAAAGTGTAGGAAATCGGGTGCATGCTGAGGTAGCTTTGCTGTATAATGATATCCTCCTGAGTACAGTGTGTACACAGCTGTCTTAGCTATGCAGACACTTTTGAGAATAGAAGCTTTGTCCTGAAATAAACTCCAGGCCGTGGCATTCAAAGTAAGCCGGGACGTCTAGGTTCAGTTTTCATGGGAGCAACTGGAGTTAGAGCAGCATGTGACCTTTTTCTACAGCTTGCCTGTGAAAGCTAATTCCATTCTGGCAAGTGACACATGCGTGCCAGATTAAAATCTCACTTTTTAGCAAATTTAATTACTTTGACCACTTTCAATCATTACAGCTGCAACTTGTGCACTCTTTGACATGTGCAATAACACTAAGTGCAATACTCTTTTCTGGCGTCGTTGTATTTTTACTCAGTTGTATACAGCATTTGTATTTTATTTTTATTCTATTGTATATTTTATTCTATTTTATTCTACTGTATATAGTATTTTATTGTGTTCTATTCTGTACAGTTGTGTACTGTATTTATTCTTATTGTATTCTAATTTTTGCTTCATAACTTTTGCACTGTCCACTTCCTGCTGTGACAAAACAAATTTCCCACGTGTGGGACTAATAAAGGTTATCTTATCTCATCTTAAGAAAAAGAGGTAAAATATGGTTTGTATAACAGGATTGAATTTCAGCTCATCATTTCTACTAGCTGCTCATGTCTTGGGCTGATAATTCTTATCTTAAGGACACAATACGAACCTATCTTACAAGCACAATACACTGTTACTTATTGCCAACCCCTTCTGAAGATACAAAGAAAATCTGCCACTCAGATCAACCCATGCAATTAAATAAACCACCTAAGTTTCCATGCTACTTTGTAGAAAACACACTGAAAATCTTCCAAGTAGTTTATGATGGCGAAACACTAACAAAAACCTATGAATCTGCAACACAAGCCTGAACATCTACTCGTCATGTGATACAGAAAAACCTATAATGACCAATACTGGGTTACAACTGGTAAATAAAAGGTTAGATGACGTATAAGCCGACCCAATATGTTTAGAGAGCAAAACTGTTGACACATGGGTCACTACAATAAAGGAAAGGAGCATATCTACCCAAACATTTAGTTTGGGCTTACAAATGACAGGACTGTAGCAGAGTCAAAATAAGTTCTTTGGAAGATATAATGCTAATTACAAAGTAAAACTGGAAACAAAGACATGGCTTAAATAACAAAAACATTTCACTCTCTCATTATTCAATAGAAAAGAACACACAGAGCAGAAAACATGAAGAAAACCCGCTCTGCAGACTTACTGCGTGCAAAAGAGATCGGTACAAAATGTCTTTCTTTCCATCTGCAGACTCTTCCATTCTTCGTCGTATGAAGAAACCTCCAAGTTTACGGATCAGGGTGCTGAAAACAAAGAAGTTTTATAAAGTAGTTTCCAAGCTTTTCAATGGGCAGCAACAGCGAGCACAAACTCCACAGCTGTCAGCAAATACAGTTTTAATCAGTGATTTCCTCAAGGTACTAATTTGGATTAAGGTGTGACTATGATGAAAAAGGAGGACAGTTTGATACCGAAGCACTTAAAATATAAAGATGACTCATCCTAACACTTCAGGGACCCATGTTGTAAATACCCATGTAGTACAAAAGGATCAGTGCTGAACCAAATGCTAGTTGAAGCAGGATAAAAAAAAAGATTTAACTATCGAACATATTTCCAGGGAATTCTTTATTGTTTGAGTTAAACATACACCTTATTTCCAGATCAATCTTCACACAAGGCCTTATGTTTACCTGAGGATGGGGATGCTTAAGTTGTTTCCAGCAGCGATGTGCGGGGCTTTGATGTTATGACAGAACAGAATCAACGTGATGAGCAGGTAGTCGATGTGGGATTTGTGAACTGGGAGGAAGACCATCGGCACATTTTGCTGCAAAGAAAAGAGAAATAAGCAATTTCTCCTAACACGTTTTTAAGAACTCTGTATGTGATCAATGTTGAGAACTTTTATTATCTACGAGAAATGTACAATGACAGAAAACACCTTGTAAATATTACAAGCAAGAAAATAAACACTCAGCTAAACAGCCAGTTTATTAGGTACACTTGTTCAACTGCTTGTTAACTCACAAGTCTAATCAGCCAATCCCAATAACTGCCCAGGAACTGAATGCATTTAGGTGTGTAAACACAGCCATGATGAACTGCTGAGGTTTAAACCGAGCATCAGAATGGGGAAGAAAGGTCATTTAAGTGATTTTGAACGTGGCTTGAGTGTTGGTGCCAGATGAGCTGATCTAAGTATTTCAGACACTGCTGATCTACTGGGATTTTCCTGTAAAGGAGAAAACATCCAGCAGTTCTTTGAGTAAGAATACCTTGGTGAAGTCAGAGGCCAGAGAAAAATGAGCAGACTGCTTTGAGTTGAACTGAACACTTGATTACTGCTGCAAGATTTGGATGGTAAGGTCAAAATCAGACATAAACAACATAAGGTAGGGATCCATCCTGCATTGTTCGGGCTAATGGTGGTGGTGGGGCAAATTTTCGTAGCAAACTTAAGATCCCATAGTAGAAAATGAGCATCATTTAAACACTAGAACCTAGCTCCGAGTATTGCTACTCATCATACCCATCCCTTTATTGCCGCACTGTACCCATCTTCCAGTGTGAATATCATGCCATGTAACAAAGCTTAAATGATCTCAAACCGGTTTCCTGAACATGACAGCAAGTTCACTATACTCAAATGGCCTCAACAGTCACCAGATCTCAATCAAATGAAGCACCTTTGCAGAGTCGTGGAACGACAGATTTGTATCTCAGATGTGCAGCCAAAAAATCTGCAGCATGATGTTATCATGTCAACACTGTTCAAAATCTGAATCTGTGCCACAGAGAATTAAAGCAGTACTGAAGTCAAAAGGGGGTCCAACCTGGTACTAGCATGGTGTACCTAATAAAGTGGAGTGTATATTTAGTGCTAGTTTATGTATATTTACAACTATCAATCATTTACATTCATAAAGCCTCTTCAGTGGTCAGAAATAAAGGCTGCTTCGCTAGTTAATCAAGACACAGCAATCAGTGAAGAAGACTATGTACATGAAATACTACATCAGCTTTATCGGTTTAGCCGTTACCGTTTTCAGCAATCAGAAACAAGTTTTCAATATTAATGGAAAAAACAGTCTTACTCATTTTGGGTAGCAGATTGTGCTGAGACAGTTTATCATGTGTGTCTTTGCCCCTCACCTCTGTAGCAGCTTTCTTCACCATTTCCAGCTGTCCTTTGTGGATCTGGATGCTCCAGAAGAAGCCATTAAACAGCCTCAAAAGCACCCAACCAGTTAGCCTAATCCAAAAGAAAAATTAAGATGTAGAACAGAACACAACATAGCAGGTTTGCTTAAGGCATTACAATATTGTCATAAACTAAAAAGTATAAATACCTAATAAAGGCTGGGGAAATGTTAGCAACCATCTCTTGGAGGAAGGCCCTGGCTTTCTGCTTTACTTTGCTGACAGCTTTGTGCTCCTGACCAGGCTGGCTGGCTGCAGCATCCAAGTCTGTTGCTACTGTCACAATAGCATCCTCCACCCTGCAATCAACAAAAGAAGAACACAAACATAAAGCTGCCTCTTCTAACATTCAACGCATTGTCTCCATTTCTCTAATAAAATGGTTTCTTTATGTCCACCATATCACAAATTTATCTATGATTGGAAAATAAAGTTTGATGTGGGCTGAATTTCCTGTATCCTGACTTTTACCTGCTGTTGTTGAGTACGTTATCCACCACGTTCCTGGTGAACATGTCCTTGTGGACATCTCTCTCCACAACGAAAAGCACATAACTCAGTCTGCGTGCCAGCCAGCCCCGCTGTCTAGATGAGCACACACAGAAAAACGCTTGCATAAAACCACATAAACGATACATATTTACATACGAGAAGAGATTCTCAAATATACTCAGATATATGCTGAAAGCTGTGTTATAAACATGAGCCTTGCTTTTCGCACAAAAACACATAAGTTAAATATATGAATCAACATCCAGATAAGGGACAGTCAGGAATACTTGCACGACTTTTCATGGTAATATCACATTTCCAGGAACTGCAGAACAATGCATAACCTGCATAACCCAAACACACAGCTTCATCATCAACAGCTGTGTTACAGGTCAGGTTTGCTATACCTTGATGAGCTTTCAAGTAACATAATACTGACTGTGTCAGGACAAAGCAAACGATGCTAACCCAACCATGCTGAGTACGGTACATCACCATCTCTGTTTCCATGCTAATAGAACTAGATATTAACTTATTTCTGTTTTTCCCCATTCGGTTTGGAGCATGGTGGCATATATCTTACTGAGTATTGTCAACAAAAGCCAGCCACTGGGTGCATGTGTCTGGTGTCCACTGACAAACACTGTAAATTATTCATCTGTCGACCTTTCCACAATTTCAGAGAGTCATCCTCTTGACTTAAATCCAGTTATTTTACACTGGTTGTTAAGAATTTCACCCTAAATCTGAACTGCATTCAATGGGACTGATTGGAGATCAGAGGACTGACAAGGCAAGTAGAGACTTTCCTGTTCTGCCAAAGCACGACGTGAAGTTTCAGTTGAAGAATGTTCCTAAAGTGGAAGGGAAGTGAAAAGCTCCGTTTACCTAGTGTGGGTCTCGTTTATGTAGATGACGTTTCGCAGACCCAGAGATGGAATACTGGGATTGAACAGTCTCTCCTGTAAGGAACAAAAAAGATAAAAAATGAGAAAGTAACTCGAATCAGTTTAGTTTCGCGTTACTTTACAGCTTGTTATGCTTTAATTCTCGTTAAGAAAATAAATTTAACTAGAATTGAACCTTTTAACAGCTAATTTTTTATATTACTGCACTAAACTCAATAATGAGGTGTTTTAAGAATTGCTTTATGTCTAAAAAAAACATTCCTTGAAAATGCCTTGCAACCACTTTTCAGATTTTCACCTTTATCATATAAACACAGGAAGACAACCTGAGATCCACATATCATTTAATTAGCAAATTAAATAATCAAATTAGATCTGAATAGATTATATGAATAATAATGACTTATCTAAAATTATTTTTAATTATGATTTTTTTAAGAGGACTGCTTGTTTTTCCGAACAGCCAGGATAGATCGAGTTAGCAGGAACTATTCGATTCCATGCTGGCCAATTTCTTTACAAAAGACCAGAAATCAGCAAATGAACTCAAGCCACAGTTAATTAGCCGTGATGTAATTTTACCCAGCTCTGTGGTGTACAGGAGTGACAGCAGCGCCCCACAAAGGGCCTCTTTCTGTTCAGCAGACCCTCCTTCCACGTGCTGGCGACATTACGCAGGACTGAAGGGCTGGTGCTGCGGTCCTTGAAATGCATAAAAAAAAGATTGATCAGGAAGAAGCAAAAGCATCACATGAAAGGACCGTGTGTGCTGATATGAGATTTATCGCCTTTGATCTTGGGGGGGATGCATGGCGCTGTTCTGAATGTACAATGAAAATTACAACAACAACAAAAAGAAAACAAATTAATTGTGGCTTACCGAGTCTTCATTGGGATGTTTCCAGCGGTTACACCACTGCTCTCCATTGCTGACCTGCAGCAGCAAGCCATCTGACAGCTCCATGCTCTCTGCTGTCTCCTTCCTCTCCCTCCTGGTCACACACCACTAGCTGGCAAGCTGACAGCACACACAAATACAATACAGTTATATTTTTTTTAATTTAAGTGATCAATGAATATTAGTGAGTAGCACAAAGAAAATGCACAGCGTTTAAATCTAGCTGGTGGAAAAATACAACACTCACTGCAGCAATGTATTAAGCTACAGTGGGCGACATAGCTTATATCGCCTTCACGAGCAGCCTCTGCTCAGCATTTTGACTGCATGAGCAATGATGGTGAACAACCAGATGTTAACAGCTTCCTTTCAACTTTAAAGCCAAAAGTCAGCACCTCCCACATGAGGCATCGCTGTGCTATTCAGATTCAGTCAACGCTGGCATGCTCCAGTTAGACCTGATTTTCTAAGAAAAGTCGGAAGTCATACTGGAAAAACCAACAAGATGCAGCAGATAATAATGTATATTAATCACCCCAACATCTCAGACTGAATGCAGTCTGGTGGGACTAGTTAACAGAGAAGTCAAAGTTTTACTTCTTTAACTGATATGCGAGTAAGCCATTTTAAATAGCAGTGTGACCACAGATAGGGCAAAGACTTCCTCATTTTAGAAAACACAAACATTTTCAAACACCAAACAATGCACTTCTTAAAGATGTTAATTAAGATCATCATCTGCCCTCAAGACACAGCTGTCGTACTCAACTCCAGCTGACAAGAACCTTAAATTAAATGCACAAACTCAGATATATGCAGCCAAACTACGCTGCTCTTTTTTTGGTTTAGCTTAATGCACACATTAAATATTTGACAATGGAAAAAAACAAATAACAGAACCAAATAAAGCCTTTACTTTGGGAAGGCCCGCAGTTAGATTGAGTAACAACATCAACTACTATGTACGCACTGATTTACTGGCTGAACAGTGCTATCTGACAAGTCACCAGTTCGCCATGATTTCTGACAGAGGCCCATTGGCAAACAACAACAAAACAAAAGTAAAACGCCAGTATTGCCCAAGCTGACATTTTAACATGAGTATCAGCTCACGGTTACACAGCTGGAGCGTCCCTATCAGTCACTATGTAGAAATGGTCACTACACAAAATAGCAATCTAAAAATAACATAATGGGAAGCTTTTGTTTGGCATTTTAAACATAATTTGTCTAATGTGCCTCAAATGACACTTTGCTTTTGTTACACACCAGTTGTCCTGCATAACACTGGTAAGCGTCCTGAAACAAAGTCAAAATTTACACTAAACACACAATGCTGGAGGATTTTACAATGAACCAAACATAGCATAACCACTGAACCTTCCTGAAGAAACAAGGTAAGGGGATAGCTAGACATCAGTAAGGAAAGAGAGAAGATGTGAAGAGAACCCACAAAGGTAATTAAGAGAATGTCTTTGATTAGCCTGGAAATGAGTCAATTTATGAATGAATGCTTACACAGACTGTACAGTATGTGTGTCAGTTAAGGACACTGTCGGTCCATCTTTCTCTGACTAATACGTCTGACTGTCAGCAGACTGGCCTCTTCACAAAAATGTTCCTGCCTAACAAGCTTCAATGAATGAATGAACATTGTGACATTGTCCTCCTGTGGTTGTAGTGGGTGATGTGCACACAGATGAGGGAAGCAGAGATTTCAAAGGGGTCAACGGCCGAGAGTACTCCAGAAAAACAAAGACCTCCAAGAATGAGGAGCTTAGGGGAATTAGATAACAAGTGAAGGTAGCCCTTACACTGCATTAAAGTTTAATGAGTACACGGATAATAACATTCAACGTATGCAAATCCTATAAACTAATTTGAATAATTTTCATGGGATATATCTACATTAGTTTGTAGCAACTTCCACTATCTGTTATAACGTTGTTAAATATTTGATTCAATCAGTAATTTCAAAATGAAGTATCATCAAGAAATTATTAAAAAACAACACGCTGAGGCGCTACTATCGCATTACACTGGCAAAGTGTGGCCTGGGCCATCTGCCACATAATCACGTTTTATTTACCTTTAGCAAAATCATGCCTGTTCATGCACACTGAAAACCACTGGGTTAATCCGGCAGACAGGCTCAGACCTGCCTTGCAATAAGCAGGTCAAACAGGAGAGGTCTCTTTGTGACAGATGGTCAGTTCAGATAACTAGCTGATCAGACAACAATAGCACCAACCAGACATGCCCATGTCTAGCTTGGCCGCGGAAACGCGGTACTGTTCAGTTACAGCCGACACCTCCTAGAAAGACATTATTAAAAAGTCTCCAGTTTGTGCATTTGGATGGTGTTGCGTAAAGTTATTAAAACGTGATGTGAGCAGCTTCCGTGACCGTCTGTGGCACGCTGCATGGCATGCTTCCGAGCTTCATGAGGCACATCTCATCTTACAGCTAACGCCGGTACTCACGATGGTCTCCAAGACAGGGGTGACTTTAACCTGTTCTCCACTCGATGTCTTAATCTAGTCTGAATCTTAAATGATTAGCATTAGCCCGGTTTACCTCAGTGCGGATGAGACATGGAAAAATGTCAAATCCCACATTGCCGGGGGTCGTCTCGAACTCAATGTCAGTGTAAAGTTGACCGACTATGTCGTGTTTTACTGTGAAAAACGGCTCTAAATGATAAGTAATTATCTCTCACAACCGTGTCAACAAGTCCACATTAACGACACAGTTACTGTTTCTATGACAGGACAGGAACGGCGTTAGTAACAGTTACTAATAATGCAACGATGTAGCTGTTAGCATTAGCTCTCCAGCCACGCTCGCGAGAATGGACTCTCACTTACCTTGACAACAGTGTTACGCTGAGTCATATCTAAAATGTAAGCTTATCAACAAACAGCCGGCCGCTGAGTATTTCGGTACGCTTCTTTTGTAACACACTAGCTCCACTGTCCTTGGTACACCGGACAACACAGCTCTGACACTCGGGGATGTGTGACAGGAGGGAGGACCACTTGCGGTGGTTTTGTTTTGGTACAAGCAGCGGCGCCATTCTGCCACCAGCCAGAAGAGGGCAGCACGACGCCACTTTGACCACTTTGCGTTGCAATTTGACAACATTAAACACTTAATATAAAGGTGCGTTAGTATTTCTATTTTTTTGTCCATTTTTTATTTGATGTGGAAATGTGTCATCTTGACAAAGCTTTTTTTTTTTTTTTTAAAGCTGTTTTTAAAATGCAGTCTTTGAAACATTGGGTTAACGCGCCCTCCAGTGGGCGGATTGATACAAGCATTTTATCGGACCGTACCACTGTGCTACATCAATAGGGTTATTGTGGCTTATTTTAAGACGCAGTAAACCAAAGCCAAAAGATTAAGATTATTAATTATTTGGTATTAATTATTAGTTAATTATTTAACTATTCTGTCACTTCATAAACATTGGCTGTATTTACATTTCTATATATTACAGCCACAGTTGTCTCACCCATGGCAATGGCTATAATGGTAGTGTCACAAACATTCTATTTCCTTCGTTTCTATCAAGCTAGCAGCAGCCATGAGGTAAGCTGTATATTTGAAATTTAATTAAGCTTTTCATTTCCAAGCAGAGTGCAGGAAGTGTTAGAGATTCTTTTTATTTAAAACAGCGGGGAGAACTGTCTAGATGACTTTGAGTGAATTCGCTCATTTCTACCAGAATGCGTTGATGGCCTTTGTTGGTAAGCAAACCGTGCTAATATAGTGAGACATGTCACAACATGTTAGAAGACAGCCCGTCTACTGAGCCAGGCATCAGCTGTAAAGACTGCAGTGTTTTGACTTTTTTTCAACAAGCTGACGAATGGATTGAGTGAAATAAAACAGATTTAATAATGAAAGTCAATTATCTCGGCAAGGTAGAGGTGTTACTTGTTGTCATGTGTTTTGGTACTTGGGCTACAGTCTTCTTCTCCCAAGTGGAAAACCAACCAGTAAACAAACAAGTTTACTGCACATCTAAAAGTCAGCAAATGACGTTTCAATCTTTTACAGCCTTTCATCAAAAAACACTCAAATGGGAGTTCAGTAGCTGATTTGTCCATTTATGTAACAGTTAGTTTATGACACTCGAAGAAAATAATTTAAATGATATATTGGCGTTAGGCGCTCAACTGGTCAAGGTCACACCTTGTATAGGCATAAAAAATTAGGTATGAAGTAAAAATGGCTTATGAACACAATCGAGGGTGCTTTTTAATTGAATGGTGATGGGTAGGCAAAGTTTATTCCATCCTAATAAATAAGATTGTACTACAGAAACGTAGAATGTGACATATTTTTTTCATGTATGTTTTCTGTAACTGCCAGGGTGAATTAGTAATAGAATTATAATTTCTATTACTAAATTATATCCTCACTGGACTAAACTAGATTAAACTAAATCAAATGATACGCTTCTTCTTGCTGTAATATTGGGGTTTTTGTTTGTTTGTTTTTAATTTAGTTTAATAAAAACTATTTCCAACAGTGCTTATATAATGATTTTGCTCTCCCAGCATGCTCAGGCTCCAGAAGCGCTTGGCCTCCAGTGTCTTGCGCTGTGGTAAAAAGAAAGTGTGGCTGGACCCCAACGAGACCAATGAGATTGCCAACGCAAACTCTCGTGAGTTGTTTCCTTTGTGGATTTATGTAGTAGGCTCTGGGCTCCTTAAATTTACGCTTTTATTTAAATGAATTTTATTTGGGCTACAGGCCAGCAGATACGAAAACTGGTAAAGGATGGACTGATCATCAGAAAACCTGTGACTGTTCATTCCCGTGCACGCTGCCGCAAGAACACACTGGCACGCCGCAAGGGACGTCACACGGGTTATGGTGAGTAGTTAGGTTATTGTTATCTTTCCCCAAATTTGCTTTCACTAATAATGTGGCTAATAATTGCGTATTTGGGAAAATAAAATCAAGCGGTGTGTACATGTTAAGGACTGCTTATAGAAACTGCAAGTAGTGGTGGTTTCAGTATGAACTTGGAGTAAGATAAGAGTTTTATTTCAGTAATATAATTTTCTTTCCAGGTAAGAGAAAGGGCACGGCCAATGCTCGTATGCCGGAGAAGTTGTCATGGATGCGGCGCATGAGAATTCTGCGACGTCTTCTTCGTCGCTACAGGGAGTCCAAAAAAATTGACAGGCACATGTAAGAGTGAATGTCATCACTGATGTACTCACTGATCATGAATAAGGTTTTATGTCAGTTTCATTGATAGATGAGTAATGTTTTGTGTCTTCTAGGTACCACAGTCTCTACCTAAGAGCGAAGGGTAATGTCTTCAAAAACAAACGCATCCTTATGGAGCACATCCACAAATTAAAGGCTGACAAGACTCGCAAGAAGCTCCTGGCGTACGTTTCCACTTCTTCTTTTCTTGTATTATTTCACTCCAAGCGCAGCAACATTTATACACTGAAATTAATTTGTTTCTGTCCTGCAGTGACCAAGCCGAGGCCCGGCGCACAAAGACAAGAGAAGCCCGCAAACGCAGAGAAGAGCGTCTCCAGGCCAAGAAAGAAGAGATCATCAAGAACTTATCAAAGGAGGAGGAAACTACAAAAAAGTGAATCTAAAATGTATTCAAATCTTGTGAGGATCAGCTTTTGGTTGTGAATAAATGTGGATAAGAGAAAATATCATCAGTAATGTTCTTGCCTTGATATTAAAAATGATTTGACATGAAAAGAGTACTTTGGAAAATATTTCATTTTGATTATGATTTATATATACCTGAATAAACAGAGGTGAGAGAAGCCCTTTTCTTCTTTTAACATGGCCATATATATATTGTAATATGGCTATGAAAAGACAGCAAACTATGCTTCTGAGGTAATGCTCTGAACACTACAAAAGGTGGCAGCAGAGTGCCAAATACATCTACGTCTACTCCTTTTAGCCAGAGGAAATTAAACTAGAAAGAGAACTGGAAAAAAAAAAGTCATTTTCAATCAGCAACTTGATCACACAGCACAGTATTCCTCAAAGGTATTATTAAAAATGGTAGATAAGCAACTTGGTAACAACAAACAAAGATCTTCCACTTTTTCCACATATAGCTTACAGTTGAATTTGTGTTCATTCAGCAAAAGCACTGCAAGCATTTGTGCATTTTTAGGAAGGTAGAGGTAGCAACAATTTAGCTGCTGTTAAATTACATATTTTATAAGGGAACATTTATAAATAGTAACTTCCTTGCTGAGGCAAATGTTCTCAAGTCATATTCATCCTTAGAGTATGGGCATCTGAAGCTTGGGTTGGATGCCATGCAGACTCTGCTGATAGTGAGGAGCAGTGTTACGTAACAGGAAGCTCTCACCATACTGGATTTTTCTGAAGATGGCCTGTAAGGAATGTGTTCACATTAACTGGCTGTAATTCTATAACAAAATCTATTAACTTTGTAAAGCAACTCATGCATTATTAAATGCTCAATGGTCTGCTCCGTAAAAGCTTCTTATTTTAAATTATTTTCCTGCTTCGTTTTTCCTGAAAGCAGGCACCAAAGTAGCAGAAGCTCAGACAACCACCGTTAGCCCCATTAAACCTGTGCTACTGACACTCCAGACATCCACTTATTTCTTGCTTGAGCCTTGAAGGATTTCATTTTTCATGCATGCAGAAGAAGGTGTGACTGAAGTGTACAGATGCATCCTGTGGTAACTGGGACAGACAGGCTGCTGCTGTGCTGTGCAAGTGTGTGTGCATGAGAGAAAGGGGAGTTTTTACTATCCAAAGCACACTCAGCATTTCAGATCATTTTAAATACAGCAATCTGGAAAACAAAAAATAATCCCTGTACACTTTATTGGAATGTAAACTCGTCACTTACAATTTTCTGCCACCTCCTCCTTATTCTTAAGCTGCTATGTCTGTGACTGACAGTCATGCATAAACAATGGGACACTCAAGCTTTTGAAGCTGGCAGTGAAGAGCCCTCACATCTACAGTCTGGGTTTCAAAGGCCTTGAGTAGCTGGAATTAAGGTTTTTATACAGCATAACTCACTTGCTTACCTTGATATCCTGGTTTAATTTTCTCACAAAGCAGTGTTATGCACAACACTTTCGCTTAAAATGCACTTCAGCTGTATGCGGTCATTACCAAATTGCTCCGCACAGTCAAAACGATCTTTATAAATAAACGGGAGCTCTGCAGGAATATGTCGCAGGGATTACTGAAGGAGAAAACCGCCTTTGTACAGCCATTTTGCAGCTCCGTTAATGTATTTCTTCATTACCAGGAGGCACTCCTATTTCCTGAAGCGTGAGCCTTAATGGGATTAGATAAGGAGAGGAATATGAGCTGAAACCAAGCAGCACTCTTTATTACAGTTGGCCTTCAACCCAGGCAAAACAAATGGAGCACACTCAAGAGTTCAGGAGGGCTTTCATAACAAATGAAGTGAGGAGATGAAAGTGATTAAAGTAAGATTATTTTAAAATATAAAAACAGTTATCTAACGACTAAACGAATTACTTTGCTTTCGCCTGTTTGATTACCCTCTTTCCACCGTCTGTGGGACTGGTTCTCTTCTTTGCTGCATACTAAACTGTCGGTCAGCCTCTGTATCACAAAGACAATGACTGTTAGTCCACACATTAACACTGTCACATGTAAAATGTTCGAGTCATCGTCTTTTTAATCCTTTTCAACATTATTTTTTATTTTCTCTTCCCACATGTTCAGTGGACTCTATTACCTAATCACTCTGGTTTATAGACTGACAGAGACACAAAGCACGAGGGAAGAATTCAGGAGCTCTAATTCTCTCATTCTCGTTCGCTGACTGATAGGAGGGATTACTGTAACAGTGCTCACTGATATAAATCAATCAGACAGGCAGTCGCTCTGATCTTATACAGATACGCCTCAGGCCTGTCTTCTTAACACCAGGGGTTGCTCTTTTACGCTTTCACACTGCCGCACACTCATTTAGTGACATCCAGACAAAGCTCAATGTCAAAATGCACCAGGAATCAAAGAAATTGCAATATAATATGACGAGAGTGATTGTGCTGATGATCTACTGGGATCCTGTGTGCACAAATTAGCAGTACTACTAGAAAGCAGTCAAATGCTGCTCCTGAAAAGAGCAGGTTGAAAAGTTTGCCTTGAATTTTTTGGTGTGTGCCAGCCGGCATCATCACAAGTGTTCTGTTGTTTCGTTTACACCAGATATATGACAGCTTATGTCTCCTCAAAATTATTTCTGTGTGAAGACTCCAATCCATGACCGCTCTAATCAAACACTTCCAAATGTCTTAGGCGCAATCAGACCAAGGGCAGACCTGCAAACAACGGAGAGATCATGATTCATTTTCTTCAGTTTTCAGAAACAGGAACGCCAGCATGCTTATCTTTAAAAATAGTGGCTGTATTTAATTTGTGTGCAAGAAAAGTTTTACTAAAACTTTTATATAATTTTACTGCTCTGACATCTGACTCACCTTGAACACTGTAGTTGTTTTAACCTGAGAATGTCCTCTATTTGCCTTCTAACTAATCTATTGGTTTTCTTGCTCTGTGAAGCACAGTGTGGGATTACATACGGAGACTGGGTTCTCAGGTGTCCAGTTAGAGGTCAGGGTACATCATATCAAGCAGACTGTAGGCTGCAGTCTGTAATTTGATAAGAAATTAGATTCAAATATGAGAGAGAAATCTCAGTGGTGTTAACTGACACCACTGCTGTTGTGACAAAACCATTAGCTGCCCTTTTCTTAGTTCTTTGTGCCACACTTACACTCTTCTTCTCTGTTTTTATTCCTTGTATGTTTCTTATCTTGTGGAAAACCTGGATTAAAGTAAAATGCTAGTCTACAAGAAAAACATATACATTATGTTATACACTCACCGGCCATGTTTTTAGGTACAGCTGTTCAAATGCTTGTTGATGCAAATATCTAATCGGCTAATCTTTTTGAAGCACAACCTGCTGAAGTTCAAACCAAGGATCAGGATGTTATTTCAGAAACTGCTTTTCTGCTGGGATTTCCCCCAAATAACCATATCTAGGGTTTACAGTGAATGGTCCAAGAATGAGAAAATATCCAGTGAGCTGCACTTCTTTGGGGAGAAAAGCCTTGTTGAGGAGAATTAAGGCTAGACTGCATTAAACTGATAGGAAGGTGACAGTAAGTTAAATAAGCAGTGGTTATAACTATGACTTTGAAGCTGATGGGCTACAGCAGCAGAGGATTGCACCGGTTGTCACTCTTGTTAGCTAAGAACAGGAAACTGAGGCTACAAGATCGGACAGCAGAAGAATGGAAAAATGTTTCCTGTCCTACGTGAAAGCATGGCTCCATCCTGCCTTATATCAACAGGTCAGGCTACTGTTGGTATAATGGTGCGAGGGATATTTTGTTATTGCTATCAATTCAACATGAACCAAAGTCTCTAAGGAATATTTGTAGTACCTTGTTGAATCTATTCCTTTGAGATTTAAGGCAATTCTGATGACAAAAATGGGTCCAACCTTAGACTAGCATAACAAAGTATACCTAATAAAGTGGTCACTGAGTGTATGCTTGTATGTCATTTCCCTGCAGCTCCTCACTAGCCCTTAGGAGTCAGTCTCTTCTTAGGACTCAATCAGGCACAAATATAATTGTCAATTATAATCTGGAAAAAACATGGACAGGTTAAGTGAAAACAGAGCTTAATAGCAAAACTGAGGAAAATGAATCTGAGCTGCAGTAAACTCAAAGCTTCATTTGATGATAAATGAGTCAGATAAAGTCATTTATCAATAACTGATTAAAATGCAAAATGGAACTGTTTTCTGCTGAGTGTTCAGATGATTCATCTTCTCACATTTGGAAAAGAAATCTGTGCAATTTAATGAATTCGCTGTTTAGTTAAAAACACAAAACTGTTAACAGGGATTTGTTGCTGCCCTAAACCCATTTAGCAATATGTACCTGGAGCCCCCAGAGGAGATACAGTATCTACAGAAGAAACATATGTTACGTGTTCCACTTTAGAAATAAACGCAATTGAGGATGGGAAGAAAAGAAGTCTTTGAAGTGGGAACTGGTTAAAATCATGAGGTGAACAACAGGCCAGCGACAACACTGGCTCAGATGAGCGAATAAGGTTTGCTGCAGAAAAGGTCAAATGATGAGATTCACACACAGAAAAAACCTAAGGCATCAAAAGAATTTTTGAGCAAGTTTTTCCAAGTATGAAAATCGTTTGTGTTCATGAGCTGGAGGGCCAGATGGACTCATTAGAAAAAGAAGAAGAAAAAACATAAGAACGCAAAACAAGCTGACTCAGAAAACACCAGCCGGGGAATATTGGTATAGTAAATTTTATAAATCTGAATGCTGGAGAAAATCGGTTTCAGTCATTAGAGAACATGTCAACTGATGGAAGTGAGCACAGCTTAGTCATTCATTTGAAAGTGATGACTGCAGTTCAGGAAAGAGTTTGTTTGGAAGTGATGACTGATGAAAGTCAGAGAGTTCTGAGTCTTTTATGTTTTGAATCTAGTTAGCTTTTCCCCCGGCATTCCTGCTTTGCCCTCTCACTAGATCCTTATTTGTCATTCCTGTCCTCTTGTTTCTTAGAAGCTTTCCAAACACATACCAGGTAAGGCTAGCCCTATCTCCAGCTCTTTCCCCGTATAGCTGATTCTTCAGCCTGCTGAATAGCTTCTCCTTTTTCGTCTTTCTGTTTGTCATAACAGAGTTTTTGACTTGGATAAGGAGAGGGATAAAGCTGCAACAGATAGCAAGCAAAGCATCATTAACAAAACAGAGCAGTCCCACTTATCCTCTCATCCCTGCTCTGTGACGCTACACACCCCAAAGTCTGTGACACACATTAAACTGAATGGAATCAATTTTTCTATCCTATTTGTAGCAGGACCGAACATTTTACAGCATCTTTTGTGGGAATAGCAATAAACTGAGGGTTTGACTGTAATAAGCCTGTTGTAACGTAAACAATAAATGTTTGTGTGATGTTTTTCTGGGTCTATATTTTCAGATGAAAGTATAGATCCAGACAAACGTTACAGAATGCTATATATATATATAGGCACAGGAAAGCGCTGAGGCGGAGTAGATAAAAAATTTATATTTTCAGATGCACAAATGCACTGTGTGTGAGAGCATGGAGAGAGAAAGCACAAAGAAAACTCGTCCTGTGGATTTCAAATCCTTTTCTCAGTGACTTAATGGATTTTGAAGTATGCTTTTAAGATTTCAGAGCATGCTGGATTAGGAAAACATTTAAAGGCAGAGAGGGCTGAGGTTAGGACTTGAGGTATAAAGAGGACCTGTGGCAACGCACTCATGTTTGGCTGAGAGAAACATTACAGCTGTCCAGCTGAGATGACAAGACTGCAGGAAACATCTTAGATCAAAAGGCTCTTAAGTCTTAGTGCTGCAAGCAAAGCACAGCAACTGGTTAAAACCAAACTCTGACATGTTTTATCACATAAAAGATTCATATGCCTTGGAAACCTTTAATAGCTACGAACAACATATAAAATTACAGAGCAACAGTTAATTAATCAAAAACTAAATAAATAAATACATAAAAGAAACAGTTTCTACTCTAATCCAGCCCTTGAAACCCACAACAGACAGCTTAGGCAAAACTGTAAATCAACAATGTCAGTGCTTCACTTTGTGATATAATATAAATTTAGTAGTAGCGAAATATAGACACAGTGAAGAGGAAGAAGTAGCACCTGGTAACCTAATACATCTGTCAACTCTTGACTCCAGTTTAGAGAATTCAAGCAATGTAATCAAATTACATTCAATGTAAAAAAAGAAAAGAAAAAAAAGGTGTGTGTGGGGGGGGTTGCACCCTGTCTGCATGACTTTTTCAGTCTTTGGCCTTTGGTCTTTCAGTCTTCAGTCTTTTGGCCCACTTTTTGTTACAACATTCCTTCCGGTCATTGAGGTTTGTGTCATGGTCCCTGTGCCCCGCTGGTCGACCCTCTATTAGGCAATATGTTTGTGGTTTGTTTGCTCTCTCTCTCTCTCTCTCTCTCGCCGCGGCGACGCTCATTGCGGGCTCCCGCTGCTGGCCCACACACCTGCTCTCATCAGCGCACCGGCCGCTGATCCCAGCTGATTACTGCACTACTTAAGATGGCGAGTCTGCACTAGTCTTCGCTGGATCGTTGAACTATCAGCGTCAGTCAAACTTGTGTATCTGCCAACCTGTATCTTGAAAGCCCTTTGTTATTATCCCGCTAACCCGACCTTTTGTGTTTAGATCGTTTTTGGAACCGGATTCTGAGAGGAGTGACTGAGGAGGAGCTTTTGTACAGAAAGTGTGGAGCACCTTTTCCCCTAACCCTGTTTCCCACGGACCCTGGCGACCCGGACCCGTTTCCCCTGCACGTTGTACATAGCCACTTGGTGATTGTGTTCACTGTGAATAAACGCACTGTTCTTCGCTTAAAGGAATACCCTGGCCTGTGCCTGAGTCTCTTTCGGAAACCATATCAGATTGCTGGTGTTCATTTATGGATTTCTGCTGTAGGTTTGATGCTGTGATTGGGATGATTGTCCTGTTGCATGACCCAATTTTGGCCAAACTTTAGTTGTCAGACAGATGGTCTCACATCTGACTCTAGGATATACAGAGGAATTCATGTTCAATTCAGTGACTGCAAGGTGCCCAGGTCTTATGGCTCCAGAACAAACCCAAATCATGACCCCTCCACCACCGTGCTTCACAGTTGGTGAAGGTGTTTGTGCTGATACGCTGCATTTGGTTTACTCCAAACATGGTTCTATGCATTATAGACAAAAATCTCCACTTTTGGAGAAAGTACTTAGCTTTTCATATACTGTTTCAGCCTTTTGGCTCACAATTTGTTAAATAAATAAATGTAGTATGTCACGTCTTGTTGTTTATTGGCAGCTCTATTTACTTAATTTTACTTAATTTTAAGATTATTTTATTTATTATATTTTAAGACATGGTGGTAAAAACTTGAAATTCAACAGAGGATGTCCTTTATTTTTTTTACCATGTCTTTATGACTGTTTGAATAAATAGTGTAAAATTAAATTAAAATTAAGTTTTTAGTGGTGGATGAAAGTTTGCTGCATAAACATGGAAAAAACAAAAATCCTACTTTAACACAAGTTAGTCTTCAGAAAAAGGGTTGTTGGCTTTACAGAACCATCTCCAGACATTTTTTTATTTTGTTCTCTAAAAAGTTCGATCTCTGTCAGTTCACAGTCAGACAGACTGAAATGCAGAAATTCAATGCATTGATTCTCCACAGAAGTGGTCGACCAACAAAGAACACGCTAAGAGTGAGCGGTATAACAGTCTGGGATGTCACAAAGGAACACATAGAAACACCTGAGTTTCTTTCTCACATTGGTTAATGTTCATGTTTATGAGTTCACAATCACAGGAACACTAATCAACAACGGTGTTTGTGCAGGACTGTAAGGAGAAAGAACGCCGCTTCCTGTCCAAGTCGTTGTTGTTGAGACCAAAAGAGATGCTTTCAGCATTTACTGCATCTGAGCTGTCATAATTACAGGAACAATTTAATTTAAATTATATCAAGAAATTAAAAATTTTTTTTTCCATGATTTTAAAAGTAGGCCATGTTTCTACTAATAACAAAATAAATATGCAAAGAAGAATAAAATCAATGTTTTGAAATATTTTCCCAAATAAATGAATGAAAGTATATTTTTTGGTTTAACTGGTTTCCCTTTGTCTATCTATGTTAAAATCTAGTTTTGTTTTAGGTCATACAGTGAGGGGAAATAATGATTTGATTCCCTCCTGAATTTGTGAGTCTCTATTTTCTTATGGTAGTTTCCCTTTAATGGACTATTAAATACTTATTTCACTCAATGACACACAATTCAATTCATAACTTTTATGAAATGCGTTTTTTCTGGATTTGTAGTTGATTTTCTGTATCTATTAAAATGTAAGTGACTAAACAAATTTGGTAGGAGATCAAATAATTATTTCCTCCAATGTAGTTGTGCAGAAATATGTATTTAAAAAGGTTTTTATTTCAAGGCACCACTCTGTTGGTTTAAATGTCAAACTTTCTAAATTTACTGAATAGCCTGCCTTTTTAGATTTGGGATAAATATGATTACACTGAGACACTTTTTGCTTTTTGATAGTTATGTTATACGGCAGAATGTCAATGGTTAAATAAATGCAGAATTTTGTAACTGGATAGAAATAAGTAACTGGGAAAACAGGACACTTAAGTGACAAAAAGTGTGTTTACACAGTGATTATGGAGATGGAAACTCAATTTTAAATGAATGAGTAACTAATGCAGAGCTGCTGCTGTAGTGTTGGAATATAACCTTTTTGATCAAAAGAAATTGATAAATAAAAACACTGTCCTTCCAATCCATGTCCTCATGTCCTGCTTGACCTCCCAAGATTTTCCTTTTCCATACAAGTCATGAAGCCATCAGTTATATCAAAGCTACATTACAGCCTGAAGGCTAAACACAGAGAGGTAAGAGAGGGAGAGAAAAAAAGAGATTGTGATCACTGATTAAAGAGTGCATTGGGTGAAGTGCTGTGGAGTTTAATCCTCTTACACCATGCAGCTGTGGAGTGACAGTGTGGAGCAAGAGCCTGAGAGCAGGTGTGGAGGTGGGGTGGATCTGCAAGAGTGGAACACAGTGTTGTGTTTTCATTTGGTGTCATGGGCTTAATTCAGAGAAACATCTGTCATAGGCAAAGAAACAGCCATCTGGAACACAAACCGGCATCCGGCGTAGATATTTACCCCAGCTCACAGGACTGGGGGAGATAGGTAGCCACACCTACAACCAGAAAATACTTTTTCAATAGTAAATTCTTTTAGTTTAAACAGCTTATGCATTCCTTATTATCATTACATTTAAACGATGTAACTATAAATATAATCATTCCTGTAGTCTGGCTGTGAGGGGCTGGTAGGCGGTCATTTCGGGATTATATGCCGTGGACCATTATGGAAACTGTTCACAGTGCGCTGGTTTAATGCTTAATCAATTCCTCATACATAAAACTTGCTTGATCTCCTTTTTATTATGTACTAGAATAACGAGTAAATCACCCAGGGCCTCCCTGAAATAGTTCGTCAATAGAGGCAAAGGGGCATATGTGATTCCTTAAATCTACCATTCCCAGTGTAGCGTGCTTCAAAGACAACTTTCATGTGTCACCCCCCAGGCCTACGTTGTCTGTCCTGTTCAACCTCTGAGATCTACTCCGAGACTTGCCACTAGACTTAAAGCTCTTGAACTCATTGTGCCATCTTTTACCTCAGGACTTTGCTATGTGATGCTCATTCCTGTCACTAAAAGTGTGTTTGTGCAAGCAGCATCCTGAAAAAGCGGAGGTAGCCTCAGTACCAGGAGATGAGACCATGCATTAAACATGCAGCCTCCGTGTACCTTCTCCATTTTTAATGGTGCAGTTGGCTGTGGGTCTGAATGTAAACACGATTTTAACAATGGGGTGTTGACTGCATATGACAGACAGGAGGAGAGAAACATAACACACACGACAGACATGCTGTTATTACATTTTTAATGATTTGTAAGACTGCTGTACATATTTTTATTTTGTGTACTTCTTTGAGAACAAGAAGTTTTGCTATATGATAAAGGATGAGATTTAAGCACATGCTTAAACCAAGGATAGTTCTCCTTTTATTTAAAATTGCTATATTCTGCAGCCTATTTTGTTATTCACATAACTACAAGCACACTGCTTTTAATGGCAAGCTATCAGAAAACATAAAGATCACCAACTTTGCAGTTGCAGATGTTTAAATGGAAATTTCTCAGAACTTGGTGCACACTGTATTCCTAGCAAAGCCAAATCCAAGAGATACCATCATTTGTAACTAGGGATGGGTATCGTTTAGTTTTATCCGATACTGGTGCCAAATCGGTACTTTTGAAACGGTGCCAGTGCTTAAATGGTGCTCAAACCGGTGCTTAAAGAATGGAGAACACAAAATTGGTCCAAAAACCTCTCATGTTCAGCTGTTTTTTTGTAAAAAGATATCAATGTTAGCCTTTTCTCCAGCTATAGGGCATATATGGTATCACTCTTGGTTGGAAGCAGTGCTTAAACAATGGAAAAAACAAACTTTGTCCAAAAACCTCTCATGTTTAGCTGTTTTCCACTTTTTCTTTGGTCATTTTAGCCTTTTTGGCCAGGGTGAAGGGAGTATCTGCCATCAAACAAGAAGACAGCTGCATGTAGCTATGATGATGTTTGCTAGTTCACCTTACATGCATTAATGTAATAACGTGGTGAGCCTACTCAACGTAAATTATACACGAAAGCACTTGTTGCAGGCTGCTGAGTTTGCATCTTTTGCTGTGAAGTACAGCCAGACTTTTGACCGCTTCGCCTTTTTCGTCATTTTTAATCTGTAGCTCTGCTCTAAAAGAACGTACGTACCTGGGCCCGCCTACTATCTTCGGAAACGTAAAATGATTGGCTAGAATCTAAAGTGTATCACAGCTCAGGAAAAAAAACCCACCGAAATAAAGCACTGAAATGTGCGCTGCTTTTCGGTCTGGTTACTGATGGCACCGGTCCGGTACCCATCCCTGCTTGTAACAACAGTGCATGAGTGAGTATAAATAGTGATCAAATTGTAACGTAAGCCACTGTTTGTGAAGGCGTTTTACACACTAATTTAAAGGTTCATACAGTAAGCTAACTCTTTTTGCTGTCTGTAAACTGTTAAAAAGGTTTATGTGAAGGAGGTTCCAATGTCTTCTAAGAGAATTTTCAATAAACAAATTAATTCTACATCCTAGTCTAAAGCTGATAACAGTCAAAAACAAGTTACTCCTACTAGTTGCAAACATACATGTTGCGTTTGCTCAGTGGATACTTTGTAAATAGTCTAATGCAAAACTCTGTGCAGTTATATGAAACATTAAGTACACCTTTACTGCTTCCATAGGAATTAAGAGGGTAACAGCCAGACCCTCCTAATCAAATGTCTATGATTAACCGATCATCAGCAAGTGTCTTGCACCCTCTAAAAGAGAATTCCCAACAAATTCATCCCAAGGTCAAAGAGTACAATGCTCAGAAGAAAAAAAAGAGCTACACCTCAGTCTCTACAGGCCTGAGTTAGCATGTTAAATATTAAAGTTCAAGACAGAATTAGAAGAAGACCGAAAAAGTATAGCTCATTTAGAACTGCTGTCAGGAGTAATCCTCTTCTTTCTGAAAAACATGGAAGCATGGATCAAGTTTGCAAAGCTGCATCTTAACAAACAGCAATACCTCAGGAACAACATCCTTTAGACAGACGAGACCAAAGTGGAGATTTCTGGCCACTACTGGCCACTATCAACTGTCAAATACGGTGGTGGAGGGGTGATGATTTGGGTTGGTTTTCTAGCTACGTGACCTGGGCACTTTCCGATCACTGGATTTCCTCTGTATACCAAAGTATTTACAGAATCAAATGCGAAGCCATGTGCTGGACAACTGAAGCAAATTAGGTCACGCAATGGGACAATGATCCTAAGCAAACAAGCAAATCTACAACAGAACCAAGGCAGTGCAATGGCCCAGTCAAAGTCCAGACATTAACCCAACTGAAATGCTGCGGTGCTGTGCATGAACACATCTCCATACATCTCAATGAACTGCAGCAATGCTGCAAAGACGAGCGGGCCAAAATTCCTCTACAGCAAAGTGAGAGACTGATGAAGTCATACAGAAAACAACTACTTTACATTATTGCTGCTAAAGGTGGTTCTACAAGCTACTGAATCATGGATCATGGGGTGTACTTACTTTTTCACAGTTCTGTACATAGAGCTTTCCAGAAACTTTGTTTTTTAAGGGAATATAGGTGTGAGCACTTTGGCCACTTTGTTTTTGTGCTACGCTGCCAGTGATGCTCAGCACCAGATCCCCAGCTCAAGAAACCACTCTGTGTAAGTTTTACATAATATATGTGCACCACTTGAGCTGACTGGCTGAACTACATCCACAAGGTGGGCTGTTAAAATGTGTAATTCATAAACTGAAGTGATAATTTCATGGTGCAAACCTTCCACAGATTCATATGTTAATATCCTCGCCTGTAGACTTAGTGGAAGTGAGGGATTGGAGATTATTTTTATTTTGTGTATTTGATGCAGGGGTTTGTAAGGTGTCAGCAAGCGCCAGAAAGCTTTATTTTCAACTGACAGTGCATTCCTTTTCTCCTGCCTGCCTTTATTATCAATTGCTATTTTGAGCTTGGATTTTCTTCTAAAATTGGCATTATTGTTATATTCCTTCTTCCCGTCAACGCCCCGTGTGCTGTGTTCATCGCCCCTGCTGTGCATCTGCCCAGCTGCTGCTGCTCATTTTTTAAAGATGCATAGAAGTAAGTGTGAAATCTACAGGATGAGACATGATTGTATAACCTATCACACATTTAATGAGCCATTTCATATCATTTTCTGGGGCTAGGAGCAACCTCTTTTATGTACATGGTGTAGAATTATGGCCGCCCAAACTGAACACTTCAGCATTGATGTTGATGGATGTTGCGTGAAAGCAAAGTGAAAATGATTTGTTAAGGAAGACACGGCCACTAAGCTGTGCATCCTTGGTTTGTTGTTGCTGCTTGAGCCACACAAAGAGAATTTAAAAAAAGGCTTCAACTTCCTCAGCTCATTATAATGAAAGAGAGAGAGAGAGCAGAGTGGTACAGTAAGCGGAGAGCAGTGTCGGAGCACCACAGTCAGCAATTTTTATGAAATGTATGCGCGGCTTGATGTACTGCCAGTCGCACACTTTTCAGTCTCCTTCTCTGCAGAGATGAAAATCACATTTGATCCAGTTTGATAACAGAACTGGGTCATGGTTTGAGAAATGTTCCTGGCTCTACAGCAGGGACACACGCACAACCGTAACACATTCGTAGACACACAACACTCTCTATGCCTGCTTAGTATATAGTTGGCCAGCAGCCCCTCCGTCACCAATTAATTTTATTGGGAGTTAATCACATCATTCATGGTCTTTAAGAACAAGCAGTCGTCACTTTAAATCAAAGCTCTCAATGTACTTCAGTGATGTGGCCATGAATGGAGACATTCTATTTGGGTGAATGGTATCAATTTTTTGTGCAAGATTACTCAGTAAATGTAAAGTTATAGCGAATACTTTCAGCTTTAAATAAATATCTCAGCAAGTACTTGTGATCACCAGAGCATGTAAGCTAATCTAATGACTGTTAGGTTGCTTTTTCTAAGTAACACTCTTATATTTTATAGGAGTGTTACTTAGAAAAAGGGATTTACTCCTGCCTTCTTCTCCTAATAGCAGCCAAAATTGGCAGCATTCCCACTGGCTTTAGCTTTGTGTTTTGTAGAAATTAGCTAATGTAGCATGCTAAGGCTATCCATTATAAACACAAGCTTGTTAGCATTTTCTTAAAATCGTTGCTCAAGGCCTCACTAGCAAAGACAATTACAGTTTACTATAAACCTTTAGCTAATATTCATTCGATTATTAATAAATTATTGAACAACACAGTCAGATGAGCTACATTTAAATTCTAGAAATTCAAGACAAGGAAGAGGACCAGTCCAACACGCCTGTGATGTTGATGCCTCTTTGCAACAGAGCTGAATCAATTTTTCATGTGCAGTCCATGCTACTTCTTCAGGAAATGACCCAAATCCTTCCTAAAGCACTAGCCCTCTTGTAAAAGTGAACATTTATGAGTTAAAAAAACAGCTAGATTTAATCTTTATGTCAACATAAGGGTCCCTGATATTTAGTGATAAATGTAAGTGCACTGAGAAGAGTCAACATTTTGGTCAAGAGTTAAAAGCACTAAATTAAAGCAGCAATTTTCTGCCTTTAGTGATAAAACCAAAGAGTCGCAGAGAAATAGGTTATACTACCAAATATTTACTCTCCACAACTATTGCTGACTTCAAACTGAAAGCACAAAATTGGATAACAAAGACAAAAAGACACAGCATTTTAGAGTTCATTTAACTTTATTGAGAGCTGTGAAGGTCACAGAGCAGCTAGCCATGCAGAGAACTAGCCTGGTAGTGCGCATTTAGATTTTAGATTCACCTGGTAATACTGATCCTGAGCCAATTTTGGTTCTAGTCAGTGAGGATAATGTTTAAGAGTAGCATGGTACAGACTAATTCAAGATGTAAAAGCAAGTCCAAATTCAAATCCTTGCAAAAGCACACCGACACACGTGTGGATACACTGGAAATAAGCAGAGTATAAAATAAGGTGAGTGACTAGAACTGTTGTGCATAGTATCTGAAAAGACTTGTGCTGACAGGGGTAGTTGTTAATTGAGCAAAGAGATGCATACATAGGTAAGTAAGACAATAAATAGTAATTTCCTGTAAGTTGTAACTGAAATTAATGCCCTTAGTTGGGTCCTGGATAGCTGCAAACCTCTTAACCAGAGTGCTATTCAGAGCCGCTATATACAATATTTTTAAGGCTATTTACAAATACTGTCATAATTGTATTTACAGTTATTGCCACAACAAAGGCAGTCCGTGACTGCCTTATTGTTTTCAAATGACAGAGCAATAAACCAAGTGTCGTGAGGTGATTTAGTCTTTTTCCTAACCCTGGTCTCTCTTTAATACTTATCACTTATGTGTGCTGGGAGAAACTTGCCATTGATTTAAAATAACATAAACTTTTGAGTGTCTGAGAGACTGAAAGTTGGAAGAGTTTAATAAATCATCCTGGATTATTTCTTTGCTCTGCTCTGTCCAGGAGGAAAAGCAAGCACATCAAAAAGTCCTAACATTGACACCATCCTCATGCTGAAGTACACAACTAGATATGACCGCGAATATTACAGGACATTACATACAGATAGACATGGCTTGGTGTTTATATGATGAAGAAAGCAGATTCTAGTGGATGGTTTTTAACGCTACACTGAACAGAGTGAATTATGAAATCTGTGTGTGTAAAGAAAGTGCGACTGAAGGGCACACTGACAAAGAAACTCCCCGAGGTGCACGTAAAGCATTTGTCACATCAGAGCTGTGAAGAGCACAAATGTACGATATTCCAATCACCGGAGAGCAGTCTGAAATGTAAAAACCTCAGAATCTGTGTGTGTCATTAATAAAAGATGTAGCCGAGAAGACTTACTTTTATATATTATGTAATACCTGAATCTTTTTCTACTCGGAGCAGAAGTGACACATATCCATATCATGATGTAAAATGTGCTCATATAGAGCTGCAGTGTGGACATCCAAATATGGTTTAAATTCTCAGCTAAATCTATCAAATCCAGGCGGTTTAACAGGGTTTCAAACAAACAGCCAGACAGTGTGTTTGCACAACGCACCACAATAAACAGCTACAGACTTTCACAATGTCTCGTTTCCTCTACAAAAACAATGACATTAAGACAGTTTGCTTACAATGTCTCTTTAGGCTTGGACAAGCCTCGACATCATAATTAAAAAGTCCTCTCTTCTTTCTCACAAACAGATGGCCAATGGAGATGGCTATTGAGGTAGCCAGACTTCCTGCACACTTATCCTCTTCCACATAATGCTACATTTCATTTGTGAGGGTATAAAAAAGGAAAGCTGTGCTACAAGAAAAGTAGCTCTAAATAATTGCAAGGAAGCCCCTGCATCCTTTAGGTCTTAAACTGCGGTAAAAAGCAAAGTTGTGAGTTATCTTCCACTCACACTGCTTTCACTGCCACATTTTTGAGATGGAGGCGGGTGGTTGGTGGTCAGTGAGGTGTTGGCTAAACACTCCTGAGTATTCCTCCATCACTGTAACAAAATGAGGGTCAAGGCGAAAGCAGCACCGTCATATTTCTAGCAGACACTTCACAGGAACCAGGCCCCTCTTCTTCCCGCTGCTCAGCCGGAGGAAGCCGTCAATCTCCTCGTTCTTCCCGATACAGATCTGCAGAGGGAGAGTCAGACGGTGAGGAAAGGCAAGAAGAGAGGACAATGGAGCAGGTGGAAGGGCAAGTGAAATAAAAATAAATAAATATATGTGAGTTTCTGGACTGAGGCAAAAAAAAAACAAAAAAAAAAAACAGTCATAACATGCAGTCCTCGGTAATCTCAGCAGTTTTTTGCATTCATTTGCATAGATTTTGAAAAGGCTTTCAGCGTGCAAGAGAAACTGTGTGTATTTTACAGTCTCACCTGGGACTCTTTCACAGTCATCTGGCCTTTGTCTCGGTTGCCGTGGAAACCAGTAGTGACCTTCCACACCCTCTCACCAGGGCGGATACGCTGCACAAAGTTGGCCGGAAAAAATCCCACCTTGTTTCTGCTTTTCCCCTGGCAAACACACCCAACCAAGGACACACACATGCACAAACATTTAGCCCGTTAGTCTAAACAGAGAGGAAAAAAAGGTCTGCACTGGTTGTAGTATAAAAATAGATCTCACTCACTGGGTTTTCACTCAACTTTGCTCACTCGCTTAAGGTAAATTATTTCATATCATGTCCGCTTATGTTCCAACACGAGTATGTTATTCAGAGGCAGCTTCCTCTGCAGCCCTCAAATAAGCATCACATTTGTAGCACAATAAGAAAAATGAATTAGAATGAACCGTCACAATTAGCAAGAAATCTGGAATTAAAAAGAGATTTCTGAGTTTTTGTTCCCTAATTAGCAACACAGCCACTAGACCAAAAAGCATTTTTGTATTTGTGAAGCCCTAATCCCCTGCTATTCTCTTCAGAGACTCTGGCACACAAGCATACAAAACCCAGGAATGGAATGCTGGAGTTGCACAACTCGTAATTTACCCATTTTGCTGGCTTGGCTGAGTCCTTGCTTAAACTGAAAGCATATATAAAAGGGAAACAGCAGATTTCTGCAGAGTGTAAGTATCTCTTTTGGAAGGTGGTTTGTATGTTTTTTTTTGGTTTTTTTGTTGAAATAACAGTAGCACTGTTTGTGCATTTGTAGCTGAAGTCACTAGACTGTCCTGAATCAGTTTAAACACATTCTGAATGAAGAATTGTACTGCGTTTAAATCAAGTCACAAATATTGTTTTCTGAAGTAATTTGGTTTGTACTCTTTAAGAAGGAAAATAGAAAAATCCAACAAAAATATTTATTTACAGTCAATTTTAAATGAGCCCCTTGATGATCTTTTCATTCATTTAATTGAGGCTTCTTCGTTAACTAAAATTAGCCGCAGGAAAATAGTTCCTCTGCTGCCACCGTGTCGGGTAAGACAAGCTTTTACTTTTCCCTGATGTTTTGTTATGTGAAGATTTGTCTGTCCTTCTGCTGGTCAAGGTTAAAATCGCCTGCCGTCTCATTAAAACACAGATTGCAATCTGTCCTCTTCCTCTTCATGTTAACTAGCTCTGCTAACAGTCACACCTGCCTTACTTCAGGGCTCAACTATCAACTCTGTTACTGTGACCAAACAGCTCTGCTTTGAAAGGAAGTTCAGATGTCGAGCTGAGGGTCCCATGTGTGATTCTGATAAATATATTGAGATACCCTGGATAAGTAAATATGTTATTTACAAAAGCACTGGCTCAGTTAAAAAGAAAGAAAATGTAATGCTTCCGAATGACTTAGTGAATAGATAACACTTCGGTGCATTTCAATATAAAGTCTGTTTTATAAAGCCTACCTTCCACCAGTCTTCATTGGAATCATCTGTCACTTGAATTCTGTCACCAGGCCTGCAGAGAAAATAGAATATAGACCAGAGTGCAGTGAGCTGATTTTTACCACTTTAAAAGCAATAGTGTCAGGTTTGATGTTCACTTGTAATTTTATTCTATTTTTACCAAAAAAACCCCAAAAAAACCCCCCAAAAAAACAGTTAGTGTTAGATAAACATCCATCAATCCATTCGCTTCCGCTTATTCTTTTTAGGGTCGCGGGGGGTGCTGGAGCCTATCCCAGCTGTCATAGGGCGAGAGGTGGGGTACACCCTGGACAGGTCGCCAGTCTGTCGCAGGGCTAACACACAGAGGCATACAGTGAAAACTAATTCGACGCATATTGGCACCTATAGACAACAGGAAATACAAGATACAATACTTCTGCTGTTTATCAACCCTTATTACAAAGTAAGAACTGGAGGTGGAGGTGGTATTTTTACATTGATGTAAACCATTTAGAGTTTTTCAAATGTCATTCAAAATACTAATAATAGCAGTAAGTATACAGCAGCAGAATAACACTGACCATTTTCAGGCTAGCGTGTGTGTTAAAGGGTTTGCCTGAACTGGAACACTTTTGATCAACCATTTGTGTCTTGGTGGGGTTTTTTTTAATGTGCTATATAACGAAAATGGACTTCACTATGTAATTGTTCACTCTTCTATTATGTATAATCCTGTAAATATCACAGCAGCCTGAGACGCTTCTTTCCATTAGTCTGAAGGCAACTGAAATAGCTGGCTTCATGCCGGACTGTGTACTTTGGTCAGTTTTCCATTAAAGTCACAACAGCAATCTTAATAGGCTGACCTAACTTTAATGAGCTGACCTTATTAAGGCCCAACAGTGGCTAAACTTCCTCCGTGTCCTTAGAAAGAATAACCTGGACCGGAAGATGCTGCTGGCCTTCTACTGGCTCCTCAGTGGCGAGTGTGCTCTACTACTGCCTTGGTGTTTGGTACGCAGGGGCCACAAATGAGAACAGGAAGGGTAATTAGGGTAATTAACAATGCCCCCCCCCCCCAAAAATAAATAAAAAAAATCATTGACTGCTCTCTGCCACCCCTGGAGGCCATCGCCAGATCCTTCTGTCTCAGAAAACCCAGGGCCATCATAGGTGACCCCGCCCACCACCTGTTTGACCTGCTGCCCTCTGGTCGGTGCCTCATGTCAATCAGCTCCCACACCTCCAGACTCACCAACAGCTTCTTCCCCTGGGTCATTCAGACTGTTAAAAAACACTAACCCCCCACACCACACCACAGCCCACCCATCTCATTAATCTGAGTCATGGTCTGAGTAACCCTCATCACTCAGGCCGCTCACACACAGACTCTATACTCAGACAGTCCTTTTCACTGCTTCCAAACACTTTGCTCTCCAAAGTGTGCCTTTCTTTTGCTTTGTATATGTATTCTTCTAGTTTGTATATATTTCTTCTGTTTGCTATTTATTCCTGATTTTTTTTAAACTCCTGCACAGTTGGCACTAAGCACCCATAATTCCACCTTACATATACAGTAACAATAAAAGGCTATTTTATTCCAACCAACATTTACTTATCACTTCTGACTTGTGTCTGCACACTTATCAAATAAAATTACAACAGCACAGTCAGCAGTCTCTGATGTCTAATAAACTGTTGCTATTTAAAAAAAAAAAAAAAAGATTAGAATACTTGTCTATCATATAATTCTGGTATTCCCAACCTAGTAGAGATATTGGTTTGTCTGAGCTTTTACTGTGAGTGGCTGATGCAGTACAGTACAAACATAGACATGTGTGCTGAAATCCCAAGAAAAATGCAGTTAATTAGAGTTTCTTCAGATAATATTCATTAATAGAAACACAACTACTTTGTCTATATAAAGCCATAAGAAACATAACATTTAAGTGAAATGTAAGTGAATGCCATAAATTTACCAGACTGATGAATCCAGCAATGTCTGAACACTTATAACATTACTGAGCTTTCTTAGTGGACTGTTGTCCATGTAAAGAAATTCCTGATGTGCTGTCTTCTTGCACAGAATTATCCTCCAGATTACTGTTGGGTGTAATTCTACACTCAGCAGATTCCTGCATCTACTGACATACAAAAACTCCTTTTTTTTAAACACACAGTGCAGCTGTTTGTCCTTCCTGACCTCCCAGCAAGCTCTCCCTTTCCAACCGAACCATGCAACCCCCTACAATCATCCTGCTGGGCAGGCAGATGGTGGGTGAATGTCAGTAAAATTTTGTCCAGGTACACATTTTCTCATCTCTCGGAACTGAACAATATTGATAACAAATG
Source organism: Aulonocara stuartgranti (assembly GCF_965226115.1). Classification (NCBI taxonomy): domain Eukaryota; kingdom Metazoa; phylum Chordata; class Actinopteri; order Cichliformes; family Cichlidae; genus Aulonocara; species Aulonocara stuartgranti. The sequence goes on along the minus strand of NC_138959.1, from coordinate 13,122,539 downwards.
ACACACACACAAACAGTAAACAAAGGAATTTTACTAACTGCAGCTCCAAATCGTTCTTCTCCTGAGGCAGAAACTTGTAGAGCGCCACATAGGTGTGAATAGAGCGAACCTCCACTCGTTTTGGAGTCTAACAAAACAAAAACCAGATGGAAAATCAAGATTGCTTTTTTGCATGCTTCTCTTGTGGAATCATCAAACATAAAAATATTTTTTGACAGAATGCATTTGTAATAATTAAAAAAAAAGAAGCTGAAATAACAGAGGAATGCTGACTACACACTTTTAGACTGACCCGTTCTTCTGAATCAGCCTTCTCGCTTTCAGGAGGGGTGAGCACTGGAGAGACAGACACAGAAACCAAAGACAGATAATATGCATGAGACAAAGAAAGGTCACATAGAAAAAAAAAAGAAAAAAAATCAAGAAAGAGGGGTGGTGTAAGAGAAAGAAAGAAAAGACAAGACACAGGAAGAGGGAGAGCTCTTGTCACTTTGTGGCAAACAAGTAAGGCAGAAGGGAAGGTCATTCACTATAAAGTGGCAGCAGTACAAACAGAGATGAACTCTTCTCCTGGGACTAAAGTCAAAGAGGAAAAGTGCAGAAGACACACACTACCACCTCTACACTGTACTGTATATTATGTTAATGTGGTCCTTTAACTCTTTGACATTTATTTAGCAATTGTCCTTTACCAGAAACACATCACGATGTATTAGAGCTGAACATTTGTTCTTTAAATACTCAAACTGTGTAACGTATTGTTTCAAAACGTGTTTTTATGCATTACATTTTTTCACTCAGTATTCAGATATTCTATAAAGTTGTTTTAATGACAAATTCTAGATTAATCCATTAACAATACCTATACAGTATCACTTTCAGGACCAATGTACTGGTGCATGTTTTTTCTTTTGTCAGTATGTAGTCATAAAATGTTACACAAAGACCCTACACAAGGAATACTTTGGGGGGGGGGGGGGGGGGGGGGGGGCGGGGGGGTTGTTTGTTTTTGTAAACAATCAGTACGAGTCTGAAGCAACGCAATCTGAAACTAGAGCCCAGCTGCCAGAAGCAAGGAAAAATGTCAAAACTTAAAAAAGAAAAAGAGTAAACTACATCTACCAGAAGCTCTAAAGCTCACACATGGACATGCTCTGTCTCATTTGTTTAGTGTTAGCTTGAAATTAAAAATAGCTTTAAAAGAAAAGAAGGTGGGTTATGCAAGGGACTATTTCTTGGCTAAGCACAGTGACGTCCCTGGACTCTAGACCAGTTACCCAACAGTGATGAACAAATACTCAACTAATGTCTATATCTGTCCAGCATGAGATTTTAACCAGTCTTTTTTTTTAAAGGGAAATTGTTACTGAATAAGAAACTACTGGTAGCATGAGACAATACCTGCATCCTACAGAGTATGCACAGGTAGTCCACCTCCTCTAGGATGGCACATTAATATGCACCATTTTCCAGGAGGTTCACCGTGTCTCCCAGCGCAGTCTCAAGAGCTTGGAAGAGATTCCAGGAGACTGGCAGTTAGGAGAGCTGAACAGGGTGGTAGAAGGTCCTTAACCCATCAGAAAGACCGGTATCTGTTCCTTTGTGCAAAGAGGAACAGGATGATGCCAGAGCTAAAAAAAAATGACCTCCAGCAGGACACTGGTGTGAATGCTTCTGACCAAACAGTCAGGCCACCCTCATGAAGTCTGTTCCTGAGAACCCAGTATCCTAGTTGCCCTGTGCTCATTACCCATGGAGCTCGACCGGCATTTGCCATAGAATAAAAGCAGGTCCACTGCCTTGTGATTTTCAAAGAAATAAGCATGTTCATACTGAGCACACATGAGAGATGTCAAAAGGTCTGGAGAAGAGCTGGAGAATGTTATGCTGCCTGTAACACATAATGCAGCATGATCAGTTTTGGTGGTGGGTCAGTGATGGTTTGAGAGGGAGGCACAAACATATACAGCCCAGGCAACAGCACCCTGACTCAGACTGTCCAGGAGCTCAGTGATGTCCTGGTCCAGATCTGGGAGGAGAACCTCCAGAACACCATCCATCATCTCATTAGAAGCATGCCTGACAATGTTGAGGAGGCTATACAATTAAATTAGTTGCTGAAATTAAATTTTGGCAAAATAAACATCAATTTTTTCACTTTGATTTTCAGTGTGTTTTTGAATCAAGTCCTCTGTAAGTTGATACTTTTCATTACAATTAAAACAGATACCCAGCATGATTGTTTTCCCCTATTGAGATCTGATGTTATGTTAAGAATAGTCCTCAAGGAATTTTAGCATGACAACATAACAAAATGCATTTCCTGTATTCAAGAAAATATTTAACTTACTTCCTGGGATGTGATCCTCTTCAGCTATAGGCTGGTTTTCTAGTTTGTCTTGCAGTTTTTCTTCCTATGATAAAGACAGGAAGAACAATATTCTTGCAAGAAATTATATCAACATAGATTTTTCTGAATGATGAGGGTTGTCATTGTATTTTATGTGTTTGTGTCTGCCTGTGTGCATTTATACCTCATGACAGGGTGATTCTGAGATACTGCTGAAGCTGGATTGACTCAACTGAGCCAGTGTCATTCCGTAGCGCAAGGCCTCATACACAGGATCAACAGTGCTATTATCTGCTTCTACATATGACCAGACGAAAAGGAAAAGATCATCATATGTGCAGTTTTATAGATGACACTATACTGAGACACACGCACACACGCACGCCTCTCATGTATAAAGCATTAAAGGCCGCAGACATGGTGATTAGTCATCCTCGGAGTCTAGTTATTTGCTGCTGAGATAAATCAGTCTGTGCTTCCATCACTCACCCTGCGCAGCAGGAGCCTCTCTAACCACACCCAGTGGATCAATGGTAAGAAGAGGAGAGCTGAAGTTTCTTTTAAAAGCTCCTGTCTGACATACCAGGAGAGAGACAGCAGAGAAGGAAAGAGAAAGGGAGAAATGTTACTTGAAGTGGAAAAATGCTTTTGTAGGCTTTATCAAAGAAAAGCAGAACATACTTATACATACTTACAGAAAATACTCATGAACTCTGAGTAATTGAAAAGGTTCAAATGTGAATGCACTCAAAAGAATCTTGTTTGTGCTTTTCAAAACTGCAAATTATATATTTTCTTTGAGTTTTATTCAAATTAAATAAAACTAATTTTTACCCATGTGAAAAATACTAAAACATACTGCAGTAAATAAAACGCAAAACGTGTTTTATTACACCTACGAGACCTCTTTTGCCTTTAGAAGCGCTTCAAGGCTTAGATTCAACAAGGTGCTGGAAACATTCCTCAGAGATTTTGGTCTGTATTGACATGACAGCCTCCCACAGTTGCTGCTCATCTGTGATACAAATCTCTTGTTACACGACAGCTTAAAGGTACTCTATTGGATTCAAATGTGGTGGCTCTGGAAGCAATTTACGCAGACCAAACTCATTGTCGTATTCAGGGAACCACTTTGACATTATTTGAGCTTTGTGACATGGTGTGTCATCCTGCTGGAAGCAGCCATCAAAGGATGCGTACACTGTGGTCTTAATAGGGATGGACACGGTCAGCAACAATACTTAGGCAGGCTGTGGGGTTTAAATGACGCTCACTTTGTACTGAGGGGCCCAAATGTGCCAAGAAAACTTCCCCCACACCATCACCGCCATAAACCACCAAAAGCTGAAGGCAGGATAGCTCCATGCTTTCATGTTGTTTGTGCTCAACAGAACAGACAATGTCTTTCAGTCCTCTATTGTTCAATTTTGGTGAACCACTCTATTTGAGAGCCTCATTTTTCCTCTTCTTAACTACCAGGAGTGGCACCGGCTGTGGTCTTCTGCTGCTGCAGCACATTTGCATGCAGGCAATCAAATACAACTCTTCTGTCAGATGACACTAGCATCACAGAGATATGCACACATATCTGGTGACTGAAAGCATAATGGTCCAAAGTAACAAAGGCAAAATATTACTGCTGGGATGTCGTGTGAGACAACAGACTATAAAGGTGCACCTTAAAATATGGCAAAAATGAAGGGATATTTATCAAAGCACATACTAAGGTAGTTCATGTGTCTTGAACGCAATAAATACAAAATATTGTTCATATTTTTCCATCAGAGGCTTAAATTTTATGGATTGTAGCATGAAGGAATGCATTCCTGATGAATGAGCAGGCAGTGGTTCAGTACTGACCCCCCCCTGACTAACCAGTGGCAGTCAACATCTGACAAGGTGTTAATTTTTGTTAGCATGACGTTTACAAGCAAAGTGTGTTAGCACTACACTAAGCATTAGATGATTTGTTGGAGAAATGTCTAAAAACACTGCTGTACCTTTTATATGCCTGCCTTCAGGAAGATTTAATCACGTGGTGTCTGCATTAATTCGTCACAAAGGTTTGTCACTGTCAAACTGAAGCTTGCCAGTACAGATCTGATACTGTACTCCTTTGATATCTGATTGTGTTTCTTTATTTAGTAAGAGAAACATGTTTAGCTACAGGACGTGACTCAGAGATAAATTTCAAAGCCTTGTTTTTCATGAAAGGGACACAAAATAGAAACAGTTTCTAAAGAATCTCAGCTTTATTTAAGCTCTTAGATTTTTTTCTTCTTTCATCTTTTTGTGATATATGCTGAAAATAATATATCAGGTAAATCGCTTTAATCTCTGAATTACTTTTAGCACAGTTGTACTTAAAAAAAAAACACAACACTTTCAAGGTTGTGTTTTATTTTTAGATTAAAACAATCTCATGAAAATTCACGAGATGTTTTTCTATACAAAAATATTTCACAAGGTCAAAGCACACCATACCAGAAATTACTGATAAACAATTGCCATCTACCAACCCCAATTATCACTAAATGATTTATTCCAGGATCTACAATTTTAAAAATAATAAAAGAAACTGGCAGCTGTGATCATTTATTGTAGCCACAGCCACCCTGGGGCGCACTGACAGAGGCGAGGCTGCCGGACTCTGACCACCACCAGTTTTAAGGTACAGAAGGAGATGATGGCTATTTTCAGGCCAGACAGACAAGATCTTGCCCAGAATTTTTTATTTCTTTTTTAATCTGCTTGTTCCCAGAAAATAACCTTCAGCTCTAGACAGAAATGACTGCATAAAACTGAACAGTGAAGCTTTTTGTTAAAAGGGACAATATCAGAAATACACATTGAGATAAATATCTGAACATATCTGCCTAATCAAACCCACTAATGAGAGTACTGCAGTTTGTGTATTTGAAGTATTACAGACTGGATGCATGTGGTAACAGTTACGGGGGGAGGGATGCAAATCAAATGTTTACTCTCACTGTATTTTAACATTACAGCCATTGATGGCATTTGACTGGCAAAATATTAGTTGACTTTTATAACGAAATGAAACCTGTTTGACAGTGTGCACAGCTATCGGTGGGTCTACAAAACTAAACAATGATCATTACTGCACTTTCTGAAAGTTGATCAGACATTACAGGAACAAAAAAAGGAGCTGAATGCTGCGGATGCACACCTTCTCGGTGAGGTGACTTCGTCCACTGTGCCCTGCTATTAGTCATAGACTCGTGCTGTGTTCAGCATAAAAGTGCACCATAGACAGGATAAAAGATGGATGTAGCTACCATGATGTCACCCAGTGTTTTGTTTTGAATCTGGGTCTGATTACGGGGCACATCTGAATGTGAAACTGCTCATTGAATTGCTCATTAGCTAATGAGCTTACCCTGGATAGTCTCCTATAGACTTCTATAGATCAGATGATCATACACTGATGAAAAAAGGCCAATTATTACCAAACCTCCTTATTAACAACGGTAATATATAGTTTTACTCCCAGAATTATGTCATTTGTAGTACTTATTAGTACTTCCTGTTGCTAGTACTAACTACAGGTTAGCAGATTATCTCTGTCCTTATGTGCATTAATAAGGCTAAGTCATAAGTTCTCAATAAAATCGTTACATTTGTACTTTTTGTATTTTTATTATTAATGAATCTGTGTGCCATCTCCTAAACTGCCTAAATTATTCAATTCACAATTTGTTTTTTTAAGTCTATGCCATTAATCTTCTTTTTATGCATTGTTGTACCTTTAGCATAGAGACACAGATAAGCAACTAAAGCCAAGTCCAGGTATTAATGCTGTCTTTCACTGAATATTTTAAATATCATCCCTTTTTTAATCTGTTTATCACAAGGTTCTTTAAAGGAATTTGGACACACACACACACACACACACACACACACACACACACACACACACACACACACACACACACACACACACACACACACACACACACACACACACACACACACACACACACACACACACACACACACACACACACACACACACACCCCTCAGTAAATAAATATAGCAAATGCTTCACTCTCACACTTTTGCTAATTACTGAGAGACAACTGGGCTCAACTATACAACAAATGCTCCCAATTAAAATAAACTGTGCTCAAAACTGTAGGTAGAAAATGTTCTTAAGCACACAAACCTTTCTTTCACATTAAAGAGTGAGCGGTAACTTTATTTATCCAGAACCCGGATCACTCAGTAGCTTAAATCTCTATGCACATCTCCATATTTCAAAAGCAAGCAGGCCATCACTTTACACATACCTACTGTCTCTAAGACAAGGACAGCTGTGAACCCCAGATGTTTTAAATTTTTACCCAGCCTTTATTTATTTGTATTTAACCCTTATCATATTTTCTTTTAACTGAAAACAGGTTTTTGTTTAAGTATCACAATATCTTACGATTGTGACAGTATTACTGGAATGGCTTAGTCTTTAGGGGAGCAGACAAGCTGAAAGTTCACACCTATTTAAGATCAAAACTGGATTCAGATTTCTGAACTGTATAAAGACTTCACACAGAAGCAACGATTTTGTGCAATGCAGCAGGCCTAGTTCTAATAATACTGTAATTCATCTTTAATTCAAATTAGCATTGATTAGCAAAAAGTTGTCATGATTCCAAGCCAATTTAAAGCTGCTTGATTCTGGAGACGTTTTAAAGTAATTGGTCATATATCGGTGCACTCAGCAAATGGGTTGAGAGTGAGCCAAGAAGAGCGCAGTCATCAATATCTCTCTTGTGCTTTCTAAGGTCTAAGCCACTCAGATTTTTTTGTTTGACCATTCTCCTCATGTAATAATGCTTGTTTAAGATTTTTTTTCATTACTCAAACCCAAGAGAATAAATTTCAAAGGAAAAAATATACTGTTCATTTGTTAAGCTTTGAATTTTTTCCTTTCTTCTTCTGGGTCACGTAACTCTTATAACAATGATATGACATTAAATTAAAAAAAATAATACTTCTGGGATCACTTATGATTAATTTCCAGTCAAGAAGGATTAAAAAGCAGTAACTATAAATTTCCATGGTGGTATTGTTAGGCTCTGTTAGTTATTACTGTTCTGGCTGCAGCCCTAGAACAGATAAACACACTGAAGACTTGGGCATAAATATAAATGAAACATTTTAAAATGTAAAAATGAATAAAAAAACAAACAAAAACAAAACGCAGAATATGTTAAGTGATTTTTTAAACAGATTTATTATTTTAAATGTCCTTAAAAGACAGTGGAGTTCACGCCTGGAAGGACTTACGATTGCACCAGAGCTCCTGTTTTTTGGGGACTTAACTTTAGTAACATGTATACAAAATTGGAAACCTGGCTACTTTACATGAATTGCCACACATGTAAGTTTTTCCGACTTTAATTTGTTCCCTTTACATTTTTTCTCCAATTTTAAATCATTTATGAATTGTACCTGAGAAATTGACACACTGTAATTGTAATCCAACTGCAATTTACATTGAAGAGTATGTTTTGTACACAAAACTTTTGGGTGGCATTGTGACAAAGTGGAGAAGCAGTTGTAATTCTCTCCATTTGTCCCATATGTGTTTACCTTTTTTTTGCACATTGTACACATTATTCTGTTTCTATGTATTTGCTATGATTTGCTATTTGTCAAGTAACATTGCTTCACTCACTATCCCGGGTTTGTTTGTGTAAGCGTTTTGTTGCCGGCAAATCAAACATTCTGCAAATTAAGACAAATACTAAGTTATGTTTCTTTATACTTTATTATGTTACAGATTAAGTCATTTGTTCATACTTACTCTGTTTGTCTTTTCAGTCATCATGAGTGTCAGGTGTGGGGAAACGCCCGCTTGGCATTTCCTCATTTTAAAGTCCTGATCATGTCACACATGACATCATCAGGTCAAACCATGTGGAGGGGTTTCTTTTTCCAGAGAGATGCTTCCTTTTGTTTGTGTTAATGTTTAAAGGGATTTGTTGAATGTTTTTCCTTTTGTTAACACTGCCATTTAGTTGTGTAAATGTGCATATTAGAAGTGTGTAGAGGTTTTGTGTTTTTAGATAACCTGAGTAGAGTTTTAGATCCCTCAGTTGAGTGAGTGGTACTGGCTGGGCAATTGGAGGGAAATTGATGGCCCTATTTAAAGCCAGTCTCTACCAGATGCAGGAGAGAGGAGAGGTGAGCTGTGTCACCAGAGCCATGTTATGTTGAGTTTTGTTAAATGAATTGATTTGGGGAAAGTTTTGTTAAGTTATACATTAAATTAAGTTCACTGCAAATAAATTGCTCACCTTGGAAACCCAAAATGTCTGCATAGTCTGCTTCCCTACCACCTTCCTTGATGTTCGAGTGTGACTACTTCACAAATGGTGGCAGCAGTGGCTCCAGGCCAGTAGGTAGCAGCAATGCAGAAAGGGGCCAGACCAAAAAAGCACCAAGTGCCAATGGACTCTGCAAGTGAGGAGCCTCCAGTGCTCAATCAGCTAGAGGAAGCAGAGCAAGAGCAAGGTACTGAACTGCATAACCTTGCTGAACTTTCAAACCTCCTGCGTGGTTTTATGAGGCAACAAAGCGACAGAGAGGCCCAATGGGAACTGGAGAAGCAGCGGCAGGAAGATCGCTGGCGGAAAATTCAGCACCAGTTCACTCAGCTCCAGCAGGAAGTGCAATCAGAACGTCGAGAGCATCAGCTGTTGGTGGAAGGTGCAACAGCAGATTCAGAGACACGTTTGAGGCCTACTGCGGAGCATCCAGCAATGCCTCAGTTACAATCTAACGTCATGGAGGCCGCAACAGCATCTCAGTCTGCCTCCTTAACAAGACCACCAGTTTGGAAAGGGCCTAAAATGCAGCCTTATAATGAGGACGAAGACATTGAGCATTACCTAACAACCTTTGAGAGGATCGCAAGCGGGTGCCAGTGGCCACACGAGGATTGGGCATTACATCTTGCTCCACTTCTCACTGGTAAGGCACGAGCTGCTTTTGTAGCCATGGACATTGATGAGATTATGGACTATGTAAAAGTGAAGAAAGCTGTTCTTGAAAAGTTTGAAATATGTGCAGAGACTTACAGACTCCGATTTCGCTCCACTACGTTGGGCGATGGCGAGACACCTAAAGAGTTAAGGACACGCTTGAAAGAACTGTATGATAAGTGGATAGTTCCAAGAGAAAAGTCCAAAGATGAAATAGGTGACGTCATTGTTTTAGAGCAGTTCCTGAGAGTTCTCAATCCCGAACTGCGCACGTGGATAAAGGAGCATAACCCAACCACGTCTAAGCAAGCAGCAGAGCTGGCTGACGCTTTTCTTGCAGCCCGTCGGCCACTAAAGAACTATGCAAGTCCCAAACAATTAGCCCCTGTAATAGCAGGTAGGACAGAGAGTGGTAACAGTCAAAAAACTAGGAATTTCAGGCAGGGCCCCCATAATTCCACTAGTAGTCGGGCTAGGGAAATCAAGCAACGTGGGCCTTTAGTGTGTCACTCCTGTGGTCAAACAGGTCACTTTAGGGCAGATTGTCCAAGTCAGACTGTCAGTAACACATATATGTGCTTTTCTTCAAGGGGTGTCGAAGATGAAGTTGAGTCTTCAGCGCCCTCTTCTCAGCATGAGCGCACCACATGCGTTTTTATTGAGGAAAAGCCATGTGTGGCTCTTCTGGATTCAGGAAGCAGCCGTACCTTGGTTAGGCAGGAATGTCTTCCTAGGGATGCTACATTTTGTGGCAAGGTAAAAGTTTGGTGTGTTCACGGTAATGATGTGAATTGCCAACATTAATATTCAGATTGACGGCAAGCTGTATTTACTTTCCGTGGGAGTTATGAGTAAACTGCCATATCAGGTTGTGTTGGGCCGTGATCTTCCCATTTTGCGAGATCTGATAGCCAGGGGAGAGGAAATCAACCCAAGTGTTACAGCTGAGTCTATGGTAGCAGTCACCAGGTCAAAATATAAGCATCACGCGGAAGAAGGTTTAGGTTGGGGTGAATTTCCTTTCGCTAACAGTGATGTTCCTGATTTTGAAGGATTAAGTCAGGGTCGCATAAGAAAGAGCAGAGCCCAGAGACGACAGGCTAAGCTGAGGGGGACAAAGTTCACTGAACCAGTTCCAGTGCCACAATGTGATGAATTACTAGTCGTACCTGATGAAATAGCTCAGCTTCAAAGAGAGGATCCATCTCTAGCTCCCCTGTTTTTAAAGAGTGTCACAAACGCAACAGAGGTCACTGAGAGAGGCAGAGAGCTATTTTTCCTAAAGGGCGAGCTATTATATCGCTGTAGTAGGGTTGGAGACCAGTTGGTTGTGCCTAAGAGTTTAAGATCCACAGTACTGCAGTTAGCTCACTCAGTCCCTTGGGCAGGACACCTGGGTCAAGCCAAAACCTTCTCTCATATGTCAACTAGATTTTACTGGCCACAGCAGTTTACGGACACTGTGCAGTTTTGCAAGTCTTGTCCCGAGTGTCAGTTAACAGCACCCGAAAGGAAAGGTGACAGGGCTCCCCTGATCCCTATGCCAGTCATAGACACCCCGTTCTCTCGTGTTGCGATGGACATCATAGGCCCATTAGAGAGGAGCAGTGCAGGGCACAGGTATATTTTGGTAGTGTGTGACTACGCTACAAGATATCCCGAGGCTTTCCCCTTAAAAAAGGTTAAAGCTCGTCAGATTGCCAACTGCTTAATACAAATGTTCTCGAGGGTAGGCATCCCAAAAGAAATCATTACTGATCAAGGGTCCAACTTTACATCTAACTTCATGAGAGAAGTCTATAGATTGCTGGGGATCAAAGGTATTAAGACAACTCCCTACCACCCACAAACAGATGGCCTTGTTGAACGTTTCAACAAAACCCTTAAAGCTATGTTGAGGAAGTTTGTGAAAGATACAGGAGCGGATTGGGACCAGTGGCTTCCTTTCTTGCTCTTTGCCTACAGAGAGGTACCTCAAGCTTCCACAGGGTTTTCTCCTTTCCAGCTCTTGTATGGCCACGCTGTCCGGGGTCCCCTTGATGTGTTGAAAGAAGCTTGGGAGGCTCCAAATCCCAGAAAACAATGCAATGTTCTTTCATATGTACTGAAAATGAGAGATAAGCTTGAGGAGCTCCAAGAGCTGGCCAATACTCATCTGGTTGGTGTCCAACAACGTCAGAAGCAGAGTTATGACAAAGCAGCTCGTAGGAGGATTTTTCAAGAGGGACAAAAGGTTTTGCTGCTTCTTCCATCATCTGAGAACAGTCTCCTTGCCAAGTGGCAGGGACCGTATGTGATCAGTAGGAAAGTGGGTCCAGTTACCTATGAACTGTACATGCCTGAGCGTCGCAAGAAGCATCAGATATTTCATGTCAATTTGTTGAAAGAATGGTGTGATCGGCCAGCATCTTCACTAGAGTGTTGGGCTCGTGCCGTGGTCGAAGAGGAGGAACCACGGGAGCTGTTCTTTCCTTCTCCAGCAGGTCAACAACTAGTTCCTGATGTGAGTCATCTTACTTCCAAACAACAGACAGAGGTGAAAGCAATTATGCCTGCTGATCTTTTTAGCACCAAACCAGGTTGCACCAATCTCATCCAACATGAGATACGTCTCCACTGTCCCAATCAAAAACCTATTAGGGACACCACCTCACGGGTTCCTGCGAAGCTGATGCCAGCATTAAAACAAGAGGTGGAAGACATGCTTGACATGGGGGTCATTGAGCCATCTAGAGGTGAGTGGTGTAGTCCAGTGGTTCTAGTGCCGAAGAAAAATGACCCTAAACAGAGATTTTGTGTGGATTTCTCTAAACTCAATGCTGTTTCTGCTTTTGATGCTTATCCGATGCCAAGAGTAGAGGAACTGATTGAGCGTTTGGGGAACGCTAAGTATCTTACGACATTAGACCTTTGCAAGGGCTACTGGCAAGTACCTTTGACTGAGTCTTCGAAAGATTTGACAACTTTTAGAGTTCCCAGTGGACTTTATCGCTTCAGAACAATGCCTTTTGGTCTGCACGGTGCACCAGCCACATTTCAGAGGTTGGTGGACGAGGTTTTGAGAGGTGCAGATGGGTATGCTGCAGCATACATTGATGACATTGTGGTGTTTAGCGAGACCTGGGAGGATCATGTTCAGCATCTTTCTGATGTCTTTCAACGGATTAAGAGAGCCGGGCTTGTCATAAATGCACACAAATGTCACATTGCTAAGTCTGAGGTGGAGTACTTGGGTTACGTCATCGGGGGTGGGGTCATCCGCCCTCAGGTGTCAAAGATTGAAGCCCTGAGTGCCTACCCACCTCCTACGACCAAACGGAAAGTGAAATCGTTTTTGGGTCTGGCGGGGTGGTATCGCCGCTTCATTCCCAACTTCTCTGCTAGAGCAGCAGTCCTTAGTGACCTTACTCGCAAATCTAGCCCCACAAAGGTTAAATGGACTGCCGAGTGTGATGCAGCTTTTGTTGATCTTAAAAACTGTTTGTGTAGTGAACCTGTTTTGCAGTGCCCGGATTTTACCCGGCCATTCACTTTGCAGACGGACGCTTCCGGAGAAGGACTTGGAGCAGTGTTGCTGCAGGGTGAGGGTGAGGATAAACGACCAGTGGTGTATATAAGCCGTAAGCTCTTTCCTAGGGAAATGAAATATTCCACTATTGAGAAAGAGGCACTGGCAATAAAATGGGCTCTGGATACATTGAAGTACTATCTAATGGGTGATGAGTTTGTTTTGGAAACTGACCATCGTGCATTACAATGGATGAACAGAATGAAAGACTCTAATGCCAGAATCACTAGATGGTATCTGTCCCTACAGCCATTTCGCTTCAGGATCCAGTATAGACCAGGGCACAAGAATGTGGTGGCCGATTTTCTGTCCCGTTCCATGGAGGAGTGAGTGCCTTAAGGGGGGGGGAGTGTGACAAAGTGGAGAAGCAGTTGTAATTCTCTCCATTTGTCCCATATGTGTTTACCTTTTTTTTGCACATTGTACACATTATTCTGTTTCTATGTATTTGCTATGATTTGCTATTTGTCAAGTAACATTGCTTCACTCACTATCCCGGGTTTGTTTGTGTAAGCGTTTTGTTGCCGGCAAATCAAACATTCTGCAAATTAAGACAAATACTAAGTTATGTTTCTTTATACTTTATTATGTTACAGATTAAGTCATTTGTTCATATTTACTCTGTTTGTCTTTTCAGTCATCATGAGTGTCAGGTGTGGGGAAACGCCCGCTTGGCATTTCCTCATTTTAAAGTCCTGATCATGTCACACATGACATCATCAGGTCAAACCATGTGGAGGGGTTTCTTTTTCCAGAGAGATGCTTCCTTTTGTTTGTGTTAATGTTTAAAGGGATTTGTTGAATGTTTTTCCTTTTGTTAACACTGCCATTTAGTTGTGTAAATGTGCATATTAGAAGTGTGTAGAGGTTTTGTGTTTTTAGATAACCTGAGTAGAGTTTTAGATCCCTCAGTTGAGTGAGTGGTACTGGCTGGGCAATTGGAGGGAAATTGATGGCCCTATTTAAAGCCAGTCTCTACCAGATGCAGGAGAGAGGAGAGGTGAGCTGTGTCACCAGAGCCATGTTATGTTGAGTTTTGTTAAATGAATTGATTTGGGGAAAGTTTTGTTAAGTTATACATTAAATTAAGTTCACTGCAAATAAATTGCTCACCTTGGAAACCCAAAATGTCTGCATAGTCTGCTTCCCTACCACCTTCCTTGACGTTCGAGTGTGACTACTTCACAGGCATGCTTTTGTTCGGAGTCAGTGAACCCCTTAATGTACGTCGATGTAGCCTTGAACTCCATTCAGTTTCAGTAAAATGCCTAATCCCTGCTTTGATGACCGCGCAGTGATCGAAAAGGACACTGCCGAAGGCTTGGCGAAAGCCTGCCGTGTCATATCCTCAAGGGATTGTACGCCTCAAACACACTGAATTTCACACTGAATTAGCCAGACCAGCTGGTACAGAGAGATATTGATTTTCCAACTGAGTTGAGAAGGGAGGAAGGAAATGTAGCATCCAGACAAGAGAGAGGGAGAGAAGAGGACGTCATGTGAGAAGAGCAGCACATGTGTGAGGAAGGGCAAAGAGGCAGAGTGAAAAATATTTGGACCTGGCCATGTATATTCTAGGTGTCATCCACAGCTTTTATTCCCCTCGGGCTTCACACTTAGTCTCAGTCTACTGTGAAAACATCATCAATAAAGATTCCAATTATAACCCATACCTTTTTGTCTTTGGTGGTTTGGTTTGAAAAAGGCTTTTATCCTCTTTTAACAAGACGGAGGGATCTGAGGCTAAGCATATTACCAAGACAAAACACTATGCCAGGTGACAGAGACAATTACAGCATCCAGATGCTGTTTAAAGCTGCTGGCACAATGCAATCTGTGTTAGTCTCCATTCTACAGAGAACGTGCTCGTTTTCAGTAAATTCTCTATGCAAGAACACATCATATAGAAAGGTAATTAACTAAGTGACAAGAATTTTTGGCAGTAAAGATGATGGCAGTAAAGAGCAAAGCAACTAAGGTACACTGAAAATAATATTCAGACAAAGCCAACCAACCAGTGATTGAGTAGTACTTTATACCTGTGAAATATTTAAATCTTGGTATTTCAGACACTTCCACTGAGATTGTATGCTATCATTCAATCAATCCTTAAAGTGTAACAATCTGATGAAGGTGCAAAGAGCCTTACCTTGCCATTACAGGGCTGCTGGGAGAGCTCGGAGGAGCACCAGAGGTGGGTGGCCATCTTGCAAGATTTACAACGTAGGCCCTGCTTGGAGTTTCCTGCATTAACACCAAACATTACACATGTTACCATAAGCCTGTCAGGAAATATTTCTGTAGCTTTGAATCAATCGTTAGCTAGCGATGGTATTCTAATGGTAGCAAAGATGAGGTGTGCCAGATGTGTGCCTCATTTGTGGTTCCTGTATCAAGTATAAAATAAACCAGCTCTGTCACTCACATACATTGTAGTTTGTGTGCAAAATGTTACAGAAAACTAATGTTTCATATTAGGCACAGTTAGTATATCCACCTTCAGAAATGGCCTTTGTGCATAAACTGACATGGTTTTAAATTGGTCTACACTGATGACCATCCAAAGACAAAGGGACACAAAGACATCAGTTTGGTGGATGTTACTGGTAATCCCATTTTACATAAACAGCACTGCTGAGATAGGTCAGCATGCCAACAGAACAAGAAGGCAAAACAACTCCCAGTGGAAGCATGTACAGAGGTCCATAAAGCCTGCTGTCGGATGATTTCATTGGGACCAATGAGCAAATAGACTGCAAACTGCCCACAGTGACTGGGCAATAATAAGAAATGAGCTATAGTCCATTACAGGGTACCTATTATGCTCATTTCCAGTTTCATGTTTTTATATCTAGACAGATAACTTTGCATGATAGCAGTTCAAACTAATCCTTATTTATCCTGGCACTCCTCCACATCATACTCTGTCTAAAACAAGCCACTTTAACTCTCAGTCTCCTGACTTTAATCCAGCTTTCTTACGACTGGCTGCCTGTCCTGAGTGTGGCTTGTGTCTGAGATGACCATTTTAGGAATATTTGCTCACACACATTGACACAAAGGTAGAATATCTGTTGAAACAGA
Source organism: Aulonocara stuartgranti (assembly GCF_965226115.1). NCBI lineage: Eukaryota > Metazoa > Chordata > Actinopteri > Cichliformes > Cichlidae > Aulonocara > Aulonocara stuartgranti. The sequence goes on along the minus strand of NC_138959.1, from coordinate 13,106,529 downwards.
TCATTCAGATATTTTATGAATTATCATGACAGGGACAGTAAAGAAATTCTACAATTCAATTCTAACACTCAAGAATATCAGTTTGTCTTTGAATTTCAAGTGGCATTTGCCTTTTTTCTTTGTCATGTTTATTTCCACCATGGACAGATACAAATAACAAAAAAACAAAAAAAAAAGCCCCTAACATTATAAATCAAGGTAAATGTCAGAAAACAGATTGATAACAATCTAATTCCTACACCCTAAGCCAACATGGTTGCATCTTTTTGCTGTGAATACGATGTTCTTGAAGTGGAACAACTGACCTACCTTGGATTGTATGTTTGCATCGCTGGCAGCTGGTAGGCCTACGGAAGACATGCTCCTGGAAACAGTGGGTCTTGACTGGCTGCACTGGCTGGGCCTGACACTTTGGCTGGATCTTGGAAGTCCCATATATTGAAGGACTGACAGACGGGGAGTGTGATGACAACGAAGGGTTAGGACTGATAGATGGAGAGAGAGAGGGAGAGTGTTCATAGGCCAGAGGGGACTCAGACATGGGGGGAGGAGATGCCGGTGGTGCTGATGTGGCAGTTAGGCATAAAGGTGGCTGTGATTCACCGTTGCTGCGCTGGAAAAAGTTGTCCACACTCTTGCTGCGTATGACCGATTTGAAGGAGAGGGAGCGTTTCAGCCGCTGCAGCTAGAACAAAAAACATTAAAGATATTTAGTCAGGCTTCAACAGCACGAAAGATTATAACTGTTTTCAAGAAAACTGAGAAAGCAAGCGACAAAAGTACTAAAAGGCCCAGAGTGGAATGACTGCACAGCATACATGCTAAAACAAGAACTGAGTACACAATTTTAATTTTTCGATAATCCACACGGGGTCAAAATCATACATGTCTCAAATATAGACAAGCATGCACTTAACATCATTTAGTAAGTGATTCTGAAGATTACAGTGTTTTAATTTGACAAGGTCAGTCTTTATTAGGTTCATTAGTTATCATGATTGAGGAAATTGGTTAGGATGTTTAGGAACAACCCAGGAAACCACCAAGGTTCAAGCCTGCTATGAACTGGGAGTGGTGGAAAACCAGCATCACTGTCCACAATGAAGGGAGTTTCAAAGAAAGGAAACCCTACGACCCTACTCAATTCTGAAAAGAAGAGTGGCCAAATATCCAGACAGAATCCTTTCAGAAGCTTGCTGATGACTACCAAAAGTGTCTGGTTGAGGTGCAACTTGCTAAGGGACATTTAACCAAATATTTGTGGGGTTTAATGTATATGTATATATTTGTGCCTGTAATGATAATGTCCTATACTGATGATCCAGTCACTAGCATCCACTAGGCTTTTGGTGGTCGTTTGCTGGTCGGTGGTGAGCAGTGTGGAACCAAAACAGTAACACGGTGGACCAAAAACAGTGAGCTAAAACATCCTAAAAAAGATGCCTAGAGCTGAGATTTGCTGACAACACAACTTCTTTCAAAATGTAAATGCAATCCATTTCATCTTTGAATGTATTCATAATTTCAATCATTTCTTCTTTAATATGGACTTCTATGTCCTTACTAAAGATTAGGTAAGGACTATTATACTTTTTCCAAGTGCTTTTAGAACAATGACTGCAACTTCAAATGTTAAAACACCCACCTTGTATTTAATTGAGGATCGTGTATGTTGTACGGTGGCAGCAGATTTAAAGTAGGAACAATAGCAGTGGGTTTTGATACAACAAACAGGCAACCAGCTAAAGTGTATGTGCCTTGTTTAAATATTAGTCTGTTAAAAATAGTTGTACCCTTTCTGTCCTTGCACTACTAGGCTGACTTCTGATCTTCCATATTCAGCCCACCCCACTCCACTATTCTCTTTTCCTTAGATGGCAAATATGCTTTCCCTTGCAAATCCACCCAAGTCAATACCCTTTAAAATTCATGTTTGATTAGTTTTATTGAGCAGACTGCAGCTATGCATTTGATGCAGTCAGTGATGCATGGCAAGCACTGTATTCATCTTTGGCTTCACTTTCCTCAATTTCTTGCATGCTTGCCATCCAGCGCTTTTGGCCACAATAAAGTGGAACTGAGAATGACAAATAATTACAGGGACTTGGGAGTGATGGAACTCAATTTATGGAAAATAATAACTGATATGGATTCATACAGAGAACGGCCTGGAGAATGGGAGCAAGGACATAATGGATCCGTGAGACCTCCTCAATTTGCACAGAGCTCATTAGCGGTCTGTGTTTGTGACTTGGTTGAAGATACCATTGCGATATACAGAGCAGTGCCTCAAACTTGAAGCCTATCAAAATTTATATTAAATTCTGGATTCTTGTTACTTCTAAGCATTAGTTTTCTTCCTGTGTAACCATTTCCAGCAAAAGGCGAGACATTTCTTCAAAGCCAGTAAGACCAGCATTGCAGCTTCACTGGACCTCTTTATGTTCATATGTGGAGAGGCTCTTCATCAGGTTTATTGCGTCTCTGAGCTTTGAAATCATCCAGCTGCACTCCTTCACAGAAAACCCAATCAATATCATTGAGCATGTTCCTTTTTTCCTTCTTCAAGCTACAGATTCACAGATGCCAATTAGTTTGAGTGATGAAAACAGTCCTCTCTGTTGACCCATTAGTGAGCTCCTCTCGCAAATGTTTTCTACAGGGAGCTGAGTCCATGCTTTCCTTAATGGCCTTTTCTTGGCATGACTGGTGGCCCATTCAGTAATGGATGTTCCTCTCTATTAGATTTTTAACTTGTCTGACTTTGTTAATCTTCTTTGTAGTGAATGCCTGTCTTTGCTTCACATCCAAGGAAAAGGAACAACTTCTTCGAGCACAAACTAGACAACACATGTCCGATAATCAATGGCTTTATTTATCTCCCCAAGCTTTTAAAGAGATTAAATAAAAACAGACAGAAGCTGGGATTCAGAGCCAATTTTAAAAAGTGAAAGAATAGCTAGTTGACTGCCAAACATATCTGGTACGTAGCTTTACATGGTTCAGTAATCATGAAATCTGGGCATTAGTACTCCAAATTACAACAGCATACTGACAAGAGTCTGGTTATAGATCTGCCTGAATAAAACAAAAAAGAAAAATCATAATGTTGTTCATCCAAATTTGAATTCCATTGTCTTATCAATTTCACATCTAAAAAAATGGCAATACATTATGTGGCCTGAAAAAAAAAAAAGTGATTATCTTTTATCTAAGAAATGATAACGACAGCATGTTCCACATTTGCTGATAGTTGTCAACACATCCATTTTCTGCATTTTTTTGACTGCACATGATTAAAACAGACACTCAAGATTTAATCCTTCTCTTCTTTCACATGAAACAAGCTACTTATAACTCCCTCAAACACGTATTTCATTGAAATAATAAGTCAAATCATTACAAATACAACAAATTTACCCTTGCGGCTAAGGGAAATGTAAACACTATGGCATACAGCAACGGTTTGAGGAATACTTTCTCCTGCTTCAGTGTCCTCAGGGTTTAAGCAAAGCCCATAACAAAACGTTTTTTCCAGTTTGCTGAAGAGAATTTTTACTGGCCTGACTTAAATCCCATCAAGGTATGACCCTATTGTCAAACATCAGGGGCTGACCTCACTAATCGCATTTTGGCAGCAAGGTTACAAAATCTTTTCAAAAGCCATCTGAAGAGTGGAGGCTGTGAAACCAGCACACTAATCACATATGCATTTACTATTTGGTTCTCCACATACTCGAATATATCAAACTGACTTTCAAGGCCCAGGTCAGTGCTGGTCCATAAATATTCAGTCCACATGCACATGGGCAGTGTGCATTTATGCATCACAGCCACACAGTGTGAACAATCATTACCTGAGATGCACACTGGGTTCAGTCTGATTTAAGCTCTGCTGACTTCATAATACATGTCAGGGGGCATTGATCATGCTCTGTGAATATTCAAGCATCCTGACTGATTAAATTGGTATAAATAATTATTTAATGAATGTATCTATACATCAAGTAATTTAAAAAAATTACAGCTGCCTGACCTTCTGAAATTAGGGGTCTGCAGTGCATTCTGCTGGATATGCACCACTATCCTCATGATCTCCTAGGCTTTATAACTCTTATTATCTATTATTGAATAATGTTAGAACAGCTGCTGTTTTACAGATTTTATACATCTTATAACAACCCTCTGAAAGAACAATTCAAAAGCAATATCCTATTAATTACAGTTACTGTCTGTAATTACTCTCCGAAGGTGGTGAAAAGTCTATTTTTAGATCACAGAACTGGAAAGCTATCACACTACACAGCTGACAGCAATTACTTCATCACAGCATTTATGATGTAGTGTATTAGAACAGGCTGCGGTCTGTGAAAGAACACATGTAAACTATGTGTGTAGTCAAAGAAACTGAAAGAATTAGTGAAACAGAAGCAAGAAATGGAGGAAAGAACACGTTAAGAGAAGAAAATATCGCACCACCGCCTAGACTCTGCCTTGTATTTCAGCTGCACTTTGAAAATGAGCACAGAGATGTTTGGTGAAGCCTTCTATAAATAGGCTGTTGTAGGGAATACTTGGATAAATTAATTATTAAGAAGGGAGGTGTGGGCATGCAGACAAGATGCCTGTGTGAGGTAAAATCATCCTGCTGCCACCAAGATGGAGTTAATGCTCCTGCGCTTTTTGTGGGGCTGAGCAGAAAAGGAACAATATTTCGACCCTTTCTTATGCAATGCTTTTCTTCCTCTGCTATACCTTACAGTAAAAAACTGAAATCTGGCACAATAACGGAAAAGAGTCTCCTGATTCTTTTCAAAAAGTAGCCATCACCTGATTCCCTGGATCACAGTAACTTTAAAAGACTTTATCTAAACTTCTTTTGTACCCTCCTCCTCATTTAAACGTGAGATCCATTTGAAATTGTAAGATGCAGCTAAATAAATGTCATGAAAGTCCAACTAGAACAACTGGAATTCATTTAACTTTAAACAGAGTCACTTTAACCGATGACAGGTGTGTACTGACAAGTGTTTAGGTTGGATTAATTCTGAAATTACCTACACCCCTACTTATAAGAGTGTGTACACTTATGTAACCATATTAGTTACATTTATTTTTGTTTTGTCAGTTTCATTGTGCAGGTTAAAGGTCACAAAAGTGAAAAACAAAAATCAGAAATCATTTATCTTGGTTCCTTACAAAAACATGGTATTTTAATGTGAATTTCATGACCGTGGTCCTAAATATTGACGAATTATTAACAAATCTGACACCAATCAACTTCAGAGAGAAAGGTTTATCATAATTGAGATAAGCTTTAACTTACTGGCAAAAGACTAAAAATGTTTTTGACACATTACCTATTGATTCTAGATTACAGATCAACAGGTATGAAATTACTACCTACTGACCAGTAAGTTCTCTGGAAAATAGCGCCATTCCTGGAATATCCTCTGAACCTTTGTTCAGAGTGTAAGAGCGTCTAAAGTTTGTGAAAAACACTAAGACATTTTTCAGCATTTAAAGTCTCTGCATTTCCTAGATGATGAGTGCTATAAATAAATAATTAAATGCAACTTTAAATCTTATTCCTCGACTTTTTCAGCATCAGCTGCAAACAGTTTCACAATTTTATTGTTCTGTATGAAGCTGTTTGCGCTTGCTGACCTTATATTGCATGTGCACACACACTGAGGCGGTGTCTGATTTTTCTTTTTCTTTTTATACTTTACTTACATTTTTGGGGGGCACATCTATTCATCTGGGAAGACTGGTAGGTAAGATGTTAGCTTAAATTCCATTTTTATTGTTACAGAGCATCTGCATCTGTCTATAAGCTTGTCCTCCAATCCTGATGAAGTCTATGACTGTCAGCTAATTACCCCCGCAACACAGCATCAAGTGAATATTTAGTCAAATATAAAGTTAAATGTATTTATTACTCACACACCAATGAAGACGGCATCATAATTATTAATAAAGGGGGAAAAGGCTCTTAAATTCTTATTTTCGCAGAAAACAAGCAGAACTTTTATGCACTTTTTTAAAATCTGAAATGACTGGGATACATTATATGACAGTTTTTAAAACAGTTTTTATTGACATTGAAATTTAAGCTAGGTATATGTAATGCCTCAAAATAACTTTGATAGCTTTTTTTGAAGCCAAAATCCCTGCTGGGTGTCATCATTTGTTTGTAAAAACCTTCTAGTAACAGATTATTCAACTGAACCAGCAGCTGGTGGCAGATTACATAATATGCCCAGGTCATCTAGCATGTATAAAGCTGATATTTATTTTACTAAGAAAGTAGATGAAATAAATTTAAAAATGTAATTATTTGTAAGCATTTCAGTACATCCGCCCATTCAGTTTTAGCTGCCTTAAATCTGGCTGGGCTCCTCTGACAAGAAGCTGTCCCAGTGTGAACTGGGTGCAAATACATAAAACTATGTGATTTGGTCGTAAATATATCCATAGGCATTTATTAGATCAGGTTTATGAGCCTGGTTTGGTTATTAAATTCTTCTTTCTCTTCAGTTTGGGCCAATAAGATTAAAGCGCTAAGAGCTGACGAATGACTGAACCCCAAGTAGCTCAATTAGTCTTTAGTCTTCTTGTTATCTTGACAAACATATATTTTTCAGTAGTCACACTTTATAACTGCACACCATTTTATTTATGTAGAAATGCTTGTTTAATGTGGTCTGGTATCGTTTCTGTCTGTACAAACGAGGACAGTTGTAGTGTCTTGTAGCCTTTGCGCATCTCAAGCCCACTGCAGTGTTGTTCTCAGGAGATCTCTGCCTGCTTGTGATTCTCAAAGTCTCATTAAACACAGTGGGGTCTGATGTTTGGCGCTCTTGCAGTGACCCGAGATGTGAATTAAAGGTGACCTCATTAGGCACTCCATTAGTTGGCCCTTATTAGGGAAAAATGCATCTACTCAAACAACCTTTTGTGCAAATGGAAATGTCTCCCAGAACAAACCGCAGCACAGGTCACATTGATTAGAACAAACTTCCCAAACAAGTCCAAACTCTAGTTTTTCCATGTGTATATGTGTAAGGAGCCTTCGCTTAAAGTTCTGTCACTTTATTCAAAAAGAACACTCCGAGAGGTAAAATTGTCGGTTTTGTTGTTAATGCCCATTGTTTATAATCAAGAGTCCTATTCAGATGAAACAGCATTTACTTTTATCTCAATGTGTCATAAATTACTGCCTGTGTCCTGCTTATTTCTCCCTACCTGACTCCTTTTGACATCAATGGAGACCCTCACACATTCACATTTATACCAGGGCTGCAATCTTCAACCTGCCTGCCATAGGACCTTAAACTTTCCCACCTTTCACAGTTCAGTGTGATGCATCACAAAATGTATGTATTATGGCAGTACCATGACACAGTAGTAACAGTATAGATTTTTTATTTTTAGTGTCGTCTTGCAAGATAATTGCTATCATTGCTTACATTCTATAGTGCACACAACCGGAAAAGGTTGGAAATGTCTGAGAGCAAGATCAGCATGTCATCTTCCAATAATGATTTTGTACCTTTAGTACCTGCTAAAATTGGAAAAAATAAAACAAAAACATCAACAACAACAATCATAAAACAAGCATAGCCAGACTATGAAGAGGAGATACTAGCAGCCGATGACGTGCCACCCAAAAGTAACCAAATGACTCCACTGAGCATTGCTAGAGCAGTTACACTCCACATGACAGGAAGAGCAAACGATGAATGGAAGTGACTGATGCAGCTGCATGATGGAAAAGCAGAGCTGTATGCAGCTGGTTTAAAAAGCCCAGGTAGAAAATAGTTTTCAATTTTATTATGTGATAATATTGTTCAGCTCCTGTAGAACTGAAAGATTAATTTACATTAGTCATTGTTAAATTAAAGTATGAAGAAGTCATGTCATACTTTCAGTTAAAATACCCAAGGAAAACACAACATAGGTGACTTTTGTGCTTACATTTCACTCATGCTGTGTCACTACTATTGCACTATAATGCTGGTGCTGGCACCTTGTTTGGGTAGATTCACACTTCTAATTAGGGAGCGTGTCATCAGTGACAGAATCTCACTGGAAAAGGAGGATGGAAATTTCCTTTCATTTACTTACATTTATAAATGCTGCTGCGAGCAAGCATCAACTAAAAGCTCATTATTTTTTTAGCTATAATGTTAGAAATAGTATTACAAATTTTCTTGAAGAATCACGATATAATTTTGAGTCAGACGCAGATAAATTTAAAGCTCCCTAAAATAACATTTATAATAAGCTTACAGATCAAACCTGTTTCCAGGGCTAGGTGTTGGATCCATCCTAGTAATTATTTTCTTTTTTAAAAGAGTGGTTATAATCCGATAAGTAATCTGCCCTGATCTGCATTATCACCCTATAAGTGGTAGTAAAAGGGTTATGTAGCTGACCTGCCAAAATTGGAGAAAGACACACACTCACACATCCACAAAAAAAGATGAAATCATGGCAAAGAAAAGAAAGTTGTTAAAATTGGAGGGCTTATAAATTTTCCAGACATTACTCAAGTTATTTTGACTGTATTAGGCATTTGGCTGTGTCCATCAACCAATAAGAAATAAGACAGTAAAGATTAGAAATAGGCCAGACTCAAGGCAAATTCTCCCGTCTTTTCATTTTCATGACATTCACAGCTCTGTGTGTGGCTTCAAAATATCTGGCTATTGTTTGAAGTCCTATGTTTTAGCAATCCATGCAAGCAGACTCCACGAGCCCACAAGCCTGTCTGCCAAACTGTGCAGCAAAAGCAGCTTGCATCTCCAAATCCAGCCATTTAAAGGGCTTAACTGCACAAGCAGCTTTGTAGTTAGTATGAGGTGACAATCACAATGGCTCTTTGATGTTCACACAATGCTAAGGAAAAACACTTATCGCAAGGTGTTACTTTGATGTAACGTCAATACAAAACTGCAATTTTCTTGACACTTGTGAAATCCAAAGCACAGGTTTCCAAAAGATGCTTCATTTTAAAATTACACCATTTCTGACAATGAAGTCACGCAGTTTTCTTTACTAATTATATGTTCATCATTTTTCTCCAATACTTTCCTATCATTTCACTGAGGTACATCGCATGTGACAGTATTTATGTGCAAAAAAAAAAAAAAAGGGCCAAACATAAGCCTCTTAACACTAAGGCACCATTGTAGGTGGGCATATGCACAATTAGTTCATTAAATAAACAGTAACCACAAGAAGAACTAATTGGTTAAAGCAATAATTAATATGCAGTCTAACCACCCCTCTGCTATTATTCAGCCTTTTTAAACCAGCTAGATGGAAAGTAAGGCTGATGGGATCTTGGAAAACCTGCATTTTCTACATTTCTGTTCATCTTCTTTGCAGACTGTGGAGTTATATCGTGTCAAAAGTCCCACATAAGATTAAATGTAATCATGAGCAAATAATTTAATTACACGGGTACAGGTTTTCGTTGCCACTTACGTAGTTAAGTTCTGCACATGCAGAACTCAGCAGCCCAAGCACACAAAATAGCCATCACGCTAGTGAGAGCTTCTGCTTGGTTAACGCTGCAGCAGATTTGTGCTCTTGCAGGCAGCTCTGCTTTGAAAGCTGAATTCTGTTTACACAAATTACTCAGACTTTTGACAGTTTACGAGGCCAAAGTCCAAAGAAAGAAGGGGGACTTAAGTGATTTGTCAGATTCAGTGCACACACAACCTCTGTGACTGACAGGTTCATCTGAATGTGGTAAACCAAGTTATACTGTGATAGCAACATAAGCTACTGGAAGATAAAGAAGCTGAATGAACCATTAAAAGTTTTTTTTTTCTGTGTACATGTGGAAGTATTGACAACTAGCGCTGGATTGCTTTAATGCTAAAGAAATCTTAAAGGACTCAAAGTCAAGTTTTGAAGCCTCTACAGTCCTGTTCCATTAGCTTGTTGTACAAGATCAATATTCATAACAAGGATCATGAAAGGAAGAGCGCATCAGGATCTAGTCATTATAATTTTGGGGTTGCAGCCAAAATAGCTGCATATACACCTGTCAACAAATTATTGCCCACTTGCTTTAAAAGTTGCTCTAGAATCTCCAAGATCCAGTTTTGTGTGGATTGCTGAACACCAACGAGGCCTCCACTTCTTATCAACACATCATTTCCCCTAAATTACTTCCATATATTTTGTGAGGTTTTGATATTTTCTGCTTCTGTTGTGTTTTATTCAACTTGGATTGTGCTTTGTGTGCCTTTGCGGTATTTTTCTATTTGTTGGCATTTTCTTAGGCTCCAGTGCACTTGACCTCTCAGGGCCACCATATTTGCAGCCTTTTGTTGCCCCTGTCCTAACTATGTCCTAAGATATGTTGCTGCATCAAATTTAAACTGAGTCAAACTGTTTGGCATGAAATAGTGAAATTTCAAAGTTTAAGCATTTGATAAATTTCATATGTTCTAATTTGACCAAATGCAAGTTTATGGGACTTGCAAATCATTGAATTCTGTTTTTGTTTACACCGCATCAATTTTATTGGAATTGGGGTTGTACACGGAAAGAGAAACGTCCTACTCTGATAAACTTGTCTCAGTCTTGAAGAAAAAGTCAAGGCTGTATTTTTATTAATTTAATGTCAATGCAGTACTAGAAGTACCCTCTTCAGTAGATGACTAAGTTACATCATAGTTGCCAAGCAACACAAGCAACTTAAGGATAAGTAATTGTTATAAATTCATCTTATTTTACATCACACATGTACACATATCCCCACATTTGGTCAAGGCAAGTCTGCCATTTAGAGCTGAAGATGAAAACTATTCATTGTGAACTTTCAATTCTTCCATCTCATTACATTAACAGCTTTATATTTGAAAAGAGAAAATAACCTAGAAGTTCCCTATCCCTAAAGCAATAACCTAAGGTCAGTACTAAACAAAGTCCCTGCTTATTCCTCGCTGACATTGTACACGGGACTCTGCTGAATCAGCAGCATTTCTGAACCCAATCAAGGGCAGTAATTTACTGACTTCATCATCAATCAAAACAATGCGAGATACATAAGTATAACAGTGAGGCTGTAAAGAATGAGAAGTTGTTTTATTAGTTTGCAGTTTGTGGAGAATCCTGCTGTTGTCAGTATCTGTGTCTCCCAACCATTTATCTGCCTTCCCTGCAAGCTTCTCTCTAGTTATTTTCAAAGGTCAGAAGGACAAATCCATCTATCTTACAGACAAAAAACAACACATCACAGACTGTCAGGAGGAAGATGCATCATTCACTCACTTTTAATTGAATGATATTTCCAGCAGGAATGCAGCTGAAACAAACACAAGGAGACGGAATACACTTTGTCCAGAAACATCATCTACACAGTATAATCAGGCTGTATGATCAGTGCTCATTAAAAGGAGTTTAGTTATACAAAATGTTATTGAAGAAGATCATCATTATCCAATTTGCTGCAGTGCATTTATGTGCGGTTTGTTTCATGAAGTGGAAATATTGCTAATCTTAAAATTCATGTTTCTAATGAACACTTTAAAGAAAGTCTTGATCAAAAATAAGTGCAACCTATAGTTTAGTTTAACCATCTAAATTCTGGCTATTGATAATATGATGATCACTGTCACGCTTCTCTTTTTTGCTTTTCCTCTTGTTCAGTCAATTCTGCTAACTCCGGCTTGAAATCCAGTCCCTAATTCATCTTTATCCTTCCAACCACCCATAACTATCTATCTACTCTGAACTTTGGAAAAAGTCATCATATACAGAAATAGGGAGCTATGGCACAGGAAACGCTAAAAAAGAAAGATATACAGATGAACTTCAGCTACAAGTTTATTTAAATTGCCCAGAGTAATTATGAAAGAGAAAGGAAAGTGATATTCTAAGAGGAGAGCAAACAATTAATTAGTTAAAGAGGAGGAAAAAAAGCTGATAAGCAAGTTAGTGAGAGGAACAGCAGAAGGAGGAGAGCTCTGAGAAGTGACTGAAGGGCAAAGTCAGACAGAAATTGCGCTATAACTTTACCTCCATAAAAATGTCTTCTGTGTTGGCTGAAAATTTGGTGGTCTGTGTAACTCCCTATGGACCGGGGCACCAAGCACTGTCAGCATTTGCACGCAAAGTCTAATGTGAATATTAAACTTTATGTAGCAGCTGATTCTGAGCACAGCTCTCATTTTATCCACTACTTAACAAAAGTGGTGTAGAGTATTCTGGGCTAAGAAAGGGTGAGGAGTTCATTACACCTCAGAATAGAGCCACTACTCCACATTGAAAGGAGCCAACTGAATTGGTTCAGGCATCTGACAAGGATGCCTCCTAAGTATGTCCTGCATGAGGCATTTTCAGCGTGTCCTACAGGGAGGGGTCCCGGGGCAGTCCTAGAACAAGCCGGGGAAATTGTTTTTCAGCTAGTGTTGGAAGACCTCAGTGCTTTACCAGAAATTTAGAGGAAGTGTCCAAGGAGAGGGAGGTCTGGACGTCTCTGCTTAAACTGCTGCCCCAGTAACCCGGATGGAAATAAGAGGTAACTGTGTTATAAGCAGTCATAACAATAATGGACTGGTGCTTATAGAGCACGTTTCTATTCTACTTGAGCACAAAGCGCTTTACATGCCTCTTTCACCCATTCATACAAGCAGCTTTTTTCCTTCCTATGCACCTTCTATTTAACAGTCACACATTCACACTCCAATGAACACATTGCAGAGCAACTTGAGGGTCAGCATCTTGCACAAGAATACTTTGGCATGCAGACTAGAACAGCCAGTCAACCAACCTTCCAATTAATAGACAACCTGCTCTACCTACTGAGCTATGGTCACCATGGATGGATGAATGGACGGGTCAGCTGATGGGCCAAAGCCAACACTACATAATGATACTACATGGGAATATCAGATAATAATCAGATTAGAATTTTAGATTATGAGCTATATGCTAACATTAAGGATTTTCCTGTTATTGGGAAGACATTAACACCCAAATGTAAAGTAATCGACTGGGTCTTTAGTTCCTCGGGAGTATTATGTTTGAGATGACAACTAGCTGGGATGGACTTCAACTTTTGGACCTCTCCATACCTGTGTGTGCATGATCAAATGTGCTATAGAATGAGCACAATAACTAAATATGGAGCAAATTGCTAGCTTACTTTTGTTAAAAGGTTACTAAATTGGTTGCTAAATTCAGCTGCTTCCAGAATCTGTGATGCTAAAAAACAGTAGTGGAAAACCTTAAAGGTGCCTTTTATACAGAGGTTGGCAAAAAAGCCTGGAGCCTTATAACTACGTGCAACCTTACAGACATGATAAACTACAGTTTTTAACAACTCGTGCCGCGATGAGACTGTTGTGTGCCATAATTGTTGAGTTGTTGGTCTTCATAGAGGTGCTAGAATGATTGATTTTGCTGCTTCTGGACAGCGCCAGGATGTCGAGTTCCCTGTTTTAATTTTAAACTAAGCTTAATGTAAAGTGCATTTACATGACACAACAAGCCAAAAGCAAAAGCAAATTCAATACCGAATAAACTTGTACAACATGTGCTCCAAGTGAGTAGAGAGGAATAATAATATTTTTGGAGCAATCACCTTGCCCGTAGGTGGAGGAGGTGGAATAACTACTCATTCTCTGTCACTAGCTCTATTAGAAGCACTCAAGAAAGCCAGTGGGCCCACTTAGCGGTGCAATAAATACTCTGAGAGCTGAGGGACAGTGAGGAGAGAGAGAGCGAGAGAGGGGAAAATGAGTGAGACATAAGGGAGAGCTGCTAAAGAGATGAGAAAGAATAAAAAGATTGGTTGTTAGAAGTCAGAATGGGGGAAACAGGGCGAGAGCAGAAGGAAGAAACTGTTATGAAATTAAAAGATTTAAGTAAAAATATTCAGAGTGACAGAAGAAAAAAAAGCAAGTAAATCTCTACAGATACTCTCAAGTAGATTACTCTTAAAGAGACCCCAGTTGTAACACATATTTAATCTTTCCCCTCCCCTTTCCTCTTCCTTATTCTTCTGTGAGATGGGAATAGGTCACGGTGCCAGCAGCTGGTTTTGCAAACAACGGGGCGACATGGCTGACGTAGCTCAGAGGATTGTTTCCTCCCATTTTTGTTTTGTCTGGACAAGCATTCGCATGAATTATGACCCGGCCACTAGCAGGACACAGCAAACATATGCTAGCTGATTGTCTCATAAATTCACGCCGCACCTCACTGCCCACCATCCATTGTGCCGTCTGTAGTCAAGTAACAACAACAAAGAGCCCTTCCTGCCAGGCCTGTTTCAGGTCCCTGTGGTGATGACCAACAAAAGACGAGTATAATGTGATTTGTTATTGTGATATTTGCTGCAATTAAAGCTGTCGTTGGAGATTTAGATCCATGTTGGTGAGGGATTTAAGCTGGTTTAGTCACTGAAAATTTACTCTGATTCAATTCGGAGAAAAACGGATTGGCAAATCCATTTAAAAATAAAATAAAACTTCGGAGTTACAAAGCAGGCAACAACCCTCTGTTAAATCTAAACCAGAGGTACAACACAAGCAAACACAACAAACTCTTCTGAAACCCTCCACTTTACCTTACATGACAAAAAAATTTAACTACACCTCACAACGACACAACTTTGGTGACAAAACTGCAGAGCAAGGCAGGCAGAAGCATGACACCTAGTTTATGCTCGCTGTTGTTACCCTGTATACAGCTTTAAAAGACTTTCTAGGGAAAACTTGCCTCCCAACTTTTACTCCTGCTCCAGAGCTGGTGCAGAGCTTTCTTCTGAATGGTAACACCTTCATTTTAAGACTGCAGCAAGTCCAGTGCCTCAAGCACCAGCATAAATGGATACGGTGCTGTAGTAATGTCACGTTTGGTGTGACATTACCAGTGCAGAGACCATAAACTAGATTTAAATGTAGGTGAGTATACATTAGCACTCCAGGGCACAAGTTTAAGAAATACTAGTCAGAGCAAATTTGGTTGAAGTCTAGTTAGTGAAAAATGAAAAATGGCAGATGCCTTGATGTGTAAATAGATGTGCGTAATAAAGTTGTTCCATAATACAGAGTGGGCCATTTAAATGGATACACCGTAATAACATGGGAATGGTTGGTGATATTAAAGTCCTGTTTGTGGCACATTAGTATACGTGAGGGGGCAAACTCCTCAAGATGGGTGGTGACCATGGTGGCCATTTAGAAGTCGGCCATCTTGGATACAACTTTTGTTTTTTCAATAGGAAGAGGGCCATGTGACACATCAAACTTATTGGTAATGTCACAAGAAAAACAATGGTGTGCTTGGTTTCAATGTAACTTTATTCTTTCATGAGTTATTTACAAGTTTCTCTTTGTTCACAGCCATTGACATGTCGAAGAGGTTAACACGTGAGGAGCGGATTGAAATTGTGTTGATATCTGGTGAATGCAGTAACCGGGTCATTACAGCAGATTTCAATGCAAGACACCCTACGAGACCACCCATCTCCCATGCTACAGTTAGCAAACTGCTTGCTAAGTTTCGCGAAACTGGTTCAGTGTTGGATTTGCCAAAATGTGGATGCAAGAAAACTGTCACTAATGAAGAAACATCAGTGGCTGTCCTAGCTTCATTCAGCAAGCGCCCACAGCGTAGCACTCGCCGCATGTCACTGGAGAGTGGCATTAGTCGAACATCCCTTCGGCGGATATTAGCTACTCACAAATGGCACCCTTTGCAATTCCCCCCTCCAGGGGCAAGGGTACCTAGACCCGGTTTGTAGAGTACGCTTGGGGAGTGTGATTGTGTGTACAGCGTCTCTTTATGTCTGTCTCCACGTTGGTTGAGTGTGGAGTGAGTGCATATGAGAGCATGAGGGTGGGAATGGATGTTTGTGTCTGTGTGTGCCCGTATGTCTGTGTCTATATGTCAGGTTGGGTATCAGACGCCACCTCTCTGGGGACACCTCAGGCCCTCCAAGGTTTGGAGGCCTATCTCCACCCACCACCACTTCCCCTGCCGGTGGCGGACTCCCTCAGGTGTCGGTGTGTTGGTGGTTCTTTGTGTCTGGGGGTGGGCGTCCGGGTACACACCGGCTCACTCCTTGGCGGCCGCTTGTCGGGGCCTGGGGCCTGGGGCTCGCTCGGGCCCCTTTGGAGGTGGGGTGCCCCCGGCCTCTCGGCCTGGGGCTCGGTCACTCAGGCACAGCTGGGGGCCGGCGGAGCTCACGGGCGCGTCACTGCAACTCCCCCTGACTTCTGCTCCGCGGCTGCTGGGCGAGCTCTCATCTGGGACTCTCCTCAGCTCTTACTGGAACAGTGGCGCGGCTGCCCCTCTGTTGGTCTTCCATGGTCTCTTGTGTTCTGGGGGCCTCTGGATGTCTGGAGTTTTGATCTCCTCCATACCCACTTCACACCCTGGAGGACGGGGCTGTGGCCCCCCCACACTCCCTAGCAGATCATTACATGGAGAAACCTTTGGAATGCAAGCATGCTGATCCACACAGGTATGCACACATGGGTATTCACAGACGCGGACTAAAGCTTTCTTGGCTGCTGCCTCAAAGCACACTGTGCGCTGTCTATCTTGCGTGCTGCACAATATCGTTTATTATTTAGTAAATATTGATATCTATGACTAGCTAGTTTATTGTGATGGTGCTTTGTTTTCTCTATTATTATGTTGCTCTTTGTTGTTTGCTGTCTCCTCTGTTTGTTTTTTTTGTTTGTTTGTTTTTTTTTCTCCATACAGGTGACCCAGGAGTTCTTTTTTTTTTCTCTCTCTTCCCCCCCCTTCTCACCGTCTCTTCTCCCCTTTGGTTTTCTTTCTTTCTCTCCCCCTCTTTCTCTCATTCATTCCCCCTGTCCTATTTATTAAAAAAAAAAAAAAAAAAAAAAAATGACAAAGGATGAACTGAAGCTCTGCCATCACGTAATGTCGCATACTGCTGTTTCTGATGTCATTTAAAAAAAACAAACAAACAAAAAAAACAAAAACAAATGGCACCCTTACAAACTCCAGCTACTGCAGCATCTCAACGAGGATGACCCAGATCGGCGCACAGAATTTGCAGAATGGGCAAAACAAAAATTGGAACAGGACCCTCAGTTCACGCAGAAGATTTTGTTCAGTGATGAGGCAAACTTTTATGTAAATGGTGAAGTTAACAAACAAAACCACCGCTATTGGTCTGACACTAACCCACATTGGATGGATCCCTCCAAGACTGTTGGAACAACAAAAGTGAGGGTTTGGTGTGGTATATGGGGTACAACGATAGTGGGTCCATTCTTCATCAATGGAAACTTCAAGGCCACTGGATATTTGAAATTGCTACATGATGATGTGTTTCCCTCTTTATGCACTGAAGCTGGCACGTTCCCTGAGTTTTTCCAGCAAGATGGTGCACCACCACATTATGGGTGCCAGGTCCAAGCATTCCTAGATGAACAGTTTCCTGGACTGGTCATCGTGGGCCAGTTAATTGGCCCCCAAGGTCTCCCGATCTGACCCCCTTAAGACTTTTATCTTTGGGGTCATCTGAAGGCAATTGTCTATGGTTTGAAGATACGAGATGTGCAGCACCTGAAACTATGGATACTGCATGCCTGTGCTGGCATTTCTCCTGTGGTGTTGCTATCAGCGTGTGAAGAGGGTTGCATTGACAATCCAACACAATGGGCAGCACATTGAACACATTTTATAAATGGTCAGAAACTTGTAAATAGCTCATGTATCCATATAAATGGCCCACCCTGTACTTTAAGTGTCACTAGAGTCTTCATGTCATCAGATGTTTGTCTCCTCCATGCTTTCGATGCCTTGATGTGAGCACCACTCTGTTTTCCAGATCATTTGGTCCTATTTTAAAGAGGGTTTTCCATGTCCTTTTTAAAAAAAAAATTTAGTTGTTCTTAGTTACTACTACTATTATTATTATTACCATTATTATTATTAATATTAATATTAACATTATTATTATTATTATTATCCTGGAGGACACAGAAGCCTTCAGGGTTGCATCTGAAAGGCCATTTGCCATAAAAAGCTGACCTTAAATTTTCTATTTTCACTTTTCCCCCCACTTATTTGGGAAAATCCTACTGAGGTTGGAAGTTTAGCCAAGATGGCAGTATACAAGGCTGAAAACCAAAACACTACATCAGAAAGAACTACAATGAACTCATATTACAAGATTAAAATAAGGCTAATCGCAGGAGCAGTAGTAATGGCGATGACAATGGTTCTGAATTTAGCCAAGGATATTGGACTCATCAATTTAACCTCAAAACAAGCAGGGTCCCTGAAAACAAGCATTAGCATCCAAACCTTGTTCAGGTATTCTCAGGGCATAGATTTAAGTGAGAGAACTGGAGCACAAATGAGTGGAACAAAATTAAACCTACTTCAAGGGGAGACTTGTTTAATTCTATTTGCAGACTATTAAAGCTGGCTGCTGCAGTCTCTCTTCCCAGCCTCCATGTGTACATTAGTGATAACTAATGCACTGTACGTCTAGTAATCTCATATGTCTGCAAACTGCCAATGCCTAAATTAATGTACTTAATCAAATAACAGCCAACATTAGCAGATAAAGCACAGAAGAAGTGTTGGCACATCCATTTAACTAGACACGAGGTGTTATAAAAGGGCGACTGGATTCCATGTTTGGCAGCAGGGAGGACTCCTCTTCTGGGACACTAATATTTACAGCATGTACACAAAACGACTGTGGACATCCTTCTCTGACCTAAGCTAAACAAGCAATAAGGACCTTTCTTCTTTGTTTACTTGCAGCTTTTGATATTTTGTGCACACATACCAGACAACGCTTACACCCCTCTGTGTAATCTCTGCTCTCCAACTCTGAGGCCAAGCTAATTACCTGAATTAAAGCGGGTTAGGGTTGTTATGCAAGCCGCCACAGAATTAGCCTCGTGGGAAAGTAAATACTCGCACTTAGTCCCAATTTACATATTAAAAATTATTTCTTTTAAACTGAAAGACCGCTAAATAAAACAGTAAAGAAAATGATATAAAAACATTCCTCTATCAGTAACAGATTATTGCTTTTAAAAAAAAATCCTGCAGTTTTTACACAGGTGTGTTCCGTTACCTTTGATTCTTGTTGACTAGGCACAGTAGCCTGTGGTCGGTGAAGGTCCCGGTTTTGAGGTTCGTTCTCCTTTTCGCTTATTTCTGTCATTTTCTGTTTAAAAAAAAAAACTTCCTTCCTCAGGAAAACTCAACCAAACTGGCAAGTCCACAGCGACAGAGGAATCTGGAAACTACGCATGCAGAGGTGCAAGCATCCCTACGGTCTCTCGTGCAGCGACCCTGGACCGATTCTGACTGCTAACTTGTGGACAGCAGCCATCTAGGAATACGCTTTAAAGCTCTCTCTGTCCTTTTTTTTCGCTCTGAAGACACGGTGGGAAAAATATCCAACAGCTGCAGCCAGCCGGTTCGTCCACTTCCCTCCGCCGCCTCTCTCCTCTCTCTCACACCGGCCAGTTTTTCTCCGCTCGCTCGCTCACTTGCACACGCGCTCCTACAACAACTTTGATTTCACCGTCACAAGTGCTCCGCTCGTCCTGATTGGTCGAGACCAACGAAACTACGCCAAAAGCAGCAGAGGAGCTGAATTCTATAGGCTGGAAAATGATGATGATGAAGGGGCAGTACCAGATTCAGGTGAAAGCTGTTGAATTCTCCTTATAAGCATCGTATTTAGATATTCAGCGTCTATGTTGTTGTTACGCTTTTGCCTACAATGGAGAGTAAGGGCCAATAAAATAGTGTAAATGTCTCGAATGGTCGCTCAACATTGTAATGATGTGTTTCGACAGCTTATTTTCCTTCAGTGAAAGATTTCTTAGCTAACTGTGTTTATAAAAAGTGGTTTTATTATTTGGAATTAAACTTTGTCAACTTTGACTTGTTTAAATTTGCTCCAGCAAACAGTAGATTATCTCCACAATATTGCACGTGGTAGAAAATTCCAATATATCGCATATAAAAATAGCATGATTATGTTGTTGATGTTTAAGTGCGGTGCGATGCTAATACACTTCTCCTGATGCACAGGATATTGGTAGCAAGCCTGCAAATGTAATATTATTACTTCATTAGTGAAATGAAACTTCTTCCCCCACTGAAAACGGTTGCGTACAATATGATCTCATTCAGTTTCCTGAAAGCAAGACTGCATTCACTACTGGGGCAATATGCAGGGGTTGATGAAAAATGAAAGGCAATAAGGCTGAATTTCGTGCAATACAATGTTTATTTGTACACCACAAGAACAATGGTTAAAGCTAAAGGGACACTAAAGTAGCATAGTGGAGGTATGGAGGCAAATACAACCGTGTTTATAAAAGGTTTGCACTTCTAAATTTTGTGAGCAGGTGTCTGCACATGCGTATGGATACAAATCAGCAAATTATCTGATGCATACCCAGGACTGATTTATCTTGTACTTGCATACTATTCTTATACCAAGTTATTTCTCATAAATATGTGCAAGTATTTGATTTTATAGATTTTATCTTATGTATTTAAAATTAAAGTCCAATTAAAAAAATTGAACAAGAAGAAAATAAGAATATATTTTAAAACAATACAATACTATGTGCGTAGACAGTTCACAAAGAGCACCAGCAGCAAAGCACAGGTGGCTGATTCAGCACCAAGGACAGCTCCTCCCCTCTCTTGCCTGCCTCTATGTGTGTGTGTCTGTCACTTATTATCAGCCTTACATGTGAAACTGTCTGGTTTTATAGTTGACAAGTTCTTTTCATTCCAATAATAGAACTTCTCTTATCATGCAAGGTCGTTTGTGTTTGTTGCAACAACCTGTATACAGCGTGTAATGTATTCCATAAAAACAAGCTAATTATAGAAAGGACTCAGAACAAAGCAGTGGCACCGACTGCTAATGATTCATTAATATTTAGATACTGTACTGAAAACTAAACACTTTGACAATGAGCATAGGGGAAACATATCACGCTGCGATGCTGCCCTGTCTAGTTTTATTTATGTGCACATTTAAAAATATACACAATGAAATGTTTTTATACAATATTTTCTACCTATTTATCTATCTTCACCAAAATATTCTATCTGAGGAAGATGATGTTTGTACACCATGTCCCAGTTTTTTTAGTGGCAGTTGTCTGAAATAATCATAGCTGGCCTTGAGCAGTTTAACAGCACACTGACAGAGCCTGCCTTTGTCAATTTCTGCTGCAATGTTGTGTTATTTTGGAGCAGGAAATTATGTAAATTGAAGACCATATTATCTTATCTTAAATGCATGAAAAAGCTGATAAGGACTCTCAAGGGCTCCTCTGCGTAACTGTGTGTGTGAGCTAGTATCAGCTCTAGAAATGAACAGAGTGAGGTTATGACCTTCGTGCATACATTTTGATACTTCATAGGTATATGTAATCATTTCCTGATGATTAAGATTTTTTTGCCCTTTTACATGTCACAGAACTCATCTGTGCTTTTTATCTATTTCTTGTTTTGCAAATATCATCAGCTGAGCATCAAATAAGTATGTACAACTGAATGTCCACATTTGTATGGATATTTTTGCTACATTTATTAGCCACTGAAAACACTTGGTTGCCAAATAATTATTATTAGACATAGTTGATGTCCTTTGCTGTCATGTCATGGCAGGATTCTTGCTGATATCTATTTTAAAGCATCATCTTTTAATATTTGCTTAAGGAAGTACTTTTTCATTCTACTTATGATACTCTGTCTTCCATATGCTTGCTGATTCTCTGTCTCTCAGCGTGTATTTTTGATGTCTAATTCAGGTTTAAAGGTAAATATGTGTTTGATTACAAGCCTTGACTTTGCAAAAGATAAAAAATAAAACAAATCCTTATCACATGTGAAGTTTGCTCAAAGTAAATATTCCAGAAGGACCAACAGCGTGCACTGGTAACAGAAGAAAAAAGTAAAATAAAATATTTTACACATGTTGTTTCTTCACTCTTTCTTCTTTTCCCTGCAGTTCCAGATGTCTTACTCCATTTTCCCGACTGTCATCTAAAATGCTCTCCACAGTGCACCAGTCTTTTTACGTCATCTTGTGTATGTGAATATGTGCGAGTGTGTGCATTTGTACTGTATGTTTGCGAAGTAGAGCTGCAAGAAGCAGGAGAAGGGGATTAGGGCCCTGTCTCTAGAAGGCACATGACCTGATATGCCTCTATTTAATCTCCCCATCCATTCAAATTAGCATAACCCTATTTTCTCTTTTGCTTCCCCTCTATCTAGCCTCTCTTCCTTCTCCTCTCCCATTTTTAAATCTGTCAATCTGCACGCTCCCTCTCATTTCCAAATTATCATTTGTCATCTATACTTTGATTCTCATCTGTTTCCAGGAGTAAAACTGTATTTTCCCAGCAGGCAGTCTGGAGAGACAGCTGACTTCAGCTGCTTCCCAGCACTGGGTGGCCAGACAGTTTTGGTTTTGCTCTTCAGTTGGGCTCTGCTTGGGCTGTGTTTGTTGCCTCCAGAGCTTGTGGTGCCATTCAGCCACCAATAAGTACAATTTATTACATATAGTAAGAAACAGATGAAGAACTGGATTGGTTTTAGTCGGGGTTCTCATTCTCTCTATCACTGACTTTGTGTTAATCTGTATTTAGCCTTTTCTTCTCCCTCTGTCTTTATCAGGTCATTGCTAGCTCCCTGTTTTAGATTAAAGATTTGTTAGGTACGTTTTCAGTTAAAGCACCTTTTCTTGTAACACCTACCACTCAACCTTGTTTTTTATCTGCTCTTCAATCCACTTTTTGGACTTTATTGAACTCATGGATAATAGTGTCAACATTATCATAATCCTCAGGAGGATTACTGTAAGTTTGCTGGGTTGCTGTCATTGTAAAGCACAATCAAAATTCTTTAGTCATTGTCCTTATATGCCCTTATTGGAAGATTATGCTGCATATGACCTTCCTGATGCAAGTTTTATCTTTCTATCATTAGACCCTCGACTTCAAAAGAATGCACACATTGCTCAGGCCGGGGGGTTTCTCTGTATGTGGCCAACAGCTTTTATTAAGCATTAAACAAGCATTATACCCCAGAATTCATCTGGGTAACATTGAGTTGTAATGAATGCATTAGTCATCTGCTGACTTTGTCAGCTAAAATGTTTTTATTGGTCTCAGAAGCAAAAAGAACTTAAATTTTGAAAAAGTGATATACACTTACCGGCCTCTATATTAAGTACTGCTTGATGATGCAAATATCCAACCAGCCACTGGATGCATCAATGTATGGGTCAGCTGTGGCTCAAGTAAGTAAGGTTTATTTATATAGTGCTTTTCAAAGACATAGAAGTCACAAAGTTCTGTATGAATATATGAGTAACTGGGTGAATTAAACTTGTAGTAGAATGTGCTTTGATTGCTTACCTGACTTAAAATGTGTTGTAAAAGTACCAGTTCATTCACCATTCTTTCATGCACACATGGTCGACATAACCTGGTGAAGTTCAAACACATCATGAATCTACAGCAGCTGTGCAATGCCATCATGTCAGTGTAGACCAAAAGATTAATTATCATTGTCACCCACTTGCATCCATTATACACCCACAGTTTTTGAATGCTGCTTCTATCTTCAAAACCAAGGAATCACACCAGATAAATGCAACACCAATATCTATTTTATCACTCTGCCTCATCCATGTCATATTAAAGAAATCAAATATAATTATAAGAATAAATAGTATGATTGAACTACATTATGTATTTGTTCAGCTGCACTTCATTCATACTGAAGTCTGTTTATTTGTATTCTCAGCAGCAAAAGCGTATTGCATATGTAAAAAAGGAAAATCTGTATAAAGCCTTTTAAAAAAAGCCTTAAATGATGCAACAGAAAACCTGATAGATTGTCTCAAATAAGCCTCCCATTTAGGTCCCAGTCACAGAAGGGAAAAAAATATGTCAACAACTGTGAGGGACCACAAAAAACCACTGGCTGGTGACTGACTGCAGGGATTTTTTATCTGATTTTTTTTGTAACCCAATGATCACTATCCCAGTCTGTCACAAGGCTAACACATAGAGACAGACAAATATTTAAATCCACATTAATACCTTTAGCCGGTTTAGATAACCCCATGCATTACTTTGGATTGTAGGACAAAGCCAGAATACCTGGAGACAACCCAGACACGGGGAGAACATGCAAACTCCTCACAGAAAGGCTCAAGGCTGGATTCAAATCCAGGACCTTCTTGCTGTGAAATGGCAGTACTAACCACTGCATCGCCTTAAGGCCACAAGGAACTAGAGATACTTTCTTTCTATATTTATATATTAGTATAAATATAGAAAGAAAGTATCTCTAGTTCCTTTGGGTCCACTTGTTCCTTTAAATAAAACCTTACCACTGTGAGTGTGACAATTATAAAAGCGATGACAGTCATAGGATTGAAATGCTAAATTCGTTGATCAGACTAAGCATAGATTAACAGACACTTTCAGCAGTTACATAGCAAAGTCTGAGAGTATCTGCCAGCCTGTGCAGGTCACTAAGGACAGTCACATGTTATCTCGTGTGCTGCACACAGTGCAAATCTCTTTGCTGCCAACACAGCCCGAGAGCAGAAATAGCTATCACAACACAAACTTACTTCTTGGAAACTAAACTAATCTCTAAGAGATGCTGTAGTTTTAAATGGTTTTGTGTAATGGGAAGTATGTAGGACTTGGTATCTTTAGAAAACTGCTCACAGAATAAAAACATGTCATACAGGTCTAAAGGTTCTCCATGAAGAGACGGAAATAACAATGCTGGACACTGTAGCACAAAAAGTTGCCAAGTGCAACAAGCTTTGGAAGATTATTAAGAATCTGAATAGCCTGCAATAAGAAAATAGGAGACAAGTTGCATATTTCAGTTGTCTCATGAGGCCAACTCAGCCTTAAAGCCACTCAGTGAAAAAGTGTGTTATTTTAAAGATCATTTTCTTTTTAAATGAGAAAGCTTAATTTAAAGTCTTTGATGTAATGAACAACCTCAGATCTCCGCTGTATCTGGGTCAAATGTTAACCTACTAATTCCTGATAGGAGACAAATCTCTTTCATGATATAACAAGCAAACGTTTGCTCGTGTGTGAAACAGCCTTGTTTTTTTATTTATCACTTTGAAGAGTTTTTCATTGCTAGTTTGATCCACATGGAATACATGGCCCACTTTTTCTGTGTGGATTTTATTTTTTTATTTTTTATTTTTTGCCTTGTAGCGGATCTATTTCCTTTCTTTTATTCCAACTTCACGTGTGGTTCTCTATTTTCATTCTATTTACAAAGTGACAGTATTTAATGACAATGTGAAAACACAGAGTCCCCAGTGTTTGCTCTACCAGGTCAGGTGTGAACTATGAAATATATAAGTGTGAGCTATCATGAAAAAAAAAGGATCCAAGTGAGACTTTCGGGGTGAGAGAGTAGCGATGGTGAAATGAGAGAAGGAACCAAGTCAAGTGTAGAGAATGAAATCTTATTTCATTCAGAATGATCACACTGTAGATGCGGTCCTCTAAAAAGATTTTTTTAATATAAATATAAAGAAAGAGATGTCAAACTTTGCTAAAAACAGTATGATTTATTTATACACCACAACTGTCATGAGGTCACAAGGAATGTGTCATTTTCCCTGCAGTAAAAAGCAGTTGTGAACATCAGTGCGACACTATTCAGGTAACTGACTGTAAGATGAATCAAAGACTCACACTCATCCTTTCTTGTGTTACGAGGCAGAAGCAAACAGACACGGTGACAGGTGGAGCAAACGCAGACCTGTCTTTAACTACGGTATAATTTAATAACAATTTTAGAAGTTATTAACAACAAGAAATTAAATTGTCTGACTATAATCTGATTATGTGAAAATGATTCTGACCTAATTGGAGCAAGAAAGCATATTACCTGCTGAGCAACACAGCTCACTACAAGCTCAGGGAGCAGGACATGAAAAAGAAATGAACGGCCATTACATGATAGATAAACATACAGTAAAGTATTTATTGTCAATAACTTATATTATCTACAATTTGACCTAACGGTGTTGATAGTGGTGAAAAGACAGGGGATCAAATATAATTCAAACCCAATTCAGCCCAAGGTTTACATCTGATGAAAGTCATCAATTTGATGGTGAACCATCAAATATTTGGTTTTTATTTCACCAAAAAATGTGAAATGCTCTCCCTCCTGGGAACCGTAGGCCGTCAGTTAACTCAGCGGTCCCCAACCCCCGGGCCTCGAACCGTGGGTTGTTTGGTACCGGGCCTCGAGAGTTGAGGCTCAGGTGTGAAATGTATGGTTTTCAGGGTTTTTATCGGTTTTCAGCGTTATTTTGTTATCGTTTTTATCGTTAACTTGGTTTTCCTGGGTCTTTTCACGTGTGTTATGAATAAATCTTCTTTTTTCGGTACCGGTACTAATTTTATTTTATTGTATTTATCCGCGACACCTTAAAGGCCGGTCCGTGAAAATATTGTCGGACATAAACCGGTCCGTGGCGCAAAAAAGGTTGGGACCGCTGAGTTAACTGACCAAACTCCTGGCCAGAGGGGATGTTGGTATCGTTGTAAAGAAGCAGACAAGTCAAATAATCATCATCATAACTTCATTTAGAAACCATTTTCAGTACTTCAGCTTCAAATGTTTCAATTGGTGCTTTTGTTGCTTTGAAAGTGGTGATGGAGAAGTATTGAGGATATCAGAAGAAGCTGCACTGTGTCTTTGTGGATCTAGAAAAAGCATATGATAGGGTCCCAAGAGTGAAGCTGTGGTACTGCATGAGAAAGGCCAGAGTGGCAGAGAAATATGTGAGGGTGGTACAGGACATGTATGAGGACAGCGAGACAGGGTGAGGTAAGAGCGATGGATGGTTCAAGGTGGGGTTGGGATTACATCAGAGATCGGCTCTGAGAACCTTATTGTTTACAGTGCTGAAGGACAAGTTGGCAGATGAGGTCAGGCAGGAGTCTCCGTGGACTATGATGTTTGCAGAGGAATGAAAGCCCACGCAGAATGCATGTGTGTGAATGAGAGGAAGATGTATAGAAAGGTGAGCATGCAGGCAGTAGAGATAGTGAGGGTCGAATGGGGTCAACCATCCAGAGCAATGGACAGTGCGCAATAGAGGTAAGAAGTGCATGTAAGCAGGGTGGAGTGGGTGGAGTGTCAGGTGTGATTTGTGTCAGAAGGATAGCAGCAAGAAGGAAAGGGAAGGTTTATAAAATGGTAGTGAGACCTGCTTGGATGTATGGTTTAGTGACGGTGGCGCTAACAAGACAGGAGTTTGGTGCTAAAGGTGGCAGAGCTGAAGATGCTCAGATTGTTATTGGTAGTGATCAGGACTGACAAGTTTACAAATCAATATTTCAGAGGGACAGCTCAGGTTGACTAGTTTGAAGACAAGGTTAAGACATGTGCAGAAGAGGGGGTAGGGGATATACTGGACAAAGGATAGATTGAATATGGAGCGGCCGAGAGATGAATAAATCAGAGAAGGTTCATGGATGCACTGAAGGAGGATATGCAGAGTGAGACAGAGAGACAGAGTGAGACAGAGGCAGATCATCCACGGTGGTGATCCCTAAAGGGGGGAGAAGAAGAAGAAGAAGATGTGACATACAAAACTAGATTCGATTGCTGATGCTGCATAGGAATAATTCGCTAAACAAATGTGGCAGCTATATTTAGCTTCACAGGCAGTTCTACTGTGCCAAACAGTGTCTCTTCACAGACTGCTGTTGCCTAAAGAAAGTTTTTCTTTCCCTGTGAGATCCAGCTCAAAATCCAGCCCAATATGAAAGCTATTTTGTTTGGTCATTACAGCTTTAAGGCTGAGGGTTCAAGAAAACATTTTAGAGATGTGGAATGAAAGTGTTTGCAGTGTGTGTGTGTGTGTGTGTGTGTGTGTGTGTGTGTGTGTGTGTGTGTGTGTGTGTGTGTGTGTGTGTGTGTGTGTGTCAACAATAACAAAATGTCATTTGCTCATACTGAGTAAGGTCATAACTAAGTGAAAATTTGTCACGTCCACAATTACACCCACTCGGTTTCTTACTTTGGATAATGATGCAAACTCCTTTTTGCGTTTTGAGGTGATGTTGGCAGTGGAAGGTAGGAATCTTTATCATTTTAGCCATGAGTCTGATAAATGCTGGCAGAAGACATTATGAGATGCAATCACAACAGCTTTTTAAAATACATGATATACTTGCTGTGTACCTAAAAAGCACCGCTAACTGTAGGTAACACAAGCTTTTGGTATCACTATGTTAGTGAAAAGTTATAAACGTAATTTTAAGTGGAGAGAGTCTTTAATATATCTTTACATTTTAGCAATATTTTCTTTCTCACGAGAGCAAAATATAACTAATATGATAGACTTTGAAAAGATGTCTTCTTGTAAAGTCGATCGAACTCACTCTGGAGCAGGACACAGTACATTATGCGTCTGCAGTACACAGCAATAGAGCAACTGAAAGAAAAACCAGATTGTCAGCAGCAGTGATTCTGTGAGCGAGTCAGGGATGAGATGGCTAAAGAAAAGGCTAGGTGGAGAGGATAGGCAGCTGGCCAGAATGACACTGAGATTTGTGTTCAACATGCCAAAAAGGGTTGGCACTGCCACTCGCTGACTCACACCCCAGCCTCACTGGGAGTATAGAGACAATAGACTCCCAAACACGTGGTGTAAGGGCCAAGTGACCCACTCTGACACAAATACCTGCCTTTTAGTTTAAACAGGTGCCCACGGCTCTTTAGGTTTTGAGAAAGAGATGGAGAGATATAATGCTGCATATAAACATTTGCTTAATTCATTTATTAGACCACCTGTAATAAAAACAGGAAATGCAAACATTTTCAGAGGTTTCTGAACATTTGTGTTCAGAACTAAGACATATATTGCTATTTATTAAACAAAAAACAATCTGAATTCACGTGTTGATACCCAAATTTGAGACGGCACACTGGACTTCAAGCACAACATTTAGCCAGTAAAACTAGTTCATCTATTCAGAAATACAAGTATCTTACTAAAAAAAATAATGTGCTTTACCATTTTTTAGGATTTTGTAAAACAGTAAATTTGAACATTTGTGGTTACCGATAATTGTTAGATTTGAGTATTAGTGCATTAGTATGTGCTCAGCACATAGTATAGGATTAACCATCACAGAATCATTAAAATTTTCATTTTGGGCCGATGTGATATTAGCCTTCCACTGTGTGGTGGTCAAACAAATTTGTTAAGCACTATACAAGAGAAAAAGTATAATGAGTCTGACTCTTAGAGCTTGTTAATGATTCTGTGTGTTTATGTGGTCCTGGGTTCTTTGACCCAGCGCTTTGGGTTTTTGGGCTGTTCTTAGTCCTTTGTTAACAGTTTTCTTATTTGTGATTTGTGTAATTGTGTTTCTGGATTATCCATTTTGGGTTTTTTTGTGTTATCATAAAATAGATTTAAGTCCTTGAGGCTACATTGTGTTTTACCTGCCCTCTGTTCCCTGTCAAGTCTTAGAGTCTCTGTGTGGTGTTTTTCTGTCTTGTTACTTCCTGTTTTTATTTTGATAGTCATTTGTCTCCGGTGCCATGTTTTAGTTTTACCTCACCACCTCTTGTTATCTGATTTAGTTCAGCTGTGTCTCTCAGATGTCTCCACTCTGCCCCAATTGCTATTCTGTGTTTGCAGAGTTGCTGTCTGCCTTTGTCTTATTGTTTGTTAGGCTTCTTTGGATTCTGCAATTAATTTTCTGCTATGGACTCAATAGTCCAGCTAAATAAATGTTGATTTTGTTTGTTTGTTTATTGCTTTTTGCCTCAGAAGTCTACATTTAGGTCCTCTTCTGCCACTCATGACAGTATAGACTAGTATTACAGTCACTTAACTGAGTCATGTGCATATTTCATCCTGATTTCTCACTGTAAACAGCTCTTAAAAAAGGGAAAGCACACAGTGAAATGCATAGTGACACGGTGGCTATGAACTGTAGATGTACCTTCACTTCCTTCCTTTTTGCTGATGTTTCACAAGCGACACAGTTTTACAGCCGCTTACTTCAGTTTGCCTCAGCATTACTTGAAAACTTGATGCAGTTAGGGAAAATTTCCTCAGCACAGCATTTTAAAAAGACCTGCAAAGCTACACAACCATAAATTTTTCCCTCAAAGCATGTTATGCCATGAAGGAAACGTGATTCTGCTCGCCGTTGTTTTTCGGTCAAAGCAAGAATGATTACTTTACTATCGGACAGAAAATGAAATTGCAAACTGCTGATGAACTTGCATAAGCGGTTTGAATAATGGAATTCGCATCAACAAATTAATCCACAGCTTTCATGCTTCAGTTGCAGCAACTTGCCTAAGAAAAGCGGTTAAATTCAATTTCACTTGCAGCCCATTCAGTTACCCTTTCTCAACAGAACAATTAATATTCAGTGATGCTGATCTACATCTCTGCACACACAAATATGTAAATTACTGGCACAGTGAAACCACTGCAACATGGAGAAAAATTAAGAATATTCTTGATAAATATAAAACTCTTTTTTTGGCGGGTTACGCTCAGTACTGATAAAATGATTCAGCCTATAAGCTGCTGCATACTCCAAACAGTATAAGCTGGACTTTGTCTGCAGCTCTTATTGTGCTATAATAACATCCCTAGTTAAGGATGCAGCATAAATAAATCTCTCTCTTCTCCTCCATCTTTCCTTTGACTTCTTACTTCTTTTCATCCTCTTCTAACCCCTTCTCCTCCTCCATTGCCTCCAAAAGCTGACTGTGTGCAGCTATAAAGCTTAACTAACTGGCAAATGACTGCCTCCCTCTTGCTTGCTTATCTACAGGATAAGCTGGGAGGTTATTTCCATGCTATACAGCTCATCAACAGTCGTGAACTGCAGCTCTTCCTTGTGTGCTCGAGGGTAAACCGCAGTTTGCTGAAGTCATCTCCTGCACCTTATGTGTCTTACACACCTGAAATTGAAGGAATCTGCTACAACTGGGAAGAAAAGAAAATGATGCACAGTGCTGCATAACAGCAAGTGAGACAGATGAGCCTGACTGCAGCACACGAAGACAGGCAAGGAGTCCAAAAGAAACCAAAAGTAGAGCCACTGAAGGAGAGAGGGATGGTGTAGGATGAGCTACAGGAAGAAACCAAACAGACGTGGGAACTCAAAAGGAGAGGAGAGTGAATTTTTAATCATATTATGTAGAACAGAATAATGGTGGAATTAGAAATGAAATTAATTATGAGTACTACAGGATCAGGAGTGAAGAGAATCAGCAGAACATGAAATCTGGCCAGCATCCTTTCTGGGCTGCAAAGATTCTTAGCACCCCAGGCTGCAATCAGCTACAGTGGCACTAGCTTAACAACAACATCAGAATGCTAACAATTGGCAGGTAATTTGTATCTTGTCATTAAGCTTTTGGCTGGTGGTGGTGCTGCAGAGTAAAAGAATAAAGCTCCAGGGGACACAAAATAGTATCTAATCATCCAGGTGTAGTTTCCCCTGTCAGTGCATCAAGCCAAACAACGAAACAACACTTACTGCTTAAGAGACAGAGTGTTAAAGTGGACACCAGGGTTATATTTAACCTTGGTTGCAGCCAGGGACAGCACAAAAGTGATCCCCTTAAGCTGATTTTTAGTTTTAGTGTCCTTATATCCCCCCAAGTTATTGGTTCTGTTACTAGGTAGGTAACAGAAGCTAGCTGATGTAAGTCTATTGACCGCAACCAGCCAACCAAGACGGTGACGTAAAGCTCCAAACTTACAGAAGAAGTCACTAAACATGTTTTTAAAACTTTGTGTATCTGGATTTGAGAAATAAGTGGTGAAAGTTAGTGTTATGTCTATGTCAGTTTTTGAGAGCAGGGTTCAGTGGTGTAAATGAGCCTTTTTACATTTGGTGTTTTCACTATAAGCATATAGATTCGGTCAGGACAACCTGCTGAAGTTCAAACTGAGCATCAAAATGGATTAAAAAAAAAAGGGTGATTTTTGTGACGTTAAGTGTAGCATGGTTTAATTTTTCAGAAACTGCTGCTGAGATTTTTCCACATAATAATCACAAAGGAGAAAGAATGGTATGCATGTTGAAGCCTCACCAAATTTAAGAACAAAAGACTGGAAAAACATTGCCTGGTCTACATCAGTGTTTAATATTTAGTTGGTAGGGTAAGAATCTAGTGTTAACAAGATGAAAGCGTGGATCCATTGTAGTTTGTATCAGTGGTTCAGGCTCCAGGTGGTTTGATGGTGTGGTGGATAGTTTCTTGTCACAATTTGACTCCTTTAGTACAGATTAAGCATTTGTTAAACACCACAGTCTGAGTATTGTTGCTGACCGCGTCTGTCCCTTTATGACCACTCTGTACCGATCTTCTGATGGCTGCTTCCAGCAGGATAACACACCATGTCACAAAGCTCAAATAATCTCAAACTGGTTTCTGGAACATGACTATGAGTTCAATGTACTCAAATGACCTCCACAGTCACCAGATCTCAATCCAATAGATCACATTTGGATTGTGGTGAATAGGAGATTCACATCACAGATGTGCAGCCAACAAATCTGCAGTAACTTTCAGTAAGTTTCAGCACTTTGATGAATCAAATCACTTCATCATTTTGCTGATATTCTACAAAATCAATAAGACATATTCCTGTATGGATGGAAAAAATATCTTTTTAACCTTTGCCTCCCCTCATGTCTCAAATGACACATGAAACCAAGTTTTGATACAAACCTTTTAGCAAGCTGATCCTCTGAAACATTACCTCACTTTTCCTTGGGTTTGCTGACTGGGCTGTTTTTTGAAGATTTTTTTCCCCCCCAGAAGCCAGTGCTAAACTTTATAGCTTCCACAAATTAATAGGGTTATTTTATGATTTAAAAAAATGATTTAGAAAAAGAATAAGAAAAAACGCTATTGTCAACCATGTGCACCTTGATTGGCTTCACATTCCTGTCTATGTCCCCAGTGCCCCATCTGAAGGGCCCCAAAGCAAAGTCATCTGATCCTTTGTACTGTATATTTGCAAAGGATAAATGCAGAGTGTCATATGCAGCTAAGTACCCTTCGACACCACAGCAGGAGGTTGCTTGAATGTCATTACTGCCAATGTGGTTTATCATGTCCTTGTGAATAATAAAGGAATCAAGTCTTTCTGCTATTGAGCTGCAGCACAGTCTGTTCCTCTTCTGTCTCAGCTTTCAGAAGCACCTATTTGCATCTTTTCTTCATGACTGCTAGGAATTTGACTTGTGTGTTTTTTTTTTTTTACATTTTGGCTTCAAAACTAAACAAAACTGTGAGATGCATTTATTTTCACCTTATTTAATTCAGTGTATGTAGAGACATGTTGTAGAGACAGTTTGCTGATAGCCTTAAACACAGTTTATATATTTAGTCATGGGAATCAATGTAAATCATTGCATTTACACCAAAAGAGAAAACAGCATCCTAAAACGATATGTTGAATGTGTGCCCTCATTATGGGAACAGTAGCCCAGAGCTGAACTCCTTTTTGAGCCTCTAAAGTGGCATTTTCAGTCAAAGTTTTTATAATCAACATTCTCATTTCTACCAGGCCATCTTTTCGCCATCCTCCAGCTGCGAGCTTCTCTCCATTCCTCCCTTTGTGGCTCTTTGACTTTATATTCCCTGCCAACCTTTTGAAACTGCTGATCTGCCTTTTTTCTCCAGCACAGCTAATTTCTCTATTGTTGACCCTGTCACTCACACTTTCTGACTGCTTGGAATATATCCACATATTTCCTTTTCTTCCCATAATCCTCTCATTCTGTGCAAAGTCTTTTATCGTCTCTCGGGCACAAGCCTGATGTTGACTAAAGGTCCGTGCAATGTTACTGGAATATGTCTGTGAAGGTTCTCAGTCAGTTTTTCCAAGCTCCTTTGACTGCAATGTTACTGGAAGGTTTAGAACTGGTCATGTGACACATAATATTTATTTATATTTCTCCTCTATTAATTGATTACTTTGGCATGAACAATCCCATTCTTCAGTGCAATGTAGATACAAATTTAAAGTCCTGACAATTTCAAATTTTATTACAGAGTACTCAGCAACCCAACATTTCAGACTGCCCCATTTTTTAAAGTCTAATTTAGCAAACACATTTTTGAGCTGTGCTGGAAGTTTGCTACTATGGATGGTGATGTTGGTCTGACCACAACTTTAGTCTTGGGTGATCACCTTGCTTTATATGTAGCTCCATCAGAAAATGGGTACATTGTGATTATAAAGAGACGGACATGGTCAGCAACAATACTCAGCTAGGCTGTGTTTAAGTAATGCTCAGTTGATAATAAGGGGCCCAAAGCGTGCCAAGAAAATATTTCCCACACCATTACGCCACCCTCTTTTTCAGACCATTCACTTTAAACCCTCGAGACCAACAACTGTGCCACATTCAAAGTCCCTTCAGTCACTATTCTTCCTCATTCTGATGCTCAGTTTGAACTTCAGCAGGCCATCTACATGTATACGTTCATGGAGTTGAGCTACCATCTTATTGGTTGATTAGATATTTGCTTTACTGAGTACACCTCAGCTGCTTGTTAAAGACTGTATGTCTTACATCTAATCATTTCACAAAGACAAAGCAGAAAATGCAATGACGAAAAAAAGAACGCACAGTGGCCATTTAATCTCTTTAGATTAAATGTCCACTGTGCATACAGTGATACACAGACGTTGCTTTGATTTAAATGTATCTGGAGCTACAAAGTCATACTACTTTATAGCACCAAATCAAAAAACTACACCAACTCATTCTGGCATATCTGTACTGTTAGGTCTTAATGCCGGTTAGTTTCCTAATAAGATTGCCTCAACACAAGTATTTTTTGCTGATATTAAACATGACAGTATAAACATCTCTTAGTTCTGTCAATTTGGAGGCTCAAAATGAGCCCATTGTGAGCAAAGAAAAACCCTTTAGTTGCACTCTGAATCTACAAATCATCCTTTATAATACCTGTGAATAAAGATGTGAAAATCCATTTAACCTCCACACATTACCTTTGGGAAAATGACTCATTATAACGCACCCTGTAATTCTGCAGCCAGAAATAGAGCCTGATACACTGCTGCCATCTAGTGCCACATAGGGTTCACATGTGAAATTTTTATTCCAACCTTCAAAAACAATTCCAGTTATAAAAAATAACTGCATGTCTCTTTTACTCCACCATCAGCATCATCATCATCATCATTATCAGTTACAGTCTTTTTACCTTCACTAATTTACTCGTTAACAATTTAAAATGTATCAAAAATCTACAAATTTGAAGGTTTTGTGAAAAACAAGGCAAGTAAATGCTGTACCTTTCTGTCTTTACAATAACTTCCAATAGATGTCATACTGTATAATAGCAACCCATTGTTTTTTATGACAGAAGCAGAATGTACATGGATTACATGGATAAAGAAATGGGGAAACGTACTAAAAAAAATAAAAACATCTGACATCACAGGAAAGACAAAAATGGCTAATTTCTCAATTCGGAGGTGGCTTTTTATGTGTAGTGTTCACATTCACATACACCTGGCATCCTAACCACCC
The DNA here is from genome assembly GCF_965226115.1 of Aulonocara stuartgranti. Lineage (NCBI taxonomy): Eukaryota > Metazoa > Chordata > Actinopteri > Cichliformes > Cichlidae > Aulonocara > Aulonocara stuartgranti. Next base: position 13,070,875 of record NC_138959.1, on the reverse strand, counting down.
CGACATCATACATCGGTATTCATACAGTAAAATACAAAACTAAAATACAGCTTTAACAGTTCAATGATCAGCTACAGAGCTTTAATATTCCTATATCCAGCTCTAATCTGCAGCTTGATTGAAATAAATAGAAGTTTACTTTACGTTTTAAAAGGAATGGGTTAAAATTTGACAACAAATGAGTGAAATCAAAGCACTTTCTACATCAAATTAAAGGTTGCCGGTGAGGGCTGAGTCCATGAGGTCATCATCTTCATTTCTCATATACATTGGGCTCGGCCGGGAAGGCCGATCTGAACTTAACATGGACAAAGATGAATCTGAAGCTGAGATGGGAGACCTTGACCAACTGTCCGATTTTATTGGATGAGAAGACGGCCCCATTGACATAGATTTCTTTTTCTCTTTGTCCCTGTCCCGTTCTCGGTCTCTGTCCCTCTCCCGTTCCCTCTCCTTCTGCTTCTTTTTCTCCTTCTTGTGTTTCTTATGTTTCTCACCTGAGCTAAGGGGAATAGAGCTCATGTAGTCCTGGGGAGGAAGTGGGCGCATGGTCTGGTCATCGTCCGAGCTGGGGCTGTTCTGGTGAGACTTTTCAGCCACTGAGCTGCTTCCTGACTCGCTCTCACTATCCTGGTTAAGTGGGGTATATCCTGGTGAGCGGCTGTGACTGGGGGAGGAGCGGTCATGTTTGGGAGTCGAGCCACTGAAGAGTGGAGAAGCTTTCAGGCTAGAAATCTGAGGACGCATATTGTCACCAGATCCTTCTCCTGCTTTCTGTAGGGTCACTTTAGCCTTGATACTTGGAGAGCCACCGTCTGGTTTGCTAATTATAATCTTGGCCAAAGCAGTCGAACCTACCCCACCTGTTTTTGGGTCCATCAACTTTTTATCCCCACTGCTCCCCCCTGACACTGACACTTTTGCCTTTGCCTCTTTATCAGACTTTTCCCGCTTATAGTCACCACTTTGAGAGGATGAGACATGCTTGGATGGTGCCATGTTTGAAGGCCCACTGGGAACATTTCCAGACCCACCGCCAGGAGTAGATGACGAACCAGCTCCCCCTACTGGTGGCCCTACCTCACAACCATCCTCCCCTACTCCTCCTCCTCCAACACTCTTCAGCTTGTCTATGACTGCTGTTAGAGAGGGTTTCTTGTTACGGCTAGGAGACTTTCCTTTGGCGTTTGGGTTATTTGCATTATTCTGGCCAGCCCCTCCACCACTGCCACCTCCACCCCCACTTGCACTGCCTCCTCCACCACCTCCACCACTTCCCCCTCCACCACTGCCATACTGAGACTGAGAGCCTCCTGAGAAGCCAACTGAACCTGAAGATGACGAGGAACTGGAGGATGATGAAGAAGATGAAGAACCAGATGAAGAGCTTCCCCCAGCTGGTTTCTGTGAGCTCATGCCTCCACCAGAAGAAGACTTGGACCCTCCGGAGCTGCCACCTCCTGAGCCCATGGGGGATTTGGCCTTGGAAGAAGGTGGAGTTCCTGGAACCTGGGACTGCTGCATCTTCATAGGGGAGGATAATTTTTCACCAGAGCTACTGGAACGAGAATGGGAAGGTGAAATGTTGGGCTTTATGTTGGGATTCATAAGTGAACCAGGAGGCTTGCCCCCCTGAGGCTTAACTTTATTACTACTTCCTATTCCTCCGCCAGTACCTCCAGGCCCAGACAGGCCATGTTTGGTGATTGGTGAAGATCCTGGCTTGCCAACACCCATCCCTTGGGAGGAGCCTTTAGACTGGGATGGCCCACTTCCTCCACTCCCTGGTTTGGAGCTGTTGCCTTGTGTCATGGAGCCTTCCTTGGATTTGATCTTTCCAGAGGACGATGAGTGTGAATGATGGCTTTTGCTGCTGCTGGTTCCTCCAGTTCCTCCTGTGCTGCTTGTGGCTGAACTGCTGGAGGTGTATCCACTATGGGAAGAGGTTTTGCCCCCAGTTATGGTCCCTTTGGGGATCTGAATAGTGATTTTGGGAATTGGAGGTGTGGCACCTCCAGGGGGGGTTTGTGACCGTCCTGAGCTACCAGGAGACTTGGAACCGCCTCCACTTATGCTGCTACCAGAGCCTGAGCCACCACTAGGTGGTGTATAAGGCCGTCCCCCTGAGCTGTGAGAAGGGGATTTTCCATCAGGATCGAGCTTTTTGCGTTTGGGAGGTTTATCTTTAGATTTTCCCTCACTGGATGGCGTCCTGCTACGCTTCACCTGTTTTCCCTCTGTTGAGCTGCTCCCGATTCCCATCCCAGAACTGCTCCCACCGCTGCCCCCATTCTCATCTTTTGGCCGCATGAGAACCTGTTGTTGTTTAACTTTTGGTTCACCAGATGCTCCTCCAAGGCCCATGCTCAAAAGGGGGCTCTGGGACCCTCCACCATGTGTGTCTCCTAAATCAGGAGCTTGTCCCAGAAGTGGTTTACCACTACCACTGTTGCCTCCAAACACCATCCCAATATCAAAAGGCTCCTTTAGTGAAGGCTCTGGAGTGCTCTGTCCATGTGGAGTAGGATTTTGAGGCGTTCCTGATGGGGTATTCTGCTGGCTACCTCCCCCAAAACTCTTGACAAGGTCCATGTCTCCATCAGCACTTGGAGAACTGTCATCAAAGTAGCTCTGGGAGAAACCATGGCCTGAGGTAAGAAGGTCAGGGTTGAAGTCCGCGGCATCAGGGAAGAAGTTGGTAGAAGAAGAGTCACTGGTGGGAGTGGTAACAGTTCCGGCCGCCTCAGCAATCAGGTCAGCGGGGTCTGTGAAGGGATTCTCATTGCTGTTGGTATTGAAAATATCTGCTGAGTCAAACACTGCACTACCCTGACCTGAACTCGAAGAGTCACGGATAGGGGTACCTAGTGCGCCTCCATCCTCCCCACCGCTGCCCATTAGATGCTGCCCATGGCTCCCACCACTGCCTTTGCCAGTTTGTTCAGGTAAATCTGACAAGATTTCTGTGATATCAGGTCCAATACTATCAGAGCTGGAGAGACGGACCATACGAGGTGGTACGGTACCTGGTGGCTGCTGTTGCTGAGACTGGACATGAGACTGTGAATAAGGCATGCTGGGACCAGATGGTGGTGTTCCACACTGGCTTGGTGCAGGAGTAATGCTATGGGGCGTGTCTAAGCCATCACTGGTCAGGTTAACATCATAGATAGAATTCTGAGATGCGTCCACATCCATAGAGAGGAGCTCACGGTGGAAATCATCCTCGTGAGTGACTTGATGGTGCTGGTGGTGCTGTGGCATGGAAGATGACTGTTGAGATTTCATGCCTAAGCTACCGCCTCCAACACCAGCAGCTGTTCCAGGCAGCATGCCACCCTTTTCATTCCCCCGTGGGCGCTTCTTTTTTCCCTTCGTGCTACCTCCAGGGCAGGTTCCGCCCATGCCTTCTGTCCGTGGAGAACCAGAAGAATTCTGTCTCTCTAATGGACTAGACCCATACAGGGAAGCAAAATCTTGAGTGGGATTGTCTTTCAACAAGTTCATCAGCATGGGGTGATTCTTGGTGTTGCTGGCAGGGGAAGATGTTGGAGGTGGAGTTTGGTGGGGCTGTGGTGCATTCTGGGAGCTGGGACTAGAACCCACACTTCCAGTTATCTGTAACAGACTTGTTAGTATGGGATTTTGTGTGACTTTGCTATAGTCATCTGAATGGCCTTGACCTTGCTGCTGTTGTTGCTGCATCTGTTGCTGGCTAGCCACAGCTCCTGGGGTTAGGCACTCTCCTCCTTGAGCTTGCCTGTCAGTTCGGGACATCCCATACAGAGAAGTGATTGGACCTGTAAAATTGGGCCCTCCTCCAGTAGGTGTGTTGCCCCCTGTAAGCCCAGGCAGTCCCATGGGATTAGATCCATCAGCTGTTACCATATTATAGGTGGGACTACCAGAGGGTGGAAGGTTGTTTTTCACCATAGTCTCCACGGTTTGTGCAATTAGGGAAAGGGCTGGAGTGTCTGCTTGAATGGTTTCTGCTTTCCTTCGAATTGCTCTCATGGTTACAGGGATGGACATGCATCTACAAGAGGAAGGAAACAATTACCAACCATGTACTAAACTGTGCATAACCACACAGTTATGGTGTTATGGTGAGTATCTCACCTCTGGACCACTTTGGTGATGAATTCATCAGTGCAGATTAGAGCATCTGACACTCCTTTATATAGCTTGCAGGATACCTGTCTGGAGTCAATCACCTCCATCACCACTAAAGGAAAAAGATCACATAGAATAGAGTTACACAAAAAACAAAAGATATTCCAGCAGATTAACACATGAACCCCTTTAGACTGCAATCTACTCCAAAGCTAAAAGTGTAAAGTGGCTGCCTGCTAATCAACCTTGAAGTGACTTAGAGGATTTTTTTTTTTCAGTCAACATTTTATATTAGCCAACAGTGAAAAGACAGACAGCAAACATAGGTTTGAGATAAAGGTTCAACATGCTGCAGTCATGTGTTGAGTCCTCCAGTTAAAATAATAAATACCAGTTTAGCTGAACTTTAACGCAATGGCAATTTTATAAAAACTTTGCAATTGTTGGTTTTGTGTTTCTGGGCAATGAGTTGGGGAAACCTTTATATACTCAACCAAAGATAATTTACCATGTAAAAAAACAGTTCTCTGTAAAACCACTATACAATCAGAAAAGACCAATTTCCCACATAATTAATTAATATCAACCACTCCAACAGTGTCACATCAATTTCAGTAGTCAGAACTTCTGACTTAAAAATGAATATATGAAATATAAACAAATTAAAGTTCAACTTCAAGCTCTCTATCAGGATTTCAAGTATTTGTAGCAAGTGACTACTGGGGAGAAAAAAAAAGTAGTATAAAGACATTTGTGTCAAATCCACTTGTTACAAAACATCATGTTTGCTGTGATGTTTTTTTAAATGCATCTATCTTAGTGAAACACCTTTATTCCCCGAAACCTCCCAAAAAAACAAAAGAAAAAAAAAAAAAAAAAGAGCAAAAGTATGTGCTTACCACAGACCAGGGACTCATTCACTGGATGCTGGAAAGAAACGCTGAAACTTGAGTCAGTAAGAGGACACACCTCAAACTGCAGCAGGCCTGCACTGTCTGAAATAACAATGACACTTATTATAAGTAATTTAATATGATAGAAAACAGAGCACATGTTAATAAGATAAATACAGGAAATCAGAAGCCACCTACCTTCTTTGATAGAAGTCCGCTTCACACAGCTGCCAATCAAGGTGTTATAGGCTGCCTGATGCCGAATGATATCCAACAAGAATGGTACTTGTGCCGGGTGGCGGAAGGGGATCTTGGACACCAGTGCTCCTTGAAGAGATCGACCATCTTGCACTGGAGCATCGCCATTCAGGAAGTAACAGTGCTGCTGATCAGGTAACACCTTAGACAGCAAAATAGAAGTTTTCAGATACTTCCAATGACAGAAATTGTGATAATTGTGATATATAAATACAAGTAATGGAGACAATTCTAAAGCCAAAAGAAGAGGTTGGGGGTAACCACCGAGGGTGGACAGACCTTTAACTAAACCAAATAATGTGCAAGTTGAAAGATTCTAGAGATTTACAACACATCGCTGATATTTGTGGAGGCAAGTAATGTCTGCTCACAGAATAAAAGTGCATGTTGTGTGGGGGTGGAGGCTGGGAGCTGCCCTCCTCAAGACGTTGGAGCTGGCTCTGGACAATTAACTGGTAGAGAGGTGACAAGATTGGTGGGGTCTCAAACACTGGGATGGCTGGGGGAAAAATTGACAGAGATTAAGGTTAAACCGTTCAAATAAAGAATAATATTTTCTATGTGTGTTAATGAATAGTGAATACAACATGCATTAGGTAAACTCACAAGTAGCATTGCCCATCCTCTGGATAAAAGAGAGTGAAAAGGGTGTGGGTTGGTTCATCTTAAGGAAAAAACAAGCTGGCAGGTCCACACAGTTGGAGTTGGTCACAGTGGAAAAGGAAGGTGTCCTAAAATAAAGAGAAAAAAATCAATTACCCATGATAACTGCCTAATATTTGCAAGAGTGGTGAATTTGTAAACAATTCCCAGTATAGCATAATTGCAGGTTTTACACAGATTAGAGTTGCTCACTGGAGGACTTTGTAAACACTGGTGAACATGTTCTTACCCCTTGTTGTCAACAGGGTGGGATCCTGTGATCAGTGGAGCAATTGGGAGCTTATAGACAGAGGAGGTTCCTTCAATTGTAACAGAGACACTGACACCCAGAGAGCGCGGCACTGTAACAACAAGCATCCAGTAAGTTACATAGGTCGTGACTGGTAGATGATTCTTGATAAGGTCATCAATGCCCTGCATGCACTTGCCATTGTTGTCCATTAGGTTGAGCTGTGTGCCTGTTCCCTCTTCAAATATGTCATAAGGGGACACATAGCACTGGAGAGAAACAAGGTGACCACCACTTCTGGCTGTCAGCAAGCCCACACTCCCATGCAGAATAGTTTCTACTGTATTAGCATTGGTAGCTAACCTAAAAAACATAAAAACAAAGAAGACTGCATTAAAATAGAGATGATCAAATTAAGTGCTTCGGTCATAATTATTAATTTATACAATTTAGGCAAATGTACAGAGATACAGTCTCTTATAATAAGAGGTGACCCTTGCAATCTTTAACAATAAGTGTCCCAACACCTCATAAAATTAGTGTACTTAGTCTTTTAACAGTACCACAGGTTCAAACTGATTAAATCTTCAGGGATTTATTATTTAACATGCATTTTCTAGAAGCACATACATATAGCATACAACCAAAGTCCTCAGAAATGTGATGAATATGAAAAGTCCAAAGATCCCAAAGGCAACTTAAACAGTAAATCAAAGACTTATTGAACTTACCTAAACATGTGCATCATCTTTGTAAGATCAAGCTCCAAAGACTGGAGTGCTATGTACATCTTGGTTTTCAGTTTACTGATACACAGAAAGGAAATATTATTAGACATATGAAAACAATATTCAGAGATGTATGGCATATGCATCTTATAAAAAAAATAATATCACTAATCTGGTCTTTGATTGCTTTCTTTTCAGCTCTCCTGTCTCTCAGCAGTTAAAAAGCCTAAATACATTACATATTCATAACTCAACAATTTAAGAAAAGATAATTTTCATAATCTGGAAGATAGCACATGTAAATTCAATTTTATACGTGGAACGAAATATCTACTCGTGCTTTTAGATAAGCCTAAACCAAACGTCAAAGCCTGCAAGCCTACTTACTTGTCTCCAGGAAGCTTGTATAAATCAACAAGTCCCTTGAGATGTTTAGAAAACTCTTCAAAGTTCTTTTCCCTGTTAAAAAGAAAACAAAAGTGGCTCAATCAGCTATTAAACAGGAATCTCTAACAGGTAACTGCAATTTTAACTTTTAATCATTAACAGAAATGAAACACCATGCACTACAGGTTTGTCTCTTATCATCCACAAGAGTTTCAATTACACATGTGCTTTCTACTCACCTTAAATGCTGAAAAAGCTCAGGACAACTCTGTGACCAAAAATTAAATGCAAAAAAAGATTACTGAATCTTCACTAGTGGAATTAGATTAATGTAATTTGCCTCTCCCAGTCACACAAGCCTAGAGACCAGTTGGCAACCCACGGCAACCACTGGTTGTAAGGGAAAATATGTGTATTCCAAACGGTTGCCAAAGATTCCTGGCACTGCGCTTTATTGGAAACCTCCTTGTGATTGGTTAGTTTTTTTCCTAGCAGGTGGAGGTTGCAATGGTGCACTGAATGGTCTCTAGACCTGTGTTACCAAGGCCTTCTATTACTAATTTATGGAACTACATAGTGATTAGACTGACCGTGGGGCTTTCTCCTTGATGAGCCACTTTAACATCCACTAGCTGGCCACTGGTGTCTAGCTGCACCTCCACATAAAACATGTCCATTGTGATGTAGCACTCCGTTCCAGAGGGACTCAGGTGGGAGCCCAGCCTGCATAAACAAGACAAAAAAAATTGACAAAATAATGCTATGACGTTTCTATACTCCATTTCCTGTTGTGCTTTAGCTAAAACAGTTTTAGTATATTGGAATGGATAAATGCCATCAAAACTGTAAAATAAAGAACATCATGCAATGTGTTGTATGTAGCCCTCCTAACCAATAAAGAAGCTCATTCTCATTTGAAATATTAAACTAAAGGTTTTTCAACCTAAGCACTGAAAGCTTCCACTGCTTTCAGTGCTTAGGTTTACCGGCCTCGGTAACTGTAAGAGACTCACATGTTTTGTCGAGCAATGGATTCCAGACGATCTGTCATGGAGGGAAGTGATGAGACTGAAAAAGAAAGCAGTTTGTTTTTCTAAACAAAAAGGTCAACTCGCTCTCCCTTGTGTTTCAATCAACTGACGTCCTCACCTTTCAAAGCTCTCTGCAGGGTCTCCAGACAGTTGAGCAGGAGCTGGTGACCTGCTGCATTCATCACACCACGTTTCTCCTGGGACACATTATGTGGAAAGAAAGAGAAAGTTCATAAAACAAAAAATGTGCTTAATCAACAAGATCTAAAATTTGTTTTCCACCTGCTCCACTGGGTTCAAGAATGTAAATTCATTACAGCTTTACTTATCCAGAAGCTAAGTTACTGAAGAATATACCTTTTATGCAATTATATGTTTAATGACATTAAATGTGTTCTCTGTTGTGATTACTTGTTACATTGTGACCTGATGTGGGATTGTTAAGTAAATAGATGGGTCATGATGGGTATTGTGTGTGTTTATAATGTTGTTAAGGCCTTCTAAAACTGGTATATTATACCACTGTAGAATATATTGTATGACTTTCCCCTTAAAGTCTTTCTAAGTCATGAAAACACTTGGTTTTTTTGTAGAGCTAAACTGCACCACTAGGTGGTGCCTATTACTGTTTCAAGAAATGGAGTTGAGGATGTTTTTCGCTTTCTATTCACAAAGGCACCACAGATTTTATCATAAGGGCCTTGCTGCAGATGCCTCTTTCCTGCCTTTACTGATGTAAAATAATGCTTTTGAAATTTGTACAAATCACTTGTAGAAAGGTCTCTCTCTCACCATAGCCTGACGAACAACCTTGCAGGTCTCCTGCCATGGCCGGGAAGCATTGTGTTTGGCATGAAGCCTCTCCAGCAGAGCAGCCATGCGACTCTGCTTCTCTGCTTCTAAATAAAAAAGAAATACATGCATTTAGATAACTTTTAAGCAAATTTCATACACTTATTCTGTTCTGCATTTTAAAAGAGGTTTATGATCTTTTTTGCCACCCAGAATAACCATATTTATGTAATAAAAGTACTTAAACTAGAACAAGACAAAGTTTTTACTATTCCTCTAGGCAAAAACTAATTTCATCAAACAAACACATTTTTTTGTCAGTTTAACAGCTGCAGTTTGAGTTGCTGTTAAGCTATATTGTATATCTTTATGGGCGTTTCTATTATCCTTGTTATTCTGAGAAAAACACAACCACAAACTATACTGTTTAGAAATAATTTTGGTTAATCCACACCTGTGTGAAAGGCTATACAAAAACTTCCCGTTCAAACTTCTATGTGGCATTTGTCTAAGAAGTGGTAAACATTGTAAAGCTACATGTGGTAACTTCAATGTTTTAAGGCAATAAAAACAACAAAACAAAACTTAAAGAAATAAAATATCAACTTAACACACACAAACACATTTTTTTTAGTGTAACTTTATGAGGAAAAAAAAGTTTTGTGCGTGTTTTTGAATGTAGATCAGCAGGAATCCCAAAAAGTGGATTCTGTTTGAATGTAGCATTTTCAGCGGGAGAAGCAGTTTGTCACTCATCCAAGTGACTTCTTCAGTCTCAGCTGACTGCAGGTTTCCTCAACCTTACAAAAAGTACATTTGTTTAATGACATGACCACTAATCAAAGACCATTGATCAATGATAGATAGATAGATAGATAGATAGATAGATAGATAGATAGATAGATAGATAGATAGATCTCAGCCAATCCTGGTGGACCAAGGTCTAATAGTGTTGTAGGCATTATCATCATTTACGTATTCCAAACAAATTGGAAGCCAAATGTGTACTGTAACAAATATAAGTATAAAAATACTTTCTTTCCTCTATATTTTCAAGAGTGACCTGAGAGCATGACAACAACATCATTATCATCATCTATGTCCCACTTGTACTATTTGTGTTCCAGGCAGATGTCTCACGTAGGTAGGCGACTGGCATGATTTTTATACATTAGCTGGTTGGTAGGATTTGTCAGCTCTTTGGAAAAATAACAAAAAGAACAAAAAAAAAACAACAACTTTTAATAAAAGTTTTGGGATCCTTTTACCAGACTGTTAGTCTAGGATGTCTAGTGTTGTCAAAACATGTCGATAATGAGCTATTACAATGTTGCAGCTTATTACACAGTTTGCCAAACTGATGGACAGACTGGCATTTTTTGCTCTACACACTGAATAGGTAAGCAAAACTTCTGTGGTGTTTATGTTTTCAGAGCCTTGTTTTGCACGACCTACCTATCATCAGTGTTTGCAGAAAGTTGACGTTAGCAAGTTGCTAACGTTAGCCGTTAGCTGATTACAGATAGGCAACTAACGTGACTTTAAGCGCACCAAAAAATAACACCAATCCTTGTACAGATAAGCCGCACTTATCAATCTGGAGTTATTGTGTGTGTATGGTACCCACAGATGGATTTCAAATCTATAAAACATACGCAAAAAGCAGCAGTACTCGCCAACATAGTGGGCTGATTTAGCAGTTAGCCATTGATAGCCCAAGTCCCAAAATAAATTATCAGTAAAGCAACGAAAAATAAAGCACGAGTCGCGTTCTTACCCGTTACTTCTTCGGTTTTAACCCGATCGCCATGAGTCTGATTTCCTCCCTGCTGAACTGAAACAGAAAGTTCCCTCGCAGGGCTGCAGCTCTGCATAGAAACACCAGGCCCCGCCGCCATTGTACCCCCTGCTCCACTTCGACTTCCCCGCTTCAGGTTCCTAGCATCCCTTCCGGGCTTCCGTACTACTATAAACTCGTCATAGCAAGAGAGGAACAGCGATTTTTTTTTCTCTTGGGTGAGTCCTTTCTCTATTTGTGTGTATTCTCCAGACTTTTTTTTTTTTTTAAATTTTATGTATCAATTTTTTTTGCATGTTTGTGTGTATATATAACATACACGAGCACATTTAAAATAGTATAAACATTTTAAGGTTCCGACTTACCATTTTGCACGTTGTAACAATTACTTTGGGTTATTTATCACAACGTTTCCAGGAGAAACGAAACAGCTGCCTTTATCGCTTCAAAAATAAAAGCCTTTTCAGCTTATAGTAAGACAGTGTCAAAATTAATACTGCAGATGGCGTATGGTCGCTGTGAGTAAATGATTCATGATTTGCCAACAGCAACTAACAGGCAAAATCCAAAGGAAGGTTGAAATAATCATGTAAATAATGCACTACATTACTAATGGTTTTTTGTTTGTTTGTTTGTTTGTTTGTTTGTTCCTACTGTTGCCCTCTACTATAAAGCAGTCAGAGAAATAGGCCGTTTAATCAAGCAGTAGATTAAAAAAAAAAAGATTAAAGAGCAAAAGCATCCATGCCTTGCACACACAAGCACATACTACAGGCACACACCTGAGCCTATTGTACAGCTGAGCCTGTGGCAGAGTGCTCTCTAGGGAGGATTTTCCCACCAACCATTATGACCTGCCTAAGAGGAAAGCACGGGGTGTGTGCGTGAATAGGATTCATGTGCATTTGTGCATATGCAAAGATGTATTTGTGAACATGGGTAGGCTATAAAGCAGTATGCACACAAACACAGGAGATAGCTATAGACAGCAGTGGAAATGGAGTGGGACCAGATTGGCATCGTCTGAGACAGTAGACAGACCCACAGATAGACATGAGAAAAGAGGGGAGGTGCCGCTATGTAATTGATGTGCCCACCAGGAGCTTTAGCTGGCTGCCTGGCATGGAAGAGGAGTTGGGCACTGCTGCCAAGACAGCAGTAGGAAAAAGGAAAAGGAGGCACGGGCCTTAGGGAGCACAGTAGCAGGCTGAAACCATGCCCATCAATCAGAGGCTAGTTCACCTTGCCATGCCAAGCGGGACCTCCCTCTGTGCCGAGGGATGGCGTGGCACAGGGAGTGAGGCTGGCACCGGTGTTAAACCTTCCCTAATCCTCCTGGTGGGTGTATCAGTGCCACGTCCGAATGGCAGCAGAGTGGGCAGAGCCAGGCATGAGAAAAAAAGAGAAAGTTCAACCCCTGTGCTGAGAAACGCTTCTCTGCATGTTGTTAACATGATGGAAAAATGTTCACATTGTCTCAACTACAAAATGAATGCCACAGTGGCTAAAGAAAACCCCAAAGTAAAACAACAACAACAGCAGTAAAAAAAAAAAAAAAATCTAAGAACTGTCACATTAATCAGAAAAGGTATTATCTCATGAGGCATTATTGGCAGTACATTTTTGACACAATAATACACATTACAAATTTTACATTTAGGCCAAATTTACATTGCTTCTTTGCACATTTTGAGTCCTCCGATCCATTTATTATCACATTTTATTATTTTATGAATAGATAAAACATACACACACACACACATGTGAACACATACATACGCTCCAAGTGCACTGCTATGCAACATTTCTACACACTTTAAATGTTTAGGTGCTCGTTCATCATATGGCACCATTAGGGTGTAGCCTAACAGAGCCCCAAAATCATTTCGCAGCTTGACAACTACACAGAATATACAACCAAAGTCACGAAGAACTTTCTTCAGCAAGACAAACAAGGAGTCCTGCAACAGATGGTATGACCTCCACAAAACACTGGTCTCAACATCACTGAGTCAGGGTGGAACTGAATAAAGAAGCAGAAGCTAATGAGACAGCCTAAATCAACAGAAGATACTTACCTTGGCACATGCTTAAAGGCAAATGTTAGACATACCCATTAATCCGATTCAGCTTTTTTCTGCTTTCCGCATTCGGTGCAAAGATGTGTCATTATTTTAAAAGAAACCTGATTTTACATCCAGTACACAAAAGATTTGCATAATATGTGTGTATGCATACATATAATATACATATTATATGTATGCATACACCTACATATAAGCTGTATGTGTGGGGTGGTGAACATATATATACTGTATGTCAACCACTAATTTTCAGTGTTTTTACATTTTGTATATTTTCACAGTGTTGTTGTGTAGAACATCTCCTTATACACATGTATTTGATTTCCTCTGCATGTTTCCAGCTTTAACACAGGGGATGAAGATGTGTGAACAGCTTGGCAACCTTATTGAGCGCTTTGAAGTTAACTACCCTCCTTCTTTTTTTCCCTACAGCCTCTCTTGGTGAACTCTCATATTACCTGCAATGAATAAAGATAAATTATTTGATGCATGCATGCCTCCTTGAAAATTCATAGCCATCAGACAAATTAAGCATACAATGCAATCAGCGCACTTTCTATATGGTTTGGCGGTGGGTTTAGAAGCGGCCTTATTAAGATGCTCTTGTACAAATGTGCCAGACAAAAAAGGAATCAACTGAGCTTTTTGCTTTCCACCTATCGTACAAGTTTGAGATCAGTGAGCCTGAAGGCTGGAAGCAGTCCAGAAAACAGTGAAGCATTATCAGGACACAGTTTCTGCTTCTTTGGCACCGAGTGCCTTGAAGTGCTCGGGCAGCTGGGAAGACTAGAGGGGGGAGGGTGGTGAGGGAAGAGTAAGAGACAAGGAGCGGGAGAGAGAAAGGAGGGGTTAGCCCTATAGGACCATTTGTGATGAGGCTCATTTGCACAACGGCACTTAATTGGCTACAACAATTAATTAATGTGTTGGAAAGTTGGCACAAAAAGTTCATTTAAGAGGGTTTTAATAAGCAATTAGGGAGAAGTAACCAGTGAGGTAGAAGCAAGCGCAAAAAATAGACGTAAAAAACTCTAAATGTATAAACTTCCAACTAGGTCTTTTTGGGAATAATGTGCCATATCTGGAAAGCAGGATGCGGTTTGCTATTATGGGTAGTTATGACGCATCCCATTGTGAGCGCTGATGACATTAAAATACATTATTTTTACCCCATACTTTTATAACCCCACATGTTAATGGCACCCACTTTCCAAAAACAGCATTGTCTCCTCTCCCCTTCATTCTCCCTCCCACTGTCTGCCTCCCTCTCTCTCATTCTCACTCTGTGTATGAAATATCGCATGACTAATGAGTGGAGCAGGTTGAAATCCTGGGGAAGATGTCCTTGGAAGACGAATGCATTTTCAGCAGAATAATTAACTTAATTAACAAATTCACATGCATATTCATCAGCCTATTAATGTCTCCTCTGTGCGGCTTGATGAGCAGTGGGGTAATAACCATCTCATTTGCATAGCCTGTTCACACGACTCTCCGTTTAAAGACAAAATAAGGAAAGGAAGAGCGCGGGAGGAAGAAGGAAGAGAGAAACTGGAAAAGGAGATGACACGTAGAAAACAAGGGAGAGGCTCAGCAGGGTAACACGCAGAGGTGAGGCAGTGATGCAGCCTGGTTGGAAATAGGCAAACATTTATATTTTGACTGATAGGTGACATGAGGAGTGGTGACAAAAATGAGCCCAGATGAAGGGGCTTTCTCATCCCTCCAGTCAACCTTGTAGCTTCCCTCTCCTCATCACCACTTCCTAGCATTAATGCCTTAACATTATATCTCCTCAAAGCTGCAGCAAGTGCGCTTTTGCTTTTTAATGACCCTCTTAGTCTCATAGTGAAGTCACAGTACACTAATACTAGGGTTCAGATGTTTATCTGCGGATAGTGAACTGCTCGTCCGTCATTCGGTGGAAACACATGATCATATCAGCATGCCCTCTCCGTGCCTCTCTCCCTCTCTGTCTGCCTCATTCTCTCCTTGCTACGGTCTCTCTGGGGGAATCTTCTTGGCATTGCTCCACTCCTTTCTTCTCCACTGCCAGGCTGCTGCTGCCGTCTCTACTCTGCTACCACTGTCTGCACACAACCTGGTGCTCCTAGCAACGCCACCTCTCTCGCATACACTCCACATGGCAGTCCGATTGGCATGTGTGTTTGCACCAAGCACGCACACACACACCTCGTGTTTGACGAAGGTTTATCGCCGCTCTTATGTTTGTTTGTCGTATCGTAAATCCTTTGTCCACAGTGTGAAAGCTCACTGTTTATTCTGCCACTTCAAAAGAAAACAAAATTAAAAATGTCAATTTCAATAAACCCTCTTTCTCTCTCGACTTCTGATTGGCTGCCGGTTTGGAATAATTGAACTTGTTTCAAGCACATGCCGCCTTGAACAGTGTTCTTTACTAAATCATGTGAGACAACTCTATTACTTCTCAATGATTACAATCATTTTACCTTTTCAAATGCATAATATTTTTAATCATGATGACTTACTGACATTTCTACAGGTTGTATGATACTTTACTGTTTACAGCTTCATCCTAAACTTAGCTTTTTTTTAGTCTTTTTAAAATGTTATTCAGGTTTTTTTTTCACCTCCAGCAGATTAATTGTGTGTACTTGGAAATTGATTCGTCACTCAGTCACTTCTTATGGTAACAGAGACCGTTAAGAGGAGTTTCACGTTTCTCTGTCATTTCACTTCAAACAAATCTAAAGCACCTGATTTCACATCAGACACTGAGGAGAAATCAGTGTCTGATATCACATGACGCATCACTGTTAGATTGCAACATGCAACCAACTACTTTTCCACAAAATTTGTGGGATTTTACTTCATTTATTTATTGTCAGTTTTATTTTTTTGTATTCGCCACATTATGCTCTGATGCTGGTTGCATGTAATTCTCTGGCTTCTCTTCCGTCTGCTCTCCTTAGCATTTATATGAGCATGCACAAATGTGCGTACACATAAATTTAGAAAGCTCCTAGTCCCATTTGGGATTGTTTTGGAAGCTGACAAGTTTCTTTCTTGTATTTGAACACTCTAACATGTCTCTCTGTGAAGCATGTAATTAATCAAATTAATATGTGTGTCATAACGTAGATCTATTCTTTTGTGTTGACCGAATTTTAGGGTTTATTTCCACCTTTTAATTTTCAGTACTCTCAGTCACTTCAGTGCTCTGTTCATATGCAAAGCGTCATGGATGAAATCCTCTGACTGAGGAAACATTTCCATTTATTTATTTATTTTTATTTTGCTTGTGTCATATTTACTTGTTTTTGACATTGTTTAAATTTTGCTGTTTTGTGTTGGGTTTCTCCTGCATAGAGCAACACGTGCAGTTATCTCTGTTGTTGTTTGCTCTATGCTATATGTCTTTTACTGGAGCTGATACCACACACAGATATTTTTTGCTGCAGCATATAGCACCCTACACACTTCAACTGGTGGAGCTGCGGAATTGGAGATAAAAAGTTATTCCTCCTCAATTAGAAGCATTTAAAAAGTATCGGTACAAAACTCTTTACACATGTAGCAGTTTATACTATGAGATTTTTTCCCCCCCACAGCATGTGAGAATGTTTTTTTTTTCCTAATTGATTTTCTCACTTCCCACTCACACTGCAGTTTTTGATCTGGCTGCCTGTACAACTAACTTGGCGCAAGGGACTCAAAGGGTACCAGCTAATGGTTTGACACTGATAACCATAAAATGACCATGAAATCTTAGAATTTGCTGAGTTTTGTTTATTTCAGAGTAAAATTTTCTACTCACATTCGTAAAGAAAACAACTATAAGACACGCGACTGTTCTTAGGTACTTGAATCTGTGTCCTTCCTTATGAGATGGTTTAGCTGTCACGTCATTCCACTTCTGTTGCTTTCATAATTTTTATCAGCATGTTAAGTTATGTTTCTTCATTTTGTGCATTATGACTGTCTGGGGGAAAACATTATCTTGCTATAATACAATTACTCCCTTTTGATTAAAGATTGAACACAGTTGCAAGAGAGTTTTAGATTTCCTTTTGTAAAATATCTCTTACACTTTTTAAGTCAGCTTGGAGGATGCCGACAAGCGGTGCAAGCTGTTGTGTTCATATAGTTGTGAGAGGGAGAGCCAGGATGGGCAATTGAGATACAGAGCATTAGCCAGTGTCAGGAGAAAATTAAAGGCCAGATCGCTTTCTTAATCAGAGCACAAGCACAGCGTTAAGAAGGAATTAGGTCGACAGCTGCTGTTTAGCTGCTTACCTTGCTCCCGCTTTCTCCTTTCCTCATATATGTACACATGTTTTTCACACTCTTATTGTCATTCTCCTTTTTATTTCACTCTTTATGCTCTAAAGCTTTTTCCTTAGTCATTGTTTTGTACATTTCCTCCTGGCCTGTCACTTTTTGTTGCCCTGTCTCTCTGGCTCCCCTTCCATATTTAATCTTTTCACCCCACACGAGAGCTGCGCTTTGGCCGCTTGTCAGCACCGGACACAATCTCAGTCAAAAGTAAAAATAACCTGATTTTGTTTTTTAGAAGAGAAGAGAAGAGAAGAGAAGAGAAGAGAAGAGAAGAGAAGAGAAGAGAAGAGAAGCATGATGGATAGAGGTGGTTTTTGGTTCCGTTCCAGGAGGCTCAGTAGTCTCCCTGTGGCTGATGGATGAGTTGTCATAGTTGAGTTCTTCTACATACACCTGAGATGAATGGACAAACAGCAGTGGCTCTTTCCTTGTCTATCCATCTTCCTCTGTTTAGGTACCTTCTGCTGTCCACACTTGTCCCCTACATCCGCCCATGCAAAGGGCTTTTCAGATATTGGTTTTTCAAAATGAATGTCTAATTATAGACTCGAGAAGACAATACTTGTGTGTTTGCCAAGCTTGTTGCTGCAATGATGAAAATAATTCAAAAGTGCAAGAAATGTAACAGTTGGATTTTTGTTTTATTTATTTAAAAAAACAGACATTGTAGAAATTGTTCATACAAAGCTTTCAAAGAACCTGCAATACAGCATGTTAGCACACTGACTGGAATGTTTATGTTAAAAAGCCAATATCAGATCTGTGCCAAATCAGTATGTCAGTCTAAATGGTTTACCGAAACATGCATATTAAATTCCAGCCCATTTTTCCAGCTCCCGTAGAAATAGGGTGGACTGGTCACTGAGGTCAGGAGTCATGCCACTTTCTGATTTGGCAAATGTGGCGTATAAATTTGAATTTGTTGCGTTAATCTGTGGAATCAGCTGGAATGACCCTTAGCCCGAGTGCCAGCATTTTACCAGGGATAACCAGAGCTCTTTACGCTGTGGAAATTATACCACAAAGTGGAAGGTTTTAACTGATTTTTTCAATTAACTTTCATTGCAATGCATTAGGTGCTAACAAAATTACATGAATTTTCATTTTTAATTATTTTGGTTAGAGAGAATTAATCAAATAACACTGTAAATTAATGCTGTTAGGACATTAGGTGACCTTGTGGTTAGGATAGTAGGATATCAGCAGTTATAACAGTAACTGCATTTAATATTTTGTGTGTTCTGCACTCTGTTAGAAAGGCAAGAGAGGCAAAATGCCAACACGTGCTAGTTTGTCATGTGATCAATACCCTTCAGACACAGTGGAGTTCAATGTCATGAATACAAGTTTAGTTCTGGTGCATTATAGAAAGACTGACTCTTAAAATGTTTTTGTGAGTGTTGCTCTCACCCTGGGTGCACAAGCTTACCACAGACTGCCCTTATGTAGTTGGTAGGCTACATACAGCCCATACTAACCCACCTCTTTGAAGCACAGGCACACTCTGGGGTGAAACTACTCTGTGTCCTCTCCAAGGGGAAAGGTTTAAAAAACATTTAATTAGGCTTTTGGCATGGCTTCACTTTTCGCCTGGAGGTGCTGGAGGAGGTTTTACAGACTTCATCCCTATTAGAGCCTCACCGATTAAACATTCATGAGAGCAATCAGGAAACCCTATGTGTTCTCTCCTGCTGTACAACTTCATCTGTAGTTTGCAGTATAGTGTTGCATGTCAAGGTTTATGTCGCTGAATTATCCGCCTGGGTGGCGTGTGCTCTCTTTTTATGCAATGACTTTGTAATTATTTGCCTTTTGAAACAGTACATGAAGGTGTTTCCTCAGTCATGGTGCATCCATGCATGCGTATAGTAAAAGTCCTCCTGTTTTGGTGGTTCCCAGATCTGGTCTAGAGAGGTGTTGTACGGCTAAGATGGCGCAGGAAGGCAGAGGAAGTTTGGGGGAGTAGGTTGGGATGGTGTTGGAGGGAGAGATTGGGGGTGGGCGGGGTGGAGGGGGGGCAACAGATGGTACGCCACGCTGCGAGGGACGTCGGCTGCCACGGGTGGGGGTGGGGGGTGTGGAGTGGGGGCAGATAAATGGGAGTGGGAGGAGGTACTTTTTCCCCAAAGTGCCAGCAGGGATGACGAGGAGGGGGACTAGATGTATGTTAGCGTGCTTGTACGAGTGTGCCTGCGTCTCCATGTGTGTGCCCGCCTTGCATGTGTGAAGCAAGGGCCATATTCAGACTCCCGCTTCTCATCGAGCTGGGTGAGGAGCCGCTGCCCCAGTGCCTTGTGCCCACTCAGTGTCTGTCTGTGGACTTCCAGCGTTGGAGAAGAGTGATGACTCCCCACGTGCCAGTACACAGCTAGCTTGCTGGCATCAAGGCTGTATGAAGAAGATGCTGAAATTACTCGTAACCCAGTTGTTGTGATGAACTACAAATTGTGATCCTCACGTCAGACACCATAAATCAGCCTCGAGCAAAACGGCCATATGTGAGGGGAATTTAATAGCGCTCGTTTGATTTTTGTGCTTTTTCCTTTTTTTTGTTGGGCCAGCCTTTATTTCATTGAAAGCTGCTGAGCCAAGAGGAGAACAATTGAAACTTACCCTCAATATTCTGCATCCCTACCCATCATCTCTTTCTCCCATCCTCATCTCCCCTCTTCTACAACACCTAGGCATGCACAGAAGGCGCACATGCCCACACACATGTACACACCAACCCCCCAATTACAATGGTTGCCTGTGAGCACACCAGCTTCAGTGGTATATATGGCTCTGCCTATTGAACAGATGTTGTGGAATTTAAGATGCAAAACCACCCCTCCATCACCCCCCACGCAACTCACACATGCATGTATATATACACACACACAACCCTCACTTTCCCTCCCCCCAGCTGGCCCTGCCATGAACATGCCATGTGGCGCTCCATTCCCCCTGGCACTCTGACTCTGGCTGTGCCAACTCTGCCGCGTCTGGCCGCCGCCAACTGGAAAGACTAAGAAAACAGCAGACTCAAAGTGCACTCTTTCTTTGTGTGCTGTCTGGGAGAGTGTGTGTGTGTGCATTTGTTTCTACCTGCAGAAAACTTAAACTGTCAGTTTTTTGGAGCAATAATTTTTGTAAAACTGAAGAATTGATTTTTACTTTCAAGCGACGTAACAACAGCTCTGACGTCCTGTACAGTTTGATGGGAGATGGAACTGTGCGCGTGTGTGATCATTTGTGAGTTTGCGTGCCTTTTGCCTCCTTTTCTGTGCACAGGTGTACAGCATACGCAGTGTGCACAGCATGTCACGCTGTCAGTCCGTACGTGCTGATTGTGAATCCACTTGGGAATGGCGGTGGAATTCCTGTTACCATGGAGATGTCCAAGCTCGCCTATAATAAAATTTCAACTTGAGAGAGATTAATTTAGGGGAAAGTGTTGATTTATTCATCCTTGTGGCTACTGATGCACTTCCTCATTCGCTCTGATGTTCAGCTCTGATGGCTGCCCATTTTCTGACTGGTTTTGATTTTTCAACCGTACCACAGCTGAAACGTGGCTGCTGGGCCTGCTGATGGGCTTTTCCATCTTCATCATCAGATAAGACAAAGGCTAAGTCTAATGATATTTTCAGTGTTTCTTGTAATCATCACATTTTTTAAGCCAACAGATCAAAGAGTTGCCTTTTATAGCAGTTGAGCTCTCTTGTTGGAGAAACAAACACATTCATGTGTCACCTTTAAGCTGGATAATGTCTTATTTCATTACAAAGCACATGGTCACTGTATTTTATGTTAAGCCAGTATAAAATATGCCAGCCTGCTGCCATAATCCTTCATAATGTGCCATTTTTAAAAAATCCCCATATATACTGCAACATGTATGTGTATAAAAGATGGCAACAGTCGTTGAAGATTGTTGTGAAGCTGTGAGCATGGTGCAGCTAGACCAGGAGTGTCAACCTCACTTGAGTTACTGGGCCTTACTTGAGTCCAATCTGATCTCAAGTGAGCTGAAATAGTAAAAGAGTTGCATAATAATCATTCATTCTCTTTTAATGAACCACCACATTTCCAAATCAGATGATGAACAGCCTGATATATGTTTTAAAAAAGTCCAGCATAAGCATTATGTTCTATGTGATATGTGACTAGCGCGTCACAGTGGTTCATCAAAAACACAAAACCTTCACACGTCAAGTTTTTACTTATTTTACACTTTATGATTCAATTTATCAAAATCTTAAAAATACATTTTATATCCCTGACATTTCAATTCAATTTTTCAGTGCAATTTCATTTATTTATCAGATCACAACAACTGTCTCCTCAAGGTGCTTTATATTGAAAGATAAAGACCCTACAATAATACAGAGAAAAAGCCAACAATCACATGACTCCCCTGTCAGCAAGCACTTTGGCGACAGTGGCAAGGAAAAACTCCCTTTAAACAGGAAGAAACATCTGGCAGGACCAGGTTCAACGAGGGGCAGCCATCTGCCATGACTGGTTGAGGGTGAGGGGAGGAAGACAGGACAATAGGCACACTGTGGAAGAGAGCCAGAGATTAATATTAACTATGATTAAATGCAGAGTGGTGAATAAACACATAGTGAGTGAAGAAGAATCGCTCCGTATCATGGAAAGCCCCCTGCAGCCTAGACTTACTGCAGCGTAACTACAGGAGGATTCAATAAAGACATCTTTAGCAATGTGGAAACAATAGGTTTGCCACCCACTGCACAGATCCTTAAAATACAACAAATGCCCCTAAAACAGCTACGCAGTGTCCATTAAAAAAAAAAACCTGTAGACAGAGTAAAACAACTGCACAGGTATGTTCAATTTCAAGAAACCTGTTTGTGAGAGTCCTTATCATTGTACTGTAATCAGTGTTTCTCTTGCTAACATGTCCTTTTTGGATGCTGGTGAAAAACATTATAAATGTATTTTTGTGGATGAGGGAGGTTTCAAATTGCTCAATAAAGGGAGGTCAGAGTTTCACTGGCCAGTGAGCAACCATCGCAGTACTGTGGGGTTAGTATCATCATGTATAACAGAAGATGGTGGGGTAGGATGGAATTTTTTTATTGGCATAGAGTGCAGGATTCCTTGACAGCTATTCAGAGCTATTGGCATGACCTGTCATTTTGGGGAACAATGTCAGGTTCTGTCATGCTTAGCTGAGGCAGGCCTGCTTTCAGATCAATCCACATATGGAGTAACTGGTGATTTCACTGCAATTTTCACACTGTGAAAAGCCTACCAGTGGGGTCAAATTGGACTTTTCAGCAGGCCAGTTCTGGCCCTGGGGACACATGTTTGAAACCCCTGATCTAGCCTATTTAGGTACAAAGCACAAACAAAGAACTTAAGCACAGACGACCTGTTAGTTATCAGATTGTTAGATTTAAAATGCTCCAAAATGCACCAAAACCACAAGGACATTCAATAAGTCAAATTAGGTGAGGTAACATATTGCAGACATCTACTATTACTACTTATTAATCACATAAGTGAGCTTCCTAATAATGCATGCCTGTAAGAGTTAATACCTTTTAAACAGGAGGATTAGAATGCAGTTGTCATGAAGTTGCAGGCTGCAAGCATACTTATTTCTGCTGTAACGTGGGAATCCATGAGGAATGGCTCATTTTTGGAGCCATTTATAAAATGTAAGCTTTTATTACTTCCATATTAGCTTCATTTTTTCATTCCTTGCAGTCGCAGCCTAAGAATGACACATAGACATGTCTCATTCGATGTGAAATCTCATTCTCAGCGCTTCTTTCACTGCAGTCATAAACCATTACAAAACACAGATAAGAAGAAAATAACATTTCAAAACCAAATATTTTGATAAGTAGAAAATAGGAAGCAAGCAGAAGACCCCTGTGAAAAAGTCAGATGTTTTGTTGACCCATGCTTCCGCCCCAAACTCCTCTGTAACTATTTATCACGTCACAACTCCATCTCCTCATTTTGTTTGTCTGAGCCTAAAGAAAAATTATTTGATGCACTTGCTCAATCGAGTGAGATTTCTGCTCTTCTCCTGCCATAAATCTGCAATAAATGCTCACTGGAGCATCAAATGTATACTAATTTGCACTCGAAACAGTCAACTAAAAACATACAATTTACATAATGTTTAAATTATATTCACTATCATTTATGGGAATTAACTGAGTTGGGACTGAGTGACACATGGTGTAAAAACAAAGTTGTGGTGGTGGGGGGTACTGCCCTTCAAAAATTTTAATATTCATCATTTCACAAACAGCTGTTGCACACTGAAATCTTCTTTTTAACTAAGAGGCTTTATAAATGTGTATTTTTTTCCAGGTGCTCAACACAAGTCTTTCATCTGTAGTTTTGATAGGAAGCACTTATTACCTTTTGTTAGCATGAGACTAGATGTAGTGAAAAGGCGCATTAATATACACACCAGAGATAAACCCATATTTTAATTGAAATTGATACGTCACTCGCAACTGAATTTAATGCTGTTGTTTACATTTAGTATGCATCCATGTGTGCATATCCATGGACATGTGTTTAATACCAGCATGTCTCAATGCGACCCTCATGTCTTTCTTTTATTCAATGGATGCCCATCGAGCCCCTCACCCACACCCCTTCCCACATGCTGTGATGTGACGTGAGAGCTAATCTGTTCATTCCTCTCCTCATAATCTCTTTTAATCTGAAAAAGCATGGATGGCTATGGCATTACCTTGTCTCAAGGCTTCCACTGGGATGCGCACTCCATCTTGTTTTTAGCATGTGGGGAGAGAATGAAGGATGAGGCAATGGGGGCTATGGATCAGCAGAAAAAGAAAAGAGATATAGAACTAGAGGGAAGAGCAGAGAAAGGTGACATTGACCTGTGAGAGATGGTTGCAAATATTCAGAGAGGCCATGTCAGTGCCATAGTCTATGTACACATGTGGATAGAGGAAAGATGGCTGTAACAAGGTGTAACCTAATGGATTGGTTTACGTTGGAGCCAGATGGGCTCAGTTTTCAGCTGGTGCTGGTCTCATCTGTTTGAAACCATGAATTTCCATCTGAGGTTATACATTGATATGGAAATATTAAAATAGTAGTAAGACACAGATACTGCTCCAGGTCAATCAGCTCTCTGAAAGTATTTCTCTGCCTCCTCAGATGTCAGACACAAACTGATGCCGTATCTGGTACTCCAAAAGGCAGATTAGCATGTTAGCATTTTCTAATAAGTTGAAAAGTGTTCATTGTCAGCCTTTCAGGGGTAATAAAGAGGAATCTGCTGGTGTAGCTAGGTGAACTACAACAGGGAGCAACACAAAACAGCCACTATCATGAACACCACGTCAATTCTATTGTACAGGGTGGGCCATTTATATGGATACACCGTAATAACATGGGAATGGTTGGTGATATTAAAGTCCTGTTTGTGGCACATTAGTATATGTGAGGGGGCAAACTCCTCAAGATGGGTGGTGACCATGGTGGCCATTTAGAAGTCGGCCATCTTGGATACAACTTTTGTTTTTTCAATAGGAAGAGGGCCATGTGACACATCAAACTTATTGGTAATGTCACAAGAAAAACAATGGTGTGTTTGGTTTCAACGTAACTTTATTCTTTCATGAGTTATTTACAAGTTTCTCTTTGTTCACAGCCATTGACATGTCGAAGAGGTTAACACGTGAGGAGCGGATCGAAATTGTGTCGATATCTGGTGAATGCAGTAACTGGGTCAGTGCAGCAGATTTCAATGCAAGACACCCTACGAGACCACCCATCTCCCATGCTACAGTTAGCAAACTGCTTGCTAAGTTTCGTGAAACTGGTTCAGTGTTGGATTTGCCAAAATGTGGACGCAAGAAAACTGTCACTAATGAAGAAACATCAGTGGCTGTCCTAGCTTCATTCAGCAAGCGCCCACAGCGTAGCACTCGCCGCATGTCACTGGTGAGTGGCATTAGTCGAACATCCCTTCGGCGGATATTAGCTACTCACAAATGGCACCCTTACAAACTCCAGCTACTGCTGGAATCCATTGCAGTCATTTCCTAGAAAGTGCTAGCTGGTGCCGTCTTCCTAATGAAATCAAACACATTGTAAAAGCCGAAGAGCGTGATGAAGTCTGTCATTTTGCTCATTTGCAAGAAGTCAATATTATATGATCACCAGCACATTAATCAAAGCTCTAAATTTAGCTGTTGAAACCACAATGAAACCGACTGTTGAAATGACTAATTGGTTTGAAAATTTGACACTTTTTAAATCAGATTGAGATTTGATTTGAATCCAGCACCCAGCGACTGTTGGTTGCACTGCACTTTGGCACCGGCTTCAGCCTCAAACCGTGGTATTTGACTTGTGCAAAACAGCCTGAGAGATTTGAGATTATGTTAATAAAGGTCAACAATACACAGTAATTATCAGGACATGATTGCCAGTTGTTGCTTTACATAATGCTGAACAGCTCAAATTATAAAGCTTTGGCAAACTCATCATAATCAGCATGAAAGTGAAGAGCACTTACCTCAGAGTGCTCCATGTCTATGTGGAGGATCATAAAATCAAAACAAGGATAGAGCGAAATGCAACTGTTTCATGCAAAGCCAGAACATGCAACGCTTCACACTCTTGACATTTTACACATGGTAAGCTGCTACACCAAGTAAACACAATAAACATTGTGGATCTTACATAACTCTGGGTGCAACGTGAAACTAAATTACCAAAATACTTTAACACACAAAATAGTGAAACTGTAAATCAAAGCATCTGTATGTTGTGTCAGCTCAGTAAGTATTTCAGTCATGTATCAATGTGATATTACTATGTACATTTTTCTGAGGACCAAGAGCAGAAACCTTTATTGATCTTCAGTAAGTTCACAAAAAAACCCGCTTATGTTGATCCAAATACTAAACTCTTGTTTCTTTCCTTAACAATGTGAACAAATACACTCTTTGCTTCATTGGGCTCTTATGTGTCTTTATGTTTGACGAAAAAGAAGTACAGCATTTAAAATTAAAGGTGGAAACTGTCTTGAATTTTCCTCTTTATCACAACAAGTGGGATTATAAATCTCTTGTTAGGTGGAACATAGTAGATATTTAATTAAAAGCTATTGTTTTCTCAAAAGGGATTGAAAGCACATTGTTTGTTGGAAATAACTGGATGTGTTTTTATTGTCTTAATATCTGATTGTGTTGTGTAAATCTGTTGTTTTGAGTCTGAACATGTTTAACTTGTTAATAATGTCAGTATTTTCCAAAGCTAATCCACCAAAGCTAGATTTTGACATTTCTTTACTGTATATTTTTATTTTTGCCAAATACTACACTGAAACTGATTACTGATGCTAATGGTAAAAGCGCTGACAGCATGTAAAAAAATTAAAAATTCTGAAATATGCATTCCTTTAAATGTGATTCTAAGGACATAAGAATATGTAAAGACAGCTCATCGTACCTCTGATTTTGAAATCATTGTACACAGCATGATTTCCCTGTAAATCTAAGCCTCGTATTTACAGTAAAATAAAATCAGGGGCAGGTCTACAACAAGACAGAGAACTCTTTCAAATTTAACATCTGGGCTGTTCTGATCAAAGGCTTTTTTTTTCAAACCAGGGGAAAACAAGTGTTTTATATGCACATCAAGCAATAAACTCAGGTACAAATGGACACTTAGAGGTCAGAGCCACACAAAGTCGAAACCTGTGGGTGGCTGCTAAGTCAAGGCCAGCGACTAAAGAGAGAGAAGAGGTTGTGTGTGTATACATGTCTGCACATGTGTGTGTGTGTGTGTGTGTGTGTGTGTGTGTGTGTGTGTGTGTGTGTGTGTGTGTGTGTGTGTGTGTGTGTGTGTTGTGAGCATCTGCATGCATGAGAGACACTGTGGTAGTCTCAGTATGTGTGAGAGAGTGTTTAAATTCAGTGACAGCTGTTCATTAGTCCATTACAACCCCACACTGCTGATTCCTCGAAGCAGCACATACAAGCAGAAAGACACAACAAGAAGGACGGGCCACATTTCATATACATACGTCTTAATTGTTGTTGTGTGTGTGTGTTCTTATGTGTCTTTCCTCTGGCATTAAATTTCATACAGGTTTATTGTATTAAAAGAGGGAAATTTTATACATTGCTGTTTTTGACAAATCTAAACTTTAGCTAAATATTTAAGCTTCTTCTTTAATTTTCTTTTCCTTCTATCTTTTCTTTGTCTTCATTTTTATTTTGATTGACTTTTTCAGGCCAGCATAGTATTATCTCACTGATAACAATCTCCATTGGTGTTATTTTAATTTTGGTCTTTTTTGTAACCTAATCGCCCTTCACTTAAAAAAAGAGTATTTAATAATAGTTGAAACTGCTTCTTTTGAAATAAAAGGTGTATTTCTTAATGCATCAGTGTTTCAAATGCATGCATACAACAAATGTATGTTTTATTTAAAAAATTGACCCCCTACCTAATTGCATCCTCGTGAGCGAGTACTGAGTGTCTGAGCTTCTCCTGTGGACATGCAAATAGTTTTCCTTCTGTTATGGTGTGTTTGCTGTGTTATGCTGCGTGTACATCTGGGGGATGTCTAATGTGTGAGTGGGAGAATGCAGAAACATATGGACAGCGGCCAGCACGGGTCTATTTCACTGAACTTTAAATGAAATCTGCACACCTGGCAGATTCTCGTCTTGCTGTATCTAAAATCAGGTCTTTGGTAGTTGCATTTACATATTTTAATATATAGGAATCCACTAAAGACACTGGATTTTTTTTGTCTGTGTTAATGACAGTTTGTGCAGCATTTTTCAGGTTTTATAAAATCAGCGATGCACTGATGTTACGGTTAAATATTAAAATATTATTTTGTGTAATATGGAAATATAAAACACACACATGTGCACAGAGACACCCAAGCACTGTCACTGTGACCTCACCATACACAGATGATTTAGCCACACTGACAGCTAACAGCTACAATACAACCACATTATCATTTGTAATTGAATTAAATGCTCAAAACATTTCAGAATAGAGGAAATTTACATCTTACATCGTTTTACATGTTGTGGATATTTAATATTAAATATAATTTGTGATTTCCATTTATCCAAATTCTGCTGTTTATTATAATATTGATCATAATAATACAATTAATCTTCCTGAATATCATGTTATTATGTGGGAGAGGCAGGAGCCACAAAGACAAGCTGCAGAGGTCGGTTAAGTTAGGACACTTGGATGCTATTTGTTGGATCCAGGCCCAGATTTCCTCAGCTGGGAAGAGATTTGACCTCTAATCTTAAGTCTATCACCTCTTTAGAACTGAACCTGCGTAAAGCATCATCCATATGGTTGATTGTCTCACTTTAACCTCAGCAGAAAGCCTGGAAATTATAATGTAAATATTAAACTCAACAAATCCAGTACAGTGTATGGGTAACTACTTCATACTCCTGTCATGTCGCTATCTATGTGCTGGTGTCCTGTAAAGCAGCCCTGATGTCCTCTCCCTTAAAATTACTAGTTATTACTACACCGTTAAATGAAGCTGCCTAGCTCTAAATTTCCAGACACTATTGGCTGCATCAGCATCTGCTAAAATTTCAAGAAAGGACTTCTTTAATAGGAAGTCAATGTTTAGCAAGAGAGACACAACTGCGAGGGTGGGAACTATATTGAGTATCTTAGAAGGAATGCTTGCATGAGGTGTGTACATGTATGAAAAAGTGTACTTGTGTTGTTCATGTTGTGGGGACATAAATTTGCATTCACACGTTGTTAGGCAAGTAGGAGTTCTGGTTCAATTTAGGGTAAATCTTCTGGAAGTGAGTGCTCGCTGTGAGTTGTAATGTCCTCCGAAGTTATGAAAACACGACTTTGCATGTGTGCGTGTGTTTGTGAATGTGGGTGACCAGTGACGGAGGAGATAGGCAAGGGTGTGATGTACTTTTAGATACTCAACGTGTTAGATAGAAGTGACCATGTGCCATTAGTGCGAAAAACCGAGGCGAAAAAAAGTAAAGAGAAGAGAAAGGTGAGGAAAAAAGTGATATGCCGGGAGGAGAAAGTGCTGTGTGGAAAAAAAAAAAAGGAGAGAGAGAAAGAAATATGCGATGAGTGTGTGATTAAAGAAAATAGGAGCTGTGAGGGAGAGTTTGTGTAAGTTTGTGTGTGGGATGAAGTAAAGATGGGTAAAAAGGCAGGGAGGAGAGGAGAAGAACAAAAAGAAGTGAACATGCCAGAGTAGGAGAGGAGATGGAGGGAAAGAGAGGAGAAAGGAGCAGAGGAGCGAGGGCAATGAGCTGGATTGAATACCATCTGACAGGTCCAGCTGGGAGTTTGCCCACCCTGCAGCACCGCAAAACCCCTCAATATGGAGGCCAATTACTGCTGCCCGTGTGACCGTGGCATGGCAGCATCAGAGACGCAACCCTCCTCCTCGCCTCTCCTTTCCCTCTTCCTCTGTCCCCCTCCTCCCCTTCTCATTTCCTCACACTCCCCCAAAAAATAAATAAAAAACACTCCCACCATCTGTGCAGAGTGACAACAACCTCTATAGCCTACCATGCACAACACAGACTGTACACTGCACACACAGACACACACACACAGGCACTTGGGGCAAACACACACATCAAACATGACAAATCCTCACTGATGGGCTCTGTGTGCTTTCATACTCACCATCAAGTGTGTGAGTGGTTGGGTATCAGTGTGTTTGAGTTGTGTGTGCATCTTTTTTTTTCGAGGTCTGATACTTTTACACTTGCATTTTAAAAAGAAAAATAATAAATGTAATAATCCTGCAACACACAAAGACAGTCAGCCATGCACATGGGTATCCATGCTGTACCCAGTCACACAGACTTGCACACAACACTATTGTTCTGCAGATGCAGTGGAATTTCACCCCATGCCAGCTTCATCTCTTTTCACAGAGCTGGGCGTGGCGCTCAGGCTGGCAGGGTGGTAATGGTGGGAGGGGGCACAGTGGCTAAATATGATGCAGTGCCCACTGCAGTGGAGGTGAGTGCAGAATTTAGCCAGGAATAAAAAGATCAAGGATGAAAAATTAAAAGACATTTTTTTTTGTTCTTGTGCCTTCTCTTCAACTGTTGGGGAGTAAGTGACAAAACATGTTGCATATTATATAGAGCTCTCTCTCTATGTGTCACACACACACACACACACACACACACACACACACACACACACACACTGGGCCCCACAGAAGCTCTCCAGTGAGTGATCCTGGTGCTGCAATGGGGACTTTGTCACTCTTCTTTTAATAGCACGAAGTTATTTTAAGCCTGATTTATTTGTGCCTTCCGCCTGTCTCTCTCTCTCTCCTCTAACGCACAAACACTCTATGCTATGACACTGATTAGTCCCATTAAACCATTAAATACATTTTCGAGATTAATCCCAATACAATTAATCCGGTAAATGTTTACCTAATCTGATAAATGGGAGTAAAGCGGTCCAGATGGAGATCTGTGTAGGCCCCCGTAAGCCTGGGACTACCTTGTGACCTGTTTGCAGTGTCGCGAGTGTTGTGTGGTGTCCGGCGACTTTAGCGAATCGCCAAATTGGAGCTCTGAGCTGGATTATTTAATTACAGTAATTGCACGGTATTTTATAAACACTCATTTGAACAATTACGCCTAAACGCGATACCAGAGAAATTATTTTTTTTGGTCATTAGTAATGTCACTTACAGTTTTTTCTGATTGCTTAAGCACATTTTTTGTAACTATTGGCTAATTTTGCAAAACTCTTCACACAAATAAGAAAACCTGTCACCCAATCATCAAAACATTGTAGTTCTCTTGCAAAAGCAAACACAGCTAGACTAACTCTTCACACCTTCGTAAAAGTGGTGTTTCCGTATCAAACAGTACACACAAGCCATCATCTACTAAGCACACAACTAACCGATTCTCATTTCAAGATGTCCTTATGGTGCTTGCTACAGTGTAGCGGCTCGAGTTAGGCTGGACCCATTGGCCAGCTACCCTCAGGGTCACTCCACGGTTGATTACATGGTCCACTATTGTAGCTCTGATGTCATCAGTAATTCTATTTCTTACTCTTCCTACCCTTCCTCTCCCCCCTCCTCATTTTCCTCTCCCCCCTCCTCATTTTCCTCTCCCCCCTCCTCATCTTCCTCTTGTTCCTCCTTGTCCTTGTCGTCCTCTTCATCCTACTTCTTCACCTCCACGTCCTCTTCCTCGGCCTCCTCTTCTTCTCACTCTTTCTGCTCCCTCCATTGTACTCCGCACACACAGCTTACCTGTATTATAGTGCTTAGGCAGATTGCAAAGTGAACGAATTATCTAAAAAAGTTTTCACATGTGAAAGTGTGCCAGACAGTTGGCAAATTAGTGTTAATGATAGCCATACATGTGTATACTTTTGCTAGGAGTGTGTTGGAAATTTGGTAATTGAGTGTTGTGCAGTGAATTGTGCCTACAGTTTTGCAAAGTGTGTGTTGCAAAATTGCAAACTGAGTGCAAAGCAGTTTTTGTGCTTTTAGTTTTGCAAACTCAGTGAGTGGTTTTGCTATAAGTCTGAATAGTTTTAGAGATTGTGCTACAGGAATCACAGTTAGGGTTTAAGCATTCAGAAAAAACTGTAACCCGATTTATCATAGATTTGTCCAGAAATACCACGTGTAGCTACGATAATGTAAGATGTAAAATATATTTTATTAAGATCTGGCAAATCTGACTTGAAACCCGTAATGATAATTAATCGGGTAATTGCTTTAGACCGAGGCCCATAGTCGTATGGGTGTCAGTGGAACACTGTTCAAGGGCTAATTTGACATTTATAATGATTATAATAATGATATTATTATTATTTTTTTTTATTTTCTGAATGCCCCTGGACCCACAGGTGAGTTTAAAGGGTTAAAAGTCATGCACTATTTAAAGGAATGCTGCAGGAGGGACTAACGGGAGATGAAACGGACACCTCTTTAACCCAGTTCAGTGTCCGATTAGTTTCACGCTCGGTCTCTCTGCAGTCTCCTTCAAAAGTGCACGACCGGGGGAAAAGGGTCCCTTTCTGCGCGGGGCACTCAGCCTCCTTTAACGGCGGAGAATAATGAACAGATGCTGAGTGAATTAGGAAAGAAATACTGGGTCCCTCCCACAAGGGCCACTTTGGCAGGGGCCGCCTGGCTGCCACGTGGCGCAGCTGGCACCCGGGTTGGTGATGGTGGGCTCTAGTAGTCTCTGGCTTTACTGGTGCTCAGACATTTAGCGACTTGGCACTGAGCTCAGCCATCAAATCCACTGCCAACCGACACCCTCCTCGCTAAAAGAAGTCCACCACCGAACTGTCAGGTTACAGCGGAAAATAAAGTAAAAAATGCACCCTCTCACCTTGCCCTCTGAGACCTGCCCTTCACCCGGGAAGAATAGTGGTCAACTGGTGAGAGGGGATGCCGGAAATATCAGGTGGTGATCACTTTTCCCCCCAAGATTGTTTTACGCAACCTAATTTTATCTAATGCAAAACATTAAAAATATACGTCCGTGTGGCCACACTCGCTTTCAGGCATGCAGCCACTTGTAGGATACAAGCGTTCAAGGGACATAGAGGTTTCCTTTTCTTTCTAATGCTGGCTAATTAATATATAATCTAAGAGTTTCCCAAATTAAGAAGCTTTTCGTTACTTGAATTAATCAAAATTGTTTTCTGGAAATTGTTTTTGCGGTTTTTTTACGCACTCGTGGGCAGCACCACATAATAAATATTAAACGCCGGATGCAAAAGAAAAGATGCAAACCCCAAATTACGATTTTTTAAAATCACTTTGATATCAAATATTTCTTAGCGTGCAAATGCTTTTAACCATGTTTAGGTTAAGTTAGTTTATAGTTGAGCGCACGCATAATACAAAACTGCGCGATTTTCCCTTCAAAAGTAGAAATAAATAAATGAATAAATACAATTTTGTTTAAGGGTTAGATCCGTTTAGTAAACATTAAAGTAAAATAAATTACAATAAATTAATCATTTAAATTCCTAAAAGACATCAAGCTCGTCATCTGAGAACTTTCTCCGACCAAAAATGGCCTTTTAACCCATGTTTGCTTGTCTGCCCTTCCACGATCACCAAAACTGCGGCTCTGCCAAAACCTTTCAAAACTGTGCATTTTCTGTATTTATACAGGATATATGTTACTACTATGTATCATTTATGTTGGTGGTTTGGACTTTACGCGTGCAGGTGTGTGTGCATGTCTATTCTGGCACGGACTTGATCTTCAGGGTGTTACACTGACCACTGACTCACCTGATTTTGCACCTGCACATCTCTTTCACCGTTTTAGGACGTCAGATGGGCTTTTTTTTTATGGTAAAATGTAATTAAATTAAAATGCAAAAATGAAATTCTTACAGCACCGAATCGATGTTTTTGCAGTGCAAATCTTTTTTTACGTACATTTTTGCTGACATTTTTTTCTTTTTTGCTTGTGTTAGTGCTTGGATGGGACCGTTTCCACCCTGCGGTGCCCGGTACTGATTTCCCCTGGATGTCCAGAGCAACATATGGGACCCAGGGCACTGGTCCAAAGATGGTGGCTGCTTTCTCCAGTGATATGAGAAATCACCAAAAATACGATCTCGACCACACATGATTAAACTGTGAACTATTCGCTCAAACGTGGTTTAAAGCGAGCATTAAAAACTTTACCAATAACTTATTTGTGGTCAGTGTTAATATTAATATTATTGTTTTGCATTAAGTAAGTGTTGTGAATCTTTAATAAGGTCATTCTATTATTTAAGCTGTTGGACAAATACACTCACCTGAGAATCAAACCACGGTGGCGTGACAGGGCCCAGATCCATGCGCGGTGTGCTGGAAAAGAGAATCGCTAATCTGAATGCCAGGCGCTCAGTTTCTGCAGACCACTTGTTCTTCCTCCTACGCTCTGCATTCAGGGGCCTTTAAACTATATCCATCTTGAACGGATCCCTTACATTCCATTGTTGTGAATTTAAAACCGTGGAGTTTAAAAAAAGAAGAATAAGGAGGAAAAAACGCAACCCACAAAATAAAAAGATGGAAGCCAAAAAAGATGTGGCACGATTTTATCGCTAAACACTTGAGGGTTTCCTTAAGGTTGCCGTGTGAACTGCTAAAAATAAAATAAAATAAAATGTGTTTAAAAAGCAACACATCTCAAGTATATTATCCGCATATTTGATTTGGCAACGACGTCTTTTCCTAGCGCAACTCTCCCCGTTTTCTGGGCTTGAGAGCCGCACTAGGATTACACTGGCTTGTGCCCCCCTCCCCTGTGGCTGGGTTACATATCGCCTCAAAGAATTGGCCTCAGATTTAGCATTACATACTTGCCATTTAGCAGGGTACATCACTCCTTATGGATGATAATTCTGTTCCAGGCCTCTTCAAAGTTCAAGGATGCATCCTGCTAGGAAGGCAGGAGAATGTGCCTTTAATGAGTGCACATTATGGCACAGTGAAATACAGCCCAATTTATTCTTGTTTCTTTTTCTTTTTACTCAAAGTGCTGTTTCAGTTTGTGTAACAGGTTTGTTTGATTTCTATACCTGTTTATCGTAGCCTTTACTTTACAGTGCGCATGCGTAGAGGCTGTTACAAGTGGTTGTTAACCTAATTAACCCACGCCTTCAGCAGTCCAGATTTTCTAACTATCAGCTGTGTTCAAAATGTTTTTGTTCGTTGGATATTTTGGGACCTAAAAGCCAGGGTCACAGGCTTCACTCCAAAATTTAATGATTTTCCTTTCTGCGTTTGATTCTAATAAGCTGTTGTCTAGCAACGTACATAAATTCTTAATTTATAAAGCAGAGATCAGCTACACATTGCCATTGAGCTGAGATAAAAGGCTTTTAGCCTGCTGCTCTAATCTGTCTACTGTAAATCTTTCACTGCCCTGAGAGCGAGTGAGCTGTAGGACCTGTGTATTCTGCGAAAAGCGACTTTAATGTGTTGTTTACAGGGTTGGCTGACCACAGGGAAAATTTGCACCTAGTTATATTAAAAAATATTACTGAGTTACAACCGTTAAGTGCTATTTTTTTATTTTTTTTTTATTTTCAAGGAACCTTTTTTTATGAATTATTTTCATGATATATTGCAGTAACTGAATGAAAGCTCCCCTAGTAAAGAAAGAAGATTTGTTCGCTCATTTCAGACGATTAGAAAACACTTTTTTATTTTAAGTCGTTTGAGTCATAACATGTTTCATGTTGGCCTATACATTGTTTATGTCAGTTGCACTCATTCTGCATACAGGATAATACTGGACACACTTTGATATGATGTACAACAGTATAGGGATGACATCAGTAGAATACAGAAGATAATCAAAAGACTCTTTCTGCCACCTCCATCACCTCCCTTTAGAGACTCTTCTTGCTTCCCAAACAATATTAAACATTATAGGATTGTCATTAGAATGTCAATAAGCCTGATTGGACCGTAGTATGGAATCAATTGTGGAAAAAGGCATTGAGATCCTCGTATGGGGGCGCCCTGTCGTGGTGCAAGTGTACGTCGTGGAATGGTGGAATGTTTTCTGAGTGCGCACCACCACTGCGCGTACCCGAAGGCCCAAAGGGTATGCTGTGGCTGGGTCGAGAAGTGGTCAGTCCAGAGTAGTGCACAGAGTAATGATAGTTCCTGTCAGTCTCAGAGGACTCCTGCTGCCTCCCGGAGAGTCCGCCGTTCAGGCACACGGGAGGGCTGTGCTGGCCTTCGTAGTCCGGGCTGCTGTAGTCAGGGGACGTGCCTCCAGGCGGGTACACGGCCTCGTATCCAGAGCCGTAGGAGTGGCTTCGCAAGTTGAGAGCACCGGTTCCGGGCTGGTAATGAGGGCTGGAGATGCGCGAACACCGGTACGAGTAGGGATGGACCGAGAAAGGAGAACTCGGCATGTGGAATCGGGCTCCGTCTGAACACTGTTCAGTTAGGAAGTTCCTGGTGTTGAGCTGCAGGCAGCCTGCCACCAGATTGGTGGTGGGCTGGGACAGGCCTTTGCACAACATCTGCACGTAGGTCACCACATCTGGACGCTTTCCGTTGCGTAAAATCTCCCCGAGGGCTAATATGTAATTCTTGGCCAGCCTCAGAGTCTCGATCTTGGAGAGTTTTTGGGTTTTTGAATAGCAGGGCACCACCTTGCGCAGGTTGTCCAGCGCGGAATTCAAGTCGTGCATGCGCATGCGCTCCCGAGCGTTTGCCTTTACCCGACGCATCTTGGAGCGCTCCACGCGAGCCGCCGTCATCTTACGTTTCTTTGGGCCGCGCTTCTTGGGTTTGTCCCCGCTGTTCTCATCCCCACACTCCTCTTCCTCGGCCTCCTCGTCCTCATCATCGTCGCCGGCCATCTCAGACTCAGCTCGACTGCTGCCTTCCAGTGGCTCGTCCAGCTCGTCCTCCTCGAGGTGGCAGGGCTCGTGGTCATCTTCCTTGGCTTTGGAGTCCTCGACCTCATTGTCCTCCACCCAGTCGGCTGCGAGCCTCTGGACGTCTGGCAGCACCTCGCTGAACAGACGGCTCAACATTGTGGCATGCAACCTGCAAGACAGACAAACAGCGCTTCAGCCTGGCTGTTGGGCGCCCTGCTTTTTACGCACCAACAAGCACGCATTGCAAAAAAATCTCCGGTGAGCCCTCAT
Organism: Aulonocara stuartgranti; assembly: GCF_965226115.1. NCBI lineage: Eukaryota > Metazoa > Chordata > Actinopteri > Cichliformes > Cichlidae > Aulonocara > Aulonocara stuartgranti. Next base: position 13,033,887 of record NC_138959.1, on the reverse strand, counting down.
AGGGTCGTAGCTTCTAGACGTCCCTAATCTTAAGAAAGAAACAAAAAAAAACAGTTATTATTCGCTAATTATTTTATAAGCAGTGAGAGTGCCCTGTGGCTTATATCACCGAGTTTTGCGTTGAACGTCAAGGCTTCTTCAGACTGAAATCCACCAAGCAGGGTATCCCAGCTGTTCCACAGTGGGTTACATCTTTGTTTGAAAAAGAGACAACCTAGAGCTATAGAGCTATGACAGTTTGTAAAATTATCCCATCACCTAGGGTTCAAAATTCTACAAGACAGGTTATCTATATGCCATGAAATATTGTTCAATTGCTAAACAAAAAAAAAACTGTCATCTTTTGTGTAAAAAAATAAATGCATACATTTAATATTTATTTCAATTTGAATCAATTTAGTTTCACATTGTGCTTAACCAAATTGGCCGTATAAAATTGCTCGTCACGAAAACTTAATGTTTCCACCTTTTAAAAAAAATTATAGCAAAAACATATTTATGGAAGATTCTCTTAATAAAAACTTTATAATTTAGTACTATCGTTTTTTTAAGAAAATCAGATGCATTTGGTTTATTCTTCAGGCAAGTAACCGTGTAGGCCACTGTTCGGCCTCAGCATGTGCTTCGATCTGTTCCCTCCAGCAGCACGGCGCAGACTGGCCTGCTTCTGCTGAATCCCCAAGGGGCTCACTGGGGTGCGGGTCCCTCCTCTGTCCAATAAATTACCAACTTGGAGGAATTCCATTACACACAGGCCGCACACAGGACCAAGGGAGCAAACAGATTTTTGTTAAAAATTACATTTTTAAAATACACCTTTTTCTATTTTTTTAATCTTAATCGTGAAAAAAAATTAGATATATGCGTTTAACTTATAACATCCAGATAGTGTAAAAATGAAATGCACCAGAACCTCAGTAAACTCTCTGCGGGTTCATGAACCCTGTTTGGCACACCTTCGCAGATCACGCAGGCTACAGATAAATCCTCATCTGAGGACTTTAGTTTGTCTGGACTTAATAAATAAATAAATCATAGATTTGTGAGCGAAAATTAGAGTATGTTTTCATACTGACCTTGACTGTTTGTTTTTTTAAATAATTCTATCAATACCTTTCTTTTCCGTCAGAGATTCCAGCCCGATCAAAGCTCTTTTTAAGTTACACAAATCTAGCTTTTAATTAAATTTCTCCTCATAATTTATTTATTTATTTTTTCTGAAACCAACTTAGTCAAAATGTAAATCCTCTCCGAATTCATGTCACCACATTCACCGACGACACGGGTTAAATAGACAAGTTCTGTGCTAAAATTAAATGTAAAGATATTATAAAAGCTGCCACATCCACAGATCTCCTCAGGTTCTCACTACCCTGAGCTCAGCTGTGCGTTTGGTGTCCAAGGGCGTATTTTTTATCTAATCTTGTAAGCACAATGTAATTAATGCCTACCAATACCTTGTCAATTAGCCTATGTATCTCTGTGGAGAATACTACCCCCACAGTGCTCTGACGTGAATCATGCAAGAGCACACACAAACACACACACACGCACACACGCACACACACACACACACACGCACACACACATGCTGCTCATTTTCTAAGACAATAAAATGCAAATTATGAATGCCAAAAGTGACAAGTAGAACCTATCTCTTGAGGGTCAGTGTGGATTTATTTAAACGAAATCTATGAAACACAGCATGATCGATGTCCTCCGATAATAAAAACATTAATATATATATATATAACAAAAATGAAAAAGCCTTAAAAAAAAGATTACAAGCCCAATCTGATCATATCGCTTGCGATACAATGATCAAAAAGAGCCAGGAAAACTGCACCCTTCTTCCAAAACAGGTTTAAAGCATTACATTATCTCAATCTGGCATCGAAACCCAAATTACCCTCCCCTAACCGTGGCTGTAAGAGACATCAGCACAAAGACAAAAACAAATCTGGATCATTATCTGATAGTCTACTGACTAGAATTGTGCAACCTACCTCCGTGGTGGAGCTCAGTGACGGGGCAAAGCGGGTTTGTTTACACCATCTCTCTCCGGGTGGGCATCACATCCACACGCCCTGCACGGATGCTTGTGCGAGCGAGGCGCTGCGTTCTGCTCTCACACCTCTCTCTCCTCTCCTGCCACCCTGCTCTGTCTGCTGCTGCTATCCTCAGCCCAAACGCGAGGAGGGAGCCGTGTGGCACCTCAGAGGCAGGACTGGGTGGGTTACATACCAGCTCTGATGCCAGGCCCATATGGCTGGCACGTCATTGGCAAGAGCCATCACATGAGAGCCGGTGATTGACATGCGGCCGCATTCACAGAGACTGGCTTCCCCTGGGGGAGAGGGACTCGCCATCTGTCACTGAGCTGAAAGAGAAAATGGAATAAGGAGAGGATGGCACAAAAAAAAGAAACGTAGGATTCAGGCTGCTTCTCTTAACCTCCATCTTTGGGGAAAATTGGGTTAATCTCGTATAGAAGATGTAGGAAAATCCCCTTATAGCATTAATTGTAATATACATGTAATAGCATTCATATAGTTGGCTGCGCCACAACAAATATCCCCAGCGAGGAGATCTAAAATGAGCTGTGTAGGATAAGAAAATCATGATGATGGAAATCATCCACATATGGGAACATTTTGGAAGTATTTCAGTGAAACAGTATATTGGCCCAAAAAAACAAACAGCAACTGAACTCATCCCCGATTCCATCAACAGAAACTTGAGCAAACCAGCGTGCCCACACCCCACACAAAGGTCTGGGATGAGTAAGTTGCCGTTCATACAGATCAGAGTCAGAGTGCAATTGCCTAAACGAATCAGTTGAACTGAGCTTAGCAAGGCGTCTTGGTTTGGGTTGCCAGGACTGGCACAGGTGCCAGCGGCCGGACTGACGCCAAAGGTGGCGAAGGCACAGATTGCAGAGAGGGGCCAGAAGATGGGGCAAGGCAAGAGGTAGAGAGAAGCAAGAACGAAAGGCGGGGTGGGTGGTGGGGAGGCTTATCAGCATCATCATCATCATCATGCTATTGAGCCTCACTCGACTGACCGCTGTGTAATTTGTGCATTCTCAGTGGAAAAACCAAAGTGCCTGACAGACAAGTATTTTTATTTTTTATTGTTTCACACATTTAAATCTCTGATAAAAGTCATACACCGGCACAAATGTGAATGGAGGTTAATGAGAGATATTATGTGCCATTTTCAGGAGTCCTTTGGGTTAATAACAAAAGCTCAAACCCAATAAGAAGAATTTCATGCTATTTTTCTTTCACTATTAAATGCCAAACATACACTTACATCAAATGGACATTTAAATAATGAAGACACGTCATGCATATCATCATATCATTACATTATCCTACAGGCAAAAGGAGAGTTCGAGATTCTCGGTTTTAGGAGTCACCAAAGGCGTCATGTCACAGCTCAGATTAAAAGTAAGAACTAAATGAACAAATAAATGCATTTTCCCCTCCGCTGTGATTGAAAAGGTTTAAAACCCGGAGAAGAGTATTGTATAGTATTGTTTATTCTATATCTGCCTTGAGTTATTATATTTAAAGAGGAAAATGAAGAGATTAGGAGAAGCTTTAAAGTTAATTTGGCCTCATATGTCCTGAACTGCCAAGCCTTTGGTTCTATCAATCTTATAAACATCTATATTTTACGGCTCGGTTCACATATCACTGAAATTCTCAGTGACTACTCTTTCCACAGTTATGTGTGGGTGACACCTGCTGGAAATAGAAAGCAAATACACGACGTCCTCGGTAAAATATAATAAAATTACGCATTTTCAGCTTTTCCAAAAGAGGATGGAACGACGTTTTTAATTTAGAGTGTGTTGTAAATAAACACAGCCAAATAATTACCTTCTTCAGCAGAAGTAAATCTGTGGATATTTGCATCATGTTTTATTGCTTTGAGGTTTTGTGAAATATATTGAAATATTCATATTTTTAAATATTGCAAATAAATATTCTTGTTATTTCAATACTTTGAACTATAAATGTAAAAATTTAAATATCGCTCTGTGCAAACGTCAGTCATAAGAAATTAGAAATGGCTGCTTTTTCTTAGCAGTTGTCGCCACCTTCTGGTGGTTTCAGTAACTACACAGTGCCACACAGGAACGCTCACATATATGATCTGTTGTGGATTCTACATTACATTTATAATAACACAATAATCTTATAAATATTTCACCTTCAGCTCTGCTCATTTTTGTGCTGTGTCGTGAGTTTGGACTATCATATATTTACTTGCATTCAAACCTCCCCTCAGTGAAGTGATTTCTTTACTTTTGGCCATAAGATGGTGCTGACTTGTCATCCCAGTGTTGCTTGGTGTCACGTGTTGTTGAAAGTGCTCGCAAACATACATTATGTTTTCAAGGACGACAGACGAACTGAAACGGAGCTGAGCCACAGATGGGCTCTTTTAAAATGTCCAAGGTGGCGAGCTCTTTTATCTGCAGACCTCGCCCAGCAGGCCTGAGTTTGCTGTCATTAGCAACTCTTCTTGAAGCTGGCAGATGTCCAGAGCTTTTCTCAAGTCCAGTACTTCAGTAGAGGGTGAACCCTTGGGCTTGTGGCAAGTGGGATCAACCATGGGGCCCTCTGCTTACAGGGGCATCTGGTTCGTTTTCCAATATACACACAATATACACCACAAGGAGAAAGCCTTTAGAAAAGTTTGTTTTTCAATCTCCTTTTGGTTATATTTAGTCACCAAATGTATCCTGTTGTTTGACTTTTAGGAAAACATAATGATTTGGGTGAAAGTTTACCTTTTTCCACTTCTTTACGAATTGCATGACACATGAAAAATAGGACACTTCCGCCTGAAACAGCCTACATGCTCGGGGGGATCCCACGTACAAATAAATGACAGTTCGTGACAGCTTGGCCGCTGATTGTGTTGCGCGCTGACAAATGCATTTGTCCTCTCTTGCCCTGCCTCTCCTCGAACTTATGCCGAAGCACACACTCCAACACACTTCCTGCACTGCCAGCTCTCTAAGAAGAAAAGCTGTTGTCATGGCAACTGAGTGCCTCGCAGATATTCGCTGTGCATATGGTAAAGCCAAGGTGGGCACCGGCGAAAGCAGAGGTTAATACTTTTGCCTCTGGAAGAGGGGGAGCGATTAGATCTTTATTTATTTATATTTCCAGTTTGTTGATCGTCCTCAAAGTGAGCACGCAAATTTGCACTCAACGTCAGTGCAATAAAATACGACCTTAAGTGCCTACCTAAAATTAATTACTTCGTTAATTAATTAAAATTAAAAAATCTATTTCTTCCCAACCAGGATTCGGCACATTTTTGCTAAGATAGCAGTGAGTGGCATCTTCCTAATATCTTAAAATTCGTTTCTTTTAGTTCACTATGACTCGATGCTGACTTTAGTTGTTTATCAGTTTGTGAAATTCTTTGAAGTTGTGTAACTTCCTCGCTTTTTTTCTTCAATTTCCCCTTCATTCGGGTAGATTTCTTTATCGGACAACTTTAAAATGCAAATGCGCAAAGTTTGCGGCTCCAGTAAAGGCAACAAAACCTTCACTGCTCTTCTTTCCACCTCACGCATTAAGGTCAGCGGACAAAGTGTGAGAGGAAGGGGAGGGGAGACTGGCGGGGAGGCGGGGAAGAGGAGCTGATCGCTGCTGTTAAACGGAACTCCAGAGACCAGAGGATCGCCGGGACAGAGAGAGATGCCGCTGTTTACTCACTGACGGCGAGTTTTTGTCAAGTATAAGCACTTTACTGCAGTTTTTCCACAGGCGGTTCCACTGAAGCTGACCTCCTCTGGACTCTAGGTTTGTGCGCTCGGCTGCGGAGGTGACAGGCGGGACTCGTTGCTGCTGCTGCTGCTGCTGCTGGTGCTGTTCCCCGCAGAGACGGAGGTGATGGACCGAGAGGCAGACGCGGATGCGAGGAGGAAGATCCAATTTTCCGTGCCTTCCTCCGTGCCCACCCAGCTGGACCCGCGACAGGTGGAGATGGTGAGATCTGAGGGAGTGTGGCTGTAGCCTACACGGATGATGACAGTGGTTGTGGAGATGAGTGTGTGTGTGTGGAAGGATTGTTAAGCTCAGGCTGGGTAACTGCATCTGTACATTTTAAAAGTAAATATCTAAAACGTGCTCGCCTGCAGTTCCATCATTAATGCTTCTTCAGGGGCATCAGTGCTTAACACGGAGGCTGACAGACTGCTCTAGCAAGACTTTGCAAAACTGTGTTTTGATGTTTGTATGTTACTCTGTGGGCAGCAGGGTATGGGCAGTGCTGGAATTAAGCAGAGCTCTGCAGCTACAGATTTTTTTTGGAGTCCTTAAAGTTGATGAGATTTCTTTGCCCTTCTATCCGAATGGAGGAGGAAGAGGAGGAGGAGGAGGTGAGGGATAAAGGACTATTTGTGGCATTAAAAATTAGTTGCGCCTGAGTAATAAATCCTTTACCACACACAAGAAGCAAAATGTAGAAGGTATTACTCATACGCTCGTGGAGGTGGTGAGCATATTATGTAAAGTCAGATCCGTTATCTGTTGCTTATGCTGAATCATCCCAAAGCGAGCGCTGGTCAATGCAAACAGTGCAGGGCAGGGTGAAGAGGGAAGGTATTATGCTGTACAGTATGAGCAGAGATGTGCATATGTTATTGGTGGTGTTAAAGACAAGAGCCCATAAAGGTCACAAAGTTGCCAATGAGGTAATATTTGGACACAAAAAGCAGCAAATGACAGGCTTATCCATTCCTTGTGCAGGAGATGTTCATTTCTTCAGTCGCTCCCTTAAGGGAAGTTTCACTGGAGACCAGGTGCAGAGTAAGAAATGTTCTTTTTTTTTCCAAGTAGGAGATTTGGAAAATTTCAAATGGCATCTGTTTGGAAAGCTTGTTTCAGCCTAATAAATCAATAACTTCTGGGCAGATATTTTCTGCTGCATCTGCTGTTTACAGCCCACTCTTGGTCTCTGGGTTTTCTGTTTGCTTGATTCATACCCTGTCCAGTACAGAAGGGATCATTTATTTGCTTTTCTAAGCAAGCCCATGCACAATGATGGCACAATTCTGAGTGATATTTTAATTTAAATACAGTCTGATGCTAATCAGTTGCTATACTCTACCTGATAGACTTGTTCACTTCTTCACTCGTTTTGTCTATAAGATGCTCTGGCAGTTTTATCAGCTCAGATCTTAGTAAGATTATGGCAATCTTCCTCCACTGATTAAATAAGACTGCAAGAAGCCAGAGACATTATATATCAGGAGGACCCTGAAGAAGCACATTTCCTTCAAAGTAGGAGTAAGGTTACAGGGCTTCATTTTCTGTGTTTCTGAAGCCATCACGTCACCAAAGTGACCATAAGTCTGCTGGAACAGTGTGCACAAAATAATAATCCTCAGGCATCTGTTGATGAAAATAAGAGGGACGGGATCAAACTAAGGAAGTCCTGCACACACAGAGATACAAGGAAACAGTCTGAGGAGATAAATATTCACCTGCAAAAAGAGCTTTGTGATCTATAGTTTTGGAAAACTGTATCATAATCTTCGAATTTCTTCTTTCTAACTGACCAAAAATGCCCTGTGGTCATATCATGTGGAATGAGACTTGTAGGAATGCTTAAAACCACAACTCTCATCGATAACTTAACCCAACATGTAGCAAGTCCTTCTGGGAATGGGTTCCTAGCTCGAAAGACCTTGATAGCACCTCATCGGCTGAATTTCTTGATCACTTTTTAAAAAGCTAAACTAGAAATGACCGTCTTCGGCATCAGTGTACACACACATAAAAGGAAGTGATTTCAAATTCATACATACAGTAAAAGTGACACAACAACAAGTAGAAAAAGAGGAGATTCAAATCCTGTGAGGCCAGACCTCAGCAATGACTTATATTCAGCAAATTTCCTCTGTAAGGAAGTCTTGTACCCTGGCAGCGATCCTAGTAATGACTCAGGCAGTTATTTTGACAGTTTTTTTTAAGGTCCCATGAGTGAAAGAGGAGAGAGTAATAACTTTAAATCCAAAATTGCAAGAGCATAATAGGCAGTCAGAGCTGATTTTTTTAATACTTAAAAATAAATTGTGCTTACTTTGATTTTAAAAGCGTTTTGATTATAAGTTACACCTGAGCTACACATGCACAAAGTCACATGATATTTTGGCATCATTAACAGCTCTTCCAGTGTGCCAACAGAGCACATCAGAGCTCACACAACATGCTAATTCATGTTATGGACAATATCAGCTTGCTTACCTAAATCTTTCTACTATGACAAGTAGATGAGCTGCCACCAAACAGTCTTGAGCCTCTACTGTATGCATGTGTGAGTGCAACAGCATGACTAGTTAATAGGATCTGTCTTGTAATACTTCTGTTTCCGTCCAGTGGTGGAATTTGTTTCAAAAAAACAAGTGGAGAGCTGCAGGAGCAGTGCTGAAGTGTATTTTTTCTTTTCTGTCCTTGAGATTTTGGTTTACTGAGGTTTTAGCCACCTTCTCTTACTGTCTTGTGAGGTCTCATCAAGAGTTTCTTGTCCTTTTGTGGTCCTTGAGAAATGCCGCCCGTCGATAGCGACTGAAACATCTAGAATAAATCAAAATAAAGGCAGGAATAAACGGAACACATTGAGCTGGAAAGGGAAAAACGGCAGAAGAAAAGAGACAAAGATAGCTGACAGAAGCCGAACAAGACACGCAAAAGGAGGAAAATCATCAGCCAAGGAGATGACTGATTAAAAAGAAAGAGATTAGCTGTGGATGACTGAGGAATGAATCAAGGGCGAGGGCAGCTCCTGCCAAGAGCACAAATAAAAAGCTCTAAAGTCTAATAGGGTCTTGTTCTTACAAACCCAGCATACGCACCCCTGTTAATCATTAATGCTATTTACAGAGTGGGCTGATGGCTTAATATTGGTCTTAATATTGGTAAATCTTCAGACCTAGATGAAGTGACTGTAGCTGACAAAGGGAGGTGGTAGCAGGAGAATAAAATAAACAAGACAGTTCCAGTCTTCCAATGGGAAGTTTCTATTTTCAAGTGCATTAATTGTGTTTTCTTTCATTTGTGTGGGTTCAGCTCCTGTTCTCCACTATCCAGGCCAACGCTACACAAAAAAAACCAGGTCAAAAGTCCGAAGTCATGAGTCGTGTTGTGGTCAAATCAAGTTCTGCAAAGGATTATTCCCTGAAAAGTGTTTTGTGTACACAGTTTTATACTTTTAGTGCATGCATTTAATCATTAAGCACAGAAGTTATTTTTGCGTAAAAGGCTTTTTAGGTCACTACCCCCCACTCAGTGTTGTCATTGTTCATTTAAACATCCAGTATGACGCATTGGAGTTGAATGTTATGCAACTAAAGGTCATCTGACCTACAAAAAAAATGGGGTGTGGGATTAATGATTTACTACATGACCACTAAACTTAGAACCCATGCTGCTGCTTAAATTTGCCTTTCTAGACGTGTCTGTGTTTTGATGGTAGTGGCAACAGAAAAAGGCTTCTTATAACCCCAAAGCATCGATCAACGAGTTCCAGTAACATTTAAAACACATTACATTTCTAAGTGGATTGAAAAATATGATCAATAAGTTGACCTTTTCTGGATATTGATAAGTACAGAGTAAAGAGTTAGCTATTAAAAGGAAATGTTAGACATAATTCATTTAGAGAGGTTTCTGTTATGTTTTAAACAATAGCCCAAACTTCTTTAAAGAACTCTCCTTCTGCTTTTTGTTTTCCAAATTTTTGTCAGACCCCTCACTCAGTTTTGTGTGTTGCTATCTTTATTGTCCCTCTATCAGTATCCTAATCCTCAGCCTTAACCCTTTGCTATCAGAACATGTCAGAGGGACTTTGTCCCCTGAAAAGTCGCCTCAGAAGTCTCAAAAAGCAATCAGGGGATAAAAGATAAATATCATAAAACCAACAGCTGATGTCAAAAACAAACTTTGCATTTTTTAGGGTTAAGGTTACTTCTTATCATCAATGATAACATGATAACTTGGACCTCACTGGTTTAAGACATTATTGGACCAATAAAATGCATTTTCAAAAAACGCTTTGGGTAATACAGTTTTTAAAAACCTGAAGAATAGAATATCACCTAAATAATAAGGTCCATATTATAAAATACAATGTTAAAATGATTTATTATTCTAAAATAACAAACACAATAAGCCCAGCATGTGAGGAGGAACTATGAAACATTAATTTGTTTCCAGTGAAATCAAACGTCCACTGCAGCCACACTGAGCAATCAGTGGTATTTACAGGAATTTCAGACATGCACAACAAGGATCTGATGAAAATAAAATATGTTCCCTGCAGGTGCTTGACCTTCCGACTACAGTGTTAACAAAACATAGGCCACTATGTCTGAAGAGGCTCTCAGACAGGTGCTCCAAATGTGGTTTGGTCCTTTGGCCCCACATGCCTTTTTTCCCCTCCTGAGTGCTGTGTGCACATGTTTTGTGTGTTTATTGGATTGCCACACTCATATTTTCATGTTAACACATCTTTAACCTCTAATAGGATGCCCCCCCCAAAAAAAGGGGCTGCATATTTAATTCTAGTGTGTGACTCATGAATATGGATGAATGCAGTGCACAAAGGGAAGCAGAAGCTGTGAGAGTTACTCCAGAGTGAAAGCTGCCCACACATTTCAATGCCTACACTCTTCGCTGTGATTGGCTTGGCAGCCACTTGTATCTCATAACAATGTTATCACCATCACACATCACAAAAGAGAGCCGGCGATGAGTATAGTGTGTGTTTTCCATAAATAACAAGTTATAAAAATAATGGTGAGAAAATGTAATCAATCTAATTACAAGTAAAAATTCTATGAAAGGACACAATAAGGATCCTAACAGTGTTATATTATTGGATTTTTGCTGTTTCTATAAAATAAATTCTTAATTGTGCCTACTTTATTTAGTGTGGAGCAGATTTGTAAATATGGTATTTTCAATCAGTAATTTATTTACCCAGGTGTTATGTATTTTGCTTTTGGAACTTTGAAACCTGGAAATGACCTTAACAACTCTGCTTTAAAATCTTAATCTGAAAACTATCCAGAAATAGTGCATGAAAAAGTACATTATTTCACTTTGAAATGTTATGGGAAAGTAAAATATAAACTGAAGGTCCAAGAATACAAGAGCATTACTAATACAATGTATTCACGTGTCACAGGAGGTGACGAATACAGCAAAATTTTGCCCCGTGGCCTCAAATTGCATCTTTTTGAACCAAATTAAAAGTTAGAGAGTTCATTTACAAGTCATATTACTGACAGGCTTAGTTTTGTAATGCCCAACTATCAGAGGAATGTGACAGGTCGGGATATGCTGTAGATAAACACTCATCGGACACTTGCTAGTACTGAGTTGGGCCCTCTTATACCTTCAGAAATGCCTTCATTTTTCATTGAATAGACCCTACAAGGTGCTGGAAAATACATGTGGTCATAAAGGGACAGACACACTCAGCAACAACACAGAGGCGGTGGCGTTTGAACAATACTCAGTTGGTACTAAGGTGCCCAAAGTGCGCCAAGAAAATATTCCCACACCATTACACTCCAGCAGTGTCATGACTGCTGTGGCAGGTAGGAAGTGGGCCCAAATGCAGGACTCAAACACAAAAAGGTAAACTTAGAAAAGAAAAAATGTTGCTGCTGCTAAAATTAAGGCTGACCAGATCAGGCTACATTTTTCCAAACTCCTGTTGTCCAATTTTGTTGAGCCTGTGCAAACTGTAGCCTCAGTTTCCTGCTCTTAGCTGACAGGAGTGGCACCTGGTGTGGTCTGCTGCTGCAGCCAATCTGCTTCAAGGTTCAACATGTTCTTCTTCTGCTCTTCAATGCTGCCTTGGTTGTAGCAAGTTTTCATTTGAGTTACTGCTGCATTCCTTTCAGCTCAAAGCAGTCTGACTATTCCACTCTGACCTCTGACATTAACAAGGCATATTTTCTTTTCATAGTCTCTGTAAACTCTAGTTAAACTTAACTCTAGTTACTTAAATCATCTTTCTTCAAGAAATGTAAAGAAAGGCTTGAACTTTATTTCCGTATGTTTTTATGCATAAATGCACTGTCATGTGATTGGCTGATTAAATATTTGCATTAACTAGCAGTTGAACAGGTGTGCCTAACAATTTGGCAGTTGGGTGTATATTTAATGTTTTGTGTGTTTTGTGGTTACTTTGACTCTCCCTGCTTCACACATATAAGACAAGGAGATGAAGAAGTACCGGCTGCTTTGTATGATGGAGACATACTGTAAACATGTTACAAAAGAACTGTGATTTCATCCAAGCGATAGGAACTTGTAGCAGAAAAGGAAATAAATTTAAATAATCCTTATTTAGATTTATTTATAATTTAAATAATCCTTCTGCCTTCTATCATAAAACGTAATCCTCATTCACAAACAAGCTGGACAGTCTCTTGAATGTTGTTGCATAATGATATGCATTTATTTTTTTAATGCATCTAACTTTCAAAGAACAAGTCCTCTGCATACATGCCATAAACCACAGTTTAGAATAAATGAATGCTGATTATTGAAGCAGTGAAGCCCTAAAGAAAAAAACCTCTTGTATCTCTCTCTTCTGCAGATTCGTCGTCGGAGGCCGACACCTGCCACGCTGTTCAGATTGACGGACCCACCATCACCAGAAGAAGACAGCAGCCCACATCAGGTAGATATGCATGTGAATTATACAAGTTAAAGATCCAGCAGTAAAAGGTTTGAATCAAATTTCAACGATACAGTAGTCATAAGTTCCAAAAGACCACAGTACAATGCAATCATGGCCTCTGAAATAATTGGAAATGTGGTGTTTCGACTTTCTATGTGCATTGTGAATGTCTCTTTAGTTTTTTTTTGTTATCATTAAGCCCACATTTTGCTATTTAAGTCAAAGTTTCAGGTTATTATGTCAAAATTTCCAGATAGGTATCTCAAACATTTCTCTTCCCAACTCAAACGTCTGAGAAAAGAAGTAGAGACTAAAAAAATAACTTTAATTTCCAAGTTATTAAATTGAAATAATAACTTGAAATTTTGACTTATTGATGATGAAATTTTTTTTTTTCTGTTTTGAAACCAGCTTCTACATTTTCAAGCTGTTTCTAAAACAGCTGCAGAAAAGCTTTCATAGGAAATGTCAAATTCGATTATTTACATTATGTACATTACAGTGACAACTAATTCTGCATCTTCACTTAATAACGCAACAAATATGTGAATAAGTGATGGCATTTTTATTTATGCTTTACTCCATAATTACCTGTTACAAGTATGAAAGTGCTTTTACGTTTTGTTTTATCTTTTCATTGACTTTTGCTGACAAACCTTCACATTGTGCATTACTGCCTTTCTGCTCTAATCCTTGCAACTGGAAAGGAGCGATTATTAGATTTGTTATATTGTATCATTTGTTTGAGGCAACAATAAGACAAAAAAGTGTTGCGTACACTTTTAGCTGTAAACCCTGGTTTGCATTTTTTATTTCAGCAGTGGGTTCTTGGGGAAAATGGAGCTTTGAAAGCCAAACTGGTTCACATGTCAACCTACCAGCCGCCATCTCTTAAAGGTAAATGAACCCTGACTCGAATCATTTTGTGTGTGTTTTTCCCTTGTACCCACACACTGGTTTTTCTTGTTTATATAACAAATGACACCAAATGAAAGAATTTGGGAGACCTAATTCTGCTGTGGCAACCACCATGTGGTCTCTATCTGTCTGGACTACGCACATTTCCACAACCACAATGAGAGTGTGTGTGTGTGCATGCGTGTGTCATGTAAGATTAGGAGCAGTGGCAGCTGTGAGTCTGTTCTGGATCATCCTGGATTATAGAATGGCTGCACAGCTGTAACACGGTCTCACCCACTCGCTGGCACATGCACACACACTATCAGATGCAACCAGAGTCACACAGACTTAAATACACACAAAAAAACCAACTCTGTTGTTATAAATATCTATACAACAGACGTTTTTATGCGTCTTCTTTTTTGTGCAAATTGTGGCTTTGGCACCTGCAGACATGACAGTTGCCACTCATAATATTAACTGGGTTTTGCTCGTTTTATTTGAGTGATGTTTGCATTTATAATTTTATATAACAAAAAAATTTTCCTTTCATAAGACATGCATGTATATTTTAAAATTGAAAATCCACATTAAAAAAATGTAACAAAATTTTAAGATTGATTTTTACTTTATTTGAATAGCTCAAAAGCTTCATGAGTTTGTTATATTCTCATTGCTTCATAGAACATTATTTATCTTCACCTTGGCATTAACTTGTTGTCTCTATATGCAGATGACATAGTCCTTTCCTGTGGATATTGATCATTAGATAAATGACCAGACAGGCGATTAGAAACCTAACTCCAAAATGATTATACTAACCCGTATAAAAAAAATTAAAAACAATTCTGACCTTTGCAGAAAATAGTTGAAATGACCTAATTCAGTGATGCTGAGTTTAAATAATAAATCTTTTTTGTCACCTTTTTTCACATTTGGTCCATTTGTGCTAATTGTATCTCTGCTTCTCCAAAACATTTTGCAAATTTTCATATGTTTCTTTTAACAAGACATAATAGCCATTTGGCTAATGTGTCCTATAATGTGCACTAGGACACATTATAGGTCCTGTTTCGAGCTGTCAATGAATAACCTCCACTCATCTGCATTGTACTTATAACACATTGCACCCAGTGGTCAGCCAGCAATGGTAGCGTGGCCGAGCGGTCTAAGGCGCTGGATTAAGGCTCCAGTCTCTTCGGGGGCGTGGGTTCGAATCCCACTGCTGCCAATGCACATTTTCCAGAATTTCTCATACAAGGGCTATTCTATTTTCTCATACATTTGCAATAAAGGGCTATTCTATTTCTATCTAAAGAACATTTCAAAGAATCGATTAGGATCCTTTTCATGATTCTTATTAAAAGAAAAAGCATAGACACAAAAAACTCAAGTGCGTCCTTTGGCACATCCGAATCTCTTACTAAGTCATTAAACTCTGGCTTAGTGAATAACTGGAGGACAAATGAACTACTGGATAATGGATCTTCAAAGTCTGAATCTGCATCTGGAGACAAAACATCATCAGATCTTCTTCCTCATCAACTAACCCAATAAAAATCAGAGAGGGTATTTCATATAAACATGGTACAGGTCTTATTGTAGATGGGAGGTTAGGGCAACTGATAGATGATTTAGTTTTGGAAGTTCATCCAGAAATATTAACTAAACAGTGGTAGTCATCAAAATGACTCTGTGACTCCCTATATACCACTGGAATACCAAAAACCCAGCCTCTTCCCCTTAGTAGAATTACAACACACACCCTGCTCAACTAAATGAGGTCCACATGGCTGGTTCTGTTCACCCAGTTTCATACCAAAATAACCAAAGGATCCTGTTATAGCGGTAATAGAGCAAAGGGGATATCATTTGTTAAGTCAATCAATCAAAGCCAAAATTAGTAAAGAGCAAGTGTTAGATTTCACACGCATTGCACACAGTTGATGTGTAACATTACAACTCTAGATATACAAATCCAAACACAATAATCTCTTTTATCAACCTATTCTTTGTCCTCTAGAGGACAATGGACAGATGATTGGAAAATTTGGTATTTTTGTTAGTAAAATGTTTGCAGTGTAACTTCATTCATCATAACTGATTTGTATTTTCAGCTGTCCAGAAGATGGCACAGGCCCATTTGTCCTCACTTGACATGAAGTCTGTAGACACAGAGTCCTCTTCAGGGGAAGAAGAGGAGCAACATGATGAGGAAAGGCAGCAGAAAGCCTCAGGTGGGTAAGCTAGGATAGGCTTTCCCATTTTTGGATTTTTGCTGGCAACTATACCAAGTATGGACATTTACACTTTGGAAATTTCTTTTCATGTTGGATCTAAAAGAAGAAAGCAAGGCACAGAGGGATCAGCGTGGTCTCCTGGACAGTCTGACAGAAGGTCATCGCAACAAAGACAAAGAGGATGCCAAAGAAAGAGAGGAAGGAAATGCAGAATGACAAATGAAGAGAGCCCTGATCGAGACAGTTTTATGATGAATCAATATGCATAGCACATGTGTGTGCCGTACATATGCGTGTATGGATATGTGTATGAGTGTGTATTAATTGGGTCTGTGGGTTTGTGGAAACATACAGTGTAAAAGAGGAATGTGGAGAAAAAAGAGAAACACAACAGAGATTATATGATGAAGGTCAGAATATCATTGAGCTGACAGAGGAAATCTTTAGCTGGAGACTTGTGAAGGAAACTGTGTCGCCGTCAGCCAAAGAAACGAGGGCTAAATTCCAATCAGCCAAGGACGCTGCACAAGAAATATAAGAATAGCTAAGAACTCTCGTATTTTCACAAAGCATTCATTAGTTCAAAAAGGTGTTTTGTTTTTGTTTTGTTTTATTCACTTTGAAGGTCTGGGAATACTGTGAGACATCTGAGTTTGAAGAATTAGAATTTAAATAGGCTTTGTTGACATCATGTAAAAGGGGCATGAGCTGAAGTGACACGGGTGCTAAATTTACAGTTCACGTCCGATTAGAAGCAAAAGAAGTACATAAAGAAATCAAATGCCAAATGTCACAGTGGGTAATGAAGATACATCTGCAGCTAATGTGTGTGTTGTACAAATGCACAAGATTATATTTTGTATGTAGTATCAGTGCAGACAGTAACAGACTGCAGTGCGATGACCATAGCCAGTTTCAACTGGAATTTAGCTCAGAAACTGTGACACTGCTTTCAGAGTTATGTCCATCTCTGAAGTTTGCTTTCCTCAGTCTTTCAGACATTTGTCTGCAAGGTCAAGAAATCAAAAGACGGAGGATTACAGACGAATTCAGCGCAGTCACAGTAGACCAGATTATATCCTAACAGATTAATCCAACTAATCACGATAATGCAGCAAACTGTTTCAGGCTAGATATTTTAAACTGGGGTTTTTTGTTTTTTTGTAACATGGAGATTAGCGGACATGATATGTTTGGGATGCCACACATGTTAGCTTGATAGTGAAATAAAATCTACCTGATTTTCAGAAACATCACATATGAAGGTTCATTCATGACCCTGTACATAAACACTGTTTCGTGCCGGTTGATAATAAATCATTTATGAGGCTGTTGGTGTTTGTGTATTTGTATGCCTAATGCTTCTTTTCCTTGAAAGACATATTTCATTTGATTTTTATTCAAACCAAACCATGTCACCATATTTAGGCCATATGTAGCTTAAGCTCAAACTTTTTTTTTATGTTTGTGGGATTTAACCAAGAGTATTTGTGTTCTTTATCAGTGCACACTCACCTGCCAGTTTATTGCGTTCACCTGCTCAACTGCTTATTAATGCAAATATCTGACTAGCCAATCACAATGCAGTAACTAAATACATTTAGGCATGTAGACATAATCGCGAAGACCTGCTGAAGTTCAAACTGAGCATCAGAATGAGGAGGAAAGATGGTTGACTATAAGTGAATCTGGATATTTCATAAACTGCTGATCTACTGGAACTGTCCCATGCAACCATCTCAAGAGGATACAGTCATGGTCTGAAAGAGAGAAAATATTCACTGACCTGCAGCTCTGGGTGAAAATGCCTTGTTGTTGTCAAACAAAGTTTACAGAAGAACATCACTGAGTGCACAACAGGTTAAAATTTGAATCAGATGGTTTACAGCAGCAGAAGACCACACCTGTGCTGTTACTGTCGGCTAAGAACAAGAAACTGAGGCAAAAATTTGCTCACCATGGAAAAATGCTGTCTGATCTGATGAGTACTGATTTTTCAGAATCTAGTGTAAACAAGCCTGTATCCAACCTGTTGATGGTTCAGGCTGGTGTGGTGGTGTAATAGTATGGGTAATATTTCTTGCCACACTTCAGGCCACTTTAGTATCAATGAATCCTTGTTTAAAGCCAGAGCCTCAATAATGTTTTTGACTATATCCATCCTTTTCTGTGTACCCACAGTGTACCCATCATCTGGCTCCTTTCAGTAGGATAACGTGTCATGTCACAAAGCTCAAATATTCCAAGCCTGGTTTGTTGGCATGACAATGAGTTTCCTGTACTAAAATAATCTCGACAGTCACCAGATGTGGGAGGAAAAGTGGTACCGACTACATAGAGCCCCAGTAGTAGAAGAGAGCGTGTAAACCCAGAATGAAAAGCTTTTTCTTGCAATTTTTTGCCCCTAATAAATATGTGCTACAATTAAATTGCCTGAATAAATTAGTTGGGTGAATGAACTTTGATTCCTCAAACGTTCATCACTTACAAACAAGCTGAAGGAAGCCAGCTCTTTCAAAACAGATGTGACCAGACCATAACTAATGGGTTAAGAATGGTTTGGCTATTAGCAGTTGTTAAAAACAACTTAACTCCAGGAAACTCAAGGTCCTTAATTCCAGGAACAGCCAAAAAGTGAAGCAGTGGGAGCTTGTGTTCTCATCTATATCGAGTGCAGTCTCAACCAAAAGCTTAGCACTACGCTTTACTGTATGTTGGACCGCCAGTTCTTAACTGTGAGTTATTTTAAGGAAGCCACCACGTTTCATGCTGATAAAACAGCATTTTAAAATACTAAAATGACACTTCTTATGAATGAAAAGAAAAGAAAAGGTTGTAGGTAGTCAGTTATATCTTCTAATCGCCACGGTATCATTTATTAAACTTCAAATAGTTCTAATTAAAAACCATGGGGCAGCATTACAGCGCAGCAGATCCCTGCATAATATTTCAAAAGTGGATAAATGTACCAAAATGTGCATATTTGTCCCTTTTTGATTTATATGCTTTTGACTTTTAACACATTCTGGTTTGTCTTTATTATTCAGTGGTGGAGAGTAATTCTAATTTCTGCTTTATTGTCTAGCATTTTTCACTCTATAGTCCTAAGAGGTATAAAAGTGGAGAGACATCCTCAGTGACGCACCTTTTTTATAGTGAGTATAACTTCCTACCATCAGGACAAATGTATGGGGTTCCACCTCTGCAAACTTCTTGTGCCAGAAGTTTTTTATGCTTTGCAGTGTAATTGTTGAATAAATCCAGGTGTAACGTCGAGAGTGTCATTTGCACATAGCTGTGCTTTGATTCTGGGTGATGTTTCAGGCCCATCTTGTTAATATCTGTGATGTTTGTAACTGTGACATCTTTATTGTTGTGGTTCTGTTTATCTGAAAGCTGCCCAAAGGGGCAAATTGAATTTCTGGATTATAAATGTTACTGCTACTACATGTATATGGCATCACTAACATTTGTGTTGTGATAACATTTAAAACAAGGGTATCAAACTTAAGGCCGGGGCCCAGATTTTTTGACTTTTAAGTGTATTTTCATAAAATTAATTACTATTATTAGTTGCTCTCAACTAAGGTACCTCTAATTTAGTGTTTCATAAACACAAATAAGTTTGGACACTTATTTTGTTGCTGATAGTGACAGTGTGACGCAAACAACAGAATTTGCTGAGAAACAAGGGTTGAAGATGGAGATTTCAAACTGTCAAACTGTGCATATCCTAGATTATTATTAAATGTGGTGTATAGGGCCCAGAGTTCTGTGTTAGGTCCTGTGCACATCTCTGAAGAATGTTTCCAGCATCCTGTTGAATCTTTACTATGACAAATTAAAACAGTTCTCAAGGCAAAATGAACATGTGAGTGTAATACGTATTACCCAAGGCAACAAGTTAGTTTTGTTAAGCTTTTTTTAATGTTAGGGGAACACAAAATAAGCTATTAATAGTGTCTTTACACATTGTAATTAATTTAGAGTACAATTAGTAACCGTTTTGCAGCAATAATAATAATAATAATAATAATAATAATAATAACAACAACAATGATATCTCTTTACTAAAGAGATGTGTTAAGGCCTGTGATGAGATTTGAGGAGCAACTCAAGATGATCAAGTAGCGACACCTTGTGTTCAATCCTTCTAATTACACAAAGACGTTTCTAGATGGCAATATAAAATGATTCCCTAAAATAGCACATAGTACCAAGAAAAATAAATAAGCATTGCATTTTTATTCATACAATCAAAAATCATCTCAACCTTTTGAATAATTAGCAGCTGAACGAAGATAAGCACATGCTGTTTACATACGGCTGGGTAATTCCTGTGGGGATTTTATGTGATATGCCTACTGTAGGACTAATGTTTACATTCTTGATGCTGTAGAAACTGCAGGAGGTGGCTGCCTTTACTAAACCAATAAGTGCTTCTGCAGCAAAATAGTCTCTCATTTACTTTCCCTCTTAGAAAGACAGACGGAGGTCCAGAGTAACATGATGAAAATGCGACAAAATGTGGTGGAATAAAGTGAAACATGTCATTCGTGTGGAAACTGGAATACCTTAAAATGACTAAAGCACAGGCTCTAACTCAAAACAGAAATATGTGTGCATTTTATTCTCAGCATTATCAGCAATCCACTTTCTAAATAACTGCTAAACATTTACCCAGGCTTAATCTATATTATTTCCGTCTGAATAGTGACTTATTTAATTTCTTCTTTGAGATTTTTTTTATCTGCCTTCTTTGCTTTTCTCTCACTTGTTTACTTTCTCCCTTGTTAATCCTTCTTTGCCTTTACAAAAAACACTCCAGTCACATCATCAACCCCCACCCTCATATCCTGAGTCAGTGTGTAAACCTCCAGTCGGATCAGAGTGTATCCACTCTCCTTCAAACTAGTACAGACCTGGGCCTCATTCAGCGGGACCACTGGGATCCTCACCCCAGGCCCCGCAAAATAATAACTCTCCCCGAGGGCTCCGATGAGCATGAGGTGACCACCAGGGCGCAGGAGCTTCCCGATGTGGCCAAGGGCCCTGGTGAAGGCAGCGAGGTCAGGGCTGACACTCTCCAGGCAGAAGCAGGACACCAGACAGTCGGCCCCTGCCAAAGGAAGGGTGTCAGGAGCCAGGGGCTGAGAGCAGTGCACGTCAATGGGGAGGATGTCCGCGATGACCTGACGTAACTTTGCAGCTTTCTCAGTCCACGCTGAGGGCCTGTTTGAGTGAATCATCAAACTGTATAAAACAGCTCTTTCAGACTGGCACCATATTCTAATCAGTGCATGATTTTTTATCATTATCATTAAACTGGCAATATTATATTCTAACTTAGACACTTTTTTCTTGTCTTATTATTAAGAAGAACGCTCCATGATAGAACCCAAAATAAATTGTTATGACACAGAAGGCAACTTCATTCTGAGGACTGTGCAAGAAAAGAGTGTTGCTTCAAGAAAATCAACAAGAAAGAGGAAAATATGTGATCTTGTTTTTCTTTCTCTCTGTCTTTGGTTAGCCATACAAAATACCAGGTATCTAACGTTCACTGAATCTTAGTAACCATCATTTTAAGCTGTACCAAGTCTTTAGCTATAGTTCAAAGTGATCTTTTCCATACCGTCGTCCCTCCAGTTTGCAGACGTGCTGTAGGTATGGTGTCCAGTCAAGACTGCATTGTCCCTCATCCTGCAGCCAGCGCCTCAGCTCCTGCCGGTTCACCTCCAGGAAGTCTGTCAGGAGCACTTTACTAAAAACCTCACAGCCACTCATCACCTGGTACAAGGTGGGACCTGAACCTATGTCCACGAGGAGCTCACCACTCATATCACCTGGGAAGAGGGGAGAAAAAAAGAGCAAAGTGAGATCATGAAGGAAAGTTTTCTTGGTTAAAACATTATCATATTAGATGTAAAGATCCTGACACTGAATCACTCAGTAAAATAAAAGTGATCATTCATTAAGTAACCTTATAGGAAAAGAAAAAGAGGTTTAGTTGCCTTTTTAAAAATTATTATTTTTATTAGGGACAAGCTCTTCAGCAGTGCTTGGACCCACCCAAGGCTCTATTTGTTTTCTGCTACAAACTAGGATTAATGTGCAATAATAACAGTGTGCAATACACATACACTTATTCTTCTTAATATACTGTGTTGTGTTGTTTGTTGCGTTGCGATCTGTCATATCGTGTCGTGTTGTGTTATATGTAGTGCCGACGTAGGACAGTTTTCCAATTTCATTGTACTACTGTACTATGTATGACTGTGCAATGACAATAAAGAGTTATCTTATCTTATCTTAGGAGAAGGAAAAATGGGGAGATGAAGAAGCAAATGAGTGATGAAGCAAATTTTTATTGCATTTCAGAAACAAAATACGCCAGAACCTCCTTACCTTCAGTAAAAGCTCTGTGCAGGCATGCCAGTTTCCACGGCACAATACTGTCTTTTCTTGTGAAGTCAGCCCGTGGTGGAGTGTAGTTGTACTGTAGATACGCAGCAGGATCAAATCTCCGGTAGCAGGCTTTCATGGCTGCCACTCCATTCTCTCTTCCTTTTTCTTCCATCATCCTGCTTTCTCTGCTGCGATACCTTGCACGTCTGTTTTGGCTGGTCAGTCTTCAGGTAAGCTGCTGAGACCCCTTGAGCTGAATTATATACTTGTGTCTGTGTGTCTCTGTGTGGGTGTATCTGTGGTATTATGCGTGTGCTTTTGCTTTGGGCTACTCTGAGTTTCATGGACAGAGATAGAGATCCTCTTTTTTTAGTCGATGCTGCCTGATAGCATTTGTTCTGTTCACTTTCCCTGCCCTAAGGCACTGATACCATCAGATCAGGGGGCTTCCTCCAACACTAGACCCAATAATGGACTCCTCATATGGCTTTTAGCTCCTTCACCCACCTTTCAAAAGCCTCTCATATCTACACAATCATTCCAAAGGGCCTTTTGGAGTTAAATGGCACTGAGCAGGTTTGTTCTTAGGCAACCCCTTTCGAAAATACAAACAGGTCTGTCTCAAAGACAAACAAGTTTGTCTCTGTCTTCGTTGGCCATTTCGCTTTGTGATTTTTGTACTGAGCTGCAGAGATAAGAAATATCAAGTGGTTGCAAAGTAAAGGCGGGGAAGACTGCCTCTTTACGTATGCCTCACATAGGAAGTCAAAGATTTAAAAAGAAGTTTGAAACTTGTAAAGTCTTTCACTGACACTCACAAAAAAAGGAGAATGCAAAGATTGTTGTCTTGCTAACAATCTTAGCAAGACAAACAATCTTACGGTTTTTTAAAATAAAGCTTTAAAAAATATAATTACAATATAATATATATATAATATAAATATAATTACAATGCTCTTGAAATATTTTTATATATACACTCAAACAGAAAATCTTTCTCTTGCTCACCTCAAAGCATTCCTCTGTCCCCTGAGTGTCCACAGACATTTCACACTCTGGAGACTGTAACACACATTGAGACAATTTGGATTGTTATTAGTTCAAAATATGTAAATAGTTGTGAAGCTCTGCTATTATCGTTAGGTTGAGTCTAACACATGTAAGAGCCCCATTTTAATAAAGCTAATTAGGTTTGTGGGTATTAATCAGCAGTGTAATGAAAGATTTATTTAATAAATACTTTGCAATTTAATCCTTTAAATTTAAATTCATTAGAATATGTAAATGGTTAATTATGACTGAGAAAAGAAAGAAAATACTGATACTGTCTGAAAAGAAAACGACAAAGACAGATGCATTCAACATTTATCTGTGATCAGCATTGTTTAAGACAAACAACAATCACAATGTATAAAATCCAGGTGAAATTCCAGTACCAACCAGAAAAAACAATGCAAAGGTATCAGATGCATCAGGGCTGCTAAATCACACACAATCCACAACAATATAAAAACCACCGGGACTGGAAATATAAAAATATGTTTCCACTAAAGTTATCAGACATAATAATATATAAAATGCACATTAAACATTCTGTAACTAAGTTTCTACTACTTAAAAAAATAAACAAATACTCTGAAAACAGATATCAATGGGAGAGAAAATCCTGCTGGATATGTACAGGGAGTGCAGAATTATTAGGCAAGTTGTATTTTTGAGGAATAATTTTATTATTGAACAACAACCATGTTCTCAATGAACCCAGAAAACTCATTAATATCAAAGCTGAATGTTTTTGGAAGTAGTTTTTAGTTTTAGCTATTTTAGGGGGATATCTGTGTGTGCAGGTGACTATTACTGTGCATAATTATTAGGCAACTTAACAAAAAACAAATATATACCCATTTCAATTATTTATTTTTACCAGTGACACCAATATAACATCTCCACATTCACAAATATACATTTCTGACATTCAAAAACAAAACAAAAACAAATCAGCGACCAATATAGCCACCTTTCTTTGCAAGGACACTCAAAAGCCTGCCATCCATGGATTCTGTCAGTGTTTTGATCTGTTCACCATCAACATTGCGTGCAGCAGCAACCACAGCCTCCCAGACACTGTTCAGAGAGGTGTACTGTTTTCCCTCCTTGTAAATCTCACATTTGATGATGGACCACAGGTTCTCAATGGGTTCAGATCAGGTGAACAAGGTGGCCATGTCATTAGTTTTTCTTCTTTTATACCCCTTCTTGCCAGCCACGCTGTGGAGTACTTGGACGCGTGTGATGGAGCATTGTCCTGCATGAAAATCATGTTTTTCTTGAAGGATGCAGACTTCTTCCTGTACCACTGCTTGAAGAAGGTGTCTTCCAGAAACTGGCAGTAGGACTGGGAGTTGAGCTCGACTCCATCCTCAACCCGAAAAGGCCCCACAAGCTCATCTTTGATGATACCAGCCCAAACCAGTACTCCACCTCCACCTTGCTGGCGTCTGAGTTGGACTGGAGCTCTCTGCCCTTTACCAATCCGGCCACGGGCCCATCCATCTGGCCCATCAAGACTCACTCGCATTTCATCAGTCCATAAAACCTTAGAAAAACCAGTCTTGAGATATTTCTTGGCTCAGTCTTGACGTTTCAGCTTGTGTCTTGTTCAGTGGTGGTCGTCTTTCAGCCTTTCTTACCTTGGCCATGTCTCTGAGTATTGCACACCTTGTGCTTTTGGGCACTCCAGTGATGTTGCAGCTCTGAAATATGGCCAAACTGGTGGCAAGTGGCATCTTGGCAGCTGCACGCTTGACTTTTCTCAGTTCATGGGCAGTTATTTTGCACCTTGGTTTTTCCACACGCTTCTTGCGACCCTGTTGACTATTTTGAATGAAATGCTTGATTGTTCGATGATCACGCTTCAGAAGCTTTGCAATTTTGAGACTGCTGCATCCCTCTGCAAGATATCTCACTATTTTTGACTTTTCTGAGCCTGTCAAGTCCTTCTTTTGACCCATTTTGCCAAAGGAAAGAACGTTGCCTAATAATTATGCACACCTGATATAGGGTGTTGATGTCATTAGACCACACCCCTTCTCATTACAGAGATGCACATCACCTGATATGCTTAATTGGTAGTAGGCTTTCGAGCCTATACAGCTTGGAGTAAGACAACATGCATGAAGAGGATGATGTGGACAAAATACTCATTTGCCTAATAATTCTGCACTCCCTGTATGTACTGGTATGACTGGGTAATGTGTTAAGACATTTTAAGGAAATGAAAATGATCATCCTACAGTGGCTAAGTTAAAAGATAGCTTGAAAACCAAAGTGAAAAAAAAAGATGTACCAGGCTTTTTTTATGCCAAAGTTTCAGCAGCAATCAAAAATGGTTTAGTTTGTTTGTCGTCTAGATGTTTATTTGCATGTCTGACACTCCTGGATGGTCTGAGGTGCAACCTGTTGGGGTCAGACAGACGGAAACATAAAGTTGATGCTACACTGATCACTGATTAAAATGTGTTCTTTAAATGTTTTTTGACCAGTGTTTATTCCCTAACACCACTGTATATGTCTGTATAAGTTTTGGAGGAGAGGGTCTTATTGCTTTGTATTCTGAACATGACAAGATTCAACCATATCAGTGTGCACTTTTACTCGGGCTATACTCAATGTTTAGAGGTAAATGTGAATATCGGTACACTGCTCACAGTTCAAATAAAAACACGTTGATGTTATGCAGGTATAATGTGCAGTCTGCTCAAAACTGTTAAATATTTCACGATGCTAACACTTCTAACAAGAACTGAAGACAAAGTACACCTGAGGTTGATATACCCTAGTAGTTATCAAGAGGGCGACGTGAATGTGTATGTCCTAATAATTCCATGAAATCGTTGTGGAGAACACAAAAATAGTTAAAAAAGAGTTAAAAAGAGCCAAAAATAAACAGAATTAAAATGTTGCACCACCCACTCGCACAGACATGTTTGTGGATTAGTGCAGGCAGGAGTACGGTAAGGGTCAGTTCCTTCCCCAGATAGACAGATAATAGAGCAAAGGAGAGGAGGAACATGGAAGAACAGATAAAGGGGATAAAACAGACAACAGAGAAAAGAACAGGTCAGGTATAATGGAATAATACACACTTAGCCAGAACAACAGGAGTCAATTTAGTTATCTATAGTCCCAGGGGCAGTGGGGGTTCAACAGTGTGAGTCAAGTCTCCTCTGGGTTACTCTATTTTGTTGAAGCACAATAGTGTAATTACAAAAATACAAAAGCAAAATAAATTCATGTTTTGATATTTTTTTTAACTATATGGAGTAACTGAAATATAGGTGACAAGGTAATTATAGAAGTGCAGGACATGATTTCAGCATCCACCACTTCCAGTTACTTTTAAATTGACTAAATGAGAATAATACAGGACGCATTTAATGAAAAATATTTTCGTTTCAAACTGCGGTGGCCCTCTGTATCATTACAAGTCCTAATGTGAGGTTATGGGTTGGAAAAGCATTTAGAATATATAGATTCCTTAAGTCACCATCAACACACAAGTCAGGATTTTTATTAAACAACACAATTTATTTTTGATGATCTATCTTTTGTTTTACTAGAAACTCTTACCTATTCATCACCCCTTACCTCTGGTGCTCCTCCACCAATGTCACTGGAGTAGAGCACTGTCAGTATTACAGTAGTGACTAACAGCATTGTACGACAGCATGACTGTCGGGTGGCAGGGGTTTATTTTGAAAAGTGAAAAAAATTACCGTCTTCCGTTCTTCTTCCGCATTTCGCCGGCCGGCCTGACGTCATCTCCTACCACTTCACAGCCAATGTACAAGGCGTCGGTTTTTATTTTTAAATATCAGACTACAGAGTGAGAGTTATTAGTTTATTGTAGTTATCAGTATAATATCTTTAACGAATATTTTTTAAACGAAGCGAAACGCTCCGTGTTCATTCTCTTTGCTGTAAGCTGCAGCAAAAGTTTCATCACTTAGGGGAGGAGCCGTGTCCGTCTGTGTTCAGAGCACTGCTGTGATAAATGAAGGAATCAAAGCTTAAAGAAGAAGAAGGTGAACAAGAATTAACAGAAGACAGGGGCTGGTTAGCACGCAGGACAACATATACCGGGACTTCAGGAGGTTAAGTAAGAAGAAACATCTTAATATGCATGGAGCAGGAGGTTTATTTATATTTTGACTGTGCACGTGGATGCAAGCAATCAGGTTTCATGTTGCTATGCAAGAAGACGTCTTAGGTGGATGGAAAAAGTTGATGTATTTGTCCTACTGGTGTTTCTGTCTCTATTAAAGACCATAAAAATGACCATGCTGCTGCTGAGGCTCACCCTGTGTTCAAAGATCCCCCCGGATTCACCAAGACACTTAAGCCAGCTGCTCTCCAGAAAACTGACACAAGGCAAGTAATCCAGTGCTTTATGTGCCTTAACCAAATTTCCCCTTGTGGGACAGTTAAAGGAATAGATTATTCTATGTGTTAAGATAATATTGTGGCAGTCTGGGCTGTATCAAAAAAGTTATTTCTGGTATTTGCCCCCCAAAAAAACCAAAACAAATTTAAACTTGTGTCTTGATGGCCTGTAATCTGTCAAACATATGTGAAACATATTTATCTCTAATGAATGATGAAAAGCATTTTGAGCCAGAAAGAACATTTTTGTCTCAATATAGAAGCCTCAAATGGTTTTTGGCAAAGTCACTTTTATATATCCTTTATTTTTGGAGGGTAAAATGTGTAAATTGACATATAAAATGTATTTTTTCAATGGAAATCCGTCCATGAAAACAGGGCAAATGACATCAGATATACCATCACAGTGCTATAAAGATATTTTAAGTGACCAAAAAGGACTGTATTGATTATAATGTAGGTACAATAACACAGAGTCATGGAAAAAAAACTTGTATAACAAATAGTTTTCCTCGTTTTATTTATAACCCCTCTGTAAAACCTGTTGACTGTCTGTTTACCAATATAAGCAAAGCTGTTACACATAGAAAACACACAGAAACATTAAAAATCTCTTTTTGGCAGTCGAACACCAGCAAGTAAATGTAATATGTCAATTGCTTTATTAATCACAGGACAGAAACTTTTTGATATGTGGTAAATCACTTCAAAATAATAATTCTTCATGCAAATCTTTTTTCCCAGAGGACTGTCTAAGAATTGGTTATGAAAACAGACATTTTAAAGACAATAACTATATATTGTGACTGTTGTTTCGGTTAATCATCACACATATAGACCAGCGATTGATCCAGAATTAAACAAATAATCACAAATGAAATGATAATTAAAGTGATCTTAGCAAGCTAAAAAGTTTTTATAGTGTATTGGTCACATGCTCAAACATTAAACGATTTGATTTTGTAGGTCAGGGCAGTTTCTGACCTGCTCTACTCTGTAAAAGATGTCACCGACTGCTCTCTTTCTCCTTGTTTTTTTCCCCCTCCTTTTTCTTTCTTTTCTTTTTTTTTTTTTTGGTGCGCTCTCTCTGTCCACAGAGATGTGTAATGTCAGCACAGGCTTTCTCTGAGTGTCCTGCTGATGTGGCAGTTTGCAGGCTGTGATTATCTGTTTCCCAGGTTGCAAATGGATGTGTGGAAGGGCCTCACACTGTTTGCTTCATTCATGTAATCAATGAAACGGAAACCCAGCAAAAAAAAAAAAAATGGTTGTTTGAAGTGGTCAGTTAAAGGAAAAATATTTACCCAGATAGTGTTACATCAGCAAATGTGGAAGGGAGACATTTTTAAACTACAATAAGTAAAGAGATGTACACTCACTTGCCACATATTTGTTACACCGTGCTTGTACTGAGTTGGACTCCTTACCTTCAGATCTGCCTTAATTCTTTGTGGCATAGATAGCATCATGCAATTGCTGCAGATTTGTCCGCTCCACATTCATGATGCCCTTCTGCATGCCTTGGTTGTGACAAATATTTATTTGTATTACTGTTGCCTTCCTTTCAGCTCAAAACTGTCTGGATATTCTGCTCTGATCTCTGACATTAACAGGGGATTTTTTTTTCCCAGGGAACTTGCCACTCACCGGATATTTTCTCTTTTTCTGACCATTCTCTGTCAACTAGATCAGCAGTTTTTGAAATACCCAAACCAGCTCATCCATCGCCAACAACTATGCAACATTGAAAGCCACTTAAATCACCTAATATTCACTTTAAACTCCAGCAGGTCATCATGACCATGTCTACATGCCTAAATGCATTTAGTTGCTGCCATGTGACTGGCTGATTAGGTAACTGCATTTTGCTAGCTGTACCTCGCAAAGTGAATGCTGAGTGAATGTAATCAGGCATTATGAGATCATCTTAGTATTTAGTCTAGTGGGCAGCATCATGAACATTATGTTAGCAGCTGGCTCTTATTAAGCACAGTACTGAAAAGTTAAGTGTGATTAATAAGCAGAAAAATATCTTCCAGGTGGCCAGGGCAGGGCTCATAGCAGCTCCTTCGCACACCGCAGTGAGCTGCGTCAGGCCAAGAGGATCGTAGTTAAGCTCGGCAGTGCCGTCGTTACACGTGGAGATGAGTGTGGCTTGGCTCTTGGGAGGCTGGCCTCGATTGTGGAGCAGGTGAAAAAACAAATAAAATGATGCACTCTATACATTTTACAGATTATTGTGTAGAAAATTCTTGACACGGGGGTAAAAATCAGGTAACACAAGCTTTGACCTAACTGTTTTAAAATTCAGTGACGTGGAAACCAATCTGTGGGTTTTCATGATGTTTCCCATCTACTGATGATGTTTTAATGTCCCTTTTTCCTTTGATTCAACTCATTTTCTATCTCTCTGTAGACACATGTACTGTAGTACTTGCTACAGATAGTACAAAATGGACATTTATCACCAAGTTACAGAATGTATGGGTTCATAATTGGTTAAAACTGAGCTTTAAATCAAAATCATTAGTGAGCCTGAAGAGGAAGAAAATAGCCCCAGCAGTGAAACTAAATGGGTCCGTTGTTGCGCAGGTGGCTATGTTGCAGAATCAAGGCAGGGAGATGATGATTGTCACCAGTGGAGCTGTGGCCTTCGGCAAGCAAAGACTGAGACATGAGATCCTGCTGTCCCAGAGTGTTCGGCAGGCGCTCCACTCTGGACACAGTCAACTCAATGACATGGTGAGAAAAGATGGGAACTTAGGGTATCTCAGAAAATAAAGATGCTGATGTTAGCTGAAAACTTTGCCACTTTGCTGACAAGGTAAGTCAAATCTTCACCAAATGCTTTAGATTTTCTTCAGTGTGAAAATACAATGAAATATCATCCCAATATAATCCCACAATAATTTCTATTATTTTGAAGCTCATTGTTTACAGTTAATTAAAACTTTGTTTATGCTATGGTGCTTTATCAGACAGTTCACTTGAACAAACACGTGCACTTCAGTGCAAATACTATCATATGTTGCACTAGCTTACATTTATTCTTCTTTGTGTATAGAGTGTGTAGGTCACACTTTTCTGTCTAGCTTATAAATTGCACTTGGTCGGTGTGGTGTAATTTGTCTTTGTGTTTGTTTGTGTTTCAGTCTTTGCCGGTGCTGGAGGCCCGAGCCTGTGCTGCAGCTGGACAGAGCGGTCTGATGGCCCTGTATGAAGCCATGTTCACCCAGTACAGCACTTGTACAGCACAGGTGCTTTGCAAAATTCTTGCTTAATTAATTACTACTGCTTAAATTTTCCCCTCACTACATTTTCTGATTTTGTGCCGTCAGGTCCTGGTGACAAATCTGGATTTCCACGATGACCAAAAGAGGCAGAACCTGAACAGCACACTGCGGGAGCTGCTGCACATGAACATCGTGCCAATCATCAACACCAATGATGCTGTGGTGCCCCCTCCGGAGCCCAACAGCGACCTGCAGGGGGTAAATGTGGGTACAGGCAGCATGGGGGCACCGCTGGTTGTAGTGATGGTGGCAGCAGGGGTGGCAGACGGTGTTTATGATTTATTTTTATTTTTTTAACATCCACTATTCATTAACTACAACATTTTCTATCTTACACACACGCATGCACGCTGAAACACCTCTGCCACCCCCACCTTACCTTGTCAGCTCTGCAATCAACCATAAAGGCATGTGTATGCAGGGAGGGGATAGACAGCAGTGCATGTGATCACCGGGCATCCTGTGAGAATAACTTACCTCTTTTTATCAGATTATTTAGCTTCACTTTCTACTGCGTTGTATTTGTATTATTAATATTACTAATTATTGACTTAGGCAGCTAGAAGACTACTACTTATAAGTCAGTGGTATAACTTTAGGTTTTCTTTAATTAACAGAAAACAGTTGTTTTCGGGAAAAAAAACTTTCTAGCAAAATCGATATTTTAATAAAAATAACTACCTATTTTATGTAATTTATCTGCTAAAATTTATGCCGTGGTGAGAAATCTACACTGTATGTATGTCACAACTACAAATCTTACATTGTAACCTGGCGTGCACCTCCCTAGTAATCACAATGTTTGGCCTGTTCAGTGCTTTTTTTCGTTACATTTTCGCTGCAGTTTTTGAATTTATCAGTGAGAAAATAACAATCATTACCTCAGTGTAAGGAATAATAATCTTAGCATCAATGTAAGGACACTAATTTTCTGGTGGGAGATTTCCAAAATCTCTACAAAGATTCATCTCCAATGTCTAAATCAGCTATTAGAGTGGCCACACCTACTTTTGTATCGTTTAACTTTAGGTTGTCCTGAAAGGAGTCAGTGTTAACTTCACAGTTCTGTCCAAATGCAGTCACATCTGATGGGGAAAAAAACAACAAAAAAGGCCAAACCTCAAGCATCAAAAAGCTCTTCACAAGCTTATCTCTGAGTTGATCAGCTCTGTTTAACATTTTCCAGATGTTGCTGCCAACAGTGTTGCAGAGTCATATGTATTAACATATTTGTGTTTCAGTTTATCTGCTTAGTTCTGTCTTTAAAAAATAAGCTCATGGGTTACTCTCTGCTGCCGCTTTTCTGCCTTCAGGAGCTTACATGAGCAATTTTCTGTTTCTGCAGGTGATCAGCATTAAGGACAACGACAGCCTGGCAGCACGGCTAGCTGTAGAGATGAAGGCTGACCTGCTCATCGCACTCTCTGATGTGGAGGGTATGTGTGTCACTGCAACAACACTCTGGGTCAGCTGTTAGGTAACAACACCATCTGTCTGGTCACTTTGCTGACGGGGGGAAAAAACATCCCTCTCAGGGTCAATGGAGAGCCATATGAGAAAGACAAACACACACCTTCTGCCTTCGTGTTTGAAACTAATGCTGATGGAGCTGACACATGGCGTCCATGCACACACAGAATCACGGCTGCAGTCATTCAGCATCATCTGGATGGCTTTTAGAATATTAAATAAAACAAAACTTCAGCAGAGAAGAGTGATCATAGTAAATTATCATATGATTATGCACAATAAAAGGGTACTATCCAGGATTTTCCTTTTAAAGAGGTTGACTTATGCAAAAATAGTACCTTTCAATCATCACATAGGGCTTTCTTATCAACAGAGATCTTGCAGTTTCTTTCTATATCTGTATTATTACGTGTTTGGGATGTTTCTGAGGATATAACCTTTGCTTTGTTGTTGCTAACTAAACTATATTCACCAGCTTTGTTTATGGCTTTAGTAACATTAGCAATAAAATGGATGTGGGAACAATTTAGGCTGATGTGTAAATGCTGGTTATTTTCATCTCAAACAAATAAGTCATATGCTTAATGGTCATATTGTAGGACTATACAACAGCCCCCCTGGAACAGATGATGCCAAGCTCATTGACATCTTCTACCCTGGAGACCAGCAGTCCATCACCTATGGTACAAAGTCTAGAGTTGGGATCGGAGGCATGGAGGCCAAGGTTGGTGAAGTTGCCCATCAAGTCATTACAATAAGGAAAAGTTCAGGTTTTTCCTGTACATTTCTTTTTTTTTTTGCATCAGTTTTCTACAGAAAATTCTTTTACATAAACCTAAATGAGAAATACAAGCGACCAACAAAACTCAGGGCAGATATCACAGACTGGGGGAAAAATCCTTAAAGTATGAGCGGTGATATATAAAATAAGATGAACAACAAGAGGTCAGATTGTGCTTGTTATTACATGTAACGTGTTGGGATGACCCAACTCTCAGATGGTGTCTTCCAATATGATAATGTTTGCATGTCATATTGGACACGATAAAAGATTGTACGTTTGATTGGACTGAGTATTAAAATTAAGTAAATCTTATACAAATTTTTTTTTAAAATCTCTGCTTGGCTGCAGGTCAAAGCTGCCCTTTGGGCCTTGCACGGTGGCACCTCAGTGGTTATTGCAAATGGCACCAACCCCAAAGTAACAGGCCATGTCATCACTGACATTGTGGAAGGCAAGAAAGTAGGAACCTTCTTCTCTGAATTTAAACCTGCCGGTGAGTTTACCTGAGCTGAATAAATTTTTTTTATTGCTGTAAAACTGCATCTGCAGGCTCTGATGTTTAATTCTGTCCTGACTCTCCTTCAGGCCCATCTGTGGAGGAACAGACAGAAATGGCGCGCCGTTTTGGAAGAGCCCTTGCATCTCTGCATCCAGACCAGGTGACACATGTTTTTAGATAAAGGACTCGGGCAATATCTTTTATAAACATTTAAAAATGTAAACAGCTCTTTGGGTGCTTTATCACTTAAAGAGAAAAACTGAATTATTTTGTTTACTTTTCAGAGGAGTGAGATCATCTGCCATCTAGCAGATCTGCTGACTGAAAGGAAGGAAGAGATTTTGGCTGCAAACAAGATGGATATGGACCTGGCTGTCAGTGCAGGTATCAGGACACCACATCAAGTCTGTCTGGTTTTTGAAATATAAACTAGACTTGCAGAGACATTTTCTTTGTTTGATGTTTTATGTTGGTATTGTAGTGCTAGTGCTTTCACATTCTCTTAAAAAAATAAGGATAATAAATTCATGTGCCATGTATGTAACTGATTTCCAGACTTCAGCAGCTTTTGCATGTATGTTGCTACAATAACTTCAACATTGAACCTAAGGGATAACATTCTCATGTGTTGCCACCAGAGGGCGACTTTCCCTTTCTCTACATATGAGTTTTATACCTCACTACCTGCTATCAAAGTGTAACTCTGCTATGCCTTCTTTCTGTAGGCCATTTGCCTCCAGCCATGCTGAAGCGTCTCAGTCTGTCACCGGCCAAACTTAACAGCTTGGCAGTAGGTCTCCGCCAGATAGCCACGGCCGCCCAGGACAGTGTGGGTCGAGTGCTGCGCAGGACCAGAGTGGCTCATAATTTAGAGCTGGAGCAGATTACTGTACCCATCGGGTTGCTTCTGGTCATATTTGAGGCCCGACCCGACTGCTTGCCGCAGGTATTGCTGCAGAAGAACTTAAATCTTAACAAAAACATATAAAACACTTGAACATTGTTGACAAAAATTACATATGGGACAATATCAAGACAAGGCTGATATTTGACCTCTTAATGTCCTTGTATTTCATCACACACATGTATTAGACTGGGATAAAACTAAAATGTTAGAGGTAGGCGCGGAGGGCTATGGGCTAAGCTAAAGCTAACACCACACCGGCTGCCTTTACCCAGTATTTTTCTCGCCAATGTCCGTTCTCTGGCAAACAAAATGATTGATTGATTGATTGAATCTTTATTTTGAACATGTTGAAAAAGTATAAAAAAAAAAAAAATAGAATTAAAAGAGACAAATGAACAAAGCAAACAAAAGGAAAACGAGCAACCACAACTCCAAATAACGTCCATGTTCAAAAAGGAGCAGGAAGAAGCATAAGCTTATTTAATCCCACCCCTTTTCCACTATCTAGTATCAATAGACTACAGAAATACCTCCTTGTAATTACATTATATGTTATGTGTAATTTTTTTTTTTTTTTTTTAATATATACACATATATGTTTCTATCTATCCATACCTACGTATATACACACATACGCACATATACACATTTTCAATAACCCCATTAACACCTGAGGGATACACAACCTACAATTTTATATATATTTTATATATATATATATATATATATATATATATATATATATATATATATATATATATACACCCATACCAACAAACCCGTGCATGCGCACACACATGAAAATATTAGACAAGAACACCCTATCAAATCTCTACCTTTTCCCTGTACCCTGTAAAAACCATATCCTTAAACCGCTTTTTAAACTGCGCCATGCTTGGACATTGCTTCATATCTTTACTTAGTCTGTTCCACAGCTTCACTCCACACACAGAGATGCAAAAACTTTTTAATGTTGTACGGATACGAGGATGTTTTAAATTTAATTCCCCCCCTCAAATTGTATCCCCGTTCCCTTTTAGAAAACATTTTTAGAATATTGTCAGGAAGCAGGTTATTTATTGCTTTATATATAATTTGTGCTGAAAATGAACCAGATCTGTGAATTTTAGAATTTTTGATTTTAAGAATAGTGGATTTGTATGATCTCTGTAACCAGTTTTATGGATTATCCTTATGGCCCTTTTTTGTAATATAAAGATTGATGATAGCGAACATTTGTAAGTATTGCCCCAAACCTCTGCACAGTAATTCAAATACGGTGCAATCAGGGAACAATAGAGAATGTGGAGTGATTTGTGGTCCAGAATGTGTTTTACTTTACTCAAGATTGAGACACTTCTTGAAATTTTGTTATGTATATGATTTATATGAGACTTCCAGTTTAATTTATCATCTATAATCACACCAAGAAACTTATGTTCAAGTACTCTTTCAATTTCCACACCATCTACATGAATCTGCACTTGTGCATTTCTAAGGGAATTCCCAAATAAGATAATTTTAGTTTTACTTAGATTTAGCGATAGTTTGTTCCTGTTAAACCATTTTTTAATTTTGCACATTTCTGAAGTAATTGTATCCAGCAGCTCCTTTAGATTCCCCCCAGAACAAAAAATATTTGTGTCATCTGCAAATAATACTAATTTTAATATATCAGATGCCTTACAAATATCATTTATATAAATAATAAATAATTTAGGACCCAGTACAGAGCCTTGTGGAACACCACAAGCAATGTCCAAGCATGATGAGGAATGGACACCCAGCTTCACAAATTGTTTCCGGTCACTTAAATAATTTTTCACCCATTGCAGTACAACCCCCCTAATCCCATACCGTTCCAGTTTATTAATTAAATATGTCATGATTGATTGTGTCGAATGCTTTCTTGAGATCCAGAAATACTCCAGCTGCATACTGTTTCTGATCTATAGCATTCGTAATCTCCTCAATTGATTCGATTAATGCCAGAGATGTTGATCTTTTTGATCTGAATCCATATTGACTGTCAGAGAGTAATTTATATTTATCTAAGAATTTGTCTAATCGTTTATTAAACAGGTTTTCTAGGATTTTGGAGAATTGTGGTAGTAAAGAAACAGGCCTGTAATTTGTGAAGTGGCGTCTATCCCCGGTTTTATACAGCGGCACAACTTTAGCTATTTTCATTTTGTTTGGCACTTTTCCCGTCTGAAATGATAAGTTGCAAATATATGTTAGAGGTCCTACAATTCCTTCAATGACCTTCTTGACAATTTTCATGTCAATATCATTACAATCAGTGGATGTTTTATATTTACACATGTGTACAATGTCAATTATTTCTTTTTCCTCCACTGATGTGAGGAACATTGAGTTAGGGTTCCTATCAATCAGGTTTTCACTACATTCTACTGATGGCAGTGACTCAGGAATTTGTTCTGCCAGTTTTGGTCCAATATTTACAAAATAATGATTAAAGCTGTTGACCTTATCAGCAGTGTTTTCCATAATATTGCCATTATCGATAAAGTATTGTGGATAACTTTGTTGTCCAGAATTATTTTTAATGATACCGTTTAAAACATCCCATATTCCTTTCATATTATGTTTATTGTTGTTCAATATTTTACTATAATACTCCTTTCTACATACACGTATAATATTGGTCAACTTATTTTTGTATTTTTTATATTTATTTTCAGCTTCTTTTGTTCTTTGTTTTAGGTATTCCCTATAGAGTGTATTTTTCTTTTTACATGCATTTTGTAAACCCTTAGTGAGCCATGGTCTATCTGAATATTTGTGCTTTCTGTTGTATTTTATTGTTGGACAGTTTTTATCGTACAACTCCATGAATATTCTTAAAAATATGCCATATGCA
Source organism: Aulonocara stuartgranti (assembly GCF_965226115.1). Lineage (NCBI taxonomy): Eukaryota > Metazoa > Chordata > Actinopteri > Cichliformes > Cichlidae > Aulonocara > Aulonocara stuartgranti. The sequence goes on along the minus strand of NC_138959.1, from coordinate 12,996,331 downwards.
ATATCAATATCAGCTTCTTTGTACACCTTGTCCCAGTCCTGATTTAATAGATCGTTCTTAAATGCAGTCATAGTTTCTTCTGTCCTTACACGTCTGTATCTCAGTTGTTCTTCATGCTGATTTCATGCTGGATGAGATACGGCTCTCCATCACTAACAACAGACGGATTATGGACTCAAATGTCATGTTTTTCACCGAAACATGGCTGAACAACAGCTGCCCGGACAATGCTATCGAGTTAGCAGGACGCCACACACACCGAGCCGACAGGCTAGCAGATGACTCTGGCAAGACCAGAGGTGGAGGTTTGTGCATTTATATTAACAATGCTTGGTGCATGAACTCCACTACTACTGAGAGTCACTGCTCACCTAATGCGGAGTTTTTAATGGTCAAATGCAGACCTTATTATCTCCCCAGAGAATTCACTTCGATCATACTCACTGCCGTGTATATACCCCCCGACGCTAATGCTAGGTTGGCCATGAAAGAACTTTCTGCAGCCATTAACAAACACCAGAATAAACACCCCGAGGCTGCTTTTATTGTTGCTGGCGACTTCAACCACACCAATTTAAAGACAGTCCTCCCCAGATTCCACAAACATGTCTCCTGCCACACCAGAGGAGACAAGACTTTAGACCATGTGTATTCCAACCTGGCTGGAGCCTACAAAGCCACACCCCTCCCCCACATTGGACAATCGGACCATCTCTCCCTGTTCCTCACACCACGGTATTCACCACTCATCCAACGTGTGAAACCTGTTGTGAGGACAATTAAAGTGTGGCCAGAGGGGACAGACGCAGTGCTCCAGGACAGATTTAAAAACACAGACTGGAATATGTTCACCCACACAGACCTGGACCAGTACGCCTCATCTGTACTGGATTACATCTCCAAAACCACAGACAGTGTCACCACCCAGAAACGGATCACCATGTACCCCAACCAGAAGCCTTGGATGAACCGGGATGTTCGTCTCCTCCTGAAGGCCCGCAACACTGCCTTTAGGTCAGGAGATGCACACGCCTACAGTACAGCCAGGGCTAATCTAAAGAAGGGCATCAAAAAAGCCAAACACCATTACAAAAAGAAGGTAGAAGAACACTTCTCCAACTCCAACCCCCGACGCATGTGGCAAGGACTCCAGACCATCACAGACTACAGGACCACCAAACCCTCCCCCGCATCCTCTGATGTCTCCTTCCTCAACGAGCTCAACAACTTTTATGCTCGTTTTGAGCGAGGGAACCCCACAACCACAACCAAAGCAGACATGACGCCAGACCACCAACCTATGACTCTCTCCCCCACCGATGTAGGAGCGGTGCTGAGCAGGATCAATGTCCACAAGGCTGCAGGCCCTGATGGCATCCCCGGGCGTGTTCTCAGAGCGTGTTCTGGGGAGCTTGCAGGAGTGCTCACAGACATATTCAATCTGTCCTTGGCCCACGCTGTGGTACCGGCCTGCTTCAAATCCACCTCCATCGTCCCGATACCCAAAAACTCCAACCCATCTTGCCTCAATGATTACCGCCCAGTAGCACTCACCCCCATCATCACTAAGTGCTTAGAGCGACTGGTCCTAGCACACTTCAAATCCTGTCTCCCCCCCACCCTGGACCCCCACCAATTCGCATACCGCCGGAACAGGAGCACAGAGGATGCAGTCTCCATCGCAATGCACTCTGTCCTCTCACACCTGGACAACAACAACACCTACGCCAGAATGCTGTTTATAGACTTCAGTTCAGCATTCAATACAATCCACCCCTCACAACTCATCAGGAAACTGACAGACCTGGGTATCAGTTCCCTCATCTGCAAATGGTTACTGGACTTCCTGACCAACCGCCCCCAACATGTCCGGCTGGATAACCGCTGCTCATCTACCATCACAATGAACACCGGTGTACCACAAGGCTGTGTGATGAGCCCTTTCCTCTACTCCCTCTTCACCCACGACTGCAGACCTGCTGATGGTTCCAACACCATCATTAAGTTTGCAGATGACACCACGGTGATTGGCCTCATCAGTGACAACGATGAGGCCGCCTACAGGGAGGAGGTGGATCGTCTGGCTGAGTGGTGCGACAGAAACAACCTGCTGCTTAACACCGAGAAGACCAAGGAGCTCATCGTGGACTACAGGAGGAATGCTGACCCACATCCACCCATCCACATTAAGGGGACGGCTGTGGAGCGTGTGAGCAGCTTCAAGTTCCTGGGAGTCCACATCTCCGAGGATCTCACCTGGACGACCAACTGCTCCAAGCTGGTCAAGAAGGCTCACCAGCGCCTCTTCTTCTTGAGGACTCTGAGGAAGAACCACCTGTCCTCAGACATCCTGGTGAACTTCTATCGCTGCACCATCGAGAGCATCCTGACCAACTGTATAACAGTCTGGTACGGGAACTGCTCTGCCGGAAGGCGTTGCAGAGGGTCGTGAAAACTGCCCAGCGCATCGCCGGAGCACCACTTCCTGCCATAAAAGACATCTACAGGAAGCGGTGTCTGAAAAGGGCTGGGAAAATCATCAAAGACCCCAGTCACCCATCACATGGACTCTTCACCCTCCTGCCCTCTGGGAGGCGCTACAGGAGCCTCCGGACTAAGACCACCAGGTACCGGAACAGCTTCTTCCCCACAGCTGTCAGACTCCTGAACTCTGCCTCCTGACATCTGACCCACGTTAAACTCATGGACTGAACATACACACACCCACAATGGACAACTGTACCCTCAAACACAATAATAACATGGACTGAACCACCACTCACAACCACTAGCACTTTATATAGCCTCTGTAGAAACTATCTACACCCTCACTTATCTTAACTGCACTACTGTATAGCTCTGTGTAAATAATCATTCTGTACATTCGATAATCTTTAATCCTACAACTGTTTACAACTTGCATAGTTCCCATTTCTGTATAGCTGTATATCTCAGATTCTGTAAAGTTATTTATTTCATATTCTGTATAGTTTTTCATATTTATATCCTGTTCATATCCTGTACATAGCTTGTACTCACTACAGCCTGTACATACTTATAGTTATAGAATATTCACAACATACTTCATACCGTGTACATTATAACATACCATAATAGACCCATTTCTGTAATATACTCACATATCTATATTATTGCTAATATATATTGTAATATATCTATATCACTAAAGCACTTCTGGATGGATGCAAACTGCATTTCGTTGCCCTGTACCTGTGCATGTGCAATGACAATAAAGTTGAATTCTATTCTATTCTATTCTATTAATGGATATGTGGGGAAGTTACTATGAATAGGAGATTAGCATGAATAAATAATAACACCTTGTATTTCTGCAGAACTTACCATAACACATCCTGTGCTTTATATGCTTAGCTAACTTTTTGGTTTCCATTTTTATAAATGTACTTTGTCACTTTCTCGGAACACCTGTAATAACTAGGTATCAACACTGGCAATAGCCAGTGGCAATGCCCTCCTGCTGAAAGGAGGAAAAGAGGCAGCCAACACCAACCATGTCCTCCACCAGCTCACCCAGGAAGCTCTTTCCATGCATGGAGTCAAGGAGGCTGTGCAGATGGTAAAACTGATTTCCTACATATTTATTAAAAAGCAGTGAGAACCTTGTGTCATCTTTATAGCACTTTACAGCACACTCTTCTATCTGATGTGATTCACAAACCCGTATTTCTTCCCAGGTGAGCACCCGTGAGGAAGTGGAGGATCTGTGCCGACTGGATAAGATGATAGACTTGATCGTCCCCCGAGGTTCATCCCAGCTGGTGCGGGACATTCAGCGAGCGGCCAAGGGCATTCCTGTGCTGGGTCACAGCGAGGGAATCTGTCACGTCTATGTGGACTCAGAAGCCAGCATTGACAAAGTCATAAAAATCGGTCAGTTAGAACAGTTCCCCCCCCATATAAATGCCTGTCAGTCATAACATGCCAGCGACTGACTAATGCTTTCCTCTTCTAGTGAGAGACTCCAAGTGTGACTATCCAGCTGCATGTAACGCTATGGAAACTCTGCTGATTCACCGGGACATCCTCAGGACCCCTATGTTCGACCAAATTATCGACATGCTCCGCACTGAACGGGTAAAATGCCAAATACACGCATTGATAAATTAAGGAAACCTGCGGCTGACTTTCAATGTTACTCGTTTTTAGATACATCACTAGTCATCCAACAAAATGAAAAAGTTTTTTGTCATAATATATTAAAGTTAGAAATAATTTATTTCTGTCTGATGAGACTAGGTGAAGATTCACGCAGGCCCTCGGTTTGCCTCCTACCTGACATTCAGCCCCTCAGAGGCAAAGTCTATGCGGACAGAGTATGGTGAGCTGGAGTGCTGCATGGAGGTGGTGGACAGCATGCAGGAGGCCGTAGAGCACATACATAAGTATGGCAGCTTTCACACAGACGTTATAATCACGGAAAATGGTAGGTGATGCAATATCTCGCTGTTAGTACTTTGTTCTTGCCTAGTCTCTTTCTCTCTCCCTCTTTTTAAATACATTCTACCAATTTGCTTTTTAATTCCTTTGCCTTGTAGTTTCACAATTCCTGTCACATCTTACCTCACCATGACTGAGTAGCACCTGTCAGTTTGGTCAGTTGAGTGCACATCCTCCCTTTGTGACTCTAGATTGTGGACGGAGCCCATTTAAAATGTAGAGCAGCTGATTAACAGTTTAAAAGACTTCTCATAACTTTGAAACATGCTCAGACACACTTCTGTCTTTGAAGTGAGCCGTCATGCTGTGTGTCCTTAACTCATCTTGAAAGAAGCTATCCTGTGCAGTTTCCAGTGTGTTCTCTCACTTTAAGGCTGTGGTCATTACCATGTGGACAAAACTGATGTCTCATATATTTTACAATTTTCTATTCACATGTGGACACTATTTAGTATCGTTTGAATGGTGGGAGCTTAGTTTTTCAGTAAGGCAAAGAAACTCAGGTTCACGTTCCTTTGAAAATATAAATATTAAAAATATTATGTGCTTTTATTCTGGCAGTCAGAATTAACTTTTAAAAAATAAAGCAAAGTGTTTACTGGTAAGATTTCCACCTTGAGGATGATCTCACATGCAGTAGAGGATGTGTTGCTGCCATCTAGTGACTACAGAAGGAACCTCAGTGAATTCCAGACTAATCAGTTTGTATCAAAGTCGGATATTATCAGAGAAGAAGATTGATAAAAATGGTGAATACGCTGTCTTCATTAACCTGCTTGTAGATATATTTTTGGATGGATGTGCACGGTTCACGTGAATTTCAAAGATTATGTCAGGGGACATATCTTTGTTTTCAGGAAAGCCTTAAAATCAGGGATGGGGGAACTCCAGGCCTCAAGGGCTGGTGTCCTGCAGGTTTTAGATGTGTCCTAGATCCAACACAGCTGATTTAAATGGCTAAATTACCTCCTCAACATGTCTTGAAGTTCTCCAGCGGACTGGCAATGAAGTAATCATTTGATTCAGGTGTGCTGACACAAGGTGATATTTAAAACCTGCAGGACACCTTGAGCCCTGGAGTTCTCCACCCCTGCTTTAAATGATAGTTTTAGGTTTTATATAAGCTTTCAGTCTCATTCAGTGCATTAATGTGTCAGTTTAGCGCAGTTTCTATTCTCATTTCTTTAAATTAAGCCCCAAAAGTGTTTACAGACACAATAGCACTAATGAGATGTTTTGTTCTGTCAGAGGACACAGCAGAGAAGTTTCTTCAGCAGCTGGACAGCGCCTGTGTTTTCTGGAACGCTAGTTCACGTTTTGCAGATGGCTACCGCTTTGGACTGGGTATGTGGTGGTCTTGTGTTGACATCCTCTGTGTTGTTTTCTCTAAACCTGCCTGAATATTTTTACTCATATTTCACTGATATGTTCTCTTCATGTAGTCCTCATTATTTGCACTCTTTCTGTACTTTTCTCTAGGAGCAGAGGTAGGTATCAGCACGGCTCGTATACATGCCCGAGGCCCTGTAGGCCTGGAGGGCCTGCTCACAACCAAGTGGGTCCTGAGAGGTGATGGACACACAGTAGCCGACTTCTCGGAGCATGGTACCATGAAGTACCTGCATGAAAACCTGCCTGCTGGGCAGCCTTTAGCTGGACAGAGAGACAGCAACTAGGCCAGAGAGTCTGACAGCATTCCTTTGGCCTTATTATTATTTTCTCAAGATGATGGTTGACTGTTTTCACTATCTTCAACTTTTGAAGCACATAGCTGCTCAAAACAGCAATGGTTCATTTTATTACTACATTTAAAAAGAGGTTCCTATTTAAGGACTAAGAGTCTGAAAATATTCTACCTCAGCTTAGGTTGGGTAAGTCAATAAGCCCCAATATTAAACTATGCAAAAACCCCAAACGGTGTTTAAACCATGCAAAAAAAAATACTTCACACAGATTGAGATTCGTCATTATTTTCTCATTTGAATTTGCACTGGGAAAACTAATTTTAGTAATGGTATCTTTTAATTAAATTACTTTATTTATTTTTTTAAAGATTTTGGTAGAAAACGATATTAAAACTGTTCATTTATTTACACATCTATTTAATAACTTCAAATTCCTTGCTTGATGTCATTTCTTTTTCCTTTATTTCCTGGTAATATCTCACTTTAATAATGGTTGTCTGACTATTCTCCCACTTTAACCTCCTAGGACCTGGCGTCCACATATGTGGACATCACATTTTGGGTTATTTAGACCAAAATACTCAATTTTGCTCTACATGGGCCTGATATCCACTTACGAGGACATTATACTGCTACTGTTATATCAAAATTTTAAATGAATATCCTCATATGTGGCTCTTATTTTTCTTAAAAACAAAAATAAGGTAAAAAAAAAAAATCTGGTAATTCTTTGTTTTTACATTCATCGGGCCCCAATATGCCCAAATATCAAAGAGAAATTAAAAATGCATGACGTGGAAGAGTTCGGGTCTTAGGAGGTTAAGCTGACAGGTCATATGGTCCCTGTCTCTCTATATGAAAAGTGTGGCTGTATGCTGATTACAGATAACTAGCATGCATCTGTCTGCAGTGACTCTGATTAGCTAACATATGTCTGGTACCAAGAAGCCAGAGCCCCTGTTTAATTACTCTGACAGTAACTGTGCAAACTAAGAATCTTTCTAAGCACACATTAGTAATGGACTCTAAGTACCTTCACAGTTACACATTACTCTAATAACCTATAAAAAACACTTCATTGCTATAATTGATATATCAAAAAGAACCTCTAGCAGTGTGTTTTAAACAATCACAGAACATGATTTTTCAGTTTGATCAAAAATATCCAAAAATATTTATAACAAAATGCACTTGTTTATCATTAGAAGTTATCCCAACTTTATTATGTGTGGTCATGGATACACATTGCTAATGGCTTCTCTCTAGCCACTACAGTATTACTATGGTAAAATGATCATTTAATTTAAATTTACATTTAATATTGTAACCTCTCAGTGACTAAGGGCTCAGTGGATTACATCGGTTCATTACCCACGAGGTTCACACTGACTGTACTGTAAGTGCTTTCTTTGTTCAAACAATATTTGTACCCCCCGCTTTAATTCTGGGATGAACTTTCTGTATGTTTCTGATATATTGTCTTTTGAAAATACCCGTGACATTATCAGACATGCAGCTTGTAAATGTATTTGTAAAATCTTACCTAATAGGATTAAAAATATGCAATTCTAGGACATCAGAAAATGAGATTTTCTCTGCAATAATGACACTTAAATACACTCCAATTTACATGCATCCATATATTCCCATATTTTTTTATTTATTTGATTATTTTTGCATGTTGTGTTCATTTTTCCATGCTTTGTTGCTTTCCTGCTTGTTCCTTTTGGCGCCCAAAGCTTCTGTCAGAGCGGGAATCGTAATTGACAAGCTGCCTCCTTCAAGCTGGAGGGGAGAATGCGACTGCCTTTAAATTAAGCTTTGTAACATTCCAGCCTCTGAGCTGCTATCAGATGTCTTGCAATGCACACTTAAGGATTAGTTCGGGTTATTTAATAGCAGTATTGTGGAATAAAAAGTTGAAAAAGAATATTTGGATATTTTTCTTTCTTTTGTCTTTTTTCTTTTTTTTTTGGCAGATGAAATGTTGAGCATTTTCACATGTATGTTCATCTCTGTCCTGGCACTAGTCTTTCTACTTTCACAAAGAACACAAATTAATGGGGAAAAAAGTCATACTGATCTGAAAAACAGATGTCTAAAAAGGCCCTTTTTAAAGTTGCCCATAGGGGAATTCGCATTGCTGGAAGTGGGGCAAGTAACATGGAAGACAATACTATAGAGGTTTAATTATCCAGCCATCAGAAATGAAAAGGGAGAAAAGGAGAACTGAGACTAATAATGGAATCACAGTCTTATGTTCTGGGTTTCTCGGTTTCTTCTTTTTTCCTTTTTTCTTTTCTATCATCTAAAGAATTCATTCTCCAAAACGCACTACTTACCCTTCAATCAGCTTCCCATCATCAAGTCCAAAGGGTTCAGAGATGAAGAGGGAGACAAAACTCGGATCTCACTCTTTTTTCCTTTTTATGTGTGGAGCGATTGAAAATATCATCTAAATGACTGGAGGTAGAGAAGGAACAATCTAGGGGCATTCAGTATTGCTTCTTTGATACATAATGTTTGATAGAATTGTATTTTACCATCTCTTAAGTGTAAAGAGTTGTTTGTTACAGTAGCTATTGAAGTGCAGGTGTGTGCATCTAGTTCACGTAGTAACAGGAGTTTTCTACGTAACGGAACACTGAGGAGTGTTTCTGTTATGAACCAGGGAGGTTACTAACTGAAACTGCTATTTTAAATATAATTTCCATTTTGCATTGACATAAACCTTTGCAGGACCAGTTTACCCTTCCTGGGACAGGGTTAACATGGGAGAGATGTCTGGTTGCTGGGCCTTAGCCTGAAGCAGCTACATGGGTCTGCCCTCCTGTGGGCCCACTACCTACAGGAGCTGTAGGGGTTCAGTACTATATGGATTGTGACGCATGCAATGTTACTTCACTGGTGCAGTACGTGAGGTTGAGGGATATTAATTCAATATTAATCCAATATTGGCTCAACGCACAATTTAGGCTCTGGAATCAGTTTTGTGGAGAGGAGTTGGACTTGCTCCAAGCGTAATGCGACTGGCAGAGTATACTTGTATCCCCCCAATTTGGTGCCAGCACGTTAAGATATTTTCCAGTGGACAAGATGGTTGCTTCCCTGTACCTTCAGGTCAGAGGACTGGTCCTGATTGTTTTTCTTGTGTACCTGCCAAATGACAGTTCAGAGTACCCAGCTTTGGTGGGGTGTCAGAGTGTTTAATGTGGGGATTTCGTTGTCTTGCTGATTGACTTCAGGGTATGATTGGGAGTTACTGCCTTCCATTACTGATCAAGCATAAGATGTCAATTAGTGCACATTGCAGCAAGACACGCTAAGGTGCAAGTCAGTAATCGAGTTTTGTGATCGTGTCATCAGGAGCTGCAGCTGCAAGATAACTGGTGCCAATTGTAGCAGTAATCCCAGTCACACTGGAAGTCAAAGGAGCTGTCAGGCTGTAGAAAGGGTCTGATTGGGTTGGTCAGCCTAACTGTGTAGGTTACATCGTAGATTCTGCAAAGATTCACCCAAGGAGTTTAAATCAGGCAGTAGGGTGCCCAGAGGGTTTGCAGTTATAACATACCTACGGTTTAGATTTCCCACTGAAGCATAAATCTCTAGTTTGACTGCTGCCCCTACGACCCAAACCCAAATAAGTGGCAAAGAATGCATGGATGGATAAAACTTTGCCCTTGTATTTTACAGATGCCTGGTTGAAATGTTTCCACAGTATGGTTTGTTTTTGAATTCAAGCTTTGACTTGGTTGAAGCTTTCAAAGGAAGAAATATTGGGATGACCAACAATGAAAATACTGTGATATCGCTGAACTGGAAAAGTGGAAGAAAAAGGATGGATGAAAATATAGAAAAATAGAGAAAGTATTGTAACTTTTGTCCTTATCTACCAAGGAGATTTTTCAGTTATGTTAAAAGTGGACAGTGAAGTAAAATTTACTATACGGAATATTATGCAAGATCATTTGCAGTATTTATTTTTTGTTTGTTTGCATGATTGTTTTGGGTTTGTTTGTTTTGGGGAGGGGGGGTTAGCATGCACCCTTTTTTTTAACTGCAACATTATATGCAGAGCAATTTCTGTAGTTCTGTGTATGCCTGAAATGCTTTCCTTACTGAATTTTGTAAATATCTGATGTCGATGTTCCTTTTGACCTCGGATTAACTTCCAGTTATGTGTCAGGCTAGGCAGCCTGTAAGATTTCCTCTCATCTCTTATCTGGCTTTGCCCTGAGACCCCGGGTGATCAGATCCCATGTTGCACTCTGTTGATGTTGTGTTGTCTGCTGGGCATTGTTGTCCACAGATATAAAAAAAAATATGATAAGGGCAAATCACTGGACTTGAACAGCAAAGCTGACAGTCCTTTAATTGGACATTACTCAAGGCCAAAACTCATATTTCTTGTTGTGCTTGATCTTAAGAGATTCTCAAATGCACTCTCTGCTGGGGTTCAATTTTTTTTGAATCAATAATTAATGGTCAGTGTTATTTATTCATGTGTATCTTTGCCAATTACGTAGTGTCTAATTAACAATTTCAATAATTGATATTTAGTTCTGAAAGGGTTCAGTATCTTGGGCTGATGAAAAATGCATGAGCAGGGATATGGACTGGGTTTTGTTTTTTGTTCTGAGAGAGCTTGATGCTCGGGGCTAATACCAGGCCACTTTGACTCCAACTCTTTGAGTTGGCACTGGCCTTGTGATGTGGATCTAATATGGGCATCTTTCATGGACCCAAAGCGCTTACTCTGTACCATGTGATCTCATAAAGACTCCAACATGCCCATCCTCAGATACCCTTTTTTATGGTCTTTAATAGTGAACTTCAAAGAATAAGCTTCTGTTTCCTTGATAATTTTTCTTTGTGTATGTGGATCTGTAATATCACGAAAAACTGTAGAAACTCTTGGTATTGTTAGGACCTCAGTGATTCCACTACAGTGTCTAACTCTGTGGCCTGATGAAACTAAAGTTCAATCACCATATTAAAGAGAAAAATACCCCTCAGATTTATGACAAGCTATATCCCCTTGATCTTTTGACAGTGACAGCTGTAGCAGTCAATAGAAAATTAACAAAGGCTTCCTTTAGTTGACTTTCATCAAGTTTTCATTTATTGTGATTCCAGGAGGACAGGAGGTTAGGGACCGGCGAGGCAAAACATTCTGCTATGGAACGACCAAAGCATTGCTTGAGCACTAAGTTGGGTAGTAATTTTACCCAACAATGCAAAGCAATAAAACGGGAACCCCAACATCCGACGCATCCAAACCCGCATCATTAAAATGTATGATTTCAGGTTTGAACATCACAGTGTTGAGACCACACTGAAACAATACAGCCATTAAGGGAACAAGAGGGTGGTATTCTTAATGATGGGATTAAATAAGGGTTAAAAATAAAAGTAATGGGAATCAGTTGAGCTCAGTGACACGTCTCAGAGAGCCAATGGTGGGACTGGCGCTTCCCCACTCGCTGTGCCTCCTGTATTCTCCAGGACGCAAGAAGTACTGGCGTCCCCTATAGTTGGGGTGTTCGTGCAGCATCCAGTAGCCCTCCATGACATTGACGGAGGAGATATCACGGGTGTGGAAACGCTCGTTCAGGTCTGGGCAGTCTTCCATTAGCTCCATGTTTTGACCGCCAAAGTCAGATCGCTCGAAGATCTTCATCCTGTAGTTCCCATTATACTAGGGAAGAAATAAGAGAATAAGATAATACCACAAATTAAGGTAAAAATGTCTTTTTTGTTGCAGTCAGCCAGGATAAATTATCCTGACTAGTTACCCAGTCTACACTTCGAGATGTGTTAAAATAATCCTGGCTACTGGCATTGATGCTTCAAGTAACAGCAGTAGACATAAGAACCAAATGATCCTGAAGAGAAAATGAGTTTAAACTCACAGGAGGCACCATACGACAGGAGCGGATACAGTCATTGAAGCCTGCCCAGCGCTGGTAGTCGGGGTACTCTCCCTTGTGCAGCATGTACTGGTAGCCGCCATAATTTGGCTTTTCGTAGGCCACCCAGCAACCGCTCTCAACTCTTATCGAGTTACAACGGCTGAAGTAGTTTTGCATCTCGGGGCAGTCAGTACTGCACTCATAGTGACGACCCTGGAAGTTCCTGTCTTCATAGAAGATAATCTGCACAGAACAGATGGCTCAGCATTAGTGTATCACCACAGAGATGTTCCAAAGACCACCGCAGAAATGTAACCGTGTAGTTACCTGTCAGGTTTTCAGGCTCTTAAACACTAATAACATGAACGCTTAGTGTTCACTGTTCAGTATTCTGAGCCAGACTTTTAAAGTTAGTTTTATCTAACAAAAGTTTCTGAGTAGAAAATTTGTAAGTGGAGAAATTTGAAAAAAAGATAAGCTTAAGGGAGTACAAAAAAGTCCCAAAAGATGTGCTAGAAGCAAAGCCGAATAAAATAAAGTATAGCATTTGGTACATTTTAATGAATGAACTGTGTAATACTTTTCACAAGTTCTTTGTCTGTTTTCACAGGAAATAGGACTATAAGATCAATTAAATATTTGAGGCTTCTACTATCCTTGAGAGAAGAATTACATTTCCCTGCACTTTTAGCATTTCTTACATTAATTTATAGGTTATGTAAATATGGTAAATAGTCCTAAAGAACTAATGGTATGTTTAACCCAGAGAGCGATACGTTGTTACTCTTTAAAGGTCTTTTACGTTTCATATGACCAAAAGATGTATATATTTTTACAGCTCGTTATCAGAATATATTAGTTCAACTTAATTATTTATCTATAGTGCTTAACAAATATATTAGATCACGACTCAAAGTCAGTTTTTTGTCACAGCTACCCTAAATTGGCAGTGTTGGTAATGATAAAATGATATTTTTAATGCTAAAATATAGTTATTGTTATTCTCCATTAATTTTTAAATCTACAGTCTTACTAAAAAGCCAAATTAAGTCTTATTTTTTACCAAATTATAGGTATTTACTTGCATTCCTGAAAATAAACTTTTGTTTTAGTGGTTAAATGTTATGCTTGAAGTCCAGTGGGAAAAAGTGAATTCAGTTTGGTATTTCCTAATAAATAAAAATATGCTTTTTAAATATTTGTGTTTTCTTTTTTATATATATAACAGGTGATCTAACAAATTTGTAAAGCACTATATTTACTACACAAATCGGTATACCGCACATCAAATATCAGTGAAACATTACATTTGTTAAATTTCTTCCTTACCTTGCCCATTGTAACTGCGTTAAGTTCAGACCAGACCAGATGCGGGGCTCTCCCAGACCTCTTTATAGACCCTGCTTAGATCAGGGCTTTGCAATAGTGAAACAAAGCTTTGTCGTGTCAGCACAGTGCGCTCTATAGACTTCACAACACTATGGCACTGTTGAGCCACCGCAGCCGCTTTGTCTCTGTCAAAGCTCTGTCTGTCTATGGAAAATACTGTCCAACTGCATTTTCTCAAAGGCCTACAATAAGAGTTGCAAACATCTGCCTTTAATGGCATGAATGTTTGAAACCTGCATGCAGACTGTGAAGCTAGACAGAGCAGCAAACAGTCTGAGATCTGACTTGTATTATAAACCCATTCAAGCAGCAGCCTTTGTTGGTTGAATATAATCAGGAAGCAAATATGCTGCCTTGCTAGAGTGTCACTGCAAGTTGCATTCATGTCTACGTTCAAAAAAGAAAGCTCACAAAGGACATCATTATTTTAAAGTTTTGTGTTTAATGTTCATTTGAGATGCACACGGGTGCAGTTTACATGAGAGTCCTCATTCTCCTGAATGAGCCCACCATGGGATTGTGGCAGCCCCAGTCGCCACAGGCCCTGTACTCTCCAGGGCGAAGGAAATACTGGCGTCCCCTGTAGTTGGGGTGCTCGTAGAAGATCCAGTAACCCTCCATGATGTTGCAGGAGAAAATGTCACGGTAGCGGAAGCGGTCATACACGTTGGGGCAGTCATCCATAAACTCCATTGAGTGTCCCATCATGTCTGGCCTGTTGTAGATCCTCATCCTGTAGGATCCCCTATACTGCATTGTGAAAGAAAACAGGGTAATCATGACTATTATGTTATTTTCAATAGGTGTAATCTCTAGAGAACTCTTCCCACAACGAGCTAACTTTTTAATTCAGTACTCGTACTACTCAGTTTCTTTAACTACAAACGAGATTGAGCAACAACTCTTTCGGAGCATGACAGAATTAGTTTTTTTTCCTCCTCCCTGAACTGCCAGAAACACTCAATGTGACAAACAGAATTAGAGTGAAGGCACCAAGTCTTATGGGGGGTATGTCATATTCTTTTTAAAGGCTGACTCGGTCTCCTTTGTGGGCCTTGCAGCAGAGACTTTTATGCTATGACCTGTGTGAGTATCTGTAAATGACATCAAAAAGCCAGTGATTGACATCCATATCCAAAGCAGCTTTTGATGTACAAGGTGAGTGTAGCGGGGGGTGGGAGGGTGGGAGGGTGCTACCAATTCTATCTGTCTGTTTGATTGACTTACAGGAGGGAACATCTGGCAGGAGCGGATGCAGTTGTTGAAGCCCATCCACCAGTGGTAGTCAGGGTACTCGCCAGGGCTGAGAATGTACTGGTATCCCATGTAGTGAGGTTTCTCGTAGAGCACGCAGTGGCCGCCGCTGACACGGAGGGAGTTGCAGTAGTTGAAGTGCCTAAAGGTGTCCATGCAGTCACTGCTGCACTCCCAGTGGCGGCCCTGGAAGTTGCGGCCCTCGTAGAAGACGATCTCGAGGAGAGAAGGGAGAGAGAGAGAATACAGTTTATGTTCGGCATAAAGAAATGCTATCTCGTAGACTCGTGAATAGGCTCTCTCTACCAACCCTCTACACTTCTTTACACATTTATTTGCACTGCTTAACAAATGAAAAATAAGGTAACTAAAACCACTGTTTGAGCTGGGGGGGGTTCTGCTTGTCCCATCCAAACACATCAAAACAAAGACAAAAGAGTATTTCTGCTGCCCTGTCTTCTCCTTCACTGAATCTCCTTCCTATACATGACTGCATGTTTTCAATTAATGCTATTTTCTCCTTCACCACCTGTCCAAAGCTGTTGCCTTACTGCAGGTGAGCTCATACCTTTCCCATGGTTGTAGGACTGTGGATGTTTGCGCACCGTAGAGTTAGACACACTTAGAGGTCCTTTTATACTCTCCTGCTGACCATGAGGCCTCTGACACATTGGGGACTACTATCTTTACCTTTTCAGATGCCAGCTACTGTTCTCTTTTGTCTCATATCCTATGGGTAACTTATCTCCAAACTGCTAGAGTTTACCTATAGAATTGGCAACCCCCCCTCGCTCACAAAAATGACCACCACACAAGTGCTATTCTGTATTTGCGTGACCCCTGTTCCGCCATGACCTTGTGATGTAGCCTTTTCAAATATAACACAAAGGCTCTTTGGGTGTGAGGCCCCCCTGACAACAAAGCGTCTAAAGTGTACAGCAGCTCAGGTCATTTTTGCGGAGCACTCGCTGAAGTTGTACTCAATGAGGTCATGCTTTTCATTTTGTCTTGCTTGGATGTCACATTGTAACAGTCGCTTTTCATCCGGTCCCAGCTCAAGTTTAGATCGGGGCATTACCGACGAGGTTTAGCTTCTAATTTAACTGTTGCTCAGTTTCCATTAAAGGGAGTTGATGTTGATACTGAGTTGGGCTTTTGAGTTGATGTAATCTAAAGTGATTTGTTGTCTCTTTTTGCTTCCATAGCCTGCAGTTGTACTGTGATGTCAGACGGGACTGGTCTGTTTGCAGATGAACAGACAGGACTCCTCAGTGTGTGTCTGTTTTTGTATGTGTGTGTGTGTGTTTTTATGATATAAAAGAAGGGGTTCGGGGCATGTGTGCGTTTGAGTCTTTGTATAAAATGATAGATGTTTGGACTTGAGTCTTTGGCTTGTAAGCATAGCCCAGAGCCGAAGGGGAAAAGGCCAGAAAGAGTTGCCGCCATGTATTGTGCTCCCAAAGCCCAGCTGATGCCAGAAAGGTCAGTTCCATCCTTTAGCCTTTCATGGGGATAAAGAGCTCGTGCCCCCTCTCCACTCTGTATGCTTTTTACAGCTTTAACTCTGGAAAAAAAAGGGCTAATGTTTTCAGAAAACACAATAGCCATTATGTTTCTAGGCATAAACACTCCTACCCTGGTAGTATATCCAAAGCCACATGACACTATTTCAATGCTAAGAAACGGCACTGATAAGCTTTTGCTCCTTTGATCACTGATCGACTCGAAACTCTCATAGGCTTCAATAGGTTTCATGTTTGAAGCTCCTCTCTTTTTCTGTGACATAAGTAGACCATTGATATCCTTTCATCATGCTGTGTAGCGTAATTGTGGCAGATTATCAGATGGGATGTTGTTTTGTTTTGTGAGTTTCTGGAGCAAATGTTTACTTTGGGAGAAAGGTTTTTATCGGAATGCATACGAAACATGTTTAGATTTTTCTCATATGTTCACAGATTAATCATTTCTTTCATCACGCTAATTAAACGTAAAGCCTTTTTAGCTGCAAGAGGGCAAGAAATTGTACTCCGTCAAATGCTCGTTTAAGCTCTAAGATCGTGATGCATTTGCTAGAATTTATTCTTTTTTTGTGCTGAGGTGTCTTTGAGTTGGGCTACAGCTAAGCCTGACCCCTGACCTATTTGCAGAGAGAAGCGTGTAACTGTGGTGCAATACAGTGTCTAAACTGAGGGAAAAAAGTGATTGCCACTGTCATTACTGTCATTGTTCTCATTTTCATCATTGAGGAACATCAGCTAACCCTAACTCATTAGTCGGGACCTCGCCATGTTTCTTTGGCACCTTGTTTCACGGGCTCTCAAATGATCATCTTTAGCTGTGCTACAAGACATCTCCTCCCCACCCTGAAGGGAAACTAACATCACAGAGACCCTTGCCTGCTTTCTTAGTTCCCCCCGGAGGAGAAGAAAGCTACCCGCTGCGGAGCTTTCCACTCTTCATCTTAGAATGATGGAAGAAAAGGAAAGTAGAGGGGAACAGAATGGGGGTGGAGACAGGGGGGCTGTATTCGCTGCTCCATTGTGTCCGAGGATCTCGTTGCGCAATCTGTGTAATCGCATGGGAGATGATGACACTATTAGCCCACAGAACGACTGTCAGTTGGGGACCTCAGTGATTGATGCACACTCCACGAATAGAGGAGAAACTCTGACAGATAGCAGCCCAACACTAGTTAACTTGCAACCTTTTTCATCTATCTGGCTTCCCAAAGCAAAACCCATTCGTGTTGCTGATACCTAATTAGAATCTGAATGAGCAATTCAGTCAGTAAAACACAGTTTTTTTGGTCAGAGGAGACTTCTTTCAGTATGAAACAAATCATATTCCCTTAATCCAGACAATAGTCTCTCTGACCCTGATACATACAATAAGTGTCACCCCTAAAATGTTGCTGGTGGAGATAGGAGAGCAACCGTGCTTGTGTGCAGTGTGCAGTCATTACAAAAACACTATGTACTGAGGTGTAAACAAGGGTTCTATGTGAGTTTTGCTCCTGAGAACTGGCTAATCTGGTGCTGAAAATGTGGTATGATGGGAAAGCGCTTGCCAAAAAGCCTCCCACGCCGGGAGTAGAATGAGGACCTCTCTTTTGCTGAGAGATCATCCTCTCCATTCTTTCTGTCAGAAAATCTCCAGGCATCCTCCCTGTCTTGTCACTGCCAGCGCACAGGCTCTATCGGGATTGCCAGACGCAGGAGCCACTGTGAGCCCGTGCCAGGGCCAGGATTTACCGCGATGCGTCTGATGTGCTCCATCTTTTTTGCTGGGGGATAATTAAAAGAGGAAATGGTGTTGGAAGAACAGAGTGGAAAAGCAGGAGAGGAGGGAGGGGCCGGGGGCTTGGAATGAGCAAATGGATGCAGCTGTCAATTATGTTGAATTGTTGATATGTTTGTTTTCCTTTCTCTGAGATTTTGTGTTGAACTGTTCTCCATCAGGATTTAGTTTTAAAGTTTGCAGTAAATCTTCAGACTCTACATGTAATTAAAAAAATATATGTAGGCTAATTAAGAACTTCTCTTAGCAATGAAATCACCATAAAGATTTTGTTTTAGTGCGATGCAGGTGCCCACAGGTGATTAGAAAGATACAACTGTTAATGTTGGTTTATGACTTTTTATGACCTTCTGTTTTATCTGCTGTGGCAGTTTTCTCATACCTGGGCCACACTTTCCAACCTCTATGTCAGATCTTCCTTTCTGTGTTGTGCTTACACATTAAATTTAAGCTTAGAGGTTATTCGCAGCACTCTTCAGTGTTTGATTTCCCTTATCTGTATATTTGTTTTTTGTTTGTTTGTTTTTTTTTACAAATCTGTGCCGATCGAATGAACCGAGCATCTTTCTTTATTTGACGAGATCAGTTTGAGATGCTCAGCCATGACCCAAACTCTGTGAAAAGCAGGACGACTCCTTCGTCTCTCAGCAGACGCACTTTGGGGAGTGATGGCTTTTAGTTGCTCTCACTCCTCATCTTCACACTTTGTTTTTGACGTGGCGTGTCTCCCGTATCCCAGAGCTTTAAAGGTTTAAAGAGCAACTTTTCACCCTGTAATCCAGGTGCCTTTCAAACAAGTCACGCTGTTTACTGACACATGACAAAAAAGTTCAACCCCCCTCTCATCTCTTTGCTTACAAGACTGTAACTCACCTCAGAGCTTGGTAGTCATTCCTCCAGAGCGCCCTGAACAAACAGAGCCTCAGCGAGAAGGGCCCCGTGCCTTTCACCAACTCACTAAATTTATAATAAGATGTGATGCTGTTGTTCACTTCTTCAAATTTGTCATCAAAGCAAATGTGTTCTGACAACAGCTAGTGACAAGTGCACCAGAGGAGAGGCAGCAAATCAGCTTTTTCACACCGCATATCAATTATTGATCATGTTGCCCCCCCCCACACACACACACACACACACTCTCTCTCCTCCACCCCACCCCACTACCCCACCAAGTAGACACCTTGTGATAATGAAATACATCAATTTAGAAAATAAATAATAAAGTGGGGTCAGCTTCATTGTTGCAAAGCCTTAAGAGCTTGATTGACTGCCTGCACATTTTCCTCGTTGGCAGTCAGGCAGATCAAAGGAGGGTTCCTCTTATTGCCCAAGGCCACTTGCAATTTATTTAGAGGAGCAGTGCTGCTGTCCCAGCAGGTAACATTATTGAGCAGAGACACTCAGGATAATCATATCTTTGAGGTGCCTCTCAAATCCCACCTCTGCCAGCTTTGTCATGCATGCACAAAAATGCATGCATATCATTTACTAAACCCTGTCATTACTATATTAAATTAGGCAGTATATATAAAACTACATTAATATCTTCACGTGGAGGATCCAGTTGCTGAAAAGTGAGTGGCCCACCTGACCTTAGTATAATTGACTATATTTACATGTCAAATGTGTCAAAAATGAGGAAAGGTGAGGGAATTCAATCATTTGAAGGAATAAAGAAATTGAAGACAAAAAGGGAGATTTAAGTGTATTATAACTATTTAACTCTATAATAAAGCTATAAAGAGAAACAATAAAATTATGAGTTTCATGATTAAGCAAACAACATTACATTTTTGGACACTCCAATCTTCTTTTAGATTTTTTTTTGTATTTTGGTGTGTGTGTGTGTGTGTGTGTGTGTGTGTGTGTGTGTGTGTGCGTGCGTGCGTGCGTGCGTGCGTGCGTGCGTGCACAAAGCACATGAATAATAGACAACAAAGAGCATAATAACAGGGTCTATTTTCTGTCGCGACTCACGCGTATGCTTACGGGCCCATGGTTTAAAATAACCTAAAGTCCTAGATGACTCGCTTCTATTACACTCAGTTTAAACAAACTGTTATAGCTAATAAAGCCTTTTTATTTTATGTGTATTATTATGTTACTGCCTACATCCCAGCTTTGAGAAGCATTTAAGTTACTGAAATCTAAACAAGGTTTTGGCTCATTTGATTTCAAGATTTTCCCACCTTATCATATAAAAGAAAGTGAGAGCTTACTTTGATTATTTTATGTTCTAATGTCAAATCCAAAAAAAAGCCCCAAATCTGACCTTTTAGAAAGGTAAATACAAACTAAAAGCTATGTGATTTTAAAAAAAATTAGATCAATATCACAAAGTGAACAGATGAAACAGCCTTTTTTCGTTTAAATAACATTGTATATTTTTAAACTGATTTTGATTTAAAATTTCCAAATCATTTTTAGACAAATATTTATTATTAGCAGCAATTTAGTAAGAAAGAAATGATTATTTTAAAGTTTAAGAATATTTTACACACTAACAACCAGTTAAACAATTGATTGCTTCATGATCTGAATCTATTAATAATCAGTTGTTTGCCTGAAACGTGATAATTCGATTTTATATTATTGCACAGCGAACATATTTATACGTATATTTATTGTTATTTGAAAACTCTGCTTTACTCCCTGTATTAATGCCAGTGTACTTATTAGGAAATTTCCAATAGCTGCTTCTTTGTTCTTATCCACTAAAAGACTACATATTTTCAAACTTTACTATTAAATCTATAGACACATACAGATTTGTTTTTCTGTTATACTGGGACTTTTCAGTGGGGCTCAGTTTGTCTTGATAGTTGGCCAGTTTCAGAAGATATTTGCCAATCAGCTCCAAGCACTAGAGGGCACTGGAAGCTAAAGCATTATCTGGCTGCCTGGTGGCTGTTTTTAAGTCCTTTATACAACAGCCATATCTCAGAGCTGCTTCGATGTGTGTTTGTTTGCTTGCATCTATACATTAGTAGGTAAGCTTGGACTCACATGTATATAGACACGAGTTAGACAATGTGGTACGGCTCCGTGTAAGTCAGTGCCACGACTCGTGTCTGTACTGACGCCTATCAGTGGTCCAACATGGCTCCACCAGGGGAGAACTTTATAAAATCACTAACAGGCTGACATGACCCGTGTCCCTCAGCACACACACTGCTTGTCCACTTGTTTGTAGAAGTCAAACACACATGCTGTACACACAAACACACACGCTCTAGAGTTGGTTTTACAATGCTAGTTTCAAACAAACTTTGACTAGACGGGCACACACTTGTGTGCGCACACACACCCACACAGCATGGTCAAACAAAGTCTCAGATAGACAATGAACAGTTAGCTTTGTAGCAGTTTCAAGCCACTGTGTGTTTTTGAACTGCAGATGTGGATGCTGACTGAAGGATCAGTGCACAAACTGCAGGACTGCAGAGATGGCAGTTCTCCCATAGGGTCTGGCACAGCCCAGGCCTTTTGTGTCGTACACCATTTACACTGTTCATTTAGCCACAGTAAAGAGACTGGTGGTGCTCTCTCTCTCTGTTTTGTGGCAGGTGATCATTTAAAAGTGCATCCTCAAGCTCGTGCGTGCGCATTTTACTCCATATGGCAACCGCAAAGGCTTTTCACAGATATGTTGCTTTAAAAGTGTTTTGTCCTGGCCATTCTGGGATAGCAAGGAAAGAATCCAAATTGAGTTCTCCTTTTTCTAGTTGGTATTGAAGACTATAGGTTTTAGAGTTATAAATTCTATACTTATCTCTGTGAAAACTGCTGGTTTTTCCCTTTCCCACTGGGAATTAATTGCAGCCATGAAGCGCATGTATGCGAGGTGGAATCAAGGATATTATTAAGATCGGTGCACAGTTGTTTTGCGTTGAAGGGTAGCAGCGAGACGCACGTGAGGCTTGACTTGATCTGAGTGAGGCCTCGGAGGAGCAGGAGAGAGATGCTGCTGTCCCTGGACTGCGGAGAGAACGGGCCCTCGGCACAGTCCCTGGAAGACCGAAAGCTCCACTCAGGGGAGTTTCAACCAAATTAAAAAACAATGATACACTAAGGGAGAAACTAATGCCAGTTCCCATCATCAAGACCCACATTCTTCACTGTTTTGCTTTTAACTTTTGGTTTGTTTTTTTCCTCTCTCGCCTCTCCCTCTCAGTCTCTGACTCTATTTCTCTTTTCCCTCCGCACTGTTGTTTTCTAGTTTGTTTTCCATCCGTACTCCTCTGGCTGTCGCCAAGCGCTACAGCCACTTTCAAAGGCTCGGCTGTCACGCGCCGCCTTTGAGTCCCGTTTGAAATTTTAACGTACATGTTGTCAGGGTGCCGTCAGGAGTGATTGACAGGTCCGTCCCAGAGCAACACCGGGCTTGGCAGGCTGGTTGTCTTTTGTCAGAGGCAGCCGAGGAGAAGCAACAAAGCAAAGGAGCAGAGGAGGAAAAAAAACATACATAAATAAAACAAAACTGCTCTTACCCATTTCTCAATAAAGACCAAATTAGATTAATCTTAAGGCAGAGCAAGGCAGGGAGGCAGTTGTGGAAAAAGACTTGATATTTTCTCTGGGTTTGTTCCCTGCTATTGATGGTACACTGCTTAGACACTCTCTCAACAGGACACCAAAGGCAGCACAGCACGAGTGATACAAAGAGCCAGCTGTACATATTAATGTTCATTTTCACCTCCCTTCAATGCAGAGAAATTCCAAAGTACACAGTTTGTCCTGGACTCACCTTTGTTTGAAACTGAAGATGTGATGCTTGTGGCCTTGTCTGCAGTAGTTTTTTCCCCTTTAAATAAAAGCTCGATAGTGCCAAGATCTGGTGGAAGAATACAAAAATCCTCTTTCTTTAGAGTGTTGATAACTGGAATAACGGATATGAGTCAACTCAATTCTTAACAATAGCATCTTCAGGAAGAAAACTCTTCACCTGATGTGATGCACCAGTTAATAGATGGAGAAGAGTGTGACAACAAGCCTCCGATATTTTCCTCACCTCTATTTCCATCGCCAGTAAAAAGTATTCTTTTTTTAAACTTGGCAGATACGCAAGATGCTTCTGTTTGCTTTCTTAGGTAATTACCTCACTCGAGCTGTTGTGTAGCTGAATTGCAGGTCAGATTAAGCATTTCTAGGGATGTTGTAATTTCCTATTCTGAGATAAAAGTCACTGATTACGCTCTGCCTCTCTAGACAGCCCAAGAATAAAAGTCTAGGATAAAAATATTCAGTCTTTGAGATTCATATCAACTGCCAGTGTTGGAGTTGCAGGGCAGCGTAGCTGAGCTCGGGGCCCACAGTAGCAGAGCACCCAGTCTGCTCGAGTGTCTTTGAGCAAGACACTGAATCGCTGCCAGCTCCAGCCTGATCTCTGACCTCCCCGTGCAGCGAGCACAAAGCTGCAGACTTCCTCCGAATAAAATCAAAAAATAATGAGAGCAGAAGCGCAGGTTCATGTGAAAGTTGTGCAGAAGTTTTTTTGAACGGTACAATGGAGCGGTGATGATTGATTCAGTGGTTTACATAAAAACGAGGGCATTAACAAGTCTCAGCGCTTTGAAAATCAAGGACAAAAAAAAGAAAAAAAACGTCCCATCTCTCTTTTCACGCAAGAGCGGCTCGGCGTGAAGGGAGTTGAACAACGTCAGCTGCAGGAACTGGAACACCGAAATACAACTGTATGTGCAGTGTTAAGCAAGCTGTTTCTGTCAGCCTGGGTCGTCGACGGTGCTGTGAAATCCTGCACGGGCCCTATTGAGATGTAAACATGAGACGGAAGAGCAAGGACCTGCAGTAAGGACCTTGAAATCTGAGATCTAAATGTGACCGTGAATTGAGGGAAAACACGAGTTCTGGGTGGGTTACTTACTGTAAAATTACTTAATTTTATGTGCCCACATCTACAGAAAACTCCCTTTTTTGTGCGTGAATGTTAGTTTGGCCTCTTTTTTCTTTTGCTCGGTTGTGAGCTACCGATAAATAATTCCCCAGAACCGGGTATTTTTAGAGTTCCATTTATTTCAGCCATCGACAACTTGTGTCAGCAGCTATGGATTTGAATCAGAGGGGAAAGTGTAAGCCTTGTAAAGAGCGAGGGCTTTTGCTTGTATAGAGTACCGCACATGATGGGTTGAGTGACTTCCACTCACTTGCTGAAAGGTTAGGCTTTTCCTTCTGCTGGTATCTTTTTAAAAGAAAACAAGTCTTCTGTTTGATAACTACTTGACATTTGACAGTCTTTTCAGACCAATCAGACGAGTTTTTTTTCTTCTTCTTTTTTTTTTTTGTATTTTTGTTAGCCGCCTGGAAGAGCATCAACAAGGAAAAAAACATACTGTATTGTCACTTCCCTCAAGCCTTTCAAAGACTGTCTTTCGCCACAGCTATCACATCAGATACCGTGGGTGCTGTGCTGATTTTTTTCTCCTTTCATTTGTGTTTATTTTTTCTCTTCTCTTGGCCTAACCCATTCCCCTGAGACCTCATCGCTACCATCAGAGCAGTGTCAAAGTGTCAACCACCTAATCTTATGGCAGCATTGCCACAATATGAACATCGACTCTCCTCTCCTCTGCAACTCTCACAATCAGCTCGGCTGGTTGCACTGAAGCACTCTGTTTTGTTCTCTGCGGGGCATTGTCGCTATATCTTTCTTTATAGTTTCAGAATGTGTTCTACTGTAAATTATCAACTGTATGTTATCTTGGAGGAAAAGCAAAGAGCAAGAGGGAAGCAACAAAGCCACCAGTCTCTATGGTTACATAATTCATGTTAGCCATATTCAAATAAAATTTATCACATTGTCAATCATCAAGAAGCAAACGTGTACGAAAGTGTGTGTTTGTGTGTGTGTGCGTGCATGTGAGAGACAGAGCACAGATAACTCTGAAGTGATAAATTAATAACGTCCTACCATGGGAGCATGTGAATGAGCATGTTTAGTCATTCTGTTTGACAACAGAAGGAAACGGCCTATTCCGTGGGGTAGAAATCAAATTTCACACTTTTCATAGATATTGTTTCCTCCTCCAAATGTTTAAAATATGGAGTCTTGCTCTGGCAGGGGAAGTGGCTCAAACAGTACTTTGCACTGAAGCAACTTTTGTTTGGCCATAAACCAGGAGAACATTCTCTCAAGGAGAAATAAAACAACAAAAAAACAGCATGTAGTCTGAATGTCCTTGGTTTTTAAGAGGAAAGCAGCGGTTCATAAGTTCTCTATAAACTGGAGAACCTTGAAAATAAACACACATGCCACACGCACTTTTTATTTTTAAAGAAACAGTTTCTTGTTAAATAATTCTCACCTGACACGTCCTTTAGTATTCACAGTTTAGATCTCCTTTTAGGGCTAAAAATGAATGGTGAGCATTTTAGTTAATTAAAGAAAAAATAAAAACAGAGGCTGGTTTTAATCTCAAACATACAAACAATTCACATGTCCTCAATACCGTCACGTACCAACCTGCCCACACCTGCTTTCCAGTAAGCTCTGAGTCTTTATGATCTGTCTATAGAGGAAGATCTCCCCGAATGCATAGGCTTGAACATGTGAGGAGCGACTGAATGGATGATTAAAAAAAAGAAACACAGAGACACACAGACTTCTCCGCTGATTTCGGCTCTGAAGTCAGCCAGCCAGGTGTCGAGTGTTTGGGAGATGTCGTTTGAAAAACTTGTGAGAGACGGAGAGAGAGGGAGTGACTGATTGAGACTCTTGAGCGATTATGAGCAGGAACAATGTGCCACAGATAAACAAGCCCTCACATCTCAAAACTGGAAGTCTAAAATGTTGAACGTTTGAAAGTCTTTTTTTTTTTCTTCCTTATAAATAAGACGAGCCTCCCTCTCATCGGCATAGAAAGCATGTGTTTTCAGCATGTGTATCGACACAGACAGCCTACCACCATATGCACCTTCTACCTACTCCATTCTGTCCTGCTTTGCACAAGCGCGCCGATAGAAGCACTGCTGCTATCTAAACAGAGGTATGCCAAACAACTCATTCTCTTTTTCTCTTTCGTTTCCTTTTGTGTAGGGCCAATCTGACCCCTGTCTTGCACCAGGTGTGCATTTCCTTGATCCCGCTCTCCTTCAACCCTCCCCTTCATATTTACACCCCTGCCGCCCGCAATGAATGATTCACTTGGAGAGGCTCCCTTCCTCCATCAGAAAGCTTTGCAACTATACACTATAGCCCAGCCTCCATTTCTCTGATCTCACTATGTTGTGTAACGCTTGAAACACCCTTGCGTTCTCGTACTTGTTTCTTTTTTTTTCCACGCTCCCTCTCTTGCTCTTTCTCTGAGTTACATTCAGTATTGACTGTTTATGCTTTTTAATGTTGTGGAGAGGGCCCGGGGCTTGCGGATGGGGGAAAAGCGCTCTTCTTGACACACTTACGCCCCCGTAGTGAACTCTAGCTCCCAGCACTCCAGCAAGTACACAGACCTTCTTCTTCTTCCTCTCCCTCCCTTCTCTGTCTCTTTCGCTCCCTCTTTCTTTCTACAACTGGGAGCTCCTCTGAACATCAGCACCCCATGTTGCTCCACTCCAAAGATCACCTTATGGAAGATTAAGATGCTCAAATGCTCAAGCAAAATATTTACACAATAACTCCCCCCCACCCCCCTTCTTTTTTTTGCATCAAAGTGGAGGCAGTGGAGTTGAGTGGAAGGATCCCAAGGGGGTGTTAGAGGGCACCAGAAAGAGCAACAGTCACCTCTGAGCAGAGAAGGCCTCGGTCAAACCTGACAGAGAACAAACGTGATCTCTCCATCTTTAGGTCCTCCATGTGTATTGCATCTGTCAGCCCACCTTCAGATCCCCTTTTGACTCATACTCTCTTTCACACACTTACTTTTACCGATCGATAGGCTGAAATCTCTCTAGCTCAGCTGTGATAAGGAATGACTACCACAGATGATGCTTAATATGAACATGCAGACTTTAATAGTTATTTGTCTGCTGGTATATTTAACTCACTTTTTTATCTCATCTGGCTGCCAGAATATATTTCTCACTTAGTCAGGCAGCTTCATTTTGTGTGGGTATTCTCAGTAGAGCAGTGCAGAAATAAATTGCAGCATACATAATAAACAAGGCAATGCCAGACCAGGGAGCCATATGTTGCCTGCTGTAGGCAGTGTGGGTCAGCCAAGTATCTTGAACAAGTCTCTGGTCTCTTCCTGCTCAGCTACGTGGAAAACCGGATCTCGATTCCACGCAAACTGTCGTCGCATGCCTGCAGCTAAAGCAGAGCGACAGCTAGCTGCTCGCTGAAAGGCCGATGTCTGCTCTTTGTGTCGACGCTCATACTTGTGATGGCCATCTTAGCGGGCTTCAGTGGGTGTGGGAAGCCTTACGTTTTATTATCACTGGATTTTCTTGCGTGTGTGTCTGTGTGCGTGTCCCCGCTGCTTTGATATCCAGTGATTGACTCCTCACTGGCATTTTCAAGGGAAAAAAAAGGAAACTTCAAGTCCCGCTCATCTTTCAAGTCTCGTTCATCTGCTTAAAGAGCATTTCATGGTCAAAAATTGCATTCAGGCGCCTCTTGTTCTGGAGGCAGCCACTAATAGAGTCGGTTTGAAGGCTGTTTGGAGTGTGTTTAATGAACACTGGTACACAGTCAGATCCATCAGCGCTGCCTCTTTGGCGGTGACAACCGGATCCTGTAAAGTCGATGTTTTGAGATAATGCTACAAATTAAACAAGCACATCTGTCCAATTGTGCCCACGAGGGAATATACGTTACAGTTCACAAAACAATGAAATATAACTCCATCCCAACATGTGACCGGATAGATGCCTGCGATAAGAACCACTAAATGGGATTTTAATGTGAAAAAAGCTGGGGTCTGTTTCTGCTGCTTAATCACAGAGCCCGGTGACAGACCAAAGAGGATGCTTTCACCATTCAGACAAAGGAAGAGAGAGGCTGAATCTGCGGTGTCTAGTGAAGGAGGGGGACACTGCCCCCTCCTCCATCCCATGCACCCCTCCCTTTTCGACCAAAGGAAGACATCATTATGAGTAAATGACATGAGGCGGTTGGTTCTGTTCCACTCGTGGCCCCCCAAGGACTCTTTTGCCCCACTGTGTAGCCTGTTCCCATCCTGCTTTGCTGCTGGCCACAGGCCTTCAGAAGCCCAGGCTCAGGCTGCAACTCAAAGAGATGGACGCTCGCACATTATTGATTGGACACTCGATAAAAGGTCACGGGGGCCCTCCTCTGCTATGGGGTCCAGCGCTGTGCGTAAGCCCCTCTCCATCCAGCCACACACACATATGCAAACACACACACACACACACTGTCCCCTGCATCAAGCCACCTGGGGGATAAGCAGAGCTTGCAAACAAGCTAATCATTCTGTCCTTTTCCCCCTCCTTTCCTCTCTCTTTCTCTCTCACAGACACACACACAGCAGCTCCTGAGTGGCTGACAAATGTCAGAATGGCTTGTATGGGATTTTTAAGAAAATTATTTATTAATTGAACTGGTTAATTAGGTCCCTGAGGCTTGCACGCTAATTGAGAGCCACAGAGCTGGCAAGGCAAGAAAGCCAAAACAAAAGCGATGGGCTCAAACAAATAGACGAGCGCTTGAGAACTGCTAACTCTCACGCTCAGCGCACACGCGCGCACGCACACAAATGTACACATACACACAGTCACCCATAAATTAACGAAAAAATAAACAACTGTTTACATTTTTTTTTTCCCGGGCTTCCCCTTTTCCTCGCATAATTTCATGACCTGCCAAATGTTCTCCTCTTCTTGATGTTCCAGCGATGGAGAGAGACGCGCAGCCACTGAAATCTGCCACATTGCACAAAGCATCTGTCTCCACACAGCACCCTGCATTCATTAAGTTTGTACCAATTAGCAGCAATAGCTTATAGCACAAACATCCATTTGTGCCTCCCACTTTGAAAAATCTTCCTAAAGTGAGTGTGTCCCTCAATATGCCCTTGTGTCACCCAACTTTATCTTCACAAAGTCTCTTTTTCTTGCATAATTAGAGAAGAAATCCATTTCTTCTCCTATCTTCTCTCAGGCTCTGTCTTTGTCCCTTTTTATATCGCTCTCGAGTGCACCTTGAGAGCGAGTGCGCTTTTGTCAAGAAATCACACCAAGGTTGTCTGAAAGACTTATGAGATGGAGTCATAGGCAGAGGTTGGTTCAGGGACCAGAACACAGACAGCGGCACGCTGACACTTCGACAGCTACACCTGTTTCAACAATTATCCTGCTCTCTGATAAGAGCTGAACTCCTTTGGAAGTGTGCTTCGTCGAGTTAACTGAAAGTTTTCATTGGTGACAAAGTCTTGTGTATTCTAACTTCCAAGCCCCAGTTTCATAGCACTTGAAGGCGGGATTACTGTGAAGGGAAAAAAAAGAAAAGAAAACAAGGTGATGCGGAATATTATAAATAGATCTATAAATCTCTTTGTATTTTAATTTAAAGTGCAACATAGCAGCATGAGTTTTGATCTGTTGAGTAAAACTTTCAAGACACATGGAGCTTAATTGGTAACCTCGCGACGGTGCCGACACTCCGTGTCAAATGAGAGATCATTTAGTTACTTCTGGTAAACGCCCATGTTGACAGTGAATATGTGTCGATGTTTAATGGGGCATATCTTTCCAACTACTATTACAACTTTTGTTACATTGTTTAAAATCCATATCCCTCTAGCTATCTAGGTGTCTACCTAGCTATATGTCAATATCTGTTTCTATGTACAGTTTTTTTACAAAAATACAAGGAAGTTTGAAGGGGGGTTAGCGTTCCCTGATTTGGCAACAACAACAAAAAACTGCACACATTGTAATTCTAATCATCATAGTGTGTTGGAGTCTCAACAAAAGGTCAGTGTTTGATATCAGGGGTAATTTTGAAGGCCTTTAAAACAGTCCTCCTTAACATTCATAAGCATACATGACCCCAGCAGCTAGAGCACTATCACATTATGATTACCTGCTTAACGCTGGCGCAATGTGAAAATTGTGCACACCCACCCTCTCCTTCCACCCCAAGTAAACGCCGCCTCTGACCCGCATTCCCTCACTCTTGAGGGAACACTTGTGCTCTGTCTCGGAAGGGAGAGTTGGATGATGGGGCACCAGGGTCAGATGCTATTGAGCGATGCTTCAAAAAAATGTATGAATAAATTACTTGATAAATGAATGGCTGGACTGAAATCACAGGAGGAAAACCAAAGATGTGAACTTGACCGAGCATGTAGAGGAAAGGCAGGGGTAAAAAAAGGAAGAAGAAGAAGTGCTCTTGTTTCAGTCTGAAAACTTGCAGTTTAAGAATTCAGAAAAGCAGAGTTTTGATTGATTTAATGAAAAGCTCTACTGAAATTATGAGGAAATGTCTGACATCGAAGTTAAGGAAAAGGCTAAAACCTGGGAACTGATCTGTAGTTTTTACAACTAAAAATGTAATTTCATGGCAGAGAGGTAAAAAGACATGATTACTGCAGCAATATTGCAACTCATAAAACACTTACATTAGGATTCAGGCCAAATTTTTAATAACATATTCAAGTAAAGTAATATATATTATTTAAAATAAAGGATAAACTAACAATTAAACATGACCCATTTTGGACCTTTTGTTTCCAGGCTGAATAAAAAAAGTTATCAACATGTATTTACCATTGAAGGGAAAGGAGGGCAAACATGTCGGAGGCAGGAAGTATACACAATACATCTCTCTTTAGCCTTTAGAGCTTTGAAGTTCTGAAGGCTAAAGGCTGGTACGTATGATCCAGGGAAAGTGGAGGCTGAGCGTTGGCCAACACAGCTTGCAGTGTGTGTTGATCATGGATGTACATTGTTGATCCCTTCATGTGACGGGCAGGTGCACATTGTGGTGCACCACAGATCAAAAGGAGCTCTGCTCTTTTCGCAGAACCGAAAAAGCCGAGGAAGATGTTTAGTCGTCACGTGTGACAATTGACAACAGGTCGAAGTAAAGTCCAAGAATTCAGAAAAAGACCAGCTGCAAACCCAACTTGCGCTTTTGTTTTGTTGTAAATTGAGTGTAGATTGACTCCCATGCCTGCCTCAAACCTTTTCCGAGTGCATTACATGGCTAAGGTGGTATACATCAAAGGGCAAAGAATAATGCAAACAGCACTGGCATACAGCCAGGTCTCGTGCTGGTTCAACAATTACCATATGGACCATAATCTCAGAAGTGCCGTCTCCTATTTTGGACTATTTAAAGCCTTTAAGTCAGACTTTAAATATCTTTTCTCTATCTTTTGTAAACATAAATACAAATAAGAACAGAGGATTTTAGGTAAACCAAATGGGGACTATTATATAGGCCATTTGTATTAAATTTCCTTTCAACCTTATTAAGACTATTCTGTCTGGGAATTTTAAAAATATTTAATATTTGCTTGATGGGACAAACCATTCTTCTATATGGCGGAGCATTTTTGTTGCTGTATGTATATTTCAAATTTAGCCTAGTTTTCAATTCAAATCAATTTTATTTATACAGCACTAAATCACAACAATAGTTGCCTCAAGGTGTTTTATCGTGTAAGGTAGACCCTACAATAATATATACAAAGAAAAGTCCAACAATCATATGATCCCCTATGAGCAAGGAGTTGGGTGACAGTGGGAAGGAAAAATCCCCTTTTAACAGGAAGAAACCTCAGGCCATCTTACGCGACCAGTTTTTTCTAAACAGATGCATATTTTGTGAAGCAATACCTGTAGATGTCCTGAACCTGAGGGTATAGTCCTCGCTGAACTCTGACGTCAGGATCACAGAGTCAATGTCAGATTTCACTAAGAAACAGGGGCCAGTGATATTGATAACTCCACAGAAGAGCTGCCAAAAGTACCAAGGCTAGCTTGAATATTTATCATTTGAAGTCATATCACACCAAAACAACAGTTTTGCATTGTTTTATGTTGTTTTATGTAATTTTATCTTTATTTTATAAGCAAACAAATGAATGTTTTAATCTTCCTGAGACCTTGAACTAGATCTTATTGTCCGTGTAAGCACTATGCGAGGCCATGGGGCTAGTATTGATCATAGAGTCGTAATTGTGTGACCCTAAAATGATGTTATTCCTTCTTAGACCTAAGTCACCACAGTGAAATGAGAAGTCCCACAAAACCATAAACATCTGTGCTGTTTTAACATAACAATAGCCACAGTGTCGGCTGCGTGTCCACGAAGAAACAATGTAATGTTGTGGCTGTGTCTGAGCCTTTAGCTGATGAAAATCCCCCTCCACACCTCAAGGCCCTGCTGTCCCAATCCCCCTCAGACGGCCGCTGATCGATTGCTGGTTGTTATTGACATGACACCTGCTGAGGCGGGCTTTAAGCCATCGAAAACCGATGTGGCAGATCAAAAATAGGACGCCGGCTTTCATGTTTGTAAACAGTATCGATTTGCATAATAACCTTAAAAATTAGTTCCCCGGATTAGGCAAGGACAAACCTGTTTCAGTGTTTGTTATGATGCCTCCAGCATATGCCTAATTAGAGAAAAAAAGGCAGAGGCTGTGATCGGCTTGACAAGTCGGTGCATCGCTGTCAACACCTTTTGCTTTGCCACTGTTAATGAAAGCCATTTTCCATTAAATAATAAAATAAAAAACACACCTCTAGACTTCTTGGCAGACAAAAGCGCTGATGCGTCACTTTTACACGGATGCAAATTATTGCTGCGTGTCACAATCATTTATTCATGAGGGGGCCTTCTATCCCTTGGCGGGTTTTTACCTGCGCCACGGAAGTGCACTTTCCTCCATTGTGCCACGGCGCTGAGAGAGATGTCAGACTCCCGAAGTGACGAGGAGACAGATGTACTGAAGCAACAACACAGGCGCTACTCACTTCACCAGACAGGTCCAGTTTAAATGCACTGAATTATGTATCTTAGCTGCTGACACAATCACAGAATTACTTGTCAGCGCTGAATATCTCCATTTTCCATCTCAGACAAACAGTGACCTAGTTGGCTCCCAAGGAGCGCTGATTAGCTGCAGATTCACAACTAATTATGACATTTACCGAAAGGCTGTTAACTGTTAGCACTATCAGCTGCACGGTGATGCCTTCAGTAAAGCGATTACTCGCATTGCAGTGCCTGACATTAAACCTGCAGCTCTGTAATTCGTGTGTATTTTAATACTTTTGCACTCCAGTGCTGCAGCACACAGGCATCACAACAAAAGATGCTGCAAGGCAAAGATGAAGGAGGCTTCTATTTTAACTCCCAGTTGTGGACATTTTTCGTATAATCCGTTGCAACAGTATCCCAGCAGAAACAATCCCCCAGTGTAAAATGCAAAAGATTTAAAAAAGTTTATGGAAAAATAAAAGGGCTAGTGGTGTCTGACAAGCCTTTAAATCTAGGACAGTCATCCCAAAGAGGAATGCACATACTCATTGTGGGAACATAAAAGCAGAGTTTTAACTGTGCTACAACAGAGATGGTGATGGTAGGCCATTAGCTGGATGCCATTCTTGCAGTCTGTGAAGACTTCTTTGGCACCCCACGTTTGAAAGATTTTGCTTTTGTTTTTTTTAACACCAAAAGCTTTTCTTACATATAAATAATACACATCTGGACAGAAAACAGTGGCGTAGCTAAACATTTATTTTAAGAAAAAAAGGAAAAGTTGTGGCAGGTAGATTTTTTTTTGATTAATTAATTAAACTTATAAGCATTTCATCATCTTATATGGGCACTGCCCTCAGTATTTTCACATCTAGAGACAGGATTATGATTTACTCTAAATCAGTCTTAGCAAGAACAATCCATGAAGGAACTGTGAGCAGCAGACAGGTGTTCACAGTATGAGAGACAGTTTATAGTAAAAAAAGAACCTTTGCAGCAACATTCAGAAAACCTCATGGGTAGATGTGGCAGATTACAACAGCCAGAATGGTTCTCCCAGACCAACCTTAAGAAAACAATACCATATGTGCAAGTTTATTTACGAAGTGTTGACACGAGGGCCTGAAAGAATTAGTATTCTGTTAGGTAAATGTTTTCCTCTGGGCTCTGTTTCTGCAACAGCTTACAGATGTTTCGGCCATGCAGAGAACACGAGGCTTTTCCCACCACGCCATGAATGAAAAAGCATGTTGAAGGTTTTGCTCCAGCCAAGCTCGGAAAGTGATCTACAACTTATACTCTGGTGCACTTCTGCTAAGTACTATATCCTGCACCGGCCAAGGTTTCATCTGACACAGACGCTATTTAGTGCCGCTTCCGTGAACTCCGGTGCATATTGTTCTGCACAGATTTGTAAAGCTGGCGACTCTCCAGCGACAGATGTACTGGCAGCAGCGCAGCAAAAACAGAACTTAGACTGCGCCGCGCAGGAGTGTAAAAATAATGCTGAATGAATTATAAGTCTGTTCACAAATTTGTAATCCAGGCTAATTTGTGTTGGTGTTAAAGAAGTGTTTATTGTGTAAAAGATTTTTTTTCTTCACAGTTTCTCTTTTAATCTCTTTTTCACTCCATCTCCCTCTCTCTCTCTCTTAAACACACACACAAACACACACATGACTGAGCGGTAAAAGCAAACTGAGCCAATCTTGTTTACAAGGAGTAGCGTAGGACTGCAGACTGCTGCTGCAGCTCAGCCCCAGCCTTGACTCCCATTTACTAGTGTAACAAACCATCAGGGAGGGGAACAAGGCAGGGGAAAACATTGTTATCAGCAGGCCAGATAAACCCCCTCCAGAGGTAGCGCTGATAGAGAGGCAGCCCTGCCGCTGGGCAAATAGAAAGATCCTATCTGGTCCTTGCACTGAGCCGGCCAATCAGCCCAGCGGAAGCACTGAGGCTTTCTCGAACAGGGGAGATGTGTGGCGAGAGGACACCAGACGATCACCAGGTCTGCTCTTTTTAGATGGACATTTAGAGGAGGAGCTGAAGCTCAGCTGTCTACTAGAGATGGCTGAGAGGAGAGAGACCTCGGCTGGAGCTGAAGAGCTCTGCGATGGGCGACCCGGGTGTAGAAGATCAGGTTGGGGTTGAAGGAGGCTGCTTTTATAGATGGAAAGGCTCGAGTGTGGATTTTTAAAACCTGACCTGGTGACCAGGATCAAATGTTCATTTTAACACTGTGTTGATTGACTCTTTGTGAACGATGATGATCGATTAGAGTTCAAGCTCAATCTTCACATATGGGATTACTATTTGTAACAGCAGAAGGGTTTGCAATAAATGAAATAACAGTAGTTACATTAATTTTATAATCTGCTGAAATTTATGAGGTTTATAAAGAATAATGATGTTAAATTACAGAGTGCTTAAATGAACTTAACGTGCTCAGGTATCATCAAAACATTATTACCACTGATTGCTAGAACTGCACCTATTATTTTCCAGTGAATACATGTCCAGGGCTTTCTTGGACATGTGCTTCTCGGTGTGTAACATTGTAGGCATGGTGTTTTCCAGTTACAGTTACTTACTTTTAGAGTAAGTGAACTCAACCTGACAGTAAATACTGACATTATAACAAGTGAACCATGTGGTAAATGGAACTCCTACTCATTCACCGATTCAAAGAGTATAGGGTCATATAAAGTCTGCGTAAACTTAAACCCGTTTTCTTCTTATTCTTGAATTTAATGACAGTTTGGAAACAACATTGTAGTGCCACCAACTGAAATGGAAGGTAGATCAGGCCTCTACCTATAAATATGCTATTTTAATAATAATGAAAAAAGAGCAACTCAGCTGTTTTGGAATTTTGTTTAGTTTTTTGTTTGTTTGTTTTCATTTTTAAATGGCTGAACCGAGGTAGTATGTACGTTATCATTACCTTGTCTTCAACAGCTCCAAATTATAGTTATGTTAAATTTTTCAGATGAATCAAGGAGAAATTCAGCAATGAACGGGAGAAATTGTTGTTTAGTGGTGGTAGTGCCTGCATCTACCTGCAGAGAGCATCTACTGATGGATGCAGTGTACAAAAATGCGGTACACCTGGTCTGTGTGCTAGATGAAGATGAGCTGAAGTGAAGCGAAGCGTTAAAAACAAAGTTTCAGCATCATCCATGTCAAGCACCGTGCGTTTGAAAACCCCTCTCTGTTATTCACTTATGTGTGGTGGATATACATACATACATATATATATACATACATATATATATATATATATATATATATATATATATATATATATATATATATATATATATATATTGTTCCTTTTATGTCATAACATAATTTTACTGTTACCTTGACAGTTACTTTGACTGTGCTGCTGTAGAAGTGTGCACCCAGAATTCAAAGAGTAGAAATGGCTAATACAGGGTTTGATTGTGCTTTGACCCATTGGTAATGCCTTAGGGCTCCAGTATGAGGAATCTCAGCTCAGTGGTAATCTCTTCACTCATCTCCTCTCTGGTTTTCCCCGATGAAGGTAATTACCGCACAAAAAGCACGATAAGTTTAGCAACATGTTGTGGTTAATTGTTACTTCTTTATGTTCACTCATTTATGCGAGAAGGTGGTGAATTTTTGACATTTTTTGCCGAGCACTTTCAGAGAAACTCGCTGTGGAAGCTAGCTTTTGGTATTGTCTCACTATATTGTATGACAGTTATTCTGCCATTGTTTGCATTTAATTTAGCTACTGAAAGCGGTACAGTACTTAAAAAAATTACCATTTACTGTGAAAAGTCCGTTAATATGTTAGCTAAAATACACAATGTGTTTACTTCACGTTACAGTTCATGTGCGCTAGCTAACAAGGTAGAAGAGAAAAGAAGGATAACTTTGTTTGAAAACTGTGATCCTGAGACTAAGTGTATAGATACAGAGAAAACTTGGATTTGGTTGAAGTATTTGTGACTGAAACCTGAGAGGTGTGCAGCTCTTCATTCATCTCTCTTCACTGTTTAAGGCAGGGGCGTCAAACATAAGGCCCAGGGGGCTTGAATCGGCCAGGCAAAGACTAATTCAACTTGATGGCTTTGGAAAAAGTGAGTGCATAAATTTTGGACTTTTTACTGTTCTTTTCTTCTTATAAAGACCTTTCCCATTGCCATTCATACTACAACAACGTAATTAAGTAACAGTTAAACAATTACAGAAAAATCTCTTTTTTTAAAAATTATAAACTATAGAAATGTATGACTGCAGTAAAAATAAAAAAGATTTTTCTGTGAATTAACAAAGTATTTGTGTCTTATAATTACAGGAGAACTTTTTCTGTAATTTTACAGTTATTTCTTACAATTTAAGCCCAAACCGGTAAATTCACTAGTCCAGTGTTCTGACAAAACGTCCTACTTTGGCTAAATGTCCTACCATAAGTAGTTTATGTACATTTCTGCTGTCACAGAGTAATTCCAGCACAAATGTAAGTAGGTATGACGGTTTGCCACTTAACCTTGCCCATCAGAGTATGTCATGTCAATCATCCCCACGGATTATCCAGACATCAGAAAGGAGCACAGCAAACAGCTGAGGTGTTGCTAGACTGACGTAAGTGTTCTGAAGTTAGCAAAGTGACCACTAGGGGGCAGAAAAAGCCAGTTAAGTTCGATAAAACGTCATTGCAGCGCTTATGCTAACTCTTCCGCTAACGCTGAATTTAAATTGCCACCGAATCTGGTGACTGTAGACAGCTGGTAAACTACACGATGCACTTTAAATCTCAGGTCTAGGAAAAGAGTATGCTACTAATAAAACACGTGGTCAGTTAGTCTCACATGTAGTAAAGCACCTTGAACAGGGAAGAGTTGGCTACCCTAGAAGATGAAGGTATGTCAGTCCTTCTTGATGTTCAGGACATCAGAAGCAAGGTACAAATGGATAAAAAGTTCTGGATCAAACTGGGCAGGAACAGCACCCAGAGGGAGGTAGAGGCATTAAGGTTGGTACTGAAAGAAAAAAAGAGAATGCAATGCATGACCTGATGAGGAATAACCTTCGTGCCTGTTACTCCAACACTACCAAACAGATATAAGGCCAAATAAGGACGTCCAGACAAAAAGATAGGCTCACATCTGGCCAGTCAAATTAAAAATTGGCCCATTAAAGGCTATCCAGAGTCAGAGATACTGTAATTCATGCCAGACTCGCTTGTAGTTTTGATAGAATACACAAAAAAGCTGTCTTGATGTTTACTGCCCTAAAAATTTACGATGTTATTCCACCGTCCTTGCTGTAATTGTCATTTTCTAACGTCTCCCTGCTCAGTGGAATTTATACCTCATTTCTGAGTAACGGCTTAGCAGACGTTCTGACATCTTTCATAACTGACCTTAAAATTCTTTCCTTTGGCTGCAGGTATTGTGACAGAGCTAGAAAAGGTGTGATAAGTTGTTTTCACATCGCCGCTAAATAACAAATCCAATGCTTCTCATGAGAACCGTTTCTTTCGTTTATAGCGCACTTTTTTTATCTGTATTTTCCGATGTGTGCGATCAACATTCCTCACTTCCCCTCTTAGCCCCTCTCGTCTGTTAGATACACTCAAGACCAAAGGTAGAAATTAAGTAGTTATTTCATCTCTTATTTTCCTTGAAAAGCTATATTGAGTGTAACACAACCTTTTTTTTCCTGCCTACTTCTCTGTGATTCATTTAAAAGCACTTTTCTATCATCTCATTCAGCTCTGACTGAAGTCAGCCTTGCGACACTATTCAAAAGGGCCACTTCCTGAAGTTGCAGTGATTGTACTTGAGTAAAATATTGCTGCACTCTCTCCACCTCTGTTCAGCAGTTTGATATGTGGTGGTAGCGAGAGGCCAAGATCCTCTATGACAAGCAGGAGGCACATTTCAAGAAGCAGAAAGGAGGGCTGCAGGGTGAAGAGGCTACAGCTGTCATAGCTCATCTTAATGGCATACTGGAGTGTGCGCACACATATGCACGTCGCCACGCGCAAAACCTACACACACACAGACACACACCTACAAATACGGGGTAAATGAGGAAGCTTTGGATGTATGGGTCGGCCTCGCGCGCATAGAAACTGTAGTCTCTCGTTCTCACACGTATACAAAAATATGCAGGAAATGAGGAGGGGAGGCTTTGGAGGTACATGCACAAGTACCCATGCATGTGAATGCATACTCCTGCAGACATTCAGATGGAATCACGTAAACACACGTTTGCTGGATACGTACACAGATGTACACGCTCTCGCGCGACATGAATATGTATTCCGTTCGCATTAAGGAGAAAATACACAGCCATACGCATGGAAGACACATACTGTATAGCGCACAGACACACCTTCACACAGCCAGCATTGCCTGTGACAGATGTTGGCAGGAATATTGCCAGCAAGAAAGCTCTTTCATTTCTTTTTATTCTCTCTGTATTTTGGCATGCCTATCTCTGTACACACAGTGTGGCCATGTCACTGAAGCTGTTTCTTTTTCTCTTCCAGTTCCTCTGTGCACATTTCTTTTCTCTTCTTTTTCCCCTCTCTCGCTCTCTCCTCCATGTTATCATCATGAATTTGAAGTCACTTGTGCCAAGAGAGATTAGAAGAGAAACGGACAAAGCGAGGGGGACATTAGCAAAGATATTTTTGTCAGTAATGAGCTAACTCTTTGTTATGTGCTGGGCTAAGGAGGTCTAATGATGACGTTTGTACCAAGAGGAAGAAACTGAGTCTCCAGAGTCCACACACACACACCCACACACACACACACACACACACACGCGCGCCTGAAATCATGGGCTTTGGTGAAACTCTTAACTCTATTCAATTATGCAGATGAGCCCATTGGGCGAGTGTTGGTCGTCACTTTAATGATGACGTGGGTAAACAGACAGCTTCCTTTTCTGTCTTTAAGAGTCCCAGCCCACCCCCACTGCAAGCCCCTTATTGCTTATTTTGCACCCGCAAGAAAGTTAATTGTCTTAGTCTTTAAAGGGGTATCAGCTGTCATGCCACTGACAAAGACATAAAGAGAAGGGAAGACAGAAGAATGTGAAGAAAAGAGAGTTAAGAGAGGTTTATTTTTTGCCTTCCAGGCTGATGGCTAAGAATCTCCTAAGATGCAATCATGAGATTTTGATGCAGGATGAGACATGATCAACCTCTCCAGGCAAAACCTCTTTGGAGATTTTTCTCTGTTCTCCCCAGTGGCCACCGGGTGGCAGAAGAGCACAAGGAACGCAGAGCTCTTTGAAACTGCTCGTGTTCTCATACCACAGAGGAGTAGAAGAAGCTTTTCCCCCTATGAGCAAACCAACTGCAAAAATAAAAAATAAACTACCCCAGCAGCCCAAAATTATTGTTAAAGTTACAGATATGGTTCATGATCACATGGCTGCAGCTGTACACATGCAAGTGCATTAAAAGGCAAACCCTTTATTCTTCTTAAAAGGACTCTTTGTGAAAAACGAGTTGGTGAATTGCTATAATGAACTAAAGTAAAGGCAGAGTCAAGTAAAAGTGTTGGAGGACTGAGATGATGAAAGGCATAATTTAAAGAATTTGCAATATTCAATAACAATTCATTGCATTAAGGCGAAAACAAGAAATAGACTGGCTTGCTCATAGCAGGTGAGGATAAAAGTTATCTAAACTAGCTCACATTTCCATAAATTTTTTAACTACCAAGTGTTTTTTTGTTTTTTTTTAAACAAACACATTGCACATGGTGTTTTATTTGACTCTGTGCAGTTATGTGCACGATTTGCATCTGAGATCTAGTTAAATGTCTTTAGATTCAGCCATATTTGTCTTCCACATTTCTCTAAAAAGAAACTGCCTGAATATTAACGCTTAGAAACATAACAGTTAAATGCACAATTTGATGACACTGACAACATGTAGCTTGTTCCCTTTCAGATAGTGTAGACATAGTGTAACATTTTGGATGCATCCGCGTGAGTATTTGTGTGAATTACGTGTGTGTGTGTGTGTGTGTGTGTTTCCAGGAACAAACACAAAGGAGAGACATTAAAGAATGGCTACATATTGCATAATAATTGTGTCTGACTGATGCATTGTCTTGATTTCTTAAATTTTCATCCTCGCCTTTAGGTAGGCACTGATCAGCCAGCATATCAAAGTAAGAACATTATTTGGAAAACATCTTTTTCTATAGTGATTCTTTGTCTTTCTACTGATTGCACACTAGATGCCCTGAGCGCTTGTGACTGAAGACAAATTAACTTGGGAATGATTGTCACATCAAAGTCTCTCCCCATGCTATTCATTTAAGACTCTGGGCATCAAGACCAAAGTTGTGTCCTCAAAGTGAGGAGGGAAAGAAAAAAATAGCTGGCGTTGGCAGTGGCTTCATATTTTAATTTTTATCTTTTTGCTTGTTCCAATTGTTTGCCCACTTGTATTTTTCCAGTCTGCCCACAGGAACTATGGCCACTGAATACCAACGGTCACCACAATTCACCCCTTTTAGACGTTAAGTAGTCAAAGATGAAGGCCACGCATTTTTCCTCTACAAAGGCGCGCTGTATGACGGTGTTGTTACTCTTTGTGCTCGCCAGTACAGAGGATTCTGGGTAGAATAAACTCCTTGAAAACTGTCCTCATGTTGTACTTTGGTGTAGTGTCAGATCAGGTACAAGCAGGGATTATTTTGCAGCTGAAAAATACCTCCTTTCTCTCTGGTCATTTTGCATCTGTGACTTTGGACATTAAATTTTACACTACGCTTAGGTGGTAGATGTGAAGCCATACACAGCACCCAGATTTGCATCACACACATACTTACCCCCCCCCCCCCCCCCCCCCCCACACACACACACACATTGAAAACAAGCCTCTAGGGAACAAATACTAAGTGAAAACATGTAGGTAAGCTAGACAAACTGCGGGAGAGTTGTGGCCATTGTGAGCCTTTATTGGACGCCATCTTCTTGTGATGTGACAGGGGGTCCATGCCTCATCTCTACACCGTGCATCTCAGCACACTCAGCGGGGGGCTCGCGCTCCCCTTCTCCCCGGTGCCACTGCCAGCCGTCTCTGCCGAGGTGGTGTGCTAATCATTTAAACAGCCCAATCAAAGGCAATGCGATGTTTCACACACGGGAGAAAAAAGGAAGGGAGGAAAGTGATTATTAGTGTTTGGGAGAGGCAGCCAGAGTGATTGAGCTGAAGGGGGACTTTGATTTTAGGGCCTCTTGTTGTTTTTTCCGAATGGCATTGGGTTTAGCCACCAGGCTTCAGGAATCTGGTGAGCTGTCAGCGAATGATGGTTAACTTTTGTTTTAATTTTTTATTTAATTATTTTTTTAATATACCAAAAGCCATACACAAAAGAGATTCAGTCTTAACAATTTATTGTACTAAGCAAGTCACAGAGTCTGTTCTTTTGAAGGGAAGAAATTAGGTTTGGTCTTTTTGGGATTTTGTGTTTAAAAATTTTTTTTCATTGTTTTTGTTTTTATCCGGCACCGGTTTAGAAGAAAAGTCCAAATTTTGGA
Organism: Aulonocara stuartgranti; assembly: GCF_965226115.1. Classification (NCBI taxonomy): domain Eukaryota; kingdom Metazoa; phylum Chordata; class Actinopteri; order Cichliformes; family Cichlidae; genus Aulonocara; species Aulonocara stuartgranti. The sequence continues at coordinate 12,953,858 of NC_138959.1, read as the reverse complement.
GGGTAGAATTTGAAAAGAAAAAAGAAAGTGACTTTGAAAATCACTTCTAACGAGTTGTTAAAATAGTTAATGTTGGGATTTCGGTTTGTTGTTAGGCTACATTCAAATCAGTATCTGGGATGAGAACATCCGCACGTGCACGTGTGCACACACAAAGACACACACACACACACAGAGGCAGCACAGTAGAGATGAATCACCTTGGCTTGTCAAGAGGTTGGTTAATAGACACATTTGATGTCACTCAAAGCCCACTGGTGTTGAAAGGGTTTTGTTAGTGTGTTGATATCACCTCCTGTGCATAAAGCTCCACTTAAAACAATAAATAGCAATGAGTGCATCCAAAGCCCCTGCAGTTTAGACTATATTCCTTTGATACTGGATACCTATTACTGTTGGCTTTATCTAATGGATTGGATTCCCACACCTCATCCCTCCAGTGTTTCAAAGCACTGAAACCTTCAAATGTAATGTGTTATCAGCACATTAGCTGCTCTAAAACCACTATCAGTGGCTAATGTTTCTGCAGGGGACAGTGTAACACAGTTTGAAAAACAGCAGCGACCTATCAACTCTGCTTACTGCCCTCACTGATTTCATACCATGCACTTTTTTCCCCCCCTAGCTTTATTTTATTTTTGGACACTCAGATTAATTAAAGAGTGCATCTCTTTTTCTGCCAGAAAATATTAATCCATCTTAAATTTGTTATGTGTGTTTGGTGTTGGACAATCTTTGCAAATATTTTTTTTCTTCCTTTTTCTAAGAAAGCTGCAGGATCCTCATCTCACGAAACACATGTTCTGATCGGAGAAACCAAATGAAGTCCCTAAACAGCAGTTTGACACACATAACAGATTCCTCACATAGTTTGAATTTCACGTTTTTTTTCTTCTTTTTTTTGCTGGCCTTGCTCTTTAGTTTATTACCTGCCTGTCTCTCGGAAAAGAAATACAATCCAGCAGTATTAAGATAGTCATACCAGCTTCTCAGTTTGACAGTTCATCAATTAGTAGCTGGGTAGTTGTAACAAAAAACAAATAAATAAAAGAAAACACACATTTTGGAAGCCGGCAGCTTTAAGAATTCACATCTGCATTGTCCATTCCCCAGGACAGTTTCCAAAAACTTTCACCGGAAAGCATCTGGATTAACTGGAGGAGCAGCAGTAACTGTTTTTATGGTCGGTCCTGTCAGCTCTCCTCCCATATCTTTGATTGATCAGATGGTCATACATTGGCTTAAGTGCTAGCTATAATTACTGCTTGGTTTGACAATCGGTTGCTCAACTCCAATTTCCAGGAATTTAAATTCGCTTTAGTGTTTCTTCTGTTTGTGGCCTTCAGTGAATCTGATTATTTGTTTAAAAAGTGGTTTAATTGGAATATTTTTTAATTGAAAGGTGACATATCAGATAAAAACAATAGCAGCTTTGGCAATAATCAAATTTGAGTGAAAAGCCTGTTAGCATTTTAGCATAAAAATGCTCCACACGGGTTCTTTTTCCACTAAAATATCAGTACTTTCTATATGTCTAAATATGGCACAGGTCTTACCAAATTCAAAAATATGAAGTTATTCTCTGAGAAAATCCCAAAAAACAATCCAAAGATAGACGTCGGAGCAGATTTGTAGTTGTCTTTTAAAATAACGTTGAACAAACAAGGCTGTCAGTTTGTGCAAACTGCTATACACAAAGTGTTCTCTTTTCATCCGACGTGTCACACCAGATCATAGTTTAACATCACATTAGTCGGAAGCATGTTCAATTTTAGTTTCTGCTCCGGATTCCAGCTGTTTAAACGCTGGGCCCGTTTAAACTGTGTCAGCTGTTAATGACCGTCTAACGCCGTGTCATCCGCTGGTCTCAAACACATTTAAGTACACAGCACGCACATTAAATTGTTCACCACCTGTAATTTTCCCCGAAGGGAGGCAAATGTTTCACATGTTGTCTGATTTTGTCGCGGTTTACCACAAATATGTTTCACTGAGACGCCGGAGCAGGTCTCAGTTTGGCTCTCGACTGTATGCATCTATACGTCCCTCCTCTTTATGTCTAAAAGAGGAGAGGTGGAAAACAGCTCTGCGCCCTCCAAGTTTAGCACCACTCTGTACTTTTGGTTAGGCCTGAGTGGGCCCTCTGATTTACTTTGAAATGCTCCAATTAAAATAAAGGCTAATTGTTAGTTTGTGCCTTCTTTTTTCCTCAGACAGGAAAATCCTCTCTCTCCTCTCTATAGGGCGTCACATCCCAAATTATGCATTGTGTACGTCTGAATGTGTGCATTATATACATATATATATTTATCCCTGTGCTAGAATTGCCATTAGGCGGTATGGAGTACATGTCAGTTCTTGCATGATAGCAGGGTTAGTTGTGCTGTGTGTATGTGTCTAGTGAACTGCATATAGAAAACGTCTGTGACTGTGCTGCAGCAAAGCAGGCGTGCATCTCCGGCAGCAGCCACCAAACAGCTCCTGAAGGGGCAGTCAGGCTGCAGCTGTTTGTTTATTTAGCTCTAACTTGTAATTACGTCTCCGACAGACGGCACCACGTAGAAAAGACATATTTGGCCCCACTCAGCAGCCAGTTGTCAAAGGGCGGTCGCTGTCCCGTTTGATTACAGTTGTGCATTGTAGCCGTGCCATCCCGATGGCTTTGGGAGAGAAGAACCACAATATCACTTAAGAGGCAATTATAAGTGACTCCACTGTTCTGAATGTGTTAATATGAGGTATTATTTCACATGACAGAACAACACTTTCATTTTAAATGGGTATGTGTTAAGTTTCAACTAAAGCACACAGCAGAAGCGCACCAGAGTAAATGCCAGCACAGGTCCAGCAATTTGAAAATGCTTTGTCCGGGTCAAGGATGATTTCTGCTTATCATACAAACTATATGGAAATGTCCCCCTGGTAGCACGGATGCTTGCTGCGCTTCTTCATTTGGCATTCATAAGCAGTTGTGACGACCTCATCAGTTAGATGGAGCTGACTCCAAGACGGAGACAACAAAACCGCAGACCTCAAAATGAGAGGAGCAGGAAGACAGAGACTCCACTTCACAGGAAGCGTGCAAACTGAACCGAATTCTCCCTCTCTCTCTCTCCCTCTCTGTCTCTCCTCCTTTCTTCCCTCCCTTTTTCTTCACTCGCTAGTTTAAAGTTGTCCTGGCTTTTATTTTGAGAAATATTAATTTGGTAGAAGAGTGGTGTCGTATCTGAAACACAACACAGAGAAAGAAAAAAGAGAGAGGGAGAGTGAGAAAAAAGGGGGGAAAGAGGGGAGGGGGGAAAAAAGAGGCGCAATGCGTGCACATTTCTCTCGCTTGACGTTTTGCTGAAGTTTGTACGCCACTTGAGCCCGCCGTTTCCCTCGCTAATGATACCAGCGGAGCCTCTCTGGGGAATGGCGTCCGTCGTGCGCCTGGCTTTCACATTTCCAGCACCAGGTATTTTGGGATACGAAAGCGGGGACTATGAGGCACATCATTCCAAGAGCTCATCTGGTTCTTTCTCTCTGTCTCCCTCTCTCTCTCTCCTGCTTCCTCTCTCCTCTCCAATCGGCTTCACTCCTCTCCTCTTTCTTGTTGTTGTTGTACTTCTGCATACGCAGACATTCTCTGTCCCACTGTAGTTCTCTGTCTTTCTTTCTTCCTCCCTCCCTTTCTCTTTCCCTCTTACTTTTTGATTTGGTAAGGATGATTTCAAGTGTGGAGGGGAGGAAAAAATGCATGCACAGGAGAGGGAAGAAATCTTTTTATTAACTTATTCATTGTATGTGAAATCAAGAGGATTTTTCCTTTCTCCCCTCCGCTCCCTCTCCCCCTTCCTCTTGGTTAAGGCAAATGAATGTTTAAAGAGGTAATTTACTGGGCCCTGGCAGGATCTACATTGTGTATTACACAAACAGGCAGCAACAAAAGGAAATTCTAATCTAGACAGTAACACGACTGCACAGAGGATCCTCGGCAGGGGGTCTAGATGAATTATACAACAATCTGTGTTCTCCCTCGTTTAATTTAAAGGTCTGTTTTCAAGGCTATCACCAGCTCCCACTTCAGAGGAGAGACTTGGCCCACTGAGGTCAAGCCTATATTGACAAATATCAAGAGGCAAGAAAGGAGTGCCCAAAACGCAGATATGAATAAGTAAAGGCAAACAGATAAGCAAATGTAAATCTATAAGGCAGAGGGGAGGCAAAAAGACAGGCATGCGCACGATGTCTGCCTCCCAGACGAGGCATGTGAAAGCATTCGTTTATAAATGGGGGGGGGGATTGTTTGTTTGATGGCGCTGCTTGGCTGTCAGGGTCTCTTAGTTTTCATGTGGATTTACTGTAAGGAAGGTGTCATCGCTGATGGTCTGCAGCGCATGGAGGCCGATCGCCTCCCCTGCCTGCCTCCGTGCATTAATTTGTTGAGATGCTGCTTCCAGAGATGGATTGAGGCAATATCGTGAATTTTGGTTACATAATAGCCATGTGATCATGCCAGGTACCTCATGGTTCTTTTATTTTTAACCTCCACTGATGTAGTTTCAAGTAACTCTGAATGATGTCCGCCTAAATCTTTGAACTAAAATATCCTTAGAAGAACAGCCCCCCTGCTGGACATATTTTCCTCTCTCTTTCTCCTCCTCAACCGTCTCTTTTTCCTTTCTCGCGTTTCAAAAAGAGCGCCAGGTGGTGACAAAATTGCCCAACCACCCAGTGTCACCTCGTGTCGCCACTGATTTTCCTCATAGGTCAGTGGGAGCCACATACGGCAACCTCCCCCTGCCCTCTCCCAGTCCATCATACCTTGGACAATCAACAGGTCACAACCCCCAACCCTTCCCTGTGGCTCACCACCAGCCTCCTTCTGACAGGATGAGTTTGACCTTTGATCCCTCGAGCAGACAGCTCAATCTGCTTTTTATGGCACCCGTCATAGCAAAGAAAAGAGACCACAGCCACATCAGATGGTCCCAGGGAAATAAACACTGGCAGCTTCCTTCTTTTTCATTGTAACCCTTTCTCAGTCACATGCACTCAGTGTTAGGCTTTGAATTAACAGCATGACATTGCAAAGCACTTTGGGCATTTACACGTTGTCCTTACATATTATTCGCTTCCTTTATTTTCTCAGCTCATCATCAGTGTTCTTTAATAGTCAGAAGCTTGTGGAGCTTTTATTTTTGCGTGCTCGTACCTCGAAAGTCATAACCCAGTGCTGAAGAATGTGATCTGATTGAGGAGGCATTTAAAAAAAGAAGAACTCTGATGCAAATTTGGCCCCTAGTTCACAGTAGAGCTGCCAGTGATGTTTGCTCCCTTACGTCCTCTGTGCTCCACCGCTGATTTAACCTCCAGGGATGAGCAGCCAGTGATCACAACGCTCAGAGGAAGTTAGCGGCCTCCACTCTCCAGAGGCCAGCACTTCCTCTTGATTTCGCCTGTTCTGTCGAGAAAGAAAAGGAAGGTAAAGATAAAAAAAACACCCCTGCTAAGCCGTGTGTGTGGGCTTCACACAACTCTAAAACTGCGTCATCAGCACAAAAGATGAAACTCACAGTATGTGTGTGTCTTTGCGTGAGTGCATGTGTGTGCATGTGTGTATTTTAGGCAAGGTGCCTGCCCTGGAGCTAGATAATGTGAACAGAAGCAGATGGGGAAACTTAAACGCACACCCACTAGGGTATAGCAGAGCTGGCACAAAGTGAGAAGAGGTCTTAGAACATCTCCCAGCCCGAGTGGATGCCAACACTCTCGCTATCACTGAGACTGGATGACAAAGAGAGTGAAAAAGAGAGTGAGAAAGAGAGTAAGTGAGAAATAGAGGATTTGTGGGGTGTGTGTCTGTGTGTTTTCTACAGTACCTCTACTTTTTGTTCTTTTTGCATATTTGTTCTTTTTGCATATTTATTCCTTTTACGAAACTATTGGCCCTCTGTCCTTCTGTTTTGCGTCTCATCTGCTGCGCACCAACACTAGGTGTGTCGCACTTTGAGGATGCCTTTCTGCATTCCACATATTTTGCGTATCGTTTTATAACATTTAAAATGAAATGAATTTAAAAGTGGACGTGCTTCGAGGCCACAATCGTTTGCAGGACGGAAACAAAAAAAGGCAAAAGGAAAGACACATAAAGGGTGTCCCATGTTTGTTTACAGTGCCACGAAATTCTGGATCAAAGGAACTTATGTTTTATAATAGCTGATACTCGGGCGCTTGATTGATTAACCCCACATGAGAGAAGTAATAAGATTTCAAACAGTCCATCATTGCAAACATAAGTGCACCAAGCACTTGGGCCTTGCAGGAATTCACCATCTGCCTTGTAGATATTAGCAATTAATATGCAATAAAAACCCTCCCATGCAAACCCGATGAGGAATAAATGTGTCAGTGAAGAAATGCATTCAAAAAGAAACATACAGGCTTAGTTATATTTAAGGTTATGGACTTGATAGATCAACATCCATTAAGTTTTCATCATTCCAGCATCCACAAGGGTTTACAGACACTCAGAAAACACTACCAAGTGTTTAATATTAGTAAACACAAGTTTGCTATTTCTCTGAAGATTCTGAGTGTCTTTACGTAGGATTTTTAAAAAATCACAGCTGGTACTGCGATAGATAAAGATAAAGATTACAACATAACAGTGCTGACTTTTTTCCTCTTTTTTTCTGCACAATTTTTTAAAAATCATGACATCCAGACTCTAAAAAGGGAGACCTCCTAAATCACTCCGACTCCGCCTGTTTGACAATCACGCAAGAAGCACTTGTGCCAAACCTTAGTCATGCGTCACATTTCGCAAACCATCTAACTCACTTGGGACCAATCTGCTTAGGCTCATAAATCAGCTCTGGATCTCCGCATAAGCCAGTCGGGGAAGGCCAGGGTGAAAAACGGGGCCAATGATTCCTCTCCGCCGCAATGAGATGCACATGTTGCTGCCTGGTGGGTGGGAGCTGGAAAGGTCAGAGGGGGTGTGTAGGTTAATAATGAGGTGAACTTGATCTTCTCCAGTCCCAGAGAAGACCAGTCACTCTTTCCCCCCAGAGGGGAGGAAGACGATTATCTCAGCAATGTAAGAAGAGGAAAGTGATGAGGGAGAGAGTGGTAGTGGCTCTAAACTGCTGGGTCAGATCATGGTGGTGAGATTACAGATAAATGGTTTATTAGTATTGATAGCAAAGGTAGTAAAAATCCTAGTTGTACTGGCAATATTAAGAGGAAGACGTTAAGGTGGACTATACATATCAGTGCTAAAAGTGGCCATTGTTTCAAATAATGAGGTCAGCACACGGAAATCTACAAATGAAGACTATTTTGGACTACATTGACTCATGGAAAGCTGTTCATTCAACAGTATGTACACATTATGGTGCCAGAACTTGCCTTTTCTTTCCAACACCTCATTACAAACCCTTTTTAATACTTGACACGCTTAAGAAGCATTACACTGGACTCAAATGTTGCACAACCAGCAGCTGTATAAGGGCTGTCTGCACACACTTGCTGTAAATAAAAATGTTGTATGTATATCTTTAAAACTTATAACTATATCAAGCTCATACTGGATTTTTACTGAATTTATTGTCAGGGATAAAGATTGTACCTGACAATTTTATGTTTAAACCATCTTAATCAAGACATTACGTGCTCCTTAATTATTTTGTGCTTGCTGTTGATTTTTCTGCCATGCATGGTAAAATCAGAAGCCAGCTGAGCATAGTGCTAAGTAGGATTTAGGAAACTAGATCCTGATCCCCTTGGGCACACTGTTCCAAAGCTTAATGGTCCCGACAGAAAAGACTTTTAACACTCTTGACCTCAAGTCTAGACTTCCTTGACTAGACTAGAGTTCCTCTTGCACGTGTCAGTCATTAAAACATTAAACGGGAGCAACTCAGGTGCAGCTATTCTTATCCTCTTCATTAGATAAAACTAAAAAAATATGTGAATATGCATAACTGAGCCACAGTATTAAAATGATCTTGATGTCTTGGATCATTTAATCGCAATGCATTGTAGCACCTTTGGTCATTAATGTGGACTTTGACACCTACCACTTGTCTAAAAAGCATGAAGCTGTTCCACCAGTAGGACAGTGTACCCTGTATTTTCTCAAGAACCGCTCAAAGAAGGCTGGAGGAATAAGACAAAGAGACCAAGTGGTTGTACCAGCCTCCAGCTCTCCAGATCCCAATCAGATCAATAAGCCACAGTATGCACCTAAACAAGTCGGACATACCCGATCCCCACCAACCAAGCAACCCACAAAACCCAAAGGGTCCCAGTGCTATACATGACAGGTCCGGTGTCTACCTCCTACAGCTCAGAGCTGTTACACTTCAGTCACAATAGAGTAAAAATAGGACAAAACCTCCCTGTAACTAAGAAAAATGGGTGGTTGCTCGATATTTACACAGAATTTTTTTTTGCAGTCAGAGAGTGAATGCAAGTAGTTGCAGTAGCTAAGTGGTCTCCCAAAGGTTGAGCATGCAACACCCTCAACTTCTGGGCAACCACTTTTAGTTGTAAGGTGATTTCACAGGTCGCCTGGTAGGAGGCAACCTGTGCAAAAAGCTGAGGTCGAACTTACACTAGCAGATTTATAAATGCAGACAGATTGCTAACACGTTCCAATCAGCCTGTGTCAGCCCGCATTGATGAGCGCAATTTACCGTAATACAATCATTTGGAAACTGGTTGCCAACTGGTTGCATTCTGGTTATATTTTTATATAAAACCAAGGTTACTAGGCTCCTGTGTCATTTTGTAGTTAACTTTTTAACTAATTATGTTAATGTGAAAGTTCTGTTTGATGTGGATTTCTTTGTATGTAGATGTCGACAGATTTAGAATTTACAATGACAGATTTTCTGAGAGATTTTCACCAATAGATCAGCTAATCACTGTATTATTACAAATCTCCAAATTACCAACTTGACCCCATTCAATCTCCATCTTATTGTAACTTTATTGCTGTCTTGATGCACCAAAGTTGCTTTGAAGACTGCAGCTGATTGTGTGGTTGCAGACTTGGTCCTTATCTTCAAAGCAAACATTTCAGAGGCAACAAGATAGCGACTTGATTACACACGGTCACACCAATTTTGAACGTGCTACACTCTCCAGCCTGTGACTTTAGCATTAGGGAGAATTACAGAATATTTAGTATGTGAGGATAAACCATGATCCAGGTGGTAGCTTTGATGGAGTGTATAAGAGTTTCATGACAACTTGTGTAACATTTTGTGGGAATATTTTAAGATTGAATTTTGGCTTGTTCAGATGTAAGCTGCATTAATGAGCTTGTTCCAGCTGAATGCTTAAAAAAAGTTTAGGGAATTGTGCCACTGGGTAAAAAGCTGTTTATAGTAGATAACGAAAAGTTAGCACTAAACACTTAAGGGGCTCTTTGGGAAATTTAGCAAGGATAACATCTGCTGGTAAGTTAGAGAATCTTATTTGAGAATATTTTTAAGAGCTAGAGCAGCACTGAGGTCAAAACTGCCCAACAGCTGTGAAGTTACAGATAGCAGGTCAACAAGCGAACGAAAGAGCATGCACAGCATAGGCTATTTGGGGGGGAAAAATCAGTCTTCTGTATTCTGTTAACAAGGTTTGACTGCTGAGGAAATAAAGGCATGCTTTATAAGAATTTCACTTTAACACCTCGGAAATTTGCTGGAGTAAATTATGTTGTATTTCATGAATTGTGTCTAATTTAAATTAAACAAACAGGAAGTCTTTCTTAATGTAGATAAGACACCATAAGAGCTTTTCTGTATTCTGTTAATGCCATTTGATGCCCTTCACGATAGGTCTGTTTTTCTCTTTCTTGAGAAGACACACATTACGCACGCACGCACACGCACACACACACACACACACACACACACACACACACACACACACACACACCGCATATTCCACCCCCTTGTACCAATGTCCACGTTTGATTGATGAGGAAATAGATGGCAAATTGCAGTGTCCATCCTGATGGATGACATCATTTGGCCCGATGTGCTGATCACGTATGCCAAACCAGGGGCTCGCTCACCCCTCCACCCTTCCTCCACTCCCCTTTGCTTACAATTGATCAGTGGGAGTTTTGTACACCAGCTTCCTTTGAATTTAATGCATGAGGAGGGAGAGAAGTTGACGTGGCTCTTTACTGCCCGTCCCGGTCCCTCGGCTCCCCTCCCTCCTTTTCCACTCCTCCATCCATCTTTATCTAGAGGGGTCCAAGACATGACAGATCCAGTGGCACTCTGTTTGTTTACCCTCATATGCAGACAATCAGTCTGTGTTAAATGGGCCTTCTGCTTTTAGATGGATTATTGTTTACACAAGTTCAATTATAGGGGGGTGTCTAAATGGAGACTTATTGAAGGGGACATGAAGAAAGATGGGCAGCGATTTTCAGCCCTTGACTTCTTCTGTCAATGTTTGTTCTCGTCATCAAACCAGTGCTGACATTGTCGAGTGTTTCAGTTCTTGTCAGTGTGTTTGCCAAAGAATTTTTTAAATGCCTGTTCAAACAATGATGGTCAGCTTTAAGAGGTAAATATTCAAATTGATCTGTAAAGCCTTGACTTTTACAGGATGATGTGATGCACGTTATAATGTGTAAAATAAGTCTGGAAAAGACCTGTGACTGGGGTGAGAGTGGTTGTCAAATCTCAGGAGAGCCGTGCATATTCCTCAATCAAAATTCCTACACGTGTAAACAGCCTTGCCGAGCCTTGTTCTCCCAGAAGCTTATTTTCTGGAAGCCATCCAAGCGCCACCTCATATTCAAATGGGCTGACAGGTGAAAAAGAGTCAGTGGAGGGGGCGGGGGTGGAGATGTCTTGATTGATGGGCCAATGGCGCGCAGTGGCGTCTGAATTTATGAGCCAGAGCAAATCTGAATATTGAGAACACTGCCATCGTGTCATACTGGACATATTAAGAATTATTTGACAATGCATTATGTTGGAGATCTGTCACGCAAAAAAGATGAGCATGCCCTCCCTGTGCGGCTGAAATTACAACCTGCGGTGCAGTGAGGAGTGGCTCCTACTTTGTCAATTCTCTATGGACCACTGTAGGACCCACTGACCGCAGCCTTCCTCACTTATTCACAGTTAGTAACTGCCAAAATAAATAATAAAGAACATCAGTATGCATGGATTCTGCTGTCGTTTTGTGTCTCCGATTTATATTGTTGACCAGCACCTTAACTTTGCATGTTTTCCCCTATAAACACAACTTTTGAACCTTAGTTATGGCACTGTACAGTCTTGAGTCACTCCACATTTCTTTGAAGAAATCTATTGAAAGATTTGCATGGAAATACAGGGTATAAGTCAAAAAGTTTTTCAATCTAATTTGAAAGTTCACTTTTTTGTATAACCACCTTTATTCTTCAACACAGCCTAAATGCTCTTAGGCAAGCTTTCTTATAATTTCTTTAATTAGACTTCAGGAATAGCTCTCCAGGCCTCTTCAAGGACATTCAAAGCTCTTCTTTGGATGTCTCTTGTTCTGTTTTCTGTCAACGCGATCCCAAACTGGATTCGTCACTCCACAACACCTGTTGCTGCTGATTTTCGGTCCAGTTCTTGTGTGGTATTTGGCATACGTCTGTATTTTCCCTTTGTTTCCCTTGTTTAAGAATGACTCATTGTCAGACAGCCTTCCATTGAGACCATTTCTGATGAGAATCCAATAAACACTAGATGGATCAACTAATGGGCCAGATGTGTCTCTCAGGTCCTTTGTCAGGTCTTTGCTGGAACTTTCCCTCAATTTCTTAAACACATGACCTTCAGATACCGTTCATCTCCTAGTTCATCTCCTATAGATAGTTTTTTTTTTTTTTTTTTTTGGGCCTGTCACCTTTGTCTTCCATATCAATCTATCGATCGATACAAAAGAGGTGGTTCTTTGTTAAGTTGTCTAGAGACAACATTGGCTCATCCCTTGAGTTAGGTGTCTTTTTATGCTCGAATGACTCATAGATCAAAACACATTCTTCTGACAATGGGTAGGTACAAGGACTGGACAGAAAACGAGTGAAAAAACAATCAATTGTTAAAGAAAAAATTTGAACGACTTTCAGAGAACTATTCACCAACACACTTTAAAGAATAACAAGAAAGTTTGTCTCCTTAGAAGCAAAATATGAAGAAATGAGGGGTGGCACAAGGCTTTTGCACAGTATTATAGCAGAGTTCCTATAGGCCTGCACATAGAGGCAAAAAAATGTGTACGTCTTGAGTTACTCCCAATAGGCCACATGCAAACATTTGGTCAGAAACCCATTGTCATTGCATTTTACTCATTCGTACGTTTTTTTTTTCTGGTGTGCAAGGTACAAACAAGAACAAAAAGCACTAAAAGTCTGAATTAGGAGTGAGTTGGGATGGCAGATGGCACATGTTGAGGGACTCCTATTGAATCCTATCAGACAAACCTACAAGGTACAATGACACCCACTTTAAAATACAAAGCCTGCGAGCCCTGGCCACTGTTAGTACACTAGAGCTAGATCGAGTTGATTACAGCAGAAACTGTTATGTGATCAAAATCTAAGAAAAACCTTTCATATTATGATGACTTGTTTACTCCAGTCGATGTTCTCATGAGTTCACAGCCCTCGAATGTACTGTGGTTTACTGTTACATGGAAATTATTTAGCCTGTAAGTACTCCATTCCAAGGGTGTTTCCCTCTGGGACACAACATAGTGCTAACAAATGTCTTCCACCTTGGATCAGGATTGTCCTTCCTGGCTCTGTACTGCAGCTAATCTTAGCTCTAGAGCTGGGCGATAGAACGATAACGATATGTATCGCGATATAACTTTTACTCGATAGAGAAATTAAGCTATCGCGATAGACCTCGCCGCTCTTGTCCTCTTAAAAAAAAAAAAAAGAAAAGAACAGCCAATCCAAACTAAGTAGCGCAGAGCCGAACCAATCACAGCCGCAGCGTCACGTCACGTGACTTGTTACGTACAGCACAAGTGCCAAGCCGCACGTGTGTTTGTTTGGGAAGCAGCCAGTGGGTAATGGAGGAAATGAGTGTGCCGACTAGAAAAATCAACCGAGCGTGACCGAAGAGAAAACAGATGATGGTTCCAACGCCGGAGAGATTGTCGAACGGAAGAGCCATAGAAGTTCCATAGTGTGAAGGTATTTCGGCTATTTCAAGTCTGACAAAAAACAGAGTAGCGTGCACTGTAAATTGTGCCAAAAGCAAGTCTGGAAATACAATAAACTGGTGCATGCGTCACACTGCGCCACATTATTGTTTCGGTGAAATGAATTTCTACAATACTGTTACTGTTAATTGTACTCTCTGCAGTGTTTAAATGCTTACATATACACACAGTTACTGTCCCTCCACACATACGACTCGGTTCTGCTTCTATGCCGCAGCTTTGTTTACTTTTACCCACCGAGGCTTCTAGACTTCTGATTGGCCAACATTTCTGCACGGTTAGGAATCTAGCGCCACCTGCTGCTTTGGCATGTTCATAGCAGCGTTTTCCTTCATTTCTGCCTTTATGTGTGGACGGGATTATTTTTTAAAACGAAAACGGAAAATCTCCGTTTTCAAAAATACCCGTGTACGCGTGGACGTGGACAGTCTCTGACTGGAAGCGCTAATTCATCATTCGGCTTTTGTCAGACTAAAGTAACTGTTAAAACTGTTTGAAAAGCTCAGCTATACAACAAGGAGAGATTGAGAATTTCCTTTTAGTTCTCAGTTTATTTGATATTGACAAAAGTTAGTCAGTTTTGTCTGTTATTCTGTAAAACAAACTAAGATTTATTTTTAGAATTAATATTTTGTTTCTAAGTGGAATTGACAATTTAGTCTGTTTCGTTTGTTCTATTTTGAAACTTAAACGCTTTAGCGGCTGCCTTTTGTGTAGTTTGCAATATTTGCCTTTATTTATCTGAAAAAGTCTCATGTTCCTTAAGTACATCTACCCTGTTGAACTTATTATGGGAAATAAATATTTAAATAAAAACAAGCTGCTGATTATTTCACATTTTACTTGTGAGCAACGGCACATTTAAATCTTACAAATATAGTTATTTGGCTTATATCGTGATAGATATCGTTATCGCCTGAAATGAAAAAAACATATCGTGATATGAAAAAATCTCATATCGCCCAGCTCTACTTAGCTCTCTAAACCACATGTGACCATTTTCTTTTTACCATAAAGGAATCTTCATCTGGTTATACAAGACGCGGCTGCAGTGGTGCAATGCGATCGTGTTCGTGCGCGCGCAGCGTGTAGACGTGTTTGGTTTTCTCATTACAAGGTGTCAAATTGTTTTTTATTTGGTCGTTTAATGAGAGAAATGAACCCCGAGGCTGTGTGTGTCCACTACAGGGGAAAAAATAAAACCTCCTGAGCCGCATCTCACATCGGTTTGTTTTCCCAGGGTTTTTCTCGCTGCTTTGCTCGGACTGAACATGACAAGAGTCCGCTGTAATAACTTCAAGGTTTTAATCGGATATTAATTTAGATGTGAGCCATGTTCCTCCAAATGGTGGAGGAAACAAATCATTGGCCCTTTAATAATAATCAATGCCTATCCCCCCCGCCCAGCACCACCCCTCCATTTTCCCTGTGCATCATCTGGTGAGCTGTTTGTGTGTGTGTATGTGTATATGGTATGGTGTGTGGTGTTTCTAGGTGTACTCTGTGAGCCGTGTTTTTTTTCCTGTGGGGGTCTCTTTGGCTGACCCCGCGACCTCTCTTTCTCTGAGGACAGCCAGCTAAGAACCAAGCAACATATCAAAGAGTGGGGGGGCACAGCCAGGCCACTGGGTTTCTGGCAAAATCATCTCAATAAATAAATATCACAAGACACCGCTGGAGGGAAAAGCTTTGATGTGGGGGGGTTGAGCCCCACTCTCTCTTTCTCTCTCACTCTTTTGCAACCTCAATACAGGCTCTTCTCCTCTGGTGTCTTCTCTCACCGCCAAACCTTCACCACTTGCTCTGACAAAATGGCTCATGTGTGCTCCTCTATACTCATCTCAGCAGCACCAAACGTTCAGGGGCTTGTAGTTTCTCTCTCTGAGGAGGTGAGAGTTGGAGAACAACAGTTTTCTTATCAATAGATGCAGGGCGCTGGACTGGTTATGAGTAGCTGGCACCAAAAAGTGTTCGAGAAAAGCCTTTATTTTCCTCCACGATGTTGAGCCACGCAGGTGAAGTTTGCGCTTTGAAAAGAGGTTTCGGTTCTGTTTTAATCGTTTCCACAAGGCACAATAAGAAAGGAACCGCGCTGTGAATCATCCTTTTGATTTTTTTATGTTGCTACCTGAACAATAAAGCACGCCGTGCCCAATTCTCAGTAAATAAGAAGTGATATACAGCTGCATTGTGATTCCATGAGAGAATAACCCTTTTCTTCCTTAATATGCACCAAAGCTTTATCTGTTATTTCCCTAAAATAAGAGTTCTCAATGGGCCTCTGAAATGTTTTATTAGGCCCACTTTTTAAACCGCTTATCCAGTTGAGGCTTGCATTCCCTGGTAGTCCCCGTACAGGTTAGCCATCAGGGGGGATAACTCAGAGAGACAGCCATTCATACGTACATTCACACCTACAGCTAATTAACCTAAAATGCCTGTTTTTGTCTCCCTTCACTGAACCTGGTTCTGTCAGAGGTTTCTTCCTGTTAAAAGGGAGTTTTTCCTTCCCACTGTTGCCAAGTGTTTGCTCGTTTTCTCTGTTTTGTTGTTATTTATGGTCTTTGCCCGACAATATAAAGTGCCTTGAGCTGACTAATATTGTGATTTGGTGCTATATAAATGAAACTGAATTTAATTTGGGGATGTGAGAGGACGCTGGAGTACCCGAAGTACCCTTGTTTCTGTGAGGGGACGGCGCTAACCACTGTTCCGCCCTGGATCTCGCGATGTGGAGTGATGCATCAGGTGAGAATGAGACGGAGGAAGCTCGGTTAGCGTTAATTTGTTCTTCCATCCATCGTAGCAGACTAAACCTTCCAATTTTTGAAAATATAACTGGTGTCGCGAAATATAACAGCCAGCACGAACAGGACTGAATTGCCGTTCTCTAAATGGACAGATTACAAATGGCAAATAAAAGTTTCAATTTGACGCATCTTTCCGAACTCAGTCATCAGAATCGAGACTAGAGCAGGGCGATATGACCAAAGATATTTATCACGATATACATTTGAAAATTTGCGATAACGATATAACTGACGATATAATTGACACTAGAAAAAATACTTTACAACTCCTCAACTTTATTAGTGCAAAAAAATAAATAAATAAATGTATTTTGCACTTAAACAAGCAGCTTTTATGTGCATTAAAATTATATAAAAAATTTGCAGTGCAAATGCAAATTCCTTGCTGACAGTTTAACCAAAAGGCATTTCCAGTGGAAATTGGCCGACATATCCTCAGCATAACCATGTATAATATCCACAAAACTTAAAAAGAGGTTATACACACACAGTACGGTAAAATTATGTTGAAGCACAGTACGTATCACTCCGCGAGGCTCCTGCCTAATATAGCCGTAATGCTCCGACAATCCATCAAGCGGTGCGGCTTCGTAGCTTAGCAAAGTCGTACTGAAACATTTGACAGATTTTCGAGCGCCGTGTACGACATAAAATCGTTTAGAGGTCAGTAAACACAACCAGAATTCATACATAAGGCACACAGGATTATAAGGGGAACTCCTGATTTTCAGAAAAATCAAAGGATTGATTTCAAGTGTGCCATATTTTCCAAACAACACGGTAATAACGACGGCCCGCTAGCATACGCTACCAAAAATAGTGCTTTTTTGTGTATCTGACGGACGAAAGCCAAACCAGTCCCACACCACTGAAGTTGCAGCATTTTCACAAACCAATTCTGGTTCATCTGTTTCATTCAACGATCCACTTTCGCTCTTCTCATTCTGCATCGCCGGCATGTGCGTATGTAAACAAAGGCACTGCGCATGCGCGTTTTACCCATATTCTATCGCGATATTTCATTTTCTTATCATTGCCCAACATTACACCGGTATCACCGTGAACGGTATGATATAGCCCAGCCCTAATCGAGACTCCTGCTCTTACTTCTTAATCCATACAAATGAACTGTATTCTGTTCTTACGTTTAAGAAGTCACACAACACTTTTGTCACTGTGTTCACTTCTGAAAAACATAATAGCTGAATAAAACGTCCTGATGTAAGTGTCCTAAATTTCTTCAAGGCAGTTGCAACTCTTTTGCTGGCTGTTGCCTCAGTCTGTCACTAGACACAGAATGTGTTTTTTATGGGGTCACCCTTAGGGATGAATCACAATGTCTGTTTTATGGGGGAGTAAATACACACTGGGCAGTATAAACTATTATGTTTCTTCTTTGCAGGATTGCCTCATGCCTGCGTCTCTGCACACACACACACACACACACACGCCGAACTTGAGTGCTGAGCATTGAAAATAGCTGACTGCTCTAACACAAATGCGGTGCACTCTTCAGCAAAAGATGTGAAAAAGTCTGTAATGTCAAACATGGTCTGCAGTGAGTGGTTGAACACAAAGCTGACAGCAGCAGTGTCAGGTATTTTGTGTGATCTAAAATGAAAATACAGCAGTAAAACAAGTGGTCTTGTCGGGTTCTGGTCAGTTTTTTTGTTGGTTTTTTTTCCTTTCTCTTTTTCCTCACGTTGTATTTCTGCGAAGGAACATTCGTCCTCAACAACACCGACATGATTTAATTCTCAAACTCGGTAGTGCTCATCTCTGAATCAGTCTAAAAAATACCAAGCAAAGTTGGAGTTATAACATGATAGTATGACTTTTTTTTTTGCGTATTTGCGTGTAATTAGTAGCTCATGTTTCATGCATTTATATAATCTATCACAGTGAAGTGCACTAAGAGAAAAGTAGAATTAAGAAAATGTCTATTTAGAGTTACAGATGAATTATTGTCATTTGACATATAACAGCTTATTTAAAAATGATCAGGTTGCTGTCTTGGCGCGGTCCTTATCGGTCTCGTGTTCCTGCTATTTTCTCATCTGGTGGTGCAATGAATAAAAGACCACATGACAAGAGGATAACATAACAACGAGGTAAAAGTGGGTGGAGGAGGTGCGAGCGGATCGCCCGGAGGGGGGAAATGTAGGTACATTAAGCTCAGCAATTGGTCAATAATCCCTTCCTCTCACTATTGAGAGGAATGCGGATTTGAGTGTTTGTGTGTGCGCGCTAATACATCGAGCACTATAGGGGTTAAACTGCGTGTCTCTGGGGAGCGTGTTATTGACTGTTGACCAGCCCAAATTAATTTTCAACAAGCCTCTTCAGGGGAACAATGGAGATGGATTACTATTGCAGAGGGAGGGCCTTGTGTGCTTTGGCTTCACTAAGTGGATGTCTGGCCTCTTAATGCGCCTCCACCTCGGCCAAACTTACAATCAGCTGCTTCTGTTGCGAGTCGTCGTGATTGCATCCCGTGTGCGTCCTCTTTAGAGTTGAACATAAAGGTGTGTTGACAGAAGAGCTTCTTTTTCGCCCTAAATAATTTTTTCCGGTGACGCTGAGTGCAGTCATTATTTCCAAAGTCTGATTTAAACGTGCCTGTGTAGTCGATGTGCCTCGGCTGAGGAAGTCAAGCAGCCGAGTTAAACAAGAGGCCTCATTGTTAATTTGAGCATCCTGGCTTATTAATTTGGTTTTGATCTATCGGAGGCGGCTGGGTGTCATCCCATCGCTTGTTTTCCCTCTCCCACTTTGAATGGTACAAGTGACAAAAGGCCTCCCACACACAGTAGCTGGCGCAGTGTGATCACTGCATGCTGAGACACAGGGAGGTGTCAGCACTAATCTCCTTTAAAATGGCTCTCTTGTCTTACATCCGATGCTCACAGCATATCCTCGGCACTGTAATTGTGTCTACTCGATGAGACTTGCCGTCCCACTTTTACGCCACTTTTGTTCCATACAGGGAGCGCGCGCCACTGAAGTTGTGATACATTGCACTTGACTGAGGAGTCGAAATTCAGTGGAATGTTTTTACCTGCTATTCTCAGCCACGTCTTGTGCTTTCTAATCTTCCATCGCTAAAAGAGGTAATAAGAAGTAATATGCAGTACAAAAACACAATCTACTCCCATTGTCAGCCTTGGGATAAAACCAACTTCTTAAGTATATACTCTGGAAAGCTATTGAGACTGTTGAATTTCGCAAGGGTGTAGGAGTGCCTCTTCTCCCGGGCTCATATTCAGGACCTTGCAGGGAGATCCGGAGCGGGATTTGAGGTTTTATTTTAAGGAGCACTCACATTTTTTCCTTGCAACTAAAAAAAGCAGAGAGACTGGTGCCACTTTTAACTGATTAGGGGGATGTTTTATATCCAGTGCACACAGTACATCACTCTCATTGTCATTGTTAAACCGGGGCTCTTATCTCTTCTTTTTTTCTTCCTTTTTTTGTGCACGGTCATTCATAGACTACTTTGTTTTCTGCGCACAGTACAATCAGATTTGAATTGCAGTTCATTTATTGACAAGCCATTGTGAAATCGTGATGCACCTCCATTAGCTCGGTGTGTTTTGTTTCGATAGAACAAAAAGTTTCCCGTTTTAATAGCCGTGCACGGCATCCTCGCGTTAAAGGTCGGCCTCTTTGTTATTAAGCAGGTTACGTCGGGGTTAGCTGAACGGCACTGCCCTCACGGAGACAGGATAAACTGTGGAGGACAGGTAGACGCAAACCACTCTATTAATTCAAAAGTAATCAAGGGAAATGTAACCTGGAATTTCCCCTGGAATTTTCTATTCCCTTATCCCAAAGCGACAGTGTTACTGCTATATTCTCCGAGTATGACAAAAGGCCCACGGCTGAGGCAGTTTTCCCAAGGTCGCTGCCTGTGATGATGAGGAGCGTAGCTGACTTGATACATCTGGACTTCATTACAAGAGACTGGAACATGCACCACTATCATTCTCGCTATATCTGCTAAGGGAGACGGAGCAGACGCAGATTCCAACTTAGCAGGGGTTGTCTTCCATCTTTCCTCATGTTTTAAGGCTTCGCCTTCCGTCTTCCTCTCATTTTCCCTTTTGTTATTCGAATAACTTCATCTTTATCTCTTCGAGCGCCTCTGAAGTGCTGTGTGTTTATGCAAAATCCATGTTTGGCATACTTGTCGAGACTGAAGTGAAGATTGAAGTGCACGTCAGTACTTTAACTTGAAGCCTGCCTTACTTGGATGATTCTCCCCCTTGTTTCCCCTTTCACTTTGCTGAGAAAGTTTCTTCTTCCTCTCCCATGCCTCGTTGTTGCCCCGGAAAAGTCAGAGCTAAGTCAGAGCTCTCCCTGTCTCGCCCCCAGGACAGAGAGCACCTAGCCACATGCCTTGTAGGCTCGCCAGGAGCTCAGCGCCTCTGAACTGACTGATTGCCACTCGGAAAAAAAAAACTCCCACATTGTTGCCGTGCTGCCATTTGCTGCCACACGCACAAACACGAAGCACATCAAAGGAGCATATTCACTTAGCCCCACTCTACATCCTCATCAAGCCATATACCCCATTCCCCGAATGCACCCCTGCACTCCTCCTCCTCTTTCCTTCCCTCCCTCCCTCCTTACTCTGCCTCTCTCTTTACCCATGGTAAATTTTGCAAATTACTTCAAACAGACTAATTTTCATTGCGTATCAGAAGCAGCGCACTGGACCATGTGGCTAAGAGGAAAAATCAATGCGGCCCTAAGTGGGAGATCAAACTCAATATGTAGGTTTGGACTGAGCCATAGTGTCTTTATTACACCGAATAAATCTATCTCGTGTGTGTGTGTGTGTGTGTGTGTGTGTGTGTGTGTGTGTGTGTGTGTGTGTGTGAGAAAAGCCCACATGGGCACAAAGCTGAGGAGGCTTTGTTTGTTTCCTTCGCTTGAGATGTGCATAGAATGAAATGTCCTCTCTGCAAGTAAGCAAATTTTCATTTATCCCGAGCTGCCTTAGTTCTTCGCTCACCTCGTCCAAAAAAGGTGAAGGCTGAGGTACTTGTGCTGTTTTATGCCATGCCTAACGTGGAATCTAAGTTCGGCTTTTCATGTCTAAATATACAATGCACAATGCCACGTGTGACAGCAAACCTCCTCACCTTGGCCATTATCCGTCTCATAAGCTGACAGCTTGCCTTTATGATTTAGTAATTAAAGTTCATGCAAAGAAGTCTAAAGCTGCGCGTGTGTGTCTGCTGTTCCCGTCCTTATCACATCCTGTCCTCGTAGGTATTTATTGAAATAGAAAAAGCTGCTCCTTCCATGCGAATGACACAAGTAACCACATTTCTGCCTTCATTTGATATGTCATTGCTGGACCTTGTACCATATCAAGAAACAACAGGGATCCATTATTGATATCTAGCAGCTAAAGTTGCATCACCTTGAGAGTTCCAAAGGTGAAAAACAGCGTAGCACAACTGGGGTGTTGTTGTTTTTTTTATTTTATTTTTATTATTATTATTATTTCTTTATTTATTTCTGTTTCCCTCTAGTGAGATGTCACTTCAAAAACAACCCGACCAAGGAATGTTATTATGCTGAGAGAATGTCAGCCAGTTACAATAGGCTGCTTAATGAGGTAGTGTGGCAAACTTTCAGGCAGGCCATAATATGAATTATTTGTCATTGGCTCTGTGTGTGTATGTGTGTGTCTTTGGAAAGGGCCCAGTGTAAAGTGGGATGAAGGCAAGCCTTGATGGAGAGATGTGGCACTAGCCTGGGGGCTCGCTCCACTGTGAGGGTAGTTAGCTTACTGCACACCGCCATCATTAGGGACTAGGGCACTTGTGCTTGGGAAGGTGAAACGCAAGCCTGCACTCAGACAGCAGCGAGTACACGTAACACCTGTAAATATGCTGCGCTTCTTCTCGGTCTCGAGGTGTTTCTACTTGAGTCCTCCCCCTTGTAAGAAGCTCTTTGTAACAAACACTCGGGAGAGATCGAGCTGTAAGTAAACTTTAAAAGTCGATTAGGAAATGTAAAAATGGCCTGTATTTATATAGCGCTTTACTAGTCTCTAAGGACCCCAAAGCGCTTTACACATCCAGTCATCCACCCATTCACACACTGGTGATGGCAGCTACATTGTAGCCACAGCCACCCTGGGGCGCGCTGACAGAGGCGAGGCTCCCGGACACTGGCGCCACCGGGCCCTCTGACCACCACCAGTAGGCAATGGGTGAAGTGTCTTGCCCAAGGACACAATGACCGAGACTGTCCAAGCCGGGGCTCGAACCGGCAACCTCAGTCAGTCAAATGCAGATCCGAGAAACTGGACTCGTTGTGTTGTCACTCGTAGATGTGAGGATGCTGTAAAACAACAGAAAGCATAAGATGCATCCAAATCGATTCCTCTGTTGCTGCTCGATTCTGTGACCTTTGGTTTTATCGTTCGATGTCGCAGAATTAATTTTTTTAAAGGAGGATCACAAGATTACGAGAAAGAATTAATTTTTCTCTCTTGGAACTCCCCCGTTTTTTTTCCCCCGTTACAATCTATTTGTTGTGCGATACACACGTGTATCGCACAACAACCTTTATGCATCCAGAGTCTTTGTGATTCAGCTTGGCCTTGCTGCCGGCACACTGTGGGATAGTCCTTTAGGAAAAGCACCAAATCATACCAAATCTTCCCTCATTTGTTGGCCCCTGTTTATTTATTTGATGAAAGAGATTCTTTCATATTGTGAGAGAGAGGAAAAAAATGTCTTGAAATGCTCACCTTTCATGTGCATCATTTTATTCTTCAAGGTCATCGGACAGTTGTCAGTGAATAAAGAGTGGGCTGATTCTTGCTAAACAGTGTGAGGATGGAAGATGATGTTGAGTCTATGCATGACTCAGTGTGTGTTAGGATTTTATGAAAACAAGGTGGTCTCAGCATCAAAAGCTAAAGACATAGACAAAGGATTACTAACTTTTCTCTTTTTTATCAACTTGCTTGTACAAAAAAAGAAAAAAAAATCAACAATGCAGAAAGAGACAGTCAGAATCAGCTTTATTGGCCAAGTATGTGTACACATACCCTACGAGGAATTGGGTTCTTTCTCTCAAACAGCATGTCTAATATAAACAAAAAAAAAATTAGGTTTTTTTTTTCAGTAATTAAACACCTTTTACATCTACCGTTTTTCTTCAGCCCAGTGTTTAAGAATACCAAAAACACTGATAACACGCAGACTGCACTGTAGCACTTCACCTACACTATAGAGTGCAAACTTGTAAGTATTGACCTCACCTCAGGATCCTTTACTTGTTTTTCTTTCGACAGTCCTGCAAAAATCAATAGATTTCAGTTCATCCTCGTGACTTAAATCTAAACTCCATGAGATACGGTCAAGAACGGTACGCGGGGCCACTGGCTCGGTATTCCTATTCCCAAACAATTCCTCAAGTGCTTTTTGAACCTATGAAATTTGATGTCTTTCTTCAGGGAGCAGTATACTCAAGTGCATGAAGAATGAATGAAGGTTTGTTCCTATGCGATGAAGGTCACAACAAGGGCCACAATGCACTGGAATTGGTTTCAATATATTATTTTGAACTAGCTATGCAATTCAGGCTTTTTAATTTTGTATGCCTCTACAGTGTTATGAGAACTCCTTTCAGAGATGGCAGTGGCTCCAAACTAAAGAGCATATTTGAAATGTACGTCTGCACAGGGAAAGTGAACACTGACCCCCCCAGCCCCCTTTTAACTTTGTATTGAACCCAACTGAGATTAAAAAGAGATTATGATCATGAAGTACGACATTCATCCGCTAATATGAAGCTATATGAAAACATGTGCCATTTTAATCTTAATAAAAGAGACTAGTTGTGTATGCTATGCTGCAGCCATATCTGCAACCTTTCAGTTTTGTCTTGTTGCCACAATGAGGGTCAGGGGAATACATCCAAAACAATATGTCTTTGTATGTTGTTTGTTGTAACATAGGGGACATATTTAATGTTTTGCAGTGTTTTCTGATTTGTATGCTTGCCTGCGGCGATGGCCTTCAACATTGTTCCTCCATGCCACACTCACATCAAAACACTTAATTTCTCTACTCAGGTACACAAAGCCTCTCCTCCTTCTCAAAGTGCAATAGAACCATCACAGACACGTCCATGTTATACGTAGCTCGCCGGTTCAGGGTTCAAGGGTATATACTGCACAAATGCATTAAATGTGCAAACATTCAAAGGGAACGAAGAAAAATTCCTGCATTTCCTTGATCGCAAGTGAACCCTTTCTTTTCCAGCTCTTCTTCGCCTGGCTTTCAGTCTGCATTACAGCTTTAGTACTTTTGTGTTGTTTGCTCGGCTATTTTGTATATTCATGGAAACTTGGAATGAATAAGAAATCAGTGGTAAGCTCCTCAGTGTAAGGAGTGGGGAAAAAAACACAATCACGTACAGAGAAACTCTTCCTTGTGAAGTGGTTGTTGATAACTTGAGAATGCCTCGTAAATGAAGACCAACCCTGCCCAAAAAACACTGCATATACTACAGAAACTTTGTACACAGCTTTCCTCACACAGGAACACAACTTCAGTGGAACAGATGAAATCCTGCAGTGGTGATGTTTAATGGATGGTATGGCAAGAAAATGTCTAAAAGCCAATGCAATAAATGACAGCTATGATCAAACCTCTGTAAACCTCTGTATTGAAACTGTGTTGAAATGCTGAATGTGTTCAGGGACCACCCTATGTTAATCTGCATTAATGTCCATTAATACTTCATTGTGGAGCACACATCCAGCCCCAGTATAACGTACTTTTGTCACCAAGAAAAAGTCTTTTTTTAATGTTCTTCTACATGTCAGTGATTCTGCAGCTCCAGAGGTCCCACTGCCCTCAGCTCATCCTGAACTCTGGCCTCCATGTTAAACAGAGGCTAGGGAATGGAAAATTTCCCTATGGGAATAAGAGAAGTTTCACCTTATCATTAATTTAGCACAAGAGGTCCATTTGCATGAGACACAAATGACTGAATGTGTTCAGGCAATGTGGGAAAAGGAGATTCTTCTTATGAAGTGTTAAGATTGGAGCACAGTAGTTCTTGCCTTTCTTACCAGACTACTTCTGCAGTCCTCTCACACATTTGTGCTGTCCTGTACTTTTTAAACGTATGCACAAAGTACTCTACTTTCAACTCTGTTCGATACTTGAAATAAAAAAGCATAGTTGGTAACGCAGGCAGGAATACAGAGAAGCTTGGAGTTAAATGGTAATAGAACGTGAACCTAGATCAGTGTCAGCTGCTCAAATCTGTAGTGTCCATATACTGAGCAATAATAACTGATTAACTTAGCCTGGGATTAATGAAAGGTCCTGAACACTAGAAGAATATCCTCTTATCTGTTTGAATGCATGAACTTGTACAGATGTGTCATTTCTTTCCCCTTAAGCAGCAGCTGTTGTGTCTGGGTTGCAGTCTGGTCAGTATTAAATCTTGGATACGAGGGAGAGCTACCCTGACCTCTCTGTGCAAAGAGTTCAAGGCAAAATCAGATTTTCTTTTAAAATTATTCTGAAAAATGGGAACAAATATTATTAGAAATATGCACTGGTAAACACATTGCAGGTAAGGGAGACACGACAGAGTGCATAATTATTATTATTACCTTTAGCAGCTTATAGTAGCAGCCTTACAAACATCTAGAAAATGCTAAACATACAACATAAAATACAAAATATATAGCATAATACAGAATTTACACACACATGTAATGCAAATCTTTAGCACTGTCTAACACAGGGTTGTCCAACATAAGGCCCGGGGTTCTAAAATTGGCCAGGCAAAGACTACAGTCCGGCCCACTAAATGGCTGTGAGGATGTAGATTTTGAACTTTAAACGTTTAAAACTTTGAACATTTGTGCTAAAAATTGTTTAAAAAAAAAAAAAAGAAAGGAAAAAAACCCCCAAAACATTACATTTAAAACTACAGGAAACTTTCCTGTCATTTTACTCATTGTTCATGTAGAACAAAGACTTTTTTTTCTTACCTCTGGGATGAAATGTTTAGTTAAACATCTTCACACTGACAGAAACGTGAGTTTCACTGGTCCGGTCCACGTAAGATTAAAGTGGGCTGTATGTGGCCCTCATTGTAAAGAGTTTGACATCTGTGCTCTAAAACATCCACTGGTATCCTTCATTACATTCTTTCCTATGCTTTTAAATCCACCAGTAGATGCAGGTATCTGTCAGGACTGTAAGCACATCGAAAAGCGATCACATAGCGGAGCATTACTGTTAGTAGTGGGACAGAGAAGGGTTCAAAGGTTAGTTGGAAGTTGACCTTTGTAGAGAAAAATAAACCAGTGCTGTTTTTTGTGATTGGTCACTGATGAGCCCATCAAATCATAATATCCAGCTCTAAACATGTTTTATCTTGTTTTCTGATTGCGCACGATGTACTGCCCTGCAAACAACGAGTATAAAGATGGCTTATAATTTAAAAGAAAAAAAAAAAGACTTGTTATAGGAGGAGCGGTTCAAATTATCTAAGTGATGTTACTCCTTCTCACTATGAAAAGTTTTGCAGAAGTTAATCACAACTGTTTTAGTAGAATACGAAACACCTCTGTTATTTTGTATAGCAAATAATAATAATAAAAAAACAAGTAGCCCCCCAAAAAACACGCTTGGATGTATATTTCCATTTTATGATTACGACATGATGATTCTCGAGATTTTATTTGAATAAAATGCTACATTTTTTGGCAGATTTCCTTATAAGACCCCCATCCTGAGACGCTGGGTTCGGGGATTTTCAGAATAAAAGCGAAACACAGATGCGCACATACTAAGTTGCTTTTATTAATACAGAACTGCATGCTACAGAGACTGTACAGCATAAACATTTATTCATTACAAAAAACATGGTTTTAGAACCATTTAAAATAACAGGAAAAAACAAACAAAAAAATATAAGAGCATAAAATAGAACAGGAACATCACAGCCGTTAAGGAAACATTCAAACTATTTATCATTAGCATCTTAATAAACCAGAGAAGAAATCGACAGATTACAGTCGCGTCATGTCAACTACAATGGCACCGAGTGGATGATTCTCTTGTAGCTTTTTTTACAGCCTCTTGCAACATCAACATGCCTATTTTTTCTATCTACCTATATGTAGTAGTGTACTTAAAAGTGGCAGTTTGTGTATTTTTTTGTATTTAATAGTTTTTTTATGAACTTCCTAATATACATAATTTGGCCCTGGTGGGTTTATACAGTATGATGTCCGTCTTTTTATTAAGTTTAAATTTTAATATTTGACAATTTGCTACCAAACACATTTGTTATAGCAACATTTATACTACATACATAGCAATCTATGTAACGTCACAGCAAAAAATGGTATCGAAATTAAAAAAACAAAACAAACAAACAACAACAAAACAAAACAAAACAAAAAGAGATCCCTACAGCATGGTTGGGGTGGGGGCAGAGGAAAAATTATCACAAAATTTTGGCACGGAAAATCTGTACACGAATCTACAGTCCGAGAGATGTGACTGTGCAATAAAAAAGAAGGGCATCTGACACTTTTCCAACTACTGAACACGCGGTACCCACTGTCTCGTGTTTCAAGTTTTCTTTTCTTCTTTTTTTTTTCCTGTAAAATGGCTTATAGACGCATTTCTTGAAATGAAGTTGTGCATACATCTGTTGATGAGATCTACACAGTACACTGAGCGGAATCCAGGTTTTTCGGAGAGGAAAGATAACAAAAAGATTTGCCTTTTTAAAACCTCCTTGTAAAAATGGATCGTTCGTATAGTTGCTTACCTTAAGAAAAAATATTTGTACAATGTATTCAGAAAGAAAAAAAAGAGACACATACAAGATACAACAAGCAATCTCTAAAGCAATAAATACTACTGGTCCTAGCGTTGTGACATTTTGAATTTAATAACCCACAACCCTCCCACCCGACCTCCCCTCAAGCCCACCCAAACTTGCCTGACTCCACCCCAAAGGTAAACTACAAAGAAAAAAAAGACAACGCAGTGGAAGAATGCATATTTAACACAGTAATCCCCTCCCGCCCCGTTATTCTGTACATTTAAACAAGAACAAGTAACATCACAATTAAAGTTGTTCCTCAGAGAGGTGTCACCGCTAGCCTCATGCCCTCCAAGAGTTTTGAACAGATGTCGAATGATTGGTTCGCAAGCTCGTATTTAATACAAATAAAGAAGGAGAACCAACTCTTTCAAGAAAAGGGCTCGTTGAATAATCTAGCCTACCTTTTTTATATCCGTCTTTTTAAACATTTGGATGCTGAACTAGATAATTTCTGTTTTGCGCTGTTTTAAAACTACAAAAAAGACAAAAACAAAATTCATAAAAATTTTGGCAGATTCACAAAGCTATACTACAGCTCATTGTATCATTTCTTTATAATAATTAGATTTGTCTGATAATGACGGGTCAAATATTGACCAATGAACTTTAATAAAAACATAACCTAAAATTCCAAAGCCTTATGGCACAGAAACAGAAAGAGAAAAGAACCGAGGGCGAGTGAAACGGAGCAGAGAGAGGGCCTAGAAAGATGTTTGTGTGAGTGTGTGTGTGTGCAGAGCTAAAAAAAACAAACGGAGGAGGAGAATAGGATAGACTATTCTATAGACTTGGTCACTAGCGACAGAGGCTGTGGGGCTGTGGAGGGGAGGAGCGAGTGGGAATGACACAGCGATGCCGAGGGCCGGGCCATCGAGGACGCCACAGAGGAGCCCGGCTGCCGCGAGGACGAGACGTCACGGTGCTCCAGAGCTCCGTTGTGGGAGGAGGCGGCGGGCGTTTTGCTAGCTGCTGCGGCAGAGTTTTCCAGCTGAACCAAAGATGGCGGTGGAGGCCCAGCCAGGAGGTGCGGGTGGTGGAGTGGCTGGTGGGCCGGTTTCATAGTCAGTGAGAGAGGTTGCATTTGTTCAGTCTGAGATTTGGACTCTTTTGAGGAGGGGGAAGGAACCACTGAGGAGGGGGAGGATGGGGGGGAGTCTAGTAAGCTTCCGTCCGTAGAGGGAGGACTGGCACAGCTGCCTTCACCTTGGATGTAGCGAATGCACTTTTTTTTTCTCCTAAAGGACAAGGTGAGAGAAAGAGAGCGTCTCTCAGTGTCACAGCTTCACACTGAATATCATCTTAGCACTGTTGCTGACTTAAATGCACCTTTCCCTTCAGAAATTTGTGGGGAGAGGGTTTATTAAAAAGAAACAATACTCGATGGATAACGTTTGGAGGTGCATTTAAGCAACTTTGTAAAGGAGGAAGGTGGTAGAAATGATAGTCAGTTTCTAAGTCATTAGGCAGGACAGACACTGAAGAAAGATCGCCTGGACAGGAAGCAGAAAGGGAATGAGAAGCACGCACACAGAGATGAGGACGATGAAGAATGAAAGAGATGAGCTGTGGTCGCGTTTGCTCTCCTAACGCTCTGCTGTTCTTACAGGAAGAACTGCAGCCTGTTGTCTCTAACACAACTGTTACTGGACCCAGCTCACTGCTCTACTTCTATCAGACTCTACTCTCTCTCTCTTCTCCTGAGGGAACAGAGTTTGGATATGAGGCGAAAAAGTCAACAGGATCCAAACTGCCCTGCATCTGCCCCACAGACACAAGTGTGTGTGTGTGTGTGTGTGTGTGTGTGTGTGTGTGTGTGTGTGTGTGTGTGCGCATGAGGGGGGTCAAAGCACCATGTTTGCATTCCTGCCTGGGGTTGGGACCCTCCCCCTGCCTGCCGCGTCCCGAGGCCAGGCCCGTTGCGCTCGCAGAACCCGGTGAACGAAACACAGAAGGGAGGGGGGGTGATCAGGAGAGCAGGGGATTGTTGCATTTTTCTGTGGTGACTCTGCTCTGAAGGCTGTGCTTCAGATTTGGTTAAGGGGGAATCTCTGCCCACCTCATCTTTACCCTGACCCTGACAGTGACCCCTTTCTCTCTCAGCTCTCTATTTTATCACAAGAATGCCCGAAGGCCGCGGAGTACCAGTATTTAAGACTTACAGGGATGTCGAGTAAGAAAAAATAAATAAAAATAGACCAAAAACTGAGCCTTTTGGAACATGTAACGCTGACTTACTGTTTAATTAAACCTTTATTTCTGTTAACTCTGATCTACATAAATGCAAACGGAGAGCAGATCACTGAGGATGAAAAGAAGGAAGGACATCGACAGATTACATATAAAAGCCCACAATCGCATGCTGGGTGGGGGGGAAAAAAGGCATGCATTTCTGATGAAGTCAACACAGTGCAAGCACACAACACCAGGACAGCAGAAAAGAGTGAGGATGAGGCTGTTAAGTACATCCTGTGCCGATACTGTAGCTTTTTTGGACGGCGCGGCGCATCGATCGGGCGTAAAAAGGTATCGTTTTGCTACTACATGCGCGCCCCGCTCTCGATAACTGTCTGTCAAACTGCAACAAATGAGCTAATATCCATTTTTTAACAGACATATTGATTTATGGTATGTGCCCGTGTATGATATTGATTTCTCTGTCTCGGGGGAAATTATAGCAGATGCATCTTTTAGGAAATGGAGCCCAGAGAGAACTTTTAACCTCTCTGCTCTTAAAATGAAGGCTGATTTACTGCACTTTTCAGTCTCCTGATCTCATGATGTGCTATTATTAGAAATAAAGCCATGTTTCTGATAATGTGTGTGTCAGCTGTAAAGGAAGGGGCCAGCTGGAAGCTAACGGTTACAGAAAAAACAGAAAAATGACCTTTTGGTGTTCATCTTGCTACAAAATTTTGGCTTTTTTTTTTAAGCTCATCTGTGTTTTAGAAACAGTGAAAATGAAACATTAAACAGACAATGTGCTGCGATGAAATGTGTAGAGAAAGAGTGGGGCAAGATGTGGTGCAAGCCAGACACAAAGAAGGGTATTACTTAGCAGAAACAAATACCTACCATGAAAATATTCCCAATTCAAAGACTGCTTGTGTCAGAACAGAAAGACAACAGGTAGGGACTAAGTAAGGGTTATCGAAGAGGAGTTTGGAGGAAGAAGAGGTGGAGAAGGAGGAGGAAGAGGGCACAGAAAAGAGTGTCACTGAGCAGGCCCTCAGAGAAAGCAGGGCTAAATTTGTAAGCATCACAGTGTTATTCAAAAAGAGTGCCAATTAGGACATACATGACATTTAGGATGGGAGGGAATTATCCACTGCCTGGAGAGAAAATGGATTTCAATCGTAGCAGCTTAGACGGTCAGAAATGTTCTGCTAAATCACATTAGGAGCCATGATCTTTCAACATGTGTTTGGATAAAATATTTGGAAGTCTTATTTAGAAATCCATTTTCTGACACTTGGCTTGAACTGACTTTAGAGGAGTAGGAAACTTCTCAGTTAGGAAAAGGGGAGCTGAGAAGTTTTCCATCTGTTACCACAGTGATGGAAACGTGTTTTTAGCAAGACATCTGAGCCAGTAATCAAGGAGAAGATGCTCATTGTGGATGTCTTTCCTCCCATTGCTACTACAGGAGTTATACCTGCATGGTTTGCACCATAAACTCAGCTGGTCAAGCCCGAACAAGGCACGACACTTCTTTGGGGTATTTGCATCTGTTAGCCAAAGAGGTAGACACAAACACACACACAGAGACAAAAAGGAAAAAAAAAGAAAGAAAAAAGAAAATGGACACGTCATTGCACAGACAAAAACATGTAGCCAGGGCTTAGATTTAGGCTGGCAACACTGGGATGTCCTCCATATTGACCAAGCCATCAGGCTCCAGAACCTCCAAGCCCCGACCTGCCAGTTTAGGACTTCTGATTAATCTCAGTAAGGCTCATTGTAACTGTGCATCCTGCAACTTTGCAACTTGAACACATACACACAGACACCACTCATACAAGCACTCGTACGCAAAACCTTTTTCCCCAAACAGGAGGTAAAAAATCAAATAGGGTGAACCCAGAGATAGACCGGCAGGGTGTGGCTGGAGGAAGCTGAGAGGTCATAATAGCCTGGCGGGACAGACGGGGGAGGGAAGCGAAGAGAAAGGAAAAGCAGCAGCATAAAAGAGAGGAGGAAGTCCCAGCGTAGAGTGACCCAGCCTTCACCTGGCCCTGGCCAGTGCAAGCACACACCATACACACCTGCACGGGCCACACCAGTTATTCTGTTGGTCGAGCCCAAAGCGCGCTCGACACTTCTTAGGAGCGCTCAGGTCTGATGCCGCAACAAGGAAGGGAAGCCAGCAGAGAGGAGCAATAGAACCAAAACCAATAAAAAAAAAATAAGGAACAGAAATTAAAAAGAGGAGAGAAATAAGGAGAAAAAACAGTGAATCTATGAAGCTTGGCAGTGGCTCATTTTGCAAGAAATCAAAACCCCGCACCCAAAAGAAAAAGAAAAAATAATTCCCCTTAAAGCCATTATCAAGTGTGCCTTTAAAGATAGGGCTGAACTCGATTAGTAAGTTTCAAACACAAGTAAAAATCAAAATGCATGCAAATTATCCAATCGGGATGTTAACAGTGGAAACCTTTCAGTAGCATAATCTAAATTCTGGCTGGAGTTAAAGCTGAAGATAAAGACCGATTTGGCTGAGAGGGGTATAAATGGAGCAAATGCAGGTTGGATTAATTTACGGTTAGATGCTATCAGCGCACTACGGTTTCAAAGAGACGAGGTCAAGGTGGCAGAACTAGGAAGAAGTAGCAGATTGCTGGAGCAGCACAGTCGTGAGTTAGCCCTAGCCAGGGGAAGGATTAAAAAGGCTGGAATCTGGAGAGGGAATCTACTCTTTAGACCTGGCATCAAACAGTTGATTATTTTCCATCAGCATTGGCGGTCTGTTGCGGAACAGCTGCCAGTCACTTGCTAGCTCTACCCAGTAATCAAGTCATTATCAGAAATAGAGCTGAGTGACAGCAAAACGCTGTTGTGGAAGCGTTTGAGTCCAGGCTTTGTCTGAGCAGAGACTTATTCGACAGAGGCTGGGCCAAACTCATGCTGGCCTATAGGAAAGGCAAAAGTGCAGCTACTGAAGCATATAGATTAAGGAGGTTTACCCTGACATTACAGCCTTCAGGTCATACTTCATAATGATAATCTAGCTTTATATATAAATATATATATATATATATATCACCAGGTCCTCAAGCATACTGCATAGTAATTTGAGCTAAATAGCAACAGTAAATGAGTGTAAAATGAATTAAATATAAGCTACCCTGAAGTCAAATAAACAATGGCAACATTTTTGAAGAAAAGAAAGCAGCAAACAAAGCAAAAAGAGCATATTTCAAAATATAGGATTTAAGCTTAAACCTGCCTCACTGCACATTTATGAATGGATAGATATAGATATATAAATGTATACATAATTTTAAAAGGAAGGAAAATAAAACAGTTAGTGATTTAATACTCAAAATGACATTAGCACCTGTAATCGGAGGGAGTGAAAGGCAAGGGTTTGGAAAATATTCTCTGCGTTCTGGAAAAAAAAAAGAACAGATAGAGAGGCCTTCAAGAAGAAATCCGTCACCAAAACGAGCGCAAAATACATAAGAACAAGTCGTCATTGCTCCTTACATCATCAGAATTAAAACGCATAATGAATGAATGAATGAAAATCACAGGTTTAGCAAACCTCCTTAATTTTTAAGATATAGGTGATTTATTTTGTTTTTTCCTCAAGTTGGTATAAAAGCATGCAAGGAAGCAGGCGATGGGAAGGGGAGGTAGGCCCAACAAGCACACGCATGCACAGTCACGCAAACACGCACGCGGTACAGTCGTGCAGTCCGTCTGCAGGGCACAGGCAAGTAAATATAAAACACGCACACAACACTGTCAAAGTTAATGGCTCTCACGATGCTTAAACCTCACATTCTCGTAACATATCACAATACCAGAAGGCTAAGGGCCAGGGGAGGGGAGGGGGGGTGAGAAGGACTGTGGGGGGTCATGCATATTCAGTCGCTATTAGCTAGGGAGAGCAAGGGAAACTGGAAAAAGGAGGGAGGGGTGGGGTTTACAAGCAATTCTACTATTTAAATATTGCATTGGGTAGCAACTATACCAAAAAAATAAAGAGAGAAAAAGCCAGGCAATATAACTCACATACACACACAATAAAAAAAACTAAAAAAAACATAACACAAAAAAACCAGCTACACTTTTATCTTGCAAGATGTCACATCTGCCTGACACATGATGGGGCTCTTCTAATATGAGAGATAATTGCAGCTCACTTACCATTGCTCTCTGCTTGCTGCTTTTCCCTTTTTCTCTTCTTCCTTTTCCCCTGTTGGTTAGCCGCCAAAAAATAGAAAGAAAAAAATAGACACAGACAGGAACCTTAGTTATTATATTGCAGAATGCCCAAAACATGAAACAGAGAATAGCACTCATCTTCGTGTTTACTTATTTATTCATTCATTCTTTCTCTGCCTTTTTTCTGTCTTTGCCCTCCGGTTTGCAGCAGCCACTGCAGGCCAAGACCAGAATTCTCCCTCCTCTCTCTCCCTATTTTTTGGCTCTTTTCTTCTTGTTCTCTAATCTTTTGTTTCATTTTCCTCTGTTTTGTGAATGCCTAGGCATCTCGACGCACTTCTTATTTGGAAGACGGATTTCTCAAGGCTGCTGTTGGGCGACTGCAGAGGTCAGACTGATCCCAAGATGAGAATCAGGTATGCGTGGGTCAGAGCGAACTATCCAGGCTACAAAACATTTCACACTTTAAAATCTCAGCTTTAATTTGAGTAGTTTTACAATGACATAGCAAGAGCTATGTGGGATATACTGCACTTCTTGGGCAGCTATGTGTTGCTCACGTGGCTCAAAGCTCACTGAGCATTACCGAGCATTGTAGTTCAAGGTGGTTTGCGGTATCCATGTAAAGTGGCATTTAAGGTACTTGTCTTTCCAAAATCACATGTGTATATTTTGAAAACCCATGTGCACAGAGGTAAAACTCGCCAACAACCAACTACGACTCTTTCAGATTGGAGGACTAATTTATAGCCCCTATTAGACAAGCAGGTGTGAATGAGCACCCTGGTCACGTTTTTATGAGGTAAGATTTACTTGCTCACGAACTTTAAATGTCAGCAAGTAATGTTTGAATGCCGAGGATGCTTTCCAGGATGTACCCGCCAGCAATCATGATGTCGAACCCCTCGGTAATCCACAAAAACACATGCAAAAAGAAACAGGTTGAGTTGTGCAACCAAGTTCTGTGGAATAATGACAAAATATCAACCTGGCCAGTGGCATTTACTGATGATTTCACTGCAGATAGAAGCAACTCGAAGTATACAAAAGCATTTAGTGTGGTAGGATTCTCCGAAATGCCTCTAAACCCGTTCAGAATGGCAAACCTAAACATTTACCCAAAGCAACCCCAGAGCAATTCAGGGGGAAGAAGTTAAACACCCTGGAACGGCCAGGTCAGTAATCTGATCTTAATCACATTGGGCTTAATTCCACTTTCTGAAGACTGGAAAGGCAAAGAGGCATGGCAGCAGTCATGAGGTGAAGGCTGCAGCAGTAAAGGGCAGGGAGAGCACCACCAGGGAAGCTACAAAGCATCTGCTGATGACTATGGACCAGGGACCTCGGGCATTTACAGACTGCACAATATTTTAAATATAATGTAGTTTGACTTCACATATGTCTGTAAATGACCTTTGTTCCCTGGGGGAGGGGGGGGGGGCTGTGTTCTAAATGCTTTCTATACTGATAAACCCACTCAAATTAATACTAAGACTTGGTACTTTGCATCCTTTATTTATTCCTTACTGGACTGTCATTATCTGTAGCATGATAAGGTGGATTTAAGACCAGAGCATTTTTGTCCTAGATCTACATGAACAGATTTTGATCTGTGGGGCAAAGAAAGGAAAAAAAAAAGCAAAAATAAATGGCCTTGAATATGTGACCTAGCGAAAAGGGGGGAAAGAAGAGGCTAATACGACTTGTAAACTTAAAAACTTACATAGTTGTCTCGTGCTGACCAGCCTGGGTACAGCTGCATGTGGAGCTGTCGTTCTTTCCTGGCCAGCTCGTAGTACTTGGCCTGCTCCTCCCGCGATAGGGCGTGCCACTGCAAAATGAGAAACCAGGCACAGAAAGAAGAGATTTTCACCCAGAACAGAGATAAAAATAGAAGAATGTGTGCATGTTGTGTACTTTCTGTAAATCCCAAAGTATGTCATCATTAACTACGACTCTTTTCTTCCATCCCATTAGGCCCTTTACAGCCATGTTGTGATTGAAATCAGCATGGCTGAATGTCTTGTGCGAATAAGCTGGTAGGACTTACCCTTCGCCCCAGGATCTGGTTGATGGCAGCACTTTCCTTGAGTGTGCACTCAGCCACCACTTTGGCCCGCATCTCCTTCATATAGAGCATGAAGGCATTCAGAGGTTTCTTTATGTGGACCTCTTTCTTTTTCTCTTCTACCTTTTTACCGTCTGTCTGTTTCCTGTGATGGGGCAGAGAGCAGTGAGATGAGCAGAGTCTATCTCCAAGTGGTCACCAAAAGTCAGTAATAGGAGAAAGTTTACTCACGAGCTGTCGAGAGAGCTGATGTCACTGTGCGAGGATTCCTGCTTGACGTTGGGTGTTACGATGGCTGGGTGAGGGATGCCCGTGGTGTGCAAACTGTGGTGAGGGGGCACCATGTGTGGGGGGAACCTAGAGGACAGAAGACTGTGTAAATCGTCAGAATGAACACAGGTGAAATGAGAAGATGGAGCACATGTACACACAAGACTACACGTCAAAGCACATCATGTATTTTCAGTTTCTTTCACAGAAATGGAATTGACCCTTAGCCACACTAAATACAAACATTCACATGAAAATTTCCTAAGTATTAATAAACATTTATAGACTTATCTACTCAAAATGACAGTTTACTCAGTCACTAAAGCTTAAAAAATAGTAAAAAGGTCATTTTCTGTTGCTTAATTACTACAAATCCACACTACACCCAGTCCATTTTTTTGATGGGATACTGGATCCTTTATATGGTAGCTTTATCATGCGTCTCTAACTACTGGGACAAACATGAAAAAAAATAAACATCGTGCTGAATTCAGTAAGACATAAAACCAGTAACTGATGTTTTACTGAGGCCACAGCTCAATGTGAGACAATCAAAAAAAATTGTAACGCCTCCTGCTGGTCAACAGAAAGAACACAGGTTTAGAGGAAAGGCTTAGCTAATTTAGCTTAGCTAACAGCTTAGCTTGCTGTTAGCTAACATTTTATATGTTAGCTAACATTTTATATGTTAGCTAAAAATGATCTTTGTTTATTAATACTGTTAACTAGTGTTGTGCAATTAATTTTCCCAATGGCTCCCTAAGAAACTGGGACTGTTGTTGAGGGCCATGTCATTCTTAACACATTTTATCTCTTAAAAGCTTATTAGCTGCAGCTTTAGCTAGTCTTGTCCATTTGTTTTCTTAATTTCCGATGGTATGTTAAGCTACCAATTTAATTTGTTCGTCTAGGACTTGAGGGCTCCTTGAACTCCTGTTTTCATAGTTTAATGCCTTCGATAGCTGAGAACTTCTCAGCACGCACATGTCATTGCCATCTATAACAAATGACATATACAATAGGTGTGCACATGGTTTCCAAATACGATTCTACTGGCAATTACTATTTCCATCATTCAGCTGTAGATAACAAGGGGCGATCAAAGATTTCAGTTTATTGCATTTTGCCAGTTAAACGATATGAAAATGCCAGATTTGGGAGAGGTAAAGCTTGAAGTGTTATCTCTTATCAAGGAATTCTGCAAACTAGATGAAAATGTTCTATCATACACTCCGGTATTGGGTCTGTATTTATTTCCTCCCCATTCGTTTCTGCCTATTCAGCACTGTCAGCAGCACTGACATTTTTATCTTCATCCCTCTGCATTCCTATCATCATTTCATCATCTCCAACTGTGCCACATATCGAGGCCAAAAACTCTTATTTATAAAAATCGCTCGCACCGGCTAGAACAGCCATAAGACTCTGCTGTTCTGTATGCGCCAGTGTATGTATGACAATAATTATTTGTGTGCAATTATTTGAACATGCACGTTCATGTGTATGTTTACAGCATGGTGCCTTAGTTCCACGTGACCACACACAAATTCAAGAGAAGAGAGGATGATGAAGGAGAAGAAAAAGGAGAAATAATTCTTTTTTTAAAGCAGCTCATTATCCAGCAGTGTCTGGCTGCATGGCTCCGAGCCAGAATATAATGATGAGGATAAACTCGCCAGGAACAACTAGTTTCTGTTGGAGGCCATCTCAGGGGAGTGCCAGTGCTCCCCCTCAAACTCTTTCCCTCTTTTTCTCCTTTCCCCTCTTCTCCCTTCATCACTGACACATTGGTGTTTGTGCCATGTCATCCGATGATGGGGAGCTCGGCAGCAGTGGCTGCATATCGCCCATCATTAAGGCTGCTGCATTTTCTTCACTCACCCCGTTTCCTCTCTCCCTGTTCACCCCTCCCTCCTTCTCTCTCTGTGCACTTGTTAAAATTTCCTCTGTTCCAAGATCTATTTTTCTCTACTCTCTTCTTCTTCTCTACTCCTCCCTGTCCCCTCACCACCTCCACGCTCCTTCGTTTCCTCTCTCCACCCCTCCTCCTGCTGCCACCGCACGGCCCAGGTTATGGTTTAAACATGACGGCCATCCCTTTGAAGCATGGGGGCATCATCATCACCATCATCGGGCTCATCAGCAGCAAGCAGCGCCTTGGACCAATTTAGCCAACACAGAGAGGGAGATGCATTGGAGACCCCACCCATCCACCCACCCCAACCCCGGGGCTCCTACGTCTCAATCTCAAAGGTAAGAATGGCTGGTGGGAAAGGGGGGGGGGGTCACCGGCGCAGCAAGCCCAGTGTCAGCCAGTGCCATTTAATTGCCAGTGTGAAGCGATAGCCCCCGTGCCTGTTTAATGTATAATGATCCGGCCGGTGCGCTTCTCCCGTTAACCAGGAAAAGAGAGGGAGTGGGATGACGGGGGAACATATCAAAGGGCAGGCTTAAGCACAAGGGGCAAGGGGGCCTCTACATCCACCCACCTGTCACACATACATTCACACGCACACAGACAATATGGGGGACCTGCACTGGCTCCAACCCTATTATCAAAATAATGTCTTTCATTTGCTCCGCTGACTGCTGTCTCTACTCTCCTTGGCTCTTTTTCCTCCCTTCCTACAAGAATGTATTTTTTAACAGGACCTAGGTGTAAGGTGCTCATGGGGGGGGGGACTACGAGGTACCAGATTCATTCCTTGAATCCTAATTCAGTTCGGGCTAAGGCACCCGGGACTGATATGAAGCAGCGCTCTCCTGCAAAGACCTAACTCCCGACAAGAGTACAAGCCAGGATGTCTTTTCTCTCAGATTTTCCGCAGCCAGCCTGCACGCTACAAATCGTTTGAGCTATCACAGCAGTGTGGCCTGATCTTTAAACAAAACCAACAAGCTGAAGCAGGCTGTGATGAAGGGATTCTGCTATGCTGCTGACACAATTAGACAAATTGTTACTAGATTTTGTCAGCTAGTACATTTTTTTCCCCTCATTTTGAGGGGGGTGATGTACTAAACCCTCCCATTCACCAGAGAACTCCCAGAGCCCTCCATCTATTCAGTTATACTAATTCAATTAGGGGCCTCATCACAGGGCATTAGCTCTTCCCCATGGCCAGTCCCCCCCCACACCCCAGCCAGTATATTCAATTAGCCGCACTGGAAATAAGATGATCACAATGTAGAGGCTGTCATTAAGGGACCAAATTAGCAGTCACTTAAAGCCCAAGTTGGCTGGGTACTGTTGCCAGATGCCAATGTCTGGATAGACCCACCATCTGACCCTTTGCACTTGAGACTTGCTGGGGATGGGCTGTGAGGGGCCCAATCTGACTCTAATGCAGACATCGTTCCAACGAGAAAGCAAAATTGGTGCAAGACAGAATTTTAAAAAACCAGATGCAAAAAAACTGAAGTAAACCGTCTAGGTTAGCCTATAAATGAAGCTACCCTTTATTCTCAGGGTTATGCTTCACAAAACATAATTCCCTCTTGAAACTGCTCCCTTCCTGCATCTACATGATCCATCAATGTCACAGAGGTCTAAACAAGCCGCCCTCAGGAGCTGCTTTTCCAATCAGGCTGTAATTAAACTAAAGCTTGGCTTCATCCCTAGACTCCAAACCAGCGCCGTCCAAAGTCCCCTGCTGCAGGGGCATGTAGAGGGAGGAGGGAGGAGCAGTGGGAGTGGAGAGAGTGGGAGGCTGTTTGTTTTTCTGTCTTGGTGCTTTTTTGACTCATCCAGACCCACAAATCATGGGGTTTTCAGGCATCCTAAATTAATTACGGTCACTTCCCACACAATAGAGAAGACGTGCGTTCCTCAGGGGAACAATAAGTAGCTAACTGCTGACTGACAAATAGATACACATGTATAAAAGATGGCAACGAGTACACACACACACAATGCCCTCCCATGGGTGCACTAATGTCCAGAGCAGCAGATAAACTGGACCAAAGCACTGGCCAAGTGTCAGACCCCAGCTTATATTACGTAGTCCTCTTCAAAGTGTTGCTGTTTGTTTATCTGTCTGCCTGCTTAAACTCACAGCAAGGACATGCCCCATCTCATTTCACATCAGCCTGACATGCAGCGGGGGTAAATGTTCTTCAGGGGCCTCATTAGAAAATGATAAATATAATTAATATTTGAGCATGCTAGCTGAAGCCCCACACTGGAGAATTGGCCTTTTGAACAGAGATGGGGGAGTGGGAGCGCTCCTTAAGGGAGAAGTTTCTGCTCACTGTTTGTGCACATGAGCGTGCGTGTGTGTGTGTGTGTGTGTGTGTGTGTGTGTGTGTGTGTGTGTGTGTGTGTGCTGCTTGCGCATTGCCCTCACAGCCAACACAAACACACACCAGTGAAGGTACAAGCAAATGAGAACAAGCATGCGTGTGTTTAGCTCTTAGGGCTTAACTCACCTTGACATGGATGCATTGACAGTGAGCGCAGTTGGGTAGGGGTGTCTAAAACCCCCTGTTGTGATTGGATAAACAGGTTGACCTTGCCTAAGAAGAGGGAAGAAAAGAAGAAAGACAGAAAGGTAAAGGAACAGAGTTGATGGAAGAGGAGAAGCTAAAGCCCTCTGTCTCTCACTTCTCCCCACCGTGGGCCTCTTTATTCTCATTTGATCAGGACAAAAATCTAGGGGATTGCAGAGCGCAGATCAAAGGGAGGAAAACTCTGAACAATTTGAATGCCACAAATCTTGATAGCAATGGCTAATTAAATTTCATAACCCTTCGCTCTGTGTCGACAGAGTGGGGCCCCGTTCCTCCCCAAGCTGGAACTAGGTGTTTTGTTGTGATAATTAAAGACGAAGCGCGGGTCTCTTTAATGGAGCCATCACACTAATTGAGGTCTACACATCCAAAGACAAACAATAATGAATGTAAATTTATACCAAAATAAAGTGCAGCAAATCAAAGGGCGCCATGGCTGCGCTCAAGGCCTCTCTCGGTATTTAGATCGCGGTGAGAAAACATTAAATTAACAGAGCTTAATTTGTAGCCTTTTGTCATATTAACAAGTGTTGACAAGAGTTACCAGGGGAGAGCCCCTATGTGGAATTGTGGGTAAAATACGGGCAATCACAGTTCATTAATCTAATTGAACCATACACAGACATGCAAAATAGTATTTGACACAAAATAGCAAGTTGAGGTTGGTGAGGGCTTAAAGGAGCTGCTGCTATGGTTAAGCAGCGAGTGTGGAAGTTGGTGGGCCAGTGAGAGACAGAGAAAGCTTTTAAAACTGTGTCCATAAATCCATAAATGAAATGTATGAAAGGTAATATCCACTTTTCTTGTTTACAGTGCCACTCTTTAATGGTTTAGCTTGATGCGCACCTTTATGCTTAGCAATCATCACAGCATGAAGATGTTTCTAGCCTTTCCGCACAACT
Source organism: Aulonocara stuartgranti (assembly GCF_965226115.1). Lineage (NCBI taxonomy): Eukaryota > Metazoa > Chordata > Actinopteri > Cichliformes > Cichlidae > Aulonocara > Aulonocara stuartgranti. The sequence continues at coordinate 12,911,799 of NC_138959.1, read as the reverse complement.
CACAGGAGAATAAAGATGAAAGAGAAGTAAAAAAAGGATTTGCTTACTGTGGTACTAACCATCCCAGCGGATGGGGGATCTGGCCGACAGTGCCAGGTGACAGTGGGTAATAAGGAGATATATCTGGAGGATGTGGAGGCCTTGGAATTCCTGTGGAAGAAGAAAAAGTAGAAAAAGAAGATGACAGGAGGAGAGAAGGAGGTGGACAGGACGAGACGATGACAGAGAGAGGAGAACCAAAATCTTTGTCAGTGCTGGGATCTTTTCTTTGTTCAGTTTCACATATGAACGGGGCAGACATCACAGGAGTGCAGATGGGAGGAAGAGGAGGAGGAAGAGGGCTTGTTGCATCGAATGTACACAGTGCTAAATCACACTTCCTGATCAAAGGCCTTTGAGGCGGCACAGCGGCACAGTGTGTTGGAAGAGGCAGAGGGGAAGAGAGGTGAGGAAAAAACACCAACACGATTCTTGTCACATTTGTCTGGTGACTCAGAAGATTAATGATATAAAATGACTGCGGTTTAGAAGTTAACAAAACATAGTATCATAATTAAAGCTTTCTATCTGATCAAAGAGCTGCCAATATGAGGCTAGCAGTTGAATCTGCCCGCTGATTTACACTGACAGTCCTCGCTGTATGGGCGTAGTTATTACATACATGAATAAACAAAGCAGTTAAGAGCTTCCTTTTTTTCAAATTCACCTCAATATTTCTGGATTTAAATCAGATTAATAGTCAATTAGCTTTACATTCGATGCTACCAGAAGTACAACGCAGTGACGATCAAACCCCAATATCCGATCATCAGTCTCCATTCGTTGAAGTGATCCTCAGATTTAGCATAAAACAAGCAGCAAATTTTGTTTTTCACCCACCGACGGTGACAAAGATATCCAATTTAAGGACAGCTCTTTTTGAGGGCATCGCCGAGCAATCACAGCATCCACGGTGTTGCCTTTACTCTCTGTGGCAGCTGACAGGCGAAGGAGCTGCATCGACAAGCTGCCCCGAACGAATGCCTTGAAAAGGTCTCGTACACAGCCAGCAGTAAAAATAACTTTCTCTCTCATGACAAACTTCAAACAGGGAACACTAGACAAGTGTAAAAGTGTGGCAGGGAGGGGTTTATGTGCAGCAGACCAGGAACTGGGGGACATTTTTTATTTCTTTCTTTTTTTGGCTGGCTGATGTGCGTTTCTTCCACACAGCTTGCTTTTTGCCCATCCAGCTGATGCTTCAGGTATTTTGGCCTGTGGTAACAAAGCCAACGTAAACCCAGATGAATCTTCATAGATTAAAGACGTTGGCTTCTGCTGGTGTTTGTTCCCAGCTGATTTAGCTCATCCAGGATCTGACTCTTGAGGAATTATGGTACGTATGGACTCTTTTTTCCAAAGCAGAAAACTTTTCTTGGGAGTACAGTTATACCAAAAGTGAGTTCTATTAAAAAAAAAAGAAAAAAGAAAGCCTGTGGAAAATTATCCCATCGCCACCCAACGCTCAAGACCTAATATAGCTCATTAATTAATTAAACACTGTGCCCAATTAAGCAGCCCCATTAAGCACTACATTAAACAGCAGCTGGCACATTATTTCCCCTTTGTAAGGGCCATCATAATAAGGGAACATTATTACCTAAAACACTAAGTGAATCCACCAGAGACCTCTGAAAAGCATGAAATTATTCAGCACACTGAAAATGCATTAACCTGAAAGGACGGGCTGAATGACAGTTAGCAAAATTAAGTGCTGGGTCAAGATGCTCGTGGAAATGAATGAAATTGCCTTAAAAAAAGTGCGCTGAATGAATGTAGGAGACTGAATTGTGAGTATAAACATGGACACTGACTGCAGGATCAACAGGCTATAAAGCAGGCGTGGAGAAAACCTGTAAAAGTCTGTGTAAATCTTTCATACCGAGGGGTTTTGTGCACTTAGTTGAAAACTGTGTGCTTGCTGGTCTTTAAAAGAGCTCCCACTACAGTGGCAGTATTATTTTGAGCATTGGCAATTAGAGCGGTGGCTGTTTACTGAATTCCACGTTTAACGAGAAGTTTACGAGGCACTCTGCAAGGTTGTTGTTCTGAAATGTAAGGCCCTTTTTTTTTTACCCCCCTCAATCAAAACCAAACAATTTTAGTGAGCATGATAGCTGAATCAATCAGAAACAAATTAGAGCAGCAGTTTTCAATAAGAAGCACTTGAGCTGACCTTGTCCTACATTAAGTATCTTGTAAACAGTGCTAGTCATGTTTATGAAGTCATCAAATGAGCAATTAATGGATAAAATAAGCTTTTTTTTTTTGTTTCATTCCTTTTCACGTTACCTGCATTGAAAGTGTGACATGAACACGACTACATACTGTTCAAAGAGCTGTGGTTCCTTATCAAAGAAGAGAAGCTTATGTGTTTTTTCACCCCTTGAGACTTATTGTTAATTTGTTCGGAACATAATTGGGTTTTCGGGAGGTTCATCCTGTCGCTTTTGGAAAACAAGTGCACTTAATTCTGAAGGTGTTTCGAGCAGAAATCAAGCACGCCCGTCTCCGCACGCCAGTTAAACTTGTGTGAAAACACTCCGGACCGTACCTGTTTTGGGATCCACGTCTGTCTGTAGGTGAGGTGGGGGGTTCCCCGGTGTGAAGTGTTCATTGCTGTAGGTGATCAGAGGCGTGAGAGGGTGCACATGGTGGGGGTGCTGTACCACTGGAACCTTATTAGACTGAGAGACAAGAGAGAGGAGGAGGATAGAGAGAAAGATAAGATGGACAGCGATAAAGAAAGAGGAAAGGAGGGGAGAGAGAGAGAGAAAAAAAAGAGGCGAGGATGTTAATATTTGGGATGTGAGTTAAAGATTGCAGGCGCCTGCCATAGAGTTACAACTTGAAAGTTCTCCAAAGAAGAGCTATCAAATTCTGGGTATACTCAAGGCGCCAAACCACCAAACCACAGTGAAAATAGCATGGTTTGTAATTAAAAACACTTCTGTGGTGTCACTCTGGAATTCGGTAACACAATCTAAGAGGCTTGTGGGGTTGCCTGTTCACATTTGAGTTTGATGTGTGATGAGGCACTTTTAACCACGGTTGTAAGTGAAGTAATCGATCATCTGTAAACCACAAAAATCAAGGGAGCACGCGCGTATATCCACAGTCATTAGCAGCTCTCCGCTCAGCTCTCGAGCCTCCTTCTGCTATCCCCTTCCCTCTATCTATTCCCCCAGGGCCCCAGTTCGCGGAGGGTATGGGTGTATTGTAATAAAAGGGTTAGGAGAGAAGAGGTGGGGCCGTAAATCCATTTCTGCATTTTTGCCAAATTAGTTTTAGCTATGTAATCTTCTCTTTGTGCTTCTAAGTGGCGCAGGCCCCCCTTTTTTTTTTTTTTCAATTACCCAAAGATTACAGTTGAGCTTTAGGGGTGTGCTGCCGTGGGCCCCTGTGTTAACCGGAGCTCAGCCCCCCTCTCATCAGGCCAGGGCTGGGGACAGACTAATACACACAGTCCCCAACCACAAGATAACCAGATTAGAGCTCTGCTGTAGATTAGGCTGGTGGCAGAGGCTGCTCTCGCCTCTTTACCCACACATCCTTATCCTGCCCTCAGCAGTCAAAGAAGCAGCACTAATCAGGCTTATCATAACATGGATGATATGTTCAGGGGGAGAGGAGTGAGACACCAAGCTGCTTGCGTGCGTATGTGTGTGTTCAGTCTGCTCTCTCGTAGGCCACACACCCTCATTAGTGACTTTAACCCATGCAAGAAAGAAAGAAAAAAAAGCTCCACTGTGGCACATTTCCAAAAGACTTTGAAAAACATTAATGGGACTAGATGTTGGCAGGGGAGGAGGAGGAGTGTGTGTGGGGGGATACATGCATAAGATACACAGCTGCCCAGTGCTCATTGACAATACAAATGCAAAGCTACAGGCCCAGGGCAAGACAAATGTGAGCAGAGATTAATGCTGCAAACTAATCATCCGCCCAGTCTGTTTGAGGCTGAAGTTAATATCGTGTCTGTGTGAGAGCCCGATGCAGCAACAGCCCATTCAGAGTCCCGTGCTAAATTTTCACTGGGTAGTTAAAGCTGTCTATCTGCATGGTTGGTACAAGCATGGCCATCTAGACCTCTATTCTATAATGGCAATGCTGGGGGAGTGGGAAGAGTGTGTGTGGAAGAGGGGTGGGGGGCATTCCCTATTGCCGTGGTCCCAATGAAAGATTAATGAACCCCAGCAGAACTCCAGGGAGGCAGAGAGAGACTCCTGGGACTCATTCACAGCCCTGAGCTGAAAAGGCTAGGGATGGGAAAAGGGAGAGAGGGTTTGGGGCGGGTGTGTGTGTTTGTGTGTCAGGGTTGGAGGGGTGAATAGATGGAATGGGATTCGTTAAAAAGAAACACAAACGAAGGCACTCATTGTTGCTTAGGGAATCCTTATCTGATCTGCACACCCAGAATACAGGGATGAAAAAAAGGTGGAAAAAACAATCGTGATAGAGGTTACGGCAGCTGCTGAATGTGGCCGATGAGTCGGCAGCTGAATGCTAGAAGACGGCCTCGGTCTCTCCCTCTCTCCCTCTTTTTGTCCCCCCATCCCCACCACCTCATCGCTCACCTCCTAACCTCCTCCTTCACGTCTCTCCGCTCCTCCCTCGGGTAATGATGTGAAAGAATGTTGTCAATTCTTCAACTCTCTGCGCTGAAAAAGCTTTAGTGGACTTTTAAATGAGTTCTTTTGTCCAGGGACCCCGGCCATTGAGAAGACAGTTCAAAATGCCCATCCACTGAGTCCACATTTAGACAGAGGGTGTTAGAGAGGGTGTGTATGGGACTAAGAGGGAGGGAGAGAAGTAGAGGGCAGACGATTTACATCACAGTCACTTGTGGTATAAGAGTGTCCTCTTTTTTTTTTCCTGAAAAGCTCAGAGTGATGCAAATAGCAGTAGGCTGAACTGCCTGCTGGAAGTGGAAAAACGTGAAGCCAGAAAAAGGACACTGTAACATAAACTCAAGTTTTGGTGTTTGTTGCAAGACTTTAAAGGTAGGTCCTTTAAAAGAAGCCTTTATAGTTTGAGGACTCAAGAATTGGTCAAACTAGCCCCCACTGTGTTATCTACATCCTGCTTACATCAATCAGTCAGCTGATATCGACCTTCTTCCATCAGCTAATACGCACACTCTGCATTTTTTGCAATCATCATAACTTCCTGCTGACGTCAAGACAGTACCCGGTGGTCCCTTGCGGAAAAGAGGCCCAGCACCTGCCCTGTGGCCCACTGTGGGACAATGCAAGGCCCAGGACTCGTCTAGCAGGCTGCTGGGTGCTTGAGCCGCACAGGGCCCACACAGGGAAACAAAAAGCAGGCGACGTGGGAGGCTTTACTCTCCCTGCTCCACAAAAGCCAGGGGTAAAAAGAAAAGAACATTTCCTGCCCCTACACCCCCGCTGACTCGCATCCTTCCCACCACCTATGTCGTGAAAATAAACAAATATAGCAGGAGACGGACGCGCCGCTCTGCAGATGTGACGAGCTGATTCGCAAGCTCGAGAAAGAGATTTCGCATTCAAAACAGCCTGAAGTAAAATTTAAGGGCACCCTCTTGTGCGAACATCAGTGAGCACGTTTACTCTTTCCACATCCAGGACACAGATATGGCACCTGCTGCTGAAATCCACCCAGCAGACACAAACAGAAGCAGCAGTTGTTGGCGTTTGATTGTGTTATTAATATCGCCTTGGCTCTTTTTTTTATTCTGATCCGCTCCTCTTTCTTCCAGATGTGAGGTTAAAATGCTCACAGGAAGCCTGCATGTTTTAATAGGGTCATAATCAGCCTCTTCCTGCAAATTCAATCCATTTCAGCAAGTGCATAAATAAAAACTATATATAATATATATAGTAGCTGGTAACTTCCATCAGTGAAAAGCCTTTCAGATGTCAGACCTTTTGGAAGGGAGATGGGGTACAGGAGAAGTCAGGGGGGGAATAAAGTGACAGCAGGACAGAGTAAGACAAAGGGAGGGGGACAGAGAGGTGGAGGCCAGACAGGAAAAAGCTGTTGGCCTTGCATTTCCGCCTGGTGGAACCTTGCAGGGCCAATTTGAGCACTAAATGTGAAGGTGGCGACCTTGTGGGCCCAGTGGGTGGCTGGGCAGGGGGCTAGAGCCTCTGTCTCCCTGCTTCATGTCATGATATGATGAGTTGTCACAACAGCTTGCAGGGCGCTAATGAGCTGTAGTGAGGCCGGGGCAGGGAAGGGAGACCGGGAAGAGAGGGGTGAGGGACGTGGGGATGACAGTGGCGTGATGGATTGGGGTCCTCCAAATTCCAAAGCAAGCAGAAAAAGCTGCCAGAGCACACTGCCTCTCCCAGAACACGCAAGTGGCCGGAATCCAAATCACATGGAGTGACACCATACAGAAAACAACACAACAGCAATAGTGGGAAGGGGGGAGATGTGTGTGCGCATGATTTGATATAAAGCAAAACAAAACAAAAAAAAAAGAAACAAAGTACAAACGGTGCTGCCACTAATCTAATCATCTGGTATCAATCGATGCTGTCCTGCTGAAATCTGTTTACACAGAATTAGTTTTCCTTTGGGAGGCATAGAGTGCCCCCTCCAGGCTACAGATATTAATCTCTAAGCAAACGCCATATCATACCAATGAATGTTCAAACACACACACACACACACACGCTAGTCCTTGTAGCACTCAGCCAAATCAATCCTCAGATTCAAGCAGACAATCTAAAGGAATACTTAGAGATTAGCAGCGATGGAATATGAAATGCTCTGACAAATTACAGGCTTATCAAAGCCATGACCTTCCAGGATAACATGCTGATTAAAACTCTGCTACATTTCAAAAATAATAATTTTTTGGTTAATCAGAAGAAGAAGCAGGAGAAGAAGAAGAAAACTCCTCAAAATATTAAGAACCTGGGGATTGTAAGGGGGAGGGGGGGTGATTTTAAAAAGCAGATATGGAGGTGTTGATCAGTTTTCTCTTGCAGAGAAGATGCATCTCCGAGGGCAAGAGGCTCCCGAGACCACAGTATATTTAAAAGTTAATCTATTCACTTTGCTGCAGTGACATGCTGACTGCTTGATCAGAGCGCTGAACAAAAATATTATGTGGGCCAGAGCCTTTGCTCCCCTTCCTCCTGCTCTCTTCACTAACACTCAAGTCATTCGTCATCATTTATTTTTTTCCTTCTGCTTCCCATCTTTGATAGTCGGCACATCAAATAGAATCGCAGAAAGGACATGTTCTGATATGTCACAGATAAATAAAACTGCGCACAAATAGCTTAAATATGAAGTGGTATTTTGGTAGAGCTGTTGTATTCTGTGAAGACAAATCATCCTCTTAGACACACGTGTGTTCAAGCTTTTTTCCCCCTCTTCCTTTTCAGTGTAAACAGCCTCTTGAACTCACATACCTGAGTTAAAGGAGGCTTCTCTGAGAGGTGATATTGTATGACGGCGTTAAGAGCCAGACTGAACTGTGCCTTTTGAAATGCAATCAGTCCCTAAGAATTTCATCAGAAAGCCGAGCAATTAGAATCTGAATTGAATGGCAACATTAACAAAAGAATATGTTAATCTGTGAGGTTGCCCCAAATCTTATTTTACATTTCACAGCTAAGACATGAGTTTGATCAAATATTATCAAGTAAATAATTCTCCTCTTGAGAGAATCACGTCTATTGCCTTTTTAATTAATTTAAGCACATTGTTTATAACGTTTATTATGTGGGCTTTAAAGTTATGCTCACAAGTGTGTGGCAAAAAACAAATAAATAAATAAAAATATTTGGGATACTGGTCTTGGATCAAGGTCAGGCATGCACATACACAAGCACACGAACATGCACGAGTTTTTAACGTCAAAGTATTTCTAACAGGCTTTTTTTTTTAAAAATCAAGTGACCACCACTCTCTCAGCCGCCACCCCCACCCCCCACCCCCCCCAAAAAAACACTCCCCTCCTCCCTTTCCCCTCACCTATCTACAACCGGCCTGCACCACAACAGCTACCTGTCAAAACAATGTTAAAACCCTTCAGTGGTAAGAAAAAGCAGAGACAGTGAAGAAGCAGGGGAGCAGCGTTACTCACCCAGCTGCTCAGATTGAGGTGCCAGCAGCCCACCTGCTGGAGGAGAGAGAGCCCGGGGCCTAGGACTCCTGCCTTGGCTCCCGTCTCCTCCGGCCCGGCTGGAGCTCCATCCCGCGGGTACATGACCCCCTTGGTTCCACCCCCACCCCCGCCCCTGCCTTCTCCTCCTCCTCCTCCTTCTTCTTCCACCTGGCCCCCCCCCCAGCTCCTCCTTCCCCGTCTACGCCGGGGAAAAGCCCTCTCACTTTCCTTGGCCGCTCCTCTCCTTCACTTCTTCTCTTCCTCCTTTGTCTGTTCCTGTCTTGACTCCTTCCTCCACTGTGTGCGAGTGTATTGCCGGGCATGTGTGGCGCGAGCGTGCATATGTGTTTGTCGTCCCCCCTCGCTTTGCGTTTGGTGCCGCAGCCAGCTGACCATTGTTCCCTCAGGTTTTTGACATTAGAGTGCGTGTCTCCTGACGTGTCTAGAGCAGGCTCAGGGTCTGAGGCCTAGTTCCCCCCCCCCATAAACACACAGTCACCAAATCCTCTCCACCCACCCACCCACCCACATCTGCCTGCTCAAAAAAAAAGGAGGAAAAAAAAGAGGAAAGAAAATCCCCCAAAATCCTTCACTCTAACCACAGAAGCACTTGCTCTTTGCGGCCACCAGTCTCCTCTTCTTTGTCAGAGAAAGTTTTGATGCCGGTGACAAGAAGTATAAGAAGTGAAAGCCAGAATGTGGACAGAGAGAAGGAAAAATTACTCTGAGCAGTTGTTCAGCACCGCAGTAGTCTTCCCACTAGCTATACTCCAGAAAAAAATACTCACAAACACACACACACATACATATACACACAAAATCAGTTATTACCCAAATCCCTGCTGTACGTTGGGTCTGTGTATGTGTTTCTTAAGAGTATGTGTGTGTATGTGTGTGGGCTCTGCTGTGCCTCCAGGATGCCCAGAGACGAACTGGCAGTTTGAAAAGCTTTGGCTACAAGGTAAAGCGAGCAAAGCGAGAGATGGAGACAAAGAGGAGAGAGAGAGCAGGAGAGAGAGAGAGATAGAAAGTGGAGGAAAAAAAAGGAACAAGACACAACAACATCCACAAAGGGAGGGCAGGCTCAGCAAAGTGTGGCCAACAGTCACTTTATCTGTGTGATGCTGACAGTCCCCTCTTCATGCCCACTTTCCAGGGGAGAAACCAAGGAGAGGGAGAGAAAGTCTTCACTCTGACACAGACGTGGCACCTTTCGTTGCAATCTTTCTCTCTTTTTTTGGGTCCTGTCCTCTACCCCGCTCTACTTTTTTCCCTCTAAACAATACCTTAGAGTGGAGAACAATTCTTCTTTTAACCCCCCTCCTCCCTCCTTCCAACTCAATTCAAGGTTCATGTGAACAAGGCCTCGAGCCCCTCCTCACTGCCCTCTCTTCCCTGTTCTCCTTTTTCTCTGCAACTATTTCACCTTCAAGACCATTATTCTTCTGAATACTGAAACCAAACAATAAGCTTTGTGTGGTCAAGATTTCCCCCCCCCCCCCCCCCCCGAGCAATTCAAAAGATGTGCCATCCACTGCAGAAATAGACGAGATGTATTTAAAAGGGAAATCCTTCAAACGAGACTTTTCATTTATTATTTAAAAAAAGAAAATAAAAACGTTCCAGAATTTTGCAATGCTGTTTGTTCGCTTTATTTATTTAGTTTTGGGTGTAGCAATAAAATAATAAATAAATAAATGAAATATCCAAAAATATTTTGTTTATCCTAACATGACTAAAAATAAGAGAAGAGGAAATATAAAAAGTTTAGTACAGTTTAGTTTAGTAAACTGAGAAGAAACAAAAAAAATGCTACATGTTGAGGAAAACTTCTTTTTCAGTGCAACAAATTAATTATTTAAAGTAAAAAGTCAAGCTGTCACACTTTTTAAAGAGATTTTAAATTTTGCGTTCTATAATAATAATTAGGCTTGCCTTATTTTAATTATCTAAACACCTGGACCTGAATAAGAACCATGACAAATTAAATATTTATAGAATAAATGTCACATTTATTCAATTTTTTTAACATGACCTAAATAAGAATATCAATAAAAAAATTAAAAATAAAGTTTAACTACAGTGAGAAAATTTGTATGTAGAAACAAGCAATAATTTCTTTTTTGGAAGTGAGGTCAGAGAAATGAAAACACAAATGCTTCTCATTACAGCATTTTAAAAGCTGGCAACAGAAACAACTGCAAAGTTTTTTTTCTTAATACAACAGAGACTTTGTTTTCCTCAAAATACGCTCTCGCTTTCTTTTCCTCCTGCACTCGCTCAGCCTCTCTGCTGCTGTTAGGACCCTGCTCTTCCCCTGGCCTGCAGCAGGCAGTCCTGAGGCCCTTAAAGCCAAAACAAAGCCCTGGGAATGTCCTTTACACAACTTGAACAATAGCGCCGGGGCTCCAGCTTGACAAGTAAAAGAGCTCCGACAAGGCGGTGGCTAATTGCCTGCCCTCCCTCCATTCAGCCGCCCCGCCACACTCCTGCCATCTCCTTTTGTCCCACGTGCACTTTCTTAAGTAAACTGCCAGTTTGCCAGCAAGTGATGGACAGCTCCCAATCATCCGGCCACAATGGCATCAACGCCACAACACAAGAGAGCACAGGGAGGATAAAAAAAACTTTTAAAAACCCTCTTTTTTTTATTCGACGGTCTAAGATGTTCGCACGAGACCGAAAAGTGTGCGAGGGGGAAAAAAGAAAAAGAATGACGGACAAAAAGTTTTACAAAACAAGGAAATGAAACAACCTATGACCTTTGCAGTTCATTGTTTTCTCTGATAAATCACAACAATCGGAGGCAAAATGCACGAGCACCAACTTCAAAGTCCTCAGCAATTACTATAATAATTACAGTATAATTATGATATTTCCAAAAAATTCTATTTGAGTAAAAACAATTGAAATTCTTTTAAACACACAAAATCCAAATTAAATATTGACTCAGATTTTTTTTAATATTACCAGAAGAATGAGAACAGCTGATGTGAGCGATGATCAGATTTACTTAAATTAAAACGTCAATAAAATATATATTTTAAAACTGATTCGATACGAATAACAGCATGCATGAATTAAAACGTGAAATAGCAGCATTTTATTTTTTAAAGCACACAATAAATAAGAATCGTATTTGGTTTGATGTGTTAGAATAATGCACCCCTGTCAGGCTGTCAGGACAAAGCAATCAAACAGTGCCTTTCATTATCCAAATTGTCAATCTGTCACTTAGCAACATAAGTGTTATAAATTGCCAAACGGAGCACAGAAAAATATCCACGGATAAATTCAACCAAAACATGATATTTAAAGTCAAACAAGCACCAGAAAATTAAGCACAGCTGTAATTAAAATGTTGAAAAGTCTTACCATTTAAAAGAGCTGTATTTGAGATGCTGCTCGGTTCCTGGTTAAAACAAGCATGCTGGCACTCATGGTAGTGCACAGACTCCAAGCAGACTCCCACCACCATGTCAGCCACTAATCCACTGGGGGGCAGCACCTCATCTACGGCAGCCCCTCGCTAAAGCCCGATGGGTTAAGCCGATAAGACAGCGGCCGGAGGACCGGGCGACAGCCAAGGTAATGCTGGAGCGAATTTAGGACGGCAGCCCTTCGGGTCCCAGAGCGGGGGGGAAGGACCGCGAGCGAGCGGCCAGAGCTGGCTGTTCACTTTCAGCCACCTCACGCATTCAAACGCACACTCAGAGGCTGCGCTGCTCTTCTCCGCGTCTGTCCGGGACTCCCTCTTTACCCCTTGCCCATCTTCATATCCCCCCTAATAAGCTCTTTTGTGTCCATCTCTCTTTCTTTGATAAGTTGAAAGAACAACAAAAAGAGGGCGAGAAAGAAAAGCTTTCATTCAGCTTGCTTGGAAGACATAAAGGTAGTGGAGTGCTGTCTATAGGAGTTGCCCTAACTTGGCTAAACTCAAGCAGCGGGGTGTCTCTCGTCATGTCATTAATCCCCAAAACTAGCCACGCTCCATTCACTGCTAGTCACACTAAATTAAATGCAAAATCAAAAACACAAACGCCGGGCAGAAGAAGTGTCAGAAAAAGGGGGAAAAAAGGCTAGAGAAAGCTTTCCGATCCAGGGCAAAGGGTGTGTGGTGTTGCAGCCACGTTGCCCCTAAGTCCTGCCCGTCGGTAGCCCCAATTTTTGATGTAGGAAGCCCCGGGAAGAAAAAAAAAAAAACCAGTCTCACAAAAGACAAAAAAAACAGACATTTATCACCAAAAGAGCCTGTCACTGTAGTACAGCTTTTGCACCTCCAACTCTCCTGCCTGAACTCTCTTAAGACAACTGAGGGGGGAAAAGGAGCCCCAACTCCAAAGTCAAACCTGCCAGACAACAAGGCAACAACGGCAGTTAAAATAATACCCAAAAATACAAATAAATGGATACAAGCTGTGGACGGTTTTCAGGAGAGCTGGCAATAGTAAATTCAACCCGGCCAACTGGTGGCTTGAAGAGAGGAAGCCCACTCTTAAAGCCGTGATCCGACCATCCGCTATACCACCGCTGTGAGCCTTTTAACCACAGCAGAAAAAAAATTACTATTGATCTTCAAATGGCGATAATTGAAAAGATCAAAAAGATTAAACAAAAAGAAAAAGAGAGAAAAATCAAGAATGTGCTGACTTACCATGTTGTGCTCCTTTTTTGTTGCAAGATTTTGTTTAAATAAAAAAAATATTTGCTCAAAGATGCAGCATTGGACGTGTCAAATTTTTGTAGCCGTCTCTTGATCGTATTACTTCCACAGTCCTGGTTTCCAATGCGTCTGAACTTTTTCCCTTTCTCTTTTATTTTGTTTGTGGTACCTAGCCTTTTTTTCCCCCTGCTTAAGACTTTAAAAGCCTTCAGCTCAGTAAAGCAGCACAAATTATCTTGCCACCTTGCTCAGCTCTGATGCTTTGGCCGCTAACTTTGGAAGGCCCTTTACTACTGCATCAAAATTAGCATTGTCAAAGCAGTTAATGAATATTAATATTGTATTTGTCATTGGAGCTGGCCCATTGCTGAACTCCAAGTCATCCATCAGGGACAAGATTAAGCACACAATTATTTCTGACTGACAGGGACCAAATCTGGAAGATTTTTTTTCCCCTCCAACAATTTAAAGAAAAAGACACAACATCATCTTAAGGTACCTCCCATGAGACGAGACAAGATTAATACACTTTTAATGAAGCAAGATTTCATGGTGCACGAACAGCAGGAACCTCGAGAAAAAAAGGAGAGAGGAATATAGAAATATTTCGGCTCAATTTCTACAATCATTTAAGCACTGGATTTATAAATTACAACTAATTTCGATGACAGGAGACAAAATTTTACCTCAAAGATTTATATTTTTTTGGAGTGAAAAACATTTGTTCTCTCAGGTATCTTTATTAATACATAAAAGCTGGATTTCACCTTTTTTTTTTTCTTCTTTTGATCATAGAAAAAAATAAGACGTGCGTGCGCTTCAGAGTAAGCGTCGCTGGAGATAAATTTAACATGAAACAATAATTAAAACACGGGACCTCCGGCTCTCTCGGCAGAGCCCGGCAGATCGCCGACCGCTGAGGACCACACAGGCAGCCTGCATCAGCACCACCCGCTGCACCAGCTCCATCCCGGAGCTTTCTCCCCTGCTTCGCCGCCCGCTTTCCACTGAAACGGCATCACAACCAGCAACTACGGCTCCCGGCACAATTTTCCAAACCTTCATCGAACGTGTGACAATTCTTATTATTATCTGAATCATAATAATAATGCTGGTTTCATTTCTCCAATGAAAATCCTCATCGGAATTATTTAGTAAATTTAAAGCTCTCGTTGAAATATTTACCTCAACAAATATCACTGCTACTAACACGTGTCTAGAAAAATTAAGCAGATGACGCATCATCTTCTTTACTCCTCTGTATCCAAAGCACCTTTTGCATGATTTTAAAAAAAATACAAAACACTTTTCTTAGTATTGTAAATTTTGAACGGCACCATGCCCAGCTTTCCCAGCAGCATCCTTCCTTTCCCCACAATTATCTGATTTCTCTTCTCTTTTCAATCATTTCAATCGGGGGAACGGACAAATTCTTACCGGGTCCAATTAAAACTTATTTTCTGTTACTTTCTGTCGTCTGAAGAACACAACCATAAAATAAAGCGAAAAGGCACAGAAGCAGTCGCACAAAAAAATGGCAGATGTGGGGCACTAATGCCAGCAGCCCAGTGAATTGGTGTGAGTGTAGGGGTCAAGCTGCGGGCTCACCTTGGAGCGCCGAGCCCCTGCCGACCACCCTGCCGGCTACCTAATACCATTAGTAACCCTTAGATGAACATACTAAATTGGCCTTTTGTTCTCCAGGAGCTGATCCGGTCTCACCAACTCACTGGTATCACGGCACCGAATGCAGATGGTGCTGGTTTTCTCTGAGATGAATAGCGCGCTTGAGAAAGCGCTGCTTCATCCCGAATCGCCCGATCTCTAAAAGCCGTCGGCGCGGCATTATCTTATTTTATTGTATTTTTTAAATTATGTCGCTTTTAAAAAAAACTGGAAATAATTCTTTAGATTTTTCTTTTTTACCAGTTTATTTACTTTTAAATCTGAAATTTAACTAAATGTGTGTCATACATATAATTTAGTATAAAAATGTGAAACTCTTAATTTGCAAGATTGTTCAATGTTTGATTTCACCGGCTAAAAATTGTAAATGTAATAAAATTAGGAAGCTAACCTAGTTTAAAAAAAAATCTAATTAATTGTGGGTTTAAATAATTATCTCAATTAAACACGTATCGCTAAAAATATCAAAGAATCAAAATTTCAAATGTGCATCACTAATAAATCATTTCTAATTAAAAACATAACAAATTTAGATTTTAAACATACATCTCTTTAAATTCAAATAAGTGCAAGGAAGGGAATGACTCAAATTTAAATTACAATTAATAAAACAATCTTTTCATTGTTGTGACAAGGGCACAGACACTGATTAAGTGTTCACACAAGGCCGTCTATGAAAACAGGCACCAAACGCTGCGAATTAATTCAAGTTGAGAGCCTAAAACAGGTCCAATCTAGGTGAGGAGGAGAGAAGGGAAGGGAGAGACGAAAGTGAGTGGAGCAGCCAGCTCTGTGGCCCAGCGTGATCACATCAGCGCTAGTATCAAATTAACTCTCTGACTTTGAAATTTATTGATCTGCTATTAAGACACTAGTGAACTTGATGAAGTGAGTGCTGTAGGTGACTCTGGGACTTCAAAGTGTTGCACCAGCCACATAAAACAAGCCACTTTGATCCCGGCTCCGCTCCTCGGATCTGGAGAGGGGGCTTCAGAGGAACCCCCAATTCTGCTCTCCTCTCTTCTCCCACTCATCCCGGGCCCGGGCTGCGGCTCTCTCTTTCCCTTTCCACATCTGTTGATGCCCCAAGAACCGGCAAAGCACCGCTGGCACACAGTGTTCAATCGCACCAATGGAGAACGCAGTAGTGCACAGTGGTGCAGACAGATGTTTTTTCTGATTCACTGAGAAATCATAATAAAGCAACACACACACACACACGAACACCAAAAAATGCAATACGATGTCAAAACAACAACTAGACTAAGGCGGCCATCTAAGCGCAATGGCATTAAAATTCAGTGTCGATAAGAAGGGGATTCTTCATGCCAAATACGGCATGTAATAAGGTCGACGATGAGAGAGACAATGCAGAGTGGAAGATAGCGGTACTATTGTGTGGTGAATACATCCCCCTCTTCGCTTAAGGCAAGTCTTCCCACTACATTAAATATTGTGTGCTGCCAATCACACCTGCCTTTTTTTTTTCATTTTGTGCCACTGGGTGGAGGTAGTAGTTAATGTTTTCAACATGCACTCTTATCACTACAATATACCGAAGCAGACACAAACCACAGCCGGCCCACAGAACACCACCTCATCTCCACAAACTAAAAACATTACAGGACAAAATACAGGAAATAAATACGGAAAAAAAGCAACAACTAAATAAAATCCTATTTGTTTCCTCTCATCATTTTGCAACAAAACAGCCTACAAAACTTAGGTTTGCCCTCCACTGAGCTGCTAACTTAGCGGGATCAAGTAAAATAAATATTAACGGCTAAATTAATCATCGGGAGGACAGTGTTTGCACTCAAGCTCCAGTGCTCAAAGGCAGGGGTGTGTATGTGTGTGCGCTTGCGCGCGAGTGTGTCTGCACTTGGAGTACCGGGGCTAAGCTGCGTCTGTTTAATTAAGAGGGGTAAAACAGATGACAAATGCGAGACAGTTAAACATTTAATGTGTGCTTATCTCCCCCCTCATTTATTTAGTTGGGAGAGATTCAGAGTGGGTGGCGTTTAAGAGTGATGTGCCGGCGAAACGCTGGCGGAATTAGAACGCAGCCCCGTGCGCCGCGAGAAGTCAGCAAGCAGCACGCAGCCATTTCCTGACAATTGTTTTGACGTTTTGCAACTTAATTCTGTTTGATGGGAAAGAAAGGGATTAGGTAATAAATCAAATAAACACAAATATGGATTCTGCTACACAGCTGTTTCTGAAAAGCAAAAAAAAAAAAAAAAAAAAAGGAGGACAACGTAAATGACAGCGTAACTCGATTATGGATAAAGTATTTTTAGCATCATTGCCTAAATTGTCAAAACAAACCATGCAATTAAAAATGCAACTATATCAAAGGCCTAGTTTCTCCTTCATTTCACCTGACAAAGACTTAATTTTTTTTTCCTGGTTGATCCCCATTGTGTATCTCGTACTGATGCACATTGCCTAGAGTCAATGTCAAATCCCAGCTCCAAAAGTCCCGCAAAAAATACAGAACGAACAGTGCCCGCGGCACACACATTCCTTTTACTCAACCCACTTGCAATATCTCACCCAAAGTTACCGTTTCCACTGTGACAACGTTAAACTGAAAAACAAAAAAATATTACATACCTAGAATATATACTCTACCTATACTGTGTGCGTGTGTTTATGTAATATATAGCGTCTGTTTATCACAGTATGTTAAAGAAGGGAAGAGAAAAAGAGAAAGAGATAAAATGGGGTGGAAGGGGTGGTGGGAGAGAGAATGGAAAGCTAGAAAAGCACAAAAAAAGAGAGAGTGAGAGAGAAAAAGAAGAAAAGGAGGAGGAGGTGGAGGAGAAAAAAAGCACTGTGCCAAAAGCATATATAAGAGAAACCTTCACCAATTAGTGGGGAGAAACGGGAGAGGGAGCTGCCGCGGCGTCGGCACTCAAAGAGCCAGGCCTCGCGGCGAAGCTGTCATGTCGGCAGGATTGATCAACAGGCCTGCTATTTCTAATGGCATGTTGTCATGAAGCTGCAGCCATGGGGAGCCACCTGCCTCAGTCCTCGCACAGCACTCCGTGTGTATGTGTGTGTGCGCGCGGTGTGTATGCATGTGTGTTTATGTGCATGAAAGATGGTTTTGGGGGGTATTTCAGCAGCCATGCCTATTCTGTGCCCATATATCTTTTACTAACAATTTGAAAACAGCCTGGAATCCTCCTCCCACTCTCTGGCAGTCTACCTTGCCTACCCCTGAAGGTGGAAGAAATGTGCCATCTTGGATCTTTCTTTATTCTCACACACAGCAAAGCCAAGCTGAGGTAAAATCCAAAACAATGGAAGACCACAACAATAAAAACAATAACAATAATAAAAATAATAATCATAATAATAATAGATTAAATTTGTCTTTTTAATCTTCACAGGGAATAATTACTGTCCGACAAATATATTCCTCAGT
Source organism: Aulonocara stuartgranti (assembly GCF_965226115.1). NCBI lineage: Eukaryota > Metazoa > Chordata > Actinopteri > Cichliformes > Cichlidae > Aulonocara > Aulonocara stuartgranti. The sequence continues at coordinate 12,893,871 of NC_138959.1, read as the reverse complement.
TGTACGGTATGAAACACGACACTACAAGTAAAGTTATCCTGTCTTTGATTAAAGCTCGTTTCCGTTTCATTAAAAAAAACAAGAAAACCCAACAACAATCTGTCTAAGAATAACCAGACAATGGAAGCTTGCTTGTAAAATGCCGACCCAGAAAAAGCGCAATCAAAAAACGAGAAAATTACTTTGTTGAAAAACGTCACGTTATCCCCGTTTTCAAACTGCTTCACCGGGCCACACAGCCCGCACTCGCTAACAATAAAAAAGTCAAATAAAAGTTACAGAACTTGAGAGTTCAAGGTAGCGCGGGCTACTTGGAGTGCGTGTCACGTACAGTTAACCTTTTTATCGGGCATGCCTGTGGTCTCATCAGTCGATGAAATTCTTTGCCCGCGGCGGTGGCTTAGCCGAGGGACATGGACCAATAGAAAAATATTTCATTGTGTTAGCATTTCAAATGGCGAGTGGAGGGTGGAGAGGAGGGCATTTGGAGGGGCGGTGGGGGAAGTCGCTCGAACCGATCGTTGCCAGCGGAATTAATTGCCTATTCTGAGAATAATGTCCCTTAACCACGATTCTCGGAGGGGCGAATGCTAGCAGAGGCCACTTTTTTTTCTTTTTTTTTTGTTTGGTGTCTTCAAAAAGACGAGCGCTTAGGGGTACTGGCCGTATTAGGGGTTTAGCTCAGTCCCCTTCAGGCTGGGAAAAATAATCAGAAGCACTGAACCAAACTCAAGTAATCCGTACTCCAATTAAAAACGGCGAACCCATTACACTGAACATTAGCGCATCGACAAATAAAAACCTTAAAATTACGGCTAAATTGATTAAACTTTGCCAAATTCTGACAAATATTTGGAGTATTAGCGCAAATTCACTTTAGGAGAGACAACACGAGAAATTATCCTTCTCCGTTCGGCTATCAGCCAGTGCTCGATAAATGGCTCAAGATGGCGCGACCCCAGTGGTGCTTCTATCCTTTTATTTAAGGGGATTTAAGTTCAGGCTCGGCTACACATTGGCCAAGCATATGCAATGACCCTAACTGATATTGGTGCATCTTTTAGCCAGATCTTAATCTAACCTTTATAAAGCTGTGCAGCTTTTCAGACTCAAAACAGCATTAAGAAGTAGCATTGTTTGGTGCGAGGAAAGAACAGCCCTGGGAGACGACGCCACAGAAAAGCTGGGGCAAGGAGCCCTCTGGAAAAGCAGCTGCTTATGCACTCCAATCAGTAGACAAACAAACCAAAACCCAACGGCTACGAAGGGAGGGGAAAAAATTTTTTTTTTTCATTTATTTTTTTTTTTGAAGACAGACAGGGCATCCCAAATGCTACCTCCCTCCACATCGACCTCTACGGGCCCATTCGCGCTCGGTGTCAATTTCATCCCTCGGCAGATGGACGGACGAATTCGCAGCAGTCCCCATTACACGCCTCTCCTTCGCTCATTGTGAATTCAGTCAACGAAGTCAATCTTATTAACTTCCGCGCCGGTTCACTCATGACATTTTCTTCAATTTTCTCGCCAACATCAAAAACATCAATTAGCAGCTCGAAAATGGGAAGGAGCGAATGACAGAGTCCGATAACGCAGCCTTATTTGAAGCCGAGGGTAAATCTATTCTCCAGTTTTGAATGTGTTCATTACAATTGCGTTTTCAAAGAAGACCTCCAAATAGCAAAGAAATTAAATTTATCTCCTAGAAATGTCCAGAAATTGTTTTTTTTTCTTCCCTTTCTTTTTTTTTAAATCCTGTGTCTATCTCTCAGCCTCAGTGGGTGACACAAAGCATTGTGGTGCTACATTTTCTTTTTCTCATTAGAACAGATCACAACTCCCACAGAAGTTGAAACCCTATACTGTAACCTCTAGACTAACCCGTAGAAATTACTTTAAAAGGAGTCCAACATTTCTTTGGGAAGAAAAAAGAAGGCGATAAAGTAGCCTGCCCGTGACCTACGGATCCAACAAAAATACTAGACGATAAATGCAGTATCTATTTTTTACCCTACAAGGGGAGCTATTATCAGATTAAAGGAATAAAACGCTTTACGGGGAAAAAACGCTAGGGCTTTTCTTTTGTATTTATCAGTTCTCAAAATCAATCTTCACACGAGCATTTATCATTTAATTTACACGGCACCATTTAAAATGTGCTGTTACATTTAGTTTGTCCTGCAGCAACATTGTCACACGAATTCTGCAGTTATATTCATTTATGCCAAAAAAATTATAAAATTTGATTTTAAAATATTTTTGATACATCCAAGACTATTTTTAAAGAAATCTTAAAATCGCTGTTTATTAATAAAACAATTTTTATCATGAAATTTAAGAATGCATCATCTAAATATTAACAACAACAATAATAATAATAATAATACTACAATTAAATAATTTTTTTACAATAAAGTAGCATAATTACGTAAGTAACATTTGCATTTTTTTATAAACTATATTTTAAAATAGACTTACATTGAATAAATGTAATAAATTTCGATTAAAAAAAACAAACGAAAAAACAAACAAATCACAACCATTTTATCCACAGCCTCATTGATCATTTCCTGCTACTCCACAGCACAGTTACATCAAAATGTGAAATACAAACCTACACATTAATGAAGAAGCTCTCTCATGGCTCAACTCCTCTGCCTCCCATCACTGATGAACATGTAACTCAATAAACCTCGGCCGGTAACCTTTAAGTAAAAGGCTATTTTTTTGCCGATATCCAAACATTGTCAGACGGCTTCCTCATGCTTGAGTTACATCTCCGAGGGGGTGAACAAAAGCAACTTTAGTGGCTGTGGAAAGACACTCGCAATGCGAGGGGGGGAGCGGGCCGGTCGCTTACGGAGATGTGCGTATCACGTTCCTCCGGCCCATTGATTTCTGATCTTTTGACATTATTTAGTAGCTTTTTATTTTCTTGCCCGTCTTTTATTCCATGTCATAAAAGACATAAATGTCCAAACAAGTGATGTTGGGAATATCTACTATCTGTCAGAAGAGTAGGCTTTTCCCGGCATTAAAGCGACCGAATGCTCTGACGCAGTGCCGAGAATCGGCGGGATGAAAATATCACTCTTTGTAATGGAGGCTAATCAGATTTCGGATGCCGTTTGCCTTCTAGCTAAAAGGAGATGGAAACGCTTGGAGCAATAGGGCTGTAACCAGTATACTTAAGAGTTCATCGCAATCCTGACCTCGACACAAAAGGCCTTGCGTTTGTTTTCTCACACTAAACTGGTATGTACGGCCAAGAAAAACGGGACGCGGAGTCAAAATTTTAATTTATTCCTAATGTCATTTTAATCTTTATTTCTGTTCTAAATAGACATGGCTGAAGCGGCGAAGCCGGCATGCTAAACGCAGAGGAAAACGAGGCGATGCATCTGTAACACGGCTGTCGGCTGAATGTTGAACACACAGTAGTGATCAGTTCCATTAAGCGGGGATTTGATCATCTCCCCCGTGCGCTTTCACAGCCCGGCTTCAGATTAGATCACTGTGAAAATGGTCAAATGGTGTGTTTATCTCTCTGTAATTATTTTGATGCAGATGACAGAGATTGGTTGTTTGCATGTGGTTAGATGAGTGTGCACAGTGTGAGCCAAGGCATGCACACACACTCTCAGGCAGGCACGCGAGCGTGGAAAGAGCTGAATGGGTACTCTCAATGCCATTAACCCATTAGATAATTTCAACAAAGGCCTGAGAATAATGTTTTATGTGCAAGGGGGGAAAAAAATTAATGTTCTTGCTGGGCAACACAAATGGACTTTCAATGAGATCGAAAGCGAAATCCTCGGACAAGAATGGCGTGTGTTGAGCTAAGCTTAAACATGTAACCGCTGTGGTAAAAACACTATCTTACCTTGACAGAAGTAAAAAATATTTTGTTGCGCCCCTAAAAACAAATCAAAGCAGACTACGTGCTTTCATAGGAACACATCTTGCAGAAAAACAGCAGGAAAATGTGTAATATCGTCAGTCAGTAATGATGTTATGTCTAAAGTTTAAGTTCTCTCTTGGCACCAGCATAATTGAGGCACAGCTGATCTCCACTGTGTGAAGAGGACGTTTTTGTCCTTCCAGCCTCCGCTGCTCTCAGGATGCCCCCTCTACCTCGCTGTGACCTTGAGCGAAACAGCCTTAATCCTGAAGGGTAATTTTAAGATCTATTGCACACTTCCGAGGCTGATAATTACATTCAGATTTTTTATGAGATCATGAGCGTGATCTTTCGGCTCGCCCTATAATCACCTCTATTTTCACTTCACTCAACTTAGGCTGTGTCACTAGATTACCGGCCCTTCGTATCTACCTTCCCAATTACTTTTAAGAGTTTTGGATGGACAAATTTGTGCTTTCATGTCCCGTGTTAGCAGATGAGTTGCTGCTTCTGGCCATGAAAGGAGAGTTTTTAATGAGCTGAGGTAAGGTTAATTGGTTCACTAAGATCCTCTGAGTCATGTGCCTCTATATGAAATGAAGTCCATTTCCTGGAGTTTCCCCCGGACGTGTTTAATAACAAACACTTCAGCCCAATTTTCATGTTCCAGGGTGCAGGGAGAAATACAGTGAAGCTTGGCGAAGGTCTGTGTGGAGGGGGTGGAGGTTGGTTGTTTTTAGTTGTGTTACTTGCCTATACTATTAACGCCATCGGTGTTTATGTTTCTTCTGAGACCAGTGTGTAACTTAACGAATGCAATTATTGCTGTGTATTTCACAGATACCTAAAAGCTAAGTACCAGCAAAATATTATTCTGCGGCTTCTTTTTTAAAAAAAAAAATCTGAAATCATATGAGGCTGCACACTGTACTTATTCACTGTGGTTGGTTGTCACATAGACCACAGTTGGGTTTCGCTTGGTTTTCTGTTCTCCAACAGTGTGTAAGAAGAGCTTTCATCTGTCGTCTAAGCTAATTCTGCATTTATCTATGGCGTAATATCCCTAATATTCCTAACACGATGTTTACTGAGGCAATGCACGCTTGCACATCTCAATATTTGCGACCATAAACTGCAAACAGTCTCAAACTCTGGCATTCAGCCTTGACTGTGGTTAAGAAAAAACACTCAACTTTTTGCATCTGTCAGGCTTGCACCAATGCCAGTGTTTAAAATAAACAACCTTGGGAAAACTATGGTTGCATTTACTGGGTTTTTGTTGTTATTTATTTGATCTTTTGCGCCAGAAGAAACACAATCTTTAAGCATTTAGCCAGCGTATAATTGATAAGACACAAGAATATGCTACTGATAAATATAATGCTATTTGGCAGTGAATGGGTTCAATATCAGCATCCCTGGCATGTACACATATCAAGTTTACCCTCAAAGTATGCAGCAGTTTCAATTTGGACTCCCCTTTCCCACTCAGGCTCAGTTCCAGCTGCGTGCTTTTCTATCAGGTTTTTCACTCCAGTATGCAGGCTAGCTCAGAACATGATCGTTCCCATATGTGTTTGCTCATCACGGGACAATGAAACTGCATGAAGCTTCTGCTATTGTTATAACTTCCCAAACCATAAGGGTAAATTCGCAGCAACTTGCCTTCACTTCAGCGCAAGGGAACCGCTGCACACACGCACACACACATCACACCGTTTCACTAATCTCCTGCAAATGACTGGGCCTTTCACTTGCTATTAGAAACTACATGATCTGAATCTGCCCAGACTAAAAGACCTTGTAATCAACCCTGGTGTAAATGTGTTAAGTTCAGTGTCTTGTTGAGGGGGGTTCAATGGTCCTGACAGTGTAATTACGGGTTGCCGCCACAACGCAGCGGCCAGCACACTCAGCGCTAATTCAATCCATCTTCATTTCCAAGAGCAACGCCCCTACCATTGATGGATAGTTATCATTAGAGAGTGACAAAGCACTGAAACAACTGAGGCGTGAGCAGCAAAGTGCGTGTGTGCGTTTGTGTGCACACCGGCAGTGGAAGAGGTGTCCTCTCTGATACACACTGCTGCCCCAGACAGCAGGATTGTATATTACAACAGTATGAATACAGAGAGATGGGATGGTGAAGAACTTTGGGTCAGGGAGCAGGGTTGCATCCTTCACACACACACACACACACACACACACACACACACACACACACACAAATAAATACACAGAATACCCGCACAGAGTATGTGTACGTGTTCACAAACACGCACAAACAGTTTGGCTCGCTGTGACCCCGACACACAGAGAGGCTATGGCTCAACTCACCAGCCTTTTATAGCATGCTGCTCACACTGCTCAGACTCACACACACACACACACACACACACACACACACACACAGGTCTGGGCACCATCTGCAGCCAAACACTAAACCACAGGCTGTGATTGAGGCAGACTGGCCTGCTCCTCTATATTTTCAGTCTATATATTCAGTCCACCCTGGGCTGTATATCTTAATTATGTGCTCTACCTCTTTTCCTAAAAGAAGCGGTGATGGAGTCTGCCAGTCAGGCACTGGAGCAGCAGCAGGCCACTGAAATGAGGCCCTTCCAGTCTTTATGGGGCCTCCAGCTCAGCCACTGCATCATTACACGACTTTTAAGCTCTGGACAAAAACACAGTGGATGCCTTGTTCCCCGTGTCTTTCCTGGCGTAACGCTGCATAATAGAAGCGATCCTGTTTATGGCATTTTTTCGTCTCAAGCTGCACGCCTTCAAAACAAACTGGAACTCCGAAACTTTTCGGGAAGACTAACAGGCTGTGAAAGGCTGTAATGAGTAAATAGCTCAAAGGGTAGAAGGGGAACAAATAGCCAGAAGGATTTTAGCGCTGTGCTGTGCTCACTGATTTGTCTTTTCTCTCCTAGCGGGTTGCAGCTTTAGGGTCGCTGCCGTCTAATACACACGCGCGCGCACACACACACAGACACAGGTTAGGCTTTGCCGTTTCAATGACTCAATCGCATCTGGAGCTCTCCATCGATTGTGGTCAGTGACCCAGCAAAGGCCCATGTGGCGAGCGCCTTGCTCCACCTCTCCGAATCAGACCACATTCAGAAAGGAAATCAGTATCATGGCCGCCCCTGTCCATTAACCAGGAGGTGGTGCTACCGGGATGTAGAGCACTACTTCATCTTTTTGCTTACATAGCTGAAAGGCAGACAGGGATTTGTTTGGTAGGGGTTTTCATAATAGCGGGGATTTAAAAGGCTTTTCTGACACCTGGAGTTGTAGACACTTCCTCAAAGACACAGACGTACTCTGTTTTACTGTCGGTGTCGATTTAGCGGCAGAGAGCGCTGAGAGGTTCACAGTCAGGTGACGCTGCCTACTTGAATGCATAAGATTCTCAGACTTGTGATCTCTTGTTCAGTTGGCTCACCGAGAGGAATGAATGGCTTGCTGCATAGCTCCAAACTCGCATGCACGCACACCCACGCAATTAAATCTGATGCTTACTCATGCACATTGCTAATGTGCCATTAAACGCTCACATGCGCTGTGCATTTTATGCAGCGAGCTCTGGCGATCGGTACGCATAACATGGAGGCATGAGCTCAGCGGCCAATGTGCAGCCGCAGACTGGCTGGCCTGCTTGCAGACCCTGCAGTTTGTTTAGCAACACTCCTTTTGACGACGCCCGAAGGGTGCAATTAAGCCCAATTAGAGCCTGTCGGTTTTATTAAGAGGCGCAGACTGGCCAGGCTCGGGGGCAGTGAGGGGTAGGAGGGAGGAGGAGGAGGAGAGGGAGGAGGAGTCTGCAGCACCAAGCTATCGCTGCTCTTGAGAAACTAGGCAAGCACCACTGAGGGGAAACTGGTGTAAATACACTGTATGCCAACTAAACAGGACAGCTGTGGCAATTATGACTAGGTTGGACTTTTTTAAAAAAGCCAAGCACCGGATCAAGTCCGCTTCTGCAGGTAACCTCTGTTCAAATGCAGAGAGATTACCATTGTGATGGCGCACAAACGCCGCTTAGAAGCGCAATATTGTGATCAGAGAACCTGCAAGGATCAATGGATGACAAAACCAACTCATCTATAAATACTCACTGGCTACAGTGAATGCAGACATGTGTGGATGCAGATGTCACAAAGCATTTTCGGAAAGGGGTTGGGGGGGTGGCTGTGTAGTTATGCGATTCTGCCCTGATACATTAGTGTGGCAGTGAAAAGAGCAATACAGCTGGCTTGGAACAAAAACTGCAGCATCGCTTTCATCAGCAAATCAAAAAAAAAAAATAGAAGAAGAAGAAGAAGAACGCAAATGAATGTATCATTTTCTCCCCCCTCACAATTCCTTTTCCGTCGACCCCTCGACAGAGATGTTTACAGATAGCTATCATTCCCCCTCTTTTTCACATTTGTGCTTGGACATGTTTCAAAAGACCGGGCCTTTTCATCTCCCCTCTCGCTGTGAGGAAATTTGCTCCTTAATGGCTTTCAAAACAGGAAGCGCAGACAATAAAAAAAAAGGAGAAGTGAGAAGAACGCTTCGCTCCCCGGTCACCCTCCCACCCCCACCCCTCCTCCTTCAGTCGACGCATCCTTTGCGGAGCTGAGTGCTGCGGCACACTGCTGCTCTGCCATGGTGCCAACTGTGCCAGTCACACTGACCTCCATCTGCAGGCAACTTGATACCATCTCTTCAACCGCCGCGTACTCCCACTGAATGGGTTTGCTCAGTCACAGTGAAGTCTGAATGGCATTCAAGGCTCAGGCTTGGAATTGTGTTTCAAGTTTGTGTGCTATTGTATTCTTTGTTCACAGCTGCTGTGTTACAAAAAAAAATCCTTTATCACTAAACTGAATACTAAAACGGTTGTACTGGAGGAATGCACACAGGAATACATTACTGCCAATGTGCAAATCATCCCACTATCAGGCAAATTAGAGACGATTTTAAAAAAAAATTATTTATTTATTTTAAAACAAGTCTTTATCAATGACCCTCGGAAGAGTAAGGCTGAAATGCTACGGACCGGCTCAAATTACTACTTAAAGATGGTCTCTTGCCAAGTGCTAGCCTTACTATTTTTAATAGTATATGTAGGTGTCTGTTTACTCATGTTGTATTCATAATTCCGCCTCCTGCAGGGCATCCGTGTCCACTGAGTGCCCTTGAACATGCCATGAGTAGTCTTTCTGCGCCTCAACTAAAAAGAAACCTGAAAGACAGCTACACACGCTTCCGCACAGTTGGATAAAACAAACCTTAACCACACAACTCAACCTCACCAAAGAACTGGCTTTTTTTCAAAAGATGTTCAGAAGAGTGGTTTTTTTTCCATTTTTTTTATCTCCTCGTCTTTGCTTTTTCTCTCCCTGGGAAAAACAAATGCATCATTTTTCAGTTTAAAAAAAAAAGAAAGAAAGAATCTTTACTCCCTCCTCTCCCTCCCATTGTGCCATTTCCGTGTATGGAAGTGTTCCCTCCCATTGATTTTCTCCCAGCCAAGGCCCTACCCAACACAAGCTGTTTCCTTGCTGGTGTCATCTCCTTGTGCCTTTCTCCTTTTAACTGTGCTTTACTCTTGGCATAATATACAACTGCCAAACTGGTGATAGGGAGGGAAGAGCAATGGGAGGAAAAGCTGATAAATGCACTCAAAAGTTTTGGCTATTGATTTCTTTTTGAAGCAGATAGGGAATAAAGAAAACTGTTCAAAGCTACAGAGAGGCCCTTGTTTTGATCACCACTACAGTCGAGCCAGTTGGTAATGTTGTTGGTAGTAAGGCATTGTGTGTGCAATGTTTGCTTTGTTGTGCATTGTGTTACAGTTCAGCCAGAAGGCTTATTAAATGCAGAGGCCAGCATGCAGTGCTATCACTGATGGATGCAATCATAGAGAAAAAGGTTTTAATTCCAATGGAGGATGTCAAAGTGAGCACACAAAACACTCCAGCTGTGTGAGGTAACACAAAAAGTTTTTAAGTTTATAGCAAGGGAAGGAAAGGCAGGACTGAAATGGAGGAACAGTGGAGAAAAAGAGGGACTGGAATATCCATGGCATCCATCTACTTAAGACAGGACACCGCAATCAAAGGTGACACAGTGCAAAAATCCAGATATGGAGGGAAAAGCTAAGCAGGAACACTTTCCAGCAGCAGCCTCTGCTCCCCTACTCAGCCAGCCCTCTGTGATGTGTGCCTGTGTCCACTGGGGGCTACAATTAGTCCATCAAACTCATTCAAGCCGGGGATCCACACCGCCTCTCCAATACCCCTTTCTGATTCTCCAAAGCCTGCGCTCCTCCAAAGAGACAGGCAACTTGTAAGACTAGGGGAGGTAGCCTTTGATGTGCCAGGTTTTACCTAGGCCTCCCTTTTTGCTCATATCAAGGCTGAGGAGATATAACAATTAAAATGGCGGGACAGGCTGACGTCGCGGCACGTGCTTGCACAGGCATGTGCCCACCTGTGCGCCTAGGACACTGGCCTTTGCAAATAGAGGGAGCACCACAGCCTGCTGGAGCAATGAGAAGTCACATGCAAGTTCAGATATGCTCTTTATGCCAGTGCTATAAATCTGTCTTGTGGCTTCTCCTGGCTTCATATTGGCTGCTCCCCCCACCTCGTTTCCGTCTGTGTCTGTCAGTTAGGCGCTTTTTTCCCCTGTAGCAACATTTCACAACCTTTTTTTGGCCTGTAGCAGCTTAAACTAATCGAGAATTTTCATTATTTATGAACTATTTAATTAATTTATAAAGCAAAAACATCCTCCATGTTGTTGTTGGATTTTTCTTTTCATCTTCAGTTTAAGAATCTGCAGTCTTTCTGTTTTGCATTAATTAAAACTGAATAGCTTGGGTAAACAGGTAATCTGGAGGTGCCATCCTGGGCTATGGGAAGTTCTGGTGGAGATTTTTCTGACATAACATATTTTATGGAAATTTAAGTGTTTTTTTTTTTTAAAAAATGTTTCATTTCATAGGCTTTTATTTTAAGTGTAGTCTTTCAAAATCACCCCTGACTTGTCATCTGCGTGTCAAAAGACAGAATGTGTCCAGAACCCAAAATGAACAAACTCAGAGCCTGTGGTTCAGGGCGAGCTGCTGCGTTTCGTTGTGTAAGACCCAGCTTCACTTCTGTCTTTGCTCCAGTGGGGCTCGGTGGCAGACAGCCAGGTAATTACACAGCACTGACTACCAGCTCGAAGAGAAAGGGCCAATACCACACACACATACACAAAAACACTTATTTGCATGCCCAAAGTATACAGCTCACACAGTCCCACCTGCACACACACACATAATCTGTCTTGCATTCTCTCTCTCTCTCTCTCTTCCCTCACACACACACATGCACACCGTCCCTGCCAAATACAAAGACTACATTATGTCAAGGAGGATTACAATGACTCCAACCTGACCCGGCTCTGCAGCCGCTCTACCTCTGGCGTGAGTCTCCCTGAATTTACTGTTTGGGGCTAAAAGACTGTCCAAAGTTTAAACAGGTGTATACTTATGCAGATGCAACAAGGCTCAAACATGTGGTCTGCATTAGCTGCTGCAGTGAAGCCAAAGCTGGAGCAGGAACCAAGCCCAGCTTGTCACTTGGGGTTGGTGATCTATTCACTTTCCATGAATTCGGGAAGTGGACACTTCCTCAAATTCCAATATAAATGAATAAACGAGAAGCTAGAAACATATGCTTATTTAATCTCCGGCATAATTCAGAATTGTGAGTGGACTGCTTTAATTATTTCCGAATTGTTGTAATTGAATTCATGCATGGGAGTAATGGGTTTAGCACTGCTCAAGTAAAGAAATAACAAGACAATCAACCACACTGAGCGCTTTTATCGGTTTTATTTAACTGCTTTAATCCTCGGCGTTGAACCCAGAGGTGCGCAGAGATCGCAGCGTGACGTCACAGTTTCACAAAGCAGCGTAACGGAGTCATAACAAACTCTGCAACAGTCTGAAGCCTTAAAACCACTTGAAAAAGCAGATATTCTTAATCATCATCAGGGCTGCAACAACACTAATCCCAACAGGCTTGCCACTTCCTTTGAGTTAGACTTCAAATATGAAATCATTAAGACTAAAGTGATATCTCGCTGTAGTGAAATGTTTGTTTTTATTATCACATATTTAAAAAAAAATCTTCACATGAAGCTGTGAAGTCAATGAATCTATGGCCAGGGAGCAGCAACAACACGAGTTAGCCATTTCAATCTGACAAAAAGCACAAAAGATTCAAGGAGTGAGTCGGCATAAAGGCAAGTAAATTGCACCAGCAAAACAAAAGGGAAGTCATGCTTCAAGGAAGCAGGAGGTATTCTCTCTCCCTTGTTGGTTATTCCACACTATTTTTTTTTCCAAAGAAAGGATCTTGTTTTAAAAAAAAAAAAAAAAGGAAAGAAGGCATGGATTCCAGTGAATGCCAGTGAGAATCAAGCAAGCTATTCATGCTGCCAGTTGATTTAGGCACGCCTCGCTACACACCAATCAGCCCAGCCCCGGCCTCGCCAGCCACTCACTTGTCTGCCATTCCAACACAAGATGGAGACAGTGCCAAAAGTTCCAATTAAAATATCCATTTGTGATGTCTGTGCAAGAAAAAAAAAAGAAAAAGAAAACAAGGACCGGGCTTTTTCGATAGCGTAGGAGAAAATACAACAAAAGCTGCCAAAATTCTGTGGACAAGCCACATACTTAAGAGTTTTCTGTCTACACAAACTAAATAAGTACGAAGAGTGTGTATGTAGGCAGAATGTGTGTGTGAGGGAGACAGGGAGAGAGACGGACTGAGCGTGTGCGTGCACGGGAGTACGAGCGTCTTGTTATGGAGGAACAGAGCATGTTGCAGATAAGAGGGCGATGCTGTTCAAAGAAAAAGGCAGGCCGGTAAAGTGCGCGCCGATTCGACATCATCGCCTTACTGTCCCTTAATGAGCCTGGAGAGGAAGTCTGGTGTCCACAGAATGGGCTCCTGTCTCACTCCAATCACGCTGCCGGGCTTTTTATTCAAATCTCACACACAACTGTCACGCAGCCAGTCTGGCCGCGCTGTTTATCTTACTCCAGGAGGATGTTAACAAGACAAATGAATGAATAAATACACAAATAATGCGTTTAGGTAATGTTAATAATGTATGAATTGGAAGCTGCTTTTTGACAGTAGCGCTGCACTAAGGATTCTTCCCAACTTTGGTGACAAGCTTGTTTATTCTTTTCCCAGCATGCACTTCTCTGCATCTTTCGAAAGGCACCGTCTAGCCAGCGCTGGGCATCTATAGCACATCTCGCTGATGAGAAAAAGCGGTCTGACACATTAGTTTAGACTTCTCTCCCATGAAAAGCAGCCAATACCCTGAGTATTGAGCCATCTCTCGCTTCATCCAAAAACCTCCAGGAAGATGATCCTCCTTAATCTCCCACGATGCAGCTCTCCTTTTCACCCCATCATCATTCCCTCCTGCTATTACTTGACTGATTCCAGTGACGTCTTTAACGGGCCGTTCAATTAGAGCAGACGTTTCAGAATGGCTGGATAAATAAATACAAAAGCGTGCTCACACCTGCATAGCTATGCAAAAAGCAGTCGTATCACAGCGTCACCTGCCTCAAAGAAGTGTCCCAAACTTCGAGGACTATTAGAACAAACAAAAACAAAAACAACAAAAAAAGGGAAAACAGGAGCAGAGGGGAAAAAAAAAAAAAAACACTCAAAGAAACTGACTGAGTAGGAAAATAAGCATCACATCAAATTCCCTCCCCGGGCCGAGACAAAAGCGAGGCCTGGTACTCAGACACTGTCGACTGCGCGCACTTGGAAGACGGAGGGAAAAAAATAACAACCCGCACATCAAAACCAGAGCCAAACAAATCCAAGAAAAGTTCAGATAGGTCTTCATTGGAACCGCAGAGAGGAACAAATCAAATAAATTGGGGGGTTAGTCTCGTTCAGGCTGCCCCGACAAACCAGGAAACACGGTTTAGGATATATGAGGAAGGTGACGGAGGACGATGCTAAATGACTCAGAAAGCAGATACCCCGTGTTTACCCCTGCAAACTCCAAAAGAAAAGCCCCCTCTCCTGTTATAACGCGGGTGGGAGAGAGAAAACTGAATTCGAGGCAGCTTAAGTGCTCTCTGGAATCACTCAGCATTCCACCGTCTCCGACACATACACATTCACCGAGTCGAAATTTGACTGCGACAGTGTATTCATCCATAACTGTAAATTGTTCTTTGGGGAATTTGGCGGGGCTTCGTACACCCCACAACCCCTTCCCATCTTTCCCCGCTACAGTCCCTGTATCCTTGGCCTTTCCAAAAAGCTGTCTCCATCACTCTCAATCACAAGCTGCTTGCTCATATGTAAAGAACAGACAGTTGCCAAAGCAATTGTGGGATCACTCCGTGCTAAATCATTATAAAACCAGAAATATCTGTGAGGCCACAACAGTGATCCGGGGCTTATAAAGACGAAGGCAACAATAACTCATTGCCTATGTCCTTGAAGCACCTTCTGTAGTTGGATTATTGATTGCTTTCTGATTACTGTTTGCATTTATTAAATCTTTTAAGTACATGTTGCTTGTCTCAGATGCCTTCTGTCTTTCTGCTCTATAGGCCACAACTTATGTGCATCAGCACTGCTAATAAAGGGTTTAAATATCTGGGCGGGAAAAACTGGCAAAACTTCCAAAGTTTTTAAATTTTACTTCAAGACTTTAGTAAGAAAATTAAATGGTATATGTTTAGGAGACAAGAAAATACGCCTACCACTGCTTTTATTATTATAATTTCTAAATTTAATTTCCAATGCCATATTGTTTTATTTGCAGGCTCTACTACAGTAACTTTGCGTGATTAAGGCTTTATACTGCCTTGGTCCGGCCCCTCGGCTATTCCACAGCCCTAAAGCGCCAGGGCTGGCTGGGATATATGATCTCATTGACATCACTGACAGATAAGAGTGGAAAAAACTGTCTAAAACCCACCCTCTGGAGCAGTCTGAAGTCCATACGCTACCCTCACAATTTGAAAATTTGGCCATTTTAAATACAAGCGTTCATCATTCTGACAGCATGAGAGAATATAAGGAAAAGGACAGTAGATCCAGGTTCTAGTTACCAGATTTCTCTTAAGTGTACGTCCAAGTCTTTGATATTAAACAGTAATATATACTAAACACCATGCCTGTGCTGACTCAAGGATCAGACAAACAGCTGCTCCCCAACTTTGCTACTTGCCCCTGTTGTAGTCTGGTTGTTGTTGTAAACTGACAGTTTCCTACATAAAGAAAAAGCCTGACTTCTCTTTGTTGTGGCTCAAAAAAAAAGGCATGCTCCTCTGAAAAGTGATTTTTTCTCAACTACAGAAGGCTGTCATTTTGAAAGAAGCACAATACTGCAAACACACCTTCACTAGTTGTGTGTGTGTATATATATATATAGAGAGAGAGAGAGGGAGAGAAATATATAAATATATATATTCAACCGCCCGCTTTTTTAAAACTAAAAAAAGGGCAGTGATACCTGCACAACATGCATGCTACAAAGAATTTGTGTATGTGTGTGCATGTGCTAACAATCAAGAGCCAAAAAACACTAAATTCTGCAGGCCACCCCTGGGATATATTCTCTAAATCTCTTCACCCCGTTCTCTAAAGTTCACTTCCAAACTTCCTGGAAAAAAAGGAGCAGAATTTTCTGAGGAAACACAAAGAGGGTTAGTGAGAGTAATAACAGCACGGAGTAATAACATTTTGTTTAATCCCGCACAATTCTGCCTCGTACCACAGTGAGAACAGCAAACCGGCGGTGCGGCGAGGCGGTGCGGCGAAAAGAAATTGCCACTCCTGCAGATGGACCTGTGTTAGCAGCAGAAGTAAGAGGTAGGAGTTTGTCTGCAAGAGAAACGCCACAAACTCCTGAAAAGTTGCCATGAGCCACTGCTACCCTCCCACTGCCTCTTCCCTCCTCTTTGTGGCTCGGCTGAAACCTCAGGCCTTTCCTTACTACTGCGGGGAGGGGGGGGGGAAATGAGGTCAAGGATCGCCTTACTCAGGCCTGCCTCCCCTATGGTCACCCCCTCTTCACCACCCCCCGCCCCACTCACTTAAAACCTCATTCCATCACTGTGGCCAAATCCGCCTCGTCCGACTCTCACTCCGCCCTCCACCGCTCCGAGTTTCATTTCTTCCCTCCCCTCTTCTTTGCTACCACCCACCCTGCGCACTCAACCCGGTGCTAATTGGTAAATCTGTTGAACCATGTCATCCCTAACAATGAGACACCTGGAGCTCTGTCAAAACAAGTTTCTCTGTGAAACGGCCTCCAGTGTTAATACAGTAGCGTACCGAGACGCTGAGTCTGTTGTCACTCGCGAGGCTGACCACAGAAATGCAACCAGGGATCGTCCTATCTGAGGACATGTCTCAAACGCCAGCACACCCCGACTGGCGGCATGTGAGGATTGGTTTGTTGTAAATTAAGATTATTCATTAATATTACTCCTGAACCTTGACCCTGTTTCTTTGTGCAAATAAACTCTGACTTGATTGTCATGTTTTTCCAAAGCCTACTTAGTTAGGGGCTTTCGATCCACTCCTTGAAAGCCTGAAAGTCAGAGCTCAGGGTTAAATAGAGTCAAACTCCTGAATGCACTCACATAAAAGTTATATCATAACCTGACTATCTATCATCTAAATAAGTCACACCTTAAACACAAGGACACTACGCACACACACTCCTGTAGACAAAGATTTGTTTGTAAGACACGAGCACACACACACACACACACAGAAAAAGACAGACAGGCACACCCAACAGTGATCCTTACAGACCTTGTCAAACAAGTTCTAGCAAAGGCACTTGTACAAGAGGGGAGGGGGGGGAATCGTGTCAACGTCGACGGAGGAATGTTAACCACATTAACAGCTGATTTCCCTTCGGCCTGTTTTAAAGGGGCTATGTTTGGGGTTTTTTCCCTCCTAACAACAAAGGCTGCACATGGTGTGCAAAATCAACAAGCAATTGATTAGTCAAACAATTCAAGTAAGCAATCTAGAGAGCCACGGACGTCTCAGAGGAGATTAAGACGTCTCTGATGGGCTTCGTAATGCCAGCCTCTTTCTGACTTCCCAATGCCCGACTGAAGCAAATCAAAACAAGGCTTAGCGATGTCCTCAGAATGTCAGCATTGCAGTAGAAACAGGACTAACTTTACCTGTGAGCTTTAAAAAAGATTCCACAGAAGTTGTAACCAATGAGTTGCTGCTCTTTGATAAAATCTGGACCCAAATGCCAGGAATAAGGAAAACTCTCAATATTCAAAACAAGTGCACAGACAGTGGCAGAGTTAAGGGTGGCCAGGGGTACCCACTGCCCTCAGTGTCTAAAACAGTTAGCCAACCCACACAAGCAAAAATGAAGCCGGCAAAGGAGTTTTGCATATACAAACAGAACTGCAATTTCATCCAATTGATCATATTTTCAACTCCAATAACCTTATAAAAATTATTTGAAACAGCAATAAAAACAATAAAAAGTATGCAGGGTAGTCTGCATACTAGTCTCAACCTGGCTACCCCCATAAAAAAGGTCTTACCCTGCCACACATCTAAAAAGGACGTTACCCATTAAAACATGCATTATTTTTTTCTTACTCCTCTTTTAAAAAAATGTTATCACTAGAAAGATCTGGAAAGTAAAAACAGTCACATGCAAAAACATTTTCAAAGCTGAAAACAAAAAGAAAAAGAAAAGAAAATCCAAAAAGTTAAATGGATGTAAAAGAATGAAGCCTGAGCACCGTCCCTCCGGTACCATCTCCTGGATGAAGGCATTTTAGACATTCAAAAAGCACATTAGCATTAGAGCAGCAGCACTGAATTAGCGCAATAAACAGCAAAGCATAATCATCATCATCATCATCATCATCACCAGGATTTCATTTTTCATTCTTATTTTTGTTGCTGTTGTTTTAAATCATCAATTATCAGCTGTTAATTTGTGTGTGGAATCAACCAAAAATAAAATCCAAGAAGATATTTTTGGAATTCAAAGGTCTCTCACCAAATGAAATTGGTGAAGGCTCAGATCTGACTGTCCGGGGAATTCCCAGCGGAAGGGCCCCTGTAAGGCAAAGATGGACGTTCCCAAGTCACACAATTATATCAGCTCTCCATCTCATCTATTCTTTCTCTCACTCGTACACTCTCACACACACACGAACACACAGATATCTGCACTCAATCCCAGCCGGCCAGGTTTTATGCAGAAAGCAACGTGTTCTCCCTGGAAATAACGCATCCCCCTGGCCTTTTAGTTATTTAAGCAACTGCCTCATCTCTGCTGGCTCAGCTTTCTCCTGGGTGCACGCTCGGCCCCGTTATGACTAATTTTACTCGGAGAGAATGGGAGAACACTGGCTCGGCACGGGGTTACGCGGTTGTCAGTACTGGCTGGCTGGTTGTTCAAACAGTGTTTCACTTTGGTAGAACATTTCATCTCCTCAGCATGCGCACCTTCACATATGTTCAGCAGCAGTCAGCTGATCTGGGGACTTAGCGTCGCCACCATTTTGGCAAAAGCTCAAAATATTTTAACTGCAAACAGGCGACAGGATGAAAGGTGTCACCAGTCGTGCTTTTACTGATGGCAGAACAAATTACGCCTGAAATAAAATGATGGCGACTTTGAGTCCCCAGAGCAGAATTTTCAGGTGTTTTTACCTCTCTGATATAGGCATTAAAATTGTGAACTACATTACTAGGTTTTCAAATACCGATTTTTTTCTTTAAGAGGCATTCAGAGGTTAAACTGGCACATTTAAAAAGATCGATAATTTGCCTTAAAGTTTGGGATTATGGAGGACAGGAGGAGAAGAAAATAAGGGCTGGAGATAAAGAGCCAAGAGGGCGAGACACTTAACTATGTCTTTAAATTTAATACGCACACTTGACAAAATAAATTAAATATTTAACAATTTGTATTCTCACTAGGTGGCCTGTTAACAAGTTATCAGGTGTTTTAACACATTAAGGTGTTATGTTCCAAATCCTAGGAGCACGAAGACTCTGAGCTTTGTTGTGGTGTTGTTGCTGACTAAGCCAACACTGAGTGGATTGTCTGTGGGAACAAGCCACCATCCAGACTGCTGGACAGATACAATGACTGAGGTGCTCTCATTTTCATTGTCACAGTTCCCGGGCCTGACGCCATGTCTCAACTGCCTCAGATTTTGGCCCGAGCCGATGATGTAAGCGTGACCCCTTGAACAAACTCCTTGTCTGGAGAAGACGGCGAGTGACAGCGGACAGTCACAGCTGTCTCTAATCTGAGAGCTGGACGGCACCGCCAAGAAGAACTAGCCTATGTGGATGGAATCTTCAGTGGTGTCACGTGCTAAGTTGGATTTACATATTGGTGTATAGAATGACAAAATGCAGTATTAGTATTAGTAAACTCAACTAAGAAAATACTTGCACATAAAAGAATCAGATGAAAATTACTTGTTATGTTTGAGATGTGCAGTGAAGGACAAGGATTGATGCACGTGAACAAAAAGAAGACAAAAGGTGGGGTGGAGTAGAAGAGGTTATTTAGAAGAAGGCTTAAATGCAGAAGGAAAAAGCAGCTTAAGGCTGACATAAGCCAGGATAGAGAAAGTGCGCTGGGTAAAGCCTATGGACAGTTTGTGGGTGGTGGCTGCTGACCACGGGGTCGCTAATTAACAAGAGAGAAGGCTAGGCCTCCCGGAGGCCTGGACGATTGTCTGGACAGCCCAGGTGCATGGCCCATTCAGACCACAGGAAGCTCCCTTTATCCCTCTTCCCTCAAAATGGACAGAGAAGTGGTCAAGGAGGGTGAATGTGATCCTGTCTCTTTCTAATGCTGACCTTGAGCAGCAGTCGCACGACTATAATAAGAATCCACTGTGGTCTGTCTTTTCTGAAAGCATGGCTAAAGCTGCTTTTCCCCCCCCAACCTAATATCAAAAATATGTCACTTTGTATTATTTTCTTCCCAGCCTCCTTCTAGTATAGAACCGGTGAGAGCGAATGGGAGTAAAATACGCATGTTCAACAGTTGCAAAAGCTCAGGTGGGAGGTCTTACAAGCCGTAAAAATGCCCAGATTCCATCACTTCCTCCACACTAATTACCATACACTTGGAGCGAGTGCCCTTCTTCTCTTCATCCCTGAGCCCATGCTTCACTTCCTCTGACACACACACACGCACACAATGGCACACAGCGAGGTGCAGTCGGGAAATGGTTAACACTCCAGCCGTCCCCTGCTGCCAGTGAAAGCCCACAAAACAATGGAGACATTGTTCGTCCAGGACTAGACTCTAGACTCTAGGGTTGTGTACGCGTGTGCATGATTGTGCACGTGGATGTCAGAAAGTAGACTGTGTGCGTATGCTCTTAACATGGACATGCCCACCCACCATTCCCAGAATAGCAAATTAGGAAATGTGATTCAATTAGAATGGCATATCTTGGTTTCTTGGTACTGGATTAATTAAAATTGAGAAAAAAGAAGAAAAAAACTTTCTGAAAGTTGACAAATGATGCCATGACATTACCAACATGAGCCTGGATTTCAGCTACGGCAATACTGTTATGCCATCAACACATGCTGTGTAAGAGGTGGATTTCCAAAACAATCTCATGTTGTGACATGTTGTGTTACCAGTTAACGCAATAATCCCTATCTAAATAAAAGTATAAGACTGATTAAGTCACGCATATCTACTCCAAAACCTATCAACCAGCTTCAGGCTACTTCCTCTAGCCAAGTGTGCACAAACAGTCTTCAAGACCACAGTGTCAAATTAAACCCTCACAATAAAAAAGGCAAGTTGACAAAGTAAGGACTGTTTATGATCTTTCCCTCAGGAGCTGTGTGAGGCATAAAAATGTTTCTTGGAGTCTCTCCCTCTAGAAATACACATCAATAGGCAGATAAATATTGAATAACTTTCAACCAATGGCATGAAAGTTCAGCAGCGGCAGGTTTTGAGGCTGCCTGCGGGGTGGTCAGGCACTTCAAAAAGTCCTGCGTGCCCCCCTTTGAGGGCATGGTAAACAGGGGCATACACCGTGCCCTCAGAAAGACCAGCCGGCGTGAGGTCACTTCCTCTTTTTCTTGGCTGATCCTCCAGTGCTCCACCTCGAATGAGCCTTCCAGACAGAAATGACACCATCTGTCTGCATCTTTGTCCCTGCCCATCTCTCTGTGCCTTAACTTTCTCAGAGGCTTTATCTGCAGGCATCGATGTCTTTCCTTCTTTCTCCGTCTTTATATTGTTGTTTTAACTGTCTCTGGGTCACTCAGGCTTCAGATTGCTGTTATCGACAGGCCAATCAAGAGGTTCTTATCACTGTCGAAGCAGCCTGTTAGCGCTCCAGGCAGGAAGAGTCAAGGTGATTGAATATTTCTTTGCATTTGTAAACAAAAAGAAGCTACCGTTTATAGCCCAATTGATTGATAAGGGGATCACGTACTAGATCGTGCAGACCTACATCTTGTAGATGTAAAAAAAGAAGACGAAGAAGAAGAAGGAGGGGGAAAAAAGGGCTTGACCGATGAGTGACACCTGTGGGAGTCCGCGTGGGGTTATCATTGGAATTCACTACGCTGTACACAGTTATCTGTCTTTTCTATATGTATGACAGCCGGTATGATGCAAACCAGGGAAACATTCAATCACACTTCCTTCTCAGTCAGAGGTGGATGCTGGAGCAGGATGGAAGGAGTGGCAACAATACAAGCTGCAGTTCACATTCAATTTCATCACTTGTACTAACAGCCAGTTGTGTGCCTATGCAGCCATGCTGCAATGCCTCTGATCTTACCAGCCTGTGTACTCTATCAAACAGATCACACTGGGGTTGGGCAATATGACCACAGATATTACAATATATTCTCCCATATTGATCACTGTCGGTACTAATCACACTAAGAGTTTAAGAGCGCTCTCACTATTGCAATGTGATATTTCTTTGGCTCTCTGCTTACAAGTAAAGCCCAAAGAAAGCAAAAAGCACACCAAAAGGTTTATTTAGAATTCAGATGAGGTTTTAATTATCAAATCCAACTCACAGCCCTGTAAAAACCCATTTAGGAGATTGAATTGGGAAAAGGTTGCTTAGGCTCACTATTATTTTTGGCCAGAAATCACCTATTTAGTCCCAAACTAAATTGTATCCATGCTCAAAGCCCATCTGTGCCCACACTAGGCTTAACGGTTCCTTTTTACTAGGGGTTATGTTGCTGCTATCTGCAAACTAGATGACCTACAGTGTCCAATGTTTATCTGTGGTACTGGCTAAATGTAAAAGAGCTAAATGTTTATAATAAGGATTTCTTTTCCGCCCACCAGCTTAAAAGAAAACGAGATAAACGAGAAAATAAAATACGGCCTGTTTCAGAATGTCACAACTGCAGCATCCCTATTTTTAACATAACTTTATTCGTCTTTATTTGTTTTAAAGAAGCAATTTTCTGTTACATTTAATCCCACTTTACTGCCTTAAAGTGTCCTTTGGCATAAAATGATCCAGGATTTTATTAAACTTGGGAGAAAACTGATCTGGCCACGGCTTCGCTTCTCTTCATGCATTTTGCTTTTACATCTCCCTGATCTATTACTTATGACCAATTTATGTCTTTATGTCTCTTATCTTTTGGTGTAACTCAATAGGTACGGTCTCTACTTTTCACTGTTGCGAGCTTATTTCTTCCATCAGTCTGGTTGTCCATCTTTCTTGTTTCATGTTTGTTTTTGCCCCATAGCCAATTTCTGTTTTCTGAGCTGGTGTTGCCTTTTTTTGTTCCAAGCCTATTACTGTTTCATGCTTGACTGACTGTGTGGCGTTGTAATGGAGCTTACTCTGTCTTCTAAAAATCAGATGTTTACATTTATAAAATGTGCTTTAATTGCAATTATAGATCATTTTAGCAGCCAAATGAGGTCTCTAATTAAAGCAGTTTATTACAGAAGAAAAGCAGCATGACGTCACCCCCAGAGTCTCCAAAGTTAGAGCTGCAGCGCTTTTTCTTGTCCTTAAACTTCTTCATGCGGGGAAGAAACGTGAATTGTGCTGCACGGGTTGATGCGTATGTGAGGTGGTATTTACAGCCATATGACTCATAGCAGGATAAAACCTCAAGTATTTACCTGCAGTGTTTGCTGCCTACGACCAGTTTAATGACTTCAGAGAAGTTGGGACTCTTTTTCTCAGCGTCTCCGAAAATAACAGAGTAAGAAGAGGCCCCCTGAACTCTTTGGTATAAAAATAACACTAGCATCGCAGGCGAAGATAAGGAGGGCCTTAGCTGGGCTTGTTTTGTTCAGAATAACACTGTCATCACTGGCTCTTTGTCTTGAAGACCACTTTTGACAGGGTTTCTGTTTTAAATAAAAAGCCTTGTCAAGTCCTGCTATTTTTAAGCTATGTTGTGCTTAACTTAAATAGCCAAAAACACTAAAGAGGCTTTGGTTTGCCAACTTTTCAGCAAGCGTTCGAGCACGTATTTACTACACACCATAAATGTAAGTGAACTGATCAAATGTCATATGTGACTCAGAGGGACACCGTGTCTTGACAGTGTAATCTGCGTGACAAAAATCCTTACTAAGTTTGGCGTGAGCTCCAGAGTCATGATGACAACTGTGCAGCAAACACAAAAAAAAAAGGGGGGGGGGGGGGGGGGTTACTCTGTAGCCATTACCACAGGAGATACTCACGAGGATACAAACTTGGAAGGTTTCTCCTTCTTAAATTTTCATTTTCATAACAGTTAATGCACTCCAAACAAAAGTAACAACTGTGCCAATAACGGCCCAGGGCGTTGATGGCCACCTCACTAATTCTGCTCAATCCCTACTCTCATTGATTTTCTTGGCTCGCTAACCCTGTGACCACATACGTACACCTCCCCATGTTCAACCTCTCCGCTGACCTCCTGAAAACTTTAAGCCTTTGGCTAACTATGAAGTTCATATTCAACTGTTCAATCTAGAACTGCTAGCCTCTTAGATATTGACATGCCTGGGATAGATGCTCTGTTATGTGCATGTACTGAATATGCCCCTATGGCTGTCCAGCCAACTCCAGAGTACTCCTCCAACTACATGGGTAGGGTAATCAATGCTGAAGGAACGCCCACACTTCTCTCAAAGGAGGTGTATTAGCAGCCCAGCGTTAGCCTATTCTCATGAAAGTTGTCAACACGAGACCAGTTTTTCCACCATCAGCCAGCTCAGCCTGCCCCGGGAGTTATCATTTTTCCCTGAGATTACAGCACCTGCCACAGCGGCCGCCCCTGATCGCACTTGCAAAACCTCTGCTTTCTGGGACCCACGAAACTGCCCTTGTCAAAGCGTGCACCCGCACAAAAAAGAAAAAGTTGATATAAAACTGACTGGGTGGTTAGTGACTGTGTTTAAGGGTAAATGCAAACAGCTATGCGTATTCAAGTCCAAGGGTTTGTTTCTGTTCAGCTCCGTCAGTCGTGAATGAGGGAAGAAAGACATAAAGGACCGAGCGGCGTATTACTTACAACGATGTGTGCCGGTGAAGGGGACCTGGCATCTTTAAGTGCTTGTCTACTTTGAAGACTTCCTGGTTGAACATCTAGCAGGGGCCATTTCATCTGTAGGTACTGAATGGCAGAAAGGAAACAGAATGGAAAGAAAGAAACAAAACATGTTAACAATGCAGAAAGCAAAAACCAAAAGACCAAATTAAAAAAAAGACAAAAAAAGGGGGAGACGACATTTCTTGACAAGTGTATGGATGTGGTAACTTAAAAACATGGAAACGCAAATAAAGATCTAAAGGCGGATGGTAGAAGGTGGTGAGGATGGGTCAAGCATGCACACGAGAGTCCACAGCAGCAGCAGTGGCAGCAGCAAAACCAAATCATATCAGAAACACATTGCACACATGTGGTAACCAGGCTCCATCGCAGGTTTAGAGCTCTACTTATCTTTAATTTTTTTTTTTTATGTTAACTAAGCAGCAGACACATGATTCAGCGACACATTTTTGGAGTTAAGGTCGAGTTAGGGCTGGCACTGTACGCAGCTTATGGCTTTAAGATGACCTAATGTCATAAATGTGACTGTTGTCAGACATTTTATTAGAACCCATAAAGTGGATAGAGCATGGCGTCTCACCACCACGCTCGTCTAAGACTAAACCTCTTGACTGCACTTATAAATGATTGACTTGGCCTCTATCAGAAGTCAGTCTGTCTCTTTCTCCCACCCTCTCTCTCTCTCTGACACACACGCACACAGATAAGCAGAAACACAGGTCAAGAGAAACATCTGTCCGGGTAATAAACTTGGTGGCATCCTTTGTAATTTGATGACATACGTTGACCTTAAAAAGTATTAGCTCATACCTGTTGGCAAAATGACCGTGGAAACTTTCTGGACATGTGCATATTTAGTCATATTAAAACATTGCAAATGCTCAAACATGCAAGAGCAGTACGAAATTTATAAATTCTTGCTGACCACACAGTAAACTGTGGCTTGCTCAGCCACCAACTGCTTGGTGTTGACTCTGCTTATCAATGTCACAGCCACCTAGCTCGAGGGAAAGAGGTCACAGCAACTGTTTCAGCTGTGAAGGAAGGAACAACAGGGGCTCTACGCAGCATAATAACAACGGGTATTTCAGTTACATTGGAATATTTGCTTTATATCTGCTTCAATTCCATTGAGAAATCACTGGGATTGGGACTAACTAACACCAAAGAGGAGTAACAGTCAAATGCTGTAACTTCAGTGCCACGGACACTCTTAAATCACACTTCTTCCCAGTCTCTTCTCCATATTTATATATAATTATTACACCCATGATCACATGTTGGCACATGATGACAAAAAGTTTGCATTATCTGTTCCTCGAGGACAATCTATGCAGAGTGGAAGAGATCGAGCTTAATTGTGTGGTAGCGCTCGCACAGCGACGAAGGTACGCATCCGCTTTCTTTGTGTTGCCATCTCGCAGAAGTGACGGCTCAGGCACGTCTGAGGATATGTGCGTGCGCATGTGTGCGAGAGTGTGCCGGTGCTGGTGAGAGTGAGCGTGTCGCGACCCTTCCTGAGACTGTGTCTAAATCAGTGGTAATTAGCGAAGGGTTCACTGTGGGGTGTCTGCCAGTGATAGACGCTGGAGGGAGTTATTGACTCCATGTCCTCGGTTATAGCCTGTACTGGGGAAAAAAAATAGTTTGCTGCCTGGTCTTTCTCCACAGCTAACACTCATTTATGACCCAAAGATGGCTTTTACTGCTAAAAAGCTGGGTTTGTTTATGCTTGTTTGTATGTCCTCAGAGTGGAAAAGGGAATGGTTATAAAAACTCCAGAGCCGAAGTCTTGTGAGCTTTTTATGCACCCCCTACACTGGGTATTAATTGCCATGAAGGGGGGTGAGTAGGAGAGAAGGGTGGTGTTGTAACAGTAAAAAAAAAAAAAAGAAAAACTAAAAAAAAAAGGCAAGGAGTAGAAGGAGGAGAGTGACGGGGCTGCTGTCATGTATGAGGTAATTCAAGACAGCGTCCAGTGGTGCCAGAGGGGCGAGAGGACAGGGCAGTGGTGGAGAAATTGGAGGAATTGTGAATCCAGTCATGGGAAAGTCCTGCCATCCCGTGCGCATGTGTACATGTGCTCACACATTCGAATTTTCAAACACAGCTGCAGCCAGGGGAGGTTAAAACAAGGGGACATTCTGAGGAGGTGGGTAAAGACCGTGAAGGTGACACTCCAGAGTGGGGTGATGGGGTAGTGAGACACCAAAAGTCTAGCAGGGAGAGAGGGAGGGTGCTGGGAGTGCATGCCCTGACAAGTGGCTCCACTTCAGCTCTGCTGTTGCAAATGTTCTCACACACTAATCTCTCCTGCAGATTTTATAAGCATGCAGAGGAAAACGGAGCCTTGGCAAGAACCAGACTTTCCGACCACCCCCTTCTTGGCCTCCTGCCTCCCTCTCCTTCTTTCTCTTTCTCTCTCCGCAGGCCCGTCTGCCCTGCTAACGGACACGCTGCCTGGGCTTGAGTAGGCCGTGACCTCTGACCCCCTCTCTGCTACTCCAAGCCCCTCCCTGTTCCCAACTCTGCGACCTGAAAACTCTCCTGCTATGAGGGGGCCCCCCGTGTAACTCAAGAGCCATTCCAATGTGACAAATTGCTCCATTCCAGGATAACTCTCTCCTCTCGTCTGTCTCTCCTCCCCTCCCTCCCACACATACAAACACTAGCAAGCCCCCCTTTGACAGACCCCCACCCTGTAAGAGCCATCCTAGCTGTTGTGCTCCTGCTCTGGGTTATGCAGCATACGGCTTCTCCTCTCTCCCTTTCAGTCTTCCCACCCAATATCCCTCTTGTTCTCTCCTCACTACCCTGCACCCCTCCTCAGCTGGCCAGCCCCACAATGGGATCTGAATGACTCAATTGTCTCTGATGAAGTGAAAGACAAGGGAGTCCTCTAAATCCTAACAGAGGGATGAACTCACTCTCGCTTGTCCCGATATTCCGGTCGTCTGCTGCTTTCCTAAGAACAAGGAGGCAATTGGTGATTGGCAATTGGGGGGGCTGGAGGGTGTTGGCAAGGGCTACATCTTACAATTAATTTCATTACGTAAGCTTATTAGGTAAGCTTTTTTTTTTTAAATGCAATCAATTTATAGGTTTAGTCTATAAAAGATTCCAGAGCACAGGAACATTTCATTGCCAGAACTTGTCAGAGTCCAAGAACCTTGAAATTGGCTGATGTCTGACTCTCCGAAACTCCAACACCAAACACAGCACTAGATTTAGACCTGCCACAGAGTCAAAGTGGGGTTCAAGCCCACATCAGCTGACAGCTCAGCTGATACCCTTCAAATCCAATATGTAAATCACACATAGAACATTTTTAAGCTCTATTACGCTGCATATCTGCAAGTCTCTTTGCAACCCACCTAATCCGCAACTCTTTTTTTTATACCCTTTCTGTCTCAAACAAAGTCAACTCTGTTGTCTCGAGGACTCCTGTATTCTGTGTTGTTGCAGCTGTCTCTCTCTTTCCTACCGCATATGTGCAACTGTAGGTAAAAACAGTCATGCTGCCAAATATAAGTTGCACTAAACAGAAATAACAATTTCCTTTTGAATACACATGACCTGACCTGACCTGAAATATCCTTACCTCCGAGGAAACCCCCCCCCCCCCCTTGTTTACAATGATTAATTCTATAACCTTTTACTTGTTTTAGCTATATTTTGTTACTATACTATATCTGAGTAGGTGTTTCCTACTTGCATGTTGAACCACTCACCCAAGTCTGTGACTGACTGCAACTACACCCAGGTTTGACATGTTATGAGCTACAGAGTGTTAACCCAGATCTGACTGTCATCGAAGGGAAAACAAGCTAGGGCCCTGGTACCGTGTCACAGCTCATGGTAGTGGGGAAGGAAGCAGCCTAGAGACAAATGAACGGGCATCCTGAGCTCACACCAGCTTCCACCACTGTCATTACCAATTCAACAAGCTGGCACAGAAGCAATTTGGCCTCAAACACCACTTCCCAGTACCCACAGCAGACACCCAAATCCTCCTGAAAATAAAACATTTTTTTTTTACTACAGCCCATCAAAATTTGACCAACGCCAATATAAGATATCGACAAAGAAGAAGAGGAAGTCTTACTCATAATTTTTTTAGTGTGAACGAGCAGGATTGTTCTGTCTGTTTCTCGTCAACAACCAGCTTCTTCTCTATAAAGCCCCCCCCCCATCTGATGTTTTTATCACATGCCACTGCACGGCTTGTTCGTTTTGTTTTGGATTAAGAGCAGAGGGCTCGAGACCAATCAAACAAACAGAGGTCCTTATGTGCCAATGTGGCTCCCAAACGCTGGTCTACTTTCCAGATGGGGAACAGGAGACAAATGGGGGATCCATCGAGCATTTCAGCCATGTGAGTAATGTAAAAGATAGAAAGGCAGCAGCCTGGGTTTTAGTGTCAGCATATGGATGCTGGGTGTTGCTCTAGACTCCAGCAGATATTCAGACCATCTGTGGCCACCTCATTTCACAAATATGACAGCTTTACACAGACATCAGGGGGGAACATATACAGATAACAGATATACATGACCCCCCACCTCCAATCCCAACATACTGTACATGCTTATTCACTGATTCACACCTGAAAAACAAAGCTCACCCATATTTGAACATGCCACGCTCGACTGGGCCAGCAGCTCCTCGGGGAGGGCGCTCAGAGATGGGATTGACAGCTTGCAGATTACACCAATCAGACCCCTTACTATAAAGAGCTTTATTTAAGTCTGAAATGATCAAGGCTAGTAAGAGGAGCCCATTCAAAGCTGCACAGAGTAAACTGCACTGAGCTTAAAAGATTAGTCCATCCAGTTTGACTACAATTTTATCCCTTTAAAAACGAGAGCTGAGCATATTGTCTTGATCTGTTGCGGATAATGCTGGCAGTCTTTGTCCTCACTCACAGGTGCAGGAGAAGAAGCAAACGCACGCTTATTCACACGTAATTTATTAAGGGGGAGAAAGTGATTCTCTGCAACAGAGAGGAAAAGCTTAAAGGAGAGTCTTTGAAATAGTTTTGGTTACAAAACAAACAAAAAAAACAACCAAGAAAACCCACCAGCCCACTTTGTTACATGATCCATTGTTGTGTCTGCTTCTGCATACAGCACATGTCTTTTCAGGAGGAACGTGTTTATTGTAAAGAGACCTGCGCAAGAGTTCCTTGACAAAACTGAGAGAAAGTTAGCCAACACAAGAGGGTCCATCATGGCTGCTTTGGTTCTACTAATGCACATTTTATGAGTAAATATTAAAGGGAAAAAAAAAAGCACCCCACCTGATCTGATAGCCAGAGGCATTTTGCAACCAGGAAAATAAAAGTGAAATGTGGGAAGGCCTGGGGTTTGTGTGCCCTGGGGCGGGAAGGGGTCCGCTGGGCCCATATTTACTCCAAAGCCAGAACCGCTTGGGGGTTCCACTGGCCCTGACAGCACAGGGGCTGCCGACCTGATCCAAAACCTCCCTTCTCCTCTCCTTACCTCCTACCCCCTTTGCCAACAATCTCCACCTAAACCTCAAACTCCCCTCCTCTTTCTCTCTCTCAGTCGCTTTCTTTCTTGCAGAAAAACTCGCCCTGACACTTTAATATAAGCCTTTTTTCCCACAAGGGTAGAATGTGCACATGACCTCTCCTGCCTCTCTACCCAGCTCAGACTTTGCTCACCGTTTACAATGAAGCTGTAGAAACGAGAAACTACTATTGTTCTATATTAGTTCAGAAAGCACTGTAGTCTATGATGGAAAAAGGGGGAGCATTTCTCAGCTTTTAACACTCTTTTTTTTTGTCCATGAACACTTCTTCTTCGTCTTTTTTTTCTTTTTATCAGGTCCGTCCTGGAAGTTTGTTTCACTCTTTTTAAACACTGGGTCACGCGATAAGTATGGCTATGCTCCATCACTGTTTGCTTAGCAGGTGTGGACAAATGTGCTGTTCAAACACCAGCTGACTGACCAGAGTTTCAAAGGATTGCACAAGCCACAGAAGACATATTTTTCCAAGTGGAAAAAACAAGGAGAAGACATAAGAAAAAGACTAGAAAATATAGTTACATTCACTTCATTCAATTAATTAGATGGGGAAAGTGTGCCACGAACACTACCTGGATGAAACTATAAAGTTTTCAAAGGAAGTGTGAGGATGATATGACAGCATTCTAAAATACGCCAACTTCTCAGCTCTTCTCAGAAAGTAAACACCGTTCCATTTCTAACTTTTGCACCCCCTCCCCCCCAGTTAACACTGTCCTGTGTCATTAAGAGTATCTCTTGGCTGCTCTATAAATAGTGGCATGAAGGGTGAAGGCCAGCAGGAGATGGCTAGTCTTCCATCGGGCCAGTTAATGAACAGGTACTCTGGCACCTTTAGCATCCAGCTCTGCGACAGAATGCCTTTTCTTTCAGGTGTTCCTCCTGCTGCTCATCTTTCTCAGTGACTCTTCCACTTCTTTTCGTTTCCTTTGCTTGGACACAAATAGGCTCTAGGGTGCTTTCATTGACTTCCAGACTCACTGGGGTAACAAACTGTTATGAGCCTGGAAGCTCTGATTATTTCAGTGAATGAATCGTAATTGATTTATTTTACTTTCTCCTATTAGGGTTGTTAAATTAATCAATTAACAGAGTGGGATATTCAGGCAGACTAGAAAGAACTGATATCTTCTAGAGTTCACACCGTAGAAGCTGAAAGAATACCTTAATGCTCAGTTTAGGCAGTATACGTCAAGCATGGTTTTTTTGTACCTCAACAGCAAACAACGGGCGCCCTATCAGATCAACACGATGAACAAGTCCCTCCACATTAGCCAACAGTGTAATGGCATATCAGATGTACAAAGTCAAAGGTAACTGGAATTACAGGTTTGTGTTCTCCTGAAAGCTGAAGATCAAATAATCTTGGATGTCTGATGAATCAACTAGCAAAGCAGCGAAAAAAAATGAAACTAACAAACACGTAAGTGGGGAAAACTGGATTTCCTTGAATGGCTTCTTGAGGCTGGATCCAAGCTCCGAAGACTCCAAAGTTAAGATGCTCAACTTTACAGCAAAAACATACAGGTTCCAAAGTGTAGTGGTTAACACATTTGGTTGGCAAGCAAACTGGGTTGTTTCCCTTTCTGGGGCCCCAGACTGTTAGGTCGTTAGGTCATCTAGGTATTAGAAGTGGGAATCACCAGACAGCCCACGACACAATATTATCACAATACTTCACTCCTGATACGACATTATTGGTATTTTTAACATTTAGCTGAGTTTTGTAATAAAGTATATAGCTGTTTATCGCCTTTTATCAATTTTAAATTATTTCTTCAAAGCTAAACTTCTTGTTAAAAAATAACAACAACTAAACAATCCAACTTTGTCATTTATCAAGCATACCAACACTGTCACTCAACCCTGCCAGAAATGTTGCCATAAGATGGAGTCAGTCTGCTATCAGTCTACAACTGAATTGTTGAAATCTGTGAAAATCACACATTTGTAGCTGTTTAAAAGGACAGAAATTCATATTTTAGTATAACACTTTTATTCTAAAAGAATATAACAAGAATACAACCATCTGGAAGCCAGCTGAGTCGAGTCCCCTTGAGTTGTGCTCGCTGACAAAAACTCAATCAGACAGATGGCAACAGTCTTTCTGTCCTTAGTATTCCCATAGTGTTTTAATATATTTTAAGAAATATCGATATTTGTTGTCTCTGTATCGATACAATATCGCCACATAAATTTATTCCCCACACTTACAAGATATGTTCACTTCAGGCTCCAGCAGACCAAGAGGCCGAGATTCATACAAACTGGACTTCACAAGCCAACAAGTGACAAGACAAAGGCTAAATGTGTCTTTTACGACAGGTGAAATGTCTTTAACTTCAAAACAGTCCAGTTACCAAAACACAGCTCTGTGAATAAACCTAAGACAACATAACCTCGCTGAAACCCATGTAAACACCCAGTGTAAATATTAACTTAGTCTAGATAGTTCCAGTAACCAGGATTTCTTTGTAACTTATTTAGCATCATTTTCTAATAGTAATCCGTTGAAGACCCTTGAAGATCAGTGGCAGAAGGGGCCAATGGTCCGACAAAACAATGAGGGCCTTGCCAGTTGAAGTCTCATACACGCTGACCTACTGAGAAGCTGCTTGAGGTGAACGGGCATGTCTGCAGGCCTGGGTGTGTCTGAGCCCCTTACGCAAGGCCAGGGCAGGAGCTAGGAGAAGAAGAGGTTGGGCAACTCATATGTTACCTTTGCAGGAAGCAGGCTTAAGGTTGCAGAGGGGAGAGTTAAAAAGGTGAACAGCAGCTGAGCTCTGCTACGGGAGAAAAGTAAGCTGATTGCAGCGCCCACGTTCTGCTGGAGAATGCTGTATTTGGTATTGTGCTGGAGGAGAGCTGAACGCTGCCCTTGATGTTGGGTGTCTGGTTTTGTTCTTCGAGAGTTCACTATGAATTAGTTAAACGGCAGACTGGATATAGGGAAGCTATGAAACATGCCTCAGAGGGAGAGAGTGTGTACACTCTCAGGCTTCACAAAGACTTCCGATATTCTGAAAACACTACACGCTATCACACAATTCCACCTACGCGCGTTCATCAATCACAAAGCATTATGTTGAAGGCATCACACGCACATACCAACAGGCAATTAATCCTCACAAAAGAATCATCTGAAACTAACAAACATTTAGTCTGTTTCATGTCTCTTTCACACTTGCGCACCTTGAAGCGGTTCAGCCTCCATATTCATGAGACATACTCCCTCAGCAGAGCTAAAGCCCAGGATTTTAAGGTTTCAACTCAAATCTCAAATATGGTTTCAGGTTATAGATTCGTAACCCAAACAAGCGGGGAAAATCATTAGCTTTCATCTAATCTATTTTAGGTTTAATTAGCTTTAATCAAACTTATTATTGCCATTGAAACATGGTATTTACTATGATATTGTGCACGGAAGACAAATGCACACGAGCAATTACATGCACGCACACACAGTGGGGTACTGCCGCTTTGCCACGGTGGCTTAATGAATAAATAAGTAATAAGGACTTGGTTATTGGAGCTCATTAAAATGGGGGATGCTTCCGAGACAATAAGACTTGAAGAGGGTCAGGGGAGGCGGTTGTGTGACTAGGGCTAGTGTCACACACACCCCTCGCCACCTCCGTACACCCCATCCCTCAATGACCTGACCACATGGCCCCAAACGCTCACCTCCAAATCAACTCTGTCAGCCAACCTTACCCTCAGCATTCCCACCTTCGCTGACACGCAACAGCGCATACATCTTCTAGGATGTGCACACACACACCAAAACATACACACCTCTCTCATGGTTAATTACCACTTAGCTCAATCACGTGCTGATCTGTCCATAAGAGCCCCCTCCACCTTCCTCCCCCGCAACACAAACAGCAGCACACATGCCAATTATTGATGAATCTTTAATATGGCGCTTTGCAAAGTCTCCATCTCATTTCCTACCACTGAGCCGATGATTACGCTTTGAGTAGAGGCTTTAGCATCCAAAAAATGCATAAAACAGAGTAAGAATAAATTAGCTTAATGCAATATCATTGCAGGGCTGAGATAAAGTGGTCTGAGCCATTTGGAGAAGAAAGCTAACTTTAAATTTTTTGGGGGTGGGCTCATCCTGTCTTGCATCTCTGACTGTATATAAACCCCTGGACACACACTCTCACACACACACACAAACACAAAAATCCCACACCACGATAACGTGTCAATAATGAGCTGAGGCCATCTATTGATCAGCTTAATTTTGCATCTATTAGCTAGGGAACGGCTTGCTCCGGGGGCGAGGGAAGCCAGGCGCTAACACGCACCGACAGGCTGGATGGAGATCATTACAACTGATGTTCACACACACGCTGTGATTGACATGGAGATAAGGCAGGAGAGAGCCCAGGCTCGCACGCCTCCCCGCACACTAAGCTAATGATACACCAAATGTGTGCTTGGTGTGTGTGTGTGTGTGTGTGTGTGTGTGTGTGCAGGAGCATGATAGAGAAAGCATCTATCTAGAAAGAGAGATGGAGCACAGGGGGGAAAAAGAGAAAAAGAGGAGAGGGAAAGCAGGCCACACGCCTTTGCTAATTGGCACAGTCAGACAACGAAGCTCATAAAGGACGAAAAAGCATTTAGTGAAGCATCTCAGCTTTCTAGATCGCCTTTATCAAGTCTGTGTCATTTAAATACAGTTGCAAATAGCACAGCAAAAGCCCGCTTTTGACCTGGAAGGCCACGGCCTCGTCTGATTCTTCCTTAATTTACAGAGTTTGCATAAGAAACTCGGTTAAGACGTTCATTATGAAAATCGTTTGTTTTTTCCGTGAACGGCTGATTGCAAGCTTCACATGTCAACGCTGCAAAGGAGAAGATGAAAAAAACAAAACAACCAAAAGAAAGAAGCAGAAAACAGGTCTTTCTCCTCCTCTGAGCTTATTCTGGCACTCTCTTTTTCTGCAAATCAGAAAGAAAAAGTGAGGTAGAGCATAAGGGTCAGGTTATAACCTCTCGGAACAAGTTTTCAAGGCGTGCTGTTGGAAATCAAATGTGTTTTAAGTCATCCCTGGCAGACGCATGCAAAGGCAAGGCAAAAAGAAACAGCTGTAAGACGAAAAAAATAAGCAAAATGCCCGGCTGTTCTCCCATGTCCTGAGAGCAAGCAACTTTGACAACCACTGTCCAATGTTTATAAGTTGCAGGGGAGTGATTTTCAAAGCTATCCAAAGGCAGTTCGCACTGACCCTAAATCAAGCTTAAGGATGCATCCATTCAAAAGAGGGTGTGCAGAAAACAATACGCTATGTTGCCCTCATCCTGCTGCTTAACCTAGCAGCAAAGAGCCCAGCTCGGCATTGACGCAACAAGGTGCAATACAGGGATGCTGCTGCTGCATGTTACCCACACAGACAGTGGGAGAAACTGAGAGGAAAAAGAAGGACCTGGCGCTGGAAAAGCGCCTTTTACCTCGGCGTCAAAAAGGAAACATCTGAATGTTTGTGTACACCCTCTCTACAGCTGAGTTTTTTTGTTTTCTTTATAGGGTTGAGATCTTGTTTTATGTCAGATTCTCATTCTATGGAGGTGAGGTCAGAGGCACTAAAATAAAAAAAATAAAAAAATAAAAATAAATTAAAAAAACCCTTGGCTACAAACTGTGTGTTTTTGTCAGCTGAGGGATACAGCGAAGGGATCGAGGGAGCGGTGGGAGGAGGGAGGTGAAGCGGGAGGGGAGGAGGAGGAGGAGAGAGGGAAAAAAAGCCCTCAGCCAAGCCATCAAGTTGAACATTGAACTTCACAGTAGTAGCTGCCTTTCTATGCCTCTCCTTTTGATGTTACCTCCAAAGCAAAGGATCAAAGGCTTGGAGTGTGGCGTGGGGAAGTCCCAAGCTCTTAGCCTGCCAGCCTGTTATATATGCAAAAGTCTACGCCAAAAGAGAGAGAGAGAGTGGGGCAGAGAGAGCAGGAGAGGGTGCTCGGGAAAGAGGAAGCTTGCATGGAATTTGGTTAAATAGCGCGTTTTGTGTCTAATGAATGACAAGGGGGTGACGCAATCAGACAGCGAGCTACAAAATGACGTAGAGCGGGATGGAGCTCGCGCGTGCACAAGTTTTAGAGATGCTTCATGCTCGCAGGGCTGGGCATAAAGGCTTGGAGTGAGTGGCGCTGGCAGTGTCCTGCCCCCCCACCCCCATCCACGGGTTCCTCCTCAACCAGTAACACAGTACAAAAATTACCCTCAACACACACATGCGTGTACGTGCAAACACAGACAGACACTTCCACCCTGCACCAACCACCAGCTCCTCTCCAACATCAAGGGGGTGAGAGACTGTGTCGTCTTGACATAAATATACAGTGTGCTGTTAAAGTGAAGACTACAGTAAACACAGCGTGCATGAAATCCTGGTTGTGTCTCACTGGAGCAGAGACACTCACACAACACACTACCAAGCGCACGCACGCGCGATTGTGGGCTCAGCTGGGCCAAAGAGTCGAGCAGAGGTGTGCTAAAATTGACAAATCTCTACGAGACAAACACAATACACACACACACTCACTCACACACACACACATTCACACACACCCTTTCCCCAAGGCTGTAGGATTAAGAGGTCCAGCTGGCTGACAGCAAGCCCTTCCTTCCCACGTATCCCGTCGATCTCACCCAACTCCCCCCACCCACCCACCAACCTCCACCCCCCACC
This sequence comes from Aulonocara stuartgranti, assembly GCF_965226115.1. Taxonomy (NCBI): domain Eukaryota; kingdom Metazoa; phylum Chordata; class Actinopteri; order Cichliformes; family Cichlidae; genus Aulonocara; species Aulonocara stuartgranti. The sequence goes on along the minus strand of NC_138959.1, from coordinate 12,857,071 downwards.
CCCTTCCCTTATTTAGAGCCCCTCCCACACCTCCATACCCAGGTCTGACAGCCAACCAGGCCACAGAGCATGCCAAGCAGATACACCTGAATTTGACACTGATCACATCAGTCATACGTCAGAGCAAAAATATATTTAAAGACATGGAAAATCCTCAAGATAAATGTGAATGTTGGCCAGGAGAAGGCCTACATATCACTGGCACCATCAAAGGGGGTCTGCCAATCCATCTAGTCTTCCTGTCAGTGATACTGGTTGCATCCTTCAAGATACAGATTCCTAGAGAGCCAAGGCATCGATGGAGGCGGAGCAGGGGAAAATTAGCCTAGCGGAAGAGGAGGAGGATGATATTTAATACATAACGAGCCCTGTTAATGAGGAAATAAGGGAAAGTGAAGGAGAGAGATTGGGCGGAAAAATAGCAGAAGCTGCCATGTCCATTTACGTAAGTGTGGAAGAAAATACGCCGCACGCTGCAGGGTGTTGTTCGACTCGCATATCATTTTGTGAGCACAGACGTATGTGAATATGCAGGAAAAATGCATTCAGTGCTCCATAATTAGAGCTAGGATTGAGTTAATTCATTCAGTTTAGCAAATGTTTCAACGCTAGCATGAGACAGGAGAGATCCAAAGGGGAAGTGAAGGATGATACGTCATTATTTGAGTTAAAAACATCTCAAGCGTTTCTGATCTTCAGTTCCTGGATACTAATGAGCCAAAAGCATTGATGATTAGCTGGAACCAGGCAGCAATGTCAGATATAATAAAAGTGCCAAATGCAAACAGCAGCCATAACATGCAAATGGGATTAATAGTCCGACTGAGCTTTAATTTCCAAATCACCTGTCATTCACTTTTATATCTATGGCCAATTTAACCCCAGATGGGTAAGAGAATATGAGAACCAAACACTGATTTCTTCAGCATCCTTGTTACTTATGGCCAAAGGTGACTGATGGGTCTTATACAGAAAAAAAACTTGGGGCAAGTTTGGGTTAAGACCAAGCTATACTGGCTATATTTCATTCGCAATCGCAACCTGAGGCTTTAAAAGCGAGCATTTGCCCCGATGGAAAACTAATGAGAACAGAGAGAAAATCTATCCAGCAATTCACCATGATACCATCGACAAGTGCAAAACGCTACCGCAGATTGGGTTGGGTGGGGTATAGGAGGAGATAAAAAAATAAAAACAGACAGGCAGTGGTGTAAGGAAAGAATAAGAATTAGGGAGTGAGAAAGAAGGGAGCAAGAAACAGAGGGGAGGGAAAAAATTCACAATGATGACACGTAAGTGCAAAGAGCGATTAAGGATTTACTTTCAAAAGGACTCCCATTGATCTTTTTTGATAGACCTGCAATAAATCAAACCGGATTGACTCGCATGAGAACCAAGCCTAATCCTTTAGTCAGATCCAGGAGAACTCCAACCAAACCAGCTGTTAATTTAGGCTTTACAAGATAAAGCGGGAGAAATCCAACCTGATGTACCCTAGGGCAGAGGCTTACATCATCTCTGTAAAGCAATCAACTTATTGCCAGTTTGGAGAGGTAATCAGAGCACATACTGAGAGAGGGGAGGGGAGGGGTAGTGGAAAAAGAGAAAAGGGAGATGGCTGAAGAGGTTAGGGAGAAAACAGAAGAAGAAGAATGTAAGAAACAGAAAATAAGAATCAAGTTCAGTTTAAAAATGCTGCTCTTTTTTTAGAAAAAAAATTAAAAACTGATTTTTTTCCTCCCCCTGCATGCCGGGCAGATATACAGGTCTTCAGACTGAAACTTATCTTTGAAACCAAAAACATGTTTACACACAGTACAACTCCAATTATCTCCAGAGGGTGAAGATGAAACGGAGAGAGCCTCGCTTAGCTGCAAACAGGAGCTCTCTGGGTTGACAGCAGGGACTGGAGGACGGATACAGTTCCCCCCCATCCTCCACACCACCCTGTAATTTCCCTGGAGGCCGGCCCAGACCTTGTCCCCATCCCCAGTGGCAAGTGCCACCTCAGCTGGGTCCCACCAGCCATGCTGTGGCTGCACCATAGCACAACCATAGTAATTAAAACGGTTATTTTTGTTTGGGGGAACAAGAGAGACTTTTTCTTTTTTCCAGATCTGAGCGGAAGTATTGCAAGACACCATCCAGCCCACACTGACTAAACCATGCCGATGTCTCTTTCAGTTGCGCATTTGGTGTTTATGTATACGTCTATGAGTATACTGAATGTCATCAGGGATCTACAGGAGTTTTAGTTCCTCTTCTTAACTGGGCGTGTGACACCGCGATGCAGGATGCAGAGGATAAAACCACACAAGCACCCTTTTGCAGTATGCACACTGACACAAAGACTCATTAGTTTGCCATCTCCCCTGTCTTTAATGTCCTGTTTACAACGCAAATCAACCAGATCAGCGCTGAAATCCAATCACAGGGCTTTGCAGGGCTCTTCACGTCGGCCTCACAAGAAAGTTGAGGAGAAGCAGGCCTTGTAGTCTCTGGACACTGTCCAAAGGAAACCAAACCTCAGGAGTCCAAACAAAACCACACATAAAATCAGAGTTAAAACAGCAGTCTCTATTCAGCCCATCCTGACCCCACAAGCACACACAGAAACACACATACACACACTTTTCTGACCCCTGCTTTTCTATCCTCTCCTGGTTACACTGTATGCACACAGGGATCATGCTGACTTCAACAAGGCTCCTGTAGAATTGCAAAATTGACTGAGGCTTGGGCTTCGACACACGCAGGACGCAGCCATGTAAAGGCTGCCGCTTAAGCTCAACTCACATCAACCTGTGCTATCTTTAGCAGCTGGGCTAAACTTTTAAAACCGCACAACTCTCTCTCCCTCCCACCCTCACCAACAGCTTCCCTCTGACTTCAAATAAGACAGCCTGGCTCTTTGGCAGTGGCTCGCCCGCTGGCACCTCCCTCCATGGCCGCAAGGTCACACGTTTAATTACACAGAAAGTAGTAATCTCACCAGACAGATGGCAAGCAGGCCGCCTCTCAATTACTTTATGCCCAATTGAATGATTACTGATGTTATTTGCGAAAATGTGGCACGCAGAAAAACACTACAAAAAGTAGATTTGTAGTACAAGCGGGAAGAGGGGTCGGGGGTGAGGTTACAGGGTCGTGGCCGTGTTAGGACAGAGGCTGATGTGCCTCTTGTTAAGCAACTGCAACTGAGATAATAATAATAATACTAAAAAAAATATATAAGGCGTGAAGAATACAAGCACGGCTGTGTTAGCTTTTGGGGAGGGGAAAAAGCAACAAAAAACCCAAGTTTAATACGACAGCGATCAGTGCCACAAAAAACAGACGCTTATTTTTCTCGAAACCAAAACTGGTACAGAACATTGGCCTATGTGGAAACAGTCAGCTCCCAGCAGCCCAGTGGAGGAAACCGCATGACAAGGCCAATTTAAAACGTGAACAAAGTGTCTGTCTCTTAAAACAGAGCCAAGAAAGAAAGAGCTGGGTTTTCTTCATTTCTTTCCCCCTTTAGGACTACCATTTTGTCATTGGGGAGAATCCCATTGGGCTCAAGTTCTTTCCTAATGAAAAAAAAACAAAACCCCTGACCGGCAAGTGTGAGCTGTCTCATCTCAGCATCCAACCCGTGTTCCCCGTCGATGCCTCACTCATCATCATTTAGCTCCTCCTGCCAATAGCTTCTGCGAACAATTAGAGGTTAACTTTCCCAGCGTCTGAAACCGCAGAATCTCAATTTCTGGCCAGGAAGCTCCGATAACTGAGCTACCTAGCCAAGAATCAAGATTCCCCTCAAGTTCAGGTCTGAGTTTTACCCCTTATTCAACACTTACTGTTAGCAGTGAGGCCTCTCTCGGCCTGTTTATGATTTAACACGACCGCAGAGCTAAATAACAGCAAATTAACTGTGCTGACTGGCCTCATTAATGTCATGCATAAAATGCTTTCACTGAGATCATTTCTGAATGTGCAATGGCAACCACTGATGTAAACTCGGTTGCCAAACTTTGGTTCTGGGCCAAAAAGGGTATGGCTTCTGGCCGGCATGATCATAAATTCTCCAGCCTAGTTGGGGTAACTCCCGCTTACGCCTGTGGGTGTCAGATTAAACCAAAACTATTTGTCTCATGCCAGGAGACTACATCATTTACAGCTGAGCATTTAATTCTAAATTTAACATATCATACAAGGACAGACTGGCTCATTGGCTTAAATAACGTCACCCCAAGCCATGTAGCATTAAACGTACAAGCACTGGTAGTGAAGAAATTTGCCCTGTTGGTGACTGTAATAAGTCTGGAAGTTTCCACTAACTAGGAACAGTTGTGTTGAGAGGCACTGCTGTAAAATGATCTGCAGGAGCATATAGAAAACTTCCACGTTTTTTTTATATTATTATTCTTGAGTCAGGGTGAGGAATTCCACTGGCCTATAGATGGCAACCAGCAGTTGTTCTCCCATGAGGACGGGGGAGGCAGGCATCTGGGAAGAAGCGAGCAGGCGGATCAGGGAAAAACGATGACTACATCTGCATATTTACAGCACAGGATTTTGAGTTTTCAGGACTCAAAGTCATCCCAAAAGCAAGTGCAGAAAATGAGAAGAAAGGGTCCGTGAAACTTCCCCCAGAAGGCTCAGAGGACTTACAGTGATGACTCCCAGGCACATCCACAACCCCACGATACCCCGAGATTACGGGGGGAGGCTTCCAGTTGCCGTGCTCGGGAAAGAAGCTGCACCACTGAGCCACAACACTACACCAATCCTCACATTGCTATAGGAAGTCGAGAGACATTTACAGAAGGGGCTGAGGAGCAGGGGACATGATGGTAGCCAGTATGTGCAACTCAAAATTTATACCCCAAATACCCACTGCATGTCTTTCGGTGTTAGATTATCATCAAGAGCAATGCAACAGACATGTTTGAAGGAAGTGGAAAGTTGACCTACAAATTATTTAATTACTTTAAACAGTGTTGGCTGCAGAAAGTGAACAGAGAAGCCTATGCACCATGCATACATCACCCTTGAAGCCACAGTACTGCAGGGAGGCATGCCCATTTCACCCCCCACTGATCTGGAATTCTAGCCTGATGCGATCTCCCAATGGCCCACACTTGACCGTGGGCCTTGCAGTCTTTTCCCAGCTGCTGTGTGGCAGGCATGGGCCGCAGTGGTGGCACCTGTCTTTGACAAGCCCCGGCATTCACACTAACTCTGGTTTCCCGAGGCCGGCTGCCTGGCAGTCAGGTGACATATGCTAACGCACACTTTCCCTGACACCGAGTGCACACACATACACTCTGGCAATCCAAATCTACTAACCCAAGAGGCACTTAAGTGTGATCCCAACCACTTAAAAAGCATCTGCATCATAGTGAGTGAGGTCTTAGCCTCACATGTCTCTCTGTCTGATAGCTAACCCTGCCCTGATTCAGGCTGCGGCTTGAAGCCGTAAACCAAAGCTTCCCTCAACGCCTCTCACCCGCCCGGCGAGGCTCTAACCACTGTTTTTGCATACCACTCAGCTTGTGTAACCGTTGAGTGGTTTTGCTCCACCAAGACAATGGCTGCGTAACAGACTAAGCAGAGTAAAGACGTCTAATGTCAATGCACTGGAAGAGTTGATAAACAGAAGTCGGTCTACGCGGCGCAAGAAGCACAGACGAAATAAAAATGTAAGCACTGGGAGACTAAAGTGCCTCCAGGATAAAATAATAACAGTAACACGGATGAGACTGCCAGCGGCTGAGGCAAACACTGCACAGGCCAAAAGCAAAGATTTCTCAGGTGAACCGGTTGCAGTCTAGATAAACAATGTAATTATAACTCATTTTGAAAGTAAAGAGTTGAGAGAGAGTTTCAAAGTCAGCAGGGATCAAAATGAACAGAGCCCTCTAACGCTTTAGTCTGCTCTTCCTTCATTATCTTTAACTAAAATTAAAGTGTTTGCGAAAGTGTTTGCAAAGGCACTATTAATAAACTAAAAAAAAAAACAGAAACTAGGCAACAACACTGGTCACAAGCGTTTACACTTCTATATAAAAATCAGTCGTTTAACTTGTAGGACGCGAGGGTTGCTGACAGCACCTGATTGAGCTCTTGGTATGGCAAAGCATGCCGGTACTCACTCTGCTGCCCAGCAGACCAAAGCAACATTTCCCCACCTCATTTGCAAAGCAATCCCGCTTCCCTCCCACTCAGTGCATCTTTTTGTCATTTCCATGTCCAGGCTCCACTGGCTTTGTCTGGAGGAAAGCATGGAACCCGGTCTCAAGGAGACTCTGCTACCAAAAAGCCCCCCCTCCCCAAAAAAGAAAGAAAATACACCCAACCCATTGAGCCAGCATACACTCACCTCTCCCCCCGCCTGACTAATGTGCCCTGACACTCGTACATCACCCGTAAATTGGCCAAATGAATTAAGCACGGCCCCTGCTTAGCTTTACGGGCTTTAAATGGATTTTCTCCTCTCCAGGTCTGTCCAGTAATTGCATTTATCCATCTTGTTGAAGCCAGGTTTACACACTCACAAAGATCATGCCAATCCCCGGATGCATTTTCCGCTCTGATGGCAAGAGTGTGAGAGATTTGTCATTGGATCATAACAGGTAATTCAAACAACAATTAGATGACAATTCCACCGTATGTCAATGGCTGGCTCCCTGCTTGGATAGGACCTTGGTTGAAGCAATGAGGTTCCCCTCTATCGCTTCATCTGTCTGAATATCTCTTCTTGTTGCCATTCTCAGTGTGATAAATGCTCCCTTATAACACTTTTTATCTATTATCCAAGCCTCCAGGTTAAAACAGCAAACACCCACAGCAGGGAAGAAAGTACTGGCTATGAGTGTTCAGTGTTCACACACACACACACACACACACATTCAGAGAGAAAGAAGTAAGTGTTAAGGCAGAGCTGTGAACACCGGCATCAACGGGGGTCATCTCCACACTTGTGGATGTTTGAACAGAAGTGTATCAGCCATTGGGGGGGGGGGGGGGGGGGGGGGGGGTGGCAACGGACAATTCAGCTATGTAAACATGCTGCAACTTCCTTCCCTCCAGTCCTCTAGGCCTGCACTGAGACAAGCCAGTGTTTAAACAGCACACACAGCATTCCTGTGCCTGGGCCCAGGCCAGCTGCTGCATCCTCACTGCAGGCCTGCCTGCCTGCCTGCCTGAGCAGAGACAGATACAGGCCTTACAACAGCAAGGGTCATCCACAACAGACAAAGGGCTTTTATACAACATGCAAAACAGGTTGCATCTTCCAGAAATGCTCCCCATGCTGCTGAATGCTGTAGTCCTAGCTGACCACCCTGAGAGCTAAAATAATAACATCGCCGAGCCAGACCTTAACCATTTGACGCCATCTGTAATGATAAAGCAGGAAATTTATCTTTATTGGTACACGAAATATGCAAAGTGTGGCTGCCAATAAAGATAGAGGAGGCAGTAAAGTGAAGATAAAACACCTTCTGGTTCTAAAGTACACTGTGACGTGCATCACATGACACAAAGGCCAAACCTGCTTAGTAATGCCTGCCTCTAATCTCAACTTTCATTATGGCTGAACTGGTGGTTTCAGGTTCAAAGTTAATCTATAAAATGAACCTTTGGTTTGCATGCCAATGGACAGTAAACTAAAACTAGGTTCCATCTAAGAATAAAATGAATAGTTCTCGAAATAATCGCACAGTAAAGATCCGCTTTAGCGGAACAATTTAACCCACACAGTAGAGCATGCAAAAGTCATACATATGACTATCCAAATAGTTAGAGACATATCTTGCCTTACGTGTTGATCCATCAATGAATTGTGGACTTTAGTTGAGTTTTACTGGGATCAAAATTAAAAAATAAACTTTTGGAATAACCTGATTTTCAGTATCCGTGCAGAACTATGTACATTTAAGTTATGGGAATAGATTTAATATTTAACACAGAGACCAAGCGTCATTCAGTGTTGGTTTTATTATAGGAAGACTGTGATAATTACTTCCCTATTGTGTCAGTGCCTCCACTGGATACCATCAAGAGTTGCCAACTAAATCCGCTCAATCAAAACTGTGATTTCAGGGGGACGAGACTGCATTGTTTTCTACCTCCACAGCGTCGTCTTGCCTATCTGCTGTTCAATCGTTTCCCCGCTCTCTTGTCCGTTCATCAGTCCATCCCCTCTGGCTGGACAGAGAGGGCCACACATCTCACCTCGGGACAGTTGTCCAAACAAGCCTCTCCATTCACTCTGACCCCTCGAGGGAGAAAGACAATTGACAATTCACTTCCACCAGTCAATTTGTGCACTTTTGGAATTGACCCTGAACACTGGTGACACACTGGCCTCTCACTGGAGCCCGGATGAATACATAATACTGAGAATGCCAGGGAAGGGATGGGAGGGGGGATTTATTTTTTTAAAACTGAAGCCATTAAGAAAATAATGGGGAAAAAATATGCTATGCCATATAAAAATTAAAAATCCATCTTATTATTTAAAAATTGGTCAAAAGCAGAAGTTTATATGTATTTATATATATATATATGCACTTCCAAATATCATCACCTGCACAATGACTGGCAATTCAGTGCCCATGTGCAGGCCGTGTGTGGATGTGACAAGCTGTTCTCATGAAATGTTATCTAGTGCTGTACACAAGCCAACAGCTGTCTCTTTAAAAGAGGCGTATTATTATTGTGTGTAAATAGGTTTCTAACAGCTGGTTAAAGAGTTAACATGGGAATTTACTCTTAATCTGTTTTCCACTGGAATTGCTTCATCAACTAGCTAAAAAAAAGAAAAAAAAGAAAAAGACTCTAAAGTTGCACCACATCGCAGGGTATGGAGGTTACATTTTATTAGCCTTGTGCATTTTAAAATAATCTTGCCAACATTTTTTTTTTTTTTTACACAAATCCCGCCATAATCCGCAGATTAGTAAATGCATTTATTTCGCTCACACTTTTAAACCCTCCCTCACCTTTTGCGAGGAGTTATGAATCCACCACCTCCTGACGACAAAAAAAGCAGACGATCACCTCATTAGCGGACCGGCTTCGCTTCCAAAACACACACACACACATAATCACACGAACACACGCTCCTTGGAGCTTATCCCGCTACAATTAAAAGTTTAATTAGTAGATTAAAAATACATTGACTGGACTTTTATCACCTTAAACTCCTCTATTATGTGTTTAGCACACACAAGTGCCTCCTTCCCATCTGAGCCATTTTGAACAGATTATCTGCATACTGAAATTCCCTTGACTACATTAAGGCTGCAGATACAAACTGGGTAGAAAAACAACCATCTGCATAATATATTGCGCGTGGCTGGATGAACACCGGACAAAGACTTTTGTATAATTAATGTTTAATATCTAGATGTGAATATTTAAATCACACTGCCACCACTTTTGTGAGGAAAAAGTGAGGAAAGTATTTTTAAAACAGATACTGGAATGAATGAATGAAATTCTTCTTCTGTGGTACATTCCAGGACATTGTACCACATCCATAAAAGGCTGGTGTACCACAGGTGTTCACTGCACACTGGCACGGCTAGTCATTATCTAGCCCAACGTGATCATTAGGAGCTGTGATGGCAGTTTGGCACCTCCTCCCTGCATTCACACACACACAAGCTGGAATTACGGAAAAAAAAAAAAACAACCTCCAATGGATACTCAAGCACTCCCCATCAGAAAGAAAAAGGGGGTGAGAGGGGAAGCTCGTTCGTCAACGAAAAGCATGTCAGAGCCAGTGCACTTTGACCCCTCCCAAACACATGCCGCAATCCAAACAGAAGGTCGACAGCAACCAGAATTCCTCCCAGCGTCACGGCGGCCTTCTCACCCAGAGCTTTTAAGGCAAATATTTTCTGATGACGACGAGAATGGGAAGCACGAAGGGAAAACGTGGAGTGGAGGTTGGGCCGAGAGATAGGGCGGCGGGGCGGGAGGGGGGTTTATTCAGAGACGCGAACCACGCACATGAACACATGCCTGTTCGTCAGGCGTGAATGAAAACTGAAACTCTCCTGTTCCAATCTGTGTTCCTCTCTTTCCCCCCCCCCTTTTTTTTTTTCATTCCTCCAAACGGGAAGATAAATGTGAAGTCGAGGGGCACTATTGTTTGGACATCTAGCCAGGAACTGTCGCTGCTCTCATTGCCCTGGCATTAACAGCAATTATGCGCTCTATTCAGACAGCTTTTGTGCGGTCGACCCCCAGGCCCCCCCACCGTCCCAATTCACTCACACACACACAGACAGAGGCCTAACACACATTTCCCGCTTTTCTCTGAGCCCCTCCCTCCCCTCCCACTCAGCTACTGGTGAACTCATTTGACTACTGGAGCACTCTGGTCCCATTATGAATGAACTTAGAGGAAAAGGAATATGACAAACAATCTGTGGCTTCCTTCTTGGATGCACATACACAGCATCCACTGCCTTGTTAAAAAGTGACATTTCCAATGTTTTTTTGTAATTACGACGCTTTTAAAAAATAGAAAAAAATAAAAATACCAATTCTAGGTAATCATCTCTTGAAAGCAGCTAATCCTAGCCCTACCCATAACCTTCATATCTAAAAAGATGCGATCAATAGTCATTTAACCTTATCTTCTTTTGCTGGATGCAGCAAAGTAACACTGCTAAGAAAATTTCCAGCAACCACTTTTAATTATCTTATCGCCACTTCCATATAAGTTCAGAAGTTCATTCCATCCTAGGAACACCTGCATTTGTACCCTGCTGCTCTTCAGTAATTTAAAATCCATAAAGAGACAGTAAAGGTTTTTTGTTTTTCTTTGCTTTTTTTTTTTTTTTCTAAAGGAACTTGGCGTATATTGTTGGTAACATATTCCAACAGTGCAAATATTTTTGTAAGAGGAAGAAGTAAAATGGGAAAATATTGGCTTCTCAAGCATATATCTCCACACTGCTTTTGATATTAAGCATGAACTTGCCCACAATGCTGTGGATGTGCAAGATGAGCTGTTCACCGGGGTACATTGAGCTAAAATAAGGTAACATACACAGATAAGAGATTTTAAGTGTGGCTACATGGACACACACACACAATAATTTAATTTCCATGTTTGAGGGAGCCCTAATCCCTGTGGGCCAAGAGTGGAGCTAGCATATATTTAAACAGATGACACAAGTTTCATTCCAGATGTACAGTAGTATCTTTGTGTTCAGCTCTATAGAAATGCACTGGAGAAAGAGGTGGGGCTGGCTGGGTGGGGGTAAACTGGGAGAGGAAGGGGGTTACACCAGGGGGCTGGGGTAAGAGGGACCCCAGTGCACAGCTGCTTAACTAATGCCTTTTTTTTTCTTTGCTCAGACACAGAAAAGCAGAGTGTTGGTGGCTCACTGACGGAAACTAGGATAAATGGATTAATTCACTTTTAAGAATAAAAAGCAAAAATAAACATATACATATATATATCCAGATTGATAATGATTAACAGGCATAATGTCACATCGAAGGCAAAATTAGGCCTCAGATTAGCTGTTATTACATTAAAAGCAATAAAGTCGATGATTTAATTTTAAAAAAAAAAAAGGTTCAGCTCCAAACCAGACTTTACTGCAGCTGCTACACCCAAACCCAGCTCACACTGCCACCAGGGAACCACTACTCCCTTCGCACTAGTTTAAAATCTGATTAGAAACACACCCCACAAACTGACTGATTTTTTTTTTCCTCCTGCCTCTGTGGTGTTTCAAGCGGAGTGACAGATCGACGAGCGCGTAAGCTCTCACACGGCTCAGCCTGCCAACATCATCAGCATTAGACAATTAAGCCCCGCTAGCAGGGAGAATTTTTTTTTTTATATTTTATATATAAAAAGGTAAATATTTACTGCACAAATCTTTTCCATTCATTCACCAGGCACTAACAAAACCTTACTGTACTCCCTCTCTCTCGCTCTCTTTCTGAGTCCTCAGCACCATCACCAATCCCCCCACCCCACCCCTACATCTGCGATTCATTGACTTTACAATTTACCACATGTCGAGATGGGAGAGGTCGAGCCTCCATTTGAATCACGGCACAAATATGCGAGTGATTTATTGTTTTAAAAACCCCGGGCCGATTTAGTGCAACTCCACTTTTTCTGAGCATTACTCCTATTGGCAGACCATGAACAATTACAGTTCGGACTAATTAAGCTCTGAGAATGTGCTGTGCACCGCTAATGTCTAGCAGACCCCAATTTTAGTTTAATGGTGCCAAACTTTGCTTCCCAGCCACCCCCGCCTCCCCCTTTTCTCTAACTTAACTCCTCAAATCCAAAGCAGATTGTACTTTTTTTTTTTATGAGTGTTTATTGAGTCGAAGAAAAATAAGGACCTTTTTTTCCTTTTCCCCCTCTCCTTGCCTAGGATGAGAGAAGCAGCGGAGAGCGAGTGAGAGGAAAAGAGGGAGTAGATGCAGAAGAGGAAGAGAGAGATGGGGGAGAGTGAGTGAGAGAGTGAGCGGGAGCCGCTTCCGCCATACTTTGTAAACAAAAGTGATTTGCAAGACAAAAGGAGCGCAACCTTCCAACTAAATTCGGAGTGCATTCTGCAGCTTGAGGCACAAAATGCGGCCACGTCGTGCCACCAAACCCCCCACGGACACCAATTAGGCCCTATTAACATGTAAAGCCAATTTGATAAGGTGTGGGCCCTATCCCTTAAATCCGCATTAAACTATCTTCCCCCCTTGTCACGGCCACAAAAAAATAAAATCCATTTTACAACAGCCGAACACACATAATCCATATGATATACCATTGTTATGCTTATGCTGCTGCCATGTTTAGGAAAGATACTGTCTGTGTCATTTATAACAGATAACAGGCCACAGCAATGTGTGCACGTGAGCACAAAGGAGGTGGTGTGCACTTATGCGTGTTGATTATAATAATCTCACCAGAAAATCCTCCATTATTTCTTCCTTAAAAATAAAATAAAAAAAGACAAAAGACCGAGTCGGCCCCCGTATCAAAGTAGATTTATGTTTTTTTATTAAAAAAATAGGTGAATGTGCAGCAACATGAGCAGTCCTGGCGTGACTAGACGAATGAAACAAAAGAGGAAAAAAAGGGGAGAAAACTATTGTTTCAACCACACAAAGCCTTTTCACCGCCCTGTAGTAGAATCATCACGGGTTCTCGGAGAGTCTTTCTTATTTTCCTCCCTTCCCACTCTAAACACAGTATTGGATGCACAGTGTTGTGTCTTCATCCCCCGTTTTGCTCCCCACCCCGTGCACTTTCTCGTTCTTTTTTAAACTGCTCGTAATTATACGTCGAAACTCAAAACCTCCGCCAAAAGTCTCCAGGCCTGGAGAATTATGGGGCCAGGGGTGGCGTCAAATATCTTAACATTCATAAGTCCGCGAGGCAGTAAATAAAGCCAGTGGATTTACGGCCCAGCAGCCCCGATGCAGGGGAGCTGGCCGCCCAGATCCCATTCTCCCTCCCTCAGCCTCTGCATCCACAGACCTGTTGAGGTGTAGATATTAGCCCACAGCACCGGGAGTTAACCCGCCGCCTTTTTTTAAAAAGCCTAGTGTTAGCATTGGCAGGAAACAAAAGGTAGTGAGGAAGAAAGGAAGAGAGCAAAGGGAACAGGGGGAAAGGAGATAGAAAACCCAGGGTGAACTAGCCAGGCCACTTCTGCAATTCAACCTGCACCGAGTGATCCAGTAGGCCTTTGTGTGAGGTTTAGGGAGGAGGGAGACGGCAGGGAAAGGAGAGGAGGAGACGAGGGCAGGAAGGCTTTTAAAGCCCGGGCACAGCGTCATGTCAAATTGCTAAATGATACTAAATTGTGAGCCTCCTTGGGCTTAGGTGGTAGGAAAAACAAATTTTCACTGGTTATGACTCCCAGAGGTCAGACAAACTATCGTAATAGCCACATGCAAGAAATCTTTTTTTCCCCTCCTTAAGTCATGCAAACACTAAATAAGTGAAGCAAGTTAAGACGTCCAGGGAGATCAGAATCACCGCCAGCTGATGGGAAACATTTAAACCCATCAGAATTTAGCCTGTAAGACTTCCAATCAATTGTATTCATTTATATAATTTTTAAAGAGGCAAAAGGAAAAACCAGCATCGCAGCATCACCAAAACCGAGTGGAGAAAAAGAAAAGGCGAAGGTAAAAGCAGCGAGAATCAAAGCCTTTCATGCCATGAAGGAGAAAGTCTCATTCTAATGATACTAGCAGTCATATTCAGTGCCTTACATGACATGTTAGGGAGCAAGACAGCTAATCAATGTCCAGGTGAATTATTTATGCCAGCTTTAAGTCTAATAGATTTATATTACAGCGACCGCTGACTTCAAAGCGCTAATGGCTGGACACACAGCGCGCTGCAGACAAGAGGGGGCCGAGGCAGTACAGTAGGAAGACCACCATAAGTCAAAAACCACGTCCAGGTGCATCAGTAGGTTAAGCTGTAATAAAGGTTTCCTAATCATCTGCAAACGAGCACCTCCTTCTTTTAGATTTTGTAATGACTTTTCCTTAAATAAGGGAAAGCGGCACAGAGAGGAAAACAACAGATAAAAAAATAAATAAATAAATCTGGGAGCATATATTTTAAAAAAAAAATTAAAAATCTTTCCTTTCCTCAATTATGTCCGAGAATAGTATTTCAAGGGCATCATTAAGAGGGCAAAGGTCAATACGGTCTCGCCGCAGCATCCTCCAGCCATACCACACAGTTTACTGCTTTTCTAACTGCTGCATAAGCACAAGGAAACGAGCGCTCCACACACAGTAGTGTGTGACAGCAAACTACAAAATTCTGCCATCGAAACAAGGAAGTGCTTCACTTCAAATCATGCGTGTTGTTGTGAATGTGTGTTTGTGTCAGTGCTGATGAGAATAATGAGTGACTAATTCCACATACCAGCCAGCAGCGTTAAAAAGGCTGGCTGACTAAGAGAGAATGAATGGCAAAATGTTCTCCTATGTGCAAAAGAAGCACGCACGCAAAGAGAGAACCTGTGTAAGCAGCAAAAGAAATATTTCATGTGAAACCATGGGTGATCATGTTGAACTCAAAAGCAGAATTTGTGTCAAACACAAAAGAAGGCATTGTGTGTCAGATGTGCGTTGATTTCCAAGGTGTGCGGAGAACACAAAAAAAAAAAGAGGTAACAAATATCAGTTTCGTTAGGCAGAGCTGAGGTGGTGGTGGTGGTGGCGGCGGGGGGGTGTTGGAGGGTCACATTTCCTAATGCCTGGTCTTTGCCTTAACCTTGTAAAATGAGATGACAGGTCCTAAAGCGCAGACTTGTAATTGCAACCGTTTAAAATAGGGGGGCAAAGAAAAAGGAAAAAAAAAACAAAAACACCCATGGTTGAGAAAATTATGCTGCTTAAGGATTGCCATCGCCCAGTGGGACCGGCGAGGTGCTGAGCAAATGAGTAAGTGGGCATAATTACAGCATGGCTGATTGTGTTTAAATAAATAACATGAATTTATTTATAAATATGGGTTTACTGCATGGCACATGTTTGCCATGGATTCCTCGCTGGGAGCAAAGGCAGTGCAGATGCAAAACAGCACAGTCTCACACAATTCCTATCAGTAAATCACACCATACATTCAAACATATAGAAATATATATATATATGTCTGTATATGTATATATATACACACGCATTTGAAAGAATAATTAGAAAAAGTAAAAAATTAAATTAAAAAGAAAAAAATGCACTGCTTGATGTTTCAGGGGGGAAAGCTATCACGCATGCATCTTTTACATAGTGTCTTTACAGGTTTTGACACATGCAAATCACTCTGCAAAAAAAACCAACCCAATTTGCATATTGATTTTATTTGTGTGGTTTTACACTGCTTTCCCCTGCTTACAGTGTGTCAGAAAAGCTGCTATATAAAGGCCTGAATGCTCATGCATGGTGTTGCATTTAGAAAAAAGGGCATTTTTGATGAGGCCATGCAAACACAAGCCAACTGCATTATTCAGGAGAGTAAAAACATGCACTTGTAAGCCTGGAGAATACGCAGACCCTTAGTAGTAATAATGATAATAACAACAATAATAATGTCATAATCATTATTAAATTATAACAAGGAGAATAAAATTTTCACAGGGGCTTGTGCATTTGATTTAAAAGTTGCTAAAAATATTGGTAAAAATGCCGTGCACGTAAAGCTGACATATAACAATAACCTACTTATTTCTGTTTTTCCTTTTCTCCTTTTATTTTAACCCACTTGCAGCTCTTTAGCACTGTTAGCATGCTAGCTTCTGACCAGGGCAAACGGGCTGGGAGCCGCGTGCGGGCACGCATGCACGCATGCATGCCATTGTACTGTACACTTCACGGGGAGTTTGCAAAACTTGGCTCTGCATTTTTATCGGCTGCACTTCAGGGTGACAACACTCCGCGTCTGCCTTTGCCTCGGCGCCTAACCCGGGGAGTCAGTGTGTGTGTGTGTGTGTGTGTGTGTGTGTGTGTGTGACGAGTGTGTGTGCACATACAAGCTGTAAATAAATGAACTTACTGTGCGTGCTGTTGGAGAAAGTGATCCATTGGGAAGGTAGGGGCTTGTGAGATCGGGGATCATTATAAATGGATAGCCCGGGTACGGTGGGCTCTTGAACAGCCCTCCATCTTGCCTTTTCGCAGCTAACATGGCGAGGGGGGGAAGAGGGGGTTGTGGGAGAGAAGAAAACTTTTTTTTATAAAGTGGCCTTGAGAACTTTTTTTTTTTTTTGCAAAAAAATTGCAATTGCATAATAAAAGGCGGAGGCACAGGCACATATAATGTCATGTTGTAGGTAGAAATAAAATAAAAAACAAGAGTGAACAATAAAGCAGAAACTCACCCTCCTCTAAACTTTCCCTTGTTTTGTCTCTGAAAGTTTCAGATCTAGGCGCAGGCCGTCTTTCCGCCTTGAAATGCAATGAAACACAAGGATTGCGTTAAAGTTAGCACAGCGGACGGTGAAGGGCGATAGTTAACTTTCTTTCCAAGTCCACCCGCTGTTACAGTGTTAGTAAATGTAGGCCCCTAAACTTAAAAACAGCGCCGGGGGGACGATCGATCCCCGATTTTTTTTTCTCTAACATGCGAAGAAACAGACTGAACTCACCTCTGAATCCGACGAGCTGTTCTGATTTGTTTCCGACTCGTTTACAAGAGAAGATTTGACATCTGCTAAATCCCTTTCTGCCGAGGAGTTCTCCGAAATTTTCTCTTCCTGCTCCCCTTCGTCTTTGAAGGAAATCATTTCATCGTTTGCGCCCAGATCGTCCCCTCCACCGCCGTTGAGCTGCGGCATTTTTCCCGAGCAAAAATCTTTTCTCTTTTCTTTTTTTTTAAGAGACAAGGGGGCACAAAAAAACCAAAAAAAAAGTTTTTAAAAAAAACCTTGATCTCGGTGATCTAGAAAAGTCCGAGTTTAAGTTTGGGGTCTGTATTGGCGTTTTCCAAAGCTCTGGCGGTTGGTACAAAACTAAAAAAGAAGGGAATCTTGGCAGAAAAAGGAAGCCGGAGAAGGAGCCGAGCCGCTCGGATTGAGTGAGTTGAAGTTGGTCGGAGTGGTTTTCAGTTCAAAGGCGGCGCTGATTGACAGATAGAGAGGGATGGAAATAGAGAGAGTCTGGATTCAGGATTATTGACAGGGAGAAACACACAAGAAACTAATGAGATTCAAACAGGGAGGGACTTGAAGTGACGTTTTCATAAATAGGAGGAAAAAAAAGGAGAGAGAGAGAGGGAGGGAGGGGAGAGATAGTGAGAGATGGAGGCTGGAGGAAGCCGGCGGACGACTGCGGTGAAAAAAGCATGTGAGGAGGAAAAAGGCAGTTTGGGAGCAGGACAGTGATGGTAAAATAGGAGGAAGATAGGAGTTGCTTGCAAATGTGGATTAAACGCACATATGGGCGGTCTCCCAGAGGGGGGAGGAAGAAAAAATGAAAATAAAAAAATGAAAAGAGGGTACTTCCTCAGGCTGTTTGCAACCAGTTTGACTCCTCTGTTCCCGACCAGTCTGCCACACTAGGGCCAAATAAAGTTAAGATCATAGCTGAAATTAAAGTTTTATTTTTTTATCCCCTCCAATCCTATCCTTTCACATTCAGATTCTCTAACCTACTTTTGGATCTGTCCTTAGTTTGCATACTAACTACTAGAGGCCCATCAAGGCAGAATAAAAGCTATTACTCCGACCTTGTTTTCCTACTTTATCTGCTTTGTCAGGTCCTTAGATCTATTTTTCATCATATTAGATAATGTTTCCTCAGATCTATTTTTTGGGATGGAGGGTGTTATTGCATCCTGCTTTCTTGACAGGTGTGATGTCCTTTGGGACTAACCTGAATTCCTCACTGGCAGCACAGACTGACTACATATATTTATTTATTTTTCTCTTTCTCTCTCTCTTCTCTTTTAGCACCCAGGCTGGACACAAACAACTGATGCAGATTTAGATGCTCCAATTCTGCGTTTTATTTAGCAGAAAATCAACCACAGACAGCTATATGATACTGCAGACTACACATATGCATATATTAGGAAGAAAGTTGAGAGAACTGCTTATAATTTGACGATATACATATTTTTTTTAGATTTTATAGATTTTATCATCTAAAAGCCATTGCATAAAATTATTATAAAAAATGTTTTTTAAAAAAGAGAAAAATGTTTACCAGTTTTCTCAAAATAAAATTGATTCATTAAGGGTATGCGTTAAATAACAAAAGAAATTATATTATATTATATATTATATATAAATATATAGATATACATATATATATCTATATATATGCATATCGGTAAATGAGTAGGAGGGGGAGGTGAACCTCATCAGGCAGGAAATGCATTTTCTCTTACAGCCAATATTTGATGGAGTAATCACACAAACACACACACACATGCACAAAAAAATTTAAATATAGCTGCAAGAAACAGAGCTGCATCATACATCCAGGTGACACTTATACTCTGTTGCAACATGGCTCCTTTCAGGCAAAAATAAAAGAGTGTGAGATCAAAAAAAAAAAACAAGCCACAGAATTGCTGATTAAAAAAATATTGTTTCATGTCATCACGCTCTAAGACGCATAAAAACAAATATTATGACGCTAATTCCTCTGTATCTGCTCTCAGCAGTGTTGTCAAACAGAACTGATGGGGAATTATGTGCACAGCGTAGCACCACTGTGCTGTGAATCTGCCTGCCTGACTCACCTAGACCAGGCAGCACCATGAAAGCAGACGATTCCGCTCGGTGATCACTGATGTGCCTTATCTGGATGCGGTGAAAGCTGTGATTGTGTTAGCTGGCTGCAGCCCAGCCAGCAGTGTTAGGGGGCGAGGAGGAAAAGGGGAAGGCATTGCCGTCTGTGGTTCTCATCCAGTGTGTCTGTGTTTAGGCAGCCGGTGGAAGAAGAAGAGGCACCCTGCCGCTCGGGGCCCTCCAAACCCGAGCCCACACAGACCAGACCAAAGCAGAGGAGATCCAAGCTGGCCTCTCCCCGGATTGCCTCAGCAGGTACCTGAGAGTTTACTGGGGGCTGGCAGCATGTTATCATGCATGCCGTGGGGACACCTGCCTCTGATGCCGCCCTGGTGATTCTAATCTACAGGACCCTTTAATATCATAATGATAGGCTATGCTGCTGCCGCCGCTGCCTTGAATGATGGAGCGGGAGCACACTCAGTGTCTGTCGCTGTTATTTATTTTGTTACCGGCATCTTCACCTCTGCATCCTTGTGGCTGTCGTTCAGTGCAGACGCAGACTGCCTCATCCTCCTTTGGCTGAGCGCGTGGAGGAAGTCAGAAGCATCACCTGCGCCTGATCACATGATCGCACTCTGACCTTTTTTCTTTTCTTTTTTTTTTGAACTGGCACTTTTGGAAATGAAACTTGGCCCAGATTTAATCACACTAATGTTCCCTCACACACATTTAATATAATTAAATGTCAAATTAAAAGTATATAATGCATGCCTTGATCATTTTGCTTTTGCTTTACAGGAACAAAACACGACATTGCTTTGAAATATACACGCATGCAGCAATATTTGCAACACACACACAAGAAGCTTTTTACGTAGTAGTCCACATTTTGCTTTTAATTTGCTCCTTTGCTTTCAAATAGTGGCTTGAATAATTAAATGGCCTACCCAGTCCAAACAGTCTTTGGTGAAAAGAGCTTTCATGAAGAGGAGTTACTGTTTACTATAATCTCATAATTCTTCTCAATCCCCACCACCACCCTGCACATATGCTTCATGTTTGTGTAAAGCAAATAGAAGCTGCACAAGTAAAAACTGACATGTGTTTAGGCTGTACTGGTTTATGTACAGCCTGCACAGACAAAAATATCCCATAGGTTTTGTGTTCACATGTACGCGGCTAAATAAAGTTTGTCTACAGCTGTTCCCAGTCTTAAAAACACAACAGGAGGAGGGTTAAAAAGATTCAGAGTCCTCGAATCCTCAGACATCACAGCAAATAGTCGCCTGCTTTCGAGCAACATGCAGCGAACATGCTCTGCGTTGTCAAACGGTTAATTTCCCATCATGCATCTGCGTTGCCACTAAAAGGTCTCTCGTTGCTGATTAACATATTAACGCTGGACATTTTCCTCCTTTTTTTCCTGCACAAAAAAGCAGGCTGTTTTATGGTAACTTATTTATTCCTGCGACGAGGTTTGTTTACTTGTTAATAAGCCAGACTTAACATTTAACTTCATGTGCATTTGCAAATTCCCTCTATTGTTGAGAAAGATGCTGCGGAGCATTTTTTTTGGCATTTGGCTCACATGAATTCTATCACCGGGATAATACTGCAGTTAGCCGTAATTACATCTATACTAATAGTCCTCATTGGGGTTTTTTTTTTTTTCCTTTTTAAAGAATGGACAGGATGGAGAAATAGATGTCTGTTTTACCTGATTATGAAAACCATGTCTAATGCTGTATATTATTTTAGGCTAAAAGCCAAATCACACAACAAATATCTAGTTTGCGCTTGCATTTGTGTGCAAATGGTTGAGCCCGCTTTCTTGAACACTCTTCCTCTCATTGTGCTCGCCAGATTGAGTGCATGGCTGTTGTCTAAGCATTTCTGTGTCTTTTAATTACTCACTGGATGGATTGGGGGGTTTATATTCTATACATCAAAACGTGGCAAATGATGAGGAAAGAGCCGCTTTCTTGAAAATGAAGTCATTTCATGTGCACAATGTATATACAGTCGATATATACATTTATATATTTATTTTCACTCTTATTGTAAATGTACAAAAGGAGTTTCTCTGCTCCCTTGCCCCTCAGCACTGTAATCATTTGACACAATAGGACAATTTATTTGAGAGAAAAAAAAAGCTTTGTATACAGGAATTCCATTCATAAATCCTTCAGAAATTAATTTAAGAAGGAAAACGCTCAGAGAGTTATATTGACCAAAGCTTTAAGGGCTGAGGGTTATGTCTTTTTCACAGAGAGGACCTGTTATCAATGTAGAAAGAAGAAATCCAGTGCGTCTGCTCACTGAAGGTCACTGATGTCTGAGGGACGTGTTTTGCAGGAACATATTAGTATAAAAAGCACAATGTTTTGTTTTGTTTTTTAATGCATTCAATTTCTGTCTGTGTTTATAACCCACATTACAAATCTCAGTGATGACAGCACAGAATAAGAATAATAGCATAATGAATTTGCCTGTGACTCTGCACTCATCCAAATCAATATTACCCCCACGAGAGTAATAAAAGAAACAGCTCGGCGAGCGTCTCATTAGGTTAAAAGTTTGTGACTCAATTATCAGAACAGGTCAAACCTGAGGATGTAAAAAAGTTTCATTTTTATTTTTGCCAAGAAAAAAAAATTGGACGAGGAGTTAGCTTGCAAACAGACGTCCAGTCTGTTTGCAAGCTAACAGACTGGACGTGTGTGCTGAATGTAGGCACACTGCTCTTCATATTACTGGAGGAACCGGACTCAAGCAGGAGCTGAGCGTCTCCAGAACTCATCCGCGCAGCCAGCATCATGGGAACTATATTAGGCCAGCTACGTGAGCTGTCTCCTGTCGCCTTCAAAACAAACAGCCGAGCGATTTTCAGAAATGGACGAGATAGCCATTAATCAAGGTCCGAGGCAGGGCCTGAACTCTTTAAACATGGAATCCACCTGTTAGACGAGCTAACTTATGTACTGTGCTGCACACATGCACACGCACATGCACACGCACACACTGTTCACCTGTCCATCAGAGCAGCATCTTGCAGAGAGGAGCAAGCCAAGCCGCTGCTGGCTGGTAAATGTTGCTTAAAGGTCAGTGGTGTTTGAGCCAATCGGTTGGTGGTTAAGTAATATTTTCAGACTGGCTTTAGGTAGCCGAAGAAGATGTTTATAGGCTGATTCAGGTGACTCATGTCATTCATGTGTTTCCTAATGGATCTTCTGTGAATTCAGTTTATATGTAATGCAAAGCAAACATGTAGTAGCCTTTGTCACACAGAAATCACTGACAGCCTGCATAAAGGAATCACAGATGGGTAAAGCCCACTGGCATTCTTCTTAAAAGCACGGCCCTCCCTGCAACGATGCACATAAGCACTCAGGCGGCAAAATCCTGATGAATTTGAGGTGTTCACCTTGTCAGCTGGCGAGCTGCTAAAGCAAAAGTCAGACAACAAATTTAACCTGTGACCTTCATGTTTTTCACCACTAAAGAAAAAGTAAAAGAGGACAAATGTGGAGAAAGTATCTCCCTGCTGAGTCCTGCTTTATCCCTCTGAAGAACACCAGGACTCCCTCTTCTTTAATGGTATTGTAAGCAGGACCGTTGACATCTCTGCGCTTTTAATGAGGAGAAACTCTTTCTGATTCTTGGTTAAGAGAGGGAGAGTCTCATAGAAGGTGCTTCCTCAAACAGGAAGCAGAGGGCCTTATTGTAAGAGGAGGAAAAAGAGGGAACTGTGCCTTCTTCATGTTCCTGACAATGGGACGTTAATTAAAATCACAGTAAGGGCAAGTTGACCTTTTTTGGGGGTTATGTAAATGATGGAAACAGGTGCCTTTGTGTGACTGCGTGCGAGTTTTCAGCAAACTTTTGTTGTCTTGTGTATGCATGCTATTTTTAAGATATGCAAGGGACTTATGCTCATTGAAGACAAAGTTTTGGTAGCACATTATCTAAACGTCTTTGCAGTAAACCAACCCACAGAGAGGAATTTGAGATGTTATTTCAAACATAAAGAGCGCCCATTTGAACTTGACATTACTGCTCATTTGCAGAGTTATGAAGAAGCGACGGGTTTTCTTTCAATGCTATAAATTCTTGGAAAAAGCTTGAGTACAGAGAACCCATTGCATCTTTAACGTGCGCCGTTATTAACGAGCGAGACAATGGAGACGTGACCTTGTGTGAAATGAGTCGCCTCTCGGTATAAATCAGAGCCGTGGCGTGTTCATTTGGCTATGTTTTCATTAACAGAGTGGAAGATGAGCCGCTTAATGAGACATCAGTCTGCGTTCTTTGTGCAATACAAGTCAAAAGAAAGCTAAACATCATCCAAGGTTAAGTTGTGAGCAGGTTATAGCTGATGCGAAGGCTCATATCTTGGTGGTCACATATTGCTCTCGGTATCTACACACACAAAACAAGAGAACCGCAAGAATATCATGTAGGTCTGAGCCAAAATCTGTTTGTCGTGTATACAAACCCCTTTTGTTTACTTGAGGTTGCATTCGCTTTGTAAAATATATGCGCTAAAATCCAGTCTTTATTAGACTGTTTAAAACTGTGAGTAATATAAGTAGAGGGTGGGAAGCTTTTGTACAAACCATTACCATTTTAACTATCTAACACTGGAACACACATTTTACATCTCATTCCTCCAGATTCTTACCTGAAACTACTTGACATGTTGTTTTTCGTATCTTTATCTGTTAAATAAAACACCTTACTTTACCTCAGTGTGTCCTTTGTTTTATACTTGTGTATATATACATCTGTATTTATTTGACTCCGAGTTCCTGTGTTCCCAGACCCAGTGTATGTGTGCAAATGGCAAATAAAAGATTTGATCTTCTCTTTATCTTGACTTCAGTAATAGTCTAACTTATAAGACTCATTCTTTTAATTTAAATCTTATACACCTAAATAACACTTTAGAGCCTTATATTATGTGTGCCTGTTCCTAAGGACATAAGCCAGACAACTGCATTAAGTATTTAGGTCATTACTAAGTAGCATAATGTCAAACAATTTTTTTAATCCTGTATTAAAAATCACAAGCAATTAAAGTAAAAGCACTCATTATGCAAAGTTTTCAGTGGTTTTCCATATTATAATGTTAATATTTTGACTTAATAAACTGATCATTACCATATATTGTGTTTGTCTCTAGAAATTATTGTTGTCATGTATATTTTGTAAAGTAAACTTTCATAAAATGGCACTAAAGTCTCATTTATCCATCCATTTTTTTAACTGCTTATCCAGCTAGAGTCGTAGGGCAGCTGGATCCTATCCCAGCCGTCGGAGACAGGTTACACCTGAGGAAACCGGAGCGCCTGAGGAAAAACCATGCAGCCACCAGCTCCACACAGAGAGCCCCCCAGCTGTCCAGCAGGTTCAAATCAAGAAACAGTCTTAATTTGAGGTGGCAGCGCTACCCACTGCACTACCACGCTGTCAAAAAATATCTTAATATAGATTACACATACAGTACTGTGCAAAAGTCATGAATCACCCATTAGTTTTTTTTAATACAATATCTTACATATAAGGAGCCAGACTTTCTCCATAGTTCTCCAGGCTTTCTTAAAGTTTTTCAAACTTTTTCTTTGGACATTGGCTGCTTTTCACTCATTTTAGTCCAGTCCTTGTACCTGATAACTTTCAGACAGATGTTATTTTGTTTAGCCATTTAACCTTGACACAATAATTATAATTTATATAATTTATAATTATAATTTAGATCAGCGGTCCCCAACCCACAGGCCACGGACCAGTACCGGTTCGTGAGTCACTTGGTACCGGGCCGTGAGAGTTGAGCCACGGGTGTGAAATTTATGGTTTTCAGGGTTTTTATCATTAACTCGGTTTCCCTGGGTCTTTTCTCGTGTTGTAGTTGTGCGTCTTATTTTGAAAGAAATATTTACGCGCTACCATAGTAACCAGAGAGGGTTAAGGACCAGAGGGGAGGATGTCACTCTCAGTGTTGTTGGCGCATTTCAGGAGGATGCTGCTAATAAAGTTACACAATTACACAGTGAATTCGCATTTATTATTATATTTACAAAAAAAACACAGTTTTTGTCTTGGTTGTATCATTTTATTTTGGATCTTCTGTGAATCGCGACACCTTAAAGGCCGGTCCGTGAAAATATTATCGACCAGAGACCTGACATAGGACCTGAGAAATGCACGTTACCCTTCAGTCCATCTACTACTCTCCAAAGCCTCATTAGTAATGGTCTCAGTGGAAGGGTGGCTGTCATAAAGCTTTTCTTGAGGAAGAGAAAAAGGGAGTTATGCCAAATTACACAAGAGGTGGACTGAAAATCAGTGGCAATAGGTCTTATGGAGTGATTAGGTCAAATCATTCTCAATATGTACAAGGTCACTGGAAATCTCCTAAGAGGGCCAGAAAACTGAATGTCTAAAGAAAAGTGTTGGGAATCTTTTCGAATTTGATAGAATTGTGAACACGGATGCTTTTGCTTTGACCTTAAAATCTACCATGTATGTACCATCCTAATAGTGTTTGACTGACACCAGCTTCATTTTTCAGCATGACAATGATCCCAAACACAGTAAAAGCAGCATAGCTGCGTAGAAAAACACACTGTGGAACACTAAGAGTCATGGATTGGCCTCGAACCTTAACATTACTGAAGCAGACAGAAAACAGAACTAAAGCCAACATCCAAAGAAGAGCTTCGAATATCCTTAAGAAGTCTGGAGAACTATTTCTGAAGACTGAAGAAAAGAAATTAGAAGAAAGTTTGCCTAAGAGAGTTCAAGCTGTGCTGAAGAATAAAGGTGGTCATACCAATATTGATTTTCAAGCTTGTTAGAATTGTACAAACTGTTTTTCCTTTATATACTGTATTTACACATTTCAGCAAATCCCTGCATGTAGTTCCCATTTTCTTAGTAAAATATAAAGAAATGAGGGGCAGCTCAAGACTTTTCCACAGTACTATGCTTCAAAGTACAGTACTGAGAGTTGAGAGTTAAAGCAGGCACTAATCTGGTTCTAAGTTTTTAACACATTTAAGTAAAATCTAAACCTCTAAAGCCAATTGTAAAGAAAACAAAACACTCACATTCTGCATCTCTTTTCTTTTTAACTTATCATGACCTCACTGCATTAGTCAAACAGGGATGTTTAACGAAATCCCTGATTGTTAAGACCCACTCATAATTCAACAGTTGTTATTTTGCAGATGACAGAAGGTAAAAAAGAAACAAGGGCAACCAAATATACCAAAGTACATATTTAGCTGTGTAATTCCTCTCTTTGTTTAAATGCTCTTTGTTGTCAACATGACACATACTGTACGCTCACAGCTGCTCTTAAAGGTCTGTCGGTCTTTTGTTTTAATGTTTGACTGTGATGGAGGGATGTGAGTGTATGAAGTTTGAGGGCACAGTTGGTTCAAATATTGATTACCTCTCAGGTATTCGTTTTTCCTGAAAATTGATCCCACAATCCTTCATAATCACACAGATAGTTCTGTGGTAGGTACATTAGATACAGTGCCAACACACACATACACAAACACACATCCACAACAATAAGGCCCCAAAGCTTCATGCTTTAGCCTCAACTGGAGTGTTTTGGCTGCAGCCCTCGTGGTCTTCTCGAAGATCCTAATTGAGAAATTAATGCAGAAAAATCAATTGGCCTCAAGTTTTATGTCCAATAGACTCCTGAAGGCTTCAAGCAAGCAGCAATCAATGCTTTCCACATGGGTGGCTCCAAAGCCCCCTCACTCTTTTGTTTATGTGTTCATAGCTGGAGGATTTCGATATATGAATTTAAATGAAATAAACATTAATGAATTTTCCACCTTTCACAATCCCCTGTGATCTACAATGTATATTCCAGGGCATGAAATCATGCCTTTGGTTTTCATTTAAGTATGACTTAACGTGAAAAAAAAGCTTACTAGAATTGGGATATATTTTGTAGAAATTGTGCCCTTACCGGCAGCACTTTTGAGCCGGCCTTATTTACACTTCAAAATGAGGATCTTTTAACATTCTGTGATCATCTGCAGCATTCTTGGTGGATGAATCAGTGTGTTTTGTGCATCCCGTTTGCCTAGAGGACATCAGCTTATTTAGGGCCATTTGAAAGCTCTGCACATCATCATCAGGTCAATGAAAAAGCAACCTTGAATTCCCTTTGACACAACTGTCTTTTTCCAGTTTTCAAACCAGCCTGAGCGTG
Organism: Aulonocara stuartgranti; assembly: GCF_965226115.1. Taxonomy (NCBI): domain Eukaryota; kingdom Metazoa; phylum Chordata; class Actinopteri; order Cichliformes; family Cichlidae; genus Aulonocara; species Aulonocara stuartgranti. Next base: position 12,829,591 of record NC_138959.1, on the reverse strand, counting down.
CATCACCTTGTTGCGACTTAAGGCAAAATGGAGGAATACAGGAATAAGAGAAAAATGTGAGTGAAAATAATTTTACTTTAAAAAGAAAATAAGATTTTTTTTTCTGCTGGTCTTTCTACCATTTATGGTCATAATCCCAACCAGAAGAAAATGGACATCTGTTCGTTGTTGCTTTGCCACGTTCCTCTTTGTGCTCGTTAACCACCTTCCAAATTCATCATAAGCCCAGAGATCAGATCACAGTAATATTTGATCAATATTAATAAGGATAGCCAAACTCCTCCAGTAATTACCACAGTCTCTGGGCTTTGATTTCGACCATTACTAACGCCTCTGCATCTTTAGATTAAAAAAAAGCGACCCCCTTTTATTTCATAACATTAAATCCCGACATGCATCTTCTAAAAGCTCTAATAAGACAAAGATAAGATTTGCATCCCCATACAAGTGTCTTTTTCAATTGATTATGAAGCCGCCATTGATGTGCGAGAAATTGATGTTTTCCTCTGTTCTTAAGGGCGGCTAATAGAAGGGGCGGGCTTCGAGGAGGAGACTTTGCTACTTTGATCTTCAATCAGTAAAAAATCCCACTTCTTTGTCAGACTATATTTGGTAAATAACAGTGACAATCTGCAGGGCCTAGGGAAGGAGAGAAGGAGAGAAGGAGAGGAAAGAGAGATGTGTCGAAGCGATAAAGATGGGTTGTTTGAGAGAGAGGACAGTGGCAGAAAAGAGGGGAAAAGGAGGGAAATATCTTTCTTGATATATTTAGGACATTAAAAAGCGAGATAAGCCTTTAATATTCCCCACCTCAAATGGCTTAAGACGGCAAATATTTCTTACCTTGTTTATTTTGGGCGTAAGCAAATTTTGCACAACTGCCTCCATGCTTGTTTGACTGACGTTACAATATGACACACACACAGCAGGCTTCTAATTAGGCCCCATGAAAAACAACAGGTGGATGTGAGAAAAGTAATAAATCACTCAGCCAATATGGCTGCCAACAGGCCCGTTGCCTTCACTGGTTTTTTGTTTTTTTCAATGTGTCTGCAAAGAGAATCGTTGGCGGACATGCACTCTGAACAGATGCACAAGATGTTATGTGTATCCCACGCATATTTGTGCAGAGCATCATTTTCTGTCTGGAACTTTTTAATAAAATTCTCATAGACGCTGCTCATGTCTATACTGCACCTTTGGCACGAGGCTTGGCTCATGTTATATGCTATGGGATATATCATCATGGGTAGATAATGAGAATTATGCCTTCTATAAGCCTTTCCATACAACATGAAAGCATTCAGACAAAAACATAAGAAAACACGAGTGTGCTGATAACATTTAAAACTGGGATGTTAAAGTCTTTTTATAATGCAGGCCACATACAACGCACTTTGATTTTATCCGGACCAGTGAAATTCCAATTTCTGTCAGTGTAACAAGGTTTAGCTACACATTTAATCAGTGAGATGCCTTAATATAAGAAAAAGAAGAGCAATTTCATCAGTATGTTGAGTATTTTCTACATGACAAGAAAATGCAAATGCAAAATCCAAAGCCATCCAATGGGGCGTATTAGAGTCTTTGGCTGGCCAATTCTGGCCCCAAGGCTTTATGTTTGACAATCCTGAGTTAAATTATGAAAAAGAACATTTATCTTTTAGAAATATTAGGAGCTTGAAATTTGTGAAATGCTTCAATGCTCATCCAAGAGGCTTCTTCAGATCCAAAACAAAAGATCCCAGGTATTTAACCCCCAGTAGGGGTTGGAGAGTCCAAGGTGTCGCCACTTTTTGTTTTAGAACTGAAGAAGCCTCCTGGATCAGGGTTGAAGCATCTTCACAAACGTAAAGAAGTCCAGTTGTCTTCTTTTTTCAGGCTCCTAAGACCAACACAACCTGGATGCCTGAGAACCTACACAGACATCAAGAAATGGCTGCGTTGTGGTACAGTGGTTAGCACTTTGGTTTCTCAAGTCCAAAGATATCAGTTAAATGGTGATTTAAAACTACCTATAGGTGTAAATGTGAGCACATCAGACTGTCTGTCTCAACTACGTTAGCCAGTATTACTAAATCATGCTCGCTTAATTTTGAGAAGCCAAAAATCACTAATTAAGATCAAAATTGGTGTACCCTTCCTCCAGCGTCACGGCCTACAACAGCAGTAATGGGGTCCCATAAACTAAGTCATGTAAATGCAAATGTTCAAATTGAAATCATCAAACAAGGCATTTGTGAAAATGTGATAATGTTCCAGTTGGGAATCTAGCAGCTAAACAGTTGACAGCATTATACTTATGCGCCTGATAGCCGTTACAGCACAGTACTGTAGTTTGACAGAGTTCTTACAGTTCATCTGGCTCTTTCTAAAGCTAACAAAAGCTTCTTTTACGGTATTTTATGGTTTTTGTAATGACTTTTTGTGTGCTCTTGGTGGGACTTCAGCACCAAGCAAACAAGCAAAAAAAAACACATATACTTTGTCGCTTGGTATTTTACGACCAGGCCAACTCTTTATCATCCACTCAAAAGTGCTCAGTTTTTAACTTTCTACAGCTGTGTAACTCCAAAGGTGTGATTTTCTTACCAACGAGTTAAAGAAACATTGGATTTGCAACACTGTGTGTCTCCAATTAACACAACAGCTGTTACATAAACCTAAAGTCAAATTAAGCTTTAAGCATTTTGTTGTTTAGTCGCTTCTGAAAGAGACCCAGGCAGGTAAAGTGTACACGTGGGCTGAAGGCAGGTTAAAAACACCCGCGAGGGTCTCTAAAAGGGACTAGTTTGAGGGTTGTAAAACTCAGGTACACAAGCAACGCAAGAATCAGAAAGAAGAGCGAAAACAGTTTCGTTTAAAGGGACACGAGACGGGAAGGCGGGAGATGCGATGGTGAGCCGCGTAGACGGAAAAGTCGGAGCTGAAGCCCGACACGGAGGGAGCTCGGTGGGAGGTTGTGGAGAGGCTGGGGGCAGGCTCCAGGCAGAGGAGAGGGCAGGGAAGGATTCACGGCCCAGGATCAACAACAGCACACTCAATAACCCCCCCCCCCCACACACACACACACACACACACACACACACACACACACACACACACACACACCCTACACCCATGGGCACCAGGGAGAAAATATGCCTTCAACAAATGCAAGAACTCATTTACAAATTTTTACAAACCTTTAAGGAACAAAAAAAAAGGTGATTCAATGCTGTTCAATATCAACCCTGTAACAACCAAACAGCGGGCTGGGGATAAACCTGAAACAGAGGGCACATGCACCAGACATTGTTTGATTTTTTTTTTTTTTTTTTTGGGGGGGGGGTTGTTTTTAAGAAAACTGCTTTTTCACATTTTCGGATGTTAGATTTTTTGAAGACAATGCGAACAATTAACCAGAGGAAAGTATGAAAAATGCCCCCTATCTTATATAAATAACACAGCCTCGTTCTTCTCCTGCTGAGAAGACCAGAGTATTAAAATAATACGCAGTTAAAAAGAGGTTGCACTTGCCTCATCCAGGGACTGTATATTTGCTTCAGACAACATAATAGTGAAATTAATGAAAAAAGTAGTTTGCCTCATTTTCTTAATTACTCCAAATCTACCATGATTTTAAAGTTAAAAGACTTCGTAAACATCATAAGAACACTTAGATTTGCAGATCGCCAACATTTAGTGCAAAAAACGTGGTTTCAAAAGACAAAAGATGCAATTAATATTCTAGTTTGTAATGACCTTGTATCATAATGCATTCATTAAAATAATTTTCCATTGTTTTTATAGTAGCTGCTCCGTGGTTGCTTGTATGATTTCCAAAAAACAAGACCGCATGACCTCAGCACAGTCTAATTGTGGTCTAATATTGATTTTTTAATTTCTAAGAGATTCATGAATATGGATTGGTGAAAGAAAAGGCAAAAACATTGATAGCGTCTTAAGATACGCTGCTCGGTGATTTCTAGCTCCCTTCCTTTCCTTAAAATGAGAGGATGGAAGGCTGGGAATGCGGTGAGGCTCTGCTGCAGCCGAAAAGCTCCGGTGAGGACTGAGGGCTTCGTGTAGTGGTTACCGGCTCACTGAAGCCTCTGACCCAGTGACCACCAACCTCTCAAAAGTAACTCAAGCCAAAAGTGAACATAAGAGGCTCTTTCTTCCAGCCCTGTTAGAGCCCGCATCCATAAAAAGCTCTGCTGGTTCCCTCGGTCTAAAGATGGCTGATTCTTCCAAACATCTCTGGCCAAAACTATTAAAACTATTAAAACTCTTCAGAGAAAGCCACACAAGCAGCCCCTGTCCTAATACTAATGAGGTCTTATACTACGAGAAAGAATTCACTTTAAGAGCTTTTTGGTTTGTTTGCACCTTGAAAAGCATTCATTTAGCTTCTGTTATTCCGGAGTTCCTTAAATTCAAACAGGAGCGTAAGACAAAGAGGATTTAGGAGAAAACTTTGTCGTCTTTCTCAGGGAATGAAAATTTCAGAAGGGCTGTTGCTCTCCGATCCCTGCACGTCCATTAGTGGCCCCGTACCCCACCACGACGGGAGAGAAAAACCTGTGTCAAAAAGTCTGTTTTGTAACGGAGCCTCATCAGCATATTTGAATAATACATAGTGCTTATAAGCATATTAAATGGAATGCGGCCACGCGTCATTTGAAGGCAGAGATTAGACCTTCCCAGTTAATTATAAAGATGTCAAATGTCAGCGGGTGAACCCACGCCCTGAGGTCGCCCCCTTTAGTTTGGTGATTATATGCACAAACTATAGATAAAGTGTCATCATACAGGCTATTAAGGTGCTGAGGCTTAAAGAGAGGCTTCCCCTCGCCTTTATTACTATGCAGAATCTGTCGGGGAGAAAAACGAGACCACGCACTCTTAATGGTTTCTCAAACACTTACTACTCTCGCCTTATATTTCTCTCACATACTTTGAAACAAAGATTAATAGGGAAGCTCAACTGATGTTAACTTGCCAAATTAGCTGGCTTAGACCTTTAAGTTTCCAAAATGGGTTGCAATAGTGCGCCCTTGGCCGAGATGGAGTGCGCGCATAAGTGTGCGAGAGCTTGTTTGGGTCATTACTGCACCATTAAGACCCAATCAGCTCACCAGGGCAGCCTTGTGGAAAGCAATACGGGGCCCGAGACAGCACCTTGGGTTCACCTTGACAGGACCGCCAGTCAAACGAGGCAGCCCTCTCTGTGTTCCTGTCAATCTGATTCCCCCTCTGAAGTTCATTTAAAGGGAGGAGCAGCGGCTCACTAGCTCCTAACAGGTAAGAAGGGCCCATATTATCAGCCCTCAGAGAGAGCAGGGCAGAAGTCTGATGTGCTCTTTCAACTGTACTAAACTGTCTGTACAGTAGCTCAGCTCACTGACTGACTAGACACACACACTCACTCACACACACAAACACACACACACACAGCAGCAACTCTGTGGGCTGATTGGAAAACAGAGAGAAAGAGAAAGAGCAGAAAGTGAAGGAGAATAATCTGAAAGATGAGAGGTGCTGATTTGGAAGGAAATGGAGATGTAAAGAAAGAAAAAGATTAAGGGTACAGGAATAAGGATGAGATTAAATCTAGGAGGAGAGTCAGGCTGGTGTAAGACAGAAAGGAGAGAGAGGGGTGAGCAGGAGGGGGGAGTCGGGTGCGAAAACAAGAGAGAGAATGGTATATTTTCAATGGAAGATATATTGCAATCCACTTTTCTGATTTTAGGAGTACACTGGGGGGAGAGGGGGGAGGGGTATAGGTGTTTGTTTTGGTTTGGGGGAGCTGACACAACATCCACTATTTCCACCGTCAGGCATTCCCCATCACACAAAAACACTCACACACACACACACACCCAACGTGAGGCCCCAGCCCAGCCCTTCCAGCTTCCTCAATATTTCATGGGATGAGCCCATGCTGACTAACTCAAGGCCATGCAAGCAAGGCTCCCTAACCAACCAAAGCACTCACAATCTGCTGAGGTTCCCGGTTGCCAATATCCACGATCGTGGAAACAATAACATTTAGCTCCAGTTCCCAGGAATCGGTTGAAGGAGACAAAGAAGAACACGGTGCATCTGTGATGACTGCCATAAATGTAAATGTTATCATTTTTGAGCGTGTCTTCAAAAGGAAAGAAGTGAAGGAAAATGTGTTAACCGGTATCACGATGCATTTTTGAGTTGGAATACAATAAGTAGCCACATGTTTAAAAGCATCCTAAGACTCTTCAAGGGGTAAAAGTTCCCGAATTCAAACTTGTTTTTGAATGATTGCTTTAAGTTACCTCATACAGGATTCTTCAACTTTTGGGGGGAGTTTTGTTGCCTCCTTTCTGAGCTCTTGGTGCTCTTCTATAATCCCAGCAGACAGATTTCTGTCCAGAAACAGAGTGCAAGTAGATTATTTGACACATTCAAACAAAAGGCTCCTACATTTTTCACATTCTGTGTGAGCTGCCGGATACAGGACGGCAGTACCATTGGAGCAACTGGAGACTGTCCTAACTGGGACTCAACAAATGGCAGATATTTCGTTCTCGCTTAAAGGATATACCAGACGATAGTCTGTTTTATGTTACTGTCAAGCAAATGTTACTTTCAGCCACTGGCAAGGGTTAAAGTGGGACTTGGCAGGTGGAGCGTGGGGTGAAGAAATGCTTAGAAGTAAGACGCAAAATAATTCGTTTTTTGAGTTCCAGTATATTTTTCTACCAGCTGTGATTGGCTGGTCTGTGCTGCTACTCTCACATTGAATTCAGCAAGATATAAGCAACGTTACATCAGCCCCATGGCCGGACACTATAAAGTCGGTATAAGAAGTGGAATTCAGTGAGTGACTCGAACAGTATAAACTGATGTCAGCAACATTTGATACAACCTAACATGAAGTCCAGAGCAAGTTCTGTACAATTACTGTAAACCTCACCGCAATACAGCAAACAGGTTGTTTGTTAGCCTATTACCAAAATGCATCGCTGAACAAAACAGGAAATCATTCCTGCTTGTGGTAATTCCTCCATCAAATGCACAATATGCACTGTAATAGCTGCACACCCATAATATTTGCACATCCTTGCACTTCAATTTCAACCATTAGTGTTATATACTGGGATACTTATAATTGAGCTATTTGTATATATTAGTGCTATTTTGTTATATTTTGTAACTTTGTAATATGTTTAATTTAGTTTAGTGAGTTACTTTTTTATTGTCTTGGAGCAATTGTGACCACATCATTTTCTCAAGGATTCTGATTCTGATCAAACTAATTTCAGCTGCCAAAGCAAACAAACTTTAAGTGTTTTAAAAAAGGATTCAACACCTTTACAATTGTTATGAATGCTTATCTACTGAGACCAAACCCGTTTTTCTACTAGCTGTAAATATTCTCAGTCCTGCTGTAAAGTGAGCATTTTAGCATGGGAGTCTATGGAGAGTAACTCACTTGTGTAGCAAGCCTCAAGTGGCAATTTGAGGAACTACAGTTTTCAACACTTGACATTGACATCATTTTGCAGTGCTAACCACACTTGTGAAATCCTGGAAAAATTAATCCATATGGTATGGTGGAACGAGCTACAATATCAGGCTTCACAGAGATCACATGTTACTAGGATCAAATGATGTTTTCGTGGGATTCCTGGACAATAAGAAACATGTTCTTTAACAGTTATTTGAAGAATGCCTAAAAAGGTTTTTTAGACTACGCATAACACGTATAGATTTACTGATGACTGCTGAACCTCAGCTGGATGTCCAGTATGTGAAGGTGTCAGTTAATCCCCACAGTGAGATACCAAAAGACTTGAAATAAAGATCTCTGAGGGTGTTTGTAGATTTCTTTTTAAACAAACAAACAAACAAAAGTGAATCTGTATATAGTTTTTGCCGTGATAGTTGTTTTTGAGTCTGTTCAGAATGAATATCGAACCATCAAACGCTCCAATTTTCGCCACTCTGCCTTGTTTTGTCTGGATTTTCTTCAAGCCGAGTGTCATCGGAGAGTAAACTATGTGTACGCTTTCACTCCTTTGTATTTTTTCCCTCCGCCTCCCTTTTCTCTCTCGCCGGATGTGTGCGAGAGAGCCAATGTGCGCCTCTGTGTGTGTGTTTGCAAACGAACGTGTGCAGGCTTTGTTTTTCTTTTGAACATCCCTTTGATGTTGCTGTTTATTTATTTATTTCTCTGCCTGCAAAGGCCTTTTCTCGGCGGTTAGGGCTACAGCGGATTGGGCGCGCGTTGCTCTGAGTGCCATCCATCAGCGAGGAGCGTCTCTGACGGATGAACCAGTGACCTCAGCTCCCTATAGCACATCAGCTTGGAGCCGAAGCTACGCTGGGAGATTTTTGTTTTTAAGGAGACGCAGTGTAACCAGGAGGGCCTCTGCTTCATCACCACCCTGTCTCTATCGGTGTGCATCACATGTAAAACAACTATTTCATCTCTGGCCATGAAACGTTGTATTACTTTGGTTTCTCAGTGATAATGGACCACCCTTCTGTACCCTTTACAGCTGATTTGATACCTTCTGTCCTCTCTGTTCACAAAGAATGAGAAACACCAAACTTTACAACTTAAATTATCACTGGAAAAACTCAAGCAGTCATGTTTCAAAAAGATTGAATTCTTTGATCAATAAGTCAAAGGAAGAAGTCTGTGTACATAAAAATGCAAAGGCAGAAGCATGTCTAAGAGGATTTTTTTTGTAAGAAACATCCAGTCCAATCAAAACTACATACACTGTTAACATAAGATTTAGAACCTGTAAAAAACAATTAATGTCCAGGTTTTAGACTCATTGTACGTGAATTTGGCAGTTATGTGGGTTTTGCTCGTAAGCATTACAATGAAATATCTCGATCTCGATCTCTAGCTCCATCTGCATTTCAAATTCACCCACAAGCTGTACTGATGACCATTTCACAATCCACATTAGCGACAACAGACCTTTCTTTGCCAATTATCATTATTCCACTGATAATTGCTCACTCTGAAATTTGCTGAATCTGTCCATGGTGCTGAACCAGCCTTACCAGTACTTAACACATGGTCTCTAATCAAAGCCAGTTGCATGATTTTGTGTGCATTGTGACAAAAACTAGCTGCATGTCCCTATGTAACTGAACTTTACAAGACCACTTTGTAAACGTTTTATTTTAGGCTAAAGGCTAAACTCCATAATAACCTGACTAGACAACCTTGTATGTGCATCACATGTATACAAAAACTATGCAAAGACTGCAAGTTCATAGATTTCACAAAAACAAAAACAAAAACCGTGCATTACGGATATACACTGACCTTTTCCTCTTTCTACGTTGATTTCTTGCTCTTTGAAACAAATTCTTCAGACCATGGCCTGCAGCTTGTCTTTGTCCATATCTCTGGTATTCTTGGATGGTGTCTCCTCTGGTGAGTAGCCCTCACCCTTCAGCCTGTATGTCATAACCTGTGGAGTTATATTTCTGACAGACACCTACCCAGACATCCCGACAGCTAAAATAAAACTGAGCTCCCCTTTTCTCTCTGCTTACTCAGTCAACTAGCATGAATCTATTGTTATTGCAGGACACTAATATTCCTGACCTCTATAGTGCCTTTCAGTTTATCAAATCGCTTCCTTTATATTTATTACTTATTACTAACTCATTTATTTACCTTTATAACATCATTTTGTATATATAAAAAGAAAAACCTGAAGACCCTGATTATTTCAACACCACTATGACACGATTTGAAATAAGCAGAAGATAATAGGAATGTATTGCTAATTATTACCAATTCTATCGTTGTTCCATTATATTTAGCTAAGTATTGCTAGCTAACTATTTCACGTTAAGCTAGGCTACTTTTGCTATATAATCTGCAGCTGATGTTGCTATTTTAATTTATTGTTTGTTATGTATATCTACTAATTTGTTAAGCCGTCTTACACCTAGGTAATAATTTCAACTGTCTATCGATGTTTTATGGAAGTTACAAACAGTATTGACCACCAATTATATCGGCTAACAATTGCAAATGTTAGTTAAATATATGTTTAGCAAGCTAATCCGAGCATTTATTCACTTTTTAAAACATTTTAATTACCTATGCGCTGCTATTTTCAGTTTTTCTTTTTACTCACTTTTAGTTAATAACCCCTGAAATTTAGGCCTAGATCTATACTCAATAGTAAAATACACTCACTGGCCACTTTGTGAAGTGATCTTGCTAGCACTGACTTGACCTCCTCTTGCCTTCAGAACTGCTTTAATTCTTTGTGGCATAGATTCATCCTCAGAGATTTTGGTCCATTTTCACATGATCCCATCACACAGCTGCTCCAGATTTATCATCTATGATGTGAATCCCTTTTCCATCCCTAAGGTCCTCTTTTGGGTTGAGCTCATGTGACTGTGGAGGCTATAGAGTGAGTTCATGCTCAAGAAGTCAGGTGACATTATCTGAATTTTGTGGCATGGTGTGTGACCCTCCCACCAGCAGTATAGGCGGATCCGCTGTGGTCATAACTTTAAGGGACAATATCAGGTAGTCTGTGGTGTTTAAATGATGCTCAGCTGGCACAAAGGGGCCCAAAGTGCACCATGAAAACATCCCCCACCACTGAAACAGGCAGGATGGATTCATGCTTTCATGTTGTTTATGCTAGATTCTCACCCTATCATCTTAATGTTGCAGATGACTCATTCTTTATTTTCTATTGTCTAGCTTTGGTGAGCCTGTGCAAGCTGTAGCCTCACTTTCCTGTTCTTCCATTGTGGTCTTCTGCTCCTATATCCCATTTGTTTCATGGTTGTATGTTCAGGAGTGCTCTTCTGCATATCTTTATTTGAAAAGCCCAGTAGATCACCAGGCAAATGACTGTATACACTGCATACCAGCCTACTTATCGTTAGATGCGAAAGCACACATTCCTGCTGGAGGGAGGTCGTATAAGCAGCTGCCACCATTTTGATGCCTTCTAAGCTTCAGTTTTCTGAATTTCAGTGGCTCCTAGAAGAAGATAGACCAAGGATGTTGTATGTTTTATCAGTACCGCTGCCTGCATCTTCAGTCAAAAATAAGTTCACAGAAGTTTTGATAAATGCAACAGGTACAGTCAACACTTTTTTGATACCTACATAGGCTTCTTTGGTGCTCTCAGAGGGAACACACCAACAGTATCCTTTAACACCAGTCAGTCATGTATGACCTTAACCTGGATAGCGATGAAGTGATCATTGGCATGCTCTTGGAATTGCACCTTGCACATAATCCCTTTTGTACCTTCAAAGACAGAGCAGTTAATCTGGCTAAACTTTCACCTATTTACACTGCCGCATATCTACTCATGCTTTTTGCCCTGTTGGACTTTTAGTGATTTTGTTGTGTTTCCAGATCTGAACAAATATGTAGGTGAGGTCACTAGTGTTAGTTATGAATGAGCAAAATGGCAAAAAGCAAGATTCAAGATGGTATAAAATGGATTTTAAGTAATAAGGACACAATTTTGCAGACCATCCAACGATCCTCAGATTTTTAGGTCACAAAAGGAGGGTCGTGTCCTAATAACGTCTTTCAGCTGTAGCCTTAGCGAGATCCAAACAAGCCAGAGTGCTTCACAATGGTGCCTGGGCTCAGTCTAACGAACCCTTCAGTGATAGTAACAAGGCTCCACACACAACTGCATTTTAACAGAAAACATCTATTATGTTATCTGCAAATAAAAGTATGCAGACCTTTGCGACATCGCCTTAACATGCCTAAATGACAACAAGCCGCACTGTTAAAGGTTTTACCTTGTTAGTTGCTGCTGACAGCATAGGGCATCGTGTATCTGTAAGAGAGATCGGTGGTAGATCCAGACTCTGCACCAATAGGAACACAAGGTCCCCAAATCCTTTATAGGCTTCAGAATTCAAAAGGAAGATCTTGGTTGCGCCATCTTCTACTTTTACTTACTTTCCAATCCCATTGTCCCCGTTTTAGTAGAATATGAATCACTCGAGAACACATTCTCTCTTTGAATGAGTGCAACAATTCTGAGGGTTCATTCAAAGGCACTACACGAGCGCATCTATAAGATTGTTCCTTTTCTAAATGGTCCGTCCTTCAACCAGTGCCATCGACTCAAATACAAGTAGACTACATTAGATTTCAATGGCTGTGAGCAGTGGCTGGGTTGAATAAGAGGCTTGCCTTATTCAAACCATGAGGAGTGTTTTTTTGTGTGTGTGTGTGTGTGTGTGGGGGGGGGGGGGGGGGGTGTCTTTGGGCTGTACATTTAAAAAATACTGAAGTGTTTTTGCACTGACCACTAATGCCGCCGTTGCATCCACAGGGATGAATAACCTCATGACCCATGAGTCCCCATATGCTCTCTAAGCCCTTCACAAAACCTCCAAAGAAAACTAACGTTAAAGATTTATGACCTATAGATTATGCAGATATTTTGTTTAAATTTTTTTTTATTATTTATGTGGGCTTGGATCCGTTTCCAGCCTGACATTTAAAGCAGCACGAGCACATTAGAATTCAACAGGCAGGAAGAAACAGTTTGTATTTGGTTTGTTCGACCATCAAAGTCTAACGAAAAATCCTTTCTTAAAGAGACATCACAGAACGTGTTTGACTTGGCTTGAAAATCCTTTGTTCTTAAATCAGCTCACAATATCTAAGAAACAAAAGATAAATTCACGTCGTTTAAACGTCTGGCCGAACATTTGATCGAACTTTAAATCTATCTTAAAAGGCAGCTATGACGTGCGCACATAAAAAAAACACAAGAGCCTCTACCGCTGACAGCACGTGAAATATTTTTTAAAGGAAAACTTAAACCACGTACAACTCTTAACATTTAACTCCGTTTTACATCAACCCTTTAATTGAGGCATACCATACAGTAGTTATCTTCTTATCTTGATGCAAGTCTGTGAAGGTGTTACTGAAGAAAACTGATTGCTGTCGGTCTTTCTGTACACCAAATTTTCAGTAGTAGAAGAAGAAGAAGAAAAGGTGTTTTGCAGTGTGCAGCTTCTTCTACCACGACTGGCCTCATTTGAGAGTGGTCAACTGCCTCCTAGACAGATGGAAGTGCTTACAGTCCACTTTTATCTATGCAAATGCACCAAAGCCGTGGGTGTTGAGGAAAGTAAATGCTCATTTGCGTTTGTTTTGCTGGCAATATAAGAGCCAGCTATGCCTTCCTGCTGCTTTGTACCAAATCAGTGAAATTACTTGGTCACCAAAGACAAAGCACAAAGTCCTGAGAAACAGAATCTACCTCTCGAAGGTCTGTGGATGTTTTGTTTCTCCCTCACTCTGGAGGGGAGTGTGTGCATTCAGCATTTTTGATCCTGCAGTGTAATCGAGCGTCTCCTTGTTTGGAGAACCGCCGAGGGATTGAAGCACCATCCATCAGACCTCCCTCGCTCTCTGGACTGTCCGGCCATTTTACATGTGGCTGAGTCCGGGCCTGGAAGAAAAGTTTTCATTCTCGCGACGAGCTTGTGTTTGAGGCTGGTTTATGACTTTCTCATCACAGCCAGCGTGCTACGAAATTTACCTTCACTTAAAGGGAAATGTATTATATGTGCACCTTAAAAAACCCCAAACAAAAACAAATAAAACAGCAAGCAGTTTACGGAAGAATGTTTTGCACTGAAATTGCTCTAAAATCTGACCATCTCAAGCTGCACTGTCCCATGCATTGCTCTCAGCTGGATCAACCTTTGTGGTTCATTGTAACAAGCATGCCAACAGAATCATTAATATGTTTTGACCCCCTCCTACGCCTGGTCAAAGGAAGGCCTATAGGCCAAAAGTGCTGTTGGCCTGTTTAGCATAAAATGAGTGCATTAATACCGGGAGACTCAATTATTTTACAAATAGTTTGGTTGACACTGCAGGTTATGAGAATCTGCCAACTTTGAAGACCTTTAGCTAGAGGCAGTGCTGGCTTTGGCACTAATTATGGACAACACTATGGCATGGATGACTGCAAGTTACGTGTGCATTCAAAATGCTTTTTAAACTGTCTTTGGGGTAACATAACACACAGGAGGAGTGAATTATATGCAAATTTATTGATTTATGTACTTTGTGTTTTGATGGTTTTTTTGTTTTAAATTTTAGTTCCAAGAATCACAAAAAGAAGGAAATCAAACCTAAAACTGTAACACAGATTGTTACATTTTAGGAGTGTATGACTGCATTTCTGTGTTTTTGAGGTAAGAGCTCACATGCCTCCAAAAACCTTTCATGACACGACGTTATGATTGCTATGATTTTTAGCTCAAACCCAGCTCTCCGTCTGCTCTTTGGTAGATCCAGACGATTTTCTTTACCCATAATCCCCCTGCTGACTCCTTCCCCTTTCTCTCACCTGATTAGAATTTCTGCCGTGGCCTCTGGGATTGGATGATTTCGACATATTTTATTTAACTGCTTTTGTAAGCCCTAATAATCAGCAGCTGTGATCTATGGCTGAATTACAATTTTCAGGGTCAAGGAGGGACTTGTGGTTGTGGAAAAGGGGTGGGTACGACCGGCTGCGCAGGTGGGTGTGTGCGTATGTACGATGGCGAGAAGGGGAAGGGGAAGTGGGGGGAAAAAGGAAAAAAACAGAGAGGAAAAAGGGAAGGAAGACTCTCACGAGTTGTCTTTAAAAATGAATGAGAAAATGGGTAATCCCCGAGTCACAGCATGAAAAGAGGGAAAATCAATATGGCCTCTCAGTTCACTTGGGCCCTCACAAGTCCTTGAGATGAACAAAAAGTTGTGCATTTTGTTGCCACATCCATATGTCTCAATAGAGCGGTGTGTGTTTGTGTGTAAAACTAAGCGAGTGTGTGTGTGTGTGTGTGTGTGTGTGTGTGTGTGTGTGTGAAGAGTAAGCCTGTCTGCAAGGCTGTTTGTGTTGAGAACAGCATAAAGGTGAAGGAAGGCCTGGTTCATATTGTGCAGGGTGAGTGGTAAATACCTATAAACAGTGTTATCACTTGCAGTGCTGTGCAAAAGTCTTGAGCCATCTTTCATTTTTGCATATTTTGCTAGGAAAATGGGAAATAGGTGAGGTGATTTATTGAAACGTACGTGTAAATAAAGTGTATATAAGGCAAAGACAAAGTTTGTTTAACTCTAACAAGCTTGGAAGTCAATATTTGGTTTGACTACTTTGTCCACTTTGGATGTTGGCTTCCTTTTGTTCTGTTCGCTGCTAAATGATCCCACACTGCTTCAATAATGTTAAAGTTCAGGGTGTGTGTTTGTGTGGTGGGGTGGTGGGGGTTCAATCCAGGTATGCTTTAACTACATTATCAGTAAGTTTGGGATAATTGTCATGCTGAAAAATTAAGCTGTTGCCAATCAGATGCTTTCTAGTTAGTATTTCATGGTAAATCAAAATGTGTTGGTACTTTATCAACTTTGACATCATCCCCAACACTTCTGGCTGAAATGCAGCTCCAAACCATGACAGAGCCTCCACAGTGTTCTACAGATGGCTGTAGACTTACTGTTGTAGTTCTCTTGACGTCTTCAAAACATCTTATAATTATTGTAGCATTTAGATGAGTCCCCCATTTCTTCTCAGAGAAGTTAATCAATCTTGACAAAACTTACTATAAAAACTGCCTAGGCTACCAGTATTCTCAACATCTATATAGTTTTTGAGAATGATTTAAATAACACTCAAATAAATAATAATTACATAGATTATGTGTAGTAACTGATCTCCAAAAAACTAACAAACAAATGCCCATAGGGTGAGTCTTTGATAGTATTAACAATGATTTGAATTAGTAATTTATAATATAGATTAATGACTCCATAAGACCTCTTGCCACTCATTTTCAATCCAGTTCTTGTGTAATTTGGCATAACTCAGCCCTTTCTCCCCATTTACCTTTCTTAGGAACAGCTTCTTGAAAGTGACCCTTCCACTGAGACCATTTCTGGTGAGGCTTCACCGAACAGTAGATGGATCAACTGGTCAGATGCATCTTCTGGTCCTGTGTGAGGTCTTTGCTGGATTTATTCCTATTTCTCAAGGACATGACTTTCAGATTCTGTCCATCAGCTGTAGAGTTTTTTTCCCCACACCTACCATTTCTTCTATTGTCCACCACTTCTCCAGTTATCTCAAATTGTATTACTGACACACTGCACACCATGCTGAGCTATGCCAGGTTTTCAGCTAATAGCTCTTTAGGAATCACCTTGTTAGTACAAAACTACTATTTTGTCTCCTGTATTTTTTGTCAATTGGAAACAAATTACGTGCTTTGAGATAGGCTGCTACTAACAAAGTGCCTAAAGATACACTTTAACATTGGTCTTTGCTAAGTTGTCTGGTTTATCCCTTGAGTTAACTTCCTTTTTATGCTTATGATTATTCCACTGTTATTCATGACCCCTTTAAAAACTACAAGAAAGTCTGGCCATTTAAAAGTCAAGTATAAAGAAATAAGGGGTGGCTCCAGACTTTTGCTCAGTACTGTAACACTTATTATAAAATAGTTCTAGCTTATTTACTTATACTACTGATTAAAAGTACGTGAAGAACTTTTGCGTAAAATCTAAATGTTTTTCATTCACCGACTAAAAATGGCCACGCATTGTGCATATCTGCCATGCCCAATGACCCTTACCTGTGTAGAGGTTGAGGATTATTGCACTTGATCCCCAGCACACAAATAGGTGGTAGCCCCCATTCAAAAGACTCAAACTTTCTGGAATAGATGGAAAAAACTGGCTGGAGAGATCTGGGATTGGGTACCTTCTCATGAATATTTACCCCAAAACAATCACAAAAACCTCCCCACCCTTTGGTGCTGGAGGGGTAACGAGCTGATGTAAGTAGTGGAGTGGGGGTTGTTTCTCCTCAACAAACACATAGCTGTTTTTCCTCTAACCTGGGCACTCTTCCATCTACCTGAATATCTTAAAGCAGAGGCTACCTCATAACTATCAAGTACACCTTCTCCATCCATCAATCCATCCATTCCCCACTCAACTACCCTTCTCCTCTGTGCTCTTACCCTAAGCGATGCCCACCCCCCTTCCCCAGTTCATTAGCGAGCTCCTCAGTAGCCTGTCATGGCGGATGTGCTCCATCAAAGCTGATCGACTCCTCGTTTTTCCAGAAAGATGTCGCGGGTTATCACCGCACGCTCAGATCTCTAGCTACGGGAGGAGCGTGACTGGCAGGCCGTCTTTTGAAGACAGTGATTCCTCCACTGATGCCTCCCAGTTGGAAATTTAGAATCGTGTCTGCTAAGACACCATATGCAAAGTAAATTACTGTACAAGGGCGAGCTCAACTAAACCCTCCTCTTTCAGAACGTCCAGGCCACTGAGTGCCTCCCAGGCAACCTGGGCTGCTTTGCACTCATTCCCACTTTTCTCCTTTTATGTTCTTTCTCTTTCTATCATTTGTCTTTTTAAAATGGACGGCAACACAGGAGAAACCATACAAGACAAACGCGCAGCAGTCACAGAATGCGCTCATTCTCACTGCTCAATTGCAATGATAGAAATCCATTTAACAAAAAATATAAATAGAATAATCTCCAGCATGTCATAAAATATCTGCTTGGACACATTGTAGCATACTGATGAGGCAGTTAAAGGGACCAAAAGAATAAAAAGTGGGGGGAAAAAGATCCACTGACAGCTCTATTATCTACATAACCTCATTGTCATGCAAATGACGTTGAAGATTACCGCTGTCTTTGTAGTGGAAAGTGTTAATTTCAGTTCAAAGGTTGTGTTTCTACCGGGAAAGATGTGATGGAGATAGAGGGAAGGAAGAGTAAGGAGGCAGGGATAGGGTCTGGTGGTGGTGGGGGAAAGCTGGTCTGGCTCTGCATCTCTGTTTCCTCCACGACACAATGTCTTAAGAGGATTTTCAGCACACGGCTTGCTTCACCTTTAAAATACGAAAAGGAAGCACACAGCGCCACATTCGGTTTGTAAATGTCAGCTCTTGTTTTTCTCGTACCTCCTTACTCGTTCCCGCGGAGTCAGTCGGAGACCCCACCAAGTGTTTGTGTGCAAGTTACGACACAGCATCTAGGTTACAAAGATCCAGAGCCGCTTTAATCACAGATGTCAAACACAGACACTGACAGAGATCACAAAAAAAAAGTCAGCTTCACAAGTCAGGATCAGCCCGGAGTCTCAATTGGCTGAACTGAAGGGAACGCGATAACTCGAGACGGATACATGCGCATGTGGACGATTCGGCATCACCTCTTAACACTGGCCACGAGCACACGGACATCCGTGCATGCATGTATGGCTGCGGCCCCTGCGACTTCCTCAAATAATGGGGGCCTTTGTCATTTCATTGTGAGCACAAACACTAATAAAACGGTTGACAGCGCTGATGGGGCGAAAAAACAGATAGATAATGGGCTGATGAGAGAAAGAAAGCCATTCTGCTGGAACTGGTGGCATGTACAAATGGAGACCATGGCTCCTCTTCTAACAGCTCCACACTAGAGCGTGTGTGCCTGTCTTTATTGGGATCATACGTGCAGCAGTGTGTGTGCGTGCGCATATGCGTCCACGTCTGCTGAATCAAACAGAAGAATATTCATTGTACTCCTCAAACAGTGCCATTGTGATTCCCCCCCCCATTCTTCTTTTTCTTGGCTAGCTGTTCTTGCTGGGCCTCTCTCAATGTACATGAATGTGTGTTTGTGTGTGTCTGTGTCTGCGTGTGCAGTGGGTGACAGCATCGTGGACACTCCTGAAGACGAAGCGCCCACCCTCCTGTTGCGATCCCACCACTGGCGCTGTTTGTGCCGTTTAAGGCCCGCCCTCCGCTGGGGGGACAGGCAGCTCAAACGACGCTTGTCACAATCCCTTGTCGTCTTAAATGGCTGACAAACATCGGGCTTTTGCAATGGTTGGTGCATCACACAGGTTCCTTGTTGAGGAACCTTCCTTTTATAATTTCTATGTAAAACCACGTAGAGAGGATAGAGAGGACCGGTGAAGATAGGAATGACTGGGAACGTTAGCGAGATGTCGCAAAGATGGTGGTGGTAGAAGATTTCATAATTTCCACTGATAACATAAAGAGACTGAAAACCTTTTACTATATGAACAATTATCATGTGGATGTAACATGATACGAGTGGAAATGTTTCGGCTCTCGGGGGGGCGACCAAGATAAGGAACGTGTGTGGAAAGCGAACCGGGACACCCAAAGACTCGATCCCTTTTTTCCCCCCCTGGCAAACAGGAGAAGGCAACGAGAGCTTCAAAAATCACTTTTCAGACATCAAATAATTAATTGCTCTCCCCTCTTGCTCACCCACCCCTCCTTTTCTCCTGGCGTTTGTATGGAAGACGCAGCTCCAGTCACTTAAGGAGGGTTACCACCCGCCTAAATTAAATATTAAATGGTGTCTGTACCTGCTGCTATTGTTGCCCCTTGGAATAAGATATAACCTATTTTTGACAAGTTTTCATCCTCAGCCTTCTGCGGTGAGACGCTTGTCGAAAACCAAATCAGCGATTGGAGGGAGTGGTAGTGGGGCGTGGGGTGGTAGTGGGTGGTGGGGGCACTGATGAATAATCTAGTTCATATTCCAATGACACCCGCCGCTCAACGGGGAGAGAAAGAAAAGGGGATAGAGAGAGCAGGTGGAGAAAGAGATGGAGACGGACCGAGGAGGGGAAGATAAAAGCTTGGGGAAAAGTAAGGGATGAGTACAGAGGAGAGAAGGAGGGGGGGAAAGAAAGAAAGGGAGGAAAGGAGAAAGAAGGGAGAGATGATAGCCAACGTCTGCCAAGGTATCACATGACAGCGCTCCTGTTTAAATAATAAAACAGAACCGGGGCTCTAAACAAATCGTTATCTCCCACCTCCATGCATCCTGTCTTCCTTCCCTGCTCCCTCCCTCGCCCGTATTTTTAAAAAAAAAAAGAAGAAGAAGAAAACTTGTTTTAATGCCATTTCTTAATGAACATAATAGCTCGGCGCTAATAATGAAAAGAAAATAAAAACATCTAAAAACGCGGAGGGGCCCCCGAGTTGTCGCCGGCGCTCAATTATTTCCTTGTCAAGTGGGTCTGTTTTTAATGAGGCCCTGTGGGACTGACGTCTGTCAGTCAGCCCTGACTTTTTGACACCATTACAACTTCAAATAGAAGCCGCCGCCACGCTGCCTTCCACCGCTCACTCGCTAGCTACCGCTCCGCTCATCTGACAGGCTGGGAGGGGAGGGAAGGGAGGGGAGGACAGGGAGGAGGAGGAAAAGGTGGCAGGAGAGGTAGAGAGAAGGAGGGAGGGGGGCAGGAGAGACAGAGAGAGCACATCAGCACATAGGTAGGCTGAACATGCAGACACGCACAGACACACACTGTGCACGCTGACTGGGTAAAACCACAATCACTGAGGGTCATTACCAGATGAGGTTTGTTGTCAAACTGCCTGGGATTTAACCCCCCCCTCAGCACCCCCTACCTCCGCGCTTCCTCGTTCGCTTCCTTCCCCGGCTCTTCTTCTTCTTTTTTCCTTCCTTCCTTCGTTTTTTTCATTATTGCTTCACTTTAATGATAACTCTTAGTGGGTCGGCCCCGCATGGGACGGTCAGAGACACACTATTTTGTTGGCCATTAATTTGAGGCTTTGAAGCAGACCACGGCGCCGCGGCTGGTGAGGGCCTGTGAAATGGTGGACGATAGCACGGGGTGGGGGAGGGTGGGGTGGGATGGTGGGATGGGGACTCCCCCGCATCTTCAAAAATGAAGACTATGACCCTGAAACAGAATAGCAAATGCCCTCACTGGGAACACCAACCACAAGAGACATACGCGCGCGCACCAGTGTGTGTTTCCATGCGTGTGCGAGCTTGTGGCTTGCATTAGCATTAGCCCCCCCCCCCCTCCAAACAAAAATAAAATAAAAAATGATCCAAATATGCTCTTAAATTTAGATTTTTCAAACGCCGTCCCCAAAGAATGGCTTTCCCCCCGAAGAATTAAACGCCGGTAAACTCAAGCACGCCTTTTTTTCAAACACCTGCAGATGCATCACATCATCACAAACACAGAAACAAGGGTCCCATCTCACACCTCCGAAGATTACATAGAAAATAAAGAACAAAAAGTACAAATTTTTAAACAAGCTAGATCCATTTATAGAAGAAAGAAATCAAGAAAAAAAAAAGCCTTTAAGATGAAAGACTAGAAATACACATATTTCAGTTGGTCCTGGTGTACAGTCTGCATCAGAGAACCACCACAAATCAAGAAGAAACAAACATGTGATTAATGTTAATTCTGAATAATTTCAACATCACAAAAATATACACTTCCAACACAGAAATCTGAATGGAAACTCTACATTTATAAATAAATAGCAAGAGAGTCACTTAGTAAGAGCAAAAACACTATACATGATGTCCATTTCAATGTTAGTACATACAGTATGACGCTTATATTTGGGAATCAGTTAATGTAGTATGTATTTGGGAAGGGTTGATGTCCCAGATGTGGTTACAATGTCATTTGAAGCATTTCTCTTTGTTTCTGTGCTGTACTCACGGAGGCTGAGGTCAGGTCTCTTTTGCATTAAAATCCATTAAAAGAGCAATTTTTATTTAATATTCTTCAATCTCTAAATTCTCTAAAATAACCACTTTTTTGCTCCTGAAAACAAAAACTGCAACCAGTTTCCTCCTAATAATGAAAAAAAAACAAACAACCCAAAATACTTTCACCTTGATTCAATGAACACAAGCTGAACTAACCTCAACCTTTTTGCGTGCATCCTCTCTTTTCAAGGCAGCGCCACTTGTCTATTTTGGGCTCTGCTGAGCCTTTTAAAGCAGGAGTGTGAACAGCAAATCTAAACTGAAGGCACTGTCCTCTGAGCTGTGCAGGGGTAGGGTGATTGGTGGGGAGAAGAACAGCTGAATCATTTAGTTACAGAAGCTAATACAGTATGTGTGCCTACTGTTGGTGTCAATAAGAAACGCAGTGCGGGCCCCCATCCATGACTGTCACTCATGCATGCACACGTGCAAACCCACAGATGTGTGTAGAACTTCGGTTTCTCTCTGCCTTTCATGCATTCCCACACCCTGAATAACACCAAACCCACCTACACTACAAAAAAAGCCCTCCATTAAGTTACACAAGAAAAAAAATGACCAGGTTGCAAACCACGCTGAGGACGACACCATGAAAAATATTAACTATTATAAAAACATCTCACCCCGTTCTAGTCCCTGGAGATGTAAGAACGAGCCTGACAGGCAGAGGAGGAGGGGGGAAGGAGAAGAAAGTGAAAGAGAAAAAGAGAGTAAAAGGGAAGAAGGAGAACGGGAGAAAAAAGGGAAAGAAACTGCAAACAAAAAAAAAGGAGTGAGAAATGGTAAAAAAAAAAAAAAAAAGCTTGCTGTCAGGCTTTGGAAATAGTGATTCATGGGGACCATTTGTCCTAATTACAGCAGAACAACGCTTTTGTCGCTATTAATCACAAGAGAGTGTGTGTGTATTTGCGTTTAGGGGGAGGGAGTGTGTGTGTGTGTATATATGCATGTGCGTACAGGGGAGATCAGTGGCCTCGCACATTAAAATAGATGGCCAGGATGATGGTGAGGAGGATGATGGCTCCGAGGATGAAGACCAGGACCCGATTCTGGATGATCCTGCAGAGAGAAAGAACAGAGAAGGATTAGGAAAAGGTTCGCGGGTCTACGGAGAAAAGTCAACTGGAGCCTGATCCTGTTTAATTGTTACCATGAGGTCTGAACGCTTGGTTTTTAAATCGCTATACACTCGCTGGCACACGTCATAAAACCACAGCGTGACTGGATAAAACAATCGTGATAAGAGTGATTTGCTTACATATGTGTACCCTCTGTAAAAAACAACAACGCTGATTTGTGTACAGACATGAACATACAAATGCAAAAGAGACCAACACACTTATAAACAAGCATGACATGCAAACATATACACACACGCACACAAATAGCTGACAGGCTCTTAAACTTTATTTGCACAATAAAGTGGAAAAAGTGGCTCAGTAGTTTCCTGAAGGTAATAAAAAAAAAAAAAAATCGCTGAATTACTGATGGAATTTGCCATAAAACGACTCACTCATTTGCTCATTTAAATTTTCCCACTGTGACCGAAGTAAAGTTGGTGTGGGGGAGTGGGGGCTTTGAACCCCCCCCAAAAATAAATAAATAAATAAATAAATAAATCACAAAAGTACCAGATGAGGAATGGAGTGAAGATGTGCAGAGCAAGGCATCTGGTAAGTGAGCAACTTATCTAGCATGTGTCCCCCAAATTCTCCAGAGTTTGCATCAGCACACATGCACTCACTCAGACACACACACACGGATTCCAAACCCTCCACTGCTCCTGACAAATGAGAGAATTATCACATTTGCTGACATGTGGAGGGGTGGAGGAGAGGCCGAGCAGGGGGGCACTGTCCACTTCTCTAAGCAGGAGATGAATAGCCCATGCTGTGGCCATTTATCACCGAGGGAGGGGAGGGCGCTGGCTGGTTGCTCAGTCACCCAGCTACCCTCTAAACTCCACGTCTGAGCTGACACACCAGTCGAGCTCGCGGCCTCCCTCTGGTCCACCAGCCCGCCTGGCAAAAGTCTCGACCGTTTGCTTAGCTTAAAGCGCAGAACTGATGAAGCTATTGAAGGGAAGGATGACAAAAATCCCACAGACAAGCTTTGATGCTTTACATCTTTGTATTTCCTTTTGCAAAAAGACTCTCGGCCGCATAACAACAAATTTTATCAACTGCTTTATATGAGATTCAGAGGATACTGTTACAAACTAAAAACAATATATAACCAATCGCCATGAACTTCTTTCCAGTAATAGGACACTTCTCTGACATGCTGTAATGCTCTCGCTAACACCAGAGAGCTCATTACAACTACTGTGTGTAAGCAGCACTGCTTTATAAGTAGACAGTTTATCCTTGAATAAATGCATACATTATTATGACACTGTCATATTGTTTATAGCAAACCATGTCCCGAACAACATAAGCAACAGCTATGGTATCCCTCCCCCACCCCACACACACCCACACGTGGCATTTTTTACCTCACTGCTGAGGTAAAAAAATTGTAAAAAGAATAGTGACAGATAATACTATATTTGCCATATGCCTATAAGCTGAGGCAGTATTAGATGATATCATATGTTGTGATAGGCCAGTTTTATTCTGGTGTTTTGGATGAGGCTGACATGATTGGCTGAAGCCAGCTGGGGGAAGAGATCCCAGTGAAACACTAATCAGAGCATGCTTAGCAAGGACACGTCTCCCCCTATTAATTGACATTCATTATTTACAATGATTATTTATCCCAGTCAAATACCCAGAGGAGGCGCTTGTATGTGTGCGTGTGTGTGTGTGTGTATCTGTGGCAGTGTGTTAGAAGAAGCCAGCTCGCTTTGTGTTGTGCTAATTTTTCAGCTGGGGTGAAAAGAAGAAAAAAAAGGGAGGGGGGGGGGGGGGGGGGGGGGCTAGTAGAGGCTTGCAGTGGAGAAATGAACATAAAGTTAGTTTTAGCCTCGTGGAGGGGGGTTCAATTCTGTTAAAACGGCATTTATTAAAGGAGTCTGATTTGGTAGCAAACAACGTGGAATAACTTCAAACACTTAAATGTTCAAAGCAGTAAGGAATATGACAGTGCTGCGGTTTAAGAAGTTTTTTTCCCTCCCCCCTCTGGGGACACATCTTTTTTTTAAAAATGCATTATTTTGACCTTAACTGATCCTCTGTGCACCAATCTAACAAAACGTGTCTTGGAAGTATAAATGTAAAGCAGCACATATGGCAACTCCAACCTTTAAAGAGAAGATGGATATAAATTTTAGGAGTGGCCCGTCCAAAAATGTTAATGCTTTTTCCTCTTTTTCTGACACACACACACACACACACACACACACACACACACACACTAATGAAATAGTGCACGCTTATATGAAACATGGTCAAAGTTTCAAATAATTAGGTCAGCACATGTGAAAGCTAAAAGCTCGGGCATCACACTGCTCTCAATATTTGGTTTTAGGCAAGTTTTTTTCCACTCAAATCTTTCTGATGTCATAGAGCAGGGATATTCCCAATATTTTAACCTCAGGTGCTTCTGTTTGCAAGAGGCAGCCAATCAGAAACTTGGAGGGGGAGCCATAAACAGTACATCTTTACTTTAATGCTTGCAATAGTTCACACAGACCGAGAAGATCCTGCAAAGCTTACGACCAAAGGTCAATTTAGACCAGATGACCTGAAGGGGGGCCGCACACACACACACATACACACAGATCTAGCTAGACAGATTGGAGGAATTAGTGTGTGGAGGTGCCGTCATAAATCACTTCCATGATGTTGAAAACTGTTTGAAAAATAGTGTCTGTGACACTGTAAAGAGCCACAGTTTTCCCCACTGACATATGAGCAGTGGGACATGAAAGTCAGCCATCACACTCTTTTAACCACTGCAGACCTAAGAAGGCTGGAAAATGACTACTTGGTTACATTTTACAGAGGATGGGGAAATTATTCTTCATCCATTTGAAACAAAACCACACAAACTGATGAAATTTCATACGTCAACCTATTTTTTTCTTTGTTTTTTTTTCCTTTTATAATAAGCTAACAAGTCAAATAAGGTACTAAAGCTACCAGAAACAACTACAATAAAACCTACCCTAAAAATATCCACACCCCAATACTCCCAAAAAAGAGAAGTAAAAAAAAAAATCCCCAAAACTGGGAGGTAGGAGAGTGAAGAACATGGTTTTCCTCTGCTATATAGTTGATCCCGCCCTGACACGTGGCCAGACAGAACAGAACTTATCAAACCGGATCCATCCTCCAGTTTTGACACTTGACATAGAGGTGGAGGGGGGCTAGGAGTGTGTGTGTGTGTGTGTGTGCGTGTAAGTGGAGGGAAGGATTTGGGGATGTGTGAGTGACGCAAAGACTGCAGGTACAAGGGTGTATCTGCTGACCCACATATGCACACTCCTACACACAGTGAGTTTGATACCTGATACTATGATCCTCAAGTATTTTCCTGTGTCGGTGCCCCGGTACGGTGGGGGGAAAAAAGAAACACTCTCACGAAAACAGACCAACAGTAACTCTAACTAAAATGTCAGCCAATCACAGCACATAGTACTGGAAATGCTATTGGCTCCTTATGTTCCTTCATCGCAGACAGCCAGTCAGCTAACACCTTACTAAAAGGAAATAAACAGATTTACAGCACTAATCTAAGAGAGGCTGAAATATTCAGAGAGAGAGAGAGAGTCACAAAGATCGGAAACAGACAACAAAGCAGCTGAAAGACAGAAAGTGTGGAAAAAGCAATAGAGAGGTGGAGAGAAAGAGGAGAAAGAGGGAGAGCGCGAAAGGTCCGTTTACCCGGGGAGGCAAAGCTGGAGAGGCTCCTCGGAGACAGATGAAAATAATGAGGACTTTTCTGTCAGGAAAGATTTACAAAATCGTACCAGTGTTATTAAATTTTAAAATCTCCCTTTTTTTTTTTTTTTCCTTTTTCTCCCTTCCCACCCTCTTCCTCCCTCCCTCTCTTCCTTTCCCTGTTTTTTCCCCTCCTTTTCCAGCAGCACAGCCTTATTACCAGCTTTAATGAGCACCGGGATACACCTCAGCTATGTGTGTGTGTGTGTGTGTGTGTGTGTGTGTGTGTGTGAGAGAGAGAGAGAGAGTGTGTGTGTGTGTTGAGGTCCAAGTCCCTAGTGCCAGCTCCATCAGCACCTCAGATTCCCCCAATACCTTAAATGACACACGCATGTGTGTGTGTGTGTCTGACACATGTGAACACAGACATGCAGCTTTTGATGGCTCACAGAGGTGGCTGGACATGAACACACACACACACACACACACACACACACACACACACACACACACACACACACACACACACACACACACACAACCTTCAGACAGACGGAAAGACAACAGCCCCTACCCCAAAACAAAAACATTCTCTGTGAGACAGACATAAGCGGATAGGCCCATCCCACCTGGAGACACACACACACACACACACACACACACACACACACACACACACACACACACACACAGCCCACTAAGAGCAAACTTAGCTTCGGAGTTGCATCTCTCAGGCCCTCCCCTATCCCACCTCTTTCCACTAGTAGACCAATAAAATAAAAATCAATTGCTGTCTGAGCCATTCTGGCTCTCCTTCCAAACCCTGGGAATATACAGCATGGGAGAGGAGGAGGGGATGGGGGGGGGGGAGAGGATCAATGTGTTCACAAATGGTTTGAGTGATGGACACGGAGGTGAAATGCTGGTGGGGGTAAGTCCTAAGTAATGCCTCGACTTGTTATCACAAACTAATACGAATAAATGTTTCATTGTGGAGGCACACACGCTTGCTCACACACACATACACACAGCTGCTCTCGGTCTGGGGCTCAAACTTAAACCGGCCACATCACACACACACACACACACACACACACACACACACACACACACACACACACACACACACACGACAAAAACAAAAGGTTGAGCCTGGCCTGCAAACAATATAGGTTGAGAGAAGGCGGGAAAAACGTGCAATGTTTCAATCGCAAATGAGATGAGGAGGAACAAGTCAGAACACCTGGATCAGGTTCACGTTGCTGTGCGGGGATAATAAGCTGACCTGCTTGTTGGAGAGATCTGATCCCACCACGTATGTTTAGCCTATCACCCCCACGGGGGTGTCTGAGAGACATGCTGATTATTAGAAATAAGCACGCACAGCTGGAGTTTGCTCCTAACTGGAAGCTGTTTACTGACATTACTTAAAAACAGAAACAATATTTAGGAACTTGCTCCACACCTTAACACTCAAATGCTCACTGAACTGTAAAGATAAGCGCATTAGCATGAACAGCCTAGATTTAAAAAAATTATGTCTTCAAATGCCTCATTTCATCCAGTCAGCCATCCAAACCTGAGAGACGTTCAATGTAATTTAAATCTAAATCAAAGGAAAACAGCATATAATTCACAAACTGAGAGATTTTCACTTATAATGTAACAAGTTTCACAGTTTATATAAATATATTTATTTGTTGAGATCATCGATCCCCGAAAGAGCTGCAGACCTTTTTTTGACCTGTACTAACAAAAACAATTTTTTCCCCTCAACTGAGAAAAAACTGACATTAAAGACGGTCAGGTTTCTGGAAGACGTCTTCTGAGCAAGGTATTTCATGTCAGCCTGATTCTCTCTCTCTCTCCCTTTCTCCGTCTCCAATTTACTCCCTCTCTTTCCACCAACTAGATGCAGGAGAACAGCACCGGGGCCCTAGAAGTTCATCCATTTTTTATTTGGTGGCTAACAACCCTGGCCAGCAGCAGCCTACACTGGGACCCAGTTCTCTCCTGAAAAAAAAATGGTGCAAGATGGAAGAAAGGGAGGGCAGAAAACGACTGAAGGAGAGAGAAGGAGGAAGAAAAGAGGAGGGAGGGAGAAAGAAGGAGTAAATTTAGAGTGGGAGGCGAGTATGCAAGAGTATGTGAGTGTGGGGAAGATGAAAAAGAGGATCGAGAGAAATGAGGGAGATGGAGAGGGAAATGGGAAAGACACCGAGTGGGTGAGAAGAGGAAGAGAGAGTATATTGCAACTGTGTCTGGAATTTTTAAGAACTTCTTTTGCCGGCAGCAATCTCGGGTAGCTGCTACAGCTTCTCCTCATCCGGTTGTGATGTACAGGTGGCTTTTCTGAGCTCCAAACATACACAGATCATTCCCTTGCGCGAACCCTCACCCTCCTCTGTCTTACCGCTCTCATCTCCATCCTCCCCCTCCTTCTATTTTGTTCTATCGCTGTGTCCTCTTTTTTTTGTCCCCTTGCTCATATTCAGTTCTTATATTGCTTATTTTCCCCTCACCTACTTTTTCTTAACTCAAATTTCCAAGTCCAAGTTGTTTTTCTTTTGCCCCGTGTGTTTGTGAAGTCGCTGGTTTATAGTCAACAGGACGACGCCGACAGCCCACATTTCCAAACTGTGTATGTATACTCCACAAGGCTGCCGTAATCAGAGCCATTTGTTTTCTGACTCATACAACTGTATTTTTATTACTTGATTAATATGGAAAATGGCTCATCTTAACTAGCTGGTTGTCAGAGCAGCATAGTGGCAAATTTGGTTTTTGTATGTGTTCAATCGCTGGAGTGTTTTTGGACCATTTCGTAGCCCACATGCTGCATATTTACCCCAAATAACCAACGAGAGAAATACTTGCTTCTAAAGTAAACCCGACAGCTGGAATCGATTAATAACATATTTTTAGAACTTAGCAGGAAGTCAAACTATTCTACTCACTTTTCTGCGAGCAATCTTTTTCTGCAGAAGTGAAGTCAAATCGAGCTTTCAAAGTGGAGCAAATTTTGCCTCCAGGTTGAGACATTTCCAACTCGCGTGGGTGTGTATTTGCGTTATTACCAGTCTTTGCGTAAACTACTAACGCAATTTCACCGTGCAAAAACGTCACTTTAGGTTCGGTCTGAACATAGCCTTAGAAGCGAAAAGAAAAAGACTGAGATATAAACATCATGGTAGCAATAAATGGCATTTAAAACAATAAAAGAAGAAAACTACTAAACTGTAATTTGAGTTCTCAAATGAAAGTGAAATTTGCCCAGGAAGAACAGAAAAGTAATAAAAATAAATGATTTCTTGTGTAAATGTAATACAAGTGGATCATATGTGATACATGAGTTTTTGAGAGGTTTACATTTCCTGCTGCTTGTAACAAAAAATATACAAATTAAAACTCATAAATGCAAATTTATATCTATCTCCTTTTTTTGGTAATTTGTCAGAAGGTTCAATAAGGTTAATAAGGTTCAATCAACTCCAGTTTCTCAAAATTAGAATTTAATGTCAATAATTTCATGGTTCAGGCTTTAAATAAAGGAATCTTCTCACTGCTTTAGAAGCCTCCACAGACTACGTCCAGTGGCTGAAACCTTTGCAGAGTAACGCGTGTCTGCATTTTAATTATGAAAAAATAAATATTTTATTTATTCAGCAAGTATTTTTGGAGATTGCAGAAGATATGGATGTGATATCCCCACATTTCTCACTATTTCTTCTTTCTGCTAAGATTTCCCAAAACACAAAAATCCCCCTTGTATACATTCTGTGAAGGCCAGGGGCCAGCTGCAGATCCGATTACTGGCCCCTATGAAAAAGGGCATAACATTAGCCATTAGAGCTGCAGGCCTCCAAAACTATGGTGTCCATAAATTTTTATTGTTTGTTCAGTATTGAAATGTCATTAAAGCACATAAATCATTTGAGAACAACTGCTCACTTTCATTTTTTTCCCAGCGTAACCTGTTACTTTTGCAGAAAAAAACCCCACTGAAGCTGAGTAATACATCCACGGCCTGACACGTAACACCAACGCTGATGCTGAGAAATCCGACCTACTACCTAACTATTTTCAGAGTTTATAGCAGTAATTCAGAGCTATGATAACTTGCGGAAGAAAAAAAAAACAAAAACCAGTATCTCCTTATCTCTGCATTTTTTTTTAAACATATCAAAATCAGGGCTCTTATCTTTACAAGAACTTGTCCCGACAGCTTCAAGTCGTGAGGTGCCGTCAACTGCATTTCACTCAAAATACAACCTAAAAGTCTGTTTAGGATTCCCAACCAAAGAAACTATGAGGATATTAGTGTTTATGTCTGAGTCTTTTTTATTAACTGGTGAGGAAGCTCCTCCGCATGTTGTTTGTTTGCCGTTTCAAATCAACTCTCCAAATATTTGCTTCAAGTCCCGTGTGGTTTAGCTTTGCATCCTGTCTCTCTGCTGATTCAGATGATGGTGTGATACTGCCCACTAGCACGCACACAAACAGCATACAAGTACACACACCCACACGGGCTGGCTTTTTCTAACACAAATGTAAAAAAACACTAAACAAAAACCCAAGGCTGACCAAGTCGCAATCATGTACTGCCTGCTCGTTTCTATACATGCAGCTTGGATCATTATCTCTATTATTATGTCTCCTTGTCTCAAGTTATAAGCATAAAAATGTGACGAGTGGTCCACATGCTAAAGCAGCTACATATCTTTGCAGTGGCTTATACTAAAGGATACTAGAATAAATTCACATTCTATGAGAATAGATTAAAGAACTGGGCTGAAATTAGTAAATAAAGTGAAAAGTGAACTTTTAGTTATTTCAACCTATCCCAGTTATTAAGGACAGCAGCAAGCCTGATTGCAAAGAAAGCAACAAGAACCTGTGACTTCTCTTAGCATCTTAATGTCAGAGGTCACGTTTTCATGTGAGTTTGGGCCGAAAGCAGACTGCCAAAGCCTGGATTTCATTTCAGAGTCACGGATGAACGAGAGAAAGAGCCATTTCTTGAACTTGACCTTTTGACCCTAAGGCCACTCTGGCTCCTTCTCTACCCTGCAGGTATGAAAGAACTGAGCAAGCAGAGGTTCGCAGTGTCAGACTCTACATGCATGCGTGCAAAAACCCTCCGCCAACAGTAATGTTGCACATGCTTGCCCATCAAGGCAGTGTTGAGTAAAACATCTGAAAACTACAGGAGGGCGTCTGGAAAACTGCTGTAAAATAACACACAACAATTAAAGAATATGTGAACCATCAGGTTTGAGTTGTTTGGACATGCAGGTACAGATCACTTTAACCAGAAGGCAGCAGCCAGAAAGAAAAGGAGACAGAGAAAGTAGGGGTTTAATGTCATCCCACAACCCCCTATTTGACACTACAAGGGAGGCTTTAGTCAGTCTAAATAATCCATGCTGCTCCATTAAATTTGCAAACTAGCTTCCCTGGTCTCCATGTCTAAGCTGAGAGAGACATAGAGGTGGTAGTGACCTGGGAGATGTGAGAAAGGGAAGTCAAGTAATGGATTAAAATAAACTCGTGTAGCAGTCTTTACATGAATGAAGTCACAGACAAAAGCAAAGCGATATCCCGAACGGACAGAACAGACAAAAGTTTATAGAGAGACTCAAACGGAGACAGAAGGAGAAGACGAGAAAGTGCGGACAACCAGAATTTTTAGTGACACTGATTTTCTCATAATTGCGTGCTTCACCACCAACCCATGAAAAATAACTATTTGGAGTGTGCGGGGGAAGCCACTAGTGTGACGGGGATTGTTGCAGTAACAGCATTATTGACTTGTTTCTCTTGCTACATTTGCTTAGTGCTTTGGAGGCCCAATCAATAGACTCTGGGCTCTGAAGCCCTGCTAATCAAGACTTGCAGCCATGCAGGGTCAATCTTCTATAAAAAAAAAAAAAAAGAGAAGAAACTGGGAAATGATAGGGGGAAACAGAAAGAGAAGACGAACTTTTAGGGGCGGATGATGACAGCCCGAGTTAATCGACTAAGAATTCTCCTTCAAATTCTTTATTTTTCTGGTTTTTTTCACCGTTGGAGGTAAACTCATGTGGTATCGCTCTCAGTCTCAGAAACAATGTGGGCGTGAGGCACCATGAGAGATGCAGATTGCTGCTTCACCTCTGCTTTTCTGTGAACCGCGGTTCAAAAGTCAAGGGGCATCTGGGTTGCTTTGGGACGTTTGGAAATAAAAGAGGCAATCCATATTTACTGAATCCAGTTGTGAGATCTCATGAGGATACACACTGCTTGACACAGATATAGAGGGAGGGAAGTAATCTGAAGCTTTTTAACATTATATTTCTGAAGGGAATTTAAAGGGAACTCTTTTTTTAGAAAACGGTGTCAAACGAGCTTAGAAACACAATCGCATGCTCAATCTTGGGGACAAAAAAATTAGCTGATTTTCCAACACTCGGAGATACATTTTCGTTTAGTTTTTGTATTTCTTGTTTGTTTATGGAAAAGTGGAAAGGCCACTTAATGCTGATGATGAGCTGTGCATCGAGTCAAACAATCTCCATTCGCAGCCTTCTGCACATCACAAGTCCACTATGGAATGCTATGGGAAATTCATGAGGGAACTGTCCATCAAATATTAATCATCAAGTTGAACAAAGTGTCTTTCTTTCTCTTTTTTTCCTCTCCACAGGTTTTTTTCCCCTCCTGGTATCTATGGTCACTGCCACTCTGAAAGACACCCTACAAGAAATAAGCCCAAAAGAAAAGCAGAGAATGAAAGCAGGGGGGGAGGGAGGGCAAAGAATGGTAAGAAAAAGGCAAGAAGGGTGTATGGGTGTTCAATATTTTCCTTTGAGGGGCCAGCCTCCGGTTAGCTTCAGTGCAGCCAGGGTCTTGATACACAGGTCCCAGGGTGCAAACACAAACTTGTACTCTGTTTGTGTCATTGTTTTTTTCCCTCTTTCTCAACACTTCTTTCTCTTGTGTTGTCAGCTGGTGAAGTGAGAGTTCTGTATCCAGAGACCCATATGTAAAAGGCAACGTGGTTTTCACTGACACTGAGGCCTTTCAGTTATCTTTGTCTAGTCTTTATGACAAACTAAGAGCAGAAATAACTGTGGGAAGTAAATCAATGGCTGGATGTTAAAGGCAACCACAGTTCTGCACAAAATAAATAGTGTGGAAATAAAAAAAAAGTGTAAAGAGTGTAGCATCTCGTACAGATAGAGCATAAGAAATAAACATCAGAAGAAGGCCTTGTATGCAAATATTTAAAGTGTTATAAAGAAAAAAACCACACACACACACTATGATGGAAATATTGAATCTGTTCATCAATGGAGTCCTGTTCTCCATCTTTGCCACAAAACTCGCAATGCCCCCCCCCCCCCCCCCCCCCCAAAAAAAAAAAACCCCTCGAAATACCAACACCCACCAGCACAGCATAACCAGGAAATGCAGGGTCAGCAGCGTTCCCTTTGGCCTTGCTGACCAACAGATATTCTAATAATCACCTTCCTTCTGTACTGTCAGGCCTGCAACCAACGGATCCCTCGCCCTGCCTTCGCCCTCTGTCTCTACTTATACTAGGGGCTTTACGGAGCGGCGCTGCTTCGATACATTAAAACTGCTGCCCCATGATCAAACGAGCAAATACCTCCCGGGTCAGCAAAGGGCTACCCCACGTCAGTTAACAATGCAGCATTTAAACATCAGTCGTATGCAAAGCGGCCGATACACAGGGGAGGAGATGGGCGGCAGGAGAAAGCGGAGAAGCAAAGCCTGGACTGGAGAGATAATGAGCGCACAGGAGAACATCAACAGCTATTTAAGGTAGTGCGTCAGCTCCTACACAGCTTTATGATGAAAATATAAGATGTGAGGCTCCGCTGACATCATAACCACGACGAGCTAATCATGGAGCACAGGCTTAGCGCTAATTTATAATGAAGTTTGGCCTTAAACATTTCTAATATTTACCATCTCAGAAATATTTCGTTTACAAAAAATACTGTTGCATGATCGTGAACTGGATTTGATATCGTTGCCTTTATTAGCTAATATCAGGTGGCTAAGGGGGAAGAATAACAGCAGATGTTTGTTCAGCGTATTTATGGTATGCTCATGCCAGCCTGGCCACAAGGATTTAAGCCCGCACACAAAACATACAAGCACACGTCAATATTTACGCATGAATTCTAAGCACACACTCAGATCCACGTCTGTGGCGGCAGCAAACACTTGCCACGATGAAATGTAAAGGTATACAAAACCACAAATAAACCTGAAAATATGCACTACTTGTGCATTTTTGAGAAGACTAGGATGCACCCCCTTTTTTAGCTTTAAGAACCCTTTAATCATGAAGCTTAGGAGTGAAGAGGGTGAGGATTTTTTTTTGTCTTATCCCTCTGCCTACTGGTTGGTTAACCGACTGACCTGCTGTCAAAGGAGTCTTTGTGAGTGTGCATTGGCGGAAGGCCAATCAGATCCTCTGGCTTGTCTGTCTCAGAGAGGAAAATGGCGCCCCTGGTATGCCATCAGCAACAGAAATGTGCAGACAGTCTGACTGCTGAGGCAGGCTTGGCTTGCTGTGGCCCTTCCAAAACTATGCCGCAGGAATTACCTGTTTGGCCAACAGCCAGGGGGACTCGGTCTGCAAAGTCTTGTGGTTGTTTATCTATTTATTCACTTACACTTCATGCACATGTGCACTTTAAAAACATTTCAGACTGCTTAACATCCACTTCCACAGATTCTCCTTTGAACTACACAGGTACACAGGATAAAAGCCTGTTCAACTCACAGCAGCAACAATCAGTTTTATGCCAAATGTGTTTCAAATCCAAAGAAAACCTGGATAGAAGATTTACTGAATGACTAGCAGGTGAAATCATACCACTGATCTTTACTGCATCCTAAGAAAAATACTTCATTTAACCTTCCATAAGCCTGACTCACCTGATAACGCTTCCTGTATGTCTGTATTTTGACAACATTGAGAACAACACTGCAACAATATTGAGCCTGTTTTTTTCTGAATATATCCTATAACAAAAAATAAAAGGGGAATAAAAGGGGAAATTTATGTAGGCGTTTATCTTTGGTGGAGCTGTACGAACTTATAAATGCAAATGTAAATCAAACACTGTACAACAAGAACACAAGTTCTGACAAAGCCCTGATTTATGTTGAACAGAAAGCACGATTGGTCGCTGCACAATCTGCACTCGTGCTCCACCATGTAAAACCTGCCAAAGACAAACACAACTGCTCAACAAAGTGCCACTTGTGACACATCATCCGAGGAAGCAAATGTTCAGGCTCCTGCTTCAGAAACAAACTTCTGACAGCAGCAGATGATGAAACAGAGCAGATCCCAAATTATTCTCGCACTCCTCAGAATCAGCTAAACCTGCTGCAGCCTGGAGCAAGCCCCTCACCCTCCTGCTGACAGAAAGATAGAAAGAAAGTGAGGAGAGGGGCCAATGAAACGACAGAGAAGGAGGAGGAAAAACAGTGCCGATGCAAGAATGTCGTACTTCTTAATTTTATTATTTAGGAGCGCTCTCTCTCCTAATGTTACTGTAAGTGTAAACATGTACGAACCAAAAGCCCATCCATTTTAAAGTTCATGAGCAGACACTTAAATGTACACACAAACATTTCCCCGAGCACACATGTCAAATGACCCACTCAGCAGATCATACAGCTCCACATGTTTAGACACAGGCAGAAACACCATTCTTGGCAGTGCTCGTGTGTAACTGTGAGCTCGACTGGCGGACTGAGGACGATAGTCGAGACTTGCTCATTTCACACTGAGAGGTGAGCCAGAGAGCAGCAACAGAATCTAGCTATAAAACACGGAGCCGAATGGGGGGGATGACTATAGCCCACGGTATAGTAACTGCCACCTCTGCTAGACTCCATCCATCCAAGGCTTTCTCACAGTTATCTATTATCATAACCTCTGTCTCAGTGGGCAAGTCTGACACATAAACCCCCTTTAGCGTGGCAGCTCTCACTTCGACTGGCCTCGTGCTGACTCACCCCTAAAATATATCGGGTGCGTGCCTCTGACGTCGCGTCGCAGACGCAGCTTAGGTCCAGGCTTGGGGAGCACTTCGTCTAAACGGGGTCTTTTAAAAATTCTCTATCCTGGTTTTGTAGTCATGTGACCGCTACCCTTGTTAACTTGTCTGCTATTTTGGATGTGTGACAGTGCAGGGTCAAGTGATTAAGGCTACGTCCACACGTACCCGTGTTTTCAAAATTACCCAGGTACGTGTGGACGTAGGCTTCAAGCAAACAGTTCAGTGACCTCCAGGTAACCTCCAATCATTAGGGAAATTCCCTGACTGTTTACCAGCACTCCAAAGGAGGTTGATGCCAGATTGCTGCTGTTTCCTGTAATTTGCATGGAAGACACTGCAAACACTTACTAAAGAGTGACACAAAAATTTTTGTTTTGAAGGCGAACATTCATCATCTCTGGTTTCCATTGCATGTTTTTAAGTCTTACCACTTGTCAGCTAGTAGTTAATACTGGTTGTATCACATCCAATTGACAAGTCTTGACATGACAAACCTCTAGACCGTTACTGTGTCTCACTTCCTTCTTTCCTTATGCACACTTGACGTGACCTCGGTACAAACTAGACATACAAGCCCTATTTTAGATATACAGGCAGTACTTTAAGTAATGTGGAGCACAGATCCACTCCTGAAAAACACTGTGGTGCATGTGGTGCAATTGCAAGGTTTGTTTTGAGCTGATCTGGAAAAGCCAGATAACTTATACAAGGAAGGGATGCTACACTCAAAAAAATTCAGAATCTATGAGAGTAAGGAAACACATTACCCACTTCCAGAAATTGATTCTGTTCATCTGGATGTGGTGTTTTCAGTGGAACAAGCGTTTCATCACTCATTTGAATGACGTTGTTAGGCAATGGCACTAGTTTCAGTCGTTATGCAACTGTACAGTTTATAAGGCAGTGGAAACCTGCCGTTAGCTGACACTTGGATGAGTGATGAGACATTTCTCCAACTGACAAAAAAAACAACTGTCCACTTACCTGGAATATTAGGCATACACAAAGACATATTAGCCAATCATGCATGTACATAATTGAGGTTCAGGAGTATTTCAGCTGTGTAGTGGCAGCCAGACCTATTTGCTTTGTCAGTAAACATGTAAATAAAAGTACTTTTTACAAAAACTTTACTTTAGTTGCCTGTGTCCATAATATGAATTAGCATGGAGTTTGTATTGAGCTGAAACACTTTTTCTTGGTGCCACTGACCTTTGACACTGAAGTTATAGCTTTCTCCCTGCTCATTTAGATAGGGGCTTTAAATAACTGCCAAAATGGCTGAAAAGTTAAGAGTTAGAGACTGGCAAAAAAGTTTGCCTTGACACAAACAGTCTTACGTGGTCTGATGGTAAAAAAAACAATTCACAAGTTAGAAGTATAAAACCAAACATTATAAAGAAATTTAACCCTTTTAGCTGTGTGGCATTTTAATGTCTGTGCTCAGAAGGCGGCCTACACCTCATGCAGTGTCACTGCTGACAGACCTACCCATCAGTCTCATCTTCTCCTTCAGTTAGGTTAAGTGCATTAGCTCTAGCAGCCCACGCACAGAGAGGCAGCTTGGTGTACGGGGGGAAAAAGAAGTGTGGGAGCGTATGGGCAGGAAGCAGTGAGGAACGAAGAGGTGGATTTGACAGAAGAGTTAAAGACAGAGAGAGTAAGGGGAAAAAGTTTTTAACTATACCCAGCCATGATAGCACATTGACATTGCCTTTGCAGTTCCACTATGTATGCAAAACTGGCAAATTAGGTAAGAATTAAGATCTTGTATTTTGAAGAAAGCAGCGCTATTCGATAGATCCAGAGGGCCTTCGTTTATCAAGTGTTCCAGCGACTGTGCCATTCTGAAACTGAAGCGGATTTCACGGGTTAGTCTATTCTCGTCCGCTGGCCACTGTGGTGTGTAAAATGAGAGGGAATGCTATGTTTTGGGAAATCTAATTTGAGGGCCGTGTTTGTTTTCCCTGCGTTATTTTGCAACCGGGAGGCTGGCTCCAAAGCAGCACCACTCTCTCTTTTACCCTAGTTTCACAACAATGTCCAGCACCAGCGTCCAACAAAAACCCACATACGCAACTGAGGAAAGGACATTAAGCCGACATGGGTCACCTTACCTCTTCCTCATCAGTGGTCTCTCTCAGCAGTCTCTCACAGAATTAAGCAGGCCGCTAATTAGGAGGTTATTCACCATGCCACAGGAACATATGCACATGTGCGTACGTATAGATGTATTTAAAAAAACATAAATATTAGCGGCCATCTTTTGGCAGCTAATTGCAAAGAGCTCCCCCGTGGGAGGAGAGAGAGAGGTCCTCTGTCGATAATTAATCCTCGTTTAAAAAAGTAAATGACATTCATTAGCGGGGAATCGAGCCAAGTGCCATTATTTACATGGCAATAATCTGGAGCATGCTGGTGGCGCTCTTTTAATGTTACAGAAATAACTCTGGGACAGGGGGACGAGTACAGTTGCTTTCCCTCCTTTTTTTTAATGTGTGTGTGTGTGTGTGTGTCTTCGCACCCAGGAACAATTAGGCCCAGACGAACAGATGGGGACGCCTCTGAGTGAGAAAGCTCTTCTGAACGACTCTTCATCTCCTTCTTATCTCGCTCTCTCATCCGCTTGCACATAGTCACACACGCACACAGACAAATACACAAACGCTCAACAGAAATGCACACACATTTGGGCACACAGGAAAAACACACTGAGCTAACTTTTAACATTAACTGCCATAACAGAGACCCTGTTACAAGTGGCAAAACAGAAATGTTGAAAATGTGAGCCACAGAAATCACCAAGACTTGAGGGTCAAAGCACAAAAAGCTGGCTTGTTTACTGATTTTCATGTGCGATTTATAATAATATAAATTCTCAGTGAGACTTTTGGTTACTGTTTTAGGACTTTGGACAATTCATGCTTCGCACACATTCGCAGAAGGAACACAGCAGTCACATTTCTTTGCGATAACACTGCTGAAGCTGGAATAATGATCAAAAAGTTACATAATGGGCCATTTGTTGCACAAGGGGTTTTCTACAATGGCGCTAGTGTCTGCACGATGTACTGTTAGCGATGCACACAAGCATAAAAAGGATGAATGCAGAGACAAAGAGGCAACACTGAACACAAAACCCCAACATCACCTCTTGTTCTTTTTAAGAATGAGGAAATGCATAGAGAAACAGAGTTAGTCAGCATCTCTATAATACTTATAACCTTATAGCTAGAGATTAGCTTCAAAACACATTATTAATTAAATAATTAACAGTATAATTTTATTAAGGGGACGTAGCAGTGGACAAGGCAATTAATGGGATCTACGGTGCTCTATTTTCAAACCGTCAACAAATATGATCACAGTACCAAGTGGATATGTTTTGACATATTTTTAAATTAAATAATAATAAAACTTTATTATCTTTTGTTC
Organism: Aulonocara stuartgranti; assembly: GCF_965226115.1. Classification (NCBI taxonomy): domain Eukaryota; kingdom Metazoa; phylum Chordata; class Actinopteri; order Cichliformes; family Cichlidae; genus Aulonocara; species Aulonocara stuartgranti. The sequence goes on along the minus strand of NC_138959.1, from coordinate 12,789,636 downwards.
TCTGTCATTTTATAACACATCACTCTCTGATTTAGTCCCTTTCTAGGATCATTATCCCGGCTGACCTGGATCCTGATCGGTTTCCCACTCGTCTGTCTAATATCAGGCAGCAGGTCACAGACATGAAAACTAACACACTTGTGCAACCCGTTACCCTTCTTTGTCTTGCTAAGTACAATGATTAAGGTATCAGTCCTTGGGGAACCAGGTGAAAAACAGAGGAGACAGCCCTGAGAGTATAAATCACCGCTTCATGGTTTCAGCGTGCTCTTAGCCTCCTCTGTGGACACAGGGGACAGCCCCAGCCCCCTGTAGTCATGCTTTAAGGCTGGGTGTGTTCCATCACACAAAGTAGACCCCTTCTTTACCTATAAGATTAAGTAACATTATGTCGTGTTTGCTGACACCGAGGTAGCAGCCCTGAGCCCCACAGGGCCTCCTCCTCCATCATATTTTGTTACATCTCCCTGACAATGGACTCTGTCAACAAAACAAAGACTATTATCTCGTCATCTTTGCTTCTTCTCACTATTAAAACTAAATCCAAAGCTAAACTAGTGGGATTAATGAAGGAAACTAAACCGCGGAGTTGTTGCTCTTTCAGTAACTGCAGTTTTAATGAATGCCTAATGGCACCCGCTCTGGACTGAGGCCTAGCGTGGCCTTTTCCGAGCCAAGGGAAACTTCCGAGAAATCCGATAGAATCCAGGGTGTGGGTCACGATAACTCGTGCTTCCTGCTAGCCCCACTTCCACGACCTCTCTTCCTTTAGCCACTCTTCACCAACCCTCAATCGATCTGCTTTTCTCCTGAGATCAAAGGTTTGCACCACTGTTGTACATTTAGCCTCGGCCGGGTCCTCCCACATCATGTCTAAATATTAATGATAATAAAGTCTCACACCCATCCCTGTGTCAGGCAATTACAGCCAACATTGATCCTTTGCTTTCTGCTTCAATTAGAACTCACCACTCGTAATGCGTCCTGGCACATCAAAGGATAACAGCCATTGATCCACTCCTGGATCTTAACGTTTACTGTTAGGAGAGAGGAAGGAGGATGTGGCGTGGCAGAGGGGGGAAAGCAATATTCTGACTAGAAAACAAGAGACGAGCAAAGAAATCATTTTATTCAGTAAGTCAGGTAAAGGGAGTGCTGAAACTCAGAGGGTAAGGCAAGGCAGAGGGGGCTCAATATTAACGGATATTCTGACAGTTCAGAAGGCAACCAGCATCCGGAACCCTGGAAAGACTCACAACAGTGTTCGCAACAGTACGGCTACACAAACCACCAAAAGCTCAGACCTTTTTGCTCAAAACTATGAAACGTGTACCTGAAAAAAAGCCGCATTTAATAAGAAAAAGGGTTTTCACAGCTTCTGCGGTGTCTGCCCATCAAAACGACAAACACTAAATCACTGCAAAACAATATAAAAGTAAATTTATTATAAGTTCAGCTCAAGGACAATAAATCCTACACAAATGCCCATCAACTGACACTAAGACTTTTAGCATTATGCCAACTTCTAAATATCGATGACTGTGCTGCAGCCAAACTTAATAAAGAACAAGAAGAAGAAGAAAAAAACAACAACTCTGGGGATTTCTGATCAGGCTTATACAATACAGGTCTCAGTGGGAGGCAAGAAAAGCTTCAGTGAAACATGAGTTATCATGACAACCTCCCACATCTATGTCTCTAGGCCAACTATCCTAGACAACTGACCTTTCTGACATTTTGAAGTTTGAGAAAAGCAAAATTTTTAAATCAGCGTATGCCATATAGAAATATTTACAGCACACCCAACTCAGAAAGAGAGAGAAAGGGGTAAAATCCGACCTACTGAGTCAATTGAAAGCGACACATCACCATTAAACCGTGGACATTCTGTCCATAAATGAAGCTACACAATCCCACCGTTGACACCATTATTTGACAGGGCTTGTTGTTATGGTCGTTCTGTGCTGGACTAATAGCTCTGATAGTCCTGGCCTCGACCATGACCTCACAGCTGCCTTTGTCACTGAGCTGGAGGAAGGCTTGCCCATCGCTCTGGGCTACAATGATACTCTTCATGGCACAATAATACACTGAAACACTGAGCAACTGGAATGCAACCCAGTGCTTTGTATACCTACAATTAATTGACTGGCTGTGGTTGAGGCTAAAGTTAATATATGTTGAGCAAGAAAGACACTGAGAAATAAACACAATATTCCTGTACAAATTTAATTTAAAATAAAGCTGGCATCAATAATAAATCATGCCCCAATGCTAATACTGGGGGACTCTGAGCTATGATCTTTATATTAGGTGGTCTTGAGGGCAAAACATATTTTCAAAATGACTACAAAATTTTCAATTAAATGTCACAAACCACTGCATGATTTTTCCTCTTTTGCTTTTAGCCTAAAGGAAACAAAATGTCTAAAAACGTCACTGCTGAACTAGAGAGGGAAATCTGGAACAGAGCAGACGAACTGGAGAGATTTCAGGCTTGAGGAAAAAAAAAAAAAAAAAAGCTGTGAGGGTGCTATTTCAAAAAATAAAAAAATTACACAATCTGATATAATCGCATCATCAATTTTAAAATGTAGGCAATGACTTGTTCAATCTGTCTTACAGTACCTTGCTTATTTTATTGTATTTTTGATGTGCTCCTTATTGTGTTGTTTATGGTATCTTAAATACATATTTTGTCAAATCTTGCTCATAATTAGAACAATTAAATTCATTCATTCATTTATTTGTTCATTTTCAGGCACAACAAATACCTATATTAAACATAAAATACACAAAACAAAAAACAAAAATTGCCTGAAAAAGGAGTGGGACGAAGAAAACTTATTAAATCCCACCCCTATACTCACTCATCAACAAAAAAAAACAATAAACTTCCCGCAGCTACGCCCATCATTGCATACAGACCCATCAACAGCCCCGGGCAGATACAAGCATCTAAGCGGCAGCTCGCAAACAACAATTAGAGCCTTCATAACTGAATACAGAATATATAAATTATAAATTGCATTACCACAGGTAACAGGCAGTAATAACTACAAGTAACAAACACACATACATATACATACATATATATCTACACACACAAGTACATATATGTACATACATATGCACACTTTTTTTATTTTTTTTTATTTTGGAATCCATACCAGCAATGGTAAGAGAACAGACATTACAGAGCACACTAAAACCCATCATTGAGTATACTGTGACCAGACCAACTGTTTGTAGAGAAATTTAAATCTATGAATATTTTTGCATTGTTTCAGTTGTAAACTCAGACTGTTCCAGATTTTCACACCACATACAAATGAAAATGAACAACTACTAGCAACTAGAAAATCAATCAAAATCATTCTTAAATGTTTCTACGGCCATAACACCTCAGCGTTCTTTTCCATATTTGTTTGTGTATGACATTTTCCCCTCTTAGCGACCCACTGTCCTCTGGCTGTGGTATCCCTCACTATTATACGCTTTGCTAACATGGTGCTTTGCTTCAGCTCTGTACCTCAGTTGCTACCAAACGATGTAATTAAAGATTGGTGAAATGAAACCAGTGTTTAGAAATGGTTTATGTCAAGTCTGTTCTCAAATGTTATACCACAGGGGAACTTTTAGATGGGATGGGTGTGCATCAACGTCCTGTTAAAGTAGAGTCTTGGCCCAAAGGCTAAAGATAAAAAAAAAATCTAACCAACAGAGCCTTAATATAAGCCAAGTCACAAGACGAAGGCGGTGTACGATAATAATGCAATGGTAACGGTAGGAAAACATTTGTTGTTGGCTGGAAAATCAGGCTCCTCGCATGTGTGTGATACTGAGTGATGCATTCAGGTCAGCTGGGGAGAATGAGGGGATTGGCGGGCTCCACAAACAGGCTGGGAAAGTGACACCAGGATGCTAGGCCAAGACATCAATGTCCTCACAACTTCCCTTTAACAGTGAAGCAATGTTAGCCCTGGCGCCATCGGATACAGGGCGGGGGTTAAAGTTTACATGATGGCTGACAGGATGTACGCATGTAACCCAGCAAACAGAAAATAAACAAAGTGGCTCTAAATTTTGAAATGCGATGGTTTTCATGGCTTTAAGTGACAATGTAGAAAGAAGTGGATATTTGTGAAGAGGTCATGGAAAAAAAAGGTTCCATTTGAGAGGCTTATTTGTCAAATCAACTAAACTCTTTTTGTCATTGTTACTTTTCTTAGCTTTTACTATGTATGTGCAGAGTCTGACACTACAGGACTGTTTGCAAATTCTTCTGCTGAAAGTGGAAAGTTATTCTCTGCTCACTTAAAATTTGAGTGCAAGAGGCGTTCCTCTGAGCATTTCTAACAGCCTTACTGGTCTGGGAGTGATTTCTGGCCCAAAAGGCAAGTTACACCAGTGTCATGAGGACACTTTAGTGCTGTAGTTGGGACCTTTGTGTAGCAGTTAAACATTTGAAATGAACACTATTTATATCTTCATTTATTCAGATGTTTTTCAAGGAAGGCAAAGGCTTAGTTGTTATTTTGAAAGAATCTATTTTTGGACAGAGGATCTTTAACGAGATGTAGAGCCCCAAAGCATGTTGAAAATATACTTCTGACTACACAGGATCACAAAAGGTCAGCATAAACTGCATATACATTATAATCAATCAAATTAATAATCACAAGATATTCTCTTGATTTTCAGCTAATATTAATCAGATGAACTTCTTGTGCTTCAATCTTTTTAAAGATTTTCTTTTGCAATTATCTTAACAAGCAACAGTCAACAGAATTAGGCTGGCAACTTTAATAACTCTTTGTTTCTCATTATCAGATCCCTGAAAGAAGAGACCCAAAAACAAAGTGAGTAACTGAAGTTTTAGATTGTGGAGCAAATGTGCAAATGTGTGGCTGCACATACTATTGTGTTAAATCACACTGAGGGTTGCAGTAATAATAATCATACCAGAAGCATATCTGCTGCCAAAAAAAAGGAATAGGGGAGGGGGAAAAAATGATATTTTGTGAGCATGGCCATTCATGCTCAGACAGATCGTGATGGGATGATGTTGACCGTGGAGGTGCAAACTAAGATCCCTGTCGCCACAGAGACGTGAAGATTGTGGTGTAAGCGGGGAAGTCTTCTCTACAGCTGGCAGCAGGCCTGGCCTAGCACCAAGGTGCTCAGCCAACAGCTCCTCTCCTCTGTCACATCCCCCCTTCCTCCACCTCTTCCTCTACAGCCGCCTGGATGCCAGTCTGCCTGGCTGGTGTGGTCCAAACAAGACCCAGCCATCGGGCCAAAGGGGTAATGGAACTGCTGCCAGCTGGGCCAGCACTTCACGGCCGAGCACCACTCTCCAAACAAACAGTGCAATGGGCCACAAGCCACGGGCAACATGGAACCTGTCATTACCAGCCGTGCATTGCTGGTTCACTCCCCAAAACCCGAGCCAGGCTTGAACGTGTACTGCACTTGACTTCAGCAAATTTCTCAGCCAGGATTTGTCATGAGAGAATCCCTTTTCAAAATCATGCTATATCATCAGCATATTAAACAATGCATATACAATTACCACCTAAACATCATTTTGATTTTTTGAAAACTTTCTGAAGGAATAAAAATATTATGAAGTCCATGAATGACAAGTTCGAGTTTGTTACATACAAGTGAAAAACTTACAACAGTCCCTGGGATTAACTGCTTACCATCTAATTAACAAAACATCTAGAAAACTTTCTGCAGTCCCAAGGCTAAAATTGGACTGTGTGGGCATTTGTGCCTCAGTTGGATTTTCTCCAGCGATCATGATTTTCTGGCATTTTGGCATTTTTGAGGCATCTATCATGAAAAAATGCAGTTTCAACATCACAAAATAAGAATATGTCAAGCGCTCCTTTCACTGGAATGCACCACAGGGACAAGAGTAATGAACAAAACAACCTGCGTCACAAAGTAACTTTGTCATGTGCTCCACACTGAGACAAATTGTGTTTCAGAGAGTGTGGAACAATAACTCAATGTACTACCGCAACACAAAACCACACAACAGATCTCAGTGACCATGCCTGAGTCAGCGTCAAAACCTACTAATTAAAATATCGGTGAATTTGTCCCTTTCTTTTTCTTTCATGCCATCGACAATAAAACAAAACAATATTTTTATATATTCTATATATACACATATATATATTGTGTTAGCAGGGAGACAGAGTGGTGACCTGTTTAAGGTGTACCCTACCTCTCGCCCTATGATGGCTGGGATATGGGCTGAATGTAGTTCTCTGTTAGCAATGTAATGGCAGACTGTAAGGGCCCCATTATATCTGCTGTCCAGTGCCTGGCGAACGGCACCATATGGCAAAGTTAACATCAAATTGATGTCACATCTGCTATTAGAAGGGGCTGTGTCTGCTGGTTCTGTAATTGTAGATTTTTGCAACCTGTTGCGTTGTGCAACTGCAGTCGGTTTAAGTGTATGATCATGTTGGTTTTTACTTCATTTAAAGTAATATATCACTACATATCCTCAGAGATTCACAGATTATATAGGAGATGTTACAATAGTTTGAATAAATGAGACTTCATGGAAAAAGAAAAAACAAACAAAACTGTGGAGTTCTTGTCTGAGTGGCAGTACCCATTGTCGAAGAAAATGCTACCGTGGGTACATTAGGATATAACAGCGAGCATAAATAGCTGTGGCTGTGTGATGACGTTACTGGCAGTGTGTAAAGAAACCAATGCTAAGGATATAATAGGCCCCCCAAGGAGCTATGGAAAACTCCTCTACCTGCAGAGAGCATCTACTGCCAGATGGGGGCACTGTCCAAAGTATGTGGTGCAACCAGTCTGTGAATTTACTCTTACGTGTGAACTATGCTTCCGCCTCAGATCTACGCCGTAACTTAAGCCATAACCATAACAACATTTTAACCCTACCCCGCAAACTTTTACGTAAACCTGACATGCACCTCGTGGAAGACTGCAGTGTAGGGAACCTGCATCTGAATAAGAATATTTTATTAAATTAATTAAGGAAATTATGTAGGGATAAAAGGAACTTCCGGTTACTATGCAAGTTAGGATGTATATTTCCCGCAGAAGTGTAAATCGAGCTTTACTTTGTTGTTGTTCTTAGAGGTTTGCTGGCTGATAGACCAACATACAAAAATCTTAAGTGAAACATGTTAAAAACAATAAAAACTCTCCACTGCAGCTAGTGTCATGTTTTTTTTGTGTGGTTTTTATTTATTTTTTTAATCTTTGAAGTTTTTTTGTGCTTCCCTTGTTTCCCGGTGAACTCCGGCACAGGAGAAGTATGTCACTCCAATCCTTGTCTTGACCCATTTGTCAACCATGCAGTATTCAAAACAAAAGCAATTAGCTGAGCTACACGCTGTTGGGTTCCTGGAGGACCGCATGGAAGTGCATTTGCCTAAGTTGAAAACCTTTCTCCGTAAGATCTCTTTAGGCAAATACCTAAACAAAACAATAGATTTCAACACAACCACACCCAGTGGATAAACTGTTAAGAGGGAGGGAGGGATGGATGGATGGAGGGAGGGAGGATGGATGGATGGATGGGCATGGAAAGCTGCATATTTGTCTTTGACCTTGACCTAAATTACTTTCACAATGATTTTGAGATCTGGCATTATAAGACTGACATTCAGTCAACAGCATGATGCAAACTATTTGCTTCAATATCAGAGATATATATTTATATATTCTTATTTCCCAAGAGGCAAAGCAGACATCGCTAAATTGGGTCAGAATTGGCCAATAACCATTTTAGGTGATTTACTCTTCTCACGTTACAAAAGCTGACAAAACACTGCAGAATTGGGGATAATTTAGTCTTTGTGTTGTTATTTCAGTGCCTCTAATAACCATTAAAGAGACGTGGTGCTAGATGACTTGAACAACAAGGTAAAAATTCATTTTGCACTTTGTTATCTATTCCTTTTGTTTTATTTCTTTTAAATTCTGAGACACCTGTATTGTGTCAGCAAACAAATTGCACAAATTTTCACGAGGCAATAGAGGGAATTCAAAAGAGATTCAGCCTGAACTTTTGTGCAGTGATAAACCACACCGGGAGACTGGATTTGGCAAATAAGATATTTTTAAAGGTACTTGTCAAAACTGTTGTACACACCACTGAATGCCCTTCACAGCAAGCAAAACCAAACCAAAGTAAGGGATTGGTAGGTGGGGTCTGTCCTTTGGCCTTCCAGCCTTTGGGACTGGAAAGTATAATACAGCATGAAGTCTATTTTTGTATTTTGTATAAAAGCACTGAAGGTTAGATGTATTTTGCTTAAAAAAGGGACCAATTTGCTGTTGAAGTATTTTGACAGGAGCTCCTGATTCCTGCGAACGCCTTGTCTTGCAACCTTTTCACTTCCTTGAAAAAAAAAGTGGCCCTGTTTTTATTGTTTTGCCCATTGTGATAAAGGGGATCTTTTATGCCATCAACAACATGGCAACAATGTACTGCCTTTGTTTTGTTGAGCCATCCTGGGGGGGCGGTTAGGATGAGACACAGACATACAGAGGCACAGTAAATGATTGATGGGTTAGAAGAAAATATTAAACAGAAAGAAAGAGTCCAAATTCAACATTTGTAAATATTTCAAGCTCTTGCACTCCAACAAAGAGAGATCTGAGGGGCAACACAATAACAGAAAAACTCTACTTAACCATCTATCCTGACGCAAACATGACACAGGCGGGTGTTACTGCTGGAATTATTGCTGTTTGCAAGAACTACTGTTGCCTGGTGCGTGTTGAATGGTTCCTTGAGATTACTTACAAATAAATATGATTAAATCAGAGGATAACAATGTATCCAGCAATCATAAACTTTAAGGGCCAATGGTTCTGCTTTGACAGTTCAAATAATAGTGATTTAATTAGTTAAATAAAAAGGAGCTAAAATCCCTTTTCCTGGCGATTAGATTGCATTTTTAGCCAAAAGAAAGGAGTATGCAAAGATGATGAGAGGAAGAGTTAAATGAGAGCTGAATGAGAGTGCAGGAAATGAATGAACAGTGCAAGTGTTTGGACAGGAAACACTTTATCCTGGCAAGTAATGGAGCCCAAGAGTTACTCATGACGGCAAAGGGACTGCATGTCCTGGCACGGATCGAGACGGAATAGTGAACTACACGAGCGAGTGTGTTGCAAAGCTATAGCAAACAGGACAGCCCGTTTACGTCCTTGACACAAAAACTGGCATCTAGTGATGCAGTGGCATTCCACAAAATTCCTGGAAGTTGTTGCATAGGATGCAGAGAAGTATCCACAATAGCTTGCTGGGAGGTAACAGGAGTCAAAGTAGAGACAATGTGATAGCTTCTAATTGCTTCAAAATGTCCTGAAGAAGGCCCCCTATTATCTATTTAAATCGGCTAATAATGGGAGGCTAGGAGGAGGAGATGGAGACGGGGGAGGTGGATGGGGATTGGGGGGGGGGGGGGGGGGCGCGCTAGGCAGAGGGTGAAAGCTATCCTCTGCGCTGCCGTCGCCTCATTATTTTCCGTCTTGACGGACGCCCGCGCTCAACCCCTGGATGAATGGCCCTGTGCTGAATAAGTTATCGCCAGACACACAAAGGAAAGAGTGCGCTACACAAACAACACAGCACTACTGCAAAGCATGAATCTCTTTTTCCTCTCCTTCTCAGTTTTTTCTCCCTCAAACCCATCACCCTTCCCCCTGCTCCCTCTAGACGAAAGGCAGGGCCTGCCACAGACTGAAATCTCACCTGTAATTTCTACAGAAGCTCTCAGTAGGTGGAGGAAAAACACAAGGGATACAGTAAAATAAAAAGGCAGGAAGGATAAAGGCATCTATGTTTGCTGAAAAGATGTATACCTGCGTTCCTTCATTTTGTTTCATCTGTCCTTTCTGTTTGTGCAGCTCCTCAATAAAGACAGGGACCTCCTTTGGACAGCATCAGAAGATGTCTAAGAGGATGGGTCTTTTTTGTTCTGTAGACAAGGCCCGCAGCATGATCACTGAAAGTGTTTTGGTTTCATCAGATCTGTATTTTGTTGTCTGGACTGCTGGGGCTTGGCATACTGAATCAAGATTACCTTTTGATTCCCTATAGCTACTAAATGGAAGCCATAAAGGTAAATGACAACAAGAAATGGCCCATTCCCAACGATTATGGAGACTATGTGCTCTACAACAGTCAACTCCTCTCCCTTGCTATCACTCAAAATTACAAGTGGAACTTTTGGACAGGAGAGCCTCTTTCCCCTCTGACGGGGAAATCAGAGGGTGCCGTGGCCCGACAGGCGCTCGACGGCAGATCAAACAGGGCGGGTACCCTTGGAGTGACACCTGGAGCCACTTCAAGGGATGAGAGCGCCACTGATCTCCAGTCATCTCGTCAGAACGACAGTCTGTCAGGGTTAAAGAAGGGGGAAAAAAGAAGCTCTATCAGCGAGGATGGTACGAGTGAGGTCGAACGAAGAATCACCTCAATGTCACGGATGCCTGACCCTAGAGCATTTGGAGAAGTGATACTGCAGAAGACATCTTTTTTGTTGGGATGCTGAAGATTAGCACTAGTTTTAGGTAGAGGTTAGAACTAATTGTACGCACAAAACAATACGATGATACACGATTAGTTCAAGATTGTCGTGCTTTGATTACAAATGCCATCTACCTCAGAATCTATCAGATGGCATGCAGCATTTACCAGATTTTAAGCTAGCTGTCAGCCTCACACTTTGGTATTTTTGCATGATTTGGAAAAAAAGAAAAAAAAAGAAAAATTTCTTCCCTATCACAAGCAGAATAACTAGAATTCAGCTATGGCCTGACACGCCATAAAACAGAAACCCACTATGGGCTGTATAATAGAAAGAGGGAGATATGTATGGAGAAAAAGAGGGCTTTGGCAGCCAGTTAAGCGAGTCAATCCTCAACAGACAACTGCATCCCTTATAAAACAACAACACGTCTTTGCCCTTGTCAACAACGTCTCCCTCTACAGCCCAGGCTTGTGTGTGCCTTTTTCTTTCTGCAAAAAACGTCCCATCAGCACTCTCTAATGGGCAAGGTGTAGGAAGAGAGAAAAAGACAGAGATGAAGCAGAAAGAAGACAGAGAGAGAGAGAGCGAGGTGGCAGTGGTGCTTTTGTGGCTGAGGAGCAGTGAGTAATGAGGCTGAGGCGCACCCTGTCATTGTCCCAGCAGCAGCCTGCAGCCACAGACACACATACAGACACACAAATACACACAGATGAAAAAAAAAGCATCTAAAAACAAGACTTTGTCTGACATTCAGCATCTACACTGTGAAGTACCTGATGAAACTAAACAAAGTAGTTTAATTTCAAAATGTATTTAAGACCATTTGGTCTTGTTTTGTTAGATGGATTCATAAGAGGTGCTTGTTTAAAACACTCCGTATGGTCTCTCACGAATTCTATTCATCGTTTTCTCCGTCTCTGCTGCTGGGTGACTCTGGATTATTAAGATGTTGCATCACTTCTCCGAAGCATGGGTATAAGGTGAAGGTAAAAAGTCCAAGTTCATGGATGCAGAAAACAACACCACGGGTGCAGAGCTGAATTTAGCTCTGCAAATGTGTATGCAGATGCGCAATGTTTATGTCTACCTTGAGAAACCTGTTTGGCAGTAGTACTGCAATGGCTCACATAACCAAGCAAGGCCCTTTTCATTGCAAGGTGATGTTGAAAGAAGCCATTAACACCAAATATCTTCCTGCAGAAAGCTAACATGCTAGCTCTGATCTACTTAACACTGTCAACAGCAGATGCATTTATTTTGATATGTGTAAAGTTCATCTAGGGGATGAGGTGGAGGCACATACCGTTCATTCTTTGCTCATTTGCCAGAATGAAAAGAGACTGGACATTAAAAAGAAAACATGCATTCACACACACTCGGATTGCTTCCCTGGAGGTAGTGGAAAAGGCCAAAGATAGAGGTGACCCACGGGGATGTAGTACTAAAGGGGGAGTGGATGCAGGGGGGTAGTAATGATGCCAAGCTGAACAAATTGCAAAGCAAAGGGAGTGCGTTTTAAATGTAGTACATGAAATTATCGTGAATGCAACACAGAGGGAAGATCAGAGAGGTTGGGATCCACTGGGAGCGATCTGCAACTCTCGGGACAAACATAAAGCTCGGCTACGGTGATGAGTTCAGCTGTAATACAAAGTAAAATAGGACAAACATGTCTTCCAATACTCTGCTGAAAATTCAGTGTGCAGAATTTGAATGCCTAGAAGTTTTCCCTCTGTTTTTCCCCCAAACACAAATAAATATAATAATAATATAAAGAATAATAAATGGAAAAGTGAAGGGAAAACATATGTGATCTGTTTCAGCGACAATTAAAACGTGAAGCTGTTCTTTTGCAACTTAATGACAAGATCTCAACACAACTCACTCACTGAATTAAACTCCATTAATTACACGACCTACATATACTAACAGGTCGGTCTTCTACGCAGATAGATACAGGAAGAGATCACATATCTGCTAATAATAAACAAAAGCACCAGAGCCTTAAGAGATCTTACAAAATAAAATTAAAAAAAATCCTGCTCTCCAGACGCTTTTCTGAGGGCATGCACTTTAGTCTGTTGACTCCAAATACTGTTGTTTTATTAGGTCGAGCAAACAAGGAAAAAAAACTACTTTCCATTAGAGGCAGAAAACTTTTGATTATCCTAGAGGCAAGGATGAGCTGTAAATACTATTCTCCTGCCAATTAGTCATATGAATAGGTTTACACCAGGTTCAGAAGAACTTCACTATAACAAGACTCTGAGGGTTAGCCGCAATAAGCCGCACTGTATTTTGTACTGAATTTGCCACATGTAGCTAAAATCAGAGAGACGTTTGCAGTCACACATTAAGGCATCTTGTGAAGGCACGGCTCAAAAAAAAAAAAAGGAAGTAAGAGTCTTGTTAAGAGCGTGGCAGTATTAACCTGTGAGCTAGTGCATCATCTACGCCCAGGCTGATAGGCTGATCTCTAAATCAGTGTCCAGAGAGTGTGCGAGTCTGAAGGCTGAAGCTCTGTCCATCCTGCCTGCCCGTCGCTACCGCCAGTCCCAGCCATGAATATGGAGCTGTTCTGTGGCTGGGAGCTTGCTTATGTTTTCTGTCTGATATCTAGGCCCCATTCCCATTTCAAAGGGAGGTCCACCCGGGGCCTTGACTTTTTGATCTGCCTGGCGACTGAGTCGACCACCTGCATGTGGGATCAGCTGCCAGCTAGAGCAGACAACCCCTCTGCTTCAAAATATACACACGCACCCCCTTCGCCCTCCCTTCACTGCTTCATTGCCCTTCGCTGTGCCCCCTCCTTCCGTGAAGCTGCCAGGAGCCCCCAGTGGTCCTAACTGGGTCTGGAGCTGCATCCCATTCCCCCCCCCCCCCCCCCCCCCGCCATTTCTTCTGACCAGGGCGAGTGAGATGTTTGAGATGCTCAGTATAGCAACAGGACGCATCTTCATGCAGTGATGGGAACATTTTGTATTAATGAAAGGCCACAGTGTCAATGCAGCATGGAAACAACAAAGGCTTTATCAAAAGGTCTGTGGCCTTTGTAATCAGGGACAGAGAGGCGCACTGTGAGCTGTGAACCTCTCAAACCTGTAGGTGCCGAGCCCACATGTATACAACTCATTTAAAGCTTAGAGTAACTAAGCATGAGTAGATGACACAAGACTGCGTTTTCACTTGTGACACTTGTTATAAGCCCGTGACACAACCAATTAACAGCACCTATGTTCCTGCCACCGAGGGTAATTAGTTAGAGTTTCACAGTCAGAAAATGTAACAATTTATTTTCAAACAAAGCCACAGCTATTTGAGATGTGTGTCTTTCTGAATGTTTCCTACAATAAGTGATATTCACACAGTCTTTAAGTTAATTGGCTTTCTTGAACCATGACAGCTAGCTTAATGAGTGTCTAATTGTTTCTCAGCTGGGGTGATAGCACACCAGACCAGAAAGACACTTCAAGAAGAGGTGTGACTCTAAAAAGGACACCCTTCATCTCGTAGATCACAATAAATCCCTCCGTTGTTGCACCTACACACTCGGCTCTATCGGGGCCAAAGTTTTTTCGATGCTTATAATCAACTTAAAACTGCTGCTGTGTTTATATATCTGGAAAAAAAATGTATTCGTGCATCCAATTAATCAAACATCTGCATTCAAACAGAAGAAAACAAAAAATATATATACTTAACTAAACAAACAAAAGCTGGAATATTCATCAACCTGCATGAGTATTTGTGTCCACCTCTGGTTTGTGTCACAAGTGATCCAGGTTCCTAACATGTACCAGAAACGGTTTCACTACACTCATCTGTGTAAGCCTTTACACGCCACACTACTTCTTCTGCTGCCTCAAACAAGTGGAGTATGACAAAGCAACCGGCATCAAAAACAAATACACTATTAATCAAAAAGCAAGAAAGGGGGTGGGTGAGGGTGGAGGTAATGAAATGAGTGAGGAAATTAGGAACAATTTCCAGAAAGGAGGGCATTTAACTAACCTTAACTGAATTTTTGGTCTGATTATAAATATATTATAAGCTTTTAAACTGGAAAAAAAAAACCCCAAAACAAATTATTTTATCAAATAGTGACAAAAAATAAAATAAAACTGTGTACGTTGTGGTGCTCCCGTCAAGCATAAAGGCAGGCAGTAGTCGAATAGGTTTGCAGCCGGGCCCCACTTTGGAAAGCCCTCATAAATCCTGATTTGAGACGGGCACTAACCAGAGGAGCTAAGGCATCAAGAGAGGAGGGAGGGGGGGCTGAAGAGTAAGTGGGTGGCAGCATGCCTCTTAAAATGCTACGTCTGATTAAGTCTTCCCATTAGGTGACAGCTGAACTTTAACATTAATATGATAATATTGAAATAAGTGCATGTTATTTACTTCAGCACCAGCAGGGGTGGAGGGAAGAAGAGGAGGAGGAGGGAATGATGAATGATTTCTGGACAGCTCTGGGTGACATGCCAGGCGAAGTGACCCCCCCCCCACCCGGCCCTCCTCTTGCCATAATCAGGCTTGACAAAATGGAGACATATGCAGAAATATTGGTTACAGTCGGCGTCACAGCCCTTCTCAGGCCTTTCCTCTCCAGTATCTGCCGCCCGCCCTGCGAGCCACCCTCCAAATTGTCTATGGGCACTGAAGCATCTATTTCAATTGGCACTTCCTTCCTGCCCCCAGGATTTTACATTTAGTCTGTGTCATTTACATATTACTCTTAATCAAAATCCACAGCGGGTGACAAGGAGGGGGAAAAAAAAAAAACAACAAGAGAGAGCAAGAAACAAAACCGTGGCGTCACGGTTCAGGGGTAAGCACACAGACACTTTATGAAATGGAGATGTGACAAGACATTACGGTGTGTGTGTGTGTGTGTGTGTGTGTGTTAGGAAGCGGAGGCACCAGATAATGCAAGGCCTATTGAAATATTTGCGTTTGAATGCCTGTGCCTGTGTGACTGCCTTGTGAGTGAACTAGCACGCCAGGGAGACAAAGAGTGCAAGATGGATATGGGTGGTAAGTGCATTTTGTGGGAAAAAAATGAAAAGAGAAAATAAACAAAGGCAAAGAGAAGAAAAGAATGGAGACATGTACAGTGTGCACTTGTCTCTTCCAGCAGGATGCTGTACTGGGCTACTTGTTTCTCAGGCACACAGCACCACATTTAACCAAACAGCCACTCACACGATTTGTTTACTTAGTTTTCTCAGCTATATAGTTCTGACTAATAAGAATTTGACTAAAAGATCACAGATCCTTTACAAATGAGCTTAACCTGCTTGAAACATGAACAAAAGCACTTGCTAATAGCCACAGGTGACTGACTGCAGCAAGTTATAAACTATAATATTCACTTTTAAATCTTATGAAAGTCTTTATTTACAACCTCACAGCACTGTTAAAGCACTTTGCATACAAAGAGGTGCAGAAACAGTGTTCCTACCTGCCTCTTACCTTCTCAGCATGCCGGTAAGGATGCGGGAACTCTTGCCCAGGTTGGCGTCTGTTTCTCTCAGCTGGAGTTGTAGGGGAGACAGAACCAGTGAAGGACAGCTTTTAGTTTTAATTCTGAACAAACACTTGAGCAATTTCAGTTTAACACACTCTGTCAACAAACTAAAGCTGTTTTTAAAAAAAAATCCCTCTGGTGAAGCACACACCAGGAAATAGTCCTTCTGATGTGTTTGCACAACTGGAAATATGTAAATGGGTTTAGGCAATGGTGGGTGGTGGCAGCGCACATAATGACCACTCGCTACTGTTAAATGCGCTGCAGTATTAGCTGCACATGTTGTGAAATCTGACATCGAGGTGGACTTTGTCCTAGGAATTTGTTGCAAGTTTGCAAGTTAAAGGCTTCTGTATCATAAGAACTGACGTTGCTTTCACACACGACGCTGTCGGCTGGAGCTTAACATATAATATGTGGATACTATTTCATCCACACTTGAAAACAAAAAAGAAGCATGTAACGAGTATAAATAAGTACCACGGCAATAATGTCATTTGATTATTACAGTATTGTTGTGCAAGGTACTATTGCACTGTACTACTGGCCTTAGGGCAGAAAGACATCTCTACAGTTTGACACACTTTTCACTAAAGTTTCTTGCGACCCAGAGAGATGAATGGGAGATCCTTTGATTAGAGCTTGCCTTCTTACCTTAAAGGTACTGGCTTACCTGTCAAGAGACCACCCTCGGCAAAACCCCCCACTTTTAGACAAAACCAGTGGGGGGAAAAAAATACACGACAATTTTAGAGCTGCTTTAAAAGCAACTTATTTACCAAAGCATGAACAGCTAGGCTACACATAAGATCAATGTTTACTTCATTTGATGCATCTCTATGTCTATAAACTAGCAGCATTGTGAGCTGTTCAATGACAGAAAACTTTTGAAAAAACCTCCATAACCTTAGTACGACATGCCACTTGATGGTCTTATATTCATCTTACTACAGAGCTAGATGAATATAAGGAAATGGAGTGAAAGATGCCTTTACTTTTAAAGTAGGTACCAAGCAGTGGGAGTCCTTGAAGGCACCCTTGAAATGATGATCATGGCTATTGAGGACTAATTGCCTGGATATTTCCCTTTTCTTGCTCCATTTCTTTCCCTTTTTCTTCCTCTCTGCCTTTTTTCCCTTCAGGGGTCATAGGAATGTTTTCAAGCTACTCTCTTGTCAGGCGTAGGGACTTTTCACAGGGAGGAGGATTTGGCAAAGATGTTGCCAGCAAAGTGTGAGTGTGAAAGTGAAAAAAAATGCTGACACTGCACTGAGTGAGCTGCCACTAACATCTACCTGTAGTCGCATTTCTCGAGGATGACAGGGGAGCACGGGGAATAGTGATTGCAGAGTTTTTCTCTAAACAGTCAGCAGGGAGTGATTTATCTTCGTCTTTCTCTGAAATAATACTGCTTTCCCAATAAAGTCACCCCTTCTCTGTATGTTTTCATCAGTGAATCACACTATATTCTATTTGTTTTTAATTCTTCAGTTTCACATCTTTTCTACCAAAACTCCCCTTTCCTCTACAACGATCGGAGCCACGCTCTCTTTTTTTCATGTTTGTTCTGGCTCATCCTGCAGTCATCGCTCTTCCCTGCAATTCATCCTCCCTTCCCAGCCCTGCTTTACTGCTCCTTTCTTCCTCTTCTTCCATCTTTCCTTCTTACCCTCTGGCAGCCTGGGCTGGTGTGATGCAGGCTGCCAGAGCCAAAGATACATGTGGTACAGGGTGGGAGGTGGGGGACCTGGGGTTTGGGCCCTCTGGCAAAGACAACAAGTCCAGCAGTTGCCTGATGTCTGCTTCTACCCACAGATCTGTCCCCTAGACACTTTGCACTTTCTCCCAAAATACATCTCTCTCTCTGAATCATTCCTTCTTTCCTTTTCCACCTCTCTCCCTCTCCCTCCACAGCCTCTCACCAAATCGTACGCCTTCCTCCATAACCTGAAATGGAAACCCACTGAAGTTTTAGGGTAGTCGAGTGTCTAAAATTAATCGTGGCTGCCTATAAAGAGAGAGTGAGAAGACCTTGTTCCTTGAAACTCATATTTTTTTCCAGCACTAAAGTAGAACAATTTCTAAAGACATCTTTAGCCAGCTTCGAGGATTAAAATGCATACACGTGTTGTTACTATTAACACAAATGAAAGCTAATTTGCATACAAAATTCTAAACAAACTCTGATCCATATCATTTAAAGTGCAAATAAAGGGGCATTAAGGGAAATAAAAGGTAAGGTTTCAGCTTCAAGGATGAAAAGTCCAAACTGAACATTTAATTCCTTTTAGAGCATTAAAGTTTGTTAGCTCACTGAGTACGACCATTCATTTGTCTGCATAATTAATCCTCCTCAGGTTAAATAAACTGTGCTTACAAATGACTGAGGCGATACTGTCAAAGTGCATGAGTTTATTTCGTTTATTTTCAGTTAATTAATAAATAACTGTTGAAACTGAAGTTACAGCTTGCTGTGATAACTCTGCACAGTCGTAATCAAAGTGTTAAAAGAAGCAGGTTTTACTTTTAAGGCTGTCTAATACTTTTACTTTATTTCCTCAAATTCTTACACTCATTCCCGCTCTTGTATTATATGCATTTAAAAGACACGAATTACCACATTTAGGCAACAACCATTAAAAAAAATGCCCCCCTGCTACGTTTCACACCCTGAGGTAGCCTTGAGATCGGTTAAAAGAAATTCTTCAACCCGTTCAGGTGGTTCTGAGTCGGCAGTGTACTGCTCTGACCCTGTGTTGAAGTGTTCTATTGACTCCTATTTGTACCATAAAAGCAAAACAAAAGGCCACACCTCCTGCCGAGCGCTGGGGCTTGTGTAAATTTTGTGTTTGTATGTTTGTGGGTTTATTCATTGCCGAAACAATTTTAAATTCCATCTCTTTAATGCAAAAAGAGCTGCTAACCGACCCTTCTATCCTCGTGTCTTTACATCTCGGTTTCTTTTTACTTAACTTTTGCCCCACAAACTGCCTTTAAAGGCTCAGTGTGTGTGTGTGTGTGTGTGTGTGCGTGCGTGCGTGCGCATTTGTGTACATATGGTGAGGTGGTTCAGCAGAGGAGACTCATGGGAAGAAGGGAGAGAGAGAGAGCAAAAGAAAGAGAGAGCAGGTACTCTCAGTAGACGCTGTGGACCGTTTTGAAAGGAGATGTTTGATTTCCTTTGAAATCTGCTGTGCGAGGCCCAATGCCATGTTGTGATCTTTAAGCATTCTGCGTTGAGGGGGCCAACAGGGCTGGGCCCCCTTCCTGTGTTTGGTCTTTTCTGTCTCTGCCTACCTGTCTGTTTGGCTGACTGTACGTAAGGAGGGGAAGCACTAAGGATTGGGAGGGCTCTCTGAGGAAAAGTTGGAAGGATGGAGCGAAATGGCAGAGGGGTGCAGGAAAAGTGCAGGAGGGTGGGCGAGGAAGGACGGCAGGTGGCAAAGTTAACCCCTTTTAAGTGAAAGGAAGCAAAGGGGGGAAGAAAGCCATATTTCAACATTTTATCCAATCCAATTTTAGTTATAAAACACTTTTGAAAAACACAAGTTTGACAAAGTGCTGTACAATTCATCTTGAGGGGAACATATGGAGCTAGTAGCTCAGATATGTATTGCGGTGCTGATCAATTAAGGCTTTTAAAAGCACATAATGAAATCTTAAAATACATCTTAAAAGGAGCAAGAATGTGCAAGGGGAAATGTGCTCACGTTTATGGGTTCTGGTTAAAAGATGAGCTGCAGCATTTTAGGTGCTTTGTTAAAAACACCAATGTTAGTCACTGCTCATTTAACATGTGGCTGCAGGGGCCCAGGTCCAAGAGAAGAGCAGCACACACACTACTGAGTCTGAACGCAATTACCTCAATCTTACTTTCACTGAAATTTAAAACATTTGCATGCTTTGATATCTTTCAGACAGTTGTGTTTAAAGGAGCTGACGTCACTAATAAAGCAAAAAACAAAAAAATGTGAGCTGACAGCAACACCTACTCAAATGCCAAACACAGCCATCCATAAACGGGCACACTGAGCTGCTTCTCGTTATATAAATCTGCTGACTTAGTGCGTGCCGAGGAGGGTGTATCTCACAGTTGTGTGAGGCAGCTTTCGTTTGTGTGTTTACGTGAGAAGCCGTACAAAAGTGGCAAATGTTGGCCGTAACGGCTTACCGTTTCACGAACACTTGTTAGAACAGATGCGCGAGTGTGCGCAGGTGTCAGGTGTGCACTCACCCTTTCTCTAGCTCTCTGGATCTTCTCACGGTCACTGTGCAGGTTGGAAAGAATCTCCTGCCCCACTTGTTCTGCAAGAAAAGAGCATCCAGCATAAGATGGCAGGTCCAAAAAGTTCCGCCATGTGATGAAATGAATAAAATAAAATAAAACAAATGAACGATTAGGTGATTGCGAAAGCCTGGCTTGCACTCACTTTAGCTGTAATCTCTTATTTGTCAATCATTCTCACCATCATGATTAATGTAGAAATAATTTGTTTTTTGGTTTTTCCACATCTGGACCTACTTGGGTATGTGTAATATTTGTGCAGTGTGTACACAGACATTGCTGTCTAGGAGTGTCAGACAGACAGACAGAAGAATACTGCATCTGAGGGAAGTGTTGAACTTTCTTAAGATGCTGGAGTAAATAGACATGAAGTTCTAGACAACAACATCCCAGCATCCAGCCTGCCAGTGGGGTCCACTCTGCCGATGCAATATTCATTACTCCTTTCTTTTTTTTCTTCCCTTTTTTTAAACGGCTCTCGTCAGTTGTAGTTGTAAACACATTAACGCACAGTTATAAAACATCCCCGACAAGGCACCTGACAAGCTTGTCAGTGGTCACTGTCATTTTCCTGTCCCTTGGGAATGAGAAAAGAAAGGCGGGGGGAAAGAAAAAAAACATAAACCAAATAAGATGCCCCCCACCACCACCAGAAAAACCCACCGGTGCCATCAATGTAACCATACTGCTAGAGCATTAGTGTTTAAAAATAAGGCAGAGGATGAATCAGGAGAAAAAGGGGAGAAAAAAAAGAGTGAAGAATCTTTGCATGGATCAAAGACAGGCTTTCAAGCGCACCAAACAAATCCGGAATAAACAACACAGTTGCTGACTGTATTACACTACACAGGTGCCGCACACCAAAGGGCCCACGTGCTGAGCGCCTGTTTGGGGGGAGCAGTGCAAAAATGGGCTACATCTGGCAGCTAAACAAGAGGGGAGAGAAAGAGAGAGAGAGCGGCATAGAACGGGGATCAGGGAGACGCAGGGAAAAAAAGAGAAAGCATTGTCAAATGAACGACATTCGTCTCCCATTCATCCCATCCCTTTTACCCCCTTCGCACTGTAACTGACTCAAATGTGTCTCTTCCTGCCTTCATTAATTTCTAATCTGGGATGAGACAGATTGAAGGATACCCAGATTAAACAGTGCAGTCAGACAGTCACATGTGACAAATAGGGCAGATTAAAAGACTGAGCGCAGGTATTAATAACCATAAAAATACAAGCCCTCCCCCGTCCCGAACGGAGAAGAACAAGGGATAAACAGGGAAGGAGTTGAAGCGGAAATCTTCTGTTAAAGAGACAAATAAGCACATCTATCCATCTCTGTCAGGGCTGTGGCTCTTTTTTTTTTTAAATAAATGAGTGTGACAAGCACTGCAGCAGCAGAGGGTTTCTTTTTTGATGGCAAGTGCATTATTGGAGAGGTTTGCAGTGTGTAAAAAGATGGATGAGGTAGAGGAAGAAAAGACCTCCTAAGACATTGTGCTCCAGGTACTTAAGCAATCGTTACAGACACTGCACTGTGCACGAAGGCGTGTTTTGCGATTATGGTTTGGACCTACAACCGAGTCTGTTGTGGATGCATTTTCCATGCTGACTGTATACACTACCCACAAGTGAATGACCGTCCTTGACAAATCTAACAGCTGCTCGAAAAAAAAAAAAAAGGAAATCACAATACAAGTCTTGTTTAAGTTGTGTCCATTTTTGTAACCTTACTGTGAGGGAGCAAGAACGCACAACCTTGCCTTTCTATTTTTCTGTCATTACCCAAGATGCTCCTCTATTAAAAGAAATCAATATGTTATTACAAGAAAATGACATTGAAGACACTGCATAAGCTCAATCATGGCATCTTTGATGGATAGCCATGAGCACAGCTGCGTCAAATCATTTGCAGTCACCAGAATAGTATTTTGAGTTGGCTTGTTATGATTAACATTTTGTTCACTGTCAGGTCTCTCTCCAGTCCTCCAAAAAAAATTTCCCATCATTCCTTTATGACCTTCTTCCCCTACACTGACTTCAGAGGTATACACGTCATCTCCCCAAAGGACGTATTGTGTTGATTGGATCTCAAGCATCCACCCTTTCCTTACTCATTCTCTGGCATGCATCTACACTTGCATTCATCTAATTTCATTCCTGCTGACTAGTTCTGTGTAAATCTTCATTAGTTACTGGGAAAAAAACAACTTTAGGAAAAAAAAAATAAGACTCCCATTTTGTGACCTGTACTGCATCTTAATCATATACTTTCACCCAAAGCTATCGCCACTCGTGGAAAGAAATACAGCAAACTAGTCCCTATTATCCAAGCTATAAACTCATGATGAAATTACCTTAAATTGCTTGGTAGTTTTTTCTGCCCTTTGCAATGCTGACATATTACATATTCAAGTTTGCATAGGATGTTTAACTGCATAAAATCTAAATAAACACACAATTTATGACCACGACAAATATGGAGGCTATGTAAAAAAAACAAAACTGAAAAAAGTACAGTTGATAAAAACAAAACCGAGAGGCAAAATAATTCACTGTTAATGCTCCTGACTTAATGCTCGTTAGTGTATAAAATATTCCCCTCCTGTTTAAACAGCTATTAACAATTTAAATAACCCTGGCCCAGAGGCCTTGCTCTGACTCTCTTGTTAAAGATCTCCGTCCCCCAAAGGTCCATTTAACAAGCCCATTATTCCATTACATTGCATTTACATCAGCACCAGAGAGCCTTAATTTAACTTGCTCCTGTAATGTAACTGTAGAAAATAATTAGTATAGAAAAGTTGAAGGCACAAATTAGATTGAGGGGAAAATAATGTCTGTGTTACGATTTTTTTCTCTCCCTTAAATACACGGAAAGACTATTGACATAGCAGAGCCCTGCTGTATTTTATCACAACCTTTTGTTAAGAATTACATGGCAGTGGGAGGGGTGAGGGGGGTGGAAGGCTATTTTACTGGGTAATTAGCTTTACTAGAGTATGAGGTGCAATGTAATGTAATCTATAAAGCTTGAACAAGCCGAACATAGCTGGAGTAGGATATTTTGTCAGCTCCAAATGTATTAAAAAAACCTCAACCAACCCGCATATATTGTTTCCACTACACTTTACCACCAAGAAACAAAACCATTACAACACCATGAAAAACAACTCTGAAAGGACTGCAATTGGAAACACGTCATTCTATACAATTATCTATTATAAAAAGCAATGCTTTTAGAATGGTGTGGTTAAATTATTATAGATAACAATTAATATATTCATATAAGAAGGGACTGAGTACTGGATAGGCACATTTATTTATAGCATATATGTATATATTAGGCAACCATTCGCAAGTTCACAGGCACAATTACTGTCAGCTTTATGAAACGTGCAGGTTTGTCTGCAACAAAACAAATGACAAAGATCAAATGAAGAAAATGAAATAATAAGTGTCCAAGGAGGAAGCCAGGGAAGTCAACACTGAGGAAGGAGGAGGTTTGGGGTGAAATAATGGCAGTGTGGAATATTTAATTTGATAAGTAAAGAAAGACTCAGATTATAAGCAAAGAAGTAAATGCCCATAGTCTCCAGCATCAGTGGGATAGTACCAACTGTAAGTGATGGCATCCAGTAAGGATGGAAGACAGTTTTAATTACTGACATCATAAGAGAATCCTTTTTAGAATATGTTTATAAATATATTAAAAAAAAATTCTGTTAGTATTTAATACCTTGTTTTATATATTTAGCTGTAACTATGAGCATTTTTGTCTTGTAGCGTTTATCATTTTAATATTAGTAGTAATAGTAATAATATTCAGTTTAAATTTGTGTGTTCAGACTGGCTGAGACACTGAATTTTTGTAGAGTGTGAGCACCTTGCCTAAAGTCATATGCAATATTAAACTTTATATCTCTGAATGTTGGAAAGTTGGACCGATAACCAATTAAGCATTTTGATGACATCTTAGGCTTTAGGGAATTAGGTCAAACATTTTTGGCATTTCCCAACAAACCGAAATAAAGAAGAATTGTCAGTTACTTGATGACAACAGAAAAGGTCTGCTTTACCATCTCACCATCTCGTGTTATGAAGAAAAAAAACATGTCTATGTAAATAAAAATCATAACCTGCCCTTATCTGCACACATTGCTTAGGACAACACGGCTCAAACAACTAACAATTTGGATAAAGTCCAAACCTCTATAGCCTTCAACTTTTTACTCCAGTCCATGGACACATTTAATTGGAGCCATCATCTATTTCACACAATGTGCTTCATAGCGTATACACTGTGTGAGGGCCCCTGTCTCTTTTTCTGTGGTGCATTTTTTTATTTTATTTTATTTTTTTGCTTGCTCTCCTTCTCCCCTGAGCCAAAAGGGGACAAGACCTGACAGTGGTGTGCTCTGAGGCTCTGAGGCTCAGCACAGCTCCTTTTCATTAAGCAGTTGAGACCACTTTTTGAAGGTTACCACACACACTTATATCCAGACACAATCCATACACTCCAACAAACCCATGGAAACCTATGGGAGGGCTGAGGGGGAAGTAAGGAGGGGCCTAAAAAATGTAAGACCATGCATTTTCTCTCTCTCAAACTCCATCAGTCACACAAACACACTTTCACACACACAGTGCGGCAGTCAACGTGTATGCCTGTGACTCCCAGGTGAATAAAGTTACCTGTCTTTGTACACTTTCAGAGGAGCTTTTTTTAAGGACTTTTCAAGTCTACAGCTGCCGGGTGACACACTTTCATCACCCCCATCAAAGTTGTACCCACAATGGGATGTATTTGTAATGCTGAGCCCACAGGCCATGAGGCTAGCGCCTTCGCACTGAGCGATAGCTCAAAATAAAGAGGTGCCAACTGCTAGGTCACAGGAGGGGCATGTAGCATCTGGGGGCTCAGTGATGTTATGACAGATTACTTATAATAATAATAAACTCTACCGAATGTTAATGAGGAACTTTCTTTATCGCAATGAGAGCAATTTATGATTTAACAAGAGTCAAAGACAGCTGTGGTGGTTCATTAGAAGAAGGAGGTCATCTAAGTGACATTTTTTGGGTTTTAACGTCAATATCTTTTAACAGCTTTGGGATAGTGAACTTATAGAGCATTAGATACTTAAAAGTCTAAAACAAGGAATATTCTGTGTAGGGTGAAGCTGGACCATCCCAGTCTATCTTGACTTGCCCATGCATCGGCCCTTCCCCTTGCATGTGTTTGAGTGGTGGTGGGCAGTCAGGGTGGATTTCTGGGGCCTTTCTTCACTCTGCCAGGCTCTGTTTTATTCATCGCCTGCGCCCTGACCCCGCAGAGCTCCTGTTCTGACAAATCACTTCTGATTAAGACAGATCTCTGTTAGTCAGCCACTCAACTTGGCTTATTCATCATTCTACAGAAAATATTCCTCTCTACTCCCCCGTCCCCCCCTCCTCCCAGCTCGTTTGCCTGTCCGTCAGACCGAAGCAAGGCACAAAAGAAATTTCCGCTGCTGTTTTAAATGGCTGATTATAGACAATTGGTGGATGGAGAGACGCAAGACCGTCTTATGGGTGATAAGACGCAAGTTTAATGGGTATAAATGACCGGGCCTGTAGGAGAGCAGCTGGTAATAGAACCATTTGTTTAAGGCTGAACTGGGGTGGAGAGGACTGAAAGCTACATTTTCTTTCCATTTGAGCTTCCCCCTCCTCTTTTCCCTTCACCTCAGCCTCAAAGTCAAATTCTCAGATCGCCAGATTTACATTTAAAAAAAACAAAAAAGGAAAAACAGCAAAAGTCCCCTTCACCCTCATTCAATGAAAATTGATGAGTCTTGGAAAAGAACAGCTTGTTTT
This sequence comes from Aulonocara stuartgranti, assembly GCF_965226115.1. Lineage (NCBI taxonomy): Eukaryota > Metazoa > Chordata > Actinopteri > Cichliformes > Cichlidae > Aulonocara > Aulonocara stuartgranti. Next base: position 12,763,424 of record NC_138959.1, on the reverse strand, counting down.
ACATTTATGAAATTACCCATACCTACACGTCCCTGTGGACGCAGCTGCACAAACTTTGACCAGTCACGTATTACGTTTCTTACCATGGGTTAGTAACAATAGAATCTGAATATTTACTGTAAGTGTAATTAACAATACAGTTAGAGCATTCATATGCAAAGTTCTACAATAATAAACAACAGCAAACTGCTGCGCCAAGGCATCTAGACAGCCACAAAGCTATTGTGTTTTAAATGTATAACAAACCAGATTAAATTAACCTGAACGACAACCCTGCTGGTGGCAAAGGGCTGAGAAGCGGGAGGAGTGAGTGGAGATTGAGGGTTGAAACATGCAATTTGCCTGGACTTAATCAACCAGTCTCACTGAACCATCCAAATGAAAACTAATGGACTTGGGTGCTTGCTGTGATTGCCCCACATGCAACAATGTGTAGGCAGGAGCAGCGCTTTCTGAGGTCTTCAATTAAAAAACTGGGAATTTCTACAGACGGCTGGTCAGCCTGTACACCTATTCCACCACAACTCATATCCTGATTGGTCAATTGTGAAGCTCAAACACAGCTGACTTATTAATTCTGTTTCCATCACTGAGAAAGGGTTTTTTTATGTGTTGATTAAACTTGGTCGAAATTGTAAAAAATGTATGAAGTATAGAATTAAAAACTCATACCCGAACAAGCTAATTTGTGTATGCATTATTCATAGCACTGACATTTGTGTCACACAATTGTGGTGGCCGCACTGCAACTATGATTTTAAAAAAAATAGTACATGGAAAAACAAACAAACACTACTATATTAAACTTTATTCAGCAACAGCCGAGCTAAATAATAAATACAGAGTTTAAGTGCTACTATTTAAATAATTAGATTTTATAATGAGCGAAGTAGCTCTATACATGAAGGCACAGCAGCATATAAGCACTATAATACCATTATGACCATATCTAGTCGGGGCTAAAGTAAATAAAGACGGTAGTGCAGGAAAAAATCAATAGAAGCGCATTCTGTTGGATTTGGAAGACAAATACACAGAGTTCATCTGAGCTCTACAGTTATGCCAAAACCGCATGAAGGGGGAACTCGACTTGTCAGTTGGTCCTAATCAAATACAACATCTTATTTAACAACCTCTACTGGAGTGAAAAGTTTGCCAGTTTCTCGGAAATGGACTCGGGGAAAGATATATGGAGGCAGGGGAAGAATAAAGGGAAAACTTGACGTTCCTCTGGTTCGTTTTCAACAGTTTAGGAGCGTTAATCATCGCATTACTGTTGATTAAAGGCTTTAACGTCTCTAATCAGAAAGTTGACAGGCAGATCAAAGAGCGCAACACAAATTTCTTGCCTTTTAATTATCTGTACAACACCGCACCTCGAGCAGCTCGTGCCTGCCTATCTCCTCAAACTCAGTGAAAGACTGCGAAAGGAGATCTAACACTCTACAACAGTTCATTATCCAATAAAATGGGAGATTAGGAGGGGGGGGTGAGGGAAAATACAACACACAAACTCATACACACACATGCGTGTGCAAACAAAAGCTTTAAGGCTTTATGATTAGTGAAGACCTGGGGGAGGCCTACAGTCTTCTTTATTAACATGTCCTGAATTGGAGCAACTTAATTATGCTTGTCAAAGACGGACGTGGCGTCAGGCTCATTTGCATGTTTTGACAAGGTCTGTTGGGAGCCTCCATCTATTTTTCTACAGCATGCTATGAGTATTTAACACTTTTCAACACCTACTGATTATAGGTTTTTGTTCCTGAATGAACGAAATAACTTGTTAAAGATGCTTTACTGGATTGGCATCATCGTGCAACCGATGTAAACACCGAGTGAAGTACAGACAAAAGGAGCCTCTAGACTGTTTTGATCACAACTCCTGTTCAAACTGATGACGATTGGATGCCTTCTGCGGCTCGACTGCCCAGCTGTTCCCTGTCAAGTGATTTAGCCGTGAAAAAGCTGCAGTACCTTTAGAAAAGATTTGCCATCGCTTTGGATGATCTCGATAATGCTGCTCGTTGCTGAACAGATTAGTCTCTGACAGACTGCTACCTGACTCGTGATCGCTTTCTCTTTGTGAATATAACAAAGCCAATAGACCACACCCTCCCATCTCGACTTGATCACTTTACGTAATGAATACTCATTACATTAATGCTAAGTAAAACAAACACAGCTGAAAGTAAACAATCTGTAGAGAGATGGGACTGTCGGAGGCATCAAACATTAGCCTGAATGGAAAGCACAGCCCATTAGAAGTGGATGCACTGATGGGATCTGACAGTTAGAAGCACCAAGATTATTTTGTACAAATGTTGAATTCATTAGTACTCATGAGCGGATGAAGGACGTCCGCAAGAGCAGAAAAAAACAAACCAAAACTGATGCCTGAGCTGTGGAGGTTACACTAAAGAATTTTATACATGCTAAAAGCTGGTGATTTTCAAGATAATAGAAATTGAACTGACATTTTGATCTTACATCATAACATTACAAACATTACATTATAATTCTAACATTTGCATATATAAGATTTTATCCTCATATCAGTTACACTGAAAGGGACACTTTTAATGAAATAGTAAACGCAATGCTGAAGCACTTGGCAAACAACTATTGGAGAGATATCGTTTAACCGTGCCGGCTGCTTCTAAAAACACCTTCTAGAAAAAAAGTCCTACAACTCTTTTTCAAATATTTGCCTGAAGAAGGTTTGACTTTCTTGGTGCCAAAAGCATTAAAATGAAATACTCTTCTTCAGTAGGATGTGTATCAGAAGACCGAATTTATTTAGCTGTAAAATTTTCTGTCCAATCTGATAGAAGTAATCTGCTTAAATTACATAATGCCACGGGAATAGTTGCTCTTTTATGTGCGCATGATACATAGACTTGTCTTTAGCAAATCGAACATGCTCTGAAAATCTCATTTGAGGCAGCAACACTGGAGCCTGTTATCAGAGCAGGACGTCATAGTGGCTGCTCTGACCGACAGCACAACAGAAGTTTGTGTTTTACTTTGGGGTAATACCATCACACTTCCTTGCTCTGGTAAAAGGAAAATAATACTGCTATTATAGGGGAATGAGGCACAGAGGGGACTTACAAAAGAGACACACATCATGCGCCTCATTTAACAATGACCGAGGCCACAGAGTTGAAGACAGATTATTGTCAGCTGCCGCTGTGAATACATGGCATGTGATGGCTTGTCAAGGTTCTTGAGCACAGGGTACATTGTTCATTCAAACTTACTTTGCTACCTTTAGACTTTTCCACTAGTGTTGAAGACTCAAATCCTCTCCCAATGAAAGCTCGTGAAAATTCTCCAGTGTTTACTTTAAATGTGAGTGTCGCACAATAGATATGCTTTTAGTAATTGCAAGGATCTCGTGAGGTAATACAAACCTGTTTCGAACGAAGCACAAGACATTCATGGACATTGCTTAACAGGTTCAATCTGGTTGGTAAGTAGTTTATGTATAAATATAGTGGAAAGGTTGATTTTTCAGGAAAGACTTGATTTTTAACCAGTGTCAACCATGAATTCATGTTTCGCTAAGAAATGGCATAAAGTGTTATAAAATTATGTTACAAATAGTTCAAAAGTAAAAGTTCAGTGGCTTGGCTGTAAAAAATGCTTACAGTAGCGAAACAGACGAGCACTACCAGCCAACAAGTGCTCAACATAAAAGAGCCATTTAAACACATCTACATGTGAATTATATTTCCCATGGGGGTTGAGCCCTTGAGTCTATTTGTACAGGCCTCTGGACAATTAATACTTACTGGTCCCCAGATGTTAGGGCCATAGACAGTATGAAAGATGGATGTCGCTACCGTGACGTCACCCACTCGTTTCCGAAGTCCTTTTTTAAAGTGTTATCGTGTTTTGAAACTGTATGTGACGTGAAAGGGTAGATCCGAGTATGAAACTGCAGACTCACTGGTTAACAACTTGTAACTGACAATCAAGTGTAATTGAGTGTAGCCCAGACTCCTCCTAATTTATAAAACAACAGCACAAAAAAAGTTATAAAATGGAATTCATTTTTTTTGTATTCAATATGAGCGGGATGTGCAACTGAGCCTATGGGGTCTTCAGGAAAGTGTTTCCAAAGGTCAAGAAGACAGAAAGTCGTTTTCTCATCGACAACACTGAAGTCTTTTTTGCAACCACACAGATCGCCCCCTGGTGGCAATTTAAAAAAACAAAACAAAAACGTGGCAGCCATCTTTTTTATATTCTCTATAGTGAGGGGACCACAGTGGTGTAGCTGTAAGCGGTCTTGGTTAAAATCTGTTGGTCATCTGACACATTTGAAGAGGCATTTCACTTTTAAATCAACTTTAGGAGCAAAGTATTGTTGTTTCCTAAATCTAATCAAATTGTATTGTTGCAAGGATGTCTGGTAACGTTTCAACATTGTTTTTTGATAAGTGAAAAACAAAGCGTATGAAAGCAGAACTTAGTAGTTTTCAAACCTTTTAAACTCTATATTTAATTAAAAATAGCACAGAGGCCAAAAATTTGAATTAAACTGAGAAATGCTGTAATTAAACTGTAGCAGCATTTTATAGCCAATACAATTTCTGTTAAACACCTCATTTGAATTGGAGATGAGAATACACAGTTGAATCACATATCAACTGCTTTCATTTTAAATTCACCGTTGTTTGCAAAATCAGGAAAATTGTGTCAGTAAAAACACAACAAGCAGAAATTGATGGAAAAACATGCTCCTAAACCAAACCACTGTAACGTAACCAAAACAAATGTAATCGATGACTATGTGCATCAGCGCTAGGGTGACAAGTGTCTCCTGCTCCACATCATTAACTAAAACAGCCTAAGTGAAAACCCAACATGCCTGCCACCATTTTCCACACTAATGAAGCATATCTAAGTTTTAAGACATGGCAGAACGAATTTAATCTACCTTCTGAGGGGCCTTAGTGCCATCAAATTAATTATTCATAAAGGACATGATATTATAACTCAATTGTCAAACTCTGCAGCTCTTTTTTTTAAATCCTCCCCAGCCTGTCACTCTCTTTTGTCTCAGACTCTTTCTTTTAAAGAAAGTCCTTCGCTTTTAATCTATAACAGAGTAATACACATTGTAATCGTATCTGCTGAGCAAAATAATTTGCTTTCTTCTTTTAAAAGGTTGCTGATGAATAGGGTAGACAAAGAGATTGAGGAGAATTTCTACAATTGTGGCAGCTCCCTGTGGGTTTTACAGTATAAGGGTGAGATTTACTGAGGAGAAAAAAGAAAGACCCACTGAAAAGTCATCAAGTCTGTAATAATACAACCTTAGATACCTTTCATTTTCCCCTTATGAATAATGTATGCCATCTGACAAAGCTAATCTTGCCATAATGTTGTTTAGACAGGTTGGTCACCAGGAGGTGGGACAAAAATTACTTTTACACACTGTGGTTCTTTTAGCCAAGTGTCGTTTCTCTTCAGGGGAACGATGATGGCATGCAACCCTCCATGATTGACAGGAACAGCCGCAGCTTGGTATGACCACTGCACTCTATAGTAAGAATCTAATACGAATATGCTGAATTCTTATACAAGTGTGGTGATCCTGTGTGGAGATCAGCATGTGGTAGAAAAAGGAGAAAATAACCAAGAACCCAAATACTTTCATTGCATTTACTGAGACAGAGCAATTCAGCACAAGCAAAAAATGGCACTGGTGATGCAGCAGACACTTGTAATACCTGCGATTTTACTCATGAGTATATTTATCAGACCAGAAGAGCTGGAAGTATTTCAACTAACTAGCGTCACAAACACAGCTTTACAGTGCATTTTAGAAGTTTACATTGTCTTTATTCCCGTCTTCCTCCCCCTCCCCCTCGCCCCTCCTGTTAAAAGTGGTTTCTTCCTGTTAAAAGGGAGTTTTTTTCCTTCCCACTGTCGCCAAGTGCTTGCTCAGGTGGAGTTGTGTGATTGTTGGTGTTTTCTCTGTATTTGTATTGCAACGTCTTCGCCTTACAATACAAAGCGCTATGAGGCTACAGTTGTTGTGATTTGGCAATATATAAATAAAACTGAATTGAATTAGCAGACCTCATTAGCGGCTAATAGATGCTGCTGTGATATTTATATTTACCTAAGCGTAAACATTTACAGCATCTGACTAACATACATCAATCCTCAAGTTTGCAAAGATGGACGTAAACAATATAAATATTAAAATATGAAATGGGGGGGAGGGGTAAAATGGTCAGATTGTTTTATTTTTATGTGAACTGTTTTTACCCTAACATGTGTTCTTTGTTGTGTGCATGGGTATATTTTTTTCAATACAGTTTTTAAATATATAAATAATGATTCTCAGGAACAAAAATACACTTAACATTTCTATCAGCCATGAAATATACACACAATGCATTTTGGTGACAAACACTGATTATAAATGTAACTTTTGCTTTGTCACATGAAAACGGCAAAGGACACGCTTCACTTGATAAGTTAAATGTATAAAATCAGAGTAACTAATCGTTTCTTTTTGAAAGTGCACCTACAGCTATACCACATGAGCCCACTATTTTTCTTTTTTAGTTTGAATAGTTTTAGGTACACACAGGAAAAATACCACACTATGCTCAACACCTTGAAGGTTATATCTCAAGGTTTTATGTGAAACACAATAGATTCATAAAGGCAAACCCAAGCGATTTGATAACTTTCTCTGACAACTTTAACAAAACCAAGAAAAAATGCACTGAAAATGGAAGTAAAATTCAAGATCACTAAATGTGTAAGAAGAAGAAAACTATCCCAAGATGCTTGTGGGTTTGTTTGTTTTTTAAATGTGTAAGATTTTATGTTAGAGTGCTGTCAGTGCTGTCAAAGGCTAAGTATGTTTTTAATGTAGGTCTTGCTAAAAAGATTAGTAACAGTTTAAGCAAAAAACTGAACGTGAATTGAAATATTGGTAGATTTCTTTAGGGTTATGCAGATTTGGTTAAGAAAGAAAATCTATGGCCACTAAATCTCTTGCAAGCATCCTTACGTTGGCGATACTTTATGATACATTACAGCCATTACACCTGCTGTATGAGCCGTGACAATGGGCCTTATTCCTATGCTTCATCCTGTGATTGTAATTGAGGCCGACGCGTGACAGCCCCCCACGTGCCCTCTCCGAAGTGGCCTGGGGCATAGGGCATGCTGACAGCGGAGGCACTGGAGACAGTGGCACAGGGTCCTGGCCTGGCACGGCCATGGCATGGTACCCTTAGGGGCACTGACCCTCCCACTCTCAACCTACCGCAACTTTTGCTGCCTCACCTCTGTCACCAGGCATCTCGGAGGCTAATGAGAGGGCAGCCGAGACTGCTTAACAATTCCACCACATCCGTTGGCTGGGTATGCAAGCAGCTCTCTTTTTTTTCATCCCTACTGTCAGTGTTCCTCTCCCCCTGCTCTGAGACCTTTGGTGAAATAAGTGTCAGCCTGAGGAGACAGGCACTCATCAACACTTTATACCTGGGAGGTATATTAATGCTGTGATGGTTGCCTGGGAAGAGGGAAGAAAAAAAAAACCTTTGTCCTCGTAGCGAGATAAAGGACAAAGCCTTGGACAACTTTTGAGGATGTTAACTTTGGCAGTGTTTATGTGGATATAATGTGAAAGTTGTACAAGCGTGAGGAATCTCAATGATCACATGTACAACAGAATCTGTAAAAACAGTACACTTACAATGGAAATACCAATACTTGATCGTGTGTTTTTCCAAAAGAAGCAATATATATTTAAGTTTCTCTTGATCAATAACTAAGTCAGACAGATAGGAATTACATAAGGTTGGAGGGAGACAGAGATTCGGGGAGAGAACAAGCATGAGAGAACGAGTTAGTTTCTCTACACAGATCTTCCCCACCAGGAGCTTAGTTACAAATGAAACTCCACTTCTACAACAAGTGGAGCTGGAATCCTACAGGGGCCTTCTGGTATCCAGTTGGAGATACATAATTAAAGGAACACGGAGAGGGAGCATGTTATTACCAATGTTTTCATTAAGCCAAGTTAACACATCGGTCTCCCCCAAGACCGACAAACAAAAGTCAAGGAAGTGGATGGAATAGGATACCGTCTACTGAGGTCTGAAACTCTGCTCAAGAACAGCTCATATTAGTGCTGCTTCTGCATCTTCCTGTTCTGGCCACACTAATACTATAAAAACATTTAATTTTGATATCAGATATATGAAAAGCATGCACACGGTTGCTTTTTTCATGATATTTTCACTCTTTTCCCCAACATCCAGGCTTAAATTAGCCAGGATTTTTAAGATCAGGGACTGTTTTTTAGGCTATGAAAAATGGATTAAATGAAGAGGAAGTCTGGCCTAATGAGCTCCCTGGGCTACGGAGCAGCAGGGACCATGAGGGGAAAGAAGGGAGACAAGGCAAGCCTTTGAGGAAGAAGGGGCTGCAGCCATGCCCAAAGTGTGCCAGCTTCTCCTCGCTTTAGCGCCAATGGCACAGACGGCACCTGGGCAAAGCTTGGCCGCCCTTGTCCTGTGCCAAAGGAGAAAAGAGGCAGAGCTGCAAGTATGTGTTGAACCTGAAAACTTCTATTGGCCATCTTGTTTTTCTCTGAACCACTTTTATATTTTTTTATTTTGACTTTTTTTTTTGCTGAATGGGAAATGAGGAAAAAGTTTAATTTATTGTGTCAATATATGCCTTTCCAAGATGCGATATGTCCCTTTTTTATTACTAAAACCAAAAAAGGGGAAAAAAAGCATTTGTTAAAATTCTTAACATATTTACTGGTATTTTGGGGGCTTTACAAGACTACATGACAACTTTGGAACAGTGTGTAGCGTACATAAGTTATTTGCATAAACAAATAGGCAGTTGAGATAAAAGTTAAGATAAAAAAAAATACGTGCAGGACATATGGGCCTGTTTTATCTGGCAAAGACAATAAACTGACAAGCTTGCCAGTGACCATGAGACTCGCGCTATACAAGGTTGGTCTGGTTATTTAAGCCCACGGAATTACAGCAGTGGAAAAGAGAAGGTGAGGTCTGTGGACAAGGAATGGGGAGGAGGAAGGAGGAGGAAGGGATTACTCTGTCAGGTAGTGGCATCTGGATGGCAGCCAAAATAAAGAAAGAGGAGAAGCGAAAACAAAATAGTTGGAGACAACTATCTTTCACTCACCTTTAAAAGACACAGGTCAAAAGAAACAGAGAGAAAGCCAAGGAGTCAGAGAGACAACAAAACAGCAGCTATATGAGAGGACAAGAAGAGAGACTGGGGGGGGGATATCTGGCACATTCTTCAGCTACTTTTCCTGACAGCGATTAGAACCTGTCAGAGCCTCTCAACCTGCCACTCCTCTTCCCTCGTAGGAGGCCTGTCATTACAAATAGCCCAGATTAAAATACCACACTGCTGGGGCACAGGCCTTGACCCCCATCTACCCCACATTGCCAAATATCTACCCGCATAGTCACCTACCCTGTCAAATGGGAAAATGCAAGGCTGGTAATCTAAGAGGGCAAGGGGACCGTTAGGGAAAGTGGGACAAAGCAATGTGAATGCTGGTCAGAAATAGGCTCAAAAAGGAATACAGGGAAAGAACTAAATGCCTAAATAAGTAAATACAGATGTGATACTGAAATTAACATGCGGTTATCCCACTAATAAGATTTCTGATTTGTGTGATGAGCTGGATATTTGTCCTACGTCTGAGATGCCCAGCAAAGCACTTGCATTTGGCTAATGGAAACAAAGCAGCAAAAAGTTCTATGAGTTTTCAGCTCAAGTCTCCTGTACGTGTCACCTTGCATTTCTGTACAACACAGACATATACAAACAGAGAATAATGAGTCCAATGTGTCCCGGATCTATCTGGTGCCAATGCGAATCGTCTGTCCTGACACTGAAAAATGACCTATCTCAGCAAGATTTGGAGAGGGGGTGCTGTGTGTGACAGTCCCCAGCACCGTGCTGACAGCCCAATAGAGTAGCAGAGGAAGGCATCATTAGAATTGTGCACACACACACACACACACACACACACACATATACAAATATACACATCAACGTGCAAATATTCATGTACGGAATACTTGCATACACTCCATCAGACATGAAAAACTGTGCGCACGCTTGCCTGCACAGAAAAAAAATAAAGAAAGCATCTCTTGACTGATATTTTCTACCTCAAACAGAGCATGACGCTGTGGCCGCTGTCATGTCGCACTATGGCTGAGCGAGTCAAGGCTAAACGCCACCAAAACAGACAGGGAAAACCGATTATATGACATGCGACATCGTAGTAATACGTACCCTTAATAGCGTCGACACATGACTGAGCATAAGTCCACAGGCCTAACATAATATAATACACACATCACTGCCATAAAACTTTATTGAAATAGATTAGCCTGAAATTACCTGACAGTCTTGTAAGTTATAAATAAATGTCCATATGGCGCAATAAAACGAAGCACCTGCTGTGGGATAGAAACCAATTGAAATCAGAGCGGATACCTTTGGTGGCTCTTGCAAAAGAGAGAAATGAAAAATTAACCCAGAGAGACTGCTACCATGTACATCAAATCAAATCTTGACTTACACTTCTCTTTTTTTATTTTTGATAATTCAAAATAGCAGTTAATTCATCTTTGATCCACGGGCAAGTAGCAAGAAGACGGCACTGGCTCACCGTGATGAATTTAAATGAGCAAACCTGAGCTGACAATTCTGCTCATGAGCCTGTCCCCGGAGAGGAGATGACAACTGAATGATGTGTAATTAGGCACATCGCTTGTTTAATTGCACAAACAAAGGCTGGAGGACACAAACACTGGGAATAAAAGTGAATTTGCAAGTAATTTTAGCATAAATGCTTCTGCAAAATCAGTGCTAAGACGAGCGTGATGCTCGAAAAAACAGTAAAACCACTGTACTTCTGCTCGACCTAACCCCTTCTGAGGCACTGTGACTTAACTAATGCCTGATTTGCAAGAACTGTAATAAATCCATTCTGTTCTTGTAAGCAGTAGGGAGGAACTTTTGAGAGAGAACCTGTTGGTTTGTTCTCCATTCCTCATTATAGAAGAAAAAGTAAGGGGCAAACACAAGGAAGGACAGTGGTGACAGAAAAAGACAGGGATCTCGGGTGACATGTTGAGACATAAACAGCTGATAGTTATCTGTGCACCAAGCCCAGTTTATGTTGCTGTGAGTTAGGCTTACAGCAGTGATATCTGGGAAATTTTATGACAGACAACTGCCACACTGCCGCAGAGCTGTCAAGAGTCTACAGCCAAATAACGGGTCATTTTGACTGCTGACTTTTAGCTATACTAAGAAAACTTGCAGCATACTTTATTCTATAGTTATGTCACATAGTGAGTACCCAGTCTTGTCTATGATTTGGCAAGAAAGCCGAAATTGCTAAAAGCATTTGCCGAAAGTTGTTTTAGCACCGTGAAACTGACAATGTTCCAGAAAAGCCCCCAATAGTGGAGTTACTAAATCCGAAAGTGGCATGACCTGAACAGAGGCGTGTCTTGCTTTGCAAGTCAGATCACCCCAAAACAGAAATTCCACCAAGAGGCAGCAGCGCTGTAATACATCCTGCATCCTCTTTGCTCCACTCAGGTCATGCTCTCCAAAAAAAAAAAAAAAAAAAAAAATGTATGAAAAAGGCCCCTTGCCTAATTACAATAACAAACAAAAACTCTGCTTGGCAGATGTGCAGAATTCATACAGTATATCATACCTAGACGGCACAAGCATATAATGTATAATATATAGCCCAATCGCTCACCACATGTGAAAAATATGTACATATTCCAAAACAATGAGGTGGTACACAAGAGCAAGTGGCAAAAGGGAGAGGGAAGTAGAGCGCGTGTGTGTCTACGTGTGCAGACGAACTCCTAATAGTGACCCCATACCTCATCTCCAGGGCATAAATAAACATGTGTGTGTGAGCGCGCCTGTGGATTATAATCAGAGAGAAAAGGGAATCAAATTTATTCTGCAGCTGTCATTAATATTTCAGGGCTGTTACTGTAGCCCGTGTGAAAGAGCATGAATCATTAATTTAGACATCACCTCTGTCACAATCCCTTACCAGGACTGGTCCGTGATCCACCTTTGAGAGCGGTAAACAAAAGGTGGGTTGTGCCTCGTTTTTGCAGTGGTCTAGTTTGGGTTGTTCCTGTCTGGCAAGTAGGAGGAAGAGGAGGTGGAGGAGAGGTAAGGTGGTGTGCTGTGTTGTTGGACAAGTTGGCTGCCTTTGTGGTTTACCTGTGACGTTCGGGTGTTAAGCGAACAAGAGCTGGAAGGTGTGAGAACCACACCGGAGGCGGATGTTACTGCAGGATCAGAGTGAAGGTGTTGGTGCTGGAGCGTGGCTGTGCTTAGTTGTTTAATAAGTCTGCTAACGTGCTGATTCACTGAGGTTTTGCAACACCCCACATTGACCAGAGCACAGAACAGCAGCCGCTCCGAAACGACCGTGTTGGTTTCTCGCTGTCAACTTGCGATAAGAGCTCCAACGGCACAAACCAAACACTACTACTCAAACCATTAGTTTGCAAACCGGGTACATCAATAGCCCAAACAATGTGACAGGCTCACATTAACACCCTTATTCCAAGTCGATGGATGAACATCTTAGCTGTTGATGGACGGGGAGGTAACAGCAAGGTCTTATCAAACTGTCATGTGCCCCATACCTGCGTTTTTGATTTGTGTTTGGGCTTTGTGTGACGCTTGTCTGACAAGTGGAGATCACAAGGAGACAGGATCCATCTATCAGACCGCTGATGCCACTGCTGCCGTCTCCAGAGCCTGAGGGCGTGGTGCGTACGTAACGTGAGAGTGTGTGTGTGTTTTTGTTTGTTTTCTTGTATGTGTATGAGTGTGTGTGTGTGTGAGTGTATGTGAGAGAGAGAGAGAGAGAGAGAGAGAGAGAGAGAGAGAGAGAGAGAGAGAGAGAGAGAGATGGGGGGGGAGTCGTGGAATCTATGCTTTATATTTGTCTATCAGAAAACTATTGAGTATTTTTGCAGGTTTGTGCAAAAAAGCAATTTCATATGTTTATGTATGCTTTAGAATAAAATATACCAAATGTTAATATGTGTGTTTGTGGCTACCTGCAGAGTAGTAAGCCCACAGGGGCAAAGCGAGAAAGGATGACACTGATGCGATGTGTTGGCATGTGCCCTCGGGTGGTTTTGGTGTGGTTGTCATCTTGTTGTTTTCACACAGCTCCCCCCTTCGTCATACCCCGCATTATTCAAATAACGCGCCCCAAAGTTCCATAAATTAATAATGAATTCACAACTGGATGGATTGATGAACAGTGATGGAGAAGTATGTGTTTTTTAGTTGTTGTGTTTTTTTTTGGCACTGATTTCTTGTTGTTTGGACAAAGTCTTTGACAGGCACTTTTCTCTGGGGAGATTGAGCTTATCAGAAAAAGAAGTGCCGGGTCGGAAGAATGCTGTCTTGCTGAGCTGTGTGTGTGTACGTGTGAGCTGGTGTGTCTGTTCGAGTGCATCTATTCTAATTCAAACCATCGCTTGGCTTTTTAAAAATAAAGAAGTTCCACTCTCTAAAATAGTTATCTGGATAAACTGGCTGTGTTGGTCAATAACTTGAAAGACACCAACAAGTGTGTCAAGAGGTCAAACTCAACAAGAAGAGCAGAAAGATACACTACACATAATATATAATACAACAGAGTACAAAAACACACTTTCTTTGTATCTTTTCAAGCACACAAAGACACACACACTAACACAAACACAAGAAATTAACATGACAGAGGATTACATATTGGACCATTCACTCTTGAGCTTATTTTTCACATGCACACGCGTTACAACACTCCACCCCTTTCTCCAAGCAAATCTCCATAGCTTATGAGACCTAAGGAGGTCAACAAGCATCTAAAACTTCCTTGTATTTCCCCAGAAAAAAATGAGTGGGACTTGAAAGCAGCAGCAACTCGCTGACTCTCCTCTCTATAGTTCCTAAAGCCAATGCAGATCAATACGCAGCCATACATACCACAACTGGAACAACTCTTGTCAAAGGTTACTCCTTTTTCTCTGTGCTTCTCTCTTCATTTTAGCAGGGCGGAGGAGGATGAGGAGATGGAGGAAGAACAAATGAGAGGGAGAGAGAGAGGAGATGGCTACGGAGAAGTGAGAGAAGAGCAAGAAAGATAAACCTAAAATGATCCTTCTCTGTACTTGCGGAACTCTGTGGTAATGGGTTTTGACACATCGCCAGCAGGCCAAAGAGAGCGGGGGCTAGGGGTGAGTCGATAGTGGTGCTCGGCTGTGGCCAGAGGCTAGCAGCAGCGGCTAGGCCAAACCCCTGGTACTAGCATGGGCTGGGGGCCTGACCACTAATCATTATAAAGTCAATGAGTCCTCTAGCGCTTGCAGCTACGCTAGCCTTCCCAGGGAGCCACACCACCTAGTAGGGGCCCTATTGTGAACATAGCACAGACTACAGCAATATATGCCATTTAGGAATGCCGTGTTTTGATAAAAAGATAACGCTTGTACACGTTATTGAACTCACGCGTGTGATGGATTAGTGGAAAACACCTGAGCATCAACCCGGCACATCAGGAGAAGAGAAAGTAAGAGTGGGAAAAATGTGCTGTCACTTGGACGACTGACGAAACACAATCAACTTTTTGGGATTTTTTTCTCTGGATGATTGAGCATGCATCAAGACACCTGAGCATAAAATTTCCCAGAAATACAGAGCACCCACAAAAAACTCGACACACACTGAACCACACAGACACACAATAATTCATGATGTATGCCATGTCAGTCAGCAATAGTCTACAGCCTTTGATGTTGTGGCTCTATTATTAAGTGCTGTCCCTTCCGCTGCCCCTACACTGGACACAGCCTCTCCTGAGACGGCACACAAACCGCTCCCAATTCACACTGGGGCTGGGGCACCTCACCTGGACCCCATGCATTTTTTAATGGCTCAAACTGATCCTGACACACAGTCTCAGACTAGACTACTAAATAAGGCAGAGTTTCTCTAATTGGCAGAGACTTAATTTAAAGGAAAGTTAACATGAAGAGGCATTCATACTTCACAATGATATTGTCCATATCCAAATGTTTATAAAGTAAAGGAAAGATTGTGGTTGAAGATTGTGTGTGTGTGTGTGTGTGTGTGTGTGTGTGTGTGTGTGTGTGTGTGTGTGTGTGTGTGTGTTTCAGCACTTATATGTAAATATATTTGGGAAGAATTAAATATCATGATAAAAGTACTTAGAGCCTTTAAAGTTAATTTAGAAAAATTTATCAAGAAAAGTTTTTTTTTTCTTTGTTGTAGGACACAAATCTGTCGGTCCACTGATATTAAGGAGGTGCACAGAACTCCTTGGGATCCAACAAGGGTTTTTAAGTTAAATGCTCAGGTTAAGTTTCTGATGGATAAGACAACTGTAAATGGACCGTCTAGTTTCTGTTTGCTTCAGTGAGATTTTGGTAGTAGTTTAGTTGCTGGAGTAGGCGGCCAAGCCTCTGGGCACCGAGCAGAGCACTTCAATTGTTGCTTCCTGGTCTGAGAGAGTCTGAAGGGCTTAGAGAACGAATGATGCCAATAAAGGTTCCCTACAGTGATAGCAGAGACAAGTTGCTTCAATAAAATCACCATGTCTCTCAAAACTTAAAAGTCATTGCTGAGATTTAAAAGCTTTGTAAATAAAAACAAAACAAAAAAGAGAGGGAGAAGTATCATGAGCATGAAGAGCATAGTGCATCCTTTCTTTTAATGTTAGTAATGTAGAATAGTTACCATAAATGACAACAATGCAAAACTTGCATATAGAATATTAGTATAAACATATAGTATATAAAGTCATCATATTTGTATTCAGGTGATGCAAGTTTAATCACCACTTTTCATTAAATCATAATTAACACATTAGGTTTAAGTGTCATACATTACCACTGTGGTCATATTTGGCTCTTGAAAGTTGTGCAGGCCTGATTACACTAGTATATGCGCAAAAACAAAATTTAATCAATATCCTCACAGCTTCTTAGCCTCACTCTGATCAATATGCATGCAATCAAACTTTTTGCCAGCATTACTTCCACCACTATGCCCATCGATTGAGTCCATTGATCCTGGCGCTCAACCTCCTTTTAGAAGCAGAAGGTATGGATGTTTAGCACTAGAGACCCCATCTGGCCAGCTTTATGAACTTTGACCTTCGAGTTAATCCTCAAACAAAAGAGAATAACTTATTGGAACCTATACAGTCTGACCTAGAGTCATCCCAGTGCGACAGATTCAAGCAGGAGGGTGCCAAAGCAGACTAAAACTCAGACCGATACCCTCTTCTTGGCCCGGACTCCACTGCAATAACTGTAGCATCAACAAGTCTAAAGATGATGACACATAGACAGGGCTATCTGGAGATACAGAACTGTAACTCTGCTGCAAGTTTGTCAAGGTAGAGCCAAAAGAAGCACTGAATGAACATGACAGATTAGATCAAGTGATGATGAAGACAAAGCAGGGCAAGGGCAAAGAAAGAGAGACGGAGGGTCAGTGAGGGTGGGGCAGCCAGAATCAGGGTCTGGTGGGGGGATTGGCGTTCAGTGAAGCTCTTTACTGATGTGCCGCTAGGCTCTTTGAAGGGATTATTAACACATTTTGATTACTCTGGTCCAGTTGTCACAGAAAATATAACCTCCATCAGGACTATAAAATTGGAAGCCCTTTTCTTCTTTAGTCTCTCGCTTGTTGTTGCTCCTTTTACTCCCCCAGACCCTCCCGGTGCCCTGTTCGTGCCCGACTCAAAGCAATCTACTAATTACAGTCTCAGACATCTTAAAGAATAGGCTGTCACACCATTAGTTTGATAGGGAAAAGGAAGCCTCTTCATCACACACACACATATATCAGTGAACACAGACACATAAACATTGATGCATTGTAACAGGCCTTACATTTGACTGCACACTTTATGGCTGTTTCGCAAACATATTTGTGCTGCTGGTACAGAATCATCATTACAGCAAACCTTAATGTGAAGAGTGGAAGATAATTGATTGATGGCTGCCACTTTTTAGACAATACATAATAGTGGCCTTCCCAATACGGCCAAATCAATTTTAACCTTTGGAGATACATTTCGGTCTCTACAACTCTAAGAGTCCAAGGAGACCAGTGGCTCAATTACCTCAATGCCGCAGTGTGAAGGGCTAACTTTCAATTGATACTACTAAATCGGACACATCCACCACATCCAATTAATTGCCAGGTTTCCCATGCCACCGGTTATGATGCTGCGCCACATCCTGCTTCACCCATCAAGACCAGCGGGGTTCAATTAAGTGTTTGTGCTGATGACTTATGAGACCAAGCCAGCTTTAACCACCCCAAAGAAGGGAACACAAATTAACACTTCGGTATACGGCAGATTCAGGCATTTTTCCTTGTAAGGTCAACAGCTGTCATTTGCAAGCAAGTAAAGTGGTCATAATTAAAGGTTGAAAGTGTTTAACTATCGATGTATACTACTAGGAACTGGCCATATTAGTAATAGCTCAGAGTCTGCTATCATTAAGGTTGAAACCCTCATCTAGAGCAGGGATGTCAAACTCATTTTACATGGCGGGCGACATGCAGCCCCCTTTGATGTGAAGTGGGCCAGACTAGGGAAAATACACATGTAATAATCTTGTGTATTAAACATGTAACATTGCAAAAAAGGTTGATTGCTCAGATCGTTCTGTAATTATAAAATTGGAATATAATGTTTTTAATTCAAAGAAAATCTTCTTGTACTTTAATGTAGTATGGATGCCAATGGGTGGTGGTGGTGGGGGGGGATCTTTATAGAAAAAAAAAATATCTATAAATCTTATGGAAATACAGTTTAAAATCTATGCATTCAGTCACATTTTCTATAGCTGTCCAGTGGGCCACATTGGAGTCTTTGTTGGGTCGATACTGGCCCCTGGGCCTTAAGTTTCACAACCCTGTTCTAAAGTTCTAAAGTGTCACAGGGGCGAGGGGTATTCCAACAAATATTGAGCAGGTAGCCCATCTCAGAGCTACTACTCCTTTTGTTGCTATATGCTACATTAATCCAATATCGTAACAGTTCTGCTATTACAAATAATCTAAAATTTATAAGAGTTATGATCAATTACAAGCACATTTAGTTCTGTTTACTTCATGCACATGACATGAATTTAAGACTTTTTGTACAAAGTGGTGAGATGACAGCTGAGTTAAGTTTATTAAGGGTGTGTCATTTCTTCACAATGAGTGATGAAGATGCCCATATTTAAGTAAGTAATGGCTTATGATATGAATTTTTGGATGTTTGTCAACACAGCTATAACAGAAAATTAAACATTTTGGGTTGTGACTCAGTATAGCCTCATAATGTGTATCTATCAATGCCATACAATGGTTTTCTTGTCATAAGGTAATATACTGAATTAAATTACAGTAAGCAAACTAAAAATATATATATATATAAATCTGATGACTCAACCCTAAAACTTTTCATAGCTCAAAACTATATTTCTACCCAGAGTTAAATGTTAGTATTATGCAATCAGTAGCAGCTTGTTCCCAAGATTCTGTGAAATGCATTCACAGTGTGGAGAAAAATCCCCGATTTAATGCCAGACTGACCAGAGGAACGCAATTCCTATTGAGTTTGAGTTGATTTTACCTTAAAAAAAATAAAGCAGCCGACTTGATGTCTTGTTAGTGTTTGTGCTTTTGACTTCTGAGATGCACACGCCTACCCAGCTTCACACCCTGTCACTTCAAGCACAAATGAAAACGATGCTAACAGACAAGCAAACACATTTCCTCCCTGAATAAAGCCTCTTTTCCAGGAACCGAGTTGAGAGATTTGTATGAAAGGAGAAAAAAAAACATTAGCAAAAAAAAAAAGGAGGAAAAAATGGGAAACAAACTTTCAATGTCTGGAAAAGAAAGGAGCGCATCAAGCAAACAGAAAAGGGGATTTTACTGCAAACCTTAGCATCACTTACTGCGATAAGCACAGCTAATACATGAGAGAGAATCCTTCTCTTTGTAGACTATTAACTACATGTTAATGTTTGTGAAATGTATATTCATAAACAGACTGAGGATTGAGCAAATGGGCCATTTTCAAACATGCACATGATCTATGGAAAGTGCCAACACAGTTGAGATCAAAGAGTACAGAGTGGGAGAGGTAAAAGTAGGCCAGGCCATGGCCTGGGAGAGAAGTGGAGAGGACACAGAGGGTAGTGAAAGAAAGAGAGAAACAAGCCTGTGTGGATGGAGGGAGAGAGATAGAAAGAGAGGTTGGTCCCAGCCTGGGAGGAGCTCAGGTGTGAGATGTGAGGAGGTACCTTCTGTTCATGGCTCTGAGGCCCCCGTGCGGACAGAAGAGGGGCCCAGACAGACACGGGCCCCTCTTGTTTGGCCCAAATAAATCCAGGTGGCTCAAGACGCATGCCCTTGTCACTCAACACAACTTCAACCCACACAAATATACAGACACAGACACACAATCACACCAATGTGATGAAATGCACACAGTTTAAGACACTTGTGTACTCTGCGTTCACTGAAATTTGAACACTTTTAAAAGGCGAGCACGGCTGACCGCGTAACAACATCAGGTAGACGATTAAAAGGTCTTCAGGGAATTTCAGATGAAGCATATGAAACAAATTCAATTTTATTCATCAAATGTCATAAGTGTACTATTTAAATTATTATTTCATAATATATAAACTAGTTTAATGTACTTCTTTTGTTTAGTACATTTCACTTTTAAGTTAGTTTTACTTAAGCAAAAGTGGATATTCATTTCTTTTTTTATAAAACAGATGCAACATCCAAGCGTAAGGTGTTGCAGAGGCAGGAGAAACATCAAAGACAAGAACAAACAATAGATACACTGTACTTGAATCTCATCAGCGGGGGGAAAAAAACCCAACAAAAGTGTCCACACTCACACTACAGCACGGCCCACGAAAGGTCCAATGTAAACTTTAAAACATATTGAAACAATACACAATTCGCTTGTAAAATGACCACCTTCTAAACAGCTTTATATCAGAGGGATCTTTGATTTCTTTTCTGCTGTTGATATTTATGATCACTGTAAAACAAGCAGGACTGGACAGATGGACTGCAATACGGAGTAGAGACCTGAGTACAGTGTGGCCACACGTGTTCTTCCTGATGAGTTTACAGATAGGATGCACCATATCTGACATCTAGAGCAGCAAAGGAGGCATACAAAACATGCAACATGATAAAAGATAATAACTTTTTTAAAACTGTAAGAGAAGTGACCTGCATTCCTCCAAAGATCATCTTGACAGATCCACCAAAAATCTCAACTTCCTGGCAAGAAAGATGCTCAGACTACTCAAATCAATTACATCAAAGATGGAGCTCACATATCGAGACTTGTTAAGTTAACTGTAGTCACATTGCAAAGGTAGGGTGCCGGAGCCATTGCTGTCACTTGATGACGGTTGCGTCTAAATTGGGAGTGAAAGTCTCCCCAGGAGAGATGGGTGAACCTGTCACGGAAGACTGAGGGAACAGAAATGTTCAAAAAAAAAGTCTCAGACACACACACACACACACACACACTAAAAGACAATATCTCCATATGCTTAAGAGCTTAATCATCATCACCATCATCTGTTCAGTCCTTTAAGTGTGTGCGTGTGCACGAGCACGTGTGTGGTTTACATGAAAGAAGGACATCTGGAAAACAATTATTCCAAGACACCCTCACTCACTCACACACACACACACACACACACACACACACACACACACACACACACTTATTTTCCCTTTGCTCTATATTTGCATGAATTCCATACATCTGGCCTTTAAGAGGCAATAACAATTACTCATTGAGCCGGTTGTTAAAACCCAAATGCAACCGTCCACTAGTCTAAACAGCTCATTAAAATAGCACAATACCTCACTTCAAGCACACAGGAAAATTGGCAAGCAACTCTATCACTGCAATATCATATGGTTCTGAATGTCCATTCTGGATAATATAATGAATTCAGAGTAGCTTTGTGGAGAAAGTGAATGTACTGTATATTTCTTTTTGATTTTCTGGCAGTGTTTTCACTGCACTGCCTTCTTTGTCTGCTCTCTCTGCCCATACCGTCTAAAATTTAGGCAAAATTTTTTTCCAGGTTTTCTTGATTTAGTGAATTTTATAGTTGCTCGATGCATGTTTATTTATCTCACAAGACATTTGCCTTAATAATGAGCTAAGAGTTATTTTTAAAAAATGGCCTAAAGCATGAAAGATGTGACCACAAAAACCTACAAAAGAAATGTAAAACTAAAATAAAAAAAATACGATTGATAAAAACTTAAGTTTCTCCGTTTTGAGATGAACCTTGGTCTATTTTCTATAATAGCTGAAAGCTAATGGGGAATCATAGCAACAAAATGACAAGAAAATTAATAAAAAAATGTCTGGAGAAAGTACAGCCAAAAATTCAAATACAAAAATACCAGTAAGCACTTCCCTCCTGTCAGATAGTATTCACCAAACATTTTTAAAAAGTCTACATCGATGTGTCAAGTCTGTTCTGTGTAGTCATAACCACGCACATAATCACATCAAACCTAAGATGGGCCTGACCAAGGAAGGTGTCCCTTAGGCCATCTTAGCCAGTCCTTCACAACTGCGCTTTAAAAGATGGGCGACAGTACAGTACGCTGCAGTTGGCCTTGATTGATGATTGAACAACCCAAGATCATAGATGTGCTCAGGGAGGACTTGCCGGTGCAGAGCTGTGCATGCATAAGCCCTTCAGGACTACCACTACATACATCATGTGGTGAGACTGACTGATGTGAACATGGGGAATATGTAGACCACTTAAGCGAAGCTTTCTACGTGGCAGTCAACAGTCAAAGTTGACTAAAAATTATTACAGGGTGGCTTTGTTGTTATAAATCAGATTTTATCTGAGAGTGAAACAACTGAGGTGCAAAGACACACACACACGCAGACTCACACGCACACACAAAAGCGCACATATTAACTTGTGCTGATATCCTTGACAGGCGAAACTACAAAAGCATAAGCCAGTGGTAAATAAATAAGTTCATGCTGTCTGCATACATTTTCTTTTTAGGAACTCTTGGGCTCACGTAGAACCGTCCAAAGGATTATGTGTGTGCATTCGTGCATACACAGAGGCCCCCTTTCAGCACCTTCTTAGAGTGAAAACAAGCAGTGCCTGCCTCCTAAAGCAGCTCAAGGGCGCGGCCTATCTACCAAATGATAGAATGCATGAGTGGAAATGTGCTTCGATTCAACCAGCCGGCCAGCGTTCACTCAGTACCTTGGTTCATTTATATGAGAGTCAAACTGTTTGTACTGTCAAGGTTAGGTTATTTAGCAGGGGAACAGGAAAAGAATAGAGACAAGTTTCAGGCAATTTAAAGTTCTGTCGACTCCTCCACCAACTGTGGTCCATAAGAAGTGAGCAGATCTGAAATGAGACCAATTAACTTCAATCCAGCTGAAGATCCTGGACAACTGTGTGAGACCTGCACATTTTATTCCCCTGAAATGCCTTCATTTAAAAAAAAAAAAATCCTCACCAGTAAACACAGCAGCTAATTTTCCCTGATGTGAGATCAGATTTTTTATTTTTTTAAATTTGGTCAATTTTGGTGGAAATGTCATCTCGCATATAAATTAAAAGGACAAGGTCACCATGTTGTATGTGGCTCGCTTTGCTCAAAACTGTGATGCTGAGTCTGACGTCCCTCAGCAAAATGCACATGCACGCACACACAAACACACTTTATCTGCACACACTGCACTCCTAAGGTTACCCCCCAGGACAAAAGCTTTACCAACCCACTGACTGGCAGATGGGGCAACCAGCTGACATCTCAGCCCGGCTCCGTTTCATGTTCCCTGGGTGTCTTAAACGGCCGGGCACCCTGTCTGATGGGCACAGGACAGCCAAGGAGGAAGCTCCTTTGACAGAGGAGGGGAGGTGTGATTCTTGTGGCAACCATTGAGCGAAAAAGGAACAAGGACAGACGGCGATGGCTAATATGCGCCACTCTGTTTGTACAGTATAATTGTGTGCCTTGCAGGGTGGGGACTGGATGTGTGGGGGGGGGCGCGCCAGGAATGTTTATAGTAGATGCACATTAATAACAAGCTAATGACGGCATTTAGGTCCATATGGTTTTCTAACAAAAGATCAAAATGTTTCCTTAAGGCTAGAGCCACCACTTTACTGTCTCAAAGATCAAAATCAGTCATACTTTTTTAAGAAAGACCAAGTAATTTAAATCTAATAGCATGGTTATTGCTTATTCTATTGCACATTGTATCTATTCTAGACATGACACCACAGGGTCTTCATGTGGGCTACATAAAAAAAAACATCTGTGTGACTATATGAGAAGTGACACAGTGCAGTCATCACTGACTAACAACAAAGCACCAGCTACACCATTTAAAGCTAAAAGAAGTCAGTGTTGTCCGGATGT
The DNA here is from genome assembly GCF_965226115.1 of Aulonocara stuartgranti. Lineage (NCBI taxonomy): Eukaryota > Metazoa > Chordata > Actinopteri > Cichliformes > Cichlidae > Aulonocara > Aulonocara stuartgranti. The sequence goes on along the minus strand of NC_138959.1, from coordinate 12,739,817 downwards.
TTCTTTAGACTTCCTCACATGGAAAAGGTTCTTTAAAAAAAAAAAAACTTCTAAAATTCTAATAAACATTACACAGTAACAGTCATTTTATGACCCTATAATATATGGACACTTGCTATATTAAAATATTATGACTGTTGTTATTGGTGTCATCACTGAGAGTAACAGTGTTAAACTTTTATCTATCAATTCTGTATCTGTGTGAAAGTAATATGAAAAGGACAGCAGTAATTAATATGACTATTAATAATTTATTTATTCTTAAGTCTATATATCAAACTGTGGTGTGAGACTGTTTTCAAGGGGGAAAAATAAATACACTTATATAAATGAATTGACAAAAGTCTTCCCAAAATTTGTATTAAATTTGGCAGCATTGTAAAAACAAACAAAAACATTTATAGAAAAAAAAAGTGGGTAGTAAAGGTAAAAGTGATGGAATAAGGTAGAAGAAGATACCATAATATGTTTAAATTAAACGTATTCTACATTTAATACAATTATGCAAGGCTTATTTATATGTATTAATTAATTTAATGTATAAGTGTTTTTTAATTAGAAAATTTAGACAAAGGCCTAAAAATAATATCAATTATGCAGCAAATAAATGATAGCAAAATACTTACATTATTATACTCTACATTATCGTCTGCTTACTTTTTCAATTTCATGTCTGAAACCTAAACTACAATCTTGTATCATTATTTATTATTCTTCCTGCTCTGAAAATGTTTTTACTGGCTGGCAGTCATGCATGGCTTACACATATACATGTCAGGCTTTAAAGCTGCTAATAGGATTTTTAACCATTTGTATGTTGTCATGTGAATTCAAATGATTAAAAGGTTTAATCAATTATTAAGAAGTAATGTCTTAAATGCTGTGCGATTGTTTTAAGACCCAAACAGAATATTGCAAGGGACCCATCACAGGTGCATGGCTCAATTCGTCAGATTTTATTGTATAACTATGTGCAAAGCATAAGGGAAATGTTATGGTAATGGCACCATCTTCCCCTTAATTTTCACCCTTAAAACACTGCTGAATCTGCATCAAAAAATTGCCCATTTATGTCTGCCAGCTTGACAGAAGACTCACTGTGAAGAAACACTGCTTTGTAGTATAATGCCTCTTGCCTTTCTTTTTTAAATAATATATATATATATATATAAAAGGAATGGTTGTCACTTTAGTGCACTGTCAATGAGAACATGTGTAAGGGAGGTTTACTGGTCAAAGAGAAGCAAGAGGATTAAAAAAAACAAAAAAAAACAAAACCAAAAAACCTGGTAAACAAGTAAAAAACATTCAAATATTTTATGGATCTTTGTAATCTCCTTTCCATTATTTCTATTTCTTGCTTCTATACAGCAACCTATCCACTCACTCTGATAAATGTCTAATCTCTTTTCTTTTTTACCCCGTTTTCGGGTTTTAAATGTCATCAATCATCTTGTCATTCACTGCGTCATTCTCATCACTCAATTAATTTTTCTGTTAAAAGGTCCTCAGTTGACAAAATAGCACAATTCCCTCTCATTCCCACTCCTTTACTTTATTTCAGGTTTTTTTTCTCCTTTTCTGTTTTTAATATTTCAGCACCTCAGATGTAGCGGCTCTTTAAAGCACCCATGGGGGCTCCGAGTCCGCGCTTTTGTCTCCCATTTCCTTCTGAAACAGTTTTTCTTTAACCCTATGCGGCTCTTCACAGTTGTTGTCTTAGCTCTCTCCTCTCCGTCGCTCTTTCTGCTTTCTTTTTCTCCATCTCACCCCCACCACCCTCCCTCAGTTTTCTCTGTGTCAGCCAGAGGTCAATGCTACACTTTTTTCTTCTGCATGCGAGAAGGCAGGGGGTATCTTTTTAGTTATTATAACCTAAAAATAGAAAAAAAAATGATTTAAGGTTGGGACGATGGTCTCTTTTAAGATATAGTGTCTTACCACAATCTAGCATTTGGAGGGTGTTTTGTATCTTGAGATAAGGATAAGATTATATCAATAAATGATTTGGATGGGGTTTGATCAGGAATCTAGACCAATTTACAAAGTGTCCCAAAATGACTTAATTTTCATCGTCTCAAGGACATTGTTCTTTAATGAAATTGTGTTTTCTGATTAAATAGACTAGTAAAACGCACACAAAAAAATGCTATTTGCCGTAGTTGGGGACATTGGGGACTCATGGTTTGCTATTGAGGAATGCTAATCAAGCAGTTGGGCTGCCTGTGTTCAGTTGCAATCACTGTGGTGGTTTAATCTTTAGTTAATAAAAGATTTCAGTCAATGTTGCTTGGTCAATCTCATCTCATATCCATCATAAAGTCGCTAAATGTGTATAACGCTAGTGATTAAGTTTTAGGGCCTAGCTTAAATGCTTAAAACCAACATTTCTCTTAAAAATATTTTTTACACTTAGCAGGAAAGCTCCAATGAGCTCTCTAGTCAGATCATTACTTCCAAGAGTCTCATTATGTTGAGAGCCTTGTTGAAGCTAATAACTGACTAAAGGTCTAATTATTAGATTTTCTCATAATTTTATTAATGCTAGCTCACACTCTGTGGAGACCTAATGGAGGAACACAAGGAGGCGAGGAGCAGCTGTAGTAGCTGGTGGACGGTAAGCTTAACGGAACAATCTTTGTTCGTTCAAGAATTCTTGATCTATTTTTGGAGAAGGTTCATTTAACTTTGCAAAAACATGTCACTTATTTCCATTTTTGTAGTCCCACAAAAGCTCGAACAAATTTTTGGATGTTTGCAGTAACACCTGTCGATACACAGGGAAACAGAGACTTGCCCACGCACGTTCAGGAAAACAGGCGCGCGCACACAAACACATACTTGAGTCTGTTGGTTCAGCTCTTCCATTGAGGGTCCGTATGCTAGCTGGCCATTGTTAACGTAAGGCCTTTTGTCTGGGCAGCCTGAAACTGGTGATTGCACCTTAGCTACCGCAGTTCAAGCGTAAACAGTGTTTTCATGCCCTACGATATATATACACTGTTGCCAGTGGACCCCTAAATCCCTGGAACAGCTGAGTCCTAGGGTGTCAAAGATAATGGCGATTTATTGCAGTGCTAGGCTTTCTCATTGCCCCTCCCGCCCCCCATTTCCAATCGTCCCTCCACCCCTCCTCCTCCCTCAAACAGATTAAAATTAAGCCGTAAACATGTGAGGATGGAATTAACACATTTAGTGAGTCTCCTCTTCCCACATCCCATTTTCGCTCCAGAGCGGCTGATCCCCGCTGCCAAACGTGGGTGCAATTTTAATGACTCGCGACGTTTTTGAAGTCCACATAAAAAAGCGTCGCTCGCCGTTTGTGGCGGCGCTAGATATGACTGGGCCACGGCCGGCCATGATTGGGGGGGACACACGCCGCCGATTCGGACTCCAGGCTCTTCGATAGGATCGGTGTCATTTTCCTCTCCACGATAAGACGCCTTGCTGACAAGGTCCGATTAGGAGAGAAAAAAATCATTATTGCTACGCCTTTCATCCACCGGGGGTTTACCGATAAACAGCTCACCCACGGCTAGATTTTCTGAGAGCAAGATGTTATGCGTTGAAGCATATATATTTAGGAAATATGGTTTCAAGTTAAAATTTTGGCAGTGTTTTTTTTTAATGACTGTTTTCTTTTTAAATAGCTATAGAAAAACGTTTTCCGCTTTAAAGCACATTTCTTTAAAAAGACCTTTCTCTTTAGCTGAAAATTCAAGCTGTGAAATATTTAAGTCCTGGCTCTCGGCTTTATTAATCAAACAATTATCAAATAACGTCATATTCTTTTTGAACACAATACAACATGCCGATTGTATCGGCCTACAAAAAAAGTGATCTACTATGCTATACCTCAAGGAAATCCACTTTAGCAAAGTGTCCTTTTAAAAAGAGAAATGAAAAAGAGATGCTTAAAATATTAAAACTACATTGCAGAACAGAGAGAATAAACTAAAATAAGAAGTAAGAAAAGATTCAGCAACATGCTAATAAGAAAAAGATTTACATTGCATTTAATGTGTGTATATACTATGCTTTTTAAAAAATATATATATAAAAATCATTAAAGTACTTACTAATACAAAAAAAATCAAGTATAAAATTGGGTTGCATTTGCAAAACAAACAAACCAAATTTTCAAACTAATCTCTTTAAATGTATTAAAATTGTAGAATAATTGTCAATTTCCAAAAATACTAATTCCACTTAAATACTGATTAATTACCTATTTATTTGTAGGATTTTTATTTGTGTAAATCAGTAAAAATGTAATAAAATATTCTACATTAACAGCATGTTTTGAATGTTAAAGAATTGAATAAAATGTATTGAGGGAGAACAACAGCCTCTGTTTAATATAAAAGTTGGTGTTCATAAACGTAACCGGCTAAGTCATTTGTTAAGTGTTTGCTTATGGATTTGAGGCGACGCTTTGGTGGCCCAGCACCAAAAGAATCATCGAGTCTGATCTTTACAGGGAACAGGGAGAAATAAAGCGAGCGGGAGAGACACAGAGAAAGAGACAAAGATGGAGAGGGAGAGATAGAGAGTCGGGACAAATGTGTGTTGTGTTACTGGGCCACTCCAGCACCCATGGACTCTCAGCAAGACTCAAAGCCACACTCTGCTTCAAACGAGAGCCATGAAGATTTTTTTTTTAATGTTTACAAAAACATATTTATTTATTTCTCGTCACTCCGTCATTTATCTATTTATTTCTCGCTGTCCCAGCACCCCTTGCTCTGCCACTGGAATCCTGTTCGATGACGCCGACGTGCTCACCCTCCCCTCTTTTGCCCCCCCCACCCCTCTTTTAATACCACTGCAGTTGAAAATCAAACTGCTCTAAAACAAATTGATGTACTCTTTAATATAGTCGTCACATCATCACAGGGTCCTCACACGTCTGCCTTGGTGACAACTGCAGGGCTGCTTAGCTTAGCCCAGCGATGGCTGCCACTTTGTTGGTCGCTTCAATGATTTATCACAAAAAAGAGAGGGAGAGTGTGAGAGTGGGAAGCGAGACAAAAAGGGAGAGAAAGAAAGAAAAATCCCCTGGATCATGATTGAGTCACTGGCACCTTTGATTGACAAGGTCTAATCAGCTTATCTCCATCCTAATAAAGTTGATAGCCTGCAGTGCTGCTCTCTACCTGGCATGGCGTGAACTTTGGGCTAGGCTGGGGCCCCTGGGGGCCGTACCCCAACCCTCTCTGCTTATCTAAACGGGGCTGAAATCAATCCCTAATGAGCTGTTTTCATTTGCAGGATTGATTACAGGCTCCTAACACCAAGAACACTCACCTAAGAAGAAGTGTCTCAGCCTCTTGCTGGCCACCTTTAAAATGCAGAGCAGCAATGCTTTTGTCTGTGCTCGTCTTTGTTTCAGCGGCTCATTTTGTTGGCATTGCTAAAGTATTTGTGAAAAGCATAAGGGGGGATGAATTTTCAAAGTAAGTTTCCTTAATATTTAATGCATGATTTACTGAACTGGACACTTTAAATACTGCCTCTGGTTTGTTTTTACAGTAAACTTGTATTTATTATAAAATTACCTTTAGAATTACGCTAGATCGCTCGCCTTAGCGGTCCTTTGCAACACACAAACATGCTAACAAAATGAATTCTGCTATGACAAGGCTACATTTCAACCTTAAACTATTTACATCCTCACAAAAGTGCAATAAAGCGCCATCAAATAATTTTAATTGCTGAGATAACACTAATTAATATTTCAGTTTTTAAATTAAGAGTTAAAATTTTACTATGTAAAGCAGAATGTATTTTTAAATATACATATATATATGTTTTATAGAGTCATATCTTTTCAGAAACTGCTAATCAGTCTCTAACCTTTAATGAATAGAAAGGTAAGGCAACAAATCATTGCAACATGGATATGTTGCACAACATGCTATTTTCATTCTTAAACAAGCATCATGAATCATTCAAAATATCTTCAGCTTTGGCGGGAAGGACTAAAATCCAGCATGTCTTTGATTTAACAACATCTCCAAAATTTGACAAGCCTCCACGTTTGGGCATTTCAAATGCCCCTGACTCAAATGTCTTTAAATTGGCTAACTGCATGCCCTCCCTTTTTATTTACTGCCCTCTTTAACTGGGCTAGCCTCCATGTCTGCATGTCTCTATGCCTGGGCTTTCAAGTCAGTGCTCTTCACTAATGAAGTTCTATACTTTATTTATGAGACAAACAGAGAACCCTGTTTCTTGAGGGTGCGTGTGGTAAATAGCTCTGCATGCCCAAAGAGTCTCCTCTATATCCCTCTGAGGGCTCTCACTGCTTTTGGCAAGCCTTTGTTTCACAAAATACACTAGAGACACTGAGAATAGAAGAAGAAAAAACTAAAATATCTATGATAAAATGATACTGTGTCAAGATTCATCTTTTCTTAGAACTAAGAGTCTTCTTTTTTCTCCTTAAATGTGACCTAGAAGCATCCTGTTTTTTTTGTTCCTGGTCATTAAGAGAGATATTGTCGGCGGTGAAGAGAAAAGGGGGCAAAGAGTTTCTACGCCATTTCTTTGTTCAGGATCTATCTCTTTGAAATATAATGTCTTTTAGTTCCACTTCCCCCATTGGTCAATTGTAGTTCTTAAGGGCTACTGTGTCATTGTGGATGGAGAATGCAACTTTGAATTACTGCAAAATAACGATGCTAAACTGCTCTTGGTAAAAAACTAGGGCTTAGATGTCTAAGAAGAGTTGAGATGTGTGGCAAGAGTAGCATTTACAGTATGACTAGAGAATGTCTGATTGGAGAAACACTTAATGCTCTAATTATTCTTGTTAAATATCCATGGATGCCGCACCTGCATTTGAAAACACAAAGCTTATTCCACAACAACTGCCAATGGCATTTCATAACGCTCACGAATAAAGCCTAGTACTTGCAGGACTTGGATATTTATTTTGTTTTGTACTTGATGATGTGAAAAAAGAACAAACAACAATAAACGAAATCTTTGGTGGGCTGTAAAAGTAACCAAGTTCAACACAAATCCAGTTTCCTTAGTGTACTGTGTGACTCACTAATCTGGCAGGAGTATGGACTAAATAGTGCAAGATAATATGAAGATGTCTGGGAAGCGTTGTAATGCATCACAGTAGGACAACAAGAGAAAATATATCATTTGAAACGGGCGAACAATCCAAAAGAAAAAAGAAATAAAAGAACTTTGGATCAGATGGTGAACTCTGTCAAACTATATTAACCGAGTAGATAAATCTGGCTTCCTAATGTTCATGCCAACACTTTTTATTAAATTTGAGAGCTTGGCAGATTAGTCTGGTAGAGAGCTGCGTATGCCGAGTGGATCTACGTTCCTTATTTAGATGTATTCTCTAGCTGACCTGGAGACATCGCCATTTCAGGTTGTGCATCTGAGCGGAGGGCTGGTATCGACAGCAGAGTAAAGGAAGAGGTCATGGATTAAAGACATGGGGCGAAGCTTCCCCACCAAACCACAAACATACCCCACAGCTGGTGTGGACCGAGCCACGTGTGTGGGACCGAGGCAGGATAAACGGGCATTGTTCTTAGCTAGCTGCACGCACAGTGGATGAGACAGCCACTGGTGACACAGGGTCAAGGGGCATGTGGCTGACTACAGCGGAAGAAACCGCTGGACACAGGAGGTGCTCAACACTGCTAAGTCACCATACACTTCTTCACCAACAACCAAGCTGTGAGGCAAAACATCAAAACGAGTCACTGTGAAAGCTGCGGCAGGGCGGAACAAAAATCCGCCGGCTGTTGCAGAATTCGACACCATCGAGAAACTCTAATAACGTCAGAATCATCTCGGAAATTTGAATCAACATTTTTAGGCAGAGAATGCAGATTGTATTTAGGAATTTGTGAATGCAAGTTACAGGGAACATCAAAAGCCAGTGGTCTCCGTGCAAACCTGCCTTGACTTGAATTATTAAATCTGTCGATGTCGCGCACACCAGCCGCCCTGCGATTATAGTGTAAATTGACAAACTTTTTCAAAACTACAACGGAAGCCACAGAAAGCTGGTTGATACTTCAAGAATGAGCTTTGATATATCTCTGAGGAATACACTGCGCCTCAATAATGTGGTGACTGTCAGGAAGGAAGACAGGGAGGGGGGGGGGGAAAAGAAATATGCTAACTGGTTAAATCTATTTAAGATCCCAATGAGATCTTTTCCTATTTTAAGATTAAAACCATCCTTGATAATGAGGGAAAAAAAAGGTTTGTGTGTTTTTAAGAGGATTTATTTAGAAAGTGATGTTTTTATTTTCTTTCTTGTACGCTCCTGAATTAAGAACTTCAGGAGGAATGCTGACATTGTTTATTTTCATAGACCCCCTATCTGTTTGTGGAGGGAAAAAAAAAAAAAAAAAAAAAGCACAGCACCACCCACCAAATGCACATGCATACATAACACACACACACACAAACACATACACACTGAGCCATAGTGATGCTTGAATTTTCTTCAGGAGCAGAGCAAGGAGAAGCAGCGCCCGATCTGTCGCCTGTACACTTCTCTCACTCCCTCCCTGGCTCACCTTTGATGTGCTCCCGAAAATGTCATCAGGCGTCAAGGAAAGAGGTTTTTTTTCCCCACCGACTCCCCTCCTTCCACCCTCCAAAAACACACGCACACACACACACACATCCACCCACCTCGCATATGAGCAAGACAATTTGCTGTCGCTCACTCATCCTCAGCACTATCTTGAACCCCCCAACCCAACACCGCCCCACTCCTTTTCCAATTCATAACAGAATACGTACCAGTTTCTACCGCTATCTGGTAGCCGGCCTCCAGTCTCCGTGATGACCTTTCCAGCTTCTCTGTGTTGTCCAACAGATGTGCTCTCTGCAATAAATAGAAAAAAAAAAGAACTCAAGCTGGAGAAACAAACACAAAATAAAAATTGATTGAGAGGGCTGGGACCCATTTCAAAGAAACACATCAACCCTGTCACCTAAGCAGACAGACCACATCCACAGCGACAACATAATACAACCATATTGGCAATAACCTTCATGGATGACAATGTGTTGTGTCCTGATGGAATATCAAGCAAATGCATGTAAAAAAGGCTGCTGCCTCATCTTGGACATAAAAAGCGGCACTACTTGGAGCTTTGCTGCCTCCTCATATTGTTTCACAACCCAGGACAGTTAATTTGTTTTAGCTCCTTGCCTTAAGATGAAATACAAATTTATTTAAAGAGCTGTCCAGGTAAAACAAAACCGGGTCCAGCTAATGTTTTCCAACTGGAGGAACCTCTAGTCACAACCTCTAGCATAGCAAGAAAAGATGGGTTTCACAAATTATTAAGACTGCAATGTGATTTTTTATTTTCCAAAGAGGGTGTTTGTGAGTATCAAGGTCTAAGCTAAGGCTGTAAATATCACGTGTATACGAGTACAAACTACTGATAGCAGTTCCTAGGATACCAAGCAAACCAATGATTTTGGCCTCTTCTCTTCCTAAACAGCTCCTATATAACAAGCAAGACAAGAAAAGAGCTCATCCGTTGACTGGACGTCCACTACCGGCTCTCACTTTCTTTGGTGGAGTTAAAATAGTGGTAGTTTTAAAATGCCGAAATTTACAGTTTTTTTAGACTCTTATTCAAAGCTTTCTCTGAAAGGCTGAAACAGTTAATTAAACTTAGATAAAGTTAGTTAAAAAGTCTGTAACTGGTGACTGTTGTGAGCTGCCTTTTAAAACCTGTTGTAGTGGCCTTACAAACTGAATTGCCAAGCTCTAAAAATTATTAACCTTATGGATTTGTTTACATACAAAATGTCTGCTGAGTCCAAAGTGACCAGCCACCTATAACATATAAAGATGCACTTACATACATACTAAAAACAACCCCTCATCATCCACTGAACTGAGACACTTCATGTGCAAAACCAACATAAGACCGAGCTTTCATTAAACCCACACTGCAATCAAACAGCATAAACATGGAAGACTTAAATGTTTACTTGAATGCTGTTGGTTGTGACGGCTTTTCTAATGCGCAACCTTAAGAAACTGATCAGATTTAACACATCTGACACAGGAAAACAACCCAATGAATGACAGCCGCCCATCTGACAAGGGTTTCACGCCCATCACATGAGTGAAGGGGACAGGGAAAGAAGTGAAATCTCTAGTTTTGGTTTGGCTGTCAAAATGTGTACCAGCTAATCACTCAGAGGAAATGAAAAATGTGGAGGGGAAGAAAAAAAAAGTCAACGACACACTTTTCAAACTTTGACAACAAGAGGGATGGGAAAAGAGCAGGGAGGAGAAAACTCCCTCTGAACTCTTTTCTTTCCCTCGTTTCCTTTTTCTTTGTGCCGCTGACAGATGTCATTTAAAATTGCAGAGATACTTTTTAATAGTTAAAGGGAGGGCAGGGGAGGGATGGCGCGATAGGAGAACGGGTTGGGTGGTTGAGTGATAAAATGGTCTTGCGGTAGGAAACTGATAAGTAGACGGCGAGCGGCGCTGGATGCAAGGTGTGGTGTGGTTTTGGTAAAGGTTGTGGTAGAAGGGGTTTGGAGGTGGCGTGGAAGTGGTAGTGGCACCAACAGATATGGTGTCAGTATACATGTGGGAGAAAACGGATACCAAGCTTGGGCTATAATGAGCCCCTATGGATCAGCTGCGATGCAGGGGACGCACTGACATGGAACGCTTAAGCTAATACACCTAGACCACGGCTGCAGTGCCTGTGTGTGCCTGGGAGCATGAGGCAGCCAGGGATACTGACAGAGTAGCGCACTCCCTGGGTTCTTCAAAGAGCTCAAGTGATTAGTATGTTATCATTACCATTCGAAACGTGATTTTCCTATTCCCTCTCGGCAAAGGTGACACGTCTCGGGGAGACGGCCGGCAGACTTGCTGCGATGGAAAGCCACTTCAAAGCTTTATCCTCCTGAATTTCTCTCTCTCTCTGTGTCTCTTCTCTCCCTCGTTCTGTCTTCTTTTAGGCCCGGGGGGAGGGTTGGGTGTGTGAGGTGGAGGCGAGGGGAGGGGGGGGGGGGGCACTGGGGGGGTTGGTAGTGGTGGCAGTGGTAGTATACGTGTGTGTGTGTGTGTGTGTGAGATCATTAGAATAATGCATCCTGAGTTTCACAGTGACAGAACCTGAAGGAAAGGGTTAAAGTTCAGCCACTAAGAATCCAGTAATGGCAGACTATGATAGCCCTAATAATGGAACAATCCAGCCACGGACACAAGATGATACCAGGGAAAATAATGAAAAGGAACGTGTACAAATTAAACTAAAGATCGTTCACTGCATTGCCACAGTCAGTCAACACAGATAAAGAGATTATACATAAAGAGATACAAATTACAATGTAGTATCTCTCACAGTCATGCAATATTGCTCCAATGTTGCAGGACCAAAAATAGTGAAATTGTTCAGGTTTTCAACCATTTGTTTTTATTCTGCAGCAAGCAAGCAATCCTTGTCAGCAATTTTTACTGAGAGAAATGCAAAGTTGCTGCTGGTGTGCTACACTGTCCCAATTCAAGACTTGACCCTTGCGGTTCTCATATAACCACTGTAAAAACCTTCAGAACAAGGCAAAGACATGCACAGAGCACAAATCATACCTGATCCTCTCATGGAGCCTTCTAGCAAAAGATTAAAATATAATATATGATAAATATTGTGCATCTGAGAGTGCACCAGTGCGCCCCGCCGCCACCACCACCACCATTCCTACCTATGTATGTATGCCTTTTCATCTGACACCTACATTTTTGAACAAAGATCTTCTTAGGAACCACAAAAATGGTGTTTTTCTGTTGTGCTTTTTTGCGTCAAGAAACACTCTTCAGTTGTAAGTTATTAACAGGGAGCCCCAGAACAATGCAGCTGTAGCTCAAAAGAAATCTCTCCCCTCTTCTTTCCTTCTCCTGCCTTCTTTCAATATCAAACACAGGCGGTTACTATCACCATTTTCCAAAGTTCAGATGATTTCCTTATTATTTCAATAAGGGTGGGGGAGAGTCAAAGTGAATAATGATGACAGCTGTGATTCAGACTGACTGTGTGATCTTCTCTGCCGTTTGTTTGGGACTTGTAAGACGAGGAATTACAAGTGTCAAACAGCTGTGAATATGGGTGCTAAATATTTAAACATGTTTTTCAGCTGAAGAAAAAAGTGCAGTTTTTTAAAAGCAAGGCTTAAGTGTGTATAAGCTGCGCCAGCCTTTGATTCAAATGCAGGAAGAGCAAAAGGGTAAAAGACTGCAATGGCGACGAGGGCAAAGATTCAAGCCCGATTACACAGACTGGACCATTCCAAATAGGGTAGACAGGTGAGGTAACTCAAGATGTCTTCTGACCCTCGGGCTAAGAGGAAATGCTGAAAAAAGTCGGTAGAAGAAGGGGAAACAAAAGTAAAGCTAAATAAAAGGAAAAAAAGCACAATAACATGGCATCTGGGCCAAGCTGGCACTTTAAATTATGGATAGGTGTGAATGGAGATGCTTTGATAGGAGCTGAATTACTCTGTCTCTTCAGAATCCCTCTTGAATAAAGTCTCACTCGAAGGCACATTTAAAAACATACTGCAACTATAGCTACAAAGACGAGTTCAGGGCAGGACAACAATATAATGTAACCTACAATAACTAAAGAACCTGCCTCTTTGAGCGCTAAATACAATTTATATAGACTTAAGAATACATGCACAATATAAAGCTAAATATGTGTATAATATCTTTTTATCAACAATGAGACAATGACTACATTCAAATTAAGGTAAGCTGATGTTGAACCTACCATTAGTAGCATTACTGGGCAGTCCAAGAAAAAACAAACTCTAAAGGCTAGACATGTAATTAAACAGTTATAAGACATTTCAATTTAACCTGAAGTATCGATACTCCAGTAAATAAGACGATATACACAACAATAACATGATTCAAGCACAGTGATAGATGTTTGAGACACCCCAGTAGAACTTTACATATCAAATGAATCAAATAAAAAAGAAAACTAAAGCAAATCTATAAGAATTATACTCAGAATTATACTTATTTACAGGATCTGCGTCGCAATTAACAAAACTATTAAAATAATTCTAACATCAGTGATATTAACACCTACTATTGCTAACCAAGCTGAACAATTGTTATGAATAATATAGTATTTATTGATAAGTCACCTCTTTAAAATATCATTATAATAATTACATATATCAATACCATACAGTTTCAAATGGTAAGCTAATGAGTTAAACAACAAGTTAACAAAGATGCTAGTTTCTGCATGCAGTTAATGTTTTATTCATTTTTTATCATCATCATTGCTACTATTATTAACGTACAATCCTATATATACAATATATTTGGATATGCAGGAACCAAAGGAGGCAAGGAGGGAAGAAAGAATAAACATAAATATAAATTTGTGAAAATAAAAACAGATCTATACAGACAAACTTAGTTTCTAGGAGAATTCACAATTAAAATGATCTTGCAGGGCACTATGTAGCTCTCTAAAGCTCCCTTTAATAACTTGACAATCCAGAAAAAAAAAAAATGTTGTGGTTTGCATTTTGGTTTCCAAATTTTCTCCAGCAGATGGGGGGGGTCAGCACTATAGCAAGATTTCTGAGAGAGTGGAATAAAGAACTGATCAAATTCTTCAAGCACACTCCCTCCATTTCTGAGACGCTATATTTCTATTAAAACCTCCACATTATTGTCCATTCCTCTGCCATTTTGTTTGAATGTATTAAGCTGAATACGATTCAAGATTCAAAAGACCTTTGAATTATCCTGTTATCTAAACTTTAAGTTGTATCCTTGTAGCTAACTTTTCTTTTCTGCTAAGTCAAAACAACAGTTTAGCTGTTTTGTATATTGATATGCTATAAAGGCTGATAATCCACAACCTTTCTACTAAAAGTTTCAAACTACAGTTCCTCAAATGGCCACTTGAGGCCAGCTTCAAAATCAAGTCATTGTACTTCAATATCAAACTTTGCAGAAGAACTAAACATGATTATCATCTGGTACAAAATCGAATTGGTCACTACAATAAAAGTTTCCTGTGTATGAGAGAAGGAAGTGAGATGGGGGCATGTGTGTACTAAATCCAACCAATTTAATATCACTTTAACTTTAAGGCTTTTACATACAGTCTATGGAAACAAGGGTCAGTGGATGGCTTGATGAGTTTTAAAAGGATGTGAATCATATGCTATAGTCTTCAGAATTCCTTCAGCCCAGATTAACACCTCTGGCAGATTTTGGATTGATGTGTTAGTTAGTCCTCTCCAACATCATCATCAAAAGACCAAATGAATGAGTGAGTATCTTTTGGAAGAATGGCGTTCCTTCCCTCCAGGAGATTTCCAGGGACTTGTGCAATCAAAGCCAAGGTGCGGCATGTGGTGGCCCAACATCTTACTAAGCATCTCTTTCCTTTCATTTGTAATCAAAAGCACAAAACAAATACTAGCCTACAATGTGCACTCTTAAACACATAACATAAATCACTAAAAAATAACTTCAGTGTTTTTTTACTGCACAAGCAGCTTTTTTGGCCTCATATTGAGATATTTAAAGAACAGTAAAATGTTTCAAGCTGCCATTCCTGATCAAAACTCAAAAGCTGATCAAGTTCTTGAAAGTTGTTGGTCCCAATAACTGAAGGAACTCTGAGTTTAATTCCCTAATATTTGCCCTTAAACAATTGCATCAGAAATAGTATCTCATCTTCGCTTCCTGATATTTATAGGAGGGGAAACTTGAGGGATTGGCCCTAAGTAAATTCATTATCTGCGGTTCGGCCTCTAAACTGTTCAATCAGACATCCAGAAAGTGTCCAAATGAGTGGTTCTAATTTTCTAACAAAGAAAGGAGGCAAAATAGGTAGTTTCATACGGAAAGCAGAACTTAAATTCTTAGATCAGAAAAGCACTTACCTCTTCACGCAACTTTACCAACTGCATCGTGAGAGCAAAAAGGAGAAGAAAAGAAGGATGGAGAAAGTGAAAGATAGATTAAAAAAAAGCAGAAACAGTCATATGGCTGGATAGAGAATTAACCTTGACGATTTATCTGTTTGCATGTTTAGCATTTGGAAATCACAAGACAAACACATTAAACGGAGCTAAACACGCCGCTTGGGCTGACTTTTTTTGAACAAACAAAGATCAAGTCCTGCTGCTGTCACATTAAACAAGCACAGGGAATGGATCGTTCGACTCGCAGAATCAACCGAGATTATCAAGGAAGTCACATTACAGAAATTGATATAGCGAGAGAAAAGAAAGAATGAGTAAAATCTGGTTTGCACATTTATAGTAAGATTAAATGTTGAGCGAAATTTTCTCATCTGTCACTGTGCAATTCTCTGCAAAACGAACAAAAAAAAGGAAACTGTGTGCCTTTTGGAACAGAGTTATAAAAATGCTGAGGCACATTATTTTGCATCGCTGTTTATTAATGCTGGTAAGCTGTCAATATTTAATGTCTGTTATCAATCGCATTAAAGGTGCAGATTGTTCAGCGTATGCATGGAAAGCCATGTAAGGCTACAATTGTGTATACATACAGTACTGCTTATTATGAGGACAACCATAGATCATGAAAAATGAATCTTAGCATAGCTATACATTTTTCATGAAAGAGAATAACAAATTTAAAGTGAAGTAAATAAGAAATGCTATTCCTATTCCCTGTCCTGGAAATTCTTGCATCTCTGATAATGAAATAGACATGTAAGGGAGGGCAGTAATCCCATTTGCCATTAATTATGCCCAATCACAATTAAAAGGTTGGTTCCCTGGCCTGTCCTTAAGTTAGGGTTGCAGAGGAGGAAGGCTTCACGTAGGAATGCAGCACATTTGGAAGAGAAAGAGGAAGGACGCATTTTTGATGTGTTAGCCTTTTAAAGTGATTTTAATTAATTTAATCTAATATTTAATTGGTCACTATTACAAAGGTAGTAGCTGAAAAAGGAGACTTAGGGCCACAATTACTCAAACTATTTATTTGGGATCATTGTGAACAATATAGGAGGAAAATCTATTTAAATTAAAACTATGACTTAACATTTATCTTATACCAAAATTCAAAACAACAACAACAAACAATACTGCACTCCCTAAATTTCCCTCTCCTGTATTTATAACAAAACTAGTAAACACAATCAAAGAAATTTGTCATAAATAATGAATTCAGGATGAGTCTGTGCTCGACAAAAACTGACTGAAAAATAAAGAAACTCACACATTATAATCTTGCATGTCAAAAATAGTTCTTGCATCATTTTTGCTTATCATAAGTATATGTCTGTGACATATATATATATATAAAAAAATATATTGTCAATATCTGTAATGTGGGAGGTAAACAAGTATACCTCCATGTTTTTATAAAGAGCTCTTACCCTTGAAAATGTCGGCAGTAACAAGGCGCACCTTAGTGAGGAAACACTCTTTTCTAACTTAAGCAACAACTCCCGCTAAGAATGCATTATTGAAGAGGCCAAAGTTTAAAACGACACTGTGAATGTGGTTATTTGGGGCTTGAAAAAAACCCCATCAGATCCTGCGATCCCTCACCACAGCTCTGCCATCAGTCAATGGATACCAAACAAAACTTGTTCTAGCTCATTTGTGCTGCCTGACTGATTGCAAGTCCTTGTGGAGGATTTGTTAAAACTATATGATGGGCATGGTGAGCTGTTTTTCTCGTTTCTTCCTGTTTAGCTTTATTTTTTCTTTGGCATCCATTCTTTATTCTGGCCAGTGATGCTCGTGTTGCTCGAGAGATATACAGCAGTAAATACAGAATATTGTAAATGGTATAATTACTCCTGCATGAGCGTAGCTCCTTGTGTTTTTGTGATGCCAGCCAGTATTCAAAATTGCACTGCTGCAATTTTTCTGTTATGATAATCAGCAATTTTTTTTTTCAAACAAAAGATTTTTTTTTTTTATCCAATACGGAATTCGATACAAGTGGTAATCTGCTTCCTTTGTAGGCTGTAAAATCTGGTCCATGCCGGCTCAAACCAGCACAATCTCTTGTGGCCAAGCCTTCTGCTGTGACTGAAATCGAAACTATTCCGTATAGTGTTCGTGTGTGAAAAATGTGTGCGCATTTGTTGCTTTGTGTGTGGCGTCTGTGTGTGCTGACAGTGTGTGTGTGTGTGTGTGTGTGTGTGTGTGTGTGTGTGTGTGTGTGTGTGTGTGTGTGTGCGCGTGTGTTGCATGCAGAGGAAACAGAAAGGGAAAAAAAATGTGCAATGGTAGCCTACCACATTATTAAAAAAATGAGTGATAGTGCCAATTCAGTCTCTGTCCGCATACAGATAACGAATAAATGCCGAACTCTATTAAATCGTCCTTTAGCCATTATCGCAGGGCCAACACGCCATTTTCAGAACTTATGACGGTTCCCTATTTACTTAGCTATAAATCCTTGCCATGTAACCAACAGATTTGTGACTGGTAATGATCTGCTCAGCCAGGGCTATATGAAATGATCCTGACCTCTTTCAGATCGTCAGGAATTAAATTGACCGACTTGCCCCGGCCCCCACCATCTTTTCCCCTCTCCTATCACCGCCGTCTCGTTAGATAAAAAAAAACCCTGAAGTTGCGAGTACTCCACTCACAGCAAGACCAAGACAAGTATTATCTCCACAAGTTTTTAAATGAAAATGAGGCAAATACGGCACCTGGAAGAAAAAGGATAAATGTACATCATCTATTTACTTTGCTTTTGCCCCCGAGATGAACTCTTTCTTCGGCTTTGTATGGGTGTGTGCGTGTGCGCGCGTTTGTAGGTGTGTGTATGTGACAGTTTTAGATTAGTTTTGAATTTTTAAAGTTGAACAGACATTATCACCATTCATTAAAGAGTTTTTTAAATAAAAAATTTAACATTCTAAGTCCCAGAAGTCTATTCAACAAATACATTTTGTGAATATACAATGAAAGAAGAGTAATAAATCACATATTTTGGCTCATTTTTTAAGGGCATCATGTTTGACCTAAATTCCCCAAGTTAAAAATGTCTTCCTCTTAATTTAAAATTAATAAATAATCTAAATTTTATTTTATATATGTGGATTTGTGATTTTTAATATATATATATGATTATGTTATTATTAAATAGGATCGAAAAATAATGGCTGGATTTGTTCATGTATTTAAATGTCACGCTTTGCTACTGTTATTTGTACATGCATGGATTAAAGCCACATATTTTATCTTAACTTGGAAATACAATTATATTAAATAATATAAAAGCAAGAATATTTTTATTTATTAAATTCCAACATCAGCTTTCAAAATCCTATAATGTAAATTTATAGTACTATGCCACAATATTAATCCTAAACCTTTTCTTTATTATTTTCCTCTCAGATTTATACATTTCAGATTTACAAATATTCGTTTTAAATATTTCAGATACATTTTTAATGAAGGGGAAATAAGATTTGAAATGAAATGGGATCTGGATTTTCAGCTTTTCCTTGACAAGATTTTGATAGGACCCATCAGAGTCTCAAATGTGGCATTTCTGACAGCAAATCTCCTTCTAACTTCTGCATAAAATGTCGGAGCCACTTTTGTGTCTCGCTAATTTGCCAAGAATATGCATATCAATTACACATCTAGGCTCGTGATACATATGTTTCTAAGATGCGCGGTTCATGGGTCATCATTGAAATGGTAATAGGGAAATGTTCAAAAAAACGAGGAAAAAAAACCAGACAACTTTATTTAGCTTTGCCTGGGTGTGAATCATCTAAATATACTCGCATAGCGCTGTGAAACTAAATGTGCACATAAGTATTCATCTTTCTTCTTTTTAGTATGTGGAAAGCATTTATTTGCGTGTGTGTGTGTGTGTGTGTGTGTGTACGCGTTAAGACACAGTAACCTCTGCAAGAAGACAGCTGACTCTAAAGGCAATATATAATTAGTCAAAAGACATTTTGTCATAGTTGAGAGTGGCTGAGTACAGCTGTGAGCAGTGCTGCTGATGTATTACTCTTTGACTGGAAACAATTTATTTAAAATTAAGTTTAAAGAGTGTGGTATATTTTTAGCAAATTAAAACTGCAATGTCTTCTTAATACAAACCCCCCTCAAAACTGGTGTAAAAAAATCTTTTGTAAATATTGCTGACGTTAAAGGAAAATTGCTTATGTGCTCATGTTGTTTACATCCCCAGATTCAACAGGCTGGACTGATAGCACATAAAAAAAACAAAAAAACAAACCCAAACAATTGTGAATACACTGATAGCTAACAGATAAAACAATTAAAAGGGCCATTAAAAAAAAAAAAAATTCTGTTTGAAGCTTGACATGATATACTAGATCAAATTATTTAGTGACTAAATAACTTTTATTGAGTACTTTTTCAATTTCTTTCAGTCATCAGTAAGGGAACGCATTGTTCACCACTGGAGTTCACAAAAAGACAAGAGAGTAAGATTTAGCGGCTGTGTGTTCATTTTTGTGTGGGTGTGTATGTCTTTGTGTGTGTCTTGATCATGAGGATCTATTATGATCCTAAGTCCGTACCCGGCTGGAGAACAGCTGTGGGACGGTTGGAGCAGGGAGGCTGGGGTTTTGGATTGAAATCTGTGTTTAAGTGTGTATTTGTGTTTAGGTGCACTGCTTGTGTTTGTGTGCGTTGGTCACAATCTGGCTGTGTCCAGACACCGGTCCCATGCCCCGAGCCCGCTCACTGCTAGCCCAGCTTTGCATTAAACAGTGTTACTTCCGCATGGCTTAGTGACAATGGTGTGGTTTCAGCTCTCGATGGCTGCTACGATGGGGCCCACCTCCCCACCCTGGGGGCCAGTCAGCCACCCACACTGGTCTCATTTGGGCCCCTGATTAACACCTTACCTGGCTCTCCGAAGAACTGGCATCATCCCCCAGGAGCTCGTTGCGCACCTCATCACTGTAGGCAATGCGTGACCTTTTCTGCAGGAGGAGGAAGAGGAGGAGGAAGAAGAAGAAGGACAAAAAGAAGAAGGAAGAAAAAGAGGAGAGCAAAAAGAGAAAACAAGTGGGGAAATATGGCTTAGTACTGTTGTTGATGCAAAAACACAACAGGCATTCCTTAAACACGAGAGCCCCCTAATGGAACTCGGTGACAAACCGAATCAAACATGGAGGGTGTGTATATGTGTGTGTTTGCCCTTACAGCACATGTACCAGCAACAAAGCAGTGTTCGGGGTTTGTGCCTATGCCTCCTTCCAAGGTGATCGACTTTACCTCATGCACTTATGCCACAGCGGTGGTGGCAAAGAGCCCCAACCACACACACATATACACCTTGCCCACTTAAACAAATACAAGTTGAAGGATAAAAAAAAGCCCATCCTGTGTGCAGGGAGAGGCTGAGGAACCAGGGACAGGGTAGAGGGCCAGGGAGATGTATTATGAGGAAGTATCACTTGTCAGCGCTAAATCTTTTCTAGGGGCTGTCACTGCTGTCATCCCAGTGCAGTGGCAGGCTCTGTGATAACACCAATGCTGTGACTCAGACAGGGAATAATTCATCACCCATTGGCGGCCCATCGGATTTGGGGTTGCCTCTCTCCCTCACACACACGCACACACACAAACTCTCTCTCACGCTCTCTCTTTCTCTGTTTCCAGATAGGCTAGAATAAGAGGGAATCCATGTCCCCCCCACCCAAGAAAAAAAACACCCAAAAAGACACACTCAGACACACACATTTCATACACACTTCAGAGTGTGCCACCTCCGATTGTGGAAGAGTGGGCTGCCGTTGTACTGCTTGTTTACAGACACCCGACCCATGGAAAAACAGCCTCTTGGCATGCCCTCTAAACTAAATACACACCAGCAGCAGACACAGAAAGTGTTTACTAAGCCTCCTTCGCTTTCTGTCACCGCCTTGACAGGGTTTCTAGGTGGGCTGCAGGAGGTGGGCAAAATCAAAGACAAACACCAGCAGAGGAATGAAAATATCACTTTTCCTCAGCACAAATTCTTTCAATTTTTCTATATTTATATTGTAATTGACTAAGTAAATAAAACAAAAGTCGGGGAATAAGCAAAGGAACACCAATTACCTGGTGGGGACATTTTTTCCCCCCTCAAAGGCACTATCCTTTCCTCCTCTCTTTCTTAACAGTAAAAGTTTAAAGAAGCTATAGCACTAAGCACTTTAATGGTGCCTACCATGACAAAAAGCACAAACCAAACTTGAAAATGCCAATTCGAACGTCAGGAGTGATGACATCAAGCTGCTTGATTGAAATAGCTTTGGAACCAATCAAAACTGAGCCGGTTGATTTTATTTATTTGTCTCTCCTCATAATCTGGAGCACTGAGTGGAAACTCCTCGCTGATGTGATTTGTTATTATCGTGATGGTGAGGGCCACAGTTCTCTGGAGTAATTACTGACTAGATAGACAATCCAGACCACAAAACCCATAAAGAGCGCACCCAAACAATAGCCAACCACGGGGACCTAACCTAACCACTAAACGCCTACTGAAGAAAAAGACTGGCAGCACAGTCTGAAATAACACAGACACACACCGGTATAAAGGAGCACTCTGTCAAAAGATGCTGTTAAAGTTGGTTTTTGAGTATTATTTAACTTTTACCTTAATTGCTCTAATGTTGAATGAACTGGAACAGCCAGTTCAAGATAAACTGGCGAAACATGCGCTATTTAAATGGTCATGAGAGCATAAGCATAATTAATGAGATCGTTTCTGATTTATTTTCTGTCATCTGAAGCTTGTCATCCTTTATTTAAATGCCTAATGCATATGTTTATGTATTTGAAACATAATTTAAACCATATTTTGTCACCTTTAAAAAAAAAGAAAAAAGAAAACCCATCCATTCCAGCATTGTAAAGCATTGTAAACCTTCTACACCAGGGTAACTGAATGGTCACTGTGCTGCAGTTAGTGCAAGTGTAAGCACAAGAAAAAGGAATTCCAGATTTGTTAAAATCAGAAAGACAATAAAGACAATATAACGACAGCATGTACACTTGTACACCAGGCACACGCGCACTTTTTTTTTTTGCCAGGAAAAACACCCACATATTCCATTTAAGTCGAGTTTCATCTTAAAGAGCTTCAGTGCAACTTAGGGGGAAAGACGACTTCACCAGTAATTGAGACGAGGAAGCCTGGGAGAAGCATTGATTTGAATGTTGAGGCTTACGTCGCCTTCAAACCATATGCAGGGCTTTTTTGGTATTTCTAAATAGCTGTTTGTTACGGATGAATGTATGAAGGGTTTCTGCAATGAGAACAGAGTAGATAACAAAGAAAGTATAAAGAATGGAAAATGTCGTTGAAATGAAAGTGTTGCCGCTATTTTCCCTGTACCTACAGTACACACTCCAGCTTTTGGATTCCCCCTCTGGAAAACAACAGATTCCTAAGTGACTACTGCCTTCCCATTTGATGTAAAATATAAGCAGGTGCAATACTGACTGCTTAATACAGTAACAGATTTTGATTATGAGTTTGGGTGTTTAGTGACAACAGGCACAGTCTCGAGGTCAGAAAGGAGATATCTGGTCTATTGTAAAAACCTTATTTTCCATTAATAATAATAATAATAAAAAAAAAGCTCTAAAACTAACTCAATCTATTTACAGTACGTGGAGACAGAGCTCCGCATCTTAAGACAAAACCAACTAATCAGGCTTTGTAATCTAAAAAAGAATACGTGCTTTCAGAAGATACCTTATTGCTCAGAAAAGGGGGGGGGAAAGAGCTTTTTTTAAATCCTTTTGAAAGGTCTGTCTTTTGTCACTTTTTTTTTATCTTGGGTGAGAATTTGCTTCTATTCCCGGAAGCACACAAGAAAAGTACAAAAGGTACATCTTAACTTTATGCAAAGTGGCCTGCCTTTAAAAACTCCACGCATCCCGTCAAATGAGGCGATGGAGGTGCTGGTGTCCTGTCAAAAACACACGTTTTACCTCTGTTGACATGGATAGCAGAAAAAAAAAAAAAAGTATTCTTCTTTACTCATCAAAACATAATTACATATGCACGCATAACAATTCATATCAGATATGCTAATCAGTTCAGCATAATCCTCTGAGCAGCAAATGATATTAATTCAATTATAACCAATACATGGATATCTTATTTGTGTACAATTCCTTTATAGTCTATGAGCATGCAATGGTATACTTTTGTTAAATAAACATGACGACTCTTAATTCCTTCATAAACCACTCACAGAAAAACACGTTATTAATTGTAAAAAAAATAAATAAAACAATAAAATAATAATAATAATAATAATAATAATAATGATAATAATAATAATAATGATGATAATAATAATATGACCTTTCAAAATAAATTCAAATCAGTCTCCAATTAAGGTCTCTGTAATATTAAACAAAACTTTCTCAGAAAAATTCAAATGAAACAAACTGAGATCCATATACACATTTCAATGCCCTCCAACTCTCCTCCTTGCTTTTTGCCTGGTGCAACGAGTGACACAAGGACAAGTCGAATAATTGTGGCGCCTAGAAAGCAGAAAAAAAAAATGTAAACAGTTCATTAGATGGGAAATAAAAGGCGTAAAAATACCCAGGGGCAGAGTGTAATGAGGGGCCCTGAAGTTCCTCTGCAGACGCTTTTTCCCTCTACTTTCCCAAGCTTTTCCTTTTCACCCTGCACACACGGCTGGTGGCATAGCATGAAGAGTAATTAACCACATTCAATTTATAGTACTAGGCTCCATTACAAGGTTTTTCACCAGCAGGTGAGCAACTGGGCAAGTTAGACTTAATAACTCTCATGTCTAACGCCATGTGATTGCCTCAAACTGACATCCAGTCCTTTCATTTTCCTCTCCCGGTTGCTCTAGGGATGCACAAAATGTGAAAATCCAAATAAAATTAAGGTGAGTATAAAATGATCTAAAATGAACATCCTGTAAAAATAAATAAATAAGTAAAAAAATATTTCTAAAGTCAGCACAGAAGTGACAATGAAGTGGAGCAGTAAAATGTGTGTTCACAAAAATGTGTGCTAAACTCAAAGGTTATCTATTTCACTTCCTCTCCTCCCCTGCTGTGATATTTTCCCAGGTGATGTGTGGACCAGCGCCAGCAGGCCCCACTCTGGTTCCCCCCACAAGTGGGGGCAGAGGTGGGCTGATGCGGCATGGCGTTAAAAGGAAGCTGAGACCTTTAAGCAGGCACAAGTATCACAACAGCATCTTAAATAATGCATCTCTGCTCGGCAGGGGTTTAACACGCGCGCACGCGCGCGCACACACACACACACACACAGACATGCACAGCAAAGCACAAAGCGAAACACACACACACACACACAAATTGTTGTCTAGCATCTTCTACTCTCCTTTAACACAAACAAACTGGGAGAGGTTGTTCAATTAAGTGCTCCTTTTTAATACATCTGATATATTATCAGACAAAGAGAAGCAGCTATAGTTGGGACTGTCGCAGGAGGGTGTCATTTGCGCCTTTGTTTTATTGCGGTCTTTGGTGCCATCGAATCCTTTACTTCTGTCTGTTGTGCGCTTGTGTGAGTGCAGAAGGATACATGGGGGCTACTGTATGTAAGATGGAGGCTTCTGTGAGCTTTTGCATCCCCGGTAAACCTCCTTTAGAGAACGTACGCGTGCAACATATGTGAACGGTAGCCCGGTGTGTGTTCTCTCCCCTGATAGAAGTGCAGCAGTGGTAGAGAAGCTGGAGCCTTAGATAACAGCATGGGGCCTCTCATTAGCTCACAGGTTGGTGCTTTGGTGGCTTCGACGCACACTGCATTGTGTTCCACCTCGATGAAATACCTCAAGGAGTCTCAGAGAAACAATTGTCAAAAAAAAAACACAAATAGAGGTGAATGATCAACAACGGCAAGGCAATAAATGAGCCAGCGACATATCTGAGCAGGTGTGAGGTGAGGAGACTTATTTTAGGCAGACAGAGTGGATCAGCTTCAAAAAGATCATGTCCCTTAATAAAAACCTGACACTGTCTGACACAACTGTGATAAAACTTCTCTTTATTAGTTTGCTTTTTTTAAAATCTATCAATCAATTAGCCCACAAGCAACCAAGGTTTTATCATTTGCCAGTAGTGGTTTACACCACTCTGATACCATGCTATTTCATTCTTGCACCTGTGTGAATGGAAGGGGGGTTCCCTGTCAAAGTCATTTCTATTGCTAAGTACTGCTGAGATCAGTCAATAAGCCTAACGACTGTAACCACAAAGTGATAGGCCAGGAGACAGCAAGAGAAGGCGGTGGAAGGAGGGGTGTTGAAAGTGAACTCCAAACAAAAGAGCAAATTCAAGAAGGGCTTTGATTGAAGAAACGCCATATAGCTTTTGAAGGCCGAGGGATCATCTCTCAGTGGTTATTTCTTTAAGGCACGCGGGCCCGATTAAACCCAATATTAAAATATGAAGGTGCTTCTAATGAAAAATCAAAGGCCCCATTTCCCCTCCCACACTACCAGTCTTTCCGTGTCTCTTTCACTCCTTCGCTCTTGTTCCATTAGTTTCTTCCTTCCATAGCCCGTGGTTGTGTAGGAGGGGACAGAAAGAAAGATGGAAAGAAAGTATGAAAAGACAAAAAAGAAGACAGCAAAGAAAATGAGGAAAGAGGGAGGGTTATAGAGATGAGGGACCTAGGTGCTGGTGGTGCAAAACAGAGACAGACAGCATTGGTTGGAGGAGTAAATCAATAGAGCAGAGCCGTCGGGGAGGCGGGCAGCCAGGGCAAGGATAGAGGAGAGGAGAGGGGAACCAGCGCAGGGGCCCGGGCTCCGATCACAACGCTGGCTTCTGGCGTGCAGTGGGGAATAAAGAGAGCCTCCCCAGGTCAGCACCAGAGAAAAAGGTGAGATTAGAGGAAAGTGGAGGAGGTATTTTCACAGAGTGAAGGTGGGAGGGGTTGGAGAGGTGAGTGCTGGAGGATGACGAGGAGGGAGAGTCTATCTATCTATGTGTGTGTGCGTGTGTTTTGTTTCGGGGGGGTGGGGGGGTGGAAATGTGCATACAGGATACCTGGCAAGCCAGGGACCAACCGGCCCATTAGCCTGTGGGCACCTACATATGGTTCACTGAACCCTCTGCTGAGAAGAGCTCCTCTCCTATCAGTCTTCCCATCTTTTTTAAAGATACCTTCACTTTTAACCCTTTCTCTGCTTTGGAAAGAGGCTCACTCCTGACCTCGATTTATGATTCATTTTTGTTTGATGTCTATTCTTGGAGTGTTATCTAAAATTGAAAAATGTAATAAAATAAAAAAAAAAGAGGAAAAAAAAAAACCTAGACACAAAGGGAGAGAAGTTGGGCCTGGTGAGCATGTGCGCGTCCCTCGGTGGACACGTACACAGAAGACTATCTCCTTCAGTGCTTTGCCTTTTCTTGTAATGTGACCATTGTTGGCATTGAATAGCTGGATCATTAGCATAAGAATACAGCAGCACACATAGAGACTTAGCCAGATCATTATCTCTATATATTTATGTATACTTTGTTATTTCACTAGCCAGAACACATTCAAATGCTGATGAGGCCAGTAAGGCCCCCTTCCAAAGCCCTTCCAACATGTGCCCTCCTGAACTTCCCAATACACTTACGAGTTTCCTGGGAGTGTGCAGGTTCTGTGCTGGAATTCACAACAACGGTGCAGAAAATTTTTAAAAAGCAGTCAACTGATTGGTACAGACAAGACTTTCTTGCACCTCGTAAGCCAATTTAAAGGAAATTGTCTTATATTCAACATTAACACAAAGAAAAATGATGCTTTATTTATTTTTTAAACAAAAAAGTGCTAGAATATCCACAAAATAAAATTAATTTAATGAGCTATTTGATTGTTTGCAAATGTCTTTTGTGAAATGAATAATTTCAGAATAAAAATACCAAGACAAAAACATACAAAAAAAGAAGAAAAAAAAAAGCTTAACGGAGAACAAACAAGTGCTCTATGGTGATGAGGGGAACAAAACTAAAGAGTTTAGTCTCACTGCAGGAGTAAGCTGATGCTCTAATGCTGGCCAACCTCTGGGATAATTGAAAAAAAAAAAAACCTTAATTCATCTTCCACAATGTAATTCTGATCAAGGCCACAGCCAGATTCCACTGCAGGCTTCAAAAACACCCGAGAAAAGGCAAAATTGTTGGTCGCTGAGAGCAAAAACGGTTTCCCTTTCTTTCTGGCACACTCCCTCATTAGAAACACTTAGGATGAGAGGAAGAAACCAAGTTAATTGTGTGTGTGCATGTGTGTGCATGTTTCTGTGAAGGGGCTGTGAGCAAGGGTTAAAACATGTGTAAACATAGAAGTTTTACTCTAAAGAAACACCACTAAAGATGAAATATACAGAGTTTTCCCTCCATTTACTCCTTTCCCCAGCCTTGGCGTCTCTGAGCCTTACTTATTAAAAGCAAATGCCACTGCCTAAAATACAGAGGAAAAACACAGACCCAATGATTCATAATATATTTCATAAATACTTCATGAATCCCTTCACCATACTTAAGCCAGTCTGGCAAAAAAAGAAAACATTGTCACCTATTCTAGTACCCGCTTGTCAGCACATCACTGGGGAGTGGGTGTCACATGTCACTTCTGGTTTACACTACTGCGTGGGACAGGCTCGGTGCACGAGAACCGGGGGTAGGACAGAAAGAAGAACAGAAAGGAAAAGAAAAGTGAAGGGGAGGTGGAAAGGGGAGTAAAGAGAGGGAGGAGGGTGGAGGAGGAGCGTGGGGGTGCTATCATATCATCACCCCATGTCTTTATATTTTCCCCCTATTATCTTTGGCCCCCACTCACTCCAGTCACTCAATCACACAAGCCCTGAGGACAGTGAGGGGACCTGGGAGGGCCTTCGCTTCTTGGCAGACTCAGCCAGACAAGCGTCTGAAAGCTATACTGATCGCTGTCAGTGAGTGTGAAAGTACGGTGACTTTGGAGGGGCCAGGAGAGATAAGCGAGAAAGGAAACGATCGCGTGGAAGGATAACGGCCGAATTTGCACACTGCCAAACAAATCCTGTGCTCCAGGCATAATGCAGATACCCCATCCATACAGAAGAGAGTTCACATGAAGAGGCACAGAAGAAGCAGGGGATGATGTGTTTACAAATTACGGCCTATCTGTGTGATATTTGAGAGTCAAACCCTACGACAAATCATTTTGTTAAAGAGCACACACCTCGTTAGCAAGTAAATTTTGCTGTTGTGCCAATTTTATCCTAAACATCAGGCTTACTGGAAATTACACAGCATAATTTCAGTCTGGTTTCTTTGAGCAATGCTAAAGAAATTACTCATATAACTTAAAAATCAACTTTACATTCACAACCACCGAGAACACCCTATTAATTAATTAATCCTGAACTGGTGTCAACGCCTATATTTTGCCCAAAAGGACATTTCTAAGTTGAGACGCAGACCCATCAACATTCAACGATACTTCCATTTAGACTTAACCGGCTGTTAAATTACATTTATCAATTATCCCCTTCTTTTAATGCTTCCAACACAATTTACACATGTAAAACATACATGTTTTTTAAATAAAAAAAACAAACAAAAACTAAGCAGAATTAGCAAAGTATTGCCAAAGTATTGTCTCTTTTGGACAGCACAACTTTTTGTCCTTCTTGTGACACTGTCCTTCAACCCAGATTTGACCTACCATTGCCATTACGCCATCAAACATGTAAAAAAGTAAATAAATAAATAAAATGGTTTCAACATGAGTGACAAAAGGCTAATCCACAAATGAATCCCATCTTGGTGTCCATAAAGGGGACATGGTAAAGCCTGCAATACCACAAATCCGCAAAGGGCTTGTGCAAGACGTACTGCTCGCAACGATTTCCGAATGAAAGCCAGAATTCATAAGTGGAAGAAGAAGATCTATTTGCTTACATCCTAAATCTGCACTCAGCGCAGAGGAAATATAGGGAGAGAGGGAAAAAATCCCTGTCAATTCAGGGAACTCTTTTATGACTGGTGATGAGTGATTAGACTTTGGTGTTGTTGATGGGTTGTTAAGCAACAAACCATGAAAAGAGTCAATCTGCATTTACTCCTCTGTGTTTAATATGAACAAGTAAGCCAAGGCAACCTAATGCGATTTATAGTGTCTAACATCCAACTAATGTTGGTCTGTCATGTTGTTGCTTGCAGAAGTCACTTTAATGAGGACAAGGGGCAAAAAAAAAAGAAGCCTTCAAGCGGGATTACAACAATGCTAATATATAATCGCTAGTTGTATGTTTAGCTTGGAATGTACAGTCGCCCAAAAAAAATCTCACTTCAAAACTTAAATCTCAACATAATTACGATCAAGTTGTGCAAAAAAACTGCATTTAAGATGCCAGAGCTCTTTAAAACAAATAACTTTTTCATTAAATGACTTTGCAAACTCTTCATTCTTTGCTAAGGTTAGTAACTGTGCCAAAAGTAATGAGTTTATGACCACTCTTGTTAAAGCTGGATAGTCTCTACAATCTTCAAGTGTCCATGATCATTTATTTAGTTTTTTAAGATAATGAAAAACATGAAAATGACCCTCATATTCAAGTGTTTGACTCCGTTCCATCACTCAAAATTCACATTTCAAACACTGAACTCCAACTTAGTGCAGAAGCCAATCACACAAAGACAAAACCCTGAAAATTAAAATATAAATCCAGAAATATGTTAATTCATTGCCACTGATGAATAGTTTGTGGTTGACCATCAGATTAAGAGGACACAAAAAGTTTTAAGTTTAGGGCCAGAAAAAAAAAGTCTCATGGAAAACTTCAGATAACACTCTCAAACATGTTTTTGAGCCGCGTGTAGGAATGTCAGTAGTCATTCATTAGTAACTCAGTCTTGATCGAATTTGAGCATTAAATTATCTGTTATATCTGTGCATCCACACTTTAATTAAATCATTTCTACATCAAAAAAAGCTTAAAAGGTGCTGTACTCCAATTCATTAAAACCATTTTCAGTCATTGCCTCAACTGAAAACTACATGTCAAGTCTCAAGATATCATTATAAGGTCAGTGAAACCACTTATGAAATTGATATATGGAGTGAAAATATTCAATACCATTAGCTTTTTCATTCTATTCACCTCAGTGCACCTAGCAGATAAACTGTTGAATTTCTCAAGGCTGACCAACTCTTTTCCAAATGCATTAATTATCTCCCTTGGCAGACACTGGGAGGCATTCCACCGAAAATACTTTTATTAAAGAAAAAGGCAATCCACACATCCTATTTGACCATGACTGAAGCTCCAAACAATACCCCAACAGATAACTGGAAATTAGTAAGGGATAGTTGAGTTCCTGTGACAGTTGGCCTCATGATTTAACATCAGGGTCCATGTCGGAATAAATGAAGCTGGGAATGAAAAGACAAATCATCACCTCAATCTTACTGAATGGGCTCCTTCTGAATTTAAGTACTGCACTTCAGACAAATTAAATTTTGACTGTATCGCATTTTTTCAAATCTTGCAATAACTAATAATTTGTACTATGCCTACATATTTTCCGACCTCATAAGACCGGGTGACGATATGCGTTTCAAAAGAAATACTGGCATGTAGATAACATGTTAGTGGGTCCTTGATGGAACATTGTGTGGCGTATTATGACAAACCAAAAATAGTTTTCTATTCAAAATTCAATAAGATGAAACAAAACGCATAACACAATGGATCTCGTGCCATCAACAAAACTGCCTTGACCATTATAGGACCTCCTTTTTAATAAATGACAAAAAGATGTAAGGTCTCAACAACAAAACTTGTCAAAGCTTGAGATTTAAAGACTATTAATTAACCTTTTAACAAACAAACATTTAGACCAGTAGTGTTTATTTGGATATAATAAAAAAGAAACGATCTAAAGAGGTGAAACATATTCGGAGAACTAGTTGAGAGAAGAAATGAGAATATTGTTGTGAGTTAAAGCATGAAATGTTTAAAAAAGGCATTTCACTTTCCCAAGGACTTGGCATTTAATTTATATTCTGTTTTGTTTGCTTAAGTATTTTTCAAAGCATAATTAAGCAAAGAAAAAGAAAAGAAAATGCATAAACTTATAAGCTTATAAGCAAGAACTCAGATAGGTTTTCACCACAGGGACACCATTTTCAATCTTGCATATTAAACATAAAGCAGAGGTTAGGCATAGCAATGGTAAGAAGAATTTATCAGAGCAAGTCCAACCACATATCAGCAGGGCAAAGTAATTGGTGAATGTGCCCAATATCTTCCTGATGTTGAAGCTTACTCAAAGAAAATTCTTAGATCAACACCGCCATCTGCTGCCAGCAGGAGGTGTGCTGATAGTCCAAGTAAGCCATGCAGTGAATAATCTCTCAAAAGGGTTCAGGATTTAAAATGGGAAAAAAAATATGAAGACACTTGTCTAAACTTCATAGCTAAGTAATGACCAAGAGTTGTGATTTTTTTTTCTTAAAGAGATCAATACTCCTCATGAAATTTTATATTAAATAATTGAGGCAAAGCTATTCCAGTGAATTTATACCAATTACATAATGATAACAATGATATTAGGGCTGCAAGTTACAGCCACCGGTGCATCTTATTCAGCTAATTACTTACTGATGATTGGAAAAGCAGAAAAGTGTTAAAAATTACAAGGAAATTAGAAACGATTTGCTTGAAATTGATAAAGTTACTTCATTTTCAATAATACCTGAGGATTGTTTGTCATTTAACCAAATAATGATGACCTAATCTAAATAATGTCAATTTTGTTGTTAAAATGAAAAAAGAAAACTCTTCATTTTTATTGAGTCTACATAATAAATCAGAGACCTGACAATGATAAAGAACAGTTTGTCATAGTCAGGCGAAAGGAAGGAGGGGTCTCTGTACTCAAAATATATTCTGATAAGAGAAATTTATCAGGACTGACAAATGTATCTTTAAATCCTCCAGCCAATGTTGCTTTACGATGCCTCATTATACACAAGTCACACGAATCACACATTTCATGGCGTCCAGTTTCACTCACACACTTAAAGTTGTGTTTTGCGTGACGCAATCAATGCCTGCGAGTCCTCATCTTGCCCACTGGGACAGACCTAACCTGGCACTTTGAAAACAGTGGCTCTGTTTGCCCAATAGATTTCATTAAATTAAACTTAGGTTAGGCTCTCTTTCCCTGATCAAAGCCACTGCTAAGAGCCATGCCATTCTTCTCCCTCTGATTTGAGCAAGCTGACCCCATCAAATAGGATTTTCATTTCCCTTTTATTTATTTATTGTACACTTTGGCTTACTTTTTATTTTGCTTAAGCTGCTGTCTGCTTTGGCTACTACAATGTCTGTTTTGTCGTGGCTCAGCACCTGTGAGATCCCCATGGCCCCCGGTTCTATCACAATGAAGCTGTCACCCAACAAGCCAACAAAGCTACACCTCATATATATATATATATATATATATATATATATATATATATATATATATATATATATATATATATATATATATATATATATATATATATATATATATATATATATATATATATATATATATACATACACATACACACACACACACCCCCCTCTTTTGGGGTGGTTGTTTGATAAGTTTTCTTTCTGGATGAAATGGCTGGGTTTCTGAGGTCAACTCCAGCCCTCTGTCTGAAAAGGAGAAGGAATGAGGTCTCAAGCTGGCACACCAGTGGTAGAATTACTTCAAACCACGGGTGAATGAGAGGATGAGAGAGCAGGTTAAGGGGGGAGACACCCGTGGGAGGCCAGTAGGGGGTAGGTTATGGGGGAGATTTAGTAGTGAGGGAGTGGAAAGGCCTTGATATCCACAGAAAGCACAACAAAGCCGGAGCTTTTTACATTAAAAAGAAAGGACATTGCCCTTTTTTCCACTCGATGCCTTTTCGAGCCGAGTGTCATGTCCTCCCTAGGCCGGCAGGAAGTGAGAAGCTGAGCTCAGCTATAGCATTTGGCACATCTGAGACACATCTGAGGGGGCTGAAGTTCTTGCCTTCTGAACACTTGCATCAGATTTACGGGAGACGAGATATACTAGATGTAACTCTGTGAGGTGGGTGATCCTGGTTTAAATGTGCGCTGATTTCACCGCGCCACACGCAGAGGTGTAAAAAAGAGAAATTACAGTCAAACAGGGAGACTCACAGTTAGAAGCCAGTCACTGCTTTTTTATTTTCCGGACACCCGGATTATCCT
The DNA here is from genome assembly GCF_965226115.1 of Aulonocara stuartgranti. Lineage (NCBI taxonomy): Eukaryota > Metazoa > Chordata > Actinopteri > Cichliformes > Cichlidae > Aulonocara > Aulonocara stuartgranti. The sequence goes on along the minus strand of NC_138959.1, from coordinate 12,706,530 downwards.
ACGGCTACCTTCTGCTTTTTATTTCAGTACAAGCAATTACAGACACGACTTAAGTATGCAGCGATGTGCAAAAAAGAATTTAGACATCATCATACTCTCTAAGGACTGTGCACACCGGATTTTTGCATTATAAAGTGCATGGAGGAATGCCATGTTTTGCCAGGGTGAAGAAACAATTTTCGTCGCCAGCACATGCTCGTAAGACAGGGAAAAAAGGCTAGAAACGAAAATTAGCACCAATATCGGCCACAGCAGGTGTTAACTGCTTGATGATTAAGCATGGTAAGAGTGGGGAGAAGAAAAGTTAAAGATTAATCGTCAGCCAATTAAATGCCTATGGCAAGAAAAGCAAGCTGTTTTGGCACAGAGATCTCTTCTATGATCTCAGTTAGCACATCTCAGTGGCATGTTCACAGATCACTAGCACATATTATTTGAATCTAAATGCGGTGTTTGTGCATGTTTACTTGTTTGGAGCGGTGAGGTGGGGGAATATAAAAAGTATTTTGTGGTTAATGATGATTAGATACCAAACAAACATTTAAGAAAAATAATGAGTGTTGGTGAAAAGCATGGACTGTAGTAGTCATCTGAGGTATAGATGGGCAGTATATCATAAATAAATATGTAGTTTTTCATATGTGCATAAGTCTATTTTGAGTTTCCCAACTGCTACTTTTATTTTGACATTTTGTATCAAATCAAAATTACTCAACACTTGGAATTCTGATTATATTGGCTATGCATTGTGCATTTTTGTGATGATCATTGCACTGCTTCCCGTTACTTCCTGAAAACCTTCCCATTAAACTTGAGCTATCCAAATATCCTCCAATAAATCCTCTACAAGCGAAGAAAAAGTTCAGATTTGTGTGGAAAAGTACACACTTTATTCATTTCAAGGTTTGGAGAAAAGTTTGTTCGTTATTTTGGCCAACCTCTAAACTTAACACATTAAGGAGAAGCCTTTGCTGAATTTCCTCAACAGGACTTCAACAATTCAGTATATATTTTTCCAACTCATTCTGAGGCTGTGGATTTAAATCACATAAAACTTGATTCGTGGAGGGACACGTGCTCTCAAGCTCAAGGTCAACGGCTCTTACACTACGGGTTTATTATCATGTTATGAGCACCAGCAAAACAAAACTGACAACAGAAAACAACAACAACCACAGAAAAAAAGATATAGTTAAAGATACGTTACCACTACGATTTTTCTTAACATTATAATGCCAACAATCAATTTAAAATGCTTTCACAAGGATCAATTTAAAGATATAATAATTAAAATAAGAGGTTAAAAAAGTTTTGGATTCAATTGCACTGGATAATTGCGTATTTCTGAGTATTATTGATTACGTGAAGTACCTTGGGCAATATTGGTAGCTCAAAATGTAGACTAAAAGCAAGTGACCCAAAAGACCAGACTGTTCATTAAGCTTTGATAAATCAAGCCAAGACATACAGTGATTTATGAATTACTAAACAAGGCCAGATTCTGCAGCAACAACACAAACACACACAACCCATTCTCGATAGGCATTGCTTGAAAGTTCAGATATGAACTCCGAATTAACCTCTGTGGATGCACCGCTGAGCTTCAGTGCAAGTCTGTTTGTGAGTGCAGGAATTACTGCGAGAGTGAGAGTTACACGCAAACAGTCCGCAGTTTTTGGTGTTTTTCTAACAGTAAAGATAAATAAATAATGATACAAATTTCATGAGAAAAGAAGTGTTTTTCGAGGATTAATGTTTAATTATTTGGTTAATTTACAGCTATTGCAGAGCGATGGAAGTATGTGAAGCCTTGAAATGTCATGAAAGGGATTTATGCACGTGCCACAAATTCTGCTGATTACTTACAAAAACGATGTGTCTGAACAAAGGCGGTGATGGAACAAAGTGTTACTACATCCTCTGAAGAATTATTAGCAGAATATGGTCATGCACAAAAGGGTACTGTATTTCGCTATTGGACATGTGACAAAAAAACTAAACAAAACAAAAAAAACGAAGGCAGATCGATTGGTCAGGGGTTCATCTTTTTGGTAAGATAATGACACAAAACACTGGAACAACAGAACTGCACGCACGGTGGCCTTGAAAAGATGGAAAACCATCACAGTCTCTGGACTTCATCCAGCTCGTCTGAGTGGAAGAAAAGTAACCCACAAATTCAACACGTGTGTGTCAGCAGTGACTGGTTCCAAACCAATTTTCCAAATGATATTTCTTTGAATATGCATTTATTTTATAATTTAATTTCTGAGTTTAAAAAAGCTGGGGTGTTTGTCTTATGATGAGTAGTTTATAGACGCTTATTTATTATGGAGCATCATTTACACTCTCAGTAAGAACATTACAACTATTACAACTGTTGCGTTTGCATGAGAATTAAAAAAAAACATTTCATGACATATTGAAATACTTACAAAGTCTTTCTCAAGCTTTTCCATCTCCTGTTTATAGCTCTTCAGCCTGCTGTTGTACATGGCTCTGCTTTGGATGGGGATCTCTCGCACCTCCAGGTCCATCTGCTCCAGCTAAAACCCACAATTCATCCAATTCATTTAAAGTCAAACATTCCTAACAGAAATTTTAAGAGTCATTTCAAAATCGAAAGAAATACTTGGAATATAAAACACTGCCAGAGTGACAGATTTAGAGCTCATTATAATACAGATTTACATTAAAATATTAAAAAGTACAAAATAGACTGTATATGCACATTTTTACATTTAAAAGTTTAGTTTTTTTTATGATCATATTTCCTGCACAAGCTTTCTGAAAAAAATTTTAAGGGCAAGTTTTACAGTTGTGTGCTCCCTTTGAACACTTTTGAACAGATTCAACTTCAGCAGCATTAACTTTAATATCCTCCAGTGCCGATTGTAAAATCAAACGCCTTCTGCTGGTGTCACTCAGTTGTGATAAAAGTTACAACAGAGGAAGTATGTTCTGTAAGTACACAATCAAATACGAGGGCTTCTTCATTGCCATGACACGCATGGGCCCAACAATGTCTGAGTGAATGAAGCAAAAGTACATCTGATGCATGGGTAGACAGGTCTCTCTGTGGCAGATTTGGAGGAAACTCATCACTATGGCATAACAAGACAACCGCAACAACAATTTGTTTCTGTCAGGTGACTTTGCTCATGTTTAAACAGCAACATGAAGACACCCACCCAAGATAATGGCTTGAAATGTGTCATAGGGGTGTCACTTAAAAGCAGATTATGGGAAAGTAATCATATGAGGAGGAAGCCTCCTTTCCGCCATGTGAAGTATGTGTGCATGTGTGTTATGTCTACATGTCATGTCACCACCAGGATAATACAGGTGCTGTTGTCTGGTGCCAGTGAAAATTGTCCCCTCCCTCTTTCCACAAATTCATTATTTAGGAAATGGGAAGAGGAGAAAATTACTGATCAAAGACATACCAACTCTCTGACTTCTTCAAGCTGTTTGTCGACATTTAGAACCAGCTGTGTCTTCTCCTCTGAAAGAGAAAAAAAACCCAGCAACATATTGATCAGCCGACGGAGGAACAGCGCTTCATGACAACAGCCTAACTCCCCCGCAACGGGGGAAGAGAGGGGGAGAGAGAAAGAAAGAGACTGGGAGAAAACAACACACGAGGACACATTTGAAGATATATTTACACATTCTCTCCACACGACGAGCCAACATTTGATGTCTCTTAGTTATTGGCGTCTATGAGGCCTTTGTTGGTTTCTGTTGAGGAGCAGCGAGACACCTCATGCCAACTCAAAGGGAAGGGAGGTGTCAGCTTTGCTCACTTGCCAGAAGTATGAGTCCCACTCAGAATGACTAACGCACTGTTCTACACCTCACCCCATGGCTGCTCTACCACATTACCCATTGAAACTCATTAGGACTTAAGAGTTCCAGAGCAGCGTGCAAACTACAGCGCTTCCAACAGTTATTTAAGGCAACGGCATTATCACTTTCCCTACATCTACATGAACTAGTCTTTGTCCTGAAATTAGATCCTGGCCAAAGATTTTGTTAGTTCATGGTATGCGGTATGGTGTTTACTAATCAAGCATATTTATGTTAACTTAAAACAAGAAAAAAAAAAAAGAAAAGACCATTGCCCAAGGCTTTGACATAAAGTATAAGCAACTTACACATATAGTTTAATAATAATAAAGAAAACAAAAAAATGAAGTTAGGAAATATAGGAAATTCTCTTATGCATAAATACCATTAATAACATAAAAAATATAAAAGAGGGTAAAGAAAATAACATTTAATGTCATCTTAACATGCAGCCTTTACTTTAGAAACTTTGGTTTAAGAGATTTATGTGCATGTTACTTTATCACACATCCACCATATGTCATTGTTGCACACCCCTGTGGTAACAGCACTCCCCAGCACCAGCAGCCTCCCTTAAGTGGAACAATGCACCCACCACACAACAGTTCGAGGAAAAAGACAAAGCGATCAATGTAATGCAAAAGCGAAGCCAAACTAATGTTAGAACCATCCCAGACTTGAGGTGTTGTGGAAATCTTTTGCTAACCATGGTGTGAGATATATCATACTAAATTTTAAATAGTTTAGAGTACATTTGTAACACAAAGTTGTGTTAATGTTATCAGTGCATCAGCATATCACAACAGTCAGTCAAAGTGCTGATCTTGTAGTATATTTGGTTTAACAGTTTAAGAGGACACCTGTGGACCTGATATACTGACAATAAAAATTCTGTTAATTGTTACATTTTTTTTTAACTCCCAGAAAACAAAAAGTGACATAATTATAAATTCACAGATAAAATGTATCATTACAAAAAGTGCAGCATCTTAAACACCAGCTCCGTATTGAGTACAGATGGTAAATGTTAAGAGGTGATGCCTACAAAGTCGAACCAATCTTACATTTTTTACAGTAATTAAGAAATTCTGAAAATGTTATTTGCTTTTGAAACCCCAACAGATGTATTCTAATAAAGTATGAAAAGCATTCTAGGTAAAATACAAACAAAAGTAAATCACAAGAATACCCAGCTGTGGGACTGCAATAAAAAAAAAAAAGCTAAGCCAAGATCTTCGTTTCTCAGGTGCCATAGGCCAACATGGCCCTTAAATTCATTTTTAAAACCTGTGTCCAACCTTACAACCTCTATAGTAAACAGCCAGAGGCAATTCAGTGAAAGATGAGATGACGCTTTCGTACTCAGGCTCAGGCCCGAGCTAGAGGGCTGTGAAATATGTATGGCTATTTACCAAGACTAGAACCTGCTGACAGACGGATGAGGAGTTTTGTAGACAGAAGTAAGGCAAAAATGAAGAAAACAAAGGGCTTGGTATTTTTCTTTTACTTTTTATGTTTCATATTTCAATGCCAGTGATTGACAAATAATCTCTTGCCATGAACATTCAAAAGTGAAAACTTGGAGCCATGTTTAATAGAACAAGGATGTTGAGTCTTGTTCTGTTCATAGTATTCTTATTCAAATTTCTTCTTGATGTTGAGTTTTGGAGCAATGTTGCAAAAAAATAATATACAAAAATTAATTGTTTGTGAGCATCTAGGTCATGTTTTCCACATGCCATGGCCATTATCAACAACATAACATGCCAAGTAAAAGTAATAAACTACAAGAACAATGTTATGGCTCCTTTTTAAAATATTAAACAGAGGGGATATCATGGGCAAAATGCATCCACTTGGGTAAGAAGAGCCAAAAGAACTTAAGAAAAACTTAATGAGTAGGAAGGGAATTGAAATTCAACTGTAAACTATTCCATTGGTGTCAGAAAACACACAACAACTACTTATGGTTGTAATGCATTTTCTAGCTTTGTACATATTCATACAGGCTTCCTCTGACACAGTCAACAGATGGTGAGAGGAAGCAATGAGAAATTACTCTGCGGAATGGGCTGCCATGAGTCTTCAGACATGCCAATTCCAAACCAGAAATATTCAGTCAAGCGAGGTTTTGTGAGAGCAGCGCCTTTGAAAACCCAATGAGCAAGTGTGAGCCGAGAGGAAGAGATAAAGCTTCCACATATGAAATCTGAAAACTTAAAACAAACTACTAGTTAACACTCACTGTAAGTAAGTAGTAATAACGGTTGCTCCTACTCAGTTAGGTGTGGACACCAAAATTTTAATATGTAGTAGTTCAGCCTTAAATTAATTGTCATATCCACCTTTAGATATATATTTCCCACCATTTTGGCTTAGTGTAGCTGTAAACTAAAAACACCCAGTGTATTTCACACTGCAAAATACCATTTAATTTTGAAAAGTGACCGTAAAAATGGAAGAAGGTGCTGTGCAGAAAGGCTCTTGCACTGAGAAAACAAATACAAACTCAATGACTATTTTGTCTCAGCTTATAACTGTGATTGGTATTGAGTGGTGTCAGATGACAGTGTAGCTGTTTATACATCTGCCTAACAAGCAAACGATACGGTTCGATCCCAGGAGGAGACATAAATCCCTGTGGGGTTCCATCAGGAAGGGAATCTGGGGTTTTAAAAAAATCTGCAATGTCAATAGTGGAGCTATTTACTGTGGTGATCCCTTGTGAAATAAGGGAGCAACTGAAGCTCAACTTTCTATTATGCATTCTATTATCTATTCTTTGTATTAAGTCATTTTAAATAGGAAAGTATTACCCATTGATATGTCTACATTCATTTATGGGTATGTTAAGTAAAAGTATTACATTTTAAAGTTAAATCACAACTGGCCAACTAGCTCTGGCCTTTTCCATGTCATCCAAACTCATGTTTCCCTTCCAGGCTTAGCTAAATCCACAAGCTGCCCGTCTTTCAGCTGCCTGCCTGCCACCAAAACACTAATGCAGCAATCTGGTAAATCTACATGTAGGAAAAACAAGATGGGAAGACCCAGAGCCAGGTGGTTAACAACATCTGTAGGTTTTAACCCACCTCTAAACCCTCTTTTAGTGCAGGGCTTCACAGTACAGAAATGTAAACATAAATACATTTTAAAGACTCCTTTCAAAGAAAAAAGTCAAAGCCTAGATCCTGCAGAATATAAATTACAGTATCAAAAACAGGCTCAGACAGTCAGGATTTCATATGTCTGAAACCTACAGAACCAAGTATGAGAACTGGTGATGAGAAAAGAGGTCTATCTAACATTAACAACACATTGCTATCTGAAAATGTAGTCAAGTAGTGCGGTGCGATATTGCAGATTTTAGTATTGATCTGATACCAAGTAAATACAGGGCCAAAATTGCCAGTACTGGTACTTTAAACCTACATAGGCAGCTTATGCTGGGGAGAGCAGTCACTCACGACTTAAAAGATGGCTCATCATCAATTTGCAAATAGTGACTATTAACACACTCTGATTTTTACTTTCATTAATAACTGGTTAACAAAACAAAATACACCTTTTCATGTTTTTTTCAAACTGAGTTTTTTTGAGACCTAGAATGTAAATGTGCCCGTCTCTAAAGGTCATGTCAACTTCTGTTGTTTGACATTTTTCATAGTGTATGTTTGAGGTATATTTTTTCCATTTCCAAAAAAATTATTAAATTTAATTAATTTAATACAATTCAGAGGGCTACATACTGAACTTAAGGGGATTTTTTTTTTAAAAAGTATCGCTCTGAGTATCAATACCAGAATTGCTATTGATACTATCAATATTTGTGCACACTTTTTATTTTAGCTCAGTTCAAAAGTGCTGTCTGTTTCACTGTGTATGCAAGCATGTGTATGTCTCTTCTGCTTCTCCTCCAAAACTGATACATGCAGAGCAGAAGAGGGGAGAAATACCCAAAGTCGTTCCACAAACAGCAGTCTTAATAGGTCTGAACAAGTAAAATTTACAAAAAACTAACCAACTATAAAAAGATTACCACTATGCAGATGTCTCTCCAGCATCTTAAGTTCCCCAGCTCAATAAGACATGACTATATAGGAGAATATCCTATACAGTGATAAGGTGTTCTCCAGCTGCCCAAAGTTATCTCAAGAAAGTTTCAAAGCTACACCTTTATCAAAATTGTGGTCAGACATGTTAAAGAGGCTTCCTATTGTACAAAACAAAATTAGAACATAATGCTCTTTCCACATTTCAACAGAATAATAATCCTCCTTAAACATCAAAGAGAGCTTAGAAGACACAATTTGCATGCCTTAATGTTAAATTCTCACAACCAGACAAAGTTACAAAGACAGACAGACATCACAAGCGACACTGTCACTGGTTTGCTACGGAAGTGTCGCTCAAGTGTTTAATTGCATCAAGCATATGATAGGTTGAAGAAAAAAAATGGACGTCAGCTCAACTTTGATTTGATGCACATAAAGCATCAACAAGTGTCAGGCGTCAGTTTGTAGCTTCTTATCAGTGGTGTGAACATGGCATTAATTGCTGGAAGCACACATGGACCACATGTATGTTGAGCTTTCAGTTCTAATTATATCACAGAATAAAATCTTTAAATAAAATTTTGTGATAAAGTTTATGAAGACAGAGTCAGATTTGTACTCCTACAGCATCAGAATCTATCAATGAGTGTTTCAAAAGTGAAGGAGTTGCGGGTCATACAAATGAAGAGGCAAAACAACTCTAAGAAGACTAGACCAGAAGCTACCAGCTGATACCTGTGTTTTCATTTTAGAAAATCAACAAAGTCACACTTGAAGAGCTACAATTTAATAACAATCTATTCTAAATATATCATTCAAAAAGTGTTACATGTGGCTTTGGTTATGTCTGAATTAAGTCTGATAGAATGACAGAATGCTATCACTTTAACAAACTGATGAAACCAGCAATGTCTTCTTCTTACAGCTGCTCGCTTTAAGGGTTGTCACAGCAGACCATCTGCTTCCACCTCATCCTATCATGTGCTCCTTCACTACATGCATGAATCTTTTCTGTGGTCTTCTTCCTCTTTTCCTCCTTTTGTCCAATACATTCACTATCCCTGCTCTCCACAGTTCCAAACCATCTCAGCCTTTTCTCTCCACCTTTGTAGGCAAACTGCTCAATCCGAGCTGAAACTCTGATGTACTCAGTTCTAATCTAATCCATTCTGGCCACTTCCCAAAAACATCTTAACAACTTTCTGTCTTGTGTGGTTTTATTAATGATCTGTCTCCAAATCATACATCATAGCAGGTCTCAATACCGTCTCGAAAAACCTTTCCTTTTACTCTTGCTGTTGTCCGTCTGTCACAAATAAACTCTGACACTATTCCACCTCTCCTGTACTCCTTTCTTAACTTTTCTTGTGCACTGTGCATTACTTTTATTTAAACTCATCCATCTTAACTGTTACATCTGTCTCCCTCTTATTCATACACATGTATTCTGTCTTGTCTATTGACTTTCACTCCTATTCTTTCTAGTCCATACCTCAACTTACCTCCAGGACCTCTTAAACCTGCTCCCTACTATAACTGCAGATCAAAATGTCATCTGCGAACATGAAAGTCCACAGAGACTCCTCCCTGACCTCATCTATCAACCTGTCCATTATCACTGCAAACAAGAAGGAACTCAGGCCTGATGCTTGATGTAATCCCACCTCAAACCCCTCTGTAACTTCTACTGTGGACCTCACCGCTGATACACTGTCCTTTGTGCTGGACAGCATGCACGGATGAACCAGAGTACACCATCTACAGCTGCATCCAGGACTGTGTTCTGAAGATCAATGAGAAAATTTCTGAAACTGCTAACCTTTTGCTGGAAAAGCCGTCCACTGAAGGTTACATTGCTCTAATCCAAGTACCTTCAGTGACTGCTGTTGTGATTTAACGCTATATAAATAAAAGTGAATGGAATGTAAAGAGCTAAATAAATAGTCAACCAAAGACACGCTTTTAAATATTTAAGTCAATACCAGGATAAAGTTATTAGTCCATCATATTAGTTACTAGGCCCTTGCTAACATATTAAGAAACGTATGCTTTCAAACTTGCTGGTATCAAAAGGCTGAATTATCTTTAAACTGGCTAAAACTGAAATCCACAGTAAAACTAAAAACAACACTCCCCAAAAGTGTCATTGAAAGTTGCAGTGATATCAGTGCCATTCCAAAACTTAACTTTTCCAACGATGATTGTCCACAAAAACATCCATAGGTTTTTCTTTATGGTAAGTATTGGCAAAAATGTCATACACTAAATCACTATGATAACACTAAAATATTACTTCAGTTGAATAGTTTCAATTAATATTAACCTACTCATTAAAGTGATTTGAAGCTTCTATCCTCTTCTGAACACCATAAACAGAGTTAGGATGTTCTTTAACACTATTTTCACACCGGCTAAACCTATCAAAGACATACCAAGATAAGAAGACGGCCACAAATACATGTCACATTCTTTTTATATAACAAAAACTATTTTTATATAGCTGTGTTTCACCACTAGTTTGACCAATATTTGGATGAAATCACATTATCGCTACCGTTAGCTGCCTTGTCAGCTGAGACTGGAGCTAGCAAGCCAGATGAGCTTTAACAGCTTATAAATGAAACTCTTACCTCCACTTAGTTTGGGAATTCGGCCAATTTTATTAGTTATTTCTGCGGTAATTGTTCCAAAGTCCTGCTCGTATGCTTCAAAGTCTGAAGACATTCTGGTAGTCGAGTTTACAACAGGTAACTAGCTTTCTGGTTGACAGTTAGCTCAGAATAACAACAAGCCTCGAATGGAGCTTCTTCCTTGAGTCACAGTATAATGTGCTCGGTAAGGAACTTGACTTTGTTTTCACGTTTTCGACACTGAAAAAGGTTCGAAAGATGGACAGAAAATGCTAATAATTTCAGCCCGAATTTGAATACATGAATAACTCTTGTAGTTCTGTGCCATTTCGGTGATAGACTGCTACTTGGATTAAAAGGTATCTACAAGTGGTGGAGGGTATTAGTTTCTGAGACACCATGAGGAAGATTCCTCACTGTACACAGGAAAATTTTATGAAAAAAATAAGGAAGTGACCAGGTTGGTGATTTAAAGTGACAGCCTTTTGTTTCTATTTATTAAAAACAAAGCATTTGTCATTTAGGTTATCTTTGTTTTCTGTTTGCCCCTCGTGGTAAGTGTTCAGCGTGCTACGTTATTAGTGTTTATGTTGGTGACTAGGCTAGCTATCTAACGATAACTGCTGAACCCACGGTGCTAACGGAAACACAATTTTAGAGCTAAAGGCATAAACTTATCACCTGTCTGTTGATTTTTTTTAAAGCGGAGTTGTCTAACGCATAGTTTTCTGTCCATTACTGTGCAGTGATGGATAGAAGACTTGCATATAAATCGTAATTATTAATCTTTTTTTTTTCTGGCGAGAATTAGCTAGCTTGGTAACACAAGCTAATTAGTCAATGAAGCAAATGCTGTGGTTCTGCTTTTAGTTTGGTAATTTAATATTAATACAAATCCAGCACTGTCTACATTAGTGTGGTATGTTTTATTGCCGTTTCTGTACGTGCTTTTAAGTCATTAGCTAAAAATGTTAGTCATGATTGTTCAGTATTTTTATTGCAACTACCGAGGAGTTGTTTCTGTTTTTTTAAAGCACGAATAACATCTTTTTCATTAGCAGTATGACATAAATTGTGTTGTGAAAAAGTATTTTGCACATTTGTCACATTTACATGTTTCAGATAATCAAACAAATTTTAACATTAGACAAAGATAACACGAGTAAATGCAAAATGCAGTTTTTAAAGGATAATTTCATTTATTAATGGGGGGAGGGGGTATCCAAACCTACGTAGCCCTGTATGAAAAGGTAATTGCCCTCTAAAACTAATAAGTGGTTGTGTCAACCTTGACAGCAAGAACTGTAGTCAAGCATTTGTTATAGCTGTCAATCCGTCTTTCACGTTGATGTGGAGCAATTTCCGTCCACTCTTTTTTTGCATAATTGTTTTGATTCAGCCAAATTGAAGGTTTGTTGAGCATGTTTAAGATCATGCCAAAGCATCTCAATCGGATTAAAGTCCAGAATTTGACTTGGCAACTCCAAAAATGTTATTTTGGTTTATTTTTAACCATTCAGCGGTAGACTTGCAGGTGTTTCTCATGTCATTGTCCTGCTGCATAACCTAGGTGGGCTTGAGCTTCAGGACTCAAACTGAAGGTTGGACATTCTACTAGGAATTTCTTTCAGATATTAAAATTCATGGTTCCATCAGTAAGTCATTCTGGTCCTGAAGCAGCAGGACCACTACCATGTTTAGCTGTTTCTATAATGTTCTTTTTATGAAATGCTGTGCTAGTTTTATGCCACCTGTAACAGGACAAAACCTTCCAAAAAATTAGACTTATGTCTTCTCAGTCCCCAGAAAAATTTTCCCATAAGTCTTTTGGATCTTCAAGATGGTTTTTGTCAAATATGAGATGAGGCTTTGTGTTCTTTTTGAGCAGTTTCGACTAGGAACGCTCCCATGGATTTTTTCCCTGATCCCTGTCTTATTGTTGAATAATGAACACTGATGTTGGAGTGTTTTGGTAGGCCGGAGACTAGGAGGTTCACCACTGCTCTTAAGTTTTCTCCATTTGTGGATAATGGTTCACTGGAGTCCCAAAGCCTTAGATGAGCTCTGTAACCCTTTCCAGACTGATAGATGGCTATGACTTTGTTTCTCACTTGTTTCTTTTTATTGTGCCATGATATGTTGATATTTTTGACATCTTTTAGACTACGTTAATTTTTGTCAGATAGTCTCTATTGAAATGATTTCTTGATTCAACAGGTCTGGCAGTAATCAGGTTGGTGAAAATGAACTCAGTTAAAAGAAAAAAAAATTCATGATTTAACAAGGTAGGCAACTATTTCTAGACAGTTTGTTTTAAAGATGGCATTTTTTTTATTTTTAAAACAAAATATAATATTAGACAATGAAAATGCACGTGTGATAAAGATGCAAAAAAAAAACCAACTAAGAAATCAGTCAAATACTTTTTCACAATACTTTTGCAAAACAATCCCAATTAAACAGACTTAATAAGCTTCTGAAAATTCTTTAATTATTTCAGAAAGGTCATCTAACTGAGTATGTATAGATCCCAAATAAAAAGGTCCCTAGTTATCAGCTGTTGTTTGTTACCATAACAGAAATATTGGGACAGGTGACACATGTAACTACTGAAAAAACATTAGCTTGATGTGACTCCTGGCTCTGTCACTAATTCATTTCACTGCTTATGATTTAAAACTGCTTTCCCCCTCTCTTTCAGATGGGAAACTTGAGTCCATCACAAAGACCGTGTGCTTCAGGGATTGACAAGAGAGGATGCTGCTCTCTGCCAGGACAAGAAATCGTGGGACACAGAACGCGTCAGTAGTTCAAGACTGGGCCTGTTCCTGGATACTCAGAGGACGAGAAAAAATATGTGTATCACCTCTACCCGTGACTTTGGGAGATAGCAGAGCAAAACACTAATACATCGACATTTGAAATTTCTGGAGTCCAGCAGCCAAAATACTAGAATTAAACTAGCTCTGAAAAAATGAACTTCCTGTCAACCTTTGTGACCTTTAAGAACCTCCATGAGGTTCGGAGATTGTGCCACTGGGGTCCAATCATAGCCTTGTCTGTCATTGCTATATGCTCCACAATGGCAATTCTAGACTCCATTATCTGGTACTGGCCTCTAGACACTACAGGGGGGAGCATTAACTTCATCATGCTCATCAACTGGACTGTCCTCATACTTTACAACTACTTCAATGCTATGTTTGTTGGACCTGGATACATTCCTCTTGGCTGGAAACCAGTAAGGATAAGTTCATATAATTTTTTAGCACACAAACATTAGCAAGCATGAACTTATTTAAATGTTATAAATCCATATATTATCTGACACATGTGTCTATGCTGAAACAGGAAAATCAGCAGGATACCCAGTACCTACAGTTCTGCAGAGGGTGTCAAGGCTACAAGGCTCCCAGGTCCCACCACTGTCGAAAGTGTAACAGGTATTTACATTTATTATTAAATTTATTTATTAAACACAGTCAAAACGGTTCACCTGTACAAAATAGTGTGGCAGTGAATGAGAGGAGAGCTTCTCCTTTGGTTGCTGACTAAAAAGGTTTTGGGGAGTGGCAAAAAAATTCTTTGCGATGGAAAAACACTGACTTGTGACCAAATTACAGCTGCAAAATTACTGAGCTATTGGCAGCACACCAAACTACTATTTCAGAAGAAAACATCCCTTAAGTGCATGTTATTTCCTCTCATGCAAGTATCACTCCATTAGAGTGCTCCATACCTTAGAGCACATCATTAGTGATTGTCTATTGATGTGAAATGTCTGTTTTTGCAGTTGTATGATGATTGAAAAATGAGCTTTGACCGCAGATTATTACTCTTATGTCCTGTTACTCCTCCTCATCTCCATTCCTTCAGGTGCGTGATGAAAATGGACCACCACTGCCCCTGGATCAACAACTGCTGTGGCCACTTGAATCACGCCTACTTCACCAGCTTCCTGCTCCTGGCTCCACTGGGTTGCTCACACGCTGCCGTTATCTTCATTATGACTATGTACACACAGCTGTATGAGAGGGTGAGCTGTCACCTGCGCTGGCCCCACCATGCTTTTGATGTCCTGTTATCACAGTTCTAGGCCGAACCCCCACCAGGCTAATAAAGCTGTTTCCTCTTTCTTCACTGCAGATATCATTCGGCTGGAGTACTGTAAGGATTGACATGAGTGCTGTGCGTCAATTTCAGCCCCTCATGCCCTTCAGTGTGCCTGCCTTCGCTGCTACACTCTTTGCCTTAGGTTTGGCACTTGGCACCACTATTGCCGTTGGTATGCTTTTCGTTATACAGGTGAGTTTTTCCTAAGTTTTGCAAACTTAACAAGCTTTTGGTTAAAAAAAAAAAAAAGAGAAAGACATACATTTGTCTGATTATTTTACTCATTATCCTACAAAGCCACATTACATCTTGCAAGCCATGTTTTCACTTCAAGACAAGAGCAGTGTGGAAAACATCTGGTGAAGATCTGACCAAAGAGCATATTGTGGCGTATGTAGGCATATCAGAAATAAAACTGTGTTAGAATTCTGCAAATGCATGGATCCATACTCCTACCTATTTATTTGCAAGTAATGTAACAAAAATGGTTAACATAACATAAAGGGACAAAGAAAGACAGTGCATAGCATAAAAAAGATAAACTGCATAGCTGTAATAAATAAATGGTAACTGAATTTTCTTAAGCAAGAAAGAGTGAAACCAATTTTATAAGTTTAAAGCTTGGACATGTGTAGTATATATCCAGCTCCATTCAATACTCCAATAACAAAGCAGTTTATTTAAGGAAATATAGGCCGAGAGATTGCTGACTCTGATAATGAGTGTGTGTCCTTTTCAGATGAAAGTCATCCTTCGAAATAAGACTTCAATCGAGTCGTGGATAGAGGAAAAGGTCAGAATGTCTCTGCTTGATTTCCCGTGACTTTGATTCCTGATAACATTTTGAGATATCAGTGTCTTTTTCTCCTGATTCACAAACGGTAATCTGGGATGTGATTTTTATATTCACTCAGTACCATATCATATCATTGCAGTACTTCATATTTAAAAATGACTGAGACACACATGTTATAGTACCCTCTGACAGTACTAGAAAATGTGTTTTCTTGGTTTGCTTGTCTTTCTTTTAATAGGCCAAAGACAGAATACAGCACTACCAAACAGGGGAAGAGTTTATCTTCCCGTACGACCTCGGCAGCCGCTGGCTGAATTTTAAACAAGTCTTCACGTGGTCGGGGACACCCAGAGGCGATGGCATTGTATGGCCAGTCCATCCCAAGTGTCACCAGCACACCTTAACTGTAGGTTGAGTTGAGTAATGTAGACATTACTGATTGTGTTTTGTTTGTTACTGTTCTGTCTTAAAATTAGAAAAAAACATGTTTTTGTTTAACTCCATAGATTCAGTGATGACTAATTAGACATTTCTTATAAAAGTTCAGTTTATAAATAAAATTTGTACCTGTTATTTCTCCTTACACAGATTGAGCAACTGAAACAGAAAGCTGATAAACGAGTGAGAAGTGTAAGTAACCAAGTTAAAGAATAAATACTTGTGATAAGACTGTAGTTTTCAATGCACATAACTGTTAAGTGTTGTCAGGGGTTTATTTATGCATTGCATGAATTTGGCTTATGCAGTGTGTGAAACAAGCAAAACATACAGGTCAAGAAGAGTGTATTTTCATGCTGAAGTACTAGGGACTGATACTAAATAAACACTGAGGATCATATTTATAATCATATCATGTCAGGAAATTGATGAGCTACATCTTAGCTTGTAACAATCCAATACACCATAGAGAATGAAATTAACAGATACCTTTCTTATAGTGTAGATCTTATAATCAGTACTGTGAGATTTGTCAAAGCACTAAGATTAAAGACTTTCTACACATACATAAGTAACTTTTAACTGATGTTCAGAGCAGTAGAATAACCATGTATCATATTTGCCTTGACCAGCAGGTCCAGTACCGGGCAGTAGAGGATTATAATGGAGCTTGCTGCCCTCTCAGCAAGGGTTTACAAACTTTTTTTAGAACCCCCTGCACCGAGGAACCCAGGATCCCTCTCTGCAAGGGGGATACCATTCTGGCTACTCGTGGTACCAAGTAAGTTTGTCTGCACAGAACTACTGTTTCCTGTTTGGTGTTTGATTTTGAGTGTGGTCAACCAGCAGTCTAATTAGCATGTCATAGTTTCCACTTCATGAGTCTAGGGGTCCACTTGGGTCTGAGTGACAGATTCCACAGCTTGGTCATAAGTAGGCCACATCATTTACGGTCACTCGTCCCAAGCAGATCCTAGCAGTCAGCCAGATAGCCAGTTGCTAAATTCATTCTACTTGCCACCTTGGTTTTCCGAGTGCATTATGGAAAAACTGGGATTAACACAGAAGTCAAACAACACCAGTGTTTGACCTGTAAATGCCTCACCTCCAGCTGCTGATTCATGGTACACCACATACCTTAGTGCAGCCTTTAAGGGGTGAACCTGGCCCCACAGGCTAATAAGCTTTATAGGTATTTGATGAGTCATTTTTTTTTAAACTGTAATTTTTTCCTTTAGATGGTGGATGTATGGAGATAAAGTTTTAAGTGAGGAGCAACTGAGAGGTAAGGAATTATTGTCCTGTTGAATTTTCAAAACCACTGTAACAAAGTGTCGTGTAAAGTCACTGTAACAAATGTGTAACTTTCTATTTTTTTTTTGTTTGGCATTAAGCTGGAGACCGTGTAAGAGGATGGTTTCCAAGACGATGTGTGGAGAAGTGCCATTATGACACAGCAGCAAGTGATACCACCAGTGATAAAAAAGTCAATTAATACATGTCAACGGGCTTGATGTGTTAAACTCTCAATGTTTATAAGCATCCACTGAAGATGTCATGCCCGATCCTGCAGGTTTACCATCAAGAATTTCAAATTTTCCATTTATTGCACATTTCAGTGCCAACTTATATTTCTAAGTAGTTTTTTGAGTCTTACTGAGCACTTTTTATTTGTGGAGAAGTCATTAGAGGAACTGGTCCCATAGGCTCAGTTTGATTCCTCTGACCAAAAATTAAACTCAACAACCGTCTTAATGTCCAAGAGTACACCAGACTATGGTGTAACTTTGTTATGACTAAACTTTTTACTTGAACCTGTTATTTTTCATTTGTGTTGGTATTTCTTTTTTGCTACTTATGCAAAGCCTCTGCCCACCAAACTTGAGGGCATGGAACTCTTTCTACCTTATAGAGACATTTCATTTTCTTTTTTTCTTTTTATTAATTATTTTTGTGAAAGTAAATTGTTGGCCTCAAAATATAATTTGAAAAATGAAGAAAGATCTCCCCCAAGAGTGTTTGTCTCATTCTTTGTAATAGATTCTCTTGTTTGTTAATTTTTTTTAAGACATCTTGAGCTTGTAAAAAGTGCTTCGTTTACATTTGATAAATTGTAGATAATTAAACCCGCCACTTCAGTCAAACATTTGTATAATTCCTTTAATAGTACTTCAAATACAGAAACAATTTACATCAAAGTTAGTTCTGCAGTTTATAATTGAATAAGTTGAATGTTTAATTTTTCATTATAATATTAAATTTATTGACAACATCTGCCTCATTTTTTTCTTTAAGGTGACCAAAGGAAACTAAGCAATGAAAATAATTTAAAATACTGGTTTTGCCATAAGTTAAACTAAAGAATGACAAATTGGTCTATAAGAGGTGGAACATGGGTGCATTGGCACACTTCATTAACAGGCAAATTTCAGTCTAATTATTTGTATTCTTGTTTCTGTATCTGTTGTGCTTTATCTTACTTTTATGTTCTTTGTTTAGCATTTCATATAAATATTACATTAAAGTTGGTAGTATTTACTAGAAGAGGGCATGCTGCTGGCCTGTCTGCAGTCCAAACCTTTGACCAGTAGAAACATCTGGAATATCATGAAACTAAAAATATGACAAAGAAGACCCAGGACTGTTGAACAGTTAAATTTCTGGGGGACAAATGAAACCCAAACAATAATATAATCTAGTTACAAGACTAAGATAAAATAAAGTCTTTTTCACTTTGGTCACATTTGGCATTCAAATCCTCCCTTTGTATTTGAGCATGTGAGACAGGACACCTTCACAAACTGTTGCCTTTGTATTATTATACTTACTTTAAGATTCTTATATATTGACCCTGATTTTAGGGTTTTATAATAATAATTTAAAAAGATCAAAAGTGACACTTGAGATAACAAAAACAGAACAAAAACAAAACCAACCAATAAAAAAACTAAAACGAGGAAATCAATTGAAAATATTAAAACATTTAAAAAAGCATTTTTTATTTAAAAAAAAGTTTTACTAATTATTTAAATAAATAAATATTACAATTTAAAATTAAAATAAAAAATGTTTTATAATAAATTTAAAATAAATAAATACCTAAAGCAGTGAAATACCTTTCATTTTTTAGAGTTCACGGCTGAAAAAAAAATCGTTACCTTGGTCACTTGACCGCGGCTTCTTTTCAACGGCTCTGTAGCTCTGCATCCAATCAAGTGGCCAGGAACTATCACGTGATTACAAAACCCCGTTCACGTGCGAGTGACTTCCACTAGTGGGTTCTTAGCAGTTTGCACAGGGCTGAACGGGAATAGGCAGCTTTTCGTTTAAAAGTGACAGATAAACGAGCTCTCCAGTAAATATGCGTGCAGCTCCACATCAGTACGGCTCGACTCTGACGCTCTTCACAGCGCTTTAGATCTGCTACCTACAGGTAAGCTGCTGTTAAGACAGTCAGCCAGACTGTCAGTTGGGAACGTTTTTTTTTTTTTGTTTTTTTTTGTTTTTGGCTCTGGCTGCATGTACAGGCCGTACCAAACGTCTGGAAAAACATAGTTGCTATTGCGATATCTTAGGATCGTGCGGAGTATGGTTGCCATTACTAATATGGTGAAAGCGTAGGTATTTTATATTTATCCTGCTTTTCTGCCACTTTTTGCAGCCAGTGCTGCTTTAGTGTTGCATCTAGCTAGCTAGCTTCGAACACAGATTGGATTTGTGATTAACAGAAGTTAATCACAAGTCCAACTATATACAGATAGAAAACAAGCTCAGACAGTTGCTGTGGCCAGCTCGCTGCAGTCACATTGGCTTAACATAGAACAACTTTAAGCCTTAGATGCATTAGTGGGTCACAAATGACCCGGTCAGGATGTTTTCTTGCAATATCTAATTAATGACAAGTTGTTTGCATTCCATGTTCCAGCTATTCCTCAAAAACATGTTTTTAATGTCATGCCATTTACATTTTTAAATGGCCTTTTAAACATTTTTACAAAATTGTCATTGTTGTATTACTACACCAAACTTCCATAAGTGATTAAAAATGATCTGCATTGATTTCCAATGGAATCTTTTGATTCTTATCAACTGTTAATGTCAGGAATATATATTTTCGTGGGCCGCTAGAGTATCACCACTTAGGGAGATTATTTTTCACAGCAAGAATTAACAGATGGTATTCATTCATCATTCAGACAGTGTTCATCACCAGTGATTGTGCCACCCTAGATGGTCAACTTGTGGGGGAGACAAAATTTCCATAGTAGATGCCAAACACGCCCGTCAAGTATGGCCTGAAAATCTTTTGCATTTGTTATGCCGACATCTGCAATATAATATTTGGAATAATTTACTTTGTGAAAGAAGTTCAGAAAAAGCTGAGGGAAAACATTGTCCACTGGTTGTGGAGTAGACTCATAAACACAAGACACAACTTCACTACAGATGACTTTTTCTCCAGTGTGCCTCTTGCACAGTGTCTACTGGAGACACAATTGTGGGAACTACAATGGGACAAGGCAGACATCTTTCCATCCTTCCTCATCCTGGGAAGTTTACAACACAGAGGTTGGATTCAATGGCAGCCTTACCATAGTTGGCTATGTCAGAAAGAAAAGGGCGACTGTTGTACTCCTCAGCACAATGTATTGTAACAAAGTGTTGGATTAAAATACCAGAAAGGGGAGGGGGAAACATATAATTGATCACATTCAACAACAAGCCAAAGGAAGTATAGATACCATGGACCAGATGGTTGGCACCTACACCTGCAAGTGTGGTACAACTTGACATTACCATCCTGAATGGCTACACCTTTTTCACAACTCAGCACCCTGAATTCAAGAATGGAATTATCAATCATCAGTCTTTCTCACTGAGCTCTTAAAGAAGCTTGCTACACCACATATGCGTATTCAACTCAAAGGTTCCCCCCAACTGCAAACCCCAATCACTGAGGCAATAGGAAGGTTTGAGGCCACAGGAAAAAAGCAGACAAGATTTCAGATCCAACTGATGAAGATCTTAAAGTCAGCAGTCGGCGTAGGAAGTGTAATGTACCTGTGTGGAAGGATTATAACCAGAAACGAGTGTTAGAAACTGTGTATTAGTGCCTTGTGTGATCGGTCACTTTCTGGAGTTGGTTCATTGTCTGTCTAGTCATGTCGCTTGTGCGTGCAATGATCACCAGCAGCTTTGGCTGTTGACCCAAATGGGATTTGTTGCACAGACACAATGTCTCTGTTTTAAACTGTTACAGAGTAACTGCTGAGAAGCAGCCTCAACTGAAGTGAGGGTTTTTAAGTAACTCTTGTCAAAGCTTGTAAATCATTCCATTATTGCAACTCATTGCATCAGGTAAACACAACCGAGGACATAGCACGGGTGTTGATAATGTTATCTGCAGTTGAAACGCTGTCTGACTGCTCCCCAATTTTTAGCCATAGCATGTATCAGTAATTCCAAGCCATCCAACATGCTTACAGCAACAACAAATGGGACACAAATAGTGTCAACATTGTCTAAATATGTAAAGGACTGCTAAGAGGACCACCCTCAGCACCAGTCTTTCTCTAACATCTGACACAAGGCCATATAAAGGAAGCCTTGCCTGGTACATTTTTACTTAATTATCAGAGGATTATATTGTTTTGTTGTAAATGCTGACTTTCATAAAATTTATGAAATATTAAAAGCAAAATGTACACTTTAAACAAGATGGTACAAGTAAAAACTATCCAGGTGTCATAAGGGGGAGTTGTAAAGTTTGATGGTCACAGGTAGATATGTTCTGTGGTGTCTTTTGCAAAACATGCTTCTGTGGTGACAGCATTAGATGGAGAGGGTGTGAAGGATTGTCCAGTACTGATCATAACTTGGACAGTAGCTTCCTTTCTGAGACCTCTGTCAAAGAATCAAGCTCCACACCCACAGTGTTACAGGCCTTGTGGATCGGTTTATTGAATCTGTTGTTACATTTAAACTTGCATTCTTTGAGGGTTTTTTTAAACTTTATTTTTACTTTTTTCTCCTGTTTTCAATTGAAATCTTTCCCCAATAAAGATGGCATTTGACAACCTCCTCTGAACCCTTAATGACGAGTTTTGGCTTCTCAGTATATATCAATAAAAACGTGGTTTGATTTCTATTAGAATGGTTTCCAAGTTTTTCTAAGGGTAGCTGCATAGGCAGAAACTACCCTTGCCAACTTCTGATGCAAACCCAGTCATTTTTGTTCCATAAGCAGCCTGAAATATGACAGAAACTGTGCTGTCCAGTTAAGCTTTCAATGGATAAAAGGTTAACTGTGCTGCTGCTTTTGTATAAGCTAACTCCCTAACTGAGCTATTTGGACTTTGCATATTTATTTTAATTGAGGTATTCTATTTATTTCATGTTTTGATGTAGGTCGTGGTCAGTGTTATGCCCAACTTTTCGGAGAACAAAACCATAAGTTATTTTATGATTTTAAATGCGCCCTGTCTCTTACACTAGTACCAATGTTTAAAACATCAATTTGGAAGAGAGTGACGATTATGGTTACCTCACAGCCTTAAAAGGCTTTTGTTGTCACCTTGCTTGGTGAGTGGACGACTTAGACACCCAACTTTCTTCACAAAGTAGGATTTTTAAATTGATACCATAAGTGTATCAACTGATGAGGAAACAAGGATTAATCATATATTGGTGTAAGTGTACTATAGCTTGAATTTTTTTTATTTTTTTATTATTATTATTTTTGCTGTAATTTAATTATAACATGGCATTTTTACTTTACAGTCTCAGACAGATTTTTTTTTTTTAACTGTCTTTCTCTTTCCATCCCTTTCAGTGTTTAGCCAACCCCAATCCAGTGACTTCCCTAGCACTGTGAATCTCTGTGACATCCGCAGGTAACATGTCCATGTTCAGCACAGGCATCCTTGTCCTGACGTCTCCTCTCCACACCCTTCCGTTACGCATTGCTCCGGTGCTCAGCTCAGCTGCTCAGCGAGTCGAGCGTACGCTCTATGTCCACCTCCATCCTGGGTTGAATCTGGGAAGTGGGAGCCAGCCTCGGCCAGTTTTCATTCCACCAGCAGTGGACCTGTCTAATCTCATTACCCGCCTGTACAGTAATGCAGCTGATGTGTGCGGGCACTTGGATGTTTGCGTTTTGCTGACTAATGTTCGCACTCAGTCAGTCGCATGCAGCGGAGCCACGACCCCAAACGGCCCCTTTCCCACACCACAGGCTCTATCTAACTCACCAGAGGTGGTGCTAACAGACTTTGCTCCCCAGGACCCCGGTCAGACCCATCAGGTCACTCAGTGCTTGCAGAGTTACACCGGCCACTGCTATGCCTGTAGACCTGGGCTGCCTTCAGTGCTGCTTCACTCAGAGCTAATGAAATTGCAGGAGGAGGATGTGCCAGAAGCACAGCAAGAAAAGGCAGAGCCGCTGCAGACTTACAATGACGTGGTGGTAGGAGGGACATTTGATCGACTCCATGGGGCCCACAAGACTCTACTTAGTATCTCTTGCCTGCTGGCCAATAGAAGGTTCCTGATTGGCTTGTGTGACCATGCAATGCTTAAAAGTGAGTAGTTGTGTTTCTGAGACTGACATCTCATATTTCAGTCATATGTTAAAATCCACCTGACATTGTTTTCCTCCTGGTTTCAGAAAAAGTGCTAAAGGAGCTGATCGAGCCTTACTCTGTTCGGGTCCAGAGACTGCAGGAGTTCCTCCAAGACGTCAAGCCCTCACTGCAGGTGGAGGTTGTGCCTCTTGATGACCCCTTTGGAGTGTCTGTAGTTGACCCCCTGCTGGAGTGCATTGTGGTCAGCGAGGAGACTAGAAAGGGTGGGGAAGCTGTGAACAAGAAACGCACTGAGAATGTAAGTCAGGAAAATGACAGTAAATACTGTTTTGTGTTGAAACGTGAATATTCTTTTTGTAAACAGGTGTGTGTGCGTGTGTAGCATTTGTTTTTTTTCTTCTACTTTCAGAATAGCAGATAGCTCTCCATTCCTTCTATTTAAAAAAAAAAAATGCCCACAAAGGCCCTTTTGATACTGCTAAATTATTCAGACATATTTAATAATATGATATGATATAATTTAATAGTTCTGGTCAAAAGTTCTATCTCAGCCAGATGTTTTTGGTAGCAATCAGCAAGCTTCAGGCTGAATATTTGACCGGTTCTCTTGGCAGATTCGATACAGTTCATTTAAATCGGTTGGTTTCCTGACACAGGCTCTGCTTCTAAGCGTAGTCAAAAAATAATTTACAATAGGGTTAAAGTCTGGGCTTTGGCAATGACATTTCAGAGGGTTAATGTGAGCCTGCTTTATCTATTCCAAGACCAGTTTTGATGTGATGAAAGGGCAACAAGAGACTTTCCAAGCTTGCATCCACAAATCTCCTTTATAGATCTTCACTGAGTTCTTTGAACTTTCATTATTCAGAGTATGGGTCAGTCCAATGAGTGCCGTCAATAGAGTATTATACTGTATTATAGAGGCTTTGTCATGTAACTCACTTAACAGGCTTACTACTCAACTCTTGTAAATTCACCTCAAAGTAGGACAGTACATATTAAGGGCTACGGGATTTTTACTTGCTTCCATTTTCTGATTTTGTCTCATTTCTACTGCAGGATGTGATATTTCATATTTTGTTCTTTCCACTTTCTAAATCAGGGTCTTCCAGCTCTTGTCCTTCATGAGATCCAGTTGCTCAAGGATGCCCACCACACAGAGATAGAGGAGGAGAAGATCAGCTCCTCCAGTCTGCGTGCTCGTCTCCTGGGGACGCTGCTTACACCACCCAAGGTAGGTTTGTTAGGAGTGTGTATTTTTAGAATTTAGGTGCAAAAACAGCGAGTCCAAACACACTGAAAAAACTTCAGTATAATTGAAGGACCAGTTAGCTGCAGTTATAATAAAACTGTCTCTTATCACCATATTTATTTTATTTTTTTCCAAACTAGGGCATTAATGGGGCCCTGCTTCTATCAAAGGTGCATCACAGGCATGCTACCTTTGATTCAGGTTTTGTTTTTGTTTGTTTTTTTGCAGTGCACAGAAGTGCAAGCCTATAAAAGAACATCTCGTAATCTTTTATTGATTTGGTGAACCAAAGGCGTTATAGCTGGACAACGCCCACCAGTGTTGGTTGAGCTCATTCCTATTACATGAAGTTCCTTTTAAAAGAGGTTCATTTTTCAGTCACGACTAGTAAAAGTTGTGAGAATGTGCTCTGAAGTGTCTTTTTAATCACTCAAAGAAGCAGAAATAAACCCAACTGGCTGGTGAAGGGTGTGACGGGGTCGACCTTTTAACTGTTGTAGCAGGAATTGCGTGATATGGGTGGGGGGAAAATCTGTGGATATTACACAAAGTATTTTGTGGGTATCATTAATGTTTTATACTGAAGGTGACATGTTCACACATTTATTGACAGTTAGAAATGAGCAGTGAAACATTGGTTGATCTGATATCCTCGTGTTGGTGTTGTTCCCAGATCATCATACTAAATGTTGTTCCAGGATCAACATTGCAAGTGACCAATCAGAATGTTGTGACGTCATACTTTTGCGACTTCGGGAAAAACCGGCGTAAAACAAAAAACTGTACTTAAACTGCGTGAAACCGCCTCTGTCCGCCCATCAACGGACCCTGACCCTAACCGTAACCCTTTAATAAACAGTAAGCAGAATTGATATTGTCCTTGCAACATTGGAATTTCGTAAATGCACGAATGGCAAAGGAATAACGTCACAACAATGTGATTGGTCACTTGCAACGTTGAACCTGGAACAACATTTTCATGATGGTCTGGGAACAACACCAACACGAGGATATCAGATCATCCGTGAAACATATTATGTTCAGGAAATTGTATCATCAAGCTCACAAATGAGTGCATTTGGTTTGTCTTATTCATCTCTGGTATTATAGATTTTTTTTTTCAGTGGTGAGTATAACTTGTTTTAGGAGCTGATTTTTCTAATTTTATTTGCACATTCTAAACCCTTCATTTCCTGTCTCCTCTATCCCAGGACAACTCCCACCTTCCTCCTCTTCCATATGTGATTGGTCTGACAGGGGGCAGCGGCAGTGGAAAGAGCGCTATCGCTAAGCAGCTGGAGGCCTTTGGTGCAGTTTGGATTGACTGCGACAAACTAGGCCATGAGGTGTACCAACCTGATGCAGCGGCCTACCACAGAGTGCTCAAAGAATTTGGTTCAGGTAGGGACACCTTCACTTGAGGGTATCGTAGTGGAAGGGTCAGTCTGTAATGTTTGTGATACTTCACACAGTTGATCTGTTCTTGATTGGGGGAAAAAAAAAAAGACAATAAGACTTTGTGTTTTTGCTTTCATACTGACTGCTATAATGCACACACTGTAGTCAGCAAAGGTCATGATGTCACTGATTTGATTTTGATGAAAGCTGACTCCTGATTTTTATTCATTTATTTATTTATTTTTGGCTTGCGTTGACCACTGATGAGCTCTCTGTCACGATCACTTTTTGATTGTTGAGCGTTTTGAATCCTGTTCAGTTTTTTGTTAACACTGGTATGTAGTGAGTCACACAACTGGCAGCAAGTTACTTATTTTGTCATGTTAACTTGTTTTGCATTCAGAGGAGAATGACCAGAGTGCTGTCATGTCAATATGGACTCTGCACAACACAAGAATTTAGTATACTGACATTCAACAAGATGTTTTCCTGTCAGTGTTAAACTGTATGTTGTGTAAAACTGTGCAATAATGAGTGTCTTTTCCACTTTTAGATATTCTAAGTGAAGATAAAACCATCAACAGGCGTGCTTTAGGAAGAAAAGTCTTTGGAAATCAGGTAGTATGGATAATATTTATTTATTGGATAATATTTTAGCACTTTGCAGAATTGCAGGTAACGTGTCAGGTTTCTCTCAGAAACTTACCAGAGATGTTTTTGTTTTTTGTTTTTTTTCCCCCCAACAGGTGCGATTAAAAGCCCTAACAGACATTGTGTGGCCTGAAATTGCACTTCTAGTGCAAAAGAGAATCAACCAAGCCAGAGACGAAGGTATAGTATGAAATTAAATGTAATAACTGACAACTAAACATTGTTGCCGTGCGTTCATTTCTTAAATATAAATGCATTTAGGGGGCATTTTACTTTTTTTGGTAGTTCATCAGATACCTACAGAATGTCAATAATCATTTAATTGGCCTTGCAAATATGATGCTGTTTTTTCGTCTGTTAATTTTTAACAGGGGTTGTGATTAATTCAACTGAGTGACAATTGGACTTTTTAGTAATCAGTAAATCCTGACAAGTTACATCTGCACTGTAAGGATTAGTGGAAAGATTGTGTACTTGTTCAAATATTTAAGCTTTGTAAATTCTTAAACAAGTGAACTTGTGAGCGAGTAAAAACTTATTTTTGAAACTCGGTAAATGGCTGAAATAGCTGAGTGTAGTGAACATTTAAAGTGGGGAAGCATATTTCTCCTTCCTGTTTTGTTGTAGTTTCTAAAGTTAATGTGATTCTTTGCAGATAAGCAGGTGTGTGTGGTGGATGCAGCAGTTCTTCTGGAGGCCAAATGGCAAAACTTGGTCCACGAGGTCTGGGTCACCATCATCCCAGAGGAGGAGGTAATGAAATTGTCCTCTGCAAAGTTTTCTTTGCAGTTCGTCACATCTGTGTTTTGTTTCTATAACTCCTACAAATCCTAAAGCCAAATTTTTAATTGAAGGTAAATATTTTTATTGTGTAAGGCCTGTTTTTTAAAAAACAAAACTGATATACTGTTTTCTTTAATATATCCACTGGGGGGTGCCAAAGTATAATTTGAAAACTCCACCTAACACGTCTCCCCCCTTCTCTTAATTCCCATCTTTTCTCAGGCGGTGTTGAGGATAACAGAGCGTGATGGGGTCACCACAGAAGATGCCCTTCGCAGGCTGCAGAGCCAGTGGTCCAACAGCAAACAAGTAGAGCATGCTAATGTGGTACTCAGCACACTGTGGGAGCCAGAGGTCACTCGGAAGCAGGTTAAACACACCTTATCCTTTCAGGATGAAGTCCACGTGACTGCTTTATGAGAAAAACAGATTTTGCATTAATTTTTACTCCTCTTCTCATTTAAAAGGTGCTGAAAGCTTGGAATCTTCTTCAGAAGAGAATTCAGCAGAAGCATGAAGGACATTAGAATCATATTCGAGGTCTCTACGTCACATCAGCTGTGACTTTGTAAGCATGTGCCAGGCCAGAGACATGTGGACAAATGGTCCTCGTAAGGAATACGCTGCCTTAGAAAGGAGTGTGGGTGGTCACAGGGAAAACCCAAGAAGCTCCCTCACTTCTTTGACCAAGACTCAGTGCCTGATTGAGTATCCACAGGTTTTTAAACTCTAGTTTTATTTCAGTGATGCTTACTTTAAAGATGTAAAGACTCCACAAACACTAACAGACGGCTTCTGGAATTTTTAGTCTAAAATTCCTGTTTGGGATTATTATTAGACTGTGATGTGCAGATGGTATGAAGGCGCCCTCCACACTATCACAGCACCAGCCTGATGTATTGATACAAGACGGGATGGATCAATACTTTCATGTGGTTTACTATCAATTATTATCAAACACTTGTTGTTAGGTGTGATCTTAACTGATGGCCTCTTTTCATCCCAAATTTTATTTTATTTGTTTTAATTGACCGGCATGGTTTACCGATACACCGACTGCAATCTTGCATTAGTCTTTCTCAGCAAATTCAAAAAATTTGGGGCACTTCAGCTGACACTTTGCAGGATTTGTCCACTTTCTATTAATTTTTATTTTGTTTCCTTTTTTTCTTTAAAGAACAATGAAACATAAGGGGAAATGAGTTAATGATACTATGTAACTGTAACTGTTTTCTGTCCATGTTATTAAATTATTCATCTTTGAGGTTTTGTATATTTAGGAATTTTTGTCAATCTGAAGAGCAATTATATTTAGTGAAATAAATACAATGGGCACTATAAACATTTCTGATGTAAACCTGAAGGATTGCTGTGCAGACTGGTGAAGGAGGACATCTGAAATGCATAGGACTACACATTTGGTCTCAGTGGGGGAAGCAAGGTTATAGAAGCTTGTTTCAGCCATTTCTTTTCACCCTTAAGCCTCCAGGAAGCAGCAAAGTTGACATTTTAATAATAACTAATGGCTGTAAATGTGCATTTAAATAGCAAATAAATACTTTGCTGTTTTAGGAACACTACGTATTACATGGCTTGTTCTGTGATGTCAGAGAAAATGTATATTTTAATTTAGTTTTAGATGTCTTTACTTTTTTGACTGCTATATAAATTTGCATAAAACAGTAAATGAAATGTTATCAACCCATAACAAATCTCTCAGTTTTCAAGGTGTAGGTTTTAAAGCTCTTGTCACACACAGACACTTGCATCAATACCAATTAGACAACATTTAAGCTAGCTGCCGAATGCTGTACAGATTCCCTCTGGCATAAATAAAGGATATCTACAGGGTGTACTGTCGGTTGCACGTTTTGGCATCTGTAGGTCAGTAACTACCTGATGATTGTTGCTTTTGCTTCCAATGTAAGGGGAGGTATTGTGGCGCACATTGTCGTTTTGGGCAGACCACTGCCATTGGGGAGTGCCAGGAGGAAGGTGTGTTGGTCTGCAAGAATATTTTGGGTAGGTATGAGTAAAAGTAGCTACATGAAAGCCAAGACCAACATCTTCCTATCAGAACATTGGTTTGTAACATAATCGACGTCGAACACTTTAATGGTGGATAATAAATGCATACATCCTTTGAATGTGAAAAACTTTCATGAGTTATTTTAGAACATTTATTTTTGAGAAAGTCAGCTTTTTAAAATCTTCAGTGTTTAATACATCTTACACAGCTAAATATTGTTTAAATGTACACTTTTTTAAAATGTGATTACAGTCACAGGAGAAAGACATAAACAACCTATCAGTACAACACCTTGTGCATTAGTAGCTGAACACATAAATACAGATTTTCTGAGTGCACTACTAACTACTTTGGCATCTGTACTAACCTTATCCAGCAGACAAGGTAACACACGTGTATTTGCGTTGAAATTACGTGAAATCAGGAGTTTGTGACTGTCCATTCATATACCGACAAGACAAAAATTCAGCTTGGTCCTTTTTGCAATGAAGAAAAGTTGTTATGGTCGCACTTTCAGTTTGGCAGAGCACATTGCTTCCCCCAGTTTGTTTCTGGCCTTGCATACATACACCCCAGAGTCAGAAAACTTCAAATCAGCCAGAACCAGAGAACAGAGCCCTTCTCCATGATGCTCTATGGTCGCTCTGCGAGATTCAGGCACCGGCTTCTCATTGTGAAGCCATTTCACCTCTGGCTGCGGATACCCTAGGATTGGAAAAAATATAAATTTACACCAAAAGAATACAAAACAAGACAAAAAAAATCCTCAAATACAGAGAGCAGATTAATTTATTGTTTGTGCTAATGACTTGTGATGACTGAGGTATTTTTCTAATAATTGAGAAATGTACATGTTTAAAAATAAATGACTACATATATTGATTGTAGGCCTACGTTGTTCTTTGTACATATGTTAATCTGTTACTCTACCATTGATAACACATGTCAGCTGAGCAGCTGCTCCTACAGGGAGGGTAACGTCCTTCAGGGCCTGTTGGAAATGAGGCTCAATCTGGAGCTGGTTATCCAGCGACTGGATGGCCTCCTCTGCCTCTTGGCTCCAGCTTGGCTCTACATGAGAGTGCGGATGATGACGATGGATAACATGGAAACAAGGCTTTACTGATCATAAGAGGCTAAACTTGAAGTGACAGTCTGAAACAGCGACTCATCTGTCACATCCATGTAGATCTAGGACATGGGAGGCTATTGTGTGTATGTGTGTCCCTTTATCCGTCTTACCCTCTGAGGAGTTGCCAGCAGAGACTGGGCTGCTGGTGAGGTTAGCCATTCGCTTTAGGGCCAAAACAGCCTTGCCAGTTTTCTAGAAGTTTAAAAGGAAAAATAGAATTGGTTGACCAAACCTTTTGAAAAAATGCATTGAGATTGAGGACTGATAGGAGTACTTAAAAAAATACAAAACAAAAAAAAAAACAAAAAAAAAAAAAACAAACAAAAAACAGGTACCTTCCACTTGTGCTTGGCCAGAAAATGCCTCATCTTCTCCTTATTGAGGGACTTGGTGGGCCTGCGGTTTAGAGGGGTGAAAGAGGCCATCCAGCTATGGGCAAGCGCCTCGGTACATGACAGCCTGCGTCTAGAGTCGAAGTGGATGGAGATAAAGGAGCAAGTGTATGTGGTTGCTGAAATGTCTGTGATATTAATATTCACAGTTGGTCAGACGGTTTAGTAGTACTTAATTTATTGAACTACAAATGGATGTTTCTGATGGGGAAAGGCAAAGGCATTCAAACCTCCGGTCCTTTTGCAGCAGGGAACTGATAAAGTCTTTAGCTTGGTCAGAGATGTCCTCAAAACTCTCTGGGTCAAACTCGTAGCTGGCAGCAGTGACAAGAGCAAGAGTCTCAGCATCGCTGTTTCCCTGGAAGGGTGATTCTCCACTGAGTCTAGACAAGGATAAACATTATGAAAGCAAATAAGCTCCCACAGAAATTACACATCCTCATTTGAAGCTCCATTACCCAAAAATGGTATTATATTGTTGCACCCCTTCTGCCTGCAGAGCTTCCCTAATTCTTTGAGGCATACATTCACCAAGGTCCCGGAAATATTCCTCAGATTTTGGTCCATATTGACATGACAGCATCACAGAGTTTCTGTAGATTTGTTGGCTGCACATCCGTGATGTAACTTAACTCTTTCAACACAAGGTGCTCTATTGAATTGAGATCTGGTGGCTATGGAGGCCGTTTGAGTACAATGAGCTCATCGTCTTGTTCAAGGAACCAGTTTAAGGTTTATTCAGAGTGTGAAGGATGAACATCTGAAGTAATGGGTAGACTGTGATGTGCAGTTGGTATGAAGGCGCCCTCCACACTATCACAGCACCAGCCTGATGTATTGATACAAGACGGGATGGATCAATACTTTCATGTGGTTTACTATCATGTGAATGTTGCAGTAAAAAATAAGATCGCATCAGGCAATGTTTTTCTAATTTTTTGGTGACACTGTGCAAATTGTACCTCAGTTTTTTTGCACTTAGCTGGTAGGAATGGTACTCAGTGTTGTTTTCTGCCACTGTAGCTCATCTGCTTCAAGGCAGATACATTCATATCGTTTTTCCATTCATTCTTGTTAGGGCTCATACCAAGGAAGCAACAGTAGATGGCTCACTGATGCCACTAGACTCAATTGTAGAAGAATGTATAATGGCACCAGGATGCCAGGAACATGTGTACATTGTCCCTTTGAAATAAATTTAACTGACACACTGGTTCACTGCAGTTTTACTTACAAGATGAAGCAGATAACTCCAATGCTCCACATATCAGTTTCCAGGCCCACAGGCTCATAGCCGATAACCTCAGGAGCCACAAACTCCGGCGTGCCATGCATCACCATCAGCGACTTACCCTCCTCTGAAGAAGACAACAAGAGTTTTTCAGAATGTCACTCTCAAACTTATCTTACAATTAGAAGATGACCTGCTCTACCTCCTGAGCTACATCGACAGAGCTGCAGATGATATTTGTTTCTTTTAACTTATTTACAGAAGGCTCTAATCACCTCTAAACAGACCACCCACTCTGGAGCTGCTGCATCTGGAGAAAAACGCTGAAATTTCCCGCATGAATTCGCTCCACATGCCTTGATACCTTTACTGAGTTAAAGTAGCAGCTCGGCAATTATCTATTTAAAGACCTGTAGGGATGTGACATGCATTGTAGATCTCTAGGAATTTAGACACTCCCTGGTGTTATCTTCATGCATGCATGCTGTGTTATTCTTCTTGCGTTTTCAAACTAAAACATGGAAAAGTTCAAGAGGTTGAAAGCGTACGAAGATACATTTATGAGTAGAAAACTCTGTCAGGAATGATGAAAAACCTTTAGCGGTGGCATTCTTTCATCCAAATCGAAACATCTGGTCTGGTCTTTAGCACTATGTGCAATATGTGTCTTAAGAGTATAAACAAGGCCTTCCCCTTTTGAACTGTGCACTGATAATGATATACCAACCAGTTATGCAAGTTTTTTTTCTTTTCTGTACCTAGTAGGACATTTCAAAATCTAGTATCAAACTCACCCAGTTCAGTAGCCAGACCAAAGTCGATGATTTTGATGCGGGTACCAGTTGTATCCACACAGACGATGTTCTCTGGTTTGAGGTCCAGATGAATGATATTCTGTTTGTGAACATACTGCATGCCCTCCAGGATCTGCTGCATGTAGCGGGCACTGGTGGGCTCTGTGTGCTCAAAGTTTTCATCCACGATGCGTTCAAAGAGCTCTCCACCTGCGATGCTAGGCAGGCAAATAACCATTCAGGGGCATGCAATGGTATGTGACCATCAAATTTGAACTTCTAATAGATGTAATGCATTTAACCTCTCGTAAAATACCTTCTACCACCACAAATCCCCTAATGATATCTTTAAGTGGAGTGTACCCACTACAATAGAGAGGTTTGCTTTTACTAAACTAAGATGACTTACTACTCCATGACCATGACCATCTCTGAACGACTATCATATGCAGCCAGACACTGCACGAGTTTTGGATGGTGAAGCTTGTTCATTAGTTCAATCTCTTTGCGAGCCGCTTTCCTCTCTTTCATGGTCCGAGCTCTGTAGAACTTCCCCGCACACTCCTGACCCGTCTCTTTTTGGGTTATCCGGTACACCTCACCATATTTTCCTCTGGAAATGTGAACATTTAAAACAAAAACATTAAGGGAGGGTTCTAATTCCTCACGACTGAAAGTGTTAGATATGGATGCACAGTTAGAGATGCTTACACTCCCAGCTTCTCATGCACATTGTAGTGGTCCCTGACTTTATTTTGGGTGTCAGGGGTCACGATGACATATGACTCAGGCTCTGCTTTCCTTTGCTCTTTTAACACAAATAAAAGAAATGACAAAAAAGACATCTCGCAACCGGTACCACCAAAATACTACTTAGGAAATAAAAACAAAATCAAATTTTGCTAAAAATCATGCAGATATTGTACTCACTGGCAGTTGCCATCTTGACACAACCAGACTCCTGACTCGGTTCACTGATTCCTGCAGAGTTATAAGCCCTGATTCGGAAGCGGTAACGTCCCAGAGGCTCCAGTCCTGACTGGACGTGGTAGGATGTGTTCTTACAACGACTTAATTCAGTCCAGCTCTCAGATTTGTCCGAGCTCTCCTTACAGACCTCCAAGATGTACCCCAAAATTGTCGTGCCGCCGTCGTAGTTGGGGCCAGACCAGGACAGAACCAGGGACTGAGTGGATAGCTGGGAAACAACAGGCTGGGATGCTGGCGGATTGGGTCGGTCTGAGGAGAAATGTAACATTTTCGAGAAATTGCTAATATCCAAAGTCTCTCTGTGGGCATTCGTGTCAGGAATTTATCTCACCTACAACACTGAGGGAGATGGTGTGCTGAGCAGAACCTGCTCTGTTGCGTACAATGACTGTGTAGGAGCCTGCGTCCTTTGGATCAGCATGAAAGATCTGCACACTGCTATGATTTGGCGTGGTCCTGATTGACATCCGCTGTCCTCCGAATATAGCCTGGAGTCAGAGACGGCCAGAAGTGTAAGTTAAGACAAAGGTAAAATTATGGATAAAATGTTAAAAAAAGCCCAACCAGTCTAACATTCTTACCTTATCCCTGTTGTAAATCCAGCAGGAAGCTACAGGGAGAGAGCTGGACTTGAACTCACAGCGCAGTAGGGCCTGCTCAGCTACTCGAACCTCCACCTGCTCTGGTGGGTCTACAAACTCCACAGGAGGTCCTGAAGAAAAGCAGAGCTAGTTTGTGTCCAAGAAAAAAATAATAATAAAGCCTGAGCTAAGTGCTGTTCAATACATAATGTGGTTCCTACCTTTACTGGTTGGTACCTGGTTTTGAAAACTGATTTCTCTAAAATCTGTGGAGATTGAGGAAGTAGATTGGATTCACAGGTGTGCTATCATGTGAGAATTTAAAAAGGAACTAACCAATGGCAGTGAAGCAGTCAAGTTTGGTTGAACTGGCAAACAAGATTTTTTGTATAGTTGTAAATAAGCACATGCCAGAAATGGGATAGACTGCAACAGTTCTTACTTACAGCCTGCTTAAAACTGAAATTTAAAAACCAAACACACAACATTTTGTTTGTTTTGTCGGCATGCATGTTTCCTCTTCCCTGCCCTCTATTATCATGAGCATATTTGCTATAAATTTGCAATATTTTCACAGGATTAATAGCATTCATGGCAGGAATAAAAGCAGAACAATTGGGGATTTTAATGCGTGTGTAACATTAAAAAGATTTTAAGGAAGTTAAACGAGTGGTCATCATTGAGCCTACCATTGTCCCTTTCTTCTCTGCTTTGCCTTGCCCCTGCCGAAACTGGGAACAATTCAGCGTTTTCATGTGACACAGCCTTGAATGTGACCTCACTGCGCAGCTCACGGTTGATTGTTCCGGGAATTTCCTTTGTTGCTGTTTCATTGTTAACAGAGTGACTCAGGTTCACTGTAAACAGATCATTTCTATGCTGCTGTGCTGATTATTAGTGGCTTTTCTGGACTTGATGTTACCTTTGACATGTAACAGAGCAGCGCTCGACTGTTGTCCTGCAGGATTCTCAGCTATGCAGGTGTACCTCCCGGCATTTTTAGGTGAGCACCGGGTCAGGCTCAGACATACAGCACCGTTTTCGAAGTTACTCGAAATGTTACTCGAACGCAGTTTCTCACCTAAACATGAACAAGTATGGTTTTATTACAGTTGTACTGAAATGCTTGAACTAATTATTATATAATTGCTTTAGTTAACAGACCTCATAGTATCATGTTATCTCAAAAAGACCTCTCTGCTTTCAGACTACTGGCTTCCATGTGGGTCTTAGAGTTTCCAAAAGTAGAATGGGAGCCAGAGACACATTTAGGAGACAAACTCCCACTCTACTTTTAAGATTAGACACAAAACTTTCCGTGTTGATAAAACTTACAGTTAGAGCTGGATCAGGTGACTCCAAATTACCCTTTACTTATGCCAAGAGATGGTTTTCTTCTCCACACAATTCACTCCCCACATGTTTATGTACCACTGTCTAACTCTGTCGTTCTTCTATCTGACCATCCCTCTCTGTTTTGGGTGATATTTGAAATAAGTGTTGTATTTTCCTTTCTTAATATTTCTAGCCAGTCTGTAGACTCTTCTTCAGGGCCTAAATCACTTTCACTTTTTATGTCTGCTGGTGTTTTCTTAGATTTTGGGGGGATTTACCAGAAATTCTAGACAAACCACTCTAGTGAAATGCACGGCTGTTACATGAGTCATACAGTACTGCGAAAAAGTGTCAAGCCACCCCTCGTTTCTTTATATTTTGCTTCCAAGAAGCTGGGTTTTTTTGAAATTGTTTTCTAGAGTGATCTTGTGCAATAGTTCTCCAGGCTTCCTGAAGGTCTTTCAAATCTTTTACTTGCTTTTCTGACATGAGACTCATTGCACAACTGAGTCAGTCAAGTCCTTGCACCTGACCATTTTCAAAAGAATAGAAAAGAAGAAATGGCAATTCTACACAACTATCCATCTCATATGAAAAGGATGTTACAAATCAAGTTCTCGGGGGGAAAAAATCCAGCAAAGCCCCGGCACAGGACCGAAGAGGGCATCTCGCCTTTCAAATGATCCACCTAGTGTTCACTAATGTCTCATCAGACATGGTCTCAGTGGAAGTGTGGCTGTCAAGAAGCCAAATTGTGAAGTTACACAAATTACACAAGAAATGGACACAAAATCAAGAAATCTTATCTAGTGATGAATCCAAATTTGAAATGTTTGGTTCAAAGCATGGTCAGTATGTATGGAGATAAGAAGAGAGATACAACTGTGAGTGTCTACAGCATGGTTGAGGCTCTGCTGTGGTTTTAAGCTGCATTTCAGCCAGCAGTGGTGAAAATCCTGTCATAATTGATGGAATAATGTATGCAGAAATGTACCATCAGATTTTGATCCATCATGCAATATCGTCTAGAAAGCACCTGATTGGTGACAACTTCATTTTTTGGCGTGACAACGATCCCAAACACACTGCCAAGCAAACATGCCCATGATGGCCCACACAGGGCCCCAAGGTTTGCTGTGTGAAAGCATATCTGAATAGAAAACACACAATGGAACACTATTCATCATAGATCATCAGTCTATCAGTCTCCCCAGAGCCTGGACCTCAACATTATTGTAGCAGTGTGGCATCATCTTAACAGAGAACAGAACAAAAGGCAGCCAACATCCAAAGAAGTCCTTCAGGAAGCCCAGAGAACTATTCCTGAAGACTGCTTAAAGCTATAACAAGAATGCTGTGTTAAAGAATAAAAGTGAAAACTTTCCCCTTACATACTGTATACTGTATGTTTGCATGTTTCACTAAATCACTGCACCTATTTCGAGGGGTGGCTCAATACTTTCCACAGAACAGCAGTATATAAAGGATTTCTGTCAATAATTATCAATCAGCAATCAATTCAAAAGGCTGATCATGCTGTATTTTGTGCGTTTCCAATGTTTGTACCAAAGTTGTATAAGAATACAATAAATTCCTGCATTCCAGATTACAGTAAATAACTGTAATTTATATAGTAGATTACTGTAAAAGTTACAATAACCTGGACTTGAATAAAGTACAACATCTCCTACATGTAATCAGTCACTTACCATTGTATAGCCAGGAAATGCTCATCGGTTGGCTCCCTGTGATAACACCTCTATATATAACACCTCGTTGTCCTGTTCACTGGTACCATCCTGTTTCAAAGCAGCAACCATCGTTCCCATCCCAAAACAGTCAAATGTCACATGTCTGAACGATTTCAGACCTGTGGCACTCACCCCCATTCCCGCCAAATGCCTGGAGAGACTGGTCATTAAACACATCAGAGCTGCTTTTCCACCATCCCTGGACTCGCACCAGTTTGCATACAGGGAGAACCGGTCAACCGAGGATGCGATCGCCACAGTGCTGCACACATTACTGAAGCACTTGGAACACAGGAACACCTATGCACGGCTCCTCTTTGTAGACTACAGCTCGGCTTTTAATACCATCCGGCCATACAAACTCCGTCCCAAACTCCACCAACTGGGACTTAACTCCTCTCTGTGCAACTGGATTGTGGACTTCCTCACTAACCGTAGACAGAGTGTCAGAGTGGGTAAGAACACCTCTTCCACCCTTGTGGTCAACACCGGTGCCCCTCAGGGGTGTGTTCTGAGCCCTCTGCTATACACTCTCTTCACCCATGACTGTATTTCCTCCTGCGCATCCAATCTCATTGTTAAGTTTGCAGATGACACTACAGTGCTCGGACTTATATCCAACAATGATGAGACAAACTATAGGACAGAGGTGCAACAACTAGAGTCATGGTGCTACGACAATAACTTGGTCTTAAACACCAAAAAGACCAAGGAGATCATTGTAGATTTCCGGAAGAGGGGTCATAACAACCATCTGCCTCTCTTCATTGGCAGTGAGGCGGTGGAGAGGGTGAGCAGTTTTAAATTCTTGGGGGTAACTGTGACCGAGGACCTGTCCTGGGGCAACCATATCACCTCAGTTGTACGGAAGGCCCAACAGCGCCTCTACTACCTGAGGAGACTGCGGAGCGCACACATTCCCAGATCTCTGATGTTGAACTTCTACAACTGTGCCATCAGCAGCGTTCTGACGTATGGATTTCTAGTGTGGTTCCCCAGCTGCACCAAGGCCGATCAGCAAGCACTCCAGCGGGTGGTGAAAGAAGCTGGCAGAATTATTGGAACAAGTCTGCCAGAGATCAGTAATATCTTCCCCACTCGCTGTCTGAGGAGGGTGCACAGTATCCTGCGGGACCAACATCACCCTGCGCGCCACCTTTTCCATCTGCTGCCCTCAGGGAGAAGGTACAGGTCTATACAGGCCAGAACATCCAGACTGGCCAACAGCCTGTATCCACAGGCTGTGAGGCTCCTGAACTCTCTGCCCCCCTCTCACGGACAATAACCATATCCAACTTCTTAATAGCAATGAACTGGTCTGCATTGGTGCATCATATCTTTATTCTCTTCCCCCTCCTGCCCCCCCCTCTTTCTTAAATAGATAACTATCATATCTGATATCATATCTCACAGTACAATAATATTGAATGGGTTGCATTGTTGTATTTTGTCATGTTTCTCAGGTCTTTGTCTGAATTTCTACGAACATTATTGCTAAGGATTGTCTTATTGCATTGGAGTCACACTGGGTTAAATATGTACACTTGGGTTTTAAGGGGTATTTATTATTTTCTTCTTTTTTTTGGGTTGTATGGAAGCCCCAAACGCAATTTCATTGTTCTTGACAATGACAATAAATAAATAAATACTAAATACCTTTAAAGGCAGCATCACTTCCTGCACAGACAGTACAGTCTCTGAGTGGCTCTTCAAAGCGAGGTGCTTCCAAACTCTGAACTTGTGCCTGTTTGGCATCTTTACAAAGAAAAAGGTGAAAGACAAAGGGTTTAGTTTTCACATATTTTTGCTTGTCACTGACCCAATCAGAACAGAGCATCTTATCAAACCCTAAATCACTGCCTCATGTTTTGTGTGTGTGTGTGTGTGTTGCCAAAAATGTATTTGAAGATCACTATCTTCCACTGAGTCTCAGTTCATCTGCTGTTTGAGTAATAAACACAAGTTACAGCTGTGAGCGGTGGGGAATTTGATGTCGTGTTTTTTTTAAAAATGTGTGTTTGCAGTTGTTTATTTTGGTGTTGGAATGTCCAGCAGAGTGGGAAATGGGTGGCTGCCAGTGGATGGAGGACTGCCATCAGACTGTGTACATTAGGGGGATGAGGGGAGGGGGTGGCGGGCTGTCTATATAGTTTACAAAGTAGAGCTTCTTCTTGTCCTTTGCAGCGCTCTGTGACGGTTTTAGGGCAGGGCAGGGATAGCTCAGTAGGTAAAGTGGTCGCCCCCATGATCGGAAGGTCGGCGGTTCAAATCCACTTAACGGCTACCCTGAGGTACCCCTGAGCAAGGTACCGTCCCTACACACTGCTCCCCGGGCGCCTGCTTAGTGGGCTGCCCACTGCTTCACTGAGTGAATGGGTCAAATGCAGAGAAAAACAAGTAATTTCCCCATGGGGATCAATAAAGTATCCATTATTATTATTATTATTTTAGTTAAAACACAGACAAAAGGGGTGCACCCGGTGAGACATGTTCTATTTTTTAGTTCAAATGCACTAAAGTTAACATTTCACATCTTTTTCAAGGCCTTACCTGATGCAGATGAAAATCTCAGTTTGTTGTTTCCCACCAACTTCCTCTTAATGTTACCCAGTCCATTCTCTTTCTGTTGGTTCGGTTGAGGCTTGAGGGCAAATCGTAAGGTGGACACAAAAGTCTTTGGTGCCTTCCCATCTTGGTCCATCTTTGATTTCAGATGATAGCAAGTCAGCAGCTGTAGATCAGGCACTCATCTAGGCCTCCTGTTCTTCTCTTAGTTGCGTTTAGGCTCGCTCCATCTAGAATCCTTGTGTGAATCTGATGTGTTGCATGCTCACCCTGTCTGCATTCGCACGTCCTTTGAGATGCAAACAGGAGGAGCCACTGCTTTCCTCTGAAATCACTGCCTCCCCCTCTGCCCCAAAGTTCACAGGAAAAAGGTCAGTTTTATCAGACGGATAATTAGAAGCACACATGTCCAGCCCCCACTGACCCTCTGCTCCGAGAACAGAAGGAAAGACAGAAACACATGTGACAGAAAACAAAGGAGGCACTAAGAGAGGTTAGGAAATGTGTGGGAGGAAGAAAACACTCAAGCTGAAGAGAAAAAGAACGCAATAAGGTGAGGATTAAAAGCAACACAAACCAAAGGAGAGTAAAAAAACACTTACCTGCATGAATATAAATAGTATTTCTTCTCAAACCATGAGTATAGTTCCCACAATCAACTTCCTTGAGCCATTTTACTCTCTTATATTTCCCCGCGGAGCCACACCGCCAGAGCCCCCGCAGGAATCAAGAAGAGCCAGTAGGACAGCTTTTTCTACTGTGCATTCACTCAGGTGAGCAGCACACAACATTGAAACATGTCACTGAAGTGAATCTCTGTAACTGTGGGTTTGTGGGGTTGACTTTCTTTTACAGAAAGTAGAGACCATGTGACCACACTGAGCACCACTGGTAAATGAGACACCTTTAATTCTATATGGGAAAGCTGCTGGTTGGGTGTGTCTCCAAGGTGTGCTTTCATTTCTCTATTGTTGAACAGTTGCCAGCTATAGACTGGTTTTCTCTGGTCTACCTTACGGCCATGTGAAGCTCGTTTAAATGCCTTCAGGGCTTTCTTTTCTTTCTGATACTACTCTGAAAGTGTATCTTATTATTGAGGGTACTAACCTATACTTGTGTTTAATTTAAAATTCTGAGACCAAAAATGATTCGTAATATAGTAGATGTTAATACAATTTCCATAAAAAAGTAATATTCTTATGTAAGTGCAAAAACCTTATGAACCCATCTAGACGACCCAAATACTGATACATAATTGTGCATGTGCAGCGCTGCTACTGCTGCAGATTTTATAGCGCTATAGGGACCTGACCTCTACTGTACATCATCAAGAGCTGTTATGTGCTCACATAAAACCGGTTATGTAAACCGGTTGATGCTGACCTAATTGTGGCTGAATGATTATCAGAACAAGCAAATCAAATTCTTCTTCTGCCTTGCATTCAACACCAACAACAGGTTGAGCAACAGCCTATCGACATGCATCAAACAAACCCCTATAATGTGTTTTTCTTCCTCCGTGCAAGAATGTAAGGAAACGATTACATGGGCTGGTATTTCTAAGTGTTCCCATAAGGCTGAGGCGCACAGTTACATCAGACTGCGGACAAATCTCCACTGCTCAAAGCATACAGATTGATGGAGCAGACCCATGAATGATTAACAGGGTACTGATGGTGACAAAGGGCAGGTACTGGAATGCAATGCATCAGTTTTACAATTCTTACAATATCTTAAAATGTATGTAGATGCTGTGCTTTTCTCTAAAATCTAAAGATAAAAACAGAAAATACACCATGCACGAAGAGAAGTTTCTGTCTTTCTTAATCGAATCTCATATTATTTCGAAATAAACCATATGTGATCGAAAAGAAACTGTTTAATGCAATCAGCACATGCGCTTTATGAATCCATCTACTATAGGATAACATCATTAATGTACAAAATACAGTTAGCTTGATAATTTGCAGGACAAAAGACACAATTTTGTGATTTAACCTCAGTGGATTTTAACTCAAGCAGTAAATGTGCAACTGAAGTGCAGACTTCAGATTTATGTAACCCTCCCAAAATCAATATATTACGGATCTAAAAAAAAAACTTAAATACTAGACTTTAGGCAGTCTATGACTGTCTAGAACAGGGGTGTCGAACTCCAGGCCTCGAGGGTCGGTGTCCTGCAGGTTTTAGATATCACCCTAGGTCAACACACCTGAATCAAGTGATCAGTTCATTACCAGGCCTCTGGAGAACTTCAAGACTTATTGAGGAGGTAATTTAGCCATTTAAATCAGCTGTGGTGGATCAAGGACACATCTAAAATCTGCAGGACACCAGCCCTCGAGGCCTGGAGT
Source organism: Aulonocara stuartgranti (assembly GCF_965226115.1). Lineage (NCBI taxonomy): Eukaryota > Metazoa > Chordata > Actinopteri > Cichliformes > Cichlidae > Aulonocara > Aulonocara stuartgranti. Next base: position 12,663,828 of record NC_138959.1, on the reverse strand, counting down.
TCGACACCTGTGGTCTAGAATGTCATGAATTTCCCTTGAGATGCTCAGTTAGGCCTTTACTGCAGCCACCTTCAGCTGCTGCTTGGTTGTGAGTCTTCATGCATTCAGTTGTGTGTTTAATAACTGAAACACATGCTCTGCTGGGTTGAGATCAGGTGACTGACTTGGGCATTGACGAACGTTGTTGCCTTGAGCAACTCTTGGGCTGCAACATTGTCCTTCATCTTGAAAAAGTCTTGTGTAGCTTTTATTATCCACACAGAGGCAAAACTAAAAGAAAGTGTGTCTTTGTCCAACAACTTATGTATATTCATTAATTTTTCATTAATATTCATTAATATCCAAGACAGCACAGCCTTAGAGTCCAAGCTCGTTCCTGACTAATGATTCTTATCAAGCGGAAGTCACATAAGCTTTTGACGAAGTGCCCTGGAATTCAAAACAGGAAAAGCAAAGAGAAGGAAGGACGATGTTCTCCGTCCCTGACTGACTACTCCATCTATGGTAATGATTTTTCTTCCTGTTCTCATGACGTCCTTCAAAGACATGCAGACTATGTTGTAATCATTTTGCGTCCTGTTCCCACAAACTCCTTCAGAGACATGCAGACTCCATCTCTCCATCACTCTGTGACATCGAAGCAATGGAAGTCCAAATATTAGTGAATGTCAGTGTTATTACAGTTAAATGGTTGGAAATGGAGCCCCCCTGTGGCTATATGCCTCGCACTGCAGAGGTGATAAAATCTGCCATTGTTTACTTTGCTGAAAAACTAAATTCGCTGGTGTTTAAGATCCATCTGTGAGAATATTTAAGTTCATCCAAGTCCTGGGTTTAACTTTTTCAAGTCATGAAAATTGACTGCTTTGCTAAACTATCAGCACTGAAGCAGACTTCACTCAAGTAATCTCAAATATTCTTCTTTATCCTGCAGGCAAATAAGAACAAGCAGATAAGGCTCCACGGACAGAGACTCGGTGATGAGAAGAAGGCAGACAAAACCACAGGCATGAGTGAACACAAATGACTTGTGATGCAACAGATAAACCTGCCTCCTGACTGACAGCCAACCCTCTGTTAGTTCTCTAATGATTACTGCTTCTTGAAGGAAACCTTTAGACAGACGTTCAAAGAGCCTGCAATCCGGTGGTTAAAGGGAAAAACAGAAAAATATGATGCAGCATTGTTCTTCGCAGGTCGAGGCAGTCTGACCTGAGCTCTGAGAAAGCAGGAGAAGGAAAAGAGCAAACATCAAAGAAGAACGAAAGAGGAAGGAAGAAGGAAAATAATACAAAAAGATGTGAGAAACAAAGAGAACTCTGGCAGTGTGCAACAAGCATCTCTGCCTCTCATTTCGAGGTCACTGTGAATCGAGCCAGGCGGCCTGTGATCCACGTGTTGGTGGGGAAGCTGTGAGAAAGAGCTTGGTCCGCAAACAGAAGGAAGGAGCCCTGAAGAAGCAAGATCAGATAATCACAGTTGCTTATATATATTTCTTGAGACAAAAATGCAGATTTTATTTATCTGTATCTGGACTTTAACAAAATTAAAAGAATAATACTGAATAAAAATATTCCAGCATTTAGAAAAATTGTTGTGGTAAAAGTTTGTTTCTTTTAATTGGGATTTTAATAAGAATACAGAAACAAACACTTAAATTGCACCTTTTTGTTTAGTGTTTAGTGTTATGGCATGTTATTTTAAACATACTAGTCATGAAAATTGATCTGCTTCAATAATATTCACACAACAGTGTCTACACTGCAGGGGATATGTATGGATTATGATTGTGAACTACAAAACACACCGCATACAGAAAATGATCAAAATGAGACAAAATAGTCACAATAAAATCTAAATAATCTACAGAGATCAAAGAGCTCTGAAGACTGGTTACAGACGATCCTGCACTTCACCTGAAGGTCCCAAAACACCTACAAAGAGAGGCAGAACATCTGCAAACATCTGCCACATAAATGTTTAAAAAGACAAAACATCTTCATATTTGGGGGCGACCTTTTAGATTTATAGATGTTTGTCGAGTGAAATTCCCAGTATTTAAATAACCGTATATTACGGCGCAGTTTGTATTCACTGATGTGTGACGCCTCTATGCAAAGACGGGCTTGATGCATTCAAAAGATACCTACATCAACTTGAAAGCTATCGGGCTGCCGGTTCATTTCCATAGGGTCATATGACACACTCGCCACTGAATTGCACTCTATTCACCCTGACTTGACCCGTATTTGGATTGAGGGAAGTCTGCAACCTTCTGGATTCACTTATTTATTATTTGCTCAGACCACCTCAAAATGTGCAGTGTCTTCGGCATCAAGTGTTGTTTCATTTTCTTCAACACGCTCTTCTTGGTGAGTAATAGAGCAATTCTATTCTATCTAATTTTGATGAGAAGTGATGATTGACAGCACTGATTGGTGATATCATGGAAAGATTAGAATCAATAAAGAGCAGGAGTAGTAGAGGTAACGAAAGAATAAAGCCAAAATTGAATCACTCATATCTTTTTAGAAGTCCAGGAAACTTTGACTGCACGCCGGATTATCCAAGGGAAGATACACATGCAACAAGAGACTTGATTTGCCCTTCCAAATTTCCAAAACACACTCATATTAAGCCGTTTTGTGGGGTTGTAGCAGCTGAGCTGAGCAAAGGGAACTTTAACAAATTTAGAAGCTAATCAGTATCATCGCCAGATAAACCTGCACGGTGTCCTGTGCACGCTTCAGAAATTTTATGCCCTAAATACTAACTGGTGCATGACGTGTAACCCACACAGAGTAACCTTTATGAAATATATCTATTTTAAAAATATTTCAAGAAAAATGTCATACTTTTGAGATCTATTATTAAGGTTGATAACTTTTTGTGGCAGCAATACACACATTCAAATTTTATGAAATGCAAATAACGCCGTGTTACGCTGAAGATGAGGATGTCACACACTGGTAGGCAGTCAGTGAGAGCACACAATCCAATTACAAAGCTGTCAAAGGGCAAAAATCCAATAACAGGCAATGGTCGTATGATTATAAAGGACAAAATAACATATACTAACACAAGTGCTCTTGAACTTCATGGCACAAACTGATGGCCAGAAATTCTCCTTCAGGATTTTCTCATCCAGGTCCTGAAGTAGCAACAAAGCCCCAGACCATCACAGACCACCACCATGTTTGACTGCTTGTGTGATGTTTTTTTTAAAATAAAATGTTGTGTTATTTTTATGTCAGATGTAATGGGACTCAAACCTTCCAGAAAGTTTAGCTTATGTCTTTTCCATCCACCGAATATTTACCCAGATTTTCTGCCAAATGTTAGACGAGCCTTTGTGCTTCTTCTGTTCTCTGTGGTCAGCTGTGGTTTTCTTCCATGAATGCCATTTTTACCCAGTCTCTTTGTTATTATTGAATCGTGAACCTTGAGCTCAGCTAATATAAGTGAAGCCTACAGGTCTTTAAATGTTGTTCTGGGGTCTTTTGTGACCTCCTGGATGAGTCGTCGATGAACTCTTGGAGTAATCTTGGTAGGACGGCCACTCCTGGGAAAGTTCACCACTGTTCCAAGTTTGCTTCATTTGCTGGAGTCTCAAAATTGCTTTTACTTTTTAACATAGGGACAGTAAGTTTATATTGAAATGAGGTCGTATTGACAGGAATGAACAAAACCACCCTCTTTTAATTTATTGTTTCCATGTAAAGCACTACATTGCTGTCCTGCTGTTAAACTTCTTTTTTTCAGCTGTCTGGGGTTGCCCTCATCACTATAGGAGTGCTGCAGTACTCGACGTATTCAGATATCGGCACCTTCACAGGGAGCAACTTGTCTAAAATTGCTATAGTCCTCATTGCAGTGGGGGTCATCATAGCCTTCGTATCCCTCTTGGGCCACATTGGTGCATTCTTTAATAGTTCATCTATGGTTGCTTGTGTAAGTACTGTAATGAAATTAAATGTGATTAAGTGGCGATTCTTTCCAAAAGCTTTTTTTAATGAGCACTGGAGATGTTCTGGAGATCTCTAACAGCGTTCACTTTCTTTATCTATAGTTCATCTGCATCCTGATAGTGATCATCCTCTTGGAGGTCCTCACAGGAGCCGCCTTTTACATATTTCGCAGTAGGGTAAGACATTAAAATCGCACCAGAAAGGAACTACTTGAGATCAAGGTCAAATTTTGCCATTAGCAGCGGTTCTCCAGTCATAATATCAGTAGCATTACTTAAAATATATCTAAGTTCCAGTGTCTGTTCTGGTTATTTTATCTGATTTTCTCTGTAGGCCGCCCTTCTGCAGATGGCTAATGGTGTCAACGCCAAAGCACAGGAAGTGATCAACGACTACAGCCCTGAGAGGAGACATGCAATTGACAAAATTCAGGAAAAGGTGACACGCAGAGCCTACTGTAATGTTCTGTATTTTTGAGAAACACCTGATGGATTGGAGGAAGTGCAAAAACCCCTTATAGGGACTCTTCATTTCCTCTCTTGATGGGAAAATGATGCCTGCTTTAAATTTCTGCTGCAACATTCAGATGGTAAGGTCAGAATCTGGTGTAAACATGAAAGCGTGGCTCCATCCTGCATTGTATCAATGATTCAAGCTATTGGTGGTTTAATGCAGCAGAAGATACTTTCTTCACCCTCTTAGTACCAAATGAGTATCATTGCTGAACATCTCCATGTCATTGTGACCCACAGTGTACCCACCTTCTAATGTCCACAGTTTTCAACACGGCATGCTCATATTTTGTGCATTGCTGGATGCCATTAACAGCAAAAGCTGATTTAATTTAGGTGAAAATTAGATAAAGGTCAAGGCCGAGGTCACGCCAAATGTGAAAATCAGTAAAAATTTTATATTACTCACAAATCTTTTATGGATATTATATGGTCGTTATAAAAGCAGGCTGACATCAGCATGTTGTAATAAAAACATAAAACATCAAAGGTTTAGTATTGCCCCTGCTACTCGGGGGGAGTTGCTCTATCTGAGTGCTCTTGTTTACAGTCAAATTAAGATGACTAACTTTAATATAAGAGTGTGAAGACAAAAGAGTGAGAGGGTAATTAACAAAGACCAGCAATGAGAAAAATGCTGGAATTACTTAGGGAGTTTAAGTTTGAAGGCTTACATCTCAGCATGAATCTGTACCATGAAGAATTAAGGCAACTCTGAAGGTAAAAGGAGGCCCAACCTAATGCTAGCAAGGTGTACCTAATAAAGTGGCTAGTAAGTGTAAATAACACGCCTTCAGCATCTGTGTGAAAATTAGTAGTTAAGTAGACAAACTGACTTTCTACAAAGCAACACTTGAAGAATATTTATCGTGAACCACAAATAGTCACAACCAGTGATTAATACAGCTTTGGTGCTTCACTATCACAGTGTCGTTATCATTACAGTTCAAGTGTTGTGGTGCGGACAGCTATGCCGACTGGTCCCAGAGCGCGGGCTGGGAAAAGCACGACGCCGTGCCAGATTCCTGCTGCGTGGTGAAGAGTGAGGGCTGTGGACAGGACAAGGAGAAAGCACATAAAAAGGTCTGACAGGAAATCATTTCAAGCAATTTTCATCTATTTTCTGCAAACAAATACTGTATTTTATGACCGTGCGATCCTCCTCAGGGCTGCCTCTGGGCAATCAGTGTCTTCCTGTTGAAAAATCTGGTGTGGGTCGGCGCTGTCTGCATTGCTCTTGGAGTCACGGAGGTAAGCTTCTGCAATTTCCCCTTGCTCACATTTAACTGTGAAGCAAAATGCTCACATTGCAAGAGTAAATGTCATATTACTGTAAGAAATGATCATTTTAAATGCCAATCCAGTACACTTACCTACTGATTAACTGTGCAGGAGCCAGTGTGAGCCCAAAAGGTTAATTTTAATCTGTTTTAGGTGGAAAAAAGACAAAGAAAAATCAGAAATGTCAAACATCTAAAGATACCCCAAATGTCTCTACATAAAAATAAAAACATGTATACTGGATTAATTTAGTAATTTAGTTTCCAGCAGTAGCAGACATTGTAAAGAATATTTAAATAGCAGAGGATAACTTGAATGATAATAAAGCCTGTCTCATCCTGACTGCCCCAGGTGATGAAATGAAGAAAAAATTACTTTTTTCCAGAACAAGAAAATAACCTTTTGGGTGTGCCATTGAGTTCATTTGCTGCCAGTAACTTCTGACCTTTTCCCTGTTGCAGGTTTTTGGAGTATTAGTCGGGGTGTGCTTGTGTCTGGACATTAAGCGAAAGAACTACGAAAACATCAGCTAATGCATCATCACTGCTCTATTATCTCTGGATGCTCGACTGTGTCTAGAAAAAAATCGTATCTACATACTTGCTATAATTGCAGCTAGTATCTAACAAAGAGAAATTGACCTGCTATAGTGGTGAAAAAATCTATTTTAAATTAACATTCATGCTTGCTATGCACATAATTATTAAACATGTGATCGCATTGGGGTTTTGTGGTGTTGTTTAATTAGCTTTTAACAATTAAAAACGTGTGTTGTGATTAGAAGGTTACATACAGTCATCATGGGCATGAATTCTTTCATTTTAGGCTTTTAGTTATATTTTTGACTGTTCTTTTCCAGGGTTGAATGATTTTACAGGCTATATGTCTAATGTCTTTAAAAAAAACGAGAATTAAGTGTGCTAGTTTGTCATAAATTGCGACGTTTGTGAGGAGAAAACATAGAGGCAGATGGTGGTGAGCTAATAGTGAAACATTTATTCAGGCTAAGAACCAAAATACAAAATGAAGCATAAAATACAAAAGGAAAACTGAAAGCTTCAACTTACCGGAATCTAAACTGGGAATTAGAGCTAGGGCATACAGGAGCTGGGAGACAAGAGAGGAAGATGACTGACACTCTGACAAAGGGAGACTGAGACAGTATATACACAGGATAGTGATTCGGGTCAGTGGAGACAGTTGGTGAGAACAAAACACGGTGAACCGAATCACAGTCGACAAGACAAGGATGTAAAATTAAAAGAAAAGCAAACAGAACACACCTAGTAAGTAAGTAAAATAGGAAGTGATAATTACACAGGGTGGACACAGACATATAAATGAACTTCACAAGAAACTTGACACAGGAGGAAGAAAAAAATAAGAGACACATAAACTCTAAAGGAATTTAGAATAGAGAACAAGACTAAACACACTACGAGGATTACTACCAGAAATAATATAAATATTACGCAATGTTGGGATCGCATAATAAATAATAAATGAGAGACCATGAATTCAAAACACAAGGTCGACTGACCCAGGGCCATGACTCACAGCTGAATCAGCGTTTCCAAACTTTGGATCCAGTTCTATGGATGGACAGTCTTTATTTGCTTGTTTTGTTTTTGGGTGAATTGGCCCTTTAATGAGCAGAGAGGGCAGATTAGTTTGGTAACCATCCTGAAAAACTATTTGCGACACAGCAGACAAACACCAAACTGTGATTACATGCCATTTAATGTGTAATCGGACATGTAGAAAAGAGCAGACTGTGATTTAATGCAAGAGCTCGACCAATTCTGTCTCTGCATCTGGAATAATTAACAGTTGTGCCTGACAGCACTGCGGTGCCACTTACCCTGTGAAGCTACTGCTATACAAAATAAATGAAAAGACTCTCACAAACAGCTGGAGGAAAGAAACACACTTTCAGCTCAGTTTCAGGGTTTTTTTGTGTCTTTTTTCACCTCTTTGTGATGTCTAAAGACAAGTGTTGGTGCTGTGGATCCCTTTATAGGCATAACTGCCATATGTCCGCCCCTCTGGTGTTTGAACTCCTGCTCTCCTGACCTGACAAAAAACAAACAAACAAAAAACCAGGAATCACGAGGAAGGTGCATTGGACAGGAAAATAGAAGATTTCGCATGGTTCCTTTGTAGGAGCTTCTCAGTCACTGTGAATTAAAGTACTGTGTCATCTTTCATCTGAAACATGGGGTGAAAAAGGCTAATACAAGTCTGGTAGATGATTTCCAAGGTGCGGATGTCTACAAGAATGTGATTCAAATGCTTTCAAAAAGTTATGTGTTTTTATTGTAATACCTGTACTGATTTTACTAAATCGTACCTGGCATGTGTGATCCATACACTTTTAATTAAAAAGACTAAAACTAACACAATCTATTAAAAAATATACAAAACTATAATAGCTCGAATGGTTGTCCTATCATCCTCAAACACTCAACCATTTAGCAGGCAGATAGCTGTCCCTCCCTGAGCCTTGATCTTGTTAAAACTGAGTTTTTCCTTCCCACTGTTACCAAGTAATTGTTCATAGGGGGTCATCATAGCCTTTGTTGATTGTTTGGGGTCTTTTCTTTATTATTTAAGGGTCTTCACCTTAAATTATAAACCGCCTTAAGGTGACTGTTGTTGTGATTTGGCTCTATACTCATAAAAATTGAGATTAATTGAATTTCAAAACAAACAAACAAATAAAATCTGCTGTATATCAGGTGACTCGAGGACTAACGGGGCCCTATTTAGAGTAGGTTTGGGTACAGGCAATTCAGTGCCACAACCTACTTCAAAGACTTAAACATTATAAATGTAATAATAGCAAAAACAAAATTTGGTATATAATAATATAAAGAAAGCCATGCCACAGTAATGAAAAATGTCAAATTATTTGCATTTTTACAACTTAAACGTAAGCTGAACAAAGATGATTGAGGACATGGCACTTTAGGCTAAGAAAAGGCTAGGGATGGAAAAAGTAAAAATCCATTACCTTGAATACATATAATAGTTTTCTGTAATAGATACAGTTAATAGTGTAAGACAAGCTTTTAGAAATAAACTCTGGCCTGTTTTTTTACCCATATTATGGTATGTTCGCTCATGGGGAGTATAAAAATAACTGCTAAGTATGGCGGTCATCGGCTGACGACAATTTAAGCAACTAAACTACATTTCCCAGAAATCCCGTGAAGGGGGGAAATGTGTCCGTTGGCAAAATCCGTCCGCCTCCCGATAAATTTATCAGCGGGGAGAGTAGCATACGTGATCCCGACAGCCAGAAGCAAAACTAACAGAGGAGCAGAATAATCGAAAACATTGAGGCTGAAAATACAGGTAAAAACACAGATTAACTGTAATGTAATTTACGGCCTCGTTAATCCCACTAAATCCCTCGTATCTAACTTCGTTCACTAGCTAGCAGGCTGTGTAGCGTTCAGTTCGCTTTATAAAAATAATCCCAGTTGTAGTACAGTTGACCAAAAAAACCCTTAAAGAAACTTTGACATGAATTAAACTAAGAGGAGATGATTACGTAGGCTTCATTGAATATAAGCTGGGCTGATTATTTGTAGTTATTTAAGTAAATTTTTAAATAAATGTTCTTTCCTTTGTTCTTTCTTCCAAGCAGCATGTCAGATGTTTTAATCCAGCGGATAAAGGAGCTGGAGGCTGAGCTGGAGAAGCTCAGGTCCGAGCTGAAAGAGAGCAGTGAAACTGGAGATGTTGAAATGTCATCCAGTCCATCCCTTAATGAAGACTGTAAATCTGATGGGAACACTGGCAGCAGCAAAAAGGAGAGAAAGAAAGCAGGAAAAGATCGTCCTTTTGACTTCTCTGCACACCCCCGGCGCCATGTGGCTCTGCGGCTGGCTTACCTGGGGTGGGCCTATCAGGGGTTTGCAGTCCAGGAGAACACAGACAACACTGTGGAGGCCAGACTCTTTGAAGCCCTGCTAAAGACTCGGCTGATCCAGGACCGCCAGACTTCCAATTACCACCGCTGTGGGCGCACTGATAAAGGAGTCAGTGCTTTTTCCCAAGTGAGTTAGCAGAGATACATATTTTTTACTCATATAATCCTTCTGTCGGATGCCCCCTTTATGAGTTACCACAGCTTATCATCGACCTCCATTTTAACCTGAAAAGACTCTGTACCTTAATACTATTAATAGTTTTTCATGTGGTTAATTTTTCCCCCCGCAGGTCATAACCATCGACTTGCGCTCCACGCAGTTTTGTGCCGGTTTGGGCATCACACTGCCTGAAAATGTTGACGTCAGTACCAAAGCCGCTTCTTCTGCCACCTCTGAGCTTCCATACGTGAAGATGCTGAACAGAGTCCTGCCGCAGGACATCAGGGTCTTGGACTGGGCACCAGTAGTGGAGGGTTTCAGCGCACGCTTCGACTGTCAGTCCCGCACGTACCGCTACTACTTCCCCCGAGGATCTCTGGATGTGGTGCTGATGGCGGAAGCTGCTAAAAGGTGGGTGGAGAACACATAAAAGGTAAACACACCTTTAAAACTTAGCCCTTATTTGACAACCTCCTTGCTTCCGGCAGATATGAGGGGACTCATGACTTCAGGAACCTGTGTAAAATGGACGTGGGCAACGGTGTCCTGCAGTTCGAGAGGACCATCTTATCAGCCACAGTCAAGCCTGCGCAGCCTCAGCATGCCTCCAGCACAGACCAGTATGACCTCTTCATATTTGAGATCAAAGGATTAGCCTTCCTTTACCACCAGGTACCAGGAGAGAGTTACTCTACGCTGCTTTCCCTTTACCCTTCATCTCTTGCAAACATTTTTTAATGTGAAAGTTTAGATTTAGAGAAACCGGATCAGAGGATGGAGTTTAAGGTTGAATGGTTTGGTGGTATGTAGTGAATTTTTGGTTATTTCCTTTTATGTGCTGCAGGTACGGTGCATGATGGCGGTGCTTCTGTTGATTGGACAGAAGCTGGAAGCCGCGGATATAATCAATCAGCTCCTGGATGTGGAGAATAACCCCAGGAAGCCCCAGTACAGGTGAACTGACTGCTGTAGAAGTGGTTAAAATATTCAAATAAAAAAAATATATTTATTATATGAATCTGTGTCATCTTCAGCATGGCAGTAGACTACCCTTTGGTGCTGTACAACTGCCACTTTGAAGGCCTGAGCTGGACGCAGGAGAGTGAAGAGGGGGGCTTTGTCCTGGCTGCACTGCAGCAGCACTGGACCCAGAGCACGGTGAAGGCCCACGTCCTGCAGGGGATGATCCAGGGCTTGGAAGACCGAGGTGAGAAGCTGGATAAGAGAAGTGAAGATTTTTAAGGCATTTAAATAGTTTCTCTCAAGTTATGTTTTGCATAATTTTAGTTGTTTTGTGGTTATTTACTGTATTTTTTTAAATTTTGTCATTTGTGTACATATTTCTATTCTCTTTTTTTGCCTAAATTTTGCTGTTTTATACAGTTCTGATTGTTTAGTGTCACAATGATAATATCGAGTCACGTTTGGGATATTTTGTGTCTACATGTGTTTGTTTTACATGATTTCTGCATCTCATTTCGGTTGTTTTGTGTGTGGATATGAGCTTACAGGCCTCTTTATTAGGTACATGTTGTTCCTTTTACCTTCACAACTGTCATAATTCTTGTGTTATCCTGCTGGAAGTAACCATCAGAAGAAGATGAGTGACCATGGAAGACTGTGGAGTTTAAATAAGGGTCCCAAAGTGTGCCTAGAAAAGATCCTCCACACTATGACACTGTCACCGGTGTGAACCATTGATAGAAGGCAGGATGGATCCATGCTTTTATGTGTTTACACCAAATTCTTATCCAAACATCCATATGTTGCAGCAGAAATCGAGACCCATCAGATCAGACAACATTAATCTAATCTTCTATTGTACAGTTTTGGTGACACCATGTAAAATGTACCCTCAGTTTCCTGTTCTTATCTGAGAGGAGTGGCACTTGGTGTGGGCTTCTGCTGCTGTAGCCCATCTGCTTCAAGGTTTGACTATTTCTACTGGAAAATCCCAGTAAAGTAATTGTTTCTTAAAAACTGAGTCCAGCTCATCTGCCACCAACTACAGTGTTCCCGCTTCTGATGCTCTGTTTAAACGTCAGGGCGTCTTGAATCTGTCTAAATATAATGATTTGCTCCATTGTGATTAGCCGATTAGATATTTGCGCTAACAACCAGTTGTACCTAATGAAGTGGATGTACCTGTATTTCTAGGATGTCAGAGTATTTTTTTTTTTTTTTTTTAGGATCTAGGAATGCACCTAGTTGGGCCAGCCAGTTATCTGCTTTGACATGAGTCAAAATGCCTGCTGTGAAAAAACATTGTACAAACTATCTCACTGCTCTTCATCCACAGGAGCTGTGTCCTCCAACCACTGCTGGCTGGTAGAAGGCAGCAGGCAGAGAAATTACCGGCCGCTCCTGGAGCGCCCGTGCTGCGAGAGCCTCGAGTCGAGGATAAATCATTTCGTGAAAAGAGGCAGACTGGAGCGTGAAGAAGGGGAGAATGGAGGCGAAATGATCCACAGGGGAAAAAGATCTAAACATTCAAACATTTCTTCAGAGACGCCAAAACAAAATATGGATTCAAAAGAAGATTAATTTTCTTTAAACTTAAGAAAGGACTTGCAAGATGTATTTTGTAGTAATTTTCAACCATAAATGTTTAATTTTCCTTTTATTTACTACAAACAGCGCACGGATATCTTTGACTCATGCTGGTGCGTGTTTTGCTTTAAAATAAACACATTTTGGAGAAAGATGGACTCGCTGAGTTTTGCTTGACGGGGAACTAAAGCGAGGCGGAACCAACGCTAATAGAAATATGAGATGTCGGGTTAATTAAGAGGTAGCGCCTGTCAGGCTTAGCAGCTAGGTTGTTAGCAGTGAGTAGAATACAGGTGAACTGTAAAGGAGGGCAGTTTCCAGCAGCACCGCTGTCTCCAGCTCATTTGTTGGCTTTCGTGTTGAGCTGGACCCGGTAAAAATGGCGTCGTTGTTGTTTGAGCTCCTTCTGACCTGATTTAACACCTGTGTTAGCCTGTTAGCAGCCCTGGTTGTTGTTGTTTAACGCAACAGCCCCCCCTCTCTAGTGCTTCTGCTTTGCCCGGACTCCCGCTGTATATCCAGCCGGTTTAAGGACACTCTCTCTCTGACAAGGTAAAGCTAAAATTCCCCTGACATGAGTTTGTTTTAATCGCTGTGTCAAACCAACCTGATACTAACAAGAAGCCGCTCTCTGCCGTGTTAAATCGTGAGCGAGTCGTTTCTTTAAAGGTTTTATTTTTGACCGGTGTTTAATAGAGAATAACCTCAAAGCTGACTTTCGAACCAGTCAAACCAGTTTGACTTTGCATAGCCAGGTACTATATGGAGAGTGTAGTTCACCTAATTCCACAGCAGGGGGCGTGTTGTGAAACTTCAAAACCTTTAAAATGAGAAGCTAAAGATATTTCAGTAATTAAATATCTGTTATTTGGTTATAAAGATTGTAATAACTATTTTTATATGTTTATTAACATGTAAAAGTTACTGTAGAGTGCAAAAGTCACCTCTCGTTTAGCATTGGCTTCATTTTTCAACATGAAGAATGATCACACAAACACCGTCAATACAGTGAAAGCATAACTGGATAGAAAAAACACACAAGAGTAGGAACAGTATCAGTCATGGATTGGGCTCCCCGGAGCCCCTTCAACATGATCGAAACAGTGTAGGATCATTTTCATAGAAAACGGAGCAAAACGCAGCCCACATGTAAAGTAGAGCTTTGAATGTCCTTCAAGAGGACTGGAGAACTATCCCTGGAGACTACTTAAAGAAGTTAGAAGAAAGATTGCCTAAAAACCTTTCATTTTACTAAAAAAAAATAGAAGTGAGGGGTGGCACAGTACTATTTGTTTACTCATAACATTTATGGACTTTCTAGAATTTCTTACTGTGTCAGAAATTATGTTATACCCAAACTGGCCCTTTTATTCCATAAGCCATAAAAACGATGACCGTAAATTTGTTATTTTGGGACTCTGGGTAAATACCAATGTTTATTTATTCATTTATTTTATTTATTCTTTGTGTTTATTCTCCAGTTCGTGCTGTTTGTAATAAGTAGCTTTTTAAAGCCTTAATCAGACTATCTTTGAACATTAAGTCAGTGCAACGTTAATGTGACATGGCAGATAAACATCGTCCACTGCTATTAGTAAATGTCATCTTATTCTCTGATAGGCCCACAGCTGTAAACAGGGCCATATCAGTGCATCGCTAGTGTAATTACTTTACTTACTTTGCCTTCATGCATTTTTGTGTTTGTTTGCTTAAAGATGTACCTGGTGGGACTGACAGGAGGCATTGCCTCTGGGAAAAGCACAGTGTCTTCAATGCTGCGGGAGCTTGGATGCCCCATTATTGATGCCGATGTCGTGGCCAGGAAAGGTAGGTGGCTATCTCTCCCCTGCAACCTGTTGACATGGCGAACACAAATTCAACATGAAATACTGGTCAGGGGTGTCATCGAGCTGAAGCCATCTTCAGGCGGCACTCTCTCAGATAACCCCGGCTTATTAGGACGAGCGCTTGCAGAGAGAGCATGAATCATGAAGGATGTCTCTGCTGACTGCAGGGATGATGTTTTAGTTAGACTGCGAAGATAGAAAGGTCACAGAACTAGGTGAAGAGTGCACAGCTGCATGTAGGGGAAATATAAGGCATTAGGCAAATTATTCCATTACACTCGGTGACAAGTCTGTTCCGAATATCATCTCAGCCTCTATTTTTTATGCTGGATTACTGGTCATAAATAAATTTACTTTAATTTTGAACCTGTTACATTGTTTAACTCATTCAAGCTTCCTTTTGTTGTCCGCAGTTGTTGAGCAGCGCACACGTGCCTATTCCTGCATCGTGCACCACTTTGGGCCAGGGATCCTGCTCGAGAACGGCGACATCGACAGGCAGAAGCTGGGCCAAATCATCTTCGCCAGCGAGGAGAAGAGGAAGCTGCTAAACTCCATCACCCACCCAGAGATTCATAAAGCAATGCTCAAAGAGATCCTCTTCTACTTTCTCAGAGGTGAGGGAGGAATCGTGTTTGGCACAAAAGGAAAAAGGGACGATTATCTGCTGTATTTGAGCCAAGGCTGTTTTGCAGTGTAGGTGGCGCAAGAGGCGAGACCAAACTTTCTGCTATTTGCAAGTCAAATGCATGAGATGTTTGAACATGTGGAGCAGGGAAATTATTTTACTGCTATTGTTAAATAATAAATATAATCTGCAGCATGGATATTGCATTCAGGGGTTGAACAGTGTGTGTCTTTCAGAAAGGCTAAAAGTCACAGGCTGACAGGAAACAGGCTTGCAGAGAGTTTGCAGAAGTGAAAGTTATTTTGAGCAGCAGGCTAAGACGAGGCTTTAACAATGTAACAGATAGCTTTAAGATGGCCTTAAGATGTTTATGATGATGTTGACCTTGTATTTCAGGTGCAGTTATGACTATTTTATACACAATGCATATCTGTGCTTATTAAAGAGTTGGAGCTCGGTCAATTAATTGGGGGTTGGAAGCTTTGTTCGGCGCGATGTCCGGACAATCTATTGTGCAAGTGACTTGGAGCTATAGAAGGTTAAAACTGCGTACATGCTTACAAAACACTTATATCAGGTCATTTTATATTAAGGTTTTAGTAGAGGTTCTTGGTTAAAACATTTATTTAGTAGAAGACATACACATAGTCTCAGTGAGCCTCTGGTCTGGTGAAAGGTCAGAAGTGCAACAGGTGAATTGAGAAAGAGCATTTGAGGACGAGACACAGACAGTTAGTAGGTGAAGAGGTGACACAGAGAGCATGTGAGGTCGTGACACACACACATGAGTTAGATTTATTTAGAGGAGAGCGAGATTAGTCATGTCTGGATTGTAACGGTGAAAGTGTCTCGGTAAAAGAGGAACCGTCCTTGTCTTCTCGGCAAGAAAGAGGAACTGAAAGGTTGACTGGAGTAATCGGCCATGAAAATAGAAGATGATGTTCTCTGTTAAAAGTCATGGTTGTTTTGATATTGACGTATGTGTATATATCCTGTCTGTGACGCATGAAGGGGCGTCCGTAAATCAAGCCCTGATGGTATAAAATATCTGTTCATGCTTTGATTAAGTCGGAGATCACTTGCTGTCTGCGTACAGAGTGTTCTTCCCACACGTGTGTAGTCATTAAAATCATTGTTTGACCAAGATCTTCTGGACCTGCTTGTTTGTACTCTCCTTCCTCAATTTTGAACCTTAACAAACATTATGATTAAAATGAATTCAGTAAGACACCCATGTCACTCTCTCGGTGCATTCAGTTATTAGCGTCTCAAGGCATCACACATGCCTTTAAATAAACTTCACAAACATCACTTGTT
Source organism: Aulonocara stuartgranti (assembly GCF_965226115.1). Taxonomy (NCBI): domain Eukaryota; kingdom Metazoa; phylum Chordata; class Actinopteri; order Cichliformes; family Cichlidae; genus Aulonocara; species Aulonocara stuartgranti. Next base: position 12,647,628 of record NC_138959.1, on the reverse strand, counting down.
ATATGATCTTAAAGCAGTGCCATCACACCTATATGTTGTGCAGACTGGGGCACATGGAGGTTATGATTAAAATGCATGAACTTATGAACACATGTCCATATGTCTTGCACTGCAGGCATTTATCTAACATAAGAAATTCACTCTCACTTTTGTCCGGCTCGTAATAAAAAAACAAGAAAGAAACAAGTTGGCGCCTTTACTTAACGTTGCTGTTTGCACCCATAAAACTTTGTGTTTATAGCAATACTCTCATGGTTTTTGTTCTTTTCTTTGTCTCTTATTGTTACTTGAAGGGTCATAGTTGTAAACACTGTTGTCACATGGAGCCAGATTAACACAAGGTTAAGTGTACTGGCAGCAGAGTGGCCGATTTTAAAAACAAAGATAAAACTATACTATGGGAAAAATATGGAGAGGTTAAACACTCAATAGCTACTGTTGCCTTCTACACAGTAGCTTAGTATTAAGAGTGCTATGTCCATCTTTTACATACAGTCTGTAATGTTGACTTCTTTCTCTCTCACTAGGGTACCGCTACGTGGTTCTGGATGTGCCGCTTCTCTTTGAAACCAGACGGCTCACTCGGTTTCTGAACCACACTGTTGTAGTTTACTGGTAAGCACACTGCTCATTTTTTCCTGTTACCTTAGAGTCTCGTTTTGGGGCTGTTAACAGTATTAATTTTTGAAGTCGTTAAGCATTTTTGTTTGTTTTGACAGTAAGTGGCCTTTAAAACTAGCTTTTTCTGCTTCCTATTGATGTGATTCACTGCCAGTGGACCTTTTTTAACAAGGCACAATGAATGCACCATAAATAACCTCCATCGTCTGTTCCCTTTCAGTGACCCTGCCACTCAGCTTTCGCGCTTGATGCAGAGGGACGGCCTGACCCAGGAGCAGGCTGAGCAGCGTGTGGCCGCGCAAATGCCGCTCAATGAAAAGCGTGGCTTGGCCAATCATGTTATTGAGAATTCAGGCGGCCGGGAGGACACCCACCGGCAGGTCCTGCGGCTCCACACAAAGCTAGAGGACTCTATGGACTTCCTCCTAGTCAGGGTCATTGCCATTGTTGCCACTGCAGGTTTGGGTGGGCTGCTGCTCTATGCTGCAAAGATACTTTTGTCCTAACAGAGGAAAGAAAGATGAGTGAGGGCGGGAGGTTTTTAGTCCAAGAAGTGGTCAAATATGAGGGTGTGAATAGAAACGGGCAAAAAGCAGGTCGGCGGTATCGATGCAATTTACTGTGAAATTAGTTTCACAGCACCTACCACTACAGCGCAGCCGTATGGCGTGCTCTGCTGACAGTTAACACGGACTTACATTACTGACAAAACTTGCACTGGCAAATGTGGTTTAGTGTGAAAGGCTTCTCTGTGCAATTTGTGTTGGTTTCACTCAGAGAGAAACAATTATATGAAGGCGACACAGTCAAGCCTCACTTGCTGTACAGCTCCTACATCTTTGCTCATTTACGAGAGTGATTTTCTCAGCTGTGACGGAAGAGCGGAGCTTAAATTGCTGGTAAATCTTCATTTTTGTGTAGCAGCGCATGCTAAACATAACTAACCTTAAAAAAAACAAGAAGTCCAGAAAGATTATTGAAAACTAAGAGATTTTATTTTGTTACACCTTTTACACCATATTAGATTATCCAGTTTTTGAAATGTTTTACTGTTTTACTTTTTAATCTGTAGAGACATTAAGAGAGCAAAGGAACAAGTAACAATGGTGAATGTCCCTAAAGCAAGCATATTAATTGGACGCCACCTCTCTCTACTTCTGTCCCCAGTGCTGGGTATGTTTTAAACTATTATACATGTCAGAGAAATAAATGGTTAAATTGGAATAATGTGACGCAGAATATGTAAAGATTGTGATATGAAGATTTATGAGAGAATGTCTTTGACAATCCATTTTTAATGGGAACAGTAACAGATTTGCTATTTATCACTGTATTTTCTTACACTTGAAGTTCTCCTCTGTACATACGGAGTGTGGGATTTTTTTTTCTTTGCACCTTTCAACTAAAATAATACATTTGTAATCTAATATGCTTAAGTTAAATAAAAACGATCCAGCACCTCTGTTTTAAAGTAGCTGGTATCAGATGCTGTCTGTCACTGTGTTTTCATTGCTTCATTATGTTTTAAATTAGGCCCCAATAATAGACATTCACTGGTCACTTTGTTAGGTACGCCTTGCTAGTACTAGATTTGACCCCCTCTTGCTTTCAGAACTGCCTTAATTCTTTGTAGCATAGATTCAACAAGCTGCTGGAAGCATTCTTCAGAAATTTTGGTCCATGATGGCATCAGACAGTTGCTGCAGGTTTGTCAGCTGTACATCTGTGATGTGAATCTACTGTTCCACCACATCCCAAAGGAGCTCTGGAGACTGTGGAGACCACTTGAGTACAGTGAATAAGAAACCAGTTTGAAGTTTTGTGACTTGACTCGCTATCCTGATAGCAGCAGATTCAGTTCAATTCAATGGTGGGTACCCTGTGGTCATAAACTGGTGAAATGGTCAGCAGCAATAATTAGGCTGAGGCACTGAAACAATGCTCAGTTGGCTTCAAGAGGCCCAAAGTGTGCTAAGACATACTGTTCACAGTATAACATCGCCTGCAGCAGCCTGAAGTACTTATACAGGGCAGGATGGTGTTAAGGTTCAAACATTGAGGAAGGAGAGTACAAACAACCATGGTCCAAGAGCTTGGTCAAACAATTGATTTTAATGAAATACACGCGTGGGAAGACCAGCTCCGTTCGCAGACAGGGCTGATCTCCGACTTAATCAAAGCATAAACAGATATTTTATACCATCAGGGCTTGAATTTAATGAGGCCCCCTCAACGTCAGATCCATTTCATACATAGGTCAGATCAAAACCACAATGACTTTTAACACCGTTAAAAAGAACATTGTCTCCGTCTCCACGCCAGGTGCTTCCTGTCCCTTCTGACTTCCACTTCTCGTCTAGAACACCAGACACTCATCTTGCAAGAAACTGTTCCTCTTTCGCAGTTGCGAGCAAACATAACTAACCTCTCACCTATAAATGATTCTCTCTAACTGAGTGTGTGTGTGTGTGTGTGTGTGTACAGTGGGGCAAAAAAGTATTTAGTCAGCCACCGATTGTGCAAGTTCCCCCACCTAAAATGATGACAGAGGTCAGTAATTTGCACCAGAGGTACACTTCAACTGTGAGAGACAGAATGTGAAAAAAAAAATCCATGAATCCACATGGTAGGATTTGTAAAGAATTTATTCGTAAATCAGGGTGGAAAATAAGTATTTGGTCAATAACAAAAATACAACTCAATACTTTGTAACATAACCTTTGTTGGCAATAACAGAGGTCAAACGTTTACTATAGGTCTTTACCAGGTTTGCACACACAGTAGCTGGTATTTTGGCCCATTCCTCCATGCAGATCTTCTCGAGAGCAGTGATGTTTTGGGGCTGTCGCCGAGCAACACGGACTTTCAACTCCCGCCACAGATTTTCTATGGGGTTGAGGTCTGGAGACTGGCTAGGCCACTCCAGGACTTTCAAATGCTTCTTACGGAGCCACTCCTTTGTTGCCCGGGCGGTGTGTTTTGGATCATTGTCATGTTGGAAGACCCAGCCTCGTTTCATCTTCAAAGTTCTCACTGATGGAAGGAGGTTTTGGCTCAAAATCTCACGATACATGGCCCCATTCATTCTGTCCTTAACACGGATCAGTCGTCCTGTCCCCTTGGCAGAAAAACAGCCCCATAGCATGATGTTTCCACCCCCATGCTTCACAGTAGGTATGGTGTTCTTGGGATGCAACTCAGTATTCTTCTTCCTCCAAACACGACGAGTTGAGTTTATACCAAAAAGTTCTACTTTGGTTTCATCTGACCACATGACATTCTCCCAATCCTCTGCTGTATCATCCATGTGCTCTCTGGCAAACTTCAGACGGGCCTGGACATGCACTGGCTTCAGCAGCGGAACACGTCTGGCACTGCGGGATTTGATTCCCTGCCGTTGTAGTGTGTTACTGATGGTGACCTTTGTTACTTTGGTCCCAGCTCTCTGCAGGTCATTCACCAGGTCCCCCCGTGTGGTTCTGGGATCTTTGCTCACCGTTCTCATGATCATTTTGACCCCACGGGATGAGATCTTGCGTGGAGCCCCAGATCGAGGGAGATTATCAGTGGTCTTGTATGTCTTCCATTTTCTGATGATTGCTTCCACAGTTGATTTTTTCACACCAAGCTGCTTGCCTATTGTAGATTCACTCTTCCCAGTCTGGTGCAGGTCTACAATACTTTTCCTGGTGTCCTTCGAAAGCTCTTTGGTCTTGGCCATGGCGGAGTTTGGAGTCTGACTGTTTGAGGCTGTGGACAGGTGTCTTTTATACAGATGATGAGTTCAAACAGGTGCCATTCATACAGGTAACGAGTGGGGGACAGAAAAGCTTCTTACAGAAGATGTTACAGGTCTGTGAGAGCCAGAGATTTTCCTTGTTTGAGGTGACCAAATACTTATTTTCCACCCTAATTTACGAATAAATTCTTTACAAATCCTACCATGTGGATTCATGGATTTTTTTTTCACATTCTGTCTCTCACAGTTGAAGTGTACCTCTGGTGCAAATTACTGACCTCTCTCATCATTTTAAGTGGGGGAACTTGCACAATCGGTGGCTGACTAAATACTTTTTTGCCCCACTGTATATGTCGTCCTCAAATGCTCTCTCATCTCACCTGTTGCACTTCTGACCTTTCACCAGAACAGAGGCTCATCCTTACATGTAATCCTCAGAATAACCTGCACTTAGACTCTGCTTTCGGTTTCAGTTCTTCAAAAGGCACACTCTGCAAACCTGCAATTTCCTGTCAGCCTGTGGCTTTAGTCTTTCTGAAAGACGCACACTGTTTAAACATCTGAATGCAATATCAATACTGTAGATTATATTATTAATCTGGACAATAGCAGTAAAATAATTTCCCTGATCTCCACAATGGATTATTTTTTTTATGTTCACACCAAATTCTGACAATATTTTTCCAACCCTCTATTGTCCAATTTTAGCAAGTCTGTGCAAACTGTAGCCTCAGTTTTTTGTTCTTAGCTGACAGGAGTGGGACCTGATATTGTTATGTTTCTGTAGTCCTTCTCCAGTCCAACCATTTTCCTCTTACTTCTGTGTGGCGAAATCTCAGTAGGTCAGTAGTTTGTGAAATATTTAGGTTCAAAAGTGGTTTTTATTTTAAATTATTCACTAAGCAAAGGTAAAACGTTGGTATCCAAAAGAGCATAAAGGCAAAAGGTGTTGTCTCCTTAAAATCAGCCTCAGGCATGCCTTTATTCACACCTCATTAGCAATTAGGCCCAAGCAACACAAGAGAATAGGCGTTCCTGAGTGGCGTGACATAACAATGTAAAAGCAAACAGCTGTGACATCAAAAATGTCCCTACACTTCCCGTAAGCCTGACAGGGGGATAACTCTGATGACATCATTATGACAGAATCAGGGAGAGCCTTGAAAACTTCCTCATGAGCTGGGTTTTTCCACACACACATAAAGAATTAAATATGTGTGTGTGTGGCGAAGACCATCAACATGTGTATCAAATCAAAACATTAAATCAGATATGTGATACCAGAAACAGGAATTTCTTTTTAACCAATCAAAATTTGTATGATTGTACAAAACTGAGTGACTAATCCTTGCTGCCCAAGCCTCTGTAGTAATGAATATAAATCCCATTGACTGTACTTAAATTGATCATCGTTTAATCGCATTTCTTTGGCCGGACACTTTGACATTGGCATTCCTCATGTAAAAGAAATCCCACAGGAAACGCGTTGGTGACAGGTCTTCAGGAGAAGAAATAATGACCCTATTGGACAGCCGTGATGTCCTTGCTGCTGTTCACATAATTCAGGCCCACAGGCAGGTGTGGTGACATCATCCTGGCAATGAGGTCCCACAAGCCTGCGTGGCTCACTTGGCTCCATCCAAAGCCTGTACTGGTCTGCTTTTTGTTTTCGTCAAGCCATTGCAGAATTAATGCAAAGTGACTCAGGCTGCAGCACGCGGGGGCAGCGAAATAAAGGCTGCATGGCCACACATTCGGATGTGCAAAGTACACAATGCACACGCTCACACCTGCATTTTGTTCATACGATAAAACACAATGACCGTGTCCTAGTCAGGCTGAGGTTCTCTATTAGTCAGAGCCATGACAAAGAAGCGACGTCTATTTTAGGATGCTTTATTTTTTAAAAACTTGGCTTCGTCATGATCCAGTTGGGGGTAACATGCTTTACTGGGCAGCCAGCTGTTCACCAGAGATTTCCAAGTGTGTCTTTTCTCAGTCCCTTTCTCCGACACAGAGGCCAGATGTAGAGCGTGGAGGGAAGACTATATCTGTACCAGCGAGTGTGAATGCTCCAGGCGGAAAAGGGTGGTGTGAATATAAATTGGGTTTAATTCTGAAAGTGTCAAGCTACGGGGCGAAAGTCTTAAGTTGCTTTGATTCACTTTGTGAAAGTGCATGGATCCAGGCACTTCCTGCTGCTTTATTGTGCGTTGTGGGTCCTTTCCAGGAGCAGAGCAAATAATTTTCTAATGGCAGGGGGTAAAGACTTTTAAATCTCACCATCGTGTTCAGAGAGTTGGCCCATGGCACCATAGTGTGTCGACATTTTGAAATCTCCTGTCTGAGTGGTTTTTCATCATTCTCCTCGCATATTGCCGCAAGGGGAGGCAGAACAGCTCGGGCAAAGGCAAACAAGAGAAACAGCTTTGCACTAAACTCGACTAAAACTCTGGTTAATTGAATGTCTAAACTAATTTTTGAAAAAAGCCTAATAAAGATGCTTGAGTGTTTTCTACCAGACAGGCTATCTAGGACATGTTTAATGCTGCTGAGAAGGTTTATTTTAACCCCAACTATTATCTTTTCATAAACCCAACCAAGCAGTTTGCTTCCCCCACCAAACTGGGACTGAAAGCTGAAAGCAATTTAAAAACTAAATGAATTTCTTGGACTAAATACCTGACAGGTTTCAGAAGAACAGGTTCAGTAACATCCTTGGCAGTCATTGTTATGATGCTGTTATATGCTCATCTATATTTTTAGAAGCAAGACAAAATACGCGTGTGAATGAGAGAGAGACGGGTGTAGCAGTGAAGCTGCGAGAGATGAGGTACTGAAGGTGGATGAGTGTAAGTACCTGAAGTCAATCATCCAAAGCAACAGAGAGTCTGCAAGAGAGCGCAGGGTGGAGTGGGTGGAGACGAGCTTTACAAGGCGGTAGTAAGACCTGTTATGATGTTTGGTTTGGAGGCAATGGTACTAATAAAAAGACAGGAGGCGTGAAGGATGGAGAAGATAAATACGTATCAAAGGGACGGCTCAGGTTGATCAGTTTGGAGACAAAGTTAAAGAGGCAAGGCTGAGATGATGTTGACATGTGCGGAGGAGAGGTAGCGGCTATACTGGACAGAAGATGTTGGATACGGAGCTGCCAGGCAGAAGGAAACTGTTGTTAGCGGTGTTATGAATCAAGGGAAAAATATTGTAATTTCTTTCAAGCTCTCTGTGATATGGCTTCTGGAAAAATAATGCTAAAAGCAGACTACTCAGGCAGGCTAAATAAATAAAATCTCAAAAGAAATAAAACTGCAGAAGCCAAAGGATTTTGTGCGCATACAAAGGGGTGATTGGTGGTCAGGTGAGAAGAAGGTGTGGAAACAATCAGTCGCAGAAAAAACTAATCAAGTCAGATTTTCATAAAGGAGGGAACAGGACAAAACCTGGAAGTAAAACCAAAGTGAGACATGAGAAAAGAAATGCACAAAGAAAAACAGGAGGCAAATAACTAACACAGAGAGAGCGAGAAGGGCTAACACTGAAAGCAGGAGAAACCAAAAACAGCAATAAATATCCTTGGAACATGACATCAAACATCATAAATAGATTTTCCTTTTAAAACTATACCAAGAATCAACTGATGATTTGATGATGATAAAATGCAGCGTGACAAAAAAGTGAATCTGGGAAACCCACAAAGCCAGTGCTGCTTCCACTCTTGCTTAACTGCAAAAGCCGCAAATGTAGTTCGACACCAACGGGTAGAAAGAACTGGCCTGAGAAACCGTAACGGCTGCAGCGTTCTTGAACCCTGGCATCTAGTGTCATATTGAGGAAAGGCCCACTCGCAGCGCTTACGCAGCCTGTTGTCAGGCTGCATCCACGAGATTGCGGTGAGGTGAAGAGACAGGCAACACGCCAGCGGAGCGTCTCCAGCCACATGACTCAACCTGTCCCTGTGCGTTAGCCTGGCTCAGTCAGGGCCATGAGGGAACAAGGCCGTTGGTATTGAGTCACTGACACAGCGGACAGTCCTTACATCAAGCATGACGATGGGGGAAGCGGGGGAAGCTTTGCATGTTGTCACGTTCTCGCCACGAATTACTGGCACGAGGGGTTTCATCCATATATACAAATCTACTATAATGCAACATGATGATTCTGTGCATGCACTCTCTGTCCGTCCTCCATCCTGCGTTATGCTTTTTTATCCCGCTTACCACTTTCTTATAAGTTAAGTAACATTGCACATTGTTATTATTTATTCTAGCCATATTGTGATTCTGAAAAGCTATTTTATAGTCACATCTGTGTTTGTGAAATTCTTAATTTTGAGAAAAAACTATGAATTTTGACTATTCAAAAAAATTTCCCCATTTTTTCAGTTTTCTTTTTTTTACACCCAGTCATGTTTCTGACCTGTTGCCAGTTGACTTAATTAGTTGCAAAGTGTCCCTCTAGCTGTTTCTTGTGAGGAAGACTCGTTTTTCCAGACCTTTGTTGCCGTTTCCCATCTTTCTTTTAGTTGTGTTGCTGCCATTAAATTCAAAATAAACTCATATTTTACTCTAAATGGTACATTTATTTTCATATACGTTCAATATGTTCTATTGTGAATTAAATATGAGTATATGACATTTGCAAAACATTGCATCCTGTTTGAATTTAAATTTACAATTATGTAACAGATTTTACACAGCGTCCCAACTTTCTCAGCATTGGACATGGAAAGGATGTTGTGGCCGTTGCCAAAACCACCCACTGGTTTTCAGAGTCCAAATTCTGAAGCCCCAAGCAGATCATTTTACCGCCACAGCTTCTTTTTTTAAAAATGTATTTGTGTTTATTATATTTGTTAGATGGAACAGTGGAAAGACATGAAGGAGTCTCAGGCAGACTGCAACCCTCAACCCTCTATTAAAGACTCAAGTCTGCAGTAGAGTAGAGTTATAGGTGTCACGTGCTTGTGTGTTAATAATGGGGATTCACTGTGAAGCGAACCCTCATTTGCTGTCGTTCTGCACACTAATGGAGGCCATAATATGCAAAGTGAACATTATGCTGTGTTTAGTAAGAAACTTTGAAACCATCTTATTAGGAAAATCTTATGTTTTAGATGAAGTGTACTGAAGGGTTATTTTCTCAAAGACTTCCATACATCTGTTCTTTATCCCTCTTGGATCCAGGGTATAATTGGCCGTTTTTGACTACTTTTGATTTTACCTCTATCTTTAACCTTTAAAAACTGTTTATCTTGCCTTGTTTGGTATCATTATTTTCAGCACGACCTCAAATATCTGAAATTTGAGTTATTTGTTCATTTTGGCAAACTATATTAGAACAATTGATCTAGATTCAGACAAAAAATTCAAAATCTGAGTAGAAAAAAGTTTTTTTTACTGTAGAACTCACAAACATGTCTAATGAATCATTTTCATAACTTGAAATGCAAATAGAAATGGTACATTTCCAAAAACTTTTGCACAAATTTTGCAAACAACAAAGTTATATGGTACTATTTATTACCTAAAAATGCAGCCAAGGCCTCAGGGGTTTTTTATATAACCATTTAAATCAAATTACAGAACAATCAGGTGTTCTGCATCAAATAAGAAGGCACACAAATTATTTGTGCCAGTCCAAAAAAAATAGTTTCTGTTCAGTATAAGACAGGAGAACACCAAAGGCCTAAACCCTGCAGGTCTGACAGCAGGAGGTGGATCAGTCCTGTTTTCCACGTGGGAACAGCGTTTACACTGGAATCTGCCTTTGACGGCTTTTTTGACATTCAGCAGTATAACTGACACACAAAACAAAACAATAACTGCACAACACACTAACTACAGCCTCCAAACACGCTAAACGTCACTAATGTCTCACATATGAAAACTCTCTCTCTCTCTTTCTTTCGCTCGCCCGTTTTCCGTCACGGGTGTCACTCCTTAAAACGTCCCCTTCTCCCTAAACAACCAAGTGCCACATGTTGCCATATCAGTTTTTTGATTGGCTGACATGGTAAACTTTAACACCAATAGGGAAGCAGTGTTTTTTCTTTTTCTTTTTTCACTCACAAGTAGGGTTGCCAACTCCCTGAAAAATAAATAAGGGACACCTCGTGGCCAGGGCCGGGCGACCCAGTTGTCTTCACCCTTCCCAGTGTGGTGAATTTTCTAGCTCTTTTTTTGTGTGTGAAATTATTTTTTTTAACCCTTTGACTTGAATTTGATTTAAGTAGATGTGTATTCTTTGTGATATGAACACATGTGAAACAAATGATCATTTAGCCATTTATTTTTAGCTCAAAATGACAACATTAACACAATAAAACAGGTCTCTTTCTTAAACAGAAGCCTGTCATGCTTAACTTTTGAGAATATAAGTAAATCTTTCTTTAAAAGAACTCTGTCCTGCTTAACTTAAAATAATAGAAAACAATAGAAAGAAAAACATTCTTGTAACAGTGCACATTTAGTGCATTTAGTACAATCGGCTTCAGTTGAAATATTATTTCAGCTTTTCTGATGCTAATCAGCTGCTCCTGTTTGTAAACCCGCTTGTTCCCATGATTACGCATCATAACTCATCATCATTATTCATCTATGTATTACTTTTATGTATTAGTCATCTATTTGTTGTAATCATCTATCCTTGCAGTTGTTTATTACACAAAATAAATTATATTATCACACTTCTGGCCACATAGCGCTGATATTCACTGCACATGCCCATATTAACTTTTTCCAGCCAGGTGTTTTCCTTTTCCCATTCTTCCCTTTCTCTGAGGGGAACAAACATTGCTGCTCTAATGCTGGGCTTACACCGTGCGGTTTTAGGCCCATTTTGAGACTATTTTTGAGTGATCGGACCGATTTTGGCCTTCATCGTGCATCGTGTAGTATACGTGGGGTAACGAGAAGTGATTAACACCTCACGACCAGCTCCCGATCATCAATCGCTCGTGAGGTTCTCACCACAGCCGCTCACACTGCTCGCGCGCAAACACGTAAACGTCGGTGAAAAAGACGTTGCAGCACGGCTGTGCAGCGTGTGATCTGGACACAAGCGATGGAGGCACAACTTGTAGAACTTTGGAAAGCTCATCCGAGCCTTTTCGATGTGGCATCACAAAATTATCACGACCACAACAACCGTGAAAACAGTTGGATTTACACTGCTGCTCAATCACAGCTGCCTGATGAGTGTTTTTCATTAGCAATTTAGCAAAGTTGATGGTGGTGGTGTGTCTGTGTGAGTGAAAGACAGAGAGAGAGAGTGACAGATTTTCTGTTATAACCTTCATGTTATGGAGGCACAGTGTGAGCACTCAGGTCGCATCAGAGCATCGGGCGGTATAGCGTGAGAGTACATCGTGACATACGAACTTCTAACCCCTGCGAGTCAATCGTGCAGTTTGAGCAGGAGCTGAATAACGTGACTGAAAAAATCGCACAGTGTTTGCCCAGCTTTAAGTGTACTGTCGTCCGAGACTTGCACCGCAGTGTCGGCGTTTGTTTCCCTGTTGGCCATGCTTCTTGTTGTGGTCATCTGTTGTCTTCCGGTATTTTCTCCGTAAGCGACCTTTCCTCGACCAATGAGATGAGCGGTAATCTGAATTGTCATAAGTGTGCTGTCAGCTCATTGGTCACAAAGCAGGAGAGGGGCTGGGAATTATGTTTTCAAACAAAGCGTTAATTCCATTAAAAGTTATAGACTACTTTTGATTCTCACTGTATTACGGGACAAAGTGCGTCCCTTATTAGCTCAATACGGGACGTGTACTTTTGTTTCGAAATACGGGACGATTCCGTATTTTAAGGGACGGTTGGCAACCCTACTCACAAGCGGAGAATGTTTGCTAGCGCTGTCTGTAGAAAACGCCGTTTTTACCATTGTAAACACCACTGTTTTGTTCAGAAAAAAACATTGCGTGTATTTTTTATCATAACTCTGGTTTTACATTGCCCATCGACACAATTCAAAAACTGGTATATAGTTTGAAGTCCGCACTTTCGACCCAGCTTGAAATGGAGACTCTGTGTCGCTGCATCTTGTAGCTGTGTCGTCTTAAATTGGTCATGTGATTTTGACGCGCCGGCGCGTCCGTCGACCCCAGAGGGTTAAGACACTTCAAAAGTGGTTTCACTATTCAGACATGAAAGCCAAGTCCATCCTTTATATACAGACTATTCCATACATAGAAATCTATGCAACGTCCGTGTCCATGCAGTTCAAAAATAAGTATTTTTTCCTCATTTTGAGCCTCTATTGCATATTTTTTATTACAATTTATATTAGTTATTTTATTTTTTTCAGTTGTTTGCATGTCATAAACACTGCTGAGGGAGAGTTTGCATGTTTGCTCTCAGACAGTTTCTACCACAAACCTGAGAAAAGTGATGGAAGAGTAGCAGGAACTGATGAGGACATTGTTCTTTTCACAACAAAAGCAAAATTAAAGGTCTCACAAAGCTCAATCACCGTCATCTGCTTTCTTGTAATCGTGCCTTTTGTCTTTTTTCTTTTTTTTTTTGTCTTTGAGGACATTCTCTTTACTGAGTTGTCATGTTATTTCTCCATAAGCATGCAGGCAGCTGCATGAAGAAGCAATGATTCTGGCATGTTTGCAAACTCTTTTTGCTATATTCCAAAGATGTGCAAGAACTTTGCTGTATTTCTTGTAGCCCGAAGAGAGGAGTGCAGCTAGTGTACAAGTAGCCTTTCCTGTTTATTTTTAGTATCCAGTGTGATATGTACAAGCTTGTGGTGACCCTTGAGTTCACACATCTGGAGAGGATGGCAGAGCAGCTGGCGAGACTCTGTTCAGTGTCAGTGGTTATTGACAGACAGCGAGACAGGATCGAAGAGACACCCATTTTTTAGCCCAGCTGCAGGCAGATTTTAATCTTTCCCAGAATTATATCTTGTAAATTTTTGTGCTGATTATACACTGCTGTTTTTTCGCTGTTCGTGAAATATGTCACTTTTGTTGTTGTCAACTCGCACCATCTCATGCCACCCTTCTCAATGACAGCTGCTCTCCACATGCAGTCAGGTTACTTCAAGGCTGATCGAGCAATATAATCCTCATTTTCTTTTTAGGCCTGTGATGCATTCTCTTTGTTTTAAGGCAAAAAGTGCCAGATCACGCAAATTTTATTGAACTTCTTACCCACATGACTGTAAAGCCGAACTTGACATTGATGAGGCCATGACATTTCCTTCTTCTGCACCAGGAGGCTGACATTTTTGGTTTTTAATGGCGTGTCTCCATTGCTGTTACATGGATGGACATGTGGCACAGCCCACGCTGTTTACTTACCTAGTGACACGTCTTAATTGCCACCGGTGTCTGGCCTGTGTGGTGCTAAACTCAGAGGGTTTACACAGAAAGCGTTTTTACCGGATAACTATCGGGTTGTTACTGAAAGCTTGAAAACATTCTGCAAGAAAAAATAGAACCGGATTTTGGACACAACGATAGCACCCACCCTCCTGGTGCCAAAGCCAAGAAAGCTTTCTATCGTCCAGGCTTTCTTTCACATTGTGCAGCACACTGCAAATGAAACAAGAAAAAAAAAAAGAGCGAAAAGCAACCTTGTTTACGGTCGGTGGTGCCCTGTGAATAGTTTATAATGGTGCTTTCTGAGGAAAAATGCTTTTTGAGCTGAAAGGAAATGAAAAGTAACACATTGTTAGAAAGCGTACTTCTTCTGTACTTGTATAGATACTGCAAAAGTAAGATAACAGCCCGTATTATGGTCTTTTTCTCTTTTGAGAACCCTTATTGTGTGCAACTTTTCGGTGAAGTGTAGATTTTTAAAACTACTTTGTTAAACCCAAATAATACAAATACCTAAGATTTTTTTTGTGTGCCACTCGCACAACACGTCAGTGTGGGCACATTGGTGTGGGAGGAAGTGCACAGGAGAATAAAAGGCAATTTAGCTCAACATTTAAATTTGGTTGTCCCCCAGTGAGATAAGTGAGGATGTTCAAGATAACAACACCAAGGGCTCATTAATGTCACTTCAAACATTTCAGAGGAGGCACTTTTCTCCAAGCCTAGCATTGTCCTGTCTCACGGAGACTTAAAAACACATGCAAGGATACACACACACACACACACACACACACACACACACACACAAATGATCCCAGAAACATGCACACGCACGCTGCAGCAGCCTGATATGCCTCACCAACTGGCCCCTGCAAATGTCACGTTGAAGCCATGTCAGTTTACTGATAGGGAGTCGGGCTGAGTAAATGAATCAAACGTTTCCTACAGTTACGTTTGCATAGGCTAAAGATTACCTAAATTAAAACAAGTCTGTAGCAGAAACGTAATCTTTAAAATCCTTCTACTTCTTAGCGATTAAACAGCCACAGTAAAAAAAATAATAAAAGACTCTCAAAATATCCCCACAGCCTAGTCCAAGAGGCGAGGCTCGCGTCAACAAAAAGCAGCTTAAAGCACTTCTCAGCGCAGTGCTTATCTTTCAAACCTCGGACCTGCTGAAAGTTCGGGAGAGCGTGAGATGAAATGCGAGTCTAAGATTTAAACTGTGTGTATAGTCCAGATTTACAGAATTACAACACCGGCTCCCCGAGTGTCCTTGTTCTATTCTTCTCTTACATGTCGGTGTCTTGTTCAGGTAAAACCACCATTAAAAACCCCTTGAAGAGCACATCTGTGGTTCTTGGAAAATCGCAGAAGCTGGAAAGAAGATCATTCATTTGTAAGATGAGGATGCTGTAGAGACGCTGCGGAGGTTTCCAGATGATTCTGGTTGCCAGCGAGAGACTGTGACCTCAATAAATGGCTTAAAAGAGCATGGGAGTCTAGCCAAACAAGACATTCATTTATATCCATTCAGTATGACGCAACACTTTGTTCTATTTGCCAACATGATACCTTCACTTAGGTTCTGGGAACAAAAGAGTGAGCAGAAACAAACCGCCTGCCAGCGTTCTCAGGTGCATTTCCCCCCCTTTTGCTCTCTTTGCTCATGTTGAAGCAACAAATGCTGCTGAACCTTCAGTTCAATGCCATTTTTGTGCTCTCTTAAGCGTTTCTATGTAAAATGGTTTCTGTGAGTTTGTTCTTTTCCCCCGAGGATGTCAGGAAAGTACAGATGTTGCAGCGCTCAGTTCTGATGGTTTTAGCAGTGAAAGCTGTTTCTCGCAGACCGGGGGCGTTTGTCTTTGACATTGTGACATGAAGTCTCTAATTTGACTGCGTGCTCATGCACCCTGCAAGAAGAAAACAGCCTGAGCTAGTGCTCAACTGCCCCATGGCTTGGGTGACCTCTGCTTATGTATGGACCTTCAGTCCTAATTGTGTCTGGAGGAATTTTCTCGTCTTAAGACACGCTTAAGTTAAGCCCAGAGAGCTTCCTGGCTTAGGAAAACACAACTCAGTGTGGCAATCATTTTAATCAAAGCCATGCTATCATACCAATCAGAGAGGATATTCTGGAGGCAAAGAAGCCTATCACAGCCTTACCGTATCATCACAGTGGGTGTTAGTCCCAGGTAGAACCTTTTGGTTTAGGCTAAATGGTGCCGCCTGGGTAGGAACCGAGAAACACGGCACCCACTGGCTCGCTAGGCATTCATTAGCTCCTCCTAAGTAAAGCTCCTTCAAGCAACCATAAACTTAAATTCGAAACTTCTTAACCTAGAGGCAGTTTTGTTGCCCGTGTCAAAGGCGACTTTTGTAATATCAAAGTGGCTCTTCAGAAAAGAAAGCAAAAAGAAAACAGGGTATTGGTTTTTACAGTTTGGGCCTCGAAGCTATTTTCTTGTCCGTGACACTTGTGTCACAGCAGAGGCTAATTTGCCCTGGATTACTTCGCGACGCTGATCTAAGCTTTGTCATGATACGTTCTAACACCCGTCACCCTGTCTGTTTTTTCTTTCCCGCCATATCTCAGCGTCTCCACACCCATTAGAGGAAGAAACGCATCCCTTCTTTGATTGTGAAACACAATCATCTCCTGCTTCATTTGGCATTTAACACAGCTGTGATTCCCCCTACTTTCCCCCACAGTGATCGTCTCTGCATTGATTGCCTCTCGCTGCGCTTGCGTGGCTCTCTTGTGTCTAACATTTGGAAGAATAAAGGCTGGTTTCGCCGAAAAGGGAGAGATCAGAACGGCTTATCAAAAAGTAGATGAGCTGATTGATATTAACCACATAATATGTGAGGAAATGCAAAAGAAATTGAACTTTTAATGAAAAACCATGGACATTAAAATGAAAAGCAACAGCGGTAAATGCTTCCTACATGTAGCTATTTAAAATTTGTTTAAAATCGCTATTTTTTAACATTTTAGCAGTCGTTGCATGCATGAATTAATGAAATAAAGCTTTACGAGCAAGCACTTTAACCGCTACGTGGTAAAATTGTACAACTATCTATTAACAGTTTAGCTGTTTTTAAGGACACACAATAGGAAATACAGTGTGTGCAGTGCTGAAACTACTCTTCCTGTGTTCAGACATTAAGATTCAATATCAAATTTACATTTTATACACTAACATTAAATATGATGAGCTGATATGATATGCGACACGATACATTTTGTGACACTGGCGGCCTTTCAAGCATCAAAATCTCATTGTGGCATCCAGTTTATGACAAATTATCATTTCTTGTGACAACATATGATTCGTCAGTCACTGATGCACAACACTGTATAATACAAAGAGCATGAGAAAGAAAAAAAATCGCAACATAAATCCAAACAGCACATTTACAAACACTGTAGTCACCACGACTGTGGGATTTTCAGACTTAAATTTTAAATGACAGCTCAAAAATGATGGCAAAGCTTCTGCACTGTCAGAGTTGTTACCGTATCTCAATATGACACATGGCAGTGACTGACACCGTTACGTTGCTCGTGTCCATCAGAATAGAAGCATAGGCACCCTGTATACAATGGCATGTGGGCATGACAGTTAACCGACAGCCACAAATCCACAGCTATTATTACCGTATTAATGCTGATCTTAAATATCTAGCTGTGGATCAGTGGCTGTGGGTAACATTAACCTTACTCCACATCAGAAAGTGATCGTCTGCTGGCTGTGACCTTTCACCCCTCGTCCCGTCCAGTCTTCAGTCGGCATAGAGAATAAACCCTGAGAAGGTGCTGTACTTGTTGCTGTTGCCCCCATGAGCCTTTCCCCCATCCAGCTTTATGAAAACTTCATCACCTGCATCCAGATGAAGTATGACACTGTTGCCGGCATAGTCATAACTCTGGTCCTGGTCCTGGGCAATGGCGCTGGCCCTGACCTGGAATATGACACACACACGCACAGAACCGAGGAAAGAGGAAGTGAAGAAATATAAATGCTTAAGAATGTTTTAGTAATTTTAATTGAATGTCATAAGTTCTAACTAATAAAATCCCTTAAGATGACATGACTAAAGTTGATGAAGGTATTGAAAAAAATGCTTTTATTTTTTAAATATCAAATGACTTCCTGTTTTATAGCCTGGCATGTTACTGCTCTGATTATGTTTATATTTATATGTGGACTTTTTTTTAATAGAAGAGGGGGTTTTTTGAGACTGACTTGTGTAAGCTTTATCCCTGTGGTGAATATCTTGTTCTTCTCTTATGACTCAGCTGAGAGGGTCAGGGTTGAGTCAGCCTGCCTCTGAGGAAGGATGGCAGTGCGTACTATCCCTTTGTCTCGAGTTCTTCTCTTGCATCCACCTTTTTCTGAGTGGTGCACTGAAAATGTCATGTTTTCCCGAACATAAGTGTCACTGGGTGAAGAGAGGTAATTACTGCGATATAGAGCAACACACCCAAATCTCGTTGCATGTCTGTGGTTTTAAAAAAAAAAATAGAAACTGCTTGTACACTTAGCCCCTCAAGGACAGATCCCTCCTAAGCTTTAGCTAATGTGTAATGAGCTGGGTTGCCAGATTGGCTGTTACGCTCCAACTTCACCAGACGAGCTAAACAAGTGTAATTCTTGCTTCAACCAGATTGTGGTAGAAAGTTTTAAATTCAGTTAAAGCCATAAGAACATGAAACTGGTGATATTGTATTTTTGAAGTATTTTTACAGTAATAGTCGTTCACAGTGGACATAAATGCCTTCTGTCACTTAGCTTTAAAAAAAGGTGCTTTAGATACATCTAAAGGACAACGGTCACTCTTTTGAGGATGCCAATGTTCACATTTTGGAAAGAGAAGACAGATAGTTTGAAAGAGGAGTCAAAGAAAGTATGTCCACTGTGAATGACCATCTTTCAACAGATCTGTCTGCCATCTATAATCCAGTTTTGAGATCCCTTTCAAAACACCTTAACACCCACTCCTATCCTGGGGCTTTTGACTTCAGTAAATCACATGATAAGGTGGGGCTAGGTTTCAAAATGGGCTCACCCGAAACCTTGGCTGATTGTGACCCACACCTTGGCTTGTGTGATTAGGTAGAGTAGGGGTCTCCAACTCCAGGCTTCTTCTTGCAGGTTTTAAGAATCACCCTGGGTCAACACACTTCATTACCAGCCTCTGGAGAACTACAAGACATGTTCAGGAGGTAATTTAGCCATTTGAATCAGCTGTGTTGGATCAAGGACACATCTAAAACCTGCAGGACACCGGCCCTCGAGGCCTGGAGTTGGAGACCCCTGAGGTAGAGGATAAATAGGGGGTCCATGACCCTCTTGGGGACACTCCCATAGGGCTTAAAATCTGGGACTCTCCACCAACTGCTCTTAGAACTGAAGAAGCTTCTCTGATGAGAAGTGAAACATCTTCAAGAAAATTTAAAGCAGTCCAGACGCTTTTCTTTCCAAGCTCCTTAAACTACGATGACCTGGACGACTGAGAACCTTCCCAGACTGATAAACATGCCCCTGCTCCAACTTTTTAAAAACCTGTTTCTGATATCAAAGGTCAAACAAGGATAAATGTTTTTATGCTTTTTTTGGAACCAGAGTTGTATGTCTTGTGGCTGTGGGACTCTGAAAAATGTTGAGCGACAGCATGACAGCATGATGATGGATTTCTGATACATGTGAGCAATGCAGCATAAATTCTCTTGGCTTCCACCCTCTGCTACACTGTAGCAGCAGCACGGTGTCTACAACTGACTGGCATTTTATTTTACAGCAGCTTATTACCATATCTCATGTTAAATATAATGGATAAAAGAAAGTGCCTCCTTTTTGCCTAATAAGTAGCAGGTAGTACTAAATAATTCGTTAATTGTTAATTTCTGTCATTGACTTTTTGTTTTTAATTCCACAGTGATATACCAAATGTCCTATTGAGCCCCAGCTCAATGAGCAATCATATTTTAGTGTCGTTGATGGCAGGAATAGCTTCTCTGTCTTCAAACTGGTTCACATAGGTTGTTTTACAGCTGCTTTAATCAAATCCATGTTTATATGATTACTGTTGTTCTCTTGAAACAGAGTACACCACATACAGACTTTGACTGGCTGTGTGGTGAGCGTGGTGCAGCCATAAGCATAGACATTTATAGAATTCATGTACATAAGCAGGTTAGGGTTTATCTGAGTATATAAAATGTGTTAAATGTTAAATTTCTGTCTCTTTTCCAATCACCACTAAAGAAAGCAGATATGAAGGAGTAGAAGCCCTTCACTGCAGTATTTGTGAAACTTAAAATATCTGTTTGCATCTGTTTGCACTGAAACTGTGGTTACAGTATGTTCATCAGGTGTGGTTTTCTTGTCTCGGGTTCTTTTTTCCTTGTGAAAAAAACACCTTTTCTGGTTATAATACAAACCATTATAGCCACAAAAGGTTTTTATTGTGGTGTAGTTTGTATTCATCTGAAAGTGCATTTGATGTCCTGCATCAAAAGTATGGAAACAAATCTGAATCTACACTTCTTTTAAAGAATCGATACTAAAATTGATGTTGTGGTGAAGTATGTTGTGATGTAGATGTACTTGTGTTATTGCATCCACCTTAAGTGCAGCCTGCTGCAGTCTGGATGTGGTGTTGGCAGTAAAGTTTTAAGGTTCAGATGTGCAAGGTGTCATCACCCAGGGGCCTTAAAGATATTACAAAATTAGCCATGAATATAGCAAATATCATCACTGGATACTGAAACGCATTCGCCTGACGGGCTGTCTGATAACGTTTACCAGCACATCATTGCATCCATGAAGTTTGTTGTATTTCAAAGGGCACCAGCTTTGAACTAGCCACTACCCCGGGCTGTGTTTTGAAGTGTGCAGAGTGGAGATAGTGCTGTCCTCCTTCCACTCACTTCAGCTTGTACATCATTGGATGTGTAATAATCACAGATACACAATCTGGCAACATGCCACTATGTGTTGTCATTATACTGGACTGTAACACCAGACTAAATCAGAGCTAAATCACTATACACATGAATGCTCGACTACTCAATTTAGTCTGCCAGCATACTGGTAACACTCTTCCTTGAGTATTTTGATGTGCGTTCATCCCAGTAATAATACTTTTCTTTTACAAATTTTACCTTTACACATTTTTAAATTATTAGTTGGGGCTTTAAACACAAGGTGATAAATTCAAAGGCATACCCACCAGGCCATTTTTGATCAGGTCAGCCCACATGCTAGTGCCGTCTCCTCCCCTCATCAGCACATTGTAGATGAAAAAGTAGGTGCCAGGGATCTTACAGGTGAATTTGCCCGTCGCGCCTTCATAGTTACCACCAATGTTAGTCACCACGTCGTCAAAGCGCAGTATATCATAACCTTCTTGAGGGCTTCGTAGTCCTGCATAAAATGCCACCCGAGGAGTGGTATTGTATGTAGTTGTACTAACTGCCCCTTTACCCCCTAAACCTAGGATCCCTGTCCGTACAATGTCCCCAGCATCTCCGGGTGGTCCTTTAGGTCCTGGTGGTCCTGGCTCTCCAGGTGGACCCGGGGGTCCGGGCTTGCCGGGACGTCCTGGTTTCCCTTGCGGGCCGTGAGCACTGTACGTGGGCAGCGGTGGACCGATGCTGTGATCACTCAGATCGTCCTCGTTTTCCACCTGTAAGACTGTAGGTGCTGTATCTGTGCCTGTGTGCACACCTTGGCCCGTGGTGCCCGTGCTGGGAAATGGGTCACAAACCATGCGGCAGGTGCCCAGCATCTCGTAGTGGCTCGTGCTGTCATCTATACCACCTGTGCCAACAGAGCTGACCAACACAGGGATGAGGACGACCAGAACCAGGACCAGCATGACCCCCACAGCAGCTGCCACCAGGGTCTTCCGCCCGATGCTCAGCCTGGGAAGGGGCTGCGCTGCCAGCGTGGAACTCTCTGGGGTGGAAATGGTGACTGCGGGGAGTGCGTCCACCTGGCAAAACGCAGATGCAATGAGGATCCCCGATAGTGGAGATGGTGCCCAGGGAGAGCCGGAATAAGTGTGTGACAGAGCTGTGTAGGAGTAAGGGAGAGGGAGAGGAGCAAGGGACCAAAGTGTTCAAGTGAAGAGAGAGACTGAGAGAGTGAGGAGAGAGAGTAAGAGGAGAGGCGGAGGGAGAGAGTGAGACAGCTTGAGAGGGGAAAAAAAGAGAAGAGAGGGGTGGAGAGAGTGAGCCACCATTTGAGTCGGGGCTGGGGAGGGCACTTTCCAACTGGCAGATGTGTAAAGCCAGAGAAGACAGGAAAAAGCTGCGGGATGTATACAGAACAAGAACATATCATCATAAAGAGAAATACATTTTGCTTGAAAAATTAAAATAAGAAAATTTATGAGTTACCGCTGACATTTCTATTCACCAGGTGTGAAAGTGATATCAAATTATTGGCACAGAGTTTGTGCACAGGTGTTTTTTCTCATTTTAAATCCAGTGCAATCAGTTGGAGCTCTTCCATAATGGACTAATTCCAGGTACCTGTATTCAGTCGACCTTCAGACTAATTTTAAAACATAAGGTTCAGAATCTTGTAAGTAAATAAATTTGTTCTGTTTTAAGATTAGCCTTAAAATTTCTATTAGCTGTAGTGAGTTTTGACTCTTAAATGTAATTACTGAAGCCTAGAGCTTTGGCAGCATCGCTTCAACAGACATAAGTAGAGAAAAATGACATATGTACTTTGACAGCAAAATCATTGCATTGAAGTCTGCATCAGCTCTGACATTAAAAGGAGATCATCCTTTCCCCCCTACTGTGTATGTCTTTGTCATTTGAGCAGCACTCTCCTGATTCTTCTAATAATCCACAGGTCTTTCCCACCAGCTTTGTTTTTCACCTCCTCTGAGGCAATCCAGAGGTGTTCCCTGAGTAGAGATGTAGCTATGCAGGGATGCAATTTCTGAATACTATATCATACTCTGTAATGTTCTTCTAGTTGAATGGACCCTAAAAAACTCCAAAGACTCTTCAGTCCATCAATGCTGGCTGCTTTAATGCAAAGTAGCAGCTCTGCTCTAATCTCCCTCCAGATGTCTCATTCCTTCTCTAAAGCTGAACACAGTCACCCTACAGGAAAACAGATTTTGGCCATTTCAGGCACAAATGAAAGTGATCTGAATTGTATGTATGGCCACATATACTGTGTGGGGATTTTTGGATCAGTATGTTAGACAGTGCTCTCCAACAGCTTGACAAACGAGGGAAGAATTAGGAAGAATCTGATGTTCATCCCTCCAGTATGGTTCAGTGTCACGGAGAATCAGTGCCAAGCCACATTAAACTAGCTCGGGTGGCACATGATGGCCTAACTCAGACACTTGTTTGGTTATTTGATGCTGTTTTCTTTGTGCATTCTTTGTGTTTTCACCAATTTAAAAATTTTTTTCCAGTTTGCCATTTGATTCACTTTTATTTTAGCTGAGATTTAAATGACTGAGACACCATCACTCTGAGCCCACACAATAACGTAAGTTTATCATCCCGCAAAATTACATTTTACATACTTTAACTTGAGTTTGTAGCATTAATTTACATGAGAACTCGATGTTTTATGGTAAATTAAAAGTATTTCCACGTGAAAGAACAATTAAATTACCAAATGTTATGGTCAAGCATTACTGTAATATAAATAATCAGGCTTAAAAACATCAAAAAATTGCTTTTATTGGTAATATTTTTTCTTTTTTAAACCTTAAGAAAAATTCTGTACAGAATATGCATTTCTAGCTTTACTTTTCTCTACTTTTACCCGTTTTTGTCAATAATTTAAAAAAGATACAGAACTACTAAAAATAAAATCTGTGAAATTACAGTAATGAACAGTAATTATAGCTGTTTTCAATAATTAAAACTGTATTTTGACCAAAACTTAATAGTTTTATCTAAATAAACACTGCATAGGGTGTTAAATTTGCAACTTTGTTTTTATAGTCTTTTATGTGGAATCTTAAATAAAAAGGTAATTTACATTTTATTAGGGCCCGAGCACTGAGAGTGCGAAGGCCCTATTGTATCTGATCCGTTTCTTCTTCTTCTTCTTATTATTATTATTATCATTATTATTATTATTATTATTCAGGCAAAACAAGGGCCTTTTTGAGGGCCTAAACATGCTCAAAAACTCATGAAATTTGCACACATGCCAGGTCTGGTGAAAAATTTTGTATTTTAATGGTTTTACATATGAGCACTGGGAAATGGCTCTAGAGCGCCACCTATGCCTTGTTAAATGCAGCCCTACGACCACATCGTTTGAGCTACATGTATGAAATCTGGCACACATGTGTATCTTGCCGAGTCGAACAAAAGAGTCTGTGGGCCCATTGACGCAAACCCAACAGGAAGTCCGCAATTTAGAAGTGAAGGTGACATTTTGGCTCTAATTTTGCCGTTTCCATGCCTCGAACTTTTTCGAACTCCTCGTTGAGATTTGGTTGTATAAGCTTCATCTTTGGTCAGTGTCAACTACACACCTGGGCCATGTTAAATTGCGGAGCTTTTGAGTTTTCGTGATACGGTGAGGCCGTGGCGCCACAGCGAATGTCGATGACTCGCCATGAAAATCTTATTGCCTCTCATTCAGTCATACATTGTCCGATCTGGACCAAAGAACACACATATGATAAGGCTCCACCCCTGAACATATTTCAACTGCCATATTTGACATAAGGGCCAGCGCCACCTAGTGGGAACAGGAAATGTCATGTTTTACACTTTGGGGTGCAGTATTGTGATGGGTGACATCTGCAGCCTCAAATTTCTCCAGGAAAGCCTTAAGGAGTTGGTCTTGCGTTACAGTGAAAACTGTGAGTTTTCACGAAAGGGTGTGACCCCGAAAGCATGGCGAACTTTCATGTCTCGCCATGAAGAAACAAATTAGTATAACTCAATGAAATCCAGTCTGATCAGTACCAGACTTTACAGGCATGATGTCAGACCTGCCCTGCACAGATTGATGTGCCCATTGTCAGGAATACACAGAACGCCACCTAGTGGCAACAGGAAATATCATGTCTTTCACTTTGTTGTACTGATTTTCACAGGTTCATCGTGGCCACCTCAAAAGCGGTGAATATCACCATCAGTCCCTCATGATGCTTCAGTGCAAAAATTGTGACTTTAAACTGAACTTTAAATCTGGTGGCAACGCGGTTCACCATGAAAAATGAAGTGGCTTTTGAGGGGCTTGGAAAGTTTATAAAGTCTTGAAATTTGGCCCACACCTCCAATGTGATGAAGGCTTTGTTGTTATGTGATCATTTTCATTGAATAGTGCAAAATGGCTCCACAGCGCCCCCTACAATATTTCAAATCATCAGCCCCTGCTCTGTGTTTTATGTATGAGTCTGAAACCTGGTAAGCTTATAGAAGATGTCAAGATGTACAACAAAGTCTCTTGGAGCAATATCCCAAATCCAACAGGAAGTCAGCCATTTTAAGATTAATGTGTAATTTTGGCGACATTTTCCCCTCTTTTCAAGCCTCATTCTTTGACGAACTCCTCCAAGGGATTTCCTCAGATTGACGCATTCTCCAGTGTGTGGAATCTAAAGACCTTTGTGATGTTAAATTGCGAAGCTTTTTACGTTCAGGGAAACGGGGTGGTCATGGCGGCACGTGGAGTTTCAATCACTCGCCAAAAAGCAGTAATCTGCTGTCACTCAAAAACACAATGTCCAATCTCGCCCAAAGGTCGCAGGGATGATGAGACTCAAGCTCGGAAATGTTAGTTATGCCATTTGTCAGTAATGGTTACAGCGCCACCTAGTGGGAGGACTATAATCACGATTGAATGAGATGAAATGTTAGCTGGTGGTTAAATGCATGAATTCCATCAATGTGACATCAGATTGGACGTATTGGTTTTAGGTGTTGGGTGTGGCTCGACGCGATGGGGTGCGAGGGCCCTCATAACGCTGCTTGCAGCTTTAATTTCATGTTATTTTACCTCACATGTGTTATATGTAACAATATAATATATGTTACATATATTTATGTTTGCAATTTTTTTTTCATTTGTTTATAAATAATTTTGTAAAATTTAACAGAAAAAATGTTACTGTCACTGTTACTACTGTTACTAATTTTTAACATAGTTTGCAACATATTATCTTTACATGATGAGAAACTCCAAACTGTTTTAGTCACAACATGTCACTATATTATAATTCTATATATCATGAAGGTTTATGTTTCTTTCAGTTTGTGGATAACTCTGTTTACATCCTTTGAATTAAACACTAAATACTGTTTTGGGAAACCATCCTGCAGCAGATGTAGGTGTTTCCATTTATTTGTTCAGGCCAAATGTCACATACCCAGAGAACTGCCCTGAAATCACATTCTGATGGGTTCATGTCTTTAGTGACTGTATATTTGCTGTCTCAATGCAGCTGGGTCAAATGTCTTTTTCACTGTCTCTTCCTTCTTACATGGGGCTGCAAGCTCATCCCTGAATATATCTGTGTGTGCAGTCACACTGTAAGTGTAGCTACTACTGGCTAATACTGGAATATATAAAAAGAATATAAGTAATCCATTATTATGCGTATATTTAAAAAAAGACACTTCAAATATTCAAATATTGGCCCACAATAGCCTAAAACACTAAAACAGTAGCTCAGCTATTCTAATTACATGGAAACAATATGGTTTCAGTTCACTGTCTCTTTGTACTGTGAGGTGATATTACCTGACCTCCCCAGTCTGCTAAAGAATGTATGTATGGCTCATTTGCTTTAAAGTTCAAGTCCTCCATACCACATAAACCTGCTGTGTTCATATGGTAGCTTACATAATAGCCAGTCATAAGCCTTGGTGCTCGGTGTTTAAGCTGTTAAGCTGTTTGCTGTGCTGTGCATGGTGTATCCTTTGTAAATGTGTTGCATTTAAGTATTAGAAATGCAGTGCTTAAAAACCCAGAATGTTTATTTTAAAATCTAGTCAAGCTTCTACATTTCCAAATGTTCTAAATTATGACATGTGACAAAAAATCTAGCAATAGATGTAGCAGTGGCATGAAGAACAGCATCCAGAATGCTCCACATATCTTAATAACCCACAAACACGATGCATGTGTTTTTTAGATACAGTCTATCCAACATGCACAGAAAATCAACTATTCTGCTACCAATTAACCACCTGATTTAACTACAAAACAAACCGTGTCACATTGATGCCAGCTGCATAAACGTGACTGCATATACGTGGCTGAATTATAACATGTATGAAAATGGAACAATTGTAAAGTGAGACTTGAGTTTCATTGGAGTAATATAAGCAGACAATCATTTTGTGAGTCCCCTCTGCATTTTGATGGCACCGTTTTCTCGGGACATGACAATGGCTCTGAGTCACACACCTCAAGCAGCGCTTTCTTGCTGAGTCTCTCTAGCTCATGACACAACACACTAAATCAGAGGGATGACCATTAACTCAGAAATATGAACACAAACTCAGTTTTACTGATAACATTTTGTGTTTTTAAATCCTTCATATGAAATTTGGTCCAGGGAGATCGCATGAGAAAAAAATTGTTGTTGCAAGCACATAGCACAAGAAGTCAACAAACAATCAACCAGGATTCACTTAAAAAAAATCATCAAAATCTTTTTTTGAAAAATGGATGCATTCTTATAAATACCAAAACTTCTGCCCTCTGACATCGTACAGTTTTCTCCAACAACTACCTCACGATTTCTCATTCATTTGCAGACTTTAGTGCCCTCGTGTGGTCTTTTCAAAAATTACAACATGTGTTACCTCCACATATCCATTCCCACATTCCTAACATGTTTATGTTTAGCAGGTCATGTTTGTCTTCATGCTTTAAGGTCAGCTTTTAACATGAAGCACTGATGAAAAAAAGGAGATGATAGTGGTTTTGGAGGAAATGTCTGGAAGTTTATTGCATTCAAAATTGATCATTGATACAAGGACATACATATGAATCATCAAGCATTTTTTATTTAAGCAGTTACATGTGTTCATTGGTTCACATTTCCATGCTGAGAAACACACATGTAGATATCAACCAGTTCATCACATTCACTCTCATTCATCCACATTTTGGGAAAAGGTGTTCTTAGACTTAACTTGTGTCTTGATGCTACTGTTGATATCAGTTCACCTTTGCATAGGTCAAAAAGCAAGTTTTTGAATTATGGACAAAATAAGGATTGCTTTTCCTTGGACTTTCTGCTAAGTGGCACTAAAGTATGCCTTCATTATTTATTGTTTATTGAAAATATACATACTGAGATCATTTGACTTGCTATAAAATAGTAATACGGGTGTATTTTGCAATGGCTATATTCTGTTTAAGTGCTCAAGAGTTATATTAAATTCCAATGCACTGACTGCATTTAATTCTCTGAGCCAGAAGATGGCGCCCAGGCATTATTAAAAAGGCATCCCACAACAAACAGCAAGGCCATGCTGAAGCCAGTGGATTGTCAAAGTAAATCAGAATTACAACTATTTGGGTTATTTTTGACAAAACATCCATATATAGTAAAACGATCTCTCTCTATATTTCCTGCAATGTGCAGTCTGGACATTTATGATCTTTACGATTGCAATCCCCTTAAACACCATGCAGCAGCAGGGCTCAGGTATCTATAGAGTAGCAGGACAGCAGAAGGTAGACCACCCATCATGAGCACATTCCAGCATGCACGCACAAGATGACGTTATTAGTAATCGGAGAGCATAGGAAACAGCAGGCCATCTTTGAAGTCTATATTCAGGATGCAGTCCTCCAGAGGTGGTCCTTTTGGTCTCTTTTGATTATTATTTCTTTAAATAATTGTACATTCAACTATATTATAGAATAATAATAACAATAATAATAAAATAGGTTGTGTCACGAAACATAAAGTTCAAATGTTCAAATTGGGATCTCTTTATTGACCTTTGGTATGACAACTCCTTACACAGGGGGAAAGCATGTCAATCCCTTGTATGTTTACACAGTGGTTCAAACAGAGTAACTTCCTTGATTCTTTCTTTTTGGACTCTTCCTTTTTAGGCAATGGGCTGCTGCCTTGTAGCCCCTCTGGGGAATCTGTGGGAATTCCTTAGCTGGTTTGCTTGGCAGTTGGTTTTCAGTCCTCAAATATTGTTATTTCAGGATGTGAGGGTGAGGGTGAGAAGGAATTAAAAAAAGTGCCATGTCCAGCCACTGACAGAGCTGGGTTTGTAAACAGTTCAGTATGTCGGATGTTATCTCTGATAAGGGAAAATAGTTTTCAGCCAGATACTATGGGTCACTTCAAATTGGTAAAGTAGTGTGTAGGGTGTCCTTTATTTAAACTGAGATGTATACTCACAGAGGCTGTTATATATTAGTCAGTCATTGACAAGTAGGTTAGAAAATAGTGTCTTTGTTACCATTTATTTACAGCTTCTTTACTTTGTGGAGAATTTCGGAGTGCCCTGCGGAGTATACTGTTTGTTTTGGGAAGGGTTTGTAATCTGATCTCCACAGCTCCGATTTCTGGGCCAGCGGGGCCGAAAGCCCGACTAGTTAATTCACAGCTACTGGAATCGCACTCCCCTCTCAAACAGTAGACACATATTTCCCTTTTTAGGACATATGATGAGGATCTATTACGTAATCTAGGGAGCACTTGGATCTCTAGCAAACTCGTCAGTATGGAAGAAGGCGGTCCCGATACGGAGCGGCAGCCCTAATAACCAATCACAATCTAGGAAGCGTGCGTTCTCGTTCATTGATTGGGAAGAAGGCGGAAACCGTTGGTTGACGTTTAGGTTGCTCGCGCTCACTCTCTGGCTGGGAGTTTTTTCGCGTTCATGTTTTCATTGTACTTGTAGTCGGGAGGACTATCCTGGGGGGGAAAAGATCGTGCGTGGATTGTTTTAGGCTTCTGTAGAGGGAGATTTGGAGAAAACTGCCTTTGGTGGTAGAGTTTTTACTTAGATAGTGTTCTAAAGTTGTCACCATGCCGGTTTTTCACACGAAGACGATAGAAAGTATCCTGGAGCCGGTGGCTCAGCAGATATCCCATCTGGTGATAATGCACGAAGAAGGTGAAGTTGATGGGAAAGGTATCCCAGATCTGACGGCGCCCGTAGCTGCTGTTCAGGCAGCCGTTAGTAACCTTGTTCGGGTGAGTAACTTTCTTCTCTGTATAAAATCACATTGGTAAAGTTTGGCTGAGCTCGGCGAGTGTCGTAGGCTACCTGTCGCATTGTCCCATTCACCCATTACTTTCCAATGAAGTTGGACACAACACTTCACTCAGCAGAGTGTTAATGCGGTTACCAAATGTGTGTTCAATGGCAGGATTAGGGAATGCCATGAAACTTTTTTGGAGTTATTTAACTCGGGGCAAAAGGGCAGTGACGCCCTTTTCCCCTTGAAGATATGCCCTGCCTCCTCCTCTGTACATGACTGCCATAGCTTGACGTAGGCACTGCTGTAATGTGTGAGTCAGGTACAGGACCACAGTGAATTACTTTTTACTTTAATCACTCGGCTGCACAGAACAGCTGCACCTGTAGTGATCATCTATGAATAGTTCTGCAAATCACATCACTGCACTACATATCATATGCATTTGAATATTCAGCTATCAGTGCACTACTAATGCGTGAAAACAGTTATGAAAGGGGCATAGTAAGTAGTAAGAAGCGTGTGCATGTGTATTTGGTCCATAAGATTGTAGGACCAGACTAGGAATCTCAGCTGTAGTGTGTAAATGAGAAGTAGGTGCAGTAATTTATCGAAACATGTTCAAAATGTGTGGAAATAAAGTGTGTATAAAGCTAAAAAGCACACTTTATACAATTCTAATGAGCTTTAAAATCAATATGTGCTATGATCACCTTTATTCTTAAATACAGCCTGAACTCTCTTATTCAAGCTTTCCTTATAAGTAGTCTTCATGAATAGTTTTCCAGGGTTCTTCAAGGACATTCAAAACTCTTCTTTGGATGTTGGCTGCCTTTTGTTCTGTTCTCTGTAAAGCTGATCCCACATTGATTTAATAATTTTGAAGTTTGGGCTCTGGGGAGGCCAATCCATGACAGATAGTGTGCCGCTGTGTTTTTCTTTGAGTACTATGGCAGTATGTTTAGGATCATTGTCATGCTGTAAAATAAAGCTGTTGCCAATTAAATGCTTCCAGATGGTACTGGATGGTGGATTGAAATTGAATGGTAATTCTCTGCCTTCATAATTCATTCAGTTTTGACAAGCTCTCCAAGACTGCTGGCTGAAATGCAGACCCAAACCATGAAGGAGCCTCCACCTTGTTTCACATGGCTGCCTTTTGCTTCCTGACCTCCTCTTTAAATATTGAACCAAATATTTCATCACTTCAACAAGACCTGTTACCACTAATTTTTC
The DNA here is from genome assembly GCF_965226115.1 of Aulonocara stuartgranti. Classification (NCBI taxonomy): domain Eukaryota; kingdom Metazoa; phylum Chordata; class Actinopteri; order Cichliformes; family Cichlidae; genus Aulonocara; species Aulonocara stuartgranti. The sequence continues at coordinate 12,616,490 of NC_138959.1, read as the reverse complement.
AGTCCAGGTCTTGTGTAATTTGGCATAACTCAGCATTTTGTTCCTGTTTCCCTTCCCCGTAATGGTTTCTTGAAAGCCACCCTTCCACTCAGAACATTTCTAATGAGGCTTCAGTGGACAGTAGATGGATCAGCTGAAGACCATGTTTCGGATCAGTTTTTTCATCTAATACTCTCCGGGAATCACATTGGTGGTGGAAAATACTATTTTATGCCTGTCAGATTGCAAAGTTTAAAATAGATTCTTTGCCAAGTTGTTTTGTGTGGAGTGGACACAACCTTGGTTCATCACTTGAGTGGGTTGCCTTTCTTATGCTTCATGCATTCAGTCATTCATCAAATATGAAGAAATGAGGGGTGGCTTGGAAGTTTTGCACTAATGTAAAAACTGCAACCCTTCAGTATTAAGCTTAATGTTATATTTTAAAAACTGATAATATTTGTAGTAACTGATAAATATGACATTGTGTGTATAATATTCACCTGCAAAAATTCATTTTGAGTTGCGTGTGTTTCATACCTTAGTCACGAGTCACGATTTGCTCTGTGTGTCCTCATGTTACACAGAAACCACTTGCTATTGACCCCATGACCTAGAACCACACTTTTTTTTAAAAAATAGAACCTGTCATCATACACATAATCTTGATGCACTATAGTGAATCTGGCTACATTATCAGATCTAGTTTGTGTCTGTTATCTTTTTCTATCCACATGGTAATTAACTTGTCTATGGGCCTATTAACTATGTGTTTCCAACCTATCTTTTTAAAACATTAAATTATACACAGCCCCTTCACCAGATGCAGCTGTTGCCTCAATTATATTTAGACTCAGTGATGTAGTTATAATGGCATGTCTCAAAACCACATTGTATCTATCATGGAAGCTAGTTAGGAAATGACTGTCAATTTTATCCTGAAACACATGCTGAGTTCGTAACAAAGGAAGCGAGGGCCCTGTCAGATACTGTGGCTTATATGGAAAGAAAAGCATACAGGCTAAATTGAGGCAGACATGGTTCCTGTGTGTTGTGCAGTCTGTCAGCCTGGTCGAGCCCAGAACCCCTGGCACTTGTCGGGCAATAAATTTGGACAATTACTCTGGCGTCAGCAAAGGAATGTTTCATTTAGGGGGATTGCCTACCATTGCCTCGCAGTTTATTTATTACAGTTCATGGCCTATAAGAATTTCAATCTGGTTTACTTCATTCTGACGCTTTGTTTTTCCTCAGTGCCCACTCTTAAACAACAGGTCTGCACCTCATTGTGTCCATTATTTATATGTTTACAGGCTTCTGTCCTCTAAGGGCCTTTATAATACCCCCTTTCCACCCATGCTGGAGCCTATTCTGCTTTGCTGTCTTTCAAGAGCAAACCTTCTATTTTGACAGGTCTAAGAACTAAATGGTACATGTTTTTGGACCATTTTGGGTGGACTGCAGTAAATTTAGACTCCCTTTAACCCCATGATTAGGGTGGATTTAGCACAAGAGCTCATTACCAGTCCACTTACAACAAACCATTGAATAAACAAAGCCAAAGCAGAGCTAAATAAGGCTCGGTAATACATTTTAATATTTAGATATTAAGCGGTCAAGTTGTTCTGCCACTCAGTTGTTAAAAAAGTACAGAATGAAGTTTTTAGTGTAGAAACCTTTTATTTCGGCCAAGTAATTAACATGAAAACAGGGCTTGTCGTAGCACATGAAAATGTCCTGTGTATCCTCAGCTATCTTAGGATGAAATCATCCAGGCTTTCTGGACACTGTGAATTGTGATCAGATGTTTCCAACAGTGGCATGAATGGTTGCACGAGTCTGTAATTATTTCCAGTTGCTGTGGCAACATTACAACATGAACAGCGTTATGAGATCACTGAAGTTAAGGATCCGATGCAATTTCTTGTGGTAACAGTCCCATGAGTCATACATTGCAGAGCCTACATAAGTAATCAAATACACCGTGTAGCCCTTATCTTTGATTTTATCTAATGAGAAAACAGAAGTTTATTTTAGTCCATTAGCTGTTGGTGTCTTTTCCCTGCATATTTCATTGTTTTCCTAAAAATGACTTTTGAACTTCTTCATTTTTGCACCTGTTTTGTACTAGTTACTTGAAGTGAGTCTGCTTGAAAACAAAAATGTAAGCGTCTAACTTGAAAGTATATCTTTACTATCTAGGGAAAAGGATGAACCCTTCTAATTGGATTTTATTTAGTCATTGTCGGGATAGGGTTGTTTCAAAGAAAAGCCATTTATTTGCTTTATTGTCTGTGCTTCCTAGAAAACCATCTGTTGCACAGACTTCCTCCCCCATTAACTCTGTCCAAGATCTCCAGAGCAGAAGCTTAAGTACTGTAATCAAGTTAAAAAACTGAGATGACCTAGAAATCGAACAGAGAGCAAGTTGCAAGTAATTATACCTTTAAATTGCTTATTAAGACGATTGCACCAGGTTTTCCGACTAAAAAGGAAGGTGAGATTCCAGGATGTCTTGGATGCTTTAGCCTGTCTGAAGAGATCAGGTACAAATGATTAATTTTTAACTTATTCTAGCAGATGCATGGAGATAAAAGTGCAGCCCCGAACCATAATTGTTACTCTAGCAACATCACAAACTACTGTCATATACTCTGTGTTCATTTAATATCTATGACTACAGGGAGTGCAGAATTATTAGGCAAGTTGTATTTTTGAGGAATAATTTTATTATTGAACAACAACCATGTTCTCAATGAACCCAAAAAACGCATTAATATCAAAGCTGAATGTTTTTGGAAGTAGTTTTTAGTTTTAGCTATTTTAGGGTGATATCTGTGTGTGCAGGTGACTATTACTGTGCATAATTATTAGGCAACTTAACAAAAAACAAATATATACCCATTTCAATGATTTATTTTTACCAGTGACACCAATATAACATCTCCACATTCACAAATATACATTTCTGACATTCAAAAACAAAACAAAAACAAATCAGCGACCAATATAGCCACCTTTCTTTGCAAGGACACTCAAAAGCCTGCCATCCATGGATTCTGTCAGTGTTTTGATCTGTTCACCATCAACATTGCGTGCAGCAGCAACCACAGCCTCCCAGACACTGTTCAGAGAGGTGTACTGTTTTCCCTCCTTGTAAATCTCACATTTGATGATGGACCACAGGTTCTCAATGGGTTCAGATCAGGTGAACAAGGTGGCCATGTCATTAGTTTTTCTTCTTTTATACCCCTTCTTGCCAGCCACGCTGTGGAGTACTTGGACGTGTGTGATGGAGCATTGTCCTGCATGAAAATCATGTTTTTCTTGAAGGATGCAGACTTCTTCCTGTACCACTGCTTGAAGAAGGTGTCTTCCAGAAACTGGCAGTAGGACTGGGAGTTGAGCTTGACTCCATCCTCAACTCGAAAAGGCCCCACAAGCTCATCTTTGATGATACCAGCCCAAACCAGTACTCCACCTCCACCTTGCTGGCGTCTGAGTTGGACTGGAGCTCTCTGCCCATTACCAATCTGGCCACGGGCCCATCCATCTGGCCCATCAAGACTCACTCTCATTTCATCAGTCCATAAAACCTTAGAAAAATCAGTCTTGAGATATTTCTTGGTCCAGTCTTGACGTTTCAGCTTGTCTTGTTCAGTGGTGGTCGTCTTTCAGCCTTTCTTACCTTGGCCATGTCTCTGAATATTGCACACCTTGTGCTTTCGGGCACTCCAGTGATGTTGCAGCTCTGAAATATGGCCAAACTGGTGGCAAGTGGCATCTTGGCAGCTGCACGCTTGACTTTTCTCAGTTCATGGGCAGTTATTTTGCACCTTGGTTTTTCCACACGCTTCTTGCGTTTTTGAATGAAACGTTTTTGAATGAAACGCTTGATTGTTCGATGATCACGCTTCAGAAGCTTTGCAATTTTGAGACTGCTGCATCCCTCTGCAAGATATCTCACTATTTTTGACTTTTCTGAGCCTGTCAAGTCCTTCTTTTGACCCATTTTGCCAAAGGAAAGGACGTTGCCTAATAATTATGCACACCTGATATAGGGTGTTGATGTCATTAGACCACACCCCTTCTCATTACAGAGTTGCACATCACCTGATATGCTTAATTGGTAGTAGGCTTTCGGGCCTATACAGCTTGGAGTAAGACAACATGCATGAAGAGGATGATGTGGACAAAATACTCATTTGCCTAATAATTCTGCACTCCCTGTAGTTATTCCTCATTGAGACAATGAGCGAGATCTCAATTAAAGATGAATGTGAGGAATGCGAAGAATTCCCAACAGGCAGGAATTTATCCCATTTTGGAGGGGGAGGTGGGATTGGGCTGATCCTTTGAATGAACAACTTTACTCCCTGACCATGTTTTCACATGTCAGGAGCTTCTTTTTTGTCAGTGATATCAAGTTTTAGCCTGATACATATCTTTAGCTGCAGGATGTGGCTATGCTGTGGCTGACTGGTCGATTTCTAGCCGAACCAATATGCTTGTGCAATGAGAACGATTGCCTTTGTTGCACAAATGAGTGTTGTAAACCGTTACAACACTCATTTGTGCAACATCAAGAAAATGAAATAAGTTGTTTGTAAAGCTGAAAATGTTTAAAAGAAAGCATCCTGTCATGAAAATTTGATGCTTGTTTTTTTATTGATGTCTTTCAATTTTAGCAGTCATTTTAATCTGACAAAGTAAAATCATTTTTGAGGCACATATCACTGTTAAAAAGACTGATATTTTTAATGATTCTAAGAGTTTTGATAATGTCCTAATGGGATAAATGGAGAGCATACTTGTCTGTGTCAGTAGCCAGCCTTTAAGGTTGGCTGTGCAGGCCTGTTGTAGCTCATTATTTTTATAGCTCCTTTTTATAGGTGTAAGGTTAAAAAAAAAAATCCAGTTTCTTCCTGTTTGCAGAGATCACGTGACTTGTGGAGATGCTTCTCTGTGTAGATCACTGAGTTTTTGTTGGGATAAAGAAGCTACTGTCTTCTGCAACACTCTGGAGGTTACAAAATATCACTCTGATTTATGAAATGCAGTTACTGGAAGCTGGGCTCGGCAGCAGTCACTGATTAGTGGGTTGTGTGAGAAATCTGGCCTCATGCTTTTTGCTCAATCTGCACAACACATCTGCAAGACTCTTGGAGGCCTTTAATATCTTCTCGAATGTCCTTAAACTTTGAAAGAAATACAGAGGATGCAACACGAGGGCGCTTTTAGGGGAATTTTTAAATACTTAATTGTGACGTGATCAGTATTTGAGTATTTTTGTTTATAGCAATTTCAATCACCCACTTCTCTAACCCTTTAGAGATGGGAAACAAATGAGCTCATTAAGTAAACTGCTTCACAGGCCAACAAAAGAAACCCTTTCCTATTACCTGGTACTCAAACTTCCTGCATTTTGTCAAGGGAAACAATTTCATGCAGCTCTCCATTTGATTCTATTATCTTGGCAGCAATGTGAGAACTATGGACTGTGAAATGTTTGTATAGTCAAACAAGAACACCTTACTAGTCCTCATGCTCATGCACTATCAATTCATAATGCAAAGTTTGTGTATTTTTAGCTTTTTCTGATGAAAATTAGCTGGGATAGGAGAATACGGCAGAGCGTTGAGTTGAAAAGGAAATGCAGGAAGCCAAGTCAGGAATACCCAGCAGCTGTCAGCCCCACTCTGAACAAATGAAAGGAAAGCAAAGGGAAACCCTTGTCCCTCAGCAGCAGGGTGTTTATGACTCCAGAGCACACCATGACAAATCACAAAATGCACCTGGGGTGATCTTTTTTGTGGGGGGGTTTTTCCCCAAGAAACAAAAATTCAAGATTTTGTTGTAATTGTTTCCTGTGCAGTTTGTGTTCCCCAAAAACACTGCAATCAGTATTACCAAATGTATTTTAAAACACGGATGTGGCTTTCTAAAATTGCTCAATTGAAACTTATGAAAGAATATTGAGAGAGTAGTAGAAATATAAAATGCATTTCCAAGTCAGGTGTAGACAAGGACTTGTACTTGCCTCTTTTTTACCCTATTTGAGCTCTTAGCTTTTAACTTAACTTTCGTACATTCACTGCGATCACATCTGTCCATGTTGTAATCGAATATCAGAAGGAACTTGGAGATACCGTATTTTGCCCAAGGAAACCTCAACATTTAGCCACTCCACCTTTGAGCTGCTGTTTTCCACGTTGTCAGACAAACCATGTTCTTCGGCACACTTCCGGCACTTTCTTTTTATGATTAGTTCTGTTGTGGACACCATTCATGCTAGTTATGATAGAGTAATGAACAAACATGAAGTTCTAGTAACCCCTTTAAGCCATCAGCTGCTACTCGAGGCTATTTTGCTATGTTCAGCTTTCTGTGATGTACCTTATGTAGTTATATTTTGTAGGAGAACAGAGGCAGTAATAATTTGTGTCCTTTAACAGATTCATGGATATTTAAAGTCTTTGACTCTTTCAAACTCAACAGTTTGCGTTTTTACACCAGTGTAGTCTGTATTTTAACTGAAAATTAATATTCTTTTCATGTAAACGTGAACAAAAACATCAGCTCCCTTTTTAGACTGTCTTTTTAGAATAGTTTCCCCCTCATTTTCTGCTAAACAAGCTGAGCTGTAGTCTAGTTTAATGGAATATAAAGTAAAGTTACAGTCCTACATTTCATGGAAATAGTTATATCAATCAGATAGTGACAAATAGGTTTTATATGGAACCACGTCATTGGTTGGCCAAATGTGAAGTTGAGGCTTCCTCTCTAGCACTTAAAAGTTATCTGTTAAATGTGTTGTTTTAGCTGTCCGTGTTCTGTGGAAGTGAACACATGCAACATGCTTTTTATTGACTCACTCTTCTTTTTAAGATAAGGACAATGAGTATAAATGCTGTTCCCCAGTAAGGCTGTGAGCTGCAAAGTTCCTGCATTGTGAAATAGTAGTTGTGATGTATTTCTCTAGCCACAGAGCCTGTTTTGCCTCTCCTAGCAGAACAATTGATTTGTGACTTTCAAGCAGATGATAGGATTTGGACACACCGTGCATAAGTGTTTACTGATCCAAATAAGAACAAACAAACAAACATGTTGGACACCGCTTGGAAGATGTGTGATAATGCCATAAGCACAATGTTTCTGCTGCCCTTCTGAATCATTATTAGTCAAAAGCCATTTGATATGTTAAAAAGCAGGACTCCCTGGTTTGAGACTATTGATCAAAGGTAGCTAATGGAGTGCTTTGGCATCAGATTGCAGTTCAGAGACACTTACTGTGGAAATCGGCGTCTTTCTCTCTGAGAAATACAAGTGTAGTAGTTTATTTTCTTATATGGTGTTAAGGGTTAGCGGTAGCACTGCTTGTAGGAATTTTGCAGTCATAGATCTTTGAGGTCCCCATGACTAACGCAGTATTGTGTTAAAACTGCCCGACATGAGAAAGGCAGGCTGTGTCTTGGCAGTCTGGAGGCTTTCAGAGTCGCCTTTCTTCTCGAGAAAGAGTGATGGGCTCCTGTCAACAATGCAGAGTCTGTGCTAAAGGAGCAGCCACTTTATCAAGCTACTTCACAACACAGGAGTGCCAGTGTTTCCACTCTAGGCTCAAATGGGACACACAGCTAAAAGTGTTGTAATGGCAGCTTGGAAGAAGATGACACTAAATCTGTGGAAGGCTTTAAAAAGATGCTGGGAGGGAACAGCTGTGCTTCTTTAAATTGTTTTGCAAGATTCTATTCAAGAAATAGAGGATTTTTATTGTGGTTTGGGTTGGCTGTCATAGCTTTAATTACTAATGACTGGTGACCGGACATCCTCATGTCATTGTTTCCCCAAGTCTTGATATCAATAATTTAATGGGGGGAAAATACCATAAAATTGACAGAAAAGTAATCTGGAAAAAAGAAATACAAAGTATAGGCTTCAGGGGTCTCAGTTCAGTATTATTCTTTATATTAAGTTTGATTTGTTATAAATTAAATATCCTTGCATTTCAACTTTTGTTGCTGTCGGACAAGACTTGTAATTACAGGCCATTCTTGGCTTTGGTAACTAGTGAAGGACATTATCTTCTATTGTTTTACAGAAGAAACTATTAATCTCTTAGGCCAACAAAAGACCCCAGGAGACAAATCAAGAGATAAATAATCACAAGCTGTAACCCTAATGTCAAACTAGGGCTTTGCTGCCGTCACAGGAATGTGGTCCAAAATCACGACAGAGGCTCAAAATAGTAAAAGAGGCCAGGCATCACAAACTGCTCGACAACAAGCGTTGCAAACTTTGGTTACAGTTCTATTTTTACATCAAATTGTTTGGATCGCTGGTGCAAAACAATTTTTGAACTTCACACAACAGGAAGAGGCACGACAAGGGAGGAAGGAAAGGAAGACAGTGACAGTATCAAGAAATTTAAATTTGCTCAGTTTCAGAGACTCCTGTGCGACGCTTCGGGGTCAATATGACTCAGCTCTTGTTAAATGAATGCTCAGTTTCAGATCATGTCTAAACTTGACTTGAGCTTCAATAAATAGCAGTGTTGTTTTAACAGTTCTGTGAAGAGCTTACACAATCACCCTTACCTTGGAAAGTCGTTCATGAGCTGCTTGAGCCCCCTTGACATAATAGATTTATTTACCTAACGCACCTAACAAGTACTCGAAGCACACTGATATAAAGGAGTGAATGTAATCTATAAATAGTAGACCATATATGCAAATAATCTCATATAGCTGTTGATAAAAGACCTTCAGCATTCATATGCTTTGTTCCTGTTAGGGCTGATGAGCAAATAATTTAATCAAGTAGCTGCTGAAACCACAAGGAAGCTACATTTTTTTTCATCATTCTAGTTTACTGCAACTGTGCAAAATACTTTTTGCAGGTGGATCAGTAGAAGTATGACAAAGCTTTAAAGCAAGATAAGACTGGAAAAAGGAAATGCACTCGGATGCACTGAGTAAGTAGTTTAAATACTAAAAATATCCCAACATCAGTTGTTGCTGGCTTTTTTTCCCAGAGCCTCTTTGGAGGAATGTCAGGGTGGCGTATGCTCCCTGCCACTCCAGCCTCCCCGGCTGAGCTTTAGTTTTGGTTTGGCACAACCTTTGCTCCTAATTTATAACCCCACAGTTACTCAGAGTCCCTCAGGTCCAGTGAGCACAGCGCGAGGAGATGCATGTGTGCTCTGCTCCATTACTGCCTCCACGTCAACCATCTGGAATGGCTCTTCTAGTGGCTGTATACAGACACACTGACAAGCTCACTGGGATTGCTTACTGTAGCATCAGGAATGCATCATGAATAAGAAAAGCAAAAGCAGAAGTCACTGTTTTAAAGGAACTTCCAAGAGATTAAAAAACACTTTGAAAGTTGTGCCAGGATTTGGATTCATTATTTCCCATGCCCTAATTAGACATCTCTAAATTGTTTTGTCTTGTCCAAAATTCAGATATATTTCCGCAAACGTAACTGAAGAACTTCCTGGTGTGTTGCCTAGCGGGTACAAAAGTGTTCAGGACATTGAAACACGTTGGAAATGCTTTGTAAGAGTAAATTGTGTGACAGTCAGGAAATCACGCCGTCACACATAATCTAGCACTCTGCAACACTTTTACTATTCAGCTGATTTGTAGTGCAATATTAATGTGAAAGGAAAGGTTTGTGCAGCAACGCATCTCATTTAAACTGGTCAGTATGCTCCGTAAGGATGAATGCCTATGATCTCTCACCCATGGCGGCTCAACGTGGGTGAGTTGTGCCTCCCCGCAGAGCTGAGGTCATGGTTGGGGGAGGTGAGTCATTTTGGCATTGGATGGCCAGCTGCAAGGAGGCGTTCAGCTGCTTTGCACATTATAACTGTACCAAGGCCTGGCATCCCCCAGCAGCTGCCTTGTTGAAATAGTGCTTCGCTATACAACTAACAGGACATCATTCTGAAAAACTGCCTGATTAACAGCAAGACTCTCTAAGGAGGAAAGTTGTGGTTACAAAGTTTTTACTCATGCATATAACATTCAGTTGATCTATGTACTGTGGTCACATTGCATAAAAGCTTTGGAATAGACTGTGTCCACCCTGTTTAAATTTTGTACAGGGGCTTTAAGCTTTGACTCACAGAAATCCTCATGACTGATGAACTAGTCAGAGTTGAAGCTTGGGTGTTGGGTGTGTCTCGTGTCTGCTGTTTTATTACTGGTGCTATCTTTAACAGTTTGTAAATATAATGGCTAACTGGCTTTTAAATATTACAGAGAAAGAATACATAACACCTTCTGGTTAAATGGGAAATTGTTATTGGGATTTTTGGTTGTGAGCTTTGGGACCATCATATCATAAAATATCTGCCTAAATACTCTGTGTCAGACAGGTTTTCCAAACCTGGAAACATTTCGCTTCATGAGGGAGCAGCATGGATAGTGAACACGCCCACTCACTTGTGTTAAATGTACTGGACTGCGCTATTCACACTTTGGCGCAATCTGACAGGAGCTGTCAGGTTAAAGATTGGCCGATGACCTGTAGGCCCCAGAAAAGTTTGCGGCTGCAGTGAATGTGTCACAGTTGCTTTTAATGCCATCTGGTGATATCACTGGCCAGTATTTATCTGTTGAGTCAGACTACTTTTGCACAGGCTAAAAGCTGTGGGAATATTGTGAAGAGGTGAAAGACTTTCTATAAATAATAAGACCTGTGAACAGCAGGCACATAAATAACAAAAGCAAGATAAGAGTATATGTATCATCTATTAGGCAAGTAAACCAATTTGCCTTTTTTTTTTTGTAACTAAGTGGTTTGTAGTATCCTTGCTATTATTTATGGTTATTATCTAGATTATTATTCTTGAATTGTGCTAATTTGTGAGAATAGTAGGTGTGATGGAATCAGAGAACCCCATGGACACAATCCAGTAGAATAACCACACTTTGACTTCACTTTTCCTAAATCTGTCTCTCATGAAAACTGAGACATGTGCCACCACACTGAGGCACAAGGCAGATGAATATATTCCTGTATTATTTATTTGCCACAGAGTACCTGGCAAGTAAAACATTTGCTGAGGAGAAAGTCTGCATGCATTATTTAATAGGTAACTTAGGCTTGCACACCTCTTTTCCCAACATGCACTTGTACACATGTGCTCTCTGTCCCTGGCCACACTTATAGTTTCTATGCCAGCGAAGTAAAGACCAATTATGGGGCATAGAGTCACAGCAGGTGCACTGATGATAAGGTGTAAAATATGGAGTGAAATTAAGTTGATTGTAGGATAAACAATCAAATAACACTTTGTTGATTTTATTGTGCTGACCTTTAATATCACTAAAACCCAGATGGATCTATTTTATTGTCAGCAGTTGATTGATTAGTGAAAAATTGCTGGGATTTTTTTTTTTTTCAGTTTCTAAAGTTGGACATGCCAGAAATGTCCAGTATGTTCCCAAACACTTCCCATCACGGTCAGCTTGGTGTGCTATTGCACACACTGTGTTTACTTTAAATGTCATGTTTCTTTACATTATGCGCGTCTAATGTTTACTCATTTGTGTTTTCCAGGTGGGAAAGGAGACTGTACAAACCACAGAAGACCAGCTCATGAAAAGGGACATGCCACCAGCTTTTATCAAGTAAGTAAATGCCTCAAATTCATCTCAAACATCTCAAATTCTTGGATTAAATGTCTCTTTCAGTATGTGGAACCCATCAGCTTCCCTTTGGATCTCTTTCTCTCTTTATCTGTTGCAGTAATGGCCGGTTGTGCCCAGGCAAAGGTCAGACATGGCATGTTAAGTGCCTCAGTCTTGCCATGGTGTAACAAAAATACTTTTTAGATCTGGGAGGAGTTCCTTTACCCTTTAAGAAGTGGGGCCTCATGAGAGTCGCTGGCTGCTGCTTTTTGTTTACAGAAAAAATGTAGATATTGACATAGAAAAGAGATGTCCCCATTTAATCAGTGTATTTGTTCCCCTGGCTTGCTTGACATTGCTTAAGTCATTAGTTTGTGCTTATCTGCTGCCTGTCTCGATCACAGTTTTTGACTGATCCTTATTATATGAGAAACTGCAGTCAGCGAGGGGGGGAAAGGGCGTCCTATGGGCCACCCCAAGGTCAGGGAAAAGCATTGGCAAGCACAGGTCGTCAGGCTCAACACATTTGGCGCCTCAAAGTCACATCGTCACCTTGTCGTCATCCATCAGCACATGCGCTGGAATGTGTCTCCTTCACTAAATATAGTGTCTGCTGGGATCCAGTTAATGCATGTCTCTTTTCTTTCTGGTGCACGCTGAAGGACAGTGCTGGCTGGCTCTGCAAAGACACACACATTCATGTCAACCTTGATGCCATGCACATATATTAGCCTTTATCTTACACAAGACTTGATTAACCGACTGTCTCTTGCTTGGCCCCTTTAGTCTATAGCAGTAATGTTTCCTTGTTACCGGTGAACCCTTTAGCCTGTAGGCAAATGTAGGAAGTCAGTATACCGTGGGAACTGAAACGTGTTGTTCCTTGGCTTACTGCCTGTTTCGATGTGCAAAATGGCTGAGATATTTTGCAGTTGGCATGTACGACAATGAATCAAATGGCTGAGCCTGCATTTTTTTTTCTTTTTTTACTGCTTTACAAGTCACAGAGTACACCACACCCAGGAGGCAGCTATTGATCTTTACATTTCTGTAAAGCAGGGGTTAAATTGGACCAAGGCCAGACTCGAGAGGTGGGGTTCAGAGGGGAACCCCACCTCTTGGATCTCGTATCACGTCCTGTGAAAGCAAGATAACTTCTGTATCAAAAGATTGTTTACAGAATGAATATTTCAGTCAGGCCATTTTTGTTTATGTAGCCACTATCACAGATTTGCCTCATAATCAGTACGACACATGACATTGCTTTAGCTTTTAACCAGGCTCAGACTTGATTACTAAGACTCTGCTCATGAGACCAAATTTTACCCATTTCTTTTATGTTTTTTCATTAAAGACCACCACTCAAGGTCAATTAATTAGGCAGTTTTTTTTACAGTCTTTCTTCGAGGAATAAAAGGACATTCAGCAAACAGTAACTCCTTAATTTTGTGCTTTAACATTTTCCAAACGAAACTTTTAAATGATTTAAAATAGATTTTAAAATCGCATAAATGTATTTCTGAGATCATTGAAGTTTTCAAAATAGAGAAAACCCCCAGATCATTTTAAAAAGATACAGTGAAAGGACCTTTAAACTTTTTATTCTGAAGAAATTAGTTTGTGTATTTATAACTTCCTTACTAAATAACAAAGTTTGGTTAGGGTATATAATAAGAAATGACTGCGTATGCTCAGCTAGAGTATGACGTGACCATTTTTGGTTAACAGACTGCCAACTTCACACACTTCTATTTTCTGCGAGCAAATAGAGGAAGCTGACGATACTGTTATTAGCTGTTTGTGTGGGCTCCTTACCAGAGAAATTCTGCCATCACATTTTTCAGTTAAGAATTCGTTTGAGTGGAAATATTTACAGTACTCTGCAGACGTCTTGACCCACCCATTATTTCTTTGTATTTTGCTAGGAAAAATTTAAAACGGTTGACAATTATTTACTCAAATGCACAAACACAAATGGAAAAACCCCATGTAAGGGCAGTATGTTTATGATCATTGTCATGCTGCAAAATGAAGCTGTTGCCAAACAGATGCTTTCCAAATGGTATCACACGATGGATGAAAATCTGATGGTACTTTTCCCTGTTCTTAATTCCTATAGTTTTGACAAAGTCCCCAACACCACTGGCTGAATTCTAGCTCCAAACCATGATACCGCCTCCAACGTGTCACCATTGTGTCGTCGAGATGGCTGTAGACATTCACTGTACCTCTCTCCTGACCTAAACTGTACAAATTGACAGTGATTTGAAGCAAAATTTTCAAATTTGAATTCTTCATTCCATTTTTCAGTTTAGTTCTTCTATAATTTGCCAACCTTCCATTGAGTTCATTTCTGATGAACATTCAGTAATTAGTAGATGGATTAACTGAACAGTCAGATGCATTTGTCAGTTCCTGTGTCAGGTCTTTTCCTATTTCTTAAGAACACTTCCTATTTCTTGATGGCTTGAGACTTGTGCACAGGACTGTATTTGTTTGGTGTTTTGGTTACATTTGATTGCAACTAGCAACAATTAGAGTAAAATCTTATGAGGATCACTTCATTTGAGTCCATATGTAAATGAATATCTGAAGAATTGTGGTTTGCCACACTTGTAGCGAGAACTGCGATGTTCTTGATATGCACTTTATGGAAGATGGTGTGAAAAGGATTCACGCTTCATTAACTTTACTGCACAAGGTGTGATTTTTTTTTTTTTCTTTAAAAAAAAAAGCATATACTAAAGAGGAAATGAAACAAAGTTATGTTTACATTGCAGTTACTATATGTTATGGCTACATGCTAAGGCTTCCATCTGTCTTTGCTTTATGTTGTTTCTACTTGTAATGTCACTTGGCTTTGTACCATGAGCATGACTCGTGTTAAGCATTTTTCTACAGGCTCTTGAAATGGATTGTCTTCTTTCCACAGAGTGGAGAATGCGTGTGCTAAACTGGTACAGGCTGCATCCATGCTGAAAGCTGATCCATACTCTGTTCCTGCTCGGGATTACCTGATCGATGGCTCTCGGGGCATCCTGTCTGGGACCTCTGACCTGCTCCTCACCTTTGATGAGGCTGAGGTATTCATTCATTAATTTATTTCATTTTACATGGAAAACCTGTTAACCAAAATAAATCTGCTGGAGGTCAGAACATCAGTTTTGTTACGGCAACAAAATACTGATAAGGTGACGCTGCTAGATATCAGTTTTACAGCACCAGATTCATTTCATACTTTTGATGGTGGTTTAGTGACCTTCTACTCCCGTTCTTGTGCTCAGCGGTTGATTTGGAAGGGCTTCACCGACTTATTAATTGACTGTTTAGACGTTCAGAGGATTGCTGTCACAGGCTTCTCTGCTGTAAGGATAGTATCTATTCCGGCCTTCCTCTTGGGTACTGTAGGCAGAGACGTAGATAAATATACTGTACGTGTACAGAAACACTTCTTATATCTCAAATCAGACGGGAATATCATCTGTCATGCCCATCTATCTTTTCCTCTCAGGGACAGAGAGTGAAATGAAAAAAGTTGCAGGTCAGCACTCTGGATGCAGACATCAGGCATCCCAGTCCTGTCTGCAGCAGTCAGCAGGAGTCATCATTCAGCACTGCAATCATGTTTTCCGGTAGAGCTCAGGGATCACCCTGCATAGTGTAGTGGTGACTCCAGCAGTTCACATAAAGCTGGAGTGAAGCAGCACAAAGAAGTTGGAATGTCAGTTGGCCGTGTTATCAGAGTGTAATTGGAGGGAATGTGAAAGGGGTGTGTGAATGTGTGTTTGCATGATCACTTGTTTTATTTGTCTTTGAATTAGATTAAGTAGTTGTTTTCTTTTTTTGCTTACTGTTCTCATAGGTTCGCAGAATAATCCGTGTGTGCAGAGGCATCCTGGAGTATTTGGCTGTGGCAGAGGTGGTGGAGTCTATGGAGGACCTGATCACATATACAAAGAACCTGGGACCAGGTCGGTTTTCCAGTACAAGCTTACTTAGCCGAAGTCTTAACTAGACAGCGTGTAAAAATAACATTTTGCTGTGTTAGTTGACAGATTCAGAAGTTGTTTTTGCTGTGTAATCATTCTAGTGTAAGTGTCAGTTGTGATACCAGTGCAAAATAGTTATTTTTCCAACTCTGTTTTGTTGCCTTTTTCCAGGTATGACGAAGATGGCAAAGATGATAGATGAGCGGCAGCAGGAGCTCACGCATCAGGAGCATCGCGTGATGCTCGTCAACTCTATGAACACTGTCAAAGAGCTGCTGCCCATCCTCATTTCAGGTACTCTTGTTCTTTATAACTGTTACACAAGTCAGTGTTTCTTTAAAAGGGAAGCCATTTTTATTTGGATTATCCGATTTCTTATCGCAAGTTCCGTTTTGTATTTAAGGCATCAAAATTTATGTGACAACCAAGACCTCTGAAAGCCACGGAGTGGAGGAGGCCTTGAAGAATCGTAACTTCACTTTTGAGAAGATGAGTGCCGAGATAAACGAGATCATCCGAGTGCTGCAGCTGACTTCCTGGGACGAGGATGCTTGGGCAAACAAGGTTCGTACAGTATAATTATATGAGTATGAAACTCCACAGAGTCGCTTTTACACAGTAAATATACACGAGTAGCTACAGTCTGTGTGGCTGTTTGAGCTGCTGTGTTTAAACCTGGTTTTTTGTGTGCTTTGGGAAAACAAAGACAGCACCCATATTGCTTCCATGTACTCATAGAAGATCAGCAATGAACTGGAAAGTTCATAAAGTGATGGTAACTCTCAGCTGTATTTTTCCCCCCTTTTAGTAACAAGTGCTTTGTTTCATCACGATGAGACTGTATCAGTTTTGACAGGTGTGAATGAGATTTTTTCATTACAATTAGAAACAAAGTACACATGCCTTAACTTCTCCTCTCTCTTTCTTGTATAGTCGGTTAATGTGTTAGGTTCTTTTATGTTTTTCAGCTCTGCATGTGCAGCTCCTTTCCTATCCCAGGGTCTCTCTAAAATCTCCTTCCTGTGTCACTTCTGTCTATTTTCTGTTGTGGTTCTCAGTCAGTATGTCTAGCTGAACATTTGAATTTATGTCCCTCTTCCTTTCTTTTTACCATTTCTTTCTCCCTTCACCCCCTGTAGAAGGTAAGGCTTGCCTGTGTCGCCTGCCTTGCCTTTGGTTGTACAGCAGCATGCTTATGAGAGATGAGTGGGCTTTTTGTGCTTTGTAGTGCCTTTGTGTGCTTTTCAGTAGCGAGACTGTTAGGAGGTTAAATTGACTATTAATTAATAAATTCAATTACTATTATCTACTATAGACTGGAGTTTTGTTGATGAAGAGTAAAGCAGGTTGAAGTGCAGAAATGTCTGCCTTTTTTGGGATTTTGTTTGCCTTGCAGTAAGACTTTGTATCAACATCTGTGTGTCCCCCCTCCTCTGTCCTTTAAACCTCACTATAGCCTTGTCTTCAGCTGCTTGGGTTATTGATTGACCTGACTCATGCAGTATTGATTTTGGCATCATTAGGGAGGACTCTGAGTGTTCATCTCTTCTTGCCATGAACATCAGGTTTCTCCTGATGGAGGAGAGCACATAGAAACTCTGATATGGATTTTGTTTTATGAATGGCTAATTGTTTGTTTAATCCAACATGCATAACCACATTTTCTCAATGTTTTTTTTATTTTCATGAACACTAAATATCCGTTGTCATTTAACATCATCAACATAATCAATGGCGTTAATCATACCCCATCTAATTTCTAAATATAAGCTTAAATGAATGCATGTTTGCAAAGCATATCTCTTTCACTTTACTTCACTGGCTTTTTGTACTCATACACATGCACAGACACACACATAGTCAGTTAATGCCAAAGCAGCTGCATGCTGAGCATATTTGAACAATAAAGTAATACACCCACACATCTCCGGTATCATCACTTCACACCTTTTTGCTTGTGTAGACTGTACCTGTTTTTTCTCTTTCCATTTCTAGTCACATTGAATCACATGCATGGTTTTCATCTAGTTGGTTTTGACTAGCTTAAACATACATTACATTTTATTTTATTTATTTTTTTAATCATGGAGGTTGGTTCTGCCTATGTGGTTTGATTTGCTTTGAAACTCTTTACTGAACTCTGTAGTCAGTCTTCATACAGCAGGATATTTTACCCTGAAAAACAAGTTAACTCAAACACTCATCTGATCTGGTCTCACGCTTGGCTCAAGCTCCTGCAGGACTCTGCTTTGATTTGCAGAGTTCTGCAAAGAGAAGGCTCATTGTTGAGTCAGTTGCTGTTGGATAGATTGTTGTATTTCCATCCACTCGGACGGAGATACAATGGAAAATCTCTCGGCTTTATAAAAACGCACACCCTTTGTCGACAAAGGGAAAGAATAATGGAAACGGCATGTTTTTACGTGGCTGAGCGTGACACATTTTAACGATGCTGCATGTGGATTATGCCAAATGTTTATTTAACTCAAATAACTAACAGTTGATCATGACGGTGACAGGGCCTGGAAATTTTCCCTGAAGTCACTGACTCAGTGAGAAGTCCGAGCTTCCAGATCACTTGATTTTTAAACTGAAGTTGCATTTAGTTGCCTTGAGATAGCTGCTTTTGTAGAAACTGAATTCAATTTGATTCACATAAACATTAGTATTTATAGAAAAATAGATTAACTGTTAAAATAAAGTGACTCTAGACAGTAATGTTTTATATGGAGATTCTGCAATAAGAGTAAAATGATTCATGAACTCCTCGTGCAGATTGTAATGCCTGAGACAGCCACGACCAAATGAATTATGTTCTCTGGTTGTCCAGCTGTTCGGTCTGTTCGATATGTTGGCACGGCATTGAGAACTGGAGACTCAAGAGAATCTGATAAAGTTTTGGTCATCACTGGATGTCATATGTTGACATTATGTCTTTCACATAATTAGTCAGACCGCCAGTAGTACAAAAGTCCACAAAATGTCTGTAGAATAAAATGAAATGATGTTGTTTCATATCATAAAGGGCAAAGATTAAGCATGTTGTTCTGCAAAAACAGCACAATTGTTTATTGTTATTCATCTCCATAACTCAGGAGCTGAAAGGAGGATTGTCATCATGTTTTACAGTTGGTTGGTTAGTGACTTGGTGACACTGATCTAGTGAAGATGCCTTGAAACTATGATGATTTGTGCTGCTGGTTTGAATATATGTGTGTTTGTGTGTATCATTCATCCATCAAAATGTGATGTTTCTTTGTTGTAGCATCTATATTTATGGCTCTGACAAAATCGGCATCTTTTTTTTAAACTCTCAACAGTTGATATGTCACAGATATGGATGTAAACTCCAACTTGACTGGTTGCTGCAAGCATATAACAGTGAGGCAGTAATTTTAGTCTTTTTAGCATATTGATATATTCCTTTCTTTCAAAACTCAAAGGACACAGAGGCTATGAAGAGGGCTCTTGGGCTAATCGATTCAAAGATGGCTCAGGCTAAGAACTGGCTGAGGGATCCAAATGCTCAACCAGGTAATAATCCTTAGTTTCCTCTACGTTAATCCCTTCATTCTGTAGCTAATCACATCCTTATCCTTATGCGTGGCCTAAGTGAATTCAGAGACGTATTTGGTATTTCTGAGTTCATTTATTTGTGTTTTTCCTTTTTCTAGGAGACGCAGGTGAGCAGGCCATCCGGCAGATTCTTGATGAGGCCGGAAAAGTTGGTGAGCTTTGTGCAGGGAAGGAGCGCAGAGATATAGTTGGCACAGCGAAGACACTGAGTCAAATGACAGACCAGGTGTCTGAGATGAGAGCCAGGTAAAGTGCACATTAACAACACTGCTTTGCATTTTTGTGTTGCAGCTGTTGCAAAATAATTGTCCTCCTCTTGTGCACCTTTCTTCAAGTAGTCTTGATTTCTGCTATTGTGCATTTCATGTGTTGATTTGGTGTTTTAGCAATGTGCTCCTTTGATACAGTTGTTTCATTTTCAGTCCTCAAAGGATAAAGGTTGTAATGCAGTAAGCATATTAAAGGGATTATAGTGTACAGAAGTGGGAGTGATAAGACCTGATAAGAAATGTTATTGTCACCAGAGACCCTGAGTCACACTAGATTAAAAGCAGCTGTCTTGTATTAATCCATAATCCACTTTTAACCTCTGGTGCTGTTACCTCTACGAAAACAGAGATGAGTCTATAAATCAGACATTACGACATTAAGTGTGGAAGTTTTACTTAACCAAATGGGCCATATGGATTAAGCTCTGCAGTAAAAAACAAACAAGTAGATCAAAAGAAGTGCAAATGTGCACTTAATGGAATCTGGGTGTTTTCTTTGTCCATCTCAGAGGTCATGGAGCATCCCCGGTTGCCATGCAAAAGGCACAGCAGGTTTCCCAAGGTCTCGATGTGCTCACAGGCAAGGTGGAAAATGCTGCACGGAAACTGGAGGCCATGACCAACTCCAAGCAGGCCATCGCCAAAAGGATCGATGCTGCGCAGGTGAGTCGTTAGCTCAGAAAACATGGCTTCAGACAGTTCAGTGCAATTTGATGGTTTTGATTATTTTGTGTGCATGTGTTTTGTCTTGTTGCAGAATTGGCTTGCAGACCCTAACAGTGGAACAGAGGGAGAGGAGAATGTCAAGGCGGTGCTCATGGAGGCCAGAAAGATTGCTGACATGTGCGAAGACCCCAAAGAAAGAGATGACATCATGCGCTCTGTTGGAGAGATCGCTGCCATGACTGCCAAGCTGTCTGATCTCAGAAGACAGTAAGTTAAAGACCGGCTGAAAAATGGGACAGCTTTATGCTGGTTTGTTTTTCCACACGTGAAGCGTGAGATTGATGGCTCTGTGTCTCCCTAATCCAACTGGTGTGCGTTCACACTTTACTACAGTTGTTCAGATGCTTTTTTTCACCCCTTAAATCATTTGCTACTGTCATCATCATCAAATCCCTGCTGTTTACTTTTCGTTGCGAGGAAACGGTATTGGTGTTTCTTTTTATGTATGCAGGAAAAAATGAGAAATGTGTACAGTCACGGTTGTCAGCTACCAATTTCATACTATAATTTGACAGTTTGGAGCTGTTCATATGCAGCATTGTACATATGGATGATGGGCTGCACCTGCGATTTTTTTTTAAGTAAAAAGTTCTCATTTGACCATATTTGTAGGTGAACTCCAGATTTAATAGCGATACAGACCTCATTCCAGCCATAACTTTGTGATAAATTAGGTTGCTGTTTTTAATTCCTTCTAGGGGCAAAGGTGACACGCCTGAAGCCAGAGCTTTGGCTAAACAAATTGCAACAGCTCTGCAAAACCTGCAGTCCAAAACTAACAAGGCTGTGGCCAACAGCAGGCCTGCAAAGGCAGCTGTTCACTTGGAAGGAAAAATCGAGCAGGCACAGCGCTGGATTGACAATCCCACCGTGGATGACAGCGGTGTGGGTGAGTCTGGCTTGCATCCTCTCCAGACTTCCTCATGTCTGTCTATCTCTCACACATTTTATATTCACTCCACTGCTCCCATGGCTTAATTACAGAGTATACAAATTATACACATACTCGACATTCCATTGTTGTCTTATTCCCTGGTTTTGGCCCATCTCCACTTAAACCTGGACAACTTACGTGGTTTTGAACAAAGTTGGAGTGTGCCTGTTCCACAAATATCTACAGTAGTTTCCCGAGAAAAAGCAAACGAGAAATAGAAAGAGACACTGATCTGATTTTTTTAGCAGCTGGGCTGTTTTGCAGCTAGTTGCATGAGATGACAAAGTTCAATGCTGCGATGAGCAGCATCCACTTACCTAGTGCTGAAACTGGAAGTGAAATATTTGGTTTACCACTTTTGTTATTAATCAAAAGAAAATGTGAAAAGCACATTTGTTCCAGCTTCTCAGATGTGCTGACTTGCTTTTCTTCTTTCATTGTAAAATGAATCTTCCAATTCTTTGCCAAACCAAACCATCTACTGGAGCATATTTCTTTGTGTATTTCTTTTTACATTTTCAGGGCATTTTTAGAAAAAGAAAAATGGAAAAAACATCCAAAATTAACCCAAAATGAATCTTATTATCTAATAAACTATGTCAGGGATATGTTTTTATCTATATAGCCATTTTGTTATCTGTAGATGCACTATTAAATTAAATATAGAGCTTGTGGATTTATAAAAAGGAATTGTTAACAAAGGTTTACAAAGAAATAACTTTTCTAAGCCAAACTAAATTAAATATGTTGTTATTTGTACTTTTTTTTAATTTTTTTTTTTAGGCCAGGCAGCCATACGTGGCCTAGTTGCAGAGGGCCACAGGCTGGCCAATGCCCTGCCGGGCCCATACAGGCAGGAGCTGCTAGGCAAGTGTGAGCAGGTAGAGCAGCTCATGGCCCAACTCGCTGACCTGGCTGCCCGCGGTGAAGGGGACTCCCCTCAAGCACGTGCTGTGGCTCAACAGCTCCAAGCAGCCCTGAAGGTAAGACGGCTCACATTCTTCAGTCATTCCCACCCAGGTCTGTAGCTTCTCTGACAGGATTCACTCAGGAATGCAGGCAAACAACCCCCTCTGCTGGTTACCAGGGGTGGAGGAAACTAATGCCCTAAAAGCTTTTTATTTCCCTAAAGCTTACTTAAATGTAAACTTGAATAAAAAACAGTGTAACGTAGTGTTGTAGCCATGATCATATTGTAATATGCACTTCATGCAGCTGCTGAAGCTAAATAAAAACAGATGTGTATCTATAATCTCAGCAAAACTCTGTGTGAGTGCTGGCTGGTTGTAACATTTGTCTGACCTCATCTCAGGATCTGAAAGGAAAGATGCAAGAGGCGATGACTCAGGAGGTGTCTGACATCTTCAGTGACACAACTACCCCCATCAAGTTACTGGCAGTGGCCGCTACCGCCCCGCTCGACGCCCCCAACAGAGATGAGGTCAGCGGCACAGTCACTCTACTACTAACTATGATCTCACTGCAGTGATTCTTTTTCATTTGTATTATATTTATTGGCAGGGTGTTCTGTTGCTTCCAGAAATCATTTTGGATAATTGTTTTTATTTGATCATGTGTAGGTCTTTGACGAAAGAGCTGCCAACTTTGAGAATCACGCCAATAAGCTTGGCACCACAGCCGAGAAGGCTGCTGCTGTTGGCACTGCTAACAAGAGCACGGTGGAGGGAATCCAGGCTGCCGTAAAGTCGACAAGAGACTTAACACCACAAGTATGTTATGGTTGAGTGTTTGTGTTTGTGTCTGCCCTCCACTCCGCCGTGAGCCACAGAGCTTAAGTGTTTCTCACCACTTGAAATGAGTTTTTAGCAGTTGTAAGTAGACTTCCAATTAATGGTTTTTTTTTTCCCCTTCCTATTAGGTGGTATCTGCTGCTCGCATTTTGCTGAGAAACCCCGGCAACCAAGCAGCATATGAACATTTTGAAACCATGAAGAACCAGTGGATTGACAATGTAGAAAAAATGACAGGTAAGGTGCCGTAAAGACTCTGAAAACGGCTGGAACATCATTTCATATCCTGGTCCTGGTATAACTCCCTGTGGTTCCCTGTGGATGTCTAGGTTTGGTGGACGAGGCCATCGACACCAAATCTCTGCTCGATGCCTCAGAGGACGCCATAAAGAAGGACCTGGATAAGTGCCGTGTGGCGATGACCAATCACCAGCCTCAGATGCTGGTCGCAGGTGCTACCAGTATCGCCCGCAGAGCTAACCGCATCCTCCTGGTAGCTAAACGAGAGGTAGAAAATTCTGAGGATCCTAAATTCAGGGAGGTGGTGAAGGCTGCATCTGATGAACTGAGCCAGACTATCTCTCCTATGGTGATGAATGCTAAGGCTGTGGCTGGAAATATCCAGGATCCAAGTAGGTTTATGTTTCTCACAGGTTTTGTCTTATGTTCATATGGCACATTTTGATTAATGGTCATGTGTTTGTTTTAATTGCCAGGTCTTCAGAAGGGCTTTTTGGACTCTGGTTATAAGATTCTTGGTGCTGTGGCAAAAGTCAGGGAGGCCTTCCAACCTCAAGAACCAGACTTCCCTCCACCTCCTCCTGAACTGGATCAGCTTAATGTAAGTTTTCATATAAGTACAACTTTAGATTTGGAAAATAAATTAAAGCTCCTCTGATTGTTCACAATGATTTGTATAACCGCCTAACCACGATTGTTTTACTGTTTCCTTCTAGCTTAACGATGAGGCAGCACCTCCCAAACCTCCTCTCCCAGAGGGTGAGGTTCCTCCCCCAAGGCCTCCTCCCCCAGAGGAGAAAGATGAGGAGTTCCCTGAGCAGAAGGCTGGTGACATGGTTAATGAGCCCATGATGGTGGCTGCGAGGCAGCTTCACGATGAAGCCCGCAAATGGTCCAGCAAAGTAGGTCAACACTATAAACCCAGCAGATGTGACGATACCAGAGGTTTGCTGATTCCTTTTACATTTAGGTCAATAAGAGCCTAACCTGAGCCCAAGCACATTCTGGTGTTGTGAAAATAATTTCTAAGGAGTTCTAATGACTCTAATTTCATTCGTTTGTTATGAGCGTTCTAAAGATCTTTCTTTGAAACACTAAAAGCAGGTTTCCCTGCCAGTTCGACATACCAGCTTATCAATAATTTACCACAAGAGGAAGTGATAAGATGCATTGCAGAGATGTTTGTTTTTTTTAAACTTTGATTATGTTCTTTCTGTGCCTTGTAGGGAAATGATATCATTGGCGCTGCCAAACGAATGGCCCTTCTCATGGCGGAGATGTCACGTCTGGTGCGTGGAGGCAGCGGAAACAAGCGTGCACTCATCCAGTGCGCCAAAGACATCGCTAAGGCTTCTGATGAGGTCACACGGCTGGCTAAGGAGGTGGCCAAGCAGTGCACTGACAAACGTATCCGGACCAACCTGCTGCAGGTCAGTTTAAGTTGTCTTCATCATGTGGTTCAACCATTACCTCTTTTTCCCAGTTTGCACAGACAGTTTGACGTATTTTTATAAGTAATGTTTCTAATCTCCTTTAAGGTGTGCGAGCGCATTCCCACTATCAGCACTCAGCTCAAAATCCTGTCGACAGTCAAGGCCACCATGTTGGGTCGTACCAACATCAGCGAAGAGGAGTCAGAGCAGGTGAGCAGAGTTTGACATCAGGGTGCCATTTCACTGAATTAACCTCTGAGAAAAGTATCATTCGAATCTCCATTTGTGTCCATTTTCATTTCTCCTTTCAGGCTACTGAGATGTTGGTCCACAATGCTCAGAACCTGATGCAGTCTGTGAAGGAGACTGTCAGAGAGGCTGAGGCAGCTTCCATCAAGATCCGGACAGATGCAGGTTTCACCCTCCACTGGGTCAGAAAGACCCCCTGGTACCAGTAAGAGAAGAGAAGGGCCATTGTTCATGCCGGTCCAGGAGGACTTTGAATGGACAGATACATACTTTACCAGAGTTATGATATCAGTGCCCCACATCCTAATATTGGAAGAGTTTCTCTTGGTCCCACGTCCTGTCTGTAACAGTTGCTGTTCTGATATAATGTAAACGGTGGGACTTTTCAATGTGAGTTATGGCTTATAATCTTACTGGGAACAGCTTTTTTTTTTTCTAAAGTGTGTAAAAATGTGTTTTTATTTTGAGAAATCCCAGGAATATATATATTTTGATCAGAGGTTAATTTCCTATAATGTGAGGTTAATTGTTTCTGGCCTCTTCTAGCAAACCACAGTAAATTAAATTGAAATCTAACATTATCTCTAGACATTTTTCTATCTTTGTACTGATAATTTTATTGTCGTTATCATCCATTCGTTCTTTCTAGAATAAGCACATGAACCTGGGGAGTTGTTACAAGTACATTATACACATTATACACCTGCGCTGAGTGCATGCATCTATTCAGCAGTATTTTGTCTGTTTACACTATTCTGTATTATGACAACTGAAAGAGAAACACTGTTTTGCTTATGCCGTTGTAGCAGTCTGTATTTGCTTTTGCCAAAGACATCCTGCAACGATTTCAAGTCTTTCTTTGGTCAGCAATACTTATTTGACTTTAAGGGATAGTTTTAAGATGTACCTGACTGAAAGGAAAAAAACTAATTTTAAGAGCCGGCAGAGCTTTTAGGCCTGCATTGACTCATTCAACTCTTTTTGTTTAACACGGTGCGTTGAGATTACATGCAATAAACAGGCTTATGCTACACTATGCGGCTTAATAGCCAAAAAGTTATTACTCTAATCTTCCCAGCAAAGCTTTGCCTTCTTTAGAGAAAGTCATCCAGCCTGTTGTTTTCTTTGTTGTTTTTCACTCAACATTATTGTACGTCTCATATCTTTGTTGTGCACAATCATTTTTGTAATATATGAATAGCACACTTCTTAGGTAGCCAAGGGAAAGTCATACAAGCACAGTGTCTGCAGCTGGTGAAATCTTCTTTTTATATTCTCACGTCTGTCTAAAGATGTCCTGATACACTAAAATTAAATGGCCACTTCTTGGGGCTACAGTAGTTGAAACTTTAAAATATTTGAAGACTATTGGTGTGAATGTCTCATTTTAAGTACCTAATGCCAACTGATGTGCCTTGGGAAATAAACTTTATTTGCAATTGATACAATTTTCATTTTAAGATGTTTTGTATCATTTTGTACCAGGTGTCATTGTGTTGATTTCCTTGAAACACTTGCTGTACATGATTCTTCTTTAAAATGTTCCCGGTTTATGACTTACTTTTAGTCACGTTATGCTCTATGCAAAACTTAGCAGATCTTCAAATTATGCAATGTAGCTGGGGTTAAATGGGCCTGAATGTGGATTTGCTTAGGCATCGTTCACAATTTTGTAATAAAGCATTTTATAGCACTTGGAGGTGTTTTGATCTGTATTTTCTGTTGTTCTGACACACACACACAAGTACTGTACAATAGTTAGATTTATTTTCTGAATTTCATTCATTCTTCTAGAATTATTTATCTTTCCTTTATTAGGAATGTGTTACCAACCAAAGTATTTTATATCAATCATTTTGTATTTTATTAACTCACAAAGGCATTTTTGAATCTCCACAACACAAAATGACCATAATCTAAACACTAAAAAACTTATCAACGTTCAGACAATGCTGGATACTTTGAGGTGTTGTGCTTTAGGGTGACATAACAGCCAACATGTACCCAGTTAACACAATAACATAGGCTGGAACCTATCCCAGCTTTGATGGAGTGAGAGGCAGGCTGCGAGTCCAGTGCAGAGCTAATACAAACAGACGATTATTCACACTCATGCATTTGACCAATTTAGAATCCACAATTAACCCAACATCTATGTCTTTGGACTGTGCGATTAAAGCCAGAAAGACCCTACACAGGCACAGGGACAACATGCAAAACCCACAAAGGACTGACTGGCAGATAATTTCATTTTACGTGTAACTTAACCATTTCAGGGCCTGAAGTCTATCCCGGTTGTTAGTAGTACTTATCTTTCCGGTTGTCAGCAGTTTACAAAGGCTTGATTGAATTTTTTTAATTTAACAAATACACAAAAAACACTATTTCTGCCAACCATATCTTTGATGTGCATTTTTACACAGATGACACAACTTCATATACAGCTAGCTTGTTCTGTAAATGGCTTATATTTTCTTTTGGAAACTATATCCGTTTTCTACTAAACTACTATCTATTGAACTGAATGGAACTCTATTGAATTAAACAAACATAGAGGTCATGTGTGGCAATCCAGAATCTTTTTGGTGTGTGATTGAGCTGTGTTTTCACTCCACAATAATTCCTTTATAGCACAGGCATTTGTTATGCCCTGTCTAAGGGGGACAAAACAAAACACCAAAGCCATCCATCTTCCCCAAGTCACACAAAAACCTAAGAACAACTTGATGTAAGGCCACACCAACAAATAAACAAATCTATCTGCAAATCCAAGCCGAGCTAACGAAACCAAACCAACATACCCTGTTTGTTTTCTATGTGTGAGCACTTTTAACATAGCATTCACACTTAGGCGCAAACTCAGGAACCTTGTGGTTTAAGATGACCTGCTCTACCCCCTTAACCACAGCCACCTCTTTAAAAAAAAAAAAAATACCACCAGCAACGTTCTCACACTTTGACATTTGCAAAAAGATCTGAGCCTGAGATAAGTTATGGATAGACCTTTTAGGTCAAAGCTTGCCCAGTAAAGTGGCAAGCTTTGAATTCTATACACCTCAACTAAGTTACACTGATTCATACAATTTGTTAAAAAATAAAAAATAAAAATAAAATCACATTCATACTTTGTAACAGAGAAACACATTCAGATGTATGCTTTGTAAGTAAGTAAACAATATTCTTGTTCTTGTGACTCGATTTGTCTACCTCAAAAAGAAATTTTACATTTACATACATAACTGTCAATTGTGTTTTAATTTGAAACCACTGAGGATTTTATGACTTCACTACTACCCCACATTTTGCAAAGCAACCCTGTGTGGGATGGGATCCTCTGGTGGCCAGCTTGTGGCCCGAGGGCCCCATGTTGGACACTTTTGATTTCCAATACAAAGCTAGTATACTACTGTGGCTGTCTGCATGTTAACGTTGATCCATGCTATGTCTCCTATCCAAAAATGACGGTGACGCTGAAGTTAAGTAGTTGGAGCAGAGGAAGGGGGAAAAGCGATAACGAGAGGTAGCAATTTTTTTCCACATGTCTGTCCAAATGCACAGTGGCTGCTCGATCGGGCCGTAACTAGCTCCCCTCATTTTTATGTTTATTTTTGCTACTTTTCTTTCTCTGTCGTTGCATGCTGTCGACTAATTTCTTCATCATCATCATCATCTGAAGGGGCAGGAAGCTGAATCCCGTCTCCAGCAGTTAGCAGCAGCTTCCCTGGCTCCACGGCGACGGCACAACCGGCAGCAGATTTAAAAAATGTCCGAGGAAGGACCGAACATGTTGACAGGGAGGAAGACGGCGTTAAGGTAACAACCCGAAAGTATTTGTGTTAACATATGCGACGTACGGTGTAGCTAGCAGCTAGCTGTTAATCGATGCTAATGTCTCTGTTGCCGTGGTGAACTGAGAGCGGGAGGTGCACAGTGATGGCACTGGGGCGGCTTAACCTTTGAACGTTACATCAGCTGGATGTGTACGCTGTAGTTAGCGTTTATGCTCGGTTAAAACAGCACGGAGCACAGCTAACGGGAAAAGGCTGGGTTCGTCATCACATGACTGGAAAACAAGAATTTCCGCTACATTTACCCAGCTTGGAAGTGCCCCTTTAAAAAATAAAGCACACACATGCATAAAAAATGTCGTGTGTGGGCAATCTGCAGAGTATCGTGTTTTTAAATGAAAGGTACTGGGGACAAACTTTAACGTTAGCCAAGAAGTTGAGAGGACGCTATTTAATGCTGTATTTTCACACAAAAAAAATGGCAGGAGCTACAAATGCAAAAGCTTTTTAAATGCAACTTTCATTGAGTAATATGAAACATGTAAAGGGAACGGATACGTTTGTATGTTTTTTATCATTTTCTTGTTTATATTTTTTATATCAGTATAGGCTCAACATATTGCAGCGCACACAGCTGATCTGTTTTGTTGACATTAAAAGAACACGGTGTGAAGTGAAGCGTGCTACGTTCATGGAAACTTAGGAAAACTTAAATGTCAGCATAAATATCTGAGGCACGTGGGCCGAGCCAGTGCTTTTACACCCATTTAAACACACAGGCATGCAGAGGTTGTTACATGCCTTTAAATGGTCACACTGAAGGATGCATCATCTCTATGATTGGCCCAGGGGCAAATATCTTTTTCTCGGCCAATATTTTCTCACATATTATCTCTGTCATTCACGCACAGAGCAATAATCAATATTAACAATAACATCATTCTAGCGGTTGTGTCAGAGGTTGTGTTTGGGCTGTGAACTCACACCATCTTTTTTAAGCGGGACTACCGGATGTGGTAGACCCGAGGGCTCAAAAGCACTGCAAACAAAGAAAATACGAGCAAACAGAAGAATGCAGCAAAAACACAGCAAAAGTAGAATTAAAAAAACAATACAAGAGGAATAAAATACAAGGAAAGTAAGGTAAAACACAATGGAAGTAGATTGAAACACAACGGAAGTAGAATAAACCATCACGGACGTAAAATAAAACACCACAGAAATAGAATAAAATACAACCGAAGTAGAATAAAACAGAATAGGTGCAGAAAAAAACAAAACATAGCACACAAAGCACAATAAATTGGGAAAAACAGCACAGAGGAAAAAGAATAATGTGTGTTCTAATCACACGATTCATAAAGTGCTGAAGATGCATGTTTCCTTCAAGTTATCGTCTCCCCTAAATTACATGCATTGTGTTTTGTGAGCCTTTTTTAATTTGCTGATGTTTTCTTAGTTTGCAGTGCATTTGACCTCTCAGTGCAACCATAACCACAAGCCCAAACATATTTAACTTTGATTAACTTGGAACAAGAAGAGAGAAGCCCATTAACCACAAGTCCTCACAGACTCACTGGATGGGTCATTTATAGAATTCCTCATTCAACAGTTATTTCACTGCTTCTACATACATCTCACACATGAGTCATATTTTTAACATAGAAATGGTAACAAGGATTCAGTTGTTTACAAAACCACAAACTACTCATCCATCAGAACTTCATCTTTCAGGCCGTGCGCTCAGCAAATCCATAGATAACACTGCTCAGACCCTGAATCTTAGCAGTTAACGCTGTCTGACTACTCTATAAGACACTCACCGAAAAAACAAACTGTTGCATAGTTGATGCCAAAAAGTTTGCAGGTATTTGGCAAATGACAGAAAAAAAAGTCATCATTCAGCTCTTTGGAAGGAAACTGGAATGTGAATGAAATGGTGCAACGGTTTAGGACCTAACCACAGTAATATTAATCGGGGACAACATCCTCATTTCGATTTTTTTTGTTTTTTCTTTAAATATTCAACACTGAAAAAATTAGAACAAATTAGAAAAAATTAGAACAAACAGCTTATAGTGCAGGAAGTACAGTCATACAACCAGAAGGGAAGTGTATGAGGTGTGTTCCTACACAAATTATCTTCAGTAAGGTGCCTATTTTCATCCTGTGCTTAAAAACAGGCAGTATGCAAGACATACACAGGCTATTTTATTATTTTAATTATTTTATTTTATTTATTTTTCTATACCTATTAATAGCTTATCTAACAGTTGTGGACACACTCACAGAGATATATCAGGAGCAACCCGGGGTCTTAATATATACATTTATGGTGTAGCTGTAGAATTGATCCACAAACCTTCTGATAGTTAGACAACCTACTCGACTTCCTGAGACAAAGGCTTAAGTAGAATTCTGCACAAGGATAGACTATTTGGAACTAAAATTATAAGCATTGTTGAATCTAAAGGATCAATATACCTGTGATATATGTGTGATGGAAAATAATTAATTTATTCTTATTTTATTCCATTTGTGGACAGGTTACAAGTGAAAAAGTAAAGAGTTTCCTTCGCTAACTATTCTTTAATATTTCAGATTTTTAGAAAAACGAGTGTTCATTTTAAAAAAAAATTATAATCATTAAAACATAACTGAAATTTATACATATTTATATACAATGCATGTGGCCTTGCTCTGTTTGTAATAGAGGTCCACCGTTTTTGCTGAGTTCCCATTGCCTGTGAATGCATCATCCAAGGCCTTTCAACATTGGAGAGTCAGCAGCCAATCATATGGCTAAAAGACGCTAAGGCCCGCCTATTTCTTTCACCAACAGTCAGGGTTGGCCAAAGTGCAGCTCCAGTTCCTGTAGTCAAAGAACACGCTGCTTTGAACCAAAGAAGGAAGCTGTTGACCTTTCAGTAATAATCAGTTTAGGCTGCAGGGGTTTCTGACATGCCAACTCCAAGGTGAGAGCCGCATGATTATTATCCTCCTCTGTTTACACCGTAAGCATTTCTGCTCTTATGACTTTATTGTTTAAAGCATGAGCTAACATCACTGCCAGACTTTCAGTGGGTTGATTGAAAGCATTGAGCTCACCTATTGTTGAGATGGATAAAGGCATGTTGAGCTTGAAAGGCCAAGTATTTCTCCCTGTGCTCTGAGCTGTTACCTAACTTTCAGAAAGCATACTCTGTCCTCGGGAGTATACTTTGACCGCTATGATATCTTATTACCTCATACTTTTAGGTAAATGGGTAATCTGTAGCTGTAGTCTAAGAAAACCTTATTTTAAAGCGTTTGCATGACACATAGGTATCAAAGGCATAATAATCATCTGCAGGAGTCATAAACAGTTCATTCATTAATTACTCTGCTATAAGCTTAAAAGTTTTCAGTCGCTTATGTTTCTGTAGCTTGAATTTTCCCATAAAGAGATGCTCTTTATGGGTCCTTCCAGTGTAATTGACCAAATCACAAACAGATGATTTTCTGTATCACAACAGACTGTTTGTTCCCCCTGTTCATGCAGAGCCTGTTAGTGGGAGTCTCCATAACACAATATGCTTTTGTCTCCCCCACAGTGAAAACATGCTCTTTGGGATGGGAAATCCCTTGCTCGACATTTCAGCTGTTGTGGACAAAGATTTCCTTGACAAGTAAGTCTAAATGCTTCATCTGTTTCCCCTTAAATCATCCTGCATGCTCAGAACACACTTAATGTTTGTTTGCTTGCCCTTTCCTGAAAGGTTTGGACTGAAGCCGAATGACCAGATCCTCGCAGAAGACAGACACAAAGCCTTGTGAGTTAAAACTTCGCTCGTAACCCACGCTACAGTCGCTTGTGTAATGCAAACAGTTAAAAACATGTGAAACCAAATAAGGGATACACTAGCCATTCATACACACTACTACCATCTTGACACTGTAAGCTGTGCTCAAAATAGCTAACTCATACATTGGCCCCGGGTAGCTGGCAGCCTCAGAACTTTACACGCCCACATTTTTCCAGCTCTGAACCCATGCCAGGCTATAAATAACCTCTAAATTTACAATTGCCTTGTGGCAAATGTAAGTTAGTAAGGGTTTTTCTGAGTTGTGAGTTTCTTGTAAACACGCCTCCGTCACATTGCAAGCAGTAACACTATATCCTTCCTCAAAGACACTGTGGCATGCCCCCGCTTGCAGCCCGTCACTCTGTAGAAACAAAGAACTAGGCTTTAATCACTGACTGACCTTACACCACCCTTTTCCTTCTGTTTGATAAGGTACAGATGGTTCCTTTGCAGGGAATTTGTTGTGTGAAATTTTTTTTGAAGATGTTAAATATGTGCACCATCTGTAAATAAGAACATGGTGTGAGAGAGGGAGGTGTTGGGGTTCCCTTTGAAGTTTGAAGGATTAAACAGTTTTCACACTGAGAGGTAAATCACATGTTCCACATTTAGCATATGTAAACATTTGTTATGGGTTTGCCTATTAGTGTGTGAGTGAACTGAGATGTTTAATAATTACCCAAGCAGCAATAGAAAAAAATCACAGGTTTTCTGAGTTTTTATGACTTTACTTTGCCTGCCAAGTCTGAAATGTAATCAAAAAAGCCATTCACTGGGACAGAATAACCTCTTCTGTGAATCCAGCTCTCTTTTATTTTTAAAGCATGATGGATATTTTCTGACGGCAACATTTCATTTTGTCCTAAATTGGCAATTTGTGTCTCTGCAACCAAATGTAACCCAATGCCCGCTGCCTTTCAGTTCGCTCTAGCAATAAAAGTGCAACAGATGACTTTTTAAGGCCTTTCGTTTAACCAGTAGCAGGTCACCTGAGCTGAAGTGCTCCTTTAGACAATTTTATTACATCACACTGGTCAACGTTCACACCTTAAACCTGCTCAGTCAACAGTTATCTGCTGGCCATTACTACTGGAGCACTTCAGTGTTTAAGGTGCCCTGTTGAGTTTTTAAAAAAAGTCTTTATGAAAACAGAATCGGCATTTTCATTGTGTAAAACGGTCTGTTTTAAGTACGATAAGCCAGATAGTGGCACTAACAAATGAGGAGAGGCCAGTGGGAATCCTTGGACATGTACAGTTAATTGTTACTAGCATTACTTTAACAATTTGACAATAAAATGGCTTAAAGATGTCAAATTCTGAACAGTTGGCACTTTTGCAAAGACAAAGAAAAATGATTTTGTTGTCCATTAAGACGTTTTAATGTCTTGAGTAAACTTTGTATTGGATTCAGTGTGACGGAGCAGTGGAAAATTTGACTCATGTCAAAATAACCCCCATATTTATTTGTATTGGGAGCTCCAGTGGAGCAGTGGTCCTGGCTTTGGGGTTTCTGCACTGCAGATGTTACATCGGCTAACGTACTGTGATGCTGTGATTGTGCTTCCCAAACCCTATCCATAGACATTTAGCCAGTTTAAAACCATAATGTTTAAATTTTCAAAAGACCAGCTTAAACCAAAAATTGGTGACTGCTACCGTTGACTGTGCAGAACTACTGAGCCACCCCTCATTTCTTTATATTTTGCTTCCAAGGAGCCAGACTTTCTTGTAATGTTTCTAGGATAAGTGACTATAAGCTGC
The DNA here is from genome assembly GCF_965226115.1 of Aulonocara stuartgranti. Lineage (NCBI taxonomy): Eukaryota > Metazoa > Chordata > Actinopteri > Cichliformes > Cichlidae > Aulonocara > Aulonocara stuartgranti. Next base: position 12,582,309 of record NC_138959.1, on the reverse strand, counting down.
TGTTTCCAATGAGTCCAATTCAGTTCAGTTTTTGTACCCTTTCTTGTTGTTTGTTCAGCCATTTAACACTGACATACAACTCAATCAAGTATATATATAAAAGGCATCTAACTCAAGGGCTGAACCACTGTAGAGTCTGCACATAACAGACAACTTGGCAACGAACCAATTTTAAATTTAGTATCTTTAGCCACTTTGTTACTGCAACCAGTCACAAAAAAAAACATAATTTGTTCCCATTTTTTTTAGTTGAATAACACACATTCACAGGCATAAAATTTTATTTTTGGAACAGCAAGTTGATTCCCAAAGAAAATTTTGCATATGGTGAGGAAACTGGACAAGTGGAGGACAAAAGAAGTTGCAGACCTACAAAACTTTCCACAACAGGTGATCAGTATCTGAAAGTCCTTAGAAAATAGGAAACATCCAGGAAAGAGCTGACACAGAACTTGAGAGTTGCATTTGGCTCTTCAGTTGATCCATCAACTGGTAGCTGAAGAACAGCGATGGTCTTGAAGGTTAAATGACTGATGAACTGGACTGAAAATCTTTCCAACCACACTGCAAGTGTAGTAAAAGCATATGTGGATAGAAAAACATAAAGTGGAACACTATCAGTCGTGGATTGGCCTCCCCAGACCTGGACCTCAACATTAATGAAGCAGCGTGGGATCATCTTGACAGAGAAAAACAGCAAGTATCCAACAAAATGTCTGGAGAAATATTCCTGAAGATTACTTAAAGAAATGACAGTAAAGCCTTAAATATCAAGTTTGAAGCACGTTTGAATTGTAGGGTGGCCCGAGACTTTTTGTACAGTACTGTAGAATAATAATGCAAATGGATACATAGCCTATCCGTACCAGGCTGCATTAGTCCATAAACTTTACTACACTACTGCAAACCACCTACTGTGTAGCTGTTACATGCTGTAGTAAATCTGTGAAGGCATTATAAAACTATGAAGCACCATAACGATGCAGTTAGAGTTTAAAGACAGATCAGTACATCTGATCATCTGTACTTTACAATGGACTACCTTGTCGGGTCTTGTTACTTGACAAAAGGACACATGTGACCTTGGGCAGGAGCAGCGGCACAAAGCAGCATCATCAGCAGTGTTGTTCTCCTTCAGCACAAAGGCAGCGGTGTTATCTTTAGCCCCACAGACACTGTTCTCTACACATTCTGCACAAGGTCAGGGCAGGATTAACATGCAGCTTTGCTGGTTAATTCCCAGCACAATGCATTTCAATGCACGTCCCCTCAATGCTATAGACACCAGCGTGCCTGTCATCATGTCAGTCAATGCATATCTGAGTAAGCATGCAGTATTTTTATCATTCTGAACGTTAACTTTCGACGCTGCAGCATGTGCCACAGTGTACCTATTAATGCTGCTTTGCTTGAGGTTTGGTTTGGTTGCTAAGAAGTCACGTGCAAAGTCATTGGCTTACGGAAGAAGAAGAAGAAGTCCGCTGAAGTGTTGTGACAAATAACTTCATTACTAAAAAGGACTTACAAGTCCAGTCAACTAACACCATTGTTGCGCTACCGAATCTACAGAGTGTAACACGATTCATTTTTTCCTCCCATCACCCTGGTGGGAGAGAGATCATTGGATGCAGTGCGCTGTGGCCATGCCTGAATTCAATTATCTAGTCACAGCAGAGCCCATATAATCCTGTTGTTGCTGAGAAATTGCCTGCTGGACAGTAGAAACTATCTACATCCATGTTAGTACTGGCTGGGGACTTATTTTTGGTGTAACAAGATTCAGCCGCGTATTCTTAGTGATTCAGTAATGGATTAGGCACCAAAATTCACTGACTTTTGCTGTTTTCTTTTGTTTTCTGTCGCAGTAAATTAAACACGTTTTTGTTCTTAGACTGTTATTTTGAAAATTGCAAGACCTCAACTCCATCTAGCACTTAACCTTCTGACATTTTAAGATATTTAATGTTTTTTGCAACAAAATTTTGATCAACTTAACTGAAAAAATAATCGAGAGATGCAGGAATTTGAATGAAAACAATCATTATTTGCTGCTCTGATTTGGGTGGGGGGTGGCGGGGAAATCTGCCATACTGAAAAACAACCCAAACTTCCTGCTACATTCCATTTAACCACAAGCCCCGGTTCACTGCTGGGCGTGACCTTTCTGTTGTTTCATAATGCTTCTTTTCTTTTCACCTTTGCCAACTGCTGCATCCTTTCTTTCTCCTTTGTAATGCATCAAAGCCCTCAAACTATAATATACCTGTAGTTAATTTTTACATGATGCAATCTTAAGCAGTGCTATTATCTTGTATGAGTGACAGCATCAGTCTCTCCTCCTCAAAAAGCAGCTGCGAGTTCTGCCGGTACCTGTATATTATTCCTGGTTTCACAGTGTGGTGGTTAGTCTGTCAGGCTGGAGTAAATGCAAAATACTGTACTGTTTGTTCACATTATATTTTCTTATATATTATAAATATAAAATATATATTTTTATATTTTTTTGTGGTTAGTGAGCTGCAGTTGAGAGGGTCTGCTTTCAGCAGATGCTGGTTTTTCAGGCGAAGCCTCTGGTTGTTTTGAAATCGAGGTATGAGAGGAAACCAACTAACCAAAGAGCTGCGTGAGACTTCCTCTCTGCCTGCTTAGACATGTTAAATTCAGAGTTTCAGTGGGTAACTGTCGTAACTGTAGTTCCCTCTGACTTTTTGCAGCTGTTGCTGCCATCGTGTGGATTCAAATATGAGTTTGATTCCTGCAGGATTTTTAAAGGCTCTTTGTCATGTGCCAAGATTTGGGGTACGTTTGACTTTGTGTTGTGACCAGATGAACCCAAAGATTACTAAATTCAAAATAAAGTTGTGTTCTTTACTTAGGTCATGTCTAATTTTTCTTTGTAGTGTTTGCTTTTTTAAAATATTTGATGCTGATCATTTGCAGTATTCGTCTCATTAGCACGTGGCGAATATTTATATTTTAACCTTGTCACTTATTTCTTGGCAGCAAAATTCTTTTTAATATGTTATTACTTTGCAGAATATGGGGCATGCACCCTATATGACCAGCAGGGGGCAACAGTAACCTGCTGTTTCTACCCCCCTAAAAAAGAAGTCTCCATAGGAAACAACATGTCAACATAATGAAAACACGCCTCTTTCTGCAGGAGATTATAATGTGGGACATGCAGCATTTCATAATATAATATCTACCCAAACCCTCTTGGGAGTGTTAAGTGAATCATATTAGCGCTAATAATTATTAGTGTATCAAATGAGCGTGTCATTTTTTACTGTGAGAGTATTGTCACCTCAGAGGGGTGGTGGCGGCGGCGGTGGGGGGAATCAGCTGGCTCCTGAATATTAGTGCTGTTCAAACATTTGTTTTATGACTCCCTCTGTCCAATGATAATTAATTGTTTACTTTCTCATCTCTGGATGATGGCGTGACTCTTTTCAGTAGTTGTTTGCTCACAGCAATTAAGTTCATCAGTGCTCATCCTATCCTCTCCCCCAGCCCCCCCCACCACCACCTACCCCGTCTCCCTCCTTTTCTCTGTTTCTCTGTGCTAAATGCAGATTAGCAGCATCACAATCGCATCCAGAATGAGAGTAAACTCCTCATTATGCCGTGTGACCCTCTGCTGCATGAATAATTCAGGGATGCAGTGTTAGTGGCTGGCTGTTATTAGCATTCCGGATGGCGAAGGATAGGGGAGGGTGGGGGGGAGGAGGAGGGTGGGAGGCTCATATCACTGACAGGGCTGACTCAGGGGGATCAGCGCTGGATTGAGACACACATCACACACACATCATCACACGACACAGGAGATCAGTGGAGGTGCCTCTCCACTAACACACCCTGCTGTCTGTGTACATCTTACACACCCCTGCTGCTGCCATGCAGCTCAATCTGCTTACTGGGGGAAAAAACAACAAAGGCCTCTCTCGCTGAGTACATGCTAAACACTTCGGCTCCCGGGTTCGTTTGTGTGATAGATTCTGCTCTGTAAACACACTTGACTCTTCTCCTCTCTTTCTATTTTTTATGTTTTTAATATATAATGAAGTGAATCGTGAGTGCTAGACAACCCCCCCTCCCTTCCCCTGTGGAGCTATCCTTGTGGTGTCATAAGGACAGACACTCCTGCTTGTTGTGTGTTTGTGTGTTTGTGTCTGCTCACATGCATGTGTGCAGGAGCTGCATGTGCTTGCCATGGTGCCACTTCACTGGATGTACTCATGCTTGACTGAGTGTGTAGACACATTACACACCCCCCACCCACCAATCCTTTTATTTCCCAGCTCCCTTGTCTGGTAACGCTGAGTGCTGTACTACAGTACTTAAACTCACCTCTGCTGGCAGCTACCGGGTCAGCACGTCCGGCTCCCCCCCGCTGCCGAGGACAAAGGTCACGGGCCTGCATCCATCAGCCGACCTCTGAGCCAAAGCGAGAGAGCAGAGATTAATGGCACTCAACCGGTAATTGAGACATCAGAAACACGTTCAGCGACCAGGCGCGCTGCTCTTGATGTTTTATTGATAACCGTGAATCTGGCAATTTGGGACGCTTGCGTGAATCTGACGTGCTCGCCAGAGCCGTACTCAGCTGTAAGAAATGCGAATGTAGACCTTGTGAATTATAAAAGAGGAAAACTTTTCAAATACTGGAAAGAAAGGGGGGAAAAAAACAGCGCGGGGTCTCCTTGTTCCCGTGTTGGTGCTTTCTGTGTGATGAAATTTGTCAGCGTGCTGTGCAGCCGCTTGATTTCTCTGCATTTAAAAGCATACATGCTGCATTATGAGAGATGGCTGATGCAATCACAATTAAGGCTTGTCCTCGTTGGAGCTTTGAATTCCTCTCTTCCACTCTCTCTCTCGCTTGTTGATGGCCACTGCCAGCAGGTGGTGCCAGAAGGAAACATCACAAGTCAAAGGGGGCGTAACAAACACAATCTACATCTCTGTGCATGTGGGCGCTGCTACCCCCTCCTCACCTCGTCTCCCTCCAACTCCCCGCTTTTAAAGAGCGTTTTATAATTAAAATGTGGGCGTCTCAGCCAGTACATACAGCATGTTCAGTTCAGAAAAGCATGCTCAGGGCTATTTTTAGTCATCTTTGATCCCCCAGCAGCCACACAGGAAAAAGCCACTGATGGCAGCAGCCCTTTTTTTTTTTTTTTAACATGAAGGCTAGTTAGTGCACTATCTGTGCCGATCATTTCTCTACACCTAGCCTGTGCGGGGGTAGAGATGGGAGGCCTGACTGGTGAGCAGCAGCAGCACTCCCCGTGTATTTAAAGTTCACACTGGGCCATATGGTCCCCGCAGTAGGGGGTGTTGGTGGAATTATTCACACGGAGCGCTCTGAATCACTGAGATCCTGGTATCAACCTCCAAGATAAGGGGAATGTCTCAAAGGCTTTGTGCTCCGGCTTCAAATCTCAATCCTCAAGAGAGCACCAGAAGCCCCATCCTTGCTTACACACTCCCTCTTCCCACTCCTCTCTCCCTCAGTGTGTCCCTCTCTCTCTCTCTCCCTTTCATTTCCTCACACACACTCTCACACTCCCTTTCCCACATCCACGCAGTACAGTGTGACAAACAACGCCACCCTCTGCAGCGCGAAGCCAAAAACCTGTGACATTTTAGAGGAAATAATATGAACTCATACTCCATGACCAGATTTTGCCCCCACCGCCTAATCCTTGAGTGCAGCCTAATTAAGTACAAACAGCAGTCCTCAGCTAATGCCAACAAATGGGCTGCTGCTGCTGCTGAAGCTGGATTGGCCCATTATTAAAGGGACGCACAGTTGTCGTTTCTGCATTCTAATGCAATTACTCACCCATTATGACCATGTAATTGTGCAGTCATTAATTGTGTATCCAGTCTGTGATGCAAAAAGTGTCATTGCAGAGAAGATGTGGCACTACTTTTTCTTTCTTTCTTTTGCACCGAGGTACTCGAGGAAGGTTTTCTTAGCTAAAAAGGGATTTGCCCCAGTGGATTGAGATACCCGAGCGATGCCGATACTTTAATGCTTTTGTACAAATCAACATTCATCCCTTACTGTAGTCTATTAGAAGATGTCAGAGGACGGGAACAAGGCCTCTGTGGCTGTTTGAATCATGACTCATTTGTGTTCAGTACTTTTATATGCCTCATTCTTCGCCATCTATTCCCATCCTGCCCTAATGTTCCTCTGATAAGAATGTCCTATTCATTCTGCGTTCCTCACCGGTTGCTACACAGAGAGGGAGTGAGAGAGAGAGACTCTACAGGCACTGAATGAAAAGCACATCTATTTCTGAGAGGGAGCGCGAGCATGGTAGAAGATAATTATTGATTTGAAATAAGAAAAGATAAGGCTCAACCTTGAGCAGCCCAGCGATAGCACACAGAACAGAATAATTAATGGGCCTGTCTTGTGTCGGGACAAGCTTTCACACTGAGACGAGCGTATTGATTTTATACAGATAAACTGCGTAACCCTTTGTGAAGGGTTTGACAAACAATTTAATTGGGGGGGAAAAACAACAATATTCCTCACCCTTTCCATCTCCCTTTCATCATGTCCCCGAGCTGTTTTTCCTCCGCCTGACCTATGGAAACAATTACTGTGCATCAGGCCTCGTACTGCCTCCAGACTACCAAGGAAGGCTGGTGTGGGATGCACACACACTGATTGGGGAATCTAATCAATGGTGGAACCTGTCTCCACTCCAGATGCCCGTGTTGAAACTGGGATTACCAGAGCCTTTTAGCTGCATTGGCCCCTCTCTGTTTCTGTCAGATAGAGAGAAGATGGATCTGCCTGTTTAAATATACCTGCCTGCTATACTTGAAGCAGAGATAATTTACTGTTCCTGTACAACCCTCCTCCTGCCTAATCCCCAAGGAGAGCCAGCAAAGAAGCCCCAGTCCGCTCACTTCTTCCTTTGCCCTCCCCTGATTAGCGATAGAGGCCGTTTGATCATGTTTCCCTGCCTGTCCTTGTGATTTGTAAGCTGTTTAAACGTGAACGAGGCAATTAAACGAGGACGAACGGCGTGTAGGAGAGAAGGTGCCGCGGTGATCATTAGCGATGAATTACCCCGGTGTGCACTCAAACACTCGGGAGGACTTTCAGGCGGACCACTCCCGAGAATCCAGATCCAATCTAGCCATTGATTAACAGAGACTTGTTCTTCCTGTGAAATCACTCAACGGGGATTTTAGGGCACTCATCCGGTCTTATCGAGATAGGCTAACATCAAAGGCGAATGAAGAGGGATTGGGTAAATGGGCTCGCCTTGCCCTCTGTGTAAGAGACTTAGAGGAGCAAATCTTGAATTATTGCCTCATGTAAATAATCTACTTGGCTTGTTTTTTGGGGAGGTGAGAGAGGAGCTCATGAGTCACTCGGGTTAGAGAACTCTCAAAGTACTTTGGAAGCTCTCATATTTCCCTTGATGGGAAACAACAGTGGGGGCTCCATCCTCAGGAATGTAAACAACACAATGTTCCCGACTTGTGTGATCTGCCTCAACAGTTTGAACGCGTTAAGCCGGAGAGATCTGGAGGTATTAGTTGTCGAGGGGGGACTCTAGGACTCCGATACCCTCTGAATACAAATATTGTATTCAGCGGCTTAATTCTTCTAATTTGAATATGATTTCATTTAAGCTGAATAAATAAATGCTGCTATTAGTCTCAAATTGGAAGGTATGAAATTGAAAAACTGTGGCTTTTAGTTAAGAGTGGCGTTTAACCAAAGTGCCACCGGCAGCCTCTTGTAAAACATGTTATATAACACATGCTGACCATACATTAGTGGAATACATGGCATAGCTGGGATTGCTCTTACGCCGAGCGACACCAGTAGGTTTTAAAAGCTGAGGTTACTGGCTGAGGACATTTTGTTCAAAACAATTTCTTTTTTCTTTTTTTTTCTCCCTCTGCTCCCTCCCATCACTGAGTGAGCTTAGACTGCAGTAGATGGAAAGGGATTTTCTCTCTCTAAATGGCCAAGGGGGCCGTTTACGGTGTCACTACTATGGGATCACATGATGTTTGAGGGTGTAAAGGTCTCGAGGCAGCTGCTCCTTTTCGGATGGGATTTTCGAGGCGTCCAAGAGCAGGGCCCCATGCTGTCTGCACTGAAAGGTGGAGCAAATACTTCTAGCAAGGGGGGGGGGGGAAGCACTGAAATCCTCAGAAGCTGTGTGTCTATTTGAAATGGGTTCTGGAGTCCCTCGGCTGCCTTCATGTTATAAACACCCACAGTGCTCAAATTCTTCTTTTGTCAAGGAGTCATAACAGGTGTCTCAGGAAGGATTTTTTTTCCACCCGGTTAGCATATTTTCCACTTGCATGGAAAGTTTTTTTTTCTTTATTAGGAACATTCTGCCCTGGGTGGACCTCTCGCCTTGAGACATGATATGTAGACTTTCTTTGAAGCAGTTAAGGTTACTTTCACACCCGCTCAAAATTCGGCCATGCCTAGTTAAACCAGGTTGTGCTGAAGTATTGAACACCTCTGGCTGGCACATGTTGGTAAGCCATGACGCACTTTGCATACAGATCAGTGCTGTCTGTGGCAAGTATACACAGTAGACATGACATATTTTTATGATCAGGGCTACAATTTAAAACGTACAACTGTTGACCAACCCCATAAAATGCACTGGATCTCTGTAGCGCAGAGTACCAGTGCCCCCTTGGGATTACAACTAAGCATTTTATTATGAATTTAAAGCAGTAACGCACATATAATTCAATGTGACTGATTTAGAAAAAGGCCAAGGTGCATCTTCACCTTAGTTAGGCCAGTTGCCATAGCATGGCGGATATGTTTGTATATCCAGCCCCCCCCCCCCCCCCCCCCAATCTCTAGGAGGCTAATGGCGCAAACAATGTGCAGAACGCAACATTATTCATGTTCTCAGCTTCCAAGATAAAGGGCTCTATCTCGCAGCGTAGCCTGGCTTTGCATCATGTTACGCCTGAGCATCGCAGCTATTGATGTTTGAAATGGCAGTATGATGGGGAAAATACAAAAATGATAGAACTGCCTTCAGTATTACCCTGGGGTGTTCCTTTGGTTTATGTTTGAAAACACAGCAATTGTTTACTCCGTATTCCCCGATGTAATGTCTGCTTTCTCGACTCATTTCTGTTTAGTCTGTTACAGTCATTTCTAAACTTTGCTGTGCGGTTCAAAAACATCAAACCTTTAATCAGATGCGGTCTCTCGCTAAACGACTTATCTGGGTATCGGGTTTTTATACATGGGAAAATAATAAAACGTAATTTTCTAATTGCTCTGAAAGCATCACCTATGAAATATGTGCAGTCGCCTATTTTTGCCAAGTTGAAGATGAATATCTGCTTTTATTTTGTGCATCTCTTTGAGGAAGCAGTTCAAGTTCCTTAGAAATAACTTTTGCTCACTGCTCATCTTGTTATAATACTGTAAGGCTAAATACAACCATGTGTGAACAATGTTTCTCTCTTTTGCTTTTATCAAGCTGACGTTTTAGACTCCCAACTGCAGCAACATTTGTGGTAAAGTATCCCATTTAACAAAATCCAGCTTTGATTTTTTTCTCCCCCCCTCTTTTCCCTGTAAGCAGTTTATATAAACAACTTGCACCTGGAATGTCACGGTTAAAGAATGGCGTAAATGTATCCCACTTTTAGTCTGTTGTGTTTCTGGGTTTACGTGCTCCAAAACACAACTTCTTTACTGCTCGAAAAGGGAAGAAAAATGTTGCGACTTAACTAGGGGATTGGAAAATATATCCTTACAGGATAAGCTGAGTAAGTTAACAAAAAGTCTAGCACAAATATTTGGAATACTGAGTCAAAAGTAACAAATGCAGTATTTAAAATGGCGATCTAAAAAGCGATCCTGTGAACTTTACTTGTGTTTTCTGTTTAAATGATCAAGATAATTCTGTTAGGAAGGGTTAGGAGTGTTACAGAACCACAAGACACTTTACAGGACTCTCTGTTTGTAGGTCTTGCTTATAACAAGCATCAGTAGAGACTTTCCAGCAGCAGCCACATGATAGTGCTCACCTTCAAAACCCACAGGCAGCTGCTTGTTATGTGCACATGTAACTTTGTGTTTTGATTAACTTCCAAACTTTGGTTTTAGTTTGGAATTTGCCGCAAAGTGTGCACGTCCTGTTGTAAATTTGTCACCGACCAGCATTACTGCATTAGCGGACATTGGCATTGGTCCATTTTATTTTTGACACGTGTTTGTGAAAATTTAAATGACATTTGGGCTTTTTTAGCTAGAGGCAAGTATAAATAATTATTTTGATTGTTCTTATTCCATCTCATAAGTGCCCTCTAGGTAAAGTGAGCATGCTCTCTGTAGATCAGACATAAATGTTTGAAATATATAGCTAAACTGACAGATAAACACTTGAAATATGTGTCTGAAAAAGATAAAAGCATCTTTTGTTTGGTACTATTTAATTAACAAAGTCAGAGAGCATCCAGTGTGAGATCATTTTAACTAAACACATTGAGTGCCCGAGTTCATCTGAAGTGCTCTTCTGATATATTGAGAGATTGCTAACCTGTTAAATTCAGAGAATAGGTACATAATGCAGTTAAAATGTTTAATTTAAAGATAAAATAAAAAGCTAAAACCATTATTTTTTTCAGGAAGTGCCCATTGAGGTTGCGCATGTGAAGCATAAAGCTGTTAGATTAGTTTTATTCTGAAAAGACAAACTTTGAATATGCAGCACTTGCACAGTGCTGCTCCTTTAGTTATCCTAATGTTAACATTATCATCATAGCAACAGTCTGAGTGATAACTGGTTAGCCAATATTATAAGCAGATCCCAGCTTATTGCAGATTTATTGTTATGTATGTTGTCCAAAATCATTTTTAAATACAGAAAATGATGTATAAACAGATGCTTGGGCTGATGTAGAAATGGTGTCATCGTGTAGTTTAACCAGAAGAGTGCCTCCCACTTTACAGTACTGTCTGCACAATGTACCGCACGTACAGTTGTATACATGTCATAGCTATGCATTAAATATGTTGTCAAAAACTTCATGAATTATGCTTCTCATGTGCTGCTCCTTTTTCATTATTTCTGTTGGCAAACTAATATACTTAATCACTTTATAGGGCTGATGGATGTGGTTTATACGCTAAGAACTGCTCATTTTAACCCGTTGCCGTTTGGTTGCTGAGCATATGTATTTCAACTTTTATGGCTATAATGAGATGCTATTGTTATGAAATGAAAACAACTGGATGCTTTCATTAGGTGATGTAGGTGCAGAAATGCTAAAAACGGGTCATTTTAGGATGTTGCTGGGCGGTTTCTAGGCAACAGTGATAACATCATAATATCTGATATAGATGAGAACCACCAGGGGGACAAGATGTACCTGTGTGCTACGTTTGGTTGCTCGACTCCTGATGGTTTTGCAGGAGTTTGCAAAAAAAGACACACACAGACAGACAGAGCTTTTATGTTTTATAGTAAGATAACATTTTTTTGTTCTTCCTGGGGTTGGATGTCAGCCTGATGGTTTTAAGTGCTCCGACATGGAGCGGCATTAGCATTAAGCTGGAAGCACAGTTGTTTTCGCCATGAATGCAGGTCTAATAATCTTTCTCCTTTCAGCCTTCTTATGGTCTTCATCAGCCCCACAAAGAAATGTTTGACGTTTTAGCTGCTAAATGCTCTATTATTTTCAACAGTTGGCTGCGAAATTAGTGTGGGGGACATTAGGGCTCGGAAAATATTTTTGCTCTGAAGCTGAGTACAGCTTTATAGCCACAGCGGCTGGAAATAAGGTTGGTGGGAGCAGTGTGGCTGAATCGAAACAGCAACTTTGCCAGCGTTTAAACCAGACAATGGGTAGAAAGAGGAAATGGGAAAATTCTGTAGGCTTTAGGGAAACCACAAGATTAGGTGACATTATCATGAGAAATTTAATGCTTGAGGCTGGCATGTTAAACGGGCTAAGTTGCATTTGACATACAAACTCCAGAAAGTTTTGATCCACTCTGCATTTGTACCCATCTCACCATGTCCCTTGCATTCTCTGCATGTCTTCCTTCATTACCTCTATAAACCTTCTCTTTTCCCCCGCGCTTGGCATTGCCACAGTCAGTCTGTAATTGTTCTTAAACAGTGTCTTATGAAGCATTTCTTTTATTTTTGTTTGTTTCAGGTTTGAAGAAATTGTCAAGAGGAACAAAGTTGAGTACCATGCCGGTGGTTCTACCCAGAACTCAGTCAAAATTGCTCAGGTTAGTCTTCTCTGGCCGCCTGCCATGTGCCCGAATGTGTTTTGAATATACGGTGGTATGCTTGTAACCTTAGATTTGTCTGCCTGGCAACCCTGGGAATACTGAGCATAGCTGCACAGCACGATGACACATTACTGTTTTAGCTTTTTAGCTGTTTTGAATTCATCAACCTGCCACGAAAAGAGAAAGGCGGGAAGGATTAATAATATTTACAGTGTTATCTGGTTGGCCTAATTTCCTGAGACATATCAAACATCAATTAGAGAGAATTACAAGTAGACGCAATTAACATGTCACAACAAATTATACCAAACAAATGCTGATCCGCTCTCTGGCTGTTAAGACAGATTTGAGCATCTAAAAGAAATTGGTGATTGTCCAAATCTAAAATGGCAATCTGAACTTTTAGAAGATTATTCACTGAATGCTTTTTTTTTTTTTTTTCATGTGACTGCAGCAAGTCGCTGAATTTGACATCCAGTGATTAGCTGCTGATAAGGCTTTGGTCTGTTCACAATAAACAAAGAAAAAGCATCTAGCTGAAAAATAATTCTCTTCCAAGGAGGAGAAATGAGTGCAGAAGCTAATTGAGAGGCTGATGTCTGTGGAAGTGTGGAGTCTTTCTTCTGTGTGGGTTTTGTTTGTATGTGTCAGTACAGTGTGTAGACTTTGTATTTGTACACGTGTGCTTGTATATGTGCGCCTGTGTGTGTTTTTGTGTGTATTTAGCGCAAGATAGATACAGAGCAAGGGAAAAGAAAGCAAGCAGGCCCTCAGGCTGCCACCATCTCCATGCTTTGGAGACAGTAAACATCCTTTAAAAATGAGACGCCGAGCTGTGCACCTCCGTACAAACACTCTTTAATTATCAAGATCAGACACGTTTGCATAAACCTCAGTCACTTGCATTAACATTAACTGTCAAATTGATTTTATTCTTTAGGCAACAACTCCCTGCCTTTTAAATCTTGTTTGTTTGATGCAGTTAGATTTCATATAATTGGCGGACTCGCTTTCCTGCTTGAGTCGGTTAGATGTTGGAAAACAATCACTGCAAAATGCTGGAGCTTAATCTGTAGATTCACTTTAGGTTGCCACAGTGTAATTTGGGCTTCTAAAGGGTTTCTCGATTTAGAAACAACGACTTGAAGATAATGTCAACGGAGATGTGACTCAAAATCTGTGGAAGAATTCGGTGAAATCAAGGATGGTGGTCCTCTTAACCCTCCCCTCAAAGAGCCAATGACATGTGAGCAAGTCGTGTTGCTGGTTTGAAACATGCGCAGATTTGGTTTTCAACCGTTTCAATTAGTTTTCAGGGTGGGTACATCTGGTTATTATTGTAGTAAAATCATAGGTATGTGTGTTTTTGTTTTTTTTTTACCCCTCAGCTGAACAACAGTGAACTTGACCTCAAGGTCAGAGGTTGGAGGTCAAAGTTTCAGAATCTCTCCTGAATCCGATAACTCAAGAACAAGGCAACGTAAAATTTTGAAATTGATACCAAAGGTGTATCTAAATGGAGGCTGAGGGCACTGGCAGTTGCCAGTATTTTTAAATTTTGGCTTACTTTATTCACAACATGAATTAACAAGTCTGTTTGTTTAATTTGTTTTGTGCTCTGGTGGATTAAGCCCAAAAAGTTGATCTGGATTGAGCCATTAATGAATGTACTGGGATTTAGTATAACCTGCGTGGGAAAGCAACTTATGCTTTGTGTAGCCTGAAATAACTGCCAAGATGGCTGATGACCAGCAAGCTTTGTTTCTAGGAGGATTTTGACGGTGTGAAGTGGGTGTTGGACCATTGGAGTTCCATTACTGGAGAAAATCTACAGGTATAAAATGAATCACATTCAGAGAGAGTGCTGCAGTCACACTACGGACAACAGTTGTTGGAGCCTGCAGCACGGTCCATGTGAACTGAACTTGCAGTCTTGCAGCCTTTGAATAGGTCACTTTGAAGATAATGAACAGGTCTGCAAGACCACCCACAGTCAGTTGCCATTTTAAAAGCAACTTTGGTGCCTCAAAATGGTAATAAAAGGGAGTCAATCTGCTACCAGTTTGAGATTGAATGGTGTCAAGTTGGCAATTATGTACAAATTAGTTAAAAAAAAATCACAGATGTGGCTAACCAAAACTTCACATAAACTTACATTCAGGGTCCAGCAAGAACTTTAAAACGTTGAAATAGTTTCAGATTCATAGAAATTCCCCAGGTTTTTTTTATTTTTTATAACATGTTGGCATCTGTCTCTGTGAGTGAGAGTTAGACCAGGATTACAGATAGGTTGGCCCCCATTGGGCGACCTGTGCAGTCGCTTTGAATGAAAAGCTAAAAAATGCTAAGAAAATATGTCTTTTTAGCCTGTTCCTACATGGTTGTTTGGTCTATATAATGAGATGCTACTGTGGTGAAATTAAAATGATAGCATCCTTTCATAAGCTGTTGTAGGCGGTTAAAGGCTAAAAACAGGTCATATCAGCCTGTTGCTACATGGTTGCCGGGCAACATGACAGTGTCATAATATATCATGCATAATTCATTTTTTGTGGATATAAGTTAGATGTTAATGTCATGAAATAAAAATGACACGGTGCTTTTTAAGGTGTTATGGGTAGATAGTTGAGAAAAATGGGTGATTTTAGCCCACTGCCATCACGTTGCTAGGCAACATGACAACATCATAATATCTTATATAAATAAAAACCTTCAAGGACCTAAGATGTACTTGTGTGCCAAGTTTTGTTGATTAGCTATTGATGGTCTACGAGGAGTTTGCAGACAAAGAAACAAACACACAGACAGACAGAAATTTCATGTAATATAATAAGATTACAAATTTCTCTTAAGTTTAATTGTTGTGAGATTGCAAGTGCACAAGAAAACAAAATGTTGCTTTTAGACATTTTGTCGCATAATGGTTGTCATTAATTTTTCATGTTTTATATAAAAAGACACTGAAGGAACTGCCCCAAGAAATAAATGCCCCTTTTGAATTTGAGATTTTTAGTGTGGGCCCAGACTGGAGAAAGAGCCGTCATGGCCTCTGTGCCCCGTGAGAAGCGTTTCGTCATCTAAATTGGCTTCATAATGGCATGGCAGGTCCTAGTCAAATGGTATTCTACTCTGTTTATTTGGATATTTACCCCCTTCAGAGGGAAGATGTAGTGCTGATTCTGAACTGCTCAAGATAACAAGAGTGTTTTCGTCCCACACCCAGAAGTCTCAGAAACAGTCTCTGTCAATATATACCTTGAAGCGCTGACTTTTCCACATTTCACTTTCAGGTGATGGTGTTCTTTTATGAAAAATGTATAATGCATAACCAGCTCCCAGATTATCACATTGTAGCACCTGCAATATGTGAAACTTCAAACCCGGCTGTATTGTGGAAGCTGAACCTTCAAACACGAATGATATGCACTGCAGCACTGAATCCACATCAAAGGGGCCCAGTGACTAAATGAGATGCTCGATCCGGGGCAGGTTTGCTCAGGAGCATCACCGCCGCTGGAGGAGAGAGAGTAGTGTTCAGAGGCTTTGCACGGGAATTGCTACACACGCTGGGAAAACCCAGGGTGTGGGAAGATCAAGGCTTTCGCCAGCAGAACTCGTACTTCCCTCCAAAACCCAGACGCTTCATCGGAGGCTGTAATAGGTTAAATACTGCAGCTTCATCCAAGCTAAGGTTTCTGCACTATCAAGGAAAACCTAAACCTCGGCTTTAAGAAGATGCAGAATCAATGGTAATTGGATTTAGTCAAATGAGAATTGACCAAGCTGAAGCTTAGACGGATAAAGTATTATTTTCCTCTAGCCACCATCTCCATCCTGCTCCTTGATTGAAATCCTTCATTGCAGTGTTTGCTAATCATCAGTAGCTTGTACTAAGTGCTGTCTTTGACACTACTTACTACCCACTATATTCATATTCAAATCATACAAGCCCCAAAGTAGATATAGCAGTGCATTTGTGCTTCCCTAGCTGTGCACCAGTGCTCCCCAATAAGCCTTGGATCTTGTTTGGATCAAGCCAGCGAAGTTGCAAGCTTGTACGCAGCGCTCTTTGGCTCTGATTCTCCTGAAAAAATGCAATGATAGAAGTGGGTTGGAGGTTGTTGCCTTTGCCCAGGCTCTAACAAACACCATGCCCTGAAGGGGCATCCAACATAAAGGCTTACCTACTGGATGTTGCAGGGGTGTAAGGTAACAAAAACCAGCCCAGCGTTGCCTGCTTTACACACAGCCTCACACATCAAAGGCTTTCTGCTCAGATAGGGCACGGCAGGAAACAACAATCATATTTTTTTCAGTTATTCACTGAGTTGAAGGAGGGGGAACAAAAAAACTGTGGCCTTTCTGTGCATGTGGGGCAGAATTTGGTGACGCCAAGCATGCATGGTGTTTATCACTGGTGACAGAATTGGTGGGGGGGACTCAGTTGACTGGAGGGCTGTATCAAGCAGCACAGTCAGTTCATTTAGACAGAACATCAAAGTCCTCCAACAGCTCTTTGGGGCCCAGAGATTGAAGTCTGAGTAGAGACAGGCTCGCGGGGAGTTATTGCTGCTGCCAGGGAAGTAGATCCTACTCTAAGTGCCTCGTGTAAACCGTGCATTCTCATTATGATCCTCACAAATCAGCACTTTTGACACATTGTGTTTCTGTGCACTGTAAGCAGGCTGTGTACCTATTCACCAAACGGACAAATTGGTTCTTCTAAGGGGCCTTGCTTTGAAAATGTCGCTAAAAGTTATGATTAAGTATGTTCTCTTTTCTTTATTTAGATTGGCATTGGATGCTTTTCAGCCTACATCATCAATTCACCGTGATGTCTTAATTACTGTTTAGAAAATAAAGGCTTTTGAAAAATCTGCTCTCCTTGTCATGCTTATGATGCCTGTTTAACATTTCCTCAGACTTGGTCAATTGTGGAAGAGGTGAATGGGGCCCAGCCTCGGTTGTTGGCTCTGAGGCTCTTAATTGGAAACGCATGTGCGCCACACAGTTGAAAGTTGTATTTAAAAAGCAGAAAAATCCCACAGCACTACTTGACTTTGTGAAAGGTCCTCACCAGCTCATATTTTGCAGGAGAATACTTAAACCGGGTTTGATGTCTCATTGAACGCAGTGACTTATTTCTCAGGGTGAAAGTATTCCATGACCTAATGTTTGGCTTTTACAGCTCGTTTTGTTAAATAAATAAAGAATAGCGACTTGCCTCCATTTGAATGGGCTAAATGAAGAAATACCTACGTCTGGTACCACTTAGAGAAAAGAGGACAGTTAAGGAAAAAGAGAGGAGCTTTTGTGCTCAAACTATTTGAGTAAACTTTTAGAAGGATGTACGCTAAAAGGGGGCATTTGTAATGTTTAGCTGTTGCTGTCTGTCCTCACTTATTCTTCCTGCACTTAATGATCAGTATTGAAACAAATATTCTTTGCTTCTTTGTGAAAAGACCTGGAGGGCTTTTGTGACATTTAATCGTGGCTCATTCTGGGATCTACATAAAAGCTTCCACTTTTTTTGTGTGTGTGTGTGTGTGTGTGTGTGTGTGTGTGTGTGTGTGTGTGTGTGTGTGTGTGTGTTTTGCTTTCTGATCGCATTGAGCTTGTAGTTGCATAGATCTGAGTGCAGCTGTGCCAAAATGAGCATGCTAATAGCCGATTAAAACCTAAACCCTGGTGGGCCTTTGAGTTTCTAGCCACAGAAATCAGTCCTCTCAAGTATGTGCCTGTTGTTAAAGCAAAAAAACCCCTCTTGTTTGTTTTAAGACAGGTTAATTGCAAAACCACTGTTAGCCCCTGTTCTGAGCCGTTTTATGGCACCGGGGTCTTGTCGTTTTTTTCCTAGTACAAAGCACTGAAAGGTCACAGTCTGTTAAGCTTCTTGAGAGAGATGCATGAAACCAAATGGATTTTTTTTCTTCCGTTTTTTATTCCCATCCCCACTCATTGCAGACATTCCAGGTGTGCAAGTGTGCACTTGAATGTGTGTGTGCGCGGGGGGGCAGGCTGCCATTGTTTTCCTCGGCACAAGCAGCGGAAGCGAAGAACGCCTCATTCGCTTTGATGAGCGATGTGTTCATGCGTAGGCTTCAATGTCACCCGCCATGAGGCAGCTGTGAAGTCGCAGCTCATGTCTGCGGTGCCATTTACTCAATGATGAAGTGAGGAGATCTCTGTTGGTTCCACATTCACCTCCCCTTTACGCGCACACATGCACGTATACACACTGTCTGAGCACATGTTCCTCCCACCTCGGCTGTATTGTGACTGTATGTCACAGCTAATACCAGCATGCATTAAATCTCAAACTCTGCGATCACAATAATAAAGGTTGACTGAGCGATTATGCAAGCCTTCGTCGTCAGAAGGATTTCACAGCTGATTGCCCTGCCGCATCCTGCCTTCTTTCTCGTGTTTCCTCAAATTTGACTTTCACACAAAAATAATTTGTTGGATTTAATTTTGCGTTTAGATACTGGAGATCCCGATGCCCCGGCAAGGAACGGCACAGATTGCCATATAGGTGACATATTACCGTCCCCATTGAAGTTAATTTGCCGTCAAATTTGCGACTTAATTTAAGCTGCCAAAGGGAAGACGTGGGGAGTAGATTGTAACTCATAAGTATGCATTGGAAAGAGTGTTGATTAACATTGAGGGCTCGAGAGACAGACGCACTCAATGTGTATCATCTGGCCTCAGAGGCTGGCAGTGGAATTGAATGTGATATCTTGCATAACGTGTCCTTGCTTTAAGTCCTTGGTTCCAGGCTCAGGAAGAAAGGCTGCACCATTGGCTTGCTTGCTTTTTGCTTGGCTGTTGTACAGTTGCCCAGGCTCCAGGCGAGCTCTGAGCAAAATCTGAAAAGACTTGTGAAACAGACAGTAGTCTACATATCTGGCAGCATGCTCGCGTCAAATTACAGAACGATATTTTGCACAGGACACTCGGCATGCCTGCCACCTTGCTGTATTCTGCAGTTAAAAGCAGCCACTTGTAGGTTTGATACGCAGACAATGAGAGAAAAAAAAGTGTTCTCAGATGGCTGCGGAAAGGCAAAGCCGTTCAGATTGCAAACAGTGGTTCATTAAACAACCTATTGTTTGAATTATATGTTGACAAAGGTCAAGTAAGTGATGAATGAAAGGATGATTGTGCATTTTACACAACTGTTCTGCATTTTCATGTGATTATTGAACGATGCCCCTCTCTCATATTTCCCCACAGAATGTCTGTGGCAGTAGTATTTATTTGGCACATTCTCAGCATGCTCCCACTCTTGCGGTTGAAGTGTTGCGTAGCAACTGAGAAAAACAGCTTTAAATATTTTGGTTAAAAAGGTTTTAAGAAAATAAAGAACAGCCTGCAATTACTGTTCATTTCTCCCGAGTTCATAAGTTTAAGGAGCTGTAGAATTGTGCCAAGTAATAAATGAAATACCAAATTAGGCTTTGTGTTGGCGTGGTAAAAACCGAGAAACGATATGTCTAGAGTATCGCGTCCTCTTGTGCCAGTTCAGTTACTCATCTGAAGCTATTTTGTTTATCGAATAAATGCTGGCAGCTGTCTGCACCTTCACTAATTCACAACTGTTTTGAAACAAAGCTCAGAGTAGTTTTCAGAGTGCAGCTCAGCTCAGTTTTCAAGCCAACTGAGTATATCTTTGACAGGATGGAAAATGTGTAGGTGAGTGCAAATTTGAAGTGATGTGCCTCAGGAAAACGGATGGGGATGGAGCGATGGGGATGGGGGCGCATGTGGAGAGGGGGAAGGCTGGATGACGCACAGCAGGTGACAGACAGACACTAATAGTAATGGCTCTTATCAGTGCTTCGCTCGCTCCCTCTTTTCACATGGGCTCTGACATCCTCCTCCTACTCCACCCCCTCCATCTAGCAGGGGGTGTTGGGAGCTCGCTGGGTTGTGCAGCCCGCTCAGACGGAAAGAGCCTGCCAAACACCGGTCCCCTCACATATAAATTGC
This sequence comes from Aulonocara stuartgranti, assembly GCF_965226115.1. NCBI lineage: Eukaryota > Metazoa > Chordata > Actinopteri > Cichliformes > Cichlidae > Aulonocara > Aulonocara stuartgranti. The sequence continues at coordinate 12,562,034 of NC_138959.1, read as the reverse complement.
ATCATTAACATCGCCTAGATTATTCCAAGCTCTCCCACCGGGTTTATGGCAGCACCGGCTCAACTTAACTATTTGACTCACTGAAGACATTCAGGTTTCCTGACTGAGCTGTGCTTAGATCTGCTGTGAAATACACCAGTTCTATTCTATCTTAAGCTTTTAAACAAATCCTGAAGAAATGTGCCTGTATTTTTCACTCATCGAGGCTTATTAGGCTAATGTGCTTCGTTTTCTGTCTTGAGTAGCCAAAACTTGAGTTGTATGCTGTCATGCACACCAAAGAATCCTGTTTGTTCTCATGGCTGGCTATAGTACTGCAGTATTAATATTTTCAGTCTGTCCCTATTTATGTACTGAAATGTATTCAACATCACCTTTTAAATAATGTTCCTAATTTTCAGTTCAACATTAAAAAACTCTTGACTTCGTTCATTTGGGCTGCAGTCTTTTATGAAATAGTGGCAGTACAGTAATGTTTTCAGATTTCCAATAATTCAGCTGAACTATTTGAAATTACTACTCACAATATTAAGGATATAATTTTAAAAAATCCTTACACTGAATAGTGAAGGTCATGATTTTTCAATATTTAAATATTAATTAAATTATATAAAAATAGTTGATGGGACTAGTGGTTGTGTTAAAATATATTTTACTATGTTTTTACCCGTGTTGGTAAGGATTGTTTCTACCCAAATCAATTCAGTTCAAGTATTCAATTTCTACAGCGTCAATTCATAGCAACAGTTGTCTCAAGGCACTTTATATGAGGTAAAGACCCTACAATATTAGAAAAAAACCTCAGTAATCAGGACCCTATGATTAAGCACTTGGCAACAGTAGGAATAAAAAAAAAAATCCCTTTTAACAGGAAGTAACCTGTGGCAGAACCAGAAGCTATCTGCCGTGATCAATTGGTTGAGAGGAGAAAGAGCAGAGGGTGAAGTTAATCCACCTAAAAGCCGTTTGGCTCTTCTTCACCTTCTTCCCTCACCACAGCACATAATGTGCTAGAACTAGAACTGGGTGCGGGGGACGATTTAAAAAAAAAAAAAAAAGAAAGAAAGAAAGTGATTATTACAATAGTCTGTTTGCTTGAAATGCCCATCTCAGTTGATAAGGTGAAACATCAGTGTCTAGGTAAGGTATTGTGCCACCAGAACAGCTTCAGTGTGCCTTTGCTTCTGTACGGTACTCTACCGGGCAGATGGAAGACGTTTGGTCCAAATCTCCCATAGATGTTCAGCTGTTTTGAGATCTGGTGACTGCAAAGCCATAGCATATGATTCACATCATTCCCATGCTCACTAACCATTTAATGACACAGTGGCCCCTAAATGGAGTCTTGTTATCAGAGTTTAACCTGTCCTGTCGGGACAGAAATAAAGGTGATCCCACAGAACACCTCAGTATTGCTTTGCAGTGACAAGTAGGCCCAAACCATATTGGCTCACAGTCTAAGGTTAAGAGTCTGTTCATCAAAGGTCTTTCCCCCTAATTTAGTGTAAGCGTGGAAAGATACAGTTGGATTACCAGAGCAACTGGTTTGCATGACAATGGGCAGATTTTTCATCCCTCTTTTTTATAAAGAAAAGCTCTAAATTTCTCATTGTTTGTGAGACTTTCAGTGATTTGATATTTTAGGTGATTGTTAAAGGTACAGTCAGTCTTTTTTTAGGTTATAGAAAAGGTAATAGAGGTAACAGACTAAAGAATATGATTAAAAAATGTATTACTGTGTAATTAAGTCTTCTGACAAATTGATACAGGCTCATAAAATAAGAATCAATCAATTAAAAATATGTAGGAGCGGGCTCTGGTAAAAGTTTTAATGTTTTATACATTTGGTTGGAGAGTGGCCATGTATGTTGTATGCCAGACATTGTTGCAATTACTTATTGTCAGCGTTTGAGACATATAATCCTCCCATGTCTGAACAGCTAACAAGAGCCGCTTAAATAACAACAACAGCAAGTCAAAAGCTCACATTCACTGATAAATATTTTATTTATAGTCTTACACTGTATGGCAGGGGTCTCCAACTCCAGGCCTCGAGGGCCGGTGTCCTGCAGGTTTTAGATGTGTCCTTGGTCCAACACAGCTGATTCAAATGGCTAAATGACCTCCTCAACATGTCCTGAAGTCCTCCAGAGGCCTGGTAATGAACTAATCATGTGACTCAGGTGTGTTGACCCACGGTTATGTCTAAAACCTGCAGGACACCAGCCCTCGAGGCCTGGAGTTGGAGACCCCTGTTGAATGGGTTTATTTGCTAAGTGTCCTAATCCAAAAGTGTAATTTTTGCTCGAAAGACAGTTTTACTAACAGTGGCTAACAGTGACTAATAGCGGCTAACAGTGACTAACAGTGGCTAACAGTGACTAATAGCAGCTAACAGCGGCTAACAGTGACTAACAGTGGCTAACAGTGACTAATAGCAGCTAACAGCGGCTAACAGCAGCAAAAACAGCAGCACTTAATAAAAAGAAAAATTCGGGACACTCCCCTACATATTACTCACTGATGCCTCCAGCATCCAAACATCAAATACCACATTATGTTTAATTGACACATCCATTCTTTGTCCCTGATTTATTCATAAATTATTGAAATATGTTAAAATATGGTCTATAGCGAATGTTTTTGTAGTCAAAAGGTAGTAGAAACACATTGACTGTCTGCCATTATAGGGTACACTCGAAATGTGATGTTTTTGGTCTGTTTTGGCTGATTAAAACATGTTTATCCTACAGCAGTCAAAGTAGCTAGGATTATGCAACTCAGTTAGGAGAGGATGACTGCAATCTACAAGCTACTGACATCTAGTGGTGAGGTTTTACACAGAGTACCTTTAAACTATGGAGCAGAAAAGACAGTGAGTATATCATGTAAACATATCAAACAGTCTTTAGGTTCTAAAACAAGATGATTGTTGTTTTAAAAAAATAATTAATTGCTTAAACATTATCAAGCAGGTGTTATTTTGGGATTTCTGAAAATATTAATGTAATAATAATAATAACAATAATTATAATAATATAGTTTATTAGGAATTAGCTGTTATTTTAACATCAAACGCTGCTCGACTTGCGTACTGTTAATTGCCCCAGTTCTTTAAATTATATTAGACAAGCTGAGATCCATTGCAAATCTGAAGGAGGCTCTTAAGCTCAGTTGATATCTGCAGTATAGCAAGATGGAGCTTCTTGCTCAGATCAGTTAGCAATTAACTCTGTAATTACTATCTGAGGTCAGGGTTAAGCTCAGAGTGAAAGGTTGAAGCAGCAAACATTTTTATATGATCCTCTTACTCAATTATCCTTTCTCCGCGCTACAAGGTTTTACCTCATGGGGAGAATACATTACACAAAGCCCCTTGGCAATTACTCCTCAATGAATATCCTCATGGCGTACAGTCCATATGATTAATCTGGAATCCCCTCTGCCCCTGTCCAACTGCAGGGCCAGCTCTGCTTACCATGCAAGTTTCATTTTCACCTGAACAAATGGCTCCTTTAGACAAAAAGTGCCAACCTTTTACTTTTACTGGCTGCTTGCTGGAGGGAAAAAAAAAAACAAGAGAAAAAGAAGGGGGGGGGGCACAGCCTCCTGCAGCAATAACAGATATCCCAATGAGGGGAAAAAAAGGAGGGGTGGGGTCAGAGTGGTTGGTGGTGGTGGGGAGTTTTTTGGAGGGGGAGACACTTAATAGTATTTAATAAAGGAACATTTATTTTTGTGCTTCGGCCTGTAACAGCCTCAGGAAATAGCTCGGTCTCTTGATCGGGAGCAAATCCTATTAACTTACAGTGCTCTCACTCAGGGTAATGGGCTCCACCTTGAGACTTGGGAGAACACTTTTCCCTCTGACACACTGATACTGGTGTCTGGAGGGCTCGGCGTTGGGTAGTCTAACACTTGGGCAGAGACTAATCAAGTCAAACAATCTGCCAGGCTGGAGCAACACCGAGTGAGGATGTTGATATCCAGCGAGCTCATTCAACAGACCCCTTCACACGTTCCTAACCCAATACCAAAGGATCAGTGCACAGGATCGGTTCAAGATCAGGTTATTCGAGCCCCTGAGAATTGTAAAGCGATCCCAGAGCAGCTTTTGCTTTCTCAGGAGTGATCAGAGCTGTCGGTTCTGTTATAGACTGCTAGGGCCGGGGCCAAAGGGAACTCCTGGAGTCTCCATTTATTTCTGTCCGGCAAGGGAAGGACTGTCTGTGAAAGTGTTTGCACTGTGTGTGTTTGAGGGAGAAAGTGAGAACGAGAAACTCAATTTACAGTATGTGGGTAACCACCGTCCCCAAACCAATTGGTAGAAAAACTCCAATATCTTTTAGTGAAAACATGGTGAACCTCGAGTTTATTATTTTCTGTCAGGATTCTGATGTTTCAGAAATGGCTGTAGTTAGTATAAAGCTGCCACATACTGTAATTACCTTACTGCGGGAACCTCCGGAGAAATGGGAGCTCTCTATCAAAGCATAACTACTCCAATTAAAAAACTGCACTGGATTGAAAATCACCTTTGTGGGCGGCAACAGACTCTGCTAAAAAGCATCAAATTGCTCCTTTCCACACACATTCCACATGTTTTTGTTTTTGAGATTGGCACCGTGTGAAAGCCTCTGGAGCTTCATTTAGACATGTCCTAAATGTGGTCACGTTTGATGCTATGTGACTCCACTGATGGATCGCCTCAGTATGGGCCCTTTCATAAATCCATGTTCAATGGCATGTTCTTCTCCTGTCACCATTACCCCTTGTGCCTGCTGTCATCCGGCTGTCTAATGTCTGCAGAGTTAGTGTGCACCTGTCACATAGAATTTATGGCATGCAATTTGTCGTGTACCATGGGAGTTGCAGTTTCTTGAGAACTTTTGTTTCTTCCCCCCCAGTATTTGATGGACATTAAACATTGGTGTTTCTGGCCAAGAGTGAAATATTGTGTTTCCAGGTTTTGTAATATGTTTTGGGTTCATGCGTGTTTCACTAGGATTACCAGACCCTTTGCCTGCACATGAGCAATTTCCGAACCCATTTGTGAAAATGTATTTTTTTTTCCTGTGTAAAACAAGACTGCTTTTCTTTTCTGTTTCTAAGATGCGAGTACTTTGGAAATACTCCGGACAGCATTAGTTTGGCTTGTCATGAGCTGTCAACAGCTTTGTTAGATACAATAAAAGGCAGTGAATGTGCAGCAATTAGATGTTTGTTCTGTATTATTGTTGCACAACTGCACCATTGCTGCTGGTGCTCTCAGCCAGGATTATCACCCCTAAGAGGGGGAAGCATTACAGAATGACAGCCTCTCATGTCGAACAAGTCTAGCTGATTCAGTGAATATTGAAGAGGTTCCCACCACACGTTCATGTGCATGTTAAGGGAGCAGCGATAACCTTGTTTTGATTTGCATCTCCTTAGCAATTAAGATAATATGTCGTAATTAGAATTTTAATGTACCGCTGTGAGATTTTTGATAATTATACAGAATTCTCTGCGGTTATTTTCTCTTTGCCTGCTTGTCTTCACAGATGAATTCATGGCTGATTAGATCACTGCTCTAATCAGATTTGAGTTACATTGTAAAATATCTTCCCACATGTCTCTGTCAAGCTGAGTTAAACAGTGTAACTGTGAAACACTTAACACGGCATCACATATGTTCGATGGGGATTGTACAATTTGTACTTTTACAAACAGCAGGTTAAGACGTAACAACAGATAAAAAGCCGAGGTGGAACTTCAGGCAGCCAGTTCATGTAATTAAGTCTAAAGACTGGTTAGCTGAATACAGGGTCGAGGCAATGTCTTGCACTGTCTGATGTTGCAGCCTCCTTCACTCCTGCGCTGTTCTTTACATAATGAAACATTCAACAGTGTTGATGTGAGCTGCAAGCTGACATTTGGGACGTCACAGAAATGTGCAGGATTTGAGAGTGATGTAAATTTCACATTTTACTTGTGGGGGACAAAGTGGTGCAGGTCCTGGGTTTGAATCCACCAACCTGCAAGGGTTCGCTCCACACATGCTTCCTCCCACAGTCCAGTGACTTGGATGTTAGGTTAAATGGTGATTCTATGTGTGAATGTGAGTGTAAATGGCTGTTTTTTTCTCCATGTTATGCCTGTGACAGACTGGTGATTTGTCCAGGGTGTATCCCGCCTTTTGACCTATGGCACCTCTATCGCTGTGATTGAGGAATATCAATGTTAGTCTATGACTTGGATGGACTGAAGTTTTGAATAGATTATTGGAAGATGATAAGAGTTGGAAATGTTGTTTGCACTTATCAACAGCACTTTGGGTCATTCTCAGAGTTTTTGTGAAAATATTTGACTTGCACTGACATCAGCTAACTGCACACATTAACATACTCATGTTAGTTAGAATGCATTAGTGTTTGTGCATATGACAAAATGCTAAAAAATAGCGGCTAGTAGCACTAAAAGGATGTATGAGGCACAAATGCTGTACATGCTACGGGCAACATTATCATTTTCAATTATTTGTTTTTTTTTTTTAACATAACGGGATATTTCAAGGTGTTAGCTTTGTTTACTGTAGCTGTCCAGTTCAGTCCTGATATCAAAACATAATTGGTACCAATACCAGTATAATTGTCAGTAACTAATTTGTTACAAATGATCACCTCACCTTCTTAAACATAAGATCCTATTATTAGAAAAGTTGTTTTAAACACTGACATGATGATAGATTATTTATTTAAAATGTCAACATAGCAATAATGTTAACAAGTTTATTGGACCCCGAAACATTAAGTGATCCAGTGATACCCAAGTCTTTCTTGGACTGCAGGTTTGCTAACTATCTTGACAGGAAGTTAGCTACAGTTAAAAATAGCAATGCTAACAGGTAAGTGGTCAGCTAAGCTACTAACATAGATTTCCTCATTATAGTTAGATTGTATATGTTACTAATGCAAGGAGTGAATTCCATTAAGTAATATAGTATATTACTGTCTCTTTTGATAAATAGGTTTATACCTTCTGATATATTTTAATTAACAACCAAAAACAGTAGATTGTGTTTTGAAATCATTCAGTAGTATTCATATTTTCATAAGAAATGACAGAATTAAACTTAAATACTTAGCTGTTTGGAAAGACTTTGGCAAATACTGAAATGATTATGAAACTATAAACTTTATTTAATGAAGACTGACTCTGTGTGTGTGTGTGTGCCATGAAGAAACCGCGGGTTCAGGCTAGCACTAGCAAGGTGTACCTAATGTAGTAGCCTGTGAGTGTGTAGTTATATATGTGATGAATATTGTCCAAGTGTTATTTGGGCTCTAATTAACACTTTCAACAGGACAGGTTTGCTCTCATAAAGCAGTTCAACATTTTTGAAAACGTGGTGGCTAATTACTTGAGCGTGGATATAATGAATCAATTACAGATTCAGTTGTTGAGTCTTTAGCGCTGGCAATGTTAAATTGATGCGGGCTCGGCTCTCAGATTAGTCTGTAGACAGCACAGTGCAGCGCTAGGATCATTCCACGTAATGTATATTTCATCAGCGTACCTACCCTCAGTACATTAACTATGATTGTTTGTTATTTGTCTGCCTGTGTTTTCGCACTGCTGTTTCCTAGCTGCTTGTTTTTATTCAGCACAAGACAGCAGCCAATATTCCTCTTGGCCTTTTCACCACAACAGTACAAACCAGTCAATATTGGCAGGAGAATATTTTCCTGCCCCAAGTTGCCACACTATCAATACTTGAGGATGATAACAGGGGCCAGGGTAAATGAACAGAGATCTGCAAAGAAAAACTAAACCTGAGACCTCTTTGTGGTGCGAAATTGGCCACCACAAAGGAATTAATGACGGATCCTTCCAGCATAATTGTCTAATTATGCCGGGCAGATGGGGCACTGCTTTAACTAGGACACATTGTGCTACCTCTCCAGACTCTCCACAACAAAAGGCAAACCAGTGTGACAGCCTCTTCAGCAGTGAGTGGGAGGGAGAGTGAAAGAAAGAAAATGGAGAGAGTGTAGCGGAGAGGAGGCGGTGGGGGGAAACTGGGTCTGTCACTAAGCCATTCCTCCACTCGATATGTTACCACAGAAACAAATGTATGGTGTAAACACTGCGTGGATCACAGCTCCTGGGAGGTGAATCACTGCAGTGTAATGAGGTTGGTTTACATGCTGCTTCTCAGCTTCCCACCCAGGCTAACTCAATACTTAAACCCTCTAATTAAAGAGAATCGGCCACTCGATAATTGATCACATTGGTTGCCTCGGCGTACGCCTGCACTGTGAGGCTTCGTGCCACTGTTTATTAGAGCTGTCTGCCTGCTTTGTCTCCTGGGAAGGAGAAGAGAAGAGAAATGTTGCAGGGGAGGGGCAGGTGGGGATGAAGCGAAGGTAAACATGCAAAGAAATTAAATCTCTGCTCTTGAAAGGTGTTGTTAACGTAGCTACGGGATAGAATATAACATAACAGTTAATGTCTCAGAGGACCATCGGGAATGTCAGGTAGCGGTAAAGCTGCTAGATTTGGAGTCATTCCTTCAAAAGAAAGCAGCCCTTGATTTAGCTTTAAATTTTACAGAGTGTCTCCCGGTCATACATTTCCTTTTTTATTTGAGTATGTTCTGAGGATGCGATGCTCAAAAGATGTGATTGATGTGCTCTTGACATTGTTCATGGATCAGAAGCTTATCACATCTAATGTAACAAATCAATTTCAAAGTTTAATAGGCTGTGATATCACAGTGCTACAGTTTATTCTGTCTATTTCACAATAGATTGCGTTTACTCCTTATATTTCTAATACAGTACGTACCGTTTAAATTTGACCACCTTTGCCCTTTTTTAAACTCGTGGCTTAGATGTTCTCGACTCATCTTTTCATTGCTGTGTTTTGAAGCAGGTGCACAGGAAGCGACAGGACTGACTATCGAGCATCTTCGCCACCTCTGACTTATAGATTTCCTCTGACTCCCCGTGACGTGGGGTAATTGCAGAGTTTCAGAAATTGATTAACGGAAAGTAAATGTATCATCAAGGCCAGGGCTGAGTGGGAGTGGATTGACAGTGTTACATGAGGTGAGGTGACAGAAGGAGAAATGTGGCTGCTGGAGGAGCATAGCAGCTAGTAGCATGTGTTTGTGGTAAATGGGTCTAGAGTACACCTGCAGAGCAGACAGAGCAGGCTATTATAGACAGGTCAGAGCAGGTGTGGTGGAGTCGAGGAAGAGGTACAACTACAGGCACTGTGCTGAAAGCTCTTTTCGTTTGTTCATTTGCTACACTGGGCTCACCATCGACTCAGCAGTGGAGTGTCAACTGCCAAAAACTACACCCAAATCAGTTATTAGCCATTTTAGATAACATAGAATTATAACCACTGATTCTCTTTTTAAATGATTCTTTAATAGTGATAAGTATGAAGGTATACCAGGTATAGAAGCATGCTTGAAAGAGGAAAAAAAGGTGATGCAAAGGTATAATTAAACCACATCCATTAGAATGACTTTTGAGTGGAGTTGCCATCATTAGATTTGTTCTGTAAGTTACATCTCATTTGTAATTAGGAGCTTTACAGCGACCTGACCTCAACCTCAGACAAATAATTACAGTCTCCTCAGCCTGATGTTTTTGTGCAGAATGATCTGATCAGTCTTTCATGTCTACATTGGCAGCAACCCATTTGGCACCTCACCAGATAGAAACATATTATTACAAAGTGGGTGTAACTTCCTTATGCCAATCACAAAGTGCTGGTTTGGCATTTCTGAATTCCTGTAGCTGGCAGCTGTTAGTGATTTCACTGACAACCTTTTAAAGAAGCCTACTGGGGCTTTCCCACCATTAACAATGATTAAAAATGACTTAACTGAAAAATAGAAACCCCTTTTACATGTAATGCAGTCCAACACAAGAGTGCTTTGTGATTTGGTTTTTAACCGTTCTTGGCACTGCATGTTTTTAAATACAGGCAGATAGAATATTAGAAATATTAAAGCGTATTAGCACAAGCTACACGCTCAAACCACACTTAAGAGGTGAATTAACAGCACTCTGAAAAACAATTAAAGATTAGATAGCAGTCAGATCATGCGGCGCTTTGCCACAGCTACGCAATCCTCTAATCCTCAGAATATCATCATATTTAAATGTGATTTTCTTAATGTATGTTGTAAGAATACCTTTATGTTTTTAATAGAGATCTGAATCTGGATCGAGATCAGAAGAGAAATGGGAAGCACAGCATATGCAGTATGTGCTGAGATTTATTTTCAGCTCATGAGAGGATGTCTGTCTTGAGTTATGAAAGCATGTGTGGCGATTTTCTATTTTTCTTATTATCGTAAATCCAACGTAAAGACCAGAGCAGATGTCGTCTGTGTCTCTGAAGCCTGTTGCAGCGTCTTCCTCATTGATGGTACCGTACCTCGACTCTTGTCCTACAAACTCATTGCTGGGGGGACGATGAGCAAACTGTAAGTCACTGTTGCTTATTTTGAGTCAATCTCATACACACCATCTGGCTATAGTAAATACTTAATAGAGCAACAAATGCGTGTTAATTCACAGCTGAAAATAGTCCCCCACAAATACACTATTAACTCATGTTTTAGTAATTTTTTCAAAAGCAGACGGCGCTGCTGTTTTGCAGTTTTGCAGTTTATTTATTTCTGATCCTGTGCTAAATAAGACTCCAGTCGCACAGGCCTAGAGACCGTTTGACAACCACCTGTCGACCACCTGTTACTAGGGAAATAATGCTGAAAGTTGGTGGTTGTTGCTAGGTGAAATTGGTTGCCAAAGCCCCGGTTACACAGGCCTAGAGATCTGTTAGCAATCTCCTGTCAACCAGGGGTCGTAATGGAAATATTTTCATTTCCTGACTTGGTTGATAGCACTCAGTATTGCTGTATTGCAGTTGGTGGCTAGCAGGTTGCCATGGTCACCTGTAGTTTGCATGGAAGATGGCAACTGGTTTGCAAATACTCTCCAACTAAGTTGCTGATCGCAGCAGTAAGGCATAACTTTTAATTAGAAGGTGAATGTTGTTCATTTCCAATTTGATTTGATATATTTTTATAAACTAGTCAAAGTCAAAGTAAACGTTATTGTCATCTCCACTATATACACTGCAGCATATAGAGAGACAAGACGACGAAGCTAAAATAAACTAAAAGAAACTGGACCAGAAACATAGTTTCACTGAAAAAAAAACCTCCTGTTACATTTATTAAATATTTGGCTGCTTTGAGTTATTATTTTTTCTGTATTGCTTTGCACTGAATTACAATGTACAGCTCTTTTATATTGTATGATTCTCATAAATCTTGAGTTAAACTTGTTTTTCTGTCCTTGAATTGTGTTTTCTTGTATTCTGAAAGCAGCTGCGTGACAGCATTACCCCTGTCATAGATCGGCCTACAACATTATAAACTAACACGATATTAACGCAGTATTAATGCTGCTTATATTAGAGGTCACATCCATTAGCCCTGAAATATAAATAATGGTGTAATGATTTTCTTTTTTAAAATCTAAGTTGATTTCTATTTAAGTGTTTAACACTATAAGAACAGCTGTTCTCTTCTGCTTGTTTAGTCTTTCTGCAGAGGTTACAAAGCAAAGTGAAGTTTATTGAACTTAGTATCATTCCGCACTCACTGGTTTTTATTTCAAGGGTGTGAGAGACGCAGCACTTCCCCCTGGCTCTGAGTACATCCTCAGTGCTGTGTTATTGTAGTGGTGACCTTGGTTCTTCTCTAAAAGCCTTCTGTCAGTGCAGATTCTTACAGGCACACAGCCCTGTACTGTTGGCTGAAAACTCATTGAATCTGCTTCGCCAAAGCCAACAGGGCAGAAGGGTGCAGGTGTTGCACTGAAATTGGTTTGCTTTTTGCTTAAAAAATAAAGTGTGCTTCACCCAGAAAACCTCTCTCTCCAAACACGCTCTGTAACCAGAATCTGCTAGCCGTGCTCCACTTTGGGGTTATGGTTTCACTGGAATTAAAAAGTCTGTTTACACTGTGTGAAACAAATATATGAATTGGATTTTGATACTAGTCTGTATATATTTGGGTTATGAAAACTGCTCAGACTGTGATATGTGGCCATTCCAGTAAATATGTGTGTGGGATGGGAGTTAGGTGAATCAGTCTTGGCCCACGCTTCGTGTTTTTATTTTCTTTTTTTTTTAAAAGAACATTACGCGACTGTGATTTCAAGGAGAAAATAGCCTGAATGAGATCGAGTTCTGTTTTTTGGCAGAAGGAAAGGCTTGTTGGCACACAGAACAATATCTAAATAGAAATCACATTTTTCACTCAAGTTAGATTTAGCAGGGAGTGCATTGTCCTCCTTTCTGGCTCAGAAACTTTGCTGTCTAAAAATGTTAAAGTCGTAGTCGCAGAGTTTCGGTATATTAAAATCATTGGCGCGCAGGGTGTTATATCTGGCAAGGAAAATCCATTTTGAGAGCGTGTGGAAATAGTGTATATGTAAAGAGTGTCTACCACAGACCTTGGTTTCTTCTCTTAACCTGCAAAGCATTAAATAGGTCAGTAATATTTCCCTTCTTTTTCTGCGGGCTTTGTAAAACGCACAGGATACAGGGCCCAATCATTAGCATGGATGGAATCCAGAGCATTAATGGCAACCAGGCAGAGTCGAATGACATTGTTATTGCAGCCGTTCCCGAGAAAGTGAGGGGAGCTGAAAATTTATATTTGATTTATAGCCGGGTTTGAATTTATGCTCCAGCTCTCAATAGGAAAGTAAGTGATCTTCGCCCGGCTTCTCACAAGAGAGGGCCCCACAGCATCTGGCGCTGGAAACATCTCTGTATCAAACAGAGTTCCTTCTAGTTTCTTTTTGCAATGCTTAACCACCAAGAATTTTACACCTGTAGGGGATATAGTATTACTATGTTTATTGGACCGGGTTCAAGTCTGAGCCTTGAGAAATTATCAGACGAGTGAAATGAGCCACGCTTTGTGGGAAAAACGTTGTGCAACAGGTTTCTAGACGCACTTTGTATTGTGCTCCAAGTGATTACCTGCTATTTGGCGCTATCTTCCAGAGACGAAGCTAAGTCATTATTTACCTTGATTTATCATTGGCTGAATGGCAGTTGATAGCTTGAGTGTCTACTCCGTATTGTAAGCACTATGGCATGGATATAAAGATCTCTGATTTGCTCGGTGCAAGTGCTGTTATTTATTGAGAGTTCTTTCTCTAACAGCAGGTTGACGAGAGCAGAAATATACTGCTTACCGTCACTGTCAGTGTGCTTTTGAATCCTTGAAACATCGTATCTTCACATTATTATCTGCTTGAAGTGATGATACAAATACCATTCTTTATGGTTTGGTAATAACTGCCTTATTTTTCATAGGGACACAGAGCATTATTTATCACTGGCAGTATTCATGGGGATTAATGATGCATAACTCTGTTGGAGTTGTCTGGCATACAGCATCAGCTGAAGGAATCTGGAAGGTTATCAGAGCAATAAATCCCAAGTTTTTCTCCGTTGTTTGTCACGATGCACTGCAGCAGCCAGTAGTTATGACCGTTCCAGTATGTTCTCGTCCTCTCCCTCTCTCTGTAAGCAGTCAGAAAAATAACACAACTTATTTTTTTAAGCCGCCAGATGATAAGGTGGAATTTGAGCGCACAACCTCAAAGTTCAAAGCGGGCAACAGTTTTTAAATCTCATCCTTATTACTTTGACTCTGCCTGCTTCCAGCTGGATGATTGGGCGTAGATAAGGAGCGCACCAAACACTCTCTACCGCTGATGTTCGTTCTTGGCAATGAGAACGCGAGCACAGTCTGTTCAGTCTTGCATTTTAACTGTTTTGTCAATTGCCGTCATCCACTTGTGTTATGTCTATAAACTGAAAATTAAATTAGGTGTGCAGACTGTTACACGAGTTCAATCTATACCCGCCCAACAGCCACACCAGTATTTCTTTCATCATGGCTTATTTTCTCTGTTTAATTTATTGAATAAATTACCCCTTTAACTTGTCAAGGAGGAGGAAGTCATTCATGCATTGTCCATGATCTAAGCAGAGAGGAAGATTCAGTCTATTAGTGCAATGATAGGGCCTTTACTGCAGTGAGCTCGCTGATTGAATGGCATCCTTCTCAAGGTCAGGCCGGAGCTAAAAGCTATTTTCTGCTTACCTGTGCAGCCAGCCGGCCACAGAATCTGCACACAAACTGCCTCCACACCAATGAGCTTAGTAAGCGGAGAAGCTCATCACTGATATTTCCAGCTGGTAACATGAAGAGAAACCTCTGCGCCTGCAGGAAAGGACACAAAGGCATGAGTAATATGATAAGTGCGATCTCTCTGCAGCACGTAAAGACATTAGGAATTTTGTTTTTAAATCCGCACCGAGGGTCCAATCATATCCTCCCATTGTGTCCTTGGTAAGTAAATCAGTGTTAAATGTGAATCACTTTCGGACTGGGTCACAGGTCAAGCTGGAAGCACAGCTGTTCCGTCAGCTGTTTCAAGGCCTGAATTTCCTTGGCAACACAAGTCTGTAGCTGAGATAATGCAGCACGACCACCATTAGCAGAAACTGTAATCTGCCCGTGTTCAGGGTTTGACTTCACGCATGCCTGAATTACTGCTCCTGGTAATCGAACGTTGGATCTTTTGGGAAACACTGATTTATAGTGTCGGAGAACAACCGTCGTTCCTAAATGATTTCGCTCATCGCTTCATGTTCATGCAGATGATAAATTGTATCACAGAATGCAGTCACAACACTCATTAAAACTCACTTTCTCCCTGCAGCACTGTTTAGAAGTGAATTTTCTGCACTGCCACATTGAATTTATTCAGGCCTGACCTGCTCTAAGCCTCAAACCGGCGCTGTCATTTGGCATAGGTTTAAAAAGAAAAGAAGTCTTTTGGGTAACACGGATCACCCGCACTGTCACTGCATCTGGGGGGGTAAGGGGAGTGCCGCCACCAGCACTGCCGCCGCCTCTGCGAGATCAAAGCCCCGTGCAAATCCGCCATACTTCGTACATGGAAGTTACAGAAGCGGGACCCAGAACCGATTCACCTGTGCAGGGGCCGAGCACAGCTGCACTCCCACCAGCTGGAGCCCACAGACCACAGATAGGATTAGCGGCTTTAGCTGCAAAGGTCCCTCATCATCTCCCCGCCTGAACCTTGTATGGCAACAAACCCCTGCAAACACAAATGCCACTTTATGATCTCTTAATAATACCCCCATCCTCACTTCATGCACACTCAGGCTCGGTAAATCAGCTCATGTTCTTTTATAGCCCCCATTGTCTCTGCAGATAAAAAGGACAACCCGCCAGTCTGGGACTCCCAACCCATGAATGTGGTGTGGAGGTATTTTTTTCTCCTTGCTTCCCCCTTCCCCACCACTCCTCAGATAAGTATCACCATGCAGCCATTGTGTAGCTGCTGCCTGGCTTCTGTATCCAAGCTCAGCCCCTCATGCCTGCCAGGTAAACCCGTCTGCCTCTATGTTGCTGCGATAGGGGAGTTTGGCTCTGACTGACTGAAACAACATCACCTTGTTTATCCTGTAAATAATTCACTCCTTCCGGGCAACAGAAAACAAAATCAAGGTTGTGTGTTTAACAAGGGAGGCGAGGAATGAGAGGAGCTAGGAAAAAAAAAATCAGGTGTTTCCTTTTTAGATAAACTTGGCGCCTGGAGACAGCGACACATCCCTGATTCCTATGCAGCGCAAAGATGCTGCAGTGAGATGTGTTAGGTGTGTGTGTGTAGCGTGGAGAGGGGGGGGGGGGGGGTTGTTGTGTGCTCCCTGAACTTGCCCTTTGATAGCTCTCTGAAGAGGGTGCAGAGATACTGTTGGGGACATTCTTGTCGCGTTTAACATCAGAACCTATGGAGTGTGTCGGCGCGTCGTCGGGTTTGATGTTTATCTTCGGGGGGCTGTTCCTGGAAGCTGCCCCCCCGCCCTCACCCCCCACCCCTTTTGTGACACACGTATGTGTACATGGACACGTGAGCCACCACTGTTTGTTTGGGTGGTTTTTTTGTTGTCTGGACTCATTCCCCAGGGGTGGTTTTGCTACTACCTAGAAAAGCCAGACTGTTTATTTCCCCGTCACTTGGAGCGTTCCATTTATCTGTTTTAATTCAAGTATAAAAACATGAATTCATAAGGTAACACCATCGATACAAGAAAAACAGAAAACATGTGGAACAAATTCAGACAAACATTCAGTGAGACGTAAGGATGAACTTGGTGGTCGAAAGGTTACAGTCGTCACAATCTCACAAAACATGTTTTTGTCCCTAACTTGCCCATTTTTTGTTTGATCCTAAAGTGTACTGCATTGAATAACGTCTGGCTATTATTCAAAATCATACCTCGGCAACCAAATTGGAGATAATGGCCACACTTTGTAGCCATTGTGTCTTTATCTCACTTTGTAATTTGATGTTGATGTCAAAGCTGTGGGTGCCAGGTTGAAAATGTACATTGTGTACATTTTTAGCTTCTTTGCATTAACTTTCATATTTTAAGTGACGTCTACTACAATGGCTACAGCTCTGTGTTCTGCCAGAGCCAGCTTTATTGGCCAAACACCGTCTTTTAAAGTTTTCACTAATAATATTCGGAGTATATAGGAGTCAGGTGGTAATTCTAAATTTTAATATACCATGACATGGTGGCACATGGCTTTGGTGCTTCTATTAAGCCTTTTCTTCACATACAGAGTGTGTCGGGGGAATGTCACATCTGCAATTGTTCTTTCTGACTTGTAGCACACAGCGGGAGACATGTTCTCACCACTCTGGTTTAGGCTTAAAACCGGAGTATTAGGCTTAAATTTTTCCTTTTTGATAAAGCTTGTAGTTAGGGTCGGATCAAGGGATCCTGAACCCTTCCTTAGTTACACCGCATTAGGCCGTGGCTGCTGGAGGCTTCCTGTGATGCGCTGAGTGTTTTTTCTTCACTTATCCACCACTTTGAGTTTATTCATTAGTTATTATTTATCCCTGGCTTTCTTCCACTGCATGTTTTTGTCCTGTCTGACTCCGCTAACCTCCAACTGGTCACTGCAGATGGCTGTTCCACCCTGGAGTTTCTTCCTGCTTAGAGGGAGTTTTTCTTTCCCACTGTTGCCAGTCTTGAATTTGATAAAAATTTTTACCCATGTGGAGTTTACATTGAGAAACTGGAAGGTTAAAGATTGCTTATAGAAATTTGTGCTCTGGTGTGCATCTCTGTCAGGCAATACCTAGAAAAGTTCAAGGCTACAGTGCATGTTTGAAACTTTATAGACACTTTATAGACAAAATCATGTTTCTCTTACCTTCTCTTATGTGTGTTGAGTACATATGCAGAATAATAAAAGTATAGTGCAGGAGCAAAGGTATATAATCTGTCCACAGCCCTTCTGTTGCTTGTGATTAAAATAACACACATTCATCGTCTTAGGTGGGAATCAGCATTGAAATTAGTGGTTCTTGGTTAATTATGTAATCTTGTTTTGGCCTCAAGTGTATTTGCATAACAGTAGCTGATGCAAATTGATTTGCATTTGCACTCTATTATAATGCAAAGTATCTAATGAGGAAGCATCTAACAATCCTCATCGTGTTCAGCAGTTTAAAAAATAGCGAATGGAGACTACAGTGCTCCTATGGAGTCATGTCATTACTTTTGCTTTGTGTTTTAATTCCCACTTTCCGTTTGATTGGAAAAGCACAAGCTTGTTCACAAAGTTTTGATTGCTTTGTTCTTAGTCACACCCATTAGTATAGTCATTACTCACTTCTGATTCCCAGGAGGAAACTGTTTTCCAAGTAGTTAAAGTCCCTGTTTAATGGGATTTATTAAGCTGAGGCTCGGCTCTTTTAATCTCTGTTGTTGTTAAATATGTAGTGTCGGAACAATAGGAGATGTATCAACGTCCAAATACTTACAGATTGCACACTACATTTGAGCATCAGTGGAGCATCAGTCATCTGTGTTGTCCTGCAGCCAGATCCTAAAGCCGCATGACAACTGTGAAACATCCATTACAAAAGCAGACTTCAGTGGCGAGCCTCACCACCATGCTGGTGTGTCAGCAAGGGACGAGCGAGGCACTGAACAGAAGACAACTATGATCTGGATATTTGAAGCCGATATTGGGCCGGTTTCCCGTCAGGCTGCATGCTATGCCTTCCCTTTGAGTGTTGATTGCAGACAGGAGAGTGTGGTTGACTGATCTCAAAGGAAATTACTGGAGAGAAGGCTTATCCATGGCTTTGACTGATAATCAGCTCATTATCGTGTTGATCATTTACAGCTCTCCCTCCCGCATTCCCTCTATTCTTTTAGCTGTGTCACTAAAGCAGAGCACAGAGATTTTTAATAGCTTGGCAAGAAGCCTGCTGTGCTGAGGGAGTTAAAACAGCCATGCTAGCCCTGGCTAGTCTCCACTTTTTACACAGTACAGGTCTCCACCCCACTTATCAACCCTCTCAGGGAAGAGAAAAAATTAAAGAAAAACAACAACAGCAACAACAACAACATATGCAACCCCAGTGCGAGCAGTGCCCTAGCACCCCAACATGGCTAACTGTGCATGAAATTGAACTGATTGGAGTTATTGACCAGAAGGCTCCAGCCCCTGAGAGAACAGGCAGGAGGGTGGGGGCGCCTTGTGTGTTACCTGATTGAGTGAAAAATCCTCAGCCGGTTGCTTTGATGCCCGGCACTTTACAGCAAAGAGTGATTTAATGGAAGCTGCCAGACCTCATCAATGTCAGCACTCGTGGTAAGGGCCCTCTGCTTCACCAATACTTTATATATAAGCACCTTCCATGTCAGTCGCTGATGGACAGATGCTTACTAGTTGTTTTAACTGCACGGTAAAAAGAAACGCTGATCGGCCTCCGCCTTTAGCTCCAAAAGAGGGGCTTTGGAGTGAGAGGAGGCTGTTATAAGCCACCCTAGCGAGCAGAACCCTCGCCCTCAGCTATTTTAGGCCTCTATAAATAGCCCTATTGAATTTTTGCTGAGGTTGATAAGCCTATAATTAATGTGACCATCATTAGGCACGGTCAAGTTCTTCTCAAGAGGAACTGCTAGTGAGGTGAGGCAAGGAGAATGGGGACTTCTCTGTCCTTGTTTTAAGGATGAACTGAAACAAGTGACAGCCACTCAGCTTCCCCATGATGTGCAGGAGGCACCACTTTGTTGTAAAGCTGCAGGATAACACACAGCGGCGTCTATCAACTCCCTGCAAAAAAAAAAAAAAAGGGGGGGGGGGGGTACTGTGCTGCGACTTCAGTAGATCTGAATTGCATTGGAATTGCATCATTAATAGAGCAGAAATTCTTCCCAGCAACTCCAGGAGAGTACATTGACCCCTGAGGGAGACTAGAAACAAGACAATGTTTTTACAGCAGGAATATCTAACTAGAGGTCCCATTACTACTTCATCAATATACAGCAGCGAGTGAGGGAGACGATGGGAGGGGAGAGTTGAACACAAAAAAAGGGGGGCAGGAAAAGAAGGGGGAATGTAATAGCTTATAGTGCTAATGGCAGCCTGAGCACTCAAGTCCCAAACATTCAGCCGTCTCATCTCATCTGGGCTGTGTAATTGCCCTCCTGGAAGCCGCCACGCGAAACGGCTGCTTCTGTAGTGAAGAGTGGCAGCTGCTGGGTGTTGAGGAGCGGGCCTAGGTCAGATCCCCAAATGGGGCTCCTTGCAACCATGAGATGTCATAATTAATAGCTATCTGGGTGCCTGGGGGCCAGTTTTGGGTAGGTTTGGGAGAGTGTATGTCGAGGGGGGGGGATTATTTGGCTAAATGGAAGCCAAATAGAAAGAGACGCCAGACGTATTCTCCACTTAACATAATGTACACTTATCACCGCTTTGCCTGTAGCGAGTGAGCCTGTGCATCATCTTACCGCCTGCGTTTCATGGGTGTTTTTCTCTCTTGTTTGCATTAGGTTTCCCTCCTGTATCGAAACGCACCTAAAGATATGTTGCTTGGGTGCGTCATGGGAACTTATTAATCTTTGGGGACCAGTGTTCTCCCAGTTAAGTAAATATACATGAGCTGCTGCGCGAGATACAAGCTCCCAGCACCTCCACAAAAATCTGTTACTTCAGCTTCCCTCTTTCTTCCCATCTTCCTCCCTCTTTCTCTCTCTCTCGCACAGTCGCTCTCTAACATGCCGCCTGGGGGCAAATCTCACTCTGTCTCATCTGCTGCTTAATTTCACTGGAGCGGCCCTCAGTAATGAAGCGCCTTGATGTACATTTGCCAATTCCTGCCTCTGCCACTGCGATATAATTGGGATGTGACTAAGCATGAATACCCAGCACAGGGTTGGTTGACCTCTCGGCGACCCCGCGGAAAGCGCTTTTGTCATAATGGAGGTATTATCTCACATAATCTGGGAATGGAGAGGGATTGTCTGCAGGGTGCCAGGGATGGAAATGAATTGATATAACTCCCTGCTCCTGCATACCACGGTGAAAGAGGGGATGAAATTTTTTTTTAGCAAGATATTTTTTTTCTCTTGCTCATAATGAAGACATTTTCTGCTTATCTATTGGTGCTTTGTGTTTATTGGAGTAGCAGAGCAGCTTCTGGCAAAAGCATGGGGCGTTTTTTCTTTTTGTTTTTTTAGGAGGGAGTTTTGATGTTGTGAAACTAAACAGGATTTGTCTTTTTGTGTGTACGTGTGTGTACGTCAGCCTTCTGCCCGTGTAGGTGCACTGTGTGCTCACGTTAGTGTGTACTTATGTCTGTTAATGACCCTGTAAAATGACAAGCTGAGCTGGCAGTGAGAGTACAGCCGACGGTCAGAGAGAGACAGAGCGAGAGGGAAAGTAGGAGAGTTCAGAGGGAGGTGTGATCAGGGGGGGGGCTATGTTCACGAGGTCGGTGGTTGCTGTGATTCACCGTGCTGTCATCAGAGGGACTGAGGCCCCTGAGTGGCCCTCTCTATTCCCACCTGAGAGCTCTGCAAATGGAGGGGCCGCGCTGTCATTATTTACAGCCCGCAGCTCCTAACCTTGGATTCTGCGCTCATCGCGGCGAGGGGAAAATCAGATTGGACTTGACGTGTACCCGAGCCAGTGACCTTGATAAGTGTGAGGTGCCTGCAGCAAGAGGTTAGGGAAGAAGAGCTCGCAGCCGTGCGCACGCATGTACACGTTGGTGTGTTTGTGTATTTCGGCCAGGTGGGGAGTTGGAGGCATGGTTGAATGACAGAACCATGACTCAAGATGACACGTTGGTAGGGCGCACTCACGGACCAAGATGCAGCAGGCATGTGTGACATTATAACTGTTCATTTCCTAAGGCCTAGTCTGGAAAATAAAAGGTGATTATTTATTTTTCTGAAAAAAAAACCCACCACAAAAACCAAAATCAGCTGTTGTGAATTGTTTTGATAGTTGCTCAAAGGTTTAGTGGTGTGACAAAAGACGATGCTAGGGATAGAGTGAGATGGAGGCACATGATCCAATGTGGTCACCCCAATAGGATCAGCGGAAAGAAGAAGATGATGATCCATTGACGGCACACAAAAAGAAATACCTGCTAATTAGTGCGAAGTAAAAAACTAAAAATAATAAAAAAAATTATTGATTTTATTCACAAAAAGTGAAGCACAAACTTTTGGGATAGGCTGTTAGTGCATATTAGTTCCAAAAGTGACAAACACAACTTAGAGGTCAAGATTTAATCAGATTCATAACAGGTGAAATGTAGCCACGCCCCTTGCAATGCTAACTTTAAAGTTGCAGTTTATAAAATCTCGCCATGAGATGTCAGTAGATCCCAGATTGCAGTCAACTGAATTCTATTTTCCTAGCCCTCCCAATTCAAGTGCATAATCCTAGCAACTCTAGCCGTTCATCTGTAGTGAGTGTAGGCCGTAAGTACGCTGTTTACCTCAGCTGTTAATATGTGTCCATGGCTATTTACTCTGGAGGAGGCTGTGAAACTGTGTAATATTTAATTCAATTCAATTTTATTTACACAGCACCAAATCACAACAGTCACCTCAAGGCGCTTTGTATTGTAAGGTAGACCCTACAATAATACATACAGAGAAAAACTCAATCTTATGAGCCCCTATGAGCAAGCACTTTGGCGACAGTGGGAAGGAAAAACTCCCTTTTAACAGGAAGAAACCTCCGGCAGAACCAGGCTCAGGGAGGGGTGGCCAATGTTTGCCTGCTTTAGCTTCTAACATTGTTGGACTCTTCTCTCAAACAAAGTGAGAATGTAGTCAAATAGTTTTTTTTTAAGGACACTAGAGCCTAACATTAGCTAACATAACGTTAACTTGTAACCAGCTGTTGTTGTTGATGTGTAGCCAGCTCGTTATCTGGAGACCGGAGGGTCTGATGTCTAATCTGCTAATTACATTTTATTTGGATGCCGGTGTTGCTGTTTCTTCACGTTTTTGTTTCTCTGGCAAAGGAGACCCCTTCTCAGATAACAAAAGATAAGTATGATCTTTCATATCTTGAGGCTGAAGGTGCAGACACAAATTAATATTGACCTCCACAGCATGCTGTGCCTGCAACTTCTCTCTCTCCTTTTGGTGTAAAACACATTTAGGTGGAACGGTGATGTCCATCTCTCCCAACGTCTGTTTATTGGAGAGTTCATTAATTTATTAGAAAAGACATACAACAAATAAGTCAAAAATCAACGTGTATTTATGAGTACAGCTTTCTTTTTGTCTCTTAAAAAGCTTAAAAATTGACTGGCCTTTAATAGAATGCTAACATGGGATTTATGCCATCCCTCGCGTTAGTCATGAAGAGGTAAATTGGCTGTAAACAAGGCAAGAAGTTTTCTTTGTTTCATAAAACAGAGATAGATAGTCAAAAAACTCTATGCCCTGATCAGCTGCGCTTGCAAATTGTCAACCTTAGTCTGGAAACACAGGTGAGCTTTGTGCGATGTAATGAATCTTTTCCTGGATATTTTTATTTTTATTTTTCCTCCTTATTTTTTATTTTCATCTGAACTACTTACCTGGAGACCAGAAGGGTGGGGCATAGGGGGAACGCAAAAAAACAAAAAACAGAGGAGAGCTTCTCTAGACGGTTGATGAAAATGCATTTTTCTTCCCCCACCGAGACGCTGTTTGGTCGTGTGAAATGATTAATTTCACACATATACAGGTCATCCCCAAAAGCAGCAACATCTCATTCACAAGGGGCCCCCGTCAGCAACAAAACAGGAGTCTGCAATAAAACGAGCAAACAGCAGCACGTACTGTACGTCAATAAATCTTTGGAGGTTAAACCTGAGCGCTGTAGAATTTGAGCAGCCCCCACCCCCTTTTCCCTCATCAGGTAAAAGTCACTGAGTACATCAAGACTGTCAGGACCAAAAATTGTCCAGCGAGCAGTTCGGGGAGTGTCCTGCGGTAGCGGCTGCATACTCTGTCACACACTCAGAGTCTGTGTTTGCATAAGAAGGATGAAGCCTTGAATTATGGGGTTTGTGTAAATAAGGAGATGAGACTGTTTTTAGCACACATGGAGGAAGGAGTGCTTGGATGAGAATAGTGCCTCTGTGCGGAGTGGAATTGGTCTTGGGCTGTTTACGACAGCTCGCAGCCCTCATATATCACAAGCAGTATGTTTGCTGTGAAGCTACAGTTTGTGTGCCATCTGCCTTAGCTGAACTTGACCCCTCAAACAGACTTATATTTTGTAAACTGAGCTCTGTGTAACTGTTTTCATTTTCTCCTTCCCAGTGGATGCTCCAGAAGCCCCATAAGGTGGCTACCTTCTTCGGGTGCATCGGGAAAGACCGCTTTGGCGAGATCCTAAAGAAGAAGGCTGAAGAAGCCCATGTCGATGCCCATTACTATGAGCAAAACGAGGAGCCGACTGGTACCTGTGCAGCCTGTATCACGGGAGACAATAGGTTTGCAACCTTTCATTTATCCTTGACCAAGGAGTAACCCGTAACCCGGCTTTAAGAGAGTTTTTTTGGTTCATTTTGACTTCCACGGGCAAGCAGTTGACTTCTCGGGGCTAGAAGTCATAACAGGGAATCATAGCTCAGCTCACACATCAAAAGGAAAAGGAACAGCTTGAGCGTGTTTTTCCAGGCCCCCACTCAGTCTCTGCCGTCCCAGTGGGTTGTCATCCATCTATAGGCTGACAGTAGCAATGTGTTAGGGATGCCTGGGCTATCCCAGTTCTTACCTGTCAGCCTTCTCGACTGTAAAAGGGGCTTTAGCCTCTCTGGTGACTCTCACGCCAGCATCGTCGGGTCACAGCCTACACACACACACACAGATACACAAATAACACTAACATTAAGGGCTCCAGTTCATGATAGACCAGGTGTGGATCAATAACCACCTCCTTCAAACACTCCCTTCCTTTACAGCCCTTTATCCGCTGCTACTGGAGTTGTCAGTCAGTCAACGCCTGGACCCTGACCGCCCCGGGAGTCAGCCCTGCTGAATGGTCTTAGTGGGATTGTTTGATGTGGGCTCTGACACCTGAAAAGGTCAGGTGCCGTGCTCAGGGAGACGAGCTCTGTAATATTTCTTACAGGTGTTTAACAGACAGCTCAGGAGGCCAGAGGAAAGGTCGCCAGCAGGGCCAGATTGGAAGGGTGATGGCTTTGAAGTACTGGGAGCCAGTGTGTCACAGCCCTAAGGCTTTGATTAGTGCAAGTCTTCAAAGATACAGAAAAAAAACCTGCCTCCTTTACTAAAATCTGACAGTTTGAGTCCCAATCTGTGCAGATGCCCTACGTTGAATAATCACATTTTAGCTATTAAGAAATTAGTTTATTAAAATCTTACAAGTGTAATCAGGGGTTCAATCAGCCAGTCTCTCCAGGAGCTCTGAGTTTTTGCATAGTAATTGCTGCAAATTTCTTTATATCAACTTTTCAATGCAGAAAACTGCAATAATTTGTGCAGATATTTAAAATATTTAAATATTTTAGATTGTGTGAAGATCTTGCTGATAATTTTCACGTTTAAAAATTCCCAGTTTGGTGAAAGATGCTGCTAGCCTGTCAGCAGTTATTTTCTGTAGCTTAGTTTTAAGATGACCTTAGCATAACTTAATATATTATTAAGCACTGGCAAGAACCTCTGTAAATTAATTGCTTAGATTCATTACATTATTAATACTTAAAGCCATAGCTTATTTATTTATCCATCTAGATTTCTTTGGTGTGAGTTGCCAGTTTTGGAGATATTGTTGCAGAAATGTCTGGCTTCTCTTGAATGTTGTGGAAGTTAATAATGTAAAAGTAATGCCTATTTTCTCTCTGCCAAACTACACCCAGCAAATATATCACTTTACAAAAGGAATGATTGTTGAAGTGAACAATGATGCGCACTTCTGTGGCTGGAGGGGGTGTAGTTCAGTAGAAGGGAAATTACAAATACACTAAACACATGACGACTAGTTTGTGGATTTATTTTTTATTTTTTGGAGTAATCAGGTCTTTCTAAAAAACAGATGTAAATACGATGAAACAATTTTGTTCAATTTTATTCATTAGAAGGCAGATGTTGCTACAGCTAATATCTTCAAAGCTGGGTGTCTCACAACCAAACAATGGAGATGAATAAATGGCACTACATGCCAGTGGAAAAACTTGAGTATTTTGTTTATGAGGGTGAACCGTTCCTTTGTTGTGTTGCCAGTTTGTTGGAGTGTACACAGCCTGTTCACCACATTCACTGGTTTTCTATAGCATAATTGCTACAGTTTCACAAGGGAAAACAATAGTTTGAGACCGCAGCACGACCAAAAATGCAACAACTGTGTGCAATGAACTTGTGGTCTCTTTGGCTTCGAAATTTTTCTTTTCGAAGATGAGGACCATCCCATCTTTCGTGCGTAAAGATGGGATGAAAAGGCGATACGATGGAATCGGGCTGCTATCGGTTTGCAGCTGACTGGCGTCAAGTTGATAATTATGTGGAATTTCTTTGTGATAAACTGAAAAGAATCACAAATCTGTTGCTGGTCACATACACAGAAATTCACATTAACTACTTACATTCAGAGCAGAGCCAGAACCTCATCTGAAACAGAAATGCCTTCACAAGCCATGTTGTTGCTGCAGGGCGTTAATTTAACTGCAAAATGACACAGCCACTTGGTAACTCTGCACTTGGGATTTTCAATATAGCATTTCAAAACATACCAGTTTTCTTTAGAAAGCGTAAATTATTTCTGCGTGTACACAATAACAGAATTATTTCAGATAAAACCACTCAGGTCAATATTATTAAACACCTGATCTTTTTATTGAGCCATGGCACAAACCACTGCTGTGCAATCATGTGCTTTAACTTGTAATGCTCAAAGCTTATAAAATCAAGTTGAAACTGAGGGTTATCTTCTAGCTTACACACAGTATAAAAACTTTAGCAATGGTTTGAGCTCTCACTTGAGAAAATATCATGCCAAAAACAAAAGAAACCAGTTCAGACTTTATCTTTAGTTATAGTGTTTCCAAGTGTCAAGAACTGGAGTGAGAAGTATCATCAAGAAATTTCAAAGAAGGCCACACAGTACAGAACAAGCCTGGCAGAAGTAGGAAGCGGAAATTTCAAAGATTCTGGAAAGAAAGCTAGTGAGAGATGTGTCTAAAGACCCCAGAAAAACTGCCGAGACACCATTGAATGACTTGAGGAATGAAGTCAAAGAAAACAATCACTAAAACCCTGCACAAGAGGAACAGCAAGGAAAACTCCACTTCTGCAGCAGAAACACTTTTAAGCCAGAGTAAAGTATAGTAAGCAAGAATATGCACACTGGAAATGTGTCCCTTGATCAGATGAGACAAAACTAGAGCTCTTTGGCCACAGAGATGCTGCTGATGTTTGGAGATAGAGAATGTCCCCAGTAGTGAAACACGGTGGTGGGAGTATTATGCTGTGAGGATGCCTTAGTGTGCCTGGAAATGGGAATCTCGTCAAGGTGGAAGGAATCATGAAGGAAGAAGGATACGGGAAGATTTTAAAAGAAAACCTCAAGCAGTCAGCAGAAAAACAGAGTCTGGGTCATCGCCTTGTTTTCCAACACATCAATGTTGCTCATGGTGAAGAACTACCTCCAGAAGATTAAAGTAAACGTTACCGACTGGCCTTCATAAAGCATCGTCTTGGAATTCTGTAAGGTCCGTGCCAAACTATCATCGGATCTAGAGGAATTTGAGAGATTCACCAAAGGCAGTGAATCTGTCCTCATCTGTAGGAATATAACAAAAAAACAAGCAACTGTCAGCCAGTAGAGTCGAGTCTAGTAATGCAAAGACAGGCGTCTCATAAGAGTTGTGCTTATTGGTGCTGGTTGACAGATTGACTTCAACCTGTTCACAGACTGTATGCGCTTATAAACCAGATGGCAACTATTTGCAAACCTTCACCAATCTGTGTGAGAGCAATTGAAGTCTCTCCAAGTGTTTGGCGACAGGTTTCCTCCAGCTGACCCGTACTATTGAAAGTGGTCGCACATTCAATCTCAGCTATTTTCACTCTAGTTTGACTGAGTTATAACAGAAATCGATGCGTGACAGTTATTCCACTTTGATAAAACTAGAAATCATTCCTCTGGATTTCCTAGTTTTCTTTTCTTTCCTTTTTGTTAAATTCCTAATGAGCATTTTAACCTGGAGTGCCTCACTGTGGCATTTCGGCTTGTCCTCTTAAATATGTCACATCATAATGGTTATTTGCTCTGCTCACGTCCGTTGGACTTTCTCAGTTAACAACACTCGTTTTGTCTGTCACGCTCGTAGCAACCTTTTGAGTCCATTACGGCAGCTCCGGTCAAACACGGTCCCAATTCAGCTGCCATATCGTAGCCTTCATCATCACACGCTGATCAGCTTAGCACACTGTTACTCTTTTCTTTGACACTAACCACGGAGAGCAGCTTTTTTTTTGCTTTTTTTTTCTCGCCATGTGAGAACAGACCTTCGTGTAGCAACACCCTCCTGTCATATGGTCGCCTAGCAGTTTTCGCCTAAGTAGCTATGATGGTTGCACTCATTTTGATGGCCGCTCATAAAGATACAGCGCACGAGGACTGGCTAATGAGCTGTGTTAAGACAATACCACCTGCTTCACTTTCCAGCTCCCACCACTCACTACTCAAGTGTTCATTTAGTAATCTCTTTCTGTTGTTTTCCCACCCTTGTTATCTATGCAGAACTTTTACAGGTGATAATATGATATGAATAATTTTAGGGTGTCTCTCTTTTGGCTTTGAAAACCCCTCAGCTTGTTTAATCTCCTTTCTTTGGTGTATTTTTTCTTTTTGAGATAGCACCGTTTTTTTAAAGAAAGGAAAAATAAAGAGATCCAGATAGACTTTAATTCACCTTGGCTCAGACATTCTTAGGAACTATTATCATCCTTATATATCACAAAAGAACAAAGGAAAGTCTGAGGCCTGAGTGTTTTTTAAGGATGTTTTTGAGACAAAATTAAGATGGATGATAAGCGAGGCAGAAGATTTATGGGGTCTGTCTCGGCAGGTCCCTTGTTGCTAACCTGGCAGCGGCAAACTGCTACAAAAAGGAAAAACACCTGGACCTGGACAGCAACTGGGAGCTGGTGAAGAAAGCCAAGGTCTATTATATTGCGGTAAGTGAGACCCTCTACATTCAAAATGACTGTTCCCCAACTCCACTGCCAGAGGAGGAGGTTAAGAGGCTTTATTCAGGAAATGCCTCAGCACGCCTTCTGCATTGTCAATATATCCATTCATCCTTTGTCGAGTGAAATGAGCTATGTTACCTATTGAGACAATACAGCTCCATTTTCCCCCTATTTTTTTCCCCAGGTCTTTGTGCGCGAAGCTGCAACATAGTGTGAAATTGTTCTACATGTAATGCATTCATTCATTTCTTTTAACGTGAAGACAGGCCAACAGGTGCTGTGAAAGTGTGAAAATTGATTATGCAAGTTCATTCGGTTTTAGCTCCCAACCC
The DNA here is from genome assembly GCF_965226115.1 of Aulonocara stuartgranti. Taxonomy (NCBI): domain Eukaryota; kingdom Metazoa; phylum Chordata; class Actinopteri; order Cichliformes; family Cichlidae; genus Aulonocara; species Aulonocara stuartgranti. The sequence continues at coordinate 12,533,022 of NC_138959.1, read as the reverse complement.
CCCACTCCCACGCAATCTTCTCCTTACAGACAAAACACACGCACAGATTGAGGAGGACAGATGTGCGCTTAGATATTCACACACGCTCGAGCTGCGCCCACTGAGGTAATGTCTTTACTTACAGCTTCTGGAGTGGGATGGCCTGCTATGCTCATGTTTCACTGTTTGGGATTATATTTAATTCCGGCAGATCGACATTTTCTCTGATCTCAAGTCAAGACGATAGCCCTGAAATTGCGCTGCATTCCACGTCTTTAAGCAGTTCATTATCAACATAAATCAGCATTAGTGCTCAGCATTCAGCATACTCCTTGGCATGTTGTCCCAAGTGATATTCCCAATTCCCCCCACCCACCTCCCCATTGCCCACAAGTCCTCTAAACACGAGTGCATCGCAGTGCAATAATGATGGAGGTTTCATAATTAGCCGCCCAGTCGAAGAAACAAATACCAAACGAAAAATTGTTTATTAGAGGGGAGGAAAAAGAATCTTTCAGTGGTCGTGCCAGAAAGCAGATCAGTCAGTCCATCCTCCAGAGTTTGTGTGGTCTCATTTTTAGCCTCTGCTTCGCATTAGCAAACATGGCACATCCTCTGCAAATTGGCAGTTGGGTTTTGCCCACATCCGACAGCGTAGCGCGCAGGGGAAAAGCTTCCGTGGGATTTGGAAGGGGGGATAGAAGGGCCACAAATGGGTGTTTGTCAGTGCTTGGAATCTAAAACGTGGTGTTCAGCGTCCCTCCTGGGCCTCTTTGTCAAAACAGGGGGATCATTCGCTTTATTAGAGTCCCGTTCGCACTTCTAAAGTACTTAGCCAGATACACTGCCACAGCTATTCCCACTTAATACTGTGTGGCGTGTCTAGACCAGCGTTCACTAAGGCCTCCTCTCTCCATTAACCTTGTCGAGAGCACTCAGATGTATTTACCCAATTTACGGCCAGATTTTACATCTTCTCCCTCTCTCCCGCTCACTGTACCAACCTTTGCTATGCATTAATGTGCTTTGTTGATTTTCATTAAACTACTGCTGTGGTGGTATACGTAGCTTTGTTCGCTCTAATCTGTAAATTTAATTACCGGAAAGCGCACAAGAGCGTGCGCGCGCAAGAGTGTGTGCGTTCGCGTTCTGTTTGCTCGCACATGCCTCTGTGTTTGTCTGAACATGCGTGTTAAAGAGGTGATTGATGAATCCTGGCAGAGGCTCTCAAGGTGCCTGCTACTATGTGGTGTGATTGGATGAAAACAGAATTATTAGAGGGCTCTTGCAGCCAGTCTGGCTCATCCAGCATCAGCAGCGGCAGCGGCGGCGGCGGCAGCAGCAGGGCTGGTGGCAGACACAGAGCAGGGAGGCAGCACTGCCATTTCTCACAAAGAGAGAGAATGTTGAACTCCTGCCAAATGTTTGGTGGCAGGCTGTTGCTAGGAAATCTGGGTCCTTAGGCAAATCATTGCACAAAGACCAATAACAAAAGCATGAGGGGGAAGAAGGAATAGCTAAATGCATTTCAGGCAGAGGAGATCTCTCTTTTTTTTTTCAATGCCGTCGCTGCTGCAGTGATGTGTGCAGTTATTTCATTCCCCGACGACTGTAAACATCAGAAATGGAGGGTGATGTATTGTAAGAAGGGGCGGATGGGGGGGGGGGTGAGTGACTCTAATTGGAGGGGGTGATGTGTGCATGTGCACACTGGCCCAGTTAGCCTCTTCTCCCTCTCCTTTTTTTTGCTCCCACTTTCCTTCCATCCCCATCCCTTTACCCCCCTCTTCATCCTCCTCTTTTTCCTTTTTATTCCTCCTTGTGTCCCCCTTCTCTTTTTCTCTAGTCTCTCAAACACACACACACAGATGCTGTTAAACACACACACACACACATTATGCAGCATACCACTAGCTTGTTTTTACCACCGAGGGCTTTGCCCTGTAATTTGATCTCCGCTGCTTGATGCATCCTCCATGATGCCACTTTGAATTAACCTACGTCTCCACAGCTCTCCTTAGCCCTGGATAATAAAATGGCCTCTCCTAACTTCTGCCATTTAAATTCAAGGGGGAAAAAAAAACAAAAAGGAAGAAGAAGAAGCTCCACCTCACGGTCATGCACAGTGAAACCAACAGAAACGGGGAAGAGGGGAGACGAACAAGACAATTGACTGTGAAAAGGCCTGTTAATGACTGGGCACAGATGGTCAGAAATAACCCAAGGATAGACGGAGGAGACGCTTGCCTCTGCCAATTGGCCTCATACGCAAAACTCACCCAATGAGACACAAGCTGCAGAGCTGTTAGGTCACAAACCTAATCACAGCTGCGGATGCTGTTCGTTTGCACCCTGCGCTGGGAGCACAATCCACGTTAGCCTGCAAGAGGTTAGCCACGCCCAAGGAAAATGGCTAGCCCGCCCTTTTTTTTCCCAGTTTTTTTTTTTTTCAAACAGCACAGCAAGTTGAACTATAATGCCTCACACTGTTAACACTGGCACACCGCATATAGCATTAATTGGCAGTTGTATTCTTGCCCTCACTGCAGGGGAAAGCTGAGTTCACTGTAGCATAATATGCAAGGAAAAAAAAGGAGAAAGGGAAGGCAAAAGCAGAAAAAAAGCGCAGTACTGGCACCACAAGCTGCACGTCAGCCTGCTTACACCCCAGAGTGGTGCACGCACACACACACATTGTTACTCCGCCCGATCAGCCCCCTTCATTTTGCAGCCAAAAAAGCAAAGGGAAAGGTTTTCCACACACACACACACACGTCTAACTGACACCTCATCAGCCAGCCGAAGGGCTGATTAGCACAGAGGTGACTGCGGCTGTGTCTCTGTCCAACTCAGAGGACCACACTGTCCTCACACTGACCTTGAGATCTCCCTCTCTCCTGCTTTTCTACCCTTCTCTCCTTCTTACTCCCCCTCTCGCCACCATTCTTTATCTCCTCCCTTCCTCCATCTCCATCTCCCCTCTCCTTCCTGCCTCTCCTTTTCTGTCTTTTCTCTCTCTTTCCTCCACACTCTGTACTGCACCACTCTGCACTGCCCCTGTCCTTCCACACAGCCAGGGAGGGATCACGAGGCAAAACGCAGGCACTGGAGAGGAAAAAAAAGAAAAAAGAGGGAGAGGGAGGGAATAGAAGTGGATGGGGGAGAAAAAAATCTGGCAGGCTCCCCCTTTGTCTGCAGGCGATCAGTTACAGTCTTGGTTGCCGATGAAATTTAATCCCCACCGCATTTACATGCCAAGTTTGACTTCTGGCAAGCCTTATTAAATAGATTTGTAAATCATTTCATCTTGATTAGAATCTGTTCTCAAGGGATCGAGATTTTTTTTTTTTTTAAATTTTTGCCTTGCTTGTGTTTTGTTATGTGTACAATCTGTGCCCACTGGTGTTAAATTTTGTGAAAGTCAACCCTCGGCGCTGATATTTTTCGGTGCACGCGAGCGTAAGCGGTAGGTTTTGAAGGGGGGACAAAGAGCAATGGGTGCCAAATCCCGTCTGTCACCAGCCAAGCCACTGTGTCAGCATGTCTCTCATCTCTGGAGGTCATGTCGGTGGCCGAGCTACTGCTATGATGTGTCTCCTCTTTATTAGGCTGACACCACAGTGTCTTTAGCGTGGAACAATGTCATTTCAAATTGCGCCTAATCAGATGGCATTTTGTAATTGGCAGCAAACATCTTATGAATATGAATTCATAATTGTTCAATTACAAGTCGACTGCATCATATTTATTGGCTAATTTATTTTTTTCTCCCGCTGGCCTAGGCCAATTATAGGATTTCAATCTTGAGGCAATCAAGTGATAAGGGTGAGGCGTTTACTGTTTGCTGTCACTATATAATTCTCTTGAATGTTAAACATGCATCTGGGAGGGCTGTATTTGTCAGAAGACTGTGCATGGAGGTGCACCTGCCTAATTGAGTGGTAATGAGCTGTCAGGAGCGCAGGCTTGGTGATTGGCTCCTGGCGGGATGTCCTGTGCCAGTGGGACGTATGGGCTGGCCCGGCCCGGCTGGAGGATCAGCCAGCTCCACGGCGCTGCAGGCCTGAGTGGGCGGAGTGTGGCAAATTAGGGTGAAGAGGGCAGAGACACTGGCTGCTGAGACACTGTGGCTTTTACTGCACTGCGTAATTTATTTAGGTTGTTTACAATTATCCTTGAGACTCGATTCGTTCTTGCCGTGTCAGATTTGGCAGACAGTTTTTAGATGTTTTGGTTAAGTAAAAAAAGCAGTAGTGCATTAAAAGTAAAAGTTCTCTTGGACTTGGAGCCCTCGTGTATTCATTTTGATTTACAGTGTTTACGGTTAGAACATAAATAATGTGTACCAACATAGACTACTGCATTATATTAAAAATGGAGTCTGAATTCTGAATGTGAGATCTATCCACTGTAAAGTTTCTCTTCAAAATTCCTTCAAGGAAATTAATAAATGCAGCATCCACTCCATGGCTGCTGGTATTTGGTCTCATTTTATGCGTTGTGTGCGTTTAATAGATACAAAAATGCTCGTCTATTGAAACTATTATGTATTTAAAAAGTTATAACCTGTTACAGTAATGTACATGCCACCATGTTCCTGTCAGTCTGAAAGCTCATAATCATTTAAGTAGCGCTAAATAGCTTTATTATCACTTTGGATCAATTTATTGATCTTGAAGGAGAGGTCAGAGGTCATATGGGACATAATATTTTAAAACATATGGCATTTTGCATATGTTGACAATACACATATACACTTGTATAACTCATATGTTTGAGTTTTGAGGCTTTTTGTCAATTTCTTTCCAATAAATCATTAAGTTGACCTTGCAGGTGGATGTAAGCCAAATTCAGAAATATGAAGCCAGTAAAAAACCTTATTTCTATCTAGAGCCCAGCAGATGGCGATTGCTGTGGTGTGCAACGGCTTTCTTACTTAACCTCTCTAAACAGCACACAAATAGTCTATCACAAATTACTATCATGTAATCAGACTGATCTCTTTGACAGTCCTATAATTTGTATTATTGTGTCTGTGTAGATTCTCAGTCATTCAGGTCATGGTAATCTAAGGATCCTGAAAAGAAAAGCGACTGGACGTCTTCAAGAATATTAAAAAAGTCCAGTCGCTTAATATTGCATTACCATTGAATGCAATGCAATGGCTGACCGGTAACCCGGCTCCAGCCCCACACCACAAATATCAGAGGAAGAAAACGGATGGATGGTAGAGAGATAATGTACTTTTATCTCACTAGTGATTGTTCTGTTTGCCCATTTATTCTATATTTACAGTGTAATCTTTGACAAAGGAAATGTGTTGTTGTGCTGAAGGTTTTCAGGATGTCAAGATTTCACCTTGTTTATTACAGAGAGGAAGTTCTCATCGTACGCAGTGGGTTATGTATTGATCTTTATGTATTTATTGTTGTGCACAGATTTCTGTGTGAAGTTTAAAAGGATTTTTTTCATTCCTGTATAGTTGCAGGAACCTTGACTGAGGATTCAGTCAATGCGGAATATTAGTTTGATGCCATTGTTAAATTAGTAAGCTGTGATACTCAGTTAGCTTTACCCAAGCATTGCTTCATAAAACAAAATATAATCAATACATAAATACAAATACCTTTGTTGAATTTATATGTATTCTTAGATTAAAAAATACCAATGGAACAAAGAAAAACTTTGTTTTTAATGTTATATAGTTATTTTGTTAAAAACTTTATTCATTTAATCTCATTGTGACAGTTGCATTGTCTTTAGCTGTCATTCACAGTCCTCCTAACTTCTTCTCTCTGCCGCTGAGGTCAAAATAAAGCTAATTGAAGTAAAAAAAAAAAAGTAAAAAACAGAGGTGGTAAAGTCACAAACAAACAAGAAACTCACATTAAATACCTCTGATACCCCTTCACTGATGCATTGAATGCACAGAAATCATCAGTCTGCTATTTGTGACTCGGTGGGATCTGTAAATTAATAATAAAAAATAATAAACGCAATTAAAAATCTATTGTTTTGCACCTGTGGTAAGCTCCCAGGATGCGGTCCATAGTGCTCTAGCAGCATTGCGACTCTCTGCTTCTACACACGTCACCTTGTAAAAACTGTTTTTTCTTCTGCAGTCGGGAAAACACCATGTCCTTTCATCCCAGATTACTCTGCGCATCTGCTCCACCGACAACATGGCTGTTTTCCTGTGGATGAAATAGTTCGGACTTAATGATATTTCTGCTTGCCGTCACCTTGTCCCCTCGCTCCCTAGGCATCAAAGCACCTGCCATGTGTGTGCCTTTTTATTCATGAGACCGAGTTGTAAAACGTGGAATAATGTTTCAGTGCTACACTGGGATGTTGTGGCCATTTGTGTGAGTTCCACGGCTTAATTGAATAGACTGAGTAATTATTTGTCAAGTAATGCTGAGCAGAAAATAAATAGCCACTTTGCGGCTGCGAATTGTGCCTGATGGCCATGTGTTGATACTCTCACCAGGGAGAGTAAAAACCTGCTCTACTGGCTAAGTATCTGATTAAGATTCACATGATGGAACCGCAAACGCTTTAGGATAGCATGTCTCCTGGGCAAAGATAGTGAGTAGAGTTAAGTGTCAGACGGTGTTACATTATCACGCTGGAGAATAAAGCCTTGACTGAGTAAATATTGCTGGAATCGTCTCCTCGCCACAAACCATCTGTAGCACTGAGGTCACTGTGACAGTTTCTGAAAGAGGCCTACAAAGAATCACCACAGATGTGCATCTCTGTTCAGCAGATGTGGGACACTGTTCTCTGAGAATTGTTTCCTTCTGCAAGGTTTTATTTTTCCTTTCATGCTTTAATTTGTTTATGATCTACAATAAGCTAGGGCACAGCTTTGTTCTGTCATTTTATGCTGGATACAAAGTGAATTAAAATGACAATAATGACTTTTGAGGCTGATGTACAGTATTTTATAATGAATTTACTGACATTGTATTCCAGAAGGTTTTTTTTTATTATTTCAGATCCTTTAATTCTGTGTGGGATGTAATTGTCCTGTCTCCCTCCCCTTACCTTCAATCCTTCCTGCCTCTGCCGGAGGTTTCTTCCTGTGAAAAGGGAATTCTTCATTTCTACTTTTGCAAATTGCTTGCCCATGGGGGCTCATCTGATTGTTGGGTTTTTTTGCTCTATTACTGCAGGGTCTTTACCTTTATAATACAATACAATTTTAGTGTGTTTGCAAACCAGATCATGTCTGAATCCACAGAGCTGCTGTGTGGAGTTCCTCAGGGCTCCATGCTGGGACCTATTCTGTTTTTAATATACATTTTTCCTTTAGGCCAGACAATGCGGCAGTTTCCTGATGTATCTTATCATCTTTTTGCTGACAACATTCAGCTCTACTACTCATTTAAACCTTCTAGCTGAAGTTCATAGTTCTCTGCTCTGATTGACTTAATCATACATTAAACATTCAATAATGGTTGAACAACATTTGCTTACAGCTAAACCCAGACAAAACTGAAACTTTGATTATTGTACCGGACAGTGCAATGTCTGATATTAAACAGCAAGTGGGTGATTTAGGTTACTCACAGAAGCATAACCTTAGAAATCTAGGTATTATTTTTGATGAAGCTTTTTCTTTAGAGGGAAATTTAAATCAAATAGTAAGAACATGCTTTTTTTTTCACTTGAAGAACATTTCAAAACTTATATCTATCATGTCAACAAATGACCTTGAGATGATAATCCATGCTTTTATCTCTACAAGACTCAGCTACTGTACTAGTCTGTTTACTTATCTAAACAAGTAAGGGCTAGCTCATCTACAGGTTGTTCAAAACTCTGCAGCGGGACTACTGACCCGTTAAAAAAAGGTAGCTCATATGACCAGTCAGATTTAGGTTCCATTTTAAAATTTTAGTTTTAACCTTTAGAGCATTACAGGGACAGGCTTCTCCCTATATTGCTGATTTGATTCATATACATACCTCTTCTCATAACCTGAGGTCATCGAATCGAAACCTTTTAGTGGTCCCCCTACTTGTTTCAGAACTCGAGGGGACCGATCTTTCCAAGCTGACTCGGTGGAGACCTTCAAAAAGAGTTCAGAATCCTAAAACAGCAATACATAAATTCCTCAGTGATTTAGATGCAAAAGGACATGGGAACTTAATACAACCAGCTTGGCTACCAGTTGAGTTGAGAGTCCAACTGCAAAGAGCTGGATCACAGATGAGTTGGCCATCAGCACAGACTGTTTAAGATTGATTGCAACTTGTCGGTAATCTGTCTCCGCTTAGGTATTAGGCAGCAGTTATTTGCACATCTTCTCCAGTCTGTTTGACAGTGATTGCAGCCAGTCCAAAGCGATTGCACAGGTATCCCAGGGTTGAGGGTGTTGCATGCTCAACTTCTAGGCAGCAGATGGTGTATTCGTCTCTGACAGCCACAAAATTCAGTGCAATCTCTGGGCAACCACCGAGGAGGCTGTAGTAATATTTTACTAGTTATCATGAGAAAAGGTAATTTATATTCTCTAATTATTAGTTATAAGTAACAAGCATTGGCTAGAAGTCGTTTTATTTTGACTGTCTAATGGTCTGAATCCTTGAGAATGTAACTTGGTAAATAATTAACCCATATAGAGTGCTTCAAAAGAATGTGGCAGATGGAGTTCTGTTCTGCTCGTTTTGTTGTTGCAGTGTAATGTGACGTACAGTGAAATTAGAGTTGTAAGCTGCTTTTAGTAGTTGCTGTCTCATCTGAAACATTAGTTCATAAATCAGGCCTGAAAGCAAATGATCCATTCATGTGTTGATGATGCATTCTTGAATTTTTTTAATGGTAAGATTCTTTCCTAAGTTAGTGGCTGATCTCAGTCCAATATCTGCTGCATTGTGAAGCCAACCTAATTTTTTTTAAGTAATAATATGTAGCAGTGATTTCTTTGAGTCTCTGCTTTTAGTCGTACATAAGCGAAATTCCCAAAATGTAAGTGCTTTTTCTCAAGCGGTTTATCTTTTCTGTCTTCATAAGGATTAATCAAACAACATGAAATGTACTAATTAGTCAACTTTACACAATCTGTTAGTGGGAATTCTTTACTTTAGGACCCTTTAAGCTAAGCTTACTGCCGAAGCAACAAGATGGTATCAAGTAAATGTCAAAAAGTATCCCTTGAGTTACTTTGACGTGATCTGTTTTTATTAGTCTTTCAGGTAGGAAGGTACAGAAAGTCAGAACTAATTCAAAATCAAACCGCAAAGGCAAAACTGCAATTCAATACTTTCCTCAAATCGTTCAGATTTTGTCATCACCCTGTTTTTACTTTCTGAAATTGGAAAAAAAAGTGTACTTGTCTAATCAGTCACTTAATTGCTTCAGAATTAATACAAACGTCTTTTTCCCCCGGGTTGCCGTCAGCATGCCTGAGGTCAGCACACGCAGTGTGAAAGTGTTGATCTTTCATACATGGTCCCACTCAGACATAGGCTACTACTCTGACCTTATCTATTGTTTCTCAAGTGTATATTGTAAGCAGCTTTGGAGGCTTTAAAGAGACTTAGCCGGCAGGGCTGCCGTTGCTCTGTTGGAACATTTGGACCTCTGGCAAGTGTCAGATTTTCAGCAGCACATTAAATCTCTTAACCCACTTCTTTTTTTTTCCCCGCTCCAACTTCCTCTCTCTGTCCCCATCTCTCTCTCTTTTCCTCTTTGCTCCTCTCCCTGCCATGCTAACAAGCTGGCTCTGATTTATTTTTCATGTGTTTTATTGTTAGCCTCTGCCATTTTTTTTCTTGTTTCTCCAGCATCTAAAGTCTTGTGCCAGTGGTTAGCCTGGTGCCCAGGCCCTGCGGGGGGAAATGTGGAAAGGCAGCCAGAGCAGCTGCACATCACCCCAACTGGGCAAAAGTCCTCCAGTCACACTGTCGCGGGGAGGCCAGAGACGCTTTGATTAGCGTCCGTCGTTACTAGCCAGCTTGAATGTCATGCACCGTGAGCCCAGTTGTCTAATGCTTTTGGCCGGCCACCGAGGCCGCTCCCCGCAATTACCGATAGTGCTGCTCGCTCCAGTGTCTGGGAGAGGCCAGAGAGAGCGCCAAAGTGCCAAATGATTGTCCTCAGTAAATAAAAAGCAGACATGTCCTTTTTTTGATGTTCTATATGTGCGTGCTTTATTTTCAGATGCTGTGGCGCAATCACATTTGAAAGCATTTTGCGCTCCCAACATAACAAGGGGGGACCAATCAAAACAATAACTGTGGTTCCTTTTGACAAAGCCCTTGGCTCACAGTTGTCAGAAGATGTAAGCTGACTCATCCACACAAGAAGGGCATGTATCCCTGGGAGCAAGGGGGCAAAAAAGCTCTGATGAATCTTCCCCTCTGTGCTCTCCCCTCTCCACTGAGCCTGTATGGATTAATTACATGACTAGTAGCTAGTTTAGTCCCATTATTTATTTATTTATTTATTTATTTTTTCTAATGAATAATTTTACTCTGCCTCTCAGCCTAGATTTTATTCTGCTCAGGACTTTTTCAGCTTCACGCCGTGGAAATAAGAATGCATTGATTATTTTCCATCTAGCAAATATCCCACCAACTGAGGAATAACATGCCTTCCCCCTAATTGGTTTGTTTATCTTGAGCAACAGACTCTGGGTTTGTTTGGACTCTGGCTGGCATCCACACTCTGCACCGCTCCTCAGCATGATTACTCACCTTGGGAGGAGGCTGCTGGAGCAAGGTTGATGTTCCCCACATAGACATCAGGCTGTCATTCTCCCCGCTTATGTGACATCATTTGCCAAGACAGATTTGTTACAGGAAAAATAAATTCAGGCCTAAAAAGGGATTGATTTAAGGACAGGCTGCAAGTGGAAAAAGGCGACAGGAGGGATGGGGGCTCCCAGACACATTTCACCACTCAGAGGGCTCGGGCCGGATCCAAACAAGCTGCCAACAGAAGATGGATTCTGGCTTCATGTATAATTGATAAACTGTATGTTCTAGGTGTCAGCTTTAAAGAGGGAGCTAGGACTATATCAGGAAGCTATTTTTCCTCTCTGAGGCAAGCATCATTTTTATTTTGTCCTCCCCCGTTGCCTGGCTTATCTTCTCAGTTCAGAAAGCCCCGTTGAAAATTATCGTTTTCTTTGAAGACGACATTCGGGAAGTGCAGCATTAAAAGTACATCCTGTTCCTGTGCCTATTAGGAGTGCTAGCGCGGGGCAGATAGCCATCTGCAAAGTTGACTGTACATCCTGAGTTATCAGGATTAGCCATCTCACTCTTGACACCCAGCACATTAATATTAGCTATGGGAGAGTCTATCCTGCTGAAAGCAGCATAAAAGGATTAATGCAGCGCTTATCCTTTTGGAAATAATGCCCTTTATTGAGCGGATCTGACACTGTAAAGGCTGATGATGACATTGAATGGAGCCAGAATAAGTAATAGTGTATTCATCCCGTGTCACGCAGCCAGAATAGTCTCCATTTGAATTCCAGCCGCTCAAACTGTATTGATTGTGCCGAAGGCATCTGGTTGTTTTTCCTCTGCAGCAAAAGAGTAAGAGTGTTACTCAATCATCAACGTCCCGCGGCTAATGACAGTCCTGTCCCGTCGGCCCGATGACATGCTTCGCTCGCCGTCGTACTGTACGCTACGATTTCACCTGTGAGCACTCTGCGCCGCGGCAATTACTGGACATGTAACGCAATATGCCAGCACGTCACCCTTCCTGTCTGTCACACATAGCCTGTGGGATTAATGCAGCTTTGCCCACTCACTTTAATAGTGATAAATTTGTATCCTGCCAATCAGCTCTTTGAGTGTTAGCAGTGCAGCTTGTACCACAAAGGCTATGACTGTTTCAGTGGACAAAACGAGGGGCGAATACTAACTTTGTACCCTGTTATTTCCCCTAGGCACAACATAATGGCTGTGAAAAGCAGTTTCCTATTGCGATTCTAACACGGGACTTGTAAGTGTAAATAGTGGCGTGATTCATGTAATTTTTTTTTTTAAATATCCCCCCCCCATACACTTGATTTAATGATGCTGGATGTAAACAGGAAATGTGCCTGCATGGGGTGACTGGATCCAGCCACAGAGCGAGAATTTAGATGTTTGTAATTCAGCGGGAGAGAGAGAGAGTGTCTCCTTGAACCCCTAACATGATTTGATTATGAAGAGGTTAAACAACTGTAATAATAAATCTGTCAAGTTTTTAATACGATGTGCCGTTTTGTACCGGGGCATTATAACACTGAGGGGCAGACAAGTGGCCATCAGGGCCACCTGAGAACATTCGCTCTGCTCTTTCTGCTAAATTGCTGCTTCCCCTAGGTGCTTTTTTTGTTTGTTTGTTTTTTAAACTGACCAGATTGTAAGCTTATCAATCGAAAAACTACTTTCCCCTCTCTCCCAAGGACTCGCGCTGATGTGTTCTAAGTACTCCCTTATTTGGCTTTTTAATGGGAATATCGCACGCTCATTTGAGAAATGCCTCCATGTTTCTTAATGAGCTGATAAAGCTCCAATAATCGAGGCAAATCCCGATTTCTGATTTGCATCGCTGACTCTTGTTTCACCACACATGGTGAAATTGTACAAAATTGAGGAGCTACGATGTAGGCCTGCCTTTCCAGAAACTTTTATTTTTATATATGTGTGTGTGTGTGTGTGTGTGGGGACACAAGAGATGCACAGATTAGATTAGATACAGTAGCTGCAGCGTGGCCCCGGCCGTTTGTGTGCAGAATGCGATTTAGTTGTGAAGTTTGAGCACACTCTGGGCTCTGTGATGGGTGACGGGACAGACTGACAGTGACAGTGGGGTGGTAATGGCTCTGAATGAGGAGGAATGGCCCCTGCAAGACTGCCCACCCTCCTCCTGTACCAGAGCACAGCAGCCTTGTCCAAATACACTGCAAAATGAATTCTTCTCTACACCTGTGCTGTTTTTTTTTTCTTCCACAGAAGCAGAAATCAAAGCTATTTATAGCTTAACCTATCCGGGGTGAAATGGAAAAAAAGAAAGAAATCCAGCCTTCGTTTTTATTAAGAATTCACAGGCACAGCCTGTCAGATGTTGAGACATCAGGCATCAGAAGGTACAAATAGGTTGTATTGCATTTGCTGCTTTTAAACCAGACCCTGACCCGATAGCTAAAAAGGTGGATACAAGGCCAAAGCCAGCCTCTTGTCTGAGCGATATGGACGTCTCAACCTTACTGCAGCTTTCTATAAAATTCCAGGTTTGTTTTCATTCCCGCTCACATATTTGTCTCTCTTGCCCTCCTTGCCCCCTTTTCCTTGCTAATACGGAAAAATCATGTCTAGAACTTTGGCTGGGAAGCTCGGCAGTTCATGAAAAATGCATCCACTCAGCTCTTTTTCGAAGTCTTCGCCTCTGATACTCTTGTCATATCATATCCATGTCATGTCAGTGCGTGTATTAATTATGTAGCAGGCGGAGTTGAGGAGACAATATTGATGCATCTTAACTAGACGTCCCATGTATATTGCTTACTTGTCACTGGGAAATAAAAACGAGGCTTAATTACGGATGAGACGACTGTTTAATGTTTAGCCTTGTGAGTAAATAATTCTTGGTGTGTGTTTACGGGAAGCATTTTTCTTTCCTTTCTGTCAGCATCCACCCCCCACCTCCACCCCCCACCTCCCTGGGCTCCATTTTACTCTCTGTCTCACTCTATTCATCCGTCGTGGTCACTTTTTCCGGATCAACTGAGGTGTTCGACCCGGTCATCCCGCCTGGGTTTAGCCTCTCTTTTCAGTTTTTGCAGCCTCACAATCTCCGAACATATTGCAGACAAATGGCACCCAGTAGCACCTTTGGAGGTGTCCCAAATTGCAAAGGTAATTTATTTCTTCGCCAGCAGAATTATACATGAGTAAGAGGTCATATTGTAATATGAAATTGCTTAGCAGCTGCACACATTTGCCAGATCCTGTTCGGGTTTTGTGTTTCTGTTTACGAGTCCTCTCTGTGCAGTAATCTTATGGAACCGTGATAGCACTTGAATATATTCCCTCAGCAAATGAATAGCAGGCGGGCGCACTAGCTCTAGATGTTTCCTCTTGAAATACAGCTGTTTCCCTCCGGTCCTCTTCTTCCTTCTGTAACAAATGGTCTCCCAGGATTAAAACCACTACAAGCACTTCAGAGATATTAATCTTCTTCGAGGACCGCGATTCGAAAAGTTGCATCAGAAAGGAAAAGTAAAGACTTGCACGCTACTGTGTTTAAAGCCAAAAGGTTGGATATGTGTTTTCCTTATGTCTATAGATTACCTGCACCGTGTAATGAGTGCATATTTTGAGTCGGTAAACCCTGATGAGTCAGGATTGATCCTGTGTGTTTTTGCAGTGCTACAATCATTGTTTTACAGCGTGGTGATTGCTGCAGTTTGGCAGCAATAATTGGAAGTTCAAAGCGCCGATCCGTGAGTGTAGCCTGGGGATAAGTTTCTGGAGAAGCTGACACTTCAGACGTATTATGAAGCCATCACGTCTAATTTGCACAGGCCTCTTTTGTAATTTACCCCCAATTCAGAGGAACAGTCTCCTGCTCTGCAGCACAATGCACACTCTGCTTGCATTGTTCACGCTCATTGGAAGAGACACTGAGTGAATGAGTCTTGGAGCTCAAATAATGCGAGGCACTGTTCCTGTCATATTTGTTGCTGTGTAATGGCTCCTGATTTGGTGTTTCCTGCAGCGTCTTTTTTGGTTTTAGTGCAGAGCAGACAGCGCCGCAGCGCACGCAGCAACTGCTTTCTGTGCATCCAGTCCAAGCAACGTGTTTACAGTTCACTTTTTTCGAAGCAACTGCTTGACAGATAAAAGACAACGAGATGTCGTATAGTCTTTGAGAGGGGGGAGGAAACCTCTTCAGAGGCAGGACAGGGGTTTTCCACATGCCGCCCAGACATTCTGACACATATTGAGGTTGTCTGTGTGCATCTTTTGAAGATGCAAATGTGTCAGCCACATGTAACCAACCACCCAGCGAGAAGCTGAGATGCTCAACTGCCTTTCTCACGGCTCTTAAATGGCTTCCAGTTATCAGCGTGCCTGTGAAGCTTTCGGTTCTTTTTTAACACACACGTTTATTTATTTTTTATTTTTTTGCGGGGATATTGAATAATTTGGGCACATTTATCACCGGGCAGAAAATGACTTGTTTAACCACATTAAAAGACGGAAGAGAGTTTGGCTGTAAATCTTTACGAGCGCTCGTGTAGCAGTCGTAGAGGTTGGTGTTGTGCGCGTAAGTGTTAATGATACAGAAGCCGTTAATTGGGCAGTAATGCAAACCAGATGTTACAAAATTCAGGAAATTGGTTAATTTGTCAAACTTTTTAGGCCTGCTTTTTCCCCCCTCACGACAATGTAGTAGGATCTTAATCAAAAAGAATATTTACACCTCAAACTTGCCCCGCCAGCTTTGCCGTCTAACGTAAGGGGGGAAAAAAGCACATCATAGCGCCGCACATCCTGACAGAGGAGGCGTTGGTAAATTATTAATGTTTTCCCTCGCGCTGTCACCTATCATCGCACTAGCCTTCTGCAGTCTGCAATTTTGAAATGCAAGAGTGGTAGTCCTGCGGTGTGGCAAGTCATGTTTCAGGCTCTCATTTCAATATCTGAAGTGAAAGGTCAGGGTGATATATTCTGTCCTGTCGCGGTGCCAGTGACTTACATGCTACCAGTTGAAGATGTAACACTTTTACGAGGCCCACCCAGCCTGTTGAGCAAACTGATAATGAATCAATCTCTGTGAAACATTTATGGCTGCCCCCACAGCCCTGCCAATCCCACCCTTTTCTTTGCATGAGGCCAATTAGAGCATCCTCAGTGGCCCCTGCTGTCTGTGTCAGGGAAGCTCCTTGCATTGTCATATCAATATTCCTCCGTTGATCTCCAGCTGAGGCGAGTCCGGCTGCTCTTTCCACACATGCTAATTTGCATTCGCCAGCATGTGCGGGAGATGGCATGCTGGCTGCCTCTCCTCCTTGTTCCCAAACCTACTGTTGCCGCCTCTCTCTCTCCCTCTCTGTCTTTTTTTTTTTTTTTTTTTTGAGAGGGAGAGGAAAGGTTTCTTGATTCCTGGCATGCCAGAGAAGGGTCCTCTGAGGATTACATTGGCTAAGCCCTTATCACTCCAGGAAATTCACTGCCTGCTTAAAAAAGTGGTAGAAGTAGAAAATCAAGGGGAAGTGTTATTCTTTTTAAGTTTCTACTTATTCCCATGGAAAGTTATTACGGGTTTGAAGAAAAGTCCTTTTTTTGGCACTCAAGTTTTCTCCTAACTGTATTTCATATTTCACCCTTCCCTTCCCTTTTTTTTTCCAGGCGGCTGGTGGAATTTTAGAAGTGGAAAATGTGAAGGCAGGTGCTTGAGAGAGAGTGAGAGAGAGGGGAGGTTTAGGGAGGGCTTTGCTCACTGGGAAGCGATGTTAAACATCCAGGGGAAATGTTTGTTATTCTAATGGGATACCACCATGGTAACAGCTTTTAGAGACTCCCAAGGCTTTGTGTGGAGTATATGCACGCATTCATCAATCTCGCCTAATTTCTTTGGGGATTAGCAAATATAATCAGCCCTTTCTCCAAGTCGTCACCTGTTTATCGACATGAATATTATGGTGAAATTTAGCAGAACACGGCACTGTTGGATGTGGAGAAAGCAATACACAGGCTATTAATATAAATCACAAATTGAAGCGAGTCACTGAATGGATTCAAAAGTCATTAGTATTCGTTTTGCACTGAATGACATCCCAGGCAGAATAGCTTAAATTTTGCACATGCTTTTTTTTTTTTTAAAATAGAAAAGCACTTTTGCTCATATTACATCTTGAAATTAAACATGTTTCAGGCAGAAGTGATTAATTATGTTATTTTCACACTTAATACCTTTAAAGGAGGTTAAAAGCAATGAAGTGAACTCATTTAGAAGACTTGATGGAAAAGAAAAAAAAAAGGAAACCCGACCCGATGACGAGACTCGGTCTTTAAAAGACTCGAGTAACTCGTAAGCCCCCCCCCCTCTCAGTTCTATACCTTTTTCTCTCCTGCTGCAGATTTCCTTAAGTGGCTTATGTGAATTGCAATTGCCACATTGAAGCCGAGAGTGTACAGAACACATTTCTCCCCGGCCGTGACCAGCTAACAGCGCGTTGAACTTGTGCGTGCGGTGATTGAGAGGTTTCACACACAACACTGCAGCGCTGTGGGAGTATAGCCTGACCTAAAGCTAAGCCTCCAGCCGGAACAGCCTTCCATAACACTCACAACACTGCTCTCTTATCTACTGGCATTTCTGTCTGATACAAATAGCCAAGACATGATATAGTTGGCTACATGTCATATCTGGCATTGTACTACTCTCTGTCTGCCCCTCCACCACCCCCACCCCTGTGAAATATAATGCTTTTAACTCTCCAGCTTCTTGCCTTGGCAATTTTTTCCATCTGTAGCGGAGACAGAGACCAGTGTGTTTGCTCGTCTTGGCCAAAGGCCAAAGGCTCTTTCTGATATAATCCCCACCATCGATCAGACTTTGTTTACTCTAACATGGTTTCTCTCCCCTCCAGCAATTAGAAGGCAACCTTCCACCTCCTGCTCCTCAGACCAGCTTTATACGTTTATTTTTCCCTTAAGTGGTAATTTTTCATGTTGCAGCTCAGCTCTGAGAAGTGTGGGTGTATATTAAGTAATGGATACTTTTCAACCAGACTGACACGTTAGATACCACATTTTTTTTTGTTAATGTTTCTTTGTTTCTTTAAAGAGAAGGATCCTCCAGTCGCCAAACACTGGCACGTATGGGCACATTATTGAGAGAGGATTCACACATATTGCACTCCACGTCCCGTGTGTTTCATTTAGACTGCTCCACTTAGAAATCTCAAGCACTTTGAAATTTTAGAAAAATGGATGGTGGTTGTAGAAGCCGAGGCTGACTCTCTGTCTGTCTGAGAGGCTCTCGTCATAATAAATCCGGCCGGAGAGTGACTGGCCTTCTCTGCTATCTTGGCTGAAGAGGTTTATAATGTAAAGGCTTTTACTTTGTCACCACAACTACGAGTTCTCGGTTTGTTACTTATCGAAGTAAATTAGTTGGGATGTGGTTTGTTAGAGACTAAAACTGACTCTGTGGGTTAACTTTAACAAATGGATTCTCAAGTTATTGTATCTGTTAATAATTTTGCAGTTATGGTGTTGCAAAATATATATTGCTGATATCTACATTTTTACAACAACTGGTAACAAGTTTTTCACATTGTTGTGGAGGAATTTTGGCACGTTCTTCTTTGCTGAAATGTTTGAATATAGCCACACTGGAGGGTTTTCGAGCATGAACGGCCTGTTTAAGGTCGTGCCAAAGCATCGCAATTGGATTTGAATCCAGACTTTAACCTGGCCTTTCCAGACCTAAACTGTCCAGTGTCCTGCTGCATAACCTTCAGCTTCAGGACCCAAACTGATGGTTTCCTTTGGGATTTTCTGGTAGAGAGCAGATAGTAGCAGAGCAGCTCCAAACATAATACTACCACCACCGTGTTTGACTGTTGGTATGAGAGGTATTTTTCACCTTGGAAGTCTCTCATGGATGCCATTTTTGCCCAGTCTCTTCCTTATTGTTGAATCATGAACTCCGACCTTAACCGAGACAAGTGTATTTCTGTATGGGTGTATTATGCGTGTTTAGTTACAATAATGCATACCGGCTCATGATTTTGGTTTAAAGTCGTTTGTTTATTCTTAAATTTGATATGTAAAGGTGGGTAGAATTGACTCTAGGTTAGGGCTGTGCGATATGACCAAAATCTCATATCCCGATATAAGAATTATATCGTCCGATAACGATATAAATCACAAAAATGTAACATTTTCTGTAAATTCTGTGAATCTTGGGCCCGACTTGCGGGAAGTGTTTCCAGCTGCGCGTCATGTTGCTGGAGTCGAGTGTTTTAACCGATGCATGAAACGATAAATTTTTAGACATAAGTTGTAACAGCCGCTGTTTTCTTTGTGAGTATTTATTACACGGCGTGCTGCGGGGAAAAGCCTGTTCTAACGTTTGAGTCTAAGGTTTATTTTTTAGCACCTGGCGGCTCTTTTTTAATTCTCATCCGTAAATAATCTGCTTTTTCACGTGATTCAGTTTATTTTGAAAAGTCTCAACAGGATCTTGAGCTTTATTGTGAAAGGTTTATGTGGAACATAAACAAGCGGACACGCGATGCTGTTACCGTCGTTGTTGCTAACCACAACGCATAAAAACAGGCGCTTGTCCATCTGTACTGTGGTTATATAAAATATAAGAGAAAGAGAGAACTTTAAGAAATGAATATAGCCACTACAGTGACCATCAAAATGATGAAAAAGTATTGCCGTAAACAGTTTATTTTGCGACACCACGAAACAAACGATAGCGTAAAATGAAACGATAGACGTTTTTATATCGTCATCCGATATATATCGTTATATCGAACAGCCCTACTCTAGGTGGTGCATTTTAGTCTATAACCTCTGGAGATTACAAAGCAACTTGAGCCCAGTGTCTCCCTGTCCATGTTAGTTGGCTGTTCAGCTCATTTGGCATGTGCCAACCCTGGGTGTGGAGTCCATAACGTGCATTTTTATTAGTGAGCTAGGGTTACTTGGATAAAACATGAGAAATGAGATGAAATTAACAATATATTTGAGTGTTTGTTATGTGGAGAAAACAGAGATTAGAGAGAAAAAAGTGCATTTACATCCATTTAAAAATAAATACATTTTACAAAGTAAAATTCAAAATACAGCGAGAATGTTTTTCGACACTGAGGTGAGAAAGTTGATGTCTTAATAAAAGCAAAAAGCGAGACAGTGCAGTGGAAACAAACTTGATTAAAACATCGGCTGTGCTGGAGAGTTGCAAAAATTGCATCAGGAAAAAGCATTAGATCTGTAGCAAAGCTCCCATCCAAATGTAGCTCTAATTTTAACTGAAGGTCAGTGAAAGAAAATGCAAATTGTACTTTTGTTCATCTGAGATTTAAATAGTACTTTTCTCACATCATCTCATTGTGCTTTGCCATCCAACTGTTTTTACCAACTGTTTATCTCGGTGCATTCCTGCTGCTAGTATTTGCACTCCGGCAATGCATGGAAATGTTTTTTAATGCATATTATTATTTTTGAGTGAACAAAACCAAAACAGCTGTAAATGTTATTAATACCACGGCCAATATAGGATTAAATATCCCAAAGATCTAGAAGCACTCATGATGCACACATGAGGCATGAAAAACCTTTTAGGTCTGAGTCGCCCGGTGACAATGGCAACTAATTTTTAGGCTCATTTTTATTTAGCCCCAGATTAAAATATCACTGGTTTAACCTTCTATAATCCAGTATATCTCCTTGAAATAAGTCACTGATATGCATTAGTCATCTTGTCCTACAGAGAGGTAATATCAAACACACTGCGACTAATAAGTCTCTCAGTCAGAATTATCAAAGCCGAGCAGCATGCGAATGCCTCTGGACAATTGTAATTTAACATCTAACACATTTTCTTCACCCCGTTACTTTTGGCAAGCAATGCCGACGCCTACCAGTAGCATCTGAATTTGGGGATTTTAAGGTTTTGTTTGCAGCTTAAGAAAGGCTCATTTTCTGGCTGTCATTATATCCATCAAGTGCAAGAAGCTCTTAGTACCCTACAATACTAATATTTCAGTGCTTTGAGGAAGGAAAATGTCCATTTAAAGCAATGGAGAGGAATAACTTTGAAAATGGCTCCCAGACAGATTATAAATACAAGAACTTTTAATGGTATTATTGCATTTACTTTAAAAAGTTAAGAGCTCCTTCAGTGTTTTTCACTTTTTTTCGCCCGCTGAGATAATTTCCACGGAGCGTGATTATCGTGCTCAGGTAGTGAAGCACTCTCCACTCGGCAGCAGTGAAGTTGTAGCTGAAACTGACCCCCTTCTCTTAAAAATCAAAACCCCATAGCATCATGAGCCTTTAAAGATTTTATTCTTGCATGTACGAGTATAGTAAACTTCAGATGAGTGCCCCCCCTTTCCTTACATGCATGTTTACTTCATCTATGCGCATTCGATATTTCTCCCTCATGGTTTAAATATAAACAGAGCCGATCGGAGCTGACTTGTAGTGTCTCGGCACAAGAAAGATAAAAAACATGTGGAGTGAATAAACAAGCTCAGAAGTTTCTTAGGCTTGGCAGTATTTCTTCCTAGTTGTCACTTCGTATAGCTTTGTCATTTTTTGCATAATTCCATGGTGCATTGGCTCGACTTGATTTGATTTAGAACCTCCACTTTCAAGGAAATTGGGCTTAGGGTATGAAAGTTCACACTTCTTGCCTCCAGGCAATTGATTTCTTCTGAACTTGATTTTAGTGCTGTAGCATTACCAGTACTGAGTGTTAGCACCGGGTTTGTCACAGTGGTCTGATGATACTCAACTCTTGCTACGAGTTTATTACTTTAAAGTTGTGGATATAGAATTTCGAGGAAAGCATATTTGATTTATTGCCCACTGAATAATTAATCAGTAAGGAAATTAATTATTATTTGCAGCATTGGTTTGATTATAGTTCTCTTCCATGTTTTGTTTCTTTTAGTCAAATTAATTTAAGTCATTTCAGTTACGCAGTGTGGGCGATTGACTCATTTTTGGAGCCATTTACAATCAGCTACTATGTTACTGTCACACTAGGTAGCACGACAGAAATTATTGCGACCACGTGCAGTCAACTTGCGATCAAGTCGACTGCACTTGCTCCGAGGATGAGGATCATGTCCGCAGCCACTAGCAGTCATCTTCAAAGCAATTTCGGTGCATTAAGAAAACAATAAAACGGCAACACAAGACGGAGTCAGTGTGCTATTAGTTTGCAATTGAATGGGACACAGGTGCTCAGCAAAACTGCCTTTATATAGGAATATAACCAAAACACAACCACTTCAATAGGGAGAAGATCATTTGGAAGGTTGACTTACTAACTTACTTACTTGACTGCAAACTTTGATTACTAACCTGTTTTGCAATTAGACTCCAATGAATCGTCATTGCAGAAAGGAGTCAGGCAGTGATAGGAATTAGGATTGGACCTCCCAGAGTCTGCACACTGGTGGTGGTGTAGATGAAGATGGAGGCTTAGATGTGAGTGACAAGGGTGAGGTGGAGAGGAGGGAAGCAAGTCGTACGGATGATAGTCAGAATGACAGAAGAGCACTAAATGATTGGTCTAGAGTAATGGTGTGGGAATGGAGGAAGTGATGTAAAGAATAGACTAGCACCCTGAACACCCAGGGGCGCAGGCAGATGAGTGTGTCGATGACGATTATTTGGAGACAGGTCGTCTCCCACCAAGTGAGGTCACCCAGCTACTTTTCAGTCTCCGACAGCAATGCATCTACCAGGCAACCATGATTTTTCATTGCAGATGGAAGTTTGTTGTCCTGTTGTTTACCACAGTGTGACTGAGCCATTAGAAGAGTCACAGGTTTTGGCTTTTCCACATCAGCCCTGAAGTTGGCCACTTGCTTAAAGTCTTAATAAAAGTGCAAAAAGTGCAGAAATCACTTGAGTTTAAAGAATAAATGTTGAAATATTTTTTGAAATGTCAATAAAATTACTGGAAATCATCTAAAATTTGTTTATTAGGCAAAAACTGTTCAAAAAGGTAGGCTGGAAGCTGTTGGTGTTTTTCTCACGGGGT
This sequence comes from Aulonocara stuartgranti, assembly GCF_965226115.1. Lineage (NCBI taxonomy): Eukaryota > Metazoa > Chordata > Actinopteri > Cichliformes > Cichlidae > Aulonocara > Aulonocara stuartgranti. The sequence goes on along the minus strand of NC_138959.1, from coordinate 12,510,279 downwards.
CATCATATCACAGTTTCAATTAGATGTTTTTTTTTCTTCATTTTTTTTAGTTTTTTAAGCAGCCATGAATAATTAAAAGCTCTTTTTTCCCACCACATGTTCTCCTGGTGCTAAGCACACAGTCAGAAGTTATTATTAGACTGAATTTAAGCGGCCCTGTGTCCTCAGCTCTGAGCAGTGGGCACTGAGCTCCTGCATTGAGTTTGACAGCCTTCACACAATATTGTGCAAGGGCGCTCCCTTAGCTTCTCATGCTGGTTAAATGTAATATGGCAGATGGATAGTATTTGCAGGGAGAGCGGGGGTCTCACCCTCTCTCTCACTCAGTTTTTTTTCTTCTTTTCGTCGTCTCTTGCCAGTACCTCAGACATTTCAAGAGGGAGAAATATGTATCAAATTAACTCTTAGCAATGGGGCCTCCAAGCTCCCTGCCCTTGTCTTTTCAGCAATCAGAGCTTTGTTATTTTAGTCTTTCAACCAAAACCAAACTGGATTCAATGGCTTCAGCAATTACCTGTAATTTTCCAACCTGGTGCGCTAGCTTTCACTGGACTCTGAACAGTGAAAGATTGTCTCCTCGGTTCTTCGTTTTTTTTGTGTTCGAGTTAAGTGCACTAATTCATTTACATCCACAAGAGTGGTACATTTGGAAATGTTCACTTCCCGGCAGCAGGAATGTCTGTGGAGATTTAGTTTCTGTCTGTGCACAACCTCCGAGTCACTGAAACTGGAAACCCCTGCGCAGTGTCGACGCTCAGACACTGAACCTCAGCTTTATACATCTGACCCATATATTAATACGTCCTTTCAAGCCCCTTCAGAAGAGACAACTCTGGAGCCCCAACATCTGTTTTCAGATGGCAGACTTTTATCCCATTTTTCCATCGACCCCCACTAACTCTCTTTTCCATTCCCCGTCCTGTTCTCGAGTCGCGAAAGAAACTACAGGAGCCCAACTTTCATGTGTGTTTTTGTGTGAGCCAGAGTGATGTTTCCTCTTCAGAGGTACTGGAGGAGAGAGAAACTGTTCACACTAAAATGCTAATTAAGTGCAGTGTGGCAGACAAGGACACTTGAGAGTGTATGCATTAGCAAATTTTAACTCCCTGCAAACCAAACAGTTTGTTCTGGGCTAATCTCCCAATGATGGAGGCAAGAACAACAGTGGGAACCAGAGAGGGTAAAATATATAGACTTGCTATGCAAGTGGAAGTGAGAGACAGAGGAGCTCGGTTCTCTCTTTCATCACATAGACAGCGCAGCTTTAACAGAGGGAAGCGTCTCTCCTGCCATATTTTTTGCCTTCGTATAGGTGCCATATGGTATCTGTAAGGGAGAGTCATTTTGTGCTATGCAGTGAATTATTCTGTGGATTAGTACTGGCATTTAAATGCTCTTGGCTTTAAATCTTGTCTGTTTTAGATCTTAAGTACATTCCTTGGCATCCTGCTCCCCTGCTCAAGTTGGCCTTTTCCCCTGGCCAACACATTTTTGAAACTGCAGAGCTTAACGGGAGAGCAAAAGGCAGCCATCTGAAGAGACTCTGAAGCTGATCTTGAATTCCTTTTAGTGAGATACCGCTTGTATCAAACCAATTGTTCCAGTGTTGTGATGCCAGCGAACCTTAACCTAAACTTGAGGTTAAAACCTCCTCTTTCTTCTTTTTTTTAGCTACTACCTTAGTCTTTGCTGCCTCTGATGGTTATACAGGCTTGTGGTGTGACACACCCTCCCGTCAGATGTTGGCTTTATTGTGTGATGAAGATGACCGAGTATATTTGGTTCTGACCTTCTAGCTTCTAGCATCTCTATATTTCACAAATACCTCAAGAGACCTGTTTAACATCAGGGAAAAATATCCACCAGTTTAAAAATTGAGTAATATTTAAACCAGAGAAAATGTTTTAGGAATAAATCCTGCAGGAGTCAGTAAGCGATGTCTCTGCCCAGTTGTTAAGACCAGCATTCGTGGCACATTTATGTTGCCCCGGGGATGCCGGCTGACATGATAGCCCCCTTTTCCTCATCTCCAAGCGTCCTTTAGAGAGACGGGCCCTCCCTTCTGTTTCCAGTACAGTTGGCCTCCCTCCAGCCTCCCTCAGAAGAAGTGAATGAATTCCTAGATGTCTGATAAGCTTCACCAGAACATGATTCTTAATGGAAGAGAAGAAGAAGAGGCAGATGCTATCAGCGCGCCTGAATTGCCTCGCAGTCAGATCAAACATCCTAAAAGGGCGGTGAATGCTCAATCATGTTGTGAGGTTGTTACACATTTATCTTCTCTGTTGGTTTAATTGAACTTGTTTCCAAATGAAACCAACTGGCCGTTTCAATGCAAACAAAACATCATTAGCATTGTGAAAATCCCAGTTGTTTTGTAGCGCTCATTTTCCTTTGAAATGAAAAGCCTTAAATTAGCTCTTTTCATCCTTGTAATTTTTTCCCCCTCCACTCAAGGCACTTTGTGACACCATTAATCACTTACCTCTGTTTATTTGTCATCATTCTTTCTCCTGTCTATTGAGCCAGAGCCTAACACAGATTCACCCACAGCTCCACTACCCCACAGCACAGTAGGTGTGAAAGGCCTTGTTTGTCCCCCGTGTGTTTGTGTGTAAAACAGCACGACCTTCACGATCGGGGAGTAAAATATATCTCGCGACACTAGCATAGCATGCCAGAGGTGTCTTGATGGAGATGGAGTCATACTGAGCTAATGAAGCTCCAAACCTCAGCTATCGATCCACCTCGCAACAGTGCTTTACAGAGATAACAGAGGAGGAGAGCACTGTGTGGCATCACGGGCGCTCTGATCTGTGTGACATCTAATTCTGTGTAATGAACCCTGTGCACCAGAGAGCGTGATGGGGGGGCTGTCTATGATAATGACAGGGATAGCATGGCCTGGGAGTCTTTTGAAACACTGGAGGTTAGCTTGCAGGGCTTTGCTATGAAAAAGGTTATGTATCGCTAGAGTAAATGCCAAAAAATGTTTTTTAAAAATTGAAATCGTGCTGCTGTGTCTGATTTCATGCAGGTCTTAGTCGAATGCTGCAGTCTTGTAGCTGCTCTTAGTTGTCAAATGTCTCTCCTGCTCTACACTTTAACTCCATTCTTGTCTACTCTTTACATTTGGCAGCTCAAAGAGGAATCTCAGGTTTTTATTCTGATGGCACGATAGACTTTTTGTGTGATTGAAGCTTTTCTTTACTTGAATTGAGGGTCTCAAGTCACATTAGGCTGCCCTCTGCTGAAACTAGGAAAAAAGAAAAGCATGTGAAACCGCTGCTCGTGTTTGGGTAATAGATAGAAATCGAGCAGCAAGATCACAAACTGTGAGCAGTGTATCAGAGCGATGATGTGGTTTGTAGTCGGCTAGTGTGACATTGTGCTAAACAGGGTGAAGGCACACAGCTAGAATAATGATTTGTATTTTCAAGCACAGCGCACAAGTTCTTCTGTTGGCCACAAAGGGTCGCAGTGGGGGAAAAAATATAGAAGTTCATGCGATGACTGTATTTGCAAACAACTGCTTTTGAGATCTAGCCATAGCCTGGGTGGACCATGTGACCACCACTTCCAAAGAGATGTGCAACGAGCAATCACGTCAGCGATTCCCTGGCAACTTCCAATTGCTTGGGAACAATACATATTGCCCAACTGGTTGGCCAGAACAATGACTGTTCCCAGAGGGAACTGCACTGAAAACTACCTTGTGATTGCATTGGCTGCCCGATAGAGAGGTATTATTCGTCACTCCAGGGAACACTTCTCCACTGCTTTAGAGTCCAGTGGCAGCATGCTTTGCACCACTGCATCCAACACTTAAATTGCATTTGGGGATGTAAGGCTTGGATGCAGCTGCCCAGCCATGAAGCCCATTCCATGAAGCTCTCTATGCATTGTTCTTGAGCTAATCTGAAGACCACGTGAAGTGTGGAGGTCTGTAGTGACTGACTCTGCAGAAAGCTGGCGAACTCAGCATCTGCTGACCCCACTCTGTGGTGTTACATGGCCTACCACTGCATGGCTGAATTGCTGTTGTTCCCAGTCACTTCCACTTAGTTACAGTACAACTAACAGCTCACTGTTGTGGCCCATTGAAGTGATTGAATCACCTGAATCCAGTGATTTGGATGGGTGAGCGTATACTCTTGGCAATGGAGTGTATGTTCTATTTAATATTGGTCCACCACTTCCTGAGGGACATATGTGTTTACACCAGCAGCTAGTTGCTAATATTGTTTCTCTGCCATTTGTTGCTTGGCAGTCAAAATATCATAACAGCTGCCTGCTGTACCTGGAAAATTTAACTTTGGCCTTTTAAGTGAAGCTAAACTGTGAAGTGGTGGGATAAAAGATGTAACAAAGATCTCTAGGGCAGCAGGCGACAGCAATGTTAGCATTTCTTTGTGTTTATCACTACAAGAAACCTTTTACACATTGGATATGCTCATTTCATACATATGGAAATATTGAGAAAATCCTCTACAAATCTGTGATTAGTGGTTTTATAAATAAAACTAAGATCTGGAGATTTGATTAAATTTAGCACAATTGCCATGGACGTAATTACTCTTTTCACTGAGGTGGTGATAGTTTAAATTCTTTCCATCATTCTTGAGTAATAGGAAGTGTCAAATAAAACCTTCACGACACACTACTTTGAACACTCCCCCTTATTCCTGCAGAATTAAATTAGACCTAAAAAAAAAGAAGCTTTTTCTTTTCCATGACCACCTCTGCTGCTGGCGCAAATGAAAATGCCCTTCCCAAAATAGATCATTTTTACCCTTCAGATGTCCACTTTTATTTTAAGCCCAGTGACACCATGCCATCCATCACACCCAGCTTTTCAGATGTGAGCAGCCCCAGGGAAAACACTGATACAATGCAGAGGAAGTGTGATAGCGTGCTGCTGCTGCTGCTGGTTAGGACCTCTATGGTTAGATTACCACTAATTTCATCTCAGAGTAGCATTTAGACATTTTCTTTCTCTGCCTAAAGTGTAAGTCATTCCTCTTTTTAGCGTAAACATTGAAAATGGATGCTGTGCCTTTCCAGCTCTTCCCTCAAATTACCACTTGACATAGCCAAACATCGCTCTGCATTATTGTCTGCCAGGAAAATGCATTTCTGAAGGCTTTATTGAATGTTGTGCCTGGGTGGAATTTGTACGAAGTGTACCCAGCACTTTGATCATCTTGACCTGGAAATGTGATCGTCACCCCACTTCACAGAGCTCTCTGACACCTGGGAAACTAGATCTGGTATTCGTGATACACGATCTGCGTCGCAGTGTTAAAGACTTAACTTCTCCCGTTGCGTAGTCAGCACAGACTACTGATGATAACTGGAATTTTGCATGCCTCAAAGTCTGACTTTTTCTCCCCGCAAGCCACAAGATTGGTGTGTCGTTTGGAAGAAACGACCTACATGGTTTTTATGAGCAGGATTCCTGCAATATAATGTACACTATATAATATTTTAAGTGGATTTTTGTTCTTCAAAGCTGAGTTTTTTGACAGATGTTAAAAGACTACATAAAAACTCTTTATTTTCCTTTGCTTTACTTTATTATAGTTTATGTTGGACTGTTTTGCAGGGTTCCTGTAGTTTGGAGCGGAGTTAGATCATCTATCTGTCTGTGTGTCTATCATTTAATTCCTTTTTTCAGGAGGGTGGTCTGATGTATTTTCCATTCACTCTCTATCTGACTGATCTTTTCAGAGCCACTTGTTCTTATTTTTGAGCTAGAGAAGCTTTTAAGAGCCATAGTTTAAAATAACCCTTAATTATCTTATACTGATCCTCAGCTTAACTTTGTTAAAGCCAATCTCTCTTTAAGCCATCTTTCTTCTGATTGGCTGCCCCTCGTAAATAGGAGGTTTGAATAACAATAGGAGGAAGGGGCTACTGTGTTCCAAGCTAAATCGCATGCTTAAGACTAAGGATGCTACAGCTCTTTGAAGAGTGAGTTTGGTAGTCAAGAGTGGAAAATAAAGCCTCCACAGATTGAGCTTTTAATTCACAAGGATTGCTTTACATGCCCATGCATAAAACAAATATCACAAAAAGGGGTCATTTTAGCCTATTGCTAAATGGTTGCAAGGCATGCATATATCAGCTTTTGTGTGTATAAATGAGATGTTATTGCATTGAAATGAAAAATTATATGTTTTTAGAACGTTTTAGGTACAGAAATGCAAAAAAAGTGAGTCATTTTCGCCCATTGCTAGGTGGTGGCTAGGCAGATCAGAACCTGCAAGGACCCTAGGATCTACCTGTGTGTGCATGTAACAGTAATATATACTGTTACCCAAAGTAATAAATAATTTACATAAACATTACACTTTTTACCAGACTAGTATACTAATAGGTTCAAGGTTCTTTATTATTTGTCACATGCATAGTTATACAAGTATAACACACAGTGAAATGTAGCCTGACACGCTCCTCCTAATAGCTTTTTCTCAGAAATAAAAATGGCTATGCAGACACCCAGTTAAACAAAGTTCATACCAGTAGTCACCCTTCACCCTTTAGTGAAGGCTTCTTTCTCCTCCTGGCTGTCATCATCTCGATGTGTCCCTGTCACCTATTCTTCCTCCTATGTGTTTGTTTACATTCACATACTGAGGTGCTGTTCATAGCCCATGAAACATCTCTTCTCTGAAACATCCTAACCAGATGTCTGTTAGGAAAACTGTATAGCATTAATAACATATTAATAAACATATCGTGCTAATTAGACAATTAACATAATGCATTGAGGTTAAAGTTTATCCAAAGCACCAAAATGGACTTGAAGGTTTAATAAGTATAAATTGTTTTTTTTAGTATTTCAAGCTTATAATCCACTCAAACATCACTTAATCTGCTGCATTTCTGAGCAGTTTAATGCAATAGCACTGGCAGTGGTACTGAGGTTAGAAGTAAATTACACAGAGCCAGTGTGTGATTAGAGAAGCTGGCTTTTAAAGTTCACCACCCCTCGGGATATTTGATCGAGCCACGGGCCTTTGATCAGCGTTAACATTACGGTAACCATGACAGTTTATTTTCAACTACCAAAAAAGACCATTTGTGTCAGAAAACAATCTCCCCTTCCTCTGACACATTGGCACACCGCAAAAGAAAAATGTCAGGGTCAGTGATGGGCCATTAGCCCAGAGTGAGTTCTTTTTGTGCCGGCGGACCCATTGAAAACACCTTTTTAGTCTTCGACAGATGGTACTGTGACCCAGCAACCACAGGATGACCTGAGCCTCAACCTGAAGACTTTTTTCCCCCGAGAAAAACGCCCGCAGGACGTACAAGCTCATCAGAGGAACAAAAATGTCTGGCCAGAGAGCAGAATGACACATGAATGCATAATAAAAAAAATTCACCTCAGCACGGCTGCATTGTAATGCCTTGTACATTTGATTGACTACACAGTCACCCTCTATTCACTGGTATTATACCCTGTTCTTTTTCATAGAGGTCGCTCCTCTATTGCTGCAAATGTCATAGTGCTTTAATGAGAACTGCACTGTAGTCTACAATGGAAGCTTTTCAGCAAGATTAAATGTATCAATGAGCTGAAACTTGCCCCCCCCCCCTCCTTCTCCCCTTTGCCCCTATTGTGACACAGTGGTTTTACAGAGCAGCTTGTTGCTGAAAAACAAGGTTAAGAAGATCAGTATCAAAGGAGGAGTGTTTTTGTGTGGCTTGCAGGAGAGTCTCGCTTCAGGTTTCCACCTGAAACACAAAGGTGTTTTCTTACCTGATTTGTATTCATTCACACAATGAGTGGGCCTGCCTCTCTTGTTTCCAAGTAAGGAGAGTCCAGACAAGACTTTTGTTCGCCCTATCATCGGATATGTGCATGTTGCTTCCTCCAGTACAAGCCTTGGAGCTCAGCCACAGGCTTTGTCCTGGATGGATTTTTTCCTGTCCTTTTTCCTCTTCTTTGTTGCTCCGCTTATGTTCTAAGAAACCATTTCAGATAAGTGTTTGAGCACTGCAGTTTCTTTTTTTCCTTTTCCTGCCCTTTGGCTGCTATGTTATTTCAAGATTATCAAGCCATGTCACCCTAAAACTACCTCGTCAGAATCCAAAACCTACAAATTAGCTGTTGGAAGTGTTTCATTTCACAGGAGCCCGTTACAGTTCAGTCATTTCTGGGCCTATGTACCGTTGTCAAAACACTGATAATTCTGCCTGTGCGCAGGCACTGTACAGATTAATTTGTTTGATTTAGCTGATGTCAGTCAAACCCACGAAATTATAATGTAGTAAATATTTTCTCTTGTTTCAGGGTTTTTTCCTCACTGTGTCCCCGGAGTCGATCGTCAAGGTGGCAAGACACGCTTCCGATAAGAACAAAATTTTTTGCATGAACCTCTCGGCACCATTCATCAGCCAATTCTTTAAAGAGCCCTTGATGAAGGTTATGCCTTATGTCGACATCTTGTTCGGCAACGAGACGGTAAGTGAAACGAGACGTGCATTCAAGCCTCTTTAGGACAGATATTTCCAGCTTATTATATTTGTTTTTGCAAATTTTACAATTGAAATTGACAAATTCTTATATTTGGCTTTGAGACAAGCTGATTTAGCTGCTTTTCCCTCTTCCTTTCTTTTGATTGGCTGCACTTTGCAAACAAGAGATGTGAACAGCAGGTTTACAAGTGCACAGCTGCTGCTCCTGAATGAGATTTCCATAGTAAGGATGTCCCTCTTCTCTTTGACGTCATACATGGGGAGTATGTAGAGCAGTCTGAAGCCTGAGATTTCGGTTCACAGACGTTACCTGAATAAATGCTGACCTCATAAGGTGGCACTTTAGCCAGGTTTAATATGGTCACCATTGTAACAGTATGTATGACAGCTTGGATTACCTCCAAATCCTTCAATGTGACCTCAAATCAACAGCTAGGTGGCAATCAGATTTTCCAAAAGGACAATGATCCCAAACTGAAATGGATAAAGCAGGCTAACATTAACCATCTGGAATTGGCTTCCACACGCCTTGACCTCAACCCTATTTAAAATTTGTGGACTATGCTTAAAACTTAGGTCCAAACCAAGAAACCAACCAATTTAGAGGAACTTGAGCAGTGAAATATCTAGCCAGAATTAAGCCAGAAGCTTGTTGAGGGTCAGCAAAAGCATCTGGTTGAGGTTCAGTTTGCTAAGGAAGATTCAACCAAATATTAGTAGGGGTATATATTTGAGCCTGTATGTATAATTTTACCTTGTGCAACAATTTCTTGTTTTTTAGTCGATAAAATGTGAAATCATTCCGCTTTATGCATAGTCACGCTAACATTGCGCATTTAGCCTTTTTGTCTCACCACAGCGTGTGTCAGATTTAGTACAGTAGCATTGAATGAACAAAAACTGAAGCATAATACTCTTGATATAGATATTATACATAAACTACCTATGTTCTTAAACACTCAGATATGAAAGTGTGGAGATATCAATCATTTATTTACTTAAGCCTTTTTTTCTGCTTAAACAGTTTAGTGTTATTCAATGAACTATAACACCTGTTTATCGCACTTCTGTGTTTTCTCTCGCTGGGGGTTCGTCCTGTCTGAGTGCTTCATATGTCGCCATGTTTAAAGTAAAATCAAAGGGCTGTGTCCGACCTTTGATTCCACTTATTGCTCTCCTCAGTATCCATTTAACGTCTCACTTCTCGCTCACTATTAAGAGATGAATAAAACCGAGCGCGTTAATCAATCATCTCACTTGCGTCACCATTCCATCCCAGTTGATCTATCGATTTTTCTCCGCTTTGTGGAAGCGAGTAGGTGATTTGAGGTCAAGCTGTAGTCACAGAGTGTGCTGCTGCTGGGAAGTATCCTCTAACAGAGCAGACGAGCTTAACTCTGAGGACAAACTGCACCTTTGGGGGCAGGCGCAAAGCAGAGGGAAGTGGAGTGGATGTTCACTGGGCTGAACTTGCCTCCCCACTGCTAAAGTTACTAAACAGAGCCCCGTCTTCAGGTTAGAGATGGGGTCTGCAGACCGGGACAGAGCTGGAAGAAACTGCTCAGCATTTGAGGATTTATTGCCATTGCTGACTTCAGCTTTTTTCCCCTCTTTTCCATTCCCAACATAAGACCTCCCTTTTACATATGCACCTCTCTCTCTCTCTCTTGCTTCCTAATTGCTGTGAGGAACGATTCTGTCTCCTTAAACCGTGCTGTACATTTTGCAAGCGTTATGTATTTTCTAGTGGGTGGTACTGTAACTGTTTGTTTAAGAAGTTTGCTCACACCTCCAGTCATTACGATTTAATGACTCCGGATAATTGCAATGTATGTTTGTTGAAGTAGATTATCTTTCGGAGACTCTGTCAGGGCTCGCTTTCTGAAATTGAACCTGGCTAAGAACACCAAAATAAGAGTTTCAGTGAAAAGAAACAGAGGGCTGATTAACTGCTCAGCCGCCTCAAGCAGTGAGATCTTCAAGGGTCTGTATAGGACTAATGCCTGTCCAGAGTGTTTTGACTCCTTTTGGCTCCCCCTCCCCCTCACCTCTGTATTGGCTGCTGGGAGGGGGGAATGACTGCTCATACAGTCGAGCCCCAGACCTCCCATTGTGCACAAGCCAGACAAGGTTGCCGGTCATGCAGTGGTGCATGGTGAGTGACAGGCAACAGAGCCGCCTCGCCCACGCTTGCCCCTTCCAGCCCCCCCGGCCGTCCTCTCGCCCCAGCTTCCACCCCCCAATGTGATGGATAACCCTCAGCCCGCGATACTTTCATAACAAGTCAGTGACAGTCAGGATCATGCAGGCTGACTCCTATAGCCTTGCAGAATGTGCCATAAGGGAAGGCTAATGTGTCTGCTTGTCTCTGCCTTCCTCTCCCACACTTACTGAGTCACGATACAGAGCTAGTCTCACTTGGGGAAAAAAATGTTTAAAGCAGCTGTAAGATCTCATGTTTTGAAAATGACATGTAATAAATTTGAGCGAGATCGTTTTTGATTGCCACCTTATTTTTCCACGACTGGGAACTTATTTCAGCCAGATCACAACTCACGTTTAATCATTTTTAAATTCCCAAACAGTTTTGCAACACGGCAGACTTCAAAACATGTCAATAGCCTCTGTTTCTTCTCTTGTTTTGTTTTTTCTCTCCTGCCAGCTTCTGATGTTGAAATGTGTCTGTGTTTGAGTCTACCCTGGGTAATTCTGCTATAACTCGATCCTGCTGGTACTTGTTTTAAACCTGGCATCAGCAGGCCCTGCCTGCTCTATCGGCAGCCTCGTGCTTATATAACAGTCTCCCATCCATCCTGTAATTACTGCCTTTTTGGGGCATAGTGTAGTGTCTGTTCCTTCACTGCTGAGGGGAGGTGGAGGAGGAGGAGGAGGGGGGCAGTGCGGTTTCTGCGTTGGCAGGACCTCGGAGGTGGTGCCGGCAGAGGCGCATAGACATCAGACGCTACTTCTCTTAATTGGCAAACATGTCGTGTGATAACCTGGGAACAGCACCGGCCTAATTGAGTCCTCCTGTGCTGTCCTCCTCTGACTACCTGACATGGAACCCAGGGCATTACATTTCCCTCCATTTAATGGCCGCAGTTAATTAGGCCCGAATGAGGGAATCATTACCGCTGGAAAAACCACATGCCAGTGGATTCGCCGATAAAATTAGCCACAATTTGCTTTTGCTATTTGAGCATGAGAGATAAACCACACAATGGGGGGGGAGGGAGGACTGGACCATTACTGGTGGATTTGTTTTGTGGCATTTTAGGCATATCATAGACAAATGGAACGATTAATCAAGGCTGAATTATTCACCCTGACTGATATTTCTTTTAGCCAGGATTCACAGCTTTCTCAATTTAGATCAGTCCGTGTGCTTCGGCTTCTCTTTCCCCTGTCAGAATGTTTTAAAAATGCGCTTCCTTAATAAAACAGTGCTGCAGATGATGTGCTTAGTTTTTTGCCCCACAGCCAGTACCGAACAACCTCCTCACTTCTCAGCCATTAACATTATATACCACCCCCATACAGGAGCTCTGCATGCTTTCCATTGCTGTCCAATGCATTCTGCACCTCCACACTCAGAGGGAGCTTATTTATATGGGTCCCAGCCCCGTCTTCCAAACGAGAGACAGCCATTGTAATTGAATACTCAATAGGTGAGCCATTTAACAAAAGTGGAAATGGCGTTCGGCTATGTATTAATGTGCTTCGCCGAGGCAAAAGGAGCCATCATCATTTCAATGTTCAAGCTGTTTTAAAAGAGCATTTAGCCTGCCATCTCTCCAGGCCATGAGAGCAAAATGACACGGATTTCTTCCTCCTCTGTACTTTGTGCGAATGTTCCTCGCCTAATATTTTGTATGGTTATCTTGCTTATTTTCCCATCCATCCTTCAGCACCTCTCAGTGATCTAGGTGGAGGGATACAAGCAACTCCACAGAAGGTTATTGTCATGAAAAGCCCCTCAGGTCTTTTGGCTCTCAGCCCTATTTTTCTCCATCTACATGCATTGTGCGTATTTGTGTGTGCATGGGGTGGAAGGGGGGATCTCTAATGATTTTTCCAGGACAGACTAAAGTAGATGTACAAGTGTGTATGTGTGTGTGTGTGTGTATATATATATATATATATATATATATATATATATATATATATATAGTGAGTGTGTGTGTGTGTGTGTGTGTGTCTGTCTGTCAATGTGTGAATGGAAAAAAAGGGTGGCAGAGGAGATACATGGGCAATACGGCGTCATTTCTTAACATCTCTCTAGATTCGTCATCTGGCTTTGTTTGTTTGATAGACTGCTTGGAAGCCTTATCTCTGTGGTGAGACCCGTGGCTGTTTATCACCTCAGTGACGTATGCGGGACTGTGGAAGTACGTGCTCTCTGCTGTCAGTATGTGTAGGTGATGGCAAGTTCACTAAAGGGCCCTTAGGGTATTGATGGGTGTTTTTTTTGCACAAAAAAAGAGGAAAAAGAAAAAAAAGAATAGGAAAAAGAGTTTCCCCTTGACAGCTCACCCACAGCAGACTCGAGATGTGCTTCTCAACGGTAGCTTGGGGAAAATATGCCGTCTACTGCCTAAAACAAAGAGATGCGAGAGTCAGATTAGCGTGTTACTGAAACAGCTTTCCTTTTAGGCTCTTCTCTCTCTCCTCTCCTGTCAGAGCTGTCTGCAGAGAACGAGGGTGGTGGTGGTGGGGGGAGAACATGAGACATTAACCTCTATGTGTTTATTCACAAGGCCCCACAGGCCAACTGGGAGGATGAACACAGAACCATCTCTAAAGCCGGCGAAGCGGAACAATCACAATGTGTCATTGGAGGAAAAGACATGAAGTATTAGCTGCCGCTCTCCTTTGTGTCTTTCACAACTGAATTTTAATTTAATGTGCTATTTCTGTGATGAGTCACATGCCTTTCGTTCAGCGCCAGAGTACATTGACCCTCAGTGTGACGTACAGTCAGTGAGTTGTATGATGAGTCATAGCCGCATTAGCTGTGATGATTGGCTAAATGCAAAGGCTGCCTTGCTTTTATTTTTGCTCTTTTTACTTATTTCTTTTCTCTTTTTCTTTTCCTGAATACTACCTCATACATCCGCCCTCCCCAAGACCCAAGACAATTGAAATCAATTGTTTTCTTTTTCTTCTTCTTCTCTCACTACTATAATCACTATTACATGCAGCTGGGGATAAGAAATCACATTAAACATTCTTGGATTTAAAAAAAATATGTAAACGTTGGCACTGTTGAATTTCCTTAATTGTCGTGTGTACTTTGCTTTAATTGCATCAGTCATTTCCTCCTGAGTCTCATGTTTCATCAGGTTACATAAATGCTAGATGTTCATTTCACACTGACAGCGGATTAAAGTAGATCTTTTGTTTAATATATATATATATATATATATATATATATATATATATATATATATATATATATATATATAACTGGTGATTTTCGATCAATTATCGCTGTGGATGTCATCAAAAATGGAGAATCTTTGTGTTCTCTGGAGTCCAGGGTGTAACCTGTCTCTCGTCCTCTGGGATAGTCTCCAGATGTAAAAGTGTGTGGATATGTTTCATTTTTTAGAAATGTCATGAATTGCTAGATAAGGACCCAAATGTAGAGACAAGAGACTGACTGAATAAAAGTTGATATTATATGTCAGATGATGAAAAGTCCAAAATAAGAGAATAAGTAGAAGGAGTGAGGTTAAAAGAAGATGAGACAGCAGGGAAGACAGCACTATTTATACACATGAGCGCAATTAGGAGATGTGGACACAGTAGCGTAACGCGACACAGGTGACAATAATCAAAGCCAGTCAAGCAGATGGGGGAAGTAAAACTAGAAACAAGACACTTGCGACAAGAAACTGTCAAAATAAAACAGGAACTAAGAACCAAAACTAATTGGAAAAATGCAGAAACATAAATTAACTTAACATAAGAGAGCTGAAACAGGAGGACCAAATGATGCTTTCAAGACGGGAAACACTGAGGGAAAAACATTCCTGAAACTAACACTGACCTATAACAAAAATTAAAGATTTACAAAAAGCTCACTAAACAAGACTGTAACACAAAACCAGGGCTCATGACAAAACTCCCTGTTACATGCAACAAACTGATAATAACCTTGACCAAGTGCACAGGCTTAAAGGTTAGGCATTTGTAATCAGACCCTAAAATCTCTATCTGCATCTTATAATGTAGATTGTTAAAAACTACAAAGTTGACTTCCACCTCTGTAAAAGTGTCTCTAACTACATAAATAATTCAAGCATGGCTCTATTTTTTTGGAATTTTACATCATATTGATCCACCGTCCTCTGGAATAAACGGAACGAAATAAAAAGGGGGAAAAAAGGAAGTTAAAAGAAACTGAATGGAATAGCCCGAAAGTAAATGCCAAAAGTATAACTGGAGCTTAAATCTCAGTGGTATAACAAACACTGCAGCAAAGGCGTGCATGAGGTGTATAGCCAACTTTACACCGGGAACCTCTGGATTAGATCATCATTAGGCAATCTGCCTGAATACAGTCATCCAGTTCAACAGCATGAAAGCACGAAAAAATGAACTGATGAGCATTTCAGATGTTTATCCGTTAGATATAAAAACATTTCTAACCCATTTGATTGCAACGTGAGCAGAATGAATCGCTAATGTCAGTTGTTCACAAATATTTATGCACTGAGGGTGAAGTTGAAAACCAAGAGCAAAGGTGTCTTTTACTGTTTGCGAACTAACTTTTCATTTGTAAGACGAAGAGGTTGGGAACTACTTTACTCAATCACAGAAAGTGTTGCTGCTGTTAAGCCATCAGTCGTCCTGTGTGTGCGCAGGCAGAGAGAGCCATTCGGCGCAGGAGAAGAAGAAGAAGAATGGTCTCACTGACATTCCTCTGTTTTTCCTGGCTGTCTGTTTGCGAGTCATGGTACTTTAGGAGCCAGCATGGCTCCACCAGAGGAGTCCGACTAACCACTGTAATTGTGCCGTGCCGTAGCCGCCTTCCCCAACCCTGGGACTGAACCATGAAATATTTGAAAATGCCGGGGTTAAGAGGGGGGTCGTTGGCAGTGCAATGTGAAATGTGAGACCATAGAGCATCTTTAACAAGGGGGCAGATAGAAAGCCCGCCAGCCAGCCAGTCGTGCAGCCAGGGCACACATTGGAGTTCTCTGAAGGAGAATAATTATGGATGTAAGAGGAGATATTGCGCTGGGAGCAGATCAATAGTGCCCACGTACTGCTAGTGCTGAGGTGAGTATATTTCTGTCGCAGCAGGAGAGAGTGCAGGATATCAGCTTGTTGCTATAGAGCGACTCACAGAACTTCGAACACCGGCGGGCTTCCCAGATGCCCTTACAATCCCGATGCCCGTCCTCCTCCCATATCACTGCTGCTTGGAGTTTGGCTGGTTGCTTCGCGCCCCCCCCCCCCCCCCCCCCCCCCGCCATCTCCAATCCTCTTATCCACACAGAGTTGGCGGGAGGACTTGCCTTTGTCTACTCATGATTGTATTCCGACAGTCCAGACTATACTGTCATGGTTTCCAGTGTCGTTTGGAGGACTCCCCTATTCTCTGGATAAGAAACTGACAAAGGCAGAATCAACAAGCGTAATCTACTCACCCGTACTACCAAATTAATTAGTTGTTCCATGGACAATGAACCTGTGAGCTTATTTTAGAAACGAAAGCGTCCATTTGTTTCCACTTGAAGTGAATGAAAGGATTGTTTTCTCTAATTTACAGTCGTCATGCAACGTGCAAAGTATTTCCTTCTAGATGAGCCATGTGGTTCATTTGCTTTCCCTGCAACACGTATCGCATGGGATCTGTGCATACATGTAGCCTTATTGTTGAAGGGGGCCGTGCCTGCCGTGCAGATTTTGATCTGGAATATGGCCACATTGACAGATACCATATTGAATATCGTCTCAGTTTTTCTATGGCCAGTTTATTCAAAGATCTCATGTCCCCTGTGCGCACAAATGGTTTGAATTATTTTGAGAGGTTTTTTTCCTCCCTGGGTTTTTCATTGTCTGAGGCATGCAAGTCCCTCAAGAGCAGATCTTTGTTTCTCATTAGGAGGTAAATAGAGCAGGCCAAATGCTCGCATGTTTATTATACACAGGAGGGTATGGTCACTGTTCTCAACAGCTCACTGCAGGGGGAAAAAAAGCTGTTTGCTTTCTTGACCTTTGTCTGCACCGCCTGCAACCAAATGTCTGTTGAATTTACTGGATAATAAGCTGCGAAAAATTGATGGACTGAAAGGAAGTTGGTCTCAGCCTCATCAAAAGTTTTTCCTAAAACACATTTCAACAAAAAGTCATTTATCCAGACAGAAAAATCACCATTCAACATAACCACCATTCAAAGGTCATTATTTGAAGTGAAATTTCCACAGAATAAGACAGCGGCAAAACTATGAAATATGCAAGAGGAAAAACACCAGGATAACCATACTGGGTTGCACAAACATGATAGCAAATTTCCAACATAAAAGCAGTTAGCAGGGACCAAGAAGTAGGTTTTGAGGTTTTTGAGCAACATTTGTAACCATTCAGATGACATCTTTGGTTATTTCAGCAAGACAAAAGTCCAAATCAAGCCTCAAGTTTATGCTGCACCAGTTGATTGCAGAACCTTACTGAGAATTAGTACCAAGACAGATTTAGTCCAAGTCAAGCGTCAGGTCTATCATAGCAGATTTCAGGTATAATTTCTTGTCACTGAAGACTCTCAGGACCAGGTCCAGTTAGTCAAGATAAGTCTAAATGACATCTTAGGTAATTTTGCAGTTTTATTAATGTAGTGCCAGTCAGTGACCTCAAGGCACTTTATATTGTTAGGTAAAGCCCCTGCAATAATACAGAGAAGACCCCAACAATCAGATTATCCCCTATGATTAAGGACTTGGCAACAGTGGGAAGGAAAAACTCACCTTTAAGAGGAAGAAACCTCTGGCAGAACCAGGCTCAGTTGGGGTGAGACGAGCGAGACGGTTCAGGTGTTAAACTAAACTTCCTTCTCATCTGAATTATGAAAAGAAGAAATAGTAAAATCATTTGGTGTTATCTTTGTATTGCTGTCACTTAAATGTAAGGTTTGTATTTACATTTTGCACAAGTTCCGTTTTTTTAATAAAGCAGATGTAAACAATAAAGAAAGTCAAAGAAAAATCTATTCAGTAGAAATCAGTAGGCAACCAAGTCATATTTCCAAGAAATACGCAAGTGTGTTTTCATCAGATTCTTAGGTTGTTACATTCTTGCCACATAAAAAAGAAATCTCACACACATTCTGTTTTAAGTTGGAATAATAAAGCAGAGGCACGAAGGTAAAGCACAAATACCTTAATATCTCATGAAATGAACAGCATTATTATGTCTTCATGTAGAATCACGTCACTGATTAAAAGAATAGGCTTTCAAGGCCTTCGGCAGCAGGTATTTAATTAGAGGGAACTTAAACTCCACGAATGCTAAACAATTCCTAACTCGCAGTTTTGCCCAAGCATATTATTTCTATCACTTAAATTGTAAGATAAATTGATGTATTGACCCTGAAAAAGGTGCCCCAAAGAACAGGAATCAAGATTGAAATTCGGTTGCTTTTATATGCGTATGAAATGGTAATCCTCTAAGTGTGGAAATTGCAAGTCCTGAAAAATTCAATCAAGTGGACCTTGAGCAAACAAACGTACACCAATAAAAGTTACTGGAGCAGATTTCACATTATAAAGGCAAGAATGGAGGTGCTGATTTAATTTGCTGGCTCACCTTTAGAGTCAAAGAGACGTCATATCTATTGAGCCAAGATCGTTGTAAGCACGGAGATGAATCTTTATTTATTTAAAAGATATATATTTTTTTTTTTACATAGCACAGTATTACAAAGTTAGTGTAGAAATATGTAAAGTTTAGAGCACCATATTAAATTTACAGCAGGGACCAGTGATGAGCATACCAGAAGTATGGACAGATGTAGAAGAATATGGTGATCTATGAGTTTTAGCATTATCAGAGAAGCAACCAAAGAACCAAAGAAAAACAGCATCTTCCCCAGTATAGAGGCCTGCAAGGACAAAGAAAAAATACGAGGCAACACTAATATAGGATATACATGAATGCAGAGGAGAGAGCAAGACAGCAAAACACACTAAAGATTATGGAGCAAAAAGATACAGATCCAAAACATCTGGAATAATTCGCTAGAGAAAGCTAGAGGAGGCAGAGAGATCAGTATCAAGACAAGCTATGGTCCAGCAAAGAGAAAAAAAAACAAAAAGAGGACAGAAAAAAAATCGTGCTGTAATTTGAGTTCTTTGAGACTCACAAGGACCAAAGAAGTTGTTTAATAGCTGCTCTTTCTGAGCTAAAACACTTCATCCACTGTTTTTTCTTCATCCGCTTCCTCGAGAGATAACCGGTTTCTGGTAGTCTGACGTTGTGTACTGACCCCTTGTTTGAGTCCAGAGGTGAGATGTGTGATAGAGGCCCTCAGCGCTGATAAGGCCATCAGGCTGATAACTAACTCCCCCCAGCACAAAGCTACCACTGCTGCTGCCACTGCTTCCATTAGCCCCAGCAGATGCACTGAATGCCCATCTGGTCCCTCCTGCTCTATCTAAGGTTACATCCTATGTTCGGAGCTCCTTATGCAAACCCTGCTTTCCCTGCTGTGATTGCTATCAGAGAAGATATTTATGTAGTGCACATGTTTCTGATTGTTTAACCTTTGGACCTGTGCTGTAGGTGCTGTTTCCATCCCCATAGGCTTACTACCGCTCTCCTGCCCTTGTAGGTAGACCAAGAAAGATGGGAGCAGATGCTGTTGCTAGAGGTGTATAATGCACTGACAGGCGAGGGCACTGCTGAAATTGGACACATGAAAGCTTCAGTCTAACTGTGCACTTGCTTTTAGATTTAAAAAAAAAAAAACTCAGCTCAATGATTTTTGGTTATTTCCTTTATTCAGGCTATTTTATTCGTAAGAAATGTCAGATAAATTGGCTTATTATCGTGCCACCAGTGATGATAATTTTACCCTGTATTGTTCTTTAGCAGAACTTTGTCAGCTTAATTTCCAAAAACCAGAAAGAAAAAGAAGTCAAATTTCTAAGCACGGTTGCCCGACTCCAACCTATGTTGATGGGTACACCAGCAAAATCTCAGAAAACAACATAACCTGTTGAGAGACATATTTCACAATATTTTTTTAGAAAAATATGTATTACACCAGTGTAGAGTAAAACAAGGAGTAAAAAATCAGCTAAACTTGGAAAAAATCAAATCTAGTCTTTGTCAGTTTGGCCAAATTTGTCAATAAAAAAAGCATAAGCTCTGTGGTGCATATGTTTATTTGAGACTTAGCTGTCTTCATACCATAGATAATCTTGTAGACAGCAGATGGGAAAAAGGTTGTTTGTTTTTTTTAAAAATCAGTTTTGACAGGTGTTTCTGTGAGTCATGTTTTTTAATACGTGCTAAATGAAAAGTTGTTATTTTTCTAGAAGAACACAAACAGGTGGGATACTGCAAACATCGTTACAAATGATATTCTCAGAATTTTGTCCCAAGGTTGACATACAGGCGATAAAGGTGTCTCTCCTATACTTTAGGGAGAAAATCATCCTTTCCCCCACAATGTCCATCCATTGTTTAAGACTTGGAGGGTCTGGTCTATAGCATTTCTTTCTGATAACTTTTTTTTTTTACCATCACTGAGCAATATTTACACAATGAGAAACATTCTCTTTAGATACACCCAAAGCACAATGGCATGACATGTACAGTGTAGGAATTTTATAACCTAGCATCTTTATTAGAGTTTCCCTTCCAAAGAGACAGACTATCTTGTAAATTTTAAGAGGTCTTGAGCAATAATTGCCAAGGTTTTCTGAAGTTCAAAGTTTTTATGTGGACATTGGCTACTTTTTCACTCCTTTTCATTTCAGTCCTTGTAGCTAAATGTTTTCAGTGGAATGTTTTTTTTTTTGGTTCTATGAGCATAAAAAGGCACCTAACTCAATGGGAGCACCACTTTTAAAATTTTAGGGACCTTGTTACAAGCAGGCTGTAGCAAAAATACACGAGTTGTTCCCATTTCTTTAGTCGAAGTTATGAGAAAAGCTAAATATAACGTTTAACAGGCATAAAATAGCATTTTTACACCAACAAGGTGATTCCCAAAGAGCTGTTAGCGGAAAACTTGGCATATCTCGTCATGGTGAGGAGCATATCTTTAAAAGTTTTAGGAAACTGGACAACTATACTATATACCTGTACTACAGCAGATAAACAAAATCTCCATCAAAGTTCAGTTAATCCATCTACTGTTCACTAAAATGTCATCAGAAGTGGTCTCAGTGGAAGGGTGGCTGTCAAGAAGCCATTCTTAAGGAAGGGTTGAGTTATAAAAATTATTTAAGACCTGGACTGAAAGTTTAGTGGTAACAAGTCTGAAGGAGTGATGATTTCCAAAATGATAGTTTGAGGTCAGGAGAGACGTACAACAGTGAATGTGTACAGCCATCTGTAAAGCACGGTGGAGGTTCAGTCATGGTTTTGTGCTGCAGTTCATGCAGCGGTGTTGGAGATCTTGTCAAAACTGATGAAATTAGGAATGCAGAAAAGTACCGTCTAATTTTGATCCACCATAAAAAATATATATTTTGGAAATGGCTTCATTCCCGACCTCCCCAGGCCCAGACTTCAACATTATTGAAGCAGCGTGGGATCATTTTGACAGAGAACGGAACAAAAGGAAGCCAACATCCAAAGAAGAGCTTTGAATGTCCTTCTGGAAGCCTGGAGAACTATTCCTTAAGGTTACTTAAAATAATTGACCAGAAAGCTTGCCTAAGAGAGTTCAGGCTGTGCTGAAGAGTAAATGTGGTCTTACCAAATATTGACTGAATATTGCCTCTTATAGTGTCTTTCCATGATGTTTCTACATGTTTCAATGAATCACTCTACCTATTTCCAATTTTGCTAGCAAAACATAAAGAAATGAGGCGTGACTCAAACACATTTCAGAGTTTGAGAAAGCTCTTCTGTGGATTTGATTAAAGCAGTTGATGTAAGTTTGTCTATAAACATACACTGACTTGCAGATTAAAATCTGAGCGATTGCACTTGAATGTACGAAAATATCAAGGCGAAGATGAAACATGCCACTTAATGGCTCAGTAAAACTTGAAGTGAAATACCATCAGCTGCTGTTGAGTAAATTCCCAGAGGCAGTAAAAGCGACTCCAGGCTTTCTGGAGTGTGTTGTTCCTGCGTGTGTTTACCCCCATGTTTGTGGCATGTCATGCTTGAGCAGAATTGCTGCATTCTCCTGGGAGCTTCAGGAGGGCTCGGTACAGGTGATTTATTCATCCTAATCTGTCCCGCACAGTAGCAGGGCGCTGCCTTCTTTCCACCCAGCATGAGTGAGTTGCTATCAGCTTGCATGATCGTTTTAATAATCACCTGTGGTTGTTATCCGCCCGCATATCTTTGAGGTGGCAGCTTCCTGTTCGGCAGCACCTGGACTCGTGCTGAAGGCTGACATCCTGACATCCAGGAGGAGATATGTTTGTTACCCCGAGGCCACGTCAAGGACACTGATGCTCCCCTCCGATGTCATCGTCTTGATTAGTTATTCAGTCTCCAACCCCCCCGCCCCACCCGCCCACCCACTGCCCTGTAATGTATACTGTAGTAATCTGACTGGAAACACTTGAGTTGAATGCCAGATGTTGTTTATACTGGGCATTTATGAAAGCTGTCTGACTCGCCTGAGTGATGTCTTACGCTGACATGTAGGGAATGACAAAAACACGCCATATGCCATTGTTATATACATATACTTATATCTGTGAGTAGTGATAAGTGGCTGAATTATTTGACGTGTTATAACCCAGTCATGCTCACTTTATTTTAAATGGTTTCTAAAGATCAGTCATTTCCAAATATCATTACAGGCGTGATCATTTCTACATATAGAAAACTGTTGTCTTCTTTATGGTTCCTTAAAACCTTAAGGTATTTGAAATGAGCCGCTATGTAGAGGAAGAAGAAAACAGAGGTTTTGGTGTGAAAAACTTGTCAGGGCTGCACCCAGGAATAAAAAACCACAACGTCAAATACAATTCAATTTCTGCCTCTGCATCGCTTGGGCTAACGGTCAAATAAATGCTTATTTTCTGAGTAGCCTGGGGGAGTTCGCTTTTCAGCTTATCAACTTTTATTAACCTTAGCACTGAGGTTTGCTCTTTGATTTAGATTCTTTAAAACACTGAAATTGGATTTTTTTTCCCTGACGCACTCCTGCTGTGACATATGCTCGACAACTTGTTACACAGAGGAGAAAAAAACCTCACTACTTGCTTTGTTTTGTTTGGTGTTTTTTTTTCTACTGGGAATATTTTATCCTGGAAGCTAACGACTCAGACAGTTTTATTAATTTCTTTTCTCTTGGGTGTCCTTATATGTAGTGGTACTTTAACTGGCAATGCATTAAATGATTTGGATAGGATAGGAATTGAGAACCGGTTTCAAATTGTCCAATCTTTTGGAATCAAATTCATTATGAGGTCTAGCAACACCTGTAGTATACACGCTTAACTGCCAGTTTATTAGTTACAACTGCTGGTTAATGCAAATCAATTTTTCCACACATCCATTCTTAAAGAGAATCATCTGAAAAAGAGAAAATATCCAGGGAGCAAAAGTTCTTTGGGTGAAAATGTCTTTATGATGATCAAAGAAAAATATCCACACACGCAGTGAGCTGATAAGAAGGCAAAAGCAACTCAAGCAAATACTTGTTACAGCCAGGGCATGCAGAAGAGCATCTCTGAGCATCTCATGTCAATCCTTGAAGCTGATGGGCTAAAGCAGCAGAAGACTACGATGGGTTTATCTCGTATTTGCTGGGAACAGGGAATTATTTGCAAATAGTAAGATTGCTTGGTCTGACAAGCCCCAGTTTGAGTTGGTAGGGTCAGAAATTGGTATAAACAACATTAAAGGATGGCTTGTATCAACAGTTTAGGTAGATGGTGGTGTAAAGATGTAGGGGATGTTTACTTGGCTCAGTTAGAACCCATTGGTACAAAGTAGGCACAGTTTAAAGAGTATGTTGCTGACCATGTCCATCTGTATGAACACAGTGTATTCACCTACTGATGGCTGCTTCCATGTCACAAAGCTCAGATCATCTCAAACTGATTTCTTGAAGATGATAAGTTCTTTATACTCAAGTGGCCTCCACATTCACTGGATATCAATCTAATAGAGCACCTCTTGGTTGTGGTGAAATAAGAGATTGGCATCGTGGATCTGCAGCAACTGTGTGTTGCTACCATGTCAATAATGACCAAAATCTCAGAGCATCTTTTTAGCACCAGTTCATCTGAAAAATTGATGCGGTATTGTTAAGGTGTGCATGATAAAGTGTTTGGTGAGTGAACAAACTTGGCCTTCATCAGGATCATCATAAACCATACTGTATACAACATTTATATTAAGATATGGACTGAGTAGAAAAAGAGAAATATGTATCAGTTACATTCGCACACAAATACAGAAAACGTGATTAATTCCATATTTGATCCATAAACTGGAGGAGGGAAATTACAGAGTGGAATTTGTTTTGCCCCCAGGTTTTTTATTGACGTGTACATTACTAAAAGGAACTTTAAATAAATAGAAATCTTCAAAAAAAATAAATAAATACACTTATAAAAGTTTTTTTTGTTCTATTCAGAGAAACAAAGATGACTGTGGTGATTCTGAAAGCTTGTCTAGGCCTCTTTTTTTACCCTAAAAGGTAAAATTGATCAGGAAACTCTAACGGAATAAAGAAAGAATAAAGTCTTAGGTTTCATTCATAATGGTGAACAAATGGAAAATTATTATTCAACTTTGCAGTTTCCTTCAGCACTTTTTTTTTTTCACTTATTATCTTTGTTCCCCAACCATCTACCCAAACCTACACGTTTTACACGTTGCTCCACAACTGAAAAAAATAACACCAGAGCCTATTTACAGCAACTATTCCATTAAATTAATGTAGCATCCCAAGAGCCAGACATTTCTACAATAAGCTGGTAGAGGCCAAAACTGAGCTAAAAGCAGAGGATTACATTCTTGTGGCCGATATATGATTCCAAATACTGGAAATTGTCCTCTGTCTATGGGCTATGTAAATAACTTACTTTTTTGCTAACAATATTGTTTGTAGTCATATGTTCATAGCTTGTTCACTTCCCCCAGGCGACAAAAGAAATTGCAGTTGACTGCAGGTTTCTCAGATTGAATGCAAAATCAGCAGTTTAACTTCATTAAAAGGAGGGAGGGGGAAAAATGTCTATACGATATAAATAACTTCACAGAAAATATGCAACATACAGCTTCTGCTCTGACTGTTTAAGGCCCGCTAGGCTCCTGTCACTTACAGTGTCATAAAAAACAAAGTGTTAAACTTTGAAAACTGCCCTTTGCATGAAGTGTGTATTTCCTCTTTCATTTTGCTTGGCAAAGAAATTGTAGACTCCCGCCACCCCCCCGACGGGGCTCTGGATTATTAGCTTAAGCTCTCTAAAAATATCCCTTTGACTGTTTAAGCCTCTGACAGCAGCAACATCTCACACATTCTGATAGCTTTATACTAACTATGGCTGCAGAGGGCTCATGCACTCTGCCTGCTTTGTTATCTTTTACCTTGTTTGCCCGAAGAGGAGAAGGAGGAGAACATGCAAGCCCTGAGATCTGCAAGAGTCCTCTCTCTCTGTCTCTCTTTTTTGGAATCGGACTCGAAGGAGATCATGAAAGGCGAGCGTGCAATCACAGCAATCTCCGAACAAACGAGATGCCTTTTCTTTTCCCCCTCCTTTCTTTCGAGCACGAGAGGATTTCGCCCAGATGTCACTCCAAGCACTTGTCATTGCTGCAACAGCTGTAGAAGCACATGGGCCGTCATTTTAAAAACCGTCTACCACAACATCCCAAAACAGCACATGTCAACACGCGCAGCCTGAAACATAAGATTTTTGAATATTAACGCTATAAGCTCCTTAAGGAACAGTGGCTTTAATTGCCCATCGCTCCAGTTTTATTGGCTGTATGGGTAGTCTCGGTAATTGCATATTTACCGCCATGCAATATTTATCATAGCAGTATATTAGTTTTAGCCGAGCTTTACAGCGCAACATATTTTTGATGCTGGCATTCATAACAACTAGAAATGAATAAATTCCTAAAAGGGATTACACTGTACACATGTGGCTCATAGACATTGCTTCAATTATCTGTTCTTCTTACACCCACACTCTCTCGATAGGCTTTTCTCACAAATATTATAGCTGCTAACTAGAGAGAGAGAGAGGCAGAGCCATGCACTGCTCGGCAGCACTATAGTTATTCCAGCCTTCACTCGTGTGTCTCTTAAATGCTTTGATATGAAATATTGCTGTTTTGACAAGACATTTTTCCAGGCTGCTCTTGTCCCTGCGCGTTGCCTCGTGCTAGTTGGTGATGGAGCGTTCCTGAGGAGAAAAGTCAATATGTGGTTGTAAATAAAGGAAAATAAATGTGAGACCCAAGCCCTCGATAGATTGAAAAGGCAAAGAGAGGTTAAAAGAGAACACTACCTTCTACTGATTACAGAACTGCTTCTCGACTACAGCAGCTAATTGTCTAGCCTGTGTGTGTGAGGGGCGCAGGGTGGGGTGATGAATTGACATATTGCTGGTGCTGTGATGTTGATCCAAGCCAGGGAGCCATGAGGCTTTCCTCCAGGGACCAGTAACCTTATTGTTCCATGTCATCTCCTCCCCTTCTGTTTGAGGACCAGGTTGTCAACCTCTCCCCAAGGTCACACAAACACCACACCCCCTCCCATACACACCCTCCTCCTGCAGATAATTGGATTATTTAGAATCATAGCATCAACTTATTATCCTGTCTGGGGTCAGAAGTGAATTTAGTGCAGGAGGTTGTCTGTCACAATTTGTGACATCGTTCGGAGCTGACAGGCAACGGCTTCTGTCATCAGTTAGAGGATCGTAACACGGCCTATTTATTACTCACATGTTGTACATCACAGCTTACCACACTGCAGATAATGTTCATGTTCTTGGAAGACAGCTTCATTGTTTTTTTACATTAACGACTGCACAATATGACGAATCAATTATAGCAGTAGTTAGTACTGCTTTTCTGAGTGTATTTAAATGCATCATTTATTGGTTAATTTTTTGGGGTTTTTTTAATGTATATTTTCATTTTCCAGCCGATGCCCATTTCAGATATGGTTCATTTGGCATTCAGTTGGTGATTTATCTCTTTTATATAATATAAAACATTATTTAGATACTTAAAAGGTTTTACTTTGAAGTTGTTCCCGTATATATTTTTCCATTGGTTTTAATTGTTTTATGTATTAAATTTAAATATATTTTTAGATTTGTAATTTTACAGAGAATGCATTAAAATGTTTTTTTTACAGTGTATTTAGCTGTTAAATATACTTTGTTATAGAAGTAAACTTTAAATGTTTCTGTGAGCCCTGTAATGCTATAAGTGTATTATTTTTAGATTTTTTTTTACTAACACCAGCTTGTACCTGCGACCACTGGGAGACTACATTAAACTATGAAACGGCGTCAGTGAGCGGTTTTCGCGATTAACTCGCTACAGCCTGCATAAACGTTTAAGTGCACCTGTTAGGAGACTAAAGCAACATAAAGTGGGCGCTGAATGCCTGCAGTGTTGGGGATTCCCACACACTAGCACATATTCATGGTTTCAGTGGTGGTTTCAAGGCTGGAGGCTGATGGGGTGTTATCTCACGCTGCTCTGGTAAGATGAGATGATGTCAGGCTGTAGTTTAAATGGGTGGGCTGCACGCCTATTAAATCAGGAGTTGGCAGAACAACACTAACTCAGGTTACTTATTCTCAAGTGAAAATGGCCAGACATGCGAGGAGCGGAGGGAAGCGAGATGTCTTTACTTCACGTCTGGTGTGCGACACTGTGCTCTGTTTGTGACTCTGTAATTAACTGCTCATTTGTCTGTGTCTTATCTTTTCCAGGAGGCGGCCACGTTTGCCAAAGAGCTGGGCTTTGAGGTGAGTTGACCAGCAATTGCACACTAAAAAGATCCTAAAGGTTTATTTTTGCTGATAATGAAGTTCTTTTTGGACAGTGATTGATGTGCTATTATACTCTCCAGGCCTTGCAGCAGTTGCTATGGAAACCTGGCAGTCGTCATGGTTTCTTTGTTCAGCCAGCTCTCTGTTATGACGCACTCTGCTAGGTCTGCACCCAACATCGCCTACAGATGTTATTTATTGAATTTTGAAAAGCCTCTTGGGAAGCTGAGAAGTTGGGCATGGTTTCAAGCTTTTCTCTGCAGGCGTGGGGCTCATCAGGTTGCCTGGTTAAAAAGCCTCCTCATTATCTTCATTGCACTCAGGGATCGCATACTGTATGTCTCCTCTTCACTGCCATAGCATTACACTACACTGAGCGCGCACCGTCGTCTTTTAATAACCAAATTACAGCCACCTGTGATTTTGGATTATGGAAATGAAGATTACAGAAAGCACGGTGTGTTTTAACGTGGGGCTGCCTCTTAAGTGTAAAGTGAACGTTCCCTTAGTCTATTTTTTCCTCGTGTTTTTGCATATTCCTTCCATTGCTATTTAAATGCAAAAATCAAAACACAAATAGCCGATATGCGAGGCTTTTTTTTCTTCCCTTCACATGGGCTCAGGTATTTTAAGTGCCTTCTCTCTTTCAGAGGTAGCGCTGCCTTGAATATGTCTCTGCTCTGTGTGAGTAATTGTCATCCAGAATCACTAACGGTGTGATCAACGTGACTGGAATAGAAATGCAATCCTGATGGCAGTGACAGGTTTAAGAGAGGAGAAGGGATGAAGGCGGAGGTGGTGGTGCTGTAGGGGGGTGGTGGAATTGGGGAGGTGTTAGTAATGGAGCGGCCTCACATGGAAAAAAAACCCCACAAAGGGCAAAGTGAAGACTCTCCTAGTAGTTACAATTCTTTGACATTTTCCGTGTCAACCTGATTTGGCAGAACACTCTGCGAAATTGCATTGGATGAATGTGATTTCTCAGATAACATCGGTGGTGTGTACTGTACTTGGCGCATTTCTAGATGGCTGTGGTTCAAAGATGTTTTCTTCACCGCTTTTTTTTTCTCCTCTCGTCACTTTCTGGTGACCGTTTTAAACTTTACTGGTACAGGCCGGCTCCCGTAGACCAGTCATACCATGGCAAGTCCTCAAAAATATGAATATGCACAGTTTTAGCCTGTAAAACTTTGATTCAACCCGGAGATGGGGGATTAATTGTTAAGGCAGTGTTAGCGGAGGAAATTTGTTTTTTTGCAAATACACAGTACACCTGTATGAGTTCATATGGATATGTTTTGTCATCTTTACATAATGTATAGAGGTCAAAAACGGCCCAAAAAATTTCGAAAAACTCCATAATTTTCACAGTTTCCTTGTACATGTACAATGACAATAAATGGCTACTCTACTCTACTCTACTCTATTATAAAAAAAAACTAAACTAAATGCTAATAAAAAAACCCAATTAATAATCTTATTATTTTTTGGTTTTACATTTATACTTACTCGTTATTCAAACTATGCATATAGGTTATGAACAAATATTGTACTAAAGTACGGAAATATAATTTAAGTCTCGTTTTATATATTTAATACCATGATAGTTATGCTTTTTTTTAATTATTATTTTTAGAAAGATTTTTTATCATATATTTTGATGGATTTTGGGATATTAATAACAAATTTTTTTAAACTACTTACTGTATTTATTTATTTACTTTTTTAGGTTTTTCTGGTCTCCATAATTTAAAATGTCATATATTAATTAAATTAATTAATTTTAAGACTCATTTACAAGCTTCCACAAGTAATTAGATTAAAAAAGTCTTACAAGTCTTACAAGATCCACTTACCAGAAATTTTGAAGAGCTTTCAGCCTTATCCGATTGCCTTTAGCAGCAGAAGGCATTTGTTCGATTCATAGTTCAGTGGCAGCCTCTGATGCCATAGAAAACCACCTGTTAACCATATTCTAATGGTTTGAATTGCTTTAAAAAGTAAAATAAAGTTGGCTTGTGTTCAAAGCAGAGTAGGTTTTCTTGAAAACATCAATATTCAAACAATCATTTTTACCTTACAATTATTTTATTATTATATTCTATCATTTGTAGTTTTTTATTTTAGTCTTATAGCCAAAATATTTGTTCTTTAACATTTGCCGACTCCAAAGAAGACAAAAAGTTAGACTTGCTGTCTGAAACGAAACATGAAGGCCACTGAGGTCGATTGAAGTTCAGTAAAAGTCCAGGTTAATTGGGGAAGGTCGGGAACTATAATTGGATTCTATGACCCTAAAGCGCCACATGTATCCCGAAACACTGTTATCATCACATTATGGATGACTAACAAAAATGACAGCAGCCCTTCTTCAGCTTAAACACAAGATAAAAAGCTTTCCTCTCCAAAACAGCAATCAGCAGATCTGAACACAGTCGCCTGATTGTGATCTGTTTCCTTTAAATGCTCAAAGAACTCAGCATCACAGCTCTAATTGAATCTCTCCCTCGCAGTGTTTCTCAAGCAGCATGCAGTGGAAACGATCAGTTTCTCACTGGCTTCAACACAGAAACACAATTTAACACCCTTGTAGAGCTTTCATATTTCACGGTTTGTTGATTTATGTCTGATCAATTGCCTCACAATTGTAAATATTGCCATTTGTCAGTAGTAAACCAAATTGACCATATCATTTGTCAAGTCATTTGTCTGCACTCGCGCTGAACGTTATTTTTCTGTATCGTTTTGCCCCGGGAGCTTGTCAGGTAAGTGTTTCTGCCTGGCAGAAAGGAGGAAGTTAAGTTAAGTGTGCTTGTACGTGTAAAGGCTAACCCAGGAGATCCAATTGTAGCACGTCAAAAGTTTTTTATACTAAAGGATGAAATCTCAAAATATGTAGGGAAGTAAACATTCAATTAGAAAATTATTTCTAAATCACGTGTCCGAAAGTGGACCAGTAGCGAGACTCACAGCTTCCTGTCTTGTCTTTTAGTCATCTGTTGGTTTGTTTCCAAAAGACACAAACTTGAGCTGCAGTGACTGCCGTGTTCGTCATCACTGCTACTGGGCGAGTTTAAAGAAGCTGATCGCACCCTTGACCCCCCTCTTTGTGGCTTTGCTATAAAAGTGCTCACTCTAGAAGTGATAGTTATCTATATGGGAGCTGGTGATAGACTGAAAAAACCTCCTTCAACAAGAAACACTGTGGATTGTAACACTGCAGGCCAGTAAGCTTTCAAGTCTGAACAACAAGGTAGATTTTCTGCATTTTTAATTTTTTTTGGTAGTTTATTTTCTGACTAGTAGTTGGAAGATACTTTGAAAACTTAAACACTAGCACTTTAGCGTAGCTTTAACGATAGCTTCCAATGTGATAAAGTTGGATATGCTGGGTTTCCATTTGACACATTTAGTGTGATAAGCTTAGGAATGAAACACCTTGTAAAACAAAACTCTTTACAGAAAACATTTACACCCTTTTTACTATTTTATGTATGTAGCACACAACTTATTTACCTTACAGATTTACTTTTGTTGATACTAAAGCTACTTTCAGCTGCTCCATTATTCACACATTCACACAGGTAGCTCTACATATATTGGATCTGCAGATGTGCCAGACGCCCTTCCTGAGGCAGTTCTTGATGGTTTGGTGGCTTTTTCTGGGATCAAACCAGCACTAATAAAGTGTAAAGCACTAATTTATTTATTTTGCAAAGCACTTATTGTGATTTTTTTCAACATGGATTGGATATTTTCTTTTATTTCTATGGGTTGCGTACCATGGCTGACTGATTGCGTCTTTGTCAGATCCTAATGAAGAGTCGTGTGAGGTTTCTTTTCCTGCTGAACTGCTTGAAAAGTAAACTTAAAATATCATTTTACTGAAGAGCACCTGTTGAATCAGCCTTCAGAGCCATGTGGCACTTCTTTTCTTCCTTTTTTTGTAAACTTGTGTTTGTGTTATTGTGTGCCCTACCACCTCTGGCCTTTAGAACATTTTAGCTCCTAAAAGCTCAGTGGAGCCCCTTTTTTTTATGTCAGTGAACATAAAACCCAAGGGTGACAATGTGCCGAAGCCTTGTGTGGTTTTGCATTCAGTGTCTGGAGGAGTGCTTGTGGTTACATCCAGTCACAGTGACAAATTGCTCTTTTTTTTCGCCGTCGTCTGCTAACGGCCTCTGTATTAACCTCACCATTAGCACTTACTTAGAGTGTTACACCCATTTTTCCTCAGCTCTGGGTCTCCCTGGACCTCTCAGGCCTGATTAAAGGGCGTTTGGGAAGCATTTAAAGGTGTAAAAAGCTCATTGGTTTGAGTGAGCCAGTGAGCCTGGTGGTACTGGGCTGGAGCCTATCTTTCTGATTACTCCCATAATCACAGTATTTCCTCACCCCTGAAGGTGCTCAAGCGTTCGCTTTGATACAGATGCTAGAGGCATCTAGTATCCCTAATGCTAGCTCCTCAGTGTGCTGTATTACAGAAAAGCAGTCCACCCCACTGCGAGACGGCGATAAAGACGTTCTACCTGCTCATAGTACATCATGATGAGTTAATAATAAAGTAGCACTGACAGGTGTGGGTTTTTTTATCCCTCTCATGATCAAAGGCAAGCACTCTGGAGAGTTCTGTCGTCTCCAGGCGAGAATATCCATTCAGTGCAGATGCTGAGGAGAGATGGCCTGTTTCAGGAAGAGAATGATACAGTACACGCACCACCTATCCCTTCAGCTTGCAGAAGTAGCTTTATCTGACAACAGCATATCTTAACACGCTTATTTTCATCTCACTTAGGGAATATGACATTCTAATATTTTCGCAATTCTCCAGTAAGTGCGTGGAAGCCTCATTGAGCGTCCCTATTGATCTGTTTCAAAATGGGTTCACAGCCCATCTGGTTTCATTATCACTTTGATGTGTCTGCCTGGATTGGAAAAATCTGACCTCTCTCAGTCACACGCGTGATCTTTGATTAACTCTTCAGAAATTGCTCCTCATGTTGCATTCGCTCGACTCAACACATTCTCACCCGGTGGTCTGGTGTTTTTCACAGACAGACGACATCGCAGAGATTGCAAAGAAAACCCAAAACCTCCCCAAGGAGAACACGAAGAGGCAGCGAGTGGTGGTCTTCACCCAGGGCAAGGACGACACCGTCGCAACTGTCGGTATGCCATTTTTCTTTTCAGGGTTCTTTTTTTGTCTGCTTATCTACACACATTTTCCACTCGAAGCCATCCCATCTTTGGCCCCTTTTGGACATCTTTACCCTTCACTTAAACCTCATATCTCGAAGCTGCAGAACACAGCCTTAAATAGATGCTAGATCTCTGACTGAAGGGAGCAGAATGCTATCAGTAATTTCTTTGAAGTTAAGCTCCAATATTGACACCAGATGTTTCAAAAAAAGAATGCTTGCACTACATTCTGTCATTTCAGAGCATAAAAGAAGCGTGGGGGATGCAGAGAGCAGGCATTGATTTGTGAAGTACTTCTAACTTTGTCTTGGACAGACTCCAGGCCAGTCCTCAGCAATTTTTAATGCTTCAACTCTTACATCCTGCCCTATTTTTCTTTCCTTTTTTTTTGCAAAATGCTGGCAGAGTGACCTTGGGGAGCGGTTGACAGAGCTGCCCCTCAAATCAATCCAGTTTCCTTTGATACAGGGCATATTTGTTAACAGGACATTAAATGGCAGTGTCATCATAACTGAGCAGGGGTTGCAGGTTTAAGCAGCGTGAGGAGAGACGATAGTTTCCGATTACTGCTGGAAGCCTTTGCCTTTGTTTGGAGCCACGGGGCGTCTCTCCTCATTGCCCTTGCAGTTCAGTTCCGACTAGTTGTGCATGGGGAGAGATAGCCTCAGGTAAAGACTCCATCATATCACTCATCGCTGGGGACTGCGGAGAGGCAGTGCAACAGCAAGAGTGTTAGCGCTGCAGGACAGTGTCCTCACATGTGTCCAGCGTTCTCACATGTGTCCAGCGTTCTCAATTTCATCCTGCTGGAAAGAGTACAGTGGGGCAAAAAAGTATTTAGTCAGCCACCGATTGTGCAAGTTCCCCCACCTAAAATGATGACAGAGGTCAGTAATTTGCACCAGAGGTACACTTCAACTGTGAGAGACAGAATGTGAAAAAAAAAAAAAATCCATGAATCCACATGGTAGGATTTGTAAAGAATTTATTCGTAAATCAGGGTGGAAAATAAGTATTTGGTCAATAACAAAAATACAACTCAATACTTTGTAACACAACCTTTGTTGGCAATAACAGAGGTCAAACGTTTACTATAGGTCTTTACCAGGTTTGCACACTCAGTAGCTGGTATTTTGGCCCATTCCTCCATGCAGATCTTCTCGAGAGCAGTGATGTTTTGAGGCTGTCGCTTAGCAACACGGACTTTCAACTCCCGCCACAGATTTTCTATGGGGTTGAGGTCTGGAGACTGGCTAGGCCACTCCAGGACTTTCAAATGCTTCTTACGGAGCCACTCCTTTGTTGCCCGGGCGGTGTGTTTTGGATCATTGTCATGTTGGAAGACCCAGCCTCGTTTCATCTTCAAAGTTCTCACTGATGGAAGGAGGTTTTGGCTCAAAATCTCACGATACATGGCCCCATTCATTCTGTCCATTCTGTCCAGCTGAACATCAGCAAGACCAAGGAGCTGGTGGTGGACTTCAGAAGGGGTCAGCACAGAGACTACAAGCCCATTATCATCAATGGAGCTCCAGTGGAGAGGGTGCAGTCCTTCAAGTATCTTGGTGTCCACATCTCCTCAGACCTGACATGGGCTGCTTACATTCAGGTCCAGACCAAAAAGGCTAGGCAGCGCCTGTATCACCTACGACAACTGAGGAAGTTCAGGGTCTCTCCAAAGATCCTCAGGATTTTCTATACAGGCGCTGTGGAGAGCATCCTCACACAGAACATGACATCGTGGTTTGGGAACAGCTGTGTGAAGGACCAAAAAGCTCTCCAGAGAGTGATCCGTACAGCAGAACGCTGCTGCAGGATTGCTCTCCCCCCGCTTCAGGACACCTACTGATGGTGACCTTTGTTACTTTGGTCCCAGCTCTCTGCAGGTCATTCACCAGGTCCCCCCGTGTGGTTCTGGGATCTTTGCTCACCGTTCTCATGATCATTTTGACCCCACGGGATGAGCTCTTGCGTGGAGCCCCAGATCGAGGGAGATTATCAGTGGTCTTGTATGTCTTCCATTTTCTGATGATTGCTCCCACAGTTGATTTTTTCACACCAAGCTGCTTGCCTATTGTAGATTCACTCTTCCCAGTCTGGTGCAGGTCTACAATACTTTTCCTGGTGTCCTTCGAAAGCTCTTTGGTCTTGGCCATGGCGGAGTTTGGAGTCTGACTGTTTGAGGCTGTGGACAGGTGTCTTTTATACAGATGATGAGTTCAAACAGGTGCCATTCATACAGGTAACGAGTGGGGGACAGAAAAGCTTCTTACAGAAGATGTTACAGGTCTGTGAGAGCCAGAGATTTTCCTTGTT
Organism: Aulonocara stuartgranti; assembly: GCF_965226115.1. Lineage (NCBI taxonomy): Eukaryota > Metazoa > Chordata > Actinopteri > Cichliformes > Cichlidae > Aulonocara > Aulonocara stuartgranti. The sequence goes on along the minus strand of NC_138959.1, from coordinate 12,475,099 downwards.
TGAGGTGACCAAATACTTATTTTCCACCCTGATTTACGAATAAATTCTTTACAAATCCTACCATGTGAATTCATGGATTTTTTTTTCACATTCTGTCTCTCACAGTTGAAGTGTACCTCTGGTGCAAATTACTGACCTCTGTCATCATTTTAGGTGGGGGAACTTGCACAATCGGTGGCTGACTAAATACTTTTTTGCCCCACTGTATTTATAAGCTGACGTTCGGTTTAATTTACTGGTGCCTTTATTTCCATCTATAAACCATGCTGCCTTTTTGTCCATATTCTCAAAAGACTATGATGGTTTGATAAAGAATAAAGCAGCTGTAATGAATATTTTTGTGTTAACAGTGCATAAATCAGCTATGTTTAACGTAAACGTGTACACTTAAAGTGATGAGCTCACAGAATATTTACTTGACTGTGCAGTTTTTCACAACTATACTGTATCGTTGTGGAAAGCTGTAGTTTAAATTTGGTTCATTCTCAGCATTTTTTGTGGGGTTTTTTTAGTTTTCAGTGATAGCACTGGAATAAATTCTCGCTAAGCTACCTGTCCATTAACAGTTACCTGATGGTGCTCCTTCAGACGGAGACCAAAATAAGAGCTCAAAGAAGACTGACTTTGCATTAAGTAAATGTAAGAATAATTAAATGAATGAACAAACTTTTAGGTTATAAAATGTCATTTTTTAACCATTTTTCTGGCTTAAAAATGTTTTCTATGGGTTTTTTAAAAAAATTATTGAGTAGTTAAATGAATATTAACCGAAATATAATACACAATACAGCAAACCTCTCGGCCATGAGGGGAAAGCCCCCCGCTCAGCGCAGCCATACGCCTGGGGGTGCGACCTGTCCAGTCAGCTGGAGAAATTTGCCCCCTCACTGATGCTGCCGACCTTTATCCATCTTTAGCCTGTGGCGATAAGACTGTGTGGATTGGAATCGATCCACCGTTTCTTGTAAACCTAGTGGACTTCTTATTACAAGTTTAGTCATTTATGAGTCTGTTACCGCAACAATTCAAAGAACAGACACAGTTTGACAGCTTAAATAAAATATGCTTGTTAATATAGAAGTTTTGAAATTATAGGAAAGTTTTAGGTGTATAAAAGATGTGCTGATGCAGCTGGTGTGTATGGAATTTTAAACAATTGATGAAAAGTAATCAACTTTTTGGGATGTTTCTGGCTAAATGATAATGGGATTGCATTACGGTCAGCACATCATGCCATTCCTTGAATTAACTTAGTTCAATGGCCAATAAAAATAATAGTAATAATAAGAAAACATAATTGCTGCTAACAAACTGAGAAGAAGACGCACATCATAATTATTCAATTCAATTTTATTTATATAGCACCGAATCACAACAGTTGCCTCGAAACACTTTATATTATAATGTAAAGGCCATACAATATAACACTGAAAACCACAACAGTCAGGTTACATTTGGCGACAGTGGGAAAAAGAAACTCCCCTTTTAAGAGGAAGAAACCTCCAGCAGAACCAGGCTCAGGGAGGGGCAGACATCTGCCACAACCATCGGGGGTGAGGGGAGGGAGACAGGATGCCAGAGGGTAGTAATGAGTAATGGTTAAATGCAGAGTGGTGCATAAACACATGGTGAGGAAGAAGAAACACTAAGTGCATCGTGGGAAGCCAGCAGCGTAGCCCAATTGCAGCGTAACTAAGGAAGGATTCAGGGTCCTTTTTTATTGAAAAAGAAAGTTTTTTGCCTAATCTTAAAAAGGTTGTTTGATACCTGAATCCAAACTGAAATAAAGAAAATCTACAACACACCAGCATAATACAAGAAACAAAAAGTACAAGATGAGGTGTGATTTTAATATGCAAATCAAATTTATTTGCATCTGATCCTGTGGCTCTTTGTTGTACAATATATTTGAATGTATCTGGAAAGGTTCTCAGTCAAGAGCTTGGAAAGAAAAGCGTCTGGACTTCTTTAAGTTGCTTGAAGACGTTTCACCTCTCATCCGAGAAGCTTCTTAAGTTCTAGGGTCAAATAGTGGAGAGTCCCAGATTTAAGCCCTATGGGAGTGTCCCCAAAAGGGGGTCATGAACCCCCTGTTCAGGAAATCTCAGGAAATCACATGATAGGGTGGGGCTAGGTTTCGCAATGAGCTCACCCGAAACCTTGGCTGATTGTGACCTACACTCATTTTCACACCTTGGCTCGTGTGATTAGGTAGAGGATCAAAATGGGGTTCATGACACTCCCCTAGGACTTAAATCTGGAACTTTCCACCATTTGACCCTTAGAACTTAAGAAGCTTCTCGGATGAGAGGTGAAACGTCTTCAAGCAACATAAAGAAGTCCAGACGCTTTTCTTTCCAAGCTCTTTAGAATATATTTGAATGGTTTAAAGTGTACCCAGTTTCTTGCACTATGATGGTCTCCATCTTCCCTGTGACCCTGAATTGGAAAAGCGGTTAAGAGGATGGCTGGACTGATGGGTGGACAGCGGCAGCTTTGATATATGCTGTTTCGCGTTCATTTAAACTTTCCACAACAAAGATTCAAACATTTTCTTCTTGTTAATTTAATCACACAACTTCATAAATTAACAGTATGATGTGTCAGTATTACCCCAAAATGATTCCACTTAATAAGCGATAATACAGCGTTACTGCACGGGCTTAATTAAAAGCATATATTTTAATCGAAAAGGCTCATTTGAATTTTCATTATCAAAGTCAAATTCCTTGAAGTGAATTTTCCTTTCATGAGAATTTAAAAGGAACTCTTTAAAGAGAGTCCCGACATTTAAAACCCAACACGAATCCATCCATTGTGCTGGAAGTGATGGATAATTCCTGCCTGGTTCCCTCATTGCTCCTGCATGAACACACAGCTGTGCGCCCCCGTGAACTTTATATAAAATACATGATGAATGCCGGCTGGATGAAAGACAATGTGTTTCAGGTGTCAGCTACAAAGGCAAACATGATAAATGTCATTGACTGTGCTATCATTGCAGTGGAGCAGTTACAGTAGTAGGTGCATCCGTAGTGGTGTGTCTGTGTGTGAACATCACTGTTCACGCCAGCCAAATAAATGTCAATGTAAAAAGAGAATTAAAGATTTTCATTTCCCAGAGGCGGCGCTCTAATAAACTTGATCTCTCATTTTGTTTGCAATTTGTCCTCCTGTCAGGATTTGATCATTTGCCAGCCTCTGCATGTCATGTTAAACCATTTTATAGTGATTAAGGATGGGAGAATGCCTTCCCCCGTGGTATAATTCTCCAAAAAAGAGATGTCAATTTGTTATTGTTCTTTTTTTTCTCCCCCCCTGCCCTTCATTTGGAGCCTTTCATCACACCACCGCTTCAAACGTGCCTTTTAAGAGCTGGGAGCAGGGGAAATGGCCCTTTATTTAGCTGCCACTGACACTGCGGAACTACACTGGGCTTTTGCTTATACACCCATTATAGCAGTAATTAAGATCATTGTGCCCTGAACCTTAAACGGTGAGGAGATCTAATAAATGATCATTCAGCAGGGGTTGCTGCTCTAATCGCTGATAAGGACTTGATAAAGCCTGACTCGGCTCCTCTGCGAGTTTTAGGGCTCTCGGGGGGGCAAGGCAGGCAAATTTCAAAAAAACTCCTCTATACATGGTAATTGCATCAGATGGAGAAACAATATTGACTACAACACATGCACACACTCACACACACCTCCAAATAACATCGTTTTTTGCAGTAGTTTGTTAAAGAAGTGCCCCAAATTAAACGTCGTAGCATTATTTGAAGCCCTGCTTGAGCACGTCTCAGTAGTCGGTTTAAAGAGGAGGATATTTATGTTGCTTACTTCATAATAGGCAAAATCAATTAACCGCCTGCGCTATGAGAAAGACCTCCTCTCTTTTTCCTTGGCGTCTCACATTGAAGTGTTTTCTTTCATGACTCCCTGAAAGGATATTGGTTGGCGATGATCTTTTGCCTGCGGTTACAGTAATTACAGGCATATGTCCTTCTTTTCTTTTTTTTTCTCTTCTTCTTCTTCCTTAACTCAGTTGTGAACAAAGATGCTGGTTATGACGGGGAAACAGATTGAATGTCAACTTGCTTCTAACCTGTCACATTTGCCAAGAATGTTGTTTTCCTCTCTAGGCTCCGAATTTTTTTGGCTGAAACGCAACAGGAATCATTCCAGAAGAGGAAATGGTATTCTCAGGGAAGTTTCTCGCATAAAGATGTTTCACTCTGTCGAGCACTTTAGCTCATGAATTCTAGCTGAATATTCATGTGTAATTCCCAGTCGCCGGGTACCTCAGGATTTAAAATGATGTATTAATTGTTTTACTTGTGTAGATGATAAAGTGCCACAGAATCAAAGTTAATTTTAATGACCTGCCAGCTATTTGATCAACTTGTCAAAGCAACATTATTGAGGTTTGGAACATCACCAAGTATAGCATGTAATAATCTCAGAGTCAAAAAGAAAGAAAAGAAAAAGCTCCATATGCTCATTTTCATCTTATACGGAGGTCGTCTTATTTGCACGTATAGTCACTTATTTTAAAGGAAAGCCTTTTTCAGTCACTGTTGTGCAGTGAATTGTAATTGTTAGAAAGAATAGCCGATAATAAAGGACTTAATTGATACTCATTTCAAAGAGACCCCTGTTGAAAGAATTTCTTAAGTTTAATCACCACCATTCAAGAGTTGTAATGAGGGAATTATGAAGAGTGAATTAACAAAAGCACACAATTATAACTTACTGGAAGGAAGTATTTGAATTCCTTTGAGGTTTTTTTTCCTCATTTTTTTCTCCTCTCTGGTGCAGGTTACCTGTCAAAGCACAGCCATACTACAACTCCCACGTATTCACCGCCAATCTGCTGCTTCACTCATTTTTGTCAGACTCAATTCTAGGAACGGGAATATGGTAGTGTTTAAAAATAAGTATAGCTGAGTTATGCTGATTGGAAATAATGTTGCCGACCTCATTACTGTGAAATGAGTTCAGATGTTCGACAAGCCAGAAACAACAGAGTATTTTGGCAGGATCTTTTCTTTTTTTATTATTTATTGTGATTTTCATGGCTGATTTTTGCCAGTGAGATCTTTGCTGCAGACGGCTGGAGAATTCTTGGAGTGTAACTCGAGGTAATATGTCAGTCAGATTCGATAATTTGCATCGCTGAGGTTATATGAACTCTGGCCTAGCAGGAGTATAAAAACTTTGCCCATGAATAAAGGCTTTAAATGTAGGATGTCTTATGTGCTTTCTTGGATCTGGAAATGGCATTGAAAGCACTGTGCTGCCAACACTGAGCTGAGCAGTCACAATGTTTTATGATCATTACTTTTTATCATTACAAATGCATCAGATTTAAAAAGACTAAAAGATAGAACAGAAAGTTACACTATTTTGTTGAGCAATCCCTAGAACGATCAGAGATTATTGTTTTTGAGGTTTGGGTAAAAATTAAGCCCGGACAAACCCCCAAATATGTTCCAGTAAGTGGAATATTACATGCTACCACTTTGCTGTTGGTTGTAGAGCTTTTCATAATAATTACTTACTAACATAAATAAGACTTGATATTTCTTGAAACAAATAGGAAGAGGGCCTTAAACTAAACATATTCGCTTCTAACCTAATATTACTGATAATAGAACTTAACTAATTAAAACTAGACTGTTTATAACTGCAAACTTTCAGCTTATGCCTGATAATAAACAAAACTGCTAAAAGTAACTGAGGAGACAGACTGGTGCTGATGTAAGAGAGAAGCCATGCTCCTCCTCCTCCACCTCCAGGTGAGCCTCTGCAGCCAATCAGCATCAGGGAGGAACCACAGAGAGAGAGCGTGAGATGAAAAAGATGACAGAAAAACAATATATGGATAGTAACACAAATGTTTTTTATATCTTTTTTTTTTACAAGATTTACATGGATGTGTTTCAGAAACGAAACAGTTAGTTGAAAGGAATTAAAGTAAACAAAAGTAAAATGTGAAATGAGTAGAGGGACTGAACACAAGTGAACTTAACACAGGACAAAGAGATGAAGGGAGACACTGAGGATGAAACTAATGAAATACAAGCTGGAACTAAGCTAAAAACTTAAGACTAAATAGCAAAATATAAGATAAATCAAAGTAATAAGAGAACTAAGAATTAAACAGAATGCTTAAAACCCAGAGTCAAGACCCAGGACGGAGGGTGATGTCACTGAATGATGGTTCTATTGCTTTACCAGAGCAGGCATCAGCCAAACAAATAACATTTATTCAACTCCTCTAATGTTAGTGGATGAAATTGCTTTAAGCACAAATCCAGACATGGCAGTTAAAAATGTAGGAGAATGTGATCATTGCAGTGATTAATCAGCCTGCTGTATATGGACAAAGTTACTGAGAGGCAACTAGCTTGGCTAGCTCGCTCCAGTAAAGCGTGATCAGCCAAGTATCAGGAACACCCACCTTCCAGCATTTGCCCTCAATTATATTAAAAACATGGGCATGAATAGCCGAGCAGTTATTCCTGTTCGACTTCTTTGAAGTCCACTGCCTGGAGCAGATGCATAGTTGATGGATTGTAATGTAAATCTGCGGCAGACGAGGCTGCACGGTCACAAATAACAGACAGGCATGTGGACATCTGCGCTGACCTTCACTCTTGCAGCCTGATGACGAAGTTTATGTCATTGGGACCTGAGCAGACTTGCGGACTCAGAACGCATAATCCCGACTTTGCAAGGATGTTAGTTGACAGCCTTCTGAGGCTGCATTTGACTGTTTCATCTTGCAAACCGCAGATGTTTGGAAAATTGGATTTTGGTCAAATGAGGGTGTTATTTACATTCAGGGCTGATGACTCTTGATTGATATTGATTATGATTTTGTGGCATGACTGGGGGGAATTTTTCAGGGCTTCCTGTAGCCAGCGGATATCTAGTCCAAAGCGGTCCAAATTTCCTGTTCCACCTGCCAATCAGCGTTTACGAAAGATCTAATGAAAAACCAAATCTTTACAACTGCATTTCAGTGAATCATCTGCTCACCTGCGTGCAACCAAATACTAAAGACAAATGGAAACCCTGCCTACAGATATTTACTTATTTTTATGCAGATATGTATTTAACTAAATGGCCTGTATTTATATAGCGCTTTTAATAGTCCCTAAGGACCCCAAAGCGCTTTACATATCCAGTCATCCACCCATTGACACACACATTCACACACTGGTGATGGCAAGCTACATTGTAGCCGCAGCCACCCTGGGGCGCACTGACAGAGGCGAGGCTGCCGGACACTGGCGCCACCGGGCCCTCTGACCACCAGAGGTTTCTGTTTCACTTCTTTCTGTTTGGTTTACAGAAAGAAGTGCGCCAATTTAAAAGGAACATTCAGGAAATGTGACAGGTTAGAGGCAACGGGTGAAGTGTCTTGCCCAAGGACACAACGACCAAGACTGTCGGAGCCGGGGCTCGAACCGGCAACCTTCCGATTACAAGGCAAACTCCTAACTCTTGAGCCACGATCGCCCCGTTACATGATGGATAAAATTGATATTGAGACAAACAAGGAGCCAGTAAGACACGGAATAAAAAAAAGACCCATCTAACAGCAGTAGGTCTAATAGATCCGAGCCCTTTTTAATGAATTCTGTCACCTTTGGGTGGTGTTATCACAGAGATGAGCGCCACTTCTTCTGAGACGTTACCTCGTTTTTGATCTGTTTTCCTAATGAGACCTGACTCCTCCTTCTGCTGCTTCAATATTTAACTCCCGTAGACATATTTACACCCACATATTCCCTGTTAAGAGGCATTTTTTGTCGTCTAATGAACACCAGTTTCATGCAGAACAAGTGCAGCGGCTTCACATTTTAACGTGCCCGAATTTATATCCGCAAAGTGCATCCCTTAAAGGCGACCACATCTAACAACTTCAGATTCTTAAGCGTAGAGTAGATGACAAACTGTAATTTATTATTAGCACATTTATGTGCAGTTAATCATTTGAACAGGGAGGAGGATGCTCGAGCTTCATCTGTGGCTTTAATTAAGCAAAGTCGTTACGCTAGTAATTAGCTGATCCTGAAAGGATTGTTGTATTATTTTAATTTGTTATCAAAGTGACAATCGGCTGGTTCCTTTTACAAAGAGATTGTGTTGTTAGGAAAACACAATAACTCTTAATCTGATACGTCTTCAGCTCCTGACCTGTGACACGCTCCCAAGCTGCTCTTGAAAGATGTCTTTTTCAAGCACAACCTGACCACATGTGTCTTTCAGCTAGCGTAGTGCAGTAATTTCTTTACATCGGGTGTTGAGCATGTGCTCAGCTCCAGGTTGTGTATCTTTTGCCCTTTAGGATGAGAAAAGAAAGGTATTCAAAAATATTATAATGTGCAAAGTCTCATCTGCAGTGCAGATATTCCATAAGCTCTTGTTGGATTAGCAGGGAGCCTCATTAAACAAGTTTTTTTTTGTAGTTTTTTTTCCTCGTGTTCTCTTTAAACTCCCAACCTCTTTTTCTCAATAAGAGGTCTGTCAGACTCCTTTTGCTCCTTTTATCCACATGTCAGTCTTTTGTCTCCTGCACCTTTTTGAAGGTTCACGTCGGCACCAGAGCCCTTGGATTGTTTGAAGATTGTGTGTGTGGTTTAGATTGTTCTGACATAAGTTGCTGATTTAATGTCACTCTACACCTCGAGACTTTGTCATCTGGTAGAATTTTGTTTCTTTTTTTCCCTTCTTCCTCTCCTTTAAACTGGAAGTCTCTTTGAAGTGCATATGCTACTGATAATTGAAGCAATATAATTCACTGAAGATAATAAAGAGAGCCTCATTTAATGGATTCTGTTCTGAACTAAAATGAGTCACAGCCACAACTGCTCTATGATTGTTTTTAATTTATTAGAGCGTTGGAGGATCTGCTGCTCTTGGATGAGGGATGTTGCAAATTTGTCCATTAATCTAACATCATATTTACCTTGTCATCCACGCTAAGATAATACTTAATTATTTAATTTGCTAATGAACCTAATAGAACAGTTCTCATAGTTTTCTTATATATATAATACTTAAAGCCAAATGTTTACTGATTGTAGCTTATGAATATGATTTGCTGCATGCAACCGTGTACCTGCACTGAATTTTGCTAACTTTTTATTACTTGGCTATTAAGATAAGATAAGATAGAACTTTATTAATCCCTCGGGTGGGTTCCTCTGGGAAATTCGACTTCCAAAAAAAGCACAGCAACGACCAAAGTTACAGTTACAGAACTGTTATATATATATATATATATATACACACACACACACACACACATATATAAATACAGAGACAAATATAAATAAAATATACAAAGGGGATAAATAGAATAAATAGGAATAAAAAATAAAAATACAAGTGAATTGCACATTTCAAGTATTGAGTCTATTGCACTGTTGACTATTTACAAAAAGTATTGCACAAGGTATTGTACAGTGAGGTGCAGAGGCACTACAGCTTAGTTGTTCCCCCCTCCTTTGTCCTCCTGTTTCCCCTCCCTCTCCCCTCCAGAGAGGAGTTAAACAGTCTGATGGCGTGTGGGACAAAGGAGTTTTTAAGTCTGTTAGTTCTTGTCTTGGGGAGAAGCAACCTGTCACTGAACAGACTCTTCTGGTTGTTTATGGCCGTGTGCAGAGGATGCCCAGCATTGTCCATAATGTCCATCAGTTTCTTTAATGTCCTTTTCTCTGCCACTGTCACCAGAGTGTCCAGCTTCATGCCGACCACAGAGCCAGCCTTCCTGATCAGTTTCTCCAGCCTGGATGAGTCCCTCTTTGCTGTGCTGCTCCCCCAGCACACCACAGCATAGAAAAGTACTCCAGCAACCACTGACTGGTAAAACATCCTCAGGAGCTTCCTGCAGATGTTAAAAGACCTCAGCCTCCTGAGGAAGTACAGTCGGCTTTGGGCTTTTTTATACAGGTGCTCTGTGTTGCATGACCAGTCCAGTTTATTGTCCACCCACAGAAAGTGTTTTTGTGATTATTAATTATTTCTGAGCATGTAAAGCAGTCGTAAAATGACATAATGAAGAGCATTTTACAAGATACTATTATAGTTCCTTTTCAATTTAAAGCACAAGGCAAAGAAGCACAATATATGAGACCTGCAAGCAATAAAATGGATTACCCCTGTGATAACATGGTAATTAATATAACACCTGGTGTTTGTGCTTTTGCATAGTTAGAGTTAGAAACTTTTTTTACAGTTGTCATTTGCCAGAATGGAGACAAAACACAATAAGTAAATTGTAATTGAGAATTATTTTAGCCATAATATCCAGGAGGTAAGCGTTTCATGCGGATTAAGTATTCCCTCTGGGATATGACCAGAATCTCATATGCGGATAATGATATATATCACACAGTAAATTCTGTTTATTAAAGTTTATATGATGTCCACATTCTAAGGTTGTTACTTTACTGTATATAAGCAAATGATTACATAAAATATTGCTATGTAAAATACAAAACCCAAACATTGTATTGTCAAGTTTAAACAGTTTAACTCTGGGATTTATTTTGAGCACCTGACAGTCCGTAAACTCTCGCCATACTGCATCACATGGTTCTTGCATAAGCAACGGGAGAGATTTGTGCTGTTTGAGCCCCTTGTGGAGGACGGTGTGCGGCATAATTTACACAGGACAGCTTACTGGGTCATGCAAGAGCAAATGACATCCGCGCTACAGCGTTAGCAACTCCTTTCATGCTGGTATTCATGTTCTCACCTGCATCCGCGTGTTGTAAGATTGCAAAATTGCATTAAAATGACGGAAAATACTGCTGCAAGGTCAAAAAATAAACAACAGAGGTTTTGATTTCATCACCAGATATATGTTATCACACTGCACAACCCTAAAGACAACACTGTGCTGTGTTATTTGTCACTAATTAAAACATGCTGAGCAGCAGCAGAGACATTAAAATCACATTACATAAAATATTGAAATCACTCTGGCACAATAAAGCCTCAATAAGGCGCACTTGCAGGTACAGGAAGAGAGACTTGTAGCAGCAGGTAGCAACAGGTGACAGCAGACAGCAAAGAACAGAGCACGCAGACTGAGGACAGTTATTATTTTCCTGTACACAAATATGTATCACAGCAGGTATGAAAACTGAACCATTACAACGCGTGTAAATGACTCTGTTATTGTTAGTTTCTCCAGAATAATGAGACGGGTCCCGGCCCGGTCCTTGATGATTTTGTTAAATGGTGTGATGAGTCTCCTCTCCTCAATTAAACTCATCCAAGACAAAAGACGTGATCGTTGATTTCAGAAAACGCACTCATGCACACGAGGTCAAGTCCATTAAGGGTCAGACGGGGTAATGTGTTCAGTCTTATCTTGGAACAATTATTGATTCAAAACCGAACTTTGAGGAAACCTGTGAAGCCGTGTGCATAAAAATTGGCACCAGCGTCCTGTTTGATGAAACTCTATCACTGATTTGATCTTATCTTGCCTTTACTGAGTCTTTTTTTAATCTTTGTCTTTGGTGTCATGGGTTGGAAACTCACTTAAATTGTTAAATGGTCTAAAAGGGCAATTGGTGAGTCACAGCTGAGCCCAGCTTCCCCGTCCACTAAACAGTTACAGCGATTGGCTGGTTTGATGAGGACTGGCATCCATTGCAAAGAGCTTTAGTTTCTTCCTGGTCCCACAGTGGAGAACAACAAGGTTTAAAAAACAGTTTTGTTCCAACGCTCACATAGACTGTGACGTCTCCGTTATTTATTTCTTCGGTATGTTGTATTACGCTCACCTGCTGTCTGTGTTTTTGAAAGTGTTTATCCGAGGCTGAATGAGTCACTCACTGCAGACAAAATCTACCAGTGGTTGTAAATAATGTAACCTGAACCCGACAGCACTGAGCGCTGTTTCCGTCTTGGCTTGTTGTTTGGCTTTTTAGATATTTGGTCACAGATCAACCGAAGTTACTCTAATCATCCAAAACGAACGGCAACGTGTTCATCCAGGCTTGACCAGAAGCCACATTTATTATTCACGTCTCCTGTTTGCCGTTCCTGTTTTCAGATTTACTCCTTGGGTAGTTCATGGATTTTAAAAAGTGTTAGCAAATATTCACCTTGCGATATTCACCTTTGTTGACAACAATGATTCAGAGTGAAGATTTACTAGTCCTGCGAAAGCAAAAACGATTAACTGCACATAATCTTTAGCTGTGTACTTAATAATTAGAGGAAAAACCCCCGTGCAGAAGTGCTAAAATAAAATAGCCAATTATTTTTTATTTTAAGAAAGCCCTACAGTGTGCAATGACCCCACGAAGTGCGAGAAATAATAGCCTACAACTTGAGACACAAAGAGAGAGAATAACGCTGAAGTTGAACTTTAATTACCGAGTCTTCTTGTGTCCCCTCTGTAGGTGATAGGGTGACTATGTTCCCTGTTTTGGACATAGACCAGAATGATATTGTGGACACTAACGGAGCCGGAGATGCCTTTGTTGGAGGTATGGCATTATTAAGTGCATATCTTCATATCTGTGTACAATCCAATTAACCTTTGGTACTGGCCAACTATGCAATGTAGTAAAATCTCCAGATTATATGAGTGTGACTTTTACCCTGCTGTTTTTTTCCCCACTCTGATCATAGCGCCATATAAAACAGCCAACATTTATGTCCTGTTGAGGAAGAAGCAGTCCCTTTTTCTAGAAGCAATTAGTACTTTGCTCATTTTAACCCTAACTGCTCCCCCAAACTATTCTCGGAAGTGATTGATGGCTACAGGTTGACCTCTGCTCTTCTGTCTACCCAGGATTCCTCTCGGCGTTGGTCCAAGAGCACGCGTTGGAGGAGTGCATCCGGGCCGGACACTACGCGGCCAATGTCATCATCAGGCGGGTCGGATGCACCTTCCCGGAGAAGCCAGATTATCACTGATGCACCCGAAAATGCTGCGCACGTGTCTTTTCCACAGAAATACTTGTATTTGTATGTTTCGGGATTTTACGTATACTTATTTTCTATTCACAGTGACAGACTGCGTGGGACTAATTACCTCAGCTTGACTATTTTATCAAACTGTTAAAAAAAGGAAAAATAGCAGCTCTGATGTTTTAATATAAGTCAAATACTGGAAAAATATGTGTATGTTTAAAGGCTTATTCCGCTAAAATCTGTCTATTGGATGTAAAAAAACTGAATACCTGCAAGCCTGAGAAGGCTGTGGGAAAGTGTCAAATGTGTAAGCACATCTCAAGAAACAAATCAACATAATCTGCCAAACTTCACTAACATTGATCCATATTTTTTCCCCACTACAGAGCAAACACTATGTCCCAATAGCTCCTCCTCGTAGCTGGGGGTTTTGTATTTTAGTGATTTATAGGAAACTTGATAAAAGCTAATAATAAGCTGATCAGTAGCAGAGAAGTGCATTATCCCGAAAGAGTGGTTTGAAAGGTTTCTCCGGGTTCTGGTGACTTCTTCATAGACCCTGAATCACAGCCAAAAAAATAAAGATATATTTACAGAAACTTCTCAAGCCATTCCTGCCACAGAAGCCACTTCTCAGTTTTACTAATTATCGTAATATTTATTACTTTTCAAACAATAACTGCTTTGCCTGTAAATCGCTAATTACGCTTATTTAACTGGAGCTTGTGCACTCTGAAGAGACGATAGTGACACTGAAGTGGTGTAATTAGCAGTGAAAACTATAAGCGCAAAGCTGTAAGGTACAAAGTTGTCAGCGTAATCTGTTTTGGGGGGGGAGCTGTAAAATAGAAACAATACCACATTTCCACTTCAGAGTATTCCTTTAATATTTAGCTGCCGTGCTGCAGCAATCAGGGATTGGGTACTGACAATCTTAATAGATAATGAGATAAAAGTGAAACATGTTTTTTTTGGTACTATTGAAATAAATCAACTGATCCCACCATGAGACTCCTGGAGAATTTTGACATCTAAGAGCTGTTTAACCCAGAGGTGATGTTTATTTTAGGAGATACAAAAAAGAAAGAGGATATGAAAACAATGTTATAACCCACAGAGTTTGTGAATTTCCTCATTATTTAATCAGCCAGAGGCACACACTCTCATGCTAATCACTTTTGGATGGCTCAGCACCCTCCATTACGGGCCTGGTGTCCTGGCTCTGCTCAGCTGCTGCTCCACCCTACCCCTCATCATGCTTATTGGGTCCTAACTGGACTCTTGTGGTCTGGAGCTGCACTGCAGGGCTGCAGGAGATCATTTTTCTCAGTTTAAGGGATTAGCGGTCGCTCTTCGCTGGAGTCATTAGAGGGACCTGAAAATTAGGCTGATCCTTCGTACCCAGCTGTGCTGTCGCTGGGGGTTGGAGAAGGGGATCAGAGGGAGGCCCTTTCCAACCACCACCACCCCCTCCCTGCCACCCTCCTCCTGTCCTATTCACTGAGGGCCAGCAGAAGTGTCGGGCAGTGTCTCGAGTGTTTTGTGGAAAATAATTCAGCACTTATCTGTTCTACAAAGAAGTGTGATTGAGATTTTTTTTCTTTTCTTTTTTCGGTTCCCCTCGCACAACCTGTTACATCATATTGTCGTTTTATTTTCTTTGAGCACATCAGAAGGAATCCAGTATTTACACTCCCCGCACACGCAGCCCCGCTTTCATAATGAGGCATCGTTTATGCATTTATGCTAATTGGGGCCATCTAGGTGAAAATATTCTCCAGCCAAAATGTTATTAACAACTTTGAGACACTTTTTTTTTTCAATCAGCATTTTTTTTAAAGGTTTCACACAGATGCGCTTTGAAAAGGACCACATTTCTGATTGGGCAAGATCACACTCCATGGCAGCTGGTTCATTTGCTTCTCAAGATGACAGATGGCAAAACACAAACACAAAAAGAGGGAGCCATGATTAAGTAATGAGAATGCCTGCCACAATAAGGAAACTACCAAACATACTTTTTCCCCCCACTTTTTGCTGGTTAACTTTTGCCTTGCTTTATGAAAGCAAAAGGCAAGAAAGCAGACATGGAAAACTGTACATCTGATTTACATTTTTACGATTCTGTGCTGTGTGTTTGCTGCTCCATTTCTGCTTACCAGTCTACAAGATTTACAGGTTTGAGTTAAACACACTGTGAGCTTTGAAGCAGGGAGAAGAATGTCTTAATTTTGTGACATTTGCCTACTTTTTTTTTTTTTTTTAATTGAGCATCATTTTAATTGCAGGCAAAAGAGTAACTGGGGCCCTGGCCAGTGTTTTGCCCCGCAGATGGGCAGCAGTGTTTGTGAACACCAGTGCGGCAGTTGGCAGGGATTGAGGAGGAGGTGGCGGGGTGTGTGTCTGTGTGTGTGTGTGTGTGTGTGGTGGTGGTGGGGGAGGGATGGGCAGATTGCAATGGCACATGCTCCAATTCAAATTATCCCTGGACCCATGCAGCAGTGGAGGACCTGCTGGGGCCCAGGGTGGCATTCATTATAACCAGACACAGGCAGGTTTTGGTCAGCGCCTCCATCGTGACGCGAGTCCCGAAAGCATCAAATCTGGACTCTTTGCGGTTTTACGACTGCACCTAAAAGGAAATGTGCATTTTTATTTGCGCACGTTTTGCCACAAATTATCATTAAGGAGATGCAAGCAAATGTCAAGGACTGCACGGGGAGGAAGATGGTGAGTGATCTGCAGGTCAACAGAAAACATCAAGGTCATGGAGGTAATGAGGAGAGCGTGTCTGATGAAGATGCAGCATAATGGCAAAAATGACAAGACAAGTGTTAAATGAATGCAAATCAAATTACACATCAAATGTGGCTCTTCTCCCCCACCACCACCACCTCCTCCTTGGTTAAAGTCTTTTTAAAGGCTTCTTGTACAGTACTGTATGTGTTCATAATCTGATGGGAAGTTACCAATTATCTCTCCCTAATTACATCCGTATTACTGCTTGAAAAATGAGCTTTCTGGCATTTCTAATGCTGCTAAAGAGTTGGTGAATGAGAGAGGCGAGCGCAAATCTTAAAAAAAAAAAAAAAAACTGAAAATTTAATGATCTACATTATTGCTTACAACTATTGCTCTTCCTTGGGCTTGGTGAAGTTAATTAACAGATTAGGATGGGGGGGGGGGGGGGGGGTAGTGTGTGATATCCCTTGCGGCGCTGGATAGTATTGGCCAATGCAAGAAATGTGTAATATGTATATATGTATATTTAGAATAATGATAATAATAAAAAGTCTGGATTTATGTGTTTGTGTTGAAATGAGCCACATCAGAGCGCATCAACTGGAAGTTTTAAATGCCCACGAGGTGCTGGCGTTAATGGGGCTGTTACGACATCAAAATGTCACGTAGCAAGCCGTGGCTAATCCACACACACACACAAACAAAACAAAAAAAACATGGAAGTGTAAAAATGTTCCTCTTGGCTCATCGCTGGACGTGTTGATGGTGAGGTGGTGGTGGTGAGAGGGGAGGAAAAAAAAAGTGAAATTGACAATATCATTGTAGGAGCGCACTAAAGGGGCGACGGTCCGCTCCACTACACTGAAGTAGGGATGTCTACAGTGGAAGAAGAAGAAGGGGGAGGGTACCACTTTGTCACAGGCTGCTATGTAGATTAACCTTTCAATTAGTTGTTATCAGGTCCTCTCCATGTCTCGGCGCAAGCTTTTCAGCCTTCGTTTCAGGACATCAAATCCCGCAAAATCGCTCGGATATGTCGCGTCGCATTTTATCCTTCGACGTTTTCCCCGATAATGAAGAGGACTATCCGAGGGGGGGAAAAACTTGAAGAGGTAAAACTACCAGCAAATATTTACGGTAGCCTGTGCCCTCTCTCTCTCCCTCTCTCCCTCACGCTCTCCCTCTCTCGCTCCCTCTTTCTTTTCTTTTTTTACCTCTTTCCTACTAGTTATATGTTCATCCTTGCATGAAACTTGCCGTTAATTTGTTGTGCCTTCTCGCCCACGGCGGCGTCTGATTAGAGATCGGTTCTGTGCAGCCTATAACATCTTAACAGTGGTGGTGGTGAGTGTGTAAGGGGGGGTGGAGAAAGAAAAATACTGCGAAAAATCAAAAAGGAGGCTTGTGTATCATTTCTAATATATATATGTGTATAGCTTAGGTGAGAAATGTGAGGTGAAGCTGAGAGATGGGGAGCACTACTTGAAGCGAAAGAACTAGCGATACATAATTGAGAAGCGGTGATGAAGGAGCCACTCTCCCGGCAGCCGTGTTAACTTGTATTCCCTACTGAACATCTTTACTCCCCCCCTCACATCCCTCTCTCCCGCCTCCAGGGCTCACTATTTGTCCTCATTGGAGATATTTGATAGTTAATGGTGATAAAGAGGTCATGCCATCGTTGCACGGCGCAACACGGGACGTTAATATAATTTTGCTGGCGGATGTGGAGCGAGCGCAAAACCTACTTTTTTTTTTAACATAACGCGTAACGGAATATATATTTATCTTCCCCCCTCTCAATTTAATAGTTTAAATGTTAAATATCGGGAGAATTACGGCTCCTCTCGGGGAAATTATAAAAAAGGGGAGGAAGATAAAGAGAGAAGGAGGCAGGGACGGAGGAGGGGAGAAGGCGATAGCATGCATTTATGCCTGCAGGAGTCTTGCATATGCTACCTGGAATTATTTAAAAATAAATAAATAAATAGAGATATGTGTGCCACTTTAAACCAGTAGTGAGGGCCTTTGCAGGTTTTATGCAAACAAATGATAGATTTAACAAACAGCCAATTAAAGTCTAAAACGATCCAAATCACTTTCAAGTGTAACCAACTGTTTCAAGGAGGGAATCGGAGTAAAGGTGGACCGGTGTTAAACGCTTTGTAAATGAGGTTAAATATTCGTCTCATTTAATTGCAACTTACTATTTAATGCCTGATATAGTGTATTTATAACTTAATAATAACCCTTCGCTACGTATGGAGCCGCAAGTTCAGATGTAACGCGTGCTGGAGGTGAATGATATCAATTCGTCACTGTAGGCACCTTAAGAGGCGGGTCAATTGAGTGAAGTGACAGATCATACAGCCAGTGCCGTGCCTCTTAGAGTGAGCTCATACATAAAGATTGACATGTGCTTTATCAAACCAGAAATCGGATCTTGTCTTTACAGCCAATATTGAAGTTGCTAGGGAGGGCACATTAGTGTAGGTAAGCTTTAATGAGACTCCATTGGATTGTAATCAGCGTCATGTCGGATTCATGTAAACTACAACATTGTAACAAAATGGCGACTGTTTAGGTGACATCAGTAATGCTGGCAACGCTGTCATTTATCTGCTCAACTCGGCGGAGCGCAAACTCTTCGGTGTGTTAACGTAGTTTTTTTTGTCTTACCACCGCTTTCTTCCGTCGTCAAACGGCTCGGTGGCGACTGCGGACGTGCCCCGAAGCGCCTGTCAGCAGCTGTCAGGAAGTGAGCATTGATTATTACGTGTGTCATTAAAGCTCGCGCTGATCAGTTTTCGTCGCCGCGGACGTGGAGCTGTCAAAAAAAAGTCTCGTGCGGACAACTAACGGTTAAACTTTTACGTATGATTTCCTCTTTTTGACTGTAATATGTGTGTTTTTAGCCAGTTTGTGTGTGATATTTACGTGCAGCAGAAATAAATGTTAACTCCTAAGGTTGCCTCTGTTTTTTTCCAAATGCGAAAGGGACTCTGAAACCGAAAATGTGTTTCTTTCGAGGTGACTGTGTACACTTTCCCAGAAGTCGGTAGAAGTTTCTAGCTGCCTGTCATAGTGTGAAAACTTACTACTTTTAGAAGAAGGGGAAAAAAAGAGTCTCTTTTGAAATGGACATCTGGTTTGGTGTGTGGATTATAGTGTCAGACTATGGATTAAGTCACTCTGATTTCTTTAGCAGCCATGACAGCGCCTGCATCTGTTTTTATCCATCTGTTTCTCATGTTTTAGCACATCTTAAAAAGTCCTGCATTCCTCTGGCTTAGCTTTCATACCCGATGTGCCATCAGATAGTTTACAGAATGTGAATAAGGAGAAATAAAAGGTGATCTGACTATTTGTTGTTTTTTCTTTTTTCTGTTTTTCTTTTAGATTTAATCTGGAATTTTAATAAACTCAGCTCCTGGTCAGCTGGTGACTACCATTGTGGAATTTACTAGTGCCAACTTTTGTTGAAGTTCAATGTGAGATACCCAGGATTGAGAAGAAATAGTGAGCGGATGCGGTTGTGGAACATAACTTCTTGATCTTACTAAGGATGTGGATGTACCCAGTTTTCAGCAGCAGAAAGGGGGAATCTTTATGGATCTCATTTTTGTGAGGCTAATTGTTCAACCATGGTAAAACTTGCAAACCCTCTTTACACTGAGTGGATTCTTGAAGCAATACAGAAAATCAAAAGGCAAAAGCAGAGGCCCTCAGAGGAGAGAATTTGCCATGCGGTGGCAACGTCACATGGACTGGACAAGAAGACCGTCCTTGAGCAGTTGGAATTAAGTGTTCACGATGGCTCTATCCTCAAGGTTACAAATAAAGGAAGCGCCTCCTACAAGGACCCAGGACATCCCGGAAGAGTTGGATCAATCTTGCCTGCAAATGCACCTGTGCCATCAAAGGAATCTATATGGAATTCGAGCGATCTGCGCCATATTGATTGGAATAAAATGCTTAGGAGGGCCATCGAAGGCCTGGATGATACCCATGGCTCCTCGCTAAAGAACATCGAGAGGTATCTGAGGAACCAGGATGACCTCTCAGACATTGTTGATAACCCCGCTTTCCGGCAGAGGTTGCGGCTGGCTGCTAAGCGAGCAGTTAACACTGGCAGGTTGTCAAAAAATGGTCCGAGGTATAAGCTCAGCCATGGAAGCGTAGAGGGAAGGAGCTCCAGGTGTCCAAGTGCTTCCACCTTGGTCCTGTCATCTGTGACACTCCTCCCCCACGAGCGAGACCAGGTACACACTCCTCGGCCTCTGCATTGTTACTCCTTCTTGATCTTACTTCAGTCGTGTTGATTCATGTGTCATTCTGAGCTTTTCTTTGCCTAATGCTGCTAACCCAAAAGGAGACATTCCTAAAAGTAGAAACATATTCCTGCTGTTGTTGATGTCTTATTGTTTTTGATCTTCTTGTCAAGCTCTGACATGTGCCACAGCTTTTTTTGGGTTCTTCAGCAGTGGCATTTATTTGAAACCTTCAGCAGTTGGGAAGGTTGAAAGTTCAGGCCACTTAAGAGTAGGACTTTTATGATTGTTGTCTTAATCTTTGGGACTTAAAGCTGGGCAGGTCTGAAACAACGCCATCTAGAGTGCGTCCCTTTGGGATTGTGTTGCTGTTGGTCTCCATAATAAGAGAGCTTGGATAATCAGAAAGTCATGCTGACTGTGTGGTAGGCAGTCTGCTGTAGGCTTCCCACAGGTTATGTAACTCTAGCCTAATGACCTTAAAGGATGTGGCTGGCGTTCTTGTGAGTTGGTGAACAAAATTATGATAGATTATTGGTAATTTGCACGTGAATGAGCATGTGTTGAGAAAGTAAGACTGAATATTCTCCCGACTGCATGCAGCTGTTATGAACTTGGTGCAAACTGAGATGCCCCAGAGAGGAAATAACACCATATAAACAAACTTTCGACATCCACAGGGTGGTTTATAGTTTGCAGAGATTGTGTCTTTGTTACTGGTGTTTAACAATAACACACGCTGCTGACAAATGTCTGCAAGATGACAGCACTTTTGTTCTTGCTTTGCAATTTTAAGACACTGTCAAAGAGTGGGAAGAGTGCTTGATGGAAAATGGTTTTCACTGCGTGACCTAAAGTGCAGTGTGTAGTCATCTAGTTAGTGTGTTGTCAAGGCTTTTTGCATATCATGTGTTGAGGCTTATCAAGATGAAATGCGGTCTAGTTTATGCACAAGTTATGCAGCTGAAGTAGCAAGCAGCATCAGGCTATAGAGATGTCACTCTGCTCTTCACCAGTTTCACAGTGAATAATCAGGAAGCGACACCTTGATACTGCAGCCACAACTGTGACTGTGTCTGTGGTGAGGCCAAAAGTGAAACTGAGAAGTGTTTAGAGACACAGTGTCCTGCAGTGGTTCTCATAGCTGAGGAAGGCCTGCTGTTTTCCATTTGGAACATTTCAACCTATTGCTCGCGGCCTGATGACATCACCTCGCCGGGTCCAGGTTTGCTGTTCACTTCAAAGGATGAGACAGCTCTGCCTGCTCAGTAGTTGAGTGTGTGTGCTGAGAATAAGAGATACTTTGAGGTAAAAAAGAGCAGTCTTGGTTTAGAGTTTATTAGATTCTGAAGAGACTCTGGCAGGAACAAAGGCAAGGAATGAGAGTTTTTTTTCCTGCTGTGTTATGCAACCACTTGAGCTCTCTCTCTCTTTCTCTCTACCAGCACTGTTCTAATAGGACCCCACCCCCTCACTCAGGACAGCCTGCTCTTTTGAAGCAGCATAATTTCCTGTAATGTACTTAATTTAGAATCCCCAAGTAAATCATCAGCATCTCTTCAGCTGCGTTTCTTTCTTTCTTTCTTTATTTTGCATTTTTCTCTTGTACAGATTTCAAATTGCTATTGGTTTTTAATCACCAGACACAAGAATATTCCTAATGGAAATTAATCCAGCCTTCATAGCTGAGTCAGTGGAGACTGTGTTATGGAGCCTTATTAAGACTTATTATTTTAAACAACTTCACATCACTGTGCTTGGAGCATTTCATCAGCGGCGTACACAGGTTGCACATTAGCACTGTCATTATCAGTCTTTATCGCTTTAGCGGAAATCGTATTTATAGTTGTCTGTTAACCTATAATGAAAGTGTCACACAGTGCACTTCGTGTACCTAAACAACAAGGCATAACCCAAAGTATTCCTAACACCAAGGCTCTGTTCTCAAATCCTGTTGTCTGCATCTGTTAGCAGTGATAATACAGACTTCGTTGATCGGTGATCAAGGACGACTGCTAATGTTTTTCCCCTTTTGTCTGCTTGAAGCAAGTCTCAATTCAACTTTGATGAAGCCTTAGCTGGCAGATTTTGCACAGTCGAGTTAACAAAACACAGGGCTTTAAAAGCAACAACATTTTGGAAATGACAGAAAATTAAGCAAAACGTCCACAACAAGTTCTAAAAATTCAGCTTTTGCCTTTACACCAGAGATATTCATTATAACATTTTGTTCTTATAGGTGACCTGTAATGGTAATTTCAGCTCTATATTTTAATTCTTGGACTGTACTACAGTAGCTTTGCGTTGTTTATGCGTTGATAATAATCTTTATTTATATTATATCGACTCTAATAAGCCATTTTCTATCTGTCTTTTGCCCCCTTCACACCAGCTTTTTTTCTGATTGGTTGCCCGTCAGAAGCAGAAGGTTTGAACAGCATATAAGGTTATCCACCCTCTGTGACTCTGCTCCTGATTGTTTGTTGATCTTATTGTTATTTTGTCCCTTTTGCGTACAAAAATCATTGAGATCATTATGTGCATTTGGACTGTGAAGGCAATGTTGTCTGCCCTTCTTGAACTTGCTGCCTTTTGTCTGGGTGAGATGTGTTTTATTGTGAGTTATCATCACATATATCAAAAATCACCAGTTACCTCCGAGCCACAGTGTTAAATCATACAGGTGTAGAGTCATCACAAAGCTCATCACATAGATTTTTTTGTGGTTTTATGTCCATAATCACAGCTGTGTGAGCAGCAGTCTGCTTCTAATGCCAGCCCGCTTTCAAATATTGACCTGGCAGGTTGGAAAATAGAGTAATCATTGATGTGGCAGTAAACTGCTTCCCCTCGCCGTAGCAAGTAATTGATACAGCCAGGAACAATGACCAGATTGCCATTGCATCCTTGCTTCACTTTCCCTCTGGGGTTCATTTGGAGTGGAGTGACGGGTTGAAGGGATGCTGCTGTTTTTGTGTTTTGTTGACGAATGGAAAAGGAAAAACAACACCTCCCCCGATTCAAATGAGGGTCAGAGGGAGGTCAGTGCCAGCAGAAATTTGAAAGATGCAAATTGGGTTATGGTCAGGATGATGATCTGCGTCATAGAAACCAGGAACTAATTATGGCCATCCCTAGAGGGCCCTCCAAGGCTCCAGTCAATTGGTGAGGCCTTAGTGTGTAAACTGATGATGAGGTGGGTTATTTACGGTCACACCCTGCGAGTGTTATTTTCCGTTAAGAACTTCCTCTCGAGCTGAGAAGGAAACCGCAGTTTGTTTGTTGCTTCTGTAAGAGGCTTTTATGTATGATCTCACATTTAAAGGGAGACTTGTGAAAGCCATACTGCAGCCATCTCAGTTAAGTCTGGTCTTGATTTCAGCCTAAGATTCATTAGACTTTGACTGGCTTTGTATGAAGTAATGACACAAAGTCTTCCCAGCTCTCGCGCTCTCTCTGAAGTCGGCCTCTCTTCATTCTGAGTGATCAATGGGGAAATCCTCTTAAACCTTGAGCTCATATTTTACTTCTTCTGAACTTAACCGTAAGCCCTTAAATGAGCGTTTGTTCTGAGACTTGCAACATTTACTGTGGATCATGGCAGTAACAATGAGAGCATGTTTTATTATTGAGGTAATTTGATTACATGCTGGTTAATCCTTTCAGACTGGAGTGCAAGCTTTAAGAATTGGATTAAGCCCTTAAACTATGATTACTAAGATCACTTACCCATTCAGATGTAATGGATAAAAGAGGTGGATCTCAGATGCAGCATATCTCTGAGGATAAGATTCATTTATTATTCATTTCTAGTCTGTGAGAACTCCACTCTTTTATTTTTTTCCCATTCTCTAAGCTGCTTCTTCCCGCTGATATTTTCATGGGAGTTTCATTGAATCCGCACTTTTCATGTTAACCAGCAATACATGAATAGTTATCTCAAAATCTGGATCAAAGATTTCAGCGCTGCACACACAGTCTGTCATTCTGTCCCTTAATCAGTTTGTCTTTGCTTGTGTTCCCACACCAGCTCCGGGTCGACCCCATCCCAATATGCAGTTTCTGTCTCGGAACGAAAGAGTCAAATCGGGACAAGCGGCCAGAAGAGCTGCTGTCCTGTGCAGACTGTGGGAGCAGTGGTAAGTCACCTTGTGTAACGCTTCACTTTACTGCATGTTCCCACGAGCCATAACATACTGTAAACAAGACTAAACTGCTGGTATGTTAGCTCAGAAGCAACAGTGTCAGCGTATATGTGGACATAGGTCAGAAATGTGGTAAAAATCTCTGCACTGGCGTATAACATGATGTCATATTTATGCTATATGTATGAAATGTTGTGTTTGAAATGTTGTGCAAACTAAGCTAGATTTCTATCATCAGTCAAACATTTTGCACATTTAATGGTGTTAAAATTCACAGTTTAGTATGTGCCTGTGTTTTCGTATCACGACTCAGTAGTGCTCGATGTTTTCAAAAACATGTTCTTGCATTATTTTGGCATATTATCAGTATCCCAACAAAAACATAAACATCTTCTTTTCAGTAACGCTCCTTTGTGATACATTAACTTGTTTATTTCTCAAGTATAATAAATCCTACTTGACCTAAATTTACCATTTAAAGGCAGCGGTGTCAGTTTTGGCTGCAGAATAGTGCAGAATTACCACTTTCTGTCTGTGTGTGTGAGTGACTCTTTCTCCTTCTTTCTTGTCAACACTGAATACACAGCCAATCCTATTTGAATAAACTTTATTACCTGGGTGTTTGCGCTCACAGTGAGCTTTTACATTGTGGCAGGTTGATTGACCCATAGCGTGCGAGCAGGTTCTGGCCGTGGAGGAAGGCCAATTAAAATGTGTAAAGCAAGTTAACACATTGTACAAGATCAATAAAAAAAGACACACACACACTGTGTACTCAGCTTTAAAGGGCTAACCCTCCTACCATGTTGTACCTGATACACAGAACAACTGTTGAGCAGTCAAAACCTAATGGGTAGAAGTCACGCTCCAAGAGTGTGAATATATAGACATAAATAGATTATTCGGGGGTAGAGTGGGGCATTAAGCAGACACATTGCCTGATATAAACTAATTACATCAGCAGTATTAAAGAAATGCCAACAAATTTCTGTCATCTCACAGTGTTCAGTATATATTCAAGTCATCCAACCTTGGCGGTAGCAGTTTTCTGCATCGGTTAGGCAGATTTCATATTCTTTCACCATATTTTTCTCTTCCCTTTAAGGGATTTATTGGAAGAACAATCTGCAAATTGAGTGGCTGGAGGGATCCAAATTACTTGCAAGCCTCAGAAGGGCAGATGCTCCAAGTGACCATTACAATCTGAAATCACCCAAGTCATTTTCGCTCACTTCAAATTATTTTATAGAGCCACTCCAGTTATAGCAGATCAAAGATCAACCTTTCCCCGCTGCAGATTGTTGGCATTTCCTTTAGTGTTCTTTTGTTCCAGACAAAACTGCTAACCCCCCATAAAATTACCTCTGCCTAGGAGTCATTTATGTTTGAACAATTATTTTAAATGCCGTAAGGAATTGTTCTCCTGGTGACATTTTTATAGCTCAAATTTGACTAAGTAGTGTCGAGGTGGTTTTCATTAACCACTCGTAGTGTACACAAATTGTGCTCTCACTGTAAAACAGCTGTTTTACAACCATGAGAGGGAGCCGGGTGAGAGAAGAGGCAAGCTTTTACATGACTTTCATGGATCAGCTTCCATTAGAATGAGTGCTGCTACTGTTTCTGCCTCATTAAGATCAAATTATCTGTAATTAGTGGCTCAGATGTTTGATCATACTGTTTTTAGACACAACTTGTGCCAGGAGGAAAAGTGTTGTGGACATACAGGCACAGGCCCAGCATTGTTTTTTAGTGATGTAATATGTTAATGTTTAACCTGACTGTGTTGACAAATGAAAAACCTTGTCTCTGGCTCGGTGACAGCGCCAGCGGTGGTAAAATGTCCTGTGCTAATATGCATTTTTTATTGCTCCTAAAGGACATCCATCATGTCTGAAGTTTTCCCCTGAATTAACCTCAAATGTGAAGAGATTACGGTGGCAGTGTATTGAATGCAAAACCTGCAGCTCCTGTCGAATACAGGGGAAAAACGCTGTGAGTATTACACATGCATCTTAACACACACCATTTTCAGTGTTGTTGGCTTGAAGGTAGATCCCATTTTGTGCATCCCTGAGGATTTGTTGAGATTTGTAAAGCCTCTCTTGTGCACAATTGGGCTTATTTTTCAAAAAAAGAAAGACTTTAAATGACGGGGGTGTTACATGTATGCAACTGGGACATCCTTTACACATGCCTGCTGTTCCCTTTCAGGATGAGATGCTGTTCTGCGATTCATGTGATCGGGGCTTTCACATGGAATGCTGCGATCCGCCGCTTTCAAGAATGCCAAAAGGTGAGGTGTTTATACTGTCTGGCTTCTCTGTTTTCCCCCCTCTGCTGTCAATTCAAAGCCTTTTCTTCACAGAAGGCCGTTTGGGGCTGTCACTCAGCACACAGAGAAGCAGCGGTGGCTTATTAGGAGCTTTGCATGCATATCAAATTATTCCAGCTTCCCTGGGGAGATTTGCTATCTCTGGATTACAGTACTGACCCTACATTGAGGCTTGTAATGATGGTGCACGTACTGTAGTAGGATATTTGGCAGGCAATTCATACGAGTCACATAGCTGAGCTCAACAAGCTGACGCAAAGTCTATTTTTCCAAACGGAGAACTGACCCAATGTTTTTCTTATGGATTTTCGCTTTGTGCTGAGTAATTGATTGTCATTGTGAGCTGGTGGGAATCTCGCCAGCTCTTCCTATTAAAGGAAATGTTTCAAATGAATGTACTGTATGTCCTCTGAATTGATGAACCCACCCAAACGGTACTCTCTCTGTTTGGACACCCTCCAGGAACCTGGATCTGCCAAGTCTGCAGGCCGAAGGAGAACGGGAAGAAACTGCTGCACAAGAAAGCCGATCAGATCAAACGTCGATATGCAAAGCCAATCGGAAGGCCCAGAAATAAGCTCAAACAAAGAATGTAAGTGTGCTGTAATCTAACTAACAGCAGTTACATTATACTCAAGGTTAATTGTTTGGTGTAATAATAGTGCATCTGCTGGTAAGATCTCAATACATGGCAACATTTCTGTAGAGAAGTCAAATTGCCATTTTTATAGTAAACGATCCATGGTCCTTTGCAAACATGCATGCATTACAGTTTATAGCTTGACTCTGGTTTAAGTTCCTGACCTGATTAACTATAAATTTAAACATAAGCTATAATACATTTAGCCTCCACAGAGAATAAGAACACCCAAAAATGGAAAACAAATACAGATCACTTCTATGCATTACATAGAATTAATATTGGTAAATTCACGTGTAAACAGCACTTAAGTGTTGTTATTGGATAAAGGAGATCCGTAGACTTTATATATATATATATATATATATAGCCTTTATAAAAGATGGTCGTTGCTACCAAGTCTTGTTTTTCTAATAGCCAGCGGGAGGAGACTCATCTACTCAAAAATGACCTTTCTGCACCCTTGTTCTGTGACCTCTGGAACCACTTTCCTAATGAATTTGTGGTTTCTGTCATACTAAGTACAACATAGTTGAAGTTATTTTTGTAAATAATGCTCGTGATTAGTGTCAAAAAGGAGAACAAACCTGAGTATGCTTTAAGGTAGGGCTACCTTAGAACTGATGGCTCACTTCCCCTATGAGCGTCTGCTCACAGTGATGGCTGACATGTGTGTGGCTACTTCCATCTTTTTAAACAGTCTATAGCTGGACGGTGTGTTCGCTCTGGGCTGTAGCAAGCCCCTTAAAACTACAGAAGGTTTAGTATTTTCACTCTCTTGTGTATTCAGGCAAGATGTGCAGATGTATTTTATATCTTGATTTGAAAATATATCTTGATATAAAAATGTTTAAAAAAGTGAATGTAAGATGATTTGTGCAGCCCCTCTATCATTACAATATTTCTATTTAAATGCTATTTTCAGTCAGTAGCAGTGCTAATAATAGTTTGAATGCCCTTTATTGATGCCGCGTGGGGGCATTTCTGCTGTATGTTACAGCAACAACAGTAACAGTTAAATTATATAGATGGTTATACAGGTTATAATTATATAAACAGACATTTTTATGTGTGAAAATGAATAGATGTCCACAACTTACATCATGCTGTGAGCATTTTATTCATCCTGTGCCTGGGAATATGAGCTCCTGGTGTCAGGGTAGAGAAAACAAAAATTATTGTGTCTAACTAAGAATCTCGCAGATAACTCTGAACAGGAAATATGAAGCAAGACTTTAGGCTTTGTATAAATATTACTGTTAACGACATTACATTTCTGAGAATGATTTGTGCCTCAAAACGTTAATGACATAATTACACGTCTGAGTTGATGTTTTTGGTTACATTCATGTGTCAGCAGTGAGATCTACATTTACTTTGCTGTTCTTGTCCCGGCAGGTCTGTAACCAGTGGTGACGGCTCCATGGTAGCACTGGGAGGAAGGGGGTCACCTGGTAGGGGTCAAAAGATTACCGTCTGTTCCACACCTTCATCTGGTCATGCTGCATCTGTGAAGGACGCCCGAGACAGATTTGCTGTTGCAGACCCTTGTTGTGCGGTCGACGCCACCCAATTCACCACTTCCACTCCCTCCACCACTCCCCTCCTCACGCCCACCTCCACCCCAGCTACACTCACTGTTAACAAGAAAATTAAAGGGCTTATCGATGGGCTTTCGAAATTCTTTACTCCTTCCCCCGTGGGCCGTCACATGCGAGCTGTAGCCATAGAGTCGCCCGCCAAACAGTTAAGCTCTAGAGAAAAGGGTCCACCCAAACTGTCCAAGCCACCAGAGCTGTTTGCCTTTGCTGCTGATGCCTCTCAAAAGATAACCCCCTCATCCTCTGCACTTCCTCCTGCTTCCACATTGCCCGGACTTAGCCCCCCCTCGCAGGTGTCCAGCAGCTCCACTTCTGCTAACTCTCCCCAGAGCTCTTCCAGCCAGTCTAGTGTTCCTTCCCTGAGTAGTCTCTGCAATAGCAGCCAACTTAAGGGACTTTTTGACGGACTCTCTCACATTTTTACTACTCAGGGACAGTCACGGAAAAAGCGACTACCTTCCTATGCGCCACCTAAGCCCCTGCCCCATAAGCAGTACTCCCCCCATACGTCCAAAACGGGGCCCCAGCGCCTTGGAAAGAGCGAGTTTAATAAAAATAGGTTAGACTCCACAACTGCTGGGCCAGGCCGACCCAGAGGACACCCGTTTAAGATGGTCAGTCATTTCAAACGTAACCCTTTCTTTAAAAAGCGCAGGACACTAGGCAGGCTGAGGTATAAAGGGAGCCCTCAGAAGGGAGCCCTCTCACCAGGAAAGGGAGACTTGACTGACGGAAGAATTAAGCCTGAGAATAATCATGGTAAGCAAGGCTCGAAATTCCAACCAAGACCTGCGTCTCCACACCTCTAAGCTTCTTCTTTATTTTTTACTTTCATTTTTTAAAAGCTTGACACTCGCAGTTATTTTTTTCCAGACTAGAGCTTATCTTTTCTTTGAGAAGGCACCCTCAGCACTCTAACAGACTACTAATCTTCCTCCTAATTTAAATTCTTTTAGTTTATTAACACAATTTCGTTGCGTTTTGACTTGACTGCGGAGTATACGTGGCTTCCATCCTCTCGCCCGTTGGCTTTTGTCATAGTGCATGGCCCACTAACTCCCTCATGTTGCTCCTTGCTCTGTCTTCGACCGTCTGCAGTAGTGCGCCCATTGTGATCACTACCTAGTAGAGACTGTAGTCCCATCGCCCTCTTCCTCATCCCACCCTCACTCTTGAAATCACTGTCTCCTCTCAACCTCACTTCCAGCGGTCATTACGAACCAGTGATTCACCCACCCAAGCTGACTCAGAGCTGACATGATGATTATGGCCTAAGTGCAGTAACCCTTACATTTCACTGTCTTCAGGAGTGAAGTCACAGCTTTAAAAAAAGAAGAAAGACATGTAGGGGGAAAAAAACCAAACGGATGTATGTTTCAAGAAGTTCTAAACAATATCCCGCACAAACACTCGTTACTCCTCCAGCACATTCCATAAATATGTTAATGATGCATCACTTCCACTTGTAATGGGTTTTTGTTTTGGTGGTGAAGTCATGGTGTTGATGTCTTTCATAAAATTACTGCCTGCTTTCCAGCATCAGTTGCTTTTCATGTCGACACTCGCTCCCTTCACTGCATCTGCTTCTTAATTCATGGGAAACTGTCTTGGTGGATGACTAAGCACATGAAAGCGGTTACGCAATTAGAGTGATTTAGTTTCACTTCATTACATTAGGGATTTTCATATAAACATGCAAAGATGATACATTATGAAATTCCTCTGAGACACAGCCTCAGACAGGCTCAGCAGCAGTGCTCACAGTATAAGCACATTTGCATAGAATGCATTTATGAGATTATTCCGCGGCTGCTTCAAACGGGGCGCTGTTGATGTGCCGCCTGATGTGTTGATGTCGTGCTATTGTTCCTCTAACAGGCCACAACGGGGAGCTGCACGTGAAGCAGGAGACCCAGGCAGACTTTGCGGCCATGTCCAGAGACCACGTCACAGAGGAGGACATCGAGACCTTCACACGAATCCAGGAACTCGCTGCTCAGGTAGGAAAACGCTATAAATCTTTTGCTCATTTTACGTGCTTGCAAGAAAACTGAAAGGAGAACCAAAGTGGGATTATATACACAAAGAAGGTCTTTCAGTGATAATATGTCATGTCAGTTTTATTCAGCTCTCTTGAGTATATTGTAATATAAAAGGAGCCAACTTCTAATCCAATTGTGTTCATTGCCTAATTGGTAAACTCTTGCCAATAAAAAAGCTAAATACAAGCCAAGAATACATGAAACAATAACCCATGTAAAAGAAAGTCTTCTTTTTGACTTTTTTGTGTCATTTTGCACTTCTTGGAGGTGAACATTTGTCAGCATTTTTAGACTAACACTTCAGACATACAAGCCTAGAGACCCTCCGGAAAAGTGTATTTCCTGACCGGTTTGGGAGTTATTAATTAAGGTTGCTGGCAGTGTCCATATGAAATCGGTTGCAAAGAGGGTGCTGCACCAAAGGCTCCTTGCATGTTTTGGTTGCTAGCAGGTTGCCCATAGTTTGCATGGAAGAAAGTGACTTGTCTACCCTTCACTTTCCGAGCTGTAAGGAAACTTGTGCAATGCTAACTGGAGAACGTTCACCCTAAAAACTGCACCTTTTGAAATGTGTTGGCTGTAACAGTAAAACACCACTGTCCGGTCTGTAGGCCCGTGCAGCAGGGCATAACTGAGCAGGCTAACAAAACATTCGTATAGGTTAAATTCTCCGCCTTCTTCAGACTGTTTATCTTTGACTGAGGGTACAATTTGGCCTCAGTCAAACTGTTTGTCTTTCCACAGAACATTTTGTTTTTCTAAGACCCTGAAGCATGACTCTGGAGTTTCACTCTTAATTTAAACAGATAGATATACTATACGTCTGGAATGCATGGGTCTTAATAAGCAAAAAAGCTTATTTCACTAATACTTACGAATTTAAAAGGTTCTAACTTTGGTTAAAAAGATCAAGGGCTCAAATATAACATAGTTTGTTTATAGACTCAGAAAACCATATAGACATCAGAGAATATGCAGAAATGCTGAGTAAAAATAGTCATTTGAAAGAAAAAAAAAGAAACGGAAACCACTGGCTCAATCGGTAACTGGGGTGTCAGCATGGTAAAGCTTATCTTATTTGTGCGACTGATTTTGGGCAGATGTATCTTTCATTTCTCACGAGAACCATGAACCACAATCTCGTCTCGACAGAGTTCTTGACACGAGGAACTGTAATGCTGAATTATCTGGGTCACTATATTTATCAGTGTGTCTTTGTTAAATCTTTTTACAGAGAACCGGATCTCGTTCATCACTGATGAACACAGACTCCGTTCGATGCCCCGCTGTCATTGAATTTGGGAAGTATGAGATCCAGACCTGGTACTCATCACCTTACCCACCTGAATATTCAAGGTAAGTAGTATTTTTTGCACCAGATAATGCCAATTTCTTTTGTTGCTGGTGCCGAGTTTATTTCAGTGTCCTGTTATAAAGCCTCTCATGCTGAAGTACAAACCTCAGCTCTCGTTTTTGTCTTCACCAGATTACAAAAGCTTTATATATGCGAGTTCTGTCTGAAGTACATGAGAAGCAAAAACATCCTCCAGAGACACACAAAGAAGTGTGGCTGGTTCCACCCGCCAGCCAATGAAATCTACAGAACGGACAACCTCTCCGTATTTGAGGTCAGCTTCCCTTTACAGCAATAAAGCAATAACTGTATGCTGCATGAGATCCCACTGAATGGGCTCTGGGAGGGTGGGGGAATGGGAACTGTTTGAACAGTGTCCTCTTGCTCTTTTTATTCCGTGTTTAGGTTGATGGAAATGTCAGCAAACTATTCTGCCAAAACCTCTGCCTGTTAGCCAAGCTTTTCCTGGATCACAAGACCTTGTATTATGATGTGGAGCCTTTCCTCTTCTACATACTTACAAAGAATGATGAGAAAGGCTGTCATCTTGTGGGCTATTTCTCCAAGGTAAGAATTACGGAGTGATTTTATGGGAAATGAAGGAATACCGCACATCATTTGTGAATGCTGATACTGAGACCTCACAGTAGTTTGTCTATTTAGTGATGTGGATTTAACTTCCTCACAGTGGTTCAAATGTGGGGAAATTTTCTGCTTTCTCAGTTTTAGATGACCGTAAATTGATCATCTTGGAATATCTAATGTTATAAAAATTCAAATGTCAGTTGCAGCCGTAATTCTCACACGGCGATACTTTTTAGTGAAACATCTCGGTTTGTGTATTTGATGTGCATGTGCATGTGCACAGCTTTAGACAAGGACAATGGCAGGTGCAGTAAATTGCCAGCTTCAGCAGAGCTCTGACATACTTGATCTGTTTCTCCTTCCCCCAGGAAAAGCTTTGCCAGCAGAAGTACAATGTCTCCTGCATAATGATCATGCCTCAGTACCAAAGGCAAGGATTTGGAAGGTTCCTTATTGATTTCAGTAAGTTCCTTAATGCCTTTTTAGACCACCACACTTGGTTTTTATTATTGGTCTTTACAAACAGTTTCAGATTAAAGGCAGAGTTTTGTAGCTTATGGCAAGGTGCTGTTATTTTGTTAAGGCTTTTCAAGGGTGTCTAATCAAGAGCATTCATGTACAGTGCTTAGGCAATCACAGAAGATTAGGAGTGGGAAACATAACATTCTGGCTGCAGTATTAATTTGATGGCCAGTAGTTTTCACCTAAGCATTGCCTGAAGAGCCCCCCCCCCCCACACAGACACACACACACACACACCAAATTCTCTCTCCTTGACTTCTGATGAGCCGTGGATGCTGGTTTTTTGTTTTAAGTCTAGTAAATGCAACACATACAATATTTAAAGCCCACAGTCCACTTATGAAAACAGTTGCTGCCTTGAGTGGATTTTTGTGTTTAGGCAGGCATTTTTTTGTCATTATAGGCATTTTATTATTTTTCAAGGGTTGTCTCCGTGCCGACCGTGGAAGACAAGGGAAAAAAAGGAGCGAGTGCAGGGGTGGGCAGGCGGTAATGGAGCATTTGATTTCCTGTTCACTTTGGGAACCATTGAGACAGAGATGCGAGAGGATCTGTGATATTGAGAGTGTGCTGATAACAAAGACAGGGATTAAGGGAGATTGAACACAGCTGAGTTCTGAGCTCTTTGACGGCTTTATTGGAAAATGTAGCTTTGGAGCTGGAAGTTGTTTAGATTAAGATTTTCTGTTATATTGGATTGTATTAGAGGAACACTTTGTCTCAGGTAGCTCTCACAGCAGAGCATTAGTGTGTGTAAAGTGTTCTCTTTCAAATCATACTTCACAGGTCTCAGAGTAGCGCTTTTGTTTTGCTTTATTAATGATAATATACTTGTGAAATGACACAAAATGAAAAACTACTTTTTCAATTAACTTATTGGAATATTCATCTCTAAGTGTATTTATCACAAGCTGCTGTTAGCTTTAGTAATGAATATTGTCATGATTACTGGAATATTATGTGTTCCCTGTTTTGTGATTAGGTTAGCTTGTTTGGTTCTCAGTAGTGGGTGCACATTAAAAGGCATTAATTAATTTCATGCCGCTCATAATGGATGACCCTTGACAGGGCTGCTATAAAACTAATTACACACAGATCCATATTAGTATTTTTTCCTTGTGCGTTATCTCTCCTAAGTGCAGTCTCCTGTGAGCAATGACATCCAGCTGCTTCTCTGTTTCGCTCTGTCGCTTTGTTTCCTCTTTCAACCTCCTTTGTTGCCCTTGCTGGCATGTGTCATACCTTCTGACGGAGGTTGAAGGAGTGGAAAGCTTCTCTCCCTTTTGCACTATTTGAAGGTGAATCCCAACTAGGGTTTGGCGTCACATCTTTACATGAATACAGAGGGAAGGGGGGAGGCGCAGGGATTGGATTACAATCCGAAATAACCCAGCCGCTGCCTGCAGCTCGACTAAAGCATTTTGTTTTTGTTTGAATCGTGTCTTTTTAGGTTACCTTCTCACCAGGCAAGAAGGACAAGCTGGATCCCCAGAGAAGCCGCTGTCAGATCTGGGTCGCTTATCCTACCTGGCATATTGGAAAAGTGTCATACTGGAGCACCTTTATAAGCACCCAGATAAACACATCAGTGTTAAAGGAATAAGCAGGGCCACTGGGATGTGTCCACATGACATCGCCGCTACTCTCCAGCAGCTTGGCATGATTGACAGACAGGATGGCAGGTCAGTTTCAGAGCCACAGTCTCCTTCAACTTGCGCTGCCGCTGCTGCTTCTGCTGTCTGACTTATCCAGGCCAGCGGGTATTTTTAACAGCATATCCATTAATGCCGCCGAATATTGACAGAAGTAAGTCAGGTTAAGCACCCCCAAGGACACGAAGCACCTGCTGCCCCAATGAGCGCTACTTTAACGCTCGTATTTAACCACACTTCACCCTCTGTTACCTTTTGTTATGGATGTAGAGTAATGTGCTTTCCTCTTCGCGAAATAGGATCGTGCTGATCAGAAGGGAACGACTGATTCAGCGACACATGGAGAAGCTCAGGGCGAACCCACGTCAGATCGAGGTGGATCCAGACGCCCTGCGTTGGACACCTTCCACCACTCTGAACGCTGTCCTGTCTGAGGAGGAGAGGGAAGCAGAGATGGATGTAGGTTCCTTTGTTCAAGAAACACTAGTTATTTGTTTCTGCTTGCCTGCAATGCTGTTAGTAAATGTTTGTTTGATTAGCTTAGGAGTTCAAATAGAGGCCATTAATGGGAAAGGCATTCTCACTGTCAGCAGGCATCTAATGTTGTGCAAAATTGCTCTAAATCAGTTCACTGCATAATTGATAGTACTGAATATTCCATGAAATGCAATCTTTCCACGGTCGCTTAACAGGAACGTTTCCTTCATGACGGGCAGACATCCAATCATGACGCTGCTCTTATTATCAGGAGAAACCTGCAGTGATTCATTTGTCATGATGTTAATTCCAATCTCTTGCTTTCCCATTAGCGTCGTTGCTCAGATGTTGGATCCGTGCGTGCGCCTTTCCCAGAGATAATGCATCTTGTCTTTTTAATTACCAGGCTGAGCGGCTGAAGGAGCAGGCCAGTTGCTGGGAGAAGGAGGAGAGAGAGGGCTACATGATGACTCACAGTAGTAGGCAACCTCTCACGAAGGTCCACTGTAAGGTTCCCTACAGGACCTACGAACGAAGGCCCGCACCGCCCTGGACCAGGCGCATCCAGCTGACTGAGGAAGTGAGCGATGAGGAAGCTGACGACGATGACGACGACTCAGATGGCTCACCACCCATCTTGACAAAAGCCCATGCAATGCTTGCAGCCAAGAGAAAGGTGACTGTCAGTGTTTGTGTGTGCCACTGTGGAGTTTGCTTCTAGGACAAAGTGGGATTGAGTGTATGTCTAGATGTTTTCCTTCATTAAAGAGCATGTTGTGGTTGAGATGGAAAGGTTTGATAAATATTCATGAATTCAGTGTAGGGTTCAGTGGCTTCCTCCTGTCATCTCGAGCCTCCCTGTGTGCCTGCAGCTGTAGATAATAGATTGTGTTTTCACTGCTGGTGTCGAGACTGTGCAGGCTAAACCTTGTACTATTGTCAGTGGTCATGGTTAATTTACTGCCCTCCACTGTGCTCCTCACATCTGTTCCGTCTATATGGCACTGCCCCCTTGTGCTGGAGATAATATTACAACTGGCTGCATGATGTCAGGGGAGACCTTTTCAACTAAAACACTATGGAAACCAGAAAAGAATGACAGTGGTTGATGGGGTTTATTTGGTGCATTAGTTACTGTATTCATTTCGCATTTTTCTTATGAAGGATTTCGGAGGGAAGAGCGGTTACAGTCTGAGGCAGTCGGTGGGAAACAACTGGAGAATGTAAAATATAGACTGTGGTTTCTGCTTACTCTGCCTTTCTCATTTGTGGGTTTCCACACCAGCCTGCATTGCTCAAACATTTAGTCTTGAGCTGTGGTTTTAACATTTTGCATTTAGCACAGAATCCTGTATGGGTTTAAAAGCTGTACCATCATGGAGGTCATCCACTACTGCCCCACTTTCCAGCATTAACAAAAACCAATCTGCTTTGATTGAGGTTTGTTTTCATTGGTTCTTCTCATGTTTGTATTTCAGAGAACCCTGGTTCTGAAGAAGAGAGGGCGTAAAAGAAAGCGGATAAACAGCAGCGTAACGACAGAAACCATCTCAGAGACGACAGAGGTGCTGAACGAGCCATTCGACAACTCGGAGGATGAGCGTCCCATGCCCCTTCTGGAGCGCACTTTTAGAGTCGGTGAGATGGATGAAGAAGATGAGGAGGAGGCACACAAGGACAAGACACCAGCTGCACCGATAAAACGACGAAGAGGTCGCCCAAGGCTGGAGAAAAATGTGCAAAAAGACAATCTCGAACACTGGAATGAAGGTACTTGAGCTATGACTGCTGTTTACAAAAAACCAAAAAACAACTAAACTTTATATTTCTTATGTTATTTCTCTACACTTCTATGCCTATGTCATGGCAAACCAGTAAAGTGTTGCATTGTTTTGATCTGTAGGAGCTGATCTTCTCTCTAAGAGACCCAGCAAACCCCGTCCAGTGAAACGGAAGAAAGGCTGGCCCAAAGGAGTGAAACGTGGACCTCCTAAATGGAAGCTAAAGAACGAAAGAAAGATGGGCTTTAAGCTGAACCTCTACACACCCCCTGAAACTCCAATGGAGGCAGAGCAGCACCACATTCATACTGAGGAAGCAAAGGATGGGCCGCACCAGGATGGCGTCCATGTCGATGAGGGCAGCAAGGCAGGCAGAGGCTCGGCAAGTCCCAATATAATGCTGGACAGGTTCCCCTCTGAGCCCCCAAGTCCTGCTGACCATGGCTCCCACAAGTCGAGCTCTCCAGAAGCATCACCGGTAGCTTCTCTGGTGTGCTCCCCAGCTGCCTCTCCTGGCGCAGTGTCCCCAAGGCAAGTTGATGCAGCTGATTCACCAGAACCACCTGAAGATGACCAGCAGGAGGTCCAACATGAGCAGAAATCCCCAGCCAAAGATGTAGTGCACAGCACAGAGGGTGCTGTATCGCTAGAGAATGAGAATGAGGAAAATGAGGAGGGCGAGCAAAGAGCCCAAATAGAGGATCAGGATGCAGATGATGAAGATGACCGCCACAGCAAGACAGCAGGGCCAGAGAATAATACAGAAGACCTGGAAGAGAGTTCAAAAGACTTACCCAAATGCATGCCAACTTTTTTAGATGCAAAAGAAGACAATGACTCTGAGTTGAGTCAGCAGGTTTCTACAGTACTCTGTAGTGAAGCGGAACCAGCTACTGCTACAGAAAGCATCCAGGATAGTGCGCCGGCAGAACCATCAGAAGCAACACCGGCACCTGAAGCAGCAGCAGTCACTTCAAAAGCAGCTGTAGACTCTGATAATCCTGCAGACTCTGAGTCAGAGGAAGAGAGTTTGCATAGTCCTTGTCCAGAACACCACCTGCCTCTTCCGCCTGCAGAGAGGCCAATACTCAATCCCATGCTGAGGGAGGATCCCCCAGTCTGCACAGAGATTGACTCAGAGACAGCCCAAGCTGTTCAGTCCCTGACGCAGGAGACCGAGCGGGAGAATGTTTTCCAGGACTGCGTGGAGAGCCAGGAGCCCTGCAGGAACCTGCAAACGTATGCCCATGTGAGCCAGAGCCCCCAGATCACCTCGCTGGACGACTGTCCTCAGTCAGATCACAGCAGCCCCCTTTCCTCTGCGCACTCCCATCCCAGCCAATCAGTACGCTCAGTTAACAGCCCAGCTGTCTCCATCCTGGACAGTGGCTACACGCAGATCAGCCCTGACCACAGTGCCATCTCAGTGCCGTCGCTCCATAATATGGAGACAAGTCCCATGATGGATGTACCGTCGGTGTCGGATCACTCGCAGCAGGTGGTGGACAGTGGCTTCAGCGATCTGGGCAGCATTGAGAGTACGACAGAGAACTACGAGAACCCCAGCAGCTACGACTCCACCATGGGCCAGAACAGCTGCTCATACGGCAGCATCCCCCCTAGCGGCCTGCCCCAGAGCAGCTGCGCCGTGAGCCAACAAATGGCTGCCGTTAACCCCGGCAGCTGCGGGATGATCCAGCAGAACAGCCTGAGCTCACCGCCGCACTGCAACGTCAAGTCACCGCAGGGCTGCGTCGTGGTTGAGAGGCCTCCGAGCAACAGCCAGCACAACCAGCACAGTCAACACAGCCAGCGCAGCCAACACAATCAACACACCTCCCACAGCAGGCACGGCCCACACAATCAGCACACCCAACACAATCAGCACGGTCCACACAATCAGCTTACCCAGCACACTCAACACAATCCCCACAACCAGCATAGCCACCACCACAATCATCACCTGCAGCACAATCAGCTCAGCCAGCACAATCCGCATGCTCAGCATAGCCTTCACAATCAGCACGGTCAGCACAGCCAGCAGCAGTCTATGACTCAGTGCGCCATACCCACCAATTTCGCCACCACCATGCAGCTGGCAGACATCCCTGAATCTGACAACCGAAACTTTACCCTCTATGAGAGGATCAACCACCAGGGGGAGTATGGCAGCGGGCACTATTCTCAGTCCTCTGGCCTTAGTCTCGCCAAATTGCAACAATTTACCAACACATTCATAGAGCACCCTCACTCGCTGCCTTTCAACCCCTCGGCCTCACACCCCATCACATCATACGCCAACACCCCCTCATTATCATCGCAGCACTCTAGCCTGGTATCCTTGTCCCAGACGCCACATCGAGTCCCCAACCCACAGGTGCAGGCCACCGTGACCCCGTCCCCGAATCTCAGCTCACCGCCACCCATGATGCTACAGCGCAACATGGGCATCCCGCACTCGCAGCGGATCCAGCCTCAGATGGCCTCCAAAAATCACATCTCTGCACGCTCCAAGTCGGCCTCGCTGTCGCACCACCAGCAGCAGATGTACCCCCGGCCGCCACAGGCTGTCGCCATGCAGGCGCCATCCAGGACGCTGACCGCCATGCCACGCATGAACATGAGCATGAACATCATGCCGGCACCAGCCTACAACGTCAACTCCATGAACATGCCCTCCCTCAACGCCATGAACGGCTACAGCATGAGCCAGCCCATGATGAACAGTGGCTACCATGGCAACCATGCGTATATGAACCAGTCACCCCAGTACTCTATGCAGATGGGCATGATGGGAACACAGCCATACCCCCAGCAGCCCATGCAGGCTCCACCACATGGCAACATGGTGTACACTCCAGCTGGGCACCATGGCTACATGGACACAGGCATATCCAAGCAGTCCCTGAAAGGGCCTTTCATCAGGCGGTAACTGTCCGCAGGACT
This sequence comes from Aulonocara stuartgranti, assembly GCF_965226115.1. Classification (NCBI taxonomy): domain Eukaryota; kingdom Metazoa; phylum Chordata; class Actinopteri; order Cichliformes; family Cichlidae; genus Aulonocara; species Aulonocara stuartgranti. The sequence goes on along the minus strand of NC_138959.1, from coordinate 12,435,053 downwards.
GAGCTGCTTCTCCTCGTGTGCATTTTGCTGTTAAAAGATGCACTGATTTGGCCTTTTCCCTTTTTTCTTTATTTCTTTTTGTGTGTGTGTGTGTGTGTGTGTATGTCTTCATTTTTCCTTTTTTTTTTTTTTTTTTTCCTTGTTGTTATTGTTAATGACTTATTAGAAAAACCAGCAGAAGCAGCAGCACTTGGAAAGAATGCAAAAAATTTCATCAGTGAGTAAACTTTGAAGTTAATGTTTGAAAAGTATTTTTTGTTCCTCCAGATGGGAAGCCTTACATCATTATGATGAAAATCTATTTAATTAGTGTTAGTGTCTCTGATGTGTCTTTAGACCAGGCGGGTTCAGAGCTCACAGGTAGAGATTTCATCAGTGGTCTTGTGTAGCAGCCTCAAATGAAGCCATTTAACGTGCCTGCTACAGGTGGAGATAGTGGCTGTTTGAACCTGTTCAGTGTACCTGTCTAACAGTGCTGACAGTTAGTTTGTACTATACTCATGCCTTTGTATATTTAAATTATTGTACTTATTTTGTAAAGTGACAACTAGCATGCTTCAGTCTCTGTTAGTGACAGTGCATTGAGTAGTACTGTACAAGTGTTGTGCTTAATAGCAAGCCATTTTAAAAATATCTGGCCTTTACTAGGTTTCCCTCTATGGGGAGAAAGATGAAAAACTATATTTTGTTAATTCTAATAATGTAAAAAAAAAATATGTAAACTTAGTCTTGTTTTCTGTTTGGTTTGAGAGGTTTTATTGCTATGTATGTATAATTCTGAAGTCTTTTGTAACAGATCTCCTTGAGGCAGCTTTCTGTTTAATAAAGCAGACTGATTTCTGTCAAAGTAACAAAGCATATCTCAGTGTTTTTACCCTGAAAAATTCTAAAACATTTCGAAATGTCCAGAAGTGTGGCAGAATTTAAAAAAAAAAAAAAGAACTAAATGATTATAATGATGAATAACAATAAAGAAAATATAAATTTAGTCCAAAGTCGATATTTTACATAATGCCTTTAAAGCTACGTTTTCATTCCATCTGTAGATTTGTTTTCTATCTTTATAAAATGTTGGATTTATATTTTACCGAAGTGTAGAAGAATAGATCCTGTGAATAGACCAAACTAAGCTAATGGATTGCATGTAAAACGCAACTTGTACTTGTGTTTTTGTTTATATTGCTCTTTTGTAATCTTTCTACCTGTACAGAGTTGCTGGTAAGAACGGGGGGAAATACCTGGCTATGTGCACACAAATCGGACAGAATGACATTCTTGTATTTATGACTTTTCTCCTTTTTGTCAGTCACTTAAAATGCTGTACATTTTAGCATAAGAATAAATTATGATTGACCATGTACTTCACTGTTCCCCTTTTAATTTCAAAACATGCGTGTCGCAGAACCCAGCGGTAGATTTTGAAGGGTTGTGATAATCCAGGCAGGTGTTTTTTCCTGGAGATTTGCTAGGACGAGGCTGAGGCTTAACTTGATTTGCACTCAAAATACTTATGAGTCGGGCTTTAATAGACCTGATCCTCGAGTAGGACATTTATTCAGTGATCTGAGAGCCAACTTGGATTTCTCACTATGATTTGCAGTTTGGTTTGAGACTGTCCCTGATATATAGTCATGTGAAAAACTCAAGTGCACCGCGTGATTCATTTGCTTGTACAACCACCTTCAGCAGCAATAACGTGACGTAATCATTCTCTGTTTGACTTTATCAGTCGCTCACATCTTTGTGAGGGACTTTTGGCCCACTGTTCTTCAGTTCACTGAGGTTTGCAGCTGTCTTAAACTCCCATCACAGCATTTCAATCAGGTTGAGGTCTGGACTTTGACTTGAACATTGCAACACCTTAATTATTTTCCTTCTTAGTCATTCTTTTGGAGACTTGCTGCTGTGTTCTGGATCATTGCCCTATTGCATGATACGTTTTGGGCCAAGCTTTAGTGGCTGACCTGATGGCCTCATATTTGACTTGAGAACATTTTGATATACACAGTTCATACATAGTTGAATCAATGGTTGCAAGGTGTCCCGGTCCTGTGGCTACAGAAACAGCCCAAATCATGACCTCTCCACCGCCGTGCTTCACATTTAACATGAGGTGTTTGTGCTGATATGCTGTGTTTGGTTTTCTCCAAATATGTTTCTGTCCATTATGACCAAACATCCCCACTTTGCTCTTGTCTGTTCCAGTGTTTTTAGAAAGTTTTAGTCTTTTTCTAACTAAACTGTCAAGACCTTTGACATTTAACATGCTAATGGATTCCTGCAGAGTCTGAGATCTAGCTCTTCGAGGTTTTTGTTTGCAATTTCTCTGACATGTCTGTGAATTTACCAGGACATCAGCTCCCAGGAAGATGTTGTGAACAATACTTCTCACTGTACAATGATGGACTCTTAGGTTGCATGGAAAAAAGCCTCATAACTGTTCTGAGATTGATGGGCAGCAACAGTTGCTGATGTCGTTCCTCCTTGGCATTGTGTTAACGCACAGCTGAATGCCTCCAGACCAACAAACCGCCCATACTTCTGTTTTTATAGAGGTGCTCAAATTGCTGATGATTAGCAGCACCTGGTTGCTACTTACCCCTGACTTTACTTTTATTCCTATGGAAGCAGTAAAGCTGTACTTAGTTTTAATAGGACTTTATTTTTTTCACATGGCTGTAACTCCTAGCATGACGAAGTCTTAATGGCTGGGATTTGACTTAGTCTCCGCTGACTTTAGTCTCAGACTGATCAGCCACACAATCAGCTTTCCCCTGCAGATTCCCCCCTTTCTCCAAGAGGTGCTGATCCAGCTCTCGCAGCTGCTTCAAAAAGCCCCAGTTAGGGATGATACGCCTGCGTTTTTTTACGTGCTCTATGGCGTCGACCACCGTCATGTTCTCACAGATCATGAGATAGGCGAGGAAAAGTGTGGCGGACCGACTCCTTCCCATCACGCAGTGCACCAGCAGTTTATCTGCAGACGAATCGGAGAACAGATTCACGGCATGTTTTAGGCAATTTTCAGCCAAAATATTAGTTTTTTCCTGTGCAGCTGTCTTACTCTGAGGATTGCTCAGTGTCTTCTCAATAAACTGGGCAGCGGAGAAAAAATACTGGCTGAGGTCAAAGGTTGCGACGTCTTCTGCTACTACACCATAGTATACAATGTCCATGTCACTGTAGTAGCCAGCTCCAGTGTCCACGTTGTTCCATGTCCCCTCTGCTGCATTCAGGATGTGCGTAATTCCCAGCTTCTTCAGTGTGTACTTGTCCTTTGCAGTGTCCCTACAAGAAGCCAGTGTCAGTATCATTTTAATCCTGTTATTTTTATTCAGTTTAGACATTTTATGCTTTTATAAAACCTTTTTCTTACTTACTCATCGCCAATAAAGACATTAGGCCAAACCTCGTTGACATGAGTGTAAGCCACACTCCCTCGGTTGAGGATTTTCTCCAACTCATAGCCCCCAGGTGTGGAATAATCATCCACTGGACTGGATTCTTCAGCTGCCCGAGTAACATTTATCTTTGTGCCAGTCTTCGACTCGCGAGAAGCCATTTTCTTACCGTGGCTTCCTCTCACACATGATTTATTTGCTTAAGGAGAAAAAGAAATGCCACACTTGCTTCTTTATTTTTTCTTATATTCCTCCACCCCTCAAACTACTGTCATAAAAAAGCACAGTTTTTGCTTTTTTTGTTTTTCACATGCATCTTCAGCAGCACTCACCCGGAGATTGAAGTCCTTCGTTTTTCTTCCCGGGAATTCGGTTTTCATCATTCTGGCAGCTGGTTGTGAAGCAGCCCTTGAAGGCAGAACATGGTAAGGTTTTAGTTCTGGCAGGCTCAAGTCAGGGCACAGATTGTATAACCGCTCTGTGACGGGCATCAAATGCAGAGGATATTTTTAGGGCTGTGATGTGGCGGGCCTCTGACCTTTGCTGCCACGTTCTCTGCCTGTGGGGAAAACTTCCACCCAGCCAGTCCCTGCCATCCACTTCTGAACACACAACTTTAATCTCTGCTGCTGGCAGGAAGCTGTGCTTATCCAAACTTTGCACTTGCCAAAGGATACCCATATTCACTGGAGTAAACAGGGCACTCTGAGCTTTTGCTCAACCGTACGAGCGAGTCCTTGAAATTGTGTCAGTCTCTCTTAGCCTTTCTGCATATCTTCAGACGCTGGGAGAAGCTGTGTAAGCGAAGCCTCACAACACCCGTTAAGGATGTTCAGCATCTTCTGGAGCCTCTCGGGGGCCAAAAGAGAACTGAAATGTGTCAGACTGTTAGACAGATGAGGTTTTTCGCAAGATGGCACACGTCTTTGATTCCCCATTATATGATATGCACAGTCCATTCAGTGATCTAAATGCAAGCCCCCAAAGTGAGAGTGTGATGATGGCTGTATTGCAGGATGGCTAGATGAAGCTGCTAACATGTCAGACAGTTTTTTCACACCATCAAACTCCTTTATTTTTCCCTCATATCTTCCTACTCTGCCATCATTCATTCTGACAGTGAAATCATTAAACCTGTGATATCCAATTCCTTTTATTTTGACAGCATCTGTCTCCCAGCGAGCTCTGGAGAGCATCTCTTATTAAGATGGCTTCAGTGTTTCATCTCTTTTCAAAGTCTGACCTGAATCTGTATACATGCTCAGAAAGCACGCTGGCATATTTTTGTCATCTTGTATCACGACTCTTTAGACACATCACAGTTTTAACTGTACGTCACTGGATTGTAGCAGTTAGGACGCAGTATTTTGAGAAATGTGAATAAGTAAGTGGAGCATTGTTTATTTATAAGCATGCACTGTCTGTGTGTTGTTCCAGTACAGCAGGGGTCTTGATCTTGATTGTGCTGCGCTTAAGACGTGAGCCTAAAGGCCCATGCCGCTGTTTTTTGCACATTTAGCTCCTTGCGTGCTTTGCCTTACCGGTGAACAGGTCAAGTATGAAGAAGTGGAGAGGAAGATGTTCAGATTTAAAATCTGAATATAATACAGATTAATATAACACAAATATTTGCTTTCTTTTGTAATTTGCCCTAATCTGTTGAGATCTAAAGTCTGTAGCACTTTGTGCCAGTGATCAGGAGCAGAGATAAGAGGTGGCCAAGGGTGGCCCTGGCCCCCACAGAGTTTGTAGGTCACAGAAAAGTCTGGCTACCCCAAACACAACACACACTTTTTGCAAAATGATTTGTCTTCTGTTGTTGTTCCTACAATAAACAACAGCTTTTTTTTTGTTTTTAATTAATCAAGGGTTATCGAAATATAAAGGAATGTTATATAGTACTGTGCAAAAGTCTTGAGCCATGCCTTCCTTTTTTAACTTGAAAATTGAAAATGGGAACTGCGTGCAGTGAAACATTTGCACACTGAAACGTGCAAACATACATGGAAATATAGTATTTAAGGCAAAAACGGAATTCCAATGAGCTTCAAAGTCAAAGTATTTGGTATTTAGTCTTTGACACAGTCTGAACAATCTAAGAAAGTCTTCTTGTCAAATCGTCTCCAGGCCTCTTGAAGGACATTCAAAGCTCTTCTTTGGATTCTGGCTGCTATTTAGTCTGTTCTCTGTCAAGATGATCCCACACTGCTGCAATAATGTTGAGGTCTGGGGAGGACCAATGTCATGACTGTATTTTTCTCTACGGATATGCTTTTGCTACATTTTACTACTTTTCCCTCATCCTGACTGGTCACAGCAGATGGCTGCTCTCCACAAACTGGTTTTGTCCATGATTTCCTCTTAAAAAGGAGGTTTCTTTCTCCAAGTGCTTGCACAGAGATCTGTGGCTCATCGGGTTAATGTGTGTCATTTTGAAGGGTGTTTATCTTGCAATATAAAACACTATTGTTAATAAATAAAGAGCAGTTTATTATTAATAACAATAATAGCAAAGAACCATCACTTTTTGTGACGTGTATGGCACTGTTTGAGCTGTGTAGTCCGCCATAGTGAGCAGTAATTGTGCATTCATTTTTATTAAAATTATATAATATTTTAAAATTTAGTCTAATCATAAACAGCATTATATTACAATATGAGCTTTTGAAGCAATCAATTACACAGCTCATGCATGAGTGGGCTAATTGACTTTCATACGTTTCAATTATGGAAAACTGAGAAAAAAAGAAATCACCCAGAAATCTGGAGTGATGGATTCTGGTTTGTAAAATGGAGAATTGTAGTGTGAAAAACACAAAGAGATTAAAAAATAAGGCTTGAAATAGTCTTGTCTCAAATACAATGAGGTTCCGTTTGTGTCAAAAATGAACCGAACATGACAGGATTGAAGTCTTTTTAACTTTCAGCTAACTTTATTTTAGTGTTGACAAACCCTTTCTGACAGGCAGACTGTCTGTGCTGATCGCTCACCTGACAAAACATTTGTCTGTCAGTTCTACTTTGTGCTCTGCATGTTGTGTGTTTAAGTGTGCTATTATGAATGCTGATGTATCGCTTGACTAAGCTAAGCAAAATCCCATCAAGCCAAGTTGGATTACATGGTGCTTTAATTCACTTAAGATGCGAGTGCCCGAAGCCACCCAAATGGAGCCACCAGGACGATTTCATCTGCACAGATGATGCCAACTATGAAACTGTCCCCTTTTTGGCGTTATGTGCTCTACTACGTGAATAGGGATGAGTCCAGCTCGCGGAGCTGTTTCAGAAATCCAACATTTGGGAGGATGTTTCTGTGCCGGCACACAACCTCCACAGCCTCCACCAGTGTGAGCCTTTCTTTGATTATGAGGAAGGCCAGCGTAAGAGCTGCCGAGCGGCTGATTCCCCGAGCGCAGTGGACGAGCACCTTCCCTGCACGGACAAAAGGCAGACTCTAAAATAAGCTGCGAATTCTGCGGCTCGTTGGGTTAAACACAAACAACAAAGGGATTAATTACAACTGTGGGCTCAGCTCACGGTGTAACAGTCGCAAAAGGTTCTTTTCACAGCAGAAATGATGACATATGATGGCACACACACAGGTGCTGTCATAGCATTAATAGTGTTTACGTGTCCCTGTAGTAACTGCTCACAACTTTAACTCTCTTTACCATTTTAAATTGATTTTATTTCAAATTATTGTTCTTCTAAATGTTTGTGCAATGGGGAAAAATAGAAGCCTTACATTTTTAAAATAAAAGTTAAAAATAATAAAACATTGTGAAATTATTTTAGATTATAGAGAGCAGCTGGAGTCTCCGCACACGACCCAGAAGCAAAGGCAATTATTTATGTTTTCATGCATTTAAATATGTGCAACAAAACATAAAATATCATTATTATTTATCATTTTTCAGCTTGATGATGCATCATTTTTCTATATTAGGATGTGTTGGACTGTAACATATTATTAAAGCTCAACCCTTATGTGTTTATTTTGTCATGTGTTGCTAAAATAGACTGGTACCTTTTTGGCTCAGAGCACCATGAATAAAATCAGCAGTCTCACTGAAGAAAGGGCTCAAGTCAAAATCTTTACAGTCTGGTGCTTCTACTCCGTGATACAGTATGCTGGCGTCTGCGTAGAAACCTGGCCCGGTGTCAATGTGCTGGGGGCCATCTGCAGCATTCACCACGTGTGTTATTTCCAGTTTTGCTAACAGGGTTTTATCCCGAGCTGCAGCTCTGTAAATGACACAGGAGAGGCTATGAGAAATGTCATTTTTAGCAATTTTTCTCGCCTGTGTGCAGCTCCGGAAGCATATGTGTGTAAATGCATCACCGGTGACTCAAATGTACAGATTTTATATTTGTCCCATCAGTTGGCCAAATACACTTGTTTGCAGCGACAGTTTCACAATCAGATCACCATATTGCAGTTAGGGGCCCCCAAAGTGAGAATGTCACTTACGCATCTCCGATGTAGAGGTTGGGCCAAACCTCGTTGACAGCTCCAGTGGGGCGTCTGTTCTTCAACAGAAGGCTGAGCAGATCGCAGGTGGGTGGTGTCTGATACTTTGGCTCCTCCTTTGAGGTCATATCTGTATCTCTCTCACCTCAGTGTTTTTATATAATTATCACTTTCACTCAACTCAGTACATAGATAAATAACTTTGCAAGATACTTTATGTTCCAGGATGCAAATGTTGATTATTACTGCTGTCCTGCTGGTGTTTCTTGCTGCAGGCTTTTGAGACAAACCAACAGCGAATACTAACCTTACTGGTGCGGCTCGCGCTGTTTTACATCTGAGCTGGATATCAGTGTTGTTTTGAGGCTGAGCCCCACTGGAACGAGACAGCTGAACATACCAGAGACTGGGCACAAGCAGTGTGGACTATTTATTCCTCAGATGACTGTGACAGAAGCCAGGCTGCTTGTGCTGTGATAAATTCGACTACTGAGCCGTTGCAGTTTTAATGGTTGTAATAGTGCAAGTGATCCAAAACATGGTGGGGAATTAATGTCAGGTTGCCACGCTGAACGAGCTCAAACCACAGTTTGAGCTCAAACCACAGTTTGAGCTATTGCAGATGGTGTTGCTGTGTCTCTTTATTTTAAATCATCTGACGAGAATAAATGAATGACTTCCTATTTTGCCTGATGTCGTCGTCAACAAACTATTAAAGTCCCGTCTTTGATTGCATAGGTTGCTCCTGTCATTATGAAGAACACAAAGATTATATAAGCTATACTGAGAGTTGAATTTCTGGAGTGAAGGTCTGAGTCAGTATGTTAAGGATAATTTAAACTGCTGAGAGAAGCGAACCACACTGTGCTGTTGACAAGACAATCTTTAGGAAAGCGTACATTTAGCAGCTGCTTTTAAACTCTCCATCATATTTCATGAACTTCATTAGAAAACTGAGTTTTCTGATGGTAAAGTCTGACTTTAAAAAAGTTTTAAAGAAAGTTCATGAAAATACAAAATAAATTCCTCACGTTTCTGTGTGTGCATTCCATATTATATAGACTAAACAAAATAATAGATGTTTTACAGGTGCAGTAGTAAATATTGGACGGGCAGAAAAAAAAGAAGAAAGAAGAAACTATTTACAAAACTCTGTACACACTGACTGTTTTCATAGGAATTACGAGGTTAGGGCAGCAGCCAGGTGCTGCTAATCAAATGGATTTGATTAACTGATCATCAGCAGTGCAAGCGCCTCTGTAAAAGCAGGGCTTTGGCAGGCTTGTGTTAACACAATGCCACAGTCTTCTCAGCAAATTCGGTACAATGCTCGGGGAAGCCTCAGGAAACTCAAGATTTACGTCTCAGACTCCACAGGGCTCAGTTAGGAAAGTAAATGTTAAACTTCATGAAGGCAAATTTTGAAGAAAGGCTGAACAAAAGTGTTTAGAAAGGCTGTCAGCAGAAAACCTCTTTTCTGTCTGGAAACCTGTGGAACAATGTCTGGTGATGTTTGTCCATAATCCACTGCAGCAGAAAACTGAACACAGCATATCAGCACAAAACTTCATATCTATTGTGAAGCACAGTGGTGGAGGGCTGATAATTTGGGCTTGTCTTGCAGCCTCGGGACATGTACACCTTTCAGTCATTAAGCTGAGCTTGAACTCCTCTACCAAATTATTCTAAAATCAAATATGAGACCATCTGTCTGATGGCTAAAGGTTGGCTGAAACCAGACAATGATTCCAAGCACAAGAGCAAATCTACATTCAAACGGCTGAAAAAGAAAAGAATGAAAGTGCTGCGATGGCCCAGTCAAAGGGCTGTATTTGACTGTATTTGTTAAAGGGCAAGAACTGTAGCATTTGTATGACTCACTGTCAAGTAAACATTGTAGTGTAATCTGTGACTGTATAACTCACTGAGTGCAGTAACTTTTCTGTAGTTTCTCAAACACAAATGTAACTGTTTTGAAGCTTTTTAAAGGCTTTGACTGCAGACAGGAGACACAGGCACAGATGGGGAAGAATTTCAACAGTTAAACACAAATGTAATCTTCTTTGTGTTTTGTGTTAATTCTGATTTTGTAACCTTAAAACCTCACAGTCGTCCTTTTGTGTCATACTTTTGGGTATTTTGAGCTGATAATTTAAGCACGTTTTGTTCATATAACTTAATTGTTAATGTTTAAAAATCACTCTTCATCAGGTTATTAAATTTTCTTACCTTGAAGCCCTTTAAATACAGCTGAAGTACCTGTTCATTACAAAAACATTATCACTGTAATAGCTTTTTAACACTCAGATATGGACAGGGGTCAAAAATATTATCCAAATTTATGGGCCGAAGGATTTTATTTTTACGTCCGCCCGTTGAAGCTCCTGGATAATCCCTGGCAGTGGAGCTTTGTGTCCAGTGCTCGGAGCTGCTCCAAGAACCCGTTATTGGGAGAAATGTTCCTGTTGGCGCCCACAGCTTTGATGGCGTCCACCAGAGTCATGTTCTCATGGATCATCAGGTAAGCCAGAACCAAGGTGGATGAGCGGCTGAGGCCCATTGCACAGTGGACGAAGACTTTACCTGCCAGTCAGAAGGCAGAAAATCAGACTTCCTGTGGATCATTTCAGAACGCAGCAGCCCACCAGCCTACAGCAATCAGTGGATTATTGTTGTAAAGTTTGTTCTAAATATCTAATTTGTAACTCCTCTGTGGATTAAAAACCGTGCACATCACAGGGAGGAGTACTTCTTACTCCCGACTAAAAGTTTTCAACAATGTTGCAACAAATGTTTCTACACACGGTAATCCCTGGTTCCTTATCAGGCCTGAGGATTAGGGCGCAGAGGAGCGCGTAATTGAACTGTCTTGGCTTCTGTGTATTTCTGCCGGGGATTACTGTAGGCCCCGCCACACACTGGAGCCCCCGATCAGCCAGCATGTGAAGAAGGAGGCCTCATCTTATTACTGTCATGTCAGATACTGACTTCACTTTGCATAACGGGCCAGGAAAGCACAGGCCACAAACATAATTGTGTAATTTCCATGTCCAATAAAAGTGTTGCTTACAAATTGCCAGGGCAATCCATTTAAAACCAATTTTCCTGGCCGAGGTCTGAGCTTATGAGAAGATTACCATGGGGGAAAGATATTAGCTTGATATTATGTTTAGTGTTTGATTTGCATTTTAATGACTGATACAACTGGGGTCTGCTGTAAATGGGAATTGACTGACAAATGTTTCTCTGTCTTGGCTCGTCTTCCCCGAGTTAATGTGTGAAAACGATGAAGGATACCTTGAGCGCTGTGAGAGCGCCTCACCTGTGGGAGAGCTCAAAGCGCTCTTGATGAAATTGGCCGCTGGGTAAAAGAAGGGACTCAAGTCAAAGGATGGCATGTCAAAAGCTTCGACTCCATGATAAGTGATGGCGGTGTCTCGGTAGAAGCTGGGCCCTGTGTTCACATTGAACTTCCCATCAGCTGCATTAAGCACGTGGGTGATGCGATGAGCCTGGAGAGTCCTTTTGTCTTTGGCTGCGTACCTAAAGGGAAAAATTACAATTATCTCTGCAATCAAACGAGACAAATGATGAGGATAATGCAAAGAAAGCTAACTCGAGGAGAAGAAGGAAGATGGCAGGCAGTGGGGGAAAATGTAGATCATTAGGTTAATTAACTGAATTGTTATAATATTACATTTTATTATGAATGATACAGAGAGACTGCACAGTGCAGTGCACAAGACGCAGTCCCTGTTTTTTGCCCTTTAAGGGGGTATTTTTTTCCTCTGTGGTTACACATATAGTAATGCATATAATATATCTGTCAAATGCCCTACCTTATCCTTCTTAGAGTTTAATCAAGATCCCTTCATGCATGATATGAAAAGTAAAGAGTATGTTGTGATGTGAATCTTATGTTTCACTATATCCCAAAGGTGCTCTATTGGATCAAGATCCGGTGACTGTGGAGGTCATCCGAGTGCAGGGAACTGCTGGAAGCAGCCATCAGAACATGGGTACACTGTGGTCATAAAGGGGTGGACACAGTCAACAACAGTACTCAGGTAGCCTGTGGTGTTTAAATAATTCTCATTTGGTATTTAAGGAGACATAACATTACACTTCCACCAACAACCTGAACTTTTGATGCGAGGCAGGATGGATCTATGCTTCTAATGATTTTTATGTCCAATTCTGACCCCACCAGCCAAATGTTGCAGCAGAAATGGATGCTCATCACACCAGGCAATATTGGTGAGTCTGTGTGAAGGGTTGCTTTCCTGTTTATAGCAGCCATGAGTGTCACCCAGTGTGGTCTTCTGCTGCTGTGGTCCTTCAGGGTTCCACATGTCATGTGTTCAGAGATGCTCTTCTGCATACCTTAGTTGTAATGAGCTACTGTTACCTTGTTATCAGCTCAAAGCGCTCTTGCCATTATATTCTATATTCTAACTCTTTGGATCAACAAGACGTTTTCTCCCTACGAACTGCCGCTCACAGAATATTTTCTCTGTCAAAACTAGAGACGGTACTGTAATCACAAGACCAGCCCATCTGGCATGTCCTATGCTATGTTCAAAGTCACTTAAATCACTTTTCATCTCCATTATGATGGTCACCTTGAACTTTAGCAGGTCTTGTTGACTATGTCTGTATGCCTAAATGCACTAAGTTGCTATCACTTGATTGGCTGATTAGATAATTGCTAACAATTAGCAGGTGTACCTAAATATTCTATGATGAAGGCAAAAAACTGCCCATGTATCTAAAAATAAAAATAGACAGTATGCTACAAAACAGTATTCATAAAACAGCTACTTTTATTATTGTAAAGTTGGATGTTAGCATGTTAGCATAAGGCTACGACACACTATTCACATGGGCATTAGCACTTGGATGACTGTGTATACAGTTGTGATGAAAGCTTGTTAATGTTTTGCGCATTAGTGTGATAACCAGGTGCTTTTATAAAAAAAAGATCAATTTCAATAATGTAAAAATCATAATGGTGCCTTTAATTACACATGCACTCACAATCTGAGCCCAATTAAGAGAATACTTAATTACTTTATTACAAAAGCCGGTGGAATTATATTTAAACACATTAGCCATAGTGAATCATTTCAGTAACATGTCACTCTCACATGTCTCCGATGTAGATCCCGGGATGAACCTCATCCAGATGGTTACTGGTCCCTTTTTTTGTCCACATCAGTCTGTGAAGCTCTGAAGCTGGGGGGGTTTCATACCGGCCTTCTGCCCCCTCAGGGCTCGCCAGGCAGCTGAGGCCTCTGGGCATGTCTGAATTCTCCACTTCTGCTTTTACAACCTTTCATTAAGAAAAGAAGTGGTCGTTGCCCTGAAATTTGAACCGCGATAAAAACTGAGAACTCAATAAAAGCGTATGTTTTACTGCACTTTGCCCTTTACTATACTTCAAACTTTAAGAAAGATGCTCAAAGAGTTTCAGGGTTCATCTGCATTGCCCATGAATACCAACTAACTCCACTGAAATGCCTAATTGAAATGTACGCATCATCTTAGGAAACACCGAGAAACGACTGCTAAGTGCAGCGTGGGATTATAGCAAGGATCGTTAATTAGCAGGTTTCATATACAGGTCTGTAGCCTTTAAATACAGACTGCAATTATGACAATTAACACATTCCACAGTAGCAAAGGATCATGTGATTGTAAGCTGACCTTATGATGCTCTCATTATTGTATCTATATAGCAGCACTGGATAGATTTATTTATTTCCAGAGATGCAGAAAAATGCCTATAAACCACTTTTCATTTGCTGCAGGCAAGTCTAACCTGTGCATTTACAATTTACACACTGAGCTCTAGAGAGACTCGTACTATGCAAACTGTATGCATTAGCATCCATTTAGGCAGGTGTGTGACTGTGCTTGAGGCTGTGGACGTACAAGCGATGTGTAGGCATTGTTATCGAAAAGAAACTAACAGCAGCCGAGCTTCTTATTTGCATTCTCGCCGCGTGTGGAGACATAATGTTGCTCTCAGGGTTTTGAGACTTTTTGTCGTGTCCACAGGGATGAGTCATTGAGACCAAATCTGTTTTAGTGACCTTTTGTTTCGCTGGTGTGACATATGGAGGTTTACTCAAACATCATGTTGCCTCTATCCATCCCTGCATGTGCATTCGTGTGTGTCACACAGAACACGTGTGCATGAAGGAAATGCTGCATCTAACGCAGTGTAAGCTTCATCCATACGATTGTGTGAGCTAAATGGTGTCTTTGCACAGGTACAACATGCACCTCGCGTACCTGGAGGCTCTTCTTTCTCCTCATTGATCTATAAGCACAACCCTTTCCTGCCTCCCACACTCAGGGGCAGAGAACTGATTTCCCTGGTGCGCATGTTGAGCTGCAGCACTGCTTTCATACCCTCTCCCCTTAGGCTAACCTGTCCTTCCTGCTCCACTTCTGTGTAATTAAAGATGCTATGTATGGGAAAGTGCCCGCGGTTAACATGGAGGGCAAATAAAAATGGCTTTTTACCTCCTCTGGGCCTCTTCTTGGTGGTTTTATGAAGTACACTTCCCTCTTTAGCCTTTCAGATGTGGTTCATCTGGATTTGTGGGCCAATTAATAAAAAAAGAAAGTATCATAATCCGTCAGGCAATGCAGTATCACAGTGAATACTACTTCACAAGTACTCTGTCAACATGTTTATCTTGCAAATAAAGCTATACAGTGCAATAAATCCACACACTTATGAATATACATCGCCTACATTTATCTGTAATCACTTTGTAAGCACACATTGTTGGTTGACACTTGCCTTGGTTGGAAACGTTGCTTTTCATGGCCTCTCTGTACAACAGCTACATGTAGGTCGACAGCACAACTGCCTGTGTTCTCCTTGGTAATCTACCCTGCAACCTTTTTTGCTATTTTAACATCTGAATCTCAGCCCAAAATAATTCTGGCACCATATTCTGCATTCCTTAAAGGTTACCCGAGCTGCCAGCACAGGAGGGAGGATAGGACACGGCTTTTTCAATAGCAAGAAAATTAGATCAGAGCTGCTTGTAGCTGAGTTTAAACCTGACTTCCCTGAGCTTTTTTTCCACTTTGAACTGTGTTTGAATCAACACTCGGTCATTCGATGTAAAAAAAAAAGTATAGATTATGTTTTTTTCTTGGTGCAATTAAGTGATAGCAGAGATTTTTTCTTAATTATATCAGCAAAAATGGGAACTTGCAATAAACCCACAATATTGACACTCTGATGAAGTTTTAAAAAGCTAAAAATATATATTTATATTGCAGAAAAATGACACAAATATAGATGGATGAGCAAATACAAACATTTCTTTGTAAAAATGTCTACATTTATTGTATGTTTTTGTAAGTACTGACAAAGTCTATATCTAGAAATTGAACGTATGACTTATAATTCTGTGTATAATACTGTACATTCTTGCTTACTGTGAATGTTTGATTCAGAGAAACATAATAATTCAAAACAGGTCGAAATCATTGGTGTCAAGCTAGATGAATGTGTGTGTACCTTTGCCTCTACAGTTGATTTCATGGGCAATCAAAAGACCTGAAACCTTTTCATGCACAGCAGTGATCAACTGCACTGCCTTGACAAATACACCAAATGAATTTCACACGCTGTGAACAGCGATGTGTTGAACAGATGCTGTTGATTGATTCCCTCTTTTCTGAGTTACCTAGAGACTCTACTAAAATGTTATGCTTTGCAAAACATGTTCCATTAGACATTTGGTCTACTCTGTTGTTGTAGAAGAAAAAACTTCTTACAAGAATGAGAAGTAAAGACTTGTCTCAGTGTTGTAAACATGCCCTGTTGTCATTTTACTTGACATTAAATTTATTTCTGCAACCAGACTCTCTTTTTGTTAAGACATAAAAAAACCAACAACCTCGCTGCATTAAAAATCCCAGTTAGCAGGCTAATGAGGAGATGATGCAGCTTAGTCTATTATAAATGAAGATCACTGGATTTGGAGAAAGATAATTAAGCTATTTTCGTGCCAGCATCTGCTTTCGTTGGGCTCAAATGTCCATGAACAATATTGTGCGAAACCCTTGAGCCACCTCTCATTTTGTATTTTTCGATAGGAAAAACAAAATTGGTAAATTTATTGATACATGTATAAACATACATAGAGAGTTTGTACAATTCTAACGAGAAATGTATTTGCTATCACCATCATTTTCTTCTTTAACGCAACCTAAGTCAGATAAACTTTCTTTTAATATTTTCTTTAAGTAGTCTTCAGGAATAGTTCTCCAGCTGCTTCAAGGACATTTGAAGCTCTTCTTTGGATGTTGGCTGCCCTTTATTCTGTTCTCTGTCAAGATGATCCCGCTCTGCTTGAGGTCCAGGCTCTGAAGAGGCAGATCCGTGACTTATATTGTGTCTTTTTTCTATCCAGCTATGCTTTTACATCGGAGGTAGTGTTTTTAGGATCAGTGACATGCTGATGGTAATATTGATAATATTGGCTGAAATGCAGACACTCACTGTTGTTGTTCTCTCCTGACCTCCTCTATAAATACTGATGATTAAATAATAATCACTCCATTAGACCTGTTGCAGCTCATATCAGTCCAGTTCTTGTGTAATTTGGCATAACCAAGTCTTTTCTGCTTGTTTTCATCTCTTAAGAATAGTTTCTTGACAGCCACCCTTCAACTAAGACCTGAGACATGGCTTTCAGATACTGTTCATCTCATGTAGATACGTGCCTGCCACTTTTTTCACCTCACTTAATCACATTTTTAAGCACACACTGCACACAGTGCTCAGATTTGTCAAGTTTTTGGCTAACAGTCCCCTGGGAGACACCTTGTTGGTGCAAAACTTTTATATCTGTCAAAATGTGCCAGAATCAACTAAAGAAATGGGAACTGGCTGTTTAGTTTTGCAACAGGCTGCTAGTAACACAGTGCCTAACCCCCCCCCCCCCCCCCCCCCCCAAAAAAAATACTTTCTTCTGAAAATGGTCAGGTTCAGTGACTGAAAATGAATGAAAAAGCAGCCAATGCCCTCTCTCTTCAGAAAGCCTGGAGAATGATTGTTTGATCCAGAATATAAAAAATGTGAGGTAGTTCAACGCTAACATGCTGTAGTATTCAAGTATTATCATATTACTATCAGACCTAAAGTTTCACGCTTATTGACAACAGCTAGCACGCTATTAGGATCTACCATATACCAGCGGTCCCCAACCTTTTTTTATGCCTAAGACCGGTTTATGTCCGACAATATTTTCACGGACCGGCCTTTAAGGTGTCGCGGATAAATACAACAAAATAAAACCAGTACCGATACCAAAAAAAGAATATTTATTCATAACACACGGGAAAAGATCCAGGGAAACTGAGTTAACGATAAAAACTGATAAAAACCCTGAGAACCATAAATTTCACACCTGAGCCTCAACTCTCACGGCCCGGTACCAAACAACTCACGGGTTGGGGACCGCGGGCATATACAATACGATGTCGGTATGCTAACATTAGCATGTTTATTTGCTACTCTTTAGCTTGTAATCATGTAGCATGTAATCTTTATGAGCCTGTATAGGCCTATGTTAACATTTGAAAATCTCCTTTAATATGAAACTTTGCTATCTATCTATCTATCTATCTATCTATCTATCTATCTATCTATCTATCTATCTATCTATCTATCTATCTATCTATCTATCTATCTATCTATCTATCTATCTATCTATCTATCTATCTATCTATATATCTGAGCTTGTTTAGAATGGTGAACCTCATCATAATAAAAGTAAAGACTAATGAGTGTACAGAGTTGAGTCGACAGAAATTCACTCAGTCGAACCAAATTTCACGATGATGTGTCTAAACGTTTCAGTCTGGACTGTTGCACCGACAGACTGGCTGGCATCGTTATTCCCAGAAACCACCTCGTGGCTTTGTGGCTGAAGATGTAAATGCCTCTTTTCACTACAGGATCCGACATGTTTTCTTTTTCTTTGTCAGTTGAAGATCCAGATCCAACAGCAAAGCCAGGAAATTTCTGTTGGGGTAGATGGCTCTTTTCTGGATCAGCTTCTGCAGAGCCTGTTTGAGTGGGAGATGATGGTAGATCATGAGGTATGCCAAAACCAAGGTCGATGACCGGCTCATTCCCATGATGCAGTGCACCAGAACTTTCCCTGAAGAACAGGCAAGATGAAGGGAGGGATGTGAAGAAAGGATTAGCGAGAAGCCTCAGACTTATTAATATCATACATGACTGCCCGTCTCACGCTGTGGTCTTTCTTTTTCCCTGCTGCGAGCTAAAAATAGTGCCTACAATTCACTCTTTGTTCATTTAAGGTCCCTTTGCAGACTGGGCCCAACTGTCTCCTTAATCCCAACCTGTCCGCTGCTTGATAGCTTCTTTGAAAAGAGCCATGGTCGCATTATATACCTAAATTCTGCAAGGTAAGACTCTTATTATTACAGCTGGCTGAAAATACACTTAAAGCTGTCTTACATTGTGCTGACAGGTGACATTGAAAGGACAGCGTGGTGGGAGAATTTGAGTGGAATGAGTGGCTTTACTGTAATAAGGATTTGCAGAGTTAAATAAAAGATGTGATATACAGGGATTTGAGAAAGGAAAACTGTAGCACTTGTAATACTATATTAAAAGCCTCAAGGAGTCTTACCATCAGGTGACTTCAGAGCTTTGTGAATGAAATCGGCTGCAGGCTGAAAGTAAACATCCAGATCAAAGTGTGTCGAGTCATCTGCTGGAATGCCACAATACACAAAGTCGTTGCCATAAAAGCTTTGGTTCCCTATGCTGCCTCGCTTGGAGTGAGCAGCGTTTAATACATGAGTTATACCTAATTTCAGCAAGGCAGCCTTGTTTTGGGCTACTGCCCTAGCAAGACAAAGAGACAGAAAGAGGTTCAAGACTTATGGGAACTCTACGCATCACAGCACAATGATTTTTATGCCAGAATGAAACAATACGTGGAAGCAGTTATGTCAAAGAAAACAGCCTTTGCAAGGCAACCGAATCATCTGAAATAAAAGTACATACTTACACATTTCCTATGTATATGTTCGGCCACACTTCGTCAATTTGATTGAGGTGCAGCTTGCAAGAGTCCAAAAGCTTCTGCAAATCCTTCACACTTAGATATTCTTTTCTCTTGCTTCTCAGCGCTGACATTTTAAAATCCAAATCCCTTGTCTTGGATCGATCACTGGTCCAAATGTTTGTTGTTTTAAAGCGGTTCCCCGTCTTTCTCCGGCTCAAGATGATGTGTACGAGCAGGTGTTTATCTGCTATCACTGGACAGTTACCCAATTTAGTACATAACCTAGCGTGTAGTCTTACTCGTGCAGAGGGCAGAACAACAAACACTGCAGCCGGGGCTTGTACTTTTCACACCACGGCGGGACTGAGATTTAATAAGCCTCAAACAGATGAATCATGCCATAAACGAGCAATAACTAAATGTAATTATGGGCAAAATGTTTAAGTGAAGTGATTATGCTGTGTGACAGAAAGTCCAGTGTAATTTGGCAGTTATAGAAGAGAAAGAGGGTAACAGCTTCATGCAGCTAGTTTACGCTCTGACACAAATATCATGTGAAAGCAAAGTGGAAATTTAAAAAAAAAAGAGAGAGAAAAGAGCTTTGCTGTGGGCTGTTCATGACATTAAACAGCCTCTCATACTGTGCAAATGTCTATTTTAACTCCTCTATTATGTTGCAGGTCAATTTCACCCATTTTAGCTTTAAAAAACTAATTAACTTCTCCCTCGCACCATGAAATGTAATGACTTTTCTTCATTCGGAGTCATGAATGTGTATGTAAAATGTGGGTGCAGTGGCGTGTTGTTGAATACCAGTACCAATGTTGGATGCAGAATCAGTCAATAAATGTCTCCGGGTCATTTTTAACCTGGAGACGGTTATTGATTGATAATTCAAAGTGCTGCTTCTCCTTGTTGAAGACTCTAGAGTGGTGTGAAAATGTGGGTGGGAATCCAGCTGAATATGTATGTGAAACTTTAAGAATGTGATCCATAAATGCTAGAGAAAGAGTAGTTTGACAAGCATGGTGCGATTGTGCATTTGTTCCCCTTTGAGCTTTCTGGTTGAGAAGCTCTTTTACAACCATTTTAAGAATAGTTATTCTCTACAAGAGACACTTAAGAATGAGCTCCAGACAATTTACCAGACACTAAAAATTAGCTTTTGTTCTCGAGAACAGCGGTAATGTAGAGGGAGATGTTTCTGAGCCGTTGGTGATTCGGGATATCTGTGAAGAGGATTCTTCTTGCTAAGAGACCATTGAAATCAAAAGACTGTCAGGCTGCATAGTCACTTTCGTCGGAGGAAACCCAAAGCACATTGTCACATTCCAAAGACCTGTGTTATCTGAAAAAGTTCCCCAGCCTGCTAGGTTTTGATGCACACAGCCATCACCAGCGGGGATGGAGGGAGCCCATTATACCTGAGACTCGGAGGCAAGGTTGAATCTTTATTTATTTTTTTCTTTCTTCTAATGTGCAAAAAAGTTAGGTGTGCAAAATTCTGAACAGATTTCCCCATTATCAGCTGCAAGGAATGTGATACATGCTGAAGAGACACGGGAAGGCTGCTGTGTTTTGTCTCGTTAATAAGATAATGAAACCGCCACCACTTGCTGGAAATGCCAGAAAATAAAACCTTGATCCTGCTAACACTTGGTTTTAAGATGTGTGTGTGTGTTTTTTTAATGTGATAACAATGGAAATTCATCTGCTAAAATCTCTTGTGAGGTTTTCCAGGATGCATTTAACCAGGGTCCTTTCATCATGTGTCCACATATGCCCTTGACAGGGATGCCATGTAGGAAAATGTGCCATTAGCAAAGGATTTAGTGTTCCTTTTTTGTCTTGTCCTTTGACATTTTGCATCACTTTGACTTGCTAATCTTAACAGTGTTTTTGTTTATTTATCATTCCTTAGCTAGCTTAGCAAGTCAGGAGTGTGGCAACAGACCAACATAATGTCTGTGCAGTGGCTCTTTGACCTTCTAGTGGCAATAAAAGTGAAGCTATCCTTATTAGCTGAATCCTCATGTTGGTGTTGTTTCTACATTATCATAACAGTGTTGGTTAAGGATCAACATTGTCTGCACATTCAGTTAGCATAAGCCAAGAAGTTGCTAATGCTGTTAAAAACTGTTACTAGCAAACCAACATGAGTAACCGAAAGCAAAGTTACCCTTATTAGCTGAAAGGTTTCACTTTCTAAAATAAAACCTGTTGTTGTTTCTATAGATGATTGTCAGGTCTAGATAGGTCTTGTATAGCATTTTAACATCATTAGCGAAGAAGTTAGCTAATGCTGTTAAAAATTGTTACTAGCAAACCAACATGAGTAACCGAAAGCAAAGTTACCCTTATTAGCTGAAAGGTTTCACTTTCTAAAATAAAACCTGTTGTTGTTTCTATAGATGATTGTCAGGTCTAGATAGGTCTTGTATCGCCCAGACTGAGCATTCAGTTAGCATTTTAACATCATTAGCGAAGAAGTTAGCTAATGCTGTTAAAAAATGTTGCTAGCAAACCAACATGAGTAACCTAAATTTGCCGGGAAACATATATATCTATACATATATTATATAAATTAAACACTTGGACGGCTTACCATTTGATTCAGGAGTGACTTTTATATTATTAAAAAATCACCATGACCATCTTATATAATGTTTTACTTTTATAGTATTCCATTTGTGCCAACAAATAATGATTATGATTTAATTTATTAGTATTATTATTAGTGGAACTGATTAAAACAATCAGCTGGAGATTTGAAGACAGAAGCAACAACTTTAAATGAAGAACACATTCAAAGATAGAGTATAGACAGGATCAAAGAGCCTCATGATGATCAAGTTCATCACCTTGGTCCAATATGTAAGCATTGCTACAGTCACGAATGTCTCATCTGTAGATAACAGATGATAATGTTAATCTGTTGTTTACAGGTACTTAGTCATGAAGCACCACTTGAGAAGAACTGTGGATTTGACCTGATGACATTAGTTCATGAGAGTCAACAATAAAAAGTTCCTGAGGGGATCACAGTGTCTGGACAAATTTCGGTTCAATTCATCCAATAATTTTTGGAGACATTTTACCCCAAATCACAATTGTGGTAACAAAATAAAATTTAGGACATCTGCAAGAGAACTGCTAATATACTGATAAAAAAAAGGCTTCCATGGTGTACTGGTTATGTTGTTTCAAAATAAAAGTTTTATGTAAGTTTTTGTACTTACCAAGAAACCACCCCCCCCCCCCCCCCCCCCAAAAAAAAAAAAATGAATAGGTTTAAAATGAAAACACACTGCAGATTAATTTCACCTGCAGCACATTGGATAAAAGCTTCTTCAACACAACACTAAGGTTAAATAAAAACAATATCTCATATTCAGTCCCTTAAATTGATTCTGCCCAGAGGAGAGTTCATTACATTGATCTCCTATTAAGACGCGGGTCGATATTATATAGAGATGCCGCATAATTCACATCAAACACAGCGCCAGAGTTGTGGGGGAAATACATTTGATTAGATTCCATTCCTGAAACAAACTGATTAAAGTCAAAGCACAGCATTTCCTTCAACTGACACAGTCATCAAGTCTCTCATTTGTCTGGAGAAAAAGCTGTTTTGAGGTTATCTGCATTTGAAGATCTTTATTTTTTGAAGCGGTCATGAAGTCTTTTGCAGTTTCATATCCAAAGCATGAAGCTGTTTAAGGAATCCTCTGTTTGGGAAGATCCACCTGCGCTCTTTGACCTTATTGATTGCATCTAGGAGCGTGTAATTGTGGTGGATCATTAGGTAGGCCAGGACGATGGAGGCAGACCTGCTCACGCCAACAGCACAGTGGACGAGAACTCGACCTGGAGAGGAAGGAGAAGAAAAATATCACGGTGAGCATAAAGCATGTGGTCGATAAGGGATGAGACGAGTGAGAGGTCGGCGGAGGCTGACATTAAACATGATGGGTATTTACCACTTGTCGTGTCAAGTGCGTTATGAATATACTCAGCAGAGGGAAAGAAATATCGAGAGAGGTCAAAAGACGGTGAGTCATCTGCAGGCACTCCATAATAATCCACGGTGGATCCATAGAAGTAGTGACTCCCCTGACAGTGCGTCTTCCCATGAGCTGCATTCACAACATGGGTGATTCCCAGCTTCCACAGACTGTAGCGATCATTAGCCACTGACCTACAAAGAAAAAAGCAATCAGTCTTTCTAACTGGTAATTGATCTAGGCTGATTATGTTGTATAAGCCATCAAGAACAATTTTAAAGACTTACATATCTCCAATGAACAGGTTAGGCCAAACTTCATCAACATGATTACCAAACCTTTTACCTCCATACAAAATCTTCTCAAGGTCTTTCACAGAAGGAGAGGCAGGAGAAGCTGCACTGTTTTCCTGCAGATTGTTCATTGTTGACCACATGCATATCCCTATGTATGATTTATTCTCTCAACATTTATTTTCAAACTGTTAAACCTTCACTGAGACCACGCTGGCAGCCACAGACAAGGACAGGTGTTGCTGTTCTAAAATTAAAACAGTGACCTACCTTACTCTGAATGTAGGCCAGCTGTACATCTCTAAATGTTTTTTTTAAAGTACATTTTATGTCAACTCATAATTTCTAATTTTATCAGTTGCAAAAATACATATAGTTGTGGTCAGAAGTTTACACTCATCATGCTCATTATTGTCATTGTCCTTTGGGGTTTTGAATGATTTCTTTAAAGTGTTCTTTTTTCACGGTGGAATGATTGTACAGCATGCATTTTAATTAATTAAAAAACGAGAATTGAGGACACATGTTTGAATCTATTTTGGATATTATCTAATCCACAGAGGGCCACATGTATAGAAACTGGCTCAAATATATAAATACACCCCAACTAATTTTGGTTTAATGTCTCCTAGCAAATAACTACAACTCTATTTAATGTTTTTGGTCATACGATTTCACACGTAAGAACGGTGTAGTACCACCTGTTCACCATAGAGTGTCACTGTTTCACTGTTGTTCCGCGTTTTCTTTTAGCGTGCGCCGCTATTCTGGACATTACCGCCTTGTGTTGTCAACAGGACTCCTAGCTAGCGCAAAGCCTGGGCGTAATGATGTCCAGCAAACTCGTGTCACTAAAGCAAATGCTAATAAGATTTCTTCTGATTCTTGTGAGATGTCACTTCGTTAGTTAGCCGGAGAGATATATTCTGTGTCATCTTCTGTTACATCTCAGAGCTGGTGAGTGACCGCAAAGCACACGCATTGATTGAGCTAGCACCAGTGAGCTAGCAGTCTTTAGTATTAAGCTGAGTTAGCCCCGTGGGCAGGGGTGCATGTGGATGCTTTCACGTTTATCTCTGGCGTATTTGTCTTTACATACTAATAGGCCAGATAGTTGCCTGACAAAATACTGAGATAAGTTAACTTCGGAGTATACAAAGAGCTTCTAAGCCCGATTTAAATGCTAGCCAGTGATATATTTAAATGGGTTAAATATATGGGTTATTGCAGGTCGACTGTAGTTGCTGGACTGTTTATTTAAATTATTTTTTATCAAAAAACACAGAAATGTGTTGCTTTCTTGTCAGTCCAAGGAGCAGACTGTTGAGGCAGCGTTTATTTCGGTTAATAATGAAGTTAGAAATAGTCATAATGTCTTTTAATGTGACTAGGACAATAATACCTTAGGATTTAATTGACTGTTTGGCCTGGGATAACATGTAGCTGCTCCTTCACTTACATTGTAGGGTGTGGTTTCCATTGTGCCATAGGAAATCCTTGCCAGTACTTGCGTCATATAACTGCATAAGTTGTGATTACCCAGATTTCCTGTGTAACTCAGGATTTGTCTTAAATTTGTTTATCACCTATAATTTTGTCACAAAATGGATGTATTTTCTGTCTGCGCAGCAGTCTTGCATAGTGTCTTTAAAGTTACTACTGCTGATTCAGAGCAAATAAACTGTGCCTTAAACTAATCCTGAATATTATTTTGCATGGTGTTTTGGAAGCCAATAAGGAACTGATACTGCTGAACTTAAATGTGGCTGTTCTTCTTTTTAGCCTTTGGTGTCAGGAGGAAATGACCCAGCTGAGTGTCCGTCGTTGGACACCTAAGCACGTTGCCAAGTGGTTGAAGGAAGAGGGCTTCTGCGACTATGTGGACCTGCTGTGCAACAAGCACCGGCTGGATGGCACCAGTCTGCTTGCCCTCAGTGAGTACGACCTCCGCTCGCCGCCACTGGAGCTCAAGGTGCTGGGGGACATCAAGCGGCTAATGGTCTCCATTCGGAAACTTCAGAAACAGAACATTGATTTATTGGAGGAGCTGGGTCTTCCCTATGATGGCCACTCT
Source organism: Aulonocara stuartgranti (assembly GCF_965226115.1). Taxonomy (NCBI): domain Eukaryota; kingdom Metazoa; phylum Chordata; class Actinopteri; order Cichliformes; family Cichlidae; genus Aulonocara; species Aulonocara stuartgranti. The sequence goes on along the minus strand of NC_138959.1, from coordinate 12,409,732 downwards.
CCCACCGGTTCCGGAGGCAGTTTGGACTGGTTGTGTAACGGAGACCCGGGGAGAGACTGCGACAGCACTGACACAGCACCAGTGGGAGAGGAGTATCACCAGTACACTAATGGAAAGTACAAGCAGCAGATGCGGCGCCTCGATCCCGAGTACTGGAAGACAGTGCTTAGCTCTGTCTATGTGGTGTTCGTGTTTGGGTTTACATCCTTCGTCATGGTCATTGTGCACGAGAGGGTCCCTGACATGCGCACATACCCTCCGCTCCCAGATATTTTTCTAGACAGGTGGGTGTGATCGCTCACAAGAGCTTTCTTAAATTTTCTTACACCCAAAACGTTAATCACCTCTGAAATATTACAAACGATGATGTTTGAGTATCACACCAAATCGCTGACATTATAACTGCCCTAATTCCTTATGGCGTGTTTCTATTATTGTCCTCATATACTCCTGATGTGCTCGCTGAGGTTCAAAAAGACCTTCGAGGATTGTTTATAAGGTGACCTACTTTTGTTTATGACCAGCTTTGGGCTTTTCATGAAATGAAAACTTACCAGGAGAGATTATTTCAAGGAATTTCCAGTGTGTGTTTGGCAAGACACTGAGGCAAATTATTCAGGCTAGTTAATTATCTCCAAAAGAGATATCTTGGGAGATAACATCTATATGCATTGAAATGATTTATTAAAACTAATATACCAAAACACCAAACTAATTTTTCTGTCATGTTTGTTGTAAGATGTTAAGCAACATCAGCTATAAATGCTCACTTTCAATCTGTTATTTCAGCACTGATGTTGTCCTTTTCCGCAGTGTGCCTAGAATACCCTGGGCATTCGCCATGGCCGAGGCATGTGGAGTGATCCTCTGTAACATCTGGATGCTGGTTCTGCTGCTCCATAAACACAGGTCAGTAGGTGCTCTGAACGATCCCAGGAGCCTGTCAGTAGCACAGGAAACTCACATTTCACTACTTCTAGGTCCATTCTCTTGCGGCGGATGTGCAGCCTCATGGGGACGGTGTTCATGCTGCGCTGTATCACCATGTTTGTCACTTCCCTGTCTGTTCCAGGACAGCACCTGCAGTGTTCAGGAAAGGTAACGCATCTTTTTTCTCTTTTTCTCATGTATCAGATCTCTTTGCAAGATTAGAGTATTGCCTGTTTCCTTCTAGATGTACGGCGACATGTGGGCCAAACTACAGCGAGCTGTGGCCATCTGGAGCGGTTTTGGGATGACACTGACAGGGGTTCACACATGTGGCGACTACATGTTCAGTGGCCACACTGTGGTCCTTACCATGCTCAACTTCTTTGTCACAGAATGTGAGTAGCTTCTGTTTCTGTTTTCTGTGAGGAGGAAAACACACTTGTGCTAAGATGAGTTGAAAAGGCCTTGGAATAAGTTGGAATTATAATTGGAAAATGATCAATGATTTCAAAACTAATCCCTAAAACCCCTCATTTTGTAAGTAAATAAACATTTTAGACATTAACTAACACATGTGAGAGAATTTGTATGTTTCCAGGTTAATGGATTCCAAACCATATTAGTCCATTAGCCAACAGCTAACTGATCTAATTTATTTGAAGAGTTTCAGTCAGGTGTCAGAACTCATCACAGTACACAATAAGGCATAAATGAAGGTCACAAATGATCATCTTATGGCTTCTGACAGTGAACTTATTTCTGTGCTTATCCTGCTAAATGTCAGTGCAGTTTTTGATACTACCGACAGCAATATTTTATTACAGCGATTACACCATGCTAGAGGAATTAAAAATGCTGCATTGCAGTGGTTGGACTCATATCTACCTAATAGACACCAATTTGTTCATGTAAAATGGGGAATCTTCTTCACGCAATAAGGTAAATTATGGAGTTCCACAGGGCTTTGTGCTGGGGCCAATTCTATTTACATTATACATGCTTCCCTTAGGCAGTATCATTCGAAGCATAACATACATTTTTGTTTCTGTGCAGTTGATGCCCAGCTTTATTTATCCACAAAGCCAGATATGACACACCACTTAGTTAAACTTAAGGAATGTCTTACAGACATAAAGACCTGGGTGACCTCAAATTTCTTGCTTCTAAATTCAGATAAAACTGAGGTTATTGAACTTGGCCCTTACCTTCTATAAATCCTGTTAAACATGCTGTCATATTAGATGCTTGCTCTGGGTGGCAGTACCTTGGCCAACAGTAACACTGTGTGGAAACTTGGGAGTCAGGTTTACCATGATATGACCTTAAATGTGCATATATGTTCAAGGAATGCATAGGGCGGGTGAATTGGTCCTATATAATTAAAACTTGATTTAAAAAAAATTATTGTTGCTTTATTAATTTCAATCCAAGTCTAAAGAGCACTATTATTATGTACACAGTACAATAAACCCTATAGTGGTAGTAAATGATAAAGCAGACATAGATTAGCCATATTTGGAGAAGGTGTCCCTATGTTGCCACCCAGTGTCCGCTACTGGTACTGCAAGTATTTCTTGAAAATTAATAATAAACCTATTATAGTTGTTTCCATTGAAATATTTTTAGTCTTTGATTCTGCTAGAGAAACTTTGTATGATTCATCCTCAGTTCCAGTGTCTGTAGCAAGCCATTTCAGCTCCTCCTCCTGTAGAGCCACCCTTCTTTCTTTCTGATTTAAACAAAAAGCTTGAATAGCAGGTAGGAGTGGCTGAGAGCTTTGTGCCTGAGATGAGCCACAAGCAGAAAAAATATTTTTACATTAAATATGTGAATGAAAATAACTTTAACAGACTTAACAATGTGCCACATTTTAGAATGGAATCACATAAAGTGCTCAGTAACGCTCTTCCGTCTTTGATTTACACAGACACTCCAAGAAGTTGGAATTTTATCCACACTTTGTCCTGGGTGCTCAACCTCTTCGGCATCTTCTTCATCCTGGCTGCGCATGAACACTACTCCATTGACGTGTTCATAGCCTTCTACATCACTACCAGACTCTTCCTGTACTACCACACCCTAGCTAACACTCGGGCCTACCAGCAGAGCCGGAGAGCTCGCATCTGGTTCCCCATGTTCTCCTTCTTTGAGTGCAATGTCAACGGGCCGGTCCCCAACGAGTACTGCTGGCCTTTTTCTAGACCTGCTGTGCTAAAGAGGCTGATCGGATAATAAGCAGCCTGCAGCAGTACTGTTAGACACAGACAGTGTTCTTTCGTCTGCTTTGTCAAGTTGCCAACTGAGGCGGTGTGCGAAAAAGACGCCTAATATGAGCCGCACAAAGCCTGATGGAATACACAGAGCCATATCCTTTTACATTTTAGGATTTAGCTCCTAACCTGCTTTTATTGTCTTTTTTTAAACAAAAAAACCTGCAGAGTTTCTAAAAGGCCCCATCCCAGTTTGATTTTACAATACAATGACATCTGTTACAGACTGTTTGGATAGCAAGAAAATTATGAAATAAATTCTCATTTAAAAATGCATCTAAACCTTTACAGGAAACTGTGCAATTAAGATATCTGGATCTGGATTCTTGAGTTTTTCCTCATATCCCACATTTGAGTTTTAAAAAACGATGTATGTATGTATCTGTATGGACCACTGTTAAAGCAATATGTATAGATTCATATTATGTTATATAGAAAAACATAATTTGTCATCATGTTTGTTCAATTTTCTGCATTCCTTTATAACACGCTGACATTTTGACAGCATTACTAAAGACTGAAACAGAAATTCATGGCTCCTTTTCAGATAAACGACATACACCGAATCTTGTGTCTTTACTCATGACATCGCCTGCTATTTCCTAGAAAATATGCATTTAAGGAAATGACATTATCAGCCAAAAAAGTTAGAATAAAGTTTTATCCAGCTGTCTTAAACATAGTTCCATTTGCCAATTACCTGGAGTGTTACTGTGATACATTTCTCTGTGAAGAATTATTCCAAACTGCTCATGTTTACTGTTGAATATATGTATAGGTTTTTTAAGAAGTCCACATTCAGTGTAAACTACTAGACTTAGACCAAGTGCAACAACCTTTTCTTGATATTAATTCTTTGATGTTAATATGTAGTAAACAGATGCTGAAATTTGTATTTGTTTAGATTAATTTATTCCATTTTATAAATGTCAATAGGTATTTTTATATTCTGTGTACAAGGTTGCAGCAATGTGCACATAGAGAATTATGTTTACAGTTGCTTCAAACTCTGTATTCGTTGGAAACACGTGTTATTTAATTTACATATTCCAGCTTGTCCTGTACATTTCATTGAGAGAATCGTAAAAGATCATCGTCATTGCAGCATGTTAGAAACATGACTCTGAGTGGAGTTAACAGTCTTAACACATCCCTTCACTGAAGAAGTAGGATGTGTTTATGTGCTACTGTAGAGCCATTAAACTTCTTGTCCCAACAGTCATTTCCATCAATAAAGAGCTGAAACAGGAGTTTCCTTTCCTTTTTTATTTATCTATTTATTTTGCCCCACTTGCTGTACGACCACCTGGGGAATGCGCGCTGTTGCCAGAGCTTAAGAGCAATCATTTGGAAAATTGACAGGCTGAGTTAAATGTGTATTTTATTGTTACAGGCCACTGCTTTAGGTATTAAAGAGCGACTTGTGTTGACATGGTGGCAACCTGAAGTATACTGCGCCCACAGACGGGAATCTAGCCTAACACAATTTTCCTCTAATTTCCTACACCAAGCTTGATTGGCAGGGTGCCCTTACTCCAGGGCAACTTGGGTTCAACATCGTTTTCAATACAGTCATGTTACAGTCAACATTTTAATTTGTAAGGATAAAACTCAGTGGCCCGTGAGCCACCATGGGCTCCAAATGACAAAGTGGCAAATTACAAAAAACATTCAAGAAACTCCGAGAAGGGCCCAGACCCGCAAAAAACAAAGCATATGCTGAGCGCTTACTGAACAGGGATAAAACCAAATAACCCCCTTTAAACCCCAACAGCCTTCAGATGGTATTTATTCACTCGCCCTGGAATGATTAATACTGTGTCACGAATATAACAAGACCCACAATGCTGATAAAAACATGCTCCTAAAGTCTGTAATCAGTAGTGAGTAACAAAAGTCCTTGAATATGGTCCCACACGCAGTCTTTTTCTTAATGTGTCCTAGTCCATTAGAGTTATAACCACAGCAGCTGAAATGTCCAATTAAATATCAGGTTAAAAGTCCAACAAAAAGAAGGGAGAAACCATATCTTTATGTCTCTGTGGAAGTCAATGGGAAAGATACTGGGCTATTCACAGAGCTGCTTTGAGCCTCATCACTTGCTTCAGAGGCCTCAGCAGTCTCTACCTGTTCATCCGGCTCACCATCACCACATAGTCCACTGCAAGGACCTCAAGTGGTGTTGTAATATTGCTGAATGTCACTAGGTACTGGATACCTTTAACCAGTGTGCACCGCTTGCACTGCCGAGCCAGTCCTCCTCAACAGACTGAGGGTGCTCTTTGCACTGAAATGCCCCCATCTTCATGTTGGCTCTTGCATACCTTATGTTGCAAGGGTTCTAGGACAATGAGCTGCTGAATCTCTTCCCCATCATGGAGTCTTTGTGTGTATACCACACGCTGATAAAGCCTAAGGTGATCAAATAGCTGGTAAAGTCGCCTTTCATCAAGTGCTGATATGTGAAGTTCAGCACATGGAAAAAATGTCCTCATCTGTGTCCTCCCCTTATAGGTTCTTCCTGGTATGGAATCTTGGAGCCATCCCCATTAGTGTTGTCCTGTCCGGCTTTGCAACACGCTTCAAAGTTATACTGGCAAAGCTGTACTACCAGTCGCTGCTCACCAGTCCTCAGATTAGCATAATGGGTTGTACAAGGGAGTGTGGTCTTTTGCTGCTGTGGCCCATCTGCTTCAAGCCTCAGTACCTGTGGGCTTAGAGATGTTTTTCTTCATTCTTGGGTTGTAACAAGTGGTTATTTGAGTCCCTTCGGGAAGCTTAAATCGGTATGGCCTTTCTCCTGCACTTTGTCATCAACAAAGCATTTTCACCCAGAGAACTGTCAGTCACTGGACAGCTTTTCTTTTTCCGATCAGTCTCTTTAAACTGTATATGGTTATTTGGGAAAATCCCAGTAGACTTTCTTAGGAATTTCTGAATACTCTGTTTGCTTGCAATTAATGTGCGAATTAGATAAGTACAAAAAATTTTCTTTTTCTTAAATTACTGGCACTGTAGTTTTCGCAGTAGCATGAATAGCAGACTCGGTGAGAGGTTTGTAACCCTTAAACAGTATGGAGAAATCTGGCGCTCTCAACAAAACAATTTTGTGTAAGTTACAAAGATTAAACTTCAGTGTTCTCTGTATGTTTGTAGTGTAAGGTACATTATAATGTTCGCATCTTTCTCTTTCTATACTTATGCTGCTAGCATCTATGTGCTAATTTTAGCTCAGACACGTGTTTCTCAAGCTAGCATGAAAAAGAGACGAATGTTTAACGCTCGCAGGTGTTTGCACGCTTTGCAAGCGGATCGAGGTTTGCGATGAGATGACATTGTGCAGCACTTAGATACAAGTGTATTTAAATACTTTACTTTATATTCATTAATGACTTAATGTATAACTCTTGAGCACTTATTTTCGGATTTTTCTCACTTTATTTGCACTCCTTTGGTGCTTGAAGTCACAGACTGTGCCATGTTGTGACACAACAAAAGGACTATATATTTTATTTTGTAGCTTTCACTGCGTTCAAACGATGTCCAAAAATGTTCAGAAGTTCCTCAGAACTACCGTACGTCTCCTGATGAAGAAAATAAGCGAATGCCCCGTTAAAGACTCTCTTCTGTCATGCTAGGGCCTGCTACAAGATTGTCTTAACGAGCAGGTAAAGTGTACCTAATAAAGTGATCCACGAGTGTATCCTGTCATCAAAGGCTTTTCCTCCTGATTATGTAAAACCTGTGAATGATACGTTAGATTTGGTGAGCGGCACCAATGTAGCACTATAGCTGATTTCTGTACAGCTCTGTATGCATAAGCCCGCAACTTTCAGTCGTATATAGGTTGCCATAGTGATTTAGAGGTCTTCCATTTGCCTGGAAGACCTCTCGCATTATTAACGTGAAAGTCGCTTTTTCAAAATTCAGTTTCCTGTTGTAAAATATAATTTATGTATAAATTAATATCCATATGATTTAAACAATTACTACACGATTCCTATTTCAGTCGGGCACAAAACGCACAGCTATATTTTCGGGTCCTGCTGAGCCGAGGTCAGCAGGTTGTTTGCTGCGGTGTCTCCTCCATATCGTCCTACACCGGCTGTACTCGCTCATTCCGCAGCTTTTCTTATCTGTCAAGTTAGTGGGTATATAATAAAGAGAAGAAACTCTCGGTAAGTAATAGGCTGAGTATTTACACACGTTATCCGTGTTTTATTTGTTGTAGTGCAGGGGTACTGCTGTCAGACATTCTATTTGCTAGCTAGAAAACGCCCCCTACCCATAGACTGTATGTAATTTTATGCCCTTACTACACTCAGTGCTGTGGTTGCAAGTATTTGCATGGAAAATAAATGTATATTCAACTAACACTCTTTAATTTTGATAACGTCTTCAAAGTAAAGCTCAGTTCACTTATTGTATCCATGACCCAGATGCTCACTTAGTTTTTTCCATACTATTTAAACCTCTTTTGTATGCAATCTGTTATAGCGTTTTTCCTTCTTAACCAATAACCTCCATGCTCTGATTACTTGAAAACGTCGGTCTAACCTTGAGAATAAGGTGAAAGACACCTGAACTCGTGTCTTTATATATAGCTAGTGACAGCAGTTAAACAAATAAATATTAAAATAAAATCTGAATTACAAATACTTGACAGAAACATTAATTGTAGTCAAGGTTATAATAGCTGGGATTTTACTACTTCTCTCTTAGTTTTTTTTGGTTGCTTAATGCATTCACTGTATAATGTTTCACCATCATTGAGTTTAAAGCAGTTGACAGTAGAACAAGAATTTAAAAATATTTCCAGTTGTAAAATTTGTAACTTTCCTCTCCATTTGACAGCCACAGCTATCACACTTTACAGACGCACATTTTGCCCATGTCTATACATATGCTTGGTTTTAATTCTTTTATTAACTAACGTTTAAAAGCAAGCTGCTTTTTATACTCCTGTGTCACCATTTACATTCACTTTTCTCTTGTGTGTATAGGCAGAATGGCAGTCCCTCCAGCATATGCAGACCTGGGCAAATCAGCAAAGGACATCTTCAATAAGGGATATGGTAACTGGAAGAAAGATAAAAGGCACCTTTATAAGTGTGTATTTGCTGACCTGAAGAGGTCAGGTCTGCGGCTGGAAATGCCTTTTCCAAGCACAGGAAGTAGTATCTCACTGTCATTGTCTTTGCAGGCTTTGGGCTCGTCAAGCTTGATGTGAAGACTAAGTCTTCAAGTGGAGTGGTGAGTTTAACTGTAAATATAACATCCAATGTTGAAATGTAGCTAATGTATACTAATATTGTTATCATAGATATGAAATATCAACACATAGGTTAGAGGGTAAAGGGCCTGCAGATCCTAAATGACAAACAAACATTTCTTTCATTTTATCAAATATGTGATTCCATGTTAGTGCTGAGCAGCATGACCAAACATTTGTATCAAGGCACTTTTTTTCTTGCATACTCTTGCATGTTTCATACTCTTGCTCCATAACATTGTATTTTTTATTATTATTTGCATAGATGGGCCTTTCTGTATTTTGGCAGTGGCTCATTCTTCTGCCTGGGGAGTACGAGATTTTAATAGCCTCATAAAAATAGATAAATCATAAATAAAATAAATGCTCCACTGTTCTGCTAACAAGAGGGAAATGAAGTAAACTGTAATGCCAATTTGTGTTACCATATAAAGTCAGCATCTGGCTTGTTTGTGTTGATGTTTCCACAGCAAAGCCATAAAATGTAGCTTTGAACTCCGTTTGGAGTTAGTCTTAACAAGTTTGGTGGTAAAATAATTCTGTCTCCATGTAAAAACACCTGTTAATGTGTTTTCTTTGCCTCGCCCGGTTTCCTGGTGCTGTGTGGTCCTAACAGTTTGTGTTACTGAGTATATTGTTTAGTAATGGAACTTTGTAAAGTAGTGTTACAAATTGTCAATGTTTCATAGGAAGTTATGTCTTGTGTTGTTTGTCCTTTAAAAATAAGTTAGTTGTGAGTTTATTTTTGAGATTTTTTTTTTTGTTTCATATGGTTATATAACCAGTGTTGGTCAAGTTACTTGAAAAAAGTAATCAGTAACTAATTACTGATTACTTACCCAAAAAAGTAATCCCATTACTTTACTGATTACTTATTGTCAAAAGTAATTAATTACTTACTTAGTTACTTTTTAAAAACACGATTTACAACCTGAGTAGGTGATAAAGCGATAGATCTTTCAGCCCAATTCTACTTTTTCCTGCATAATCCATCATACAAAATGTAATCAAATGGAAAAGTCTCTTTTTAAAACTTGTTTTGTTAGTTTTAATCTTTTAACTTTATGGATCAAGCAAAAATTAAATTATATGCAACATTCTCTGACTGGAAGAAATTTGTTTTACATTTAAACCTATTTTCTGCACATTCCAGCACATAAAATAAAATATTTTCTTTGTGTTTACACTCAGTCTTTCAAATAGATGCAAGTGAAACACAGCAGAAAATAAATAAAATCAAAGACTAGCGGTCCTGTTGCTCTATTTTCACCTGTAAAGCAGGAGTGGGGTAGGCGGAGGTTTACCCTGGTGCAGGTGTGCCGCAGCGGTCAGTTGAAGAATCTGCGAGTTTCTCTGTGAGTTTCCCATTACGTCGTAGCTACTCGGTGCTTGCTTGGAAGTTTAGGGGTTTTTTTCCGCTGTAAAAAGAAGTTTTCTTCCCACGCATAACCGACGCTAATGTTTTTGTCACTTTTTATGGAATCAAACTCAAAATAAGGTCAGTACTTCCACGCTTTAAACGCTGCACGCTCATACTCTCTCCCGTACTCGATATATTATCCATTGTTGATCTGCACACAGATGTTGTCACGGACGTCGCCCTCGCTTACGTCACTGTCATGAGACATTCTCGCAAAAAAATCACGGTTTTAGTAACGCAGCATTCCTACAGGAAAGTAACAGTAATCTAATTACCATTTTTGCAATAGTAATCCCTTACTTTACTCGTTACTTGAAAAAAGTAATCGGATTACAGTAACACGTTGCAAGTAACGCGTTACTGCCCATCTCTGTATATAACAGATTTTCACTTAAGATGCTTCATTGTGGTCTTTACAGTCTAATCATTTAAAGACATTTAAAAAAAGGTTGATTTTGTTGCACCTTTGAAAACGTCACATCAGGCATAACCTCACGACATCTGGTTTGCTCCCCCAGCGCTACATTATGGATAAAATTGCAAGAAAACTTGTGGCCATCGGTTTATTTGTTTTCTTTGGCTAATCCAAGAAGAGGGAAAAAAGCTTGTTAATCCACGATTACTGCAATTACTGATCCAAGTCAAACTTAACGATAAATTCAATCTAACTAAACTAAGCACACAAATATGTATTTAGTGAACACACTAAGCATGCAGTGCAGGTTTGAAAAAGTATATAAAGCTTTGTATTAGTGACTTCTCTAAAACCTTCTTGGAGTCAGGTGCTCCCATTAAGGAGGATGACAAAAGGAAATCTGCTCTTCTCTGGAAGAATTAGTTGCTGCAAAACACACCAGCTTTCGCAGGACCTGTAGAAGGATTGTTATATTGTTATAGAAGTGTAACTGGAAAACGATGCACAACTGCGCCCCCCCCCCCCCCCCCCCCCAAAAAAAATAAAAAAAATAAAAATCTATGTACCAACAAGACTGTAACTCCAAACACACAATTTAAAAAAGAAAACAAAAGCTGTGTTGTGCGTTAATACTCAGTGTTTTCAGGAGAATCGTGAAGTACAACTGTTTTGTGAGTTATTACTTTAATCAGATTGTGCTTGTTTGTAATTGTGAAATGAAGATCACAGTTAATTATAAATTGTTATTTATTGTCACAGTGAAAGAAAAATCAGTCAACTTTGTTTTAACTGTTTATTTAAATTCTGAGATATAAATTAAACGGATAATTGTTTTGACTCCTGTTATTATGTTTGGTGTAAAATCTAGAAAATATATAAAGACAGTCTGAAATAGATAGAAGTGAACTTCTGACAGCAGCACAAGGGTCAGAAAAAGTGAACTGGTTTATATTTAGAAAACAGTAAAATCAGAAAAATAAGAAAACTAAGGTACATTTAAAAAAAAAAGGTTAAAGTACTATACAAGAGTAATTTGCACAATGCACAAGTGGTACCATACACTAAAATACACATCAGACTTATTAACATTTGTATGTATGACAGATAACAGACTTTTCTAACCAGTATCGTTTTCCCTCATTTATTTGTTTCAGGAATTTAAAACATCAGGCTCATCCAATGTCGATACCAGCAAGGTCACTGGAACCCTTGAAACCAAGTACAAATGGGCTGAATATGGGCTGACGTTCACGGAGAAGTGGACCACGGAAAACACTCTCGGGACAGAAATTTGTGTTGAAGATCAGGTAATTTATATCTTGGCTATAGTATTGACCATTCCAAATATGAAATTGGAAAGTAAATTAATTTTTGTTTTTTAGATCACCAAAGGCCTGAAACTTACATTTGAGACAACGTTTTCACCTAATACTGGGTAGGTTATTTACTGATTGGAAATTCGTGATTGGCAGCCTGTTACTAACTCAGTAGTCTTATGTAAAATGTTCATTTTAATTTCACAGCAAGAAGAGTGGCAAGGTTAAAACGGCTTATAAAAGGGAGTACCTTAATGCCGGTGTTGACGTAGATTTAGACTTTGCTGGTCCTACTATTCATGGAGCAGCAGTGGCCGGATATGAGGGATGGTTGGCAGGTTACCAGATGACCTTTGACACGGCTAAATCCAAGATGACCAAGAGCAACTTTGCTGTCGGTTACAAAACTGGGGACTTCCAGCTCCACACCAATGTGTATGTTTTTTGAAGACAATATTTTAATGATTTCTAATATAATTTATTGATCCGTGAGTCAAGGTGTAATGTGTATTTGTTTCCCCCCATTTCCCTCAGAAATGATGGTTCAGAGTTTGGTGGCTCTATTTATCAGAAGGTCAATGATGACCTGGAGACCGCTGTGAATCTTGCCTGGACAGCGGGCAACAACAGCACTTCCTTTGGAATCGCTGCTAAATACCAGTTAGACTCCAGTGCCTCCATATCAGTAAGATATTCTCACATTTTCTTACATTTTAAAGATATTATAAAGTCTAGTTTGTAGTCCAGAATAAAAGACTAACAGTAACTTTCAGTGCTTAAATGATTTCATGTGGGGTTTTTTCCCTGCAGGCTAAGGTGAATAATGCCAGCTTGGTAGGAGTTGGGTACACCCAGACTCTCCGGCCCGGTAAGAACAACCTCATTAATAATGTCCAATAAAAACACTTCTATATCTTAAGGAACTCGTTTCATTAAGTTCACTTAATATTTCAGGCATGAAACTCACCCTCTCTGCACTTGTTGATGGGAAGAATATCAATGCTGGTGGCCACAAACTAGGTCTAGGCCTAGAATTGGAGGCATAAGGATAATGTCTGCTACTTCATAAGAAGAGGAAGGATTATCGGCAGAACCTGACCTTCTGCCTTCCTGTGTGGTCAGCAACGTATATTCTAACGACTAAGCCAAAACAAAGTAGAACCCCCAGGACACAAGCACTGATGAGATGGAAACCTTTCCACCTACTTCCTTTGATTGTGGTTACAATAAGTAGTCAGTCACATGTATTTATTAATCAGCTATTACTCCTTTCAATTTACCATAATGATAATTATAGAAAAACCTTCCACTCGCTGTTGAACATGAGCTTTTTTTTGAGTTTGACGAAGACAAAGAGTGGTTTTCAAAACAAAAACTTGTTCCTTTGCTAAAGTGTGATCACATAGAATGTAAACCTGAGGTGTTATTTTGCACAGTAGGATTTTTCCCTTAATTAAGCTCTTCCTCCTTTGTTTTATTTGCACATTTTATTTATATTTTGGTAGTACTGCCTGTGGAAGGGTTACTCCAACAAATTATGCTATGAAGACTGAAGCCAGCCTCCTGGCTGTGCTTTAGTTGTTTTCTTAGAGAAAACAACTAAAGAGCAGTTTGACTGATGTTTAAATGTTCTGACTGAAGAGTTTAGGACCTCTGCTAGATGCTTCTAAGTTGCAAGGCTATGCTAAATACATTTTTATTTCCCTCACTGTGGCTTGAGTGACTGAGTGAATTATCCACCTTACTTCCCCTTTGAGGACTGTGACACTAATCAGGGAGCTGTTTGTGTGTTGGTGTGTGTCTACCTTTACAATAAAGTCCTGAAATCAACCTTTCTTCTCACCTCTAATTTGATGCCAATTAGAGGATATTATACAAAGTCAGCTTATTTAAATTATGCAATAACAAAACACGTGCAATTTACTTTAATCAAATACTCACACAGAAGGAAGGTTAGGGTAGATTGCAGTCGACTGGATGGTTTTCTTATGCCTCTCAGTTGAGTGCATAATCCTAGCTACAGTCGCTCCTATAGGACAAACATGTTTGAGCCAGTCAAGAGAGATCAAAAACAAAATTTTAGTTAAGTTTAGACTGTACCCCATAACTTCCACAGTCGGCTTGCTGACGTGTTTCTACTACTGTTTGCATAAAAACATTTTGTAATATCACTTAGCAAAAAACAGGGAATAATCTGTTTCTATCCCAGAGTTACTTCAAAAACTGGCAACCTTTGATCTGTAGTGAATGCATTCATATTCTGGACTGGATTAACCACAAAGATTTTTCCTATTGCGTAAGCGGTCAGTTCACTGTTTACCTCAGCTGTCAGTGCCATGTGAGAATCATCCACCTTGATTTACTCTAGAAGAGGCTTTAAAACTTTGTCAAAGGAGATTTTGAATCTGTGAAGCTCACTTGTGACCAATGACAGCAATTTTGAGGTGAGTTGTTAAGTAACAGCTGTTGTTTTTGGTGCTGTTAGCCAGGGTTAGTGAAACTGTCTTTCTAGATATTTCTAGACAATAAAGGATTTTATTTATTGGAAATTATTATTCTTATACTCTTAGTATTCTCATAACCTTTTTATTATTGTAAAATTTTGCCAAATGCTTGTATTTTTTCACAGTAACCCCCCCCCCCCCCCCCCCAAAAAATCTGAACAATAAAACAAATTGGTGGTTGGCAGGCTACCAGATGACCTTTGACACAGCTGAATCCAAGATGACTAAGAGGAACTTTGCACACAGTAGAATTTGCCCTTATTTAAACCCTTTCTACTTTTGTGTTTTGTTAGTACTGTGCTACCTGTGGAAGGGTCACTAACAAAATATGTTCTGAAGACTGAACCCAGCCTCTTGGTTTGGACTTGTTTCCTAGAGAGGCTTGATTGTGCTCAGTTAAGAGTTCAGGACCTCTGCTACCTTCAATAGCTGCTAAGTTGCAAGTCAATGCTAAATGCATTCTCATTTTCCTCACTGTGGCTTGAGTCAGACTGAGTGAATTAAACACTTCCCATTTTTGGACTGCGACACTAATCGGAGCTGTTTGTGTGTCCTTCACAATAAAGCACTGAAATCAACATTCTCATGTCTAACTTGATGCCAATTAGAGGATATTATATGAAGTCAGTTTAGTGAAATAATGCAAAAACAAAACACATGGAGTTTTTTTTAATTTTTTTAATCAAATCCTGTTGTATAACTTCAGTACTGCGCACTAGCAGCACTTCTCAGATATGCACTATAATTTGATGGCCAGGGTGACTCCATCTCCCACTGTCAGCATGTTCAGATTAATTCGGGCATCTCTGTACAGCTTCCTGTTCAGCTTGTCAATGGCCACAGTGTCGGCGTCATCTGGGGACGGATTCAGCACCTTCCCACCCCACAGCACCTGCAGCACCAGACACATTTTTATAGAGGTTTTGCCGCTTGAACTGGCACGGTGCAAGAATTTGTGTGTTTCGTGCTTATTTTGGTTGTAGCGCTTACATTGTCGATAGCAATGACACCTCCTTTTCTCAACAGCTGCAGAGACTTCTCGTAGTAGTTGTCATAGTTAACTTTGTCAGCATCGATGAAGATGAAGTCAAATGTTTCTGCTTGGCCAGAAGACAGGAGATCATCTGAAAGAAACAATGAAACCGAGGGGTAAGCAGAGATAGTGGCTAACACAGTGGTGATTATCGTCTCTCTTTGTTAACCCAGGCTTTCTGCTTCAGGCTCTGTGCACGCTCACATAAAAGGATAGATGGATCAACCAAGTGCCATTTACTTCAGTCAGATACCTTATCAGAAGAATGTGTGATAGAAATCTATAAAGAAAGGTCTATGAAACAATATATATAATACCAAGAGCCAACATTGGTGCTGCTCATCATTAATGGTGAATTCATATGCAACCACTCTGTGTGCCTTCAGTGCTGGATTTTATTTCAAATTTTACAGCTGCACACGAGCTTTGAAGGCTTTATTACTTCATCATAATTAAAAAGAAAATGTTTTTTTTTTTTTTAATTTAACTTACAACAGTAAAAAGCTCAAATTTGGCAATTTTCTATTAAGACGCATATTTAGAGAAATTGCAGGTCATCAGCCTGGAAATGATTGTTCAGTGGATGTGGAATGACCCTTACATGACTTATTTCTAAGTAGGCTCACCGGATCTACCACCTCCCAAATCCCACTTTAACATCTGAATGTAAGACTATAAAGTACTGCTTTACTTGCAATGTTACTTAAATAGTTATTTAGTATTTATTAAATCATACATGGTGAAAGATTCCAGAAAGTTATTTTAACGATCCATGCTACCCTGGTACCAAACTCTCTGACTCAAACCTCCGTTAAACTGCATCTGCAACAGGTATTATCTTTTTCAACAAGTTGAACTTGTCAAAAACCTTTACCCCAGCTGAAGTACTAACAGAGCAACACCCCCAGAGTAATTAAATAAGTTGTTGGACGCAGATTACCACAAACTGCTCTGTCCTACTAAAGGAAATTGAATGCATCCTCAGACCTTTGGGAAAGACATTTTTGAACATTTTTATCAGTAAAATGCAAATCTCCAGTTAAATGTATGAGAGCAAATAAAGAGAAACATTACCATACCTAAAGTTTTCAGTGCTGGCTGAATGCGCAGATCAATTTTTTTCTCGACTCCAGCCTGTTAATGGAAAGAAACAATGTTTTAAAGAGTAAAAGAAGTGAAGGGTGTGTCACAAAATATCAGGAAGCCTGTTGCTGATACATTTATCTGCATGATTATTCAGTTACCTTTCAGAGTCCGTTACATAGATGTATTGTGTAACACTTGTTCTTACCTAGATTATTATGTTTAAAGCGCTATATAAGAATCAGACCATTTAAGCTCTTCAGGTTCTGTTGACACAAATCACTGCTAAGAGATTTGTCTTTCGACAAATATTTTCTTGCTTGATTTTAGATTTCATAATTACACTGCCATAGTCAACTTATCATAGACGAATCATCTGAATATTTCTTATATATCAGTCATTTAAAAAATAAAAACCTGCTAAATCATTTTTGTTTAATAAAGTGATATCTTTATGTGATATCTATAATCAGTTACAGTAGTTACTGATTATAGTTACTTTTCTTTTACTCAACTATGTGCAAAGATGTCAGACAGAGCTGTATACTTCCCCTGTGATGACTGATCATCCTCTGCACTGTTCGGTACTTTGTTATAAGCATTATTACATTTAATAAAACAATAAAACACAGATTTGAAGCATACCTCTTTCCAGAAGGGTTTACCAATGTTGGTGTACTCTTCACTGATATCGCATGCTATCACAACTCCATCTTCAGGCAAGGCCAGTGCCATGTTCAGTGTGTTGTAACCTGTATAAACTCCTATAGACGCAAGAAGAAATCATCATTGTGCATGACAACAGAAAGGGGGTGTGATATACTGCATACTTTAATACGGTTTTCTCTATTTTTTTTAGCCAATTTGCTATAGAAATTGATTTCCTGACCACATCTGCACATTCCTAGGATTCTAGCTTTTTACATGTGTGGATATGCAGGACGGGAGCACCTCACTGATGAAATGAAATGAAAGAATTTTAAGAGTAAGGATGTGTCTTTGTCTTCAAAATAATTAAAAGTAAAATATTTTTTTTATTTTAAGGAGCAACAAATACAGTCAAACTTGTGCTTTCTCATGCTTAAAATTATTAAACAGATAAGTCAATAGCCTATTAAGCCACAAACATCCCTAAAAAGACATCTATATAGTACTGATCCATCAAAAAAATATATCTATACTGTATGTGTGTGTGTGTATATGTGTGTATATATAAAAAAACCCAAAAAAAACCACCCAGCACGCCCCTGCGGGCGGTTTATCCTTCAAGCTCGGGTCCTCTACCAGAGGCCTGGGAGCTTGAGGGTCCTGCGCAGTATCTTAGCTGTTCCCAGGACTGCGCTCTTCTGGACAGAGATCTCCGATGTTATTCCCGGGATCTGCTGGAGCCACTCGCCTAGCTTTGGGAGTCACCGCACCTAGTGCTCCGATTACCACGGGGACCACCGTTACCTTCACCCTCCACATCCTCTCGAGCTCTTCTCTGAGCCCTTGGTATTTCTCCAGCTTCTCGTGTTCCTTCTTCCTGTTATTGCTGTCATTCGGAACCGCTACATCGATCACTACGGCCGTCTTCTTCTGTTTGTCTACCACCACTCTGTCCGGTTGGTTAGCAACCACCATTTTGTCCGTCTGTATCTGGGAGTCCCACAGGATCTTAGCTTGGTCATTCTCCACCACCCTTGGGGGCATCTCCCATTTTGACCTCGGGACTTCCAGGTTATACTCAGCACAGATGTTCCTGTACACTATGCCGGCCACTTGGTTATGGCGTTCCATGTATGCCTTGCCTGCTAGCATCTTGCACCCTGCTGTTATGTGCTGGATTGTCTCTGGGGCATCTTTACACAGCCTGCACCTGGGGTCTTGCCTGGTGTGATAGACCCCAGCCTCTATGGATCTTGTACTCAGAGCTTGTTCTTGTGCTGCCATGATTAGTTCCTCTGTGCTGTCTTTCAGTCCAGCTTTGTCCAGCCACTGGTAGGATTTCTGGATATCAGCCACCCCCTCTATCTGCTGGTGGTACATACCGTGCAGGGGCCTGTCCTTCCATGATGGTTCCTCGCCTTCCCCCTCTTTCTTGGGTTTCTGCTGCCTGAGGTATTCACTGAGCACTCGGTCAGTTGGGGCCATCTTCCCAATGTATTCTTGGATGTTCGTTGTCTCATCCTGGACTGTGGTGCTGACACTCACCAGTCCCCGGCCCCCTTCCTTCCGCTTAGCGTACAGCCTCAGGGTGCTGGACTTGGGGTGAAACCCTCCATGCATGGTAAGGAGCTTTCTTGTCTTTATGTCAGTGGCTTCTATCTCCTCCTTTGGCCAGCCTATTACCCCAGCAGGGTACCTGATCACGGGCAGGGCGTACGTGTTGATGGCCCGGATCTTGTTCTTACCATTCAGCTGACTCCTCAGGACTTGCCTGACCCTCTGCAGGTACTTGGTGGTTGCAGCCTTTCTAGCGGCCTCTTCATGGTTCCCATTTGCCTGCGGGATCCCCAGGTACTTGTAACTGTCCTCTATGTCTGCAATGTTGCCTTCTGGTAGTTCAATCCCCTCAGTTCTGACTACCTTCCCTCTCTTTGTTACCATCCGACTACACTTCTCCAGTCCGAACGACATTCCAATGTCATTGCTGTATAGCCTGGTAGTGTGGATCAATGAATCGATGTCTCGTTCACTCTTGGCATACAGCTTGATGTCATCCATGTACAGGAGATATATATATATATATATATATATATATATATATATATATATATATATATATATATATATATATATATATATTAGGGGTGCAACGATACTCCTATCGATATTGAACCGTTCGATACAGTGCTTTCGGTTCAGTACGCATATGTATCGAACAATACAAAATTTTTAATTTATTTTATCAACTTTTCTTCTGACGATGCTGTCTGTGTTGAGAGCTCAGTGGATCTGCGTTCGACTAGTCCGCCTAAGCTGCACTGTCAAGCGCAGATCCACTGAGCGCAGCGCAAGCTAGCAAGACAGAAGCTAAGCTCGTTGCAACATGGCAAATTGAACCTCCCCCACCCTCATTCAGATCTAGCCTTTGGAACTATTTTGGTCTTCATGTGGAGTATGACCCTGAAGATAAGCGCATCATGGACAAAAGTAAAACAGTATGTCGGATGTGCCAAGCAAAGCTCAATTACATGGGTGGGAATGCATTTATCGAGACTTTCAACCCCAGTAAGGCCAATTATTGATCTTCGGATCCACATTATGTCAGCAGCCATTCTCCACCTATGTTAAAAACAAACAGCGCTCACACCTCACAGAAGAGTGTGTGTGTGTGTGAGAACAGGAACAGATTAGTGATCGATTTAAATCTCGCTGTAACTGGAAAGCATCTCAAACTGCATGTCACATTGCTACTGAAGTTTGCATGCGTTTGGTGGTGATGGAGAAAGTAAAATATTTTTATCCTTGATTCTAATCTGCTGCCAACTGCAACTACTAAAGCACATATTAGAAAATGGATTCAATCATTAAAATCGAGTTTACTTTGGTCCTAAAGAACTAAAGCAGCTTCCACAGCTCCTTGATTGATTGATTGCTAAACATGCCAAAAAAAAGGTTCAGTCCACTTTGAAGACTTGCCTGCTCTATGTCCTGCTCTCTATGCAATTTCCTGTGCACTCCAAGTAGCCAGTGTTTTGTGTTCATATTGTGCAATGTTACTGTGTTTGAACAGGTGAAAAAAAGGGAAAGCTTAGTCATAAAAGCTGCGCATGTTTTTATCAGTTTGGATGTTCGTGTGATGTCAAATTCGTCACCCTTACCAATCTCTATCGCTTTCTTAGCTTTTATTAGTTTGGCCAAATTGGCCAACAACTGTGACTCTTCAGAGGCAACCATCATCCCGTTCCAGGAGTCTTCCATTGTTCTCTGAAAGCAAGCGGAGCGGAAGCCAGTTACATAAAATTTCATAATGCCATATGAAACCTGATTAGATTTATTACAATAGATTTGCCAGAGCACAAGCGGCAAGACCTCCTTACCAATTTGAGTTTTTTCAGCACCGGATGCTCCCTTACGGAGTGATTGACAACATACTGTAACAGTGGATTTTCTTTCCCCCCGCAGTGACTTTTGGAGATGCTCATTCTGGAAGATTTCTTTCTTCCTGAGGGCACAAACAAACCATAAAAAAGACATAAGGATCTTAAGAGCACAATGATGTCAGAGGACTCCTAGCCAGCTTAAATATATTTCAGGAAACCTAAGATCTAGTTAATAAGTAGAAGTTATTTGATTAAGTTCAAACCCAAACGATTTCAACAGGGAAATTAAATTATTGCAGCAGCAGCAAAGACAAATAATTAATATTGAATACTGTAAGATAAGATAACCTGACATCTTTTGTTAAATATAATTTGGTAGACATAGAACATATCCATGTGGCATCTGTAAATTTGTATAAATATGGGGCCTAATTTACTGTAAAATGGCATTTAATCAGCTGTAAAAATATGACTTAAGGAGGAAGGAGAAGGAGTTTTTCTAACATTTCTACACTCATAAACTTTTATAATTTAAACTGAGCAAACTGTATGGGATGATTCTAAGACTGAAGTCGAGAATAAATCATTTATTACATTACAAACAATTATTATTTGCACGTGAACCATGCAATTTGTATTGTAAATGTCACTTCAGAAGCTGTTGGGGTTTTTTTGTAAGTCTATCAAGCTCAACAGTAGCTAGAAAGTGAAGCAAATATATGATTAGAAGAGGAATTTGTACTGCAAAGCCTTACACTAGGTGTTCACTCAGTCTTATACAAACTTTATGCATTACATAATAGAATCTGAATCTAAAAATAAGATTGATGTGATCATGGAGGCTGTGGTTTTTTTTTTCTTTCAGATTAAGCTTCTCATAAGTTCATTAGTGCACCAACATATTCTTCATCTCGTGTTGTACCAAGGTAATTCACACAATTTACAACTTAACTAAAAGCCAGATCACTGGAAACCGCATATTTATTTCAATAGACCCCAAATCAGCATCGAAGCTCTTACCTCTTAGATAAACGGCATAAACACAAACTCGAAGTGTTTACAGCAACAAAACATGAAGTGGAATATTTTTGTTTAATTGTCTGTATTAACAGGAAGAAAAAAAATACGATAAACAGATCCTGAGATATGGTTTTTTTGAAAATTTCCCCGTTCAAAACAACGCAACAAATACAGGCGAAGCCTAAACATAACTTCCAATAATAAAACCACTATAACCCTGAAGCTTTTAACTTGCGGTAATAAATAAATACAATTAAAAAAAATACCATAGAAGTCTGAGTCACACACAATTCTCCTGTATTCCACTCATTAATAATAAACATAAAAAACAAACACAATGGTTCGGCTTTAAGTCACCTTGCGCACACCTTGTTACAGACAGGCTTTCTTGCTTTAGCGACGACGTCACGTCATAAGGATTACTTTTTGTAGCATTGTCCGCCTTTGAACTTACCGATAAAATAGCCGGCAACAAAAACAACACCAAGCGTGACGGAGCCCACCAGCGCTTCTTTAGAAACGATACGAAATGACATTTCTTTCACAAATTCAGCGCTGTTTGAGCTCTTCCGGGTTTCCTCGCCACTGTACCGTAATACTACGCGTAAAGGCGCCGCTCCGGGGTGGGTGAAAGGCGATTACAATTCTACAAGTCTGCGTCTCAGAGGCGGAGCCAGACATTTGAAACACCCGGGGCTTAGCCCTAAAGGGTAGTATGCATGTGGGATTTTTTATTTTATTTTATTTTTTTTTGGGGGGGGGGGGGGGGGTGTTTAGAAATGACTGAAAAATTAATTGGCTCTGTTTTGAGTTAGGGAAAAATAAATATCACATATGCAGGACACCTTAAACTAGTTTTTTAATTAAGCAGCGAGGCAGAACAAAGTCAGGGCTGTATCAAGACACGAGGACTAATCCCCAATTCAACCAGACCCAGAACTGATCCGGAATTAAAACAGGACTACAACAGTTCAAAATCAGGACTACTGAGGACTTAACCAAGACAGAACCAGAATCAGAACTAGATGATAGCAGCACTAAAAATCATCATAGACCTGCACTACACTTATTTTTTAATTCTACCAAAGTACAATATTTAGATTGAGAAAAGTTTATATAATTATTTAGCCTTGTTGTGCAAACAAGCTGCAAAACTTAATAAATGTAGAATTTGAAAAGTAACAAACCTAAAAAGAAACACGAGATACATGAGGACCTATGATACGGTGATACTTTTGGTAAACAACCATTTGACTAACATGTGTGTCTCACCTGCTCTTGTTCATCTGTTCTGTCCTCATTCTCCATCTCCCTCTCTGTTCCTCTCTCTCTCTTTGTGCTGACAATCATCAAATATACAGTTGAAACCAGATATTTACTCTTCAGATAAAAACACTTTTTTAATTGTAACATCAAATCAGACTAAAAGTTAATTTTTTTTAGATTGATAAATATAAAAAAACATATTTGTTAACTTTAAGAGTAAAGAGAGAAACTGTCTGTATTTCTTAATTGTAAATGGCACCAAATTGTATTCAAACTGAGCCACACTTATGGAGCTCCACAGTTCTGTTCCTGGTGTTTGTTTTGGTTGACATTAGAGCAGGGCGATATGGCCAAAAATATTTATCACGATATATATTTGAAAATTTGCGATAACGATATAACCGACGATATAATTGATGCGAGACAAAATACAACTCCACAACATTACTAGCGCAAAAAGACAAACTTCCATTTATTTTCACTTAAACAAGAAGCTGGTTTTTATGTACATTAAAGCTTTATAAAAATGTAACAGTGCAAATGCAAATTCCTTGCTGAAAGTTTAACCAAAAGGCATTTCCAGTAGAAATGGGCTGACATATCCTGAGCATAACCATGTATAATATCCACTGAAGTTAAAAAGAGGTGCTTTGCAACATTAAACTGCAGTGTGCAGTACGCATTTTTCGGACCATAAGGTGCACGGGATTATAAGGCACATTAAGCGAAACAAAGCAGTCAGATAAATCAAACTTTATTAAACTCATTCTTCTTGCTTCCTCCACTTCTGTACCATTGATTCATTAATGTTGAATTCTCTGGCAGCTGCTCTATTCCCATGTTGTTGCAGTATATTAATGACTAACCTCGTATTGTGGATGGATTATCTCAGTTGTTCTCCTGACTGAAGTTTGGTCCGTTTACAACATCCTGCCATGCGATTGCATTTGTTTCTAACCATGAAGAACCTTCACGTTATAAGTGGAAAAGTGTTAGTGTTCGTCCTCCAGCTTCACTGTTTATGTTATGCTAACATAGCTGTGTCGCTAGCGATCACGTAGCACATCATTATATACCAGCTAGCCCAACTTCAGTAACCCTACAAACGTCACTGCTGTTTAGTTTCCTGTCTTCATTTATGTTGGAAGTGATAGCAGAGCTGTACGTTTGATTTTTTTCAGAAATCTCTCAGTCAGAACATGCTATATCATGCTTAGGTAACTAGCGAAACTAGCGAGCTAACTTCCGCTAGCTTCCTGCTAACTTCTAACTCCGTTAAATGTAATAACTTTTGTTTTCATGGATGCCTGGAAGTTAAACTTTATAGTTACACCTGGTAAAGCAGCAATGCTGATCGTTTTATTAAAGATGAAAGAATTTAGACAGTTTTTAACTCTAAGTGATGCTGCAGTGTTGTTTGACCTGAAGAATACGGAGTTTAGGACCCAGATTACTCCCAGATTTAAGAGCATCTTAGTCCGACAAATATGACAATAACAACGGCCGCTTGCATGTTCTGCAAAAAAATGTGCTTTGTTGTGTATCTGACGGACAAACACCAAACCAGTTCCACATCACTGAAGTTGCACCATTTTTACAAACCAATTCTGGTTCATCTATTTCACTCAACAATCGGCCATGTGCGTATGAAAACAAAGGCACTGCGCATGTGCGTTTTACTCCCATTCTATCGCGATATTTCATTTTCCTATCGTTGCCTAACATTATACCGGTATTACCGTGAACGGTATAATATGGCCCAGCCCTAGTTGACATCTCTTGATGTTCCCATGTCACAGAAACAGGCTCTGTGTTTTGCCTTATATGCATCCACAGCTGTGCCACCAATTTACTCACATGGACTCTACGAACCAATCAGAAGCTTCTTCAGCTCAGAATGGAATCGTCTGGAGTTTCTTACTAATTAACAATAAACTTAGTGTACATGTACTCCTAAATTTGATGAAAGTGATGATAAATAGAAGCTCTGTCTCTCTTTATTCTGACATTTAACTAATTCAAAAGATATTTCAATATTTATCCAAAACAAAACAAGTTTACTCTAAATGACGTTGTACAGTAAAAAAATGTTCTTGTGTTTTCCATAAAGTGTAAATATCTGGTTTCAGCTGTGAATACACACATGTAAGCTGAGACTCTCCAAAGAAACAGCATTGTTGTTGTTCGGCTTTTCATTTCGCCATTTGTTGATTCACTTGAAGAGCAATAACGTAATATTGGTCAAGTGATCAGTTTGATATCAATCTTTCGTGATGCACCGTCATATTTACATTATTTGTACGGTACGAATGATTTGCTTTGGTACCTGGTCAAACTTAAGCTCTCCTTAGTATGGCTGGCTCCGTCTCTCCAACCTCCAACAGCGCACTCACAGGCGGCAGCTGCCCCGCCCCCTCGCTCAGTCGCTTAGTGCCTGAGCTCGGATCATACCAATATCAGGGGGGATTCACGCACAGTCGTAAATTCCCACAGTGTGCACTATGTGCTTCGACTATTGTGTGTACTTTTTGTTTTATACAGTTGTCAGCCAGACATCTAACTATGAAAAAATTACACCCCAAAATACCCCGGGCTTCTGACAAAACAACCCGGGCTTAAGCCCAGTAAGCCACCCCCACGCTCCGCCACTGCTGCGTCTCCTACTGTTTTGTGTTCTGCTTGGCACAAAACACCACGATTAAAATGTAAAATCAAAACAAACAAGAGAGGCAATTCAGAAAGAAAGGGTCACAAGAAGGGAATGTGTGTTTTGATAAACATAATAATTACAGTGGCGGAATCATTTTAACTAAAGGGAAAAACATGTTGCATACCCACTCAGGGTTTTAAATAAACTGTATACTGTAGCTGCAATCGACTACACGAAAACGAGAACTCACCGCAAAGTAGAGACGGGTCTGGTGTGGTTGGTCTGGAGGCGCGACAGAAACGCGAATAACTCAATTCCTGCTTAACCAACCTTAAAAATATGGCCATTCATGTAGTCATAGTGGCGATCATGTGACCTGCTTCAGCTCTCCTGATAGGACTGTAAAACAGAAACCTAACGGCAGAAAGAAAATGGATCGCTATGATTTAAAGATGCGAGGAGACAAATATCAGAAAGTGTAACTGTAATCCTAATAAAACACGCACATTCGCAGATTAAATAAATTTTAAACAGATTAATGTGTATTTCTAATGATCAACAAGTACCTGAACTAGAAGTACGTTTCATGCAGAAAGTTAAAAGTTTTCATTTCTATAGTTCTGCACTATAAAACGTCATTGTAAGTATACTTTTTGTTACTTTTGTTACTAATTTTATGATGTTATATATTTCATGTTTCTTCGTGTAGAGCATTGATGGGGTTAAAGTTGGATGCCATTGCATAATCCCCTGGTTATCCTTCCACTGGTTATTGTTCTAGTGGTGCAGCCGACTCACTGTGACTCATCATTTATTTGGTTAATTTATTTCTGAGAAACATGGTTTACTGTAAAGTCTACTCAGGTTTTATATGCAGTCTAAATCTGCAAAGTAAATACAGCTGTTATTGTAGTAAAGTAAAAATTTAAAAAATGCAATATGGAAGTATAAGGTTTTATTCAAAGGAGCTTGCAAAGAAAAGCGTCTGGACTTCTTTAAGTTACTTGAAGACGTTTCACCTCTTATCCGAGAAGCTTCTTCAGTTCTAAGGTCAAATGGTGGAGAGTCCCAGATATAAACCAGAGGGACAAAAGGACCCCCTGATGATCCTCTAATCGCCTGAGCCAAGGTGTGAAACTGGGTGTGGGTCCCAATCAGCCAGAGTTTCGGGTGAGTTCATTGTGAAACCTGGCCCCACCTTATCATGCGAATTCCTGAGATCAGATGGCCCAGGATGTGAGTGGGCGTTAAGGCGTCTGGGAAGGGATCTCAAAACTGGATTATAGATGGCAGAGATAATCCAGTTTTGAGATCCCTTCCCATGAAATGCAGTGTCAAAAGCACGTATTTTTACGTCTGAAACCGTAGACTGAAAACTGTAAAGTAGGCTGTAGAATCAGTGAGTGTTTCACTCAGATTAAAGAAACAAATGTAACAAATAATCAAATACAATTTAGTTAATAAACAGCAACAATTCAGTGACATTAAATGTACAGTGTACTTTATTCTGTGGGAAAGAGCAATATAACAACACCTGATATTACATCAGTCAAGTGTAGGTCAGGACTTTGATTTATTTACTGATAAAGAATTAGTAGGAAAATCTAAAACTGAAGAAAACTGAATCGTTTGTTTTTAAGAACCGAATGAATATCTGCTGATTTATTTAATTTTTTTAGGCTGTAGTTTTTATTTTCCATACACTGTCACAGACTTAAGTATGATTCAGTTGGTTCAGGGTATTTTAGTTAGGGCTTAAGATGGTTTTTCTAGTGATTTTATAGGATATAAGGAAAATAATATATGTAAATAATTTTTCCCAGCCCTACTAGTGATAGCATAAACTCTAAACTTTACTGCCACTCAGGAATGAACTTTTCTTTGGCACAGTGGCATGTTGTGTCCCATAATCAATTATCCACATCCTTTATCCTCCAATCTCAAGTCCTCTACCAGAGGCCTGGGAGCTTTAGGGGCCTATACAGTATCTTTGTTGTCCCTAGCTGTGTGCTATTCTGGACAGAGATGTCGGATGTTGTTTCTGGGATCTGTTTGAGTTACTCGCCCAGATTGGGGCTCACTGCCCCAAGTACTGTGATTATCACGGGGGCCACTGTTGCCTTCACCCTCCACCTTGGGCTTTTTTTGTTTGTGTTTGTGTCACTTCTTCCTGATGTTGCTATCATCTGGTATAGTTACATCTCACATTATGGGCTTCTTCCTCTGCTTGCCCACCACTACTATGTCCAGTTGTTTAGCCAGTTTGTCCATCTATTTCTGGAAGTCCCACAGGATTTTAGCTCGGTCATTCTCAACATTTTGACCATTTTGACCTTGGGACTTTAAGGCCATACTTGGCCTAGATGCTCCTGTGTACTATGCTAGCCACTTGGTTATGGCATTGTTGGCCAGGTACTGTATGCTTTGTCTGCTAGTATCTTGCACCCTGCTGTTATGTGCTGGATTGTCTCAGGGGCATCTTTGCACAGCCTGCACATGGGGTCTTGTCTGGTGTGGCAGACCCCAGCCTCCTGTGCTGCTATGTCCAGCCATTGGTCGGCTTTCTCATTGTCAACTACTTTTTCTGTCTGTTGGATTTTATTGTATTGTATTGGAGACAAAGGCTGAAAGGTCTGTAAGGCTGTTGGACTATGATGGTGCTCTGTAGCCTCTGATTCTCCAAAATAAGATAAATGTTGTACTATCCAACACACACAGCTCTGAGACTTTGAAATTCATTTATATTTATTTGTATTTTTTATTTTCTTATTGAAAATCCACTTTAAATATATTCCTGGTTACACTGTTACACTGTAAATACCTTTCTTGTTTTTCTATAAATTGCTCTCAGTGTGTGTTATTCTTTTGGGCCTTTGCTGTGACATGAATTTCACCTCATGTAAATTCATGTGCTGGAATGACCCAGTAAAAACACTTGAATCTTTGAAAACCAATTCAATTGAAATGCATTTCGATTAGTTAGTCGTTACCAGCCTTCATTGCTTTGGTTAAAGCGTAAAGGCAACAACAACAACCATGTTCTTATGAAGCTTATCAGTGTATTCTTGCTCTAAGGAATGAGTTATTCCATGTGGAAAATTACCAAATAATCCGAAGTTTCACAAATTAGCGTGTACTTGTCCCTTTAGCAGAACAGTGTACACTACCCAACTGTCTCACTTTCTGGTTCCAAATTTGACCCCAAATTCCCAGTTGTCTTTTACATGTTCTAATGTTTGTTAACTCCATGTGAGCACTGAGACAATATGTTTTTGTCTTTTGCAGTCAATTTTCAACATCTCTGTCCTAATATTACTCCTCCTTATATAACTCCTTTTATTCCTTGAGTATCCGTCAGTCTTCACATTGTTAATATTTAAGTTTAGTACTCATTTGAACTTTATTCACATATTATAAATAAAATCATCCATGACATAAATTATTAGCTAATCATAAGTAATACTGTATATAATGTGATCAAGATTAGATTATTTTATTGTTTTTTTTCTTACATTGTATTTGCTAAACAGAAAGTTAAATGAGAAGACATGTAATACAAGAGTTATTACACAAGGGGGCAGCATCCTCATACTAATGAAATCCAGCTATTTCAATGTGAGGTTTTGGTTTACCGCCCACTAAACAAGAACAGTGGCCTTTAGTTTTATCTGACATAGTTTGTAGGTTTGATAGACACATTTTTGTTGTTGTTTTAAGCAGTTGTTTTATTCACGTGGATTATTAGTGTTGACCTTTATGCCATTTAAATCGCACTGGTTTGACCCCTGTGTTGATGTGGAACAAGAAGCATGACATAATGCAAACTTTTAAACGGCTTCCTTTGTGTATCTGCAGCATGTGCCATCATGATGACTGCTGTTCGGTCAGGGAGTCACAAAGAGATGAGATTATCCTACAGTGTATAGATACAGTAAGTGTTGCACTCACACTTCAGGGAAAGTATCAGCTAATAAACCAAGCAGAGCACAGACGGCCTTTATTTATTGTGGCGTGCTGGAACATTTTTATTCTGTCACACTGGGCCATTTTGATTAAAAGCAGGGTAAGCGTTAAGATTATTACAGTTGAGCTTTTGTTCAACAAACTGCTGTCGAGAGCCATTTAAAAGCCACAGCTTTGATTAACACCTCATTCTAATAACTTCTATGACTTATATGCCACTCAGGGGAGAAAAGCTGCTGTAAGTGTAGACTCGAACCTTTTAAACAGCTATTATTAATCTTCATCTTGTTTCAAAAACACAAAAAAAATTGGTTTGAGCTTTAAATCTTGTCACACAAAGTAAAAGAAGAAATTGATTAATAAAAGAGGGGAATAAAGATTTTAGAGGAGCATTTGTGGGGATGCGTGTTAGTGATGAGAAATGAATTTTCAGTTGTTTACAGAAACCTCAAATTAGAAGATTGTGATCATCTAAAAATGAGGCTAAGTAACAATAATTTAAAATGCTGTTAAATACATAACTCTAATATACAGTAACATGGTGAGCAAATACTGACAGGTCAGAACAACAGCATCCTTCATATTGTATGGTACAAACCCTCCAACAATTAACAACTAATTTAGCTGAAAATTAGCAATTAAAACCCAGAATTGTTACCATGAAAGCCGACTAATGAGTATTACAACAACAATTAGATGTGTTTTTGTTTTATATCTGCCCTCTATACATATTTCCTGTGTATATAAAAGTTAAGATGCTTTTAAGGTTAATTATTTGTGTCTTTAAAAGAAAATCTTTTAGCAACTCTGGCTGCTGAATCTTTTATGTCTATAATTTTTTGGGAATGGAGATTGGAGAAAACACTCATATTACACTGAATGAGGAGCTTTGTAAGTCCTGTGCATTTGGAGGCCAGTAATACAACACTGTCTGTCTGAGTCAGCCACACTGGGCTGGATTCATTCTCAGAGTGCAAATAGATCAATTGCTGCTCCTAAATGAAACTTTCCCGCACCGGTTGTACCTGACAGATAACTTGCTATCTCTGCACTTTCTGATCTGCTGTACCAAGGCAGAACTCGATGCTGACCGGCCGCTGCTGGACGCTGACGGAGCCCGAACAGCTGGAGAGCATCGTGTATTTCTGCAGGAGGTTGGGACACTTGCAGCTGGGCGGCCGAGGCGTGGAGCTTGCCTCGGGGTAAGCCTCTTGTGTGAGTAAACACCATAACAATCAGGCAGAGTTGCACGCTTCCTGGGTCGGGGATTTTTCTGGTATGCCAGAACAATGTCTGACACTGTTGTGATGATTGAATTTTATAGTCTGGCCTGACTCAAGTGTGCTGAAAAGAAGTGTTTTTATGGTGTCTCATGCCACAATGAATAATGTTCTGCGAAGTGTGTAGGCTTTCTCTGTAAGTGTGATGAGGCAATATTCTGTTTTTATCACTGATTACCGGGAACGTTTGAGTCAATTATCTGTCTGCGCACAGCATTTCAGAGAACTTGAAGATTTAAGTGTCATGCCATATCAGCCGTCCACCTTGTCACTCCTTTACTTAGCAAACGTGCCCCACAAATTTTAAACCAGAGCTGAACTCGGCTCCTCAGATTTCTCTGCCTTCCAGACAATGAAATGCCACGTAAGTCCGCTCGTCTCAACTCTTGAATTTGACTTTGGCAGCAGTCTTTCTTTTTGACTGACAGATGAGCGAGTGATACAACTCCATCAAAAAGTGCAGCCTGACAGTCTGATTTGACAGCCATCTTCAGACCAAATATACTCCTTGTTCCTGGCACTACATCAACTTGACAGGAAGAAAAGTGGTTTAAAGAAATAAGAAAAGAAAAAGATTTGGCTCTCTACTCGGCTATCCATTTCACTGTAAAAGGACAGAAAAAAGGTTCCCTTTGTGCTTCTAGCCTTTATAGACTGTTACACAATACTTATGCCTGTCAGACCGCTGATTATGAGACTGTAAAATGTCAAAAACAGATAAGAAATCACCCGACAGTCAGACTGATTTGCCATTTTAGTTTCACGTCATTCGTGCCGCCTGACATCGTGTCCATTTTGATTTTGGTAGGAGGGCGTTTTGTGCTTGAGCCCATCCTACCAAAATCATTCCAATGAGTGACTAACGTAATGTTTTTAATGCAGAAATGTGTCCATCAGGTGTTATTTCTGTAAGTCAGTCTAGCACAAGCCTTTCTCATGCTAGTCACCATTGTTGTGGACATTTTTATGTTACTATATTTCTAGCTTTGCCTAGGGAAGATGATGTCCTCATTTTTAATTACAGCAAAATTCTCCAAACAGGAAATACAGCAAGCAGTGACCTGCAGATCAGAATGATTTAAATTGCCGACCAAGTTAGCAACTGTGGCTGTGAAGCAATTAGCTGATTAATCCAACTGCTTGACTTACACGTCACAATTTAAACCTTCCAAAAGAAATGGAACCAAAAATTAATTTGTGATTTGTGAACAACAAGTCTTAAAGAAACCACAAAAACAAAAAAACTACAAAACAAAAAGAAAATGTTAATAATGAAACAGTATTACATAGTTATACATTAGCAGCTTGATGTTACACTCACTGGACACTTTTTTAGGTATACCTAGTACTGGTTTGGACTCCCCTTTGCCTTCAAAATTGCCTTATTTCTTCATAGCATTGATTCAATAAGGTGCCTGAAACATTCTTCAGTTTTGGTTTGGTGGATAGCGACATGATATCACATTGATTTCACATTGCCTGTGTAGCCCTGTGTACTGTAGCCTCAGTTTCCTGCTCTTGGCTGAGTGTCACCCTGTGTGGCCTTCTGCTGCTTCTTGTACATCTAAGATGCTCTTCTGCATACCTTGATTATTTAAAGTCACTTAAATTACCTTTTTTCTCCATTCTGATGCTTCGATTGAACTTGTCTTGGCCGTGTTTGCATGGCTAAATGCTGTTTGTTGCTGCCATGTGATTGGCTGATTACACATTTGTGTAAAGCAGCAGTTGATCTGATGTACCTAATGAAGTGGACAGTGACTGCATGGTATACCGGACCCTAGGTAAAACAAATACAAATTGAGTGTTTAAAGCAGTATGAAGTCAAAGCGTTTGGCTTACAGGGATTACTTTAAACAAACAGCGACCTACTTCATTTTGGTTAGTATGGATATCCTCCATTGTAATCATGCACAAATTAAGAAAAGCATCATATTAGGCTAATTTTAATATACACGCTAACAAACGTCCCTTAATAGCCATTAAGTTGTATCGTTTTTCAATAATTCAGGAATCTGACTTGTTTCCTGCCATTAACTGGGGGGCGGGGCTACGTGGAATCGTAATCTAGTCACAATAATCCTTCCTGTACTTGTGCTGTCATCACTCGAGTGTGTAAATCCTCATCACTGTGATCATGTGATACGCCTAAATTCTGCTCTCCCATTTAGCCAATAAAATTCACAGGCTTAAATCATTCATGGCAACCATTTACATAATTTATAATTAAATCACAACCTGATGGCATGGAATTTATTAATAGTGAAAGTGGATGTGCCACGATGGTGATATACTAATTAATATCTTTAGTTATCAGTGGCACGTTGCTCACTGGGCCGGGGTTGGTTATGGGGCAGGAATAATGCATCGCAACAACAAATTATCTGTGCATTTAAGTGGGAATGTCCCGGAGTGATGGCCACAATATGCATTTGCCTGAAGAACTTAATGGGAGACTCTTCCTTATCAGAGTTGTCACATGTTGTGGCTAATCATTTTAAACACGTCAAGCGCAGGGCTAATGCATTTTCATCCTCCAGCTCCAAAGTAGGGCTGCAGGGCGTCTTTATTTGCACTGTTTCCACTGTCCGTTATAAGTAACTGTATGCCACGCATGCTCTCGGTAACACACTCATACTGAGAGCCGCATTGTTAGCACGGATTTAAAATAGATTTCTTGACCCATTGCTAAATTGATTGCAGCATGACAATATTTAGTCAGAATTATTGGCTTGGTTTCTGGGATCTGCAGTGTAAGACTTCTGTTTTTTTTATATTCACTGACTTTTTCTTTCTTTTTTTAAATACACAATTGTTTAAAAAGTCAGCTTCAGGTTAAGTAGGATCAACAGTATTGCCACTGTATGAAAAATCTAAAAAAGGTTTAAATCTACCTTAATGTGCCAAAGGATTATAGTAAAAGGGTAAAACAAATTATACATAAACACATAAAATGCTAGAAAAGAGAAAATGCCCATGTGCTTTAAAGTGTCAGCCTCTGAGGAGGTACATGGGATTTTTTTTATAGTGAGGAAAAATAAAAACAAAAGCTGCATTTCTTTTGAGCGTTAGTGTCCTAATAAAGCTTGATAATCCATAGATTGAATAATAACATAATGGTCCCTGTAAATGAAATCACAGCGTGTTTATGGGGACTGCTGAGAGTGACTGGGAAATTGTTACTAGACGCAGTTGCTGCTGTTGACTTTGCAAGAAGAGGTTGATGTGACCTGATAAAGACATCCTATTATTTGCAAAAACACACGTGTCAGGCTTGTGTCGCCAAGCACCTTTCCCTCCTCTCTGGTGAACTCGGCATATTCTTGGCTTCGACACTTAATTCAGGCCCAAACATCCACAGAATCTCCCCACCAGCGGACAAACAAAGGGGCCCTCTTCACTAATGGTCCCTGAGGCTTCACCACTATCTATTGATCTGCTGTCACCCAATTTCTCCATGACTTATGCCCTGCTTAATTCCCATTACTGTGCACACTGAAGCCTTATCAGGGAGAACAATAGGCCCGTTGTCACTGAGGGCAAAAATATGAGCAGGCCTGTGACAGTGTGAGCACAAACTCATGACTTCAGCTCACTCAGCCCTCTCGGTGACCTCTACGCCCATGCGGGCCAGGTTGAAGCCTGGCGTCAGAATACTAAACTCAACCCGAACCGTTTGCAGATGAATCAGAAAATTGGATCTTGCTCGTTACGAGCCCCCTCCCTCCTCCAAAAACAAAGAGGGCTGCTCCTTTGCCATAAAGCTGTCGCTGTGATATGTCTCTAGCAGTGATGATTCTCAGTTCCTGCCTGCCCCCTCTCCAGCTCCTCTACTCACTAGCTGCTATCTCTTCCTTTCAATTATATGTTTCTCTGCTCTTTTAGACAAAGAGTAATAAAGCTATAAATCGTCTATGCGGCAGAAGGTATGGACATTCTGTCTCTGAACTGCTGTTGAAACTGCCATAAACCACCCACAAAGTCAAAGATAAGGATTTACAGTTATTTAACATCATCCGTGTCCCTTAAATCACACTGATAAGAGAATTAAGTGATAGCTATAGGTTCTTTGTCCTCTAGCTATTGATTTCTTTAGCCGAGAGGGCCAGTACAGTGTTTTTATTGAGCATCCTATTTGCTTTGAGCTTAAGAGTAGAAATGGAGCTATTTGGTTTGTTTTATTGAGCTACAGAATCTGCGCTGAATTAATTTATCTAATGGCTAAGCCCTCTTGCTTGTTTAATTTTATCTGTATTGGAAATGTTTTCATACGTTGAGTCACGAAAAAAAACTACGATGTTTCCATGCAGGGGTAAATGACCTCCTGCAGAGGCCAGTGGCACATTTGTTTTGTGTTGCTGTGTATTGATCAGTTTTTCTGCCATTATTTCTCTATGGTATACTACGATTACTATGCTTTTCTGCATTATTTTTGTGAGTGGAGATGATCGGAGGGGTTTTTTCGCCTTTCCAGACAAAACACATGAACTGAATCACAGGATGACATCCTTCTGTAACAGTAATCGGTATTAATATCTAATGCAGCAAATAATCTGCTTGTTAAAGCAGCCATTGTTGGACCAATCCTGAAGTATATGTCCCTCTTGGCGCATAATGTCCCAGTTTGAACAAAGACGCGTTTAGCTTAGCGGAAGTTAGTCACATTTCAGCATGAAAACACTTATGTCAGTGCCTCAGAGATGGCAAAGCTGCAGCCGTTCACATCTAATGATTCAGCTGCTGTTTGGCTTCAAGTTCACGACCCTGGAGCTATGATAAATGTCAAACGCGACATTGTACCGCTAACTAGACCTGCCACTGCCAACCAATCATCTTGTTATTGACTGGGAAAGCTGTAATGTGACTCTAAATGCTACATTGCAGTGTATTTATCTGTGTAACCATGTGGTTCAGTTATTCAGAGGGATTCAGTTTTTTTCCTTTCTTCCATTTTGCTCAGAGCATTTCTAGACCGGATCACACAACAGGCGTCTGGGCAGTTCTCAGACTGTGTCAATGGTTTTATTAGTCATGGAAATAACAGGGCTTAGAAATGGCCGTTACTTTTTTGGAATTAGCTTAAGGTCAGTGGGTTCTCAAACAGACCTGCCGAATGAACTTAACACAGTCCCAAATCTGTTTCCCCGTATTGTAAACTGGAGCTTATTCGACACTGTGAATAATTATTACATAAATGTTAACATAGTTTTTCTAAACTAGCATGGCTCTAAAAAAGACGTTGTGGTATGAAGAACAGATTATAAAGGAAAATTTGATACTGTAAAATCCCTCTGACCTGAATTTTTGTTTGTTTATGCTTAGTGAGCTTTCCACAGAAGCTTTGCATAAGTTGGTATTTGGGCAGATTACCTTTCAATATCTATCTGACTTCCTGGTAGCACTTCATATTAATGTCACACTATTAAGGTATTAGCTAGTGCTTAATTCATCATTTATATAGAATTACTCCTCTTTAGTATGTCAGTTATAAATCTAGATATATTAATATGATTATGATCATTCAGTGTTATAGTAGCAGTGATAGATGCACATAGTTACACCATGTACAGCAGTGATGGCTGTACCTGGTGTAAAAGATGGATAAACATGTCTGTATTTATAACTGACATAATAAGTAGGAGCAGTGACATATAAATGGTGAATTAAACACTTAATACCTTAATTTTGCGGCATTATTATAAAGTGCTACTGACTTCCCTGCTTAATTGCTTTACTATGTCTTACAAAAATCCCAGCAGCAGTTTTTGGGTTGATCAGACTTGTCAGGGTGTGTTTTCTGATTTAGGCTGATCATATTTAGTAATCTACTGCTTATTATATGAGTATTATAGATTTAACCTCCCACAAAACTGCTGTCCTGTTTGCATTTTTACAGTCACACTATGGAGAACGGTGATTTCTTTTTGTTGCCTTTGAAATGGATGCTTTCAAGACATTGACCAGGTCTGTGACCCTCTGCAAAGTGACTGATGCGTCAAAATGGCGATAAGATGATGATAAGACGGCATCCGTCTCCTATGAGAGGTCAAACTGGCAATTAACTGATTAATGCTGTTTACATACACAGATATGCATATTAAAAGGAAACTTATTACATTC
Source organism: Aulonocara stuartgranti (assembly GCF_965226115.1). Lineage (NCBI taxonomy): Eukaryota > Metazoa > Chordata > Actinopteri > Cichliformes > Cichlidae > Aulonocara > Aulonocara stuartgranti. Next base: position 12,373,162 of record NC_138959.1, on the reverse strand, counting down.
AGAGTCCAGCCAGAAACTCATAGATTTAAAACTGAAATTCAGAAATTCTGCAAAATCACACATTTTATATAGTAAAATGAACAGAATACAACTAGTTGGCAAACAGCTGAGTGGAGTTCCCTATTGAGGGGTCCTCAGAGAAATGCATCATAGATTAGTTGCTCTAATTGGCGCAAATGGTCTCAGATTGTTGGCATTTTGTCTGCATTTATAAATTAGACAGCAATCCTTTGCAATCTGTCTGAGAGCGATTGCAGTCTCTCTGAGTGGGTTTGCGATCGTTTGAAAACAGGTTGGACAGGTCACTGCACCAGTTGCCTGGTGAGAAGCGACCTATGTAGTGACCTTGTGATTGCAAGAAGTAATTGCAAGTCTTTGCCGAATCCAGAAAAAAATGTTTGCCACCATTTCTTCCCCCCTTTTTTGTTTAGTTTAAATCGTCTCCTGTCCTATTTCCTGCTCTGAGTCTTAAAGTAGCTACACTTGGGGTCCATGCAGGCATCACTGGCGGGGATCTTTTTTTTTCTTATCTCAGTGGATCTGAAAACATGAAAAACTAATAACACTGTGATGTTTTTTTGTATTGTTCAAACATCAGCTAAAAGAAAATAATGAGTGTTGGGTGTTGGGTGAGTTTATCCTAATTCTACTTTGCATTCCCAAGACCTATTTTTCCTGATTTGTTGGCATGTGAAAGTTGATACCTCAGCCCTAACCTTCTGAGCATCAAACACACTAAGGGGAATGTTAATCATCATTTTTTCCTTTCTCTAATAAACTCAGTCAGGATTTGGTTTTAGGATTTGGTTACACTTTATAATGCAGCCCACGCCTAATTATAGGTCAATTAAACCCTTAGGTTTACACCCAGAAAGTTTGTTATTTGTTTCTGAGACGTGGAAACATCAGCATCTAAAAAAAGAATGACTTTCTTTCAGCCAGTGACACTTTTGTTTGTTGTTTTTATTCTGGCATTAGATTTCAATATATTAATTTCCAACAACTCGTCATCCGGCAACTGTTAGAACGTATTATTTATCCTTTATTTGAGCATGTATCACAAAGTTGGGAAAAGTAAGCAGATAACACATATAGCTGCTTTTTTTACAGTGTATAATGTCACGATGCTTGTATAAAACTTTATCAACCAAAGCCAGCACTCACTCAGTGATTATTTATGACAGTAGCTTCTCTCTGTCATTCTCTGACATATCATCTGCAGGAAAAGGCTAAAGCATCACTTCCCTATGTGTAGTTTCATGTACTTTAATTTGGTACAAAGTCCTTCCAGTTTGTCAGGACGAGATGGTCGAGGCAAACTCTGCTGTGTTATCAAAATACGCCTGCATTAAACAGCTGTCACTCTGAGGAAAGAATATATGACAAAAACTCGATATTAGTGTTTCAATCAGGAGAATTACACTTTGTGTTAGTTATAGCCATTCTCTGTCTGCTTTTTGACCAGCAGCGGCACTATAGAGCACTGATTGGGCGTCGACGCAGGTGTAGAATATGACGATAAGACTGTCCTGATGATAATTTGACATAGCAGTGTTGTTCCAGAGGCTGTGCAAAAGTAAACATGCAGCAATTAAAAATATTCACAAAAACAGCTTTTACAAGATAATTAAACATCTGGAAGCTTTCAGCTGATACGAGGACACAAACACTGAATGATTTTTATAAAAGCTAGTTTAGTGACTTCATATGATTTAAATGCATCAAATAATTCATGGTTAACTTTTCAAACACGAACGCTTTCCCTCTTTTTGACATTTCTCATCATACCAGTCATGTTACTAAATAGATTTTTGACAATATTCACCCAAAATACAATACGAAGGAATGGAAGTCATTAAAAATCTGAGTAAAGACCAGCGGCTCTGAATAGACCACAAGCTATTTTTATCTATTAGGGGTCAGCCAGGCATATAAATGGGTTTCTGGAGATTAGTGTTCTGTTTAGGGGTGACCAAGTCTCCATGTGCCCCCACAAAGTGCCCCAGAATGAGATGACTTTGGCCACTAGTGTTTCTGCCCCTCATTAATGAACTGTGGAAACAAAAGGCTGAATGCAGAGGCCTCAGAACCACATAAATACAGCCAAGCGGGACTTATGTTCAAAATGTAAAACTCCCAAACAAATGAGATTGGAAAACTCTCCGGAGCGTCCTCTAAACTTTGCTGCTGTCATCAATCAAGAATATTACCACGCGGGTCCATACAGGACTTGGACAAAGTGCTTCTTTAAGCATTTCTCCGGGAGGCACAAAACTGTATTTATGGTCACCACGGGCAGGTATAAAGGGAGATTGGCAAACATGAAAATCAAGCTCTCTCCTGGGTGCCATCTAGTCAGGCTCAGCTGTGCTAAATCATAGATAGAAAGAACAACAGTCTGGTGCCACAACAGTCCAGTCTGACAAAGCACCGCCTTGGGCCTGCATTTTACATTCTCTTCAAAGCCCGTTATTGCAGTCAGTGTTTTTCCTTCATACCTGTTTTTAGCTCTGTAATAAACTTCATCTGTCTTATTGTGCACATCAATGACACGCTCCAGTTTAAACTCAGTTTATTGCATATTACAAAATGCTAAGATTTAAGGCTGCAGAACGTTTCTGTTTCTGCGTTTAGCTGATGTAGGATTGATTTCTTTTATGAATATATGAATCACCGGGGTCATAACTGCTCTGGACTCTTTCATTAAAGTGAACAATGCCTCCTGCTTAAACACAAGGGTTTCAAAGAGCCCTCCGCCAAGAGAATAAACTGTGTCTCTATGTGCTTTGAAAACAGCAACATGTAAAATATAGCTTCATTTATCCCTCGAATGCAGGACATTGATCCTCTGCGGGGAGAGTGGGTGACAACGCATTCTTGGAGCCTTTTAATAATTCAGACGTATGTGGAGGCATAGTAAATATAGCTATAATTGGAGAAGCAAAGTCTTAGAGCGGTAGAAAATTATAAATGTAATGACGCACCTGTGTATTCATATAAATGCCAGCGTACCTTAATGCTTCCCGAAACCCTTCTAATTGGGAGGCTTAGACAGATCACTGCAAGTCGCCCTCGCTTAATAATATTCCTCACACACGCGGGCAGTATTGACTTTTCAAATAAAAAGACATTAATGTAGATAACAGCCATTTTGAATCCTCATTAGTCACCGGTAATCTAGAAACATGGGCGATGTATTAAGAGTGGTGTTCGCAGCTAGTCATTAAAGGAGAAATAAAAGACAAAATAAATCCAATCTTGGAACGCCTGCGATTAATCACGTTGGCCACTGCTGGCTGGCTGCTTAACAGTTTTATTGAGTCATTTATGCTGGTTTCCCTGATAATCCATTTATTCTGAATAATGTCTGTCTTCATGCTCAAAGTGCTGCGGTCAGGTGATACCGCTATAAACTGTTTCTAAGTCCCTTCCCCCCCTCAGACGAACACATATTGAACGAAATCGTGTTGTAAGCGACAGAAGAAAAGCAACAATCACACAATATTCAGGGAAGCTTATAATGAAAGCATTAATTAAGTATATTTTCAATTATTCCTCAAGGGGATCACAGACTGAGATTTATCATGAATAATTTGCTGCAGAGCGTCTAATTAAAACACTTTAGTGTCATTTTCACAGCAGAGGGTAGAGTGTTACTGAAACATAGGAGCAACGTATGTAAAAAAAAATAGAAAAGAAAAGGGGGAAAAAAGGTGATCTGGCGTCTCTGAAATAGCTTAAAGGGATATGAATGACATCATGTGATGTGGGACAGCAGTGTGGAGCGGTCAGCAATGATTAAGTAGTTCCAGTGAATAACACAGAGAGACGATTGCTGTGGAACGTAGTCTCTCTCTCCAAGCTCCTGCACCGTCAATCCACCAGCTGCACCTCTGGGAGTTGATAAGATTTAAACAGGAAGACAAGACCCACAGTCTGCCCTCACTTGACCCCATAGTATGCATTAGCTTTTGAGTATTTTTACTTAATGTTAGTAGGAAGAGTTAGGGTACTTTGCTTTCCATAGCAGACAGACATTTCGTGTTGTACACAATGACAGTGATGGTTGCAAGTTAGGCTGCTGGCTCATAGTTAGGGCTGTATTAGGTGAACCTGAACCCTCCGTTTGTTATGCAGCTATAGGCTGCTGGAGGTATTCCCATGATGTGATACTTTTCCACTTCCCTATTTTTATTTCCTGCTTCCTCTTCTCTTTCCTCTCACTTCCCAACCAGCCACAGCAGGCGGCAGTTTCTCCCATAGCCTGGATGTCTTTTCCTGTTAATAGGGAGTTCTTCCTTCCCACTGTCGCCAAGTAATTGCTCATACATGCTTGTCTGATTGTCAGGGTTTTCCTCTATAATATTCGTCAGACCTTTATCTGACAATATAAAGCACCTTGGGGTGACTGTTGTGAATTCAGTTGATCAGGGTCCAGATTATGGATGCGTACTGTAATTGGTTTGACCTGCTCTGTTTTTGCTTTATATGCTGTATTTCCATGTTTATGTTTTAGTAAATAACTGCAGCATTTTCCCTTTTTCCTTGCAAAATATACAGAAATGAGAGGGTGGCTGTAGACTTTTGCACAGCAGTAATGGAGATATTAAGTGTTGTAATATACAGTAATATCATTTCTCGGTCTGTGACTTTACCACATTTTACTGAGGTTGTTTTCCTGAAAACACTGCAGCTGTTTCTTAGCAGGCCAAACGTGAGCGTCTGTTTCCCTTCACCATTAGTGGATATGCGCTTGTATATTTAGAAACGAAGATTTTGTGTGTTCTCAGCAGCGTCTCTGGAGACTTTCTCACAAGATCTTTACTGAAAGCCCGAAGCCTATCAAGTATCTGACACAGCACCAGTCGTGGCACCTGACGACATGGTTCTGCAGGGAGTTACTGCTGTCACAATAAATCAGCAACAGACAGGATACAGTATAATCATGCCAGTGTCCCGTTTCACTCAACCTCTGTTGAACACTTTAGCAAACTCTATGGTGCATGCTGCACCCCGCATAGGCTGCCATACCCACAATGCTTGATGGTTGACTTGAGAGGAATAATCCATGGGAGATAACACACAAAGGGCTGCTGATGGTTTACGTTGCAAGTCTTTTATTGTACACAATGATGTACTGTGTTGCCAGTAGCTCCCTTAATTCTCAAACCTTCCGTGCTTTGACAGTAGACGGAATAAATGGGATCCCTTTGAGGGAAAATAAGCCTTGAAGGTCTGTTTTATATCTTAACATGTAGCTCATACCTCACGACCAAGGCGTGAGATGTGTGGCAATGTTTGAAAACAAACTGCTCCAGTCTGTAACCGTAAGAAGCCTATACTTCAAAACCAAAGTAAATTGAGATGCCTGAACTATCAGAGTGCGGAGCTGCGCTGAGCTTATATCTGAGCTTAGTTTCCTTCATAAAGATGAATCATAGCGTCTAATTCTCACAAATTACCCAAACATTATGTAGTTCTCTCATTTCTCCCACTGTTTAATCTGTGTCTGGAGTATTCGCTGTCACTTCATGTTGCAAACACTCCTTTCACTCTGGCAGTTCATTGTCTTTTGATGGGCCATAAAAGGCTTGGTTTGATGGATGGTAACTCGGGGCGTCTCTCTTTGTTGTGGGATGTGACGACTGAGTGCATGCGAGATGTGAGGAGAAGATGCGGTGTGAATGGGAGATGTCATTGATGTCTCGCGCTGACACTGAGGCCCTAAGCACGGCCTTTGATCTCCGTGGATGATTGCAAAGCAAACACAAATAAAAGATTCGGGCGTGTTACGGTTTCCAGTAAGAAAGTTTGACTGTTTTACGAATATTTTCCAAAAGGCGTTCTCTGTGATTGGCAGCACGCATTTAAAAGTAGAAAGACCCAATCGGGCCTCTCTAAGAAGTCTGACAAATTGGAAAAGGTGTTTCTAGGAAGGAAACAGGCTCTGGCTTCAACCTGTATGCAAAATGTGATTTGTCAAGAGGGAAGACGGCCCATGTCATTGCCTTCTGATCCAGTCCAATAAATATTGCGTGCTCTATAGGCCCCGGGCTCCCTGCTGACCTCACAACATCTGCTCAGGCACTTACTACTTAATATATTAGCTGTGAGAACAGGGCAGGTGTTTTCAGCCAGAGAACATGAAAACCAGATTGTGCCTCTGGTTCATGCAGTTGAATTAAAATGAGTCACAAGCAGCTTTTCTCATAAAGTAAAAAACACAATTAATGTTCTAACGTGAAGGGCAGGGGGGAGTATTTCATAGCTCTGCTTTAGGGTGGCAAGAAAACAACAATAAAGAAACTACAACTGACTGTAAAGATTACCGGATTAAATGTATAGGAATTTGTCTTAGCATCCATCCGTTTCTCTACTTCAGCTTTCTGCCTTTGTAGTGTTTCTTTGATGTTTACTTAACCATCTGAGCTTGTGCGTCATGGCCTTTACATTAGAGATCAACAAATGGAACGCTTTAGAGGTCTAATGATGCTGGTACTTAAGCACATAAGCAAACATTTAACACCAAATATTTAGAGCTACGAGAGCTACCTCTCATAAATTAAGTATTTACTGGAAGAATTTCCAGAGTGCCGAGTTCGACCCAACAAAACACATCATAAATAAATGCGGTTATGTGAAAGATGTTGGTTGCATTCTTGGTAATGAATTAAAGGGTGAAGCTTTGACCACTGAGGTAAAAATATGATCATTATATAGACATTTCAGTGTTTTATTATCGAGTAAGAATGGTGTGTAATACTGATTTGTTTGACTTATTAGCTCTGGGTAGCTCTGGACCTACACAAGGCCTTCCTCAGAGATGGCGTGAGAAGCTCGGGATAAGGCTGTTTCTCCTCCACATTGAAAGGAAGCAGTTGAGGTTTCTTTGAGGCTTCTGACAGGCTCTTCTAGGTGAGGTGCTCCAGACATGTTCTACCAGGAGGAGACCTGGAGGTGGAGCAGGACTCACTGGAGACAGCGTCTTGTTGTTCTCCTGGAAGAGCTGAAAGAAGGAGATTGTTGGGGGAAAAGGTGTGGGTGTGTCTGCTTCGGCTGCTGTCCCCTCTTGGTGCCGAAGATGGATGCATGGATGGGTTAATGGATTGTCAGGCCTGTAATACAAAATTAAAGTTTCTGATGACGACACATCAAACGCTCTTGGGGGTTAAGACTCTTAAGACTGTCTACAAAACTATGAGATCCTTGTCTTTTTAAACAGATATAGAATGAGAGATGTTTCATGCTTGAATGTCTGTGGTTTCAATTTGTGGTCTGAATGATATTTTCCAGTCATGCTTGACCAAGCTTAGGTTCCATTTAAATTGCAGTCATTGGCAAAATGCAACCTCAAAACCACCAGCTATCCACTGATGACGACTGAGGTTTTTATGCTTTTAAAATGTATCTCTACATTCATAAACATAGACAAAAAAAGAAAGTCTTGACCCAGAAGACTTCCCAGATTAAAGGTAACCTAAACAACCTAGCCTTGCTAATATCTCAGAACGCCATGAAGCAAGTGGGCGTATGTAGTGAGATAGTTTTGGTTCCATTTGTATCAGATTACCAAAATCAATTTACTATTTAGCTCAAATGAGCTGAATCCTAACATTGGCACTGATCAAGTGACTAAGTGGAAGCTTTTATCTGCTGGTGATTTTTGAATACACGCTTTGGTTTCACAACCATCAATTTTTATTCATTTATTTTTAATTTATTAAATGATCTATTGCATTTTGGTAGCACTTTATAATACGGTGAAATTGTGATCTAATTATATTTACCTACAAATCCTTACTGGTAGATTCAGCTTTTTACAGGAAAGAACAAAATAATAATTAAAAAGAAATTATTATACTTTGAGTAACTTTAGATAGTGTGTAGCTTCACAACACAACACAATTTGCCCATCTAACACTATTAAATAGGAAAACACTGTATCTTCTATATCATAAAGATGCACACTACTTAAAATTACTTACAGTATGATTATTTCTTCATTCTGTGAAAACCTGAATTACCCTTTTATTCTAGTGTATCCACTGATAAGCAATTGCAAGTAAATATAATTAAATTTCAGTTCAACTTTTAGTTGTGGATCATCCCCACATACCTGATTCCACTGTCAGAAATACTCTGAAGTGAACAAACTGAAAACTTTGACTAAAAATGAAATCCAGTAATGCTCTATGCACTCATCTTTGAATAAAATTTGCTACAAACCACGCCGACCTGCTGTTTTACGAAATAATTTAGCCTTTTTAAAAATAAAAGTATGTTTTCCTGTCCTGTTGTTAAATATTTACATCTTCAGTGGGAACCTTTCTCCTCGGTGGCGAGTGTCTGAGAATGAGACCGAGCGAGTCATTGTTAGTGTTGGTCTTTTCTTTGGGATTTGTAGACAATAACAAAAATATAGAATATCGCCGGCTTTATCCTTTAATTTCTCTTGATGAAAGACTTTAAGTCAGTACTTCAACCCATCAAACCTGCTAAGAAAACAAAACTGATTTCAATAAAATTGTCAAGTTTGCGGTTACACTACTGCTGCATATCCACGGATTTAAAAAAAAAGAAAGAAGACGATTTTATAGCATCGCAAAATAATCTCCTTTTTAATGCTCGCACCTATTCATCTACTTCATCCTGATTTCTCCTCTCACATGTGCCAGATATTTTTCTTTTATTTAAATATCTCATTATTGTCTTTTTACTGCTATTATGCCCAAACAGATTGCGGTCCTGGCGCAATAAAAAAACATTTTTTTCTAGTGAGGATAACTTTTTGAGTCTTTGAGCAAGCCCAAGATAGGGATTTATAATTCAAATCACTCAGACTGACTGTGGAGTCTGCACTTGTGTTCACCTGTGTGGGTGTAACACAGACTGAAACCACATTTCAATTCTCCTGTCAGCTGAAAATGAGTAATGTGATGCAGATCACAGCCTCGGGGTAAAGCCATATCTAAAGCTGTACTTGAAGGATATCAAAAACCCAGGATACCTCAAATTGACCCCTGTCATTTCCTTCAACAATGTATACACTTTTTTTTCCTTTTTTTAGACTCTTGTGTCTTTTTCTCTCATACAAGCTCAGCTTTATGTTATACACAGCAATCCTTACCCATCTGGTTTTCATTTCCTGCGAGGTTCAAGATGGTAGGAGATTTTAAAAAAGGAGCCTCGTTTGAACCGGCGGCTAATGTAGTCAGGATGGAATCTGTCACTCAGTCTATTGCATGTTGATGACTAAGGGCAGTTTCAGCTGTAAGCAGTCCATGATTTATGGACACCAAGTGAACTCTTGTAAGCAAAAGCCAGCTCCGAGTTCACAGCAGCAACTGGGCCCTTTTTTGGCTGTGGCTCGCCTGCATTTTCTTTCCATTCATGCCAAAGTATTTCGCACGGCAATTAGCTCCGTCCTCATTTGGGTCTGCAGTCCCACAGGGTTAGCAGAGCCATTTATCATCCTCGGGGCTTGGAGCTGTGCAGCTCCGTCTCAGGTAGTTTTTGTAAACAGCCACTGGCCCGGTTCTTTCCATTTCGCCAAATGAAAAGGAGATACAGTAGTTTTGAGGTGCTGCCATCAATTCCTCTGTCAGACGCTTTGCTTTAACTCTACAGGTGTGAAGGCAAAAGGGAAATGTCATGTCACGTGGCTCATTTGTCATATGGCAACTGCAGAGTTGGAGTGAATGGAGTGATGACAACATGGCCCCCTCGCTATTCTCAAAGGGTCAACTGCTTTGGATTCAGAGCGAAGACTGGAGTCTTAACACTGAGCTCTGTTGTAAAAAATGCTAATGTGGGAGTGTGTGCAGAAGAAAAATGGGCTGAACCTCATCTTTTTTCAGAGAACATTAATGATATTAAGTCTTTTAGTGAGCAAAATTTATGGAGCTTCTTAAAAGCAGGCTTGACATTTAGCACATGTTTACACTAATACAGATGTAGGATATGTAACCTCGTTAGGCACGCATTAAAGAACTGCTCGTGTTAGTGATCTTATGGCTCGAGTTATATTGAAATATAAGTGTTGGCTCCCCTGCAACTATAGCTTCCAAATGCCTGCGGGGTGTCATTAAAACACATATTTGCGCAGGCAGGGCCGTAAACATGTGCTGGATACATTTCTGTGGTCTTAGCCGAAACATCTTCAGAGGCAGCCAGCAAAAGTAATTGAACTACAGTATGTGCATTTTTCTATTTTCACATCCATCTTTGGAGAGTCATTACTTTGCAAAGAGCCTGCCAAACGATTCCGAATCCATCATGTGCTGAACCGATATATTGCGGTCTCTGTCGCTGCTACGTCTTTATCAATCAGAATTAAGAAATTAGATTAAGCCCTTTGGTTTTCTCTTCTTTAAGTGGAGTCACACCGCAGTGCGGGGCCCAGGGGTTACGGGCGGTATCAGAGGGGACTAATTGTCAAGGTTATGACTCAGTGAATGATTGATGTGGGGCCAGGCTGTTTTTGTCAGCCTGTCAGGTGGCTGGAATGTTTAATGTTCTCATTATTGGTTGCTCTGTTGTGTATATTTCTCTGTCAGCGCCGCTGAGCCATCTGAACTGCCAGAGCACTTCAAAGGCCTGCAGGTCATTCGTCTTCTTCCCGACGTCCTGAATGTTCAGCCTCAGCTGAGTGCTGGTGATTTGTTATGACCTGAGAGCCAGCTGACAGACAGGTCTCCTATAAAAAAAAAAACATCCACCCATATCCCTTTTGTCGTGCAGGGAAAGCATCGCTGCTCCTGTAATGGGGGAGACGACTGCCACGGGAGGCTGGCACCTGACAGTTGTGTCATCTCACTAATTTGCAGACAGGGTGACACGAAGTATTCTTTCTTACCTCAGTGTGGATTTTAGTTCTGGTGTCACAGACTCTTACAGGTCACCATCTGTTGTGGAACGCCACAGGGAAAGCAGCTGAGGAGAGATCGCTATATTAAGGCACAATTTCATATTCATCGTTAGCCCGGGTCCCCATTATATGCCATGTGACGGCACTGAGCAGAGAGCATCATGGGAGGGATGCTGATGGCTGCAAAGTCAGTCATGCAGTGAAAGTGAGAATTGAGATGCTAAAGACAGGAGGAGGGAAAACAGTATCCGAAATCACAATTCTTTTCCCAGGCCCTTTACAAGATTGATTGTTTTCTGCTGATCTAATTTTGGATCATACGAAAACAACCGATTTGTCTTAAAGAAAAATGATGTGCCACATGGTGCAGATGGAAATTTTGTTGAAAGCCGAAAAAAGATTAAAGAGAAACTCTGCTCCTCAGCCCTAATTACGAGCTGTAGATTACTCTGTCGATTTAACCAGATGGCAGACTCGATTCTGCAGGCCTGCCTGTATATTAATGAACAGCAGTCTGTTATATTTGACTTAGGTAAGTGAAATGTCCATCACCTGTAATGGTCTGCCAGCTGGCATTATGCATTTTGCACCACTTTGGGTCCACGCGGCATTTTTCATTTGCGGCGTTATCGAGCAAACATTTTTGCTCCCTACTTTCTATCATTGTCACTGTTCTTGTAAATATATAGGATAGATTTATTTTTTTCCACCAGGAAGAAAAGTCTCCGTGTTGTGTCCGCTGCTAATTTCCTCTCATAGGTCACGGCAATAATTCTGGCACTAAAACTGTCATGCTGGGCAAGGCGCACAAGTTCAATAGTAACTTGATTAAGTTAGCCTGTCGACATGACTGCAAACACTGCAATACAGTATGTTAACAAACCTAATAATGTGGAAGGGGGGAGATGGAGTGGAAGGCATGGCTGCACAATTTTTGGCCGGCCACGTGTCTGATACGAGCTGCTGACCTTAAGGAACAGCTCCAGTTTATTGCTAATGCACAACTTAATGCTTTCTTTCTTGTCTTCCTCTGTTTGCTCGACAAATAAGTTAAAAAAATAAATAAAAGTTAATGCCAGATCTTCCCGATTAATGTGTTTAGGAAAGAAAAAGAAGAAGAAACTGATTGTTTTTGTCTCAGAACGTCACTTTGAAGAAAAGGCCGAAAACCAAAAGAGACAACGAACACATGTTTGCCAGGCCGAGCACCCAGAAACTCCCTCCGTGAATACGCCGAGCCTAATTTTAAACCAACAGCAGGGGAACTTTGGCTGCGTTTCCCAACCAAAGAGCACGAACAGCGAGGAAGCACAATGCCAGTGTGTCATACATTTAAACATGGTTAAATTAAAGGCTGTTTACTGTGCGCAGAGGCCATTCATCTTACTCAATGTTAGTCTGGTTCTTGCAAATTTGTCAGTAAGAGCTTCCACATGCCAAGACGAAAGAGGAGGGGAAAAGTTGGGGTTATCAGAGGCGGGTTTTTATAGCGTGTCTCTTCAGTCAGCCTGCAGTTAATTAGCCACCTCCACACAATAAGGCCATAAGTGATTAATCACCCGGACCCCGGCAGAAGTCGACTCACTGTGAGCAAGACGTTTGGAGACAAAAAGTTTGCCGTCTATGACAGACTTCAAAATGGCCCCTGTCAGTGGTGTGTAAATTATAGAGCATGTTGAGTGCTGAAAGACAAGAGCCCACTGTTTAACTCACTGTTGCTCTTTCCTTTGCTTTGTGTGTTGACAGACTCTTCAAGGGAAAATTCCCCTTTTCTCCCTTTCCCATTGGCTGGCTTCTAGCTCAAAAAGGCACGCTTTTTTTGTTTTTGTCTGTGTGTGTGTGAGTGAGTATAGAACACACACATGCCAAGCCTTCCACATTAAGATAATCTCAGCGTACCAACTCATTTCCTTTATTTTATGATGTCGCTGGAGGGTTAATAATAGAAGACAAGCTCCAAAGGTCAAAGGCTCACAAAGACTCAGCTTTAACTTTGTGCTTCTACCGTTTACTTTGCTTGTCAAAGGCAGGAAATGATGGAGTGATGATAAATATGGGGCTTGTTTGGAGAGGCAAAAGCCTTTCTCCTGCAAAAATAAACCACCATGTTTCTCTGAAAGATGGAAGACACACTTCTCAGCTGGCTGAACACGCAAAAGGTCATTGGTTTTTCCTTTCGTGCCTGTAAACAGAGTCCTGCTTGCTTTTCCAGAGCACCGAGGAAGGTTTATTCAAAGCAGTAAATGTTTATGTAGCGATGGGGAAATCCCTTGATTGGATCATTAATATTGCTGACAAAAGGGTGTTAAATTCATTATGTGACGGCAACACGTGTTTGAGGGCTGGTTGATTTATGTATCTGCGTGAGCTGATTTGGAAAAAAAGACATTTTCATGCATGACTGTGGGCGTTTTGTGAGGGAACGTCAGCTCGGCGTAGCAGCGATGGCGTCCACTGCCTTCAACCAGAACTTGCCACGGAAAGTGCAACACATGGCGCGCAGCTGTGCTGAGGTGACCATTTTTTTCAACGTTGGCATGCGTCTCTCCCAGGGTGTACTGTGCCGGCCTGTTCCTCCTTAGGTGATAGGCTGTGGCTCTTGATTTTGGTGTGGTTCAAAGCAGAACAGGTGGGGCCTTCCCCGTGATTCAGCATGGAGTCACTAAGCCAGAGTCTCCTGGCTGCATTTTTCTTTCAGACACGTGGAAAAGACATCATCTGTCACATGGAAACAGATGGGTAGACTTCATCATGGTGGGATAGAAAGTTATGTGAAACAAAATAAGTACATCCAATGGAAATTTTCAGCACAACCACAAAATTAGCCGATTCCATCACTGAGTTCGTATAATAGCCGGACTGGTACTTATAGTGATTTTCAAACCGTATTCACACAAATACTCACAGTTCAGTGGATGCATCAGGCACATCTTAGGGTTTGCTGTCTTGCCTGAGGATACTTAAAAATACAGACTGATGGAGCCAGGGATTGAAACATCAACATGCCAATTGGTTGACGACCCACAGCCTCCTCATTTTGCAACTTTATTAAATTTTGGACCGAAGATATCTAAATAGAGATAATGTTCATCTTTGAAAAAGCAGCTACATCTTGGCATCAGAAGTAATCATTTTGCCATTTAACAGAAATAACTACTTGTAGAAATTTTTTGCTCACTCTTCCTTGCAAAATGGCAAGATTCCTAGTTCCTTGCATGTCGTTCCTCATGTTCTTTGGGGATTTGTTAAGAATCATTACCCTGCTGAAAAGTCAGTTTTCAGTTCAGCTTCAGGACTGATTGGCCCCACGTGATCTTAAACACTTGTTTTAGTTGAATCAGTGACTGCAAGCTGCCTGCACCTCAAGGCAGTGAAAGAACCTCGAATCATAACATGCTTTGCAGGTGGTATGAGGTTCTTCTCCTGAGAGGCTGTCTTCGATCTGTGCCAGATGTCTTTGCTGTTACTGCAGCCAGAGAACTCCATCTTTAATGCATTTGTCTGGAGCACACTACTCCAAAAACCCTGATCTTTGCTTAATTGTTCGCTGTCAAATTGTAGTCTTCCTCTAACGTTCCTTGTTCTCCTGGTGCGCCTTCCATGCAGGTCAGATTTGTGCTTTCTGTTTCTGATCGCAGACACCAACAGCTGTGAGAGATACCTGCAAACTCAGCAGATTAGGAAGTTCTTGGAGACTTTTTGGATTTTTTTGGTTTTTTTGCAAAGAGTCTGTTTTTGGGATGAATTTGTCTTTGGCAATTCAGTGATTTATTGCAAATAATTTGAAGATCCTTTTAAATCCTTTCCCAGACTCAGAATTCTGAAGCAACCTCTTTAGACTTTGGCATGATGACACCACACACTTCAATAGCAAGAACACCACATGTCTGAGGTTTAAATAAGGCAGGTTCTGCCTGTCACTCCCAAAAGACGTTATTACCATTGGCACAGACCTGGAACCCCTGATTCTAATTTTATGGATTTTGAAGGTTTGTTGAATGCAGGAGTGTACTTCTCCATGTGACTGACATGCTTTAAAAAAAAAAATAAAAAATTAAATATGGAAGATTAGCTATTTGTTTCATACCTTTTATTAATAAGCACTCTTTCAAATAGGATCAAATGTTTGCTTCTTCATTTCTGCTGAAAAAGGAAAATATCAGTTTTGATCGGGCTTACTTAATTTGCAATTGTTATATTGCACACTACACTACTATATTACACTGATGCTGTATGAGACCACAAAGGCTGGAGATCATGCTACAACACTCATAATGCAGATAGCTTAAAAGGAATCGCTACTTTAGATATTAGCTTGTTTCTTCCTCTTAAAACAGAAAGAAAATCTACAGTATCGTTAGTGAATTAGCACTGCGGACCATTCACACACCTCCAGGGTTTTGCTGTTTGCGTTGACAACAGATTAATGTATGTTTTGTTTTTCTTTTTTGTCCTTTAATTTGAATTCAAAACTAAAGACGGCAAATTAGAGTATCATTTCTGATAGCAACAAAATGCTGTTCACTTCATTGGGTTCAGGATTATTTGAAAGTCCATCCATTTGTACAGTTCAGGGTGGCAGGTCAAGGGCTGGATCCTGTTCCAGCTATCACTGGATGAAAGTGTGGTGCACCCTTGACAGGTTGCAAGCATAGAGAGACAACCATTCACACCTACAGCCGATTTAGAATCATCAGTTAAACTGAGAAACATGTCTGTGGGAGGAAGCACAAATATCAGGAGGGACAACAACAGGCACACTTCCCAGCTGGCCAGTGGATTCAAACCTAGGGCCTTCATACTGTGAGGGGAGAGGGCTAACCACTACACCACTAAGCCACCTTTTTTTTTTTTTTTAGTTAGGAAAAACAACTTAACAACGCAAAGCAAATGAGCACGTCTACCTTTAATCTAGTCACACGCACAGACTTTTAGGCCCATCCTTAAATTTAAACTAGCTCATTAACCACTGCTAATAAAATTGAACTGAAACTGAATCATTTATTAGCGGGTTTATCTGCTTGTGAAGATGTGTGAATTTCTTCAGCAGAGTCAAACATCAATCAGCCTTCGAGCAATAAGTTCAGAGATCGTGACCCAATTTGTTCACATCATATTAATGTGCTGTTTGTAAATGAAAAAAGATGCATCACATATGATCTATGCCGACTCGGTGGCTGACTGGTCGCAGTGCTGAAATATAGGTTAGCAGCTTTATTACCATCTATCACTGAGCTATGTTTAGGCCTCATCTACATGAAGGATGGCTGGATTTGATGAATATGACATCTGACCATTAATGATGGTGATTTTATTGCTGGAGAACAGCCTGATTTACTGAGGATGGATAATGACACTGCTGGCTTGATTTAGTTGATTTGTTTTAAGGGGGCTGATTAAATAGTTAGGCCTCACTTTATTTCATGCTCTCTGCTTCATTACAGCAATCACAAAAGCTGTGGAAACGTCCCACATCTGGTGTCATCGTAAATCTTTGTTTAGCGAGCGCCTCGCTGGTATCAGCAGCTCATTTGTCTTCGTTAATGAAACAATAATCCATGACCGTGTGATTGAGAAGATTCAGCATGTTTTGATGAGCCCAAAAGATTTTGTATCTGAGCACACATTTGCACACACACACACACACGTACTGTAGCTGCAGCACCAAGTGGTGTTTTTTTCTTGTTCTTTTTTTTCTCTTGCTTCTTGTTACTAAAACTTAATAAAATAAAAACAGCAGATGCTCATAGAAGCCTCTGTAACTTCAAAGGTTTTGCAGTTATTGCTTCTCTATCCTTGGGCCCTTTTAAAAACCCCATTATGAGCCTCATGGTGAGACCAGAAGCAAAAACACAGTTGTGAATAAAAGGGAGTATCTTCAAAATTCTGCCATAAATGTCAGTGAGATATTAAACATCTTCCCCAACTTTAGGAATAAAATAAAGTTGGGGAAGTTAAATAATTAATTATATATATATATAGTCAAACTAACACAGCAAAAACAAAACAAGATGTTACTGGAGGGAGAAAATCCTCTTATTGTAAATTAAAACTGTTGACCTGATTTGACCCTGCCCTATACTTAAAAATAAAAAGGGAGCCTTAAAATAAAATAAATAAATAATAATAATAAAAAAAACCCCTCACCAAACAGCTGTCTTATACTCTTCAGGTAAATCAAACACCCTCATGAAACGTTTATCTCTCCCCCCAAAAATAAATAAATAAAATAAAATAAATCGATGGCAGTTCTGTAAGAAACTGCTCTGATTGATTTTCCACGTCCATCACTCCGTCACGCACTCAGCTCTGGCAGCCCCCTAATCCCTCTGAGTAAGGCACATTTTAAAATAACTTTTTGCTTTACAAAACCCCACCAGTCACAATAAATCAAATAAACAATAAACTCCACATTACTCAAAAGAAAGAAAAAGGGTCCTAACTTTATTTAACTTGCAAAGACGCTTTTCTCCTGTGTAAAAATAATGCACATTGAGTCTTTTGAAATTTTATATTATAATTATTTTTTATTTTAGTCACGCTTGAAGCTATCGCAAATAAATACACTGATCCCCACCTGGATCCAATCCCTGCATTAAGTACAATATAAAACTCATTGGGCCTAAATCTCCTTTATAAATGTGTAATTCTCTGTCACTACTGATATCCTAAGGCCGATGCTGTCGTCAGTCTTTGTCCATACAAGGCGTACGGGGAGTAATATGGTCCGGTAGCCGCGGGCACGGGCACCGGGGCCCCGGGAGTGGGCAGGGGGCTCTTTGAATACGGGTGGTAGCGACTGCTGAGTCCGAGGGGGTGGTGAGGGCCCCTGAGGGCCAGCGTGCTCGGGCTGCTCGGGCTTCCGTTTGGAGGCATGTGCATGTGACAAGCCATAGCAGCAGCAGCAGCAGCGTTAGCAAGAGAAGACGACCCCGGGTACCCAGATATCAACTTCTCCGTGCCGGCAAAGGCCGTGTGAGTCCGCAAGTGGCTGAGGAGCTCCTCGGAGGATGAAAAGCGCTTATCGCAAGGTCCGTTCGCCGACACCCAGTTGCACACGTGCGGCAGGGGGTCGTTGGGCAGCATAAACCCGTAAGGATATAAGGGATGTCCGCTGAAAGAAGGGGTCGTGGAATGCACGCCGTGTAACGGGTGCGTCGGGTACATGAGCGGGTATCCAGACTTGAGCGCCGAGGCAGCTGCCGCAGCTGCCGCAGAGTCATGTGCGCAGTTAGCGCTGGCTGCGCCGGACAAATGGCTCGTGCAGTGGTAACTCAGGCAGTAGGGGTCTCGACACAGACTAGCAGACATTAGAGACGGTGGGGATGCTCCAGCTAAGGGGCTCGTTCCCGCTTTGCTGCATCCCAGCGAGCTGGCAGCAGCAAACTGTGCGCTTAAAAGCTGGCTGCTGGATTTGGTGGGGTCAAGGGTCATTCCATGAGGGAGAAACGGCTGCGGATAACCCGCATATGCACCGGCTAAACTTCCAGGATAGGAAATACCAGCAGGTGGTAAAGGAAAAACTGTATGACCGGGCTTATAGGGGGAGACAGGGGCCACCAGCCCGGAGCCGAGGACGGATGATGATGACGAGGTTACAGATATGGAGTCTGATGTAACAGCCTTGGATCCAGATGTGTTTTCTTGTTGCTGGTTGCCGTCAGAGGTAATCCCACTTATCCCGTGGCTGCCGTTGCTCTCCGTCATAGTGCTTTTATTGCTATCAGACTCCTTCTTTTCCTCCTTGTCCCCCGCTTTGCCTTCAGATGGCAGAGGAGAAACGGAGGTGCAGGAGCCGGGGCTGCCTGTCCTGGGGGTGAACGGCTGGCAGGTGGCGCTAGGCACTCGGAAACTGTTTTTATCTCCACTGAGGCTGCTGCTCGAGTCCTTCTTCTCTGATGATTTTGAGTAAGGTTTGAAGCTCGATTTGTCGTCGGCTCCGATGTCGCTCATCTTCAGCGGGCCGGATTTGGCCTCCTTGTCGCTAGATTCATTGGAGGTTACAGAGGACAGCTTGGAGGAGGACGGCGGATCCGGTTTGCCGATCTGAGAGCACGTTTGGGCCAGAAGGGCCAGCGGACTCTTCTTGGCATCCAGCTGAGAATTTGAAACAAACACAACGTTAAAAAATTCAGGAAAACACTCACACGTACATGTAATATTTTGCGATAAATAGTCACATATGTCCGTTTCGCGCATTTTACGCACTGCGCATAAAGTTATCTCGGGATGAAACTCAAAACAACTCAGCATAATAGGTATGTAAAGGAGGAAGGCGCACACACGTAGCTGATCTACATTAGGTGGAAGATAAGATTGTACAACACGACGGAATGACATTCAAAATATTGGCATCAGTTTGCATAAAAGGGTCGTTAAAGTCTGAAGTGAGTAGAACATCGAGAGTACAGTTTATTACTGTATTTCAACACATAGCCTAAATACAAATCTTGACCACAGTTTGTCCACTCGTGTCGTGTCGGGAGCTCTGGTGTCCTGCAATTTCGGAGTGAACACGCAGTAGTTTGAGAATAAGCGAATAAAAACAACGTGTTTTATTTTAACCGCTGTAGCGCTTACCTCGATGGGGCTGACAGGAGTGGACGGTAACGGCTGTAGGTACTCCGGGTGTAAAATGTGTCCTGCCCGTGCCGTAAGCATTTTCAAAACCTTTATGGGAAGACGACTGGCTTGTCGAGTAGGGTCTGCGGGAGAGACGGAGTTGTGGACGGATAGTTGGCTTATCTTCACTGCTCCCTTCTCCCCCGAGGAGCCGCTCTCCCACGCTAGATTTGTGCTATTTCTCAGGACAGAGACCGTGGGCGATGTGATCATGACCCAATTCTCCTATAAATGGTTGAAAAATGCCATGGGTAGGGTTAAGCAAGCCAGCACTCAAAACGTCTGACGGTTGGAGCCGCTGCCAGAAATAAAAGAAAATCACAGTTAAATCCTCGGAAGAGACGCGGAGTGTGTGAGCAGAATCCGTGCGCTTCTCAGCCTCGTTGCTTCATCTCCGGCGTCGCTCTAACACTGTGGCTGTGGGTCCGAGAGCGGGCACGGTTTACGTGGGTTGCGGGCAGGAGGGATCACTCCGCCTCCTCACTAGCAGCATCTGAATCAGTCCGCGGATTGCTGCCCGTGCAGCCCCCCAATCAAAAAGAGATGCCGATGTGATCAGAGGGTCGAGGTAATGTGACGTTTCCTGCTCACACGGGTGTCTGTTTCATATTTCACCCACTCCGAGCGCTTTTAATTTCCAGACTTTACACGCGCCTTTTGCGTAATTGGCACTTTGACGCATGCGCTGCACCTGCATCCTGTGTGGGGGTTTTTTTTTTTGGGGGGGGGGGGAACCAGGGAATAAAGATGACAAAGATTATGAAAAGATTTGTTTTGAAACGTTTGTACAGCCGACATTTATTTCCCCTAAAAGAAGAGAGTAGGAGTGGACAAACTATCGCCTGCGGCTAAAATCTGCTTTAAAATCTGCATCTTCTTTGCATAACTAGACTGCAGTTAATAAAGGAGACGGTCTTTGGACCCAGTTACTCAAAACAATAAAAAGTAATCAAGCGAGGGACTTGTAAGGTCACATCCCCTGCCTACAGTGTGCGACATCTATCGCCATGTTTCACATGTTCGGCAACTTTCTCCCTCAATCACAGCCTGTCATCTGTCAGTTCCCTGTCCTGCCAGTCAACTGTCTGCAGATTTATTTTATTTATTTATTTATTTTTTGCCTCTTCTCAGCCATGCTCAGGTCAAAAGCTGTAAAGTGAATCCACGAGAAGGGCAGATAATACGTGTTGTATTATCTCCCCTAACCGCTCCATCACCGCACAGGGCCGCTTTACACCGCCTGGTCTGGTCAAACTAAAAACAGCAATTTGTTTAATTGGAGATAAGCTCCAAGGTATTTTTATATGGCGCTGTAATTCTGCTACAGACACTGATTTAATAGCATGTAATTTTTCCGTCGCCGCAATTCATTATTATATTTTTTTTTCTGGGTGTAGGAAATTAAAAAATACACCTCCACATTTCCTCCGCACTCATGCCAAAAATCCTTCTTTTTTGTTCCAAGAGCGCTTAAAAAAACTCTCTTGTGGCTGCCATTAATCATTAAAGCGTCCACATTTCTTCCCATCGAAATAGACCCACTTATCTTATTACTCAATAGCCTATAAATGTCTTGCTGATCAGGCGAAAGTTAAACATATGCAAGTGTTTTTTGATTGATAAAAGGGGTGCTGTTTTCGGCAACGGCTGTCAGGCTCTGACACAGCGCTTTGAGTTATTAGGGCAGAGAAGGGCGACCATAAATTTCGAACGTCAGGCAAAAGCTCCTTTATTGTGGACGTGATGGATGGCTCGCAGCGGCAGACACCAAATTCTCGGCTTTATCCTTAAATGGCTTCACTTTTTTTTCCGTCGCCGCAATTCATTACTTTGAAACAGAAAGCTTGAAATCTCCCGCTAGTATTTCACACAAGGACACATTTATGAATCACCCGGAATCCATGCAAATACAAACGTTTACAAGCAGGGCTGGGTACCTCTAGTTGGTGATTACACCGAAAGAAAGCACATCTCTGGGCTTTACTATTAAATATTAAGGGTTTGTTTATTTTTTTAAAGGATTAATTCACGTTTTCTTCTACAAAAGTTCCCTCCAGCTCACATTTAATAATGAATTCAGCAAAAATGTCTGAACTTTAAGTTCTGCAAATAAAAAAAAGAAAGAAATCAGGTTTAATTCACCCAGTTCTTTTTGCATCCATTTCTTCATTAAAGCATCTTCTCTGGCCTTTATTAAAAATATCCAAAAACATAGCCCTAATTTATCATCTGAAATTAGATATTTAATCCATGTGTTTTAAAAACACACATTCAGTAATGATCCTTAGAAACAGCTTTTCTATTTTTCTGAGTTCTGTTCTGTTAACCACGCTTATCTTTTGCCTTAATGGGCAAAGAAAATACAAAGAAATGCATCTTTCACATCGCTTTGACAATTTTTATTCGGTTCTACATTTTGCCCATCAAAATATTTTTTATTGAGGATTCATGTGGAAGTAAAATAAGCGAGATCAGAGGTGAAGACTTTCCTCTGTCCTCTTTGTGGCACTTTTTGTGTTTTTAGTTTAGCTTTTAGTCTTCGTTTTATTTTCAGGTGGTGGTTTTTCTGTGCTGAAGCACTGCAGACGACTTGACAATTTATCTCTGGGGATTATTAAAAATGGAAAACAATGGCAATTAGGGTCACCCTGTCAGGAGCTTCTATCATGACTGTATTGTATAATGTATAATTATATAATGGGTATTGCATAATTCAGTTTTGCGGGCTGATGGATAGTCTCCACAACAGGGTTGATTAGACAAAAGCATGCTTGTAATATATTTCAGCTGGTTTTATATAATTTTTTGTCTTTTTATAAAAAAAAATGGAATGACAACCAACATCGTGAGTAAGTGTAAAAAGTGGTGTTTTTTTGAAAGCAGCTTTCCTTCCACCCTTTCAGACACTTCAGAGGTCACAAGCGAAAGAATCGCCCGAAAAGCGCTAAAGTAAGTGCGTGCTCCACTTTTGATATTACGCTCCCTTTATGCTTGCATGTGTACATTGAGCTAATTACAAGGGACAAGTAACTGAATCTGTTGGAAAAAAATGACAAAAACTCAGGCGCCCTGACATATAGCTTTCAAAAAGAGGATATGGTCGATAAATGCGGCATTATAATGTCGAGCAAATGGAATAAGAAATTCCCCCGACATGACATGAAAATTCACCTTGTGGCAGGCGGCGCAGGGCACGCCGCGTCAGCAGCCAGACAGGCCGACTGGATCTGACAGGTAAAAAGGGGAGATGATGGTTAGAAGGTGCTATTGTTTCATGCCGCTTTCTTGACCTGTCAGGTCTCGGCGCAGAGGCCTGGATCGAGGACCTCCTTGTCACATGAAAACAGCCTTAAAAGGGCCGTTATCCAGACTATGGTGATTGCTCCTGTTTAATTGATTTGCTTTGCAGTGAGGCCTGTCACATTAATAATGGTTAAGTACAGCCCCAGTGTGTCACCCAGAGTGGTGCGTCTATCGGGAAATTAACAGCCTTAACTAACTGCTGTCTGCGAAGCAAGCACTGTAAGATCATACGAGATGGAGCAGTTTTATACTCGGGCTGAAGCTATGGTACTTGGTACATAAGTGCTCTCTGTTGATATGCAGCAGCTCTACATTTTCCTTTTTTGTCTTTGGTCTTCTTATACATTTTTAAACCTGCCATAGTGACCTCTTCATTTAAGTAGCTCTCTCCCACTTTCTATACATATATATTTCTATACATATGGGCATATTATATCCCCATCTCCTTATGAGCTACCATCTAGAGTGAAACAGAGAGCCACACTGACAAGTAAATGGTACTGAGTGAATAAAACTCAGATTATGCTCTCCACCTCTTCACAGGAGCCTTTGACAGGTTGCACTAGACATTAAGTCTCTCTGATATTTCCATGACTGACTGACAGTTTGAAATTGCTCCCATCACCTTGATAGCATGGTAATGCACCTTGCATGTGGACTGTCTTTAAAGTGCAGGAAATTAGACTCCAAGTTGAGAGTCCCCTTTCAAGCAAATATGACAAGAAAATAGACTGCTTTTCTTCTACGCCCAGAGAGAGAAAAAAGGGACCCACAGAAGCTGGCACAGAATAAGAGGTTATAGGCGAATGTGTCAGGAAGTATTACGGATATTATGTGTTTAAGACAGGACATTTCAGATACTTAGAAGTCATACCCATTCCCCTTGACTACACCCAAGATATTTTCCTCGCCCCCACCCACCCACACACACGCCCCAATCTGAGTGTCAAATACTGCAGCGTTGACTTCATTTGCAAGCTCTCAACTCGGAGCTGACACAAAGAACTTATGCCGTCTCGCCGGAAGTCAGATGACAGGAGCGCAGCATGACTGAGAGAGTTAGAAAAGTTGAGGTGCAGCCAAGATCGTGGCAGTGAAGGGTCTTTTTCACTTTGTCTTCTCAATTAGTTAAAGCTGGTCAGGAGTAGAAAGTAAAGCCCGTGGAGATTATATGCTGTCGTCCACTTGCCATCGGGAAGGTGAGGCTCCTGGCAGCTTGTAGTCATGCTGTAAAGAAGAGTTAACTTCACCTAACCTTCACGTTAGCGTCGGGAACCAGTCGCTCAATTCAATCTGACAGCTGCCATATTATTGGTACAGAACTTTGTGGAAACTTCAAGAAGCGCCTGTGAGATCCACTGTACTGTACTTTATTAGCTGTAAGAAAACAAGGAAAGCACTCGTGAGATTATGGCACGCAACTTGGTCGGGCTTATTTATTTTGACGAATTTCTTGTTTGTCGGATCACCATTTCCAAAAATCAAGATATTAATGCATTTGCAAGGATATAAAACAAACAAACAAACCAAAAAACAGCTTAATGAATTGTTTATCATGACTTAAGAATTCCTGTTGTGTTTTGACGCAATTAATTGATCATTTGCAGTAAATCTTCTGGACACTGTTCATAATGTTTGCAGTGCAATCAATGTAAAATGTCCACATGGACATACACCGACATTTTGCTCGTGTAGATTTAATTTATGGCGCCTAAGTCATGGTGAAAACATACAGGTAGCGTGTTATGATGCTGGAGGCACTGTGCAGGTTGGGATGAATGTCTGTGATGGGCAGATTATTCAGACTAAAGTAGGCCTTAAGAATGATCTTGTCACATTTCACAGGCAGGATTAGGGCTGCACAGGAGGAGCGCTTCAGTCAGGAATTAGCGTCATGTGGTCGGCTGGAGACAAGCATGCAAGGTATTCGCCGAGACAGGCTTGGACACTTACTGCTCCATTTGTCTACTTAGCGATCAAATACCAAGGTTGATGGTTATTTCCTTGTCATTTATGGTTTATGTGATATGTATTTTCATTTTTATTTATTTCTTTTGCAAAACCTTGTCACTTCTAGAGATCACGACACCTTTGTAACCACCCAAAACCTGGTTCAGTATCCTCGCTGATACCTATATTACACGCATTTAAACATATGAATTTACAGAATCTCGGATACAACAAATGCCATCTTGATGTGCAGCCCATAGCGGCACCTACTATATTTATGTCTTTGCATTTTAAATGGAAGTGAGAGTGAGTGTCTTCAGGCGATCAGAATGAGCTATTACCACGATGATTGAAAAGTGAGGGAGCAAGCAAGCCTGACAAATGAAATCAAACTTCATAAGACCTGCCAGTTGTGTCAGTTGTTATCCATATCTCAAGCGCACTATGGTACTGCAACGCAGCGCACTGCCTTCTCATCTGTCGGCTCAAATTCATCACATTCTCGACTGTTTCTTTTAAGTCACAAGTGTCAGTGTGAAGAGGAGTCTTAATTGACAACTGAGTGGCACAGACGCGGACCGCAGCCTTTATTTTGGTGCCAAGAAGGGTTGTGTTGTTTTGATGAGCTATTATTGGCAGAAGCCAGTAGCAGATAGCAGTCGGCCTGGAAATGGGAAGTGACATCAGACAGAGAGGAGCTTGTCATTGTCTTCAGGCAAGTTCAATCTTGCTGGAAGTTGGGAACAGCCTGTTGAAATGTCACTCAGAACACTTTCTTATCTTTTGAGAGGGGAAATTTGGGTTGATCTGGTGAAATTATTTAGACATCTGGCATCGGGTTTTGGAATAGCTAAATAAGGTTGGCGTGGTTTCAAAAAGATGCTTTCTGGTAAATTAGATTTGTTATGTTGAACATCGAAACCTATCATGAGCCACCAGCCTTCATTTGAAGCTTATTTAAAATCATCAGTCTAAAATTTTGGCATTTTGTTTCTCCACATTGTATTTATTCTTGAAATTTTTCTGGAAGGCGACTATTCAGAGCCGTTTTTACCAGTTATGTACAACATTACACTTTCTCAAATGCAACATAAACTGGAAACGGTTGCATCGAGAGTTCGAGTCTAGTTTGAGCATACTGGATTCACAGACAAATATCTGCTATATTTCTACACTCAACAAAAATATAAACGCAACACCTTTGTTACTGCTCCCATTCCCCATGGGATGGACGTAGAGACCTAAAATTCATTCCAGATACACAATATAACCATCCCTCCCAAACAGTGGTCACAAATCAGTCCAAATGTGTGGTAGTGGGCACATCTGCCATATTGAGATAATCCATCCCACCTCACAGGTGTGCCACATCAGGATGCTGATCTGACACCATGAGTAGTGCACAGGTGTACCTCAGACTGCCCACAACAAAAGGCCACCCTGGAATGTGCAGTTTTGTCTCACAGCAAAATGCCACAGATGCCACAAGCAATGAGGGAGCGTGCAATTGGCATGCTGACAGCAGGAATGTCAACCAGATCTGTCGCCCGTGCATTGAATGTTCATTTCTCAACCATAAGCCGTCTCCACAGGCGTTTCAGAGAATATGGCAGCACATCCAACCGGCCTCACAACCGCAGACCTCGTGTAACCACACCAGCCCAGGACCTCCACATCCAGCAGGTTCACCTCCAAGATCGTCTGAGACCAGCCACCCAGACAGCTGCTGGAACAATTGGTTTGCACAACCAAACAATTTCTGCACAAACTGTCAGAAACCGTCTCAGGGACGCTCAACTGCATGCCCGTCGTCCTCATCGGGGTCTTGAGCTGACTCCAGCTCGTCGCCGTAACAGACTTGTGTGGGCAAATGCTCACATTTGATGGCGTCTGGCACGTTGGAGAGGTGTGCGCTTCACGGATGAATCATGGTTCACATTGTTCAGGGCAGATGGCAGCTGAGAATGTCCCAGTTCTTGCATGGCCAGCATACTCACCGGACATGTCACCCATTGAGCATGTTCGGGATGTGCTTGACCGGCGTATACGACAGCGTGTACCAGTTCCCACGAATATCCAACAACCTCGCACAGCCATTGAAGTGGAGTGGACCAACATTCCACAGGCCACAATTGACAATCTGATAGACTCCATGCGACGATGTGTTGCACTGCATGAGGCAAATGGTGGTCACACCAGATACTGACCGGTTCTGGGTCCCCAGACACCCAATAGCACAAAAAACTGCACATTCCAGGGTGGCCTTTTGTTGTGGGCAGTCTGAGGTACACCTGTGCACTACTCATGATGTCAGATCAGCATTCTGATGTGGCACACCTGTGAGGTGGGATGGATTATCTCAATATAGCAGATGTGCCCACTACCACACATTTGGACTGATTTGTGACCACTGTTTGGGAGGGATGGTTATATTGTGTATCTGGAATGAATTTTAGGTCTCTACGTCCATCCCATGGGGAATGGGAGCAGTAACAAAGGTGTTGCGTTTATATTTTTGTTGAGTGTATATGAACTCAATTAAACTACACTGACTTTGTACAGTTGTGGTTAGAGGTTTACATACATCCATCATGGGCATGTCAAGCTTTTGGGTTTGAACAATTTCTTTGAACTGCTCTTTTTTTCAGGTGGAATCATTGTACAGCACATATCTTTAATGACTTTAGAGTTTCTACAGTGGCTTTTATCTTGACAAGGCCGAGGCCTATTAACTTCTCATTAGTTAACTTGATTGACTACAGCTTTGCTGGGTAAAAAAAGATTTGTTTGACAGAAGTCATTGGATTGACCAATACTGAGAACAAGTCAAAGGAACTCAGTAAAGATCTAAGAAGGAGACTTGTAGATTTACATGAGTCGGGAAGGTCTCTTGGAGTCACTTCTAAACAACTGCAGATTCAAAGATCATTTCAAAGAACTGTTAATCATCATAAGTCTAAGTTAGGCAGATATGTTGCCACTTTTTCAGTGTCTGAAAGAAGACCCAGGTTGTCACCCTCAGATGACAGGAATTTGGTAAGGATGTTCAGGAACAACCCATGTAGAAGCCTACATGCAGTTTAATTTGAAATGTATGCTTTTATTTTGATAGTGCAGAAAAAACAGGAAGTTGGGCGAGAGGAGAGTGGAGCCACATGGTTTTTTGACCTCGCAATCTCTCTTCATCCATTTTGAATTGAACTTTATAAGTTTTCGTAATTTGGAATTCTGTTGCTGTGTACCTGTTTGGACTTTCAAAGTAAATATTGAGAAACTATCAAGGACTGTTGTTTTGTTTTTTGGTTTTTTGGATATGGAAAGAGGGACTAAGCGGAGCGTCAAGCTAAGGCTCCATTCGAAGGAAACCTACATTAGTCAAAAAACCAGCTCTTCACAGATTAATGGAGTTTGAAAACACCTGATTATAAAGTAAGAAGGAAATACCGAACCGAGGAAAAACTGAAGATGGAAAACCGTAAGTTTTAAATTGCCTTGCCCTTTTTCAATTTGCTGAGGTGCATGTGTATTGATTGAGTTTGGAATTTTGCTGCCCATGGATGAACAAAACAGTGGAAAAAGGATTGTAAAAATGACTGAGAAGGCTATGGAAGACTGCAAGACTAGAAATGTCAACACACGTAGACATAAGCTCTCTCAATTAACAGGCATGAAAAAAGAAATTGAGCAATTAATGGAAGATGATGCAAATGTTGACCTCGTTAAAAATAAATTACGAGTTGACTTTAGCTCTTTGCAGCAAGACTTTGCTAGCCTAAATTCTGAACTGCAACAACTTATGAGTGAAGATGAATTTTTGGAAGATCAAAATAGTTGGTTTGATCCAAAGAACAAGTCACTGAATGATTTCTTTTGGAAATGTGAAGGGTGGATGAATGAAGTCATGAAACGCTCTGAACAGAACAGAGAGGACGACACAGGAAAGCAGGCAGATAATAGGTCCACGTCATCAAAGTCGGCAAGCAAACGCTCCAGTAGATCTGGATCACAACGTGGAAGCATTTCCTCTACATCTTCCTCTATTAGATTAAAGGTAGAAATGGAGCGTGCTGCATTAAAAGCAAAGGCTGCAGCTCTGGAGAAGAGTTTGGCAATAGAAAAGGAAGAAGCGGATTGGTATGCAGAAATGAAAGGAAAAGAAGCTCAATTGCAGGCGGAAGAAAAACAAAGAGAGGCTGCAATAAAGGCTAAAAAGGAAATGCATGCTATGCAGACTGCCCTTGCTGAGTCAGATGCAAAACTGGAAGTTTTGCAAAAATATGAAGATACACAGCCAGACATGAGCATTTTTGCAGATGATGATCAGAATGGCAAAACTGAGACTAAAACCACATTCCACCCAACATCGCAATACGTCTCATCTGCACCCTACGATGATGACGATGTGCAGACACCAATGCAAGAAAGGACAGTGCCTGCGCCAAGCACTGAAAGGGCTGGTGAACCTGTGCTCGATAGTTTGTGTCAAGCCATTTCTCAGCAAGTTAATGTCACTGAGTACCTGGTAAAGAATCACAAAGCTTCTCTATTACCTGACATCTCCATTCCAACTTTCAACGGAGATCCACTTGAATACAACTCTTTTATCGGTTCCATTGAACATGGAATTGAAAACCGCACTGATAATAATCGTGATCGTCTACAGTATTTGCTGCAGTACACGAGTGGACAACCCCATGAGTTGGTTAAAAGTTGCATCTACATGGAACCTTCAGTGGGTTATACAAAGGCGAAACAAATGCTCAAAGAGTTTTTTGGAGATGACTTTAAGATAGCTGAAGCCTACATAAAGGAGGCCTTGGATTGGCAGACAATTAAGCCAGAAGACGGCACTGCACTACAGTCCTTTGCATTGTTTCTTACCAGCTGCTACAATGCAATGACAGATGTTAACTACATGGAAGACTTGGATAATACGTCTAACCTAAGGGCATTAGCTAACAAGCTTCCTTACAAACTTAAAGAATCGTGGCGAAAATATGCTTGTGACCTGCAAGACAAAACGAAGAAAAGAGTCAAGTTTAAGGATTTTGTCAACTTTATCAATCAGCAAGTTAGGTACGTGCTACACCCACTTTATGGAAATATAAGGGAAACTACAACAGGTGTGAAGGACTCATTCAGACAAAGAGCAAAGCCACAATATGCAGAGGCATTCAAACCAAAGAAAGTGTTTACAACAGCAATCACTGACCCTCAAATGGAAAACAAGACAGAAAGTGCCAAACAAGTGGCATCAAAACCACGGACTGTCCCAGTGGATTCAAGCAGCAAGCCTTGTGTTTATTGCAAGGGAGAGCAACACAACCTCCAAATCTGCAGAAAGCTCAAGGACAAGCCTCATAAGGACAAGATTGAGTTTTTAAGGAGCTTAGGACTGTGTTTTGCCTGTTTGAAACATGGTCACATGAGTAGCAGTTGCAAAGACAAGCTCCATTGTCAAGAATGCTCTCGACTGCATCCTACCCTGCTGCACATCACCAATAGGGACTCACAAGAAGAAACAGCAAGGGGGGCGGTTCAACAGTTCGTATCAAGTGCTTTTGTACAAACAACAGCAACTTTCAGCATGACTGGGGCCGGTAAGGAAGATTGTATTCTTCCAATCGTTCCAGTACGTGTCAAGGCCCAGAAAGGAACCAAGACAGTAACAACATATGCATTCTTGGATCAAGGCAGCTCAGCCACCTTTGTGACAGAGTCACTGATAAAACAACTGAACCTTAACGGACGAATTACGAAAATTTCACTCCGAACGATGGGAAATGAATCTGTTGTGAACACCTGCATTGTGACTGGACTGGAAGTCAGTAGTCTGGATGGTAGCCAGTTTATTAAACTTTCAGAGGTGTATGCACAAGACCACATTCCTGTAAGTAAAAACAATATCCCATGCCAGGAGGATGTTGACAGGTGGTCACACCTGACGGAAGTGAAACTTCCCACTATCCAAGCGGATGTTGGATTACTCATAGGAGTGAATGTTCCCAAAGCCATGGAACCGCTTAAGGTGGTAAACAGCGTGGACAATGGACCCTACGCAGTGAGAACAATATTAGGTTGGACAGTAAATGGACCACTTAGGAGTGGAGGCGACATGAGTGGGAGAAACAGATTGGCACAAGTGACTGTGAATAGGATATCAGTAGCCAGGTTGGAAGAGCTCTGGCAGCTACAGTTTAAGCAGGACTTTCCTGATGCGGGACAAGACGAAAATCTTGAAATGTCCAAGGAAGATCGTCAGTTTCTGAACATGGTGTCTCAGTCTGCAAAACTGGAGGATGGCCATTATAGTATTTGTCTTCCAGTGAGAAGCAAGGCGCTGTGCTTGCCAAGCAACAGAGAAGTCGCAGTGCAACGTGCGCTGAACTTACAGAAAAGATTCACCAGAGATGTCAAGTTTTACGAGGAATATGTTGCACATATGGATGATATCCTAAAAAAGGGTTACGCGATCAAACTGAACGATGCTGAATGTAAGTCACTGGAGGGACGAACATGGTATTTGCCTCATCATGGAGTGAGACATCCAGTCAAGCAAAAGTTATGTGTTGTCTTCGACTGTGGGGCAAGCTTTCAAGGAACATCGCTGAACCAGCATCTCTTGCAGGGACCGGATTTGACAAGTTCACTGGTGGGAGTCCTCCTGAGGTTTCGACAGGAGACTGTGGCAGTAATGGCTGACGTGGAGGCCATGTTCCACCAGGTCAGAGTCAGCAAGGAAGATACAGATCTCCTCAGGTTTCTTTGGTGGTCTGATGGGAATTACAAGGAGAAGCTTGCAGAACACAAAATGTTGGTCCACATCTTTGGTGCCACCTCTTCGCCAAGTGTTGCATCTTTTGCACTTCAGAAATGCGCTACTGATTTCGAAAGGGAATTTGGTCAAGAAGCTGCAAGGACAGTCAAGAAAAATTTTTATGTGGACGACTGTCTTAAGTCAATTGCAGAGGAAGACGCAGCAATCACCCTGTGTTCTGACTTGAGGAACATGTTGGCAAAAGGCGGATTTCGACTAACAAAATGGTCAAGCAACAGCAGAAAGTTGCTCAACTCAATTCCTGATGAAGAAAGAGCACAAGGATTTAAAGTTCTGAATCTGGACGAGAGTAATTTGCCGATGGAAAGAGCATTGGGAATTCAGTGGTGTGCTGAATCAGATCAGTTCAAGTTCAAGATCAACCTTAAAAACAGACCGAACACTAGAAGAGGACTGCTTTCCCTTCTCAGCTCCATCTTTGATCCACTGGGATTTGTTGCTCCGGTGATTTTGTGTGCAAAAAAAATCTTGCACGATTTATGTCGGAGGAAATACGGCTGGGATGAATCCCTACCAGAGGATGTCATTAAGAGCTGGAATAAGTGGGTTGCAGATTTGCGAAGGCTTGACGACTTTGGAGTTGACAGGAGCATCAAGTCAAAGCATTTTGGTGCACCAGTCTTTGCGCAGCTGCATCATTTTGCTGACGCAAGCGAAGACGCTTATGGAACAGCAAGCTACCTGTTGCTGCGCAATGCAAGTGGCGAGACTCAGTCCACCTTGGTAATGGCAAAGGCAAGGGTTGCACCTTTGAAGTGTCCAACCATCCCACGAATGGAACTGATTGCCGCAACAGTTGCAGTGAAGATGGATAAACTTCTAAAGAAGGAACTAGAAGTAGAACTGCATGAATCTGTTTTTTGGACAGATAGCACGGCTGTGCTAAAGTACTTGAATAGTGAAGGCACAAGATTCAAGACCTTTGTTTCTAATAGGATCTCAGTGATCTTGAGCCATTCTCATATTCGGCAGTGGAGATATGTCAATACCACTTTGAATCCAGCAGATCATGTCTCTAGAGGACAGCATTCTTAAAATGTGGCGATTGGCTTTCGGGTCCAAGTTTCCTATTCTGCTCAGAAGATCAGTGGCCGAAGAATCCAGATCCCAGAATGCTGGATTTTGATGACTTAGAGGTCAAAAGAGAAGCTCAGACACATGTCATTCAGATGCAAGGGCTCAAAGACTCAGTAGACCAGCTGATGAATCACTACTCATCTTGGACAAAGCTAAAGCGTGCTGTAGCCTGGTTCATGAAACTGAAGAGTTTGCTTAAGGTATTAATAGCAAAGAGAAAGGAAGCAAGCACAATGAGTGAGGAAATCAGGATGAGCCAATTCAAGAAAGCTTTCAAGGGAAAAAATCTAACCTGTGACGATTTGTCTGAAGCAGAAATGGAAATTGTGAAGTACTGTCAGAAGCAAAGTTTTGAACAGGACTTGGCAATGCTGAAAGAACATCAAAGGGTGAAGAAAAAAGGCTCTCTCTACAAGTTGACTCCAGTACTGCAAGATGGAGTCATAAGAGTTGGAGGAAGGTTGAGTCGAGCAGCAATGCCAGATGATGCTAAGCAGCAAGTCATCTTGCCAAAGGAGTCACATATCACACAGCTTGTGTTAAGACACACCCATGATGTTACAGCTCACGCCGGACGGAATCACATGTTGGCTCATCTGCGTCAAAATTTTGGATCCCTGGAGCAAATGGAGCCATTAGAAGGTTCTTGTCAAAATGTGTCACCTGTAAAAGTTTACACGGAAGTGCTGGCAAACAAATAATGGCAGATTTACCAAAATGCAGGATCCTGCCTGATGACCCTCCGTTCACCAAAGTAGGTGTTGACTACTTTGGTCCATTCCTGGTAAAAAGGGGAAGAAGTCAAGTAAAGAGATATGGTGTCATTTTCACATGTCTTACCACACGAGCTGTACATCTGGAGGTTGCATCTTCACTTGACACTGATGCGTGTCTCAACGCCATCAGAAGATTCCTTGCCAGAAGAGGACAAGTTAAAGAGATGTACTCGGATAATGGAACCAACTTCCGATCAGCTAACAGTGAGTTAAAGAAAGCAATTAAAGAATGGAACTCCAGTATGATCATAAAATCATTGCAGCAAAGGGGGATCCAATGGCATTTTAATCCACCAGCAGGATCTCACCATGGAGGAAGCTGGGAGAGACTCATCCGCTCAGTGAGAAAAATTTTGAACGTCACAGTAAAAGAACAACTGTTGGATGAAGAAGGTCTCCACACCTTGCTGTGTGAAGCTGAGGCTATTATAAACAGCAGGCCTATTACAAAGGAATCTTCAGATCCCAATGACCTGGAGGCTTTAACACCCAACCATCTCCTGTTGCTGAAGGTTAAGCCAGAATTACCCCCAGGAATCTTCAACAAGGATGCCCAGTATGTAAATCGCAGGTGGAGACAAATCCAATACCTTGCAGACATTTTTTGGAAACGCTGGTGCAAGGAATACCTCATGCAGCTCCAAGAGCGTCAACGATGGACTACACCTAAGAGAAATTTCCATGTTGGTGATGTTGTGCTGATCGTAGATGACACAGCACCCAGAAATTCATGGCCACTAGGAAGAATCGTAGAGATCTTTCCAGACCAGAAAGGTCTGGTGCGTCAGGTGAAAGTAAAGACCAAGACCAATGAGCTTTGTCGACCAGTTACAAAGCTGTGCCTTTTGCAAGAAGCTGAAGATAATTGATGCACTCTTTGAAAGTCAAGAACTAGTTTCCTCTGAGGGGAGGAAAGTGAAAGAAGATTTCTTTAAGATAGTTGAAGTTCAGTTAAGTAATGTAGCCATAGACCTTTTCATTTAAGTTAAAGATTCTGGAGTAATTGTTTCAAAGACATTGATAACAATTAGGGGCCGGTTATGTAGAAGCCTACATGCAGTTTAATTTGAAATGTATGCTTTTATTTTGATAGTGCAGAAAAAACAGGAAGTTGGGCGAGAGGAGAGTTGAGCCACATGGTTTTTTGACCTCGCAATCTCTCTTCATCCATTTTGAATTGAACTTTATAAGTTTTCGTAATTTGGAATTCTGTTGCTGTGTACCTGTTTGGACTTTCGAAGTAAATATTGAGAAACTATCAAGGACTGTTGTTTTGTTTTTTGGTTTTTTGGATATGGAAAGAGGGACTAAGCGGAGCGTCAAGCTAAGGCTCCATTCGAAGGAAACCTACAACCCATGAACCACCAAGACTCTAGCCTGCCATTAACTGTCCACGAGAAAGATGTCCCTCCTCCAAAAACTACACCTTCAAACTTTAGTGACACTAACAGCTGCCCACAGGAACAAACCAAAGACCTTCTGGAGAAACCTTTTATGGTCAGATAAGACATAAACTGAGCTATTTGGCCTCAAGGACATAAGATATCTTTAAAGGAGTAACAGTGTAACAACTGTCAAAACCTGAAACTTGGACACAATTATTTGTTCCAGCATGACATTGACACCCAGTACACATCAAAACTGGTATTGTAATGGATAAAGCAGTCTAACTTTAAACTTCTGGAATAGCTTTCCCAAAAATAGGGAAAGCAGATATAGTTAAAGTAAATGTAAAACAAAACACAAACCTTAAGTCTTACACAACCATCCCCAAAGTTTCGATTACTTCTGCCGAGGTTTTGGAGTTACAGTCCGTGACGTCCTGTAGAAATGCGTTAGTCATAGTTTAAACAGTGGAAAAGTTAAATGGGACGTTTTATCAGTAGAAAGCAGTTTCAAAGAATTCTTTTCATGGTGATATCTCTGTCTGACACCGAATAACAAAAGCAAGCTTTAGAAAGATAAAGACTGAAGATCACTAGAACGAGATGTTGCTGTTATATAGTGTCATTTTTAGTCATGGCTGTATGGGGATGATAATGCCCGTTTGTTTGTGGTCTGTAGATCTAGTCCCAGACTGAAATATTTCAACATTATTGGATAGATTACCATGAATCTGGTAAAGCTGTTCATATTTCCTAGAGGAGTACTACTACTGCTGCTATTAACAGTAGACACGAAGTTCCACTCCCACCCATCATAGAAGACTAAAGGAGAGCACTAAAGGTAAGCATGTTGTTGTTTACAATTTGAGTATGACATCGCGCTCATTATAAAAACTAATGTAAACTGTTGTTCTTGGTTCCATAACCAGCACTCTGAGCACACATGGCATTTATAACCAACTCACAGTAAATCAATGAGGCATCTGTAGCATAGAGGCTCAACAGAAGCACTTCATAATCACAATGCTCTCCTCTAACATTCACTCAGCTGGAGTACAGTGTAAATAAATAGCTCTCAGCGCAGTGCATCTTGCTGTACATTGATCATGAGCACGAGACCCCAGGCAACAATGCACAAAAGAAAAATGGCTTCCTTATTTTCACTCATCCGAGGCTCTGTGCAGCCCTTAATAGACAGAATCAGAATGTCTGCTGTGGTGTTGCAGGCTTTATGAGACCATTACTGCTTTTTATTGTGTATCCCAGGACTAATGGCTTTCTATAGTTCCTCTGATTTACAGCCTGTCAGCTTTGTGGCTGTCCATTAGAATGAGAGGTTGACATCAAGCCAGTGGTTGAAGTGCCCAGTGTTAAAAATAAGGAAGTCGCGTCTCACACATTGACGCCAGGCTCCTAAAACCTCCATTCCAAAACACATTCATGGCTGCTTGTTTCCCTGCCTGTTCTGGGCCTTTCATATGCTTCCCTTCTGCTTTATAGATGCTTTTATTAAGCTATTACATAGCATGAATGACACATGTTGTTAGTAGGTAGGAAAATAACATTATGTCAAATCTGTTAAAATGCATTAATATTTAATGAGTGAAGTCAGCTGTGTTAAACTGAGTTTTTATGGATGCTCTATCATAATGCATAAACTTCCCTAGCACTTAAACACGTCATTAAATGTTAGCTTGCCATTAGGATTTTATGTTCAGCTTTGGTTTTGTAATGTGTTTAGGTATCCTTTTAGTAAAGTACTGCACAACTCGCTCGCAGTTTCATTGATTGCTGGTGCTGAGGTAAGCGTTATCTGTGACAATGCTAGAACTTAAACTTCTGTGAGTGTTTGGGTTTATTTCAAACTGTGTTCTTGTAGTTTTCTCTAAAATATCAACCAGTAATAATAACTTCGAAGCAGTAAGGTAGTAAAACCTTACTGCTTCGAAGTTTAGGATAATTTCTAGATGACTTACGAAATTGGACTTGCTTGTTAAAATGATCAGAAATGATGAATTAAGTTTATATATAACAGTAAATATTTTTAGTGGAATCTATGTAGGTGTACAGATTTCACATCGTGCCACCTATTGCAAATTTAGCATGTTAAAATACTACAAGGTTATTAGAAAAGAACAAAATGAGAACTTTTTTCAACTGGCTAAAAACATGAAAACAATTTCATGCAAAGGCGTGTACTACTCCCTTCATGAAACAACTCAAAGTGGCTCTGATTAGAATATAAAGACAAGAGGAAGACCCCGGTGGATAACTAACAAGCGCTTAAGAAAGGGATCCTCACTGATCCTCAGCTGGCAGGTTCATTAAAAAGTAGGCACGAAACACGAGCTAACAGCAACAGTGAAGAGGTGACACCTGGGTGCGGGTCTTCTTGATGGAAGTTCAACAATTTCAACTGTAGAGAGAGAAAGCTAAGAAAAAACTAGTACAGGTTAGGGATGCCACAGTGCCAGAAATTTAGAAACAAGTATCTGTACCAGTAGAATCACACGATTTTAAATATCCAGTTTTACACCGCAACAAAGGAACCCAAAGAGATTCTCCTATGTCCTTAAATATCAACATTGTATTTTGTTGAAAGACACAGACAGAAATGTTAGCATGGTTCACGAGTAGCCTGCTAATGAGGTGCAGGCATTACATTAGCACATGCATTTTTATACCGTAAACCACTGAAACATTTTAGCTTATGGTAAGTTGATTTCAGATCTAGGAATGAGGAACATTATCAAATAATTGAAGCCAATTTCCTCCTGCAGCAGAACAATGACCCAAAGCACAGCCAGACGAGAAATATTTAGAGAAGAAGCTGTTAGCTGTAATTCTGTCTATGATGGAGTGGTGATAGTAGCCACTGGAGCTCAGTGCCTTCAATGAAATGTCTGTTATCCAACTTGTGAGAGGAAGTTCACGAGACATGGAGTGAACATTTATCAGATAATGTCAACAAACAGTCAACTGGAATTCATGGCTGCCATTGACGGACAAAACTATCATTTTGAGTAAAAGCTGTATATTTACTACATTTCTATTTACTTTCAACTCATTTATTGAATCGGTCAGTAAACAAAAGCAATCTGAGCAATCAGCTCAACACAACATTTTTTGCTATTGGTGGAAGCTAACTTGTCACAGTAGGAAGAAAGCAGGTGCAAGCCATTACATTAATGATAGCTGCATTGTATTTAGCTGTTCCGGTCCTGTTATTAAACACACTTGCTGGCTTGGCTTACTGGAACGCACAACAAACCGAGCCATTAGTAATGTTATTAAATACACAATGGCGTTAGCTACAGCTGTGCTACACCTGCTCTGACAAGTCAAAATGTCTTCTATAGGAAAAAAATAGCTTACTTAAACTGGATTAGCCTTTTGAATTCTCCTTAAACAACTTATCAGATTAGATTTTGATGTTGTGATGATGGATCACAACAAATTTAGGAACTCAAAACACAAAACAAATCAGAAACTGACCCACTCCATGTTGCCGGTGCCTTCCAGGATGAGCACATGCAGACAAACAGGAAGGAATGTTTAATTTAAAGGGGATCGTGAATGGATCACCCTACATGAAAAGCCATCTCAGACTTTTATCTCTGTTGGCTCTTGACTGACCTTTCATACTGCATTTTTTTTTATTTACAGCTAGATTAGCTTTATAGCCTTCTGAGTCGAAGGACAATGCTCTTATCTCACATAATCTGCCGTGAATCTAACATAAACCTCACTTTATTAGCTCATACACAAGGATCATCCATGTGGAATTAGAGTAGAAAGAAATTAAATGTAACAATTTAACGTCCGTCAGATGTTCTGACAGGAAATCACTTTGTACAAAACGGGCTCTGCAATTCTTCTACACTATGTGATGCTTGATTAGCAAAATATACTCTGATAACCACAGATATCTTGTCAGTATTTTGATGTTTT
This sequence comes from Aulonocara stuartgranti, assembly GCF_965226115.1. Lineage (NCBI taxonomy): Eukaryota > Metazoa > Chordata > Actinopteri > Cichliformes > Cichlidae > Aulonocara > Aulonocara stuartgranti. Next base: position 12,334,393 of record NC_138959.1, on the reverse strand, counting down.
CCCCTGATTGTTAGTGCTGTGTGAGAGGCACAGTCAGGGAGTAAGGCAGGTGATCCCTGATGGGGGTGGAGCTGGTCTTGCTTCACACAAAATCAATTCTGGCCTTTGGTGTTGGCAAGCCGGCAGGGTAGGGGTGCGAGGAGGGGGAACACATGTCTGACACCTTCTGACTTTTTCATGAGGAACTGTTTGAAGTTTTAAACCCCCACAGAGGATTCTCGGGGCGATGAATATAGAGAGGGGTGCGGCTTAAAGCTCAGACATATTATCATCAATGAAGTCCGTTACGCAGTTTGATGAGGGAAGTCAAATAATTTCAGTTTAAAGGCCGGGAAAATTATACAAAATATTAAATTCTTCACTTTTGATTTGTTTGCGCATCGCTTTGGAGCTTCTTCTGGAGCACTACTGGTTTTCCCTTATATGATGGACTTTATTCATTATTAGTGCCACTTAAGTCATCCTTGTCTTGAGTGGTTCTGTTCTCACGCTGTGGTGGGCACAAAGAAGAGAAGCATGACCTCAAAGTATCTTTTGTTGCAGATGCAGGGGAGGGTGGTGACTGGGATTCATGTGATGGGGTGAGGAGGTGTGTTAGGCACTGAGGAGGGTGGGCTGACAATGACAAGCTTGAGTTCTGCAGTCCCGGTGGTCCTGTTTTTCAGCTGGCTACAATTCGCCACCAATTATATGATAGTACCATGTTAATCTCACACTATGTTGTTTTTTTTTTCGTTTGACTTATATTTTAATGATTGAAATTTGGAAGATGCCTAGTTTATTATTCCAAGCTAATGGTGCTGCTGAACATCAGTCCAACTGGTTGCGTCTCTTGTCCGTTGCACCCAGTTCGCTTGGCTGACCACTGCTTTTAAAAGTCACCCATCCCTGTATTTATTATATATCATCAAATCATAACACGGCGGTTTAACAATCAGATGAACCCCTATGAACAAGCACTTGGTGACAGTGGGGAGGAAAAACTTCCTTTTAACAGGAAAAATACTGAGTTGAGTTGTCATTTACAGATCTTTTGATAATAAGCATTCCAACGATAATCATCCTTTTTTGAAAGGTCGGGTCATCTACCAGTCTGAATGTTGGTCGATCAATCCCAGGCTTGCTAAACAATTCTTGTGCAAGCTACTGAAGTCCCAGTTTCCCTTGATGCATCCATCAGTGTGAGTGTGTGCGTGAAGACAGTAGAAAAGTGCTATATAAGAGCCAGTCCATTTGCCAACAATGGACTGGCACTTTACCGACAATTGGACAGCACATTTTGAAAACTCTTGTATGCTGCAGAATTTCAGAAGTGAACTAGCTAAGCGAGGAAGCGAGCCAGCTCTTTAGATTGAGCTGTCACTTCTTTAGCAACCTTTAGCAGTCTACTTTGTTTTACTTCACCAGCACATTATGTCATGGTGTCTGATTTTTTTCCTATTTATTCTACAGAGAAGTCCTTCCCTGTTGTAGTTTGGTTATTTCTTGACACTTCCTGTCTTTGTTAGTTTTTTCTTTAAAATTGATTATTCTGCTCATGTACTTTTTGTAGTCAAGCTTGTAGGATTTCTAATAGTTTTTTATTTTATTTTTTATATAGTTCCATGTGCCTTTTGCGTCCCTCCTGCTTTCATCATTTGCCTTGACTGACCGCCTTTACGTCTGTGACCATCGCTTGTTTTTGGATTAAAAGATTTTGGCTTTATAATCCACTTCCTTGTGCCCTGTGTTTGGGTCCACCTCCTGTGGAATCATCACGAAGTCTGTTTTCATTATCGATTGTGTGTTGTTGTTTGTGTCTGTTTGGTATGATGATTCCTATTGGTACAAAAATGCAGATTTGCTGCTATGGTCAGCAAATCCTGTTGGTAAAGTCTGTGTTTAGAACCTGACATAGTGCTCAGTTATTAAACGCCAGATATCTTCAGTTTGATCCAGTGTCGAAAGCTACAATTTCCAGTTTCCCTGGAATTCATAGACTGTGAAGTACGTTATGTTACAGGACGATTGTGTGAAGAGCATTGTTTTTCATTTTTTGTTCAATAATATCTTCCTTACACCAAAATGTTAGCCTGTCCTAATAGATTATGGTCCATAAAGTAAATGTAAGAATCTTTTCTTCGACTCCATTCAGTTGATTTGTTGTTGGTTTCTGTTATTTGTGTCCACTTGAAAATATTGTGAGTTATTGTGATGCATTAATTCTGAAAATGTGTCACCTTTCATTTTTGTGCAAATGAATAACAAAAGATCATGACAGTCATCAGCTAAAAAACGATATACACTCAACAAAAATATAAACGCAACACCTTTGTTACTGCTCCCATTCCCCATGGGATGGACTTAGAGACCTAAAATTCATTCCAGATACACAATATAACCATCCCTCCCAAACAGTGGTCACAAATCAGTCCAAATGTGTGGTAGTGGGCACATCTGCCATATTGAGATAATCCATCCCACCTCACAGGTGTGCCACATCAGGATGCTGATCTGACATCATGAGTAGTGCACAGGTGTACCTCAGACTGCCCACAACAAAAGGCCACCCTGGAATGTGCAGTTTTGTCTCACAGCAAAATGCCACAGATGCCACAAGCAATGAGGGAGCGTGCAATTGGCATGCTGACAGCAGGAATGTCAACCAGATCTGTCGCCCGTGCATTGAATGTTCATTTCTCAACCATAAGCCGTCTCCACAGGCGTTTCAGAGAATATGGCAGCACATCCAACCGGTCTCACAACCGCAGACCTCGTGTAACCACACCAGCCCAGGACCTCCACATCCAGCAGGTTCACCTCCAAGATCGTCTGAGACCAGCCACCCAGACACCTGCTGGAACAATTGGTTTGCACAACCAAACAATTTCTGCACAAACTGTCAGAAACCGTCTCAGGGACGCTCAACTGCATGCCCGTCGTCCTCATCGGGGTCTTGACCTGACTCCAGCTCGTCGCCGTAACAGACTTGTGTGGGCAAATGCTCACATTCGATGGCGTCTGGCACGTTGGAGAGGTGTGCGCTTCACGGATGAATCATGGTTCACATTGTTCAGGGCAGATGGCAGCTGAGAATGTCCCAGTTCTTGCATGGCCAGCATACTCACCGGACATGTCACCCATTGAGCATGTTCGGGATGTGCTTGACCGGCGTATACGACAGCGTGTACCAGTTCCCATGAATATCCAACAACCTCGCACAGCCATTGAAGTGGAGTGGACCAACATTCCACAGGCCACAATTGACAATCTGATAGACTCCATGCGACGATGTGTTGCACTGCATGAGGCAAATGGTGGTCACACCAGATACTGACCGGTTCTGGGTCCCCAGACACCCAATAGAACAAAAAACTGTAAACTTCCAGGGTGGCCTTTTGTTGTGGGCAGTCTGAGGTACACCTGTGGACTACTCATGGTGTCAGATCAGCATCCTGATGTGGCACACCTGTGAGGTGGGATGGATTATCTCAATATAGCAGATGTGCCCACTACCACACATTTGGACTGATTTGTGACCACTGTTTGGGAGGGATGGTTATATTGTGTATCTGGAATGAATTTTAGGTCTCTATGTCCATCCCATGGGGAATGGGAGCAAAAACAAAAGTGTTGCGTTTATATTTTTGTTCAGTGTATTTTGATTCAATTTCATATCCAGATACATCTTTTTCTAAATATTTGATTCTACAAAAAACATTATAAACTCTCAGAGTGCTTTGTTTGATGAAGAAAAGAACATTTTTCCATCATTGCTGGCTATCCTGTTTTGTTTTGGTTTTTATTGCTTAATCTGACAGTAACAGGCACACATTACACTGACCAGTGCTCCAAAACCAAAGAAAGTGTCATTTGCTGACTTCCTCTAACAGATGCTGTTGCTCGTCTTAGGCAAGTGCAATGTCCTGGATCTGGTGGCACTGCTATATAACTGCTGTATAAATAGATTCCTATGACAGAGCCATTCATCTCCAGCCATGAACACATCAACATTAAAAGACAGCTCACCAAGACCTCTACGCTTGTTAGGGCAAGATCAGCAGTCCAGATGCCCAAGATGTAAACTCGTGAAGGGAAGATTAATTTATCTGTCATCCCTGCCTTTGACAGTAGTTATAAATCTGATTTAGCTGTTGAGCGGGGGCCATGAAGAAGGGCAGTTGGACATTAAGATTTCAAAGGAGTGATATCAAGAGAACTAACTCGTGACTCACAGCCTGCCACAAACAGGTCAAAAGTTCTTGTGGGGTGCACTGTGCATGTGAAGCGATGTTTTGGAAGTAAAAGAAAGAAAGACTTCTGCTCATCTCTTCTTTGTGTTATTTTCAAAATGGTGGCTATCATGTGAGGCGAGACGCGGGCACGGGGTGTCAAAGGAGCTATTTAGCGGTTGATGGATGGGAACAGGCGATATGAGGTGGTCACATCCTGTGACCATCTGCACGGAAGTCATGCTAGTTATTCAGAACACGCAGATGCACGGGCATAACATGACACTCTATGCAGATATTTGGACGCGTGACAAAATCTTCCGCTGCAGTTTGTGGAACTGGATTCTCCCGTGCTAGCATTTTCTTCAGGTTCATTGTGGGTTGCTTTTTGGACACAAAGTCCAAGTTTCCTTTTTCTTTTCATGAAATTACCTTTATCCTCTTCTGAGTTTCTCTTTTTAAGCCATTTACAGCTATAGTTATGGCAGTGTCAACGTTTTCCTTTGATGGGGACATTAACTTCCTTTTTTTCCCAACTAAACCTATCAGTGGGTTAAAGAAACTCAGGCATTCGCCGATACTGAAGTGACTCCATGCATAACCCACTGCTTTAAGACAGTTAAGGTGGGGATAAAATGTCATACCACATTAAACAGCCCAATGACCTGATCACAGAGATGCGTAGGTGTATTGTGAGTGGGAGGGGCGAGGCACGATGATGAATCTCTCTCTTTGAAACCCTTTTCTCTTCAGTGTGTGTGCTGCTTTCACTCAGATGAAACCACAGCCTTTGTATAGCAAACAACATGGTTTGGTGATGACAACAAAGAGGCAGCAGACTTTTTAAGGGAGCCTGTTTTCATTGTACATATGGATGTCAGTGGAAAAGAAACTGAACACACTCAGAATCCCGTGTGTTTACTAAGCTGTGTAATCTAGTGGTAAGAACTGTATACTGGGTTTTTCCATGTGTTACTGCTTTACTAATGCACTTTGTTTCCCAAAGACCCTCATACTTTATCATGCTTTCAACAGTGGTTAACAGCATGTAAATGAATTCATGCTTGGTCATACTTGTAATTAATTTTATGCTACTTTATTTTTAAACTCCTCTTCATTTCAGACATATATTTTCTACTGTTTGCTCAACTTAATTTCAAATATATTCAAAGACAACAATTAATACATCAGTAATTCAAAGATTTGAAATAACACATTTATTCAAATAACACATGATGTATTAGAAAGTCAAAAATATAATATAAAATCTATAAATATAGCATAGTTATACACATATACCATGTATAACTATGTATCTAAGTATTTAAAATCCAATCCATGTACAACGCTGCTACATATATATTGGTGTTTTTCTATAATACTTTTTTCCCTGTTACCTAAAACAAGAGATAACATAATGTTTCTTGAACAGTGGCTACAATTACAATCCCCAATAGAAATTATAGGATAACGTTTAGTGAACTTGGTAGAATGGGCTAATAAAGTCAGCAGACTGACACAGCTAAAGTGAAATTAGCTAGCGCTGAGCACCATAAGCACGAACATAGCATAGCTGACTTCATTACTTGTAAATGAAGCGTTTCTGTCTTTAAACGGAAGACTGCATTGTTTCTTCTCAAACGCTCAACTGTCTGGATTTGAGGAACGCTGTAAATGCAGGGCATTTGAATTTTTACACTTCAATTCTGCTTCTCTGATCGCTTAAGAAGCTACCAGCCTGCTAACTCATTTTTCATCCTCGGCTCTAGTAACGTTCTGTTAATAGAGTACATTTGAGTGGTCTCCTCTCCCCTGTAAATGCCCATACATTGCAGATCAAAGTAAGCCATAGCGTACTGCTGATTTAAATGTACCTAATTACATTAATGATGGCATCAATTACTCCACTGGTGCGGTTTGGCTGCTTTGGTACATTTTCCCAGAGCTGTGGCATGCAGGACAGTGGGAATTTTGATATGTCGTAGTGTGCAGGGCCAGAAGTAGGATTAATGGCCGTCTGCCTGCATCCAAGGTCCTTCAGCAGTAATTGCAAGCAGAATCTGACTCTATGATCTCAGCAGCGGTATGCAACATGCCAAAACAGCCTGCCTTTGACAGATTGCCTTCCTGCAGTAATAACTTAAGCATGTTCGTTCTCTCAAATTAGGCATTGCATGCCTCCCACACCACAAAATAGGAGCAATGACTTCTTTCCACCTCCTTTGAATGTATGTCTTATACTTGCCTGCCTTGACAGATGTGAGTTAAATACGATTTAATTCACAAAGTAAGCTTTTGCCTGCCCCGTCTCTTCACCTGTAGCTGTCAAGTGTTGAGAAATAAAATGTTTTGAATAGAAGATTTAATATTAATCTCTTTTAGCGCTGCAATGTGGAGCAGATGAAATGCTTTTTGAGAATCGCACTACAAAGGTCTTCAAGGTGTTTCACTGCCGCTGCGTTAGCCTCCAGGACTGTGCGGGAATGAATCCCACTGTGGTTCTCGCTCTCATTCTCTCAGTTGATAGTTTGTGTCCAGCCTCGGGACAGAGGGACTCCTATGTGCTGCTCTGTGGTGGGTTGTGTTCTCTGGAGCAGTTAAAAGCCTGGCAGCTCCACCCCATGACTGTCCAAACACAGTCAACTCTAGGCATCCACATCAAACAGAGCTCTCTGCGAAGCCTATTGGAAAGTTAACCATGGGGTGCTGAGCTTATTTATTTATTTTCCACATATAAAAATGTGTCTGGCTTCAGATTCTTTTTATTTTTTTTGGAAGCAAAATTCACTCATTAGTGTTTGTAATTGACGGGACAAAACCGTATTTCAAGAGCGGTTTTGACACTACACCCGGTTCTACTCAGCTCGGCTGGATCGAGTCAAAAGCAAGATTCAGAGCAAGTAACAAGAAAAGACAAGTTAATGAAAGATTCTTTCAGTCTGCTCCTCAGCAGCGCTCGCAATGGACATGTCGGAGTGAAATGAACTTTCCCTGCAATGCGTGCTTTAGAGCATTCGCACTGCAATCGCTAATTCATCCGGCCTTGAGATCCTTTGACACTGACGTTCAAGCTTAGACGCTACGTGAAAATGTAAATAAACCTTAGAGGAGCTCTGGGTCAGTGTGGGACTAAATTTATAGTTTTGGCATTTACTCTGTAGTCATCATTCATCCCCCTGTCAGGAGCAGAGGCCTTGATCAGCAGAGCCTCCGTTGGCCCTCAGATGACCTGCAGCCTATCTGGCCAGCTGTGGTTCAGATGCCTCAGTCTCAGATGTTCGCCTTGCTGTAATAACTGAGGCCATTAACCCCTTCTGTAGTCTTTTTGTTTCTTATTTCAGTTCTAAAAGCAAATGCTTTTGAGGTCTGGATATTTGGAATAAACTCTAAAGGTTATCACTTAGGCTTTTTCTCATATATATACTACAATGATAGATGTTCAAGTTCAATTTTAACAGATAAAGTTCAAACCTATCCAAACCTTTGTTTAAAGGGTCCCCCTTCTTAAATCATCATGTGCTGATCCCCAAGATACATTTCTTTGGAAAGATGTAGTCAGTTTGACTAACCACACCCAAGCTGGATTATTGCCAGACACGCTGAATTAAAAAAAATCACTTAAACAGAAACTGTCTGACTAAAGGAAACAAAGTAACACATCATCCAAACCCATTTCTAAGGCTTCAGGACTCCAGTGAACCACCGTGAGAGATTTTATCTACAAATAGATCAATCTTGGAGCAGCGGTGAACCTTTCCAGGAGAGGCCAGCCTACCAAAATGACTCCAACAGTGCTTTGAAGACTCATCCAGGATGTCACAAAAGAACCCAGAACAACATCCAAAGGACTGCAGGCCTCACTTGCCTCAGTTAAGGTCAGTGTTCATGACTCAACAAAGAAAAGGAGACATGGGATTCCAAGATGCAAACCACTGGTGACCAAAAAGAAAACAAAAACTTATCTCACATTTGCCAAAAACACTTTTATGATCCCCCAAAACATTTGGGAAAATATTCTGTTGACAGATGAGACAAAAGTTTAAGTTTTGTAAGGTTTGAGTGCCGCAATAAAAAGAACATCGTACCAACAGTCAAGCATGGTGGTGGTAGTTTGGCGAACTGAGGCTGCTTTACCACCTTTTTCTCATTTAAAAACAGCTTTTTGTGTTTACTCTGGTTATCTAATATTACAAATTGTGAAAAATGTGACAATCTGAAACATGTAAGTGTGATAAATGTAAAAAATACTTTTTCACAGTACTGTATATTTTTACTATATGCAGGTGAGCACAGAAGCCCCACCCACCTGCTATTGATTTTGTTTGAAAGGGGTAGCCAATCAGAAGAAAGTTGACTTTAAAGTAAAGAGGAGTTTCAGACAGTGAATGTAAATGAACGGGGAATTATACAAACTTACTGTAGTCTAATAATATATGAAGAAATATGATTATAATAAGTCATACTTGTTGCCCTAAATAATCCTAAATTTTCAAAAATGATGTACCACAGTTTAAAACCTTGGCACTGAAATCAAGGTCTGTGTGCGGGGTTTGCTACCAGCGCTGTTGACAAATGACAAAGTGTCTTTTTTTAAGTCATTCCAACCTTTTAAAAGGGAGGCAAGAAGTCCTCTCGGTAGCCTAGCTTAATGAATTTGGCGGCTGCTCTAAACTCTACACAGTATGTGCACTATGTAACAAAATGTACAACCCCGTAAAAGCCAAATCAAAGTCTAATAATGAGAAGGTGGCCTTCAAAGCAAAGTGCCAATTATTTTAAATTGCTCCATTAAAGGAAGCAATCACAACTGCCATGTTAGCATTGGGACGTAACTGCTCTCGTCTGGTGGTTTGAGATCGTGTGGGTGTAACTGCCATGCAATAAACACGTGCAGTTTTTCATAACCTCATGAAACAAATGATTTTGTTTGCTGACTGCCTGCCATAACACATAACTGACTGACAACAGGAAAGCTCGGCATTTTTTCACTTCAGCCGAGAGAACAAAGCCTCTTACTGTTTTTTCCTCCTTTTAACAGGTGAGCGCTCCAGCTATTAATTTGTGTAGGGCCACCTACTTTAATTGGTCTTAATCTGGAGTGAGCAGCTTTGATCTCTCTGACAGTTTGACTGCATTAGCACGAGTGTGGAGGCTAATCCTTTGCGTAGCTTGTTCTTTTGGCGCAGCCAGAGGCCTGTCCAACGATAATATGTCAGCTGAGGGATAAGCCCTCATCAAACAACCAGGTCTAAGCTTCTGGAAAATGGGGGTTGAAGGGCCACCGTCATGCTGTGCTTCCAACAAAGATAGAGATGTAAACCAACTGGGGCTTGCAGTTTTTGTCTTTTTAAATTCTTTTTTACATTTGTTGTCCTTTAGGCAAGCTTGTTTTTGTGCAGTATCATATGTCCTGTGACCACACACTTCTTGTTTCTTGATGAATGCTTTTTCGTGGTGTTCTCACTTCAAGCAACACCTGGTGGTTGTATGCGGTCTTTGTTTTCCCCACTGATCATACACACAGCGCATGCATGACGCACATGTGCAAACAGCAGCTTTGTCGGTGTTGTTTTATTAGGAAGTAACAAGCATATAAAGTGTTTGTCTTGAACTCGAGCTGAACTCTGATGAATTATGATAACCATCTCACAGTCAACAATATGTGTTCTCAGGAAAGGAATAAAGAGACAGTGTTTGAAATGAAGAAAACAGCAGCACTTGTGCTTAGCCAGTGATTATATCACACATCATGTTGATTTACTTATCACGACTGACACATCTTTACTTCAGTGGATCTTTTGTTTTTGTGATGGAGGAATTTTAACTGAACTTTCTTTTTGTGTTTGCATGAAAAACACTAAATATATTACTTAAAATGTCTTCAAAGAGGACAGTTAGAAAGCTCACAGAGCACGAGTATGATCACATCCTTTCTTCACAAAGCAGAATAAATGCTGTTTGGGCCTTAAGTTAAATTCAAAACTGATTTTTTCACCTCATTCATAATGTGTTATACTTTCATAAGACTTTAATGTGTGAACATAGGTATCCTCAGAGCTAGCTAGCCAGTTACCTGTGAATCGCACACAACATTGCTTTTATTATTTTTACTCATCTTTAAGCTAGGATTTTTGCCAGCAATCATTAGGGAATGTTTTCTAATAAGATTTTTTTCTGACATAAGCTACAACCATTAACGCCCCAGTTGCACAGGCCTAGAGACAGGTCAGTAACCCTCCAGCAACAAAAAGTCAGTAGGAAAAAATGCATAATACAAGACTATTTGAGAGAGGTCCCAGGCAGTTGCTGTGAAATTTGACCGCTAAAACTCAGAGACAGATAGACCCTGCCAGTGACCAACAGTGATCAACCAGAAGTGACTGGGAAAACATGTATTCTCAGGCCAATTTGAAAGTGGTTTCAGGAGGTTGCTGGCTTTTGGTAGGTGAAATTGCACAGAAAGAGCTATATGGTGCTGCACTGAAGACCTCTTGGGATTTTTTTTCTTGCTAGAAGATTGCTGCAGTCTCCCATAGTTTGCGTAGCAGACATGGACTTGTCTCCAAACACTTGCTTACTACCCACCAAGTGGTAGCAAAACTGCAAAGACTGTGGACTGAACTGTAAACAGAGAACTGTTTCCTTTAATAAAGTAAAATTTGCACCATTTGAACAATGCAGGAATAAGTCACAACTTTTACTTTAAAGCGAACATTGTCCATTTCTGCATCTGGTTGCACCTTTTCAATTTTTCACCACCTCTCAGTGAGCAGTTGGCATGTGTTTCCAGATAAGTTTTCCACAAGCATCTACAGCATTATGCTAGCGACCAAAGCATTCAAGGAGGTTTTCTTGGTCCAGCATTGTCTTTGTGACCGATTTTCCATAGTAACTGTCAGTAATTATTCTTTAACTAGCTGGGGAATATACATTTTTACCTAGTAACCTGTGGTTACCAAGGTTAGTATCCTTGTGTGATTGTTCCTGCAAGCCATGTTAGTTTTAGCACAGCTAGCTCGTTGACGTTAGCGCCGTGCAGTCCCATGCACGGGTTGATCCGTGCTAACTTGCTAACGGAGATTTGCCGCGTTAATGCGGTTATGGCGTTAACGTCATTTTAACGAGATTAACCCCGACAGCACTAGTTATTTTTCTTTATAATATACATCGACAATAATTACTCAATTAGTTGTCTGCTAATTTCCTTCTACTGGCATGTAGTTACATTGCTTCAGTTGTACCTATTCCTCCTAAATAGATCATTCATAAAAAATAGTTTGTAATTTTTGTTTTTTTTAAAAAAATGCTCTGTATTGATTGATGATATGTGACAATTTAGAACATTTTACGGGTGTTTAGTAGATGCTGACCCACAGATTGTTCAAAACAGCTTCTACACATCTGATTCTCTACAAGTGTATAAATGTTTGAACTGGAGTATTTTATTCACAACTGAATATATTAGTCCTACAATTTCTTTGATTTTGCACTTTTAATGCTTTGAGTATGTTTTACAGATCTTCTCAGCTCTTAACACACTGGAGGCCATCAGTAAGTGGTCATCTGGTTTCAATTGAATTTGTGGCTGTTTGTCCAACCCATCATCCATCAGAAAATTGTAAAAATATTTTGCACACCAGGGACACTACTGGAAGGTGACTTGCCATTCATAGACACAAGGTAAAGATTAATCAAGTGTTATGTGTTCTGTTGCCAGCTGGCAGCACCAGCCTCTAAACCTTTGAGTGAGTAAGTCCACAGAGAAGCCCGTGGCACAGCTGAGTTTGTCTTGTAAAAGTGCAGCTGTCCAAGACATGACAGCTACAGCATTAGCAGGGCCATTAAGAGGTGTAGAACATTTCCAGGGAAACCATTTGAAAAATGACAACCTCCGGCACGGCTGAGATATTAATTATACGTAGCACCCATGGAAAATAGGAGAGAACAGTTGGTGAGACAAAAGATGCCTTGTTTTCTCCCAAGATGCCTTGTTTGTGCATTTAATAAGCAATAAAGAGCAAAAGGAAAGAGCTAAATTCTAACTATTGCCAGTAGCAAGCAATTTTGAAACACAGAAGACTGGATTAATGACTAATTACCTATCAGCTTGTTTTCTAAAATTAAACAAGAATTGAGTGTGAAGGACAGAAATTATTCCTGAGGGGAATAGTTTAAAGGCAACATTCTCTTGAACAAATTGCCCTCAGGAAAAGAAAGAGGAGCCCGATGCTGTTCGAGTGCAAGAATTTAAATTCACTGTAATGTTTGAATGTCCTAGAGTAGAGAGCTTTCAGAAATAATTAGAAGAAAGATATGCAAGAAAATATAAATGTGCTGTAATTTGTACAATGAAATTGGGATATTTTTTAAATCGTCTTGGACTTCTATAGCTGTTATTTCACTCTTTCCTATGAAGACTTAAAGTTATCTGTTTTTAGCATGGACAACACCTTAAGGAGTTGGCCTAAATTAGTCAATTTTGCTTTAAAAATGCTAAAACTGTAGCATTACCTGACAAGCCTCTAGTCTAATGTCTTGTGTTGTGAAAATAGCCAAAATGCCAAATGTAAGACCAAATAACAGTTGTCAGTAAAACAATAGCTAAATATATGGATATCTATGTTTGATTGCATATACATTCACATATAGATTATAGAAAATTCCAGGACATTTTGTAAAAGTTGGAAAAACTTGATATTTTTAGTGGTTCAGTCTGAAAAATGTTCATTTAGTTAAGAAATTGAGGTATTTTTTCATACATTTTCCACAAATGCAAAAATCCTTGCTATGTTCATTTATTTCCAGACCTGTGACGCTTGTTCCCTTGCTCACGTATAAAAACACAGACGTGTATGTTAACTCTTCTTTTTATGTTCATAATATATCACTTTATATAGTATGGTGGCAAAAACGCCTGTTCGTAAACAACAAACAAATGAATAATAAATGCACATATTTATTGTTATTCTACTTTGCAAGCTGTATATTCATTTTTGAAGACATGATCAGTTACAGGCACTATTAGGATCACTGTTTGATGACCTCAGAGTACTGTCAACAACATTACGTGTACGTGTGTATGTTACGTGTATGTATCATAATGTCGCTGTTCATTTTGTAATCAGCTGCTACGCATAAAATATATAATTTTTGAAAGAATTTGAGTTGTAAAAATATTTCCCAAAAGCTATGTATGATGATCCTGTTACGCTAGGCAGTTTACATAGTACATTTTGTCCAATTTAATTAGCGGATGTAGGAGGAGTTAGGGAACAGTAGTGTATACATATACTATGATCATTATGCTAAGATTATTGGTGGTGGAAGTTGTAGTAGTAGCAGCAGTAGTATTAATGCAGTTTTGTAGAAGACGCGTATTTGGCTAAAGTTATAACTAATTGCAGCTCCTGTATATACTGCTGGTTAGCTTAATTAATCTGCTTATTACATGACTTGAATTATCTTAGCACTGCAATAACCATTTGTTGAAACTCCAATGAAATGCATTGAATTAAAGTAAAAGCATAAATGTCTTTGTTTCACACTATAAATCCACTAAGTTAGTCTCCAGTACAGGTAGGAAGTGGTTTTGTCACTTTGTTGCGTACTAAAGGAGGCAAAGTGGAGGTCAAGAGTTAGCGGAACTTGTTTTCTGCGGGGATGGTTTTCTCATCACAGAAAAAAAGATTAAACTATTAAAATATGGGATATTTTCATCCCTTTATATGAAAGCAGTTTCATAATGGCTAAATCTGTCTGTAGTATTAATTGGGGATTAATTTGCCATGTTTTCAGTAAGTCAGAGGTATTAACTAGGATCCAACAAGGTGCCTCCTAATTAAAACCACAAGTCCCACAGTGTGTTATAATTCCCATAAGAATGCAGTTCATTAAATGGCCATAACTAAACCCTTAGTAGAGTTTATTACAGTGATGGTGCTGAGCTTGGTCAGAGTAGTTTAAACTCTAAATCTATTCCATATATAGGAGCTATTTCCTGTCCTGTCCTCAAGGGAATGAAGGGAACTATGATGGCCACATAATATCTATTCGCAGAGCCTCATAAATAAAGAGCTGCCCCTGAGTGCAAACTATGTTTATTATAGCTGCCTGAACTTCTGTGCCAGCCCTTGGAGCTACTTATGCAGATAAATGCAGCACCATTCATCATCACTTCTATTCATAAATAGCCAATAACTCATCTCTCTCCATATGGAAGATTAGACCTTGGAAATCCGACTTAAGCACAGGAAGTATTCAGTTCATGAAAAACATGAGTGATCACACACGCGGCCACCTCCCCTTTACTCATTGTATCTTATTCTACATGTCATTTCCCTGCTTAGCTATCCTCTACGACGCCCATAAAGACTCGCGCTGGAACCTTCTCGGTGGTATGCTGACTGGGAGTAGATGATGTGTTTTCTTTTTTTCTTGCTGTAGTGTGCCGGTTTGCAGAGAAGAGGCCACAGAGGTGCATAGACTGATGAGAAGGGATGATATATGTAGCGCCGGTGTCCCAGCTCTCCTCTGGCCCATTGTCATTAATCACGGCCATTAGCCACCCCCTCCGCCGCTGCTAGCGTTGTCTGCACCCAGCCATCACAGCCTCCCTTTTGTCTCATATCCATAAAGGGAAAGGCCGTATACTTTCACCTCACCTCCCACTGCAGAGATACAGCGTTTCTAAAAAGGGTGCTAGCATGTGTTCTGGGGAATTAAAAGTTATAATTTATCTCATTATGGCACGGTAGACATTTTGTTACTCTGCAGCAGAGGTGCTTAAATCTGATGTGTAACATTCTCCAGATTTCTTTTTTCCACTCTGATCCCCACTACGGCGTGATTTACCGTTTTATCTTAGAAATAAGTAGAACTGTTTTAATCTTAGCGCTCACATTATCATCCTGTTGTCTCGTCGAGCTAATCAGCAGTCAGGGTCGCTCTCATCTCCCCAGCGCAGTCTTCACATCGTTAAGTCTCCCCCCCCCCCCTCCTCCATGTCATCAAACCCAAGAGGTCTGATATGATAATATGTGTGAACTGAAATGTGAAAGCAATTCATATCACTTTCCAAGGGCTTTGAATGTTTGATTTGCATAACTAGGGAAAATGATATTAGATGGGCATATTGATTTAATTTCATCCTAGAGCACTGTTAATTATGGTATCATAAAAGTGTCATCTCTTTATTATCAGGTTCACAATGGGGGTTGATGGCTGGTGTTGGCAAAGTGCTCTCATTGCTACAGGAAGGCTATCATCATATTGTTTAGCGTAGTTTTATATTATCAGGATGGGTCACGATAGGGCATGGTTATCCCTCGATCAAACGTCTTTGACTTTAAAGGATTAGCTGTTCGTGTTCGTACTTTGTTCTTTGATATTGCACCAATGCAGCGCGCTCTTCTCAGTGATCAGCTCCGAATGCTTTACATGTGCTTCGCTTTGCATGCCCCCCAACCCTCCCCCTTCCAGCAGTATTACATGTTAAACATCGCATGGCCAGAAAATGAATCTGGTTCTTGCTTTCAAGTCGATGCGTAACATGTGTCTTGCATACGTTGCTGTGTACGTTTTCATATCATAAAGACTGCAACCTGCGTGAGATTATGAGATAGCTTCCCCCATACTGTGAGGCATGCGCATCCTGTATTACCGGTAATAGTTTGGAGAGGATGTGGAGCAAATATCCCCTTCTCTTTGCTTCCAGCTGAATTCAGATCTTTACAAATGGATTCTCTGAGTGCAATTTATCTAAATGAACAGTGATCATTATTCTGGATCTACCTCATCCTTAATGCTAGAGCACTATTGAACAGATATCTCTTTAAACACAGCAAATAGGTGGTCTGGGCTGAAGGAAGGCTGAGTACATTCATTACTTCTCTTTCCTCTTTTTTCCATTCAGTAACACAAAGCAGTGCATAATGTGCAATCTGATAAGTGTTCTCTTGCGCACGGCAGGCCTGGGCCCCCCTCCCTGAGTGTCCTATACATCACTGGGCGGCTCAGCTGTGGTTTGCGAGGGGAGAACTCTGGGATTGGTGTGGCTGAAGTTGATGAATAGGCCTGCAAGGGTGAGAAACTCCAGGGCCAAGCTGTAGGTCCATCCTCATGGCATGTGATGCTGATTGGCTTTGTCCTGTGCGGCCGCTCTGGAGAAGCGGACATTAAGATTAAGTGATGCTGTCGTGTCGGGGAGCAGTGCACTGCATCATCCTGGGGAAGAGACAGCTGCGGTGGTTAATCCTTCATCACCAGGGGAGCGCTGCCAGAGCAGAGATATACAGCCAAAGATAACCCTCCATAACTTCTGCTAAAGATCAGAAACTTTGAGTTCGCATCCATCTGTCCTCAATCCTCACTTAAAAATGAGAAATGAGCAGAGGCAGTGCTGCAGACAGTGGAAAACAAATGGAGCAAATGACATCAAGATGAGGTGAATGTTTTAGTGAGAGGTAATCTCTCTTTAACTAACAGCGAGTAAAAACCAGTCATTGTGCAGCGCATACTGCAGCTTCTGTTGGTGGAGGGAGAAGAAACAAGGGCAAACAAACAGAAACCCATTTACACAGCTTCTGCAATCGCTCTCGTGTCAGTGCCTAGCGGACAGAAGTGTACTTTATCACACATTCTGGGTTGTGGGAATTCCCAGCAGAATGAAAATATAGTTTAAACAGACAAAAAGGCCACTCAGAGCAGAGCTTAAGTGTTCAGTATTTGCGTGTCTGCATGTGGTGTCAGCATATTTTAGATTGCTGGGTTTGCGTGTTTGTTGTTGGTTTGATGTAGCTGTCATGACGTGATGGATGAGCATCATCATGTAAAGAGTAAAAGGAGACGTCTGAGCTCCAAGAAAAGCCGAAATGTTATATTGCTCGGGATGGCCTGAAAAGACATTAGAGCGTGAATCAGTCTTTCTCCATCCACTTCACCCTCTGCACTGCCCAAAGCCAGCTTGCTTGAACCCTCCCATTTCCATACCCACTTTTCCGAATATGGTAATTTCCTCTAGAAAGCCTCTGAGATCCTGTGGGATGATATATTTGGTATGGCGGCGGCATACCTGCAGAGAGCACTTGTGACAGTGACATATTAGTTACAGTATCTCTTGGAATCAGATAACTTCAAATTTGCCACCTTGTTAAGTTTTGATTTATGTGATACCATTTCACCAAAGTAATTGGCCTGGCCTGTTGTAGAAAATAATCAGCCTCTCCACAGAACAAATGCTGGGCCATGCTAATGAGGCAGCCCGTGTGCTGAACTGATGCTGCCGACTGACAGTTATTAATGATTGTTATGATATACAGACGAGTTGAGATTGGACTGAGTTGGGCGAAAAAATGTGACATTTAAAAAGAAATACAGCATGTTGGAAAGTACTAATGAAGTAATATACTGCTAGGAAAACAATCGTGTGTTGTCAAGGCAATGTGTAATTACCCAGCAGCCACCCTGGATGGCTGTTTGGCAGGCAGGCTGAGGAGAGAGCTCAACAACCTGGCCGGTAATGGATAGAGCTCTGCTGGCAAGGGGCTAAAATGCACTAGGCAGTGACAGAGGTGTACAGATTGATGAATTAATTGGGTCTTTCTTGGGACATAAGGGGAACTGCTGCGGCATATGCTCGGCTTGTTACTTTGGAAAGTCTACTGACCCTGAAAGTGAAACCATCCCACGCAGGGAGTTGTGGCTCTTTTTTATTGCTCGTTTTCCTGAGAGGGTCAGATTGCACGCACTGAAGTGCAGTCAACTGCAATTTGTTACCTTTTCTTAATAATATATTGTAAGTAGTTCTGCTGAGTAAAGTTAGACAGCAATTTAGCATCGTCATCATAGATGTCGACTGTAAATTTATATTGTAATTCATAATCTCATGGTGTTGTCATTCTACAGTCTTCAGGTTTCTACAGTGAGGTTATAATTAAATCTTACAGAATAAGCTAGCACCCTTAACACATATGAGTTTTACTGTCTCTGATTTTCAGGTTGAGATTATTAGCTAAAATTGCCCCATACCCTCACTTTGGAAAGTTTTCATTCTAGTTTTTGAATCTTGGGTCTCTGTGACCTCGCAAAACACTTTTTTTGGCTATAACTAAAGAATACATGAGCAAATTGTGATAATGAAAATAAATAGATGACATTTCATATTTAAAAGTCAAAGTTCAACTTCAGTATGACATCAGAATGTTTAGCAAAAACAATTTTCTGGCCATTATTAATTACATAACTACATAACTGAGCAGGAGCCGAGGAGTAGGAGTCTGCTCTTCTCCCTCCTGAAGACAGCTGCAGTGTTCTGAGCCCAGTTTAGTTTTTTTCTTTTTTATTGATCCACTGTCCTCACTTCCTGTCCCTGGATGACAGATGGACATAGGACCTCCTCTTCTTTTGGTAGCAGAAGCTCATTGGTTTAGCTGATTTTAAGCTTCAGGTGACTGTTGTTGTTCTATGAAAATACAATAACAAATAGACCATACCTTTATCTTTATACAGATATGATGTAAACAGCATCTTAACCAGCAGGCAGAGGTTCATAACTGCATGATGGTAAATATTAATGGTAGTTGTATATTCAATGCTTAGACCGCATGATGGAATTGGACATAGTAAAATTACGACGCCCCCTGTTAGACCGCATCCTTGCACTTTAATTATATCAATTGATAACGTAGCCCTAAAAACCTGAAACATTTAGTCCACCAATTTTCTAGAGGATTAGAAGAAGGCTGGCTAACTTCATTTACATATTCTGCTTCCTGCCTCTTAAATCTGCTGTTTTGCTGTTTTTCTATGTTTAATATTGCAGGATAAACTGGTTCACACTGAAATGTGTAAACTTGCAACTTCATGTAGTCAAATAAATAATTAAAAGAATCGCAGCTGACATTTTCCTCCATTCACGCCTCGTAGTCAAAGAAAAGTAATCATCTTAGCTGGATGCAAAGCAAAGACGGGAATGGTGGATAAAAGAGTCCCGTAAATGACCTCAGCATTCATCTGACTGGTCAAACTCTATTGTCCACCTGCAGCTACTTGCAGAGGTCTGCACATAGTTGCCATTTAATCACAGCTCTGCAACACCCCTCTGTCAAACCTCTGAAACGCTTTTACTTAGCGCCGACTCCTGTTGAGCGAGAATGAAAGTTCTCACAGCTGCTTACTGTCACTGTGGTCTTACTTCAGCAAGTGCCCATTGGCTGCGACCGCTCCCCCTCCCCGCTCATCTCCCATCAAGCCGGCGCATTAGGGCCGACTGCCGACCGCATCAGTGGGCCTCCTCGGCCCGCGGAGAGTCCCAGGCCCATCACCACGAATTAAACCGGAGGCTCTGGTAGTGGCGCTGCTTTTGGTGCCACTGAGCATTACACTGACACAAATGTTGAGGATCTTTGTCAGCTATTATTTCAATACATGACTGTGTGGTGCCTCGTTCATCCCAGATCGCGTATCCTCCTCCTTCTTGGAGCAATTCTCCTTTGAAGTAAGGGAATAATCTCTTGTATATTGTCAGTTAATTAACCCCATCTTTTCATGCGCGTTTTAATGAATGTGTTAATGCCTGTTGTCTCTGGCTACATGTCCACCAACGCTGTAGGCCTGTTAATGTCCGATAACAGACAGCAGATGACTTTTTAGATTTTATGGTGGTTTGAAGGAAAGAAGACATTTTGACAGTTTAATTTTAATGTACTGTGCAAAACATGTGTCAACACATAGCACACAATTTAGCAAAGAACCAATTTTAAATTGTATCGTCATATCTTTAGCCACTCTATGTTTCCTTAGTTGAAATTGCGAAACATGCCAAAGAGGACACAGTTTGACAGAGATTTTGTTTATAGTATTTTTTGCATCAGCAAGGTAATTTGCAAGGAGCTCCCTGAGATCAGGAGAGGTATAACATTGATTGTCTTCAGTCATTTGTAAATCATGGTGGAGGCTCTGCCATTGTTTGGACTGCAGTGTTGGAGATCTTGTCCAGATTGATGAAATTATGAACACAGACATGTCCAGTCAGATTTGGGTCCATCGTATTTGGGCAACAGATTAATTCATCAGCATAACAATGATCCCAAACACACACATAATTTTGCCTTATATAATGTATTTAAATGTATGTTTGCTAAAGTTTTAACAAATCCATCCATCCATCTTCCACTTTTCCGGGTCAAGTGACATGAGGTTGAAATATTTGGTTGACATACAGGGTGAAATATCAGAACATAGACTAGGAACATTGTTTGACTTTACTAAAAAATTACAAGATAATATGTTTTTAATATCCAAATTTTCTTTAACTTACCGCATGTTTAGTTGTTTATAAATCTTTTTTGAACCCCTCACTGGATCTTCCCAACTTTGGGGTAGATTTCATTGAAATCTGTTAAGGTTTTGAAATATTAATCTAACTAGCAAACAGTCTCACGAAAGAAGACAGCACCTCTCTTTTATCAAAATAGCACTTCTGATCCTTCTGGTTTCATCTTTTCTCCCATCGTTTAATATTGCAGGCTGTTTGTGTTTTCTAGTTGACTTTCTACACTTGAGTTGTTAATCAAGTGTCTGACATATCTTTAGATGTAGCCCTGCTGTTTTGGGGAAGCCTGAGAAGCGATACATCCAAACACATTTCACGTCAGACTCATCTCTGCCTCCGATTCCTGCTTCTCTTCTCTCCCACTGCCCTCACCGTCTCCCTCTCACCTCCCACTGCTCCATCCTCACACTTATCAGAAGAGACAGGTGAGTTAGTGCGCACTCAACTTCAAACCGGCGTAATTGTTTTTCATACGGAATGAGAGCTGCTGACTAGACGTGGATTGTAGAGGAACAACAGGGCTGATTAGCGAGGGTTAGATTTGCTTGCTGGACCATTTTGACACCTGTCTCCCTGCTTTCCCTGGAAGCTGGACCTGATCCCTCTACACTGTCAGTCACACTGGTGGGCAGAAAGAGAGGGGAGTAAGTAAGATAATGGACTGAATAAGAGTGGGAGACTTTTCCTCTCTCAGTCAGGACCGTTATCACAGCTCGCTTTGAAAGTCTCCATGATGGAGCTATTATACTGTACTCGTGTTATCTACAGCTCATATTCTGGAGACAATAAAGCTAAGGAGCAATTAAGTCCATTGACTTTTCTATTCCATTAATGCGATCATTGATGTAATGCTATTTTTAGAGTGATTGTAGAGTTTCAATGAGGTATAAAGTTTGTTACATTAATGCGCTCTCGCCATACATCACAAGCTATTAGCTGTGTTTCAGCAACATTAATATAAAGCTTATTTCAGAGTGCCTTCAATAGCTTTGTGCCCTTATGCTCTGGAAAACTAATGTATGATATTCAAAATATGCATCCCATCTGGCTGCATCTTGTTTACAGAACACAGTGGCAGCTTGGGGTTATTAATCATGTTTGTCTTAATTACCCCGTATAGCAGCTCCTGCATTTGACCTTTTTTCTGGATCCTTTCAAACCATTAATCATGCAAAGATCAACGCCAGCCAAATAAGAGTAGATTGCGTTGCATTGCCTCAGCTTCTTATAGAAGCACATGATCTACTTGGAAAGAAACTTGTGTATAATTATCTGCCGCTATGAACTATCAGAATTAAGTTGCGCTAAAGATACTAGCGCTAGGGAAAGTTTTAAAGCAGAACACTGCTCAATACAACCGAACAAGTCTTCCTGTTTTATAGTATATAAATTAGACACAAGTGTCTTAATACTCCTTTGCTTTTTAAAGTGTCTTGGTTTTCGTGAATTGATGATTGTTGACATTTTTGAAGACAAATACTTCTTTCTCCAAGTATTGTTCCTGGTACCTTGCCATATGGCCTGGAGCAGAGTCGCTCCTAATGTTAATCTGACAGGTAAATGAACGTTTGTGTGTGTGGTCTATCTGTTGACGAGGGACAGTTTAGTCCTGTGGGCTTCAATGTCCTTGCCAGAAAGTCAATACAATTTACTGAGAAGTCTAAAAGCAGACATCTTTACAGACAATTTTTATTCATCACCACCAGCCTGTAGAATGAGATATAGCCATCTTTGAAAAGATCAGAGCAACCAGTGAGGTATACTGAGGAGATTTATGTAAGAAATAGACATCAGGAGGTTTATCAAGTAATGTATATGAATTAATTGGGGAAAAATACAGACCTCTGATAACCTGGAAAGATGATCTACTCATGTGTTAACAATGTGTTGTCAGTTGTGTTTCAGTGAAAGTTGTGTCATTTATCTGTGAGGTCAACCAACCAAGCAGTGTCTTAAATTTGCATCTATGGATAAGAACTCCCTTTTCCACTCCTCCGCACCTCCAGTCAGTTAAACAGATGAACTATTGCAGGACAAAGATTAAACAGTAACTGGGGGTGCCACAGCACTATGTGAATAGGGCCTGACAGACATTTTATCAGTAAACCAATTAACATGATTTATGGTCAGGGGTAACCATGAGACTTACCCATAAATACAAAGGGCTGGCTGAGCAGCTCCTTCTGAAGCGAGATCTTATCAGATTTCTCTCGATTACGCTGTGCTGGCATAGAGTCAGCATGCATTCGTAAATGCAGCTACTGTGCATGGAGGGCCTCCCCCTTTCGAGCAGGTCAGGAGTTCAAAGCCTGGCTTGAAGAGTTGAAGAGAGGGTTGTGAACTCCTGACCCCCTTAATGTAACAGGGTGAGCAGCTCTTATCGGGATTGTCCCACCCAAGAGCTTTCTGCTCTGTCCATCCCATGCCATGGAAAGTCTCTGAAATCCTCATAGCGCTATCATGTTTTTCCAGTCAGAGGATTTAGGAATTTATAATCCAGTAAGATTTTAATAATGTGGCCAATTTAATGATAAACCGATTGACAGCAGCTGAATCATACTGAGAAACGTGTCAAGCGCACCTAACGTGTGGTCTGCTGGGCCAAATATTCACTCGCTTGCTGTGTGGAATTTGGTTCTTTCCTGAGAGTTCAGGTACAATGTTTGCTTGGAAAAGATTGATGGTTTCCCAAAAACACGTTAATTGGGCTTTGTGTTTTTCTGGGCACTGTACTGTTTTAACTCACACGCTAAGAGGTTGTCAGGCCCTCAGCATTTGCTCAACTGCGATCGTGGTTCATTTTGACACGAAACTAAATCTGGCAGGCGGATTATGTCACCAGATATGCTTAGATTTGGATTCAGACCAGTCAACGCAAGAAAAGAAAACAAGGTAAAAGCAGAGATTTCCCATCTGCTGTTTTGCCCGACCACAAATCCAGATCTAGAAGTTTATTTACTAAAGTAAGCTATTCGATTGAAAGCTTTACAAAAAGCTAGTAACTGAGCCTAAATTTACCACTGTGTAATCACAAGACTGCCTACCTCGTCAAAACCACCAGAAGGGAACTTATGGCTAGACTTTAAAACTTCGTGACTTCTTGAGGCTTTGTGAAAAAATCAAACAAACAAAAAATAAACACGCATGTCATATGTACGCTGGTGTTGTCACTTTGACACATGGAGGAAAGGGACATCTTGTTAACATGTTAACTTGTCTATGCAAACCTTGATTGTTTTTCTCCTGACAGCTACCAAGTAACATGTATGCCTAAACCTAAACCAAACAGGGAGTGTTTAAAAAAGTACATATTTTTCTCTGACTAGAGTTTACTAGGGTTGCTGACCAGTCTTTAGGTTTCTGTGAGGCCTAACATGGACTTTCACTTTCCTTTAAAGAGGAAACATTCCTTAGGTTTTTCAGGAATGCTTAAATGGGACATTTTAGAATTATAATGACTGTTTAAATGAGGTTGTTAATCCCCTATACCAGGGGTCGGCAGCCTGCGGCTCTTTAGTCCTTTTAGTGCGGCTCCACGTGGTTTGGGAAAATAAATTATTTTTTAAAGTATTTAGCTGAAGTGTATTTTATTTATGTTAGTTCTTTTTTAACTTGTAGTTCTAAATTGGAAGATTATTGTGATATTGAAATATAAATATAAAATTATATTCTATTAGTTTTTGATCGCTCAAAATAAGCGTCACACTTGCGGAAGCCGATATACCCGTCCAAACACCGTGCGAGACTTTCAACCCCAGGTAGGCTAATTATGGATCTTCGGATCCACATTATGTCAGCAGCTCCACCGTGAACTATGTTAAAAACAAACACCGCTCACGCCTCACAGACGACAGCTTACAGTCCTGCGTAAAGATGAAAGTGACTTCGTACAGCCCCGATTTGCAGACGCTGTGCGCAGAGGTTCAGGAGCAGAAGTCCCATTGTAAACGTACCACGGCAGACCCGACGATGTTTCCATTAACACGCTTTTCAGCATCTCTTTATTGACCACTTTTCACACACGGTTGCTGTACGTATACAGCCGGTGTTAAAGCTCACAGCCCGACACACACCAACACAACAGCATAGATGGCACAGACGTTAAGGCGGCGAGGCGTGATTGCGGATGCCGCTCAGGTGCTGCAGACCACGCCCCGCCACACACATTAACCAGGTAAAATACATATTTAGGCAGAATTGTGCAAATATCTATTTTTCATTTTTTAGCAGCATAGTGCTTTTTTTCCAATTATTTTTTTAAAAGTCACGTCAAGGCTCCAAAAGCCCAAAGGCGATATAAGGGTGGCGGCTCACAACAGTTTTTGTTTGCTACATGGTTAATTTTAGTTCAACTGGGTGTCTTTCCTTTTGTTATATTTCTTTAAGAGTTCAAAATGAGTTCATTACATAAATAAAATGTAATTTTCTCTGTAGCATTTCATGGATTTAAGCAACACACCTTAGTTGTTCACACAAAGCATAAAGGTAAAAAAATATATATATATGTACAGTGTTATCTTCATTTTTGATGTCAAAAAGTATTTGCGGCTCCCAGTGTTTTCTTTTGCGTGGAAATCGCGTCCAAATGGCTCTTTGGGTGCTAAAGGTTGCTGACCCCTGGTCTATACACATATAGCTGAGGAGTGTAAGAGAAGTTACTATTTATTTATTTATTTGCAATGCTAGCTGCGTCATGCTACATGGTGGCAATACTGATGTGTTGGTCTCTTAATTGCATTGGTCCCTATCCTTGGACGTATTCTCGGAAGATTTTACACACCCCAGATCACCAGAAGCTCACCATAAACAATGAGTCACTTACAATATGATAATACAACAGCATGATCACACAGCGACAGTATCATGTCATTCTGCAATACTCGATACTGCGCATCACAGTGAAACAAAAGAGCCCAAAGAAGGCAAAAATCTATGCATGTATTCACTGCTTTGCTCTCCCAGTGTGTGTGTATTGTTATTGTTCCGTTTTAATTGTGTGTTGTGTTTGTTAAATGTCTCATTTCGTCTATTCTGCCATCCATCATTTTTCCTCTTCTTTCATTCACTGCAAATTGCTCGACTATTGTTCATTTTACCTGATTTGAAAGTCACGAAGTAGTGATTCTGGTAGTCAGCAGAGCAGCTGCATGTTCTAATAAGAAACATTGATATTTGCTGCCAATCATTAGCAATTATGGTAATTATCTTGACATAAGAAGTTTTCTGTCAGTTGCCAAAGCAGTTGGTTAATTTAGATAATGGAGAACAGTAAAGGAGCTACTTTGTTTACTGGATTTCCTTCCTCAGCAAAACCCTTAAACTTTTATCTCTTCTCTCACCTGTCGTATGGGAAACATAGTTATAGAGTCACTTTTCTGAGATTAAAATTAGTTGTGTGTGTGACAGCTGCAATTTATAGTGATAGTCAGTGTTATGAGACCGCAATAATGAGGTCCTTATTTCCTCTCAGAGATCATCGTGATCAAGTACTCGTGATTAATCATGGCCGAGTGATTCTATGATTAATGTTTATGCAATCCCGAAAGGAGCTGCAGGACATGCTCTCACATCCCTCAGCATGTTTACAATTTTGCAGCCATTACGACGGAAGATGGAGAGCTCCATTTACAGTTCACTAACCTTTACGACGGCGCGCTCTCATCTGCATTTTATTTTCTTTTTAACACTTCAAGTAATCTACAAATGTCAAAATAAAACAGGCCCGGGAAGTGTTCAGGCTCGCCTTTTGGAAGAACAACACTCTTTGATTTAGTCGAGGGCGCTCCACTCTCATTCCTGTTTTTATGAGAGCTTTTAATTTTTATTGAAGGACGGTGCAAAGTAAATGGTTCCTCATCTAAGGAAGATTAAATGGTCTTATACAATTTACAGAAACACGAGGGCATGAGGGACAAAGGCCTGAAATGAGCTTTACAGCACATGTCCTCTAAATAATGTGAAAGGAGGAGGAGGAGGCGCAGAGGGAGATGAGCGGGGAGGAGGATGTGTTTCTCTGCAGACACATGTAAATCAATTTATATTGATCCCAACAATACAGCCAGCAGCTCTGCACATTCATTGACTAAACAATTAGATAACTCCTAGATGTATCCCAATAAAAAATTATATTTGATGTAGCTAAAACCTGACAGCCTTGTGTTTTTACTTTGATGTCCTCTGCCCTTAAACCTTTCTATAAGCCTCATGATTTATTCATCCTCCTTGTACAGTATGCGGAGTGCAACAAAGTGAAAGCAAATTGCATACCAGGACTGATGCAGAAGTATTTTCCTTACCGTTTATTGTCAGACATGATGGCTTACACTTATTTATATTGCATTTCATCCATCTGTGATGGAGCAGGTAAATGGATCTGCCTTTTTGCCACATTATATTTTATGTCTCACTCCACTACATTATCTGGCTATCATTATTACTGCTTAAATGCAGGAAACAGTGGATTACCAATCAACTGAAACAAGCTTTATTGGTCACATACACAATCATACAGAGTACAACATGCAGTGAAATGTGTCGTGTCCGAATTGCGGACAGGCTGCAGACGTAGCCACGCCATTCCAGGGCTTGGTGTTTGACATGGGGGGCCTAGCCAGGACCCCTTACTGAATACTGGGAGGGTACTACTAATATAATATTCAATAATCTGCTTTACTGGGGAACCTTTAGGAGGTGTACACATAGGAAAAGACTAGAAGTGATGTAGCAGAGAGTGTACATAGTGAACTCACTTATTTAGTCTGGCTTTCATGTAGTGTTGTGTATTTGTATGGTGTTAGTACCTATGCTTATTTTAGCCTCCTTGTGACCCCGAATTGGATAAGTGATTAGGATGGATAGATGGACCTCCATGCTATAGTTTGTTAATATAAATGCATCACTCTCTAATGGATGGCACAGTTGTGTGGTGGTTACCACTGTCACCTCACAATAAGAGGGTCCTGAGTTCAAACCCACTGGCCAACTGGAACCTGTTCTTTGCATATTTTCCTTGTGGACTGTACCTGGTACTCTTTCTTCAGTCCAGAGACACACGTGTTAGATTAACTTGTAATTCTAAATTGGTTAAATTGGTTGTGCATGTCAATGGTTCTTTGTCTCTGTTTTAGCCTTAAGTAGCCAACCAAATGAAGAATATCAGTGACTTACATTTGACATTTGTATACAGTGCATTAGAGCCCCAGAGCCTCAAGTGTCCACTAGTGACCCAACCTGAAAACTAATGGGGATTTTGTAGTACATTTTGTATTAAATGTAACAGAATAAAATGAAATAATGCTCTAGTTGGGTGACAGCACGGGTCCAACAAGAAATGTTGCACAGTGGGTCCCCTAGTGAGCTATTTCATCCTTACTTCAAGGGTAAATGCCAAGTTCTGAATTTGTCTGTCTTCACTTTAACTATAATAGTGTAAAGATGGTATATTGTATTTCATAGGATGTATTTTTTTTGTCCACAATTGGTCAAAATATTAAAAATCCAATTAAATAAAACATTACAGGTCATATTTTCTTCTTTTTTTTATTTATCTGAAAATTTAAACTTATTTGAATGTTTATAATTTGGTTAAATGGATTCAGTAATACAATAACTTTTGTATATCCATTCACTATCCTTATTACTTTTACCTTTTTTTATGTCCAGTGGAGTACTTCTACACTTATGTATTGCTGCTTTCACTCAACACTGGGATGTAAATAAAGATTTCCACCACTATCCGGTTGTTAAGTGATGACGTGACGAATCCTACTTCCGGGCCTAAAGTAGTCTGCGTTTAATATGGGTTTTGTGTTGTTAACATGTTTAATGTTATGTATTTTCTTCTATTTAATCTCAAAAAGCTCCTAAAACAGTCAGTGATCACTGTTGACCTCCCTCGGCTTTTATTACCGCTAATTATTTATTTAAGCTCAGTTTTTAAAACAGCCCAGCCCATGCAGCAGTATATGAATGACTAACCTCGTATTGTGGATGGATTATCTCAGTTGTTCTCCTGGCTGAAGTTTGGTCCTTTTACAGCATCCTGCCATGCGATTACATTTGTTCCTGACCACCGAGAACTCTCACGTTAACTTTTATCGAGTGGAAAAAAAGTTAGCTTGTTTATATTATGCTAACATAGCTGTGTCGCTAGCGGTCACGTAGCACATCATTATATACCAGCTAGCCAAACTTCCGTAACCCTACAAACGTCACTGCTGTTTAGTTTTCTGTCTTCGTTTATGTTGGAAGTGATAGCAGAGCTGTACGTTTTAATTTGTTTCCAAAACCCCGCAGTCAGGACATGCTATATTGTATTTAGATAGAAGCTAGCGAGCTAACTTCCTGCTAACTTTAACTCTGTTAAATGTCATAAATTCCGTTTTCATGGATGCCTGGATGTTAAATTCAATTGTTACACCTGGTAGAGCAGAACGCTGATCACTTTATTAAATATGAAAGACTTTAGACAGTTTTTCAACTCTCAGTAATGCTATAGTGATCGTTTGATATATGGAGCCCAGACATGGCTAGTGACGTCAGACTTAACAACCGGATAATTCATGAAGTAGCCAAAATAAACCCAACCATTATTGAGAATCATACCATAATGTTTATACCACGGTGATCGGGAGCGGCACAAGATTTTGTGTTTCTATTGTACTCAGCCACATCCTTCCATTCTTCGACTATTTTGGCCGCCTGGGTCCCTTTTTTTTTCCATGTGTTTTTCAGAGTTTCAGAGGGCCAGTAAACCATGCCTTTCAATTCCCCTACTTTGTTGTTTTCACTCAGGAATAGGAGTGATGAGCAAACGCTTTCAGACTCAATCCTTGAGCAAAGAGCTGTGCTGACAGGGATTATTATTTATTTGTCATGGTGGATGTAATAAGCTGTAGATACAGGATGGAGGGCCTGTGATTTATTGCTCTGTCGACCGCCACTAGCAGGACGTGCGCTCTAGCGTGCAGGATGAATACCGCACTGTCAGTTCTGTCCATCCGTCACCATCACCTCTCCCCGCTGCAGCCTCTCTCACACACCCTCCCATTTCATGCCACAATACATAAACAATCTTTCATTATTTTGATACCTCCTTCTCTATATTTGTTTTCTGTGCATAACGTGAGGCCTCGGGTTTATGTGTCCCATTATTTTGACGTACTAGCCCGAGCTGCACACCTTGGACTTATTGTAGAACAACTGACATTTTCATTGACTTCAACATGAAGAGAATCAAATATTTTTCTAGTTGCATTCTTATTTGTTTGGGGTTTTTTTCACACTTTGAGCAACTGAATTAACATTGTTCACACAAAAAATTCCCTTGACTGAGAAATAAGCTCATTTTCTTTCAATGATGGGCTTTGCAATGTCGTATTTCACTGTAGCAGACATGCAGTGCACTTCACTGTTGTCCACTGGCACCGGCTACTGAGACTCCAAGTAATTATGGTCATATTTTGCTGCTGCTTTTAATGTTATTGAGCCACATGTCGCAGAGCGGGTGACTCTCTTGCCTCTCTGCAGGTCATGTAATCTTGTTAAAAGCCTTCATGGTTTTAGGATTATGTTATTGAAATGTCACTTAATTGGATAAACATTTTTCACGCCGTAAACACCCAGCGCCGCACTCTGTTTAGTTGCCGTGGATATTGTTTACACGGCAGGGGGATTTGCGTAAGTGGAACTGACTCTGTAAACAGCGGCTCCCACTAGAGGCTTTATGCGAAAAGCAGACTAAGAGTGAGGCATCAGGGAAAACACTTAGCCCACATATCAGAGCTGCGGACATGTGCTTGGCGAGAGGGAGCGAGCATGTCGGTGACAGGGCTTAATTAATATGAGGAATTGCCTTTGTGTCCGGGTAAAAGACTTGAGCAGGAGCTGCTTTGTTGTTTAAGCCCACTCAGCTGAGTGTGGGGTGGATTTTTTTGGGTGTGTGTGTGTGGAGTAAGCTGTAATCTGCAAATAACATTAGAGCCTCATGCAGGAAAGACCAGGCAGGTTCAGAACAGCCAAATGTTCACTCTCTAGATCAGACATTATTATCAGCAAGTGCTCTTTTCCCTTTTCTGCCCAAATAAGAGCCTCTTCCTTATTTCTCCAGGCCCTCAACTCACCTTCATATCTGTCTCATTTAAGGGCAATTTTTTTTCCGAGCAAATTGTTATTTATGGACTTTTGTTTGTTCTGAGGCATCATTACTGACAATGCAGTTAATAGCAATCATTTGTTATTTGGCGCCAGTGCTGATGCTTGGGATGGGGGCAGTGAAGTGAGAATACTCATTTGGAGGTTGAGGAAAGTCTTGACAGGGCCCATTTATAACAAGATCATTCTGGAAAGTCCAGCCTATTAATAACCCTCTACTGCAGTCTAATTAGTGTTCCCTGATGTAAACGAGTCTGAATTATGGCGCTGTGTGAATTTATTCCACAAAGATCATTGTTGGTGTCATCCATGCTTCTTTTAAACAACGGAACCACACAAGCCAATATTATGGATTAATATTACAGACTCATTTGAAGTGGCATTATCCATGTCCTTACAGCTGTTAACCTAACGTGCAGACAACAAATTAACCCAAGAAGCATGATACATTTCTCTAAATATATACAGTATATTGTCTTTGAAGAGTTCAGTCAGTGTAACCGGATCCTCTTGCAAGTTGATGTTATGGGCTCTGAGCCTTACAAATCAAGTCTTTCGTAAGTAAAAATCAGAACAAAATATCCATGTTTAAATGATAAAACAAAGTCACCTGTATTTCAAGAATCAAACATCAAGTTTTGATTTAAAATCCCAAATCCTAATTTGTGTTTTAGTTGCCGTTGCTAGTCGATTAACCGGCTTATAGTAACAACAAGAATGCTCATAAAAATGCAGAGTTTAGTGGGCAGTGAGTATAACCATGTCCAGTTTTTGCTACGTAGCATGATATAATCTGGCTATTCATTGTAGTTAACTATTGCAAGTACACTGATTCAACAGTGTATACTTGTGTATACAGTTTGTACTGTGTGTGCTGTGTTTTGTTTTTGTTTTTTTGCATCACCTTGTGAACTTTACATCTTCCATGATAACTTTCCAGAGTTTTTAAATCTTGTCTCAAAATAAGAGTACCAGTAATTGTTGGAAATCAAACATCAAACATAGATCTGTAAAAATGAAAAGATTGAAATATGCTAAGCATGTTTTATATTACTTCCAGATTTCCTAATTGCAATCCTGTTCCGACTCTATGTTTGACATACCTTCAACAGTGCAATGACCACTGACATCTGTGCCATGTGCCACCCCTGTCTCTCTCATTGTCTCCTTTGTCTCTCTCCCACCTCAAAGTACAGATGACCTGCAGCTTTTCAGGCCTTAATTAGTGATACATTTTCAATTGTGATGTTTATTGATGTGTTTGAGAAGAAAAGGCAAATTGAGCCGTTGCCTGAGCTGAGAGCCAATCCTTCGTAAAACTGGTCCCCCTCTTTAACTCACTGCCTCTCTCAATCTCAACTCATTCCCTCTCTCTCCTCTCCTCTCTTGTTGCCATGCGAGGCCAAGAGTGGTCTGAAGAAATGAGGTGCAGCATTAGTGTTTTTTTGCTTGCCTGTGCAATAGAAAACACTGCACGTCAGGGGCTCTGTCAGCAGATCGGGGAGATGCAGATGGGAGGTGAAAAAGCTCCCCAGTGGCAGTCGGGCCCTGCTCGGATGTGATTGCAGCCGCCAGGATGAAGTCAGCACTGACAAAGTGTGCCCATTGATGGATGGACAAAGCCGGGAACTGGATGTGAGAATGGATGGGGCCAGAGTGGGAACTTAACACAGACAAACAAAATGAAAGACAGAGAGGAATTACCTGCTAAAGCATTCCGGCAATACAAATCCCAGAGCAATTTACTTACTGCTAACTGAGCACAGGAGGACTGTTTGCATCGGTACAAGAGCACTCAACAGCGGGATTGGCTTTTATTCAGTTGATAGAGGTTGCCTGGTTTTACTCTATTGTTCTATGATTGCCTGTTTTTCACATATGCACTACATATTACATCCAACCTTAATATACTTTTTCATAAAAACGATGCACATGTACTGATGACACATTTAGACTTAAGGGCTGTTAATATTTCAAGTAATCAATTCATTGTTAACATATTTACTCATAAGTGGTTTTTGTCTTGTCTTTTAGCTTGTCTTGGATTTTAGCTCAGAAAACCTCCTGGAAAATTGTCATATTGTTGTCCTTTTGTTGAATTCAGCATTTTGCCAGACTGTGTCCTGGCCATGTATAAGAGCTTTAAATCTTCTGTGTGCTCATGCATGGTTTAATTTGTCCTGCCTCAAAGTGGACTGTAAAACACAAGTTATTTTAGGTAACTCATGGCCTGAAGAGAACTAATAACCCCTGAAACTCGGGTCCAATAACCTTCCCGAATCCAAGACCTGTGTGGGGCGTTCTGTAGAAGAGTTTGCTCCCTTGTTGGGGAATGAATTCTCATTACCATTGCACTAGCACTACATTAAATGTCAGTGTTGCTGCTGGATGGGGCTTGGAAGATTAAGACTAATGCTGTTGGCCTCAGGAACTCCGATTAGAACTATTCTCATTAATCAGAGTCTCGGAGATGGAAGCAATTTAAAGCCCCGGTCCTCTCCGAGCAAGGGGCAGGGCAGCACCCTGTCAATGACAAGGGGCGATGCACTCGCAACCATTCGCTATCCCTTTATTGCAATGCCAAGGACATGTGAAGGCCAGTCACCCCTGTATCCTTACTATTACTTTATCTCCTCATGGATGATCACCTTTCACTCACAGTTTGCCAGATGAAAACTTACATTTATTCTTTTAAACTTTATATCTGTTTTTATGAGTCAGTCATTTTTAGATTTAGGTCAATATGATACATTTAAGAAAATAAATATGTACAAAAATCTTTTATCTCCTTAAGCATTCATCTGACTAGTAGGCAGAAATAATAAACAGGCTTTCTGGGATACTACTAACCTGCTTTGATTTCTTTCCAAAACAATAGAATCTACGTTTTTGTCGATGGGTAGTGAACACATCAGTGTAGATAGAAGTGAACTATGGAGTTCCCCAAGGCGCCACTCTGGGGCCACTTCTATTCAACATCTATTAAACCCGATTACGGATCCCCAAAATAAATGTTATAATTTGTAATTAAGCAGATGATGCAACGATCTGCGTAGTTGTTACCCCAGGGGGTCTTAGTCTCATACAAGCACCAGCTAAGCACATTGTGAAAATCAGTGTTTGCATGTGCCAAGGTTTGGATCGGCCAAAGAATGATTAAAAAAGATTGCTTAGCTTCTGTCATAATAAAATACAATTAATTTATCCATAAATCTTGGTCTCATGGATTCAGCGTTTAATAACCACTTTCAGAAAACGAATATATCAGACTATTATCAAACTAAGATTATATATTAAGAATTAAAGTCCTTATCTCAACGGGATTTATCAAAACTTATCAGTGACTTTGTCTGCAGGGGGACAGATCTTTCTAAAAAGTGTTGAAGCCTGAGTACTGATACTTATGTGCTCACTAAGAGCAAGCAAGAGATCACAGGAGTCCTGTTCTCTGATCTTTACATTGGCTTTTTGTGCGCCAAATACTTTAAAATACTTAATAATAATGCCTCTGGATTAAAAGCACTGAATTGGTCTACACTATAGATTTAGACTAGCAATGCATTTCTATTCCACAGATACTCTGTGAGCTTTACAGCCTCTCAGAGAATATTAAGCAGATTTGCTTTCTGCTCCCAGAGTCAAAGTAAATACGGAGAACAAACTTTAAGACCTAAACAAAACTTTAGTTCTTAGCTGTTTTAAACCAGAGCTTGAAGGTTGTACTTCTTATCATTAAATCATATTTGAGATTATTTATTCATACTTCTAACTCCACCACAGAAGCATTTTCTCCTGTTTGGTTTTCTTTTTTCCTCCTATTTTTCTATTTTCCATTTCATTTAGCTGTAATCCTTTAAATATTTTTAAAAGAACTTTCAGTTGGCTTGTTGTTGAAAGATGCTCTACAGATAAATTGCCTTACCTCACTTTTTTTTATTTAAAAAGAAATAGCCATATAATAATCAATGTGGACCTTGTCCAGTCTATTGTGAACGGATGCAATTTAATTGCAAACTCTCAGAGAATTACCACTCTGCAGTTATTCTTGGTTCTTCTGAGCCCTTTGGTGTCATTGTTTGGTTTTCACTCCCACATTTTTGATCCTATAGACCTTGTTTTTATCTGTTGGAAGTACCGGTGCTAGCGAAAAACCTTTGCAATTCTGACTATAGCCAGATAATGGCTACACCAGATATACACCAGATATTTAGTTCTAAAATCAAGATCTATCAGAAGATTTATTATTGGTCTTTGTTGTTTCGTGACCACAGTGGAGTGTTTAAATTGGTTGTATTTACATCTGACATGTAATGCATACAACATTTATTAGTATTTTTATCTTCATAGTGCATTTTTATGACATAAGATGTAGTGGTTTACATCAGTGTACAAGGTTATCCACGTCTGTGCGGTAACAGAAAGGCAAAAGGAAGGTTTGAGGTTTAAACTGGATACAACCAGTGTTTGGTTCTCAATTAGCACCTGTCACAGGAGACAAGGTGTTGGGCTCATGCACCCTGTGACACCCAATAGATGGGCTCTCCTGCTTGGTAAACCACTGGGGAAGGAAGCAGCTCCTCGGTGGGAGTCAATGTGTTCTGTAAACACAGATACAAACGGGAGTGAATCTCTAATAAATC
The DNA here is from genome assembly GCF_965226115.1 of Aulonocara stuartgranti. NCBI lineage: Eukaryota > Metazoa > Chordata > Actinopteri > Cichliformes > Cichlidae > Aulonocara > Aulonocara stuartgranti. The sequence continues at coordinate 12,299,060 of NC_138959.1, read as the reverse complement.
TTGTGTTGTAGTGGTATCATTTCCTTCAGCTGACCTTGGCAAGGTTACAGGATGTGAGGCTTGGGTGGCAAGATGGGGGGGGGAGCATCGTATGATATACAGGCAAGTGGAACATGGTGCTCTATGAATCAGAGCTGCCCGTGATTAGCTGTGAAATCTTACACATGTGAACTCTCTCCTTGCTGTTGCTCATCATCCACACTATTTACCTCCCATCTCGTTTGATCTGGCAACTGTAGAGCGTCAGAGTATGAAAAGCTCAAAATAACCTCAGCTATGATGCTAGTTTGCGGTAAGAAAAGCCCGTAGATGGTTAGAAGTATTTCTGATAGATTGCTTCTTCCATTTAAGCTGCAGAGCAGGGCCATCAAGCACATTTTTCTTCCCCTTGCCTTTCAAACAAATACTATCAACAGGCCATGAAGTAATCAATGAAGATAATCCATCTGGGAGGCTGTCGATATGGTAATGACTCTGCCTCATCGTTATTGCTACACAGCCATAAATCATTCGCTTTACCAGAATGCTTAACAGCTGTTGCAACAATTCTGTGGTTGTGTGAATAAAGTGCTGCCTTTTGTGATTAATACCCCAGCATTGTGTTGCTCTGCACGCTGATTGTTTTCAGATTTTGTAGGAAAACTGGACCGATTGTTAAATCAATAAACCGAGGGGCTTCTAACACAAAGGTAGGCAGCAGATACTGTATATCACAGTCAATCAATGCTATGCTGTGCCAGTGGTTCATGCCTACCAAGACATGCCAATTAGGTAATACAGGAACACTTAATAAGTGAAATGTGTTCATAACACAAAAAATGTCTCAATTTCATCAATCCCCACGGCTGGCTTCATAGCCATAGTTTTTTATTTAGTTATTTTTTTTATTTTGTTTTTATGGTGTTACAGCTTTTGAAAAGTAAACCTGCACCAGCTTATCCTGTGACTGCTTGGTCCCTAATCATTCATGCAGAAACCCTTCAAGTCTAAAATATGAATTCAAGTGTAGCTTCAATGTCTATCTAAAAGTGGTAGTTTTAGTAAATAGAGTAGTTAAATACTCCTCTACAGCTTCCTTCCTTTTACTTAAGCCTAAAATTAGCTTTAATAGCCTTGTTCCCTGCAGTATGCTCACCCTTTAAACTCAGCTGTTTCCCAACTAAAAAAATGTTTTACACTTTTAACTTAAATTTTTCATCAGCAGAACTGCTACCATAGCTAATAAATGTATTTTATTTTCTATTCTTTTTAAAGATAGTAGTTTTACAAGGTAAATATGAAGCTTAGGTTGTCATGAAAACCAAACAGAGTTAAACATTTCCTGCTGTAAAAGCTCAAATAAATAAAACAAAATAAATGACTATATAAGCTACAGGCCTGTTGTTATGGACTTTTTGTATTGCCTCATAAAATGTGTTTTTTAGCTGTTCATAGTTGCTTGAAATGGCTAAACTAGAAGAAGGAGGTACTATAGCCTTGAAAATACTCCACTGCAAACACAGACAGCTGCAGACCCAACAACTGAGTATTTATTCCTGTTATACTTCTTTGAAGTCTGCTGCTATATGCGAATGTGTAGTTGATACATTGTAATGTAAATTCTAAAAAACAGGCAGGTGTGTGGACGTCCCACACTGACCCCCGTGCTCACCATCTCTTTCAGCGACCATGTAAATATGTAGTTTGAAGCACTCAATTTTATAGTAATGAAGCTATTTAGGCTTATGACCAACATTTACACATAACAGAAAAGATTGCCAACTTTGAGCTATAAATGATTAGTTTGCCAAAAGATGTAGTTACCTGTGTTGACATCCACCTTAAGATCACAGAGGCCATGCCACTAGTAATAACTAGAACATAAATAGTTGAGTTACTAAAACTAACAAGTCAAGAAATTCTTCCCTTTCTTCTAAGTTGTGCAGACCAGCTGCTGGCTAGTTAAAGCATCTCAGCCTGACCTCCTATGTAAAACAGGGGGAAGATGTTACACTTGCTCCACCAACAAGGACGTGACTGGAGAATATTGGAGTCTCTGAAACACCCAACGAGTGCGTGGACTGAAAAGTGTTTCTGTAATAAAAAAGATTTGTTTTAGAGTTAGTTCTAAAAGTGCTACTAATGCAAATAATATGAATAAATAAAGTCAATTCCTTTATTTATTCAGAGAAGCTTTTACTGATAATATTTACCTAATTATCTGCAGATCCCACGAACTCCCAGCAGATGTGTGAGTTCGAGTTCTCGCCCGCAGTCTTGTAGTGCAGCGTGTTCCGGCCAAATCTCAGACTGAACTTAATTTATTTTGGCCTTGCGTTCCAGAAAAGCAGGAAGGAGATGCAGAGCCAAGCTGAGTGAGACTGAGGGAAGAAAGACAATTAAAACTGATAGCACTCGTCCACATGAGTGTCAACAGCAGCCAGGATGGAAGCAATTTATTCAACCAATCATCCAAGTACATGAAGTGCACCGATGTTCTGCTGCTGCTGCAGCGGGATGCTGGAAAATGCGATAGTAGTTTCCTCTCTATGAATCACTAGAGGCAGGATGCTTGCCGGACGCAAAGTGGATTGTTCAGTGTCCTGATAACAATTTAAATCCTGTTATGGATAATGCCGCGTAATGCCATCCTGAAAATTGAACATGACACTCAAACGATTTATTATCCCTGTATTCTTAACCTTGGATATCGGATTGTTTGTCCAACCATATCCTTTTGATCCTCTAGGAAGGAGCACTCTTGATACAAACATGCATTTTTCATTGAACGTAGAGTGTAGTTGTGAACAAACAGATAAAACCAAGCGGGAAAGACGGAGAGAAGATGATGCATGTGTCTGTGCGGCACAGAAAGGATGGTGAGAGTTGCACTAAATGTTCCTAAAATGCTTTCAGATGTCACACAAAGCGGGAGATATGCTGTATTTATCCACGGTGAAATACCACTACATTATGCTGTGAACGCTGTTTAATGTCAGAGCAGTTAAATCTTTCATGATGCATTTTATCACATCGTAATTTTAGCCACAGGACAGTTTGAGTCAGACAGTTTGCAGATGTGAAGCCGTTGCGGGGGTAAGAAAACAACAGCTATCAAATAAATCACTGAAACAGCTTTTTGGAGCATTTTGAATGAATAAAGTCTGTAATCATTTTCAGCACGATACCTCGTTAAACTCATGCCATTTGTATGAGAATAACCAACAGTTCATTATGACCCAGAGGCATGTGCACACTTTAGCCTCGTTCTGTCCAGCTGCTTTTTCAGGCCCAGCTGGTAATGGCTAAAAAAGAAAAAAAGATCCACAACAAATAGGCCTCCTTTCAGCCCCTCCTTATTGTTTTCAAGAGCTTCCTCTCCCTCTGGTCCTGGGCTGACACCGGGGCCGGCCTTTGGTCTGATTTAAGACCCTGGCCTACTGATGACCCTGTTTGCTGCTCTCTCCCTCCCCTGCTCTATCTCTGGCTTTAGTTTAGCTCGACTTAGGGAAATGCTTGCTCATTCTCTCCACCACTCATTAATCCAGTGAACAATGAAAGGAGCTGAGCACAAACGCTGTTGTGCGTAAATCTTTAATGTTGGGCTTTTACTTTTCTGTCCTTTTGTTTTACGAGGCTGGGGCTTTTGTCATAAACAGATTTTGAAATATATTCTCTGTCTAATGCTGCTGTACTCTGCGGGAGAAGATTATTCCAGTGTTTCAGAGTTATGTTGGAGCATTATCTGTTTTCCTGCCACAGGCTGGGAATCCTGACTTTCCTGTTCTTGACTTTTGGCATCAGACAGAGCGTTTGATGATTCATGTGCTCGAAATGAATGTCATTTCTCGAAGACAAATAGCCAACCCTTGACCTTGACTCTCTGACTTTGTACTGGCTTTTGTGCAGGGATGCGTAGCCTCTAAATAGATCAATATATTATTTATGTGTGCTTAAGTTATTGCTATTGTTGTCTCAGCGAATACAAAGGCCAGAGCTGTGGCCTTGGGCCAGGCGATAGCACAGTTTGTCACTGTTTTTCAGTCTCATGCATAATTAAAAAACTTAAATTACATGTCATGTACAAAATTATAATGCTGCAGGAAATGGACTACACGAAGTTTTATTTTCCTTTCCATGAGACTGACAGGAAATCAATTAATCCTGATATATTATTTTATGCTGGACAGGCAATGGGCTACAGGAGAGAGAGGATAGAGATTGGCTACAGCTGTTCTCATTGGTGCAGCCATATATTATAGCTGGCTTGTGTGACAGCTTCTGAGGAAAATGGCTGAAGGGTATCAGGCAGGTGAGTCCAGTGTAAAAAGAATCACTCTGCGGGATACAAACTGTTTTCAGAGACTTGTATAAGATTTACTGCTGCACTGCATGTAACACAGTTTTCTCCGTATTTTTTCCAGCATTGGCTTTCTGTCACCATTTATGAGGACGCTTTCTGTAGCTCATGACATTTTATGTGTTAGTGCACGCGTGTATATTTCATATGTTTAGGCTGCTATATAGGAAACTATGACATAGTTTTGCAACTTTTGGCAAACCTGTAGTCATTAGGTTGTAAATGTTTATAAAGCAATTAAGTCTTTTATCATTCCTGCTCTGAATATTGGATAAGTTTCACATTTGTTTTTGCCAAATAAACCTAGGTACTTATTTCTCAAGAGTGATTTATGGTTCTTTGTACCTTTGTGTAACTCTATACCAACACCGTAGCATTATGGGAACTTAACCAACCTATGTACAGTCCTCCAAAATGCAAGATTGCCCCTGGCTTATAAACCTGTTTTTGTTTCTTGAGTGGCTTAAAGGTTGACCTAAACCAGAAAGGTGAACACCACAAACAAGTTGACAAAAAAGACAAAGAAAGATTGAAGAAACTTGATGAAGCACCATTGTGAGTCTTTTTAAAACTCAACTTTCCCTTCACTACAAAGAAATACTTTTTGATCTATCACTTTTGCCTTCCCAAGACAGGAATAACTAGGAACAAAAGTAAACACCAAAGCCTTTAAGCCTTGAGTTTAAATATCTAGGTTGCCAAATCCAGATTTGTCTGTATTTTAATAGCACCAGTAAATCCCTAGACAGTGTTGTTTTACCTGTTTTTGCTGTTGGAAAACTGCTATATGTAAACATACTAGAGGTCAACATGTATGAGTGGCAGAGTTTGATGATTAAAAAATGTGTAATTTGTGATAGGTGGTTGCCAGGCAGCATTATGAGATCATAATTGGTAATGCTTACTGTATTTTTGAGACTATAAGGCGCGCCGGATTACAAGGCGCATTAAACAAAACAGTCAGATAAGTCAAACGTTACTCAGCTTATTCTTCTTGCTTCCTCCACTTCCGTACCATTGATTCATTAATGTTGACTTCTCTCGCAGCTAATCTGTTCCTGTGTTGCTGCAGTATATTAATGATGTTAAGATTCAAAAATTGAGAAAGGGTACAAGAGGTGATCGAAAAATAACCACACTGGTCCGGCCGGGTGAAGTCAAACGAAGATTTTAATTCACACGTGGGTAGATCACTGGAAACAGCAATTGATCTTCGACTTACTAAAGCACAAACAATTATTTTATAACATCAGGGTTTGTTTACTGACGCCCCTTCATGCGTCACCGATACATTTTATACATAGATCAGATGAACACCACCATGACTTTTCACCTAGAAGATCATCTTCTATTTTCATGGCTGGTACTTTCCGTTCTTATCTTAAAGTGAATTGTTCCTCTTTCTTGTCGAGACATAACTAATCTCTCCTCTAAATAAATCTAACTAATGTGTGTATGTGTTGACCTCACATGCTCTTTGTGTCACCTCTTAACTGTCTGTGTCTCGTCCTCAAATGCTCTTTCTCAATTCACCTGTTGCACTTCTGACCTTTCACTAGACCAGAGGCTCACTGAGACTATGTGTATGTCTTCTACTAAATAAATGTTTTAACCAAGAACCTCTACTAAAACCTTAATATAAAATGACCTGATATAAGTGTTTTGTAAGCATGTATTGCAATTCCTTCTATGTTCTAGTTTTCCCTCAGCATGTATCACCTGAACAGTCACGTCAGTGAAGCTTAAGACCTTTAAAGAACCTGAACATCAACTCAAATAAGCACAGATATGCAATATGTATAAAATAGTTATAACTGCACCTGGAATACAAAATTAATATAATAACTTGTATGCATAAACATCTTAAGGCCATCTTAAAGCTATCTGTTACATTGTTAAAGCAATGATCATACTGCAGATTATATTATGCTGGTAAAATACTTTTCTATTCATCCCCACAATGACTAACCTCGTATTGTGGTTGGATGATCTCAGTTGTTCTCCTGACTGAAGTTTGGTCCGTTTACAGCCTCGCATTGCATTTGTCCCTAACCATCGGGTTAGGGACAAATGCACATTAACTTTATCGAGTGGAAAAAAGTTAGCGTTCATCCTCCAGCTTCACTGTGTTTATGTTATGCTAACATAGCTGTGTCGCTAGCAAGCATGTAGCACATCAGCTAGCGACACCAGCTAGCCCAACCCTCAGTAACCCTACAAAAGTCACTGCTGCTTAGTTTTTTGTTTTCATTTAGAATAGAATAGAATAGAATTCAACTTTATTGTCATTGCACATGCACAGGTACAGGGCAACGAAATGCAGTTTGCATCCATCCAGAAGTGCTTAGTGATATAGATATATTACAATATATATTAGCAATAATATAGATATGTAAGTATATTACAGAAATGGGTCTATTATGTTATAATGTACACGGTATGAAGTATGTTGTGAATATTCTATAACTATAAGTATGTACAGGCTGTAGTGAGTACAAGCTATGTACAGGATATAAATATGAAAAACTATACAGAATATGAAATAAATAACTTTACAGGAATCTGAGATATACAGCTATACAGAAATGGGAACTATGCAAGTTGTAAACAGTTGTAGGGTTAAAAATTATCGTATGTACAGAATGATTGTTTACACAGGGCTATACAGTAGTGCAGTTAAGGTAAGTGAGGGTGTGGATAATTTCTACAGAGGCTATATAAAGTGCTAGTGGTTGTGAGTGGTGGTTCACTCCATGTTATTATTGTGTGTTTGAGGGTACAGTTGTCCATTGTGTGTGTGTGTGTGTATGTTTAGTCCATGAGTTAACGTGGGTCAGATGTCAGGAGGCAGAGTTCAGGAGTCTGACAGCTGTGGGGAAGAAGCTGTTCCGGTACCTGGTGGTCTTAGTCCGGAGGCTCCTGTAGCGCCTCCCAGAGGGCAGGAGGGTGAAGAGTCCATGTGATGGGTGACTGGGGTCTCTGATGATTTTCCCAGCTCTTTTCAGACACCGCTTCCTGTAGATGTCTTTTATGGCAGGAAGTGGTGCTCCGGCGATGCGCTGGGCAGTTTTCACGACCCTCTGCAACGCCTTCCGGTCCGAGGCAGAGCAGTTCCTGTACCAGACTGTTATACAGTTGGTCAGGATGCTCTCGATGGTGCAGCGATAGAAGTTCACCAGGATGTCTGAGGACAGGTGGTTCTTCCTCAGAGTCCTCAAGAAGAAGAGGCGCTGGTGAGCCTTCTTGACCAGCTTGGAGCAGTTGGTCGTCCAGGTGAGATCCTCGGAGATGTGGACTCCCAGGAACTTGAAGCTGCTCACACGCTCCACAGCCGTCCCCTTAATGTGGATGGGTGGATGTGGGTCAGCATTCCTCCTGTAGTCCACGATGAGCTCCTTGGTCTTCTCGGTGTTAAGCAGCAGGTTGTTTGTGTCGCACCACTCAGCCAGACGATCCACCTCCTCCCTGTAGGCGGCCTCATCGTTGTCACTGATGAGGCCAATCACCGTGGTGTCATCTGCAAACTTAATGATGGTGTTGGAACCATCAGCAGGTCTGCAGTCGTGGGTGAAGAGGGAGTAGAGGAAAGGGCTCATCACACAGCCTTGTGGTACACCGGTGTTCATCGTGATTTTAGATGAGCAGTGGTTATTTATGTTGGAAGTGAGAAGTTTGGACTTTTAATTGTTTCTTTGAACTGTTCTTTTACCAGGGTGCAATGATCCTACAGCATAAATCTTAATTATCACATTGGCAAATGTACACATACACCCCTGCTATAGTATATGGTTAAATGCCACTTAACAAGTTGCACTTTATCTAGCCATCAACAAGTTTCTGACTGAATATTTGAAATTTGATATCATCTTTGAAGTGGTAAAGTTCATTTATTTGGTTGGTTTCCTGGCAACTGACTTTTAAATGTAATACACAAATTTTCAATAGGGTTGAGGTCAGCTCTTTGAAAATGCCATTAATGTTTGGCTGCTTAATCCATTCCCAAACCAGTTTTGAAGTACATTCCGGATCAGAGTCTTTTTGGAATACCCAATTATGCCCATGTTTCAACCATCTAGCTGTTGAATTGAGGTGAAGTTGAAGAATTTGGAAGTACTCCTCCTTTTTCATTATTCTAACCACTTTGTGCAGAGTACCAGTACCACGGGAGAGTGATTTAACACAAATACTTAACAGTCAGTCGGTACAGTGTTCTTAGGTTTGAAAGCCTCACCTGTACTCAAACATATCTCTTGTCAGTGTGGCAAAATAACTAAATCTTTCTTTCATCTGCTATAAAATATTTCTCCTGAAGGCACCTGGCTCGATCATGTTGGTAGCTGCAAATTTCAATTGAGCTTGAAGGTGCCAATTATGGAGCAGGGGATGTTTCTCAGTCAGTACCTTCCTAGTCCACTTTGATGTAACCTTTGAAATTTTGATGGGTACACTTTGAAAAACAAAAACAAATAGCAAAACAGACAATTTCTTTTACATTACACAATTTAACATCTATTAAAAATAAAAATCAATTGAAACATTTCTGTACATAAATGTATGTAAGGTGACACGCACCAGACAACATAATGGTTAGTCCTTCAAAGGTCAGATAACACCTCACCAATGAACCAGCTGTGCCATAATACTCACAGGCAGAATATCAGCGAAGACCGAGACACAAAAAAAGGATCAGTGAGTGATTTTTGCCCTCTTCTCCAGGTTAATTCATGGGATGAAATGTTGTGGCACATGATGTGTCATATATCAAAGGTAGGGCATCAGTAATCTTTGCTCAAGGGCATGGATAACAGGCAGATAGACATGTGAATGAGATGGAGGGGGTTGGAGAGGGACTCATCCCTTTCTGCCATCACCACAGAGAAGATAGAGGAAGATTTATGGGACATCACGGACCACATACCAGCAGCCTGACCATCTTATATGTGAGCCGTCACTCCCACAGCAATCCGCCTTCTTGTTTATAAAATCCAACACCCTAGAAAGCAGGTGACTCACACAACTGTTATACTGAGACGTAATTGGATTCCCATTTAATGTTTTAGCTTTTAATACTCTGCTTTTTTTCCAAGCTGTAATCCAACTTTTTGATACTGCTTGCGGCAGATCCTGCCCACTGGTGACTGATTGGAGCCGAGCGAGTTCCAACTCAGTGACTGACACTGATAAAACTGCATGACTAACTCTGTGTTTGGGCTCCCTGACACATATATCCGTCTCGCACTGTGTGGTTGAAATAATCTTAGAACAGCCATCAAATTTCTCCTGGGATTTCCAAACAAAGAGCTATAACACAAGCATATCTAATGTTCAGGATATCTGTATTTGTTTTTACACATTAGCAACACACTGACGTTCGATAAACACAGATGGTTTGGAGTTTGTCCAGTTTCCAAAAGTATGGCACAAAGCACAATAGTCTTACGCATTATTTAATTACAGTCATCTGTAATGCTGTCACTTTGACTCCACCTTAGCTGCGCAGCATGTTGTTGAAATACTAAACAAAGTCTTGCTCGCAAAACCCTTTTGACAGAAATCAGGGACGCTAATACGCGAGCATTTTCGCCAAAGGTAATGGGTCGTAAACTGAGCCACGGTAATTATAACTGGGGACAGATAATCATGGAGGTATGCAGTGTCATTCAACGATTCCCCGGCTTTCCTGGAAGAAAAGTCGTCACATGTGGCTCAGAGGTTATTTGCGATTTGTGCGGCTCGCAGCTGGCGCCCTCCCTCAGGACACACTTATGTATTATCTTCATTCATTACAAAAAGTCTTTTTAGATGTCTAAAGCCCCTTTGGGTGTATCAGCTGCACTGTACACAGCACAAATATCTTGGAGTGCTCTTAGTCTTTCAAATTAGGAATTAAGAGGTTTTTTTCTGGCAAAACTGCAAGAATTAAACTTTGTTGGTTTGAGCTGCAGTATAGTATTCATTGTTACACAGTGCCAGGTATGGCTATTAGGTAGGGAAACCACATAAATCAACAGACATATCCTCAGGGAGCAAGAGGAAACCACTGCAGACATCTTCTAGTATACCTAATTTCATGCGAAAATTACATTACAGGTTCAACAACCCCTTCAGCACAGTTTATAAAATGGAAATCTGCTCTTTTAAATATTGAAGACAAAAAATATGCAAATTGCCTAATGCTTAGTCTCCGATCTTTTAAAAAGGATGCTTTATTTGCTCTCTTGTATGTACACACTCACAGTGCACATCAGATTCTGTTAATCAGGGTGCACTTTGGATGTTCCCTGTAGCAAAGGAGCGCCATATTTCACATAACTCTGCTAATTGACTGAGTGACCGACGAGAACTGGACGAATTACAGCCTCTACAATGAGTGCACACTCGTTAGAAGCCGATGTAACAAATGTTATATTTGAAATATGCACCTTTTGTGGCTGTTTTTTTTCTTCTCATCTATATAAAGCCTCGTGGGCAAAACCACAACCCTTTTGTGTATCAGATTGCTCGCCAGGAACTACTGAACTTTTCTTTGACAGGTCATTCAGACTGTGACAGCACCAAAATGACAGTGGGATCAACTTAAAAGCCCGGACACAAAGCAAGTCTGGCAACTCAGCTTCACGTCTGATCCACCACAGATGCTGTAGTTGGTGTCCATGTACCTGTCAAGGGTTATGAGGAGATCGAGGAAGTGGCTGCGTTCGTTGGGGGATATCCTTCCTCTCAGCAGCAGAGAGGGAGAACGCCCTGCTAACACAAAGGGTAGCCTCACTCCTTCACACTGTTTATTTTTAGTCATAACATCCACTACAATTGAAAGTATGGGTCAAGGTGAGGCTAGGACACTTGTGAGGGGAGGGTGCCTGAGGAACAACAAACAGATGTTCTTTGATGATAATTGCAGGGAAGGGAAAAGGACTGCGGAGAGCATGCTTGTGAAATGTTCACTTGTTGAAGCTGTCCCTCCTGCCTCTGCCCCCTCTGAAGCCCAGTGGTGGTATGTTGTTTAGCCCCAGGAGCCAGGGTGGGCCTGCTGGTGCCATTACCCTTACTTGCCAGAGGTGACATCTGTTCACAGTAGCAGTCACAAATTTGAATGCCAATATTCTTGCCTTCAACTGACCTGGAAAAAAGAAAGAAAAAAGTTTGTGTCACTCAGTGACAATCTTTCTTAACACGAAAGGTTAGGAAGCCACAGCCTTTAATCAAGTGTAGCTGTCAGCAGGCGCCCTTTAAAATGGAGCTGTAAAGATAGGCTGTCAGCATTACAGCCAATGAGAGCTCGCTCTGAATGATTGATTTGTATAAATCATTTTCTTTTTTGCTCTCTCACCTACTTTTATGAGCAACCGCAGCGGTGGAGGATGGTGAGGATACCATCATGGGATTAAGTATAGCTCCTCCAGGCTGTCCTGGTGATTAATGAGCTGCCACAGCATTCCCAACTGTCACTAAGAGGAGCTTGAGTTCAAATCATGTCTAGACTGATGATACAAAGGATAAAAATCTGTTATGTCATCATGTCTTTAATGTTCTGTGGTTCAGATGTTGATTCAGCAAGTTAACACCCTCCGTTACTCATTGAATCTATTTTCTCAAGGACTATTTGAACATTTAAATCCTACAGTTATTTCTTTACGTAAGTTTAAGTGTCTTGGTTAACTTACAGACTGTATGTAGTTTATTTGAGGTAAGTCTTTAAAACCTAGCACAGTTCTGTCATTTTTTTGTATTTGCTGTATAGTTTTGGCTAGCTTAATAACCTTGCTTTAATTCCTTAATTTTCTTCTTTAACTAGCCCTCCAGGTTTTTCTTATCTTCTTAGTGTGCCTCTCTATTTGATTATCATTTGTTGTATACTACTAGATAAAGCCACAGTCAGACAGGACAGAAAGTATAGAACATGAGCCTGAGGCTAGCTCTTTGTTAGCTAGCTAACAGTTAGCATCACATATGTTGCCAACGATTATGTTCCTAAACATCATTTCAAGTCAGTGTCTGAAAACAGAAATGTGAAACGTACACAGACAAAATTGATGTTCAGATTAGTAGATTCTGGTCCATATTGACATGACAGCATTGCACAGTTGCTGCAGATTTGTCAGTTTCACATCCATGATATAAATCTTCAATTCCACCACATCCCAAAGATGATCTGGTAACCATGGAGGTCCTTTGAGTACAATGGACTCTTTGTCATTTTCAAGAAACCAGCCTGAGATTTGAGCTTTGAAGCTACCATCTGAAAATGGGTACTCTGTGATCAAAAGGGACAGCAACAATACTCAGGTAAGCTAATGACTAAGGAGCCAATGTCTACATATATCCTGTACATCATTACACTATCATGAACCACTGATACAAGGTTTTCATCCTAGTAGATCAGCAATTTCTGTAATACTCAGACGAGGACGTCTGGTACCAACAACCATGCCTTTTCCATTCTGATGCTTAGTTTGAACTTTAGCCATGTTGACCATGTCTACATGCCCAAATGCATTGTGCTCCTACCATGTGATTGGCTGATTAGATCTTTGCATTAATTAGCAGTTAAAAGGTTGTACCCAATAAAGCGACCAGTGTGTATGTGGTCTTTTACAGAAAGGCAAGTGAGAAGAAATAATCTGTATTTAACATCAAGTTATACAGTTCTACTGTCTTTCTTAAATTGACTTAGCTTTATAGAGTAGTGGTATTTTGTAGAATTTCAAGAGCTTGCTTAGATTGAATTTTAAACTGAATTTGCTATTATCGGTTTATAGCTGAAGAAACAGATGGCCTTTGTTCCATTCCTTACCAGATTCTGTAGCTACCATCCTCATGATGCGACTTTTTCCACATTAAAGTAATTCAATTGGTGTATTTTTTTTAAATATGTATAACAGAGGGAAACAGATTTATTGTGTTAATATGTTATCTCAATCCTGCTTTATAATTAGCCCTGTTTTCTTAAACTCAGATATTAATAGAAATGTTTCTCTCTCTCGGGGTCAATTCTTGTAACGTTTTCTGACCTTTTGCATTAAACCAGTTAGCCGTGTAGAAAGCTGTGAGTGAACCAAGAAAGAGGAAAATTGAGCCGCTCCACATCTATCTCTCCCAAAGGAGTGTCGTGTTTCTCTTTCCACCGTTTATTTGAAAGCTATCATTTCCTGGGATTCATGGCTGAAAAATGGCATCGATTCTCCGGATGATAGATGCTAAGTGTCCTTCTATCGACATGCCTATTGACAGGCCTGTGTAAATTGTGCATCTTATTACCCTCTCGGATAAATGATACACCTTGTGAACAAGGAGGCGGTAGCTCAGTCGATGGCGGCGTCTGAACATCTCCTACAGTGGCGGGTGTCACTGCTAAGTAGCATGATCCATTTTGTCAGAAAACACCTTATCAGCCACTGTGCTGAATAATTAAACATAATAAGACTGACAGAAGATAACATCCATTGGCTAAGCATGAACAGGAATGACTACAGAGGATTTTATTCATTGCCGTGCTTCCTCCACGAAGGTCAAATTTTAATCTAAAGGTATTTTTGAATCTAATATTGCTGTCTGGAAAGTTTGCTATAGCATTAAAATGACTTATGTAAAGCCTTAAACCTACAGCACGAGCTGTGAAGCAAGTCGTTTCTTTACTGCATTGTTTACAAGGCCTATTTTTCTTTGACTCTGTGAGGTTTATTGCATCTTAATCCTACTCTTTTGTAGCACTGCCTGCAAGGACGTTAAATAATGTCCTACTGCCAACTGCTTTCTCCGTCTCAATTTGTTTTATAGTAATACACAATTTAACCTTCAGAATAGCATTTGCAGGTTCATAACACTTGGAACAGGTGTAATTTTTCCAACAAACGGAGCTGCAATGTGACCCTATTTATCTGTGCTTCTTATAATGCATCGTATTAATCTGTGGGCCATTCATAACCCATTATTTCAGCGGGACAATAATTCACTTAGATTGTTCAGTCTTGCTACTAGGGGAAATCTTTTTTGGTCCAGTTGTGCTTTAGTGCTCTACCATGCAGCTGTTGTGTGTGATCTGTGGGAGTTTGCCTTTGTAGCTTTTTGCTCAAGAATCCGTGAACCATTACGATGTGTTATGGTGAGGAAAATGGGCTCTTGTGAGTAACTCTGTTGAAAACTTGAATTTTCTGGATTGATTGCTGCCTGCGATTTGGACTTGAGTATTTTCTGTAGCCATTCGTTCTTATCAAGACACATAAATCACCATATTGAAAATTTCTTGTCACTGTAGGCAGTCTAAGTAATCAATACTGATAGTTTGCGCGGATGAATTTCAGCCGTAATTATTTCAACAAGACAGTTTTCATTGTCCGATTACACACATCGTCGGTGAGCATGTTTACTTGGAGAGTGCAGCTCTGTGCAGAGCTGTGTGGTTACTGCAAGCTGAACTGCTGTGCCACCGTTTCTTTTCCTCGTTTCGAAGATGAATTAGCAGCTTCTAAATAATGCAGTGAACCCTAATTCTCTTTGATTAGTAGTGAGTTAGATGATGGCGACCCATTGAAATTGGTCATCAGCATAAATAACGAGCGAATGAACTGATAAAATGCAAAGTCCTCGGCCATCATAAATCAAATGGAATCCACTGGCCGTGGAAGCGGGTGGAATTAGAAGTCCATGCTCCTATTAATTATGTTGCCTTGTGAAGGCGACAGCGTGATAAATCAGCGCTGAAAGGCCCTTCACTGGCTGAGCCTGAGGAGTTAGACTGCCTGCAAATTGCTTTGTGTATGCTCCTAATTGTTTCTTAAATAACCCACCTTTTTGAGGCAGGTTGGAAAGGTAGTCTGCCGAGAAGGGTCAAGGAAGTTAGAGCTCCTGCCTCTCAAAGATAATATAATAAAAAATGCATTTTTTTCTGACTAACTGCTGTTACGAGTGCTATATACATAAAAGACAGACAACATCAGCACTGACTAGACCAAATAACCAATAAGAAGAAGACATAGTAACAATCTATCCATACAAACTGTGTATTTTTCTTTTTGATTACTCATTTGCACTCACTACCAGGCCACTGATGAACTTTAATCAATATATTGATCCCTTTAAAACTCAATTAGCTTGTCTTGCCTGACAGAAATTTGACTTTAAATCCTTGCCTTTACATATACTTGCCAACACACTTTAAAACAGTTTTTATTTGTGTCTACCTCTCTGGAGTCCTTTCTCCTCTTGTGCAGGTTAATATTCCCTAGCAATGTCTTTTTTGTTTCTTTCTGGCCAAATGAAAATCAAATGGGATGAATAAAATTGCTTCAAACTCAGAAGCATGTAAAAATGATCAGCTCTCCGAGGGGCATATAATTAATGGGAATATCAAGGCAGCTATGAACTATTGCTCATTAAAGTACAACTGTGTGAATTTGGCCCAGGAACTTAGCTCGTATTTGTTGAGCAGTGGGCATCATCTAGCGTGAAATGTAGACTTTCCACGGTATTTAGCGGGAATATGCAGTTAAGTTAAATTGCGTGTGCTGCCTTAAATGCCACCGGTCTTGTAATAGTGTATGACTTTGTGGTTCTCTCTGATGTGGGTGTACGTGATAAAGGGCTTCGCAGTGTTTGATCTGCTGACAGTTCAGAGGAGGCACGTGTGCACCAATCAGCCATATCATTAAAACCACTGACAGGTGAAGTGAATAACACTGATCATCTTGTCACAATATTCTGCTAGAAAACCTGTGTGGATTTTAGTTTGATGGGCACCAGTTGTTCATATTTTATATTTATCCTATTAAATCTAAGAAGAACATAACAAATACCTATTGTAACCCCCCTACCACCCCCCTTTCTGGCTTTTTTGTTTATAGTGTAAGAATCAGCTTTGATGTCAGTAATACCAAATGCAGGGACATGTTGTCAGTAGCTGCTAACCTGCATAGGATCTAGTTAGCTAGGAAGCTTACTGCTCTTATGTAACTTGCTATTTATTGGTTCAGCTTGCAATCCAAGCCAGTAAATTCAGTTTGCTATCAACTATAACAAAGAGTGAAAGCATAGTTTGACAGACTTATTCCACGTTAAAATGATTTCTGTCGAAATTTCTGTATATCAGGCAAATTCATGGGCCAGGTTTTGTATTGTTTTTGGTTTTGAGAAGATGGATTCCCCCCACTGTTTTACTCCTCACTTGATAAATGACTGGTCGGAATAAAAGGATTCACGTTGTCAATTCATTTTCTCTTAATCAATAACTGTCTCATGTGTGCATACTTGTACAAAGAGCACGTGTGCATGTGTGGTAATGGGCGTCCTTCTGCTGACATTCAGCCTCTGGTATATGTTTGAGTTTAAATAATGTTCCTGTGCAGTTGGAGGAATAATGGTGTGGACTTTCATGACATTGCGTCAGTGCCAAGGTGACTGACTCGAGGACTGATTGCTCCCTCTGTCTGTCTCTCTCTCTCTGTCCGTTCCCCCTTCTCACCCTGTCAATAAGCATCCTCTTGTCTGATGGAGTCACATCAGGGCACTGCAGCTGACACCATGGTGTCTTTATTTCCTGCAGCAATCCTTTTACAACAGACATCAGTGGTGATTAATACACTGACAGCAGCCAGGAGGTTAACCCCCTGCTGCCCACCAGCTACTTTTACTGACAAACACACACACACTATTCACCTTATGCACCTGACTACACCACGCTGCAATTTCTTCTTTGATTTGCGCTGTATAATCAATGAATGAAGCTGCAGAATTTGCCCAGTACCGGACACTTTTAAATTTGATTGATAGGAGCAGATGATACTTGGTATTCCAAAACTGTCTTTTACATTAAACCAAATGGTTGCTCCCACTTGCAGCTGTCTGCGGGGTTATTAAATCCGAGGTCTTCCGATTTAAATTTATGGCATCCATTACTTGAGGATTTACATGTCCAGGTGTTGCATCTGTTTGGCTTCAGGTAGGGGTCACTTTGATTTATTAATATCCACGGATTCATCTGCTACACAATCACTGACATATTGTCACTTAGGGCAGCGTTGTCGCTCCGTCTTCAACAGCTGTGACAACCTGCGTGTTATTAACTCCTTGGCTGATTATGCAGACGCGCAGACCGAACGTGCCGGCATCTGTAGGGTGTGATTACACACAGTGCTTAATGCTTATGATAGCCAATAAACAGCAAATCATAGACTTGAGGCTGAATGAGGATTTTCTCATCATCTCTAATCAACACCTGCTTAATTGTTGAACATCTCAGAAGTCTCATGACAGAGGAGATAAGTTAACAGTCTTCAGGAGTGATCGGACCATCTGGGTCATTCTGAGCCATATGTTCACACTTTGTTGTTGATGCACAGGTTCATGGGAGTGTTTTTTGTTTGCTAGAGCACACAGGTTCTGGCGTTTTGAGCACCAGGTTGTTTGTGACTGTCGTTCCTCACATCTGGAATAAACTGATTGTAAATTGATTAGAGGAGACCTATTGTGCTCATTTCTGATACTTTAATAAATAACCTACTAGAGCAGCTTTGCGTCATTCATATTTGGCTCACATTTTGGATTACTTGCACAAATCCAGGCCTCATTATTCAAACGTTGCTCATATTTAATATGAGCCATTGTAACAGTATCTATATATGTCTGACACAAAATAACAAAATTGTAATTATGCTCACACACACAGAGACTATCTTTAGCTCCTGCAATTTGAGAATTTGGTCCTCTCTTCCACATTTGTAACACTAAGTTTACTATAAATTTAACATTGATTAAATTCATAAAAGTCTTCTATTGATGATTCTTACCCCACCTAAAATTACATGGTGGTTTAGCTTAGTTGCAAGAACTTTCACCTATGATCCCTAAATAACAAGCTGTAAACAGTTACAGTTATTTCATGCTTTCTATGAGCACACTACTTTCATCAAAGTTGAAAATCACAACATAAACAAGAGGCTACAACCTCATTTGGCACCAAACATCACTCCTTCACAGTGTGTGTCAGCAGGATGGACCACTGAGGGCCATAGGTGGCCCAGTTGTTAGGACATACCAAATGTCACAGGCTGAGGGAGAGATCGTCCCCTCGAGTCTCCCAGATGCTGCTCCCACCTCTCATCATTAACTCTCACACTGAGATAGTAATTAGGGCTCCTCGCGGCATAAGACAGATCCTGCATCAGACCAGATTTTCTAAGCTGTCATTCTAATTATAAGTCCAGCGCAAGATGGATCAGGTTGGTGTTGATACCGATGTCAGTTATTGGTGGTAACTTTGCTCCAAGCCAAAAGACTGTCCACTGTAAATCTGAAGGTACTAAAAACAAAAGGTTTGTGACAGAGGTGACGACGCTCCATAATCTTTCCCCTCGATTTCTATGGCTATTTAAGTGTTATTAGATCTGTCTATGGCTCGCACACTAGAACAAAGTAGATCTCACTTTCGCTGCACTCTCTGTCATGACTCATACGAAGAGTTAAGCTGCACAGTTAAGTCTGACTAGTTCCCCACTCCTCAAGTAACCTGCAAATTTGAACATTTTCTCACTGCGCAAGCGAGGACATGTTAATTGGATTTGACAAGGGCATACTATGCACAACAAATATGCATAATTTGGCAAAAAATTGAACATAAAATTGGAAATAAAAAAAGAGAACAAAGTAGATTTACATGGTTGGGTAGTCTGAATGTCTGGTATCATATTCTCTCCTGCCGCCTGCATAAAAAGGCACAGAACTGTAACAATGGGTATCAGTGGAAAGTGCTTTAAAGTTAAAGCTGATGGATGGCTTGTCAAAAAAAATAATTGCACTGGTTGGAAAGTGGGTCTGCGTGCATAGAAGGGGGAGAGCAGGATCTACAGAGAGGATGATGGGAAGTGACAGTGGTCTGTCAAGACACAGTGGCTGCCCAGAGTAGTGTGAAGCCCCAGCTAGAAGGTGGCAGAACAGAGCAGGCTGTCAGAGCAGGAAAGTGCCTTTAATACATTGAAAAGAAAAGGAATCCGCCTGTCAGACCTGTTCAGCTAGTCAAGGGAGGAAGAAGGAATATGGTGGAATAGGTAGAGACGTGGCAGAGCTGGGCGAAGCCGGCATGCCACTGGCCTGGCTGCAGGTACAAACCAAGAAGACGAAGGAAACGGATTGTCAGCCGCTGCTGGCTGCTACCAGTTACGACTGGTTCCTTTTGCTGTGACAATTCATTAATCAGTTGGACAGATCTGGCCTTATTACATGGAATATTTGACACTTGAGCAATTGGCTTGTCTACTGCATCTTATTAAAAATGCAATTCAAAGTGAATTCTGGCTCTCTTGTGGTAATTTAGAGAAGCTTGTTATCTATAAGGAGCCCTGCACTGACCTTGCGAGGGATGCGGTGCCTAAATGTTTGAACTATTAGTGAAAATATATATAACAGCATATAAAAAGAGCATAAACAGTATGACGCTCATTCATCCGCTTGGTTCTCTCTCATGCATGATATAAAAATGTCATGCCTTGATTGGAGGAATGATGTATAGACTGACCTAACAAAGGATCAAGTGCCCAGTAAGACAGACAGCTAATAGATAGAGAAGCAAGAGGAGCCTCATTTAGAGAGGAAGGGCTGTTTGCGCTGCCAATATGACAAAGGGGAAGTCGACAACCATTGATCCATGCTCATGGATGACAGCTTAAAAATTCAGCAATAATCATGACAAATGAGCAGAGGCACCACAGCCAGAAAATTATCAATAATCAGCGGCTGAGAAGAAATGCCAAGGTCAGAGAGAAAAGGCTACTGAAGTTGTCTGAAAGTGGACACTGCCAGGTGATATATTGGTAAAGATAGGAGGAGCAGCCTTTAAAGCAAGGTAGAAGCTACTAATTAAGTTTTGGATCCCACTGGGATGTGAATGTCCCTCAGTATGGATTCTTTGCAAGGGCCGATTGAATGCCAAGGGCAAAAAGACCATTATGTAACAGACAGTTTCTGATGGCTTTGATTCCTCGCAGGGGAGCTGGTGGATGGATTTGCTGTATCAATAACTCAATCTCTTTTCAAAGGAAACCTGAACAAGGCAAAGGAATTAGTAGCATCACGTTTCACGACAGGTCTGCGTTGATGTGGGTTCAAGCTGTAGCGATAGAGAACATTTTGGAGTCACCTTTCCCGGTCGGGTTTGCAATGGTGGGCGAAGCTGCTCAACGAGCAACTTGCCAACTAGGAGATGCACTTTAGCACCTCTTGTTCTGTGACTGACCCCCAAAGAGAAGAAGCCCTGGATGGACTTTAAACTGTTTCTACTTCTCTCAACTTAATGGAACAGTAACTGAATACAAGAAACCCTTCTGATAGCTGAATTTTGCACTAACTATGGACCAGACAAACCCCTGAGAGTTTTATGAAGGCTGTTATTTCTGTTCGCGTCTTAATCTTTTCTTGGTTTCCAAATTCTTGCTAGATAAAGTAACTAACTTTGCATTATTGGTCAGTTTCTGGTCAATTTCCCAAACCATGTCCACTAACATAAATACCTCACGAAACCTTAACATCCTCCCCTGTTCATTTTGATGGATTAAACTTTTTTTTTTCTTTTGAGAAGACAAAATTTCACCTTAAAAGTTTTTTTCATTATTCGGATTAATAATGTGATGCATTTTCCATCAGGCTCTATCAGCTGTTATAGACTGATCGGGAAAACAAATCTCTTCATTAAAAAGCCTTAAACACAAAGTGCTGTCTTCATTTATAACAGATGTTTTTTTGGTACAGTTTTAGTAAAATACTAAACAAAAAAATCCCCAAACAACAACTGTCATGGTCCTGGGTCATTTTGACCCAGTGTTCTTAGTTTTTCTGTAGTTTTGTATTTTGTTTCTTATGTCCATTGGATTGTTTGGTTTGGTATTGGGATTCCCTCTGTGTCCATGTTTTTATTGTGGTGTTTGCTCTGGTACCGTGTTCCCACCCTATGTGTTCTGTGTTCTCCTCATCCCCTCGTATTCATCCTTCTTCTCTGCCTCTCTCTCTGCCTCTCTCTCTCCGTGCTCATCTCTGTGTACTGTGTTGTGTTTAAGGTCCACATCTTGGTGTCAGTATCGTCAGTTTCGCGTCCTCCCTGCTCGGCCATGAGTAATTGTCTTCAGCTGTGTTCCCCGTGTGTTCCCACTCCCCTCGTTACCTTCTGTGTATTTATGTCAGAGTGTCCCTTTGTTCTGTGTTGCGTCGTCCCTCTAGGTTGTGTGCAATTTCCGTGTCTTCCCAGCGCCTCAGCTTTTAGTTGCTCCCAGTATAGTTTTGTATGACTTCTTATGTTCCTGTTAATAAAGACCGGCCTTTGAGTTCATCCCCGTGTGTCTAGAGCCATGCATTTGGGTCCTCCCTTGCCTTCACACAGCCGCCGCATGACAACAACAAAACTGCTTTATAAAATCCAGAGCTCTTACCAGATTATTATACCTTACAGCTAATTCTGCCCTCTTAGGTAACCAGGAGAGTATTACTCTCGGATGATAAAAAAAATGTAACCTATTACCTTTGGTATTTGTGCAGTTAAAGACACAAAAACAACACCACATGTTGATCATCCCATAAGCGCTGAGTCACTTCTGCCTGCATGCACGCACATCTCGGTGAAGACATCGCTCAGAAAACTGACTGTTATCTTCATGAATATCACACACTGGAGAGATTGTGAGGGACATTTTTATCCAGTACAGTGACCTAATTGACCTTTTCTAGGCTTCAGTCACACAGGCCTCGAAACTGGTTAGGACTCCCTGTGAATCTCACTTGGGAAAAATGTGTATTCTCCAAATGGTTGGTTGCTGGCTGTTGTTGGGTAAAATTGGTTGCAAAAAGGGTGCAGTGCCATATACTTCTGTGACCAGATTCACGTAGCAACTGGCAGCAATAACACATGAACTGTTCGGGGAATACACATTTTTTTCTTAGTGTCTTTATAGGCTCTGTGTGTCTGGGGCCTTAAAGGGGGAACACCAGTCACTTTACAGATAACATGATCAGAACTACTGCTGCATTGTTTTAACTTATATAAAACCAACTTTTCTTTCCACAGAAAGCTCTAAAATATAATAATTTTAAAAGTGAGGCTTTTTAATGAATATAAGGTGCGTATTGTCTCTCCTTTTAGCTACAAGCTTGGTTTGGATGTTGGAACTGGGAGTGACTTCACAGACAACTTTACTACTTGAGAATGCTCCTGTGGTAAATTTGGAAAAGCAAGGAAAAACAAGATTTGTTTTTCTTCTTAGCAAGGTAGAGCCATTCATGCGTCACTAGCAAAACAGCGCAGTGCTTGTTTTTTTTTTTTTAACTCTTAAAGTCACTGCTGCAGCACGTTATTGGATAGAGCCTGGTCAATGGGCTCCATGTGGCCTATTTAGCAAGTCAAAAATATACAGCAGTGGCAGTACAGATCGAAAGGTTTAACAGTTTTTCTGCTGTTTTCACTGTGTTCACAGTCGCTGTCTTGGATTGTTAAGACCTGGTTGGCTTCTCAGACTTTCCAAGTTAAAAATCCTACCTTGTGGGGTGTTCTAGTTGAAAATTCTGACTGGGAACTTTGAAATTCAGACTTGGACTTCAAGTCGAACTAACATTATATAATACACAGGTTCAAGTTGCATTTGGACAATATAGGACCAGACTTTGAGAAGGTAGTGTGTTAATAGTGTATTGGAAAAATAGTCCTTGTTCTGCACTGATTTTGTCTTTATTTTTGTCAACCATGTATCATGACTGTAGCAACATCTTGGTAGCAAACCTTTATTATTTATGACCTTGCTATTAACCATGTGAAGCCTTTTTTTGGAGTGTGTGTGGTTGTGTACATCAGGTTTCTTAAAGCTCTCAAAAACTCCTGCATCAAATATGATACACTAGGTGTTAGTGGGTTAAAAAAATACATTAATCCTTTTGTTTTCAAGTTTGAGAAATAATTTTTTCACAGTTCTGTAGTCAAGAAACTTCTTTGAGTCCTCTGAATAGTTTGTCTCATTTGTTCTAAAAATGCACAAACCACAAATAGGTATCTGCCTTGTCCTCAAACCACTACAGTTGCTATATCTCAATATTTCAAATACTTAAAAAAATAAACAAACATGGTGTTCGTTTGTTCACCTTATACCTCAGGTAACCCTTCTGGCCATCTTGTATAGTCATTATCTGTAATGAAATCATTGACTTGTTTTGTAGTTGAGGCAATTAAGAGTTACATCATTAGAGTTGGCTTTCTTTTCATTTAGGCTTAGCAGGCTGCATATCACTTAGTGGCCTTAGTTATTTGCTGCTTAAGTAGAATGCAAAAGGAGCAAAATGTAAAGTTGCTAACAAAGCCAGCAGGGTTCATTTCAGTGAGATGCAAATACTGTTATGCAGTTGCAAATGCACTTTTTTTTGGATCTCTTTAAATCAAGCAAGCACGTTGTTCAGCCAAGGTTCAATGGGCCAAGAGGTCAAAAAGACAAGAGAATAATTTACTAGTTGTGTCAAGCCCCTGTGATTGAGTCGTCATTCTGGCTTTGGGACTTGATTTGTGGCCTCTTTGTGAAAAGTGGCATGTGGCTGTAGGTATGCTCACTTCAGGGGAGGTGCGCTTTCTCACATCTCTGGTCCAAACTAGCACAGTGCTGATAACAACATGGGATATTAATCCTCAGCTGGTGAAAATGATCATGCGGCAAAAAGAAAAACCTTGGTGGAGGTGTGAAACAATTAAGCGTCCCCTGAAGCGAATTTGTTGCTAAGTGTGTTTGGCGTCCTTGCCAGTTATATAGAATGTTCACATCTATTCATGCAGAGTGGTAAATTTTTAAAATAATGTTTGCATCATAACGCTATGTCGCCTCGAGAGGGATGATTATTCTGTCATATTATTGCCGCCCAGACTCAGCCCACACACTTCCTTTGCCTTTGCTGTAAGGATAAAGCACAGTTCCTGTTTTTCTGGGACCATCTGTAAGAAAAAACCAGCCCAAAGTAAAAACGATGACTGCAACTTGGCAGAAGATTAAACGGGCCCTCTGCAAAAGCCATTAATAATTCTCATATTTTGGAAACAGACCATACATACAGAATCTGTGGTATTTAATCTCCCCTCTCAGCGAATAAAAAAAAAGGTCAACTGGGAGGGAGAGACTTTTTTTTCCTTTCCCAACCCAGAGTGATGGGCCTCGGTTTTCCAAGGCATCCCATTTGTCTGTCAGGGCTGTGAGCAGAGCCAGTGATTTAGTTTCCATCACATGAAGCTCATGTCCGGTTGATGATAGTGCCAGGCGAGATATGGAGAGAATTTGTCACCTGGAGCTTTGACAGGGAGATAATTGCTGATAGTTAGCAGAATAATAGGATATGCGCATTACTAGCCTCACAGGGTTTAGGGAGTATTTGTTGCTCACTCTTTGGAACATAACTTCCTTCATCATTTCAGTACTGACTTTGTTTACACAAGGATAATTCAACCTAATCAGGGTGAAACAACCAACTCTGACACGACAACTAAACATGCTAGCACTTCTTTTTCATTATAGCGCTAAAACAAATTGGTGTTCTTAACAATTTAAGATATAGCTTTGAGTTTCTATCATGTACAAAGCCAATGTGACACCCCTTTTTTGGGGAACCATGTTGATTTCTCTGTGGCATAAGTGACTGTATATAGATGACGGGGTGACGTGCTAAGTTATTATCTAACATGCGCAAGCTTGGTTAACAAGTAGCATACAAACACTGTATGGGTGCATTGAACAGACATAAATGCATGCTAATTATGGCTTTGTAACTTATAAATTAATTTTAACCTATTCAAAAACTGTTTCAGAAGAAACCAGCACCACTAGCATGGTCAAGGCCCAGTTGGGAGTTGGAATTAGCAGAGGTGAAACCTAGCTGTTAGCCATAACTTCACGCATATTAAACTGGTTACTAATAAAGGTTTTCCCCCGCTACAAGTGTAAAAAATGGTAAATTAGCTATATTAGCTAAATTATTTTTTGTACCAGCCAGTAAACGTGTTTATTTCTACTCTAAGGGACATTTCATGACAGCTAATGAAGAGTGACACCATTGGCCACTAGAGGAACTGCAGTGTTTGGTTGCATTTGATTCTTAGTTTCTGCTCACCCATTCCACCAAGTAAATAAATAAACCTAAATAAATAAACACAAGAAGTACAAGAAAGAACAGCCTGACAGGTGTTATGGTCCAGAAGTAAATTTTATAATTGATTTTGCATGCAGAGTCATACATACAGAAGTGAAATCACAATGTTTTTGCCATGCACTACCAGTGACACACCTCGCTGCATCCGCCTGCGTGTCATTCTGAATATACACAGGTCAGGCAAAAACCCTCTGGCCCATCAGCAGGGCTCTCACAGCCTCAACACCTCTGCCAAACAGCATCCACAAACAACAACTCTGCCTGTGGCTACAAACAAGGCGAGGCACATCAGAAAATAATACAGAACCGTTTCAAAATCATCAGGAGTTTCAGTTCTCTATAGTTTAAGTCAAAGGTTATTTTTCTCTCATTACTTCTTGGTTAATCCACTACTAGTGCCAATTGTAGCCTCCAAAGTGCAGCAGTCAGTGAACATGTCAAGTTTTGGCTGTTTTGGATTTCTTACTGACAAGATTTCCAAAAAAGAAAAAGAAAAGTCTTCACATCCCCAGATTGCAGCTGGTCTGGGAGTTCATCTGGGGTCTCTTAATGTTCTGTCTCAAGGCTAATTTGGACATGGTTAAAACCATTCAGCCCAATTAGTTTGAACGAACGAGCCGATGTAGAGTGTTTCTCCGAAGTTGCGCTGTTGCCCAAAGTGCTTCTTGATTTCCCTTCCTAATGGCATTGGCACCGCACTGAGAGGATAAGTGTTGTGTGTTTTACATTCTTTTTAGATATAAGACAATGAAGATCTTTGTTCAAATTTAATTTGACCCAAATGTTGGCAAGATGTACACACAGTTTTCCTTGAGTGACTTACAAAAGAGACAGGTCACATTAGACAGCTGTAATAGATGGAGCAGCAAAAGGAGTGTTGCAGATAAGGGAGATGTGCCAGAAAACTCAGCCGTGGGGGTTAGGGAATTATCTCTCCATAAAAGCCAGTGTTGGGTCAGAGAGCAGTCCCGAACACCCACCACCACCCCAACACCCTCCGCTGTCCTCCTGTGTGTTAACTAACGTTCAACAGAGTGCTGCCTGAACTCGGGGCTGGCAGAGCCACAGAGTTGGAACCGAACTCTCAGCAGCTCTGTGACCTGGATGAACCTGAACCTACCGCCCCTCAGTGGGAGATGGGGAACTGCTGAAGAAGTCCTCCGAGCCAGCGAGAGGCTGATTTAGACAGATTTACCCCCCTCCCAGCTAAAATATAACTTTGAAATGAAACACAAATTATCTCTGTTGGGAGCGCCGTGAAATATTTATTGCTGTTGTTTCAGTTGGTGTGGTTTTATGTGCCGTTTGTGTATTGGATAGTTAATGGTGTGTATTTTCCGCTCATTTGTTGTACTCCTTTTTTTATTCTTTCAAGGATACACGAATGAATAAATCTTTTTATCATACTAAAAATTGAAATTATGATTGCTTTTCCAAGAGCATTGCAGTGATGGATGGCAATACTGCAGCCTCTCCTGGGCTTAAGGGCCATGGACATCAGTTGCTTTAAAATAATGATGTGGCTTCTATTGTCAAAATGGGAAGAGACTGCAAAGCATGCAGGTCCCACCCAGTAACAAGACTCAGCCCTATGACTTGCCTCATTCTAACTAGGCCTAATGAAGGGGAGGGGGCTTCAAGAAGTCTCCAGCATTCAGCCAGGCATTACCGATTAGGTCAGTGGAACGGCCGCTGGGCTGAGCGTGATGGATGACTGGTGGAATGAGTTTCTGCCTAGCGGTATTGTGAAATCTTTTCATTGTCACTGACGGGGCCTATGAAGGGGACTGATAAATGAGGGAGCAAGTGTCAGAAACGCCCTTCTTTGCCCTGCTGTGGCTTTAATATATCTCCAGCTGCAGAGCAGAAAGTATTGATAAAAGCAAAAGTTTTAAAAATAACCACAGTCAGTGAGAGCCGGGCGGCGCAAGGTGGAGATGATTAAGGCAACTGGCTGCCGGACCAACGCAGGCTTGGTCACTGTAAATACCAGCAGAGGCCAGTGGCCGTGCTGAGAAGAGGGAGCCGCTTTTTATGTGGAACGGGTGTTACCTCAGTGACACGGTGCTGTGATGAATGTGTTGCCTCCATCTGGTTTCAGCACATGTAATAAATATCTGGACTCATGTTTGACCTCTCTCACTTAGCAGCCACATCTTTCACATCCAAAAGGGAATCACGATTATGGCTGGGTGGAAGATGGGGGTGGGGGGCTTTTTGCTGCCGGTATTTTTAGTATTAGCCCAGTTAAATGCACGGTCCATCTATAGCTGCAGTATAACAGGTCAAATAGATCTTTGAAATGATAAAACTTTGGTTAGTCCCAAGACCTCCAGGTGACATTACCTCTAAAACGTAATAATATTATTTGTTTTCTAATTCTCACACTCAAGTAGCTGAGATTCGCTATAGTTCATCTCTGTGTCATAAATAATGTAAAATAATAAACAAATCATTTAAATTTAATGTTGATTAATTTCCTCTTGATCCACCCATGGATTCCTAATTTTAATCGACTAATTGTTTCAACACTACCCGCAACAGATTAGTATTAATGAAACAAAAACGAGAAAATTATCGACTATAATAAAACATTCACGCAGGCACCGCTTTCCTTTTTTCTCTTCTTCCTGCAGCTTTGTGGTCTGACCTTGCAGCTTCTGTGCTCCATCCATCTTGGGCTGTTTAGCCATTTCACTGGATACATACTGCGCAGATTAACACAATTCATCACCACAATCATCCTCGATTCATCACCCTTCCCAATGAATGTTTTGACATCTAGTTAATTTTCTGCTGATGATTTATCAAATTATAATTACCATACTCTGAAGGAGTCATTCATTATGTTGATACATGATAATGATGCCAAAGTGAATTGAATTTTAAGTAAGTTCTCTGTGATTATAACATATGCATTATTGTGAGTAATGCCTTAGAATTCGGTCCCCTCCAGCAGTAAAAAGTCTGCAGTGTCTCTTAATGTTGTGACAATCGGTGCAGAAAAAGGCTGGTTATTATTTCACATTTTTTTCTTGCAACAGCATCCAGAGCATAGAAAAGTTAGTCATGGAAAAAACTCATAGGTGCTTTTTTTTAATTAAAAGGCTCAATACTTCAGTTAGGCCTTCAGTTATGCTCCTGGAGAACAAAGATTTTAATAGCTCCCAGTTAGTGGCCTGTGTACAGGCACTTTATTAGCATTGTTCACTGGTCCTTGCTACCATTGCTCTAAATAAATACATACTGGTGAGATATGTATATCACAAGACAAACTGTTCATTTATTGATCTTTTTTTATTTCCTTAAAATTGTATTAATGGAACTAAACAGTTAGTAGGGCTACTCCCTGAGCCTGGTTCTGCTGAAGGCTTCTTCCTGTTAAAAGGGAGTTTTTCCTTCCCACTGTCACCAAAGCACTTGCCTATAGGGGGTCATTTTATCTGCTTTCTATGTATTATTGTAGGGTCTTAACCTCACATTATAAAGCACCTCAAGGTAACTGTTGTTGTGAATTGTGTTTCTTTGCCCTGTTTTCTTAGTACTCAGTGATATTTTGACAAAAAGTACTCAATTTATAATGATTTAAACCAGAAAAGCAGCATTTCTTCTTCATAGAATAAATGACTTTGTTGCATTAGTGGTCTGATCACGGTAATGCTGATGTAAAACTTTCACTGCACTCTGCCCTTGTCCATTTCCATTTGCTGTCAGTAGTAGGCAGACCTGGCTTAGCACCTCTTTCTTTGCCGGCTAATCGGAGGTGACTCAGATTTAATTAATTGTGTGTCATGTGTTTGGTATGCAAAAAGGAGGAATCTATTATTTTGCTCAGTACAAATGCACGTCATCACTCAGGTTATGTTGAGATCAATTTTAAGTGTTTACTGGGAGCTATTTGAGTCAGTGTGGCTGTCCCCTGTGCTTTTAACCACAATGGCTTCCATTTTTTCACAACTCTGATAACATGAATGCAAACAAGAGTAGATAGGAGATGATTATGATAGCCATCGTTGAATTGCTTGATGATTGATTACTTTTTTGTACACCTATATGCGAGTAGCACTGCCTTTATATTAGAAGACTGTTATCTTCACAGGAAATGTAGCCCAAATAAGTTTTTAGCAAACTGCTTACAAGTTTAACTAGAAATAAGCAAACTTTAAAGGGTCCTTAATGCAGCAGCATTGATGTTTTCTTCGTAGTATTTGAATTTCACTGAACTGCCTATGATTGGTAACTGTTTACACTTGTGAACCTATTTATTACTTCTTATAGACACTGTAGAGTTCCTCTGTGATTTTTCAAAATTACAGCTATAGTTTGAGTCTGTATGATATCATGAATGTGGTATAATTCTCAAAGACACAGATCTGTGTGAAAACCAGGATTTTCCTGTTTATTATTGATCTTTTTCCCTATTTCTAAATAGTATTTAATTAGCCATACATTTCCATGTTACTCTTGTATGTCATTGATGCTCAGACTGTGGCATTTCGCCTCACATTACAAGTCAAAGCAGCAGAGTGATGCAGTAGTTAACATTGTTACTTTACTGCAAGAAGGTCTGAATCCAGCGGCTGGGTCTTTTGTGAATTTTACATGTTCTCTCCATGCAAACACCACAGGCTGAAGTCAAAGTTCGGACATGTAAGTTAAGTTAAAAGATGATTCTTTATTGGCTGTACGTGTGAATCTTTGCCTGGAATAATCTGGTCTCCAACTTAAGTTTTAGCTGTGATAGGCTCCAGCCTTCTCTATCCGTGACCCCGAATTGGATAAGCGGAAGAAAATGAATGGATCGATAAAACAAGCCAACATCTGTTATCCTGATAAGTCATTCATAACTTCTTAACTTCTCACCTCTTTTCATATCATCCTCTTTGTCTTCTCCAACTTTTCTCGCCTCCCAAGAAATGTATGGGGGGTAACCTTGTGAGGGCTCACCTCACCTTTCCTCTGCAAGCTTGTCAGACCCAATCTGCAGTCATTTGGTGTGAAATGTGTGCTTTGGTCCAGGCCTCTCAAGGTCAGGTCCTGGTAATAGATGTTGCTTATTCATCTGTTTCCTGTGTCTTTTCTCCCTCCTTACACAGCGGCCTTTGTTTGCATAAATTGTTTGAAGATTTACTGTAGTTCTTAAAGGCTCTGAGAAATGTCCCCCTGCTGCCTAGGCTCAATATGTCTGCCTCACTGGAGGCCCAGCGCTGATGACACACTGCTGGTCTTAGACAAAGACCTGTTTTTCCAAGGCTCGATGGAGGGAGCATCTCCCTGCATAACAATAGACCTAAGACTTGAATAAGACTTATAGTCACTCTTGTGTGCTCTAAATAACACTTAAAATGGCTTGTAAAAGAAAAGAGAAAAAGAGTAAAGATGATTTAATTTTGTATGACGTACATGAGTATTTCGTCCCTTTCTGAGGCCAGCTAATAAATACAACAAGTACCTCATCCATTCCAAAATGATATGCATATCAATATTTCCTTCTCCTAAATCTCCTAAATTGCCTTTTTTTTGGCAGAAAATCCTGGCAGTAGTACAAATCTAAATCAGAATTTCCAAGAGCTACAAACATCTCCAAACTAGAGGGAAAAAAACGTGAATATTGGCTGAAGTTAATACTTTACAAGTACATTAAGTATCTGTTTCGCCAGTTCCTGTGCCGCTGCAGTGCTGTGTGCCCTTGATGGCTGTCACCCAAGGTGCAGATAAACAATAGGCTCATTTGAAAACAAAGAAATGATTATGGGGGACGTTTAATCCCAGCTTGACATGTCAGCAGGCTGCATGGGCGACAGCTTTCAAGAGAGGCTTTGAAGTGGCAATCTTTTCAGATTCTTGGCTCATTACACAATAAAGAACACTTCACATGTAGCTGAAGTGGGCTGGGAAATGATGGTTAATGATGTTTATGGGCTCCTTGACTTGCAAGTGAATTTACAAGATTGGCCATCATGTGGCTAGCTGGTTCTTTTTGAATAATGGAGAGGTAAGGCAACAGGAAATACTTAGTCACTCAGGAAGTATAATCTGTTTTCACTGCAAGCAAGCAACCAGGTTGGAAAAAAAAGGATTAGATTGCGAGAAAGTGAGCCAGTAAAACTTTTTATGATCAAAACAAGGAAACTGTGGCTATTAAACAAATAGAGAAAGCAAACATACTGATTCAAATACAGACAGAAATTAAGCTCCTGTCAAGTCACTCCTCTCACTTGGATTATCTTCACTGAGTCCTTGAAAAGTCTTTTCTCAGATGTGTTGAACTCATATAATGGCTTCCCCTCGGCAGCAAATTGGGTATTTTACTCCTTTATCATCTCCAAACAATAGTCCTGATCTCCTTGATCATGCACTGTGAACAAGTGGGCAGGAATGTGAATGACGTGCCCACAGTAAACATAAGAAATGCACCTGTGAGGACAATGTGCTACGGAGGAACAAAAAAATGCACACAAGGCAGCTGGAAACCTTTTAATTAGTGCTAATTACCTTAGCAGAGGAACGTTAAGAGGCTTGAAAGGATTTGTGTCAGCGTGTGAGAGATCAAAGATTGAGGTGGTCACGTTTTGTTCTGCTGAGTCAAAAACTCATAAGGAGGGTGATAATGGGGCCCAGGAGACTGGAAACCCAGGTGGTGGTGTGTTCAAGTCCCAGAGAAGTCTTAAAACAATCATATAGTTATTTTTAAAGCATTAATTCAATGTGTCTTTCATAAAGACATACATAAGATTTACATTTAAAAGTGATAGCAGATATTTCTGTATTGATTATTTAAGTGTAAAATGATATCAGCTAATCCTGTCACTCAGCGTATTTAATTTTAATGATTGTATAAGCCAGAGGAGGCAAGTATTCCAGTCACAACCCATCAAACCAACTTGTGTGATGGTATCTGCAAGTTTTTTTCTGGAGGTGGGTCAAATCTAGCTCAAAAGTCGATCCCCTTCACATCCAATTCACCGTCACATTCTTACCTACAGGCAACCTCTGCTGAGCCCCGGTCATTAATCAAAGCGGAGTGCTGTCCTGACCTCAGCCCCTTCCCTTTGAAGTGCTCTGTCCTCTGCAGCATGAGGAAATCATTTGCTGCCTGATTCAATGAGCCATCAGTCGAGCCAGCAGACCTAATGACATGTGAGAATATTAACCTCCTACCACCAAGAGTGCTGCTGCTTGGGAAGCAGTCTATTATTCATCCAAGGTTTTACTCAAACCTTTTTTACAGCCCTGCTTCTGTGTTAAACCCTTTTGTAACTTGTAAGTTGTAACTATGAAACCATCCAGTGCTAAAAAAAAAACATAAAAACTTCACACATGAAGCGCTGCCTTATTGCTTATGCTCATAATTTATTTTATTGCCTATCTATTTGCAGTGATGGGGTTGTAATGGAAAAAAAAAGTGATGCATTACACATTACTTTTCTTCCAAGTAATGGGACACTGCTCATTTTATTACTTTCACATTACCCTGTAAGATGACCTGAAATGCACCGTCACACATATGATTTCTTTTTGTTTAGGTGTTAGGTATGATCACAAAACTGGCAACACAAAGCAAAGTTGAAAACCAGCTCAAAACCAGACTTCAAAGTGATCGCTACAATGATTCTAGTGTAGAAACATGTACGGATAGAAATGGAGCCTTGAATGCTGTGCTAACTGCCTTTGTTACTTGTTACTGTCCAGATGCTTGCAAAAAGCCAGTGCAGTGTTACCATTGTGCCCCTGTCCTTTTGTGCAAGAGCAAAATAAATGTCCATATATCCATTCTTTAAAAGTTATGGACTGCTCTGCTGTTTTCCTCGAACCAAAATCATATGATTGTAGTCTAGTGCAAGAAGAATTCTGTCTGCCCTTAATTTAAAAGAGTAACCTCTGTAACCTAAGTAAGATGGCTGCAACACATTCTCACTCCCAAAGTGTAACATTTTACGCTAGGGCTGTGCGATATGACCAAAATCTCATATCCCGATATAAGAATTCTATCGTCCCGATAACGATATAAATCACAAAAATGTAACATTTTCTGTAAATTGTGTGAATCTCGGGCAGCTCGACTTGCGGGAAGTGTTTCCTGCTGCGCGTCATGTTGCTGGAGTCGAGTGTTTTAACTAATGCCTGAAACTATACATTTTTAGACATAAGTTGTAACGGCCGCCGTTTTCTTTGTGAGTATTTATTACACGGCGTGCTGCAGGGAAAAGCCTGTTCTAACGTTTGAGTCTAAGGTCTATTTTTTAGCACCTGGCGGCTCTTTTTTAATTCTTATCTGTAAATAATCTGCTCTTTCACGTGATTCAGTTTATTTTGAAAAGTCTCAACGGGATCTTGAGCTTTATTGTGAAAGGTTTATGTGGAACATAAACAAGCGGACACGCGATGCTGTTACCGTCGTTGTTGCTAACCACAATGCATAAAAACAGGCGTTTGTCAGTCCGTAGTGTGGTTATATAAAATATAAGAGAAAGAGAGAACTTTAAGAAATTAATATAGCCACTACAGTGACCATCAAAACGATGAAAAAATATTGCCGTAAACAGTTTATTTTGCGACACCACGAAACAAACGATAGCGTAAAATGAAACGATAGACGTTTTTATATCGTTATCCGATATATATCGTTATATCGAACAGCCCTATTTTACGCTAGGTGACAAATCGTCGGAATATTACGAGTCCCTATATTACGAGTTCGGAAAAATGAGGGAAAATGAGAACTGTTTGGAATGAATCTACACATGTACTTAACATAATTGTAAGTGTAATGTGATTACTGAATTTCGTACAATAACCCCTTGCACTACGCATTACTTCACCTACTTCACCATCACCTAACAGTACTTATTTTATTCAACAACATGTAAAACCATGTAATACAAAAGTGTTTTCTCAGTAAAAAAGGTTTGCACAGCTGTAGGGTTACTTTTCTAAAAATACAATCTAAAAGGTCTGACTACGTTTTTACACCCAGAGATTATTCCACAGTTACACAGTTAATATTCAGGTAAAGCCGAAAAAGATTGATGGAGACAAAATGAAGTGCTGCATGAGTTCCAAGTCAAGTGAATTTCATTAAAATAGCACATTTTAAAACAACAGAAGATGACCCACAATCAAAATAATGATATAAATGTGATAAATAAAGTTAGAATAGCTGTTTAGTATAAAAAGGTGTATTGTTTGTGTATGTTTTTAGCACTTTTAATATAATATGAATGATATATAGATATTATATCGATATTTATAGATAGTTAAATGTAGATAGGGACAACCCCAGTGACAAAATATAAAAAAGTTAGATATCTTAACATAACCAAATAATGGCTCAAATGGTAAATATAGAAATGCAACTTGGTGCTTTTAAGGTGGAGGTGAAAGACAAGGCATGGATCTGACGGAGAAAGCAAGGACACACTGAACATCAATCAGTAGCAACTTGTGATGAGAATTTCCTGCTTTATTGCTGTCTTTACTCTGAATCGGGCTATAATTTGCTTTATTGCCTACTTATCTGTATTCAATAAAGTTTCTTTTTGTTACTCCATTGTTTACAAGGGGTGACTACATCGGATAGATTCACACATTTGATGTGGCACAGACTCTTATTCCTTCCTGACACAGCCCTTCCAGGAATTTTTTATCGCCTTGCAGTCCTGAACAAGGAATCTTCCAATAACACGCAAATGTGTTAACCTCTACACACATATTTATATGTGGTAACTTTGGTTTTCCATAATCATAAAATCTATAAAATCAAACGCATTTTTGCAGCCAGAGGAGTCGCCCCCTGCTGGCCGTTACACAGAATAAACAGATAATTCTATGATTACTGTGTAAATACTTTTTAGATGTTCTACGGGACTGCTTATGATTTGTTTGTATTGACATTTTTGTTTAAACAAACCCTAAATCTTCAGTTATGATGAGCTTTCAGAGGCGCCATTGACTATTTTCTAACCTTAAATGACTATTCTGCAACATATGTCTTAATTTGGCTCAAAACCATTAAAAAAAGACTTTAACCAACAATGTCATGTCCTTAAATAGAAGGTGAAACCTTATTTTTCTACAGCCATGCTCCTCCGTGCCATTCATTATAATTTTCTATCTCAACGGGCAATCTGTACTGAGAAGCATCCAGTCCATTACACACATATGAGTCCCATCACTCCTGCAGTATTGACAAATTCATCAGGCATTTTTCTCTGTGCTCCCTGAGCAGAATTTAGATTCAACTGCCATTCCCAACCCAGAACGGCCTTGTTAGAATACAAACATGACTTCTCCAGTCTCCAGCTTGTTGGGAGCTCTTACAGTGATGAGCCATTACCTGTCAGTGAACAGAGCATGACCTAGAGTTTATGCTGATTTGTCAAATCGAAGACAGTGTCGACTAGAAATGCATCTGGCATTATTTGACGTGTAAAAAGACAAGTCTGATATTTTATTTTACACAAGCAATCGGACCTTTAACTACAATATTTACAGCTGGTAGACAAACAATAGCAATACACTGCAGTCCAATGTGGCTGATTGGAGTCACATTTCTTCTCGTTCTGTAAATATATGACCAGGAGTGGCTCGATTTTAGTTTCCACGAACTCTTGTGTGAAATTAGAGTAGCACTAAATGTGCCAGACTGATTACCAGGTACTCATTAACTTTGTTTGAATGTTTGAATGCAGATAGATAAAACATATATGAGGACATTCTCTCAGCTTCAACTTGTGCTTGAGCTTTTTATCGACTAACTGTGTGCTTTGAGTCGTCAGCAATGTTACAAAACAGATTTAGATGCCAGTCTACAAATGATCCATAAATGAAAGAAATTAACCCTCGATTGGCTACATAATTAAAAAAAAAAAAGCATCATTGTTGCGTTGTACAGTGAGTTCAGAGAAGAGCAACATCAGACCTATTTCAGTTGATCGTATGCACTATCTGTTCATCACTGTCAAATACCAAGGCTGTCTCACTCCTTGTCACATACAGTAGCAGAGAAGCCTGGACTGACACCGAGTGGAATTCAATCTGACAAGTGATAAAAAAGTGTTTTGGCATGTTACGGGCCTTGTGGGCTGGCCTTAGTACCCCATGGTCGCAGGTTGAGGACATCCGACCTGAAATGCATGCAAACTAATGGCCAGCATGACTGACATTTCCACCAATGAGCCCAAAGTGTTCGCCTGTTGTCAGCAGGAGTTTATCAATAGGCACGTCTGCATATGCAGTCGCCTATCGATCCATCCATCTCTGTCCGCCCCTCTCTGCATCACTGAGGCTGTCTGTTGTCATTCAGCGGATTGGCTGTGAGGAAATATTGCTGCAGAAGCCTGAATTTGCAATCCTTTCACATTGGGAAAGGGATTTATAACAACACGAGAATCTTTTTATGATCACATAGATATCTCACCTGACCCGAATCTCACCTGTTTTGGACACTAAAACAGATTTATGCCTTTTAATTTGTCAGTCAGCTTCGCACTTTAGCACCTGGTAGGAAGCGTACAGATAGACTCTACAGGCGTATGCATGCCGTGTTGGGTCTTTTCCATTAGCATTAACATCATTAATGAATGCAAGGTAGCCAGGCCTCATTTGCACTATTCGCCCATGGAGACTGACTTGCTGCACTGAGTGTTTTGGTAACAAGGCCCCAGGTTAATTGTGGCGAGTACCAGAGGCCTTGTCCCTTCAGATAACATGGAGCTTTAGAGTAGCGAGATGCTGTGTGATTAGAGAAAGGGGCCAGGGAGGTGACTTAGGTGAGGATAAAGAAGCCAGATCAGGTCTCTAAGGAGTGAAAGGTTTGAGTCTGTGGGGGATTGAGGTAAACAAGATTGTACCTGTGAGGGAGATAGAAAGAAGCTGCTACCCCCAGGTCATTATTGCCCTTCGAGCATCAAGCAGAAGGCGCGCACACAGCTCAGTGCTTATCGATGTCCATTGAATAACAGGGCTGCTGTTTTGCCATAAACTGTCGGCGAGTCAAAGCAGTCTTTCTCGATGACAGACATTCAGGGGCCACGAGGAGCAAGTGAAGATTGAATTAATGAAACGCCTGCATTTATGCAATGAAGCAGTGAGATAATAACTTCTTCCCATTTGGCTAATCAGGGTTATTTGTCCTACATATATGTAAATCATTCTCAGAAATGAATTGTAATGACAGGTTCATTGGCAATATATTATTATTACACCTATAGCGTCAAACCTGGCCCGAACCGCGGCTCCCATGGCAGTGAATTTAGCTGATTAAATCACTGGGTGCACACAGCAGTGGTGACACGAAAACAACAATTAATAAGCCAACCCCCAGTGCACAGCGGCTCCATTTTAACCAGGCTGCTAATAACATTACATGGCAAAAATATCCTAATCAGACAGGTGAAAAGGGATTTGGAAGCAATTTGATTTTCTTGCTTAGCGCAAGCTCTTGGCCAGCAGCCGTGGCTGTATTAGAGGACTTTATATAGAAATATTCACCAGTATTAGAACTTGTGCTAAAGATGCTGCTTGCTTTATGTACAGGCGAGATAAGAGTTCTGTTTTTACTGTGCTGTTTATCTTGACAGCTTTCTCTCTTTATCTCCTCGGTATCCTCACTCCCTCATTCCTCTCCCCCATGAACCCCCACCACACTCACACATGTACGATCACTCACAAAGAATGCACATTAAAAAGGATTTGTTCCCCAAAGAAGGTCGGCATTTGTAAGGCTACTGACAGATTTAAGTGTCAATTAAGTTGATGTACAGTGGGCACATTATCATACAAGGTTGTCAGCCGTGGCCATTTGAGAGAAACAAATACCCGGAGCTTTACACCTTACACGGCTTGAACTTTGTATGGACCCACAGTTGCAATGAATGTCACAGTCAATCATTTATCCAGTTGGCAAGTGTTCTGGTGGGGAGTGTGAGATCAAGTCATTTTATACAAATAACAACCACACACACACACGCAAAAAAAAAAAAATCTGGTTTGCGAAATGCTTTGTCATGTTCTGCGGCTATGTCCCATCCCTGGCCTGTTTGGAGGTCTTAAACTCATTACTGGAAGGGGGGGAAATTATACCTCTGCACAAGGATGATGGATGACAAGTTAAATTTGTGTCCAGGGACTGAAGGTGAATGGTGACAGAGGTATTTATCTTGAGAATGGAGGTTGGGGTCAGGCGAGGCTGGGTGCCTTAAGGCACAAGACATTGACAAATTTATCCTGTGGACCCCATTGCTTGGGCCTTTTCTTTGTTTTGAATCCTGGCCACTCGCTAAGTGACCCACATCCCTCATGCTGCCAGTGTGTGAAAAATGCTGTGCCACGCCAGGCATCCTACCTCTGCTCAAGCTTGTAGTTCATTCTTCTGTGAGACCTAAGTCTTTGACTCATTTTGAACCACGCTTGTTCGGGCTATTCAGAAAATGTGAGATTCTGGGTCACTGGGTTAATTTATGTTCTCAAAGTTACAAATGGATTTTGAAATATTCTTAATGACAAAGTTTCCTGACTGGCTTTAAAGGCTGCTTTGATCTGATCTGGTACAGTTTAAGTTTAAATAGATAAATTGTTTAAACAAATGTTTGCTTCTACTTACAGTCATGGTGACAATTATCCTGCAGGATCTTCAGTGTTTACACTAGTGAGACAGGGGAATGTGTATACATGTGTCTAAGAAGGGATATGATGTATAGAGAAGGGGGTGAGCCACAGAGACCTCTAGTGGAGACTGAAGAATCCTTGTGAAGTTTGACCTCAGATTTTGTATACTCTTGTTGTTTATACTTCATCAACTATCTAAGCAAGTTTGAAGTTAGAGTAATGAAAAATATAGTGCTACTGATCAGTAGCTCTAAAAATATGTGCATTTAGAGATTTGCACATTTTACAAGACTTTCCTTTCTGTAATATTATGCATAATTTTCAACCTATCAGCATTTTGTTAGCATTTTTATTTTCCACGACACAGAGTCTTTGATTTCACAGTGAACTTTAATGAATTCACTTAACATTATACATAGCTTTCTGGTGAAAAACCTTGTAAGACAGTTTTGAAGTGCTGGAGGTATTTTGGCTTTCATTTGGTGAAGGGTGGAGTACATGCTGGACAGGTCACCATGACAGAGCCAAGACAGAGTGACACACAACCATTCACACTCACAGTCACACCTGCAGCCAAGTTTGAATCACCAGTTAACCTAAAAGGATGCTTTTGGACTGTTCATGAAAGCCAGAGTACGTGACGAGAACCAACACTGTCTCATTAACTGTCAGTGACCATTGCTCCATCTCCTTTCTGCCAGGCTTCTGGGCTAAAGCAGCCACAATGCCAAACTAATTCTGAACGATAAAAATATAAACTAATACCAAAGTAATAATAACAACTGCTCACCTCCAATTTTTAAGAGAAAAATATGTTTTGCGAAGCATACCAGAAACGGAGACCTTTCTCCTTCATATTAAAAGCTGCACCTTTTGATCCATGTTGGGTGCACTCATAAGACACAACTTTTACTTTGAAGGCGAATGGTCTTCATTTCCCGTTTGAGTTGCACTCTTCACAGTTTGATTACTACTCTTGAGTAGTGTTTGCTAACAAGTCTGTGTCATCCATCAAAACTATGGGTGACCCTGGCAAGGAGCTAGCAGCTAAACTAATCACAGGAGGTTTTTATTTCACCTTATACCTCTTTGCTATTAATTTCAGTCGGTGACAGCAAACAACCTCCAGGGGCCACTCGCCAGCAGGTCAGGGGATACATATCTTTCCCTAGCAACCAGTGTTAGCCCAGGAGAGAGAGATGCCTTTTATGCTAGTCACGAAGGCAGCTAACTAAGTAGGTTTGGTTGTAAGCTTGCATGTTTAATCATTACAGTGGTCCTAACAAACTAACACTGGTTAGTTAGCAACAAATTTGTTAGGATTTTCCTCCTAGGAAGACACAACTCTGTAACACCTGAGCCATCTTCCTGTGGGCTAAAGCAAACTAGCTAAGTTTGCTGCCGGACTGCTAGGAGCCCAGGTCTTCATGTCAGTGATGACATGTAATAACCTAAATTGTTACATGTGGAAACAGCAAGTTTAAATGACTATTTCTTTCATAATCCAAGCAATCTGATAACCATCTTATCAGCTGGGTGGGTAGTGTACAGATCCTTATTGAGTTTTTTTTTTCTATACTTTATTTAAAGTGACAGCTTAAAGTTAATTGATTCAGACTTACTTATTAGAAGACTCTTTTACAAAAAAATCTAATGGTAATTTAAAACATAGTCTTTTATTTTAAAATAATTACATTATAATTGTATTTATTTATTTATAATTTGTATATTAAGGCTATAATATATGTTATATATTTTGAAATCATTGCAGATTTAATAATTCATGGCTAGAGAGTGATTGTGTGTACGGTCATCTGAGGGAAATTTGTGTTTCAACACATTGCATCTGTGGTTTTGTGTTCTGATGCCAAGGGTCTGATTTTCCAATTAGGATGTATCAATGCTGAATTCAGCGCGGAGGACTTTGTGCTTTGGAAGAAGTTTTCACAGCCTTTATAATCTCTAACCACTTTACCATGCTCCATCCATCATTTTGTCAACACGCTAATGTTTTGGACCTTTACAATCTCGGCTCACAGAGGAAGGTAAGACGGACAAAGCAGTCAGTTGCTTTCACAACATGCAACTATTTGTACCGCCCTCCTTTTTGATTGTGACCACTGTTTGGAGATAATTTGTGAAAGCTGAATAGAAGGAAATATGTTATGGGTTGAACAATACCTGTGTCTCGAGTTTAGTATTATTGCATTGTTAAGTCACCAGTGCCAAACCAAAGGCTGATAGATAGCCACTGCTTCCTTTCTTGTTCCAGTGACAGATGATTAGATGGCTGTTATATCAAAATGGTATATCAGGTAACTTTATACACCTAATGAAAGTTGATGCTATTGAGTTCGTGAAACTGTAATCAGTAGTTGAGGTGCATTGTACTAAAATATTATGAGAGACGTATTGATTTCCTGTCAGGAATAGCAATGTCAAAATGGAATAAACTCTTACTCTGAAGCATCGATTAATTTTCAACAACACACAACATGTGTTTTACCTTATAGAAGTGATCTTTTTCAGAATACTTACAAAAATGAACCCCCTATATATATATATATATATATATATATATATATATATATAAAAAACACCCAGCACGCCCCTGCGGGCGGTCTATCCTTCAAGCTCGGGTCCTCTACCAGAGGCCTGGGAGCTTGAGGGTCCTGCGCAGTATCTTAGCTGTTCCCAGGACTGCGCTCTTCTGGACAGAGATCTCCGATGTTGTTCCCGGGATCTGCTGGAGCCACTCGCCTAGCTTGGCGTCCCTGGGTGGGGGGGGAAAAAAAATAAATATATATATATATATATATATATATATATATATATATATAGATAGATAGATGTATGACTTACTTTGTCATATATATTGACTTTATAGAATGAATGTGACAGATCTGTTTTCAAACTATAGCCCTCCTGAGCCCTCTGTATCCATTAACAAGTCTTGGTATTAATATGCATTGAGACGGCCTTGGATAATGCTACAAGCTTTTTCACCATGACTTATATTTACTTTAACCAGTCTCCCCTTAAGTGCTGTTTTTAACAATGCAGTCACTATAAATCATTTACCATACAGGAATACCTTTAAGGAATCATTTGCTTCAGAGACATTTGTGGTTGGTTTGATGCTGGCAAAAGGCATTATCAGAGTGACAGCATCGTGAGCTCCTCTGATGCAATATTTAATATATGTCACATAGCCACGCATTAGGCCAGAAACGCTCCATTGTTTTCATGTTATGCAGTCAGGGCTGACAATGGTTGGGCAGAGGCAGGACAGCGATAATTCAGCCAAAGAAAATATAAACCTTTAGTCATTAAACAATGCACGAATGTTCATGCCATAAAGGTATTTTTAGAACAATTAGACATACGGGAACAGAATAAACGTTTGAAACCAGCAGTGGTACATGTGAAGAACTTGTACATTTATACTTGGATATAAAGTTAGTGAAAGGATGAAGGAGCTAGACTGCTTAAATTAATTAAAAACTCTTTTCAGAAATAAAAATTGTTGTTTTTGGGGCATTCTTAAATATAGCATTTTCACATGATTTTCTTTTTTGTCTTGTGTCATAAATATATTTGGGTTGTTCAAAAAATAGTATTCTGAGTGCCCCACCCCAATTTATCAGATAAAATGTGATACATGTGTGAATAAACGTATACACATATTAGATGTGAACTGTAGATTAAAAATGGATGAAAAAGT
The DNA here is from genome assembly GCF_965226115.1 of Aulonocara stuartgranti. Taxonomy (NCBI): domain Eukaryota; kingdom Metazoa; phylum Chordata; class Actinopteri; order Cichliformes; family Cichlidae; genus Aulonocara; species Aulonocara stuartgranti. The sequence goes on along the minus strand of NC_138959.1, from coordinate 12,256,245 downwards.
AAGGAAAAGTTTAAGGTAGTTAAACAGTTAAAAGACCCTGTTCAGGTGATTGGAGAGGCTGACTGCTTGAGAAAGGACATAGACAATAACTTGGCCATGTATGGCTTCATAAAAGATTAATAACATTGTACAATTAATTTGAATGTCCCTGGAAGCCATTGAAGGAAAGCAAGAATAGGGGCAATGTGAAAGCACCAGCTAGTTTTTGTTAACTGAGTTGAAAATTGGACTCATATGAGTTTATATTTGTACCTAATTATCAATCATCAAGGTAAGTAAATTAATCCCAAAAAGGTTGATTCTGTTCATCTGGACGTAGTGTTTTCAACTGGAAAAATCACTTAAAAGTTCATGCACTTAACATAGTCCTACACTTTTGGGCCACTTTAGTACAAAAAACCAGACAAACAAGAAAACACCCACAAATATTTCAGAAAATGTGAGGTTTTGTTTGTTTTTTATCTTCTTGAAAGCAATTTTTTCCCTCAATCTTAACTAACTGAAGCCTTTCATTGAACTACCAAATAAAGAAATTGGTGCTCTCTTTTTTTGTCAGACACGTGGCAGCACTTCTGCTATTATTTTGTTTGTTTTTAACAAAATAAAAATGCAGACATAAGTGTACACATTAGTTTTTGACTACTAGTGAAAACTGTTGTCTTTACAAATAAGCCTCTCACTGACCTAACACAGCCAATCCCTCAACATGTTTGTACTCTTTGCTCATTTTGCCTTTATATTGCTCATTTTTTGCTTTTTAAAGAACTTATTTTAACATTTTACTTGTGGAGGCTAAAGGCCTGTTTTGTTGACAGCTATGGAGAAACTGAAAGCAAAGTGAAACCGTTCAAATATCTTTCGGGAAACACAAAATGACACGAGAGCAGACCGGCTGTGGGACTGGTCCCGCGTTCTTGCTTCGGCAAACGATCCCTGTAACTTCTAGCGTTCTGCTCAGCCTGAGTAATTGAGATGTGTAATAACTGTGACAGAGGGCATTATCTGACCCATTTTCCTTTTCTTCTCACATTGCATTGTTTATACATGCCTTCCTGTCATAATCCTTTATAAATCTCCAAAGTAAAAGCCCTTTGAAGAAATTGCCTCTTGTAGCGTGATATCCCGTGTAAAGGAGTTCTTTTTAATGACCAGGGTCTGACCTCATTTCATATGCATGAGCCTACATCAAAGTAGACAGCATCTGTCCAGTCTATGCAGCGCTCTTGTACTTGACAGTCTTTCACATCGGAATGACAAAGCACATACATGGAGCTTATAATTGCTTAATTAGGTTCAGGGCATGCAGTTTTACCTTGGACTGACCTTGTATGTTTTACAATTTACATTTTCATATTTTATTTTGTCATTACTACCAGAAAAGGCATCCATATGATTCAGTCAATTATTTAAAGTCTTCAGAAAATGAAAGTTAAATGGCTTATAATTTATCAAATCAGAATTGATGTTCACATCAGCAAAGTAGCGATTTATTTATACACCACCTTTCTAAAAAAAATTGCTTAATAGCAGCATCACCAAACAAGGGGGAAAAAAAGAAACAGAAAAATGAAGTACAGAAATATAAATTAAGATTATCCGTAAGAGGAAGGTAAATTAGTCTAAAGTTTAGGATGGCAAACAGTGAATGCTGTTAGGAAGGTGAAGATTAAGTAGTCATTTGAAAATGATCCAAAATCCAGCAGTTGGTTTTGTTTATACCCTAAACACTAGATAATAATTATAATGCATAATAATATTTTGTGTTTGAACCACACAGCAAATAAAATGTTTGCAGCTCTTCTTTTGTCTTTTAATGTATTTTAATGAGTTGCATCTCTGTGGTGTCTATGGTGACACTGTGATTCAGTCTCACTCTCAGTCAAATCGTGTCACATTTTTTTAATGTACAACAGCAGTTACCTGTTCTTTCAGTGATGTTGCTGCACCATTCTTCACTCGGCTCCCTGAAGCATTTTGGTTTTGTAGTTCTTTGATGCAGAAAATGAGTGGTTTGTTTGCTGGCTGTGTAATTACTGGCATGTAACCGCTTGACCAGAGTGATGTAATAACCACATTAATACATATCAGCCTTGGCCACACTCTGCAAACCAATCTGACAACATGTGTATATGTGTGTGGCAAAGAACCTTTTACTAATTTCAGCAAAATTTAAAATGCTATTTGATAATCAAGAAATATGATTAATGCCTTCATGTAGCTCTTTTATTTACACTTAATATTTTTATAGTCATTGTATAACAATGTTTTGACTGTTTTCTTAGTATCTTGGTAACTTTTAGTCTAGTTGACTATTCTGATTACTTTTTTCTCATCTCATTGGAGGGCCACTTTATTACACAAAACCAGACAAACAAGAAAACACCCACAAATATTTCAGAAAATGTGAGGTTTTGTTTGTTTTTTATCTTCTTGAAAGCAATTTTTTCCCTCAATCTTAACTAACTGAAGCCTTTCATTGAACTACCAAATAAAGAAATTGGTGCTCTCTTTTTTTGTCAGACACGTGGCAGCACTTCTGCTATTATTTTGTTTGTTTTTAACAAAATAAAAATGCAGACATAAGTGTACACATTAGTTTTTGACTACTAGTGAAAACTGTTGTCTTTACAAATAAGCCTCTCACTGACCTAACACAGCCAATCCCTCAACATGTTTGTACTCTTTGCTCATTTTGCCTTTATATTGCTCATTTTTTGCTTTTTAAAGAACTTATTTTAACATTTTACTCAACAACAAACAAATCCGCCCTAACAAAAAGCTAACTTCAAGGACCAAATTGTATTATATTTGAGATCCCTGCTTTAAAGTAAAGAATTGTTGCTTTGGACATACCTTACCATTAAAAATGTAACATTGTAACTTTTGTTACTGGACTGCTTTTGACTTTTTACTTGAATTCAAAATTTCAAATAACATTTTAAATAAAATGTTCAGCAAAATAATTTATTTAGACTTGTTTCACTTTCTCAAGCATGATATATCGTTTTGCCTATCAAATAGTTAGACATTCAGAAAAAAGTTCCCATTTCAGTTTGATTGTTTTTTCTGATCACACTAGACTATTGGTAGCTTAAAAAAATAACACTAAGTATTACAATGCACCATTCTGCTGAGAAACCTTTGGTCACGTCATGGATGTCAATGTTATTTTGCCATTTACCTCCCACCTAAATATTCGTCAAGCATATCTCCTCATGGCAGCTGTACTCCCTGACTGATAGTGCAGGACTTCCCAGCAGGACACTGAGCCCCCACAACCCATCCCACCCAGAATGGTTTAAAGAATACAAGAATGAGCTCAAATTGTCCCCGCCCCCAAACTCTACAATCCCAATCTGGTCATACATATGCTTGATGCACGGGAATAAGTGAAATCAATGGAGACCCCACCATGCACCCAACAGAGGACCATGGCTCAGTACTCACAGATGTTTTTGGTGGACATGCACAAAGTTATGTAGGCAGTGGTGATGCTGTTACTGTTTGGTATATATATATATATATATATATATATATATATATATATAATTTGATACAGAGAAGAAGGAGAGACTTACTTTGAAGAAGCAGTTACAGCACCCTAAAGCATACTGTTCACTTTATAGTGAAAAATCATTAACAGATCTCAGTCACATTACCTTACCTTTTAATGTGAAGTTTCAAGTTCAGACAAGTTCAGACTTATATCATATCACGTCTTGGATTTGGCAGCATTTCGGGCTTTATTAAACCTATAATGTGAGCACCACCTGCTAGCTCTGTGGGAACATTGTCAGCTTTTTGAAGTTAGTTATTGACCTCACTCTGCTCTCTCTGTTCCAACAACAGTTCAGGACCTCTGCCAGGTACTCTGTCTTTGTGGCAGCTCTTTGATGCTTAATCTAAACAGGAGTGTTTATGTGACTGAACCTTGATGAGGTCATCAGTAGAGCACGTCCAGTTGTTTTGGTTACGATAACAACAGAGTGTAAGCCATGTTCACAGCCAAAAGTGACCTACATCCTCATCTTTATCCTCTCTTTACTGTTTCGGGAGCACGTAACGCAAATTCACTTAATATTTATCGCTATGGACACTAACGGGTTTTCCTGTCTTTGTCCTCACTGCTCAGTCAGATTTACTCAATAACAGCTCTTTGAAAATATACCAAAATATTTTTTTTTCTCACACGTTGGACACATTGGTTTAACTCTCATTTAAAAGATTAAGAAAATTGTATAAGGTTTTTGGCTAATTGCTGTTTTAATTATGCCTTTCATATAGAAATGCACCAATCATCTAGTCATATTCAGTCATTTTTGTTAAAGTAAACACAGCTTAACCTTTATTAGCTTGGTCTGCTCAGTTTAGCTGGCAGTGTTTGAGGTACACAAAGAAGATGTACACATCACATAGTTACTCCACCACCAACTAGTGTTGAATATTCTGCAGTAACTTACAGTTAGATTGCATTTGTACCTCTAGTAAACTGGAAGCCCTGGAAAAACCTGGAGCTCATTTGAAGAAAATGTAAAAGTTTTTAAATGGTCAACGTTTTATGGAAAACATACATTGAAACTTCCATTAAAGGAAAGTCATCAATAGATGACAGTTGGTAGCTCCTGGATCAAACCAGGGATTTTTAGCCTGTTAGGTGAACTGTAGTTCGGCGAGTAATAGTCATACTTGGCAGACTTTTGAAAAATCTGATGCATCCAAGAAATTTGCAAGCAGTGTATCTGTGCTTTTTATTAATTTATTTGTTTACTTATCTATTTATTTTAAAAATTCAGCCCTAGTTTCTTCTTTCGGTACCTTTTTGCATTGTCTATAGGCGTACTTTTTTCTTTAGTTTGCCCAACAGACTTGTCTTTGGTGTTCGTGTCTATTGTAGCCTGGAGGCAAACTCTACAACATGATTCATGGGAATAAAAAATACAGAATTTTGACATATAAGTCTGTGCTGCTGGCAAACAGAATGTTATTTGAGTTCATGATGAAGAGCTGAAAGTATTTCAAACCACAGTAGTGAAGTGTGGTGTGTTTGCAGTCCGGCAGATGGTTGGAGAATGTTTAATTTCTAGTCTCTGCTCTCTAAAACTAATGACCTGATATTAAAATGGTGACGCTATTTTGGGCTCCAGATTATAAATTGTATACCGATCTATACAGGTGGTCCAGCACTGATTCCCTTTGTTAATCAGGCTGTCACTACAAACACATGTAGAACAGCACATCATCAAGTATAAGTCAGCAGAATACCTGACGGAGCGTCTCCTCTTTAATGGATGTATGAAGCTTTTGGTCTGTGCTGCAGCTTGGGCCTTTAATCCCTGCACATGTTGTAACACACAGTGACAGAGGGAGGAGTGTACTGTATGTCTAGAGGTCACACCTAGGTCACCTTTCACAAAACCAAGCACAATTAGTGCAATGACTCAATCTTCTCAGATAAGTTACGGAAAGCTGCACCTTGTAAAGCAGAGTGTTAAACTTTAAAGCACGTGCGATTACTCATAATTGCACCAGAAATTGATTTATTAGCTCTGTTGTGAAGCTGTGTGAGCTGAGTGCCATCTGACCTCCAGCTGAATTAATAATCAACAGACTCCCCGAGCAAGCAGATGTTTGAAGGTGTTGCCATTTTATCGGGCCTGTAATGTGAACAGGCATGAAACCAGATTAAATTAAATGATGTGAGGACAGACAGCTGTGACACATTTGGACTTTGCTGCTTTCCCTCGTTTGTGCTAATAGCGGTTTATGTTCTCAAACACAAGAGATGCTCTGGTCTGTCTCTTCATAACGGTGTTTTTAGGGATTCGCTAAACTACCGTCTTGGGGGAAACTTTTAAAGTGTTTTTCTGCCTTTGCCTGTTGCCTGAAGTAAATCGTAACAGTAAAACGGCCAATGAAAACAACAGCTTTGTGAACAACACTAAATCCAAAGCGGCTTTCCTGTGGTCACTACCAACTGTTTCTTAAGACATTTACTTTGAAGACGTCTGTGATGATTTCAGACCTTCGACACGTTTTCTCTAATAGCTCTTTGATTTCTTGCTTTGCCCTCTATGAGGTGTAGCCAGTTTAACAAAGAACTGATGAAGTGTTTATGATCTCTGAACATTCAGCACGAAGGAATTCAGACTACATGGAATATTTATTAGAGCTGTATTAAACCGAGGAAAACGTTTTTTCTCTGAAATCTACTCTTCAACTAATTAATGGGTCATGACTGCACTTTATCTCTAAGCCTTATTAACCTAACAAAAACCTGTGGCACGTTAAATAACTGTAATGCAGATATCATATACTATGTTTATACAGTACTCTGCAAAAGTCTTGAGTCACCCCTCATTTCTTTATACTTTGCTAGGAAAATACATAATAGGTGTAGCAGTTTATTGAAACAAGGATACAAGGATACATGGAAGGATACAAGGAAATACAGTATATAAGGAAAAATAAAAGTTTGTACAATTCTTTTTTTTCTATGCAGGTATGGTTTTGCTGCATGACTTTATTTTCATGCAGAAAAATGAAACTGATGCCTATAAGATGCTTTACGGATGGTATTGCACGGTAGATCAAAAAACTTTCTGCATTCGGAATTTCATCCACCTTTACTGGATCTCCAACACCACTGACTGAACTGCAGCCCCAAACCATGACAGAGCCTCCACTGTGTTTTACAGATAGCTGGGCACACTCACTCTCGCTGATGATGATTTAAACCAAAAACTTCAAACTTGGATTCATCAGTCAGTAAGAGCCGTTACCACGTTTCATTTGGCATATCTTGGCCTTTTCTTCCTATTTGCCGTCTTTAAGAATGGCTTCTCAAAAGCCACTGCTCCACCTAGACCATTTGTGATGAGCTGTGATGGAAAAGCTAGATACATCTCTTAGGTTCTGTGTCAGTTTTTGCTGGATTTTCCCTATTTCACAAGGACATGTCTGTCAGATATCGTTCATCTGCCTCAGACAGCTGCTGCAGAAAAACATTTTATTTCTGAAAATATTGGAAGTGAACTGAAAATGAGTGAAAAAACAGTCATGTCCAAAGAAAACCTTTTAAAAAGCCTTGAGAACTATTGTTCAAGACAACGTTTTTAAAAATGAAAAGAATGTCTGGCTCCTTCCTCACTTTTGCACAGTATTGTACATATCAATATTAGTATAGTTTAGAAAGAATTAAACTATATCACCGACTTCAGCTTAAAAACTATTGAAAAATAACTTGTCAGAGAGAAATAAATTTCACATGTCTTCTATTGCTGTTATTTTTCTAGTTTGATGGTGGTGGGGGTTTCATTGGGGGGTTGGTATTGGGCTTTGTGCAGATACCTTATCTGACCAGTATCACTTATGCAACTTGATACTCATAGGTGGGGCCGATGATGTTCTCAAGCTCATCCATTTTGCATGTTGTATCTGGTTATTAAAGTTGGAAGCTATTTGGATATGCTGCCACATCAATTACTTGTTTCACATGGTGTCAATAAGTAGATACTGAGTAACATTCAGTTAACATAAACTTTTAATAGGTTATGCACAGCAATCTCAATCAGACTGGGCTATCTCAGATCATCATCATCATTCCCATCAACTCCAACCAGTCACGGCAGTCATATGCCCCCCATGGCCCTGGTTCTGACAGTTTTTTCCTGTTAAGCGGGATTTTTTTCCTTCCCACTTTCACCAAGAGCTTTTTCAAATTAGGTCATCTGATTGTTTAGGTTTGCTCTGTGTTATTGTAGGAGCTTAACCTACGATATAAAGCACCTCGAGGCGCCTGTTGTTGTGTTTTTGTGCTATATACAGTGGGGCAAAAAAGTATTTAGTCAGCCACCGATTGTGCAAGTTCCCCCACCTAAAATGATGACAGAGGTCAGTAATTTGCACCAGAGGTACACTTCAACTGTGAGAGACAGAATGTGAAAAAAAAATCCATGAATCCACATGGTAGGATTTGTAAAGAATTTATTCGTAAATCAGGGTGGAAAATAAGTATTTGGTCAATAACAAAAATACAACTCAATACTTTGTAACACAACCTTTGTTGGCAATAACAGAGGTCAAACGTTTACTATAGGTCTTTACCAGGTTTGCACACACAGTAGCTGGTATTTTGGCCCATTCCTCCATGCAGATCTTCTCGAGAGCAGTGATGTTTTGGGGCTGTCGCCGAGCAACACGGACTTTCAACTCCCGCCACAGATTTTCTATGGGGTTGAGGTCTGGAGACTGGCTAGGCCACTCCAGGACTTTCAAATGCTTCTTACGGAGCCACTCCTTTGTTGCCCAGGCGGTGTGTTTTGGATCATTGTCATGTTGGAAGACCCAGCCTCGTTTCATCTTCAAAGTTCTCACTGATGGAAGGAGGTTTTGGCTCAAAATCTCACGATACATGGCCCCATTCATTCTGTCCTTAACACGGATCAGTCGTCCTGTCCCCTTGGCAGAAAAACAGCCCCATAGCATGATGTTTCCACCCCCATGCTTCACAGTAGGTATGGTGTTCTTGGGATGCAACTCAGTATTCTTCTTCCTCCAAACACGACGAGTTGAGTTTATACCAAAAAGTTCTACTTTGGTTTCATCTGACCACATGACATTCTCCCAATCCTCTGCTGTATCATCCATGTGCTCTCTGGCAAACTTCAGACGGGCCTGGACATGCACTGGCTTCAGCAGCGGAACACGTCTGGCACTGCGGGATTTGGTTCCCTGCCGTTGTAGTGTGTTACTGATGGTGACCTTTGTTACTTTGGTCCCAGCTCTCTGCAGGTCATTCACCAGGTCCCCCCGTGTGGTTCTGGGATCTTTGCTCACCGTTCTCATGATCATTTTGACCCCACGGGATGAGATCTTGCGTGGAGCCCCAGATCGAGGGAGATTATCAGTGGTCTTGTATGTCTTCCATTTTCTGATGATTGCTCCCACAGTTGATTTTTTCACACCAAGCTGCTTGCCTATTGTAGATTCACTCTTCCCAGTCTGGTGCAGGTCTACAATACTTTTCCTGGTGTCCTTCGAAAGCTCTTTGGTCTTGGCCATGGCGGAGTTTGGAGTGTGACTGTTTGAGGCTGTGGACAGGTGTCTTTTATACAGATGATGAGTTCAAACAGGTGCCATTCATACAGGTAACGAGCGGGGGACAGAAAAGCTTCTTACAGAAGACGTTACAGGTCTGTGAGAGCCAGAGATTTTCCTTGTTTGAGGTGACCAAATACTTATTTTCCACCCTAATTTACAAATAAATTATTTACAAATCCTACCATGTGGATTCATGGATTTTTTTTTCACATTCTGTCTCTCACAGTTGAAGTGTACCTCTGGTGCAAATTACTGACCTCTGTCATCATTTTAAGTGGGGGAACTTGCACAATCGGTGGCTGACTAAATACTTTTTTGCCCCACTGTAAATGAAACTGAATTGAATTGATTTAGCGTAAAGTTGTGAAACTGTGCTTTGTTTTCAAGACTGCTGATTGTCCAACTAAAGAAAAGTTCATGGGGTGAGAGCAAAGCAACCCACCAATCAGCAAACACTATATCTAGTACACTATACTAGATAATTTCATGTGCACAGAGGAAAATATCAACATATTCTGTTGTTGTAGAAAAAGTTCAGATGGCTTTTCTTTTCTCTGAAAGTCTCCAGTATGCAAAGCGATACTTTCAGGTCAAGAGTGGTTGGTTTGTAAGCTGAAGTGGTGGTCGTTATGTGTTGTTGTGTCTGCCCGGAGGAGCTGTCGACTCAAGTGTTTTTCTCCAAATCTGTCACATATTTCAGGAACAATTAGAGAAAAGAAAGTAAATTGTTCCCAGGCACTTGGATTGCTGTCCTCACGACATCTGCCACAGCAGTGCGGATGATAGATTCCTCCTTCATTAGCTAGGGGTGTGGGATTACCCAGTGAGAAGACATTAATCACCACTTTCTGTGGCAGCCTGAATGCACTGCGCTTTGTTAGAAAAAAAACTTTTTCCCCCCTCAATGTGTCACTCTTCTTCTGTGACAGGCCACAATCAATCATCTTGATTGACAGCACTGATGGGTTACACTGTTTACACAATGTGTAATGAAAGATCATGTTACCCGCTATTGTTGTTACTGAGACAACTCTTTTGGACCGAATCTGAATAGAGTGGGTGCTGTAGTACAAATTCACTCAAGCTTGTTTGCTTTCCCATTTTGTTTCCACAGCAGTTCGGCACTGTCCCTTTCACTCTCTCTTTCTCTGTACAAACACTCCAGCGATATATACACTGTGAGGGGGCCAGGTGCCTGAAATCCTATATCTGTGTGTGGGTGCATTTGTATTGCCAGTATGCACCAGAACATGGAAGAATATAGAGTGGTTTGACAAATTGCATTTCTTATTAGTGCCTCGTTATATCACTCTCTCGCAAACAATCAGAAATTAGCGGCAGAGTTTTGACACATTTAACACAGCCATAGTTTGGTTTAGTCATTAAATGAGAAATATCTTTATTTCTTATTTTAAAACAAAACTGCTACGAAAAAGGAAAATTAAAAGCTTTATTTATAGCATCACGTAAACAAGCAGGCTGCTAGGCTGAGTCACTGCCTAACATCTTAGAACCCATAGTTAACCGGCATTGTAAAAAAGCAAATTATAAATATTTAATTTGATTGACTAATATTTCTGGAACTAGCATTGGGGGGTTTTTTTCTCAGTCAACTAATTTCACAACCCTAGTTTACACGTTAAAATTTTTCTTCTGATTGGCTCCTGAAACGATTTATTCCACCCCTCTGAAACTGATGAAGTTTAATTTGGGTCCCGCTCAGCGTGATTGATGTGTTTACATGGCACATTTGCACTCTGATTAGAATTGGAGTATAAGGCTTCATGTGGAAGTAGCTATTGTGTGAGCCGAAAGTTCTTCAAATATATCCAACTATGGGTTTGTTCTAACAATGCTGTCATGTCCTGAGGTAGCAGAAGTACCTTTTGGACAGCATGTTTTCCACCTTCGCGAAGAAAGGACACAAATGACCTTTATTCTGTCTCTTCAGCACTCAGAGCAAAGGCGTGCACTAAAGTGATGTTCTTCTCAAGTTTTGTAGGTTTTAGTCTCTCTCTCTCTTTCCTCTGTCACCTCTAAATTAGGCCTACAAATGACATTTACCATAGAGAACCCCTTTCTAATGAGAAATGTATTAAAGCTTCAGGAGCTGTAATACCTAAAACACTCATACATCAGTTTAATGCAGACAGGTTGGTAATTGTGCTCCAAAGCAATCAATCAAAATCAGCCCAGGAGTTATACTTAGCCCTTCCTGATTGATGTAATGACTGTTTGTATTGATATTTTACTCGGATGATCACACTTTGACAGATGTGTGCACATAAACACACACGCACTTTCTCACACAGCTGCGAGTGCGCTCATGCCGTGTGGCCTCCGGCTGACACCGACACACCTGTGGTCATGGCGTGGTCAGCAGAAAGGTCAGATGTCGCTGATCTTACACATCTAACTGAAGTGTTGATTCTGAAAATCCTGCCTCGGGACTTTTTAGTTATTATTATATCCACCTATAAGATTTCCAGATGCTTTGAAACATGTGAAATTACAAGAATGAGTAAGAATTTCTCATATTGATCAAACGCACTTGTAACCTTTAAAGGAAGTTTGTTTAATGACACATTTCTGGACTGGGTTTCTTGAAACAAAAACCTCAAGTAAATATTTGAGTGTTTTTCTTTCATGCCTGAGCAGAGCCAAAGATATTTTTAAGCTTTAAACAGTCACACTGAATGACTCATGTGGGAATCTGCCACCATTTGGAACTGGCGGACACGTCTTTCCCTCTTGGGCATCGTGAGATAAGCTGTATTATTTTACGTTTCCTGAGCGGCGATGGTGGTGTCTGTCCTGTTCTGGAATTAGGACGCTATTCACAGAATTTTATACACCCAATCATCTGATACAGCAAAGTACCTGTCTGACCTAAATGAAGGTGTGATATTTTATGTCCTTCCAGGCATCGGACAGCTGTGGAGATTGGTTTGCAGAAATATGATGAGAGGACATAAACCAACTGAACTTGCTGCCCTTTTCTTACATGTGAGCTTCTTGTCCTGAAGATGTTTCTTCAAGTGGAACATAAAGCAGTGTTATGCATTCTTGTCCTAAAAAGAGTGTGCTACAAAATTATTCTTTTTGCTATTGAGCCATTTGGCAATACGCATACGATAATGATGAAAGAATGCCGTCTCGGTGGTATTAATTCCTCTTGACACTGCACATAGACCTCGCTGTGCTGTTATAACCCACACGTTAAAGTGCCCTATCACTCTTACGTTAGGCCTAGTTAACCTAGTTAGGTTAGAGTCGACAAGACAAAGCACGCCAGTGACTGATTAAGATGGAACCTGTGGTGCTGACTGAAATAAAGCTATCTCATTCCCACCCACATGACTGCAGGGAGAGACATCAATTCTTACCTATCATCTTTTCCCGCAGTATATTTTCTCATTACAGTTATCTTGCATATACATACAGTGCATTAAAAGTCCTGTAAATCAGATCCTCTTCTTTTACAGGTTGGGCTCTAATAATGTAATGACGCTCTCTTGATTCATTATGGAAATGGGCTACAATGTCAAGGAGTTTGGTTAAATTCTCTGTAGATACATCAAGAGGATTTTACAGTATGGTAGTTTTGATTAAGCTGGAGATTATCACAGAGATATAGCGCTCTTACAAGAGACCCCTTTTCGGCTCCTCTTGGGTGGTCTCTCAAGATGACTTTCTCTCCGTGCCTGCCTCCTGCTTGACGACCATTGTGTAACACAGACAGAGCACAACGGCAAGACATACACTCCTGAGGAGAGAGCCACAAAACACACTCTGAAGCCTGAAGCTTTTTGGCATCTGCCTCGCTTCTTTAAAGAGACTGTTAAATATGAGTCAGCTGTTGTGCTCAGGACTCCAACAACAGCTTTAATTCCTCTGCCTCCCCCTCCTTTGCTTAAAAGGGGGCTTTGTGCCTGTAGGGCCCCCATCAGTTACCTGCTGACAGGCCGAGCATGACTGATGAGCTGCCCGAGGCGCCACGGTATACTTTGTCAGCTGCTCATAATTTATACATCTTATCTCCGTCAGAACAAAAGACAGAACGCGGCTTTATGGAAATGAAAACAGAGACTTGTTTAGACTCCTGCATGTGGAGTGAAGTGGAGATCCTACTGATAGTTGTTTCTGCGAGCGAGACTAGCTCAGAGGCTTGTCTGGCTCTGAGCACTCCACAGCCATTCAGTCTACCCACACCTTGACTGTGTGAGTGTGCGTTTGTGGTGACCACTTAGGGGCCACGTGAGGTTGTTCTGGTTGTGTGTTTGGCTCTGGGAGGCAGGTGACAAAGACATGAAACACAAATATGCTTATACAGCATTAGTTGCTTTTATTTAAGGTTATGCTTTTGGTTGTGGGGATTCAAATGAATGAGTGCTATAGTAGTTAGCATAGCGGCTGGAAGAAGGAGAAAACCGACAGTGATTTCACATAGTGAGTCTCACACAGACCCAAAGTTTGGCTCTGGCTCAACTCCAGCTCTGTGCCCACAGAGATTAGACTGATATCAATCTTATCAAAGTATTTAAGTATACCTGTAGTTACAGATGAGCCTTTTGGCATTGCACATCAACTGAAATGACAGCAGTAACTAATGAAGACTTTAAGGATCATGCCAACACAAATCAAAGGCTAGTAAAATATTACACTACTACTAACTATGCCCTTCGTTGCATTAACTACTAAACTGGTAGCCAATATAGAACAGAATAGAATAGAATAGGGATGCTCGATTATGGCAAAAATGATAATCACGATTATTTTCACTGAAATTGAGATCTCGATTATTTGACGATATTTATTTAACCCTTTAAGACCTACCATAGAACCAAGTCCGCCAGAGCTTATATTATTTTTTTACATGCTATAGTGCCATTTGTGGGAGCATTTCAAGTTGCTATACATCAATACAACTGTTATAGCCCATATTTTAATAATATGTATGCATTAAGTCCATAGTAACTACATTAATTGCAAAAAAAAGTGCAATAAACTACAAAAAAATTGAAAATCGTTTTTGTTTTGTTTTTTTACATATATTTCTACTTGGAAAAATTTAAGAGGTTTATCCCTCAAAACTTTAAATACAAAAAAGTTGCAAAAAATAGTTTACAACAACAGGAAATTTATTTTGAGTGTCTTCATAGTTTTATTTTGGAGATACAGCAATTTTTATATACTGCAGGAAAAACAAAAAAACAATCCTATGATGCAAATTTGCAAAGAAAGCAGCAGGTGCATCAAAATAAACTATTTCCAGCAGTGCAATTTGAGTTCTAAGCGTCACAGAAACTATTCAGAAAAGTCAAACATGACTTATAAAAACACCAGTATAGGCTTTTAAGGCCTACAAGTAAAAAACTACATTTTCTGCGAAAATGACGTTACTTCCGGTTTCGGGCAGGAAATGGCGGACATGCGATAGTTCCCGCTGATGTCTGTTTCAATGTGGGAAGTGTTACAAACAGCTGATCGGATTGGCTAAGCCCTTTTCTGGAATATTATGTTTTTGTTGCTGCAAGCACTTTTTATGCAATTTTTGCAAAGCTATATGTGGAAGGAAACCGTGACCCAGGACAAGCTGATGGCATAAGATGTAAGTACAACTCCTCTGGTTTCATATGCAAAAAAAATTATTGCGCTAGCTTACGCGGTTCCGGTTCTACAGGGATTTAAAAATAGTTATGCAAAACGGAGCGTGCTGCTCTGACCGGCTTTAAAGGGTTAACTATAACAATGTATTGAATAATGACTTTAAAAAATAATATAAAATAGTGTGCAAATACTGATAACAGTGCAAATGTTTGCAATATAAGAAATAAATGAAAAATGTAAACATCTATGTTTAGTGAACTTTGCAGTGTTGCTCTGTGGTGCAGCTACTACATTGTAGCAAAGTTTACACACTGTGTCTACTTGATCCACGTCTGACTCCGCGAACCCATAATGTTTCCACACCACTGAAGTTTTTTTTTACCTCTCTTTTCAACCAATGGCAGTCACTCTCCTCTCCAAATAACTTCTGCTTAGCTTTCCGAGCTTTCCGAGCTTCCCTCGGGTCCTCTTAATTGTTGTGATGGGTGTTCGAAATGCAGAGAGGTACGCTCGATTTGCCACACAGAGCAGCGCGAGAGTAAAGCACGAGGGAGGGGCTAATAATCGGCTCAGTCATTTTTAATGATCGTTGAAAGCCCAGATCGTAATCGAGATTAAAATTCGATTAATTGAGCAGCCCTAGAACAGAATAATCCTTTAATTGTCCCACAAGGGGAAATTTGGGTGTAATAGCAGCAAGAAAGACACATATACAAACAAACAGTACACAAGACACAGAACAGAAACATACACAATTTTTACATATTTACATCAAGGACAATGGTTACCAAAAACAGAGTACTGTACCGTTATTAAATTAAATAAAATTAAATACAGATAAGAGGCAAACCCTGCTTATAGTGTGAATCTGTTGATAAAATAGTGCAAGTTACAGCGCTGATGTAAACCTCTATGTTTGCTGGGAGCAGTTTTGATTGTACAGTCTGACAGCTGCAGGGAGGAAGGACCTGCGGAAATGCTCCTTCATGCATCAGAATTGGAATTTTAATAACTATGTGTTAGTATATTTTCAATATACTAAGGCATGTTAAAACTATTATCTTAAAACATTGGTGTACCTGTGATGAGACTCAATACACCATAATGAATGGGATATTGATGGGAACCATGTGGTAGACATTGCAGAGAAAAGCAATATATCACCGCTTGTGGAGCTTTTCTGTGGTCGGGGCGGATTTTTCTGTGCTTTGGTCTATGATATTGAGAGTGATTTATTCACTGACTCATCCTCAACTACTTTGTCAGATTCAAATTGTCCTGCCAACTCTTTTAGTTTTGGTTTTCCCATGGCCTTAAAAACAAGGGATATGCACTCACTTGCAGCAGTTGACGCGGCTGCCAAGTCAAGCTGCTCATCCTGCTTTTGTTTTGCTCGGTTTTTAGTGCCTCATCAGCAATGAAATGCTGAGAATGAGAGTGCAGATATAATAGCCGGCCTATGGTCCTACTGGTATAATAGCTCTAGAAAACAAAAAGCAAAAAACTGATAGTCATAGCATTGTATGTGCCCAGACTATTACTATTCCCTTTACCTCACTCTTTGTTTCTGCTTACATAGAGCTTTTTATAAATGTTGTCCTTTGTGTAACTGAATTTTCTGACCTCTCACTGTAAGGTGAGTGTGAATAACAAAAAAAAGTGACTCTAAGCACACACAAAGGATGATATTTAAATCTTGTGTGTAATAAGAGAGCCATAATCCAGAACAAACAGGACTTTGAGAAGACCTCACCCAGACAGGTGTGTCTGCTGAGGCGATGAAGGATCGCATTATCCAGCTTCCCTTTCTTCTCTAAACGCTTCGTTTTTTGTTTTTTTTTGCATTTCACTAAGACAGGTCATTAAATGTTACTGGAGTGTCCATACACTTCTCTGATTCAGAACTGCAACAAGCAAGCCAGCTGTAACTATCAAGCAGAGGCATGAGCAGGCATCTAAACTGTTCCGCTGATATCCATATCTGTGTCTGGATTCTATTTGTTCACTTGGAGCTGGCCGGGCAGCAGATCATTTGCACCCCAGTGACAAGTACATCATCATCCGCCCGTAACCTTAGCTTCAAGAGATGATGCAGGCTTTGTTCTCCGCCAGGCTCACTTGGGGATGTTTGGCAGTGTGCTGATAGATATGATTATCCTTAATGTCAGTGCATAGCACCATCCCTGATAACAGATTCTCTCAGTAGAATCCACCTTGCTTATCTCGCTTCTGTGTTGTTAGACTGCGCCTGCCTTTCTGTGTGGGGAGATGCAATGTAGGCATTTTTTTTGCAGACTTCTGAGAGCTCATTCAGAGCACAATTCAAGAGAAATGTTGCCAGAATTTCTTGATGATAAGGATAAATTAACACTGTTATAATAATAATTAACTGATAGGAGCAATTACAAAGCTGGAAAGTTTAATATGCAAATATAACATTGAAATACTAGCATGTAGGTGACTCAGTATTGGCAATCACTCAGCAATTATCGTAGCAGGTACTACAGTTAATAGCTTTCAAAAAATCACCCGTTAGTGTTTTTTCCTCACTTATTTTCATCTTTATCTGTTGAAAACAAACCGTCTCTTTGTTCTAATGAAAAAAAAACCCCACCTTTTTTGTGATAATAATCCCTTTTCCAGATTTTTTTATGCTTTTTTTGGGAAACCGGTCTGTTTTGTTTAAAGCAGCATTAGCAGGAGAGAGTAGACAACCTCACCTGACACTTGCGATGGGTGTTGGTGGGTGTTGACATTGCAGTGGTAGTGAAGGGGGACGAGGAGGAGGCCTGAGGGGGAGCAGAGGATCCTGTTCAGCTCCACTCAGCAGCCCGGTGATGAGCCTGCAGGAGAGGACTGTGTCTGCAGATTAGAGCCAGGAGACGAGACAGGGGCCTGGAAGGGTTTGAGGATGGGGGGGAAGGCTGCAGACCTGGGAATGCCAGCTGCCAGACAGTTCACCGTGTGCAACACATGCCTCTCAGCACCTACTGTTCCACTATGCAAAGACCCCTTCACCATTAAGATGACAGAACAGTTCATATCCTGCGCCAGGTTGATAGATGTCATATCTCTGAAAACCCTGTTTGTCTTCCACAGGTGTATGAGCTCTTTTTTTCCTTCCAGCAGACAGCGCACATGGCACTTTTCGACACTCTTTCCCTGATAGTGATTTGGCACGCAGGCAGTATCAAAGGGGAGATCTTTCCCATGCAATTATAGTAGAAAATAAAGGTGATGAGGTGTGTCGCACAAAAGAAAGCAAGGGATCAAAAGGGCTGGAATGAAAGCTGATTATAATAAAGGGGGTAGCTTCTACCAACTGAATGCCACAATGTGAACAAGCCAGTGGAGTTAGTAAACAAGCAAAAAGCATGTGCAAAAAATGCTAAAAAGAATTGTATTTAAATGCTTTTTAAATCTGTTTATTCTCTGGTTTCATCAGACAAACTTGGCTGCTGTGGATGCAAAAAGTCTATAAAACCCTCAGAGTGTTAAGAAATGATCTATCAAAGGCTATAGCTAAAGGTAACATCTTCGAATTAATGGCTTAGTTCTTCGTGCGATCATTAGCAGAAAGCAGAAACTGTTAGAATCCTGAGTTGTGCTAGATTTTTGTGGGTGATACCAATAAAATTATATTTGAATGGACACTGATATATCTTTCTGTGGCTCCACTGGATGTATTTTTAACTGCGGTAAAGAAACATACTTAAATTTAGGGTCAGTGAAATTGACTTGATTACTGAGTAAGTCTCTGCTTTTTGTTAAAATGTGTTGAAAATTCAAAATGAGCATATTTCACATAGCAACCCAGCTTTTTACTTGGAGTCAGGGTTGTAAATGACCTCTAATCTGATTTGTCATTGAGTGGATTGACAATCACAACATCAATAACTTTATTTGAAATTCAATAACGTTTGGCCATGCTCGCTGTTCATCATATGGATGGACTGCCAGTCTGTCCTTGGTCTAGATTGAAACCTTAGGAACTGCCGAATAGATGTTCATTCCTACAGATTGTCATGTTTAATGCTATAGTGACACTAGGGAAACTTAATTAGGGACTTAAATTCAGAGTCAGCTAGAACCTCATAGATTTGAAACAGAAATTCATCTAAAAATAAAGACATAGTTGCTGCAGAACAGACATTTAAATGCAAAATGACAGAATTGCCTGGAAACCTTGCTTTTACATAGGACTAAAACACAGAATGCAACCAGTTGGTAGGTAAAGTTGCCAGAGAGACACATCTCAGATCAGTTGTGCTCACTGGCACACAATGTCTCTGATTAATGGCAACCGCTATCTCTCTGGAGATTGCAGCATAAGTTACCTGGCAGTGCAAACCTTTGCCGATCAGTTTGAGAGTGACTGCAGTCAGACCAAGTTGGAATGCAACTGGAGACAAGTTGGCTCACTCATGCAATCCTCTTGCAATTTAAAGTATTCAGGGTCAGTTGGCCACTCCATCAGCTTACAGTCAGTTGTCGACAGTAAAAATAAATTAATGCAACTACTGATTTTTCCTATCCACAAGCGGGTTGACATCTTAGTCTCACTGAGCCACAAAGGAGGACACAGAGACTGGAGTTATCCCTTGACTTCTATGTTAGCATTGCCATAAGAGTAAAATTTGTGTTTTGTGTAAAGTCTCCTGAAAAATATTGAATGAATTTCTGTGAAATTTAGTGTCTCATAGGCTTAATTGCTTTACCCTTATTATATGACCACCAGCAGGTCAACATTTATGTTCAACATTTAGGTATATTATATAAAAAGAAATGTCGGCCGTCCTTTATGAACATCTGCAGTGTCTGGAATATGTCTCACAGTGGCTACGTTTTTCCTGGTTGTCAAAAATAAGGGGTAATTGGTAATGAGTGGCCTCTCGCAAAGGCAAGTCTGTAGTTTTCTTCTTTTTTCTCACTGCTAATAATGCATGATTGTTCCCTGTAATCCACAGTACCGTTTCTCTTTCATCTCAACAATGAGATAGAAAAAGGAGATTTGCTGGCCATGCCATGCTTATACGGCTCAGCTCTCTCAAAGGGATTTATCCACTGTTGTTATGACTAATACTCTGTGGATTACAAGTTAGTGAGAGGTCACCGATCACTTCTGTTTCCTACAAATGAGACTTACGGTGCTTCATTTCGTTTTCATGCCCAGACATGAAAATTTACTACTCGTCAAAGTGGTGAATGACGGGGTGTAGTCGACACGCTACTCATTTGCCAAAGTCTAACTTGAAAGCCTTTGCCTTTGGACTGAACTCAAACTTGTCACTTTCTTTAATTTAGAGTAGAAATCTGCAGCTGCTGAAATAATGAATTAAGTTGATGGACAGAATTATAACAGTCTGGCTACCCAGCCATCCAGTGACATCCTGCTGCTCCCAAACGCTGCCAGTGATTTAGCACCTCACCCGGGCAAGATGAGGGAATTGAATTTATTCACAGGAAGGTGGCAGCTAGCACTGACTCATGGCCTTTATGCAGTGGACCATGTCCTAATTCATCAACAAACATGTCCTCCTTAAAAGGGCGGACAACACATACTTATTTGTTTATGTATAAAGACCTAAAACCCCCATTAGGTGATAACAATCTAGACGGTAAAGAGCAGGCTCTTTCATTAAACTCTGACTTGTGTCTGCTTTTAATCCTCATGAGTTGTTTCTGCAGATTTATGAATTTTCAAGTCGGTGTCACAGTAAAGTTTCTGGCCTCCAGTAACCTGCTCAGCCCCCCTCTCAAAAATAGTAAAGTCCTTAAAGGGTTGATAGGTTTTGGACTGATGCTTAGCAACAGCATTCCTATGCCTTAAGTAGCAGTAAGCCCCTCACTGCACCCTTTGATGTGGCTGTCAAGGCAGATTTATTTCCTCTTAACACATTGTCTTCTTGTCCACATACATAAAGGGATGAAAGAGAGTGATGTTTACACTTTTTTTAGTTGTAATTAAATTGTGTTGCTCAGGATTTTTCAGGTGATGTGAGACATACATGCTGGCGGATCATAGGGGGAGGTCTGACAAAGCAGCTTAATTTGATTTTACCAGCTGACACTTGAA
This sequence comes from Aulonocara stuartgranti, assembly GCF_965226115.1. Lineage (NCBI taxonomy): Eukaryota > Metazoa > Chordata > Actinopteri > Cichliformes > Cichlidae > Aulonocara > Aulonocara stuartgranti. The sequence continues at coordinate 12,235,460 of NC_138959.1, read as the reverse complement.
AGCTGATGTCAGGCTCTTTTAAGGCCAAGTTGATGGCTGTTGTTCATGACCGCAGAAGCTGAGGCACGGGCAATGTTAATAAGTGCCTGTTCAGAGAGCTAGAATAGGAATTGTGCAACTTTTTTTTTCTTTTTTTATCTGCACAATTCCTGTAAGAAAATAAAACTCCCCTTCAGTCATTGCTGGTTCAGCAGCAGAGGGAGGGAGGTTATTCTTTCATCATATGTAACACTGAAACGCCCTCGGTCGTGCTGTAAAGTAAATAATAGCTGTGAAAATAACAACACAAGCTTTCAGATCACTCACTAGCTACTTGCTATCTGACATATGTATTTACAGGAACTCTTAATACAGTGGTGTTAAAGGCCGCACTGTGTTTAAAGCTTATTGCAAAGCAACACTTGACGTCTTCTTGGCCAGCCTTCCTGCTGCATGTCTCCAGTGAGCTCTGACTAACTCTCCGTGTGTTCTCGTCATTCTCACATGGGAATCAGGCAGCTGGAAAAGCACTTGTTCTTTGTGTTTTGTCAGACAGCCCACTCTGTCCTCAGCTACATGTCTTTGGGGGAAGATGTCCAAGTGTGGCAAAGTACCAAGAACTTCCTTCAAGGGACCAGAGAGAGTCAAACCCCTGTCCTTGTGTTTGACAAAGGTCTGTGCACAAGTTATCCGGTCGTTAAGTCTGATGTCACTAGCCGTGTCTGGGCCTAAACTCCGCTGCAGGTCCATATATCAAACAATCAGGTGTAACAATTGAGTTTAACATCCAGGCATCCATGAAAACGGAATTTATGACATTTAACGGAGTTAGAAGTTAGCAGGAAGTTAGCTCGCTAGCTTCTATCTAAATACAATATAGCATGCCCTGACTGCGGGGTTTTGGAAACAAATTAAAATGTACAGCTCTGTTATCACTTGCAACATAAATGAAGACAGAAAACTAAAAAGCAGTGACGTTTGTAGGGTTACTGAAGTTTGGCTAGCTGGTATATAATGATGTGCTACGTGACCGCTAGCGACACAGCTATGTTAGCATAATATAAACAAGCTAACTTTTTTTCCACTCGATAAAAGTTACCGTGAGTGTTCTCGGTGGTCAGGAACAAATGTAATCGCATGGCAGGATGCTGTAAACGGACCAGACTTCAGCCAGGAGAACAACTGAGATAATTCATCCACAATACGAGGTTAGTCATTCATATACTGCTGCATGGGCTGGGCTGTAGTTACATCCTACGGTTTTAAAAACTGAGCTTAAATAAATGATTAGCGGTAATAAAAGCCGAGGGAGGTCAACAGTGATCACTGACTGTTTAGGAGCCTTTTGAGATTAAATAGAAGAAAATACAAAACCTTAAACATGTTAACAACACAAAAGCCATATTAAACGCAGACTACTTTAGGCCTGGAAGTAGGATTCGTCACGTCATCACTTAACGACCGGATGGATACATGAGTCTCAATATCACCTCAGTCCCATTCACCAGTTAAACTCCAGGCATCATTATGATTTTAACTTATTCCACTGGTTTTTAACTTAAACCCACAGATTAATGTTGCACTTTTTATGTTGTCGTGGATAATGTTTTAGTAAATAGTCGTCTGTTTCATTTTGTTTAATACTTGTCTGTATATAAATTAAACTGAGACAGAGGAATTTTAGCCTAATAAATTCAGTGTCTACAGGCAAATATCTTTAAACAGTATTTTGAAGAATCAATTAAAAATCCAGTTTTCTGTTTCTTCTTGTCTGGTAAAACTCAGTAACCCTGGTAATACTTCATCAAATGCTGATACTGAAAAATTGTTTTGTTTGTTTTCAACAATGTACCGGCCTTTTATTAGGTACGCCTTAATAGTGATGGCTTGGGGCTGCTTTTGCCTTGAGAACCGCTTTAATATTTCAGGGCGCAGATTCAATAAGGGTCTAGAAATAATCCTCAGAAATTTTGTTCGATTTTCATAATGACATGATAGCGTCACACATGATGGGAATCTCCCATTCTACCGCATCCCAAGTGTGCTCTGTTAAACTGAGATCAGGTGACCGCGGAGGTAATTTGGGTGCAGTGAACCGTTTGTCATGTTAATAGTTCTTCACACAAAAATTAAGTTTGAGATGACTAATTATGTGAACCAGGAATCTAATAATACATATTTTAGGTAGATTGCTAGCACCACTTTGGCAACAATGATTAAAAAAACCTTCTCCATCTTCATTTTAAATTAGACAAAAATGTAATTTGGATATTAAATCGATGATGTACACGTGAAGGGAAATTCTGAAGGCTTTGACATGTCAAAAGATAGATATATATCCTCTATACCTCAATCAGCTGTTGGTTAGGACCACTGGGAAGCCACAAAAAGCAAGTTAGTAAAGCATATCCTGATTGATTCCTGTTCTGGACACTACTTTACAGATATTATTAGGTTGTATAACAAGCATTGAAACAGCAGTTGAGCAAAATGTTTACGGAGACCAGGAGCGATGAGCCTGTTTCTCACAGGCTTCTACAAAACCAGACGTCATTTTGCTTTTGCCTCAGAGTTTAAGATTGTGGTTCAGCGTAGGCCATCATACATTCAAATAGTTGAGATACATTTGTCATTTGCTCAGTCTCCTTCTGTTCCCAGGAGCATCTTCAAATTTAAAGCACCATCTAGTATTTTACTGACAGACAATCTTTCTCCAAATCCAAGGTTGTGATATATCACAGTGAGAATTTCTCTTGCTGCAGAAAAATGGTTTCTTTATTCACTCTGATAATAACTTTGACCGCTGACAGCGAGTGAGCCTGGCTTCCTCATTTTATGTGAAAATTCTCTGTACATGAAAAGAGAAAGAAACATCTTTTCATTGTGACGTGTAGAAGCCAGCTAGAGACACGATTTAATGTATGTATGTCTACAACTCTGACAACTGACGAGAAGTGGCATTTCACTGCGTCTTATAAGGTAATGTGGAGTTTTCATCTGAAGAAATAAAACTTGAGTTTGCATCCAGTCTTCTCACCACAGCATTTTCTTTTTTTATTACTAACAAATATGTTCATTTAAATAGATTTTTTTTGTGTCTGAGCATGTGTCTCTAGTGATCATGTGTATTTAGATTTCCACTGTTGTCTATATAAAATAAAATAAAACATTATAATTCCCATCTCACCATTATGCAGTCCTATGAAAACCCAAGTCCACCCTTACTGTGTGGCAGAACAGATTAGGTTTGCAAAGTTGGATTTGAAAAAACTACAAGACTACTAAGAAAGTTTTCTTTTGACAGATCAGACCGAAGTGGAGATGTTTTGCAATAATGCACAGTGCCACATTAGGGCGAACCAAAAACAGGACATCGGCACAAACACCTCATACCAACTGTCAAGCACGGTGGTGGAGGGGTGATGATTTGGGTTTCTTTGTTAGACACAGGACCTGGGCTTATTGGAGTCATTGAGTCAACCATGAACTGGATACTGGCTCCGATTTGACAATTTGGACTTACCCAAATATTTCTACATGCTATTCAACTAGCTAGTTGGCTCATGAACCAAGATACATCGGCTACAAATGCCGAGAGCACGTGATTTCATGACAGACTGAAGTGACGTGTCGTGATCATTCAGAGTTTCTGTCGGCCCTGATGTGACGGAGGGGATATTGGACACAATATGGCTTTTTTTGTGAAAAACGTTCCCCCTCTGCATGGATCTACATTTTAATAAATACAAAGTTAATAAAAACACAATTCTGTTATATATAGCAAAACACTTTGCAGACCTCTTAGTCATTTATTTTAAGAAACACTCAAGAACTCAAGTTCAGAAACAAGTAGGTGCTTTTCAAAGGCCTACTCGTTTACAGGGTAGTTGCTAACTGTGTGACTGTTTTTTGGGGTAGCCGACAGATTAATTGTATAGATTATGCAATGAAAGTGAAACAAAACATTTAAGTAATGTGCAGCTCTGTTGACCAGTGGGTTTGTCACGGTGAATTGTCTTTTCAGGTATATGTGAACCACAGACAATCTACAAATATTTATCCAGCTGCTTATATTACTCTTTTATTATATTTAAGGAAGGACAGTCCATAGTAACAAGGTAAACAGGCAACAAGAGGTCCTAAAATGTTTCCCTTAAATTCCTTCTAGTTCACCGCACAGCTTATTTTTAAAACCTGCAGAACTCTGTAAAGAGTGCAGCTCTGCATCTGAGGAATGTTTGTTTAACTAAACCTGTGATGATTCAATGCTTAATCTCCAAAGAGCAGACAGCAGAAGACAGTCTTGTGTCTTCCAGTATGGTACTTTGATAAACAAGATGCCTCCGCTCAGCGGGACCGTCTTCGCAGTGGGGCTCCGTTGTAGACCTCAGGATAATCAAAGCTCTTGTTTGGAGATGTGAATGCCTAGTTTTCAGTTTGGACATCCCCAGTAATTTCTCACCACTAACAAAGCAGCCTGCTGCCTTCTGTGCTGAGTGGAATCTGAGATTTAGATCTAAAGACCTTATTTGAAAGTGTTGGTCATGCATGCAAACAAGGGGGTGCTATGAAACCATGCCCTTTGTCTGACACACAATAGAATTTCAGGCACTAGGGAACAGCTTGGATCTCCATAGAACTGGCATTACTTTCATGTCAAGTGACACTGAAGGCAATAGAGTGACCAAGTTCTCAAAAAAAAGCCTCCACGCATTCAGCTCTTACGCTCTCCCTTTTTCTCATCTGGTCTTTCAAAATGGCTGGATTGGGACATTATTTCATATTCTTTTAAAGTGGTGCCAAGCTATTCACACAGCATCCGCTTTGATCAACACTCTGATTTGTAGGGTAGAGGCTAATGGCTAAGACCTGTCTGGTAGCATTCTCCCTAGCATATGGTTACAGTAATCACATCTATTCAATACAAAAAGACAAAAAACAATGACTTTCTATCTACTTTATATTTATTGCTCCTGGACATTTATTTAGACATATTAATGCTCTGACCTCTCACAGCAGGGAGTGTAATTAAATCTTGTCACACTGCTTTTCGGGTTAAATGTTTTGCTTTTCTGCCTGTTTTTGATGGTAAAGAAATCACATTTAACAAGCTAAATCCATAAGCATACACAGGCGGTAGGCAAAGGCTGCTGCTAATATTCATTACTAAGAATGATTTAATTAGGTGTTTTCAACAGATTAATTCTCGATTTAGTCTGAAAAATAAAAGAAAATGGGGAAAATGGACATTGCAATATTTCAACATGCAGCTATTCAAATGAATGTATATACAGTGTAAATCTTCACATCTCAGAGTTTCTAGCTTTTTCCATAGGTAGCAGCTTTTGAAATGGGCCTGCAAGTGAAATGATAATCAGCTAATTGCTGTATAATCTAATTTAATCTTCACTGTAGAAAGCTGTGTATATATATATGTATATAACCAGAGGCAAACACACTTGAGATTCTGGTCTTTTACATTTACTTTGTTGGAGTCTTGGTTTTCATTTTGCTAGGAAATGGCAAACTTCAACAACTGTTTTTATTTTTATTTATTTATTTTTATTTTTTGAAGCTGTGCTTGATGCCTCTGACAAATAGAGGACTAGATTTAAAAAAATTTCCTAACCATTTCTTTTAAAAAATTGTGAATTCACTGCTACTGATGCAAAACACTGAAAAAAATAATAAAGAACAAACAGACTGAAAGAAAGACTGACAAGTGAGAGGGGGTACTGGAAAGAAAAGGTGAAGTGGGAGGGGGAATGGGAGGGGCTGTGTTGTTTGATCAGCAGAAAGTGGGGGGGAGGAGGCTGAAAATCCCTTGATGCTGATAGTGGGCAGTGGTTTAACCCCCCAGAGTGATTGACACTTTTGCCACTCCACTATGGGCCAAAGGAGGGCTGGTTGGAGATTGGGGGTGCACGCAGAGAAGCCTGTTCCTGCCTTTGCATTTGCATCCTCTGACCGTGGGTGGTTGTGTTAATAATGTGGCAACTGGGAAGATTAATTGTGGACAAGCAGCAGGATTACGAGGGTCTTTGTGGGAGCAAAGGGAGCACTGGTTGGGAAAGGCCTGTGATCTGTGAGGCTGAGAGGAAATTAGTCAGGGCAGGCTGGAGCTGCCTTTTACCAGCGTACCTAAGGAAATGAAAGACTTGTGCAAAGAGGATATTGAAATAAGTAGGCAGAAAATTGTTGACATTCTTGAGAGGCCAATATTATTAATATTCATTGTGCTAATGTGAATGCAAGGAAGACAAAAACTTTGTGAAGGGAAAATATTTCCCATGACACTGAGTGAAATACGTTGTTTTCTTGGAGTGAAAAAAATATAGAATGCAGATTTTTTTTTTTTCCAGATAATCAAACATGAGATGTGAAAATTGGAATAAGTGTCCATCCAGGACAACCATGAACAAAAGGCATATGCAGGCTCCTGCAGCTGTGTCTCTTTTTCTGTTGAAGGCAGAAGTGAAAGAGCAGGCCAAGAGTCTCATGCCACCTGTTGGATTGTTTACACATAGCAGCATACATTCAGTCAGGTACTCATCTGGTTCCTGACCCTCGTTTGACCTTTTTATCACCACGTTTTCTCACAAAACTTGATTTATTTTATGCTAATCTAGACTTATGCATGCAGTACTTTCATACATTTTTACACTCTAAGAGAAACCATCTTATCTAATTGGGTTTTAAGGGACTCAAGCATCTTAGCAATATGAAAGAAGCTGCGAGAGCGCAAACAGCAAACTCTCACAGCCTCAAATGCTTTAAACATCAATTTTCAGCCACACAAGAGAATTCTCACTTCACAACCAGCATCGATGTTTGGCTGCTTTGCTAATGGCTTTCTCATCAGTAATCATTTAAAAAAAAAAAAGGTAAGCATCTGGACATTCAGGCCTCTTAATTAAAACACTGGTGTTTTTCCAATGTAAGAGAAATCATGAAAAATGGCCTGTCATGACGAGTTTCTGTAACCAGATGACAAAACTGGATGGCTAGAGGAGGCCAAAAACACCGGGCTTAATAGCTGTTAATTAAAAGTAATCATTTAAAGCAAAATCATCGTACTCACATAGCATGGCTTAAATGTTGAGCAATATATAAGCAGATTGCTTGTTCCTGTTTATTCTTGCTTAATTTCAGACATATTGACCAGTCTCCAAGCAGGAAAATGATCTATAGCTTAATTTTTCGTGTTTCTTGAGCGCTTCTGAGAAAACTCAGCGTATACAGAAGCCAATGTGCTTGTTAATAACAATACACGCCATAGTGCCATGTGATGGTGCAGAATAAGATGAGCATTACCAGATTTCCAGCAACTTTTGCCAGAATCTGGAAAGATATACAGTTGTAAAAGTGTGTGATGTGCTTTGAAATAAATTCCTAATACACCGAGCCTTGGTGATTTGTGGTCTCTGAGCTGAGCATCTGAGATGTAGTCTCGTATTTCAAGTATGTTTTTAGTTGTGCCAAGACGTTGCACCACTCATTATTCTCCTCGGATTTCTGAAGCACCATCGTTTATCAGAGAGATTTATTGGCATATGGACTTCCAGATGTTTTGAGAATCTTTTCCAGAAGAAGATTGTGTTTTAAATGTTAGACCACAATCGTGCTGTAGACATTTTTATTTCTAAGGAGAAACATATGGGCTTGATTAGTTTTGAATGCAGTATTTGTTAAAGAGAGTTTTTGTCCTAATTAAGCTAAATGCACAGAACTTCAGTTTCTCTCCATTTGCTCTACATAATAACTTACAATTCTCTCAGATAAATAGCAATGCTTTCCATATAACAAAAACACATTTCAAAACGTGGTTACGGACCTCGCCATGCTAACAGCTGCAAGTTTCCCAGGCTTTGGGATCTTCTGCTCTCGATATTGTCCTTACATGTCGACAGTTGTAAAAACCACCGATGTGTAGTTGTTTTTATTAAACATTTTTGGTCTCAGGGACCCAAGCATGACAGGCTCCAATGCAGTGATAATATTAACGCCACTCCTACCCAAGTGAGCTCATGCATACACCCGGATATGCAAGGCATAATAATAACAAGACCAAATCAGTTGTTTTAGCAAACGCCCCCAAATAGCAAATGTTTACAGTGGAGTTGCAACGAACTCTAGCAGCCATAAGAAATTTTGCTGGGAGCAAAAAGCTGAAGGTGATGTTTTATAGAACAACAAATACCATGGCTGTGTCTGCAATCACTCCTTATATCAACACTGTTTAATGTATAGCAAGCGGTGACTGAATGAACCGAGTGTTTTGACACTGTCCACACATGGAAAAGTCTGGGATGAAAAGTCCACCCAACATTAGAGAAAACATTCATTTTCTTTAGGGCCCAGTTACACACTGGGAACCAGTGGTTGCTACAGAAAAATTTGTGTTCCCCTGACCAGTCATCGAGTAGCTGCAGGTGATCGCTTGCCAGGGGAAATTGGTCGTAAAGAAGCATTTTTCTGCAGTCTAAGTCGTAGTTCCTATGGAAGACGCTGGTTTGCCACTGGTTACCGATGGCTCACTAAACTGTACTGAAATGGATGGATGACGTCTAACTTTCTGCTTCTAAATTCAGATAAAACTCAGGTTATTGTACTCCACCCTAAAATTCATAGAAATATGGTCTCTAACCAGATCCTTACTCTGGATGGCATTACTTTGGCCTCCAGAAACACTGTGAGGAATCATTTTTATCCAGGATGTCCTTCAATGCATTTATTAAACAAATATGCAGGACTGCTTTCTTCCATTTGTGCAATATCTCTAAAATTAGAAACATCCTGTCTCAGAGTTATGGTGAAATACTAGCTCATGCATTTATTACTTTTAGGCTGGACTACTGTAATTCATTATTATCAGGATGTCCTAAGAACTCCCTGAAAAGCCTTCAGTTAATCCAAAATGCAGCAGCAAGAGTACTGACAGGGACTAGAAAGAGAGAGCATCCAAAAGAATTCAAAATCCTGCTCCTCACATACAAGGTCTTGAACAATCAGGCCCCATCTTATCTGAATGTCCTTATAGTACCGTATCACCCGATTAGAGCACTTTGCTCTCGAACTGTGGGCTTACTTGTTGTTCCTAGAGTTCCTAGACACTATCTCTACATTTAAGATTAGGCTTAAAACTTTCCTTTTTGCTAAAGCATATATTTAGGGCTGGATCAGGTGACCCTGAATTCCCCCTTAGTTATGCTGCAATAGGCATAGGCTGCTGGGGGATTCCCATGATGCACTGAATATTTCTTCTTCAGTCACCTTTCTCACTCACTCTGTGTTATTAGACCTCTCTCCATTGACTCATACCTGTTATTAATCACTGGCTCTCTTCCAAAGCGTGTCTTTTGTCCTGTCTTTCTTCTCTCACCCCAACCGGTCACAGCAGATTTTCTCTGTATGTATTATTATAGAGTCTACATTTCAATATAAAGCGCCTGGAGGTGACTGTTGTTGCCATTTAACGCTGCACAAATAAAATTGATTTGAAACAGCGAAGTATCCAAGTAAAAGTTTTTGGTTCTTTGGAAATGTATTGTGTTCAACCTTAATTTTGCTTTAACTCTTTCCCCCATAAAGACAACATTTGGGGACCTCCCCTGCACCATTAATAGTGCGGTTTGACACCTCAATATATATCAGTAGAGACGTGGTTTGAGACCATTATAATACAGTAGGTTTGGGGTTTTTCTAAAGGTAGCCCTAGTAAACGCCATGAACCCTACTCCAAGGCAGAGATCATCCTCACTAACTTTTGATGCACACCCAATCATTTTATTTTGGAAGCAGGCCTGAAATATTACAGAAACTGCTCAGTTCTCAAACGAATAACAAGGATTACCCCTTGTAGGTGCCCGAGGCAGTTTGCATAACGCTTTTTCAAGTTTCACTACCACCTTCCATGTATACTATGGGTATTCCCAGCAAACTGGTCACAATGGAAACCATCACAATAAAGTTTCTGGTGCAGCACCCTCTTTGTCATTGATTTCACCCAGTAACAACCAGCAACCTCCAGCAGTCACTCACCAACCAGTTGGCGAATACGCATTTTTTCCCTACCAGCAAGAGGCTGACAGGAGTGTCGTCGACTGGTCTTGCAGCCTGTGTGACTGAGGCCTTCGCTATTTTTAACTATGATAATGAAGGTCCTGTAATTTAATGAAAAAAGTAATTTTAACCCAAAATATGTTTATTCTTCTACAGTGACAATGATATATGAAACAGATGATGAATTCTAGGAGCAGGAACAGCATGTGTACTTGTTTAAATTTGGGAGAGTAGTTACATTTTTTTGGTTGCCTGTTCTGATTATCCACAAGGACCTCTGTCAACACATTTTACTGAAATTTATGTTTTACGGACAGTAAATGCCCATGACCCTGATACGAACAAGCAGAATGAATGGATGGATGGGTTAGCTGACACTGTGGTTCCCCGGAGGCATCTTCCTTGGGGGGCTCAACCCGGGGTAGCGGTCATGTCCGGTTAGGGGCTCTGTTGGCTCTCAGGTGACTGTTTCCTCGCGGCTGCGTGCAGCGGGGCTAGGGGAGGGTCTGTGCTGATGGACGTGGGTTACTGACCTGGTAGCCTGGCTGCCCCTGGGTGGGTCCGGGATGGGCGTGAGGTTCTGGGGGCGCTCCGTCTCTGGGCTGGGACCCGGACCGGGCCTCGGGGGCTTGGGTCCTGGTTGGTGTGTTGCCGGGGTTGTGGGCGGGTGGGTGCATGGGGGCCCAGCCCTGGAGCAGGGTGCCGCCGGTGCGTCGAGCCACCTGGGGGGCTCTTCAACTGGTGGGGGAGATTGTCACATCTTGCAGGAGCTTTCCTCTCCTCACGAGCTGCCTCTGCAGGAGGGGGAGATACAGGAGAGGTGGAGGAAGATCTCAGCCTGGGTGTTTATTGTCTTATGTAGTCTGGAAGATGAGTGGATGGTGGGGTGGGTGCAGTTTTCTCTGTGGTGGGGTTGGGTGGACTGTCCTGGGCTCTGTGGGGCCGGGCGGCGCTGCTGCACTGGGCCCGGTCTGGATGGCCCTGGGCCCCCTTTCCCTGGCGGGTCGCGGAGTATGGGGGTGCCTACTGGGGTCAGCGGGGGAGCTGGCCCCAGGGAGGGGTCACTTGCCCCTCCCTTCCTTCCCTCCCCATCTCCAGCTGCCTCCCTCTTCCCGCTCCACCACAACCACCCACACATGCAGGGCCTTGGAGTAGGGGTATGTCACCAGGGTGCAGAGGAGGCTACCCCCCCCCCCCCCACCCTCTGTCCCCTTCTGGCTGCCTCTGCCTCAATTTTATCCCACAACTTAGACATTCACATTACTCACACTCTCATTACACATACATATAGGATCTTGGGGGTGGGCACGATTCACGGAGTCCAAAGTACCATCAGGGTGTACACCCCACCCCTGGCATCGTTGCCCACCTCTCAATTTTAAATACACGTAGACATTGAGGGCTAGCAGGAGGGACCATGCGCTTACCTGCTGCTCTCTGGCAGGTAGCTCCAAGCCCTCCTGGGCTTTAAATGCACCTTAGAACACACATGCATCAACATTACAATGAGCGGGTGGAGGGAGGTTTGGAGTCTTCTCTCACCCCCATTCTCTGCGACCTGCTGGATCAGGGGGGCTAGGACTAGGAGGAGGAGTTGGCCGTCCGACTGCGGTCTGGAGTGTGGAGCCTTCCTGCTGCTGCGGAGTCGGGGCGGTCTGCCTCCCCCCACTGCAGGGAAAAGGGAAACACCACCTGGGTCTGGGTGCAGTTCCCCCCTCCAGGGGCGGGGGCACCTAGACCCGGTTTGTAGAGTACGCTTGGGGAGTGTGATCATGTGTACAATGTCTCTTTATGTCTGTCTCCACGTTGGTTGAGTTTGGAGTAAGTGCATATGAGAGCATGAGGGTGGGAATGGATGTTTGTATCTGTGTGTGCCTGTATGTCTGTGTCTATATGTCAGGTTGGGTGTCAGGCGCCACCTCTCTGGGGACATCTCAGGCCCTCCAAGGTTTGGAGGCCTATCTCCCCCTACCACCACTTCCCCTGCCAGTGGCGGACCCCCTCAGACATCGGTGCGTTGGTGGTTCTTTGTGTCCGGGGATGGGCGTCCAGGTACACACCGGCTCACTCCTTGGCGGCCGCTTATCGGGGCCTGGAGCCTGGGGCTCGCTCGGGCCACTTCGGAGGTGGGGTGCCCCCGGCCTCTCGGCCTGGGGCTCGGTCACTCAGGCGCAGCTGGCTGCCGGCGGAGCTCACGGGCGCGTCACTGCAACTCCCCCTGGCTTCTGCTCCGCGGCTGCTGAGTGAGCCCTCATCTGGGACTCTCCTCAGCTCTTTCCAGGACAGTGGCGCAGCTGCCCCTCTGTTGGTCTTCCTTGGTCTCTTGTGTTCTGGGGGCCTCTGGATGTCTGGAGTTTTGATCTCCTCCACACCTGCTTCACGCCCTGGAGGATGGGGCTGTGGCCCCCCCACACCCTCTAGCAGATTATTACATGAAGGAACCTTTTAAAAAACAAAAAACAAGCGCGTCCATGCTCACAGGTGTACACACGGGTGATCACACCCACAAACTACACCCTTTTTGGCTCCTACCTCAAAGCACACTGTGTTCTGTTGATCTTATGTGCTGCACAATAATGTTTAACATTTAGTATTTACTGTCATATTCCCATATATCATTGTGATGTTGTTTATTCTATTACTCTTGTTCTCTTCTGCTTGTTTTCTTTTTTCTTTCTCAGCAGGTGATCCAGGTGATTGATATATGCATTTTTTTTTCTCTGCCCGTTCTGTTGGTTTTTGTCTTTTGCCCTTCTCCCCCGTCACTCTTCTCAGCTGTTTCTCTTTCCCTCTTTCTTTCTCCCCTTCTTTCCCCCAGTCAAGTCTGTCCCGTATTCAGTAAGTGAAAATAAAATAAACAATAAAAGGTGAATCAAATGGACCATTACGGCAAGGCTGGGATGGTCAGTTTGGTAAAGTAAATCCGTTGGGCATCTTTCTTTGCCTTTAGATAACAATTCTGATGGCAAAAGAGCCAAACGGGACAGGCCAAAAAAAAAAAAAAAAAAAAAAAAAAAGCTGACACTGTGGTGTGGCTGTATCTCAAAACCTCTGCATAAACCCTCAGATTGGAATTAAAAAAAGAAAAAAAAACGCTGGTAAAGCTCACTGGGCATCGCCTCGATTCATCAGGGTTACACTGAGGATAATGCATTATGCCGATTTAACTCTTAAAAATTAACCTTAAAGTCATCTCTTTGAAATGATCACCACTTTTTCCATTCCAGTACATTTCCATTAGTACCGAGACGACAGCTATTTAAGTAGTGGGAAGTTAAATTGTGCTTTTACTACAGTAATGGACTTCAGCAGTTGTAAAAAAAAAAAAAAAAGAAGAAAAAAAGAAAATGTCATATGCATGAGAATAAGTGAATACATATTACATTAAGAGAACTTTGAAGCAATGAATCCTTACAGACGAGTAGGAAACACTATCTTTGTGCCCAATACCATTAAAACAAAGTTTAAATCTGACCTATGGGTCTGCTCACAAGATATAGCTCGTCGATGCATCACTGATCATGAACCCAGTGATGAGATTACGAAGCTGCTGGATGGAAGCTAAAAGAGAGCAGATGTACAGTATCAGCTGACTTTGCTTTCTTGCCTGTTTTTCTGAGAGTATGATTTGATTTTTCAATTACTGTTTCAAGTTTAAGTGAGCCAGCTTCACAACTAATGCCTCATTGTTTGGAGGTAAATGGCTGCTTCCAAGAAGGCAGCACAAAGATTTAGTCATTTAAGACGAAAAACAGGAGCAGTTGTTTATGTTCCACGATACTGAAATAACCTTGGGAGTGGAGATAAGAAGCCATGGGGCCACTTCTGTTGTCACTAACAAAATGTGACATTTGGGCATTAGAGCTGTTTCAAGTCAGTGTGCATAAGAAATTTGGATTTGAACAACTGGCTCTTTCCATCTCGTGCCTCGTGAACAAGCAGAAACAGGTTTGGCCTGGTGCTTATAGTAGTTGTATCCATAAATTATCATCAGAGAGCGAGCTGCTGTTATTGTACAGCTTCACCCTCTTCTCATTGAGTTTCAGATCATGTTCCCCTTTTCTCTCGCTCATATCTCAGCTGCGACTTTGTCATGCAGCCAAGCACGTAATATGCTCTGAGCTCTGTATCATGTCCAATTATAATTAGCTTTGTCAGGCCTGAGCCCTACAACCCTCATGCAGATAATATGATAATATGTCTTCATAACCAAGTGACCTTACATGTGCAATATTTCTCTCCTTCTTAAGATTGCGTGTCAATAAAGTAATGGAGTCTGGGAGGTAGTGGCAGGGGAAGATTTAGATGATTGGGCTCTCAGGTGCAGTGATGTATAACCGTTATTATTCTACCTGTCGGCGTAGTATACACAGCTGGGCGCAGCATGGCGGTGGCTGGGAAGAGAGCTGGGCTTTCAAGGGAGGCCTTTGTTAATAAGCCTTTAATCCTTCGTTAAAGCCCGCTGCCGGGGGACGCGTTCTCATTTTCATTCTGTACATTTGGAGCTGAAGTAACAAGTTTTACTATGAAAGTGTTACATTGTTGTAGATATCTCACTAGTAACTCTGTTGGAATTGATTATTCTTGCTGCTAACAGATGTGGATTTGTGACATGGTCCAGAAAAGTGGGCTTTTCCGCAAATCGAGTCATCATTTGAGTGAAAATTTAGTCATTTAATTTAGTCTGTTATTTATTGATGCTTCTAAAAATCTGACCAAGTGCAGGAGGCGAATATAAAGCTTCATCAGTTCAGTTCAATTCAATTCAATTTTATTTATATTGTGCCAAACCACAAGAAGAGTTGCTGAAAGGGACTTTATATTATAAAGTCAAGATCCTACAATGTTAGAAAGAAAACCCCACCCACTATGAGTAAGCACTTGGCAACAGTGGGAAAGAAGAACTCCCTTTTAACAGGAAGATATGGTTTAGCTAACAAACTTTAGCTAACATACTGAGTTGTCTGCATGCTTGAAAATAGCAACAATCGTAATATATTGATTGTTGCACATAAATCTGTATGTAACCCATCTCCTCTTTAACGACTGATCCACCCGGAATCAAACTTTGGACAATTTTCCCCACATACATTCAGTATTAACATTTATTTGGTTTTTCTTAAAGATTTAGAAGAAAACATAATTCCTTTCATTTTTATATATATTATATCTATTTAATTGTCCCCATGCAAATGCAATGTTACATTCTAATTTTGCGTTACTTTCACGTGTCACATAACATAACATAACAGTCAAAATCTACAATTGCCACTAAATACAGAATGAACACTGCCTGAAAATGTTTGCTAGTAATAATAATAAGCAATTTTCTGACCTTGACAATTGAACCTTTAATATTTTTTTTTTTTACATATTTTGTACATTAAATTAAAAGTTGGATTAAAACATGATATTGCAGTCAATAATAGTCATTTGCTGCAACCATAAAGCTCTTCCCGAACATTGACATTTCTTTGTCATGAGTAATTTGTGCAGACTAAACTCTTGCCCATGGGTACAGACGTGTGCAGTCATGCAGACATTTTGCATTTCGGGTAGTAACAGAGGTCAGCTGAAACACCAAACACATTGGCAAATATGTAATAGCTGTAAAATTCCCATACACTGTTGCTTCTCGCCCTGCCCTTCTTGCTCTGAGGTTGATAGAAAGAACCGGACAAGAGAGGCTCTTTTAAAGGACTGAATTCCTGACAAGCGGCGGTTTCACTAACACTGACGCAATGTAATGAGGAAGCCAGAGGTGAGGCCTATCTCGGCACGTCTGTGCGGATTTCCCTGAGTGATTGATGTGTTCCAGTCAAATGAAGCATTGGGCTGAGTGATATGACACTTGTCTCGCTGCGACACACGTGTTCACGGCTAACGGTTATTGGTGTTGATGGGCCCTACTCCACTCAGCCAGCCCAGGCACAGTTATTTTGATCTCTTGTTCTTTTATTTCTGTCCCCCCTCTTCCCTGTTTTCTGTCTCCTTGCCACATCAAATCAGAGTTTAGAGATGGAGACAGAACCCTCAGGTAGTAGTTTATTAAGCTTCAGGAGATGAGATGAAAGTAATAATGGAGGCCAGACAGCTGGGTGGGCAGCTAGCATCCCAGGTAGGAAGTGACATTTTAGTTTTTCCTGGTAGAAGAAATTCGTGGCAGAGCGTTTGTGGCTTCAAAATGCATCTTCGTTGTCAAGTTGTCAGACAGAAGTTCCTGTGTGTCAACCGATTTCTCTGAATGTATCTCCTAGTGTTTGGAAAAGCTACATTTCAGGGTTCAGTAATGTGCTAGCAAAGATTTTGTCTTGCAATGCCAAAGTTGTGGGTTGTTATCTTCTTTTATAAAGTCAGATTGTGCACACTGCTATTTGCTTAGGTTTCAGATTGGCTGATTGGCTTGATAGATATGTTTTAAGACAGCGTGCATGTGGACATTTTTTTTTAAATGCCCATGTGCATTACCTCTGTGTCATTATCATTGTTAGCATCTTTGCATGCTAACCAAGTAGTGACCTTTCCATCAAGTTCACTGCTAAATGTTTGCTGCCACATTTCAAGCTAACATGAACACAATGGTAAACATTAACAAAGTGTGCTCAAGATGTTCTGGTTATAAGAAGCCACTGTTGCCACGGTTGCCTTCTTTTGCAGTGCTAGACCACGTTCAGCCCTCCTACTGATTTAGCTTCCTGGAAGCCCTGCGGTGAACACTTGAAGTGGATGGTGACTAAATGTAAATTTTGGGGTTTTTTGAAACAATATGAGAATTGTACTTCTAAATTCAGTTAAAACTGAGGTTATTGTTTGCTGGATGGCGTTACCTTGGCCTCCAGTCACACTGTGAGGAATCTTCATTTTCATTTGTAACCTTCAGTGTCCTTGCTGCTGCTGCTTTCTCGCATTTTCGTAATATCACAAAAACATCTTCTCTTAGGAGTGATGGTAAAAAGCTAGTTTGTGTATTTATTACTTCTAGGCTGAACTATTTTAATACATTTTTATTAGGTACTGACAGGGACTAGAATGAGAACGAGCATATTTCTCTGGAGCGTATTTGCTCCAAGTTAGGATTTGGGAGACAGACACCCTCACTACTTTTAAGATTAGACTTCCTTTGTGAAAAAGCTCATAGTTAAGGCTGGATCAGGTGACCCTGAACCCTCCTTTGGATATACTGCAGTGGTCTTAGGCTTTTGGGGCTTTCCCATGATGGACTGAGCAGTTCCTCTTCAGTTATCACTGCAATCGCTTATCACCATTACATGGTTGCAGGCTCTTTACTTTACAATATCAAGTACCTTGAGGTGACTTTTGTTGTGAATTGGCACTGTATAAATAAAACTGAATTGCACTGAGCTAATTACATGTTAAATTACTGTGTTATCAATACAAATTACAGACGTTTCAGTGTTAACATCCCATATTTAACTTAGGATGTCTGTAACTGTGTAAAGCTACAGCTTTTTTGTTTGTTTTTATGGTTTATATAAACAATACAAATCGTTAACAGCCAATAAGAACCAGCATTCTTAAGTCATTGGAGGTGATGGTGACTTCACAATTAATAGCCAGTTATTTCAGCATTTCCAGCAATTTTACATTAATTGAATTCATTAGTCACAACATAATAACATTCTTTAAATTCATGTAAATATTACAGTTCAATAGAGTTGACTCAGTTAACTAATGTTTTGCTTAATTCTGTATTGTGAAAATGAAACTAATCTTTCCCAGCAGCTGTTGTCTTAGAGTCATAACTCAAAACATTCCCGACATCAGACGGACTACAGACCAACACTTTTACGGCCAAGTGATCAGTAATCGGATCATTAATATCAAATGATATTCCATTACATCTGCATCTCGTCCTGAAGTTCGTTTCGTATTGATGAGAGCTGGACAATCTGTGGACTCACAAGCGTTTGTGTTTTTTCTTCTTCTCTGTTTAATGCCTGCTAGATGTGGGCAACGAATCCAGTGGTCACAAGATGGTCGCCATCAAATACTATCTGCTGCTGGTCCGTGACAGCTCTCATTATTGGAGGCCACCGAATAGTTACCAACTGATAAAAGCATATCACAGTGTGGAGGAAATTGAATTCTGGAGGACATAAATTCTGACTGGGAGAGATCATAGTCAGAAGCTAATTTAAGGAAGATTAAATTAATTTCAATGACATCCATTCTATCTTGACGAAGTCGGTACATAACATAATGTAGCTCTGTTGCCTCGAGATAAGAGGATAGTCATTTTAGACTGGGCACAGCAGTAGCTGAGGATCAAGCCCTAATCCCATTGCTGCAACCTTTTTTGCAGAACATCATGGAGGATCATGGAGTGTCTGACAACCATTATTCAGTAAGGGGATTTTACAAGTCTTTCAGTTTGGTGTGATAATTTAATTGACTGCTGACCCAAAGCCTCAGGACACAACTTGCCTTCATAGCTACGCAGCCAGCTCAGTTTTAATGTTCGCAGTTCTATTTATTATTTTTCATTTAGCGTCACATCAAACGTGAATGGCAATATATTATTTTTTTGAAGAAAACAAGTCATGCAGTATCTTACAGCTGAGGCTTTAACTTTCAGTTGTGTAATACAAATATCTGCTCTTTTTGCTCTTAATGCCTTAATATACTGCTTAATCTAACAGAACACAATAGGATGTCAGGAGAAAAAACACTAAGATTTTACTCCTGTTTTCACCTTCAAGTGTGAAGGTTAAAGCCTAAACGCTTTGTCCATTTTGCCCATTTTTTGTCTTTAATTTGTTTCTGAAAATAATTTAAAGCTTTCCCAATTCTATAATACTACCTTCTGAAGTCATTTGTCCAGCTATTTAGCATTAGAGAATGTCATGTTACATTCAAGTTAGTCTCTGTAACTTCAGTTTTTCAATGAAAATCTTACATTTAGCTTGTCCTTCATCTGTCGTCATGAAACAATGCTGTGTGTTGTTGTGAATCTCTTTCCATATTTTACAGCAGCTCAGTATCTAGTACACATTAACTGGGATTCTGACTGTATTTTCCCTCTGGTGATGAGGTTAAATCAAAGATCAAGTGATGTTTGATCAACAGAATGAGAAGCGCAGAAAGTGGCTGTGGGACAGTTTTCATTGTTTCTAACATTTGGTTTCACTTCAAGACTTTCTGTGTTATAACATCGATCTTCTCTAAAGCTGGCAGAGGGATCAATATTATTAAACGTTAAATTTTTAACACTGCCCCGTGGTGACAGCTAACAGCAACACCATGTACACAGCTGTCTGCAAAGCTGCGCATAGGCTCTGCGTAGGACCATGGTGCAACCAGTTAGCAACCAGCTGCTTAGAGCAATTTTAGCATTAAATTGCAGTCATGTTATTGCAATATTGACCTTCTGTTAATAGCAGCTGTATTTTGGTATGGAAGCTTAACTGTTCAGTGGAAAAAACACCATCCATAAGTTATAATTTCAGGTCATTATCGCAAAAATAACTAAAAAAAACATTGAGATAATAACCAACCAGGAATTGGACTTAGTGCTGCTTGGCAATTTTGTTATATTTATTGGTTTTTCAGTGGTAGAAAAAAGATTCTGAAATTTTGGTCACCACTTTGCAAAAACTTTATTTTTAGCTCTTATGTTGCTAGACGTTGGACTTTGTTCACCAGTTAGCAGTTGCTAATCTTTTGCTTTTACCTCCATGCTTGGTGTGAATCTTGAAAGGTTTGCAATTGCAGATTTGTCATACAAAATATTCAGATTTATTTGTTTTTAACACGAGCTAGATTATTATTAGTACAAGAACAGATTTTGATCTTTTTTCCCATTACAGCTCTTTCGCTTGAGCTCCAAACAAAGTCGCTTCCACTTTTGTACGCAGTCCTACAAACATGAAATCCCGTGTACAACATTAAACAAGTTGTATGCCATTATTATTTAGTTTGACTTTATATTTTTACTGTTTGAGAAATGGCCTTTTCTCTCAAGACAGAGCCTTGTGGTTGAGCTGTCTAAATGTCTAATGAATTACAGATGAACATTAGTGCAAATTAATCTCCCAGAAGTCCCTGGGTAATATGGCAACCATTTAAAACTTTAATCAATAACCCTGACGTTGAAAGCGTGCGGGCGCTGCACTTGTTTGGTCACAATAAACAGAATGCAGACTGCAGCCTCCTTTAAATCATGGTGACAGGCACAGTCACGCTAAATCATTAGAAGTGAAAAATAAATGTCTGCATAACTTTATCAGCTGTGACTCCATGTTTCCTTCGGGAGAATATCAGCAAAAACAACAGTGGAAATGAATGATTTATTATCTAAACTACCACTCAAGTCCTCTCATGATGGTTGTCTGTGTTAATGATGTACCTACTGGTGAAATGAGCACTCCATATCCTAACATTTAATTAAAAACAACATGTCCACAAAACATCTAAATGTCAATCAGTTTTCATTTGAACGTGCACTCAACGTACTCTGTTGTGACATTTTAATTATATTTCAGCTAATCAAACACGCATGTCAAATTATGAATTATTATTTTACAAACATTTTACAGCACAAAACTAATTTAAAGAAGAGCTGCGTGGCAACGTTAATTGTTGTACAAGATAAAAAAGGGTCTGAACTGTTTGTCTGTCATCATTTTTTTAAAATCAACTCCACATTTTGTGGTTTAAACTCAGAAGCTTTAAGTGATTAGGAAAGTGTAACTGCTGTTGCACAGTAATGCAGTCTTTATGATTGTTAACAAGCCTCCAGATATTTCAGACTCATTTGGCTGTGTCATCTTTTGACACGACGACGACCTCACAAATGTGCTCGCCGCTGACGATTGCTTCCATTCTGACGCATCGAAAGGCGTTGTTTCTTCCATGAGGTCATGGGTAATCTGTCTGTCCCACCTGTGCGCAGTGTGTATTCTGTGTATTTCAAAAACAGATTATAAAACTGAAGCTTGCACTGACGGCAAACTGTGCTCTTGGGTACCAACATACTCTGTGTACAGTATGCGTTGTTCCCGCATTGCTTTCATGCTGATGCCTCCTTGATTGTATGCAGACGCCTGTGAATATCAGACAAGTGCACTTTTCTTTTGTTACTCTGACACAATAACATTTTATTACCTTCCCCTCATCTTCCATGTTATGATAAATTTAGCCCTGATCCTTCTCCTCCACCTCAGAGAGATGATACGTGGATGCAAGCTCTGCGACTCCCTCATCTGTCTCTTCCTCCCACTATCCCTTTCCTGCTCTCCATCTTTCAGAACTGTAACCTATGGTCGCCAGCTGTGCAGGGAGCCCCAGAGTGTGTTTACGCTGAGCTGCACTTTATCACACACAGCCGCACAGCTGCCAACTTTACTCCGAGCATGCTCCAGCCTCCCTGCCTCTAGCCATGTTTCTTTTCATTCTTTCTTTTTTTTGTGATGATCCCACACCGCTGCTACATGCTTCTTTCTCTCCAGCTGCTGCCCTGCTGGTGGAGTTACGGTGAACTGTTAATGGCCTGTGGAGTACAAACAGTGGTGCCCACCACTGCCACTGGGCAGGCTTACAGCACACCTTCCAGTAAAAACTACACTAAAACAAACAGCGCCATTCACAGCTGTACCGGCTGCATAGTTCCTGTCATGCAGAGTTTAACAGTGCTCTTTTTGTCTTCCAAATTTTTGCAAAAGGAGCGATGCATAATGTAGGTTCTTCTCTCTGCTGGCCTCTTGTTGATGTTTTGATACGGCATTAAAATAATTCCTCCGTGAGCGGCCCGGTAACGGCATAAATCTGTCCTTAGAGTGCGGGGGGCCTGGTGATGAGCTGCCTCTTTCCCTGCCGACCTCTTGTCCCCAGGCGGACAGAGTTGAATACATTCACCCTTCTCTCTTATAGGGTCCCCAGTGTCCTTACAGCCTATCAGGACAGAGAAATCTCCACCCCCTCCCCCCTCGTAACATATCAGGATCCGCTGGTGCAGAGTTTCATGCAAGGTGACAGCTCCTCACACTTCAGTGTTCGGATCACCTCAAGTAGCTCAGATATCGGAAAAAATGAGCACACTTCCCACCGCGGTGACCAAATGTAGATTGACTGAGAGTATCCGCAGGCCGCTGCACCCCTATCCTCCTGTCCTGACAGAACAGGCCTGCTGGTAACTCTCCACATAAGAGAGCGGAGTGTGGAGACACATCAGAGGGGAAAGCTGGCTGCAGACAGAAGTGGGTGTGTGTGTGTGTGTGTTTGAAGCCATTGGAGGTGATGTCAAGTTTGCTCAGACTCAAGGATGGTGTTTGAATATGCTAGCCACTAATATGGCACCAGTATCTCTGTCCTCATCTCTGTTTTCTGTCACTATGTACAATCTGGGTTCGTCTCCTCGGCTCCTGACAATGTCCTTTCACATCATGTTATTGCACACTCGGAGGTGCAGTCAGCAAGCCGTCACTCGGCTCCTTTGTCTGAAAGTCAGGCCCGTTTTTGCCATTAATGCACTTGGTGCCTGCGTAAAAGTGTTGTGGATTTCCTTGTCAGAAAATCATTGACAGTGCAACTAGAATATCACTCACTACCTTCCTTATTTACACCAAAATGTAGGTGCGTTATCTCTTACGTGACAAGTGGCATTTTTTTGCATGCAGGGATTTAACAGGAGCTTTTCATCTAAATTATCTATAATGTATACATCAGCACAAAAGACCAGAGAGCCAAGTTTCAAGCCCTGGGCAAAAACTGCAAAAACTGCTTGTTTTTCCAGAGAAACTAAATGTATTTTACTCCCTCTGGATTTGTTGTTTTTAGTTTGTTTTTCTAATGTCAGCTCGCCCTGAAATGGTGCTGGAGAGATGCCAGAAAAAAAAAAAAAAGCATTTTATATTTCTTCTAATTGCAAAGATCATGGCTCAGCAGCGTGATACTCTGTTCAGCCAGTAATCCCTTTAAAGAGTACTCAATCTGTCTGGCTAGACACTGTCCTGAGGCAGAAACATATTTTGAAGGTCAGACGCAGAAAAACGTTCATATCACGCTTTTTGTGTAATATTAAAAAGAGCAGCTTTAGATTGCTGCGATGCATTTCTTTGTGTATAGATGAGGAAAAAAAGAGTGCAATACTTTTCCTTCATCTCAAAGCAAAGCAGGGTAAAATCAATAGTTTAGCAGAGAGGTTGGATATTCATTGGATGAATTTCCTACTTTTTTCCCCCCAGTTTATTCAGTCAGTTGTTCAGAGGATAAAATCAGCCATCATTTTTTGGCCATGGAGCAGTCAGACACGGCCCTCCAGTGTCTTCAGCTGACTCTTGTGGCCCTGTCAAGTCCTCCTTCAATCTGGGAGTCTGAGCAGTCGTGTGGAGGTTGACATGATTGCCTTTAAGCAGCCCCTCTTAGCCAGTGACACACAGCTGCAGCCAGGCACCTCTTCTGACAGTAAGAGCACCATGATGGATTGCCTTGCCAAAACTGCTGATCAAAGGAGGTCAAAGTTCAGATGTGTGTCTGGCTGCAGAAGGCATGTGAAATTACAAGAGATGGCTTTTCCTATCAAAATATCCAAGCATGAGCATGAATTTTTATTTAACTAATAGCTGCCTGATGGAGCTGGAGAGGAATTATGTCATAAATTATTTGGAGTTTAACAAATATAAAAAAACAAAGACAAAAAGCTCATGTGTCGAGAGCCGTAGTATCATGTATCATGTATTGAATACAAGCTTCAAACTTGACATTATGTCAATATTACAGCAACTGCTCCTGGAATTTCATACACATATTACTGCACATGAAATGCCGTCTTTCGGATGCTGAAGCACTGTGCTGAAAAGAGCAGACATTTAAAAGTTTCTGACATGTGTCGCACTAGTATTGAGACACCGCCACTGATGTAGGTGGAGCTGACAGCATCCCAGCCATTGAAGATGGCTCTGGGACATACCAAGTTTGGTATGTGTCAGCTCTCATTGTTGTCAGGATACATTCAATGTGAAGTCGGAATATGTAAACAGCATCATTAAAGAGGGAATTATACGAAACAGTTTGACTGAGGTGACAGGAAGATGTGTTTGATGTTTCCCCTTGTTCTTCTTTAAGCACCTAGAGATTAGATGGGGGAAATTATTTAAATACTATTAATTATAAACTATTTCAACAATAAAATATATTGTTGCTAATACATGGTGCTAATTGTGAGTGTGTTAACCATTTACTTATTTGACTGATGGAGCTAAGACAACCTTATGTAAACATGAATGGCAGTACAATCACAGCCTCTTGCTTGGAAGCCACTGGATGACAATGGAGGCACTTACTTTATAGTCCTCATCTAAATGAATGGGGACAGAGCCAAACCCCTTTTTAACTGCATATGTTAGGTTACCAGTGTTGTGTTTTTTTTAGTCTAAATTGTTTGATTGATTTTTACCCCAGATAACCTTTGATATTTTGATTAATTAATTAAATTCAGTCAATTTCAATCCAAGTCAGCACAGAGAATCTTTGTTTGAAGTGGTGGCAATTTTGCCAGATGTTAATATATTTTATTAACAAAAAAATTAATAACTAAAAATTACATTTTTTTTCTTTATGGCAGTAACATTTAATTTATATCCACTAAAGCTGAAATATACATGATGTAATATGACACTATCACTCTAACTGGTAGCCACGTAGCAGCGGGCTAAAATTATGAGTGTTTTTGCTTTGCTAGGTTGTGACAGCATTAGCAATTAGCAATAGCTGCAAAAGTTGAGCTAAAAATCCTTTGCAAACACCTACCAATGCACTGATATGACTCATCCAATATCTAATATTGCTATTGTTATAGTTAATATAAAATATAACTATCTGCTTTTTCTTGTATAATTATGTATTACAAAGATGTAGCATTGCCATTTTACCTATTCCTTACACTACACAGGGTTACAGGAATGCTATTGTGCTGAGCAAAATTACATTTTAACAATTGCAATAGTAGTCGTAGTGATGGTGTTGTCACACAAACACTGGAAACCGCATCACATATCCACAATAATAAAGACAAAACAGAAAATAACTTAAAATGACCAAATTGACCAAAATTTCCAATTGATCTTAAACATTTATAGTTCAAATCAAGTCCCTAAAGAAAACAGTACTGTAACTTGCTCTTAACATTTTTCCCAAAAAGGCATTAGCTGTATTTACAAAAATGTATTTTAATGTAATTTACAGTGTGTCTCTTCTGAACTGCTGGCTAGCATAACTTAACCATGAATTTACCAAAATTTGTAGCACACACCTTCTGAAATCTAATATCTGAGTTGTACGGCTGGTACAGTAGCTCTTTCTGAAACTTTATGATGATGCTTAAATACAAATATGTGTATATTCCAGTCTATTTGAGCACTAGGTAGAAATGACCTAACAAGGGCAATATTGCAATTTGGGGCATACATTCTTTAAGATACTTGATTCAGGAGGAAATGAAGTGGAATGAAGTATCCCTATCTAAAGATCCTGGACATAGTGAGAGACTATTGTAGCTGAGGTGACTAAGGAGTCTTATTTCTAGGCCAGATTCACATTAGTGGCATTTATCATTGAGAGGAAAGATGGTATAATTAGCTTGTCAGTCTACTTTAGGCTGAGCTAGCGCTCTCTGTGAAGAAGAATGGACCACGGGCCCAAGGAGCTGACAGCAAGTCGATAATGTGGCAATTAATGTTATAAATAATTCTAAAGCCAATTATATTAAAATGGACCTCATACTCTAAAACAGCACTTTATTTCCTATCATTTCATGAAGTGTTCTGTATCAAATAGCAGGAGCAGAGTTCTTCTTTATTTCGACATATGGCCAACATATGGCAAAGCCATAATGTGAAGTATAAAAATCAGAAGGGCCATGCAAGAGATTTATTTGTTGATTCGTTTGCCTTTGACTTATCAGTGTCGTCCTCATTGCTGAAGCATCGCCCACGGTAAAAGGCAAATACAAAGTGTAAAACCAGTTTTAATCAGAATGATACTGCCTTCATGTTGCTGGCAGTATAAAATGGGCTCAGCTTATAAAGAATGTGAGTAATTTAATGGCTGTAGTGGTTAAATATATCAAATGCTCCTTCTGGCCTTGGGAGGGTCAAGCCCAGTGTGATATATAGAGAAGACTGTGATGGCTGAAGGTCGTGCTTCTTCTGCATAATGCATGAATCCTGTAACTCTCTCTGACTCCAATCTTCTGAACTTGAACCTTGAGATGAAAATTTTACTAAGTAAATCAGCAAGCTTGCTGGCATTTCTATTAACCTCCAGTGTGGAACTGACAGAAACATGAATCACAGTAAATAATATCGTGCAAATTGTAAATCATGTTTACAACTTGAGCTGAGTAGTGATGTTATGGGATTTGCCATCTGTTTGCTGTTTGTTATTGCTAATTTCTTTGCATGGAAGTAAAAGAGAAGGTGATTTAAATGGGCAAAAGTATAATTTAGCACAGTAAATATGGGAGACTTTGATTGCTAATATGGAAACAAATTACATTTGCAACAAGCTCCTATTTTGCAAATCAAGCAACATGCATGGAGTATGTAGAGATGCTGCCTACATCCCTGATGAAGGTCGGCATTGTGATTTAATAAATGCTTACAGCGTACAGGAGATCCATTCAGGTGCTTTACAAAGTGTTTTCCTCTAATGCATGTTTCACTCTGGTACGTGGGGATTTTGTGCAATATCTCAAACCAAAGAACAAAAATTGATTAATGCGTAATTTATTGACAAAATATCCTGATGGTCTTTTCCTTTATCTTTCATTAAAGCTGTAATATTTATGTAGGATTTATTTTGCTTTTATTCAATGATATTTCCTACTTCAAACTTAAAAAATAGCCAAGAGCTTTGATTTATGCATGCATGGAGTGAAACAAAAGAAAGGAAATGTTGACCTTTAGAGGAAACATAAAGGGTCAGTGTTACAGCTGTGCCTTGCAGGCAAATAGCCTCCCAGTGCCGTTGATCTATCCTCGCAACAGGGATGAAATTCTTATCTTTTTGTTTTCTATTTTTGCTGGAGAAATGTGGAAAGGCATGTTGTTTTATCTTTGTGTACAGGCCACATCAAAGCAGCTATATTAAAAAAACGAGGAACAGATGAAGAAATGCCACCTGTAATGTTAACAGCAAAGTTTTTTTTTCTTTTTAATTTAAAGCCAATTCAGTGCAGAGAATCTTTACTTTGTTTCTGACTCTGCGCCTAAGTCTGCAAGCTCCCCTGCCCCCTTTCATTTCTGTATCAAAGGGTAAACTAATGCAAAATGTATATGTCCCTTGGCACAAAGGATGGTGGTGAGGCTCAGTACAGGAAGATCTGTGTGCTAAAAGCTTGAAACATCTGTGTAAACACATGGCTTTTTTCCAACCATGTAGACAATGTTCTCATAGCCTTAAGATAGATGTCCAAGGCAATATACCTTGCCCCGGGGCCATGCTGGAATGGCTTTGAACATCTGAAAAACCTTGAGCTTCAAGCAATATCCACTTTCAATGTTCCAGCTTGACAGAAAAGCATAGAAGAATTCAGACTGTGGCGTTTATTTGACTTTTTGTTGTTCCAAGCTTTGGTTCGATTGCGCCTTTGTATAGTGGAAATACATTGTAAAGGTATAGTCCTACAAATTTGAAAAGTGTTGCGGAACCATGATTGGTTTTCGCTAGATTATTTTTAAATTTAGAGGAGTGGAAGGTTTTGAAAGTCAGGAGCAAAGAGAACAAAAAAAGAGAGAACCTTCTGCCTTTTTTGTTCTTTAATTCTGTTAATAGCCCAAGGTAAAGATTTATCTGCTCTTGTCAATTTACCTCAGTCTCAATATAAAGCACCAAGGTCACTTTTTCCTTGCCTGGCCCACAGGATTAAATTGTCATGTCCCTCTAATAGGCAGCACAGGGAATCATTAGTCCAGCTCAGCTGCCTGACTGATAGGCATTTCAGTCCAATCATGGGAGTGTGCCGCCACAGGCCAGCCAGTATTGACACTGTGTCAGGACTGAGAGGGGACGCCTTAATCAGGCAGGACACTCTCAACATTGATTTGACAAGCTGCCGTAATGACCCCCTTGTTTTGGTAAAGGATCACTGTTTATCCGAGCTGGCATTGATGCACTTGGAGTGCTGCATTGTCATGGAAACTATTATCACCCGTACAGCTGGACAAGAGTTGTCCTCAGAGGCTACAGTGGATTTCTGTGTTGCCGAGTGTGTGTTTGTGAATAGGCTTATGCACTCACAGCATAGCAAAGTTTCAGTCAAGGTATTTCTTTAATGCGAATAGCTTTACATCATATCTCTGCATCTCTGTGATCATTTGCTTTTTTGGTAGTTCATTTATTTTAGTGGGATTTTTTTTTTTTTTTTTTACAGTAATGGTTTACACCTTCCAATAACAAGCGCAAGATCCCTGGTTCGATTCCACGTGGAGACACAAATCCCTTTGGAGTTGCACAGGAAGGGTATCCAGTGTAAAAATCTGCCAAAAGTAGCTTTACTGTCCCACAATCTCAAGATTTTTTTTTGTTAGGGCACCCCCTCTCTTAAACAGCCTCCCCCAGGAGGTCAGATTGGTGAGCTTCCTATCATCGTCCTTTAAATCTGTCTTAAAGACATGTTTTTGTAAGCGGGCTTTCTCAGTGCCTCCAGCTGGAGCTACTTTTACATCATCTCCTTTTGTGAGATTATTTAAGTTATTTTTATTCCTTTAGTGTCTCGTTCTACTAGCTTCCCCTCAAAATTCAGTAAAACTTTAAAATGTTTCTATTCTTTAATGTTTATCAGTGTCTTGTTTTGTCTTTTAAAACCCTTTGTAATTTTATTTAAAAGATCCTATAAAGAAAGTTTATTCTTATTCTTCTGCTTAATATAATCATTGTTGTTTTTGTTGTTGTTATTATTTATGTTGGATATTTCTAATTACTGTTATACTATTTAAGACAACTGACCATTTTTTAATTGACATTTACACACAGTCACCAAAATTTCAGCTATACTGGTACTGAGAATGTATTATTATTTTGGATTTTTTTCAAAATATTTGCCCTTTTAAAAAAAAGAAAAGAAAAATATTTTAATAGTGCATAAAAAAATGTAATCTTTTACAGTACAATTTTGTTACTTTCCTCTCTCTGTCACAAACTTGACTATGTAACAACTATTCACTTTTTGTGACACAAACCAGCAATCTCATGTGATTTAGGAGAGGCACAAAACTCAAAACCTTTAGTTTTAACCCAAAAATTTAGCATTTATATATTTTTTATAACATTTTTTAATGTTCTGTGCAATAATAGCTGATAATGTAACCCTTTTAAAAAAGTGTCAGCTCATTTATAATTTGACACAGTAAATCACTGCTTTGTAAATAATACACATATATAGTAGTCATAGACTGTTTTTAGTTTGATAGTTAGGCGTGTTTGTTTACTAAGAAGAGGTGACACTGCTGTTGGCAGGAGGATAAGGGAAATCAGCGGCCTCTCTGCGAGGTGTTAGACTGTAAATATTATTGGCATGCTGACAGTCTCCCACAGAGCCATGGTGTGTAAAAATCGTTAACAAGCACGATGATGGGCTCTCTCCATCCCTCAGGTGAGAATGTGGAGTGTGTTTTTACATCAGCCATTATCCAAGAGGGTACAACGAGGTGTTCTGTGTCACGTGATCTAAAATTGTGCAGCGTTATCAAAGAGATAGTGTAATTTATTTTTCTCCTTTTTGGGGTGCGCGTGTGTGTGTAAAACATCATTAACATCCTTTTAAAATCTGAGAAAATAAAGAGACAAGACATATTATAGAACACAATACATCTGCTTTTAATTTGTGAAAATACAAAATGAAATCATGTACAATTTATATACAAGGCTATTTGTACAAGACAATAAACAGTTTTTATTATTGTGTATGATGACATAGTCAGAAATATCAACTTAGCACTGGCATTGACGATGTGCTAAAAAAAAAAAAAAAGCACAAAATAATACAGACTAGACTGCAATGTTGAATGTCTCTCAACCCCACAGGTACTGTCAAACGGGAACACACTAGAAAAAAATACTTCACATTAAGCTTTACACATTTACATACAACTGAATTGCTTTCAGGCGCTGCTCTTGATGATGGATTGATTTAGAAGAAAAAAAGTTTTAAGACTTCTCAGACTGTTTGCGACAGTTGTAGCTATCTCCAGTGAATTTTTAAGAACACTAAACTAGAAGCCTCTTTTCGCAGCAGTGGGTCTTCCTAGAGTCCTCCATTGGCTTCAGCACTGCCTGGCACATTACTGGCACTGAGGGATGGACAGCTTGGGTTTCCTCTGTGCCAGTAAAAATGTCACAACCTCTCTCATTTTACATCCAACATGAATCCTAGGCTGGACTGTTATGTGTCATATATGGATCGAGAAATTCATGGAGCAATATGTGCTTTTCTTTGCTTTTTTTTTTTTACCTTTCCTTCCCCCTCATTGATCCTAAAGTAAAGTGACAACAGTGCCAGTATAGCTGTGATTCATTATTAAAATAAGACATGATTAATAACACCACACACATTATTCTGTGCTTCCAAACAGAAACAAATGATTGGTGCTTTATTAGAAGCAAGTGGAAATGAAATATGTAATCAGTCATTGAGGAGGTAAACAAAACAAAGTATTCCAAAAAAAAAACAAATAGCCAAAAATTCAGTTGTTTTTTTTATGATAGAGCTGTTCTTCGTGCATCAACAAAAATCATGTCTGTTTATGGCATTAAGATTGGTCATGGAGAACATACAAGTTGCTTAATGGCCTCCAAGACAATCCTGTGTCAGGCAGTGCTTACAGCCAAAGGAGGACTTAAATGATGCCCACTTTATGCGATATGTGGCTTTTACATTCATCTTACCTACAAGTCTATCATATATGGTCATAGCATTTGGCTTAGCTGTTTATAGTGACTTAAGTAAATGGATAAATGTAAAATGAACAAACTTTTGGATTTTTGGTTGTTTTATAATTTAACCAAAATTTAAAAAAACCCAACAAAAACAGCTCTATCATATTTGGCTATTAAAAAACAAAAAGAAATTTTGCAGATGCAGATACTTGTTAACACTTCCGGGGTTTTGGACAACTTGAAATAGCAACGTGAAAACATTTATAACACCTGAAAAAAGGCAAAAAAAATAAGACAAACATAAATGGATTCAGATAAGGCTGGACCCAAATGCCATTTACATATGGACACTGGCCGTCGTAACTGTCACAAATGTTGTGAATTAGCTCCAAATGGCAAAGGAATCACTGAGAGTCAGTCACTAACAATGCCATTGTGGTGGGGTTGCAGCTGGGTGTAAAATGCACATTTTAAACATACTGTACAGACTAACTCTGCAACATTGGTTAACGTAAATGCAGAAGTAGTAGTAGTTGTTCATACACAGCTAAGAAGGCAACTTTTACAATTGCAAAACTTGATCCATTAATCCTAATAAACACCCCTTTTCGCAGTATTAGAAGTAGTTTTTTTAACATTGCTTTTCTTGTTGACGTGACCATCATTCCCCAAAATAAACCAAAAAAGTCATGGAGTCTGGCCACTGCTAAAGGTTAGCTGTGCAAACTAATAGCTGAGTGACTGTGATATTTGACAACGATTGTCTTTAATGAAGATTACGTAAAATAAACTTGCTGCAGAGGTGAATGACGAAAGCAGTACATGTTCGCCGTATACGATGAAAAAAATGATGATTTGCGTTTGCAGATGAGGCGATATCTCAGATTCCGGACGGACGCCTACACGATGAGTCTTCTAGGAGTCCAATAACCAGCACGCGTCCAGAACTCAGCGCTTGTGCTCTGCTTCTCTGATGGGTGGAATCAAGCTGCTTGCGGATGTACAGTATATCGACTGATGTGATTGACGGCGAGAGTATTCACAGGCTTGAGCTTTATGGTCCTCTGGTGGGTATTCTGTTGCTCATCTGTAAACCATGTCTTTTCTGAGAAAGAGTCAAAATCATAAAAAGACAAGAAGGGAGGACATCAGACAGTTAATGCTACATGGAGGTCAAATATTTTGCATTAATATGATGCATTTTTACATGCACTAATAACATTTTAAAAAATGTTTTTTCTAAATTGTTGCTTTACGAAGGTATTTTAAGCTCCACGGTGAGTTTTTAGTGGTGGGAAAATATCACTCATTGTGTTTTTACCGCCCTCTCTAATATTTCAATCACGCTAGTGTAAAAATAGGACAGCAACCTCCTTGTGATTAGGAGAAATTAGCATTTGCCCAGTGATTGGATTTAATTGTTTTGCTGTCAGGGGTCTATTACAAGTAGTCATGGTCGCCAACTGGTTGCCCAGCGATTGAGCTTGCAACACCCTCCACCTCTGGATTGAGGGTGTTGCACGCAATGGCACTGCACAGATCGCCTGGTGGGAGGCAAACTGTCTTCAAATAACTGTAATCACTTTCACACAGATTGGCGAATGTTTGCAAGTAACTGCCGCCCTATTTATTAATCTAGAAAGCAAGGTTGCCTAGTGCCTGTGCAATTTTGCACTTTAATCTCCATCCCGTAGCAACTATTTGTGGAATTTCTGCTTTAGGTTAGAATGTAAGATGTTTCTGTGCATGTAGACAAGAGTAGCATAAGATTTGTGATTTTCACTAATTTAATTACCATTCAACTGCAAACTGAGAGCAGACTCTTGGTGCAGTTTGAGAGGGCAAGTGACGGCGAGTGGTCGGAGGCAACAGATCTCAGGTTCATCGTGCACATTTGCAATAATTTTGATTGTGTTGCTGTCTCTACTTTTGTCTCCTAGTGCGATTGTAGCATAATGCCATTCATCTTATGGCCATTTTTTAAAAATATACTGCCATGAAGCATGCAGCTTTGTTGAGTCTAAAGACATGCAAGTTCCAGTGAAGCAAAATCTCTTTACCAAATTACAAGTTAATGCAGGACTTCCACCTTCATAATTATTGTATATTTTCTAACCTTTTATTTATAAAAGACTTCAAACTTTTGGCTTGATGCAACTTTTTCTGGTTAAGAAGGAAATAGATAACCTGACATTCTACAATGTGATTCATGGTCATGACCTAAGGCTGTTATACTGTGGTGCATTAATACATGTGCCAGCAGACACATGTTGCCAGTAACAAAACATTAAACAACAGTAAAATGTAGCATCAAACCATTCAGTTGCAGTCACACATTCTACAGTCAAACCCGCTGTGAACTGTGCTGCTTAGGTCACGACCATGCTCTCCTGAAGCAGTCATTTGGAAATGCTAAACTACTTGGCTTTCATTCAGAGGGCAACATGTCAGCAGGGACATGACCGTGTTCAGTGCAAGTATGTAATATCATGCATATTCATTCACTTCCATACCTTGGCCAACTCTACTTATCCTTGTTGCACTTTGAAAAGAGAAAGTAGTACACTACGTGTAAGCTAAGTGGGAAAATACTAATGCGACCATTAATAACAGAAAAGGCAGAGCAGGAAGATCGGAGGCATAAAACCAGCAGATGATCTCATTGCGTATGGATTTGGAGTAGGTTAAACAGTAGGTTGCCACTAATCACAAAAAAAGATAACGAAAAACAACATAGGTCATGTAAAAATATCTTTAAGTGCCATTATTATGCATCCAGCATAATAATGCATGTCAGACAGCCATAATCTTCCCATGCCTATTGTTAAAGCAGTTTTAAAAAATTATCTCCAAGTTTCAGATGGAAATACCAGCATGCAGCTGCACTTCAGATGTTTTTAAATCAAACGAATACACTGGTGTGTTAAATGGATCTCTGTAAAAAAGTGCAATGCATCGTATTAACTGAGCATGAGCAGTATTGTTAACCATAAAAAGCCTGTAGTGTTCATTCAGCAGCTGTGACACATAAGCATTCCCTTTGAATGAATGTGAAAATATTATGATATTGCTATTATTTGTAGAATGCATACCTCTGTCAATTCTGCAAAGTCCCTTCACTGTGTTAATGACAGTAAAATACTGAGATACCTGTAATCAATATATACTCAGAGACAGACAATTAAACCAAACAATCTTAGACCCCATCCATACCGGGAATATATTCAATAAATATAACCGGCCCCATGAACCGAACCCATGAACTTAAGGACAGGCCTGATTAACAACATTTAGTAATTAATGCAAATACAAATACTGCACATGGCACAAACAAGCTTTTGTGATTCAAACAAGTCTGTACTTTATGGTCCAACATACATTAGTAAAGACATAAAATGAGTTATTCGGAAGCACAGAGGCATACTTATAGACAGTATAAAAGATGGATGTGGGTCCTGAGCCTGACAAGTGGAGCCGATACAGAAGCGCCCCAATGTTCTTTGCCCAGCAGGGAATTATTTCCCTGGTTCCAAATGAGACTTCCTGTTGTATAGACGTACATGGTAAAATAGCTCTAAGCTTCATTAGTCTGTGAACTCAGTAAATATGCAACTGGTGACTTTAATCAATAGTTTCAGATAATATAGTTTATTTGGGAAATTATGACTGTTATTCAACTCATAAAGGAGGATTTACAGGGAATGCTCATTATCTAAAGACTTGTGATGGCGAATGCGATGAAGTGTCTTCGGTTTCCAACCTCTCTGGTTTCAAAAGTCCAAGAAATCAACAACCTTTTATATATCGATCTTACAGTCTTTAATTAAATGATTCACCTGATTCATTATGCCAACTTGCAGGCACTCTATAACAAACACCTGCCAGACACCACAGTGTAATTATAATAGGGTATATTGCACTAAAAGTACAGGTTAAGTGTACTTAACAAAGGCATTATTTCATTATGGGACCTGGTAGGCTTGCACTACATTGGTACAGCCTATAGAGAACAACCATAGTGTACAGATAAGTCGTGAAACTCTAAGTGTAGCTTAGAGGCTCTGTCTTCTTGTACAGTGTAATGCTTTACAGCTGTTATGTTTCTATATTGCAAATTGCAAGTTGAAAGCTTATGGATAGGAAATGGATTCTTTACCTTTTTAGAGTTATCGAGAGAAAGAAAAGCCAAATACATTTGAGGACATGCTTTTGTTAAAAATGGGCTGTGGCCACCTGTGAAGAATTATCTACACAATCTAAACTCTGACTTCTGTACATCTGGTAAAAAAAAAACTTGTAGGTATACGTGGTACCATTATAAAAGATTGATGACTGATCAAAGTGGTATCATCCAGTCAGCTGCTTGTGTCTTGAATACACTATGGTTGAAGCTGTCAGCTTATCAATCACTTGAAAAAAGTGTATGTGGTCGGGGACTTGGTAAGCCCAAACATGATGTTGAATTGGGAAAGTCTAGCCAAAGTAATAAAATCTGGAAGTACGAAATCTACTTTGAATAACTATCCCTGCTTCTAGCTAAGAGTTAGATAGAATGCCATGTACATTTCCACAGCAGAAACGCCTTCCTATAGCGATTCACACCAACTATAGTGTCATCTGTGGAGACCACAGGTGTAGTAAGGCTTCAAACTGAAGTAAGACCTAAATTGTGAAATCAAGACAAAGGCAACAAGAAGATTATAAGGATTCCAGCTCCTTTGGTTGCAGGTCGAATACTCTGTAGAGAAAAAAATGCTAGCTATTGCTGCCGTATGCTGACAGTGTAGTACTCACAACTTCATTGAACCTTGACTTTAAGCAGTTACGGGCCCAATTTGCAGCGGTGCATAGAAATTCTGATTCAGTTTACCAGTCTAATTACTGGTAATACAAGTGGTAATCATAATACATGAAAATGTCTCTTCACAAAGTTTAACAATTGTAGAATAAAACTGAAATGTGACATTCACATTGTGCGGGTCAAACTTTATTAACAACCGTAACATTTTATGCTTGCAAATTGTCTTGACATAACTAATAGTTCACGGTGGCAAGTAACATTTAACTAAAAGCGCAGCTTTCTAACGCAAATCAAAAGGCATTGAGAGGACACGATGTGCAAGAATTCATTGACATGACATGAACCTTTAAGACGTGTAATTTTAAAAGTGCAATTTAGTACAATAAGTTTCAGCTTTAATTCGAAATTAAACAAAACTTGGAATGCTACAAGTGGAAAGAGACGGTGGCCATAATCACAGAGGTGCTGGATATTAGCAAAACAAAAAGGAAAGATGGAGGTTGTACAATGTTTGTCACTTACTACCCTGAGGGTAATTACTTTGTCATGTTCTATGATGTGTTTGCCAGTGTCACATATATAATAATATCCTTTTCTTCCACATTAGATGGAGGTTGAGAGGAGTCTGTGTGTATAGGTAAGGCTTTCGTAGTTAATTAAAAGTTGGTAAGCGGTTAACTGGACAGAATTAGTTGTAGAAACCCTGATGTATATTTGCACTTGACTCAAAGTGTACTAGTCAGGATGTTACTACTGTTCTTGGCTTTCAAATGCACAAGAATGTGGGAAAAAAACAGCTAATGGATGGAATGAAACTCAGTCCAGGGGAGTTCCAGTTATTCTTTGACCTGCAATATTAGCCAATCCTGCTAAAGTGGAAACCCAATCTGTACTAAATTGCTTTGTTAAACACAAAAGTGGCACATACATACACCGTCAGACGGACATACACACTTTGACACTCAGACGTGTGAAAGTCTGTCTGGACAAACAAGGCAAACGCTGTCGGCAGGCACCGGTCACGGACATAGACAGTCACAGAGCTTTAGAGGGGCACATACTTTTGTTTGTCTCGCGAGTCCCTGCTTTTGGCTCGGTTGGTGCGGTTGGTGGTGGGGATAGAGTGGACGGAGGAACTCTTTTTGCTTGAAGAATGGGATGAATGGGAAGAATGGGAGAGGCTGGTTCGAGACTGGCCAGCGTTGTGGTCAAACTGCATCAGGCAGAATATCAGGTCTGAGGGCACCAGCTCAAATGCATACGGTGGATTGGTTATGACATATCTAGAGGAAAAAGGGACCAGATGTGAGGCCAGTTATAAATAAAGTAATACATGAATCCATTATTATTTGGATTTCAGTCAAATGCAAGAACACATACCGTTTGGTACACTGGCTCTGTGTGTTTAGATGTGCGTCTCGTAGCCGATAGATGCCAAAACACAACATGTTATAGGTTTTTAGGGCTTTACAAAACAGGTCACCATAACAACCACCATCCTGTAAGAGAGCAACACAAAACTGATGAGTACACAATTTGTATTTTGTAAAACCAACATTAAAAATACATATTAACGTCATAGAAAAATAGAATCTGTGTTACACAGCGTAGTCTTTTCTTTTCCCTTGCATGCTCTTTGTTTTGTTTACTGTTGTCTATGTAAATGAAGGACAAAATTGTCTCCTGACCACACTCAAATAAAATCAGCAAATAGATCTCTAGCATCAAAAGTGATAGCATTACGTCTTTATCTGATACAGCTGGATAATAAAGCAGAAAGTCATGGAAATTAAGCAGATAACTCTACAAACTCGACAAGAAACACAAGCATTCAACAACATTTTACAGCACACAGTTAACTCATTCCAGTTGAAGTGGAACTGCCACAATTAGAGGATTCGGTCACCAGGGTAAAGCAATGATGGATTTCATGGAATATTAGAGAATATTAAGAGAGCCATAGCACAAAATAAAAGAAGCCTCCTTGGCTCATTAGCTTTGTTCTGCCATTTATAGTACTGTACAGGAGTCTTGAGCCACCCGTCCTTTGTTTATATTTAGCTTCCTAAGAGTCAGACTAAATTTTAAGTTGTCTTCGGAAATAGCTTTCCAAGCTTTCTGAAGGCTTTTAGTTTTTCTTTGGACATTGGCTGCTTTCCGTCATTTTCAGTTCAGTTCTTGTACCTGACCACTGTCAGAGGATTTTTTTTTTTTTTTTTTAATCATATGAATCATTCAAGCATAAATAAAGGGACCTAACAGACGGGATGAGTTAGGAAAACAAAATAAGAGATTTTAAATTGAAATCTTAGTCACTTCATTACTAGCAACCTGTCACAAAACCCATCAGTTGTTCCCATGTCTTTAGTTGATTTGGGTTTATGAAAAATACCAGCAAACATAGTATTTTTGGACCAACAAATGTAAATTCCCAAAATATATTAGCTTGAAGCTTGGTATATCTCATGGTGTGTAGTGCGTCCTTAAAAAATTTGAGGAAACTGAACAAGTAGAGGACAAAAGAAAAAGTGGCAGGCTTTAAAATCTTTCTACAGCAGATGACCAGTGTGTGAAAGCTGTGTCCAAAAGAAATAGGAAACATCCAGCAAAGACCTGAAACACGACCTGAGAAATGCATCTGGCTCTTCAGTTGATCCATCTACGTAAGTGCTAACAATCAGTCAATATGCTATTAACAATATGCTATTAAAACTAACATCTTAAATAAATGCCAAAATACTTATTTGATGCTCATTCTATAGATAAATATAACTTTATTTTCTATTCATTATACAATTTCAGCTATGTCACAATCACTCAACACAGTTTTACATCCCCATCCCATCCCTATTACTCTGCATCCTTCAGTAACAGCAGCTCCCACAAAGCAAGCTGACAAAAATGTCCTTAGCCCCCAGGTGACAAGACCAATCACTTACCCCGAGGTCGGCAAAGGGCCCATCGTACAAGGCCAGCTGTGCCACGCGACACCTGTCCCTGTTTGCCAGGGTCTGTGGTGTGCTGTAGCCACCTCTTAATGCATTCTCCTCTGCCAGCAGCCCCTCCAGCTCCGGTGTCGCCCCGCCCGTTACCAGCGTCCGGATCAAGGTGAGGATATTATCATTGAAGTATGTCTGAAGGAATGAAGTTAGAGGGGGGTGAGTCCTTAAGCAAACACTCCCAAAGTCACAACTGAACCTTCTCAGCGTGTCAGGCAGATTGAATGGTGCTATCTAACCCTGCTCTGTCGCATCACATTGGCCTGAACATGGAGTGAAAAGACAGGAGAATCCAGTTACTGCAGGTCACACCTACTTCCATCAGAGCAGCGAGTCCATGTTCACACTTGTACAAGGATTTATTACTTAGCTTTATATAAGAAAGAAAAAAAGTCCGCTTTATAAACCACACACTAAACCTGAAGATATACTCCTCTCTGTAATTGTTATCTTTCTAATCCCTCCTCAGTTATTGCTTTGCTGATTTTAACAAGGGCAAATGTCTCCCCTTTTCTTTTCACTGCAGTCGCTTGTCTCCCCCTGCTTGTACAGCATGGTGACATCTCCCTTGGCTGCTGACAGCACTATTGACTCAGATGATGGATGAGGGCTGTCCATTAGGTAGCATTACCTTTGTCTACACTGGAGCACACTTGAAGGCAGCTTTGTTCTAACCTCACTCAAACTGAAAGGCAGACAAATGAAGCCATCATGCCTTGTACAAGTTCCAGTCTTGTCATTCATTCTTTTAACAGAGGACCAGAATGTGCCTACTTTATTATTTGTATTATTTTTTTAGATTTAGTTGTAAAGCTCGGCCAATATATGATTTTTAAAACCGATACAATACTGATACGATATTTGGCAGTAAAGAATTCAGTATATTAGCGGTTATTCTTTTTCTTTTAGACACACGACACAAAAAAACATTTGTTATGTGTCATTATTAAGGGTTATATTTTTTATTTCATCTCATCCAAGAGGGTTCTTCAGTTCCATAACCAAAAGGTTATGGAGGTATTTAAACCCAAGTGGGAGTTTCCCCTTTGGAGATGAACATGTGTTTCATCACATGAGCTTAGCAGAGCCCTATTAGGGTTTAAATACCTGGGATTCTCCACGTTTTGCTTCTTGGACTGAAGTGAAACAATCAAAAGCCCAATCTTCTTCTTTTCAAGCTCTTAAGACTGCTGATACAGCTTTATCAGTAAGTAGCTAATATCAGTCGATACCGTGACTATTTAGTTGACCTATTTTGCAATTGGCAGATGTTATTAGAAATTCGATTTTTTGACTTACCGCACTCATTAAGGAATCCAGCACACTGACTGCAAATGCTGTCCCACAGGCAAAAGGCTGTGTGAGGTACAACTCTGTGTCTGGGTCGTCGTCATCATCTTGATCCAGGAACTGAACATTCGAGTCATTCACTATGGGGTAAACGTGTTCATTTTATTAGCTATTTCAGTTCAGCTTGTTTTTTGTTGGGTTTTTTTTACTGCACACTGAGTCCAACATGGCAAATGCTTGATTCACGTGAAGAGGAGGACACAACAATACAGCGGTTGTGCA
The DNA here is from genome assembly GCF_965226115.1 of Aulonocara stuartgranti. Taxonomy (NCBI): domain Eukaryota; kingdom Metazoa; phylum Chordata; class Actinopteri; order Cichliformes; family Cichlidae; genus Aulonocara; species Aulonocara stuartgranti. The sequence goes on along the minus strand of NC_138959.1, from coordinate 12,195,155 downwards.
CAACAGTCAGTAGCAGCAGATATGGACTGTATTAGAAATCGGTGAATAGTTTCGCATATTCTCCTCATTTGCTTAGTTCCAAATTTGGACCACATTTTAGTTTCTTTAAAAGAACTAAAATGACATATGTGTCTGGTGTTTGTATCCAGCCTTGTGGCCAACTTGCCTCTGCCACATTCCATATCCAGGCCATTCATGCACACTCATGACACCATGCATATTGTCAAAGTTCCAGGCCTTAACTTGAAGTCCTCCTGAGGTCACTATCAGTAACACCATTATGCCATTGTTTGTCTTGTAAATCCAAGACAGAACTTCCAATTACTTGTACTTGCATGTCAAGTCAAATGAAAGTATTTCATTGCCCCAGAACCTTCTTTAAAGATGTCTTTGAGCACAAAAACACATGCAGTAGCTGGAAGAAAGTAATGATGTAAAATTTAGTTGGAGAACTGCTTCTTCTGTGAGGACAGAAATAAATGTCAGTCATATCGACAGGGCTGAGATGAAAGAAGGGCACGGGACAGAGAACGTGATCCGACAGAAGATGCTATGAAAACAGCCACAAGGACTTCTGAGGGATCAAAGACCCTGTAATTCTTAGAAAAATAAAAGGGAGAAATTTTGCTTTGAGATAGGGAGCCAAAACAAGACAGGCAATTTCAACCAGAACCAAGGGTAAAATGTGCTCAAAGTGATGCCATGGGAATGGACTGAGCCTCTTGTGCAGCACGAGAAATCAAAAGAAAGCTGATATGGAGGCAGCAGCAGTTACGACACTGCAGTACAGGACAGAGGCACTTCTTCTTACCCAGCTCAGTTATCATTTGTATGCTGGTCCCACTGCTTTTATCCTGACTGAATGAAATCACAGGCAGTTTTTTGCCTGGCTTTGCTAATGGCGCTAGACAAGTGTTAAGGAAAAACAGTTACTGGTACATGTCAACAAGGGACAAAAGCATAAACAAATTCCACTTTTAGTACAGTTAATCAAGTGATGACAGCCTCTAATTGCATAATTTGTGTTTTCGGAGATTTGTTTACAACTACTACACTGAAAAGAACATAAAACAGCAGAGCTAGCATATCAATCAACACGTAGCAGCAAACCATACCTAGTTCTGTTATGATGGGGATATTTGCTCCAGTGGTGACAGAGGTCTGCCTCACCAGTCCATGGACTGGACTATTCTCAGGAGATGATCTATCCATTCCTGGTGGTGTGAAGCCTTAATGGACATACATGTCACACAAAGCACATCAGTTAATACTAGGTTCAGTACTTGATTTTAGAGGTTACGATAATGCACATCAGCAGAACTAATGTGTCGGGGCTATTTCATCTATTTGCAGCCACGAGTGAGGTGTAAAGTGCAGTGTTACCATATTCTTGACAACGACCAGTATTGATTTATATATAATAGATGTGACAAACAGCTCATTTTGTTTCCCTTTGATTGTGTGTGCATGGAGACAGAAACATTTTACAAACATATGCAAAAAAAAGCATGTACAATATGGAGTCATGAAATAGAAAATCAGTGACGCAAGATTGAATCCAAATTGACTTGACATTTCTTGCTTTCCTCAGACTGACAAGTAAGCACATTAAATCAGTGATGCTGTATGTATAATACATAGGGTATATTGTGATATCCATCACTTACTGCTGACTAAGCAGCACCATGCGAGGTCATACATGTATTAGAGGAATAATGAAATTGTTGGAGACCCTACCACCACCACACCCTCCACCCGTCGCGAGGCCAAAAGGTTTCTAAAAGGATTTCTCTCAGTGCCAAATAATGGCCCCTTACTGAAGACCATCTGAAGCTAACTGAGTGCTTCAAGTGTCATTTAGAAAGCTATAACATGCAATTTTAATACATTGCACACATTAGTTTTATGAAAGTAGTCTCAGATATTGAAAAATAACAATGTGCAAGCCAGGCAAATCTCTTGTGCCAGAGCTGTGCTTGTTGCCACCAATTAAGTTTGTGAAGAAACCAGTTGTTACAGTAACCTGAGGAATAGTCAGCTGGGTTTACTGTCAAACACAGTGACACCAGGTCAGCCAAGCAGCACCCACTGAGGAATATTCTCTGTGCCAGGGCCCTGTCCCTTCCAGGCAGTGCAGTGAACTATGATAGGGCGCTCCTTACCTTGAGAATTAGCCTGCAAGACCCCGATGCTGTCATCAAACTGCATAGATTTGATGTTGAGTGACGCCAAGATGCATTCTTTGTCCTGCAGTGATGCATCGTCAATATTGTTCTGATTGGCTGACAGAATGACACACATGTCGCAGAGGTTGATGTTGACAGCCCTCAGATCTGCCCTACTCAACGGTGTGCCCTTTGAGAACCAGTGAAGGAGAGAATTTGTTATCTCACCTATAAGGTACAAGAAATAAATCAAAGTTTTGAACGGCAGGCAAACTCGAAACTTCTGTCGGCCTCGTGTGCATGCTCCAAATTATACTACGCGCTGCTGGCGAGTCCTGACAAATGCTGCTACTGCTAATTATGTCTTTCACAAAGTCTTTTAATGGTGGAACAAAAAAAAATTGTGGATGCTCATATTAAACATGAACAAAGTTTCAAATAATGAGGTCAGCGAATGTGCAAGTATTCACTATAAGCTCGAGCTTAAGACTTTTCAGGCCAGATTTACTGAATGGGACAAAAAAGCATGTGAGCGAAATCCTCATAGTGCTCATGGGTGTGGTTAGTTTAATGGTTGTGCCTATAAACACAAGCACAGTCAGTTCATATAAAGTGCACAAGTTAAGACATGTTTTTTTCTGTGTTAAATATCAACGCAATTAGCAGTAAATAATAATAATAATGGATTGCATTTATATAGCGCTTTTCGGGGCCCTCAAAGCGCTTTACAATTCCACTATTCATTCACTCTCACATTCACACACTGGTGGAGGCAGCTGCAGTTGTAGCCACAGCTCCCCTGGGGCAGACTGACAGAAGCGAGGCTGCCATATCGCGCCATCGGCCCCTCTGGCCATCACCAGTAGGCGGTAGGTGAAGTGTCTTGCCCAAGGACACAGCAACCGAAACTGTCCAAGCTGGGGCTCGAACCGGCAACCTTCCGATTACAAGTCGAACTGCCAACTCTTGAGCCACGATCGCCCTTAGTGTCTATTGCAAAAATTTCTACGTTGATTCGTGCAGTTGATTTAAATATTCTCCTCCCATGTCTTGATGCATGTTCAATCGTCCGGGTAAGTAAATCTCCAAAAGTTGATTCTGTTCATGTGGACATCCAGATGAAAAGAATCAACTTTTGGAGATTCTCCTCCCATATTTTGCATCTTATTGAAGGACCGCTCAGAAACATACATGCAAACATCTTTAAGTTGTCACCTCTTACGCATAATCTTCTCACTGCTATCTCTTTGTAAATACTAACAATACAATACAATTTTTTATTATTTTTTACACCTAAACCCAGTTTGTGCTGATGCAACGTGTTTATAAATCTGTCCCTTGGTGCGCAGCTTTCTGACTTTTTTTCCCCTTCTGGCACTGTATGATGTCAGAAAGAGAGAATAACCTCCATATAATCAATTCGGGTACAGAGGTTTAGCTGTGAGCCACCTGCTATCCGTCTGATTGAAATTTGTAGCCAATCAGTAGAAATCTGGCTTACAAGGTGAAGGAACAGCGCTGAAGCTTGTTTAACACAGCAGATGAACTGACAGGATGCAACTAAGTCCAATATAAGATAAATAAGGATTCCTTATTCTGGGAGTCATGCATAGCTTCCCTAATAAAGTCCAGGCAGAAATTCGCATAATCAAATCCACAATGTTCCCCTAAACCTAGCCAAATTCTTTGCTAGCATAACCACATAAATATTAATCATTATGTAATGTCCAGGATTTAATATTCTACCGAAAACCACAAATTGTTGATGGCTTTAAGATTTGTTAACAATGAGCATTTTGCAGGACAGCTTGCAAAATAACAATGTGCTTTTTATACTGATGAAACAGTATCACGTTTCCCACAAAATACATTTGTTAATGAGCATTATATGCACACCAGTTTAGAAAAACAAAGGCATCACTTTGACGTGATCTAGATAAACATTTGAAATTAGTGATTTTTCTCTACTTACAGGCAGAATGGAGACTTTGGGGAAATTATGCAGAGTTTCCCATTCCCGCTTCAGATACTCAAGGGAGCCGACAAACACAATATGCTTCAGCTCATGGTAGTGAAAGTTGCTTGCTCTCAGAGGCATCACAAAGTTTCGGACACCGATCAGCGCCGATTTCACGTCTCCAAATATGCACACGACCACATGACCGCTCAGAACAGTCATGGCTGCCTCACTCCGTGTCTGAGAGGGAAAGAAAGGGATAAGGGATCAATATGTTCCTGGCTGGAATTTGCATAAATGGGCATTTCCAACAAATGTTAGCGCTTTCTCCTTTTGCAGTGAGCCTGCCCCCCCTGTAAAATATATCATGCAGTTCTGCACTGCAATGAAAGTAATTTGAAAAATGGCATATGTATTAGTACAAGAAATTGTCCATAGTGCAGGGCACTCTTGTAGCAAATGACATGTCAAACACCTCATTACAGAGTGTTTAAGTGCCCTGTCAACCTCTGATAGTGCTTTGTGACATGACACATCTGTCACCAGGGAGAAGAGTGTCGGGACAAATGACGTGTACCGAGTGAAGGAGCAGGACCCACCAAGATGACCTTCTCAATGTCTTTGGACGGGCACCAGTGAAACATCCCCGTGGAGTCATATTTCTTTACGTTCTCGTCCATGCTCTCAATCTGCTCGTTTCCCAGGATGAGGAGTGGGTCATGTCTAATCAAACAAAAAGATGGGAGGGAGAAAGTGAAATTATATCATTGATTTGAACAAAAAACACATTTTATAAATTAACCATAAGAATATTTGGCAATCTGCAAATAGGTCGCTTTTACTAAAAAAAGAAAAAGAAAAAAAAAGGTTGCTTTCTTCCTAGTTTTTCCCGCTTCCTCTTTTCGTTTTCCTGTCAGAGGCCATCTGCAGAAATGCCAACAAAACTGCCATGTCATCAAGCAGAGTGACATCAGCAGCGGCAGCCAGGCGGAAGAAGATGGCAGCAACACACTGCGTTGACTGGCATGAGCACGGAGATGCAATTACGCCCCCTTACTGCATACGGCTTTTGACGTAGTGCGCTGCGTGGTAAAAGCTTTAACAGACCAGACTTTAAATATTTCAGCAATTTGCCCAACCGTATTTGCTTTCCAAAGTGAAGGGTATTAATGTTTAAACAGACCATCAGAACTATATAAACTAATTTCACTGGTGAACATTAACGCTGACCACTAAAAGTTGTCTCCCAACACGAGTACCTGCATTTCTATCACGCTTGTTCTGGTCAGGGGGATATGATCTTATGAAGTCATACAGTTAATTTAAATAAAGGGTTTTGATGCATGTAATAGAATAATCAAACACATGATCTATGGTATGAAAAAGATTAACAGAAATTTGTAAGTTACCCAAATTTAACATCTCATCAAGCTGATCCCAACGAAAAGTTTTTTATCTGCGGAAGAAAACTCACATAAAGATTGTCCGAAGCCAACCGATATACGTGACCAGCCACATTAGCAGTACTGCTCAACACAATCCCTTTGCCCTAAATCAACTTTGTCAGATTCAGATCAAAGTTAAAGATGCTGTCTTCTGAAAATCCAGACAACAGTCTTCGGTCTCTGTCCAAAACCTTTTAAATTGTTCAAGTCCTCCCCTCGTAACAAGAGCGTCTCTTTAATCCATCCAAGTACCTCAAAAGAATGGACACCTTAAGTAACATGTTAAGTATGTATGAAAGTGTCAGCTGAAACTACCATCCCTCAGGCTCCAAGAGACTGAAGCCGAAAAACCCCCCACCTTTGGGCTCATATACCCCCAGGCAAGACCTGGATGTCCTTTCAAGAATATAAGTAGCAGTAGAGGGAAATGTCTTTTCTACCTCTCTGTCGATGCGGCTTCACTTTGAAAAGCGCGTGTACGATAAAATTTCAATGTCAAAGCGTGCACATGTTTTTTTGTTTTTTTTTTTAAAGTACAATGTTAACAGAAACGTGAAATAAAAAAATAATTAAATACACTCCAATATATTGAAAGCGGGGGTCCTAAAAACAATGGCACTCACTCCCATTTGCTGCTTCTAGACTGTCGGTTGCATGAAATCAGACATCGCCGCTTTTCTTTTTTCTGTGTAATCAAAAGAAGCGGAGGCGGCAGCTTTGATAAACTGTAGGTTTACAGGTTTACAGCCAGGACAATCATAAATGATCATAAAAAACTGGAATTACAGTGCTTAAAATCCACGTGAGAGTGCAATTCAAATTCTAATAAGAGTGAAAGCATTTAGTGGTTTTACACCTTGGCTAAATATTCCATCAAAAGTCAAATGTTTCACCACTCACTCAGTGGAGCCGCTGTCACTTCAGTTTGTCCTTGTGAAGATGACTGGTGAGGCAGAGCTCTGCCAGGATAGCTATCGCTCACTGTCAGCCATGACGGCCTGTCACTACCCTGCACTGCCAATTGCCTCAGCAGTTCTGTAACAGACATGACGTGTATGTCACGGCACTCCGATGTGACCAAACGCGTTATGACATCCCGCAGTTAGATGTGTCTTATGACCCATCAAGGAGCCCGTGGAAATGGTGTTAATTTCAGTGAGGTCGTCATTGCTAAGTTCCAGACGGGTCATGTTAGTTTGCTGGAACTAGAAGCGAACTGTCTCGTGGAAACGTGATCGCTTTTTTTTTTTTCCTCTTGCGTGGTTTGTTTCGTTAAACAGCGCAGAAGTGTCCGTGACTGTCACTTCTGTGTACTTCTAAAGATTCAAACTGATCAGCAGCATAATTCACTGCTTTATGATGACACGTTTGACAAGACTTCACACATCATTACCCCGAAACATAAGGCCAGGTGTTTTCTGGAGGAGCGTAATGACAGCTGAGAGAGCCATAAAGAAGAAGGCAGACATGCACATTATGTCGATCTTCTAATTCGGCAGCACTGCACTAGTTCTCTCTAACACAAGCACTAAGAGCAGGCAAAGTCTTTGAAAACCCGGCACATCATGAAAACTGACAAAGGCCTGCTCTTCAAAACCCACAGCCAATCTGTTGATCATTACTTATTTACAAAGGCCTTGAGGCCGCGGGTCCTGTAAAAACACATTTGATATAGTATACACCCAGATGTTTTTTTCTCTGCTTGTTGCAATGAAGTATCCCTTAGGCTACCACGGCGAATCCCTCTCTAGCGTGTAGGCAGCAGACGCTGCACGAAATATCACATCCACCTGTACTGCACAGTATTAGCATGGCAAGTAGATGGATTGGTTTGGTGTGTTGATTTTTTGCTGATAGCATTGGAAAAGCCTGGTTTTGCTTCCCAAGAGCCTGGAAATCACCTGGAGCAATTCAACTTTCAAACCACTTTGAACCAAATAAATAAAGGGCAAACGCCCACCTGGAAAAAACAGAGACCAGACATCAAAGGAAATGGTAATGTATGCATACTGACACTTTTAGTTATAATACAAAGCAATATTTTTTTTCCAGAAATAGTGAATGTTGCTGATCTGTACTGTATCTGATGGTATTAAACAATACAGACATATGTGGGTTTGAATTCCAAATGTCAAGCAGATCGCAGCCATATTAGCAGTGAGAACATAAAGTCATCTGTCAGGTTTAATTAAATTTCATTTGTGCTGTTGCACTTTGTATACATCAGGCTGCAGGTCTTCCCTGTTGCCTGGCTTCCTTATAACATTGCACTTAATGACAGTGACTACTATTATTATCGTCCCTCTAATGGGTTCTTGTTGAATAACAGTGTTATCTCCAGTCAAGATCAATACGCTACGATTTAATTTCACGAGACAAGATAAAAGCAAGGTAGCATTTGAATTCGCCTTTCATTGTGATGATACATATCATCTGTGGCCTTACGTGCTGAAAAGACCTCAGAGGGATCCGACAATAGATGAATAGCCTTGGGCTATCTATCCTTTAGAGCCCCTCTGACTGCCTGGTGCTGTCATTAGTGCCAGGCCTGTTTAAGAACTGTAGTCTGTGGGTGTCACATGAAACCTTGTGGCATAGAGCTCATCTCAGAGGCTGACATATTTTCCATGAAAAAAGGAGCGTAGAAAAATGTTCTTTCAGATGCTCTTTGTAATGCACTGCTTAATCCAACAAGTACTGGTTTTCTTCCTAAAGCACAGGTATCTGTACTTTCTTCATCAAAGCTTTGTTAAAGCTACATTAATGACTATATTTATGTCCCTAAGAGGTTAAATTGATATGTGTAATGTGAAAGAGATTATTTGATTATGCTTATAGTTATAAACCAACAAAGGATTATCACCTGACTGGAGATCCCTGCAGAGTATTTTTATACCGTCCGGCAAGTTGTTTTGGTTTCATTACTCTTATGATGAGCAGGAAGCTAGTCTGTATGTTACCCTCCCAACACTAAGCAACAAATATAATATATAGCTGTTCGATATAACGATATATATCGGATTACGATATAAAAACGTCTATCATTTCATTTTAGATTATCGTTTAATTTCGTGGTGTCGCAAAATAAACTGTTTACGGCAATATTTTTTCATCGTTTTGATGGTCACTGTAGTGGCTATATTAATTTCTTAAAGTTCTCTCTTTCTTCCTGTTAAAAGGGAGTTTTTCCTCCCCACTGTCGCCAAAGTGCTTGCTCATAGGGGGTCATATGATGGTTGGGCTTTTCTCTGTATCTACTATACAATATAAAGCGCCTTGAGGCGACTTTTGTTGTGATTTGGCGCTATATAAATAAAATTGAATTGAATTGATAAAGCATAGTTTAAACCAAGCCTAAACCTAACCAAGTAGTTTTTGTGTTTAAACTAAACCGAGCGGTGATTACAGTTTGTTGTGTTTTGTTGCCGTTTAACATTTGGCTATTAAAGAAGCTATCTGTATTTTTATGGTGAGGGAATTTATATGTGTAAAAACCCAAAGACAGATAGCTCCTTGTGGTACCTACCTCATAATCTTAGGTGAGGAGTTTGGAGAATTCCTCATGCCTCCATTACGTTGCTTTTTTTTGGGTGATAGTGCTGATTGTTGGTCCTCTTGAACTGCAACAAAATGCCAAAGAAACAGCATGATGGCGGGAAATGATCAGAAGTCGAGCAAAGATCCACACAGCAGGGACAACAAAAGAACAGCACAGCACAATTTGAGGTCAGTGAATTCAAAGAGATAATATACATACAGGGACAGAGTGGAAAGAGGTCGGGTGAACAAGATGGAGTGGGACAGGACAATTTAACCAGTGGGTAGCAGGAAACAGTCCAATGTTAGCATAATGCAGACAGGATACATTAGCACATCATTGGCATGGTTGTATATGGAGATGCAAACATGCAGTAGTGCCATTATCAACCATCATGCCATTTGCTGAAGTTTAATCTGGGAAGCTTTATTTACCATACGCACTAATCCATTGAACTGCTGTAATCCACCTGTCAACAGTTTTATCATTCAAATAATGTAGCACCACAAATAAGTTGAGGGCTGTTAAGAGGGCTGTGATTTCGTAATCATAGATTACTGTACTACAGATAGACCTAGACTCGCATCACTGTTGCTCACACTAATCACTCATGTTCTCATTTAATTAAGGTAATAACCTATAAATATTAAGCATCTAAGACTACAAGCAAAGGTGCTTTGAGTCAGTGTTGAATCCTGGATTTCTGGTCTTTGTTCGTCTTGAGAGTGGTGCCCTTGGCTTATACAATTAGGTTGGTCCTTGTGCCAGAGTGATTTATGTACAGCTGAGATGCCCTTTGGACATTGTCTTTATCACTTCAGCAAACTGCACTGAGCTCTTCATAGGGAACGAGTTATAACTTTTACCCCCGAGTAAAGTAATCAGGCAAATATTTTTACAAGCTAATATCGCAGCTGCAGAAAACAACTCTACTCTGTGGCAGTCGCTGGTAAAATAAATACAAGCAGCAAGAAAAGTGTTTCACTAATAGCACTTTAACAGCCATTGTTCACTGGGAAAAGATTGTTACAGGTCATGGAAAATACACTCGGGTACCTTATAACTGATGGTTCAAGCTGTGAACTGTTTCTTTCTTTTTAGTCTTTTCTGTCTTTCTTTCTTTTTTATACAAAGAAACTGCAATTGCTTTCATTAAAATTAATAAAGTCCCAAAGATCTTGCTCCTCCGCCGACGAACACATGATTTCAAGCACCGCTAGCATGTCGAAGACTGACAACATAATGGAAAACGTTGAAGAAGGGAGGGGGCTTTCCAGTCGAGAGGGATGCTCCAACACACTGGCCCTTCACATCTCGCTCGGCCTGTTCAATATTTAATGTTTCACAGCTGACAGCTGCACACACTGGGTCATTAGTAAGGAATGCTACACATGCAACCACTCCAGACTGGCAAGCACATGCTTTGGTTGTGCTGTTGTTGAGTGCAGGCCTGCCAAACACGCTGAGGGTAAGAGGGATGTGGGGGGATGTGGCCCTTACACTGCCTCTGACTGAGTGTGGCGTTACTGGAGTGACCGGGGTGGTATCTGTATTTCACCGGCAGGCTATGGGCTCGCTGGAGCCGGCTGACCTCTTCTGTCACCCCTGGCGGGCGGCCTACCTGGCCTGAGTCCTCGGAGCCCACGAAGCTCAGTCTCAGAGCAGAGGGCTCAGCGGGGGGCAGCAGGCTTCCCTTGCGGTTGTTTACCAAACGGACCGATAAAGCAGCAACTCCGCTACGGGGCCCCTTACAGACCTCACTGGCTGAGGTGTGGTTCAGTTTAGCTGACTTGTACCGATAAGGCTGGATTAAGGGACTGTTGTTTACTGCTAAATGAAGAGGAGTCAAAGTCAGCAGCTATACAATACTTATGTTTTTTTTCTTCAGGTGTTAGTTCACTCAAATCACAGAAAACACAGTTCCCCTCTTAATTCTTTGGATATCTGTCTCTTTGGGTAGTATTTGCAGAAGGTTTGAAGAGACAGTGCAAAACTAGGGAATAAAATTTCATTTGTGATGCTAAGAAACACTGAAAAACAAACTGACAAATGATATTACCGTGGTCTGGGATAATCTTCATACCATACCGAAGAATAGAAACAGCTCGTAGTGGATGCTGTAGAAACATAGCTGGCGTTTTTCTAATCTTATTTTAATGCCGTGAGAACCATGATAGGAAAAAAAAGCTAAAGTTATCTAAATGAGAAAGCAGAATATGGCACTTTCTTTATGATTTTAGCAAACTAATCCTTTAATTCTTGAAGCTAAACACAAGGTAGGATTTGATTTAAACTGACTTCCGTAAGACCAGCAGTGTGTATGTTAATAAAACATCTTGTGACTCTTATCATAATTAAAGGACAGTCACTGGTTTAGGGGGGTAATTCTTTCTGGCACAAGAATGCTAATGGCTGAATAATTTAAAAAAAAGCTCATTTTTATTTAACACCACTTAACCACTTCCTGTAGCCACCAATGAAAAGCTGGATTTGGCGTTTACTTTGATATTTATAATAAACATGAATTAATAAATATGCTTTCAGGTGTTTTAGCAATTGTTATGCTACCAGAACAAGGAGGTGACAGTGTGAATCAGCAGCCACTAGCTGCTACATGCAGTTTATGCCTGATGAAGGAGGGAGGAATGAATTCGATATACATTTTAATACTAGCGATATAATAGCGGTGAGGCTGGTAAAGATAAAAAGAGACAGAAGAGCTGTGTTTTCCTTAGTTCAAAAATGTCTGGGAGCTAAAACCGGAGAAGAGAGATGATTATTTCAACAGTCAGCTGTCTAGCAGATTATCCTTCCTGCTCCAGACCTCCACTATTCATCTGCCCCACGTCAAACATGCACAGCACTTCTCCAGGACAATGCAATGTGGCAGATTTGCTGCCTATCACAGATCCTGTTAAAGTGGACTACCCACTAGTTTCACACTCCTGTATGTGTTGGACGAGAGCTGAGAGAGTTTAAGATCGGCTTTTTGCATTTTAATATGTTTTACTCAATTATGCGAGGCTGAAATGCTTTTCTTGCATACATTTAATTTGAATGTTTTTAAGTGATTTTGTCCAGACTTGGTTTATCCACAGTCATGGTGAAGATGCCATGAGTGTGCTGCTGAGCCCTAACTCATACCTAACACAAAGAATCAACTCAAAACTGTTTCCTAATGCTATGCATAAGACACACAGTCATGGATGATGATGATAGACTGGACAGTGAAATACAGCAGGTCAGGGACAGCTCAAATATTAATAGCTGACAATGCACAAATGGAGGGGTTAGACACAAGTGAGTCGAGAGAAAGAGAGAATGGAAATCAAAACTTACTTGATTTGATATATCCATTATAGCTATTTTTAGCTGAGAAAAATGCAGAGACGGATGAGAGGTTACAGAGAAGAACAGGTTGTAATGAGAGCAAATTATAAGTGACGACTGTGAACGGAAAGCTGAGGGATTTCTCTTGAAGGCACTTAAAAAAAATTGAGGCCGTGGAGACAACACGGACAAAGCAATGAGAAGTAAAACAGGTCGGTTAGAAATCTGATTTTCAGAGATGTGGGCAGTAATTTAAGAGTAGCTCGCTCTATGTTTGTAGTCATCTGCTAAATATCTACGGTGTCACTCTAAGCAGTGATTTGGCTATTTTCAAGTCAAAAGAGGACCAGATATCTTGGCTACCTTTAAGTTTAGATGAAAAGCTTCTTTACTCCCATTAAGAATTTAAGACTGAAATATTACCACGTTTGTGTGACTGATAATTATTTATTATTAGCAGTTATTTAGTATCAGTTATTATAGCTGCTCATATTTACCCTCCAGTGAAGGCTAAATGTAAGTTTAGCAGCATTAAGTGAATACTCAAGTGAGAAGCAGGTTTTTATATATCATATATTTTCAGCTTGACATGTTCAATCAAAAACACCTACAATAAACTCACCAGCGCACAAAACTTAAGAAGCGTTACTGTCTTATTTTTGCCTACCCATGCCTGAGACAACCTGCACAGATGTGTGTAACGTTCGGTGAGTCCCACACATGCTCATTAGTAACTTATTTCAACCCCTTGCTTACATTAAAGGTCACGCATTGAGCTTAAGGCAGGACAGTGACAGCAATGTTCAAACAGGGACTGTGCTGGTCCTGGCATCTGTCGCCTGCAATCGGAGGGCGCGAGCAGAGTCACAGGACTAACAGGCTAGCATCTGTCCCACAACGAGAGAAAAGGAGAGGGGCGGGGGCACTCGGCTGCCTGGTGGTTAGAAACTGTCAGGCTGAGTTTCATGACAACCGGTAGCACTCCAAAAATGAAAATGCAAACATAATTTCCACGTCAGGCCGCATAAGGCCTCGCTCCACGCATCTCCCGCACCGTGTCGACAGCAACTCTGGAGCTCTTGCTCGAGCTTTTCTAGCCAGGCCACGCTCACAGCACACAACCCTGGGAGACACACTGAGGGGTAAAAACGCCCAGACGTGTTCAGCTATACGAATGGTTTTTGATCAAGAGTCATTCACTAAAAATTTATGACAGTCTGCAATGTTTTCCAGCAAATTGTATCAATGCTCTGCAACCTCAGACACATTCTTCGTGCCTCCTGCGACACATCAGTACGATTTAACATACCCCCCTGGCTTAAAAAGGGAAATCACACTTGAATTAGGAATTCATATGCAGTTCAATTCTGTTAAAGTCCGCTTGTTAAACTCCAATATGATCCAGCACTCTTCTACCGTCTTTTATTCCTCTTATATTCCAACTCTACTGCTTTGTGTTCTCAATTTAATCACAAATCAGCAAAAACAACCAATAACTTTGTCTGCTTTGCAGATTTTTCCCCCAGTTCCTGTTCAAGCTGTTGATTATAATTTAATAAAACCCATATGTTAACCTCAATATGTACTGTAATAGTCATCATCACAATATCCCCTCAGGTGCTCTCAAGAGCATTATTTACTAAAAAAAGAAAAGAAAAATTAATCGTCGGAGACGTCTACATTTACAAATACCTCAAATCCTATCCTGTTCACCCATTTCTCCAGGGTACAGTGGTGAGATATTATTTGATATTATTTTTTTTAATGTTATGTTATGTCTCCAGTGACATCATTGTAAGATTTAGACAGTCCTATCAGAATAATTATTTGGGAAAATGCACAGTAACTGTGTATTGTGAGATTTTTTGCAGGGATGCACAGCTGTACATTGTTCATGGCTTTGACTTTTTTCTAATATATTTATGAGGTCACTGGAGGGAAACAAATACTGCTGTACACAGCAAAAGGTTTGCATTAGTGACTGTCAATCTAATTTTAAACTACGTTTCAATTTGAATTCACGTTCTCTTGACAAAACACCAGCAAAACAATAGACCAGCATGCTTCACTGCAAAACGTAGCAACAGACAGAGAAGAGCACCAAAAATCAGAAAGCTAAAACACCAAAGCATCTGTGACGGTGACAACATGGGTGCTTAAATTTGAAAGCACACAGAAGTAAAGACACACGGTGCATGTTACAACACTGAAGAGCACATGTCATGGCGACAACTTACAGGCACGTAAAGTGGCTGAGCAATCATTAACAGAGACAGCAGAGAGTGGGATGTCCCGTCGAGGGGAGTCCATGTTACAACGCACATTAACCGGCATGCAAGAGCAGTCCCGCTCTGAGCGACCGCAATCAAAACAACATGCCAGTTTCATTTTCTTGTAGGCAGGCTTCTTGGCTACAGTCAAGGGTTCATATGGGAGGAGAGGAAGAGCAGGTTAATGTTGAGGGTCATTCTGAGGGAAGAGGGGATAGAGGAAGAACAGGGCATGGAGGACGGCTGCTGCTGGGATGTACAAGATTAACCTTTGTTGTGCCGCTTACACTAGTATTGGCATCCTGTAAACCGACACCCTTTCCCCTCACGTGAACATGACCACGTGACCTCAAATATGGTTTCTTTAACCTTTTCAGACTTTTTGGAGACTTTTACCCAACAAAATCCTAATAATGCTAACACAGATTTAGCTTGTTTGGGCTTAGTGTCACTTTACTATGTGATGAAATGTTTTTCTATGTTCACTAATTAACTTGCTAATGAGCCAAGCATGAACATCAAATGGAAAATTTGGTCTTACAAAGGCCAATCTTGGCCCAAGGATAACATAAGTGGAAGTTAAAGACACATAATGCATGTTTAATTGGAATAAATAAAACATTTATATATGCACAATTTGATGATTTATAGCTTTTTTTTTTGCAGAAACCTTGGCTATGTGTCATGGATCTGGATTCTTCTCTTAGAGCCACTGAGTCATATGAAATATAAGGACAATAATATTTCATTTTACAGCTCTTAAATATTTACATTTGTTACTAATGCTTATTAAGAACAGGAGATGACAGAAATCTCCTAAACAAAAGACTAAAGGTGCTGGTATTTTACAAAAACAGTATCACTTCTACAAAAACCTGCAAGTGCCTTCAGAAAAGACAAAAAGAAAAAAAAAAAAACACTTGAAAGCGTTTATAGTGCATAAAAGCACACATAAGTTAGATGATCCATATTCCATGACAGATTTGCTATTTTTTCCTGAAATATTTCTCCTAAAAGATATGCACACATCTCTGCGGATTACGTCACTTTAGTATGGATGCCAATTTTTTCCCATAATATAAAAAAGTGGTAAGGAGTAATAAGGATAAAGGTTTTCCAGTCTTCATCCCAGTCTGTTTCTCACTGTGGTCTTTGTGCAGGGGTCTTGTGCTTAATAAAGGGCAGCAGGGCCATCTGGTGGTGATGTGGTGAATTACTAACTCAAGTAGGCATGAAAGCTGCAGTGTTTACGTGTGAGCAAAAAAAAAAAAATCTACTTCTGCTCTGGAATTTTTTTGCAAAATCTATACTGTTGCTAATTTCTTTTGAAAGCTATAAAATTCTATCAAAAGAACGAACAAAAAACAACGTGCACATGACAACAACAAGAGATCCAGGCAGCATCAACCATTGTACATGCAACATTTAGAGTACATTCAAACAGGTCACTTTAATCTGAGGTACACTAGCACGCTGTGTTTTTGAAGGGGAAACAAATCCACATTACTCACAATATATCACTATTAAGCAGATTTTTAAAGAAATGTGTGCCAAGTTCCCAAGCAGCAGGAAAAGAATACATCACATGTCAATGTTAGGTGTTAGCTTTAATACTAGAGACAAACTGTGGTTTATCCAAGCAGAAGAACATGTAGCACGCGATGTTTATAAGGTTTTAGAAACACGTGATCCGTCCAGGTACCTGTGGTGTTAACAGTCTCTCTGAATGCCTGTTAACATCACAAAGTTATCAACAGTGAACACAGCTACTATACAGAAAACAAACAAAATGCACATTTAGACTGAACTAAGAGGTCTACTATGTGTATTTATAAGAGCTGGGAATCACATGGAAAAGATAGCATGCTATAAACACTATGTAAGAGTGTGTCTGTTAGAAGAGACGTCAATCTGAAACACTCTGAAGGAATCAGTTCATCCAAATCCATCCAAAAAACATACATTTTGAAGGATATCTGAAACCTCAGCATGGAAAAACCAAAACTATTTGCATGATGAGAAAGTTGGAAAGCATTTTTTCATGTAATTTGGGGGAACTGACCCTTAAATGAGAGCAGGTATTCATCTCATACAGAGATCCAAACATGTAGTTCTACATGGGGAAACTGGAGTGCTTCAGTTTGTTTTGGCTGCAGAAAGAAATCTGATCTTTCTACATGCACAACTTACAAGGCTTCATTTCAAGGAATAATTAATGTAAGAAATAAGTGGTTGGGACAAATGGCTATGTATAGTAGGTCATGTAAATACGCTGTCACCCAGCTACTCGAATGCTAACTCATTATATTTCAGTTTCATCTGAGCAAAAAAATAATGGGATCAATCTAACTTAGATCTTGTGTTTGCATGCAATCACACTTACATTTCTTGCATCCACATTTCTTTATCCTTTTGGGATCAGTTATGTCATCGTGGCAGGCCTTACAATAAAACAGTGCCCTGCGGAAGAAAATCAAGAACAGCATGAGTGCTCAATAAATTGTTTACACATATTTTGTCTTTACTATGGCTGCACAACATCTGCAACAAGTCATTTTAATTTGTGTGCAATCAGTTTATTAACAAAAAATTAATGAAGCATCCAATGCATTTGTCAATGTTTAATGTGCCAAAAGTTGAGCAAAGAGTGTGCAGCTCTATGAGAAGTTCAGGACCAGTTTTAAATTAAGCTTTGATATTTCATAAGGGCGCTGCAGTTTGTCTCATTCTGTGCCCTCATAAATCTTCTGATCCCCTCTGGCAGGTAACATCACCATCCAACCTCGACCATATGTACCTTTAATCTGTCTTTGAATGTTATCTTTGTCCAAGCAATGAGCAGATACAAGCTAACAGCCAACATTCCTCTTTGGCCTCAGCAGTGCAACTCAAGGATCCCTGAACTGCTGATAAATCACTTCAGTCTGGTCAATTAAACATGCAAAATATGGCATTTTTTCTAAGAGCAAACACAAAAGCCAATATACACTTACTGGCCGATTTGTTAGGTGCACCTGTTCAATTTCTCCTTAATGCACATATCTAATCAGCAACTGCATGCAGGCCTGAAGACATGGTTGGCCCTGCTAAAGTTCAAACTGAGCATAAGAAATGGGAAAGAATGTGACTTTGAATCTTGGTGTTGGTCCCAGATGGATGGATTTACTGTCCTACTGGGATTTTCCCACAGTCTAGGGTTTACAGAGAATGGTCTAAAAAGCTGTATGGCAGTTCTCTGAGAGAAAATGCCTTGTTGATGTCCGATATCAGAGTGGCCAGACTCCTTCAAGCTGGAAGGTGACAGCAAAGGTGCATCTAGCAGCCATTAGAAGCTCAAACCATCTCAAACTGCTTTCTTGAACAAGACAATGAGTTCAATCTACTCAAGTTGCCTTACGATTTCATCATGGACGTGTGACCAAGAAATCTGCAACAACTGTGTGATGCTATCATGTCAACATGGGCCAAAATCTCTGAGGAATGTTTCCAGTCCCCTGTTGAGTCTATGCCATGAAGAATTCTGAAGGCAAAACAGGGTCTAACCTGGTACTAGAAAGGCGTTCCTAATAAAGTGAATGAGTATATTTGTAAGCTCTGGCAACATGGAGGTAATACTAACAAAACAAGCGTTTGCAATTTTCCTACATGTAATAGCTCAAGATACAGAAACCGTATGACATGCAGACCAACAAAGGCACTATTGCAGAAACAAGACTGGAATTTAATCAAACGATTGAATCTCAGGTCTCATTCATTACCTCTTTACTTCTTTGGCATCGCTGGCAATAAAGAAACCCAAGGTCCCCTCCTGCATTTTCACGTGGTTTCCAGGGTTTATCAGGGTGCTGTGAGGATTTGTAGACCAAAGATGTCAAAGCAGAAAGTTATATCACAGAATTTGCAAGGCTTTGCACTAATCACTGCGTCTGGGATTAGTTTTCACAACTCATTTGGCAGGATAGCCCCTGTTTATTTAATTAAGTTGATGAAAGCAGATAGCACTTCAAAGAGTATAAATGAGCATCAGCGTGTTAGAGAAACTACTAAAACAAAGCTTCTGCTGTGCTCAAAGAAACCAACTGCCACCTTCCCCACTAATTTGTCACGATGTTATCGGAGAGCCCTGTGATGTCTGTGAATAAACCCATTTAGACATCAATTTAGACACATTGTGTAAAGCACTTGTGTTTGCAGTCAAACAGGGAAGCTGATTCACAGTAGCTGAAAGCAAATACTGACACCTGCGTATTAAAGTTTTTGCATGCATGAATTTTAATGCCCCGACTTACCTGCTTTCCCCTTGATCAGACTTGTACTCTATAGCTATCAGCAGCAGCTTTAGCTTCACATAGCAGAGTCTGTAAGGGGGAATAACAATATAATTAGACCTGAGGCACACTAAGTACTTTTAGTTTGAAATCTTCTTAGCTTAGGGTGCCACTTTCTTTTTTTCTTTTTAGAGGATGAGAACCTGTTTATCCCTAAATTATTTACACTTAGATTTAGGTTTACACTTTCAAATATTTTAATATGGAATAAATATGGGATTTGACAGCCTATAAAGTATGGAGCCCTTATGTGAACGCCATGTGCTTCCTCTCTATAACTAATTTAACCTACCATCTCCAGAAGCCTGGTTAATAAATACTTACATAACAATTATCTTTGGATCTTTAAATTCTAATGACTGCAGTTTAAACATCTAAATTACTTGCATCCAGGAATGACAAAGTACCAAAAAAAGGGGGTAAAATCAAATGTTTTAGTTTTACGTACTCGCAAATTACTGGGAAGGACAGACCCACAAAGGCACTGGACAGGTACTCTGTGTACATTTCATTGGCTACTCCTTCAAGGTAATACTTCTGCCATGTATCCTCCTCAATCTACAACAAAATAAAGAAGGTTATACAAAAATATAAAAAGGTGCAAGTTTAAGATCATCACCACCCGCTCACCAGATGCTGCATACGGGCCTCATCTGGGATAACCATTATTATCTATTCAGACTTTGTTTCTTGGCCAACTTTATTTTTGAACTTAATCCAGTGAGCACAGATGGATCAGTGTTAGTTGCAGCTACCTTGATGAAGGACCTCATGGAGAAAAGGTTGGCCAGCATGGTCGAGAGGCCCTGAGCCAGGCAGCTCTGGGCGATGAATCCGAGCTTGAGTTCTGCAAGGCAAATGGCGTCATCTCCCTCCTTCCAGTTCCAGCTTGGGATGTTCAAAAGGTGGGCCTGAGGGGAAGAGGAAAAGGAAGTCAGGCTACAAGGTGCATGCTGTTAGAAACTAAGACAGACAAATGATTCAGTGATGAGATCTTTTCAACATATACTGAAACGTAACTAACTATAACGGAGTAACTAAGTGACTCCAGCAGGCTTTATAGTTGATTAATACAAACCTTATTGTGGTACTGCAACATTTGAGTGATTATCCTGATCTTTGGGTGGTAGTTCTTGATAGATATTACTCTGATAAAGGACAAAAAGAAAGCAATATAAGAATATCGGCAGCGCTTTCAAAAGTTACACAGATTTTTTTAAAAAAAATCTGATTCACTCTCTTTTTATAGAAATTAAGTATCGTAGTCGACTGTATGCTTTTAACAATTTTAAGTTTGCATTTTATTTTATAGTTTAATATTTTAAACTAAAGGCTCAAGAAAATAGAACAAGAGAGTTGCATAGTAACATATTCCTAGATCCAGCTACAAAATGCTGACTTTCTCTCTGTCTGGGAAGAACTGATGTCAATTTGACTATTACCAGTTCAGCCTGTTCTCCGAATTTACAAACCTACAACTTCTACCAAAAAATAAATAAATCAACCTGGAAAAAGTACCATTGTCAACAATTTCAAATTACTATTCAACCAAATGAGATGTACATACAGAATCTCTCACTGGATAACGGCAAGAGGGTTTTTTTTGAAGTCATAGGGAAGTTGACCTTTAAACCTTTGGATATAAAATGTCACTCTTAGACATTTGTGTGCAGTCATACTCTGCCCAAGCACACAAAAAAGTCCGTTTTTGGCTGGCAGCAAGTTATTTAACCACAGTTGTGAGTAGTTTCTCTTTTCCTAAACCGCATTATTAGCCTAACTAAATGTGGGTTAAGAACGGTCCAGTGCATTATCAAATATACCATCATCGTTAAGGAAGAAATGTGGTTGGAAAACAAAAGAAACCCAAAACTTTATCTACTTGAATTTGATAAGGGAAACAAACATCTGGTGAAATCAAATGGTAAGAAAACAACAGTAAATCTCACGAGTATGTTTAATAGTGAAAATAGCAAAGTGAAGAGAATTCTCTCAGAGACATTGGGACTAAACAGCTGAGTAGCCTTTAAAAAACAATCAGTGAGGATGATTGTTGGACGCTGGAGCAATGGAAAAAGGTCATTTACCATGTTCCAGGATGATCAGCCCATCAGAGAAAGAAGAGAGGTGGCAAAAGTTGTGTTGGGGTGATCCCAACATGCCTAGTGTCCTAGGGTTTTTTTGCCTTTTGAATTTGGAGCTTTTGCATTAATATTTGGATTCATATATTTATTGTGTTTCGAGTTCTTTTCATTGTTGTTTTCCTTTGAGTAGCACATAATATCTGGTTGTTTTCTTTATGACTAGATTCTCAGTTTAGTTTTATCTTTAATACCTTTTAATCTAGTTTCTGTTTCTCGTTATAGTTTATATTTAATTCCTTAAGTGTCATATCATCCCACTGTCACTGTGTCCTTTTGTTTCTTGCTGTTAAGTCTATGTTTTAGGTCTTCCTGTTTTCTTTCAGTAGAATTCTTTCAGTGAATTTTTGGATTCGTTTATTCTCTGTTCTGGATTTTTGATGGACTTTCCTTACTCCACTTAAATAAAAGTTATTTTTGTTATTTATTAAGAGCCACATCGAGTCCTGCATTTGGGTCCTTCTGCCAACACCTTCTGTATGCCTACCGTACACGCCTGTGGGGACAGTGTTATGATCTGGGGTTGCTTCACTTGGTTGCGTCTACATTCAGCAATGTTGCGTGCCCAAAACATGGTCCGGCACGAGACATCATTTTAATACACGGAGTGGTCACCATAGAGTTCAAGGAGAAGGGGACCTTTGACTGTTTGACCACAAAATACAAATCATTTCCTTTGAGTCCTAGTGGACATTTGTGACAAATGAATAAATTTCATGTCCAGGAGAACATATGGGAGAGATGCACAGACAGACAAGACAGCTCTACTATAATGATTATGTATTAATCACACAGTGTTTAGATTAGAATCAAGCTGTGATGATTTCTGCAGCACATTTTAAACGTCTTAACCCTTTTAGATGGAAAAGAAATGTCACATAATGACTCTCCGACTTTTTATAGCTGAGCAATTTAATCTTCAGTGGAAAACCTCCAATCCTCAGACTTCATTATCGAACAGAGCTATTAATAATACAATTTTATTAACCAAATTTTATCTGCCTTGCCCTAAAACAGACTGTTCCCATCACTTTTAAAATATGTTGTACTCTCATATATTATCCACTTGATAATCCCTTAAACCCATAAAAATAAGTGCAGTTTCCACATCCAAAACTACGACTCAATCCACTCCGAAAATGTCTTTTTCTCTCAGAATCCAGCTGAATGTGATTGTTCATAAAACAAATTGAATAAACAATGCAAGCAGGAAAACATAAATCATGATTTGGTTATGCAGTACCTCATGATGTTGGATGCATCCTCGGCATCGGGGTCAGCGCAGTATTTGTTGGCTAAGATCAAGCAGGCGTCAGCTGATTCAATCTAAAACAAAATTGCAAATTGCAAAGACAAAAATGAACAATCACATCAAGTATTCAGTCAGACGATAACCAACAGTATTACAGAGGAAGAAGTATTGACAGTCAGGTACCTTGACTCTGGCCAGGTCGTGTGGATTTAGGACAGATCCTTGGTAAAACTCTACCTGGGTGAAGTGGCGCTTGAACAAGGCTTCCAGCTCAAGATTAGGGGAAATACTGAGAGACAAAAAACAAACACTCTTAAATCAGAGAACTCTCTAATCTCCTAAAGTTTAGTTTTTTCCTCTTAAACAATGACATTTGCACAACGTTTTGTACTTACTTATGGAGAAAAACAATTTCTACATTGACATCATCCCTGTCCTTGTGTAGGAAGTCTTTTAGAAAGTTGGATACACTTTCAAGTGTTATGTGACCACAAACCACGATGTGCCTAGAGAAAGGAAGTGCAGAACCATGAGGAAACTCAGAACAAAAGCACACATCTTTCATCTTTTCCATCTTCATCTTTGAGCTGAAATCAAAAGGTAAATGTGAGACGAGGGGCCTGTAACGGACATTTAGGTCAGTGATTTAGAATCTGTGATAAAAACTACGATAGAGGAGGGATGAAATCCAGAGAGCTCTCTGGATTTCAGTATCAGATTATAAAGGATCAGTTTACTTAGAGGAAGATTATGAAATGAGCGCACAGTCTATGTCGATCCCTACATATCATAAACCCTTTATATAAAGAACCCAGTTCAGATTTTTTTTCCATCTGTGCTTAAAATATCTTTATTAATTAAATTATTCTGTGTAAATTATTTTGTCTTTTGCACCGATTTGCAATAACAGTCACAGCTGGAAATACTGCAGTGGTTCTTAAAGTACAAAATACGCATCAGTATCACTTATTTTCTAATAATCTAGAGTAACAATAAGTAACTCAAAGAAAAACACATACTTTCCCGTAAGAAACAAAAAAAGCAATGATGCCGACAATTTTACCGAGCTTTTAAAATCACCACAATAATAAGAAAAATATTTTTAAAAATTTTTAATAAATGCAAAATAAGCATGATGTGATACTTTTTCTTCTCAATTTATAAACTGCGATTTTAAATTAAAAATGAAAAAAGCACAAGAAGCATATACTTGGTTTAAGAAAACTTCCCAAACCAAGTCTGGTTTCTTTCAAATCGTACCAAAAGCATGCTACCAGAAACCACGACTTTAAACTCTGAGGCATCTAGCAGAATCTCCCTGTCTTTAGGCTAGATCTTATGGCTAAAAAGGTGTTGAAGGAGTAGTTTGGCATTTTGGAGAATACGCTTATTTACTTTCATATCAAAAGAAATATGCCATCATACAATTTGCTTGCCTTCTCCTTAGCTGGGGAAACCAGCAGCCCTGGCTCTAGTTTGAGTTGAAGAAATCAGCACCTCTCAAACTGCTTAAAAAAATGTATTAATTAATTAAACAAATTCATACTGGCTGTAGCTTTTTGTTCGTTTGTTTTTTTCAGAAGGCATTGTGTACTTGCGTGTATTTTTGAGCTGCAATAACATCATTTGTTTTTAATTCTGGTAATTGACGCCTTGATTTTGTGTTCTTTAATTCAATACGTAGTATTATTAGTTAGTGGTACACAATAGCATTCTCTGTTTTAATAAAAAATAACAAAAAACAAGCTCAAATGTAGAATTTTGTGGGCAAGGACAAGAGCTCAGGGTTTTCAATAAAGCACGGGGTACTTGGCTCCGTTCAAATCCGACCTCTCTTAATTAGGAGGAGAACAGAAACACAGCGGTGAGCCTCGGGGTGCCCGAAACTTTCTCCTTTGGAAACAGGAACTGCACTGATTTATACTGCTGTCAGATGGACTGATGGACTGCACCACGCCCTCCATGTATCACTTGCTGGAAAGCACATCGGCTCCATCTCCACTGCACTCAGACAGTAACGCATTTTCCGAGTTGCTCTCACTTGTCTTCATTCTTTTCATATTTGTTGGTATTATAAGCAATAGCGCAACAATAAAAACTGCTGCAGAAGTGCAGGCTATGAATTCAGAAGTATAACTTGGTTTTCTGGCTATGTAAGAACATTTACATTTATTGTTATTAAGTATAAATTTATCCTTTTTCATGTATTTTATTTTTTTAGTTTGTTTATGAAAACTATTTTGTTTACTTTATTCTTGAGGCAGTCCTTCTGAAGTAACCATCAGGAAATGTGTTTTGTTTTTGGCATTTCCTCTCTGTAGCACAAACAGGTGCTACAGCTTAAGAAACGTGGTGCAGCTGCATCAATTCAAACTTAGTGCTGGAAGGCTTTATAACCCACTGCCATGTAAGGCTAGCTGTTTTGGAACTTCACTTAATGTGGTGGACCCTCCACACCACTGTGCAATAAGACTGAAAGTGTGTATGGCCTTTATATTGGATGAGGATTTCCTCATCCACACAGGGCCAAAGTGGAAAAAGGAATGAGCTGCCCTACTGCTTACTCAAGGCCAGATCATATTAGCAAAACTGGAGTGCCACACAGTGGGTGCCTCATGCACACCACAAACTACTTGACCTCTCACAGAATAGGCCCAGATACTTCTTGCAACCTGGGTAGCTTCATATTTAAGACAAAAAACAAAAGCACTGTATGTTTTTATTTATTTAAAGGAGACTTATTAAGCTTTTCCTAGTTATTTGTCATATTGTTGCAAAGTTGGATGCTGATGATAAAGGTGGGCAAAGTTTCAAAGGTCAGCATACCGGTATGTGTAATATGTGACACAAAAGCTCAGTTTTTCAGACTATTACAAATATTTCACACAGTGTTTTTTTTTTTTTTTACTTTTCATTCTGCATGAAGTCATTGAGAGATCTTTAATATGGTCATCTTGGGCACAAAGCTCTAGCTGTGAACACAGAGCTAAAACAGTCTATTTTAGCTAACAAATCAACTGCGGAGCTGCACCAATAACCAATGCCACATAAATGAGAATTTGAACTATGAATCATGTCCAATAATAAAAAACATGGGACAAGAAATGAATGTAAGAGTTCTCTTTTAACTTGAGGCAAGAAAGCTAATAAGAATATTCCCCAAACTGCCAAAGCATATCTTTTAAACTTCGCCTTCAGGGTGTAGGTCAGACTGAAGATTAAGGCCAAGACTGTTGAAATAGCAAAGCATGGAAACATCACAAGTGGAGCAGGGCAATCAAAGTGTTTCCAGGCATACAAAAACTGATCTTAGCAAAAATCACTATGAAGCATGAAGCAATGGTACACGACAAAATGTATGACTTTAGCATTTTCTTCAGTGCTGAAAATGCAGGTGAGCTAAAGTATATGATTTTCTCAGAATTACTCATTGATGCCTAAATGTCTGTCCTTCAACCGAATTATATTATTACTGTATGTTATTATATAATGATAGAACTTTTAAAAATCATAATTATTTCTCACTGTGTGTCCTTGACATCCATATTGGTCTTTCTGTATTATGTTAAGTTAGCTCCAATGTAATTTGTTTTTCTCGTTTTATCTTATTAAGACTGTTTGTCTGACATGAATTGGAGTTTGAGTGATGAAGGAGAGGATGGGTGAACAAAATGTAAAAAAAAAAGAGAGAATAATGGAAACACTTGATTAACAAACACACATTTGGCGCACACACACTAACAGTAAGCAGCCTAATTACATCAAAAATAACCAGGATTTTCTCACAGTAAAATGATCAATCATGACAAAACTGTGAAATCTGGAAAGAAGGAAATTGTTCCCACTGTTTTGTTCAGAAATAAAAACATTTTAATGTTCCTTTTAACTGGGTTGCAACCATATTAGTTAGTCTGTTCCCTAGCAACCTCTAATGTAAGTAACTATTTGTATTGGGGAGGAGAGTCTGTGCATAACAATACCAGTAAAACCTTTAGTCATATCAATCTAGTTAAGCAACATTACTCAAAGTAAAGCATAACTTAGAAAATAGATGAAAATAGTGATTTCCATCCATCCATCTTCATCCGCTTTATCCGGGGCCGGGTCGCGGGGGCAGCAGCCTAAGCAAAGAGGCCCAGACCTCCCTCTCCCCAGCCACCTCCTCCAGCTTATCCGGGGGAATACCAAGGCGTTCCCAGGCCAGCCGAGAGATATAATCTCTCCAGCGTGTCCTGGGTCTGCCCCGGGGCCTCCTCCCAGTGGGACATGCCTGGAACACCTCACCCAGGAGGCGCCCAGGGGGCATCCTTGTCAGATGCCCGAACCACCTCAGCTGGCTCCTTTCGATGTGGAGCAGCAGCAGCTCTACTCTGAGTCCCTCCCGGATGGCCGAACTTCTCACCCTATCTCTAAGGGAGAGGCCAGCCACCCTTCGGAGGAAGCTCATTTCTGCCGCTTGTATCCGCGATCTCGTTCTTTCGGTCACTACCCACAGCTCGTGGCCATAGGTGAGGGTAGGGACGTAGATCGACCGGTAAATTGAGAGCTTCGCTTTTACACTCAGCTCCCTCTTCATCACGACGGACCGGTGCAGCGTCCGCATTACTGCAGCTGCAGCCCCAATCCGTCTGTCGATCTCCGGCTCCCTTCTCCCATCACTCGCGAACAAGACCCCGAGATACTTGAACTCCTCCACTTGGGGCAGGAACTCATCCCCGACCCGGAGTGGGCACTCCACCCTTTTCCGGCTGAGAACCATGGCCTCAGATTTGGAGGTGCTGATCCTCATTCCTGCTGCTTCACACTCGGCTGTGAACCGTTCCAGTGCGAGCTGGAGGCCCTCACCCGATGAAGCCAACAGAACCACATCATCTGCAAAAATCAGAGATGAGATTCTGAGGCCACCAAAGCGAAAGCCCTCCGCCACTTGGCTGCGCCTAGAAATCCTGTCCATAAAAATTATGAACAGAACCGGAGACAAAGGGCAGCCCTGGCGGAGCCCATCACCCACCGGGAACGAGTCCGACTTATTGCCGGCAATGCGAACCAAGCTCTTGCAACGGTTATATAGGGATCGAATGGCCCATAGCAATGGGCCAGACACCCCATATTCCCGCAACACCTCGCACAGGACACCCCGAGGGACACGGTCGAATGCCTTCTCCAAGTCCACAAAACACATGTAGACTGGTTGGGCAAACTCCCATGCACCCTCAAGTATCCTGGAGAGGATAAAGAGCTGGTCCAGTGTTCCGCGACCAGGACGAAAACCGCATTGTTCCTCCTGTATCCGAGGTTCGACTAACGGACGAACTCTCCTTTCCAGCACCTTGGCATAGACTTTCCCAGGGAGGCTGAGGCTGATTTATTAATCACTATTTAACCTAGCTATGGAAAACATGAACTTCTGATTGGCTACAGCCGTCCAGATCACTGTTTGAGGTATCAAAAACTGGTAGTAACCATTTTCATTACAGTCTTTCACTTCTTAACATAAAAAATAATATTTAAAATTAATTCTTTCCTCTTTTACATAAACTAAAAGTTAAAAAGCAAAAATTAAGTTAATGTCAATTCAATTCAATTTTATTTATATAGCGCCAAATCACAACAACAGTCGCCTCAAGGCGCTTTATATTGTAAGGTAGACCCTACAATAATACATGCAGAGGAAAAAAAACAACACATATGACCCCCTATGAGCAAGCACTTTGGCGACAGTGGGAAGGAAAAACTCCCTTTTAACAGGAAGAAACCTCCGGCAGAACCAGGCTCAGGAAGGGGCGGGGCCATCTGAATGTTTTTATGCATTTAAGAATTTTTCTATGTAAAATGTTGATGCTTGAGTTTAGATGTTCTACAAGACAGACAAGAATTAGGGGATAAACTTTACACATAACGGAGTCTTAACCCATCACACTATTGCATTTTACTTTAAATACATAAGTATGTATTAAAACTTTGAATAAACATATTATTTGAATATTATTAAAATGGCTCAACTGACTATAGTTGTGGGGTAACCAGAACTTGATGAGTTTGACATAGATACTGCTACTTATTAACATTACATTATTACTTTTTTTTTCTTTTTTTTGAAGTTATATTGCTGCTGTACTGTATTGAACCACGATGACGCAATTTACACTTCAATCCATAAAAGGGATCGCTAAGCTACGTGACCTTTTGAGTCATTGGTATGGAGTCTGCACAGCCTCTCCCCATTTTTGTTACAATGAAACAATTCCCAACAGGATAATCACAGTTTATAACACAGTGAGAGAATCCTACAAATGCCACTATTAAGCATGACAACAGTACATCGATATGATTACACTGAAAAATATCTGCCTTTTCAAGATATTTGTGGCTGTTATTTGAGTTCCTAAAGTCATATTTTCTAAAAAAAAAAAATTTGGAAAATCTTTACCAAATCATTATTATTATAAAGTCCTTTTATTATACAGTCAAGGCAAAAAGAAAGTACACCCTCTGTCAATTCTAAAGAATTACATATCAGGGCATAACAAAAATAATATTTAGCCCTTAACATGTTTTAAAGTTAGGCCAATACAACCTGGGATGACACAGTGACATATAACACCATGCCATTATGTATTTATACCCTTACATTTGACTCTAGATAACTTTGGTATACAGGAGTTCATAGCTGACTCAAAGGCTGCAATGTGTCCAGGTTCATGCCTAAAATCATCACTCCTCCACCACCTTTGCTGGACAGTTGGAGCGAGTTGTGGTGCTGTGCATTGTGGCCACTTTGGTCCTCTCTGTCCAAACGATAGAAGACTTGCAGTTTGTTCAGATGCAACTTTGCAAACCCAAGCCTTGCGTCCACAATCTTTTTAGAGAGAAGGGAAGCCATGCAAGTCTTTTTCTAATAGTACTATCACACACTTTAACATTCGCCATGATAACTAAGGCCTGTAGAGTCTGAGAAGTAGCTCTTCTGTTTGTTTTTTGTATTTTGAGCATCGCACAGTGTGACTTGGGGGTGAATTTGCTGGGATGTTCCCTCCTTCATAGATTGGCAGCTGTCTTGGATGTTTCCCCTTCATCCTCACTGCAGAATAATGGACTTCAAATTGTTAGCAGGTGCTTTATAACCCTCCCCAGACTGTTGGGCACCAACAACTCCTCTCTCTCTCATTGCTGATCTCTTGGCGTTGTGTTTACCCACGCCTGAACGGGCCAGACCAGCAAACTGCCAAAACTTCTGCCTCACACTTTTGACCGTTAATGAAGTTCTTGTGATCATCAGCAACCTTGTAATTCCAATGGAAGCTGTAGAAGTGTACCGAGTTTTTCACACACTGCTTCTGCAACTTGGTATGGTGTAATACATTTACTTAGTTTCAGGACCTTTTTTTATCGCCTGTATTTAAAAACTTAGAACTGACAAAGGGCATTCTTTTTACAATAACTGTAAATACTTACTGAAAACAGGTCACTTATTTTATGAAAATGACTTTTAGGACTCCGTAACAGACAATCACTTGCTTAAATGGAGATTTTTTTTTCCAGCGTAAAACCAGACATTCATTTATTCAAAATAAAAAAAAACCTCCAGCAATGACAGCTTGTACACATCTAAAAGCAGCAGAAATAAATACACATTTATCATGGCCAAGTTCTTCAGTCACAGTGTGACTTTAATGCTCATTGAGATCATTACAATTCAAATCATAATCATGTCACCTCTTTATGAGAGGGCCACTTGAGTCACACAAAACCACACCATTACAAATCTGCTGTTTTGTCTGTCTGTCTGTTTGTTTTCTATTTTATTTATTTGTTTGACTTACTTTCTGCCTCTGGTCGAGTTATAACTCCCTCCATATTTCTTCCGATTAAGGATGAGAGCAGCAATTTCTGGCACGTAGCGAGCAAACATGGCCTACATGCATGGAAAAGAAAAAGAAAAGGGCATGCAGAGAAGGTTCTACTGCGGCGGAGGCAGTAGAGCCTCCTTGAATACTTACTTTCTCCCATTAACCGCACTATAGGAACCACCATATTTCTTGCGGTTTCCTATTAACTCTATGATTTCAGGGACGTAGCTTGCAAACATGGCCTAAGGAGAAGATAGGAGACAGAAGAAGAGACTAAAAAAAAGACAAGCAAAGAAGAGCAGGTCCTCTATTTTAACTTTAGAGAAATCTGTGAAGTCTGAAAGAGGAGCGCTACGCGCTGGAGTAGGTTTTTTTTAATGTGTTAACAGGAAAACGGTGAAAGAGAAAAAGAAACGTGTAATTATTCAAATTGACTGAAGAAAATCATGTGAATGTAAGCTGAAGTTATGTCACAGTTACATTCACAATAGAGAAAAAGTATGACAATGGAATCCAGTTTAAAGGCTAATATTTTCAAATACTGAAAGAATAAAGGAGAAAAATGAAAGCAGATGAGCGACATGTTGAAGAAAAAGAAAAATTAGAAAAATTAAGAAAAAACCTTATGTGCCATGTTTCGCCCAACAAACACACGTCGGGTTGATTTCAGTAGCACAGCTCAATGGATGGCAAACAACTTATGGCTGCACGCCACTGCCCAACCACCTGAATATTCCTGCGTGGAGGAGGCAGACGTGCCAGCTTACAACAGATCCAAGAAATTAGCCTAAGTATAAAATTTGTTTTTCTTTTTACAGTGTTTTTAAGAAAACACCTCAGCCTTTCCCCTTCAAGCTTAGAAAAATCTATCAGCATAAAATATATTTTGTATTTTGTTGTTCTGACCCTTCAAATTAATTACAAATCAATTCATCATTTATACCTCTGCTTTTCATTGCCCTACAATAATAGAGAAATAAAGCTGCACAGTGCCCTCCAGTGGGCAAACTACACAATGTCGATTAAGACCTGGCTCTAATTTAACTAACAGTATAGATAACCACTCTCATTCTTAATGACGTGTAGCACAAAACAAAATGCAATCGAAGGGAAAAGTGGGCCTGATTACACCCTTTGAAGGTCTGCAATTGGCTTGATGTCTGTTTCACACTGGTGATTTTACAGGCCACTGTGCAGGTGAATGAAAACTGAAATATTTTTTTTTTAAAAATCTTCACCAGAGAAGCTATATAGTCACATGAGCCCCCTAGCATGCCTTTTAAGTTTAACGGTAGATTATTATTAACCTTTATTATGGTTTTTTTGCATAGTATTGAGCAAAACGAAAACATTTCAGATTTAGATGACTGAAAAGTCGCTTTAATATACCTCAATCTTACCTCAGTTAAATCCAGGTATTTGATCATATCAAAGTACTGTATGTCCACGCTGAATAATACTTTATAATCCGGTTAACTGTGCCCTCTAAATCGTCATTGCCTATTTTCTTTATCAGGTAATTCGGGTCTGTGTTAAATCCCCGACGGGATATTTTCTGCCAGACTATTCTGAAAGAGGACAGCAATGTTGCTACATCCATATAAAGCTGGGCTGTCATGAATCAACTCTATCTCACTGTGTTTGTTGGAAAGAGGGAGGGAAGGCAGGAGGGTGGAGCCACCTGAAACCGTAGTACCTTTACAGTTAATAACAGATGCAAAAATTCTCAAATATTCTACATGTCATTTAAATCAAAACTTCAGCATTATACCAAAATCAATGCTGCAACACTGTGGACAACTCATACAGTACATGACATGCAACATACTGTGGTGAAGTGGTGAGCCACAAATACACTTCAATGTGAACAACGGGTGAAGCGGGCGTCTCGACTTAAGTCCCAGCATTTATGTGATGGAGGATTTTAAGCGGGAATAAGTAATGAGAGGGATTTTTACCAAACCACCAAGGATGAAGAAGACCATAAACAGGCGGCCCAGGGTGGTTTTTGCATACACGTCTCCATAGCCAACAGTGGACATTGTAACCATGAGTAAGTAGACACATTCCCAGTAGGAAAGTGCCTGGGAATTTTGGAAGTTTTCCCAAGGATCCCCTGAGTTTTCCACCTGGAACAAAGGTCAGAATTTACACAACGACCACGGAAACACACAGGTCTTTGATGAAGCAGTAAATAATTACTGATAATAGGCATCCAGTTGCTACACAGCACCACCACATTTTCACCTAACTTACCAAATGAATGAACCCTGCTGCAGTTAGCCATGTGCTTATGAAGATTGAACACAGGTTCACCAGCTTAATCGAGTTGCTATGTTAGAAAGAGCCAGACAACAGAAGATGAAGTATTAACTGTAGCTGTTACACCGGGATAAGAAGCCAAACTGGAAGCCCTAGCTCACACAAAAATTCAGTCTATGCTTTAAAACACATTATAAGTCTGAGAGTGAAATCAGAATTAAGGTTCAACCTGAACTATTAGAATATGCAACATGGGAGATTTAAGCTCTTAAAACTGTAGCTCCTACTTGAATTTATAGCTTGTACTTTTTCTTGTGTTGTGGTTAGCCATGCTATTCTTGTTACATATGGCTTTGCAAAAATAAAAATAAAAAAAATCCAAGCAGGCTCCAGGATATTTTCATCATATACAGCTGAAAGTTAAGCCTAATGTCAGTGTAAACAAATGCATTATAAAAGAGTCTGTTATCTTTAATGCATACTATAATCAGGATTTATTAAGTATTGCAGTGTATATGTTATTGCAGTGCTGTCCCTGTTTGACTTCTATCCACTTCTTTGTCTGTTCTGTCAAGTGAGAGGATTATTCTAAAGCATGTCGATATACTCAAAGCTCTTTCTGACGTGACATCTGTGCAAAACTCTTTAATTCTAAGCAGAAGGGGCACAGCAGCAATCTCTTTTGTTCACGACTGCATGATATGGTACGGTGATATAGTTCAGTGTGCACAACACACAAATACACTTGATGTCAGCGTTTGCCAAATGAAACCTTGTGTTTATTTTGCTGTCAAAATAAAACTACATTCTTTCTTCGCGTGAAGCAAAAGGCAGATGAAAAACAAACTGTCAGCTGTATGAACAAAAAAGAAGAAAAAGCATCAATAAACTTACCTTGTCTTTAGTATATTCAAAAACTGTAAAATTTCTGAGAACTGTATCAATCTTAAGGCCCTTAAAAACCTCAAACCTGTGAGAAAATAAACATAAAACACTGATTAGCAACAAGTCAGGCATCGTGAATGATATCTGATCGTCATTTAACAACCATACCTTTCATACTTTCATCCATGTTTACAAGCTTCATTGGATTCATATTGACAAAAAGTAAAGTCCAACAGATCGACAGGTACTAAGCACTTACGATATTAAAAGAAAATATTTGAAATATTTGTGGGGAAATAAAGCATAATAAAAAACACAAAACAAGCTCGGCATCCCAGATCTTCATCAACTCATAACACTGTGTTTTAATCTCAAGAGCCCCGCTCTGCACCGGCATCTACCTGATACGTGCGTCATTCCCAGTGGATAAAACTGAACGTGGACGAGATGAAAACCTGGATTAGAGTAAAGACAGGTGGATGCTGCCACGCCAAATTGAATGAGTAAACAGATGTGACGTCAAATCCTAAATTTGAGGGTATTTATTTGTTGGGAGAAAAAAATGGAGCCGGTGCACGCTGCCAACAGTCCAAGGACGGCAGAACACCAACAAACGCCAGCATGAGCTCCTGCTCATAATCACCACTTGGCTGTATTCACATTCAGGTTAAATGACGACCGTGTCATCGCGTGTTTAATGCCGTTACTGTCGATAAGCTCAGATGATCTGCCACAAAATCACATCTGATAAAGTCAAATATTTGCGCTACGCTTCATCGCCGCACTGCAGCAAACAGCCTGCTAAAGGGCGCCTCATATCTGAGCTTGAAATCTAAATGATTCATAGAACTCACTCATTTTGAGAAAGAAAAGCTGCACTATTCACAGTGTTTGAGCTGCATAAAAAATTAAACGCCACCTCAGCCAAGAGAGAGCAATCAAGTTAAATCCGTATCCCTCTGCATTAATTGGGATGATAAATTCTCCTGCTGGAGTGGATTTGTGTGAATGCCAAGTGACACAAATCAAAGACATTACAGGCAATCATTCAGTTAGAGAAAATAAAAATAAATCATCTTTTTTTTTTCTTTTTTATAACAACTAACTGTGTTATGCCGTGCCAAGCGAGTGTTTGCCAGATGCAGAGCATAGCACAGAGCAAA
This sequence comes from Aulonocara stuartgranti, assembly GCF_965226115.1. Lineage (NCBI taxonomy): Eukaryota > Metazoa > Chordata > Actinopteri > Cichliformes > Cichlidae > Aulonocara > Aulonocara stuartgranti. The sequence continues at coordinate 12,160,569 of NC_138959.1, read as the reverse complement.
TTTTGAACATGCTCCAGCTGACCCACAGCATCCAACACAGGGCTTTAGAAAGAGATTCCCCTCCGCTCTCACGTCCTGAGGATCTTACCCCAGTAGGAGATTACATGGAAGCATGCACCGAAGCTGTAGCAAATGCTGTCCTGGTCCTCTTTATCAATCACCTGGCCGTGGCCCATCCTCACCCTGTAGCCATTCTGGAAGAGCTCCCCGGTGGATTTTTTCCGTCTTCTTGTACTAGAAACCTTCTGGGAGTGTGTGCCTCCATCAGGCCCCCTGTACACTAACATCTTAGTAGGAATCATGTCTAGAAATTGGGTGAAAGTCTTCAGCTTTAGTCCGAAATCTACTTCACATCCACGTCTTCACTGTTCTTCGTCTGCCTTACCAAATATTTCACATGAAAAAATTTTTTAAAATCTCCTCCAGAATATAAAAAAATTAAAAAATCCACAAAAACAGTCAGGTGCTTTCATGTTTCATATTTGCACCCGACGGGCTGGTGTCAAAAACAGGTCTTTTTTTCGAAGAAGTATTTTGATCTGATTTACCTCGGACCTTCACAGTATCCTCGTGGCGAGCTTAAAGCAAACCCTTTTCCCATCAGGATATTAGAGTGTAAGCTCCTTTAGGAATCATCCAGGGAAAGGAAGAGGCCAGACAGCAAGTCTGTCCATCAGCTGGCTTCACAATGTAGCCTACATCTCATCCCAATAACACGGCAACTGCTGCTGACAAACCAAATTTCATTCTCTAATCTTGGAAAGGCACAGAATGTATTGTAGTCTCACATTTAGAGCAGGAAGCAAGATGTCATGTGAACAGTAAAGCTGTGTAGGGAAAAATGAAAAGCTTTGGCAATCACTGTTGTGTTTTACTATGGATTTAGTGCTTCAACAATAATCCCTAAATTAATCGTAGCTGATGTAATAGCTGTTATTGTAGTTATACAAAAAAAAAAATCACCGTACAGAAAAAATACATGAACTGAAGTTCATTCATTCATCCTTTTAGTGCATTTCAGAAGACTGGGCAGTTCAATTAAAGGACTCGTTTTAATATTCAAGTGATATTAAGAGTAATCTGAAGAGAACTAACTGAGAAAAGAGTGAAATTTTAAAAAGAGGGTTTTTTTCAGGTCCTGTAATTATCTGAAATGTATCTGGGCTCTTCAACCTCTTTATTTATTTAACACATATCACAAATATTTAAATTCGGTTACACTGGTGCACATCGGTGCAGTTAGAAAGGTACATAAAAGAATAACAGCTGTAAAAAATAATCTGGGCTCATTTTACTACTTCAGGACTTCATTGTTCTTACTAATTCATGACTCAGATATCAGTCCACGAAGTGTTGCAAAGAGACGTGAGTGAAGGCGCCAAAAGCCAAAAACACTTGGAACCACAGATCAGTAAACTAAACATGCAAAATATGACATTTTTCTATGAGCAAAGATGCATGTCAACTTACACTCACCAGCCACTTTTTTAGGTACACCTGTTCAACTGCTTGTCAATGCAAATATATGATTAGCCAATCACATGGCAGAGTGCTTCAAAGTAATAAAAAGACCAAGATATGCAGAAAAGCATCTGTGGACAAACTCTGAAGCAGATGGGCTCCCACAGGAGAAGACCACACCAGATTCCACTCCTCGGCTAAGTTGTTTTTGTGGGGAATATTATCTTCACATACTGTGGGCCCCTTAGTAGCAACTGAGTATTATTTAAATGCCATGGCCCACCTGAGTATTGATGGTGATGATATTCATTACTTTATGACCATAGTGTAACCGTATCCTCATGGCTGCTTCCAGCAGGATAACATGCCATGTCACAAAGCTCAAATCATCTCAAACAACAACAGAGCACCTTTGTTATGTGGTGGTATAGGAGATTGTGGATGTGCAGTTGACAAATCTGCAGCAATTCCATGATGCTGTCATGTCACTATGGAACAAAATCTCTAAAGCATTTTTCCAACAGCTTGTTCAACCTATGCCACAAAGAATTAAGGGAGTTCTAAAGCAAAACAGGGCCGAACCCAGTGCTAGTAAGGTGTACCTAATAAACTGTCCCGTGACTGCATACGAAGCATAAAAACTCAGAACCAAAAACTATTATCTTTTCAGCTGCTGCAGTTTGTTTCTGCGTGAAATATCTGAAGGCATATTCTCCGTAACATCCAAAATGTGTGTCATGCTCGCACCCCGAAGCCTGTCATGCATCAATGAGCTTGTTAATGTGCGATAATATTGGTGCAAACTGGATGTATTTGTGTCAAAGCGTTCAGACAGCAGGACCGGCAGATTGGCAGTTCAGCTAAGCACTCAGTGAAATTTGGACTTTCGAATGGAAGAGGCAATTCGACAGCAGCTGAGCCGGATGCGACCTCATCACTTGTTTGACCTCAGTTTAGCCACACACTAAATCCTCCATGACCAACTGCACCGACCATACTAAAAGAGATTAAGATGCTTTCCATTGAAAAAGAAAGAAAGAAAAGAAACAACAATACATTTTTATGCTTGGAGTTAAGAGCGATCAGCAGAAATACTTTTTTTAATCAGTAAAATTAAATAGACCTCTCTATTCTATAAGTGTCCCAGTGAGCCAGCATGGGCAGGATGACACCCTCAAAACTAAAGCAGGTAAATGGAATAATTTAGTATGAATTACCAACAATTTTATTATTTACAGCTCTGCTTTTAATTCGCAAATCATGCCCGAATGTTTTTTTTCTAAACCCTCGACAGTAGCCTACGAGTACAATATTAAAAACTAATATCCAGCATACAGGCTGCGCATGTGTAATTTCATTCTCTAGACAGCCTTCTATCTCCTGCCCATGCACCTGATGTGTGACAGGAAGCTCTCTGTTTTGGCTTGTATGAAATACAGTGAAATGAGTCACGCGGGGCTGAGCGAACAACAAAAGCAACAACACCTACACAAACAGTAACAGCGGAACAACGGGGTGCTAACCGTAATAACCGAATCTCAGTGCTGCTCACGCTGTTTGACAATTTAGAAAATGCAGCCTTAACCGAACAAACCTATGTACATAGGCAGATTCTCAGAAGGCTACTGTTGGCTATATGAGTACTGACAAGAGAAATGTTGTCATATAATGTAAACTATTAGAGGTGTATCAAAATATATGTTGATATTATGACCATGATTTGAGTCGTTTGCTAATCTGAGCTTCTTAGACATAAAGATATTAGAAGCGATCGACTAATAATAAAACAAACTGTGTGTCCGAACCACAATATCGCTCTAACATTATGTGGATAATAGTGATTTAATCACTGTGACATGGCTGTTGTGTTTCTTGACGACAAGCAGACATATTTGTTGTGTTAGTAAGCCTTAGACTGCTATGATAGATGGAAAACCAACGCTGAAACTGAACAGAAGTGTTCCTACGGTGTCATTCTGCTCTGCTACGTGGATGAATGACTTTTACATCATCTCTAAAGAAATATTCTTCTCTTTTGATGCACTGTCCATAAATGCTAACTCAGTGCCAAAAGCAAAGCAACAACCAGTCTGCACACATTGTGAAATTTTGCAGATTAAATAATCCAACAAAAACACAGAAATTGGACCAGACATCAAGTACAAGTACAAATACCATTAAGGAGTTGATGAATAACACAATAACTATATGTAAATGTATATAACACTATAGACAGTCTACAACATGTATAAACAAAATAACAATCTGATATCCAAAAGACAGCCGATCAGCTAAAATGCAAGCTATACTCCCATGTGTCCACCAGATGGCAGCAGCAACCAGCATCAATACATTCTACTGTTTCCTGTTTTGACACCGCAAGTCACAATAAATCTGCTCAGTGAAAATGCACAGGCACATTATTGAAGTGTAGTAATCAGGCTGTTCTACTGACTTAAGAGGGCAGGAGTGTTTCTTGCTGAAAGCATAGCTGCTGTTGGTTATATGGAAGGTTTGTTCTTCAACCCCTCAACTTAATCCCCTAATTTCTCACAGACCTCTCCGAGTGATGAGCTTCAGACATTTAGAAGATTGACTTGTATTCTTGCGCTCAAGCCCCCAACAAAGCCTGTTACCTTTTTTTATCCTTTCGTGTACTTTTCAGCCACACCGTGATTTCATTTGAGTGTTATTAACGGTGCCGTAGAGAGCTCTGCTGGAGAGGTGAAGGGTATGTGAATGACAACTGCAGTATAAAGCCTGCTAAGCACAAGACCGGGCCAAAGACATGGACTCAAGTGGCACACCTTTTCAGTCATACAACATTTGATCCTACGTTAAAGCAAGCCAGCATGAGTTCAGTGAACAAAGATAACAAAGCGTTTGAGTCATTATTGCTAATCAACTTACATGCTGTGCTGTACCAGAGGTTTTTGAAAATGATGCACAATTCCATCATGATAGTGAGAATCGTATTCTTCATGCACGTCATGCAATGTGTCAGCTTGAAGTTAATTTCATGACAAAAGCATCAAACTTATATGGCTAACAATAGGGGCGCACCAATGTCTGTCTTTGCAGCTTTAGTGATGTGCTGAGATTATCTGGTGTGCAAACGACAGCTGTTAGACTTGTTAAATCCACCAGGGGGCACTGCAGGCCGCTGGTAAATAAATGCTCATTGATTCACTGCCAGTAAAGAGAGCCTTCTTACCAAGCCAGCTCCTGTTCAGGTACACTGACACAAACACTGGAGGAACGGTGAAGAAGTCCACCACAGAGTTCACCTCCAGCCAGAACCACAGCTTGTCATTGGCAGCAATAAACTGCGAATACAAAGAGTAGAGTAAAAATTTTAAAAAGAGAGAAATTTGCTACTTTCAAATGAAAACACAAGAGAAAAATCACAGAGGAAAATTCATAAATCTTCCCTTAACGCTTTCCCCAATAAGGACGTAATCACGACTTCTTCTTTACCCTTATTGACAAGTTTTGACACCTTAATATATATCAGCAAAGATGTGGTTTGATGACCATTAGAATAGGTTCCTGGGTTTTTCCCAGGGTAGCTCCAGTTAAGCTGTATAGGCAAAGATCACCCTCACTAACTTCTGATGCACGCACAGTCAGTTTGTTCTGGAAGCAAACATGACACAAACTGCTCAGTTTGGAAAAGAGAAACAAGGGCTACATCTAGTAGGCGTCCAAGGGGGAAAGAGTTAACTGAGATGGGGACTCTGAGTTCTACTTACACGGAGGCCAAAGTAGAGCAAGAAGAAGACGTTGAATGCCATGTCAATCTGCAACGTGAAGTCTTTGTAGAAGTTCTGACAGGACTCGATGGGACTGTTAGACAGAGACAAAAACAAAAGATGCTCATGTCCAAAGGCAGGTACTGACAATGGAGTGTGAAAACACAAGGTCATTTCTTTGAAATCAAAATGTTTCATGAAAAATAAAACATAAAAGATGCATTCTTCTTTTCCTGAAAATGCATTTTTAAGATTTCCAAAAAGAAGAGAAAAATAAGTGCTCAAAAAAGTGCAATAGTAAGTGTTTTCCAATGTTTTTTTCTGTTGAGAAAGGGCATGCATTTATTGTCACACAAGCAGTAACTTGTTGCTGTACCTGATTAACCCTTAAATAACTGCAAAGCAATGTATCTGAAGAATATGTTGAATTCCCAGAGCAATATTTCACATTGAAACGGTGCTCCGTTCCCATGAGTCTTGCATTTCCCATCTCATATGCAAACATTTCGCATAAATATTAGATCAAACATGATGGAAATGCAGAGGCAAAGCAGTAGTTTAAGGGTTAAATGCATGCAGGGTTCATGTCTCTTTTTTTTGTTTAATGAAATCAAGCAGCCATAGCAAATGCTAGCAATGTAGTGAAGTCTCACCCTTAATAAGCTTGTATCTGGCACAAAGAATTCAAATAAAGAGAAATAATTAACCAAGTAAATGTAAATGTAATAGGTTAGTATGATTGCGTACCAATATTCATGTCCTGAAAGTGAAAAAAAAAAAGCCTTAATTATTATTATTACTAACACCTAAAATGAAAACACAGGCTTAGTGCACATTTAAAATAGAACAAGACTGAGAAACAGTAAGCAGTTAAAGCATTAACTGATTAATAAATGTTTTAATGAACAGCTGATCATTTATGTAAACAGTGACTGTTAGTTGTGTTAAAGTGGGAATCTGCACTGTAGTAATGAATCGGTTAGTCAATCTAGAGCAAGTTCATGTACGACAATTTTGCTGCTTTTAGACACAGATGAACACTTTTGATTTTTAGACCATTCATCATACAAATCATATTTGTCTATCTAAGCCCAAAGAACTTTTTTATTATGATTTTTGATTATTTTTGATTTTATCCACAAAATTGGCTGATAAACTTTTGGGGTTTTTTCCTGCAAGCAGAGACTGCACGTAGAGATCTTTTGAATCACATTAGCTCCAAGCAGGTATCTCTCATGGATTTAGCTTGTTGGCTCTCTTTACCTGCAGGGCCCCTACACTTGAATTCACAAGCTTCGCTAATGCACACTGCTCAGCAGCTGCAGTTCTCCCCTGTGCTGTTTAATACCACTCGGATTAAAGCAAATTGCTTTTGTTACGTGAAAAAAAAAAAAACAACTAATAGCCTCCCTGTGATAAAACACTTTCCCTGTGGAGTACACAAAGTGATTATTTTTTTGAACCAATCCGATACAGAGCAGTGACTCCCATTTGATCTTTAGCTTTAGCATCACTGATGTGATGATGACTGATAGTCGTCAGGTTTCATCCCAGTTCTATTCGAGGATCTATTCTCTAAACGTTAGCTATATAGAGGCTTCATTATAGTTCTGTTAAATTTTAACGCTTAATTTTTTTTTACAACCTTCAACGACTCTCTAAGATATTTAGTAATTCTAATTAAAATAAGACTTAGTAAACCTAGAATGGTTTACATCCTCAGTGTACAACAATACAGTACTTAATGTCTGCATTGCTCTTTTTATGTATTCAAAATTTACAGAGAAGGTGGTGAAAAATAAAATCCTAACTCATCTTCTCCATGGCATCTCTAAGAATAGCCCATGCTCGTTCACCGTAATGACACATCGGTCCAGTAAATCCCCATCATTGCAGGATGACAGACCACACACAGGCAGATCTGCAGAGCTAAATAATTGAGTTCCAGCAGGCCTGGTTTGGAAGATGTCTAGGAGTGTTATGGATCATGAAACAGTCCTTGCCCACAGCAGATCTGGTCTCTCCCACCTTCATTCAATTCAGGCTCAGATCAATCAAGATGGACCAGCTCGCATGTAACTGGGTTAATGCTGTCTGATGATACTGTATGTGCATATATTTTGCAAAGTAAAGGAATATTTTCATACAAATTCTGAGAATATTTAAGACTTATTGTTTCTACCAGCTCAAAAAGGCTCAAAAGTAGAGCTAAGAGGAGATTCTGGATGTATACATAACCACTTGTTTCAAATCCAACATCATTTCTTTTTGTCAGTGTTAATGTTCTCTTCACAAGTGGTGAAAAAAATCAGCTACTGCCTGTTAAAGGTAACTCTGGGTTTGTCACATGTACTGTATATAAAAGATGGACGTAGATTCCAGGTCTAAAAAAGCCAAGTCAGTGTTCAGGTGCACAGGCCTCAGTCACGCAGTCACCCGGCCGGCAACCACATAGTATCCACTGGGTGCCACAGGGAAATGTGTATTCCTCAACAGGTTTGCGAGCTAGTTAAAATCAGTCTAAGATGGTGATGCATCAAAGACCTCCTTCTGATTGCTTTGGTTGCTAACAGATTGGCATAGTTTCCCATAGTCTGCATGGAAGATGTCCACTTGTCTGCAAACACTCACTAATTATCCACGAACTCTAGTGAAGCTTGAAAAATTGCGACACAAACCTACAAGTTGTGCCGTACCACTGAAACCAACATGTTTCAAAAAGTACAGCTTTGATTTTCAAAGTTTTTCTGTTTCCAGTTTGTGTTGCACTTTTACGGTTTTACAAAAACTTAGCGATTAGTTGCAGAGTGTTTTCAGATAAGTCTGCATCTTCTATGCAAACTATGTGTGATGTCAGTACCTCAATGTCATAAACAATCACGAGAAGGCTTTTGGTGCAGCATCCTTTGATTGCAATTCAGTTTCATCACTGGTAACCACTGGCAACTTTTATTTGGGAAACACACATTTTTCCCTAGTGAACAGTGGTTGCAAGGTGGTTGCCAACTGGTCTCTAGGGCTATGTGACTGGGACTTGGATTTGCATTCTTTCTAATAAATTCATCATTAAAGAGCCTGTTGGTGAGTTTATGGTGTGAACTGAATAAAAAAAGGTTGTCCATTTTGTAAATATAGTCAAAAAGGAGGAAAAGCAGGATATGATTTGACAGCACGATAGCTATGCCCATCTTCTATATACAGTCTAAGTTTGTTAGCTGTATATGAAGTCTAGAATCTTTGAGTGTTTAAAGTCATTATTGAAATAAACAACCAAACTATTTAAAACTAAGAAGATAAAATGAAAACATGTAATAGTTTGTTAGTATGGGACATCTCTCCAGCTGATCAGGTGATCCAGACTTAAAAATGACAGTTACATAGAACCATGACGTCCACAGTAAGACAAAACTCAAGATTTATGAATTAGAGCTCCATGTACAGACCTAAACCTCCTCTGTGCAGCTCACAGCTCTTCTCTGAATATAAGTGGGTCTGCTATGTTGACATCTCTCTCCATGTCACTTTAAGTTAGGTCAGCCTGTCCATCATATAACAGCCTCAGCAAGGCTTGCACTAATTACAGGAAAGGCTATATCTGTTACAGTCTGCTGCCACTTGCGAGAGAGCAGCTAACTGGCTGCTCTTTGGCTCCAAGTAGTGAAAAAATGGTGTCTGAATAATAGAAAGACCTGGATAATACTGACTGAAAACTCAGGCAGAGAGCCTCATTGAACTAATATGGATATAAGTCAGCAAGCAGGTGCTAGGGCATCAGTCCTTCTACATTTAACAATGTCTCTTCTTATGCATGATGAGTTTAAAGAGAGAGGGGTTGAACGTCATCCTCCATCAGGTGAAAAGGCACTCGGAGACACTACAGGCAAGTTCTGAGAACAGGAGGCCACAGATGGCATCGGTAAGGATGTAACTCTATCTGAGCGTGTCCAGATAATGAAATGAGATCATGCTTGCAAACCACATCAGAGCAAGCCAAGCCCTCAGCTGTACGTCTTCTTATGCAATAACAAATAAGCTGAACGTGTGCCTGCAGGAGGCTGATTATATGAGTTTACAGCTCATTTTCCCTTCTCTGCTTTAACATTACTCCCAGTGGAGACTCACTGTGGGCTTGATAGAAGCTTTTATCCTGGCGTGTTTTACCCCACTTTCTTAATGACACTGTGTCCAAACACCACAAGGCCGCAGTAACAGTATACTGCCTCACATGTAGCTTAAAGAGCCTCCCGCTTCCTCTAGTCTGATTACCGATGGCGATTGTTTTGAACAGGAAATTTTGGACTTTCCTGCCTCTTTGAAAGTCTGATCCTTTCATTACAGAGATTAAGCAAATTTCATCTGTGAGCTCTAGCTGGTCGTCAGCGGAGATCGCAAAGGAGGACCGGAGCAGTTTACCTGGAAAATGATTGGATTAAACAACAAACAAGCAAAAAATAGCAAGCCCGTGTTCTAAATGCCATATAACCATGACAAAGCACTCAGTGGTATTAAGGCTACCTTACATGAACTTCACATTCATGTGTCTGCACTACTACAAATAGAACTACAATAGATTTTAGCAATTTAGACTGTAATGTAACAGAAACATCAGCAGTGTTATTACTACACTTTATATTCATTTCCCTGGAACTAAACTGCGGTTCTTTGTAAAGTGAATTAAGCTAATTCAAACCTGACTGACTTTTTCTAATTGCACTGCGCTCCCCTACAAATTTTCCACCATTAGCTAGTTGGATCAGACGTTAAACAGTCATTAACCTGCTCCAAAGTCAACATAATGTCTGACAGCACCAGTTTGTACCCATATGCGAGTGACGCGGGTATTTCTCAGGTGAATTCACAGCTGGTGAGTGACCATTACATGTCCTGCCTTCTGCACACTACACCGAGGAGTGCTTCCAGAAGGAAGGATGAGGCTGGCAACAAGACGACTTCAGACGGTGACCTGAAAATTTCCTGGAGCTCATGACTGAAAACAGGTTTTGAGGCCAAGGACAGCAAAACTGAAGAACAAACTTCTGATATCAGTTTCATTAATCCATCTACAGACATGCTCTGATTGGTAGAGCTGCTATGAGGTTACATTTCCATGAAGACTGTGTCTAGCTATGAGGTTACTGATCTTAAAGTGAGTCATATCAGTTAAACTCTCAAAAACCTGTGAGCTACAGGGGAAAAGAAAAAATTACAGAGTAAGTTTAAAGCTAATTACTTACTCAGAGGAATCTATGAAGTATATCACAAGGGCTCCGATGCTGAGTGCAAAAACGAGCACCACCTGCAGAGAATGGGAAAAAATATATATTTTTACTTTAAGTTGAAGTGGTACAGTACAGTATATACACATGCACACTGGACTAGACAGCAGTTTTTTAATCTTTAAGATGTATTGGTAAATGGACACGAGCCACATTTGTCTCTAATTATTTCATTTATTTCACTATTTTAACTGATTTAACAACTTTTAGAAAATGAGAAAAACAACTGGATTAGGTTGAAATACGATGACATATTAGCAAGCTTAAAAAAAATCAAATACATTTAAAAACTGTACAGTTTACACCATATGGATATTTGTCTTTGCCCAACAAAGAAAAAACAAAAATCCCCAAACGTTTCTTTTTTGGTCACAGCTTCACCATAAACTGATCATCATCTGGGTTTCAGAGTCATGTCAAAACAAACCGAAAATATCTCCCGATTGTTTAATTCCACGACATCAGAAAACCCTGAAACGCAGCATGTACGTAACAAATGTTTTACATAGCAAATATTAGATGGCTATTAATCAGCAGACCTTGATGCATCTTGCCAGCCTGTTATTATTGTGTTATATAAACCAAAAAGAAAGAGTCACAGTGTCACAAACAGACTACAGTGTTACTGTATATCTGACAGCATAAATAAATACGCAAGAGCTTGCCTCATCATGTAAATTGGCAGTGGAGGTGTGGGCGAAGTGACAGAACGTGGCTTCAGCTTTCGGAGATGCAGCTGAGCCTGAAGCTTCGACGTTGACAGTGAAGCAGCACGATAATAAAAACCAGGGTGTCGCTTTTACTCTGTTCACGTTGCCTTCTTCTGCAGGGAGAAGACACTGATGAATAGATCCAAGTCTGGAAGTGACCAATAGAATCCCAGGCCAGGAGGGAAGCAGGTTGCGGGGCAATAAATATGACTGTCAGTGATGGTGAGCCGCCAGCTCTGCCACGGAGTGAGCTTAGGTGAAACTTAATCACTTCTGCCAGCCCCACAGGAGTTATATCAACAGCATATCTAGTGATGGAGAAACCAAGATTCAGCTGATCCACCTTCGTTTCAGTCTACCCGTGTTCTCACCTGACAAAACTACTAACAGTGAAAACCAGGGAGTACTCCTTGTATTTGTCCAACCAAAAAAGGCAGCTGAAGATGATCAGAAATACGGGCCAGAAGATAAAAACCTCTAAAATCTCTAACTACAGCACATTTAAAAAAAAAAGGAAAGTAGGCTAAAAAGCAGATAAACCAGTTTATACATCTTACATTTTGCAATGCAGCTGTTGCACAATCAGTTTTCTGCCATTTGGGATGGGGAAGACCTAGATTTTTAATCCTTTAAACATAATGTTAATGCTACAGCATCATCAATTGACATTTATAAGTCAAAAAGCACAGCAGCTTATTAAAACCGTTGTGAAACAAGTGTCCTAATTTTCCCTTTTACAGCCAGCGCTAATGTAGACGAGGGCGCGACCCCGAGAGACACAAATAAGAACAGAAAGGTTTCTGCCAGACAGCAGAACAAATGTTCTACATCCCGAAATACACTAGCAGGTTATCTGCAAGCCTACCTGGCTTTCATCTATTTAGAAATGACACAATGGCCATCCTGAACAAGAAACCAATGGGCATGCATAATGAATGAACCCCGGTTAATTCATTTCCATGATGTGAAATTGTCTTGTCAACCTGCAACCACTGATGGCTCTGTAATGACAAAAAGCACCCGCATGCATTTTTAATCATCCCCTCTTCTTTCAAAGCCAGGAAATCTCTTTATGCCTCTGACTGTCCCAGTTTAGAAACTGGAAACAATGTTACTGCAACCCTAGAAATGCTAATCCCAACAGAAGACGACGACTCAGCAACAGCAGTAAATAACACACTCGGGCCGTTACAATGACTGGGCAGTCATGACTCAGTTTGTCAATGAAGCGACATCAGGCAGTGCCAGCGTTCATCATTCATCTCTGTCATCCCATAATGATGCATCGCATCTGTATATTCAGCCTCCCTCGGATGTTTGCTGGCAGATGGCTCCACCCACAAGGGGGCACAGAGCTCACAGAGAGGACTGACCACTCCTGCATGATAACCAAGGGAGCTGCCAAGATATACTCAACTCAAATTTGCATTTATTTTTTGACAACATACTCTTACTTAATGCCAGCGTAGACTGCACGTCAAGAAGAAATTTGCATTAAAAGAAATCTTTTCCCCAGAAATTTAAACAACTGTTCACTGCCAGGATGAAAAACTTTGCATCTTTACGGGCAGGTTTCAAGTCATGAGACAAGTCACTGGAGGCAAATCCAAGAACTTTTGAATTTAAAAATGATCCTTTTTAAATCAGTATTTTGTTACACAGCTGAAAGGAAGCACTTTTGATCTCTTGGTGTTAGATTTTTCAGTCGGGTCTTCATGTTGCACTTGATGACGCACAGATATATTATCTAAACATTGTCCTCGGTGACTATTATCGGCCTATTTTCAAATGAGATGACATTCACCGCTGTCACTGGTTGATATTTATTCACTGAGTCGCATCAGCTGTAAATGGTTACATTGTTAGAGACGGTATGATGAACAGGCAGCACGGTGTTACGGCTACAACCAGCTGGAGCCTTCCTGTGTGAAGTCTGCGCGTTCTCTCCGTGCTTCAGTGGTTTCTCTCTGGGTGCAGTCCAAAGAAGTGGGTGGGTTATGCTAATTAGCCAACCTAAATTAGCCGTAGGTGTGAATGTGGGCATGAATAGTTATTAGTCTACGTGTTGTCCAGGGTGTACCCCACCTTTCACACTACGACAGCAGGAATAGACTCCAGTGCCCCCACAGCTACCTTGGATTGAATCAGCAGAGTGTAATGACTGTGATAAAGAGGTGGGAATCTTTAAACCTCTTACTTATTTAGTTTTTGAATACCTGGCATAAAAAGTGAATTAAAAAACATTAACCTTTGTGGTAAATGTGTCTTTGGATAAGGTTTGGCTTTTGCGCTGTACCCATGACTAATGGTTATCAAGTGTTTCTTGATTTAAATGTGAAAAAGGTTTTAAGTAGGGTTGCTTTTAAGATTTTATCACTTGTATGTCTAAGGCTTTTAAGAAAAAATACTAAAACTTGGAATTTAATCTGAAAGAAAACTCACAAGAGAAAGCTTAACTATCTGTGAAGCAATCTGCATAAATAATTGACCAATTCAATAAGAGATAAATAGATAGAAAAGAACAAATTTAATTTTTGACTCCAATATCATCAGTGATGCTGTGTATGGTGTGCAGGGCTGCAGAGTGCACAAGCAGGTCTCAAGCCTTCAGAAGGCAACCTGCAAACATCAAAAAACCCACTCATTCTCCTCCACTCTTCCTGAAGTGTGACTCACCATCATCATGTACATACGAGAGCCAGCATCTAACATAAAAACTTCTATTTTAATAATAGTTAAACGTTGTAAAAATTGGTAAAAGGAAATGAAAGAGGTGAAGACTGACAGTAGCAGTTTGATGAGAATCCGATAAATTTATTTTTCCCCATAAATACCTTTTTCAAATAAAGGATCTGGATCTTTTGAATGCTCATTAAGATTTTTGTTGGGGAAGAAATGTGCTAATTCTGCAATAGAAGTCTCTCTTCCCCCGATAGGAGAGGGAGAACCAGTAACCAGTTTGCCCCACGTTCTCTTAAAGCGTGTAGTAAATATAGGATCTTGATAAACAGTAGATGCATTGAGAGTTGGGTACGGCACTGCTTAATCCCATTTGTTCATGGGAGCAGAAATCTCTGACCTAATGTTCCTTATGGATGACTGTCCCACAGCAGCTTCAACCACCACACGGTGATGCTTTCCAAAATAAAATGACCTAAGGACTACCCCGGGAAACTCCAGCCAGCCCATCTGTCTGACCTCAAATGCTACATTGATTCATGAGGTATCTCGTGTATACCACAAAAATACAGAAACGCACAAGAGAGACTGAATAAGTTGATGTGCTATCATTGAGCTGAAAAGTATTTGTAATCCACAAGGTAAGATAACTTTAAACTTCAGATTCGTTTTTTTAAAGGACAAAGTACAAAATTTAAATTGCTGCAGTCTCATATATATAAATATATATTTATATTTTTTTACTTCACTGAAAACTGATTTGGGATTTCTGTCTGAGATGGGAAAATACAGAGTTTCTGTAGTTTTAGAGCAGCTGTAAACGTCTGTGAGATCGGCCTTGGTCTGTGAACAATGCTGTAGAGTCTTTATGACTGTTCTCAATAACTACGCTTCATCCTTTTCCCGAGGTGATAACAGCAAATTAGCATGTTTACAACAACAGCTGTAAACGTGATTGAGTGCAGCCTTGACAAACACAGACAACGGATGAACATCTTAGACATTTGCAGTGTCATTGCTGACACGGTGCTGTTTCAATGGGCAGCGCATGCAGTAGGAAAACCCAAGATTAGAGAGATGTTATAACTGGCCACCTGGTTGATGATCAACTCGTAGCTGTAAATGATTTCTGAGTAATGTTTGTACCCAGCAACAGTTTAGAAACCACGGCCATATCTGCAGTTTTAGTTCTATCTTGTATTTTCATTACAGCAAGTAGCTGATATGTTCTATCTTCTATTAAGGACATCTTTGTTATTGCTGAATCTGGTTGAAATGGCCATTTGAATAGTCTAGAGGTGACACTGCAAATGGGAAGGGAAAATAAACTCTTACAACAACAATAATAAACCGAATAATACGCGAAATCACCCTAAATCTGCTGTACGTGTTCATCACTAACAGACTAATAAAAAGGTTTTATTAGTATTTTAGTGATTTACAATTAAAATTTTGTCAATGAGTAGTTATAACTTTCCGAGCATCAGCAGACACAATTAAATATATTTAAATTTTGTTGCCAGGCTGTTAACTGCTGTTTTATTTTTTTAGGTTCTAGGACACACACACACACACACACACACACACTTCAGCAGTCTTAATGTCACATTCATCATTCTGGCAATATTGATTTAAACTTTAATTGTTTAAAGAAATAAAGCATTTCAATACCAATATAGTCAAAGTGTAGTTAAAGTGAACACCCACGTGTGTAATACAATATGCACTACTGCAAATAGCAAGCTTCTTTTGGTTTAGAGCAATGGGGTCGTCACAGTAGATGGATTTTTATATAGGATGCCCTTTCAGGTGCAAACATCCCAGGAATTTATCTCTTTTCCCGGTCTCGAACCATGGCTCCTTAGAGTGTAAGGCCAAATTGTTACCACAAATATTGACTTTAAAAAATAATAAACTTAAAAAATATTTTTGACTTCAGAAAACAGATAGCAATGCTTAATAAGAGCAAAAACGCCTTATTAAAAAAATGTAAGAAAGTCTGACAGCTGTGTGGAGCTCTGCACTTCTGATCCTGTGTAACAAATGATTTATTACAACAGTAACGTTTGTACGTCTCTGTCAAATGAACACTGCACGAATGCCATAACTGCAAACCCCTTTGAAACCCTACACTGTAACCTACGCTACAACCTCACATGCACCTCCTTGGAAATATGTAAAACATGTCGCCTCAACGCCGCCTGCAATCATTGTGAAAAGGTCAATTGACTTTTTATTTGGAATTTATCAGTGAGAGAATAACAAACACGACATCAATATAAGCAACGATAACCATAGCCTCAACATACGGACTCACAGATTTCAGCACATTCCTGAATGCAGACTGTTGAAATGATCGCAATGGACATAAACAAATTTACAAAAACTGGAAAAATATGTTTTTTTGCCAAAAAATGAAGATTGGGGATACAAAAGGTGAAATTGGTTCTATGTATTGTTTTTATTTGGCACTGCTTTTAAAACACTGGGCTACAACCACAAGGTAATAAACACATTAACAATGACATAGGTGTAGGTTAAGTCATAGGCTGTGCAAAGATTCATCGCAGAGGTCTACATTGACCACTAAACTGTGACCAATGGGAGCTCAACTGTCTTAGTTTTACAAAATTAGACTGTGATTTACCACAAGCTCCTGATCCCTGTTCTCTCTGTGTGTGTCATGAACAGCAAAGCTCAGTAGATTTAGCCTCCACTGTGATGCCATCTCCGTAAATGTGGACAATTCTCATTTGGAGATGCACACCATGTATCTTATTAATCTTATCCATATAAAATGCATTTTCCATACTGACCATTAGAACCACTGTACATCGATAAAAATACTTCTCCTAACTTAGCATGCTATTTTTAGGGGAAGCATGAGAGCATGTGAATGCAGGAAAAGGCACGCTACACCTCAGAAGCATGAGAGTTGGAAAACCAATCACAATCAAATAGGCGATACCTGTGATCAAAAGGTTTTATTTTTTCCCTTTTTTTTTTCATTCATGCTCTTCAACCCCACTAACAGACATGAACCAAGGTATGCTTCATTGAGGTACGAAGCAAATCATGGACTTAGAGAATCTTTACGCCTGTACACAGCAAGGATGATCTGCTCATAAATAGAATACTTTCCATCAACCCATCAAAATAGTTCCTAAATAAGAAAAAGTCACCTCTACCTGGAAATAATGCATATAAAAGAATCACAGATAGGGCCTTGAAGAGACAACTCTGCCCTTGTATTCACTGCCTATGCCTGCACGTGCCCCATGCTTGTGGTGACAGGCAAAAACACAACATGCATACTGATGTGGTCTTGGATAGTGCTCCTGAAGCCCAGCACCCTCCTCTAGCATGATCTTAATATAACCTATCCAGCATGTGTTTCATAAACAGTCCACTGCCCCATCTGCCTGAATTTATGATGAAACTGTTTAACCTCCAAGGACCTGGCGTCCACATATGTGGACATCGCATTTTGGGTTATTTAGACCAAAATACTCAATTTTGCTCTACAAGGGCCTGATATCCACTTACGAGGACATTATACTGCTTCTGTTCTATCGAAATTTTTAAAAAATATCCTCATATGTGGCTCTCATTTTTCTTAAAAACAAAAATAAGTTTAAAAAAAAAAAAAAAAATCAGGTAATTCTTTGTTTTTACATTCATCAGGCCCCAATCATCCCAAATATCAAAGAGGAATTAAAAATGCATGCTGTGGAAGAGTTCGGGTCTTAGGAGGTTAAATTACAGCAGTGGAAGAAAGTCGCTCTCCTGTGTTTTGTGTCACTCAAGCAGGAAACCCACATTTGGACTGTAACATTTTGACAGCATCCTAACCATTAACGACATAAGAGTCTACAATCTTCCATTATGCGCAATGCGTTGTTAATTTTCATATTACTCAGTCCCTTTTTTAAAAGATTTTCTCTCAAATAATAAGAACTTGATTACATTCAGTTTTCAATTTGAAGAAATAATGAAGACAAAGTGAAGCCTGAGTGGGCTGCCTTCATTAGCGTCAACACTGTCGGTCACTTCATTCGCAGTAATGTGCCGAGATATGCGCAGCATCACATCTAATTGAAAACCTGAATCCTGCGTTTGGCATAAGGTTGTGACAAGAAAACAATCGGATTTATATAACGGGTTAAAGCCACTGACGACATCAGCAGAAGGATGCTGCACAGACGATCCCCAGACGCCTGTGTGGGGTAAGAAATTAGCTCATCATGTGTCATTCTGATCATGCCTTGAGCTTTGTCAGTCCGGTGATTCATGACTAAGGCAAGGCTCAAGGACACAGAGCTGGACAGGTTCAGTGTCCTGAGATCAGTGGCTCTGCCAAAGGTATTCTTCCCCCCTCTGGACTTGCTTATGACAGACTGATCAGTAGGAGCAAAATGACTAAAACATGGGGTTTTTGTCTCATAAGAGTATTTCAAATGTTCTAAAAAACAGGAAGGATGGTACATAAAACCACCTTGCTTAGTCTTTAGCATAAAAATTAAATGCATTAAGTTAATTTTACTGTAGGTCATCTTCCCATCCAGAGATAAATACAACCCCCGGTGGTTTCTTCCTGTTGCTGTAAGTCCAGCTTATCTAACGTCAAATCACATTTAGCAACTTTGGCAACATTCTGTTGGAGAGAGAAGACACACTATGCTCCCTATGCTTTTTTTTCTCTTATCCTTCTTAATATCTCTCTCCAAATTACCTCGTTAGTGCAAAAACTGCCAAGCTGTGTTATCTTTTTCAATTTTTCATAGACTCACTGAAAGAAATCATGTTTTTTTGTAACAGGCTGCTAGTAACAAAGTGCCTAAAGATACAATTTAATGATTCATAGGCTGGTGTTAAGTACCTAGCAAGAAAACAACTAACATTTCCCCTGAAAGTAGATAGGTACAAGAACTGGAAATTAGTGAAAAAGCAGCCAAAGAAAAACATCTGGATAACGCCTGGATTACTATTACTCAAGACCACTTGGAGCCTATCCCAGCTGCCATAGGGCAAGAAACAGGTTACACTGGACAGGTCCCAGGGCCAACGCAGAGACAAACAACTATTCACACTCACATTCACACCTAAGGGCAATTTAGAATCACCACTTAACCAAATGCCTTTGGACTGTGGGAGGAAGCCGGAGTACCAGGAGAGAACCCACAAAGACACGGGGAGAACATGCAAACTCCATGATGGTGGAACCAAGCAAGAAAAATATGAAGAAACGAGAGCTAGCTCAAGACTTTTTCCACAGAACTGTATAAAAGAACGGAATACTAGAAAAAACAAAGCAAGAGGGATAAAGAAAAATAATCCAACTCACCAAGAAAAATGATGGTGCATGCAAATCCGGTACATGCAAACACATATTCCTCCACACTTTATACTGTGAAATTGTAAATTTACTGCTTAGCCATTGCAGAGCAATGAACGACTACACTTAACGCCTTGCTGTTGTACTGTACACCTCTGCCAACAAGTTGCAGTTTAAATCCACACCTGTCCAGACTCAATACATGTAGTAAAGATAGTCATTTATTAGATAGCCGCCACAGATTAAATGGTCTGCACGTATACACTGCAGTGTCTTTGAACCTTGGCATGACTTTCTCCTCCACCCATTCAAAGACACTCATCATATACCAGCTGGGGCTGTGCTGCCATGAAAGGCGCTTATCTGCTACTTGGAACAACTTGTGGTTCAGTGTCTTGCCCAAGAACACTTGGCATGTGGAGTGGCCAGGGATTAAACCACCAACCCTGCAATTTGTAGACAAGACAATCTAAGATTAGCGTCACCAATTCAGCATCTGACTAAATGTGAAATATGGTGTCAGTGTCTCCTTCTGTTCCTTACTTACGACACTGAATAAGAGCAGGGAAATTGACCTTTAAGATACTAAATCACTTCATAAGTTTAAGGCTTTCAATAGTTGTGAGATTTTTTTTTCTCCATAGTTTGCAGGTAAATGCTTTATTTATGGTAAAATACAAAAAAACGTGTTGCGTGGTTACAGTGACCCCAACCTTAGCTGCAATCTTACCGTTTGTGTTGGATCTCCTCCAGTGTGTTAAAAAAAAAGCAATCCTTCAGTTTGATATTATTTTCAAGGAATTGTAGAAAGTTTCAGAGAGTCAAATTTTGTAAGAGGCCAAAAGCAGTAAATGAACATTTTGTTTAAGTAGCCAAAAAGGTCAGTGTTTTCAGTGTGCTTTGAGTTGACATAATAGCGACGGTTCAGATTGTTCCCTATGAATAATCTCCCTCAGATCCTTGGGACGGTACAGTAGAATCATGTCTACTCTGACAGTCCCACATGCTGTAGCAGTTTACAATTCAGAACTCAATGAATGTTGACAAAATGACAATCATGCTCCGGGTCTCAGTCCTGAACCTGACGGGTTGCCTTTGGGCTTGAAAACTGGGATTTTTGCAACAGCTAGATCACCAGTGATCAGTCTGTCATCGAGAGAAACTTGAGGTTCTTGTGGAGGGGATTGACCCTCCAATCCTGCAATTTGTAGACAATGCACTCTAAGATTAGTGTCCCCAACTCAGTATCTGAATGTGAACTATGGTCACAATGTCCCTTCTGTTCCTGAGCTATGGCATGCTGGAGCTATGGTGTAAACTGCTCGCATCACCAGTGATGATCCCCCACACACAACCTGGGAGGGTGTTACGGCCCTAGCAGGGCCTCCTCCTGAAGGTGCCTGTGTGGGCGTGTCCCACCACCTCTTCTACCTGAGGTGCCACCTTTCCCTGTTACACAGCTGACTCACATCAGTAATTAAAAGTATTTAAGCCCAGGGAAAGGTGAGCTCTGGGCCAGAGTGCCATGAGTGTGTTTGTGAGTGGTTACAGCTAGTGAGCTGTGTTATTGTGGTTTGCAGCTAGTGAGCTGCTCTCTTTCTTTTTGGCTTACGTTTTACTTTATTGACCACGCCTGAGTTTTTGTTTGTTTTCTTAAATGGTGATAGCGGCTTGTCCGTCTTTTTTAGTTGAGCTACTTTAATAAAACTCTTTGATTTAACCCTTTTGCCTCCTTGACTCCTTTTTCTAACCCGGTCACTTTCTGTTACTCCCCCCTCACCGCCTAGACCCCTCAGGGGAACGTAACAGAGGGTTTGAAAGAGGAATTGATGTTTGCACTCTCCACATGTTCGAGAAATTGCAGAACACACTGTGCCAGAGGTCAGAACGGGACTTCCAGGAAACAAGCTAAAGCAGCAGCTACGCTGGGAGCTTTTGATTATCATGGATCCGTTCTCACTGTAACAATTTATACTGTTACAGAGGTAGTTGCTCATATTAAACACGATCAAAAATGCAAATAATGAGATCCGCACATGTACAAGCAATCCCGACAGTGGGAAAAACTGTGGGAAAAACTGTGCTCTAAATGGTTTGTTTCAGATATTTTTCTACTAGATATGTTTAATGAAGTTAGAACCAAAAATGAGTCCGCCATAACCACTGAACTGTATACTGGTTACACTTCAAATTCTGACATGTTACGGGGCATTGCACTAAAAACAGAATAGCAATGTACAGCTCTTTAAATTTACTGGGAATACCTGGAAACTCTTACAGATGCAGTGGGTGTCTGGAGTGGCTGAATGTAATACTCAGACTTGTACTGCATCACTCGGAAACCTTTCCCAGTATGAGTACAAGGTACAGACAGCACAGTATTCAGAGCAGGATTTCATCAGTTTCTTTTGTGCCTGCGATGTTCGCACTCATGAGTAAAACCAGAGGGTTTAAGGGATTTCTCTCTCATCTTGTCAATAAAAGCAGATTATTCCTTTGTCCTCTAGGCTTCCTGCCGTGCTGCATTCAGCTGCTTCCACATCGGGGATGGCTACGCACATTGCAGCAGATCCTGAGGGATAGACCTGCTGTTATTATTATTATAACATCATCTTTGCCAAATCCGAATGTGCCCCGGCCCATACACTGAAAAGCAGCAGAGTTTACAGGTTAGCACTACTTTGCAACGTATCCAAAACATGCAACAACATATACAAAACATCTGTATTCAAAATATTTTACTTTTAGCTTTTTTGAGTTTCCTGGGCTGATGAATAAATATCTTGGCTGTCAAGAGACCTTTACTACTAAGTCATAAACCCCAGACTAAGACAGTCTTTTCATTTGACTTATCTATGGATCCAAGACATTGCATCCAAAGTGAAAGGCCCAAAGATTTTTTGAAAGTTTGGGCAACCTTGTTAATAGTCATTATTTTCCCGTATAAATAGTTGGTTGTTACAATAAAAAAAATGTCAGTTAAATATATCATATAGGAGACGCACACAGTGATATTTGAGAAGTGAAATGAAGTTTATTGGATTTACAGAAATTGTGCAATAATTAACTACTTTACAACTCCACAACTTTATTAGTGCAAAAAACCCCATCAATTTATTTTCACTTTAACAAGCAGCTGTTGCTGAATTCTCTTGCAGCTGCTCTGTTCTACTGCGTGACGCCTTGAGTTTAAAATCCACTTCATAAGCATGTTTCTTAACAGGTTCCATTTTGGGGTCCTTATACACACACAATACGGTAATATTATGTTGAAGCACAGTACGTATCACTCCGCCAGGCTCCTGACTACGGTAGCTGTAATGCAGCTTCGTCGCTTAAGTCATACTAAAACATTTTTTGACAGATTTTTGAGCGCCATATACCACGTAAAATCAGTTTGAGGTCAGTAAGCACAACCAGAATTCATACATAAGGCGCACTGGATTATAAGGTGCATTGTCGATTTTTGAGAAAATTAAAGGCTTTTAAGAGCGCCTTATAGTCCGAAAAATACGGTAATAACGACGACCCATTTGTATGTTCTAAAAAAAATTATAATAAAATGCTTTGGTGGCTATCGGTCAGACAAAAACCAAACCAGTTCCACATCACTGAAGTTGCATGTTTTTACAAATCAGTTCTGGTTCATCCGTTTCATTCAACGATCCACTTTTGTCCTTCTCATTCTCCGTCGCTGCCATGCTTTTTCCGGCATGTGCGTATGAAAACAAAGGCACTGCGCATGCGCGTTTACCCATATTCTATCGCAATATTTCATTTTCTTATCATTGCCTAACATTGTACCAGTATTACGGTGAACGGTATAATATGGCCCAGCCCTAGACATAACCACCAGGATATCACCGACTAGTTTGTGGATTCACTTTAGATACAGAAATGACCATATATGGACAAGGAGGGGGAGTCCCAAGTGACCAGCTAAAGCTAGCAGCCAGCTAATACAGCGGTCCCCAACCTTTTTTGCGGCACGGACCAGTTTATGTCTGACAATATTTTCACAGACCGGCCTTTAAGGTGTTGCGAATAAATACAACAAAATAAAACCGTACCCAAAAAAAGGAAGAGTTATTCAAAATGCACGGGAAAAGACCCAGGGAAACCGATAAAAACGATAAAAAAAATTAAGATAAAAACTGATACATACCTTGAAAACCATAAATTTCACACCCGAGCTTCAATTCTCGCCGCCCGGTACCAAACGACTCACAGACCGGTACCGCTGAGCTAATATACAGCCTTGTTAATGATTGAGAAGAAACAAAAATAAAATGCAAGAAAGCAAAAGCGGATCACGCATTTTTTGAAAGAATCTTTAGTACAATGTACAACGCAAATAGTAATTTGTCAGATATCTGCATTACAAATGCAAAAAAAATGCAGTTTTCATCAAGATGAAATTAGCAACCTAACTTACAAACTTTAGGAATAGGTCTAGAAAATGTTTTTGATGCTAAAACAAAGGATTTTTGTCTTTATGTGTTATTTAAATTTCTGTTATACACACTGTGGTTATTTTCAGGAGCTAATTGTTAAATAGACACAGGTTTTTGTGTCTATTTAACAAGATTCAACTATCCAGTCAAAAAGTACCTAATTTACAGCCACTGTGTATCCAATCTGTAGCTGCAGATCTTGTTGTTACATATGACACATCCTCTGGTTTCCACAGTTGATATAAACAACTTTACACTGTGTGGAGAATTTGAAAATTGTTTTTGGAAATTATGGGAGGTACAAGACATCGATTCCTGGTACAAAGTTCCTGGTCCGTTGGTAGCTCATTAAAAGTTGTCATTCCTGCTGGGAAACAAAGAGCTCCTGCAAAGCACTGCAACTTCACTGCAGAGGGACAAAGCAGAGGGAAATTAACAGCCACTCATGGCGATGACAGCACGAGAGACCCCAAGAGGGAGCTGAACAATGCCAGGATGGAAAATTAGAAAAGTTTTCTCAGAATCAACATATTCTTGCTACATGCTTCACTATTTCATCTGACCCAAACATACTAAACTATACATACATGTGTGTCCCAAACACTGATTTAACGAATGCAACATTTTCCAAGTCATGAACCGGAACCACAGGAAGTGTGTGCGCTTCACATACAGCAGCTGTGCCATCAACCACAACAGTTTACAGTCTTAGCTGTACTCATTTCTGAGTCATAACCTGTTACATCTGAGCGCACAGACGTGAAACGCGTATTTTTAGATTTACACTTGAAGTCATTTACAATATTTTAAAAGCCTTTTTTATGATCATGTGTCAATTATAGCGTGTCATATTCTCCACACACATACAACCACATGCGTACACAAATAGTAATAGAGTGTGTATGATGATGGCATTATAATTATTAACACCATTTTAGCAAACACTCTGGTGTTGAAAACAGCAGGTCAAAAATAACCAGTGAACCTTCGCACCAGCTGCTGTCCAAATTACAGTATGTGGCAGCTTGATACCCACTGATTTATGTCTTATTATAAATAATACTTTCACTTAATGCAACATGCTGCAAACAAACTCCAACTGCGGGAACAGAAATAAATTAAGATCTTTTTTGTGTTGTATAGAAACAGAAAATCAAAGGAGCATCAGCACTATATCGTGCAGGGAACACCAGAGAGGAAAATGCTTGTTGTTGTTGTCGGCAATAAGCAATATTCTCTTGAGAATTAAAGCTTGCCTGGGGAAGAGCCTGCGGTGTTTCTTCAGTCGCTAACACTTCCTGTTTCACTCCACAACCCAGCATCAACACACATCAGTACAGCTGTGTGCTGCTCAGTGAACTTCAAAACATGCAACATCCAAAAAATGAATAAAACAAAGACAGAGAGGCTGAAAACCAGGTTCAATGGTTTGTGAGTGAACTTAACTTTTTAGATTCTCTGTTTGTTTTTCAGAGACAGGAAAACAAACAGAGAGGCTGTTCCACTCTGTAGGTGCCCTCAGTGACAGGCGCCAGGCAGGGGTGGGTATACTTGTATCCCACCGGTTCACTGCCGGTATTTTGGGGGGTTTTCCCAGTGGACGAGAGCGTTGCTTCCCTGCGCCTTCGGGTCCTGACTGTCGTTTGTGCCTATAGGCCAAATGACAGCTCAGAGTCTCATGGGCTCCTGGAGAGTGCTGCACCCAAGGAACTCTATTGTTCTGTTGGAAGACTTCAACGCTGACGTGGCTGGGAGGGACTTGGAGGAACGGCCTGCTGGATTTGAACCCGAGTGGTGTCCTATCATTGGGCTTTTGTGCTTATCACAGTTTGTCCATAACAAACACCACGTTCGAGCGTAAGGGTGTTCATAAGTGCACATGGCACTAGGACACCCTTGGTCGTAGGCGGATGATCGATTTTGTAATCATGCTATCAGATCTGCGGCCGCATGTTTTGGACACTAGTGAAGAGAGGTGCTGAGCTGGATCAGGTGGCAGGGAAAGATGTTGGACAAAGCTGGTGTATCCAAACATATTGTCTTGATTGTTGGTTGGACTTGGTTGTTTCTGTTGATCTGGAAGTAGCATATTGGTGGCAGTAAGTCAGACTTGTTTCCAGTGGGTGTTAGACGCTACCAGGGCTGCCATTTGTTCATAGTTTTTATGGATAGAGTACTTATGTGTAGCCAAGTGATGGAAGGTCTCCGCTTTAGTGGTCTCAGGATTTCATCTTTCAGCCAAGTGTGAAGCGGTGGGAATGAGAATTAGCACCTCCAAGTCCGAGACCATGGTTGCTAGCTGGAAAGGGTGGACTGCCCACTGTTGGTCAGGGACGAGTTACTGCCCCAAGTGGAGGAGTTCAAGTGTCTTGGGGTCTTGTTAACGAGTGAGGGGAGAGTGGTACTTTTATGCTCAGCTCTCTGTTGTATCGAAATTAGAGCTGAGCATAAAAGTGAAGCTGTCGATTTAACGATCAATATACGTTCCTACTCTAACCAAATATGGTCACGAGCTTTGGGTACCGACTAAAAGAGTGAGGCTATGGACACAAGTAGCAAAAAGAGCTGCTCCTTCGAAGAGCAGCTGGGCTCTCCCTTAGAGACAGGGTGAGGGGCTCGGTTATTCGAGAGGGACTGGGAGTAAAACTGCTGCTCCTCCACGTCAAAAGGAGACAGGTAGTTTGGCCATCTGACTAGGATGCCTCCTGGACACATCCTAGGTTAGGTATTCTGGGCATGTCCTACCAGGAGTAGGTCCAGCAGTAGACCCAGGAATCGGTGGAGAGATTATATCTCTCGGCTGGTTTAGGAATGTCTCAGTGTCCCCCCCCGCTCCCCCTCCCCGAATAAGCTGGAGGTCTCTGGGGTGAGAGGAGTTAGGAGTACTTAGACTGCTCCCTCTGTGACCCATGCCCAGATAAGCAGCAGAAAATGGATATATGGATGGTTTGTGAGTGTATTATCAGAGTGTATTAAGAAATAGAAATTTTAAGGCTCCTCAGTCAGGTGTAATGGGTCAAGAACATGCCTGCTGTGCTGTGAAATGTGTTGGTTGTTTTAAAAACTAAATGTAGATGTCCAGCAGCAGCAGCGCAAGTATAGAGATGTGCAGTAATCCATGAAAGCAGGGAATCACAGAGTTCTCCTGGGGAGGCCTAAATAGTGTTGCACTTAAAATGAGTGGATAAATTGATCTTTTTAAATCTATCTTTTAGATCACCTTTAAACTCTTCATACACTGTGCGAACTTTGTGATAAGTAACCATTTTCTCTTTGAATGAAAAATTCATGGCACCAAATATTGTTGAAATAGCTGTGTTGATAAAACATTTTTCCAGCCTCCCACTGGAAAAAAAAAAAATCACCAACAACATGAAAGGTTACAAAAGATACTTGAAGGCCACAACCCAAGTTACTTTCCCAAGCATTTAAGTGCTTTATTTCTCTCGAAAATCATCCTTCAGTCAGGATTCAAGTAACATTTTTCTAAGAGAGAATATTTACTAAAGAGTCTGCAATTTTTTTTCAGAGGTGCACATTTGCGTTCAAATCTGTCTCAGAAATAGAAAATGTTGCAGCTCATCTGATTTCTATAAAGTTCAATAAACAAAATGTGATCCTGATTTTCTTCTGGAATTTAACACTGTAATAATCATCTAGGACCTACTATAAATAACTAGTAGAAAATATTTTTAAATGCTTTGAATGTGAATGTTTTTCTTGTAACACAGAGAAAGATTTTTACATTTGCTATAACTTAGTGTTTCCCAGTTTTGCTTGCACCTTCTGAATCTCTTCACATTGGATATTATACTTTGAATATCATAGTAAAGCTTGTCTTCTTGTCTTTCTGAAAAAAAATTGAATTTTGCCTCGAACAGAAACAGTAACAGAGTTACAGTTATTTAAGAGAACTTGTAAAATGTTCTAAACTAATCAATCATTAATTAAAAAAACAGAAGCAACGTTTAGCAGTTATTGAAGGAAAAGAGGGAGAAGAGCCATTATTACATTTAATAAGTAATTTTATTATAAATAGGTGGCGTGTTATTTTTTTAATGATTAAAATATATACACCACAGACTGTATCTAAACATGGAGACTGTGACATTAGTTTCTGCACTGTCATTTTAAAGTTAGAATTATGGGCGTTGTCATGTTTGTGTTTTTTGGAGCATGAAATGAACGTAAAGTTATCACATAATGTTAGCAAGCTCATATTTATTATGTGTGAGCCGACATCAGCTATTTGCTTATAACAACACCCAGCACGCCCCTGCGGGCGGTTTATCCTTCAAGCTCGGGTCCTCTACCAGAGGCCTGGGAGCTTGAGGGTCCTGCGCAGTATCTTAGCTGTTCCCAGGACTGCGCTCTTCTGGACAGAGATCTCCGATGTTATTCCCGGGATCTGCTGGAGCCACTCGCCTAGCTTGGGAGTCACCGCACCTAGTGCTCCGATTACCACGGGGACCACCGTTACCTTCACCCTCCACATCCTCTCGAGCTCTTCTCTGAGCCCTTGGTATTTCTCCAGCTTCTCGTGTTCCTTCTTCCTGATATTGCTGTCATTCGGAACCGCTACATCGATCACTACGGCCGTCTTCTTCTGTTTGTCTACCACCACTATGTCCGGTTGGTTAGCCACCACCATTTTGTCCGTCTGTATCTGGAAGTCCCACAGGATCTTAGCTCGGTCATTCTCCACCACCCTTGGGGGCATCTCCCATTTTGACCTCGGGACTTCTAGGTTATACTCGGCACAGATGTTCCTGTACACTATGCCGGCCACTTGGTTATGGCGTTCCATGTATGCCTTGCCTGCTAGCATCTTGCACCCTGCTGTTATGTGCTGGATTGTCTCTGGGGCATCTTTACACAGCCTGCACCTGGGGTCTTGCCTGGTGTGATAGACCCCAGCCTCTATGGATCTTGTACTCAGAGCTTGTTCTTGTGCTGCCATGATTAGTGCCTCTGTGCTGTCTTTCAGTCCAGCTTTGTCCAGCCACTGGTAGGATTTCTGGATATCAGCCACCTCCTCTATCTGCCGGTGGTACATACCGTGCAGGGGCCTGTCCTTCCATGATGGTTCCTCGTCTCCCTCCTCTTTCTTGGGTTTCTGCTGCCTGAGGTATTCACTGAGCACTCGGTCAGTTGGGGCCATCTTCCCAATGTATTCTTGGATGTTCCTTGTCTCATCCTGGACTGTGGTGCTGACACTCACCAGTCCCCGGCCCCCTTCCTTCCGCTTAGCGTACAGCCTCAGGGTGCTGGACTTGGGGTGAAACCCTCCATGCATGGTCAGGAGCTTTCTTGTCTTTATGTCAGTGGCTTCTATCTCCTCCTTTGGCCAGCCTATTACCCCAGCAGGGTACCTGATCACGGGCAGGGCGTACGTGTTGATGGCCCGGATCTTGTTCTTACCATTCAGCTGACTCCTCAGGACTTGCCTGACCCTCTGCAGGTACTTGGTGGTTGCAGCCTTTCTAGCGGCCTCTTCATGGTTCCCATTTGCCTGCGGGATCCCCAGGTACTTGTAACTGTCCTCTATGTCTGCAATGTTGCCTTCTGGTAGTTCAATCCCCTCAGTTCTGACTACCTTCCCTCTCTTTGTTACCATCCGACTACACTTCTCCAGTCCGAACGACATTCCAATGTCATTGCTGTATAGCCTGGTAGTGTGGATCAGTGAATCGATGTCTCGTTCACTCTTGGCATACAGCTTGATGTCATCCATGTACAGGAGGTGGCTGACAACTGCTCCGTTCCGTAGTCGGTATCCGTAGCCAGTCTTGTTAATGATCTCACTGAGGGGGTTCAGGCCTATGCAGAACAGCAGTGGGGACAGAGCATCTCCTTGGTAGATCACTGTCATTTTAAAGTTAGAATTATGGGCGTTGTCATGTTTGTGTTTTTTGGAGCATGAAATGAACGTAAAGTTATCACATAATGTTAGCAAGCTCATATTTATTATGTGTGAGCCGACATCAGCTATTTGCTTGCTTATATATATATATATATATATATATATATATATATATATATATATATATATATATATATATATATATATATGCATTTATGATGACTGATGAAAATTAATAGCGGAGGTGAGGTGGTATTGTTTGTCCACCAGAGGACCTTCTGCAACTTCACTGTCATCAACAAATGTGCTTTGAAGATCAACCAGCTGATCTGACCAGAGTCAGGCAGACCACATCTGAGTAAATAAATCACTACACATAACAAATGTTAGAGTACTCCGTTTATGTTTCACGTGAAACAAAAATATCGACTGATAGACCAGGGGTCCGTTCTTCGTACCTCGCTAAGTAAGTTAGCTGGATTTGATTGTTGACGATTTCGCGTGATCTTGGATCGTTCGGTTCTCCGAAGCTCATCCGGGACTTGCTGTCATAGCAACAGATCCGTAAGCGTAAACCTGCTCGGGAGCAGGCTTACTTTATGTAAACAAGATTAGATCGTGGCCACTCAGGTATGTCCGCTTCATTTATACGAAAGCAACAGCGATATTTTTCCACTGTTATTCCATAAATAAATATTATCAATGTACCGTAACTAAAGATAATGCAGTACTTGATCCTTTCATTGATTTCATACAGATACATACAGGTCATTTCCTAAAAAAAGGGAAATGTACTATTAATCATTCTATTTCATGTATTTGATTATTTCAGATGTAATTGATATTTTAGAGTAGTAATTGTAAATTACTTCGTGTAATCAAGATGAGAGACCACGGCTATAAAAGCGAAGGTGGATTTGGGAAGTCTGTCGCAGCCATGTCCTGTCCGTATACGCGAGCCACCCATTGCGGAAGGTGCAAGATTGATAAGGAGAGTTTTCAGAATTCAGCGTATATTGCGGGATAGACAGGATCCTTTAGCTCAGCGCGACAGTGTGCTCATAGAGAGATATCGATTTTCCCGTGAGGGTATTATTTACTTAACCAACTTGTTGACGAGGGAGTGCAGGACCACCACCTGTCTTTTGTTGCTCTGCCCTTTTCTTGGTTGCTGTTATAAACAAACAAACAGATTATTTCAGGGTCTCTTTCCAAGAGACTAAAAGCAATATAAGTGATAAATATTACCATTCTGTAGAATATTCTTATATTTCACTTTTACTTGTTCCCATGTTCTAGTGGGTCCTGTCGTGGCTCTAATGTGAAAGAGGATATAATGTAATATAATATAATAAATTTACCCTACTGCCTACTGGTGTTGGCCAGAGGGGCCGATGGTGCGATATGGCAGCCTGGCTTCTGTCAGTCTGCCCCAGGGCAGCTGTGGCTACAACCGTAGCTGCCTCCACCAGTGTGTGAATGTGAGAGTGAATGAATAGTGGCATTGTAAAGCGCTTTGGGTGCCTTGAAAAGCGCTATATAAATCCAATCCATTATTATTATTATTATTATTATTATTATTATTATCATCATCATCATCATCATCATCATCATCATCATCATCATCATTATTATTATTAAATTACTTACGAGTTTAATTTGTCAGCAACTTTCTGCCAGCCCTCTCTCCTTGCTTTTGCAGCCTTTGCAGTGTTCCCTTGCGTTTTAATTAAACTCTGAAACTCCTGAAATCCCTCAATCAAGAGTTCTTGCTCTGCTGCCGAAAAATACTGAGCACGCTCCTTCGACATTTTCGTCGACCAATCAAAGGGTTGCCGATCAATGTTTCTACTATCGATGCGTAGCCCCTGTTAAGCCACCCAGTGATCTCACATTACTTCATCCAGCTATACTAATCGTCAACAACAGGTGTGTTCGGAGAACCGGAATAGCGAGCTCAAAGTTGGCGCGATGATTTGATCTTGGATGTAGTAAGCGAGGTACGAAGAACGGACTCCAGAATATCGGATTTTTAAAAACACCCGATATCAGTATCGGGCTTAAAAGTAGTGTATCATTCAGGCTGTAGTAATAATTTAACTAATATGTACATTTAGCCCGAAATACAATTAAATGAGTGAATTATATAAAAATCCATCCACTGCACAGTTGTTGGTAAATTAGTACATTTTTTAATTCATTCTCAAAAAAACATCTTTACTCTAAAATTGGACAGTTTAACAAGCAGCCTCTGGGAGACTGACTGGAGTTTATCTCAAGAAGCTTTTGGGGGAAGTTCAGTTTTGGGCCAAATCTTCCAGCCCTGGGGGTTACTGATTATTCCTCATCTCCTACTATTGCATTTATTTTTTTACTTTTTAGTTTAATCATCACATTTTAATTTTAATTAATTAAATATATTGTTTGCTGTTTCCTCAACACAATTTCACTTTTATTCCATCTCATGAAGCACTTTGTTTCTAAATCTGTAAACAGACAATCTGTATTATGTTTGCAGGATTGGTGATGTTGGCAAGACTACAGTAAAACAGCAAAAGTAGTAGTTTTAGAAGTGGCATGTGTTTCCCAGCAGAGATTAAAGAATATAGGTCATAGCATCCTTGAAGCTATAAGGCAGTAGCTCAGTTTTTTGGCTTCTGCCCACTGCTGTATTGCACAGATGTTAAAATAATCATGGAGGTTAAAGCACATAGAAACTGGATCTTCTCCTAAACCCTTGGCAGCTACACACAAGTGCTCAGTTTGTGTTTCGTGTTGTATACATTGCCCTGTAACTACCAGCGGCGTCAAACCTGATCCTCTGTTTGCCTGACACTGGTCCCTGTATATAGGGAGTGCATCTGATCTGAGCACACTGACAATGTCCTTTCTGAGCTTTGAAAACAATGCTTCCATCCTTGAGCATTTTGGGTCAAGCCACTCGGGAACATCTCCCTCTGCCATCCTGCTCATCTATTTGCACTTATTTTGCATTTCATGATTCTCTGATGTGACAACAAATTGATCTGCTCCTGTTAGACAGAAACGGCATGTTCTGTCCTGTAATGAATAAGAGATTTTTGCACCATTATTCAGATATTAAATGCCCACAATCAAAACATGCAGCGTGGAACCCCAAATCCCACAGTGGCTTAGCCATGATTTAAGCCATCTTGGAAGCAGCCCAACCACTCTCACAGTGAGGCGTAAAGAGCTTAGGGTAGGCGTGGATGGATGTATCTCCCCCCCTCCCAGCTTCTTGCTGTCTGTCTCAGCTGAAATATTAGTTTGTTGCTTTAAAATTGTGAGAAAATGACAACGAGAAAAAAAAAAAAAAGAATAACCAAATAGTCTTTGCTGCTGTGGGTGTAAGAGAAAAAAATCTTGCTGCTGAGCACAAGTGATGACTCAACTCTCAGGCAGCACTTCAGAGAGGAGGGGTCCTCACTGAGAAAATTCCTCTCACGTGTTAAAATGTAAATCATGGCCTGTGCTGCAGCCGAAAGGCTGGACATACAATAACTGCAGCAGTCCTGTGTTTTAAAGGTTGAAGGAGCTGATCTTAAAGTGAACATTTAAAGTTCCAACATGTTGTATGATCAGTAGGTAACTCATTTTCTTTAAGTGGCCACGGTAGTAAATTAAACTGAACTCGCCGAGGGAAAAACTACTTGAAGTATCAATCAAGAGTTTCATGCCTCTTTTACACCTGGCTTTCCAGAGACAGGAAAGAGAGGACTGTGATTAGTGATGGAGACGTAGTGAGCTCAACAAGCAGCTGCTTAGTCATTGTGTAGCTAATGACTTTTAATGGAATCTGCCGGCCAAATTGAGAATTTCTCATCATGAAACCGCTCGCTGAATGGATTCTAGGGATTGGGGGGAAGAATGTTATCATAAAACCCTTCTCGACTATTTTAAATACCACGCCACTTCACTAAACTCATTATACTTGACTGATTGTTTGTGCCTAATGAGAGCCTGCTGAAAATGTGGTGCCCAAACATAGACAGGTTCCAAATTAGAAACGCTTGCGCCACCCCCACCCCCTGGAGGAATGGTAATTATCACACCTGATACTTGCTGGTGCCCAAAACTAATGGTGTGATTGCTGCAAGAATTTGGCCTCACGATCGCAGAGGGTTAAGGATCAAGCAACTCTCAATCTGTAGACTCTGCAAGCACAGATGGCCACAGGTCAAGATGACCTCAACTAAGCATGTCTAAGGACCACTCAGATCTGTCTGTGTGCTGCACTGAAGGCAAATATTAATGACATTATTATCTACACAGACACTCAAAACACCACCCAGAGCAAATTCGTAACCTGCATAAATGTAGCTAATATTCCATAGTCAGTGTTTGAATACAGAACACAGGAGATTCACTGCTTTTTTGTGTTTGTTTTAATCTGAAGCAATCCAAAAATATCAGCAATGACAGGGTTTGATTTCTGCTATGTGAGAACACATGAAAGTAATTTAATGCATTTAAGTATGTAGACATGGTCAAGATGACCTGCTGATGTTCAAAACGATAATGAGAACATAGAAAAAAGGTGATTTACAGGACTTTGAAAGTGGCATGATTGTTGGTTTCAGACTGGTTGGTCTGACTATTTCCGAGCAGAGAACGGCCAGAAGGAAACAACAAAAGAATAACAGAAAATATCAAGTGAGCAGTGAGTCGTTGTAAACATGACTTATTGATGTCAGAGGTCAGAGGAAAATTGTAAGACTGCTTCGACCTGATAGGAAAGCAACAGTAAATCAAACCAACCTATGTGGAAGAGCATCTCTGAATGCAAAACATGAGATAGACTACAGCAGCAGAATACACCTGAGAGCTAGAAACAGGAAACTAAGGATACAATTTGCAGAGGGTAACCCAACCGGCATAACAGAAGACTGGAAAAACATGGCCCAGTCTGATGAGTGTTGAATTCTGCTGGTCCATTCGAATCAGAATCTGGTGCGAACATGAAAGCATGGATCCATCCTGCCTTGTATCAAAGGTTCAGGCAAGCTGTTGTGGTGTAATGGCGTAGGGGATCATTAGCACACTTTGAGATCCTTAGGCAAAGTCTACCACAGTATTGTTGTTGACCATGTTGTTGACCCTTTATGACCACATGATCCATCTTCTTATGTCTACTTAAAGCAGGATAATGTACCATATTACAAACATCAAATAATATCAAACTGTATTCTTGAGAACAACTTTATATACCAAATGACCTCCACAGTTGCCAGATCTCAATCAAACACAGCATCTTTGGGATGTGGTGGAACAGGAGAGTCACATCATGGATGTGCAGCCAACAAATCTGCAGCATCTGTGTGATGCTATCATGTCAATATGGACCAAGATCTCTGAGGAATGTTTCCAGCAGCTTGTTGAATGTATGCCACAAATAATAGAAGCAGTTCTGAAGGCGATAAAAGGTCCAACCGAGGACTAGCAAGGTGTACCCAATTATGTTTGTGTGTGCAAGAGTTTAGTCCATAATTTCTAGGAAATTCTTTAAAAAAAAAAAGAGAAGATTTTACTCGAATCAAGATGGTACTAGTGCAAAGTGTGGCGTGTTAGTTTGACTTCATTTATATACAATAATGACTTACCAAGATGTTCTTGGTTTTAACTAGGAATGAAACAAAATAACTTCAGTCTCACATGGCATTGTTTCTTTCTGTAGGGGCCTGACAAAACAGGCCTGGCAGCTGCTGTCACCCGAAAATAGCGGCAGGCTTAGAGACGGGCAGAGAGCCGAGTGACGCTGCCACGTTGTTCACTCTGTTGTACTGGGTGCGGTGAAAGTCACACATGATCCCGTTGGCACCAGAGTCCACAGGTGGCAAACAGCGTCCTGTCTTTGCTACAAGGCCATGGGCGTGTTGAAAGAATATCTGTTACATACAACGATACCAACATCCTAACCTAAAGCCGAGAGTCAACTGGGAATGTCAAGAAAAGGGCACGAAGAGTGAATGCTGACTCCTTTCGTGCTGAGCCGTGGAAAATGTGTAACAATAAATCAGCGCTAACAATGAATTCTCAGTCATGTAAAGGATAAGCGCGCCCATGACTTCTGAAAGGCACTCTGAATATTTCTGCTGAAGCGGCACCATAATCGGCAATGAGAGAAAAGAGCAAGTCCACACGAAAGTGTTTAGTCTTTCTCTCTCTCTCTCTTTCCCCTTTTTCACTCCCATCAGACAAAAAGCTTTTCCATGTAGCGGCTCAATTGCTGCAGCTCACGACCCTCTCAGAGGAGGAGGAGGAGGTAAGTGTCCGCCTGATGAAAATGCCCTTCTGGCCCACCTGTAATTTCGTTCAGTGCTGCTTTCTCCCCTTGCGGTTGCGATATCAAATCTAGCGGTCGAGCCAGAAAATAACTCTTTCACCCTGTCACCCAATATGACTTCCTCTACACACACGCTGACCCCAGAAAACCTAGACGACTCCAAATTGTGAGAACTTTTTGTCTGACAGCTGGTGATGTTAAAATTAGAAGTGACCTAGCTGAAGCTAGCACCTTTTGCTCACGGCTTAACTTGTAGAGGTTTAAGATGGGGAAAAATTGGCCATCATACACTTCCGCTTGCCAGCCACAACTTAGGTATCCGAGAGGGGTGGAGCTGACTGAGGAACCCAGTGATACTGCGCATACATATGCTAGCTACTTGCCAATCATACCAAAAGCCATACTTCGGTTTATTAGTAATGTGGACAGTAACTGACACTAATAGGAGCAGTAATTTACAAAATGAATATGTTGTATTGAATAAAACCTGAAACTAGTGACTGAGCCCATTATATCATTAGAAAAGTCTTTTAACCAGATGTGTTTTGCGAAGGGGTTGCCCCCTGCTGGGTGACAGAAAGAAGTTTTCACACTGGCTTCCCTTTTTAGCCATGGAAATCTTTTACATACTGCGCAGTCTATGCCAGC
Organism: Aulonocara stuartgranti; assembly: GCF_965226115.1. Classification (NCBI taxonomy): domain Eukaryota; kingdom Metazoa; phylum Chordata; class Actinopteri; order Cichliformes; family Cichlidae; genus Aulonocara; species Aulonocara stuartgranti. Next base: position 12,124,087 of record NC_138959.1, on the reverse strand, counting down.
ACACTTGAGTATAGCTACTACCCCCATCGGTCTCTCCCCCTCACCTCTTAGCTCACCAAGTTCCACCCTTTGTCAACAGAGCACAGGCATGCTCACGAAAACGAAAAATATGCTAAACTCAAAGAGGACTTCCAATAATGACTGTTTAAAGAGTTTTAAAATGCACGAGTCGAGTGTGGTTTGTCTGTGTGTGTGTTTTGGGGTTTTTTTTAAATGTGCAAGAAGTACAGTAGTACTCACATGCCAAATGTTGGTATGTCTCGGCAGCTCAGCTTATTGGACTGTAACAACATATGGCATGCCAAACAGAGACTTGTAGCTACTGTATGTAAGAAACTTTTCCAAAAAAAGGAGTTGTAAATAAACAAAAACAGCTGGTGTTTACCTGCAGTACTTTATAGTCAGAGAATTCATTCAAGTCTAACTTAAATGCCTTCGACTCTGTTCAACCTGTGACTGGGGTTAAAGCGCAAAGATTGAAAACTTAAAAGCACCAGAGGTCATTTTTGGGCGTCCAATAATAGAAAACCTTTCTCTGGCCAGAATAATAGCTTTGTGACATCCAAGCCCCCCCTGTGGACTTCTAGAGGCAAACACACATGGGCTAAATGTCACTCAGCAGGGTCCTGTCATTTAAGAGAAATCAGATTTTCCTTCAGAATACACAAACTTGGGCCTGGCTGTGGTGCATACTTTCTATCTGAACTTTCTTGAAAATTGTAGTCTCAAGGGAAATACAAATAAGAAATACATCCATAACCTGCTTCTTTATCCTTTTTGGGGTTTTCTTTGGTATAAGTATAAACTGCAGCCAACTGTTCAGGCCCCGAGGGGCGTTTGTTTTGACGTTTGCAAGCAGCAACGTGATGACATTTATCATGAATAGGGAGGGTGGTCTTGTGTGATGCAAAAATGGATATGGTGAGGGAAAATCCAATAAAAATAAACTGACAGATGGGATCCAATCTAGAAGAAACCCACGGCTTTACATACATGTTTGCTGACCTGAATTTTGAAAACTAAACAAGAGAGTTCACCTTAAAGCGCTTAAAGATCAGAGACTAGATCTCCTGCAGAAAAAACTTTACAGACTTAAAGGTCACCAGGAAGTGTCCTCTCTGCTAATCAAACAGCCCTAATGGCAAGGTTTGATCTTTTACAATCTGCTGAGGCCAGTTGGGCAAATGAACACTGGGCTTCCTCAGCTTCCGCAGGGCAGCTTGCACCTGTCTGTCACTCAACAGTCACAGTCAGAGGTAAACATTCAGCTAAGTCTACAGTGATCTCGTCTCCTCTGTGTAATCTGTTACATTTACCTAAAATGTGTCATGCTACAGATGTCAGGGCCCCTTAGTTGAAATGTCCGATTATAGATAGTGAGGGAAAAAAGCCACAACCATCAAACTCAGTCACTCAGAAAACCAAATGTCTTGTCATGTACTTTAAACATTAACCAGCTTTGTAACCTTTGTGCTCTGACATACTCTGTGTTTGTACTGTAGAGCTAATTGAACAGAAGCCCTCAACTGAAATGTATGATTTATGTGTTTATTTTTTTGGCCTTGGGCTTATCAAATATAATTCAGCGATCAATTTTTTGGTCTTTTAACTTTTAACTTGTGGTCCGCATGTTTGTGTATTTTCGTGTCCATGTTTTTAATTTTTTGGATTGCTTATTTGTCTTTTAGTTCTTCTTCTGTACATTTTGTAAAAAGGCTTTGGAGAGCTATACGGCACGAGCAACTGAATCTTCATGCAGCGGGTATCAATCTGCTAAACTGAGATTCAGAAAGTTAAATTAAAATTGCAAAACACTGCAGGCATCCTGCAGCTGAGCCTTCTTTTTTGCATAATCCATGCCTCAACTGTCTCAATTTATCCACTTCAACTTCAGCCACATTTACACTTAATAATGTAGTCAGGTTTAATTAGGAACAGCAAACTGGATTGTTCATTTGGATTCATATGCACAACCACTAATTGATTTTTTTTTTTTATTTATTTATTTATTTTTTTTTTGGAGAGGTTCAAGTTTAAAATTGGCGGATTTACTCTTTGCTGGCTTTTATTAAACAAGACTGCAAATAGAAAACAGCTGGAAATAGCAGCTCAAGATACATGTAAATGTAGGATCTTTATACGACAAATAAATACACAGAAGCACTCACTTTTATTTAAGCTATTCCTTGCTCTTACTCCCCAGTAAAACTGCTCTCAGATGGCCTGGAAATAAGCTTTAATGCGCTCCCTGAAAAGGCTGAAATAGAAAACACACATCTGCCCTGTTTAGGTAAGCTGCAGTTGCCATGGTTACAGACGAGCACTTGCTAAACAGTTGTGTCAAGCCATCATTGAGACAGAGCACTTGAGCTGTGCACGCACACACACACACACACACACACAAAGAAGCAAGCAGAGGGAAGCGTTGGTGTTTTAAAGTGAAAAACAAGGAAACAGAGAACGGGGAGATGTTGTTAGCAAAATGCTGCTGTCAACATACACCACCACTAGTCTCTGCACTCAGTCCACTCTGGGGACAATTTGAGTTTCATAATGTTTGACGGAAGATGAACAAAATGTGCCCCTTGTTGCTCCAGCCGGGAGCAAAAAAACGTGATTTTATCAGCTGTCACACACTCACACAGACTGTATGTAAAAGAGGGATAAAGCCACCGTGACATCATCCACTTGTTCGTGAAGTCCCATTTTGACACCACTAATATTGCAGACATTTATGTCTTAAACAATTATAAACAGGTGATTTGTAAAAGGGAGGGAGGTAATTTCAAGGCTGTAGCCGTATATTTAAACATGGGAGTCTATAGGAATGACTTGCTTGTGGCCCCAGCCTCAAGTCTCAATTCTAAGTAGTTTTTCTTGGGTTCTTCTGATTTGGCATCTTTTTCCAGATGTTGCCACTTGATGGGCGTGTACATCAACTCAAATCCAGGGTCTATATTTTTATTTAGATTTAAAGGAACATTTTCTTGTAAGCACGACACATTTGAAGCACACTTTAAAACAAAAAGACTTGACAAAGTGTTCTGAATCAACTGAAATATTTGTGAATAAGTGAACAACTTCAGATAAGTGTCCAAATAAAGATGTATTCCATCTTCTTAGCCTTCCAACATGATCAGCAGTTTAGTTTTAGCCCACAAATATGAACTAGGCGGATCATTAATATTCCACATAACAGTTTAGTGTACAGCTCGCCCGGCGTTCAAGATTAACAACCTCCACACGTCGAGCCAACTGGAGATGCTGCATCGCATTTAAGGAGGTAGTTGAAAGTGGGATCAAGCCCGAAGCACTGCGTCAAGCTCTGGCACAGTGCTCCCACTCATATCATCTCGTTTCATCACTCCACAGTCGCAGTACTTTAAATGCTGAACATTTACAGCCAAATCATTATACAGTGTTGAGAAATAATAAGAATAAACCTATAAAAAACACCACAGCAAAAATTTCCCTGATTGGATATCGTGTGGCAACATAGTTCAGTACACAAGATGATAACAGGTGTTTAAGGGATGTGTTCTCCATCTAACCCTGTGAGCAGACACACCAGGCACCATTGCATGACCAAAAGCTATTGTAAAACTGCACATGTCCCTCCCTCCTTCCTTTCTTTGGCATCTGTTTCTCTCTGCTGTCCGAGGTTATTATGGGGTGTATGACCTTAATACATGCCTTAAATCTCTCTGCTTTGTTGCCCAGGCTTTGTTTGGATGTGTAAGCCTCACTGTCTGAGAGAAAACCTACCAGGAGATACACCCAATGATGCGTTTATGGGTTTGACAAGCAAAAATAAAAGCAAGGAATATTCACACATGCCCAGTTTGTGCCTGCTCTGACGCAGGTTCCTCTGGCTTGTCCTATAATAACAAATGTTTTTCACAAGACAAAAATACTACAAGGGAGCTCAACCAAGTGAATTGCTGTCATCAGTAAGTCTGGGAATGATTATGATGGGCTGTCACGCTTCATCTCACCGACATCTTAACCAGCGGCCTGCTACGTGTAAGCCTAAGTAGCTGAAGATGTCAATCAAAAACTGAACAAAGGATGATGGCTGAGAATGAGCTTACCAGGACTCTTCCTGTCAGCGTCTGAGCAGATATCATGACTCCGGCCCAATCTTTGACCGAGGTCATCCAGCCCACCTCGCTGGCTGCGGCATCATCCTTGTCTGTGCGTTTAATACCATCGCCTGTGGTGATCCGATGGACCTCCTGAAGAAATAAAAAGACAAAAACAAACCCCAGTATTGGTTATCAATTGCTGCAATACAGTAATTGAGCCCTTGAGCCCTGTAGGTCAATGCTCTGACCTATAACAAGTGTAGCTTTGGACTCTTTTGGGTGTCAATCAGGAAAAGAAAACACATATATGTCAATGGAAAACCAAGGACACTGCGTGCTCATAAGGTAGCCACACATTTAAGCATACCCTGCTGTTTATTTTACAATAATTGTGACAATAATTTGCATATTAACTTATGCTGTTTGAGTTGAGAAGAAAGAATCCAGTGATTAGATTTATAGAGCCAGTAAATCAGCTGAGAAGTTATTTTTCTTACACTTGTAAAATCAAACTTTTTGCAACTAGAGGGGTCACATCCTGCTGGGCTTTAAAATACCAGGAGGCTACATCCAACTTTGATATACAATTTCTAGCTGCTGCCATTAATTAGATTAACTGTAAAATCTGTAAATAAATAAATAAATAATACAAAAGCACAGAGAAAACCCCAACAATCAGATGACCTCACAGGAGCAAGCACTTGGCAACAGTAGGAAGGAAAAACTAATTTTTAACAGGAAGAAGCCTCTATGGAAACCAAACCACACCAATGCATCGTGTGTTGTGATGGCAAGTTTTTACAATATACACTGATTATTAATAGGATAACATTAGATATTACGTTAACATTAACTCTTACCACCTACAGAGCCCTGAAATGTATTAACAGAATTTGGTTACAAAAAGTAAAATGCATCATTTCTAATCTAGGGACAAGGTGCGAGGCCTTCAGAACAAAGCTAAGCACACATGCATACAGTAAACATACACAGACAGCAGTAAAGAGACTCCAGGAGTGTATCCATGGCAGCCACTGAGCTCCTGGTGTTTCTGCTTCACTGAGTGGGCTGCCTGCCTGCCTGCCTGTCTTTCTGCCTGCCTGTCCATCTGTCTGTTTGTCTGCTGGGACTGGCATGATTCACAGAGCAGGAAATCGAGACAGGATGCAGAGGTTAGCCATGCTCCCTGATGAAACACCCCACAGCCCTGAGGCCAACACAGCTCAGACTCTTTACCTCATGACATCCTACTCCTCTTCCACCTTAATGGTGTCACACATCGCACTCTCTGAGGCCCGTTCCCTTCAGCTGTTCTCATCAAATACAATTTGCTGATGCCGCGCATGTACGGGAGTTGGGGAGAGTTAACTATTCATTGTTCTTGTGGGCAAATGGGCACGACATTTTTACAGTTAAAAAACTAATTAAGTGGAAACTGTCTGCTATTATTTAAGATTCACATAATAATCTTAAAAAGAGAAAAAGAGAACAAAAAATGTATTGTTATGAGCAGCAGAGTCTCTAGGTTTGAGGTATGTGGATAAAAATAAGTAATTAAATGGTTAAAGCCAATCATTAATACTCTACATGTATCAGCTTAGAGCTGCACACTTCTCAAATCAACAAATGACTACCTCATTAAGGGCCTTTTTTTTAATAAGAGTTTTCAAATCACACCTTATGACTCAAGCATTTGACTAAAAATAAACCACAAAGTCCCTGCTCAGCATACTGATGAGGCATGTCTCTTCAGGGGATAAAATCCACTGACATTTTTTAAATTGGCCACAAATCCCGAGTAAAGACCAAAACTAACAATGAGCTCATTCCATTAACAAGTATGCTGTGTACCTTCCTGACGTTAAGCTTCACTGGTGGTCCAGAAACACAGAAAACGAGGCGCACGACAAGTAGGTGCACACCCCGCCACCGTTATGATCACTGCTGCACTGCTGCCATAAATACTCAGCGGAGCACGGATGTATATTAATCAACGATTGGAAATAGTCCCAAACAGCCATTCTGTAAATTCAATTTGAGTAATGTTGCCTGGGGATAAAACCCCAGCTGCAATTACTGAGGCCTTTTTAAAAACTTGCGCTTTATTATGCTCGTTAAAGATTTACATCCTTAGAATTCAGTCATCGTGAGTCAGTGTCGCAGAGTGGGTAGGATATTAATCAAGAATCATTTAGGCTTTGTTGTTTGTCTTTTGTTTGGATTGATTGAAAATGTAAAAGAGTGAGTTACCCTGACTTATCCTTTAACAGAATAAATTGGAGGTCTTCAGCTTAAACGCAGGCTGTATGCAGGCAATTCTTGCAGGAGATGATACAACTGGCTAGGGCTGCACGATTAATCGTTAGAAAATCGCGATCTCGATTCATACTTATGTGCGATCTCATTTCCAAATGACAACGATTTAAAAACAAAACAAACAAACAAACAACTACGATTGTACCGCATTTTGATCCGGGACGTAATCTGCATGAAAACAAGCGCTCACTCTTCCTGCTCAACAAATGACAAGGGCGGAGCCTTATACCACGTGGTACAGAAGCTGTGCCGTGTGATGCTAAAATTAGCAGGGAAAAAACAACGGAGAGCACTTCAGGGATGACGAGAAAGTGACAGGAGAAAATCCGTCCCGGTCAACCACCCAAACATCAATAACGGGAACCTCATACAGCGCTTCCCTATACACGTCGAACTCCCGCAGGCACAAAGAAATTACGGAGGCTATTACTTATCACCTGACCAAAGATATGGCTCCCATCAACACTGTGCAAAACGAGGGATTTAGGAAAATGATCAACACCCTAGACAAACGCTACACAGTGCGGTCCCGCAACTATTTTTCTATTGTTACACTACCTGCTCTATACACGCAGTGTCGAGCAACGGTGGAGACGGAATTTCAAGCAGTACAACATTTTGCAGCAACAACAAAACGTGAGACATTTGTTGTTTTTATGTTTATTTATTGTTTTTTATGTTCAGTCTCAACTGTTACGAAGTTGATGTGCAGTTAATAAGTGCAATAAATATTTATACTGGAAAGGAAAATCGTGAGAGAATCGTGATCTCAATTCTAAGCAAAAACATCGTGATTCTCATTTTATGCAAAATCGTGCAGCCCTACAACTGGCCCTGTCCTTCACATTGAAATCTGTGGCTGTCATCAAAGTAACAAAGCATTTATTTTTGTAAAAACAGTCACTATAAACATTTAATATACTTTTTTTTCATTTTAAATGGCAATTCATTAGTAAATCACTGTTTTCTGTTATGAACACCTACTAAAGAAGTGAAAACAGCCTATGTGATAGTTCCTGGTATAGGAGGTGTCATCGGGCCCACGTAACTGTGAGATACTGAGGAAAAGGGAGAAATAAGTAGCACAAGTGCCCCTAGAAATAAATCTCAAGCAAGTTAAGTCATAAAAAATAACCAAAAAGTCAAGTACTGATACTTCAAACATCTGCAGTGTATTAATTTTGTTAACGTGTACAGTTTACATAATTTCTGCCTATATTCAGACCACACATTTCAATCAACCTTCTTATCGTAACTGAATAGTTTGCTCAACAAAGAAATTCGATCATGTACACAGCCATTAAACCGCCGTCAGCCCATGTTAGACTTCCTGCAGCCTGTCCAGAGCCCTGCAGCTAACCTGATAACGCCACAACAACATGTCCACTTCACTTAGCAGCTAATGCAGCCAGCAACCAATTCTGTGAAACTCCAGTTTAGAAATTTCAGCCAACAGGTATCAGCTGTTTTCATACAGATACCGAGTCTCATTCTGCTCTATCTGTGGACAGTTTCTTACAGAGGCGCTTCTGCAGCAAGGTTACATAATTTATTTAAAAAAAAAATCTTATCAGATTGGTCTTGATACAGAGACTTTAGGGGAATTTAAGTTGAATCTCACTTCTGAATCGCCTTAAGGAGATCACGGTGAGTGGATAAGACTTGGGTAAGGGACTGAAAGGGAAAAGAAAAAGCTGTTTCACTTGTCAGTCAGCAGCCTCTTCAATTAGTGTTACAGTAAAGTGTTAAGCAACAAAGCTATGGAGATCTAAGGCCATGGCAGTAAACTGAAAAATGGGGTGTAGTCTAAATTGTTTGGCTAGGAAATGCTAAAACACCCAGGTATCCCTGACTGCAACCTGTGATTTATTAGTTTAAATGAAAACTCTGGAATAGGTATAGATTTTATTGGTTTCGTCAGAGTTAAAGGCTGACTTTGATTGGACGCAAGCTGTAAGCACCAAGGGTTACCAAGGGTCACAATAGCTATGAGTCTCTAGGATGTATGAAACACAATGTGTCACATCACAGTCTAAAGTTTAATGTGGCGCGAAATAAGAATTATTATTTATAGAAATGGTAGTTATTTAAAGGAACTATTACTTTAGTCTGCCACACAGTTTACTTATCTTCAGATACTTTACCTCCAAGCCACAACAACTGATAGTACAAGTAGCTCATTAATATTGTAAAACAGCATCCTAGCTTCCCAGTTAGCAACAGTCATGTTTAAGTATATCTAAGTGTAAGTGTATGTAAATATATGAAACATATGCTTACTGGCTAAAAACGTTACTACCTGGATTTAACTAATCAAAGAGATAAGAACTTTGCATTGGATAATCACTGCATGATTCCATGTTGGAAGACAACCCACTGTCACCCAATGGCTTCCCTTTTAGAAGAGTCGAACTATTGGCCTGCATCAAGCAAAGAAAACAACTAAAGAGACTTCTGAAGCTAAAAATTTGGATTAGAACTCTCCAATATGCTAATTATTAAAACCTGGAAGGATAGTGGGCTCAGTGAGTTTACCTGAAACCTTGGCTGATTATGACCCACACCCGTTCCTTGGCTTGTGTGATTAGGTAGAGGCTCAATAGGGGGTCCATGACCCTCTTGGGGGCATTCCCATAGGGCTTAAAATCTGGGACTCTCCACCAATTGCTCTTAGAACTGAAAAAGCCTCTTGGATGAGAGGTGAAACGTCTTTAAGGAAACTTAAAGAAGTCCAGACGCTTTTCTTTTCCGAGCTCCTTAGACTTCGATGACCTGGATGACTGAGAACCTTCGCAGACATACTGGAACGATAGTGGTGAGCCATCATCTCACAAGCAATGTGGACTAAACAGCTGTGTAGCCTTCAGAAAACCATTTATCAGTGAGCCTAACTGGATTAGAAGAAACACTTCAACTTGATTGTAAGTATAAAAATTGGACTCGTAGCAATGAAAAATAAGTCGTGTGGTCCAAATTTACTATGTTCCAGAGTGATGGGCGTATCAGGGTAAAAAGAGAGCCAGATAAAGTGATGCGCCCATGCCTAATGCCTACCCTACGAGCGTGTGGAGGCAGTGTTATGATCTGAGGTTGCTTCAATCAGTCAGCTCTATGTTCAGCAATGTTATGTGCTCAAAACGGAGGTCAGCTGTCTATCTGAACATACTAAATGATCAGGTTTCCCATCAATGCCTTTTGCTTCTCTGATGGCACAGGCATATTACAAGATGACAATGCCAGGATTTTTTGGGCTCAAATTGTCAAAGAGCGCTCCAGGGAGTATGAGACACCATTTTCACACATGGATTGGCCACCGCAGAGTCCAGACCTTAATCCCATTGTGAACCACTGCGATGTGCAGTTTAATGCTTTACGTAACGGTCTGACTCTCCCATCATCAATATGACATCTTGGCAAAAAAGTTAATGCAGCTCTGCACATAAATAAATGTGACACAGCAAATGCAAGCTATCATCAAAGCTAACGGCAGTCTGACTAAACGTTAAGAGCGTGAGCCTCGTTTATTGGCCAAGTCTAAACATGTCATTTGTCTATAAAAACCAACTAAAACATCTACACAGAGTGTTCCCATAAACTGTATATGAAAGGAAAAATTCTTTGCACAAAAACGGCATATTGTTATGGAGAATAACACTCAGCCTGTAAAAATGGTTTTGCAACTGAGCCAACAAGGCTGAGGAAAGAAATGTCCCTATGCAGCTCAGTGACCTTCTCTTGATTTAACCACGAGGCTAATGCAGCTTGCTTTATAAACTGGAAGTGTAAAGTTTCACAGATGATTACAAATTTTATCCGTTTACATTTTTTCCTGGCCAATCTTTGCAAAAAGGCTTAACTTTGTCTCCTGATCTCCTGCAATTTTTCAGATTTTAAGGAAATACTTATTTCTAACTTTTTTTATTTGAAACAAGCACATATACAAAAAAGGAAAGAAATAGAAAAAGGAAAACAAGAAAATCACTCAGAGAGCTCTGTTCTCCACCAGGAGAAATTTAATTTTTGTCTTGAATTCCTGTCTCATTTCATACTCACCTCTCTACTCAAGTATCATGGATTTTGGTTTAGAAGATTAACCCTGCCTCATCGCTTGTCACAGGATTAGAAATGAGTATATCAGAGAAACGAGTACATCAGGGGGACAGCTCAGGTTATGCGGTTTGGAGACAAAGTTAGAGAGGAAAGCCTGAGACCTTTGGACATGTGCAGAGGAAGGGATACTGGATATATTGGACAAAGGATGGTGAATGTGAAGATGCCAGGCAGGAGGAAAAGAGGAAGACTACAGAGACTCATGGATGTAGTGAAGGATGACATGCAGAGGTTTGGTGTCACAGCAGACGATGCAACAGGTAGAGTAAGATGCAGGCGACCCCTTAAAGGAGCAGCCAAAAGAAGAAGAGCGTGATATCATTGAAATCATGCTTTTCATATACAGCACATTGTATACAATACAAATTTTTTGAGGGGGAACAAAGTGTCTGTACTGAAAGTGAGTAATAGTGATGGACGGTGCATCACTTTTGTTTTCTTTCCAGAACCGTTTGGAATAATGGCACAGTTATGTGAACGTTTAATGCATTTCTCTGACACCGCACTTTTCTGCTTTAATGAATAAAGTGGCGCAGGCTTCAGTGGGGGAAAGTGATAGCCGTTAAGTAGGTTTAATTGGCATCACGCTGCTATTCCCCACCAGTTTAATGACCAAATCTAAAAATGTAAGCTGAAAACACGTCGTCATGACACTAAAAGCAGAGTTCAAAGATTATGGAGTTGCGATTCATGACTGTCCAATTATTCTTTAAAAGGGTCAGATGAGTGACTTTATCTTAAGGTCACACACAGGAAGATACCGTCAATGATAAACTAAAGCACAATGTTTTTGACATTTAAATCCTTCCTGCATGAAAAAAAAACCAGATACAGCAAGCGTTAACATGTACAGTCCATGCCACGTTTACTATTCTAAGTGCAATATTTTAAGCGTTATGGCTATCCAAACACCAGAGGGTGAAAACAATCGTTCACTAGACTTCACTTTAATGTAACGAAAATAGCTTAGATCCATTTTTAATAGCAGCAGAAAAGCACATGCAGTCATTACAGCAGCTCAGAGAGCACAGCTCCTCTTTGTCACTTTGATCAGTAGTCAGAGCCTCCAAATTTAGGTTTCACTATCTCACCTAAATCTAGTCTTCCTGACGCCGAACGTCATTAATCAAAACGGCTGGCCTATTCTCAGGATGCACCATGATCATTTCTCAAAGTGAGAGTATTAAACTAGAATAGAACATGTGGTGGGGGACACGATTTCTCCAAAAAATGACTAAATTATTTAGACATACATTCATTTAAATCACGTTAATAATGAACCAAGAGAGAAAGCCTTCCTGAAATATGTTGGGGTAATGAAAGATTATGTCTAGACCAAAGTTCTTCCTCACAATGAATACAATTAGAAAATGAGTTCTGGAAATGTTGGGATGCTGTGTTAAATCCAAATAAAAACTACTAAGTTACAAATTCCATAAACCCAAATTGTATTCATAATATAACATAGAAACCATATCAAATGTTTAAACTGAGAAAATGGACCATATAGGAAAAAATATAAGCTGCATTTGAATTTGATGGCAGTTTTGATTTCAAAAAAGTTCTGGGAGCTGAGGAGAGCAGCTGATGGATTTTTCCCCCGATCTTGTCTGACAGGATTCTACCTGATCAACAGACCTGGATCTTCTTTGTTGCATTTTTCATTTCATGATGCTCCGAATATTTTGAGTGGCTGAAAAGTCTGGAGTGCAGGCAGGCCAGTTCAGTGCACTCTTCTGCAATAAAGCCACGCTGTCGTAGATCCCAAAGATCACGAGCTTCCAATGTTCATTTATCCAGATTCTCTGAATCTTTCGATTGTATAAATGTAAGTGGTATATTTTCTCAGTTTAAACCTTTGATTTCTCGTTCTATCGTGTTACACCCCTATGTGACCCCTACCCACCTTGCAGTGGCAGGGCAAGAGTGTAGGTGTTGCCAAGGCTTAATTATCGACCATTTTTTTGGTTGTTTTTTTAAGCTAACTAACTAGTTAGGTAATTCTACAGACTCTACTGTCAGTCTCCACTCTATGTTTCTGCTTTTGAGCCAGGTGGTAACATAAATGGGGTTTTCGTGCGAGACTAAACACAGGTGTGTTTCTGTTAGTTGTTTTTGGTGAGATGAGTGATGGTTTACTTTCACTAGAACTGAGGATTCTAGGATTTCACTAGAACTGAGCAAATACTCTTTAGCAGGTGTGTTTCAGCTAGGTGGCTGTACTGCCCTTCTATTAAAGCAGGTGTTTATTTTTGCTTTGCTGTCTTAGTTTATTATGTTTGATGGTTGTCCTGAGTGGAGCTAAGCCTCAGTGTTCAGCAGTGAATGGCATCTTTGGTCTGCTGCCTGCTCATGATTTTTATGTTTAAAGTTCCTTTACGCTTGGTACACCACTGAAGGTTAGCTAGGTGAAATTAGTTTGGGGTTTTCAGTTTTATTATTGTATATTTGCTTGAGAGTTGCTCAAAGTTAAAACAGTAACACTGACTTTTGTAGGAAATTTTGTGAGAAGGTTGAGGCAGTTTTATTAGTTATGGCCCACTGGGAAGCATTTAGCTGCGCAGGCATGTCGTGTTCAGCTTCAGCTTTGGTTATGGATGCCTAATGATGACATGAGTGTTTTGTGCTTTGACCTCTTCTGGTGGATCACTTGTGAATGTTGCTGCCCGGTTGAGCCACATTTGTTGAGATTGTGTCATGGGCATGATTCCCCATTTGTGGTTGGTCACCAGTACACTTGCTTTACTCACTTTTTTGGATATAGTAATGTGTTGTATAGGAACAGGTTGCATGTAACCATTTGTGCTGTGGAGACAACAGATCACTTTTGGTTGGGATTATTGGTTCCTACTTTGGTTTGTGTGTGGACTAATTCTTCTGTGTGTGTGTGTGTGTGTGTGTGTTCGTTCAATTTGACAACTTGTATGATCCTCTTGTAAGGGCATTCATGTATGTTTAGCGAAGTCTACTTATGCGAAAGCATTTGATGGGCACTGGTCAGACACATACTTGTTCCTGTTGCCAGCCACACATGTCCTTTCAGCATTGATCTTTCAGGTCTGGAAGACGACTGACTGACATTTTTTAGTATTTTAAGGCCCCTGGAGGAAACTGGGGTCGTGTTACAGCTTTTTGCAACCTCTACCCAACCTACAGAGCAGTGCAAGAGTCTAAAGTGTCAATTGTCTACAACTGAGATAAACTTGTAATTTAAAATAAAATGAATCTTTCTAAAAACTCTGGTGTCAGTCTCAACTCCACATTATGGTTTTGAGCAAGGTTATAACAGAGTTTGAGAATTTCAAATCATTGCATTCTGTTTTTATTTAGATTTTTACACAGTGTAAAGTATTTTGGACTCAATTTGTATTTATTTTCTACATGATTGTATATACAAAGTGTGAGGAAATTTGTCCAGGAGTTACAGGCTAAAACAGGACTTTGAATGCATTTGTTATTTAACAGAAACTGCAGTATTTAAAATGGATAAAGATGCACTGAAATGTAGCAAGGACATTTAGTTCAAATGATTAAGATAATACTTAAGATCAGAATGCTAGCTTTAAATTTGATATGCAAAAATAACATGTGTGGAAACCAAACACCTTCTACTGTCTTTGTGAACAGAAAAAAGCCAGCAGGCTACGGGACAGTTGAGATGTTTAACAACAGTGTTCATCTGAGACCTGTTGGATCCCAGATGGTGCAGTGACAGCCAAGCTCCACCTTGCTGCTTATATTATGCAATGTGAGCAAGCTTATACTTAACCAACTAATTACACGGCCAATTAAACAGACATTTGAATGAATACATTTCCTTTAGTTAAAAACGAGACCGACAGGCTAAATTGCAGAGGACATTGTCAGAGGATTTAGGGTCTAGTTGTTAAATTATGCTGCCATTAGGTGCTACTTCTTATTACTGGGATGTGCGAGATGTGAAATGGACACCAACCAAATCCTGCTGCAGAAAACAAAGTTATGATTCAGCGACAGAGAGCAAAAACTGATTATTTTCAAAGTAATTTATGAACCCTGATATTGATACTGTGTTGTATTGCCTGGCTGACTATCTAGCTTTTTGTGTGTGCATATGCAAGTCTTTATGTCTTTGTGTGTGAAGATGACAACAGAAAATTGCCACTCAGCTGTTCCGACTTACTGACTTGTAATTGCTACTGTTTGATCACGAGCCCTCAGCTGATAATTACAATGTTTCAGACAGCACTTGAACGCACCATGAGCACGACTCTTTACCTGAGTCCTCCACTCAACACCCCCGCAACCACACCCTTCCATGCCTGACACATCTAAGGTGTCATGTTGAACTGCCTGCGTAAGAGAGGCGGTAAGAAGAACAACAATCCTTTAAATCCTTTTTAGCCAATAAAACATCACAAATTAGGTACGTTAAAGATTGAAAAGGACTATTGCTAACAAGACAACATGCATTTAAATGTAATCAAATTTTAATAACAGATAAAACCCAGCTGTAGGTACTTCAGATTTAATGCAAGGACAGCACCAGCATGCTGATGTTCAGTGTCCTTCTGTAGCCTGCAAGCATTAAGTATTAAAATCACACTGAACCCCTGAAGCCCAAGGCTGCTGTTTGACATTTCCACCTCAACAAACTCCGCAAATATTGTCACCAACAGCTGCAAAACATACAGCAAAATTGCAACATTTGAGCTCAATGATAAGAGACACGTGGAACAATTTTAAAATATTCTACTTGTCACAAGTCCAAAGGCCATCTTGGACAGGTCACCCGTCTATCACAGGGGTAACATAGAGAGACAAACTCTCTATGGCAAATTTTAACCTAATGTGCCAGAGCACCCAGAGAAAACCCACACAGAAACAAAACCCACATACAAAGGCCCCAATCAGCTTGCAGCTTTAAAGCCAGGACCTTCTTGCTGTGAGGTCACAGTGATAATCACTGAGGCACCTTGGCAGACAACCGCCCAATTAGCCAAATTAAAACTAGAGTTATTAACACCAATGTGATTGGACCTGTTCTAAAAGTATGATGCAACAAAAATGATTCATAACAAAACAAATGTAACATCTCTAGCAAAGATGTCATACTTTGACACCACTACAGATCTCATAGGTGAGCAGGCGATCTGACCCTTTGGTACATGTCATTCCCTGCTTTCCTGTCTACTTTCTACTGATGTATAATACATTTAAGTTTTCACAGCACTCCTTTAAATCTATATCAAGACTGCTCCCTCACCATTTATGTTATAGAAGGTGTGTCTGTGAGAGGTAATGTGGTTCTTGTGATACCAGGTTTAAATGTATGCAGGAGTAACACCTTACTGCATCTTGGTCTCATCAGAGCAAAAATGAACAGACCTATAAGCCAGAGAGATTTTGAAATACATCATTCAAGAGAGTTTCTATGCTTCCTTCTGCGTTTACTCTTTGGTCCAAATAAGAGTCAAATGATTAAAAAAACAAGAAAAAAAAATGCTGTTTGGCCTTATGGCCCCTATAGATACAAGACTGATGAAGAGTGAGCAGAGATGTTACGTCATCGTGTCCCAAAAAGGCTCCACTGAGCACGACATTTCAGACCTTACTTGATGAAAAAATCCATAACAAAGGGGAACATGAACGTCTCCAGAAAAATTTCATCACAATCCATCCATTGCTGTTTTTTGTATCTGGATCAAAACCAGCAGAAATACTGCCGTAATAAACTTCTGGACACTTTGGGGCATCAGGAATTCTTATTGTCCAATGAAACATTATCACTGAACACTAGTCAGTTCGTGGATAAGTGGAGATGTGGTCTCTCAAAACTCAACGCAAGCTAATAAAGAAGTGTGCGCAAGTTTCACAAAGTCTGCACCATGACGGAGGAGCTGCCACAACTTGTCATCCTCCCATTGTGAGTACAGTGCCATTTACAATGAAAGCAATTTCTTCCTCTTTCCTAGACGGATAATAGCAGCCATTCATCAGAACCTCGCAAATGACGTGTTTCATCGATTTCCATCAGTCTGGGAGAACAGAGCCACAGAGATGGAGGCTCAGAGACATAAGAGCTGTCAGATCAGAGCAGAGTTGGGCAGTGAAAGCCCCACAGAGGGGAAAACAAAGTTTAAAAAAAAATCAGAATAGAAGGAAACAGATTATCAACTCCCATCTATGAACAATGCACTTAACGCTCCATGTTTGGGCTGCTAATGACATGCACAGACTGGGAGGGGGTGGGGAGGTGTTCCTCCAACACAACCTGCCACATCTCACAGCCACTGCATAACAGAGATTTACTCTTCTAATGAAATCCTTTGCTTGCCAGTTGCTTAGCAACAAAAGTACTGATTCATATGGCACATACGGTATGCGCCTGACACTGCATTTCTGACACTTTGGAGGAAGGTTGCTTCTTGGATGAGGAAGAGAGGGTGAGAAGAAAACAGGGCAGGAGTTATGAAATGAATGCCAGGAGAGCAAAAGGCAGAGAGGGAGAGATTGGAAGTGAAAGGATGACCCGTCTCTGGCTGACTCCCACAGAGTAGCACAACAGGTTGGTGGAGCTCGGCAGCTCCACAAAAACACACAAAAAGACCTGACTGCTCTCTTATATGCGCACATAAACAGTGTTCAGCTGTGGACCCTGAAACGAAAAACCTCGGCATGATCCGTTTTCAGGAAAGCATTTCTGTTCCAATTTTCTACATCTATAAATAAATCTTGGCCAAAAACCAAACAAAACAAACGGATCCTCTTAAATATTAGTCGGAAAAATGTGTCGGTCTTTCAGGTTTATTCATTTATGAAGCAAAAACCTGAAATATTTGTAAGTTGTCCCTTTGTATCATGACAACTAATATAGCTGAATTCTTGGTAGTTAATATTTGGGTGCTGGGAAGATGTATATTCTGTATTTTAAGAAAGAAGATACATCGACATATTAAATAACCCATGACTCTAATTGTTATGTGCAGCCTTAATTGTAAGCAGCTTCAACCCAACCATGGAAATGATACAGACGTTTCCCTTCAAAAGGTCAGCACCACCCTGCATGCAGCCTTTAGCGATTCTCTTCCACCCTGACTGCCTGTCTGAGAAATGAATGCACATGCATTAAGACAAACTGCTCCATCTCTTGCACTTTTATCAGCTAGTCCATCTTTGTCCTTAAGCATATGCGTAATGGCGGAAACTCTAAAATGAGACTTTATGGAAAAACACAACAGAAAGATTTTTCATTTTTCTAACACACGACTGCAGACGGCCTGGCGCAGATGATGTCATTACTGTGAAGCCGAAAATGTAGTAGCAGTTGAATTAAATACTACTGCTGCTGCTGTCTCTGGAGATTACACAAAGACACGCATGAACATATCTGACCCATGTAGCAGCCCCTGATAGCTCCACGTGTCCTCAACAGGTTAGAGTATTCCAGACTTTATGAAATACACTAAACAAACTGGGCGGCATGTTCAGCTGGACAGTTGAAAGAAAATGATGCCGACTTCAGATTATGTTGACAAGAACTCAAAAGGGGGGAACCTAAGCTAAGTTGCTGTTTACAGAAGATTAAAAATCCCTTGTCCTCAATAAAATGCAGCTGGATGGATTTTTGTTTGTAAAAATAAGATTCAGCAGCACATTTTGCCTCTGCTACTCTGTTTGTTCTGTAAATTATCCAGTGAGAAATTCTTCAACAGAATGTAGCTCCAATTCAAAATGTACTGCGCTTGAGGCCGGTGGATTATCCACATTAAGCGGGACATGATATCTGGAAACACCAGGTTTTAGTTTTGCCCCCCCCTATTTTTAGCAGCACAATTTAACTTCCACTAACCTTCAATGTATGACCACAAGCATTGGTTGTACATTGTACAAATGTCAAACTATCTTCATAATATTCCCACAAATTGTTTTCTTATTGTGTGGGAATTAAGCTCCTCAACATGTTAAATTCGTATGATAGTTAAGCTTTTTACAATACTTGTAGGCTACTTGTGCGCTGGATCACCTTCAAATCAACTAAGAACAAACTGAATGCGGTGCACCAACAAGTGTCAGCTGTAGCTCCAACTGCAAACCTGCTGTTAACGAGGACCAACTTTCCTCGTTAACAGCCTACAGTCCAAGATCAAAGAGGTTTTATTATAACAGGCTCGCATTGTATGTGACATTAAGCCAAGAATAGCAGAGTTCATTATTCAGAGTCATGCACTTTGATTGGACCTACTACAGATTTAATTACAAGCCCAAATCAAACTGGCTGCTACACAAAAACCCCTCTATGATGATTTCATGGAGGAGTGCTGCGTTATGAAATGAGCTGGCGTACCTTCTTTTTGGCGTTACAGTGGCAGCATACGGTCCACAGGTATTTGAGAGTTCTCCACAGCAGGATTATGAAGAGACCCCCAAAGAAAGTGACCATGGAAGAGGCGAGGAAAGCCCACCACATCCGCTGGCCGTTGTTATCACAGGGCACATCTGGTGAGAACGGGATGATCACATTCATCTTGGATATGTGGATGGATGGGTCCGGGTTGAATCTCTCCCTGTTTTTCGGCATTACCGACTTCTGGTCACCTGCCAGCCCCTAAAAACAAACAATCAACTCAACTGGGATTCAGGGCCTTTGGGGAGCTCCAGCCAGCGCCCCCTGATGCCACAACGGCTCAGGCATGTTCAGCCAACCACCTTCCGCTCCTCTTCCATCTCATCTGGCTTCACTCTAAGCAAAGATGTAAAAGTTAAAGTCCACAAGAGCCACACTCGCAATTAAAACAAACAAACAAAAAAAAAAAACCAAAAAAAACCCCCCAAACTTCTTTTGAAATTAAGATCTCAGTCGTGCGCCTCACGACGCGTGTTCGTTGCCGGGATTGCGCGTCATCCGTTAGACGTGTGCGTAAAAATCAAATTTCTTGTTCAAACTCCTCAAAACTCACGGTTTTCTCACAGATCCGATGGATGAAACTGCAGCGGCGTTATGATAACACTGAAGAGGCGTGCTGTCGTCGCCAGTCGATTCACTCACTCCCCCACCTTGTTTTTTGTTTTTTTACAGCGTAGCCTTCAGCAGGTCCGCTACTTGAGCTCAGCACCGCGCACTGTTGAATGCCGTCCTCGCGTCAAAGGCCGCAGTTTGTCGTTTCCTTTACGGATATATCGTTTGGGTTGGGAAAAAAAATGACCGTTTTATTCTTGTACGCAATTCTCGTTCTCCGACTCCTTCTGTCACATCCATTTGTTGGAAGATGGCATCGCAGATTTACAGGTAGCGGGGGAGGAGCCATCAATAGCAGACGTCGATGCTTATCTTGATGTCTGGTTATTTATAGTGACCGCTTCATCAATTTTTGATGGTTGTAACTTTATGGTTAGAGCCACCGTGCTTTTAAACCCTTAATTTTGTACGGACGTTTTAGTTTTGTACATTAGATCTATGTTCCTAAACTATAATCACATTTCAAACTGTATTTCTATAATAAGGTGGGGCAAAGTGACGAAAATGAAATTCTCTTATTGGTGTCCTACATCTTTATATGGAGCTTTAACATCAATCTAAGGATGTCTGGAGCCTTTAAACGAGAAAACGTTTTCTCCAGCAGTGATGGAAATACGGGTTTAAAAAACACATTGCAGCAGAGAATACACCATACATTTTCATTGTTTCCACGCCACCACGCATTAAAGGCTTAGAAAACCCAAAATGTAAAAAGTTTCCAAATATTGGAATAAGAGTATTTATATGGGCAGTTATAAAACATGGTAAGGAAAAGTACTAAACAGGACATCTTGTTTTCTCTCGTCTAGTGGTAAATTACTCCCCCTCGAGGACAAACTGTGCACTGATTGAGGTCCAACTTGAGTCCAGTTTTTCTTGACAAATAACCAGCCTACTATTTGTGAGCTGATGTTAGCATTCAGATGTGCAAAGAAAACACAGACAACTTGCACTCCATTAACTGAATGTTTAATATTTTATAGAAACAATAACCTTCATTTGGAGAAAGCCTGATGTAAAGTGTTTTATCTGACATCCAGATGAAATGCTCTCAACGTGATTGACGTGAAAATTCAAGGAGGAACACGTACATGTGTTTAGCCAACAGATGAAAAAAATAAAATAAAATCCCTTCTTAAATTTAAAAACAAAAAAAAATAAAAATCCACCTGACAAAGAATATTGGCAGAAACTAGCAAACCTGCTGCGTGATTTACAAGGAAAATTGCAGTGTTAATAAGTGTGGTGTATTAAATATATTTAGCTTGGCACAATATTATATGAGAGGAGTGAAATGATCCAAATAAAGACTGACATAATGTGAAGGAAGCAATTTCTCCTCTATAAATAAGAACATTATTCACTAGAGAGCTACAGTTGTATAACAAAGGATCATAACCAACATCTTTGACTTGATTAGATAAATTAAATGGCAAGAGAAGACATAAATATCAAGGAGGGAACACAGTGGTCCATCTTCAGTTTGGAGTTGATGCAGAGTCCCTGTGGTCTGACAATTCAAGGGATTAAAGGAGTGCTACTGAATATGAGGGAATACACAATTCAAGTATTGAAGACTAGTGTAAACAAGTCTCTGTACTACATAATTACTGTAGTAGGAATATTGCAAATCATGTGTGCTGATATTGCTGTAAGTGAGAAGTATTGGATGTTAACCATCGAGTCGGCTGTGAACTGCTGGATTTGAACATCTTCGCTACATCCTGGAATGTTTCTGGTTGACATGAACAAGGGGAGATACTTTTACAGGGCTCCATCTGGAATCCACAGTACTTTACTCTGTTCCTGCTCCACGATGGTCATGATCTGAGTGCAAATGTAGGAGACGCTGCCTCCCTGGACAATACCTGCAATACAGTTGGGAGGAGGGTGGTATTTTTGTGGTTAACACATCCCATTGAAAGTTCTTTCATTTTTTCCCATTCAGTCACTCAGCTCCCAGACCAATGTGATTTTTTCTTATTTTTGCATAATCCAAGCACTACTCATTTTCAATTATATCAAGCATGTAATGAGACTAATGTTGACACCAACCAACAGGACTGTGGAAATAAAAGACTTACAGTTGTAAACTGTGAAGACAAACTGGTATAAGCTGTCTATCAACAGATACTTTTAATGAAAGTGCTGATAAATATAATCACAATCGTGGCATGTGTGCAGAAGTTGGCCGGCCAACTCTCCCTAATAGATGGGATCAGTTGTGGTATGTGTTCATTGCAAAAGCCCTTGTGTATAAGTCGCCTCCTTTTCTAGTCATTAATCAGGCAGACAGTTGGGTGTCAGACTGTCTGCTGCTCCAGTTACCAGAACTTTAACTCTTCTTAAAGAACACACATACAGTGCTCCCAATACCTCCTCTTTAAGACTAAACTCTAAATAACATGAAATAAATACAGTTAAAAACAAATCTCAGAGACTATCACCAAAAATTTTGGACATACAGCGATAAATGCCATTAAACAGTTTGTGTCTGATTATTGATGAACTGACTTTTAAGCCCGAGGTGAAAAAATGGTTACAAAAAATACACCTTTCTTTGTAAACTGGGATTCAGTTTGCAGTTACACATTTCTGTGTACTGTAGGTGTGGTTAAGGTTACAATAATTAGAATTATAATGCCTGTATACAAATTAACATCGAGTGAACATAAGCCTATCCCACCAACCTGTGAAGAAGCGGCTGTAGTCCTGCTCTATTTTCTGCGCTGCCTCAAACTGCTCCCTGGAATGTTTCTGAGACAGTTTATCCCGCAGGTACAAAGGGTCCTTCTGCTCTCTGAGGAAACATCAGCCCTGTCAGCCTGCTACAAAACCTCATTTCAAACACTCAAAGTGTCAGATTCTTGATGTCAACAAAACCGTCACAATTTCCATATTTTGTATTACTAAAAATCTGCAGACATGTTTATAAACAGTAATAATAGTGTGTGGATATTTTAATACATCTTGAACATTGCTAAATACAAATTTAGAGTGAATTTCTTTTATACAAAAATGTGAATACATTTATCCCAATTCAACTGCATATAAATTATTCATGTTTCTGGGCTGCTACTGCCAACATTAACTTAAATGAAAACCATTTTCCTGGAAATTCTACTGGCAGTAATAGACAAGAAAGTCTTTTTGGATAAATCAGCAAAGTTAACAAGGATCAACTACCCTTATTAGCATTTTATCGAAATAAAATAAAAAAATACTCAGATGTTGACTAAAGTAACTATAGATGCAATTTAAAGGAGATATCTACTAGTTTTTACAGCAAAACTTCTCATTTCTGCCAAGAAATCTAACAGCTTAGCTTCAGTGAAATCTCCCTACTTTAAACCCATCCATCCCACTCAGTACCCATGACCGCACAAAGCCTTGAGAATTCATGTGTTTACCAGTCTTCATCTTTTACCTCTGACTTAACCTAGAATACCACTGTCTCTCTCCTTTCACTCATTATGCAGTCAACATTTTGGTCTGCTGATGCTTCTCAGAGGATAGAAACCCATGAAAAACCTCCTGTCAGTTGCTGCAGCAGGCAGTGGGAGGTGTGTTTTTGTGTACATGGAAGCTGAGGCCGGCAGGGCATCGTGTGTTTTTAGCCACCCACACCACGAAGCGGAGCCACAGGCCTCGTGAGCCCCTCCCAGGACAGCTGGCACTCAGCTGATGACAGCGAAGGCTTAGCAGGAATCAATCTGAACCATGTTTGCCTGCTGCACCGTTTCATAGATTTATGGACGCGTGTGTGTACGTGCGTGGTGGAAAAAGCCTGTTCCTGCCCGACCCGAGTTTGCCCTGATTTGCATGCGTTTGTGTGCGCATGTGCATGAAGCACCATGCCGAAGGTTCAGCAGATTTAATCTTCCCACGGATTACAAATGAAAAAGCAGAGGATCTGTGAGCCATCACCATCAGTCGATGAAAACAGGTGGTGGAAGAGAGCACGTCGTGTCTTCGCAACTAATGATGCTGATCAAATTTTGGTTGATCAATTCGTTTTGTTATGGATGGAGGGCAAATGTGATTATAAAACCAGCAAGACTTCTGCAGATGCCAATTTCCCAAGCAACTGTCTCAAGCCAGATAAAATTAAGCATAATCAGGAATAATCAGTCCTTCAAGTGAGAATGGCTTTAAAATGGGGGAACTTTAAGTAATCTTTAAATAATTCTTTATGACCTGACATTTTTAGATTACATATTGATTTAATGCCCAAGTAGTTATTTGCAAAATAGAAACAGATTATTACTTTAGTTCAGAATATACGGATGAGTTTTGTTCATGAATGTGGCTTTATTTGAAAATGCTATGGCCCACATTTTCCCCTTTCTTCTCAGAAACAGCCTCGAGAGGCAAAAGCTTTGGATGAGTTCTCTCTGTATGTTGTTCAAGGTTTGGAGCTTGACAAATAACTGGGTAAACAAAACTGGTACCACAACACAAAGCATGCTCAACATGTCTGACAGGTAGAAATAAAAAAAATATTTTAAAAGTCAAAGCAGGCATGAAATTACTCACTTTATCTGCTTGGCATTTTTGTAGCGGATGAATATGATGATTGGGTAGATGTGAACCATGTGAAGACGTTCAATGGCGTGAGGGGCAATGTCAAGTAAGCAGTGACAGTCCTATGAGAGAAGACAACATGAGAAATGGGAGAGGTTTCAAAAAAAACAAAACAAAAAAAAAACTGCAGAAAATATTTATTTTCACGCTCTGTGTGTTTAAAGACTTCTAGCAGTTTATGGGATATCAACAACAACATAAATGTCAACATAAAAAAAAATAAAGGTTCTTTGAAAATATGTAGCCAATCAAGTTATTTTAATCAGTTTGGAAGTTTGGCTGTATTGCATTATTTGGAATTCAGCTGAAAGTCCTCTGAAGATTGTAAGAAAAGTTGGAAAGACAGCAGTGCATAAACTTCAAGATACAACTGCTATTGGTGCAGGGTCATAAATGTGTCATTTCTGGACAAGCAAATCAATAAATAGTGCAGATTAAGGTTATTTTAAATTTACCTTTTCTGTGATTTCTTTTATTGAGGCGACTGTTGTCACGTCAAAATGCCCACTCCTCCGTTTGTAATCAATGAACACACAATCCTTTACTCCACGCTCTATTGCCTGCTGAGATGCCTTCATAATTTCTAAAAGTAAAGAAAAAAAAGCAACATTTTTTATTTTAATATACACGTCAAGTTCTCTGATCTTTGAGTTTCATGTTAGGTAGCTCTCAGTGAAATCTCCCTTGCGCAATAACACAAGTCTGATGGACACACACATCCTTCATGTATAAATTCACACAAATCAGAAGCTCACCAGGCAAACAGCGACAGAACTTGGTAGGAGCCTCCTTCTCCAACATGTCCTTACAGGCCTCCACTAATGGACCCAAGATCAGCACTGGACGAGGCGAAGAGTACTCCACCTTCTGAACCCGCTGGTACATGAGGCTCACGCCGTCTGTGCAGGGAATAAACCAAAGCAATTTATTCCAAAGGCATAACAGGAGAGAGACACTGCTGCTCATTTTAACCGTGGTTTCTGTGTTATGTGAAAGCTTCAGTTTCTTTCAAGAAAAATCCAGCTATATAAACACATCTTCATGCCTGAGATCTGCCTCACAAATCATCACGTAAGGTTAATAGGGACATTCAAAGTAGCAGTTTCTATCTAGTATCAAGCCTAAAGAATAAAATCTGAACTTTTCAAACTTGAGAGCATTATTAAGTCTTAGAGATTAGGCTTAATTGGGAAAAGGTTTTCATTAAAAAAAATAAATGTATGAACTTTTCTTTAAACACTTAAAGGTAACTATTTTAAACACCAAAGACTAAAATTTATTTGGTAAAACTGTGGTGTCTGTGATGAAATGTAATTATGTTTGTTGCACCTCCAGATGCAGCTGTGTGAAGTCTGATAAATTGACTGAAGTCAAGACTATATCCAGTAAATTAAATCTTGGATGCTTAGAAAGTGAGCAAGCCTCTGCAGCGTGCTCCACATTCAAACCTCTGACAAATCTGCCTGTGGTTGAACAGATTTGTGGGTAATTTTACGTCCAACTCTTGTGAAGGAATGTGTGAAATACAATAATCAGATTCTGCTGTATTCACTGTGAACTTTTTGATTTCAAACAGTCCTTTGTAAGTTTAACAATGTGACGACAGTATAATGCAATGCTGGTGAAGTAAGCGCTCAAGAAAATCCAAATATGTGCTTATTCCAGAATCAACCTTTCTTATACAATTATGTGTCTTTTGTGCATTTTTAAATAAAGTTGTGTTTAGAAGAGAGTTTCTCACCCTCTGTGATGGGTAAAGAATCTGTGCTAATGGCGTCCAAAGCCGTCATGTCCTTTCCATCCTTGGATCCACTCCGTTTGTGCTTTAGCCTCCGGCGAAAGAATGACCTCCGAGCAGCAGCAGACAGCGTCCTGCTAGTGCCGTTTTCATCCTTCATATCAGCCATGCTGTGCCTTCTGTAGAATTCCTGGTCCATCCTTATGGAGATAATATTTCAATCCATATCAACATGCTATCAAACTAATGTTCTTTAACATTAAAGTTTGATGAATGTAGAATTTCTCAACAGATTTTCTAAATCAGAAAACCACAAATTCTTACACTGTACTTACATGTATTTACTTGGAATCTGTCCTTTCTCTAGTTTCTGTGCACTCTCATCAAGCTGCCAGGCCATCCAGAAGCCAAAATTACCATTTGGTAGTGTGTCTTCAACATAAAGGATGTCATCTTTCTTAAAGCTTAGCTCCTGCTCCATTTCTGCCACTCTCTCATAAAGTGCTCTGCCAAATATGAATAAAGTAGTTGGGGAAGATGTCAATGGCATGATAAACAAAACTTTGCAGACTATAATGGAAAAACAAGTCTTACAAGCTATACTCTACAAGCTTCAACGAGTTATTGACCTGACACTCAAATCACCAAAACATGTCTGTTCTGTTAGCTCAATGTTCCCAAACTTTACTGCCCATTTCCCGGTGGTTAGGTTCCATTTTGGATTTTGTTTAACATAAAATTAAGAGGCACAATATTCATGTCATCTCAGCAGTTTAATTTCAGTGGCCTGATAAATATTCAGGGTACCTTATGAAAAATCCATCTCCGGTACTCTCTCTTACTGCATCAAGGTTGTCTGCATAGTTCTGGACCTTGAAGGTGATCGTTTCAGCTGGTTTCAACAATTCCAGGTAAGCATCTTCTTTAGTTTTGTTCTTCATGCTGACACCATTGTACTGTTTAAAAAATAAATAAATAAATTAAAACTATAAAGACAATCATCTATAAGACAGAAAGCAGTCAGATTCTATGTCTAAACCTGCTTTAATGTGCTTTTCTTCTAGCCTCAGAGCATTATAATACAGGTACACAAATCACACAATTATGTCCAGTATTGTTTTCACTACAGCTACTGCAACTTACTTTTTATTGAACACATGACAACTTTGGTGCGTCACAGTTATTGACAAATATGAAAGATACCTCCAGCATCAAATCTCCAGGCAGTAAACCATCAGGACCCCTAGCAGGGCTGTCATCATCTAAACTCTCCACAAAGATGCCATAAAGGTTCCCTCCACAGATCTGAACTCCCAGCTCCACGTGGATCCTCTTCAGCCTCACCAACCGATACTCTGGAACCCTGCGTGGATTTGAACCAGGAAGCCTGAAAGAAAAATACATTTTAAGAAGTTCGACCAGTAGATTCAAAGTCTATTTTAAAGGGCTGTATTAAAACACCATATCAACCCAGCGAACATAAAAGCAGATATAAAGCTACTACCTGGAGGAGATGTGTGGACTAGTGGCAGGAGTCGTTTGTTTGGATGCAGGAGTAATCGTGCCTTCATCCTGCTCACTCAGTAAATCTACAGTGGAGTGATTGTCCGGTGTGGTGGCTCCGCTGTCATGGGGTGACGGCTGGTTGCTGATGGATTCCATCCGAGAACTAAAAAGATGAGAAACAAAGTCAGAATCTTTTCTAATCATTTAATATTTTACCCTAAAGTCCAAATAACTGTTTTTTAGAGAATACACTTTAGGGTTTGTTTACTGTTATAGCACATTCGTGCCATCTCCTTTTTAGTGTTAATATTTGTTAATCATAATTACATAACCCATTTCTTATTCCTGTGCTACAGTATGAAGTCTTTACGATTGTGTACTCATGCGTTTGCTTTGCACATACTGTGCTTTATACAGAAAAGGGCACTGCTAAGCTCTCGTCTCCCTCTTACCCTGAACGAGAGTGAATCCCCAGCTGAAACATGTGTGGATTATACTGAGCCAAAATGGTGACCGTGTCACATTGCTGCCCGATCACCAGCCGTGCCTGCTGCTCATTGGCATTGCGAAGGTTGATTCCATTAAACTGGAAACAGAAGGGATTCATTAGAGGCAGAAAAAAAAAAAAAAAAAAAAAAAAGATAAATCATGGATATGCAGTAAAGTAGCTAATGTACCTCAAGAAGTTGATCTCCGTACTCTAATCGAGCTTGATGAGCAATGCTACCTGCTGTCACTTTGGACACAAACACTCCGCCATTCTCTCCACTCACAATGGAGATACCAAGCGGTTCTGCTCCCTTCTGTACCGTCACATTTCGTGGCTCCCCCAGGTACGGCCTTCAGGAGAAAAAAAAAAAAAAAAAAAAAAAAAAAGAAGAACATTTATGTGTTTTGACATCTTATAGAAAAGTTGCAAGCATGCAACTTTGGGGAAGGAAAAAAAAAAAAAAAAAAATTAGAATAAGCTCTTCCCTTCAATCTAATGTTTTCCTACACAATATGAGTCTGCATGCTATCATGCATGTCATGTATGCAAATAATCACCGAATCATGTGACATTTTTCACACAAATGTGTATTGTTCAAACAATAATATGCACGTACCAGCCACAACATTAAAAACCCCTTGCAGGTAAAGTAAATAACAGTAATCACAATCCTGGTATGTGGCTGATACCACCCACAAAAACAGCAGCACCATATGAAGGCAATGACAGTCCCCAACTGGACAATGTCAGGGCCTCCAACCTCTCAAAATCCCAATCTGATCAAGCATCTGATGCTTGAGCCTGTAGCCTCATGTCTGACAATACCAGACACGCCCAAAGGTCTTATGTTTGTGCACCTAATGGTCCAAGCTGTTTTTGTAGCACACTGTACCAAGAACAAGGTTTTAATGTTGTGGCTGATGTGGCAAGCGTGCATTTTCAAATCCCACTTCATGTCATGCAATCATACAACATTTAACAGCATTCTGAATAAATAATGAGCAGAGAAGATGACGACCTAAGGATACACATCCATTTCATTACTGCCATTATTAAACATTCAAAAGAATCTAGCACCGCTGCTGCAAAGTGAGTCTAGACTGTAACATTTATATATGCAGAGTGTAGGCAGAATGATAAGATCTGTGCTCCAACAGTCCTGCAGACAGTGCTTATACTGTATGTGCTACCAGCACAAGACAAACCTCAAGCTTCTTAAAGAGAAGAACTTGGGCTTAATTCCAAGTGGAGGTCTAACAGAGGAAGTGCAGTAAGAGACAAATCTGAGAAGCAGAATGACAGGGAAAAAATAAAAACAGACAAAGACAGAAAGATTTCAAGTTACAAGGCTCAGCAGCAGAGAAGAAAGTGAAGATAATAAAATGATCGATTGTGGTGACAGTGTTGGATGGAGGCTTGAGGCTTTGTTTACTGCTTTGCAAGCATTTAATCACAATGAACCAGACAAAAAGTACAGACAAATGGTGGAAAACATGTCTTGTGGTGCTGAATCATGGTGGGATAAAGATTCGGACAATGACGAGGATTCGGTTGGCCTACCCTTCCTTTCGCCTGTCACCAATTGAAGCAGGGCTGACTGATATCCTAGGTTGGGTGGAAATGGAGCTCTGCGATTGGCTGCTAGTGAAAGACGACGTGTCCAGGTTGACAGGGGACATTGGAGGTGTTGGGCTGCTACCCTCCGAATGTGTAAGCGAGCCTGGAGTGACGGAAGATATTAAAAAATTGAAGTAACATTTGGTACCAGTAGATGTTGCTCCCAGACTGAACAGTACCTTTGTCAGATCCAGTGGCGCGAGGATAACGAATTGGAGGGATCTTAATCCGTTCTGCTCTAAATTGAGTACCAGAGGTGCCTAAGAAAAAAAAAAAACAGGAAATTTATTAAAAGGGTCAGTTGACCCATAATGGAAAAAAAAAGAAAACAAGAAACATTTTCTCACACAACTGAGGGTATCCAACCATGTTGATATGGGAATTCCCCAGGAAATATATGAACAACTGTGATAAGCCCCTTTCCCCGACACTGCTAATCTAAATATTTACCACAGAGCAAATGTTTGAAGTAGCCAGTTAATCACCATCGTCTCCTGAGCCAATTAAACTGCTACAAGACTTTCTAACTCATTACAGGAGAGTTGCATTTAAAACTGACATTGCATAAATATAATGAGTTTAAGAGTAAAATTAAAGTTAAATAATTTTGTGTCACAGAAGTCAGTGTTTGCTAACAATGCAACTCGACGCCAGTTAGGTGTTTTGCTAGCAGTGATAAATAGTGGGCTAAATAAGTGCGGACTGAATTAAGAAAAATGTAAACAACATTATTCACATTTTAAACATGTCGTGATTACCATAAAACTAGGGCACCATACATACTCATTCTGTTGCTGCAGGGCAAGGAGTTAGTACTGTGTGGTGGTTGGCTGCAGCTCCGCTCAGTCGGGTTTCCAGTGCGCTTGTGGCTGAGGTCCAGACTGAGGCGACCTTGATGCTGGGGGCTAGAGTAGAGGGGGGGGAGGAAAAAGAAAAGGCCTGCGTAAGTCCCCCGGCAGTCAATTATTCAACCCAGGGCAAGATATAATTTGCTACATGCCATCTGTCCATGAGATCTGGGGCAGGATACACAGTTGTTTCGCTGCTATAAATACACCATTCAGGATTTAGCAAATCTGTGGTTAAAATGAAAAACAGTACTACTAGAACTAATGTCTACTTTGCAGTAAGCATCAAAATAAACTGTTAAATCTATATATAAAAAAAAAAAAAAAAAAAAAACAACATCTGAAATTGTCTTTTATTTCTAACTAATGCACCAAAAACCAGAAGTATGCAGAATACAATCACAGCAAAAAAAGAATACAGAATAATTATTAATTAATCTCTCTCTCTGCTTCAAAAGAGACAGTCTAACAGTTGAGATAAAATATCAGTTTTCTAACAGATATAGATATTTCAAGATGTCGTAACAAGGAAAAAAGTAAACTTAAAAGCATTTGGAGAACACTTTTCTCCAACGAGGCCGATGACCTAGCTCAGAATTTCTTAACGACGTGACCTGGTTCTGTCCCAAAATCTGGTGGCTTTCTTTGTCCCTGCTCCACATTTCCACCAAGTTGTATTTGACTAGTTGCTGCATTATCTGTCTAACAGACAAAAACAGCACTGAAGATACTCTACCTGTCGAATAATTCAATTAATCATGGGTGAACTCTATTAAGTCAATTCAAAGACCTGGAATTGAGAGTTCTGTTTCACCGACAAATTGTAGTGGTTTAGTCGACTCAGCTACCTTCTTCCTATTAAATGTCTGCAGTGAATGAGGTGTGATTGAAACAGAAAATTTTACTTGACACTATAAGCAAAATAAGTATACTCATTAATTCATATATTCACATGGCAAAATGACAAGATTTATTTTTAGGATTCACAACAGTAAAAAGGCTCGTGAAGAAGAGTTGGACTCGTGCATGTTGAAAAGACTGACAGAACACCTTGTGTGTGTATGAGGATGACTGCTCGAGCTGGGAGCTGGAGGAGGGTTGTTGGCCTGGACCTCATGGCTCCAGGCTGTGTAGACAGGGTTCCTCATGACAGCCGTCACAGCAGGGCAAGGGGCAAAACTTCGTTGTGCAGGGTCTGGAGGACAAATAGTGGGATTAGACATCAACAAGTAGTAGTTATGTGACACTTCCATCCTATAAATATCAAGCCTTTATTAGTTCAATAGAAAAAACCCCAACAAATCGAAATCAACTTTCTATTTTTATTATTAGTGATCCATGCAGTGTTTGGAAATGTGAAAAAAAAAAAAATGGAAAAAAATGAACACATTAAGCTGTTCCCATAACTTACGTGATGCAATGCTACTGTAGCTTTTGGGTGCATATTGTACGCTGTACCGATTGGTTCGTATAGGAGAGAAACGTAACAAGTCCACTGGCTCTGGGGAGTGTTCATCGTTAGAGAAACTCTGTACCTGCAAGGAGCAAACGTACAGCTTGTAAGCCTTTTAATTTTTGAGGAAATAAGGGACACAAAATAACACAAACCATAGCATCTATAAAAATGTCAAATAGTAAATTCCTCAACATGTTCTTTAAATACTCAGTTACCTGAATAGGAACAGGAATGTGCAATGGAGTCACATTTCGACGTAGTGCTGGTGCTGATTTTGGCCGGTATCTCTTTTTTCCTTGCACTTCTGTCCTGTACCGGTTCTCCTCCTCTTCTTCCTCCTCAGCAGGTTTCTTGGAGCTGCCCTTGGCCTCTCCTGGAGGGCCATCATTGAAATAGCATTGGTTTCCCACCTCTCCCTTGTCCTTAGGATTCGTAGCTTGGGCAGGGGATGCTGGTGGTGTGCCGGTGGTAATGGTGGAGTCCGACGCGGAGCTGTTCTGCTGCCGATGCTTGAACCTAAACGAGTCGCTCCTTGCTGGTGGGGTGGGGGGTGTCTGAGCAGATTCAGACACTGAGCTCTGCGGTGAGTGAGACAGGGACATGTAGTCCAGTTTTTGGGCTGCATCAGGTCTCCTGAAAGCATTCATGTCAAAAATAGACTTCCTCTGTTTGGGCTTCTTATAGATGGACAGTTGGGTGTACTCTGAAACAGTTCCCACTATGACTTTAGGCCATGTGCCTCCACTGGGCTTGACTGGCGAGCTCTGCACTCGGTCCACAGCAGCCTGTGGTGAGCTGCAGTCGGACAGAAGAGGGGTGAAGGTAAAAGGCCGATGCTGGAGGTCCTGCCTCCGGTAGCAGAATTCTGGGTGGGGTTCCGAAGGACTATGTGAGGCAGAAAAGGAACGGGAATGCGGGGAACCATTGGAAAAGGGTTTGTGGTGGGAGTGAGTGCTGCCACTGCTGCTATTCAGGGAGTCACCGGTATCCTTGCAGGCTTCCTCCCCTCTGCTGCCAAAGTCACAGCTACAAATGTCAGTTTGTGTGGAGCAATTGTGCTTAGAGTTTCTGCAGTTTCTCGTGTGGCCCTCACAGGACTGGAGTCGCGGGTTCTTTTCAGAGTCTCTCAAAGTTTCATATAAACTCTGCCCAGAACAGCTTTGGGGAAAGAACTGTGCAGGAAGAAATGTTGATAAATATACATTAAAATAGTTTAAATGCAATAAATAGCTTCCGATGAAATGGACGATCGCTGACATTTTTAACCACAAACTTGAGATAGCATTTAAAAATTAAAGATACTGGTAGCAATTAAGGTTTAAGAAGACTTTGCATTGTCTATTAACCCAATGAGCATTTGCACAAAGTAAGCATTGTACAACTAGCATAAAGCCTGACTATTGGGAGTCTATTAGAAGAAACAGCAGTATGTGATGTTACAGTTGTGAGAATCTGTATGTGTTTGGGTTACTGAGTTTTTACCTTCATGAGGGAGAGGCTGAGAGAATTTCGGCAGTTTCTCAGCAAAGACTCACATTCAGAGAGCGACTTGTTATCGAGCGCAATTCCATTGATCTGAGGAAAAAAAAAAAAAAAAAAAAAAAAAAAAAAGTCCCATAAATAAGAGCCTACTTACCTAGACATCATCATCATCGTACTCCATCTTGAAATGGCGTCTGCAAATGTGCTAGTTATGGTTAGAATTTAGATTACCGGTATCTGAGGTGTGCGCATCCTCATTACACAACATTAACCATTAAAATGATGGCTGATGTGTACTTGGGTACAAAAATAGTGGCCACCTGCCCTTAAAAGTAATCAAGTCCCAAAAATTCCTTGATTAGGATTATGGAGGTACTTTATTTTTTAAAATATCAGATTCCTGTAAATAATGCAAGCCTTTTTTAATAATAAAGTGAGATCATACTGAATTCCCTGTCTCAAACATGTAGGTAGGACATCAAGACAATTCAGGACTTAAGTAGGATTGTGAGACCTCCCAAAAACGAAGCTTAGACGCATATTCAGTACAGTTACTGATACTGATATCAAAGCAGCCAGCTATGATAGAGTGCATGATGTAAGACTATCAGCAAATGATGGTCTATTAATGAATTTTGGGTCCTGGGCAGTGTTAAAGCTGCCAGGGATAAAATTATAGCATAAGGACAAATTACAATATAAAAGACAGATTCAGATCATAATGGAAGCCGTTTGGAATAACCGGCATATTCCAGACCAATAAAGTGTAACATATATGGTGGTCTAAAACTTAAATATAGTCAAGCCAAAAATGATTCCCAGTCATGACTTTTTTTTTTTAATTTTTTTTTTTTTTTATCCAACATAAGAGTGCTGAAATCAAAAGATAAGTAGACTATATAATTGTGTTATGGCCTGTATGTATGGTTTGTGTGACAAGGGTAAGTTTGGGAATGTGCTAGCTTACTTTCACTAACATTTAATCCTAGTTTAACTGACAGATTTTATATTATCTGACATATGAAAATTACAAAACTATGTTAATAGTGTGCAGCAGTGTACTGTGAGCATCTTTGTATTGTAGCTGATATTTTGGTACCTCCAGTGAATTTTTAGTAATGTCAGATTTTACTTCATCTCGGAGGTCAGCCTCACTGGAAGCCCACAGTCTCCATTATATCCTCTCTATATAACAGTGAAACTGGCTGCATTACTTCATGTTCATTGAAGTTATGAAATGTATACATATACACAACAAATTTCCTCTGTTTCAACACTGTACTTTGAAGGCAAGTAGTTGGAACATGCTGCAGTTGTGCTTGTCTTAAAACAACTTGAATGTGGTCAGTAGAGGGCACTAGAGACCACAGCCATCTCTTGATAACAAACAGGCTTTTATCAAACAAATGATAAACTTTTCAGTGATCATACTTACAGCTAACAGTCTGTCACCAATAGTGAGACTGCAGTCTTTAGCAGCTGGGCTGCCAGCAGCCAATGTGGCAACAAACACTCCACTTTCCAAACCTAGTCCACTGTCTATGAGGAAAAACAATTAGAAAAAACACACCCCAATTACCATCACATATACAGATAATTAAACGCAAATACTTTGCACTTTAATGTCATTACTAGCTTGTCAGGCAGACATTATAACGGTGAAGTTTATTACTTATTTGGAAATTGAAGCTGACCTTTGTGTCCAGCTAAGTTTATCTGGATTGGAGTGATGATCCGTCCTCCTAGTGACTTTCTTCTACGAACCACCATATTAATCATGCCCTCACCACTCAACACAGCTTTGATCACCTGCTTCCTGTCTTTATTGGTCAGGTCCACGTCATTTATTTTAAGCAACCAGTCATTTACCCTGAACAGAAATAAGAGAGAATATAATAATAATGAAAGAGAAGCCAACTATGATGTGTTGTGTAAATTGACATGTATCAAAAATCTGATTTTCTGAGTGCTGCATACTAAATTTTACAAGTGAAAATATGAAAATGTGTTTCTATTCTCCAAATAAAGCTTATTATTAGAACCAAAACTCAGGTGTCAAATGACAAAGGGAACTCAAAACATTTATATACACTGAGGAGGAAAGTGACAGTTACCTTAATCTTCCCTCAGCAATACTTCCTTTATCCACCTTAGTTACAAATACACCACAGTCCCCTGGTAAATAGGGATCATTTACCCCTTCAGCAATATCAAATCCAAGTGCTTTCAAATCCATGTCCTGCAAAAATGAAAAATCACGAGGAATATTATGATTTTTTGATTCTGAATTAGTTCATTCATTAAGTGCAATTCTCTAAAGGCAAATCACATTTCTTAAAAAACAAAAAAGAAAACTCTAAATGATCCTTACTCTGTGCTTCTCAAATTCTACAACTTCTGTCTCCCACTCCATTGAGTCAGTGTCTATGGCTGAATCATGTGAACTGTGGGCCATCAGCTGACGATATCTTGCTTCCTTTTCCAGCTCATCTTCCAACTTTTCTCTGCAGGAAACATGAAATATGTAGCTCTTCAGTAAGTATTTCAAAGTAATTTGAACTGTCCTGTGTAAATAAAATTCATCCACTGGGTGGCACAAAAGATCATTAAGGAAGAGAAGCACTTTTAACACAAATATAAATCAATGAATAATATTCAAGTTTACCTAAAATAGAACACAAGACATTTATCTGTCTCAAAAACAACTTTTGGGAGAAATAACGCACTTTAGTTCTTTGAGTTCCCGCGTCGCATCGTTCTTCTGCTTTCTCATGTCATCCAGATTCCTCAGAGCGTCTGCCAGATCACTCACAGCTCTATCCCTTTCTCGTCTCAGGTTGTCACACAGTGTACTGAGTGATGCACATATTGTCATCAGGTGTCACATAAAATACACGCAAACTATTTTTGCCCAAGCCTCCTCGCAATGACATGCATCTACATCTATATTTTTTTTTTTTAAAAATTCTTACCGAATGCTCTCTCTTTCTGCTACAATCTTGTCCCTCTCCTGGAAGGCCCAGTCCCGCCGACACTTGGCGACCTCAGCCTCCTGCAAGGCCTCCTTCAGCTCCTGCGAGATGGCCTCATACTGCTTCCTCAGCATCTCGATCTCCTTGGTGGCTCGTTCCATGTTCATGGTGGCAGAGTCCTGTTCCTGCAGGAGTAGATCAAATTGATGGGTGATAAATGTCACCGGAGAAGTGAAGGTGCTTTTAGTCCAATATGGTATTTGATAACATGTGGCAAATTCCTCTAAATGTGTGTCATAAGAAAGTATTTGCATCTTTCACCCACTCTGTACACTAACTTTGCAGTAATATTATACTCAACACATGTTTTTAATTATCAGCTTTACATAATTTTGGTGCGAGTTAAGCTTGAAAGCTCATTGATGCAAATACCCGTTTGACAGCAGTCATTTTGACTTGACATGGCACAAACACAGATGTTACAAATTAGAATAATGAATCTTGTCCTCTATTGAGGTGAAGCTTTAATGTGATTAGTATCACCTGTGTTTACCTCTAGCAGCAGCCAGAATGGCTGCTGTGAGAAAGGTTTGTTTGAATAGATCATTTATTTTTTCTGCTTGTACACTAATCAATAGACTAAATAAAGTGCTTTGTTGGTTTTTTTAAATACAAGGTATTAATTACAAGCTATGAAGACATTTTGTTGCTTTTTTTAAGAAACAAAACTTTCAACTTAGCTGACTCCATCCATCCAAAAACAAATTTCTGTAAACTAAGATGTAGTTTCCATCTATGATGTATAAAACAGCCATAGACTGGATTAGGTATATAAACCAGATATAATAAAACAAATGTAAAACTCAGTCTGATGGTGTATCTAGAGCGCTTGCACTAGATACACTGTTGCATTAATTCCATTTCAGTCTACAGTTTTGCTTAACAATCCATTTCTGACGCAGTGCAGATTTCTGGTGTACTTGGAAGTGAGGGTGAGGCCTGTCACTACAATTATTGGTAATTTCCTAATGTAGGCATCCCTGACTTTTATAATTAATCTGACAATCACTGCAAACAGAATGATGGGTGAGTACACATTTCTCAACAGAAATCAATATGTAGAAACCAGCCAGCCGATTGAAGAAAAAATAAAATAAAATAAAAAACTACTACTATGTGAGATGGGATGAAGGGATTACTGTCAGAGAAATAAACCAATCCCTCCATTTGTGATGATAAATCATCTGTCCGTCTGGCTACCTGTCTGGCCTGGTAATACTCTTGCAACAGCTGGTCCCTCTGGATGATGGCCTCTGTCCTCTCCTTCCGGGCCACATCTCTTTCCTCACGCACTGTTTCGATGTCTTTGCAGGCCTGGTTCAGCTCCTTTTGGGCCTCAGCTTTGTCCTTGACCTCATGACAGAATTTCTCCAGCAGCTCATTCTTTTCACAGATTGCTCGGTCCCTGTCCACCAGCGCTGAGGCCAGCTCCTTCATCAAAAAAATAATAATAATAATAATAATAATAAAGAAAATAAAGAAAAAAGTAAATTTCTATATCTTCTTAAATTTTTACCTTGAGAATTTTGGAATATTTTAATATGATTTGCATATTGTTGTACATTTCCTTTTATGCCGACGTGTTTCTTACATCGCTGTGATTCTGGAATTCCCTCCTTGGGGAGGAATACATTCTTATCTCAGCACAAAGATATGCTGCCAGACAAACTTCCTATTAGATGAAGAACTAAAGAATTTTGCTCCTCTTAAAAGGATTTTTTATGTATTTATTTTGGAGAGCTTCTCAAGTTCATTTTACACAGAAGAGTTAAAAAGCATAACCAAATTTCTCTTCCTGAACTGTGGGTTTTAATAGCAGTGATCATGACGTGGTTACTTTTTAGCCACCCTAAACCTTTGACTGTTGCCAAAAAGAATGACTTCAGCAGTTTAACGACAAGAGATATTTAAGACACAGATGTTACGCAAATGGTCATTCTTCATTAACAGTTTCACTTAAATTAAAAGGAGCCCTGTAAATCTGAAGAAATTAATTTCTTTATAGTGCATGTATAATTCCAAATGTCTCTTATTACAATAGTTATTCCTCCAGTGCTTTCTGATCCCGTCTGTGAAATGGTTAACCGTTTTCAGTTCTCACTGATGATCCCTCATTTTAGCTTTTACCTGTCGGAGAGCCTCCAGCTCCTCACTGGCCACCCGTCTCTCTGACGAAGTGCTCTTTAGCTTCGCCTCTGCCATCTCCAGACCCGTCTGGAGCCTGTCCACCTCTTTGATCACCTGATCCCGCTCACTCATGATCAAGCGATATTCACTGATCACAGAGTCCCGCTCCTCCTTGTACTTCTCGCTGTCCTTTGCCGCCTTGAGCTGCTGGGTCTTGAGCCGCGTCACCTCAGACTGCAGCCGTTCCATCTCTCGCTGTAGCTCCTTATTGTGGGCTGTGGCCTTGGATAGTTCTTGGTGGGTGTTGTCAAACCTGCATCAGGCAGGGATTAAGGAATGCAGTGGATTCAATGCCTCTATTAATTTCCAAAGGGTAAACATTTCTACTCTGTCTTGTGCTTAAAACATTAAAATCATGAACAATAAGATCATAGACTGATCAAATGTGGAATTTAAGCATCTAAAAAGAAAACTATAAATGGGAGGACATCCGCAAAGCTTCATCTGCCTTGAATTAAGCACATTTTAAGCACTGTGCAGATCTGACTTTGGCTCTGTACTCAAGTACTCAGTTTGTAGTATAATTTGCTGCAACTGCTTTTTAGTTTTTTAACAGTTGCTCAGTTTTTGTGTGAAGTTTGTAGCCCTGCTGGCTTTGTAGACCTAATAATTCCAGCTTTACCTTCTTATTGAAGAAGAGTATTGCTGCTGATAGTGGATGGCAGCATCTCTTTGTTTCAGCAGCATGTCGAGTTGCTTCTGCAGCCGGTGGTTCTCTTCCTCAGCCTGGTCCAAACGACTCAAATCGGCATTGTGACTGGCCAACTTGTCATTGTAGCACTTCCTCAGAGTCTCATAGTCACTCTTCACGGCCTCCAACTTGTCCACAGCTGTGTCGTAGAGTTTGTTAAGGACATCAGAGGAGCCCTCTCTCATTACCTGCAAATAGCATTAAGTCGGGTTATTTAACGAATTAGAGGGCAATAATGGGACTATATCAAGATAAGAGCTGATGCAGTCACTTGGAAAAAGTTATCCGGAATACTTTTCAACTCTGTAGATGCTGAAATGTTGTGCTGTTTGATATAAATCTAAAGTGAAGTGCCTAAATCATTTAATTACCCGTTTCAGTGGAGATTAAACAAAATGTTACTTTAAACTGTTGAAATATCACTTGAACTGTAGTGAACCAGATGATAACTTGTATCTAGCTTCTGTCTAGCTTCTTAACATCCTATAGGGCAGTCTGCTTCTGATGCAAGCAGCAACTGGGGTATACTACATGCTTTTAGCATGAATGGATAAGCTTAACTACCATTAAAAATGTATTGCCATTCAATTTTACTAGTTCTGTGGGAACTGTACAGGAAGCAATCGCAGGAGACTGTGGTCGAAACAGTGATTAATGTTACCACAGTTTCACCAATTAGCAACCACAGCTAAAAGATGAAGACGCTCAAATGTACAATAAGTACAGTCGACCTGACAGACAGAATTGCTGTCAAATCAGCTGAATAAACTTTTTGACTTGCTACCAGTAAGTTAATTAAGTTAATTTAGTTAATTAAGCACTGATGAGATCCAATGGACTCAGTCTGGCTTCATGTTTACAAATATTTTGTTTGTAACGTTTAAATTACTATTGAATCTAATCCAAATCATGAACAGAGTGCCAAAAACGGACAAACCAGGACACATTTAGACATGAAAAATTATAGTATGTAATTGGAATCTAACAACTGTACAATAAATGTCTTCTCTGGGCTGGCATCACTTAAAACTAATTTGACTCCTAATTTGACTGAGGCTGAACAGTAGTTTATGCAATGATGACATGACTTCTAGAGACAATGGGGAACGTATCCTTGCTATCAACTAGCCCTGTTATACACATTCTCCATGGTTATATAAGGCATTGCTAACATTTAATGATATGGTCTTGTGACTGCAGTCACGGTGAATGTCAGACTGAGTAATGGTGAGAGACTCAGGTCAAGTCATTTTTGTAATCTGAAAGAATGTTTTGATGGATGGAGACATGGAGAGGACAGAGCTTGTCTGACCCCATTTGTC
The DNA here is from genome assembly GCF_965226115.1 of Aulonocara stuartgranti. Taxonomy (NCBI): domain Eukaryota; kingdom Metazoa; phylum Chordata; class Actinopteri; order Cichliformes; family Cichlidae; genus Aulonocara; species Aulonocara stuartgranti. The sequence continues at coordinate 12,083,625 of NC_138959.1, read as the reverse complement.
TGAACAACATTGTCCTTTTGGACATAATGGTCACCGAGACAAGAGCAAATTAATGTCCATCTCAAATGTCAAGATCCAACTGATTTTATGTCAGCGGCCAACTAGAGATGGAAAGGGGTGTCTGCAGATGTCTAGATAGTATATACCCATTTATATTTTTGTGTCTGTATGTTGTTTGTGTCCCATTTTTAAGCATGAATGGTGACAGAACTGAAAAATTACACAGGCACCTGCTGGTGTAGCATCTTCATATCAGCTACTTCCCTCTGATCATCATCATGCAGCCTCCTGAGCTCCTCGCAGGCCTGTTTCACATGGTTGTGCTCCCTGACCAGCTGGATGTTGTCCTGTCTCAGCACCTCGAGCTCCTCTTTCAGCTGGGTGTGCTCGCTCACCAGACGGCTGTGCAGTGTACTGTGGAGATAGCAGAATGGGTACAATCAAACCATGGGTGCTGCCAGCGATTTTTAAAATCAGCATTTACAGCACTGAATATATACATCTCCATCTACTGTGTCTCTGGCAACATATATTCAGCTAGTAAATCATAAATCAAAAAATATTTGGGGACACACACACACACACACACACACACACACACACACGTCATTTGGATCGCACCAGTTAGCCACAGTGTAGGATGAAGAAAGTAAGTTAATACTTGAATGTAGTAGCTAAAAGCAGCTTCTTAAAAACATCTGAAATGTTTGCTGTAGCCAGTTATGTCACTGCAGCTCTGCTGATTTGTGGTCAGGACTCTAACTTGGCCACTGGGACATGATTTACTGTTGTTGTTGATTTGCTTTAGGCCATTGTTTTGCTGAATCACCGAAACTCTTACAAACTTCAGGTCATAAACTGCTGCCTTGACATTCTCCTGGAACAATTTCTCGGTGCAGTTTCAAAGTAAACTGCATAAATTAATGATTGCAAGGTATATTAGCCCTGAAGCAGAACATCAGTCCCAAACTATGACGCTTCTTCTGCCATGCCTTACTGCTGGTCTACAGATTATTCTCACAGACGTAAGCACCATCTTTTTGTTTTTTATGATTCTTTTTAAAAAAAATATTTTATTAGTCAAGAGCAATTTAGTCTCCTTTTTGGCCTTCTTCCATTGATACATCATGTTGATGAGATTTCTGTGGGTGCTTTCCACTTCCTCTTGTGTTGTTTGCCCTCTTCTTTCAGGATTTCATTACATATTGTTCTTCTGGTGTCATCTTTCCAGCACAATCACGTCAGTCTTATCTCCTTAACTGGAACACCCAACTCGAAGCAGGTTTTGAAGTAGCCAGCACAACAGTTTGCATACAAATCTTTTGTTGCAACTGGAAATGATTAACTGCTGCAGTTTGTGGTCAAACTAATCATTTCAGAACTACCTAAAAATTAAATTACACGAAGTACCCCGTGTTGACATAATTTCACATTCACAAACTGTTTTTTGTGTGTTAACTTTCACAGATGGTTTTACTGTGTTCTACCTACAGGCAATTAAGAATCACTAATTAACCTAATCCTGTTCTTGTACTGTGGGAGGAAGCCGGAGTACCTGGAGAGAACCCATGCAAACATGGGAGAACATGCCCTTCAGACAGGAGGTGGAGTCAAACTCAAGACCTTCTTGCTGAGCACCAACAGTGCTAACCATCACACCACCGTGCTGTCACTAAAAACAATTAATTAATTCATTTAAAGCCACAGGGCTGTTGTGGTCTTCCTGTCACTATATTAACATTAATAGGAAAAAAAAAAAAACCGCACCTCTTATGTAATAAAGCTTTAACTTGAAATTTTCTAAAACATGAATCACTAATAGGACTAATTAAAATTCTTCAGAATTACTAAGGGTTAATGGTTAAGTGTTTAGCGACTTACTAATTTAAGTACAATATTAAAACTGCTAGACATGAATGTGATTTTCCATTGACAAAAACATGCTGCTTAGAGTGAATGGTTGAGTACAGAGGCAGAGAGGACATTGATAAATAAAGATTCTCTCTGATGTGCAAACAGGACGCAAAAGTACAGGCTTAAACACGGACATAATCCTTCATCTGTCTGTTTGCATTGGGGGCCAGATGTTGGTTCCCTACACTTCAGAGGCTGTATGGCATCATTAAAAATCATACAAATGGACTAGCCTTCCCTTCATGTCAACTCAGTACAGCTTATTTCACTAGACACCAAATGCTCCGTTCGCAGCATTATCCTCACGGCAAAGATGCTGTGCCGCATACACAGGATTCACATACTGATTACAGAGCATGCTTATGGTGAACTCTTTACAAAAGGATAATACTTATAGAGCATATTCTAGTCTCTTCCCTCAACCTTTAGCCAGAAATGTATGATTTGCCCTGCTACTAAATAATACAAATAGTCCCCCCGCCCTCAAACAATCCCAAAGATTAAATCAAATTGAAGAAGACCTGTTGGGATTTTTATAGCTTAACTGAGATTTTGAACTGATATAAAGGCTTCATCCCTATCACTCTTGCAAAAATAAAATCTGTTCTACGCAATCTGCTGTGAATATGTGAGGAAGAACAGAATACTGGCTAAAAATGCTGCAGGCTGAGCTTGAATGCATACAGCACAAATGCACCGGCTGTTAAAAAATTTACAAAGTCCCCTAGTAGGCTTTCCACTTACTGGTAGAAGTCTGCTTTCTTCACAGCCTCCTCGCACCTCTTCAGGGTGGTGCTATGCTGGTTCTGCAGGGATTGCAGGTCTGCCATTGCCTTCATACACTGCAGCTTCAGACGCTCATAGTCATGACCTGCTTTTGCATTCGGTCTATTTCACAGAGCAGGAAACAGGGAAACACACTTGCATCAAAAACCAAGTTCTGAGATGCCACATGGGACAATGTGAGAGCCATAAGTGAGATAAACATGCAAACTTTGTACTTTTGGGAGCGTAAGGAAAGAGAGAAAGTTCAACTGTATCCTCACATCTTGTGCTCAACTCTAAAACAAAACGAGCACAAGTTTACGTCAAATAGCTCTTGCTTTTTTTGGCAGGGCTTTTAAATGCTCAAGAATGCAAAATACCTCTATCTAAAGAGTGCAGGTAGAAACAAGATTGCTCTGCTTTTCTGCAAATGTGTTGGAAAACAGGCTGTAGAATGAGACTAAAACACTACCTGCAGTCATCAAAGGTGGTTCCAGGTGAAGAGAGGGCGAGACGTTTGCGTAGCTCATCCCTTTCACGCGTCACCTGTCTCAACTCTAACAGAATGGTCTCCATTTTCTCATTCACTTGGTGGCTGTCCATGTGGGCAGGTGGAGGGGAGGACGCTTGAGCAGGAGTACCTGTGTGAGTCAGCATGTCACTGGTGGCTTGTGCCGATCGCAAAGTTCAAATGATGCGAGTGACGGGGTTCAGTGCAGTTTTATTTATGTCAGCTAGAGTGTATAGCTATATTTCAGTAAAAATGTAGTCTATGTTCATCTGAGCTGCAAACTTGGCTAAAGAAATAAATTACAAACATACAAGTTCATGATTATGTTATGGGTAAAGAGCTTGACCATTATTTTATTTAATCTATATAATCGTTTAGCCAAAGTCACTTAAATATTGTCTGTCATCATTGATCTACTCATTCAGTTTTGAATATACCACAAAAATAAACGTAATGATAAACACTGGTTCAGCTTCAACAGCACAGACCAATCCTCTCTTCTAGAGTAGAAACAGATCTCTCTCTCGTGTGTGTATTTTTAAATCCTTGTCACATCTGTGTAATCACTTGCATGTGCTTAGAGTCTAAACAATTAGAAGCCGTCTGGTTCCTCAGAACAACTGTTTTTTTCTCCCCCCCCCCCCCCTTTTCCAAAGAAGATTTTTTGGACTCATCTTTACCTTAAATCGTTAGTCATCATGAGTACCACACTCACCTAAGCTGCTGAGAGAGCTGCTGCTTTCTGAGTCCGATGGCATGGTGGACAAGACGCTGTAAGTGGACCCTGCAGCATGAACAGAAACATTAAAGTCAGGTCTAAGCGTACTCGACCGTGTCTGCTTTATGGTCAGATGATCATCTCCAGCATTGTATGGTACATCAAGGCAGTGCAGCTTGGGTTACATTCGGGAGCCTTTACTGAAAAAAGCCAGCTGGAGGAATAATAAGGTGGGACTTTCCCCAACTTGGGATGACGGGCCTGTGGGCTGACAGAGTGTAGCTAATTACCAGTTGGGCAGGGAGCTTGAATACATACTAGCCAGGGCCCCAAAGAGGCTGCAGCCTTAGAGCTTCTCCTTTTATCTCCTCTGACAACATCACACAGTCCCCCCCTTGTGAAAGGCCCTCTTTTATAGCTTACAGTGATTCATAATTAACGTTACAGAAAGGAAGCTTTATGTACACCACTGAACAATATGAAGAAGATGATGTTATTTCACACACCAATGTAAAAGTAATTCTTCAGTAGATTTTAAAAGAGAAAAGTATTTAAAAGGGAAATAACTGATGCAATCTGTGTGTGTCACGATCTACCAGAGTGTGCAATTTTCACAACAGATTCAGAAGAAACAATTAGCTTTTTACAACAACAGAGGAACAAATGGTTACACAAATGGTCAAGTCAATTAGAAATGTTGTCATTAAGTTACTATCTGGTCTGTCACCTTTTCTAAGAAAACAAGCAAAAACAAAAGATGTGTTGACTGCCTTCAGTATATTGCCAAATAAGATGCCATTTATCAGTGGGAGTGGCCAATATTTATCTGCTACAGTACATCATGTTTTCACTACCAACAGTTCTAAAGCAGTGAGATGAAGAACTGGTACACTTTTAAAAATGAAAACATTTTAATTCTTCCCAGAAGTGGACTTCTCAGCAAATTCAGCCCAAGGTCAGAGCGTGCAATGCTGAGGTACATCTCCGACTCTACAGGCCTCAGTTAGCATGTTAAATGCTCAAGTTTATGACAGTATATTTGGATAAAGATGGAAAAACTATGGTAATAGGGATCTGTATTAAAATGCAAACATATGAAAATCAGCCAATAAATATTAATCTTTAGCTAGAAATTGTCATATCCCTCACAAAGCACACATTGATAAAATATAAGAGGGCATTGACTGTATAAATTACAGTAAAAGTAGAGCAAGGAATTGTTTAGCAATAGGTTTTTTCATTGACTATATTTTGTTAATCAAGTTGTTTCAAACGTGGTTATTTATCCTCTACAAGAAGGATTAGAATTTTATTGATGCCTGACTGCACACTGCTTGATCAAACAGCCAGCAGTGCACCTTTCCTGAGATCTTACTGCACTGCTGTGGAGTGACCAGCTTATAGTTCAGTTACATCAGCAGCTTCCACTCCTGATGTAAAGTCTAGTGTAGACTTAGAGCATGACAAACGATTCTATTTACCCACGTCCCATTACTCTAAATCAACCCCTGACTGGCCGTGTTCCCACTAACTAAATGAGTTGAGACTATGAGGAGCCCAGCTAACATGGCTCAACCCTCTATTTCCCACTGAAGGACAAAAAAAAGAAAGAAAGAAAAAGGAGAGACCGATCTCTCTTTGAGCTCTCTTTGTTCTCACTCTAGCTTAAGTTTCCCATGACTCTGAGCAGAGAGTGCCTCAATAGGCAAGGTGCAGAATGTCATAACTCACTTACTTTTCTGCTCCGTGGAAGTCATGTGACCTGAGGTCTGACCCTGCCCACTTAAGCATTTCATTTAGGTTGATCTCGTAGTTACGGTCACAGCCACTTGATCATCTGTACACAATTTTATGGTATAAGAAGACCACTTCTCAAGAACAAACGGAAAGTGGGAAGACTGTCTTTAGTAGGAGTTTACTCTCAACTTGAACATTTCTTTTAAACGTGAGAACAGTCGCTCAAACGTAAAGTGCTGATCTTAAATCACATCTGGTACTATGTGCCACTAACAATAAATGAAAGATATTCTGAATGCTACCCCTTTCCATTAAAAGAATTATGCATTTTTCTACTTGCATCTTAAAGCTCTAACTTAAATATTGTATATAATGAGTAATTAATTGACAAAAGGGGGAAGATTACTTTCTAAGCAATAGATCAGAGTGTTGTCCATCAACATTGAATTTCAGAAAACCATAAAATACAGCTTTTAATGAGGGATATAATTCAGGCCCTTTTTTTGTCAACAGAATGGTTAAGTTGGGCTTACTTATTTACTCCAGTATCATAGCACAGTCATGGTACAGTTATATAGCACTAAAAGCACAGGTTTTAATGTTGTAGTCACTCTGCTTTGTTCAATATCCCAGTATGCCCACCAAGTCTTTGACCTGATTTTAAAATGTTACCAGTAAACAAATGAGCCAACAACACATCCTTAAACAATACAAAAGATATTAATTAAGTAAAAATTTGACTTTATCTAAATTCCCTTCATATCAGTGGAGTTTCTCATAACTAAATTGTTCACACTCTATTCTAAAATAAACTCAGACATTAAACTTTCACCATGAAAACTCAGCGCTCCTCTGCATACATGAACACAGATTATTATCACTCTGTCCAAAACAACCTTTCAGTTGATTTAATACTTTGTAAACAAACTTTTAACTGGACAAATAAACCAATTAGCATTCAACTTAAAAAAAAGAAAAAAAAAAAAAAGACATTTCTGTCAGTAGCAAAGCAACAGATGAAATTTTACTTGATCCCACTTAACTTCATCTCTGGAGATACATGTGAAAGACTTGGAAAGAAATTATTTGAAATACCACAATATGCATTTATGATGGTACTGCAACAATGACATATGTCCCTGCGGAGAAGCTATTCTAATTAAAGTAGAAGTCTGCTACGCGAGATAGATGTTAGAAGACTGAAAAGCATGCCGAACACAGACATCAGTTTTCTTCTACAGTCTACTTCTATAAATAAGTACACTCTGATATGTACTGTGGTATAAAGTTAATGAGTCACCGATTCTGCAATAACTACCCTCTGTGTCAACAGTTCAAAACCACTGGAGACAACTAGATTCTCTTCTTTCCGCCTAATAAAATCTAGAACGAAACCAAGAAATCGAGCTACATAACACTCGTTAATCGCTAACTGCAAAACACCTGCTCTTGTTTTGCAGTGACAAAGCAAAACTTCCCATGATACACACCCTTATAATGTGCAGCCATTGTGTTATTCTTCCTTAAGAAACGATGAGAACAATCTAAACAGAAAGGTCTCCGCTGGCAGGCCTTAGAGCTATAGTTATGTGAAACTACAAAGTATCTTTATTTAAAAAAATAAAAAACAAAAAAATAAAAACAAACAAACAACCAAGCCCTGGGCGATACACACCCTGTTCGGTACTATAGGCATCATATTTACATCATGTGGAACTTTTTGTAGGTCAGTGATTAAAGGATATATTTAGCATTCATGTTATAAGCATTTGAACAGGCAGGGTTTACCAACATGTGGCTCTCATATTTTTTTGGGGTGACTTGTCAATTACTGCAACTGGCTCCTGATGGTGCATATTATGTAAAAACATAGGTTGCTTTTCTCTGGAAAGGCCCGTCTTTTGGCCACACAGTGGAGGAACCTGTCTGCCCAGTAGCAGAAGACAGCTCAGCCCATTTGTGTCCTGTGTGACTACCAACGGGGATTTGCACACTACTATGACTAGCCCAGAACATGCTCATGTACAAAGCTCTTTGGAACTAGAGTGCCTATCAGTACTCAGTTCTAGACCCAATGCACAATTGTGAAATGCAGCGCAAAAATGAGAAGGCTCAGAAAAACTAACAGAAGTGTCCAGCTTGCGTTCTCTTATGAATTCTGCCAAAATAATGCATAATTAACACCTGGTAGCTAACTGAGTATGACGCGATAGCAAACAAGAAAGCAACTGGATGGATGTTCCTTTTTTTGTTTGTTTGTTTTTCAAATGTCAAAGTGCAACAGAAGTGCTGAGTAAGGGTCATATGTCAGAGTGCATGCATTATGCTATTGCATAAGATGTCAGGTAAAGTCCAGAGAATACATCATTACTGTTTCAGCATACAAAGAATGCAATAAGAGATTTATGATGAACACAAAAAATAGAGAGTATATCTATAGTTTGTGGATTTATCTGTGAATAAAATCACATGCATGTATTTATCACTTAGTTAGAAAAAGGGTGATTATCCACATAGAAAACAGAACTATTACAAAGTTATTATAAACTAATCTGCGATTTGTGCCATTATGAGACCATATTATCTCAGAGGCTTATCCTTACTTCAAGATATATTTAGTAACCATTAGATAAACTTAAGGGTTAAATAATAAGGGTCGAAGGTGGAACCCCCGATACCTTGGAACATTAAATGTTGTGTAAGATGCAGTTTTAGTTCACCTCTTAAGACAAGCCAACAGTCCATATATTAATGTATCCCGAGCAGGCAGGATGAATATTCTCTAAAAAGTGTATCTGATCACTGATAAATAAAAGAGTTTTGAGATCCTGTGTTTCTGGTAATGCTTAAAAGTTACTCTATCATCCAGCTAATTCAGATTCGGAAGGACAACTGCATCTGAATTAGGTTGAGATATTTAAGAATATCAAGACAGTGCATCCCAAATCCAATGTTGCAGTATCTTGCAACATCTGGTGTCATACGTGTATCAAATCCAAAAATTTATCACTTAAAAGTCCCAATCCATCCATAATGTTTAAATAAACCTGCCACTAAACCAGACGAACTGAATCAATCAGAAACTCCTTGCCAGGGGTCATACTTCTGAAATAATTTCAGTTCCACAAGCACTATACCATTACACTATACAGTATCGTGTTAGTAGTAAAACTATACTATACTGACAAATCCACAGAGAAACTAATTTTCTATACATCTGCTGTGGAGTATTACAGTAGGTGGACAAAGGCAATTTTGAATCCATTCACAAGTTTATAATAAAACAATAGTTTGCTGAATGCCTTTAAGTTGCAACATTGTAAACACCGTACAATTAGTTATTTAAAAAGGTAATTTACTTACCGGTGCTGACATAATCTTAACTGTAGTTAGTTTTACACCAAAAACAAATCAAACTGATGCCCTTTATTCTCCAGTTTATATCCCCCTCGAGTAATTCATTGCACAGTGCGCACTAAAACGCATTTGATTCATCTCTCATTCGTTTGACTATGATAGTGGGTTATTGATTCCCACACACAGTCAGTCCCTCCCTACATTGATTGAGTCTATTTAGGTCCATTAAATGCTTTCACAAAAAAAGCTAGCAGGCTGTACTTTTGGTGACATGCTAAATGAAACAAGCACAGTAGTGAGAGTGTAAATAGGCATCAGGTCACATGATTGTGCCCTGAAAAGTCTTGCCCAAAGGAAAAGTCATGCCCTTCATCAAATTGTCATAAGGTCAATAGCACTAATGTTTGTTAGATCATGCTCAGGAGAGGATCGAAAACAGGTTGGATCATAAGCAATATCAAAAGCAAGGGGCCCAAACACACCGTTTCACTGTATTTTAGATAAAGCCCTAACTTCTGACACGTCGCCCCTTCTTCATAAACACTATACTCTTATAACAATTTAATTAGGAGGTCGTTAACACTTTAATTGTTTCTCACCACTCGTATGATCCACTGGTCCAATGCCATCCAGCAATAAAGATTGCAGGTGAGGGTGTGTTGTCTCCAGAGCAGTGCAAAACTCTGCGAAATGGTCCCCGTCTTTACTCATTAGTAGCTTCAGCAGAAGGTCCACTTTTTCCGAGTTGGAGGTGCAGTTGTGCTCCAGCTCGTAGCGCTCTGGCTGGCTTAGGGTCCCGCAGTGAGCCAACGCGTCCACAACTCTGTCCGCATCTGTTATTGACTCCACCAAGTTCTGGTAACATTTCTCCAACAACTCTTTGTGCTTGGGCTCCATCTCCTCTCCGCTTCGCTCGTCCGCTGTTTACCAGCTCGGGACAATCCCAGCCTTTTAATCTTTCTGGTAGTCAACTTAACTTCGGGCTACTGCCGTGACTCTGCGAAACTACCCCGCTCGACCCAGTCAGGACGGTTTTCAACCCGAATTGACGGATACACAAGAAGTAGCCATATTTGTTGCCCAAGGCTGTTGACTGCATGAAGATGACAACACATTTTCCCAACCGCCGCTCTCTATCCTTTTCGGAAAAATGACGCCTCTGCCTCTTTAAGCCCCGCTTTGCCTGCGCTACGGAAACAACCTCGGCGTCAAATCAAGTTCTTTAGTCATGTTGAAAAGTGTGGAAACTCTCCAGGAGCGCTCTCAGTCAGACTACAAACTCCGCCATGTCTCACCGTTCGAGCAGCTGTAACCCTGTGCCAATCATATTTCCGTGCAATGGACATTTAAGGTAAACGTGGGCGGGGCTTTTTTTTAGACGCACCTGGCTTCCCGCCGCTATAATTACCGCTGTAATTATTACCACAACTTATGTAATACTGGTTTTGCGCTTTCTGTGTGAGTTAGTTATGTGGAAGGCATTCAAGAATGCCAATAAAAACACACTAAAACAATACTGACGGGCTTGTTTTCACTCACAAGTATTTTTTTTTTTTTTAGCTGAGGACGATTTAATTTTCATTATTATGCCCAGTTTTTGAAAGTTTACACACCCTTCCCAAAAAGCTAAAATGATGCAAATTATATAAACCCCACAATTAATTGCAAAATAAGTGTAATAATATAACGTATTAGGTTTAAGCTTTTACTTTTTGGGGCCAAAATCTTTCGAGAGTGTTGGACTTTTACTCCTGTGTTGCATCATTTCTTGTTAAGAAAGAAAATGTTTGAAAACTCTTGCTTTATTTTAAAGAAAAAAATGCGTTGTACTTCCCTTGTTGTATCACTAGTTTCCCAGTGTGCCAAATATGTTCAGTGTTTGTTGGAATACTAGCAGACTGGTGTAGACTTTAACTGCTGATCATGCTTCTGTAGTACATGCACAGTGTAGTGGAATAACCAAGGTCTTCCCTGAAAAAGACCACAGTGCCAGTAGGGCAGCAAAACCTGCACAGATTTGCAGGTAACTCATATCATGTGCACTAATGCACACCCATGGAAGATGTTGGCTTTTGTATTGCTACAAACCTTTGTATTGGTCACTCTTTTACATCTTATCCATAATATTTAAAAATGTAAACAATTAAAAATCTAGTTTAGATATTTTTTCTTGGTGGACGAAAAACGTTTGCTAAGAATGAGAAGTAGTTCTGAACCAGTGACGTGCTTTCAGTCTGTTTTGAATACAGCGCTGTTCAAGGGTCATTCATTGTTGGTTTTTGACCTTTTATGTAGCTCATTATGTACCAGAGACTTCCTGAATTACTTCCCCTAGTGTTTTCGGATGTGATTGATGATATTGGAGACCTCATAGTTAAATTAAGAAGTCACCTTTATAGTCTACACAGTTGCAATATCAGGCATTTAGCTTAATTTTTTTTGCTATATAGAGATCTATATAGCAGTGATTATATGACAAAGTGTTACTATTAAATTATTAACTGAGCGCTGGGTAAGCATTTATTCTTTTCCAGCTTTAGATGAACCATTTCCTCATCCACCCAGTGGTTTCATAAAGTGTTGTATATCAAGTCTAGAAATAACAGAATCAACCATAAACATTTCCAGAGTGTAACTGTATTAAGTGAAGTATATAAACTGTTTAAAACCTTAGTTGGGAAGCTTTGATGACTCTTTCAGCATCCTTTACAAAAGATAACATGAGGTTCTCAGGGTCTAATGAAATTTGTCTTCATAGGTGACAAAAAGTCAGAGATATTTCTGTGACTGGTGGTTCCTTAACCCTCTTGTGCAGCAAGAAGAATATGAAGGGTGATAAAATAAAATCATATATATTCTGTTGAACAAGATCATTTTTCACTTCTCAGTTTTTCTAGTGAAATACTGTTTCTGGCCGACAAATGTACTTTTGGTGAAACAGTCACTGATCACAGGTCATCTCTACAGTAAAACCTACTGATGAAAGGTTGTGCACTGCTCTAAAATCACAAAATTACCAGATGATCTTCTCCTCCGAATTTTCTTATTATTATTTATTCTAATGATAATTACTAACTGGCTGAAGGTTTTAATAAAATAAAATAACTATATGCCAGTACACACATTGTATTAGATACAGTGGATGACACTTATTATGACTTTGTTGTACATTTTATAAGAGTTTATCATATGTTTCTACTATCACATCAAGTCATACCATGTAATACAGTGATTCACTCTCCAAAACACAGCTAATGATTAGGTAGCAATTTTATGGATGCAAATTCAAACACATTTAACACTTAAGCAGTTTTAAATGTAAATATTACTAGATTACAAATCGGACATTGCTTGACTTCTTAAAACCCAGTCTGCTCAGAAAATCCCACACATACATTGTGGGCATCTGAATAGGCTATTATTTGATTACAAGGGAAATCTAGCAGCTCTTATTTCATGATTTGATCTCTCTTTTTTGTGAGGAGATTATACCTCCAGATTGTAGTTGCCTGTTTCTCATCTGGATTGTCCCCTGACACAACTGCCCCGCTCTGCAAGCTTTATTCTGCTCCACATAATCCATCAGGTCTCAAAGGAGGGAGACGTCACAAAAAGATAAAATCCTTACGAAAACGAAATTGTTTAGAATCAGACAGCAATATTAAATGTAAGATTATATGTCTATATCTATATGTGTTCACAGCTAAACTGGAGATGTGTGGAAATCTACTTAAAGCTTGTTTATGATAATTGCTAGTACTTTTTAACATAGAGCTAGAGCGTATTCCCTTTATGAGGATTTTCACTCTTAGCTAGAGCTTGCTAAAGCTTAACGTGGTACACAGTGTGCCTATACATTTCCCCTCTTAAATTCGAAACAGCTTTAACAATTATGTAACAACAGCACTAATTTCTTTTCCCTGCAGGGAAATCTATTCACCGCTTACCAAGAAAACAAGTTGCAATGTTTAGGAATTATGTAAATTCCTAAAAGCATCAAACAGATTCAAAACACTGAAATCTTGCATTTGCTTTTAACATTAAGTGGGAGCAATTTATAGAGTTCTACGCTGTCTTCTGGTATATTGCTTCTCCTGACACACAAATAAAAGCATATGGTTGGACAGGATTTATTTTCTCACTCTGTCAAAAATCAGAGGAAGAGCCTCAAGCCCCACAGGCTGCCACTCTGCATGCTGGATAGTGATATCTGCTGCTACATCTCATTATGTGTTGTTCATCTAATCCTTGGGTTTGTAATTTGCTTATATGCACTCATGAAGTTTAAAGCAGGATTAGGTCCCTGGCAACCAAATGTCACTTAGCTGCACAATCCTCACTGGATGGCTGGAGAAAATCCACTGCAAATAAAAAAAGAAATTGCTCAATACTTACTCACACTGATTGTTTATATGATAGTATTAAAAGGCTGGTGATGAACTGCAGATTTACTGCGTCTGAAATAAACCTTTATTGAGACCTTTGTTTTGTGATATTACAAGTTTTAAGAGAAGCTCTTAAAATTTCATTACAAGTAATATAAGAAAAAAAGCCTCAGGCTAAGGCCTAGTTCAGGCTGCTCTTCACAGCTATTGCACCTTCCACTTGGCCCAGTGACGTGGACAGACGTCTTTGTGTCCCAAGCTCCATAAAGAGTGCATCATCCACTATGCCATCACATCGACAAGTTAATAATTAAAGCACTTTGTCTAGAAATCAGGATCACGGAAGTGTTCTGTCCTCCTCTTAAAGTAAAAGCAAGCTAAATGGAAGCCCTCCTCTCTCCCCCATTTGATTTCACTTTGACCTATATCTTTCACGAGATATCAGTGCAAAATCTTAGCTAGAGAGAAAATACACAAATGCCAACATCAAATATTTATCATTCTTTGTCCTCAGGCTGGTGGACTGTTTTCATTTCGGGTGTATATGAAAAGTTAGAAAGTGTACAAGAAGCAAGGTTTGCAAAGAAGCTATTTGTCTCACGAACACATCCCCTCTGAGGCTGCACTTCGAGGCCACTGAACACAACAGAAAGACAACTTTAGGACACCCGTGTCTCCAATATGGACACTATTTATAGCCTTGAGAAAAGCTCTATGAAGCTCCGCTCCATATCACTTGAGCTTCAAAGCACACCTGAATGAATTTCTCTCCCCTTCTCAGATTATAAAGCAAACACGCACGCACAAACAGAACTTATGTAAGCCACATTATTCACACCTTTTGACAAGAGGCTGCCGCTCATGATGCTCAGAGGTGGAGGGGGCTTACCCACTCGCTGTAATACAGACCTAGGTGGTGCAAATGAGACTGGCTTTGACATGCAAATCGTTCATTGTGCATCTGCTTAGAGCACAAAATCCACACGCAGTCATTTTTCATGCAAAACACACAATCCCATTTCACAAAGAAAATGTGCCAAATTTTTTTTTTATTGAAATCAAAGGTGGTTGTTTTTCCTTTTTTTTTTTCTTAAGGCATCCACTGAATTTTGACAATTATTATGTTACAAAGCAAAGTAGTTAGTGCAGGAAATACTCAGCAAAAGTTAGTTCAGGCAGATCAATTCTACAGAGGTGACATAGTTTGTGTGAACTAAGAGCCCTCTGCTGGCAGTAAAGCATACAAATCAGACACTGTTGAAAGACTAAACAAAATATTGAGAAACAGAATATGGATAACTTCCTGTAGCCATACAACTAAGATTATCGAATGTTTGCTAGACAAAACAAAAGAAAATAATTGCGTAGGTCCACAGGCTTACTCGAACGGCACAATATGATCTGTCTTTAGGCTTTGGCGTTTCAGCACTGAGTGAAAGGCAAATAAATGTTGATTGGCAATAAACTAATTTGCATAGACTTGGAAGCAAGAGTTAAATTTCAGTTAACTAAAACAAACACCCATTACAGGAGAGATGCAAATATTATTTCTTACATTCAGAGAATGATTGATTGATTGGGATATGATCATATGCATATACAATAATAACATACACCTTTGTAAGTAGGTACACACAGTTGCAATGCTTGGCAATACATTCACAAAGCGCTGTACTAAATATTTCTTTCTATATGGATTGCAAAAATTAGTCACATGGCACACTAGCTCTTTTTCAGATCTTACTTTCTTTTTACTTTGTGAAGTTCTACTGTTACCCCAAAATAGGTTTCCTACAAACTAAAGTACATTTTAAATATTATTGTGTAATATAGTCATTGCAGTAATTTAGTTAATTTCAGGCACACACACATTTTGTTGGCTACCACTCAACCTTTTGTGTAAAAAGAAATATATTAATGCACCTTTAAAATATGAATAAATGCAATACAGTAGCAAAAACTATGTAATTTAAGAGAATCAAAAATATATATGTTGATTTGATGTAATAATCAGAAAAATGGCACTAAATGCATGCAACAAACGGAATATAAGGTCATATAACATTGTTTCAGTGTGGATGTATATGATGTCCTTTTGAGACACGCTCCTTTGGGGTCTTGGTGCTTTTTAGTCACTACCTCCACACAGCTTCAACAGCAGCTTCTTGTAATCCCCAGAGGTATCACCCTGAGAAATCCAGAGAAAACGCATCACATAACAAGCACACGGTGATTAAGCTTTGATCGTCAAAATGACAAAAACAGTGGGACTTACTGAGATATCAGTGTACAGTGATTTTCCGTAGGTCTTCAGATACTCCTGCCTGATGTCCAACATATCTACCTCGGAGCGGGACACCATGATACGGATGAGGGTTCTGTCCTTTGTCCCTGCTCCCTGTGAGCACAATGTAATACCTCGTTTATGTCTTCTCCATTCTCTCTTCACAAAATCAGAGCACTAAACTAATTATCCGAGGGATGACAGACAACAGATGTACCTTCATGGCCTTATTGAGCCTCTCTGCAAAGTAACCGGGGGTGTTCTTGATGCACTTCACTAAAAAAAGTCAAATGAAAGATAAATAAAGGAGCAGAAGATGCTGTTGTACATATAAACCAAGAAGACATAGCACGCTTAAAAAGAAAAGACCGTGAAAATTGAATGGATGGAACATGAGACACTTCTGTACATATTTAGTTTATATTGTGTCCGCCAATAAGGTTGTGTAACTGACCCAATTTGTGGTTTTACTACCTTGGTTATTTTTAATGAATGCAGAGCACAAACAACATGAGATCTACAGCATCTACAGGTCTACAGCAGCAGAAGACCATTCCTGTCAGCTAAGAACAGGAAACTAAGGCTACAGTTTGCGCAGGCTCACGTCTGAGTCTCGATTCTGCTGCAGTACTCAAATGGCAGGTTCTGAATTTAAGGTAAATAACATAAAAGTGTAGACCAATCGGGCCTTGCATAAACGGTTCAGGCTGGTGAAGGCTTTGAAGGACGTTTTCTTAGCAGACTGTGGGCTCCACAGTACCAACCGAGCACTGTTTAAATGTTGCAATGTGTCAGGTCTGTCAAGTCTAACCTGGTGTAGATCCCTGACGTATACCTACCTAGAAATGTAAGTGCATGTTGTAGTTGCTATATACATTTAACAAACTACGCTTTACTTCACTTGTGAGCTTGCTTGGCGAGCTTATGGTGCCAGTCAAACACTTTCAACACTTATGATGAAAGTCGCCAGTGAATGAGGGTGTCGTATCCTCTTCCTCAGTTTAAGTCTTTACCTCATTTATATTTCTAGCTTTAATATACAGCTGGAAATATAACTTAGTTGATTCTACAAAGCCCTCAAGAAGTGTTTGCTGACATTTAACAGATTGAAGAATCAGTTTCTAATTTTAAAATGCCTCATAAAAACCAATGTGTAGTCTTCAGTCTGTCTTGCCACCATTTGCTTTCAATCATGTATTTAGGTCAAACAGCTGCCTGTATTGCACCTGCATAGTATTTATAGGAAAGTCTTGCAGAACAACCTCAACCAGTGGCTTTAATATATACTTAAAGCTTTTGCATGTCTTTGGAAAGTCGCTTCAGTTTGGTCCAGGCTTGGAAAAAAGAGATCCAAAGAACGTACCCACAGCCACCATGCCAGACTCAAGATTGCCAGACATTTCCCCGCAGATGCTCTTCTCAATGTCCTTCCCGCACATATGCTGGTACTCCTGAAAGACTATTCAAAGACAAGATACACAAGCATGACAGTTACAATGTAATTCTTTAAAGGTTTAAAAGCATATGTGCTAAAGCGATTCTATTTATGACACTGAAAACAAAATAGTAAACTTCCTGAGCTACACACCTGCCCTAAGGTGAGGCTTGCTGCGAGCACACAGGATGGCATTAAACTGAGACTCATCAGTTCCCACCTTATTTTCTCCTGCTGCATACAGTTTCTGAGGAAAGAAGGAGAAGGATAATTATGGCTTGCATTTGCTTTCAGAGAGCGTTGAGGACACGAAGCCATCTTTAAACAAGTACCTGAGCATCCTGTTTGGCCAAAGAGATGTCAACATTTGGCCTTTCATCACGATTTCCCTAGAGAGAATAGAAGGAAGTAGCATTGAGAGCAGAAAAACATTATGTGGCACAGTGCAGAAGTTAGGTCAGAACTTCCCTTTATGAGAAAGCTCTTTGTAAGTCCAGCAAAATGTGCTGATGCTACCTGACAGAGAGACACCAGGAGTCTGCGAAAGTGTCCAGACGTGTCGCTGCTAATAGAATCCTCCAGGCTCTTCCCGTACTCTGGAAGGAAGGAGGGGCTTTTTAGGAAAATATATTCATTTCCATAATATTTGCATAGGACATTTCAGACACTGACTTTTTCAGAATTCATTATTTACCTGTTGATCAAATAAGCCTGCTCAGCTTAAAGCAAAATATACCCTTACATTAATAAAAAAAAAAAAAAACAGGTCTTAATAATGTCTTCCAACAAGAATTTGAATAAAAAGTAGAAAAGACAACATTAAAACTCACCAGCTTTGTAGATTCTGGCAATTTCCTGAATCTCTGAATTGGAGCGTGATGACAAAATCTCAATGAGACAAGCCTCATCAGTTCCTGCACCCTAAAACAATTACAGAAAAGCATAGCGAATGCGATCAACATTCATTTGCAGCCAGCCATTTCACATTCACTTATTTTCCTAATGCACGATGAGCGAGATATTGTGGTTTGGGCAGGAAAACCAAAACTGAAACCATTTACTGAGACAACCGCATGAGCTTCCAACCTTTATAGCCTCTCTGAGTTCAGATGCATCAAATTGTGCTGGAGTCTTCAGCATGGCAAGAACCAGATCTTCAAAGTTTCCAGTTAGCTCAGACTTCAGATCCTTGGTTAAATCCTAAGCAGAAAAACAGAAACATCTGACTGCAAAGTCAGCTAAGATAAAACTGTCACAAAAGCATTATTATTTATGAAAGTACCTTTCCGTAAGTAGTTTTATAAGCTGCTATCAATGGAACCCTCTGCTTTTTTGAACGATTTCCCAGAAGTTCAATAATGGCATTTTCATCGGTGCCTGTCAAGATGTTATTTTGTTAGAATCAATTTATGATGTGTAAAAGGAGAAGGAGCAAATGAACTGCTAATGGGAAACAATATTATATCTGATGGGTTTAGCATACTCAAATGCATATTTTACTGACCAAAACCCTTCATTGCCTTTCGAAGAACTTCAACATCCTTCAGTGGATCAGCCCCTGGAAAGTCTTTAATAGAACCCCTGTACCCTGTCTAAAAAGCATAAGAAATGATAAACACATATATAAATAAATTATACATATATCTGACATGATAAAATTCAACACAGTAACAAGTGTGTATGCTGTGGTAATTCTATTTGTGTTAAATACCACAGCATGCACCTGCCACATCTTACAGGCATGGCAGGGCCCTGAGGGTTGGAGGGACCCCCACTTCCATATCCAGGCATTGAAGGGTTAGTGGCAGGTGCTCCTGGGTAACCTGGCATGGGTTGGCCTGGGGAAGGGCCTCCTGGATATCCCTGCGGAGCTCCTCCTGGCTGCAAATGAAGGGACAGCTAAGTACATGGTGACAAATGCATATTAAACAAATAAGGTTCAGATGGGAATGGTAAAGATAAGGAAACTTAAACAAATGAGATTTAGCCTGAGCCAGTCCATATAGTATTAGCGAGCTGACACGTAAGAGGTGAAGAGTGAGATAAGAATTTACATACCGCTCCATAGCCACCTGGTGCTGCACCCCAGCCTCCACCTGAAAGAAAATATTGGCTTAAAGAAAGAATAGTACCTCACAAATGTAATCTGTCATGCCTTCTTCTTGGAGCCTCACCTGCTGGAGGCATGGATGGATAACCTCCTGCTCCAGGCTGAGCAGGGTATCCACCAGCTTGGGGAGGGAAGCCTCCAGCTGGAGCGGGGTAACCACCCCCCTGGGGTGGATAACCCCCTGCTGCTGGTGGGTAACCACCTGCCTGGGGTGGGTATCCGCCTGCCTGTGGGGGGAAGCCTCCTGCTGCAGGTGGATAGCCACCTGCTGCAGGGGGGTAGCCACCTGCTGCAGGAGGGTAGCCACCTGCTGCTGGTGGATAGCCACCTGCTGCTGGTGGATAGCCACCTGCTTGGGGAGGATATGCCCCTGGTTGAGGCGGGTAGCCTCCCGCCTGTTGTGGGTATCCTCCAGACTGAGGAGGGTATCCTGGGTAGCTCATCTTCAAAACCTGGAGGTGAAATAAAGCTGGAGACTATCACTGTGTAAATATTTGTTTTTATGTAAAACTTTTTCAGGGAATTTATGTTTTTGTCTAAAGAATGTTTACTGAATGGGCTCGTTAAATCTCATATAGAGCAGAAACAAAACAAACATTTTCCCCAAGACAATAGGAAATTGTTTAAATGTCTCTCACCACTTCCACTGATCCGTATCCCTGTCATATGATAATGACATTGCAATGTGTTCACTGTTTATGAAACTGTGCAACTTTTGCTTCCCCATTCTCAGAAAACAATATAATATAAACCCTCAATAATGCGAACAAGCAACAGTTGCCAAATCTTAATAAATAATAATGTTATTTGGACAAAGCTGATTAGATTCTGCTAAGTGAAAGGTGAGTGGTTTAATACCTGAATCTTATAGTCTGCATGTCAAAGAAATTCTAAACAGAACAAATTTTGTTCAGGGCAAAAGATAATGAGCTGCTGAGCTATATGCAAAGCATGCTTTCTGTAACTTCAAAACTGTCATTGTGCATACCAGCAGGAAAATATTTTGGGTTTGTGTTTGTGAAGTGAAACTATCAAACAGTTTGAGTGTGAAGTTGAAGCAATGTCCATACAGTTTAAAAAGATGTCTAAAGATATGATTTTCATGAGTTAAAACGAAGACAAAAATGCTTGAATTTCAATGAATGTACCTATTTACTACGTTGTTATTCTTTATCTGTTCATATTTTGCAATGTGTCGATAAAAGACCTTCCTTCCTTAAAAAGGAATGCATGTATTTTGCAAGAACAAGTGCGTAAACACAACTTAAAAAGTTAACGACAGCCAAACAAAAGACGATTTTTCGAAATTACTGATTTTAGTTTGAACAGAAAGACCAAGGGTGTGTTACAAATGAGTTCTTGGAAAACATTTGGTTGCTGACACTCCCTTGCTTTTCAGGTTTTATTTTCTCAGTATTTTGAAACAATGCCACGGGCACTCGTAGTAAATACCACCAGTTAGGCAACAGAAAAAATACGTAAGCGAGGGGGAACTCACATAAATTCCTACAGTAATTAAAAACAACTAACTGTTGTATGTGTAGTACATGTTTCGACTTTGAACGTCGAAAAGCTCTTTTAACGTCAAAAGCAGTAAAATCAAAGTCCTTATACTCGTGAGAGCATCACAGGCCTGCATTTTCTCAACTAACCAGCTATGATTTTACTGTTCAATGATAAACGCATAATAATAAAAACCTTGGCCCGTTCGTGATGGTAAGAAGCATTAAGTGATTTAACCGTGTGCCCTGACGCAGAAGAGCAGAAACGACCCAGCCGTCCGTTAACGTTACACAACACTTTCAAACCGAGTTACTGCTTTAGCATGTAGCATCCGGCCTGGGCGACTAATAAAATATTTATTTTAATTCCTTACATACATTTTACAAGCGCTAGCGTGCCGCTGTGACGTCCCCAAAGCAGAAAGTTAATTGCTAGTTGCTATCTGGTAACGTCACCATTAAACGGCTGTTTGTTTGATCAGGCAAAGCTAAACGAAACAAAAAAAAGTCAACAGCCAAAATGAGCCGCTACATTTCTGCAAGTTCCTCGCTGTTGTTTATTGCAACGTAAAGAAATATTTGTTTTAAATATATTGCAGTGGAAAAAACTATAGATTAGAGTTACTTACTTGGCAGATGCGGGCGTCAGATCCAGGAAGAGCCAGGCAGGGAGAGACCAGCCTGAATGTGGGTGGGTCCTAGTTTCCGTGCTAGCAGTAATAACCTTTGCTTTGCTTGTTGTTACCGCTGGAGATAGAGACCACTGTTGAGTCAGAGGGCTGTGATGTGTCATTCTCTCCACACTGAGCACTGGAACATTGTTTGGCTTTAATTGATTAAAGTTGCTTCCATACAGGGACAAAAACCAAAAGATGATTTGTAAATAAAAAGTGTTTTATAATGAATCTACCCCCCAATGAAACCTGTGTATCTATGCAAACAGGGGGTTTCTGTGTATGCACTGCAAATGCCCCAAGCTTCCACATCACACTTTTACTTTTACTTTTTAAATTTCCATTTTCATGTCTCTGGGCCACATGACCTCTTGTATAATACAAATTGTTATTTAAAAAAGCATGAATCATAGCGGGTAGGACATCCCCAGACCTTTCATTTGGATCGTAATTTAGATTATTTTGAGCCTCCAAAATGAATGGTTAAACACATTATTTAAAAAAAAAAAACACGCGTGGGCAATAAAAAAACAACACTATTTTACAAGTCATGGGGTTATTACATGTTTTAGCACGACATTTTAGCTTTCTTACTGAATTAGTCAGTATGAAGCACTAGATGGCAGCAGCCCACTTCCTCATTATAATCCACTGGGCTTTTCATCAGCTCAAATCCACTTTGAGCTGACACCAAAGCAATTTTGTGTGCGTTTTATATCTGGAAATCATTAATTATAGTAAACATGAAGAAGTTTATCGACACTCTCACGAATGAAGGAATTGAAAACTCGACATGAAGTTTAGATATTAAACAAAAGAAATATAAAGCACTTTTGTAAATATGTGAAATCTCATATAAGTTTAATGTGGCTTTTTAAAAAAAATTATCATCATCACTTGCGTTATATTTAGACGATTAAACAAGTACAAAGAAGTTCCCTTCTTAATACAGATGCCAGCGAAGGTAATCAGAAAGAGATGCAAACTCATGTTGGCCCTCCTATTCTCTGTGACGCAACGCAGAGTCCTTGCCTGTTTGCTGCTCCAGTCCTCCAGCTGCCATACAGCCTTTCCATTTCAAACTTACACCGAGCCCCTCCCGTGACTTCTCTCCTGTTAGTGGAGTCCTCCTCCCAGGGCTTCCCCCAGGTGAACACACGCAGAGATTACGCCCAGTCAGGCGCTGCAGGGGGATGACTGGAAGAAGTTGGGTTGTCCAGAGAAACCGGCGGTTCTGACGGTGCTGTTTTAAGAGGAGAGGCGCAGACCTCCAGAAGACACCATGATGTCTGCCGTAGAGACTGGTGTGTACCAGCCCGCGCAGCTTCTCAGCTGGGTCTACATGTCCTTACAAGACACGCCGAGTAGCGCTTTTGACGGCTTCAAAGTCGAGTCGGACTCCTCTCCTCTGGACGTGAGCACCTCCAAGCGCAGCGCAGCTGATCTGAGCTCCAACTATCTCAACAACTTCTTCCATCTGAGCAGTGAGGTAGAACGCATGTGATGCTGTCTCAATCATTAAGTTGCGATGGCAGGTTATTATCTCCGTATTTGGATTAAATCTTTATCTTTAATGTTATTCTTTATTTATTTATTTATTTATTTGCTGCAAGTCTCTCCCTGAATGTTCTTCTCAGATATTTCAGCCTTGGTTACTTTGCTGCCCATACTGCAAACCTCACCTGCATGCCTTCATTTGGGTTGCCCTGCGGTGACTGGGTAGCATATGAATATGCGTTTTGTACCCAGATATAGTGCCTGAGTGTGTTCAGACTGTTCTGGTGTCAGCCAGACGGGGGAATGGTAGGTTGAGAAAGACCTCTCACAAGCTTTCAAAAATGTTAGAGTTAGCCACCCCAGCCCCTTGGCCTCTGCATGGTTAGAGCGGTATACAGTGTTAATTCAGTGCTTAATAAACTACTGACTAATTGAAGAAAGAGATAAGGATTTTTTTTAAACAAACTGAGTACTTTGTGATGTTTTCTTTAAATTTTGACATCTAAATCCACAAGTTTTTACTTGAGACATGAGACATTTCCACATATCTGGCGTGTGTGCTTTAACTTCACGCATGCCAAGATATCTAGTGGTTTGCTGTCTCTTGCATAAGATCTCACTGCTCTAAAGCACATGTGCATCTGACCACAATTCGTTATTGTGCGATGCCTTCAGAGTAAACAGTGTCCGCAGGCTGTTCTTCATGTTGGTTGGCCCTGCAGTGCCATAGCACCCATCTCCTCTAGAAGCACAATGATGCTGATTATGTCGTGCCAGAAGAACCATTTGTAAGAATGCATGACAAAGGCATTTTGTTCTAATGAGGAAATGGACACTATTGGTTCACACAGTAAGGACTGCACATCTGCAGAAATCAAATAAGGTTGGCTACTGTCAGGGAGACAAACAGGAGAATCAATCAGGGTGATGGACTGACAGACCCCGTGAAATGTTCTTTTATAGCAGAGTCACAACAATAACCTTCTGTAACTTTCTGTGTTTTGGGGATATGGCAAACACTCTTGTGTAGAGCTAAAACTGATGAAATGAGTAAAATCAAAAATTAAACAACCATCTGTCAAACAAAAAAGCCAAAATCTGCTAACTCCAAAGTAAAAATCTTACAGTTTTTACCTCTGATAGTTGAGTATTTCTGTGTTTTGATTGATTTTGAAGCTATTTGAATACACTACCTTGGCCTTTTGGAAGTTATGTTGGGCATTACTTATGAGCTTCGGACATTTGTAGACATAGTTAAGAGCGCGTATCAATGGAAAAATAATTATGATTTGTTTGGGTGGGGGGCGTTGCTTTTCTCTGATAGAGCTTGAACAATAATTTCTACAAGAGGACTTCACCTTATGGATCTCTCAACAATATTGTGGATGGCCTGAGCTCACTGGCAGACCATTTCTCAGACCTTTCCCTGTCTCCTGAGACACGGAAGCCCAGCAAAAGGCCGCCACCCAACTACCTATGCCACCTTTGTTTCAACAAAGGACACTACATCAAAGACTGCCCTCAGGTGAGACACACAGTGACACTTTACATCAAACAGCTGCACAATATGTGGCTCATTTGAGCTGTCTATCAAACGCATGTGACGTGCTGCATGAATAATACATTTGTAAAGTAAATGTGATGACAAATCCAACAAATCACATCCAGTTTCTTTGTCACATTTCTAGGTATTCTTTCACAATTGTACTGCACTCAATTTAAACTCTACATTCCAAGTTAGAGTATTATGTTTGTATTATTCTTTTTTTTTTAGTGTGAAATCCAGTCCTCAGCACATATTTGAATTAGGTGTACCACCACAGGTTGGTAATGAGCAGCAGATGCCAGATTGGATCTCGGTGCTGGCCTTAATGAAAGATGATAGGTTTTTCTGTGGAACTAGGCACGACCTCCACTCCAAACATGAAAGAAATATTACCAGTGCTTTATGTGCAGCTGTGGTTCCCCATTGATCATGTTCTGAAGGAAATGCTTGACATTTGTTAGGTGTAATAGAAATAATAAAATGACTGATGGACAGGATGTGTCCAAGAAACAAAGAAGCAAAAACTTGAATTTAAAATAGCAGGTCAACTTTTACTAATCAAATGTATCTATATATCCATCCACCCATCCATCCTTTTTTCTGCTTATCCAACTGAATCACACACACACACACACTCTCTGTCTAGCGATATATAGATAGATATCTTGTAATACCATGTCACACAGGATATCCCTCTCCAAACATGGCTAGTGATTAGGTAGCTTTTTTTTTTTTTTTTTAAAGTAGAAATTGCTTTTTTTTTGCAAAATCTGAAAGCAGCAACCTCCTTTTATAATACCACAGACTATAATACTGGGTAATCAGTTTCAGTTATTTTAGTGTTTGTCAAGTTCCATCTATCAGAAAAGCCAAGTTAAACATATTTTTAAGAATATCAATCTCTTTTTGGGGGCGACATATAACAATAGCAGTTTGAGACTTTCAGAAAAAGTCAAAAGAAGATTGCTATTCCATTTGCAGCAAATCATATTTGGCTCCGTTCTGGGAGTTTCCCACCTTTCCATGTGCATGGAAAGTCCAGTATGAGGAGAGCAACAGCAGACCCTCAAGCACAAACAGCATGGAAAAATAAAAATGGGTTAAAAGTTGGTTTGAAGTAGTTATAAGCAGGTTAAAGTTAATTAAATAGTAAACCCAATGTGATCACCTTTTAACAGCTACCAAGATTTTAGGCTGAGATTTTGCACTGAACCAAGACTATGCTAACCGATGCTAAATCACAGTTAATTAGATAAAACATTTAAAGCATGTTATTAATAACACAAGGTAGCCTTTTTTTTAAACTGTGTGACAAATACCTGTTAGGTGTGTGCTTAAACCCATTTGCTTTCTTGTGAATGGGAATGCTGCTAGCTTTATGTCTGTAAAGCTAGTAGCATAGAAATACTATAGACTGTGAGCCAGTGTTAGCATAAAGACGGGAAATGGGGAGAGCCAGTTTAGCTCTGTCAAAAAGAACACAACTGCTTATAATTACTGGTTTTATGCTTTTTGCAAAAACCAAACATTGTAGATAGCATTACTATGCTTTAGAGGAGCTGGTAGGGAATCTAGTGATTCTACCCTACACCAATTGCTCTTTTTATGCTAAGCTAAATTAAGCTATCATTTCAGATGACCTACATGTTTTAATGTGAGAGTGATATCAAACTTCTTATCTATTTCTTAATATATAAGGAACAAACACATTCTCCAAACAATTCTTTCACTCAAAAACAATGAGTACGAATCTCTTTTTTCTCCCTCGAGTTTGATCGTTCTCTCCTAAAGTCTTGACTCTGCCAACACATGGTAGATTAGTGTACTCTAGCACAGAATACAGCCCATATAGGAATGTAAGGAATGCTGACAGCACATGTGCAGTGACTTTATAGCTCTTCGCACATTCACATCTGTGAACACCTGCCAATTGCTATGAAAAGTAGGTGTATATTCTGTATTTTTCTTTGGTGTCATGAATCACATCTTCATCTAAGTGTATCAAAGAAGGTCCTAATCACACACTTTAAAGCCACAGACACTTGGTAGAAATATTGACAACACTTCCTGTTATGCTAAAGCATGGGCTAACACAGAAATTAAGATAACTATACATTATCAGATCCACAAATACAAATCAGGAATGTGTTTGGACTGTGGACGAAGCTGTAGCAACCAGTGAAAGTGGGTAAATGTAGAAACTTAACACAACAGGCTACGAGTGGAGCTCTAACGAAGCAGCAGTAACTATTGTGCCGTTGTGCTTTACACAACTTGAGGTTTAGAATTTTTATGAGATAAGCTGCGTCACAATCTTCATCTGTAAGTTGTGATTATCTGTTTGTACCTTGGTGTATTGTGAGTAAGTCTTTAGGCTGAGTCTGACGCTAGGAGACAGGGAACATTTTGTGGAGCTGCAGTGGATAGGAATCAAAGGATGTCATGGCTCAGTAAGATGAGAGAAGGATCCACACAGGAAGTCTGTGCCTGAAGCCTTAAAAGCATTTTCTGGAACATCAAGTCTAAAATTATACGACAAATACATGGCAGGTAATGAAAAAAAATAAAAAGTTTTAGGTATAAGAGAAAATGCTAATGCTGCCATTTGGCATTTCAATAGTTAACATCGTGCTGACAGCACTGTGGAGCGTTGGGTTACTTGCTTCATGAGACGATTGAAACGTCAAAGGAATTGTCAGAGATATTTACGATTCTGCTTTATTGCTATACTCTTTAAATTATGCAAAATCTGGAAACCATTTTTCCTCCTGGCTTTTTGCCACTCTTGCTCTGCTTTAGAAAAATGATGTCAGATTTTATCATGTGTTGCTAGTATTTCAGACCCAAAGGGATGATTACGGAGCTGTCGCCATGACAAAAGGTCTCTTTAGTTGAAGTTGTGATGAACGTTCGTCTGAAGCTGTGCCTAATCAACAAACTGCTTTTTGTTCTCGCTGGTTGGAATCTGAGGCATTTTTAGCCAACTGAAGTTTAGTATGCTTTTAGTATGCTTTTGATGTCTTAGGATTGCAGAAAAATAGTTTTAAAAAAGTTAAAAATCCTTCATACTATATTGTCTTTAAGATTCACATTTCCAAGCAAACGACAGGTACTCATCGAGGGTTTACGTGGTTTTTCCCTTTAACTTAGGGTCACATTTTAATGTCCTCATCCCAGTTAAGTAGCTCGACCTGCTTACAGTAAAGAAAGTACACAAGTGACAGAGTGCTGACAGTAAATGGGTGCGTGGTGGGAAGGGCCTGTGATAAATAAGGAGAGCATTGTTTCTGCAGAGGGGCTGTGGAACCAAAGGTCAGGAAGTCAGGCTGTATTGTTCGCACAGTGCTGCTTGGCTGGAGTCATCTCTGTCTCTCTCGCCTTTCTGTCAGTGCAGGGCAGTGGCGAACGAACTCTAGCTACACTGAGATGACTGCATCCGTTTTTGCAAACTTCTGGGTAACATAGGAAGTGCATGTAGGTCTTTACTGTTACAGTTTAATCACACTTGAATGGAGGGGAAAAGTCTGCTTTGAAAATTAGTTGCAGAGATTACAAAAGAAACTTCTTGATCTGATCATTGGCCTTTGAACATAAACATATTTTTAGTTCTCAGTCTTTTTAGTCTGTGCTGCGCCACTTATATGTCCAACATTTAACATAATGTTAATTTGTTGTGTTTGCACTTTCTATTTTTAGATGTAAGACAAGATACACAGTGTTAATAATTATCATGCAAGCTAATGATAGGCAGATGTTTTATTTTTATTTTTGGATCAACACAGTCCAGCTGTTTGCTTGTGTTTAAAGTCTTTTAGCTAGATGTAGATCTATATGTTTGCATACAGGCATACAGGCCAGTCAGCATTCTGATCTTGGCAATGATGCATTTACCAAAAAACCAAAAGTTTAAACATAAAACAGTATTCAACTGTATTTGGTACTTCTGAGAAATGTAATTTGACTATAAAATGAAATTACAGGAGGATGATCTCAATATTTACAAAGTTTTTAATTGACTGAAATTAGGTGAGTATCAGATTCGTTTTGGGCTGGATAAAGTGAACGACACTGAACTGGACAATCTCATGTAACCCTGTCTGATTACTGTTGCTGTGGTCCTTTTGTTTTCACTGGTGATAACTGTCTTATCTACACACAATATCCTGCCTGGCACTTCTGGTTAAACATCTGCTGAGGATGATGCAAAAGATAGGGGAAACCCTGGAATTCAGGATAGATAGCCTTCATATGATAAAGAGTATCGTCGGCTCAAGGCTAAGGAACACATATAGGAAAAATGCTGTAGAGATCACTTTTATTATGGTTCCATGTTTTTAATATTTTCCTAAATGTTACTCAAACACATATTGAACTGAAATTGGACATATTTTGCTGTTCCAACCCACCATCTGTTCCTGTCATTCAGTCTTTTGAGAAACATAATACCTATAGTTCAGTGGAGCTCAGTCAGATTCTGGACCAATCAAATGGCTTGGTCCCCCCCAGACTCCTGCATTTGAGAAAGATGCATAGAAAATGTCCATATGTCTGTGTGATAATCATTCTCCTTGCTCTGTGTGCTTTCAACACTGGGTCTGATTGATTAAAACTCTAAAGCACTACAGAACCAGTCATCTGCTCTTTGGCCTCCAGATGTTTGTATCTAATCATATTCATGTTGGATTAAAGAAAAGTTCATCCACTCTGTGTTTCAAATGTGCAACATTTGTAGAAAAGCTTTGCAGAAAGATCACAGCTTCGGGCTGTATCTGCATAAAAGAATCTTTTGACATCTTGATGTTTCCGTAAGTGGAACATTTGGCCTTGATTTGCTCTGGAAAAGAGGAAACACCATTGTGTAAGACATAAGTCAGCATCTACTGGCCAGGAAGAGACTGATATCTTATTTCCTCGAATCACTGCTCTGTGGTTTGAGCCCACGGTCGTGGTGAAGCTGCTAGAAAAACTTTATTAAACTCGGGATCATCTATTCAAAACGAGTCAAAGTAAAGCAAGTTAGAGCAATTCTTCAGAGAACAGTGCATAAGTCGACACATCCTATATTTTAAGTGGTAGGCACGCCACTAGGTTTGCAAAAGACTGTGGCATATTTGTTTGTTATATGGAGTTTTTATCCTTTTTTTTTTATTTAGATGGACTACAGCTGATGTATCAGATGTTAAATTATTATTTCATTATTTCTTCATAACAGCTGTGAACCCCTAGGGCATTCAAACTTACTCAGATGTGTTGATTATTTATGAATTGGAACATTTGTTTCAGTTTTTAAAATATGCACTATGGTGAAAAAGACAGCCTTGTAAAAGTTGCTCAGGTTTAAAAGTAGGCACGTCGTAATGTTATCACTTTTAAAATAAGCAGCTGCTCAACAAACTAGAATCCAGCCTAAGATGATGTCTTCTAATTAGTTTTGTTTGACAAATGCTGCTAAAGCCCTAAATATTTGTTTGATAATCACATAAAACTAAAAAGCGGCACATCGTCATATTTGAGAAGCCATAACCAGTTGAATTTTGGTTTACTGCTGCCATCAAATTTGTCCTCTTAAAAACGCAGCTGTTTTAATAGTCTCTCTTTGGGGCTCGTGGGAATTGAGGCATTTGTTGCTCTTAACCCTCCTGGAGAGTTGATTTCACAAGATAATGAAAACTATCTCTTAAATCAGCACAAGAGTCTTTAAAACACAGGCGACCTTTTGCTGCGGTGGTCAGCCCAGGCATGATTGTGTTGTTTTGCTTTGCTTAACAGCTGGACTTCTCCATGGATGCTGTGGGGGTCTGACACAAATTAAACCCAGCGAGGGACAGAGTGTGGTGGGTTTGTTAGTGTGGAGTAATTGACCACATGGTATCCAGTCGGCTTAGCTGTGCTGAGTTCTCCAGGATGAATTCTCTCGTGGGGGTATGGGAGTAGGGGAGAGTGAATGAGGGACTGGCGAATGGAGACAGGGGGGGGGGGGGATTTGGAGTAGTCCATTGTTTATCCTGATGGTTTCCAGATGATGGCAGAGGGAGGCAGCCACCTCCTGGGTCTCTCTCACCAGGCTACAAGGATCTGGGCCAAGCTTATCTGCTGCAGCCTACAAATCTGGCTTTACATCCCTCTATGCAGTCTGGGGCTAATTTAAATAAGACAACATTAGTATTGGCTGTGAAACTGAATATGTTATAATTCACATAATAAATGAATTTCACAACTTATTTATCTTAAAAGAGTTTCTCACATGTGGTTTCAGACTGAAAGGTTTTGGGGTTTTAGGCCTGCTGTTTGTTTCTATGTGTTTTATTTTCTGTGTATGACAAAGAAAATTGAATTGAATGAAAATTGTTCTCAGAAACTGCACCAAGTCTAAAAAACACAGGCAATGGAAGTAAAGTAACCTCTGCAAACAAAGACCAAACCCAGCTGCCTTAGCTGATATTAGTAGTGCTGCAGTCCTTAACTTTTCTACATATCAGGAATGCAGATTTTGATATAGCACACAGCAGAAGGAGAAGATAGCTTCTGCTGTGTGCTATATCAGGAACTGCTTCAAAGGCAATTACTTCAAATGGCTTGTAACTTGCTGTAAAAATGCTGCCTAAATGAAATGAAAGGCATAAGAAGGCATAACTTAATTACATGTACTATTTACACATGGACACAACTGTGTACAGGCTTTTTACTGAAAATCTTAAGCCTCATCAGTAATGGTCTCAGTGGGAGGGGGGCTGTCAAGAAGCCATTCTTAAGGAAGGGAAACAGGCGGAAAAGGATGAGATATGCCAAATTACACAAGAACTGGACTGAAAATCAGTTGCAACAGGTCTTGTGGAGTGATGAATTTAAATTTGAAATGTCTGATTCAAAACAGCATCAGTATGTAAGGAGGAGGTGGTTTTGGGCTGTATTTCAGTCAGTGGTGTTAGAGATTGTGTCAGAACTGATGAAATGAAGAGCGCAGAAATGTATTTTCAAAGATTTATCCACCATGCAAAACCATCTGGAAAGCATCTGTTTGTCAGTGGCTTCATTTTTGAGGATGACAGTGATCCCAAACACGCTACCAATAAAGTAAAAGCTTATCTGGATAGAAAAAAACACAGTGGGATAGTGTAAGTCATGGATTGGCCTCCCCAGAGCCCAGACCTTAACATTTTTGAAGCAGTGTGCAATCATCTTCACAGAGAACAGAGCAAAAGGCAGCCAACATCTAAAGAAGAGCTTTGAATGTCCTTCAAATAGCCTGGAGAAGTATTCCTGAAGCCTACTTAAAGAAATTACAAGAAAGAATAAAGTCTTACTAAGAGAGTTCAGCCTGATGTGTGTATATACAGTGTCATATGTATGCGAAAATGGCCCACTGATCTGATGGATTCAGTCAATCTTTCCTGCTTTCCATTGAGAGTGTCCATTCACTTCCAGGTCAAAAGTGTGTTTTCATTTGTTGGCTGTCAGTGTGACATCTTTGATCAGGGCAGTGGAAACTACAGCGTGTGCAGTGCCCCTCGCTGCCCTGTGGGCTCCAGACTTTAGGTAGAGTTTGTTTTGCTTGTTTTGAAGAGTGAAAGCTGTTTCCTTCTTCAGGAAAACGATAATCTGTCTGCTGTCTCTGTATGCTTGAGAACAAGGGCAAGCATCAAAAGCGATCTCCCATAGTGCCCCTTGGTGGCCGAATGAGGCAAACACATACTTCAAAATGATTCACAGCGCATTTAGCAGTTAGAGATTTGGCTGATGGAACTTCACAACCTGTTTTCACATATTAAGGCCTGGAAATGAATAAAATTGGAAATGATCAGTGAGAAGCTTTGAACCTGACATATGTTTCTGCGGTGAAATAAAAGCAAAGCATTATGTGAACTTCTCTGTTGTTGTGGATTCAGGCCTGATTCGATCTTAATTTTGACTTGCCCTACTTTTCATCCGAGATGCTTTTAATTCAAACCAGTCTTGTCGAGAGGATTTTCTTTTTTCTTTTCGGTGATGGGCTTAGAATTTTGTCATGTTACACCAGTGCAGAGTTCATCTGGGTTTTATTTCCTCCCTGCTAAGGTCTTTGTGTTCTGATTGGAGGATTGTGGCCAGCTGGGAGGGATGACTGATAGCCTAAGGTATTTGTCCTATAGAAGTAAGCCCTCTCCAATTGGTCCCTCCGCAGGCTAGGGCCTCCTTTACAGTCTCCTGGGAACACAGCTGGAGGGAGGGAGTTCATTTCTAATGGGAAAGCTGAGACTCTTTTTGTGTCCAGCAAATAAATTACAACATACAATATCATCTAACATCTTTGGAATTAACCACTGAAACTTTTCTGTTTGCTTTCATAGAACCAAGAGTCTTGTAATTTCCTACAATATCCCTCTAAAATAAGTTTCCTTTGATTAGATTACTTTGTAATATAAGTCAATCCTTTTAGGATTGTTAAAGCACCAAAGCAAATCATTTGACAAAACATAATCATCCCATTGCTGAAAAAAAAAAAACCCTCTCGATAAATTCTCCTGACCACCAACAGTTCTGCTATCAGGATGTTTTATAATTACATGAAGCTTTGAACTGGCTGCCATGCAAAGAAAAAATGGGTCATTGCATAGGTTTCCCCCGTTAAAAGCGGTGATAGACATGTATAATTTTTCTTCTTTTCAGGCTCGACCCAAAGGCGAGGGCCTGACCCCTTATCAGGGAAAAAAGAGGTGTTTTGGAGAGTATAAATGTCCAAAATGCAAGAGGAAGTGGATGAGCGGGAACTCCTGGGCCAACATGGGACAAGAATGTATCAAGTGCCACATCAACGTTTACCCTCACAAGCAGGTAATGCATCAGAACACAGGGCATCAGGAGACTGGGACAGCTCATTGGTCCTGCACATCAAATCTTTACATGTATTCAATCTATGCAATCAAATCCACTTTTTTGTAGCTTGACCATTGAGGCCAGGACTGACTTTAAAAAGGTGAATTGTTCAAATTTTGGATACATTAGCTGCAGATACCTCTGTCTTATCCTTATATAAGCTTACAAATGGCATAGCTTGTCTGTTTCTCATGTCTTTCTTGGACCTAGGACTAATTGGCAATTTCTGTGTATGCAGGTCATTAATTTCCAGTTTCTTTGTTCCAGAGACCTCTGGAGAAGCCGGATGGGTTGGATGTGTCTGACCAGAGTAAAGAGCATCCGCAGCACCTGTGTGAAAAATGCAAAGTCCTTGGCTACTACTGCCGCCGAGTGCAATAACACATTCAGTTTGCCTAACACACTGCTCCAAAGCTTCATGAAACACACATAGCTACGACAGCTATATTTTAGTTACTAAAGCTACAACATCTATAGTGCAGTAATGCATCTCACGCTTTCATGAAATACCCTCTGACTCTGGTTTCAGTAGTATCAGTGGAGATTGTGTTTGCTGGGTTCTTGTAAGATACTCGGTTTTCATTATGTGAATATTCATTTGAAGTCTGAACTTTGAGCCAACTGTGAATTAAGAAACTTTACTTTCTTCACTTGTGAGCAACTTCTTGGAACAGCTTTCATATAGAGGTTCTTTTACATGTGTGTATATTTCAGAAATAACTTAAATGTTTTTGTATAAAATATGCAAGTCTACCAAGACGGTTATGCAGTAATAATGTATATCTGCCTTGTCCTCTGTATTATTAGTATTGGTGGGTACATCATTTTTCTAATATATGTTTTAAGCCATACTATTTTGTTGAATATTACTCTTTGTGAAGGAATATATTAGTCAACTAACATTAAGTTCTTTTATACTACGTGCTACAGTTTATGGGGAAAACACTCGTCAGGTAGTTTGTGGCTCCAAAGTTTTAAATATGCAGTGTAGAAATTTTTCTAATAGTAACTTACAGCAACTGTATTTTGGCACCCAGTGCTAAAAGACTCGCCAAAGTGCTTATGGTCATAATGTAGTATATAACATGTGACAGTAAAAAAAAGTGAATGTAACAAACGGTGATAAGTGAAGGGTTGCATGTGAGTGGTGCTTTTCAGGGTATTTTTCACTGGACTTGCTAATAAATGAGTATGGAACAGAAATACCCTTTAACTTGTAAACTGTGTTAAATTTAATGTGCCTTCATTTGTATAACCCATGAGATGGATGCTTCTCTATTGAAATATTTGCATTAAAATTGATTTAAACGTGATCGGTTTCTGATCTCATCTCTACATCTCAAGTAAGGATGTAAGCACATCATATCATGAGGGGGGACTACAGAGAATAACTTACTGATATATGGCTTCAGTATCATCAAATACAATCACAGGTAATCTTATAATTAAAAAAATAAAATGATCGGCCTCCATCCATCCATCGCATCCTCTTTTGTCACACCAAGCCTGTGTGTTCTTCCTCTTTTCCTCCTGCCTAACAACTCTAAATTTCCACATTCTGTGAACATCTGTCAGCCTGTCCATTACACTATATACAAGAGATCAATGTAGAGTGAAGTGAATCCTAACTTCACGTTAAACTCATGTCATTCCTATCACATCTCAGTCATTTTGTTGCCCACATACACTTTCTGCCACTCTTTTTTTCTTCATACAATACCATAGCTCCTCTCTTTGTACCTCATTGTATTTTTTTTTTTTTTTTTTTTTTACATATACAAATTGTACCTGCTTCTGAACTTCTCCTCAGGATAGTTCAGAAAGAATATTTTCCCAACATCTCCAATAAAATGTAGGCACTACTGAAATAAGTTTTATTTCAGCCAGTTTGCTGACGTGCAAAATTTCATTTTTAAGGAAATTTTAAATTTTTACACCTTTGTTAAAAATCACATGTTTAGAAAAGGGTTTTGTTTTTACAAATGTATGCCCCTTTTTTGCAAAATTAGTTCAAGTTTATATTGCTAAATTCACAAGCTTTGTCACATATTAGGATCATTCATTATTTTTGATCCATCAAGTTCACATTTAAAGCAAACACGTGTGTTGGCCATTACTTGAGTAATACAGCATATAAACACAAAAACCTAAACAAAAAATGTTCTGAAATGATCTGTCAGCAAACAGAGATAGCACCCTGTTCGCTGACTGAAGAAAGACCCTCTTTCACTCTTGCATTTATTGAAATTACAGCAGGAGATGAGACTACGGACACGTCCACACGGAGTCTAGTCGAGCTGTCCACAGTCTGTGATAGTGATCTTCTTGGAGGTTCGCCCAGTCCGTGAACCGTAAGACTCCGCTCTCTTGACTACATCCATTCCCTCCTTCACGCTGCCAAAGACAACATGCTTGCCATCCAGCCTAAATGAAGAAGACGCTTATTTTAATATAGCTGCCCTGGATAATGACATGATCCATGAAGCACCTAAGGAGTCTGATCGACTCACATTTTATTAGGTGGAGGCACAGACTGATGAAGAAGAACTTCACTAGCTTCATCTCCTACATTTTATGTTTATCAGTACGTACCATTGTGTTTTAGCTGTGCAGATGAAGAACTGGGATCCATTGGTGTTTGGTCCAGCATTGGCCATAGACAAGATACCTTACAATTGAACAAATTCATTCATTAAAGTACGTATTTTCACTTAAGCCACACATCTACACAACATATTATATTATATACAGTGTTGGGGAGTAACGGAATACATGTACCGCCGTTACGTATTTAGAATACAAAATATGAGTAACTGTATTCCGTTACAGTTACCGTTTAAAAAGGTGGTATTCAGAATACAGTTACTTTGTTGAAATAAATGGATTACACTGCGGTACTTTCCTGTTTCATTTTGTCGCGGGTCAGGACTGTTTGGGTTTTGTTTGACAGCTACGTTCTTTCGTTCCAGGCGGCAGCGTTACGGTTGCCATGGTTACAGGGCGACGCTCTCTCTCTCTCTCTGCGACTGTGTGTTTCCTGGGTGAGAGAGCGCCTTTTCGTTGTTGTGCTAAGCTAACAGGCAGAATGCTACAAGCATAGCTCTAAAGAATGTAGCATCATGGGCAGTGTAGTCCGTGTTGCAGGGAGAATGGACTGCCATACACGTTATGGGTCTGTGAGCGCGAGGAGGGAGAAAAAGGCGAGTGGAAAGGTACGAGTTGTCGTCGAGGAAAAACGGGAGCTGGAAACATGTAAATATAATAATAACCACTGCAGCCAAGAAGAGTGCCTGACGAGCCCAGTTGTAAGTAAGCTATTAAGACTCGACTGTACACCGTGTTCGTGTTTTCCTCCGAAAACAATAAGTTCCGCTGGAGCAGTCTTTCAACGCCTCTCTCTGTCTCTCGCAAGAAAAGTTGACCCACACAACAAAGTAAAGCTATTTTTCGGCTACGAGCCGACAGGGACCCCGCCGTATTAATCAGAGGTCCCTTTACTACAGTTCGGAGTCGCGGACCTTCAGTAATAGTAATAAATCACACAGCAATAGTACATTCACGTTGTTGTAAAAAGCATGATAATATATTAAGTAATCCAAAGTATTCAGAATACGTTACTCTCATTGAGTAACGTAACGGAATACGTTACAGAATACGTTACAGAATACATTTTTGGGCATGTATTCTGTATTGGAATACATTTTAAAAGTAACCTTCCCAACACTGATTATATAGCACACTCAAATATCACCGTCAGAAAATCCACCATTTAAAATGTTGCCACCTGGTGGCAGAAGACAAATGTGACTATCCCACATTACAATGGAGGACAGCATTGGGTAATTTTCCAGTAAATTGATACAAAAAAATAACAATCACAGTACCCATAATATTTACAGAATTGCTAAATTTAACTTGAGATGCATGCATATTTAATCTGGTCATGGCCCATCTCATTTTTGCTCTGGAAAATTACAATTTACTCCATTTACTACCAGCAAAACACCAGTCACAAACACTGTAGCCTGAGATTGTACCATCATGTGTAGTATATCACATTGTGCTGTGTATGCATTATATTAGATGCAATGTATTATAACCTGTAAGAGTGTATTTGGTTTTGTACAACCCCATCGTCCTTTTGGTTCCCAAGGAAAAACTGAAATGATGTAAATACTTGCCTGGCCCAGTGTGCTTCAGTTGGAAGTTCTCGTCGGGAAACGTCCTTCCGTAGATCGATTTTCCTCCAGTTCCGTTGTGGTTCGTGAAGTCTCCACCCTGAAAACACAAAACGTGTGACTGTAATTGGACCCTCATAGGACACAGGAAAACAAAAGGAGAGAAACATTAAAGCCTACCTGGCACATGAACTGAGGGATCACTCTGTGGAAAATTGAACCCTTATAACCAAAGCCATGCTCTCCTGTGCACAGCGCTCGGAAGTTTTCTGCAAGAGAGCCTTCATGTCAGTGTCTGCCTTCTTATGTTTGAATCCACACAGTAGACAGAACAGTTACGTTAGAATAAAGCACAAGCAAAATCCTAAACAGCAGAGTTATTTTTTCTTAGACTTTTCGATATTTATTAGCAACCCTGAAATATTTCTGATGAAATCTTCCTAAAAGATGAAAAAGTGTGCCTGTAACAGTGTAAGAATGCCACAAACTGCTCAGTTATCAACAGAACAGAATAAAATTTGCAGCCTTTTTGATGATCATGAGTCTCACCTTTTAAATTTGTGGTTCTAGTTTAAATGTGGCAATCTCCTGTTTTTCAGGTTTAACATAAAAAAAGTGAATAACAATCTTTTATCTTCTGTTGTGACAACACATTGTTATTCTCTTAGAATGTTTCTTCTGATTTACAAACCAAATAGGCAAGCTTTGGCAGAAAGTCAAAAAAAACTGTTCTAACATAATCAAAGTGACAACCTGTCGATTCACACACACATTTGGTGTGTCAAGTTAAACTTAGTCAAGTTCAGGTACACCATCATCTTTTCTTTAAGTCTGAGTAGATCAGATACTCGTTCCAGCTTGTTTGGTGTTTAAGGAGGAAGAGAACATCAGATACCTGCAGTTTTGGGCACGACTTCTGCGTTGAGCTGCAAAAGAAAAAGAAGCAGCCAGAAGGCATTTTTTAAAAATTTTTAAATCTGGGGAGAGTAAATCAGCGACTGTGTGAGGACATCGAACTGAAACATTAACATGCAAACTAATACAAGGAGTGTCAACACTTATTTTTAACCTACTCACCTCGAAGGTAACTCTGCCAAGAGGCTCTTTGTCAGCGGCAATGTCAAAGTACACCAGCGGGTTTTTGTTCGCTGCCGCTGGGCCGCTGCTGTACAGACGCGCGGCTGTAAACGCTAAAGAGCAAAACTTTATCCTGTTTGACAGAAGCAACATCTTTATAAACTCACTGTGATGCAATAACTCAACGCAGGTGGACCAACAGTGACCTACAATCACGCTTACATGCGCGAGAGGAGGAAGCTGACTACGCAACCGGAAGCTCTGCTACGTTTCTCGCGAGATTACGCGAGATTTTTTATGCACTCAAATTATTATTATTGTTGTTGTAGTAGTGTTATGCTGCGTGCTGCTCATTTCATTAATGTCATACGTAAAAGAAAGGTTTGTGTAGTCTGTATGGTTCATCTGATCACCATATCGAGTTCGTCTAAAATGAAAATGAATCATTCAAGATGCGCTATTGCTACAGCCCAATCAAAAACAACGTTTTGAAAATTCAAAATCTAAAACATCTACACCACGTGAAACTTTACAATTTGAAACTGGAGACAATCAGTTCGTAAAGTGAAGCAGACAGTATTTAATCAGTTTTGCATGTCAATTATTTTATTTTTTTTGTATAATGCCTTACCATAAACAATCCCCATCCATCACCAGGATAAAAAGTCTATTTTATTATTAAAACCCCAATCATAAAAAATAAACTGTTTGAAATGAGTGTGTTGCTGTCACTGTAATGTAACCAAATGTTATACATGCATCATGCTATAAGCAGAATATACACACAAATGTCAGAGTAGAGGTCTTTAGCTAATTCACGGACCTCTGGCCATGTGCATGAAACTGCAAACCTGCAAATATTCGACGATATCAGCAGTAGAGCTGGGGAGCAGCAAAGCTTTGGACAGTGAGTTTGTGAAAGCTAGATTTTGGTTTATAGATTGTTTTGCAACCTGCAGCAATGCGGGGCTGTGGAATAGGGCAGATGCACAGTCTCTCTCTTGCTCTCTTTTTTTTTTTTTTCTCAATTTCAAAGAGCAGCCACCAGAATATTACCAAGTACAAAAGCGTGATAAAGCTGGTCATTTTATAGGCAGAGAGATAAAAAGCTTCTCTCAGTTGATGCCATAGTGCCAATATCTGATATGGCAGACTTTTTTTTTTTTTAAACACCAGATGCCCATTCCTGATGTAAACCCCCCCAGAATGTGCATCCCACCCTGTTCTCAAACTGAGGACCATGCAGCTGAACACCTCACAAACTGATTGGACTGCGGGTGCATTCAGTTTTATGCCCATGCAAATTTTAATTTGCAGCTGGAAGTAGTCTCTCACTGGCAAAAATTACATTTTACCCCAATCTTTTCACAGTACTTGTGACATTTATCTACACTCAGCAAAAGAGGAAGCACTCTAGGCCAACCTCTTTCACTTTGGTCATTTTATTGAAATTCACCAGGAAATGAAATTACACAATGACCATATCCACATTAAATCTACTTGAGCTCTCCACAGTCCGTGATCGTGATCTTCTTTGAAGTGTACCCAATCTTGGAACCAAAAGACTCCATTTTCTTGACCACATCCATTCCCTCCTTTACTTTTCCAAAGACAACATACTTGCCATCCAACCTAAAAGAAAAAGAAACTGCTTACAATTAATGGCTTCAAGCCATTACTGAATATCACTGTGATATGAATTAAAGCCAGTTTGGATGAAATACACAGCTTCATTGGTATCAGCTGTTATAAATATGTTTCCGTTTGTCAGTACGTACCAATCTGTTTTAGTGGTGCAGATAAAGAACTGGGATCCATTGGTGTTCGGTCCGGCATTGGCCATGGACAGGATACCTTAAAATTTAACAAACTCATATCCAGTTAGATTAAAATAAGTACCCTTGAATATACTAAGTATTTCCACTTGTGGCACAGGTGCACACAACAGCTTATATTATTTAGCACACTCAAGTATCAATGTTAGAAAAAAGTGTTAAAATGTTGCCATCTGGTGGCAAACTTTGTGGGGACCTCCCAGAGTGATGGGAGCAAAATTTCTTGTGCAGACAAGGCTTCTTTATAGATTTCACTAGGCAGTAACTTTGAGCAATGAGGTAAATTGAAGCATGACAAACAAAAATAAACATGACCTTGAAATCTCAAGACAAAAACGAAGAATGGAACAATATTATGTGAATAGTTTTCAAAATGCAAACTGGTTTAAAAAAAGAAAAAAGATTGACAGTGAATGTTACAGTGAAGGACTAACATGTGTGTAATCCTTACAAAAAAAATGTGCAAGAAACTCAGGACATTCCTACAATTTAAATGAAAATGCACATAATCTGTTGGCTCCATCTGTTTGACTTCAAGTTATGGACATTTCTTATATATTGATATGCTTTCAAGTATTTGAGTGAGAAAAGCACACAAATGGCCCAAGTTAAATTTGAATCTGACAAAGTGACTTGCACTATAGAGTTGGAAATTTCTGAAAACCAATAAGTAGCACTGCATTGTTTTCATTTTCACTTGCAACAGTGTACAGAGGGGGATAATTACCTGGTCCAGTGTGCTTCAGCTTGAAGTTCTCATCGGGAAAATTCTTTCCATAGATAGACTTATCACCACCTCCAAAGTTATAAATAATATCTCCACCCTAAAAAACAAAACGCATCACTGTAGTAATATCACAACAGTCCATTGGGGGAAAATTAATTACCCCCAAAACAAAACAAACCTACCTGACATATAAACTGAGGGATCACCCTGAAGAAAACGGATCCCTTGTAGCCAAAGCCATGTTCTCCTGTACAGAGCGCTCGGAAGTTTTCTGCAGGATAGACTAAATGTAAATTTTTTCCTTCTCACGGGTGACGAAACACACACACACACACACACAAAGCTTTCGGTAATTTTTCATGTTTGAACAGTGACTTGTTACTGTTAGTTTAGGTCCTCCTGAATGGATTTGTGACAGCTGCTTTATAGACCAAACAATTATGAAGCCAACAAAACAAAACATCTCATCCATTCCTCAGCTCTGATAACAGCACTTTCTTGACATTTTGCTGTGATTTGTGATTAAAACAAATAAACAAATGATGAAAACAGTAGTTACCTGCTGTTTTTGGCACTACGTCTGCATTAAGCTGCAAAATAAAAAGAAAACGGCTCACAGCGATTTAACGCATATTTTCAAAGTAAAAGTTGTTTTTTTTTTGTTTTTTTTTAACCTACTCACCTCAAAGCTAATTCTGCCAAGCGGTTCGTTGTCAGCAGCAATATCAAAGTAAACCACCGGGTTTTTGCACGCAGCTGGTGGGCAGCTGCTGCACAAACGTGCGGCCGTAAACACCACAGAACAGAATTTCTTCCTGTTTGGTAAATGCAGCATCCTAATAAAAGTCATATTGTGCAGCTACTGCCTTCAAGTATGTCAGCAACCACCCAGAGCCAGCTTACAAATACGAAGTGGGACGTTTGCTTAGAGAACCGGATAGTCTACTCTAATGATGTTGAGAGGCTTAATTAACGTCCCTTAGAACACCTGTTTTACTGTGTTGTGTCAAAATGGCTGCTGTGTCAAAAAGCCACGTGACCATGGCTAGAATTATCCAGAACATATACTTTAAACATTAGCTCATTAGAGACTTTAAGTTACTTTAAAACCTGTTTGTTGCGTTTCAGTAAAATGTTATTGACTTTCTGCCCACCCAGCCTGTGCGACATTTTTGGATATCTCATTGGTGTTTGCAGCAGTCAAAGTAATTCAGCACAATTGTGAGTTAGCTTATACACATGATGTGACTTTTAAATACAATACAATGGCTTACCAACTAATTTAAGCGAGTGCGACGTTCGTGGCAACAGCTGTGTGCAGATCAACAATGGATAATATATCAGTGCAGAGAGAGCATGGGCAAACCTCCGCCTACCCCACTCCTGCTTTACAGGTGAAAATAGAGCAACAGGACCACTGAGTCTGATTTTATTTATTTTCTGCTGTGTTTCACTTGCATTTATTTGAAAGACTTGAGTGTAAACACAAAAAAATATTTAATTTTATGTGCTGGAATGTGCAGAAAATAGGTTTAAATATTAAACAAATTTCTTCCAGTCAGAGAATGTTGCATATAATGAAATTTTTGCTTGATGCATAAAGTTAAAAGATTAAAACTAATAAAACAAGTTTTAAAAAGAGA
The DNA here is from genome assembly GCF_965226115.1 of Aulonocara stuartgranti. Taxonomy (NCBI): domain Eukaryota; kingdom Metazoa; phylum Chordata; class Actinopteri; order Cichliformes; family Cichlidae; genus Aulonocara; species Aulonocara stuartgranti. Next base: position 12,040,877 of record NC_138959.1, on the reverse strand, counting down.
CTTTTCCATTTGATTACATTTTGTATGATGGATTATGCAGAAAAAGTAGAAAAGTAGGGAAGTAAAAAGTAGGGCTGAAAGATCTATCGCTTTATCACCTATTCAGGTTCTAAATCGTGTTTTTACTTTTTTCAAGTAACTTGACCAACACTGGGTATAACCCAAAAAGGACTGTTGCTTACTTATCTGACACTGATCCAAGTAAATAACTGTAATTTAACAAATTATTCTTAAAGAAACTGTTTTACTCTCCTCATTATTCATCTCATATTACGTCAGACTTATCTTGTGACCTACTGAGAGGTGCTGTATGCCTGGTTTGGGAACTTAAATACCAGCTACCAGTAAGCTTCTACTCAGATATCAATTGATCAGTATTAGTAATATAAGTTATTTATATAGTACTTTGCAAAAGTCTCAACCAAACCCTCACTTCTTTATATTTTTTAAGTAAAATGGGAAAGCAGGAGCAGCAATTTAGTCAAAACTGCTAACATGCATGGAAATACTGTACATAAAGCAAAACATAGTTTGCACAATTCTATTGAACTTGAGAGTCAATATTTGGTATGAACACCTTTAGTCAACACAGCCTGAACTACCCTAGGCAAGCTTTCTGTTAATTTCTTTAGCTGGTCTTCATTAATAGTTCTTGAAGGACATCCAAGGCTCTTCTTTTCCTTTTGTTCTGCTCTTTCTCAATAATATTGAAGTCTGGTTTTTGGAGAGATCAGGCAATGACTGATCGATGGCTCTTCAGTAGACTATGTGCATCTCTCAGGTCTCGTGTCAGGTCACTGCTGATTTTGTTCTCTCCATTTCTTAAGGACCCGTCTTTCAGATACTATTCATCCGCTGTAGATATTTTTTTAGGCCTTGGCACTTCTTCTTATTCTGTCCTCTGTTTTTGTAGATTCCTAAAACATTTTAATTACACATTACACACCATGCCGATATGCATCAACCTTTTTGCTAACAGTTCTTTGGGAATCCCCTCATTGGGCCAAAAATACTATTTTATGCCTGTCAGACTGTGCCATTGCTCAAGGGAGTTGTCAGAATGGAATATTCCACTAGTAATGTTCCACCAAAAATACAATGTTCAGTTCTGCTGTTTCTTTAAAATCCCAGTGTTATTGAGCTGCAGAAAGACACTCAGATCTAAACATTCACAGCTAAAAAAAAGTATCTGTTATTCCACTGCACAAGATTTAAGGCTACACAAATATCAGAAGCATTTAAAGTTTGCTTTCTTGTGCAATATAATGTTGTTAAAGTTACTTTTACCAAGGTTTTCTAATCGATGTTAATAAAGGACAGACTATGTGGGCAGTTGAATTTTTCTTAACACTTAATAACGCTGCTGTTTTCTCACACCATTTCTTTTACTGATGAAACATAAAAAAATGAATGGAAAATCAGACATGTTGTAGATTATTTTGTTGTAAATTGTCATAATGTGGTTCTTCAAGTGTATTTTCCCCACAAGTAGCTGCTCCTGTTGGCTGGTCAGTTGCTCCTCTCAGACGATCAGTGGGTGTTTTCCAGCGATTATCCACTTGCTCTTAGAGACCGTATGTGGCTGCTCTAAGACAGCATTCTGTTTGTAATCTAAAGATGGATACAGCTTTCTAAAATCCCTGATATCTGTTTGAACTGTACCTGTTTTGACCTTGATTACACTAGCAAACTGATACATACATACAAACTAGGGGTGCAACGATACACAAAATTCACGGTTCGGTTCGATACTTTGGTGTCACGGTTCGATATTTTTTCGATACAAAAAAATGTGCATGCCTTTTTAATTTATCATTTATTAAAATTATAAATATATATTTTAACTCAAAAGTACAGTTTTTAAATTTAATGTTGCTGAAACAACAACAAAAAAATAAAAATAAATATATATATATATATATATATATATATATATATATATATATATCTATATATATATATATATATATATATATATATATATATATATATATATATATATATCTGATCGAGAAAGCACTCATCTTTGGAAAAGAGAGTTTATTACAGAGGAATGGCTCTTTCCAAAATAAAAGCTATACTATACGCTTCTTCTGGGCTATATTCTCAGCAGCACATTAAACATATCAGGTCCCAATAAGAAGAATCATGTGCTAACGGCTGTCTAAATGACTCAGGTAAAGTTTGTAGCATGCGTGCTTGTTGTTTTTGTCTGCTTCCACTTGTCTTTGCACTAGGATGATGTCGGTGTAAATGTGCAGTCATATTCGTTGTGTTCCCGCTAGTGCTGTCAGCGTTAATCTCGTTAAAATGACATTAACGCCATAACGCCGCAAATCTCCGTTAACGAGTTACCGCGGATCGCCCCGTGCGTGGGGCTGGACGGCGTCAACACGTTAACAAGCTAACTGCGCTAGCGCACTAGTTCCCACCAATTGAGCATTGCGTGGCACATCCAACATACTGTTTTACTTTTGTCCATGACGCGCTTACCTTCAGGGTCATACTTCACATAAAAACCAAGATAGTTCCAAACAGTGTTGCCAACTCCTCTGTAAGGAAAATCGCTATTAAAAGTCGCTAGAAGTTGCTAAATGACGTCATCATTTGCATAATTGGTCATGCTAATATAATTGTAACCTACGTTGTTGGAGAGAGAAACGTCCTAAATGCATTTAGAATTTATTTAGAACTACAGATTACATTTATTTTAGCAATTATTGTTTTTTTAAATGTCACAATTCCAACCCTGCTCCTTTGTGACCCGAAATAGGCACTCTGGTGGAGTTACTTTGTGTGTGTGTGTGTATGTGTTTATAAGTAGTTTTAAACCTCGTGATCCACAAAACAGCATAACAGTAAAAGAAGAACTGACTGCGTTACAATCAGTGCAGGAGCAGCAGCTTCGCTCATGCGCGATTCATTTGCAGTTTGGACGAATAGGTGTGAACATCTTCTGCCCTGATAGCAGCTGGGGGAGGACTATCCTCCGCCCGTGAGCGCTTTGGAACGGGCGAGGTTCCCACGGCAGCACCCGCTGCTTGTTGAGAGTAAAAGCGATACCCGCTTTCACGTCAAAAAGTCGTCATAAATAAGTCTCCAATAACACCAGAAAAAGTCGCCAGATTTGTCGCTAGTCGCTTTTTAGAAAAAAAGTCGCTAAGGGGGTGTGAAAACTCGCTAAATATAGTGACAAACTCGCTAAGTTGGCAACACTGGCCAAACGCCAGATCTGAATGAGGGTGGGGGAGGTTCATTTTCGGGTAGCGTTAAGGCAGTTGCCATGTTGCAACGAGCTTAGCTTCTGTCTTGCTAGCTTGCGCTGCGCTCAGTGGATCTGCACTCGACAGTGCAGCCTAGGCGGAGTAGTCGAACGCAGATCCACTGAGCGCTCAACATAGACAGCATCGTCAGAAGAAAAGTTGATAAAATAAATAAAACATTATGTATTGTTTGATATATATGCATACCGAACCGAAAGCACTGTATCGAACGGTTCAATATCGATACGAGTATTGTTGCCCCCCTAATACAAACATACACTGATTGGGTGTAACATTATGGCCACCTGCCTAATATTGTGTTGATCTCCGTTTTGCTACCAAAACAGCCCTGAGCTGTCAAGACATGTACTCCACTACACCCCTGAAGGTGTGCTTTGCACCAAGATCCTTTAAGTCCTCTAAGTTGTGAGGTGTGGCTTCCATGGATTGGACTTGTTTGTCCAGCACATCCCAATGATGTTCAACCGGATTGACGTCTAGGAGGCAGCCTCGTTGTTGTGTTCCTCAAACCATTCCTGAACTATTTTTTCTTTGTGGCAAGGGCAGGTTATCCTGCTGAAAGAGGCCACAGCCGTCAGGGAATCATGAAGGGTTTGTATTGTCCGCAACACTGCTTAGATAGGTAGCACATGTACGTGACCCTTTCGTGACTGAAAATCAAGAACACCCCAAAACAGCTGCACTATAGGAGATGCTCTCACCCAGTCCTCTCATCACAATCTGGACCTTTTCAAACTCACTCAAATACTTGCGCTTGCACATTTTTCCTGCATCCAACACATCAACTTGTTCTTTAATAGATCCCATCTACTGACAGGTGCCATGATGAAAAGATAATGAGTGTTATTCACATCTCCTTTTTAGTGGTCTCGATGTTATACCTGATCTGTGTTGATATTACACACCATCCTCAGAAGAATTATTGTTTAGTTAAAATTATAAGGTTGTAAGGGTTTTTTTTTTTTTTTTTTCTCGTCAACTTTAATTTTTTTAATGGATTTTAATGGATTGTTGACTTGCCCCCTGTGTACACCCTCTGTACATAATTAATTCTAAACTTTTCGAGCTATCATGTTTACATACAGGACAGAACAACCGTTTATGCACGCAACATAAACATAAAACATAAACTCCTCAAGACTTTTTCATTTTAAATGAAGTTTTTAAATGCTAAATGTTAGCTTGTAGTGTGTTAATGTTATTATTTAGTTACATTCACAGTAAAAAGAGACTGGAATTACACATTAACGCCAACGGTCTTTTTCCCACCTGGTATATTTCTTGAACATTCAGTCACTGGTTGTATGTTTAGATAAAACCAGTTTTGGCAGCTTATGAATCATAATTGTTTAGGGAGTGACTTCTATCGACCTATGCATGGTTGCATAACATTCAAATCAGCATTAGCTACTGAACCAATAGTTGTGTCTGAAAAACTGAAACCTGTATGGTCTGAAGTTGCACACTGGAGAACTATGACAAGGCATCTAATTGGTATCAACATACAGTAGAACTGGAAATTGAACTTCTCACTTTCCTTTTTCAATCTTGTAAGTATAATAAAATGTACAGTACTTTTAAAAAAAGGACTGTAACAGAGTGTTCAATAATGATATTTTCTAAAATAATTCCATTACTTTGTTGACTGATTCTCAAAAAATGTTCAGTTGGCGATTGCAATTCATGAGAGCCTTACTTTGATGTGTCAGTAATTATTAGTTTGTCAACTTTTCACTCAATGGCAAGGCGACCTTGAGCCAACTCAATGAAAATCTGAGTAAAAATCCATAATTTACACCTCGTGCTTTTGTAAACAGCACACGAGTCAGACAGGTCTCGCAGACTGCATCACAAGTGCACAAAAGACAAAATCACAGTGACATACAGGTATCATCTGAATACATATTTATTAGATAAATATTAGGTTGTCACATCATCTAACTACATACAGTTCTGCAAGACTAAAAATCACAATTAGTTCCTTTATTTTCTCACCAGTTTAGAATATGAAATGATTGTACATACAATGTACAAACAGAGAGACAATGGCCACATTGCATGAATCACCTTAGGTTGTATAATTTTTCCAACTGTTCATGATATCAAAAATTGTACAAACTATGGATTGGTTACAATCTTCTGGACCCGTCCCTCCCACCGTGCTTCTCCCTCATCTCCGAGCAGTTTTCTTTGTAACCGTTTTTTTTTTATTGTTTGTTTTGCTTTATGTATTTTTTAATTTTTTAAATGTATTTGTTTTTTAAGTTTTTAGCTTTAGCACCTCAGAGTATGCAGGTGACAGACTAGAACATTTAGGCTAAATATTACATGTAAAACATTGCTGTCCCAGTTCCCGTAACAAAAGAGGTGAAAGTATAATACAGAGTGGGAACAAAATGCTGAGCGATACCCACAGACACTAACTAACAAGTTTCATTTTCCATATTCAGCCACTTCCAGTAGAGGGGTTGCAAGCTTTTTATTATTCTGAAGAAACAATGCACATTCCCAGGGAAAATGAATACATTTCTGTTCACATGTCTCTATATTAATTTACATATATACAGGCATCCTTGGGATGTTTGACCTGGTCTTAAAATCCTTTCCAGGTCAAACTAGCGAACGTGCCCTTCCTTTTTGTTTTTTTGTTTTTAAATTTTTAAATTTTTTATTAACTCGTTTTCTTTTTTCAACTGTTTTTTCTTTTAAAACAACATCTCCCCCCAGAGAAATGTCCCTTTATTGTGATTGTGCAACTACAAATTAGGGGTGCTGCCTTTTTCACCAATTTGAAAAGAAGAAGAAAAAGACTGAAATGATAAAGACTTCCGTGGGATTGTTTAAAAGTTTCAATTCAGATCGCGAAGAATGAAAACACACCAGTGAACTGTTGAAAGCACAGACTTTTGATTTGATGTTTCCTTGTGACTAAAATATGAAACAAGTTAGGGCTCTGAATAGGAAAAAACAAATTCCTTTTATAACATTTAAAAATAATGCGTACATGAAATCAGGATGGTCGATTCAGCACAATGCTACAATTGAAAGAAATTGGATTTCTAGCCTTACAGATTAATAAGAAAACCAGTACAAAATAATTTACCAAGAACAAAGGGGATAAAAATGTATATGGTCTCATGCTTTTTTAAAAAAGCCAAATTTTTTCTATAACAAAAATATAAACAATATCATGAATTTCTTTAAAATATGGTTGTGATATATCTTTAAAATACCACTGACAATTAGCAACAATTATGATATTCACATAGCTCACTAATTACACTGAAAGCCAGCTGACACCACATAATTCGAAACCCATTACTGTTCAGCATCACTGACAAAGGTCAACATAAATTCATGAGCAGACAACATTGATCATTTTGAATCAATACATCGTAGCATGAGGGAAAATATTGCTTCGAACTGAGTGCAACGTCTGAAAACTGAAACGATGATACACAAGCACTTTGAGCTGATGCAAGGAAGGGGACAACGAATATTAGGACATGAACAGGTGGGAAAGCGACTCGGGGGAAACGACGATGACCTGCGATAGCTTATGAAATGCTTGGGCTGGCTACGCCCCGGCGTGGAGACGAGACAGCCGTATGCTGGTTTGGGAGCATATGTGGTTAAGTTGGACGACTAATGATCGAAGGACAAACATTATCAAGATGATACAAAAATATTCACAATGATATTTACAGTACGATAGCATTTCTTAAAAAATAATACATTTGCATACAGAACAGCACTCTTTTTTTAACATTAAAATGAAAACAAATGTGGCAAAAAGAAAGAAATCTGCACCAATACTGCTTTGAAAACCACTTCTTGAACAGCAGTGATGGATAAACTGTCCTCTCCTTTATCTTTAAAACCAATATTACATCCAATCACACTGACACACACACACTCACACACTTTCAGTCTTTACAGGACCAAGCAAGCACAAACATTTCCATTCTCATCCCTCTAACTTTGGTGATGTTGAGCAGTTTCCCAAAAGGTTTATGTATAGTTTAATTGTGCAGCAACAATAAAAAAAACATAATAAACATAACACAGTATATGCAGCAAATACATGATAAATGTACTGCTGACATCAACATCATCCCTTCAATGTTAGTGTTAAATAAAATCATACTAAACCTGACAGAAAATCATAAAACAAGCAAACAAACAAGGTCTGTGGAAACAGCAACTGATAAAAACCACACTATCTTTTGTTATCACCACTTGGAACAGCACTAGACAAGGGCTTGGCACACATGCACTTTGTAGATTACTTAAACAACATCATTTAACCGGGAAGAGAGATGTAATTCAGTAAAACTCCTGACAAGAGAAACACGATGGCTCATGCAGAGCTGATGGAAGGAGTTGTAGCAGGAAGCGACAAAGCAGGAGCGTCACAGGAACCCAAACCTTGCACGTTGTACCTTATGTTTCCAATGAAATCCCTTCTTTGTACAGGGGACAATAACTTTACAATATGTAGATGGACAGATATGCTACTCTGTTATGAATGTTGTTTGGTGTAATTGGGGCAATTTTTTTCATTTTCTGCTGTCGAAACCAAAAAGGAGGGACATCTATGTGTTTAAAAAATAGCACAATCGTAGACAAAGTGGATGCCGATCAGTCCCAAAAATATTTTTTAAAATCTTGGCAGAGGAGCTTAAATTTGTTTTAGAAAAAACATTTTGTCAAAGATGGACACGTTGATCTTATTTTTTGTTTCTTTTTGGAAAGGCTGATTTTTGTGTTTTTGCGTTGTCAGAATCTCTTGTGCTTTTAAATGATGTGTGGTGGACAAAAAAGTGCGACTAACCAGACCAGTCAGGGAATGGAGCTGCGACACCAGGAAGCTGTGGCCTCTCAGATTGGAATAAGATAAGACGCACTGGCCAGATAGCGCAGGTTTTTTCAGTTATTTTTCTGTTTTTTTTTACAGTGAATTCCTTTTTCTTCAGAAAAGGAAACAAAACACGAATAAAAAAAATGCTACAACGCGTTCCTAATAAGCACACATACACATGTGTGTGACATTTAAAAAAAAAGAAAATCAACTGAGTATAGCTGCACAGTTCAAAGTTATCACCTCTGGGTGAGAGGGCAGGGAAAACCCTTGCCGTGTCTTTGAGTTGTAACCTCTTTCAGTCAATCTGTGCTGGCGAATGAAAGTTGTACAAGAGGAAGAAGAGAAAGGGAGTGCATCTTTGTGTTTATCAAGTACTGAGTGACCGCCTTGGGATCTCAGGGAAACTGCAGCAGTCAGTGATTATATGTTTCTGAATCGCCTCAGTTGTTTTCAAAGAGCGATAGAAGGTCATCGTTGCTATTGCTGGGGAGGTCTGGGGGATCCAGGTAGGACAACAGTTCATCTGGGTTAGCGAGCTCTGGAAGAAGCTGTATGGTAGAAGGAAGGACAACAAAAATTTGCTATGTAAGTATTCAAGGAATCTCCTTGCATCAACTGTTAAATATGTCAGATTACAGATGTGAAGATTCTGATTGTTTCAGAGGACTTACGTCTAAGGACGGCTCAGGCATGTCTGACCCTGCTTGGCTGTCCAAACTGCTGGAGGGGTTGAAGGCCAGGTCGCTGTGAGGGTGGTTGTTGGGGCCGGGCTGCTGTTGTTGTTGCTGTTGTTGCTGCTGTTGTTGAGGAGGTGGAGCTTGTCGTGAGGGCTGAGGAGGCCCGCTGTGGTGTAGCTGCTGCCCTGATTGGCTCCCAGGGTGTGGAGACGCGTGTAAACTCTGCTGCAGTGGACCATGCGGTTGGTCATTGCCAACAGAATGAGGTATCTGTAGAGAAAGAGAGGGGGAATAATTCAGAATAGCCATATACGTCTTTCAACCTGTTTCATTTTGTGACTGCTAACAACCTCCAACAAACACTTTAAATATAAAGCTAAAGCCATAATTTGGCTAGCTCAGCTAGCTTGGCTAAATTTATGAATATGTAAGTTATATGGAAGTGGAGCCAATTATTGGTAAGTTTAGTTATTCTGACTCAAGTTGCATATTTAATTTAGCTGTAGCCAGTAACTGTTTTTTATGCTAAGCTATGCTAACTGGTTGCTGCCAGTATTTTCCCACTTTTATAGTTAGTCTATATACAAAGTAAAGCAAAAAGTATACATTATGTAACAAAATATGACAGAGTCAGTATATTAGGAATTGTTGGTAAACTCACTGTGTCAGGCATATTGTGGGACAGTGGCTTGTCTTGTGCCATCAGGTTGTTGGGCATGTCAGGTGGGTGAGACAGCTGGGGACCATGCATGAAGTCATTCATTGACGTACCACCAGGGGTCCCGTGAGGGAAATCAAAGTTCCCATGGCTCTGGTAACTGTTGCCTAGACACAGACAGAATATGTTTAAAATTTTTTGTTGTTGCTCTGCTTTGTTTGCATAATTCTGGGTGCTACTGTACTTTTTGTACGTTTGAGCTACCTTGGCTTCCGTATTCGCTGTTATTGCCTCCTTGCCCAGAAGGAAGCGATGGGTATGGTGAGGGTCCGGGGCCAAGCTGAGCTATCATCTCCATCACATTAGGCATGATCATCTGGCTGGGACTCATCGTCTTAAACCTCTTTGCCAGTGGTCCATCTGGATCTTCTTTTATGTGAATTTCTGATTTTATAGCCACCGGCCGCCAACTACACGTCGGGTCAATTGTCACTTCCTCAAACTCAGAGCTGATAAAATGTAGATGAAATCAAATAGTTAAGTTAAAAGAAAAATACATATGCATATAAGATTGCACTGATGTTCCTATTTCTGCTTACTTTTGAATAGCATTCAGGATTCCCCACATGTACTGGTCCACCTCGAGTCCTTCTAACAACGCAGTTTTACTGAGGAAAAAAGAGAAATAGTATTTAAGAAAAAGTCATCTAAATAAGGCAAGTGCATGTACTCCTTAGCATTTTAACTCCTTAGACATACTTGCATACAGGACATCGCCATGTTCCCCGCTCACAGTTCAGTTGTAAATATGATTCCAAATCAAAACACTGCAAGAACAAGAAAATAGATTTTTTGAATGTATATTTCTATTTGTTTGTCACTTTTACTGTGATGGTGTATCCTTGAAGTCTTACCTGAACATGTTTGCAGTCATGCCCTCTTGCTGGAAGCTGTATTCGCCGGAAGGTGATTGGACATTTGAGCGAAACCTTGATGGCTGTCTGCTCCACGCCATCCTCCCCGTTTAATGTGGTATTGCCCGACGACGCTGCCACGCTACTGAAGTTCCTCTTTACTGTGAGGCAGGAGAAGAAACACAGTGAGTAAACAAGTACAGAGCAATGAGGACATAAGGGTGCAAAATGAATGTGAATACCTTTGGTGATGCAGTGCTCTGCAGGCAGAAGCCTCTTCTTCAGTAAGCCTTGGAGGACAGAGCGAACTGAGGGCCGATGGACCAGTTGTAGCACAAACAAGTGCGACTGGGGGGAAAAAACATCTAAGTGACTATCAAAGACATTCTCCTAAGGTGTATCTGTTTTATCCATTCTTTACTGTTTGATCAGTTGTGAAAAAAAAAAAGGAGACATGACAGATCCCTTTTGTTATTTTCTTTCTTTTAGCATTAAATATCATCTGATGGGAAACATTTTGCATTTGACTTGAGTGGATTTGTATGAACCTGTTGATTTTTTTCATTAGCTCTGGAAATGTGTGTACTCACACAGCAGCAGGCAGTGACTGTGATCTGGATCGTGTTCCTTCCAGGCTGGCATACATGTTTCAAGTGCAGGGGTTTGTGGGAGGTCTTGTTGTCTCCCCGCTCGATTGTGAGCGGCGTGGCGTTGACGCTGACTTGGACAGATGCCGGCCAGTTCGTGTTCATCTGACGGTCTTCGTGGTGGTAGCACTTAAACTGCAGCTCCAGGTCCGACCTGCACAGATAAAATATAAAGCGGTTACGGTTATGGAGGGTTACTGTATGCAATACATGAGTTAGAATAACGGGAATTCATTCTCACACATTAACAGGGAAATTTTTTGAGGTAATATATAACATTAATTGGATGCTAAACTTAGGATATAATCTCAGCTTGGCAGCAGGAGAAATCCTCATATCAGGACTCTTGACTTGAATTGACTTTTACTTAAGATAGTGATGAAGGAAATTGCAATACTCCAGAAAATTCTGAAAATTAATGCCTTAATGATCCTTACTTGTCACGTTCCTGGGAAAAGGGTTGTTTTTTTTTTAAATCTAATGTTCTTGGCTACTAATGAAAATCAATAAGAGAATATTTACAGCCTAAAAGACCCATATAACTGTTAAAGTGGATGGGGGAAAAAAGCAGTAGCACATAAATATGCGTTACCTCCACATGAGTGTCTGGTGTACAGAGGGCCGTAAATGGAAGACGTGGTTGCTGACAGCCAGGTTATGTTCTAGCCTGAAGGGCTCTAGGACTACTCCATCCCGCACTGGGAACGTCAGACGCAGTTCCTCGTTGTGGCTTGCTGTTTTTGGAGATAAGAACCAACCTTAAATCACAGACTTAAAAAAAAGTTTAAAACGCTTGAACTTACTGTTCATTGATTAATTACTGACCTGGTGGGGGAGGGAGTGCGGTGATATTTGGTTTAATGTCAGGAGGGAAGGGTGGCTTCACATCCTGGTTTGGCGACAGGTACGGCGGGATGTTACTTCCTGGTGTCATTGGAGGAGTAGGGTTCCCTGGCACAGGCGAGTGAGGGTAGTTCCCCACTGGCCTTGGAGGCTATATAAAACACAAATTGAGTTGTAAATCAACTACTTAAATCACTAAAGAGTACATTCAAGTATAATGTAATTTTAAATTTTAATAAACTGGTACCAAAGTAGACTTACCCCATTCATATTTCCCTGGTTGTACTGATATCCACTCCCAGAGAAGTTATTTGTTTGGCCATTGAAAGGTGGCTCTTGCTGTGATTTTAATTAAACAAATAATTTGTCAAATTTACACCATTATTAGCTAAAAAAAATGTCAGTGAGACTTTGATAAAACTGCATATACAATATGAAATACACCATCACATTTTTATTGAATAGCTTTAACACTGCACCTTATAGTACTGGCCTATGGCACCACTGGGTGGTGGGTATTGGCCTTGCAGCTGCTGTCCTGGCATCCTCGGGCCAGGGTAGTTGGGGGATGGCAGCGGCCTGGAGGCATTTGGTGTGGGATATTGGCCCTGCTGGTTAGGGAACTGGTTGTTTGGTCCATACTGCTGCCCACCATAGTTTGGCTGTGGAATCAGTGACCGGGACATACATTCAGCATATAGCAACGGAGCTACATATTTAAGGTGACACTGTTGAATCCACTCACCTCCCCTGGGTACGGTCTTTTTATGCCTTGCATACCCATGCCCTGAGCCCGAGGACCTGCATAGCCTTGCTGAGGCATTCTTTGACCGTGTGCCCCAAAAGGCCCCATGCCTTGGCCCCTGGGTTGGTTCATTCCCATTGGAGGCCCGCTCATGTTGGATGCATTCATGCCTGTGCCCATGTTTCCAGGAAGGGATGGAGGGCCGCGGGGTCCTGGCTGGTTCATGAACTGACTGTTGTATGCCTGATTTGGCCCCATCTGGAAAGAGGAACTCATCTGAAAGACAAAAAGAATTTGATCAACCACCTCAGACTTGACTGTCAATATTACGCAGTTTCTGTTGAATCAAAAGATTTTATAGATAACAAACAAACAAAACAAAAAAACTCCACCAGAAAGAAACAAAATGGTATCAACATCTGAGAAACAGTTTGTTTGCTTCTGTTGCAAATAAATGTGGTACTCCAGCTTGCTATTGTTAGCATTAAAGGGATAGAGCCAAAAGTCAAAGTTGATGAATTCTAAGTACCGTAGTCTCACACGTGCACAAAAGGCAACAGTTTATGCTATCAGTTTGTGCGTCATCCTACCGGTCCATATTGGTTCATGTCCTTATTCTGGGTTTCCTGCAGGGCAGCTACAGTTGCTGTTGCAGTGGCAGTTGCGGTGGCAGCAGCAGCAGCAACTGCAGCTGCGGCGGCAGCAGCGGCAGGCTGGGTGAAGTCAGAGGGAGGACGGGAGTGCGGAGGGATGCCCATTCCACCGGGTCCAGGATTCGGCCCTCCAGGGTAACTATAAGAATAAGCAAAAAGATATTAAAGAAGTTCTAGAGAAGAGAATTAATTAAAGTAATTGTCTGAATTAGTTCTTTAAGCATTTTTAATCACTCCAGTGACCATCAGCAATCCATCTACTGGTTACTTACTTGCCACCAAAGCCTCCTCCTCCAGGGTAGTTGGGTCGACCGTACATCCCCTGCTGCATATAGGCCGGGTTTGAGTTGCCTTTGTTGGGGAACTGCTGCTGCGGACCGGGGAACTGAGGAGAGTTCATACCTGGAGTGTTACCAGACATACCCGAGGCCATAGGGTTACCACCAGGGTTCATGGGATTGTTACTGTTGGCCATGGGATTCCCCAACACCTGTTACACATTAGGAATAGAGGGAAAAACACATGTAAATGTTTCACTGATTTCAGATGAGGTTCAATTCAGAATACCACTGCCAAATACACAAATCTGCAGGTGGTATTATTACAGCTATTAAATATAAAGACTTGGAACAGGCACATTTTTACTCTCAAGCAAAAAGGGGATCTCACCTGGCTCTGGGAAGTGTTGGTCACACCCCACACAGTGGTCACCACAGACACTGAACCAGGAGGCTGGTTGGTGTTTTGCTGCCAGGGAACTGAGTCATAGGGAAAAGACCCATCTCTGCAGGGAATAGAAAACACATTTCACTTAAGCAAAACAAAATGGTTTGCCAAGCAGCACAAGTATTTACAGTATAGTTCTAGTAAGTATGTTTGCAACTGCTGAAAGACAGGAAAAGGCAAGTTATGTGGTTAAGCTTAAAAAAATATGAATGCGTCTTTTTCTTCTTCTTCTTGAAAGGCAAATGGTTGAGTTACTGTTTGCCACTATTGACTGTGCTAAATGCAGTTTGTCTGGCAGTTTGTCTAGCCACTGATCCATAAGGAACAACGGGCCTCACACAGAGAGGAAGGGCTTTCCCCAAGGGCCCAGTCTGTCTGTTCGCATACCCAACACACACAAACACATCTCACACACAAGCCAAAAAGCACAGCAGTGAACACTGACCCATGTGAGAGGCTGGGCTTCATGGAACTCATGGGGGGCTGCATGGGCACTTTTCCTGGAGGCTCGTTCTGCCTGTTCTTCTGGTGACGGAGGAGGAGGAGGCGTCCAAGCTCCTCACACCACGAGGAGAGGAGGGCTGGAAAGAGAGCAGAGTACATAAGTACTATTGGAGACCTGTTAGAAATAACTACAGAGGTACCACCCTACTATTGCAAGCACTTAAGAACAAAAAAAGCAAAACACTTCTGAGCAAAAGTTCATGTTAAAAATCCAAAAAGCAATGGCCTGACTGGAAAAAAGTGCACAAAAATAAATATGCATTGTACCCTATGGCACAACTGTGGAGCTATATTCTGTGCAAGGTACCTGCAAAATGGAACAAGCAAACAGTATGTAACAGTGCAACAACATTAAACACAAAGACATCCTATCATTCATGAGATGTGAAAAACAATGTTTGCTCAAGAGTGATATGTTTACAGGTTGTTATGATTTATTTATTTAGTAAATAAATTATTTATTTCAAAATTAGGGCGGTTTATTTTCTGGCACTTGTAGTTAGTGAATAAGCATATTTCATGTGAGGGAAAACAGGAGTGTTTGGGGGAAATGCACTAAACAGCTTATATTCATACCTCACACAAGTGCACACTGGGGCCATTGATTTATATCAACTGTGCTTATATTTACGCTAATACTCACATAACCACACCTAAATGTCATTGCATAAATAGCCATGTGCGACCCACATGCACAGGCTCTGCTATTTAAAATATTTTTATCCTGTTACTTTTTGTTCAGTTTAATTTAGTTTGAAAAGTCTACCCGTGGACAGAAATTTCTAAATCATGATTGTGTTTGTTCTAAGAAATGTTGGAACATTTTAAGAGCCCAAAGCCTGTACCTTTAAGCTGCAATATAAAGGATCAGCCTAAATCCTGCATGCCACTGTAGCTCATGGCCACTAGGGTTCACTCTGGGCCTGCAAATGAATTCCAGTCCTTCCCTTCTCCCCACCTACCTACCACTTGGTTAGGTAGCTACCACAGAGTGCGTTTGATCGAATCATATGCTTTTCATCTGCAGTGCATGTGTTTGTACTGTGCCAACTACAAAAGACTCACTTTTCCCTTTTCTCTCCCTCTCACTTCCTCTGCCTCCTTCTAGCCTCTCTCTGTGGCTGTCTGAGGAGAAAGGGAATGTGGATTCAATCAAAGAGCAGGGCAGCCACCTCCTCTTATGATTCACAGCACTTCTAGGCTGAGTAAGGAGCGGGAGGGGTGGGTGAATCAGAGTGCTTGGTGATTTCAGCTGCGGTTCGCGCAAAAAAGCCACGTCAATATGACAGCAGAGTGTGCGCGCTGTCCTCGCAGGCAGATGCACCCTGCTGCCACATGCAAGGGTGGGCTGCCACATATTACACGCACACACACACACACATACAGATGCAGACGCACAAGGGAGAAACAACCGAGATTAAAAATAAAGAAAATACAGAAGGCTGAATGAATCAGCGAGAGAGGAGACATCAGTCTAATGGGGCTGATAGGAAGGAGGAACAAACAAAAGCTTCTGACTCCCATCACAAACATGGCAACCCAGACATCTGACCACACATGGCTGCTTGCAAACCATACAAGCTTACCAGCACACTCAGACAAGGAAAGAAACAGCACGAGCTTATAATAACACACACACACACAGGCGTAAAATAAATAGGACACAAGATGTCCTCTGAGTGTGGCGAATTTTCCGAGGACAAAACTGAGTTTCTGCTTCGACACACAAACACACACCTTCTCCTCTCAGAGCACTGCACCCCAAAAGGCACCTCCTATCCTTTCATTTGAACACTGAGCACACCAGCCTCACTCTGTGTAAAGATGAGGGCTGGAATACAAAAGACATGTACAGATGGTGCCAGCAGTCTCCTTGCTTCTCCCTCTCCTCTCCCTCCCACTCCTTTAAAAGCAGCACGGGGCTCAGGCACAGAGGCAGCTGGGTTTTTCCTCTTTCCCACCCGCTCACGCTCCCTCTCTTTTTCTCTCCTCCTCCTCCCCCTCCTCTTCTTGGCAAGGCAGGTGCCAGGAGACAGGCTGTGCTGTTCCTCCAGAGAATTGATCTGACTTTACCACGGCTGTGCTTTAGTTGACGGAAAAGGCCGCTCAGGTGCACTTTCTGCTAAAAGCATCACGCTCAAAGGTAAAGGTGCAGATTCCTGAGTTACTTTTAATTTGATAAAAACCGGATCCAAGTGTGGCTAATAGGTTTACGGGTTTCACATCTATGTTAGTACGTCCTGCAGTGTTTTTAACAGCACCCTCCCTCTCCTCAGACCCCCTTCTGATGGAGAGAGTTTTCAATTCAAGGGCCTGGCGACCAGCCAGCATGTTACAGCTCAATTAGGTCCCATTATTCTCTTCCAACAAGGGGTAACTTGCACTTCTTCTATGTTGATAAACATGTCTCCACAATTTATCCCATAGCTGTGCCACTGTGGGGCCGTCTGGGTAAGCAGACAGCGTCCCTGTTTCACGCCGAGGCCGACATCAACAGCCGCAGGACATAAACAACAACCGTGTGGAACATAGCAGAAAGATGACAATACATCGGCTATCTGAGAGAAACAGGAAAAAAAAAAGAGAGAGAGAGAAAAGGAATCACAAGTGTTGCCACTTAAAGAATTATTCTACCCCATCATTAGATAAAGGGCTTATCTCTGCACAAAATTACCACCTCCACTAAGCACCAACCGGTTTAAAGGAGAAGCCCTGTCATTGACTCAGAGGATAAACTTCAGGTTTCAGATGACGGGAGGAGGAACAGCCAACTCGTTTCTCTTCAGTCGCTCCCTCCTACTCGTCCTACACCCAAACACGGCTCAGGACAGTGCAGATGAGGAACACAAAAGGATTACTGTTTCTCCTCTCCACTCCTCCCACAGACGGCCCTTCAATAGACTCATCTGTCTCTCTGAGAAGAGCCAAATCTGGAGATAATTGTCTCAGGTGTTGCACTTCCAAATCTCAAAGACCATTCTGGAGTGAATCAAACTGGCATTTTGTGCTAGAGAGCATCCTTCTGCCATGTTTACATTGGTCTCCCTGGCGGCAATGAGTCTCTGCCTTCCATAAGGAGACAAGGCTATCCTGTTTGCCTCGTAGATGGTCCCAGGGGCCCAGCTGAGTCTGAGCCGTATTGATATTCTGGTGCTCAGCTGCCCAGCCTGATGGTCAACCATGGCGAAGGGTGGTAAACGCATCTGCTGGGACTAGATGGGTGGTTCAGTGATTGGGTCTGCAGCTTCCAGCTTCACTTGCTGTCATAAAGCCCC
Source organism: Aulonocara stuartgranti (assembly GCF_965226115.1). Classification (NCBI taxonomy): domain Eukaryota; kingdom Metazoa; phylum Chordata; class Actinopteri; order Cichliformes; family Cichlidae; genus Aulonocara; species Aulonocara stuartgranti. The sequence goes on along the minus strand of NC_138959.1, from coordinate 12,023,087 downwards.
AGGGAGACATGACAAATGACATGGACTGCATCCCTGACAGTTATTCAATGCTCTATCCAATGATAGCCTAATGCTCCCCCAACCTTCCATCCATGGCCCATGCAGACACGAGGCAGAGAGATAAACTGTGCTGATTAAACACTCTGATTTGGGCTCTGCCGTGCTCTCCCGAAAACAAAGAGCTTTTAATAAAAGGTCAGTTAACCCAGATTGCAACATTAATATTTTTGTCATTTGACTGCAAAGTTAGATGTTCATCTTTCGAGATATCTGTATGGAGGTTGATAGAATTTATTTTGTGCTGTTAAAAGATTCTTAAAATTTTGCTCATTTCTAAGAGTTTCATGTATCAGTTTGCTGTAGGCAACAAGGCAGCTATATAGGCATGTGTTAAAAAAATGACAGTGACTACCATATACTGTTATGTAGGCCAAGTGGCTGCACTGTAGTACCTTAACATGTGACTATCAGTGCTAGAGAGATCTCAATTAAAATTTCAATTGCAAGGTTGTGTGTAAAGTTATTTGCTTTTTGGGACATTAGCTTATTTTTAAGGTCTACTTTCTTTCTGCACTAACAAGGTAATTAAACAAAATATTCTAACACAGTTAAACCAATAAAGGTCGGTTATTTAGTGAGTTAGCTTGCTGCTAACCAAGCTAGCCAGCATTACCTTCTAATCTCAGTTTAGTAAACCGTATTGATTTTACACAGTACATGTGCACGTGCAGTCCTTTTACACCACAAGGCATTTTCCCATTCACACACGTGTATACAGCACATTATTCTATGCATCAGAAGCAATTTGGAGTCCAGCAGCTTACTCAAGGACACACTGACATGCAGACTGGAGGATTCAGACATTGAAACGTCATCTTTCCACTTGCACAGCTGCCCCACTGTAGCCACCACAGTGGTGATGCCCATGCCCAACATACCATGGACTCATCTATAAATACAACACAGACCAATCAATTTACAAAATCTGGAAATAAACTCGGCAGATGTTCCTGTGTCAATATCATTCATCCAGTAAAATCATCCCCAACGCAAAGCTTCTGCCCGCCAGACAGTACCAACTTACCAACTGTCACTCATATTACAAAGTAAGTCAAAGTATGCAAAAACAAATACCGTGATGAATAATAATATTAAATTAATAAGAACAAAATACATCTTTTTTTGCAGTTGCTACTGGATGGCAAAAACTTCCATGCAGACTTCATGTATGCTACAGACATTAACACTGTATGTCATTACACAGTGTATATTAGTGCTTTTAAGAAATTGTTAAAAAATAAAAAAATTGAGCACCATAATGATTAAGGACCATGTGCTACAAGGGAGAATATAACCTTAAACACATGAATAGCTGCTATTACAAAGGTCACCCCTACACTTGCTGCTGCCTCAAGAATAGTTTCCTCTACTCCTTTTCATTTTCTACCTCCCTCCTTTTCCTTCCATTATTGGCAGGGCACTGCAAGGGAGGCAGCAGGTAACGCAGATGCCAAGAGTTTCTATGATCCTCATCCGCACCCGTTCTCTGCCTCCCCCTCCCTCTGCTCTGTATGTAATAGACACCTGCTCCCTTGTCAACCCTGGAGTCCCACCTGGCATTGTCCCACATGGTTTGGTCACTAACTTCCCCACAAACGCACAGCACATATCCTGTCATCACGTCAGAGTCACATTATCGACAGTACTTCCTCGCTTATTCCCTTATTAGACATAGGAGTGAAGTCCAATTTTCGCAGTAAACCTGTCGTAGAGAATCACGACCCCTAAATGGCTTGTTTGAAGACGTTTAGCCAGAAGGGCTGAAAGGAGAACAAAGACCATGAGCAAACTAACAAGAGCAGCTCTAGTGGGCTGCACTCTTTGGTTTCTGAGAGCGCTCTATTCACATTCGATTCCGCCCACCCTCCCTCCTCTGCCCAGAAAGGATTGAATGGACACAAGCCTCCTGCAGGCCAAAGTCAATTAAAAGAAGACAGAGTCTAGGGAGCCCCGGTATCCCTGGTTACTGAAAGCACCTAAGAAGCCATGCAAAACAACCACGTTTAGTTTTAGCCAAAGAATCCCTCACTTATGTGCCTCATGTAGGTTTCCCAGAACTATAAAACTCTGGGATTTTCTTCAACATATGTATGGAAAACTACATGAATAAGTAGTTGCTATGGCGTCGCTTATGAAGGCCCAGTCACCGCTGAGCTCTCCTGCGTAAACTGCAAGCTGCATCGTAAATCATCTCCCGCTCTGCCTGACATGCACACAGTAACCAAAGAGCCACGGATGCCAACCTGGCAGGCATCAGGTCTCTCTTTGTCTTCACACAGATGCCACGAATTATTCATTGATGCCAATTTGATAATGAAATGGAAGCGACATGTTCGTCATGCAGGCTTTTTCACCAGCAAGGCGAGTGTATAACAGGTTACGGACCTGTCACCCCACGACAGGCCAGAAGATTGCTACTTGTTCATCCATGTCTGGATAATTAGGTAGAAGCTCACAGGTGAAACACCTTAAACACATGGTGCACATTTCACTCCCTTAAACTGTTGACATTAGAGGCAAACTCGAAATGGGGGCTGTCAAATTAGTTTGAGATTTTAAATTTGGGTGGCTATGCAACATATTTGAGGGTTTTCATAAACCCGATGAGGTGGGGATGATGTATAAAGTAGGCACATGTTGGTATCATGGCTGCTACACGGCATCAAAGTTAAGGGGCGATTTCACATGACTGCTATGCATCTTTCATTGAAAGATGAAAGTTAGTGTTAGCAATGCAAGATCAGCTTTGATGTGGATTGAAAGTATTAGTGCTAACAGCTATAAAACAGCATGTCTGTGTAGGCCAGACAACTGCCTCCTGTCTGTACCTCATCTTTTGTTTTTTACATTATTCCCTCTGCCACTCTCCCTCTCGGTAATATTGGAGTCTTGTCAATGAGTACTTAGGCCCGTTGCCTCACGGAGAGCCAGACTTGCTGGCTAGGTTTTATGGCCCATTTCAGAGCTGCCCTGGCTTAAATACAGCCTCCTGCTGGCCACATGGCCACAATGTCGTGCCATGTCCATCCGGCGAAGTGAAGAGGGGGGGACGCTTGGACTCCCGCCAAAAAGGTTTTACTGAGGCCACAAGCATATGTGGCCATGTGGAGGCAGGAAGACAAGGAGGTTGCTGTTTTAACATCCTGTGTTCCTTAATGTCGCACCAATGGTGCTGTAGTACATTTAAAAAAATAAAGTTTATAATAAAATATCCAGCTAACCTCTTTGACATGCAAATGTATCTATCTATATAGAAAATGCAGGAAATTTAAAACATGTATCTTCAAAATAATAGCAGTGCTCTCAGATTTCAGATAAGGATTTTCAGATAGGATTATGATTTAGGACTAACTGGATGCCAACTGGAACAAGATACAATATATGCCACAATCTCCAGATGATTAATGCAGATCTCATCAGTGGGACTGTCATTTCTTGGTCATGGTAACACAGAAACCAACCCTTGCCTAAGCAGGGCAGTGTTTTAAAAGATAATCTCCTTTGGCACATGCAACAAATCTCTTCCATTTAAAACAGGGCACGCCATTCAGTGTCTCTTTTAAGCATGAAGGTGGAAATCTAGCATTGCACCCCCTGCTGAGGATTAGTACTCTATGCATTAAAGCCAAACATCTCCCCAGCGTCAGTGTTTAGTCTGTTAAAATATACATTAAGATGATTGGCAGCAAAACTCCTTCCAAACCTACATCTTTATGTCTTAATGTGGGAGTTAAGGTCTGGCAACAAAAGTGCCTGAGGTCAAGTTTCATAGCTTTTTTGAAAAACTGTTCTTAAGATCTGTCACAACTAAAAACGTGGACATTTTTTTTAAATTAATCTTGTGCTATAAAAATCAACATTTTGTTAAAGTCACACTTGCATTGCATGGCTCCTTAGCCAGAAACGAATAATCAGGACTGGATTATCACACAGTTATAATGCTGTAATTTTATTCTATTGTATTGTGCTGTGTGAATAAGTTAACTAAACTGAAGTCTCAAGACATGCTAACTATACCGAAATTGGTGGAAATCAAAGGAAATATGCAGAAGAAAGAAAAGTAAAACAGCAAATATGTTTATATTACTTCTAGTTAAAGTAATTACAATTTGAAAACAAGTAAGACCCAGCAAATGATGGAAATCCTCTTTATTCGATGAAACGCATTTCACTGACTAAAAATGGCCAATATACCAACAGAGTGTTGATCTAACTGTAGAGTTCTCCAACCAGATTATCAGTTGAGCAGACCTGCAGAGAAGCAGCTTACAGGGGCCAGACTGTTTCCCCAAGCAACAGGCTGCTATTAACAAAGGCCCAGCCTTAAGCCCTTGTCTACAATGATACTAATTAGCAATGGAGCAGATGTGCCTGGAGTTGTGCCCACCTCAGGGTGCTGGGCATGGCCGGCAGTGTCGCGACTGCATTCGCTGGTGGCTGATTCACCTGTGACCTTTACACAGTAGGCCTGGGGTCAAAGCTTCTTTATAAATACAGTAGAAGCTGACACTAGTGGAACCTGGGTCTGGTCTTGGCACCCCTCTAGGCTCATTAGAGACTTCCATATGTGCAACAGATCAGGATTTGAATAAAAAGCCCCCTCGTGATAAACATTCAAGCCAAACGGAAACAATGAAACTCAAACCTGATCCAAGCCGACATTATTCTGACACTGAGTGCTTCTTGGTCTTTGATGATTTTTTAAAATATTATACAGTGCTGTCCTGAGCCACCCCTTATTTCTTTATATTTTGCTAGCAAAATGCAAAATGGGTCCTGTGATTTACCGACACATTTACATATACATGGAAATAGAGTACACAGGGCAATTCTAACAAGCTTGTAAGTCAATACTTGGTATGGCCACCTTTATTCTTTAACACAGCCTCTTATGCAAGCTTCCTTATAATTTCTCTGGGAAGTCTTCTGACAATTTTTGGCGTTCTGACAGTGGGCTGTCAGAACGTTCTGACAGTGGCCTGTCAGAACTCTTAATGTTAATTAAGAGTGTGAGCAGGCTTCTCCCATACAGTCATTCTGTCGCTGCTATTGATTGGCTATGTTGCTGCTATTGCTACTGACTGTGTCCCGTCCAATATCTTGGCAGATGTGCAATTGCCATCCCTATCTTTAATGACCATGGCCCTTCCACCCTTATTTATTATATTATATTATGATGCCCTTGTATACACCCCCACAATGTTTCCTGTAACTTCTACATAGTGGAGGTTTTTTTTGCACCTTTGTGGTCTTGTTATCTAATTTCGCTGTGCAGGCAACTGTACAATGACAATAAAAAAAGTTCAAGGTCAAGTTCTAGTTTTCCAGGCTTTCTGAAGGATAATCCTGTAGCGCTTCTATGGATGTGGACTATCTTTTGTTGCATTCTCTGAGAAGATGATCGCAGGTTTAATACATTAATAGTGTGTGTGGGATCATTGTGATGCTGAAAAATGAAGCCAATTGGACACTTTCTATATGATATTTTATAGTATATAAAAAAATTTGATGCTACTTTTCTGCATCAGTTTTGACAAGAGCTCCAAAACCACTGACTGAAATGCAGCCCCAAACATGACAGAGCATCTACCATGCTTTACATATGGCTCTAGGCACTCACTTTTTACCTCTCCTTAGACCTCCTCAGTACATATCGAGGAAAATTTGAACCAAAAATTTCAAATCTGGATTCATTATTACATAAAACCTGTTGCCACTGATTTTCAGTCCAGTTCTTATGTAATTTGGCCTCCTTTCCTTAAGAATGACCTCTTGGTAGCTACCCTTCCACAAAGACTATTTCTGATGAGATTTTGGTGAACTGTAGATGGATCAACTGAAGTGCCAGATGCATCTCTCAGGTTCTGTGTCTGGTCTTTGCTGGATTTTTCCCTATTTCTTAAGGACATGACTTTCAGATACTGTTCACCTGCTGCAGATTTGTAGCCGTGCCACTTCTTCCTTTGCCCTTCATTTATCCAGTTTCCTCAAACTTTTTAAGGACGCACTGCACACCATGTCAAGTTTTTGGGTAATAGGTCTTTAGGAATCAGCTTGTTGATGCCAAAATACTTCTTTATGTCTATCAAACAGTTTTCTTTACATTCAACTAAAGAAATGGCAACAAATTACGTGTTCTGTGACAGGCTGATAGTAAGAAAGTGCTTAAAATACAGTTCAAAACGTTTTTTTTTTTAGTTGACTGTTATTTTTAGACACAAGCGTTGAGTTAGGTGTTTTTTTTCATGTTTGAACAGTTAGGCCAGTGGTGTGTTTTACCAAAGAAAAAACATTCCTTTGAAAATAGTCAGGTACAGGGACTGGACTGAAAAGGAATGACAGAACAATAAAAAGTCCAAATGAAAAATCAAAAGACCTTCAGAAAGCCTGTAAAACTACTTTAAAAAACCTTTTAAAATCACTTACAAGAAAGTCTGACTCCTTGGAAACAAAATATAAAGAAATGACGGGTAGTTCGAGAGCAGTATTGTACAATTGACTGATAGTGTGGAATTTTAAACTAGATTCCTGCAACAATTTTATCATCTTTTTTCATCTATCCTATTCTATACAGTCCATTTATTTCACAAAGTGTATTTTGTATTACTATTTTCACATCCTCTACTCATATCCATTTTACTATTATCTATATATAAAACGTCAGTATGCTTGTTTCCGATCGATAAAGTTTCATTGCATAAGTCTGAGGTACGTGCAGCTTACCCAAGTCTTACTAACTTGTTTACAAAAGTGGGTATGGAGAGGTATAATGACTTCAGGAACAGCTGATTATGGTTTGGACAAAAAGCCGAGAACATAAACATGAACTGTGACACAAGCAAGATGGCAATACATGTGCGACATGCTTCATACTGTAAAACTCAGACAGACAACACAACAGCAGCTACAACATGAGTATGTTTGCTTGGACTGAGCCAATGGGTTTCTGTGCACCACTTTAATATATGGCAAGTACCTGAGTCAGACTGACATCTCCTGCAGCAGCTGGTTTCTGTAGGGTTCAAATTTTACAATTTACTTCACAAAATATTCATTATATGACACACATTTGATTGTGAATTGCTCCCCTTTACAAACAAAAACACACGTCAGTGACCAGATGGTAAAATATATCTTGTACGCCACTGACTACCTGAGAATCAGCTATGACTGAAAATACTACTATAAGCAAAATTATGGACATTTCTTACTGTTACGTCATGTCATTCCCACCTGAATAAGACATTTCCCTAATTTCTTCAGTACATGAAGATGAAGTGCTTTCCACCTTCGCACAACTCCCTAAAAAAGGACCAAATGTATGATTACTCGGGGGAACTAATCAAAAATTAAGATAAAATTAGCTGCTGCAGTCTGCTCTCAGTTGGTCTTGTTTGTTCTGTCAGATAAAGAACAGCAAGTAGGCGGAGGCCCTCGTGTCCCGCTTTGACATGAGGAGGAGAATCCACCCACAGTAACACCTGGCAACTACATGCAAATTTAAAACTAAGATTATCTATATTTTCAGGTGCGGATCACACCATGAAATAAGCTTTGGTTTTATAAAACAGTACAAAAAAAGTCTAATTATTTTCATAAGAGGCCCAGTGTTTTCCTTCAGCAGCACTTATAATATCACAAACTGTATAAACCACTACAAAACTTGAGACTCTTTTCCTCATTCTGTCTTCAGTCACAGTTTAACATCTGTTATTTGGAAGATTCAATATCAAATGCGATCAAAGTCCCATTTGAGGTTTCACAATATAACGAGAAGTGTAAACACACTACAGCCTATAATTACCTACAGTGCATTTTCTTTGATTAAAGTAAAGCAACAAAGGGCCCTGCACTTTCCACGAGTATACAAATGGCATCAGCAATCGGCATGCTCCAGCGTGCTGTTATTTTGATTTGGAACTCGAAAAACTTCAAAGAAAAAAGTCCAAAAGTGCAATTTCACAACTTGGTGTGAACCCCCCCCCCCCCCCCCCCCCCCCCCCCAAACATGTTCAATACAAAGAACAAGAGATTCATTGAAGGTGACAAAGCAACAGTTATGAACAGTTGGAAGTGTGGATGCCTAGTTTTTGTCTTACCATGTTGGTAATTGTCCCAAAGACACATTTTTAGCAAAGAATTACTTGAATAATTGCCCAAATGCTGTACTGACTGACTGACTTTGCTGCACTGCTAAACAAAAACCCTCTCAGTGGAGAGAAAGCCAACAATAAACAACCGAAATTCTGGAGACCGAAGTGTTCGATTGGCGTCAGTGGGAGAAAATAATTACACCTGACTCTTAATCGTAACAAAAACTTCATTTTGCAGTTTGTGCTAAATACACGGTGTTGGGTTTGACAGGTGACGCAGAAAATAAATATAGTACAGGACACCACTTAATCACCACATTAATAGATATGTAATTTTATATTAGATTGTATTATTTTATTAATTTAAATCACAACAGCTGTCTCATGCTTTATATTGTAAGTTATGATCCTACACCAAGAACCCTTCAGTGCCTGATACTGGATAATGGGAAATCTGCGATACCCACAATAGTGCTTTTACTGGTATCTCACTTGAGTCGCTGCAGTCAGATTTTTAAACTGAAACCTGTTGCTCCCGTTTAAACTCTTGGACCGTGACAGAACAGTGAACTGAACCCAGTGAATTCCTTCATGTGCCTCAGCAGTGAGCCTGGCTGGTTGCACTGTGTGGCACTGAGGGGAGTGGGTGTGATAAACTGCCAAGAGTCTCGTGGAAAAACGCTGCCTCAAGTAGGTCAGAGCAACTCAGAGAGAGATAATCAAGGCCATTTTGACCCCCTCTGTGTGAGCTGTAAGTGGGTCAAATGCAGCAGTCAGCTGTTGCAACTCTATCACGCGGGGCGCTGCGAGGCACTCGTCATACTGTCAAAGCCCATTCCGTTAGTTTAAGACATGGCAGGGTGCCTGCTTGCACCCACCAATGCAGGAGTCAGCCTTCTATCTGCCCTCTAGGGGTGAAATAATGTGAAGTTCCTGTGAGTAGCAGCAGCAGCAACAGCAGTGGCAGCAGATCCACCTTCCCTCTTGTCACTGAGTACACCCTCTACAAACACAGCAGTCTTTATCTGTTGTCTCCTCCTTTTGACAGCTCACAGCTTTGCAGCCCGGTCCTCTTCGCTGTGGCAAAGACTCTTCCTCAGTCTCCTCTCCATGTCTAAAATGCCACCCACATTTCTACCAGACTAACTCCAGCAATGTCCCTGCTTATTTCTCACTCTTCATTGAACAGAAAAAAAGGGAACTCATGTGTCTAGAAACACTTCTGAGCACAAATCTGCAACAGCAGAACAAAGACAGCCTAATCTTTGCACTACTGAGGGGCTATTTTAAAGCTCTTGCTCTGTGTTTCTCTCCATCCCTCCCACCTTTCTCTCTTCTCTATAACATTCTTCCTCTCTCCGAACCCCTCTCCTCCCCTTCCCTCCTTCTTTCCCCCCTTGTTTCCCTCGGTGTCTGAGGGCAGCAGCTTCTGTTTTCCTCTCTTCTCTCCCTGCGTGTCCAGTGACTGACTGCACAATACACATCAATTATTCATGGCTGCTCTCTGTGTTTCGCAGGCAAAACCAATCACAGATGGAGTCACTGCTAATGGGCTCCTGCTGTACTTGCCACCGGCTTCTTTGCACTCAAGCAACAAATACCCCAGAGACAATGAGAGGAAAAACAGGGATAAGCTGTTAAAAAAAGAAAAAAGAAAAACAGCAACTTCACACAGCACTAACAGCAACAAGAAGGAGAGCAGGACACGCGTTTGTGGTCAGAGGAGAATGCAGGTACGCATCGTGACAAAAAAAAAAAAAAAATCACCAAAATTAGGAACCGGCTTCTGCTGCAGGAAAGGGTTAAAAGACTGAGAAGGGGGTGGGGAAGGGGTGATGGTGGTGGTGGTGGGTGGGTGGGGGGGGGACAGAGAGCTTGAGAGAGAGGGTGGGAGGACAGGCAGAGAGGGAGAGAGAGAACCAAATGCTTATCTCCTCACCTCGGATGTATGCAGCTGTTATTGATGTATCTTCTTTTTCTGTCTAGTGATCCATTGCTTGCTCTCCCAATACACACATCACACAGAAGCAGCCACAGCCACTTCGCCAGAAGGGAGAGGGAGAGAGAGAGGGAGGGAGAGAGAGAGAGAGAGAGGGAGGGGAGGAGAGGAGAGGAGAGGGGAAAAAAATGCAGGCAGCTCACATTTCAAACTTGCAAAGGGGGGTGGTGCCTAATGTGCTAGACAGCCTGTATCTTGGCCTGAGTCCAGAGCAACGAGTAAAAGAAGCCTCAATCAATTCATTTAAAGCAACATTTGTTGCAGTGGAGAAACACTGCGGGCCCCGTCAGAAACGGTTCAGGCAGGTACACGAATCTGCGGTTTCAGCCCTCGAACCTTCTCTTTGCAATACAGTCGACTTAATCCATCAAACTAGTCATTGTAATTAAGGGGCATGGAAGAGGAGGGGGGGAGGAGGCTGGGCGTTGTGGCTTCCTGATGCGCAGAGGGTTGGTATCAGCGAGGGAGGGGCCAATTAGACCACATTTGTCTTTCAGCACACATGAGCCCGGGTAAGCTTTTGGATAAATAATTACACACTTATAAAACATGTAAACTGTGAGTACACAAGCCACCTGAGGCAGCGCAGGGGCTTCCATTGTCATCCGCTAATAAAAGTACTTGCACTCACCACAAGCGAGTCAAATCGGGTGTCAAATTAATGAAACTGATCTCTTGCTAAAAAAAAAATTGCAATAAGCATTTAATTAGAGACATAAGGTACAATGTAAATCAATTTTAGTATGCAAACAACCAGTTTTCTTGTACAGTAAATTACAGAGCCATATGGGGCATAGCTGAAGATGCTACACCTCCTGCTGCCACAGACATAATAACTGCAACAACTACAAAGGAGGAAGGACAGACAAGCTCAACAGCTCTTATCTCTAGTCTCTCCTGTCTGTATTTGCTCTCCTGGTATTTACTATCAGCTAAGTGCACGGCGGGTGACTTACAGCCCAGCACCCCTGCTGCAAGTTAACACATCAATCACGGTTGGCTGGAAGACTTTCACGTCTAAGTGATTACAAAGTACAAAAACCCCCCACACAGATTGTCCAAAGTGGATACAGTGTGGATTTAGTGATTCTGTAACCAGGCCTTTAAAACTCATCTTTAAAATACCACAATAACTGGAGCCAAAGTCTGTTTTCATATCCATCTCCCTTATTTTACCCAAAAGTTCCCCTAATGTGGTTCCCCGAATCTGTATTTGGCTTTCTTTATGTTTATGTTAGCTTGCTTGAGAATGATAACAATAATGGGTTTAAGACTAGGTATCACAATAGTGTTTATCAGTGCTACCTGCTTCAGGATCTGTGCACGCTTACATAAAAAAGGGGTATGTCATGCATCATGTGACTCTTCTTCTGCACAGAATAATGCCTATGAGTGCTGTGTCCTCCAAATCATTAAAAAATGTAACAGTAAAACGCAATGCTGATGCAAATAATATGAGATAAACGCAGCAGAAAGTCGTTAATCATGGAATTTAGTGCACAGAGCAGTAAAATAAACATTTTAATTTCAGTTAATATAGTTATTTTAACGCTGAGTGCACTCTCTGTGCTGCTGTTCATTTCTACTGTGAAGGCTGCACATTAGAGCTCTGAAACTTTCGACTGGATAGATTTCTTCACGTATTTAAACATTAGAAACGGTTACTGTCTCATAGGCTACTTAAGGAGATGTGTCATCAGATCAAAGTGAAATTTAACGTATTGATTAAATTTAGTTATTTAATATGTGTTCTAGTGCCTGTAATTTCAGCAGTGTGAAGTAGACTTAGCAGCAGATTAGAACCAAGTGTAAACAACATCTATACATTTTCTATGTCACCAAGTGAACACATACAAACTCTAGTGCTGAGCATCATTCTTTACTTTCACTAAGGTACGGGTTAATCAAGTTGCGCATTTAAAATGTATTCCCTCTGCAGAAAATCTATAGTTCTAGTGACTCCATTGCACTTATAACATGCTGAAAATAATACAATTAGTAAAAATGTGGTTCTTCCAGCCTAGACAGGCTGCGCTCAGCATAAGTTAGCCAGATAAAAAAAAAAAAGAGAGAGAAAGAGCCACTTTTCTGGCACAGAAAACTCTGACTTTAAGGTCGCCATAGCTTGCTAACCCATTAGTCCAGCTTTGTAGCACACGGGTCCCTCAGGTAATGGTAGTGATGGCTCTACCTTGATAGAGAGAAAAACAAAGCCCATTTTCCAACTTCTATTACTGGCACACTGTTACCCTGGGTACGAAATCACCACCAGTGCCAAGATCTGACTTCCAAATGAAAAAGAACGCAGCACAACTTCATTCATGAAACATGCTTCTAACAATTGTTATTGTTTGAAAACTCGTGCCACTGACAGCGCATGTATCGTCAAGCAAATATTCAGCAAGTATTAGCAGGCTCCTGTCATTTCAACGGCAGAATCAGATTTCTTTTAAGAAAAATTAAAGTATACAAGTGTTATTTAAAACCTTCCTTTTTGCTAAAGCATATAGTTAGGGCTGGACCAGGTGACCCTGAATCCTCCCTTAGTTATGCTGCAATAGACGTAGGCTGCCGGGGATTCCCATGATACATTGAGTTTTTCCTTTCCAGTCACCTTTTTTACTCACTGTGTGTTAATAGACCTCTCTGCATTGAATCATATCTGTTATTAACCTTGGTCTCTCTTCCACAGCATGTCTTTATCCTGTTTTGCTTCTCTCACCCCAACCGGTCGCAGCAGATGGCCCCGCCCCTCCCTGAGCCTGGTTCTCCCGGAGGTTTCTTCCTGTTAAAAGGGAGTTTTTCCTTCCCACTGTCGCCAAAGTGCTTGCTCATAGGGGGTCATATGATTGTTGAGTTTTTTTCTGTACCTATGAAGCGCCCTGAGGCGACTTTTGTTGTGATTTGGCGCAAGATAAATAAAGTTGAATTGAATTGAATTATTTGAAATCATATTTATTATCAAGATATTATTCATATTTGTAATAATGAAAAACATTTTTTATTTTTTGCAGAAGCTCATTTAAGCAGCTTTTTAGCTCCACCAAGACCCTGAAATAAAGCCACCAATTGTTTCTTGAATTGACATCTCAGTTTGATTAACCATCCATCCATTCGCTTATCCTTTTTCAGGGTCTATTTTTTCTGGAGCCTATCCCAGCTGTCATAGAGCAAGAGGCGGGGTACACCCTGGACAGGTCGCCAGTCTGTCACAGGGACAGACAACCATTCGTGTGCAATTTGGATTAATCAATTAACCTATCCCCACAAACTGCATGTCTTTGGACGGTGGGAGGAAGCCAGAGTACCCGGAGGGAACCCATGCAAACACAGGGAGAAGATGCAAACTCCACACAGAAAGACCACGGCCTGTTGTGGTGGAATTGAACTCAGGACCTTCTTGCTGTGCGGCAATAGTGCTAACCACCGTGCCACCGTGCTGCCAACCAGTGATCTTAATTGGATAGATTGTTGGTTGCTTGGTTGGATTCATTTAACCCATTAACCTCTGAGTCATACAAGGTCACCAACAATGTTTTTAGCCTTCTGTGTTAATCTCCATTTAGGAAAAGCCACAGCTAAACTATATGTTGAAACCCGTTGAGTGAAAGGAGACAGAAAAAAATATTTTGGTGTGGAAAGCTCCAAGAGTAGAAATTATAGCCCTGCAGAAAGCCATGTGTGTATATTCAACTTCTCTATTATGTGTAGAAACTGAGACCTTTCCACAGCTCACCAACAACATATCTGACCTCATCTTAAGCACCACTTAACTGGAAGGCATAAGCCGCTGAATGATCAGCACTTGAAACGACAGTTTTAAAGGAAATTTACACATGCACCCAAGAATACAAAGGAATTCAACCAAGTCAGTACTTAGAATAAAAGTCTTAGACATGTTCATTTTAACCTTAGCTTTGTCTATCTTCATCTTTGTTCTTTGAAAAGAATATCCCATTCAGGGGAATTTCCATTTAAAAAACAAAGTTCACTTGAAATAAGTTACATTCCTTGCATCAGTATTATCCTCCGCTTTTCATTTAACTCTTGCAACACAGCTTTGGGGGGCAAGACTTGCAAACTTTTGAACTCATTTGACTTGAAGGTTTTTGCTTTTTCAAGCCAAGTTTACATTATTTCCTATAAAACTGACTTGACTTACAAATTGTGATAGAAAATGTAAACAGAGCTTTGACTTTTCTACACGTGGCCACATTTCCTTGTCTTTAGCAAACAAACCCAACACCCCTCCTACACTGTCTCCTGCTTGTTTATGCTTGAACCGATTAAAAAACTGGGAAACCACCTTTTGATTTTAAACACGATGAAACAAAAGCAAAAATTGCTTGGATATTTTTTTCTATATCAAGCTGACACTAATAACTAAAACCAGCAATGTCTACTGATCGTACTTGAAAAACAGCCTGGCAAAAAGGTGTAAAAATGAGTGTAACAAGCCCAACTAATTATCTGCTGAATAGCTAGTTCACCAGGCGTTTGTTACATGAGAGAATGAAAAGCTTCAGGGGCTGAAAAACTTCAGCTGGAACCTCCTTTCACTCTTTAGAGCTGAGGAATTCCCAAAGTTTGCTGAAGCGCAAACGATTGGGAATGTGCCACTCTGTCTCTCTTGCAGGAAAAATCGCCATTAAGCATTTTGCAGAGGCTCTCGAACCGGAATGAACCGCCGGTGACGCTGATGAAACAGGCCTAACGGGGCTTGTAATGTACCCTGTGGATGGAGAAGGGAGAGGTGAGGCCCTGATGAGTTTTTGCAGACTGAGCAAGTGATGTCTTTGCTTTGAAGTCCTCAGAGCTCCACGTGCATCGCTTTGCCCTGCAGTAAGACAGTCCGAGTAATCACAGATTAATAGAGCAGGCTAATCCCATTGACAAAGAGGTCACTACTAGCAGACAGACGCCCCTCCCCCAGATCTGTTCCAACACTGTGGGCCACAAAGGGAAAAGAACTACAACCGGACAACCCCCCTGAGTCCATCCATTACAGAGATCAACTCACAAAAATCACACTGCATGATGGGTTTTCCAATTCCAGTCTGCTGGATAGTTTTACAATATCTAACAAACATTGTCTAAACTTCTTATACAGCTACATTTTGAAATCAATAGGATATTATAGCTAAGTTTTGCTCAGGTGTCATGAAGATAAAGGTCTATTTCTTTAGCGCTTTGCCTTCCTAAGCTTTTTTTTTTTCCTAAGATGGAAAAAAAAGAACAAACTAATGCCTTAAATTGTTGGAGGCATTTCATGATTAATCAACTTGTCAAAGCTACAACCTATTTCAGCTGTAAGCTGACTGTGAACATTGATTTCCTACTGCTGAAATCAGCTCAGCCTCCCCTTCCGCTCAATTTTCGAACATGTTCAGGAGAGGAATTTTAGATGACATAACAGAAATGTAATAGCTTGACCGCGCCGTGCGTCAGAGCCAAGACAAGTTAGGTCTGGTTAAAATGGGATGCCAAATCTGATTTACTTATTAGCACTCATCCGCTGACCTGATGTTTTCTGAGGCAAACAGCCCAGCTCGTAACCGCCAAAAATCGTGTTTTTCGCCCACTTTTAACGGAGACATTTCAGAGCAGATTACAAAATGCATGATGAGACTGAGCAGGCCAGCAGTTACAGGATATTCCTTGAAAGCTCTCGGGGCTTGGTGTAGACAGGTTGTTTTGTATATATATTAAAAAAAACAGTGCAGAGAATTTATAAAACACCCTCAGTACAAAATGAACATTCACCTCCAGGGACACAATTCTGCAAAAACACAGGAGACTATATTCATTTCAGCTCTTCCTCATATCCTCTCAACACAAAATCTTTTCAGATTTGTTCTCAGCTGTTCAAGGCTTCCCAAAGTCTCCTCTGCCTACACTAACTTGTCTGTCTTTGGTCTTGTATGGCTGACCCCGCTGTTGCCACTCTGGCCCCCGTCATGTGACTTACTCCCTTCGTTTGTCGCTCAGCAACACCGCTGCAGGATGTCGGGGAGCAGGTCCTCCCTGGGGCCCCGTGGGAGTGTCTTTTAAGAGCTATCTCCCCTGGCTGCCAGAGAGGGTATTCTCTCCACTTTAACACCCTCCTTGACTCAGGCCTCCTCTCTAAAGGACCTGGGAGCTTTGCAGGAGAATGCCTCTGCATTGGTTTCCACTGCTCTCTCTACCTCTCTGCAGGCCTCTCCTCTGGAAATATTCATGCATTTACAGGTACATAATTGTCCATGAAATGTACTTTGGGATGCTGCCTAGACTCGAGAACTTGCCGCTTTCCAAATAACTACTGTTGCAGGAAATTATTCAGACAGAGAATCAATTGGCAATTTTATCTAAGCCCATAAAGTAGGCCCTGAGATTTGATTTAGCATTAAGTAGAATTAGAACATTTGGCAATGTGAGTTAACTGCAGGCAGGGAAGGATTCCCCACCCATGCCGACATAATAGTGACATTGCATGATTTGAAGCCTCTTATAATAGAAAAAAGGCAAACATGAGTGAAAATTCAAACAATATGTGCCTCTGACTTTCATGTCCTGGCACACTTAAGAGGGCTCAGTGTAGCGGCCGAGCACACAGAAGCAAATGCACGACCCAGCTTTCCCCGTAACCCAAGACAGGTGGAAACCACAAATCACAAACTGTAAAACAGCACAAAAATATTTCTGTTATCTCCTCTGAGCTGCTGACAGCCTATGCGTCTTCATTCTCATTGTGCTTCAGCATGCTTTTGCCAGCTCGATAACAACATTTAGCAGTCTGCATCTGCTCCAATAATCCATCACAGGACCGGGATGATAGAGGCGTATGAAAACAGGAACTCGTCATCACTGATACAGTAGTTCTTGTCGCATGTGACAAATGGAATATTCTGCTGTACGCACTTTATCTAAAACCCCAGAAAAGGTAACAAATTGAGTTGTAGTTCCCAATGTTGTGAACAAGTTCAAAGAAAACAGGTCAAGTAGATATTAAAGGGTAATGTTCAGTTGAACCTGGACTAAAACTATGAAGGGATTTTCTTGGATTGCTCTTTATATTGAATATTGAACTGTTGGTCTTGTTTAATCTTAAAAGTCATAAATAGTCAAGACTTAAAGGAATGAATTTAAAAAGATCAGTGCCCATACATCTGTGAGGGGAACTAGTCTAGAAGCAATAAGTGGAGGAAAAGTGGCAAAGAATGCAGAAATAAACTTGAGCGGGCCAGCATGGCCAGATGGCCTGAGACGGCGGTTGAGAAAACTCCGGTCTTACCTGCTGATTTTGGAGTGAACTTGTCCCTGTTGGCAGCGCACACAGCCAGGAGCCGATAGCCCAGGTCCAAGTCAAAGCCCTGCTGCGCTGCTACGCGGCTAACCACCTGAAAACAACAACAGCATGCAGCACAGAGTCAGTATGGCCTGAGGTATGTTTTCTCTGAAGAAAAAGCTGAACGACACCAAGTCTAAACCTCTTTTATTTCTCAGAAAACTTCACTTTCTAAGCATTATGATAGCTTACACCTACATATAGGTCAACAGAAGAGAGCAGAGGTCAGCATACAGTGCTGAATAGGGACATTACTGCAGAAAGGTGTTTCTGCAGGCTGTTTCATTATATTTCCAGCTCACAAACAACATTTTAAGAGCAGATTTTGGGAAATTTGCATAAACTCAATATTTCCCTTTGTCTCTAGCAGGGAGTTCCTAAAAAGGCCAGCTGAATAACAGTGGGGGCAACTATGAGAAATTTCCTCACTTGTTCCAAGCCCACACAAACATTCTAATGTGCTTATTTTCCAAACAGAAAATGTTTACATTTTTGATTTACCATCTGCAGCGCCATTTGCTTTGACATCCACATACAGAGAGAGCATCACGGCCTCATGCACACGCCTCCTTTTACTCACTCCAGTGCAGCAGCTGATGGCAACAAGCTTTGTTTTCATGATAAATATTGCAGATCGCCATCATAATCTGCTCAGTTCTTCCGTTCCTTCTCCTAAAATTTCCACAATTGAATCTTGAAAATCCTGCAAACTAATGACAGACACTCGCAAAGCTGTACGACTGCATCCGTATCTACTCAATACAGATCTGTGCTGGGTAGTTAAATCCACCACATGACGACTTTTCCCACAATCTGACTGTTAAAGGACAACCTCATTACAAGTTTATCAGTTCCATATGAGTAAGTGGACAGCAAGATGAGGAAAAAAATACTGCCTCCAGTCCAGAGATGCCGACTGAGAGGAAACATTAAGGGGAAGCATCAACATGCCACAGGAGGCCGTGTAAATCACCCTTACATCCCACATGTTGCTTTGATTTGCTGTCATCATTATCAGCTCAAAAAGAGCCACTCAAATCGTTTAGACCTTTAGGACATACTAAGGTCTGTGTGGACCAACGGGCCCCACTAGATTCCCCTCGCTGCCTGGCTTTTCATAGCAGCGATCCCGCTGTCACACGCCAAACTTCAGTACAAGCCCTGAGGTAGCACTGCTGCTGGGACCGTATCATTATCTTCTGTAAGTATAGTCTGGATGTGACACCAAAACAGATTATGTATATCTGGCCTTTATTTATGGGAATCCCCCATTAAGAAGAAGAAATATAGAGTACAGGCTGCCTAATTAGAATCTAAACTTGCGAGGGACATTTAAATGGTATTTTTAGTGTAAGAAGTTACAGTTCTAATTTCAGGACTTTAATTGTACACAGTCAGAGGAGTTGTGGTGAACTGTCTACCATAAGGCAATCATCTAAGCAGGCACTGCAAGGCTTGAAAGCAGGGAATTGCTACTCAGCTGTACATGTTTCTGTAGTTTCAAGCTCGATAAAAAGAATCTTTTTGTTAAATTTGCTTGTTTTTTCCCCTCTTAAATATTTTGGAGATTAATCAACTTGAAACAAGCTTAAAAAATCAATACTGCGTCATACATGAATGCTATATATTGTCATTAAAAATACGATTTTAGAGTTATAACATGATAGCTTAATTGATTTGGGGTTTTTTTTCAAGAAAAAGCAATTCAACATCCAACAGAAGCTCCAGTCATAATTAAACATAAAAAGCCTTATTAACTCTTACATTGAGATGAATTAAAAGACTAGTTTTGAGTACCCATCTCCTGTTTTGAATACTGTATTACCTTATTAAGTCGTTTATTTATTTTTTTTTAAAGTCCTGTAATTTCCTGGGGGTTTTTTCCTCACTGCTACAGCAGCAAATTTCTACAAATGCTATCACCAGTGTTTAAGTGCAAGCATGCAGGCAAAACTGTAAAGTGTTTACCATTAAAGTCTGTGACCAGGTAATTTCACAATCACATCAGATTCTCTGTGCTTCCTCCCAGTGTGGTTCACACCAAGGTTTACACAACCTATAAACTAAAAGGAAAAGCTTTGAGATTTTCACGGCGGGAAACAAATTGAAGTGGCGAAATGGAGGAGAAGGCACCTGCTGCTGCACATTAAAGCAGGAACACAATCGCTTGAATGGAAGGACGTGTCACAGTAGTTTCGCTGAGGTCCACAAGCACAAACCTCTCGGGCTTCTTCACCTGCTGCAGCCGAGCTCGCTTGATGGGGATACAAATTACACCTAACAGGTGTGTCTGTTATGTAATGCTGGAGGCAGCATGTTAAAGCACAGTCAGGCCCACTGTGACAGGTGATTGACACACCCACTGTCTATTCACTGTTCTTTTGGCTGTTCTTTCTCTTGGTACTTGATTAGCTAAATTTGGAATCAGTGCATCAGCTCTGAGCATTAAAGGTTTTTGTAATAGTCAATGGTGAATGTTGGTTAAAACGTGGCATGGACAGCTATAATTATACTGGTTTTAATGGTGGCAAAATGTCATAAAAACAAAAACTTTCAAGTGAAATTTCACATAGCACAAATCTGCCTACGCATTTGCCTCGTATGGTTCATATATATATGTATATATAGCGTTAGCTCTGGTAGTTGTTCCTCACACATCTAAGCTAGCATAGATAAGTGCCGCATATTACAAAGTAAACAGGCTGTGTAAGCAGTGTGTTAAGTTTATCTTTCAAATTCTATATGTAATGCAAAACAAAACAAAAACAAATAAACACCACATATAGCTAAATGGACAATTTTTCAAGAGAAATTAGTCTACTATGTCAGTTTACCATTATCATATAGAGCTACACTTGCTAACTGGCTAAGGGTCATAGCAATAAACGACTATGTAGTTGTTCAAAAAATTAATTGCTAACTTCCAATTCAAGATTAAGCTATTATTCCCAGTGGAGCATTTTATTAAGTGAACATTAAACTCACTAGTATAAACAATATTCAGTCAGGGTTAAGAACTTAGCTCTTGACATATTGGCTGTGTCTGATTAAATTTAGTTGAAAATATACAAACCCTGACTACTTTGGGCTAAATGTTTTCTCCAGAAGCCTTAATTTCAGATGTCATAGGACAGTAATTATTCAATCAATCAAAAATCCATAGGCATTTGGTAAAGACACAGAGAAGATTGAGAGCTGATTGCTTTGTGGTTTGAGAATGTTTTTGACCTTGTGGATTTTATATCAAAGGCTGGAACTAAAGCAACAGAAAGGTGGCTAAATGGGAGCAGTTTCTACAAGGTTAAACACATTTTACATTTTCAGTGACCTCACGGATGATCACCAGGCTAAACATGAGTATTCTTGCATCCCCGAGGAGGTTATGGAAAGAGTGCAGCAGTTGTTCAAGCGGCTCATTCTTGAAACTCTGAACATGAGATTATGGAAGGTGCTCACGACTGGTGACTTACCGTTAGGCATCCCATCAGGCTTTGCTCGAAGGGGCGCTGGAAGGCTCTGGGGTCACCACACCAGTCCAGCAGCTCTGTGGCTGCTGTTTGGAAATTTGCTGGATTTTGTAGGTGCTATGCAGAAGAGGAGAAAGATGGAAATCAATGTGATTCCAGTAATATTCAAATACTTTAAGAAAATGGGACAGATAACAGGTAACTGCTGTAAGTAATAAGCATTAAACAAAACAATAAAACAAATAAGATGTTATGCTTGAAATAGAAGCATGACAATAAAAAATTGTAATAAATTTGTGCTGTCCTCTATGTTCATTTAGTCATTAATAAAATGTATTATCTTATTAGAATTCAATAAAAGCATTTGCTCGTCTAAAATGTGTGCAGTTACATGTTTTCCCACCTGCTCTGAAAAAAAAATCTAACCAGCTTTTAATATTTAACTTTTAATTATGAGCTCTCGAAGTTGAGCAAATGAGAACAGCATTTTTATGACCAAATGTTCTGAAATTTTGCTTATGATGCTTTGGATTAATTATTTTAAATGGGTTAAAATATGACCGCTCTAGGCTGATAGTATGTCCCAGTTCCACTCAGCTACTATCTCAGGTTTCTGTTGCAATAAATCTTCCTTGTATGGCTGCATGAATCCACGAGGAAGCCCTATTTCAGTAGCCAACCCTTGGCTGTTCTCTGACTTTATCTGACAACAAACTCCTTGACCTACGGACACCCTTTTATGGCATTCGTTCCCCTCCTGCAGCCAGCACTAACCTGCATTGTCTGTATTGCTGTAGAGCAGCACAGAAAACTGAAAAAGGACCTCTCTGGGTCTCGGTATCAACCTTACTGTTGGTCATTTCTCCTCTAAAAGCTTTCGAACCACAATACAAATCACTTTATACATAGCAGAGCAGATGCACCACCACCACCACTCTGCTGTAATCTGTTGCCTTTGGAAAGATTATGCACACAAGCTTTTGTAGTGCACTTGTACAAAACAGGAACAAATGGACTCCCACTCCATGGCATCAAAGGTAAATAGAGCGGTTTGTCAGCTTAAAGTGAATGGCTGCCTTCCTAATACGTCTGCGTGCTTTGATTTCACTGTCAGAGAGAGAAGAAGAAGAGGAAGTGACAGGGGTACAGTCACTGCTGTGCAGTGCTTTTTTCTTGCTTGCTCTTTAGGGGGCAGCAGAGGTTAGGATTTGATAAGGCTGCTTTCATATCAATTTACAAAGCTGGTGTTTGACAAGCAGTGGATGAAACCAGTCTTGTTTATTTCATACTCTGTCCAAGACCGTTCCCCACTCTTGTAATATGTCTTTGTTGGGGGAGACTAAAAGGAGATGTGGTGGGGTAGCAGAGCATTCAAATTCTACTGGTGGATAAAAAGTCTCCTGGAGAAGCACACACATCCCCAGATGCTAAATTTAGATGAGTCTGGAAGCTAGACAACACACGCAATCAGTGCACCAAGGATGGAAAAAGGGAGAAAAGGGGGAGGGAGGGAGAATATGTAGAGGGAAGAAAAAAAAATACACACCACCACTTGGGCTTGAAGTGATTACTGTTCTTTGCACTCAGAACAATTGGTCCCACCAGTGTGGCTGTCACACGGAGAGCTTGGCACTACCACGCCACAGATGTTCCCCTTTCTCTGGCCAAAACCCACCAATCAAACCTAAACTAGTGGCCAAGAGACCCTCTCACACTCTCCTATCCCCGTCCCCTGGGTAAGAATGATCCTCCAACACGTACACTCTTGTTAATGCTCGGTTCAGTTCAAGGGAAACAAAGAGAGACGGCACTTGCAGAGTCCTGAGAACATAGCTTTTTTCTTCTGACACAACTGGATCTGGATATAACTTCATTTATGTATCAGAAGTGATCGGGCAAAGACTCTTTCCATTCAGAATCACAGTTCTTAGTTTGCTGCTGTTGTTGCTCTACATTCATCGACACCCCCAGAGCACTGAAAACACGTTAATGGAGACAATTAACACTGGAAAGAACACAGCGGCAGACAGAAACAGCTGCACAAGCAGTGTAGGAGCGGTGCAAAGAGGACAGTCCTCCAGTTTGTCTTGAAATATCGCCGCTAAGAATGTGAGGAAGTGTTCCTGCGGCGAGAGGATGGTTCATAGTTTCTGGCGAACCCCTGTATGTATCAGCGAAAGGAGAGTCTGACAGAAAACTGGCTTCCCCACCGTGAGAGGAAAATACTGTCTCTGAAATAGATACCAACATTATCAGGCAAGCCATCTTCCCCAAAGTGCTCGCAATGGTGCAGTTCTGAGATGCAGGAGGAAAACAAACAGGCTCTGAGAAAAAACGTGTTGGGGGAAAAATCAGATAACTGTTTTTATAAATCACTTTTTAAGCATACTTGTCTGTTTGGAGGTTAAACAGGCGAACATTTGTTTTTCTGTATCACTTTCGAATAAATACAGATATATATATTTATATTCTAGGGTTATACTGTACCAACATCTCAAGCATTTTGTCTTTGTAACCACAAGACCCGAAACAGGCAAATTCTCACATCTGGAAGCTGTTTTCTTAAATTCTCCTTAATAAATAATAACCAAAACAAATATTCAGTCTTGCTGAGCAAATTTCTGTCTGCCAACCTATTAATTAGTCCCTTATCTTTCCCATTAACTGCATAACCTGAAACCAAAACAAAGTCACTCATTTTAAAGTCAGATTTAGCGCAATGTGGCAAAAAAAAAAGAACGAAAGAAACAAAAAAATCCCCCAAGTGTTTGGTCGAGTTTGTTTAAAAATCATATTATTGCAATTTTACAACAAGACAGTAATTTAAAAATTACCACAGTAATGATTTTCTGATTTAACTTTCAACCCGTGATTCAATCAGGTTGACGGATTCCAATTTCCTCCACTTTATCATCGCGCTCAGCAGTAATTTATCATTTGAGCAACAAAATCAATTTGTTCCCCTGTCCGCTGCACTGGCTGGGAGTACTCAGAGAGACATGTCACATCTCCCAGAAAACAACAACACAATGGAGGAGGCTTCATTTATATTCCTGCTCCAAGTCGGTACTGCCTACGAGATGCCAAATTTCAGCATGTGCACACTTTCAATTAAAGCAAACAGCTGGATTGGTTTACAATATTTCCTTAATTATTTTAATAGCTTGGATATTGGACAATGGGGAGCAGGGGGAGAAGATAGTGAGTTAATTGTTCTGATCTCCCCTGATGATCATCTTTGTGTGCGGGGAGGAGAATAGACGGTTGGCTGAATGGGCTCGCTGCTAGTCTAATTGGCAGGACATAAATGGTATTTATTATGCGGGCCTTCCAAACCCTGATTGTCTGCGGCACAAAGCTGCCTCTATTAGCAGGGTGCTGGCTCTTACTGGTTGGTTTGAAATGACCCAGCGCTTAACCATTTATTAGTTGGACTGAAGGCCTCCTTGTACGCCATGGATCTCTCTAATTGGCATGTTTACCCATGTGCTGCTTTCCTGGGTGCTAACATTGGGATGTATTTGTTTAAATTTTTGACTTGAGGGGTCAATACATTTAACCCCACAGCATTTGGGATTGTGTAAACTACTCTCAGACAAACACAGGTTCCCTTTCAAGTTCTGTCAACTTCCTTTACAGACCAATTCACCTGCTATTAGTAATACAGCGCTTTAATAGAATCAATTTTCTCTCCTCTTACAAGTAAAGGAGGGGAAATTGAATTATTTAATAGCCTGCTGTGAAGAAGGTAACCAGACTGAAGACAGAGAGTGTTTACCTCTCCTTTTCTCTGTACCTTATTACTTAAGAACAAAAGGCCTGTTTCTACACATAGAGAAGCTTCGCTCTTTTTACTCCCCAAATGCTTGCCTTGTCTCTCTATCCGCCTCACCTTGCCTTATTTTTGGATAGCTGGGATAAAGCAGTTTACCACGTCCACATTTGCATTTAAGTGCAAGCCCCCATACATTGTCCCCCGAAGGCTTTCTGATGCACTTTTCAAGGAGGTGGACTTTGGCAGCACAGAGCCCAGAAACAAAATGGACCAGCAGTTAAGAGAAGAGATCAAAGGAAGATCCCTGTAGCCTGGGGTTACACAAGTATGCCTGCCTAATTCTGCCGAAGATTTGTCCTGCAGTAAATGGTGCTGAGAGGAGAACAAAAGGACACGCTGGGAGTCAGCAGCGGTGGAGGCAGAAAGCAGGGCGATGACGGGGGGAGGGAGGGGAGCCTCTGCTCTTTGACCCCAGTCGGTAACCTGAGTCACACCAGAGTCCTGATAATAGGAGCTGAACAGATTAGTCACTTAACTGTGGCCAAACAGGAAGATAGAGAGGCAGTCTCACCGTGGATGTGACTCACTACATGTGTGTACTTGGAAAGGTGAACAGGGCTGGTGAGGGTTTTTTTTCCCTGCTTGTGTTTTTCCACCGGTAGCAGCAAAAAGTCCAGTACCTTACTAACTTACTGAACATGCTTTAGCCTGAAGGGTTTAAATGAACTATAAAACTTCATAATCAGTGTTAATAAATGGCAAATTAAAAGAGCTACTTTACTGTTAACAGACCACAACATGATAATCAGGAGGTTTACTTATTGGCTAATAATTCTTTTGTAAACCATTTATGTAATTCATCTGTAAAACCGCAGCTAATGTTTATAATATACCATGCAGTGTGTTTATAAAGTTTTCACAGATGTGTATAACACTTGTTTTTAAAAGCATATAAACAGATGTGCTGTAAATCACATGAATGTGAACCTGGAGGCTGCTGCTTGTGTGCTGTTTCACCCACCATAGACTTTCATATTCACTAGCAGTTTTTTGGGTCTACGGAGTAAAAATGTTGGATTCCAATGCACCCCTTCCCTTTATTAACCCAGATTTAAAAAGACAGAAAAAAAGGGGCCCTGTCACAAAATCAAGGAATAGGCCACAGTATTGCACAGATGTGTATGTCTCTGACACACCAGACTGAATAAGAAGCTCTCAAACTGCAGGGGCATGGCACCGCTGTGATTTTTTTTTAGAGAAGTAAACAAACAAGAGTTTGCTGATGCTATTGTGTTGATCTTTATTTTGCTCACATTCAACTTGGATCCTTTTTTTACTGTTAGCAGTCAGTAAAAATTGTGTGTGTGTGAGTGCAGGGTGAGATTTTCATTAGTGCGACAATTAAGAGTTTTACAACCGCTGGACTAAATGGTTGTAATCGAGGCCCTGGTAATGAGAACTGAGTCATTTACAAAACGACTGGATGATTTACTAACCATTAATAAATATAGCACAAGCACACATATGTGCTAATGAAGTTACAGCCTACAGTATATAATTTAAAATCTGTCATTTTATATTTAAGAAAATAACAAATACATTAATAATGATGCTTAATTATTGGAAAAAGTTATTAAATATCAACTTGTGATGATGCTAATCGCTGTCGTTGTCATCATCACAGTTTATTTATTTCGTTTTTTAATTGAAATATAATATTAATGTCTGAGAGCCAACACCTTCAACACCTCCTCACCTGTTTGATACACTGCAGACGGTCATTGGTCTGCTGTATGTGTCTGTCCATCGACGGAATCGAGTTCATGTTGATTGTCCCTCTTTGGCCTCTACCTGCCAGCCATTAAACTGGAGACTTCTGTAACACAAACACAGACAAATGTTAAGGCTCACCTCTTCCAAGTGAAGCTGCCAATTCCATCACCACCAGGATATTGCTGTTATAGTGTGTTTGTGTGTGTGTGTGCTGGGTGCTGTGAGCTGAGCAGGGAGATATTGATTTGGCAGGTGACAAGCACCTCAGAGAGCCCAAAGGATGACATTCCTCTCAGCTCCTGTGACACCCTTAACAAGCCCTGGCGGTTGCCCCGAACGGTGCCATACACCTTTGGAAATGACACACTGGACGTAGACAGGATGTCTGACTGTGTTTAAAGCACCTTGGGGTGAAAATGAACAGAGGTAGAGGGACACACACACACACACACTGAGTCGTAGCACCTCAGTCTGTCAGCATTACCTCAGAAAGCTGCACGAAACCCTTCCATCCTGGCCTGTGAGAACATTAACTTGGCATGTGGTTCTCTGTTTACATTACTTAGCCATTATGTAATCTTTGGTTAACAATTATCTGTACCCTGGGCCCAGACTTGCTCTACATTTTACTCCCCTTTCTCCTCCCTTCTCGCTCCAGCTACATAAGAGTTCCTCTAACAAAACCCCTTACAGCGCACTATTGATTTTGGAGTAGCAGCTTATAGAAAACCTTCTTCTTTTAGCAGAGAGAATAATATTTTATGGAAGGCAAACAATGAGGCTGTGAGCTGACATGCTACATACTATTATCACAAGTTAAAAAGTATCACCGGCTACATTAAAGGTTATCAATTTCGCCTCTAGGGGGTTTGATTTAATGTTGCATTCAGTGTCAAATAAATATTACACAAGGCTGTCGGCCAGAACTCGTAGTGACCTGCAGCTTGAAGTGGAAGGTTTAGTGAATTAATAAGCGCGTTTATGGGTGGTGAAAAGTGTAACCTCCATCTTCTCCTCCGCCTCACTCCCCCTTTATCTCATCCTGTCTCAATCTTTCCTTCTCGCTACTGCAGGGGCATCTCGTCCTGCGGTGCATCATCTCTCACTCAAACGCTCTTTCAGACCCCTCCCTCTCCACGCCATCCTTCTCCATTACCATCACACAGTGAGAAATTTCGCCGTACAAAGTACCTGAGAGATGAGGGAGCGAGGGGAGGAAAAAAAAAAGGAGAGCGGGAGAGAGAGGAGGCAGCATGCTGCACCATACTGATAATGCTCACTTAGGGGTCTCTAGCTGGATTTAACGGCAGGGCCAGTAATCTACTCCACTAGACAGCTAAAGAGCTTTTATGCTACCTATTGGAGCTGCTCATGCCTGTACTTGAGAGGAGAGAAGGGCACACTAGTGCATTCCTCTCCATAAATTAGAAAGCTCATAAGGGGGGGGGGGGGGGGGGGGGGGGGGGGGGAGATGTCCGAGTATTTTTTCCACTCCTCTTTGCAGATGGAAAGTGTTTTGTTTGTTGACATGTCTGATGTCTCACAGACTTACTGAATCCTCAGATGAAACATTTGAAGTGGGCGTGGCTGAGTTCTGATAATGATTTGAGGAATTTAGCATAAAAAAACGATTGGGCATGGGTTTAAGTGACTTTCAGATATCTACAGCTTAATCAAATAACGTTCACATTTTATAACATGTGGTCATGGATACTCCTGTCAAACAACAGCTTCCTTAGTGACACATGTTTTATACATCCATCAGGTGTTTGCTGCTATAATACTCCCCCCAGTCACCTCCTTCTGCCAGCTGATAGTGAGCTGATCCTTGGCAAGGGTGTCCCCAGACCACTGTGCTCCTCAGCCACCAGCAGGTGTCTCCCTGGCCCTTCAAAGGCCTGGCTTGTGGCACAAAGAAGGCGGAGCAGTGTTGCTTTAAGCCTTTACAAGCTCTACAAATCCTCAGCTGCTGCTTCCTAACAGGGCCCACTCAGCCCGGCACTGCCTGTCTGACCTTGTGGTTATTGATGAGCGAGTCGACCTGCTCCCTCCGACTCTCTCTCTTTCTCTTCCCTCCTGCCCTTCCCCTTGCTCTCGCTCTCTCACTCGAGCTCTCCCCCTGTCATCTCTCTTACCTCCAACAGTGAGTTAAAATGAGGGGAAAGAAAGGTTGGGCTGCCATTCACCTCCTCCGTTTTTTAACCGGTTAAACACACGGTGCAGGAATCGCTGTAAAGCCTACGTGTGCACACATTTACATGCATTTTCTTCCTAAGATAATGACTTTTTTTTTTAAATGGCATGGCAGTGTTGAGGTGTAATTTAATTTCCAGATATTCACTTGTTCTAATTAAACACTAGTCCTTTGTTATATCTTTGATGACTAACAAGAGCCAATTTACAGATTAAACCCATGATGCTATGGAGATATGACAACAGTGGCAATTATGAGCCCGCCTCTATTTACAAGCTCTCATCTATCTTACAGATGCTATCGCTTATTATTTTCTGTGTGCTGCTACCTTTACGTGATGTTATTTGCCTTGATTCAGATAGTAACTCCGGCAATCCTGCCTGACGCTTCTGAGCGTGTGAGGGGAAATCGCTGCAGATATGTGCCTTACTTGAGCTTAATTTACTGCAAATTGCACAGCAGGCGTTACACAACAAGTTGAGCTGTGGATTCCTGCACAACAAAAGACTCGTGGGTGTGGGGGGAGTCGGAGAGTGGGACGAGAGCAGGGAGACCCGCTTCCCTCTCCTATTCAAGGGGGAGCTAAAATATATGTATTGAGTGGGAGCTGTAATAAAACGAAACGGGTGAGGAGATGCAGGCTGGGAACAAATATGAAAGGCAGTGGAGTATGGCGGCAAGGCGATGGAGCACCACCGGAGGATTGGATGAAATTATCTCTTTATAATCAGGGGGCTTCTGCATGGCTGCCTCCTCCATTGCCCAGTGACAGATGAGGCCTACCTCTTCAGATGGGCTTTTCACAGTGCTATCAGCCCACCTCTAGGGTAAAACAATGTTTTTCTTCCCCCTGTAACACTACTTTAAAGCTTTGTTTTCGCACGGCACCCCGCGGAGAGAGGACCGTCTCCTGTCAGACGGGGTCCATGTTTGTCTCATTACGTGATCATGTTACGTAAGCGTACCTTGAAAAGGGCTGCGGATTTAATTTGATGACAAAACTGTGCCACAG
The DNA here is from genome assembly GCF_965226115.1 of Aulonocara stuartgranti. Lineage (NCBI taxonomy): Eukaryota > Metazoa > Chordata > Actinopteri > Cichliformes > Cichlidae > Aulonocara > Aulonocara stuartgranti. The sequence continues at coordinate 11,993,387 of NC_138959.1, read as the reverse complement.
GAAGGGCTGGAAGAGGGTGACGCTAAACAATGTTGAATGAAGACACTAAAGTGCAACATTATCTGCAGTAAGTAAGAGGGAATTGCTTTTTGAACTGTCACAATCGCACATTTTGGAATCTAAACATTATTTCAGACACCCAAAAACCTTCAAAGAGAGTTTCTAGCTTGTTAATGTAACGTAGATGAGCTGCGCGTCTCCGCTCTGCAGGATAAAAACAGTCGGAGAGGGAGAAAAGTAGACAATGATTAGCTTTATCCCGCCATCACAGCAGAACAAATGGATCACGAACCCGCGCCGCTTTACAGTCGCTCAACTGAGCTGTTGAGGCGCAGGGAAGTGGTAAACAGATTTAATTTATTCATATAAATGGCTTGTGAACCAAAACAGTCAGGCCACTCTGGGAGCGAGCAGTCTTGTTAAAGGATATTTCCAGTTTATTACATTTCTTATTTCCGTAGTTTTGGCCATTGCTCGTGATAATATTGTGCTCTCCAAAGTAATTGCTGAGATCTGGAAGCACAGTGACAATGCAACTACAAAGTGTGATAGGGCAAGAAATAAGATGTCAGACAAGTCGACAGGCCATCAATTCAGAAAAGATATTTGAAGGTAATAAAGTGTGCATACCTATGATATGGATTAGAGCGTTTTACTTCACAAAGAAAACAGCACATATAATGCAAGAGCAGTGAATCAAAGCTGAACTGGCACATCAGTCACTAAACTATGATGGATGCTGATAACACACAGGCGGGGTAATAATTTTAGCTCATGTGGAAGTTTGCTTAAAATCTATACAATCGCCTGAGAGCGTTTCCTTCGTGCCCTCCTGACTCATGTACCACATTTGAATGGAGACATTTTTCTAAAGCGCATCTCCCGAGGCGCTCAAAGTATTCGTCGACATGAAAAGGTGAGAGAGTGAGTGCGGCTACAGGTGTAGAAAGACAGCAAACCACGCTGGCTACCATCCCGACCACACGCGCGCACACACACAAGCACACAGATCTTCTCACCTTCCCTTGAGTGCTGGGCCGGCATCATGATACCATAACAACACCCTCAGTCACTCGTAATGTGCTTTACAACAACACTACAGGCAGGGTGTTACACCTCCGCAGAGCAGTGTGAAACACCCCCCTCTCCTCGACACACACCAAAACACATGCACGCACACACACCTCGCTAATCGAAAGCTACTAAGCTAAGCACTGCTGACACTATTAAATCTGAACACGGTGGCCTCAGTGAAGAAATCAGCATCATTCTCATACCTTATGGGGACATGTCAAGACTCAAGGTGATCCAAGTCTCCATGAGTCATCTGTTGTAGGTGAATTAGGCAATAAAGGACTAATCTGCACCATCATTGACTAGGGGTCTGCTGTTTGCAGCACTTGCTTAAGGGTGATAAAGATGAGGGAGTAGGAGGAGAGAAGGAAGAAGAGGAGGAGGAGGAGGGGGAGGAAGCATCTCTTTACCCTCATGATTTTAATGAGCTTTGATTCCGAGATATGTCTTGTTTTCTTCCGACTGTCGGCTGAGGCCGGCGTGAAAGCTCTCCTTTAATTATCTCAACATTGTAGAGAAGACTGTTTTTGTTTTTTTCGCACTGAGGGATGGGCGTTCAGTTTAGAGAGGGCACCTCTAGGACTCCAGGTGTCTGCCTGGTAAGTGGCCAGGCAGGCAGCGAGGACAAAGCTGTGTTTGTTCGACGGAGGAAAAAGCAGAGAGGATGGAAATGTGTACGTAACAGTGCTTCTTCCATTGTTGCCTCACAGAATGTGCCATAATCCCCGGCAGGCTCCATCCAGAGCTGGCACGGAGGATAATATGAGCTGCCTCCTGCCTGTCCCACCTCCCTGCTCTACCTCCCCTCCCCTCAGCCCTTCTCCAGCACCTCCTCCTCCCTTCCCCCATGTCTCTGCTGCACACACACATATGGACACGCAGCCACTCGAGTGCACACACACGCTCACACCTCCCCACATGGCTCCTTAACAGGCTTGGGAATGGATTTCTTTTATTTAATGTGGTTTGGTCTGTAGCTCCAGAGGCAACCGTGAGCGAGGGCGGGCTCGCACTTGTGCCACTCGCTCTCGTGCGTACACGCGCGCACACACTCAATCCAAAGGAGCCCTGCTGTGTTGGTCGCTGTTCACTGATCTCTCCCTCTTTCCCTCTGTCTTTCTCCATCTCCCATTCTCCCTCTAACTCACTCCACTCCCCCGCTCTGTCTTTCACGCAGATCCACATTCACTCTCTCCCTCCCTTTTTGCCCTCTCACTTTTTTTTTTTTCATGACAGCTCACATAAGCAAGCCTCCTGGATTCCTGCGGGAGCCCCACGTTCAGTACACAGAGATTGTTCAGCCATCAGGCACATCTGCAGCATGATTAGAAAAGCAAAGGGAGCATGGTATTGGAGGCAGGAGGCCGGGGTGGCAGAGACACCCCCCACCCACCCTTCATGGCCACCAGCAGAAGCAGAAGAAGAAAACAGAGGGTTGGGATCATAGAGGGGCCTTAGCAATATCTCCTCTCTAACCAAGTGTAACATTTCACCAAGTCTCAGAGGCTGATCTCTGACTACGATTAAAAAAAAGGAGAGAGAGAGAGAGAAAGGACAAAGGCAAACGGGAGCCAGTCTCTCTTCACTGCCAAGCCACCATCCATCCGCTAGCCTGCCTCCCTCATGGAGCTGGTAAAAACTAGAGGAGAACCTGCAAACATGAGTAGCATCATTGTTTCTCCTTCTCCTTCTCTTGTTTGCTCTGCACTGCCTCTTCCAAAGAGCTACTCTTTTAATTTCCTTCCACCCTTACGCTAATAGCAGACAAGGGGGAGGGTCAATTCCCCCGTGGCGCTAGAGGCAGCACAGATGAGCCACATGACTGTGCGAGCCCCCACCAAATGCAGAGCAGCGCGAGGTGAAACGGCTAGGCAGCTAGCCCCGCTCTGTCTCCCTGTGCCTGTGGTGCTCCATCAGCCTCACTGCTCGCTGCCAAGCTCCTTTCTCCTTCACAATCCTCCTGGAATTTCGGAGGCATGTGACGATGATGATGATGGTAATGATGAAACCAGTGAGCCAAAGTGTAAACCTGCAGCCATTGTTGAGATATGAGGTAAATTCAGAGTCTCACAAAAGAGAGCCATCACTACCACCCCTTGGAACACTTTGTCTTAAAAATTGCCTTTGATTGCGAGCATAGAGGAAAAGTCAAAGAGGCATTTTATTTCCATTTCTGTGAGTGATATTGTTGCCACGAAGGTGCCGACACTGCCTCAGACAACTTCTGAGCCCCCCCACCTTCCTTTCTCAGTTTTTTTTCCTGCCAGTCTCCTGGTTTATTATGCATTCAGCTCATGTGTCCCTCCTGTGAGTGGCTGTTCATTTTCCACATACCATGCTTAATCCGGCCAGCTAAAACTTTGAAATAGCGGGAGCTGCAGACGCAGCCGCTACCCAAGAGGAGCCATTATGAGGTCTGGGAGAGAGAGACTGATAGCGCTGGGGGGAGGAGTGACAGGCGAGCTGCAAGATACATGGGAAGGAATTCAAAGAAGGCTGAGAGCAGAACAGGAGGGGTGTGCGTGTTTGTGTGTTCGCTGCTTTACAAGCATACACTGCGTGAGAGTAGCTGTGATAAGTTAGAGGCAGTTGTGGGTGTTTGTTAGCTGGCGTGTGTGTGTTTGAAGGAGTTGTTGGTGTGGGCAGGGGGATGGAGGACCTCCTTGTCTCCATTGTGCCAGTGACCTTTGGCCTTTTGTGACTTTGAGTGAATGGGAGGAGAGAAACAGAAAGAAACAGAGAGTGAGGGATTTTAAATAGTGCATGAGCTCAACCTGCCTAGACACTGATGGACAGCGGCAACATGAGCTTTCTCTGTTTCACCAAAGGAGTCTGTGAAGACATACCATCAAACTGCCAGACCTTATAATGACCTCGCTAACATCTCCATTTGGAAATTTCATCAGCAGGAATATCGGCTTGAGAATATGTCTTAAAAATCCTGATTTATTTAATCAAAAGTCCAAAACCTGAATTAAAAAATATACATAGGAAAACAGCAACTGTGACCCTGTGACCAGTTATTTTAGATGTTACATTTTTAGAGAAAGTTTCATAGTTAAATAAAAAATACAGTCAACATCTGAAAGAAGGAATGCCACAACCTTCATCTTACAAATCAATAAAGCAACGATTCCCTTCACAACCATTTTCTGTTTTGTTTTTTGAACACTAAAAGCCATCTGAGATGTTACTTCATCTTTTTTGTTCCATTTTTCCAGAAAACCCCCCCCAAACATTTTCTCCTCCAGTCCACAGACGTGAATTGGAGTGATCTAGCTGGCATGGCTCATAGAAATATATTCTTTTTTAATATTTGCAGATTGTTTGATAACCTTGCTGGGCGGACTGATCCCGTGTTAACAGCTTGCTAGTATCTACAGCCATCGGTCCCTCCGGGGAGAAGCCTCTCATTCCACAAATGTGCTCAATTAAAAAGAGCAGAGTGCTTAGAGAGGGCCAGTGAGAGGCCATTCCCTGCACCCGTTTGATCTGGATTTCCTAATTGGTCAATGACAACACATTACCAGACAGGCGGATGCTTGATCTGCAGAGAGGAGGCTTTTTGACTAGGGCAGTTCGACCTCTCTTCCTTTCCCTTTCGCCCCCTGCACCTTCGACGTCCTACCCGCCCCCTCCGTGACCACGCAGAATGCGTGTGAGTCCGAGTGTCTCTGCATGTAAAAAGGGAGTATGGGTCTGACGTGTAGGAGGAGGCTGATTTAGAGGTTAGACAGCACAGGCTGCAGTAAATCCGTGTCACAAATCTTCCTTATGGAACCGTGGGAGGACACACGCGAGCATGTGATGAATCCCATGCAACACGCAGACCTCTGCCTCCCCTCCTCGGCCTCTTCTGGAGCCCACACCACACTGCTTGCGCTGCACTAATTTGCCAGATATCGTGGGCTGTTATGTTTTGATTGCCTTTGTGTAAATGAATCGGGAAGCCTCTCATTTCACGTGCAGCTGTGAAGAATTCCAATGTGTCAGGGAAGAAAAAGGAGATTCTCCAGGGAGAAAAAGACTTAGTGGAGTCTTCGATCAAGCACTGAAGACATTTATTCATTTATTCATCTTTCTTTCTTTATCCAGGCATCCTTGGATCATTTCACTCAGTGTATATTATTTCCCTATTGTGTGCGGCCCTCTTTAGGGAGTCACTACAGCATAAAAACACCAAAGGCAAACCGTATCGCATGCAAGGAGTCTCAGCGATGCAGATCAGATGCTTGCACAACAGTATGGTCTCATTTTATATAATCCTACTGCTAGCTAAAAATAGTATCAAATTAATATTGAATGTTACTGTAGGAGAGGGTGGCAGAGTTCCAGCTTATGGAAATATGCTGTCATATGGAGCGATAACAGTCTATCCTTTAACACACCCATGTGAAAAAGAAACAAGTTATTAGGAATTTCCCACTGCCTCTGAAGTAAAATGTTTATATTTCATATATAGCTCTTATACTTGTGAAAGTGTCCCCTTGTTCATACAACACAATGTTTACTTATTCATACATAATTCTTAAAATTACGTTTTTATGAGGGAAAAATGCAAAAGGAGCCCGTTTCGTAAATAAATCACAGTCTTATGAGACATTAAATGGATATAAAACATAAAATTAGCTTTTAAAATCTCTTCCATACGGACATATACACTTTATATGCATAAACATCATCTGCATATACACCCCTAACAAAAGAAAAAAAAAGCAACCAATTAACAAACTTTAAAATGTGAGGACCTACCGAAGTGCTTAAAGCTTATGCCTGCATATAAACTCTTTATAAATAGGGTCAGTGGTCGGTCTGGAAACCCATAAGCTTCTCTGCTGACTTAGCCTCTGGGGACAACAGCCAATTTCTCGGCGCTTCCAGTGTAGCCGGCGGATATCCAGGCTAAGAGTTCCTGTTCCAGTCATTGTTTATGAATCCAGATACATTTGAAAAAAGCTAATAAAAAGCTAAATGAGAAGCAGTGATCCAGAGAGTACATTTTGGCAAGTGGAATCCCTCGTTTTGCTCTCTACACAGACCGTTTACCTCCATGCAACCAAAGACTGTTCAAACAAACTGATCAACTTAACTTGTATCACAAAAGGACTACAAATGAAAGGCTTCTGGTAACCGAAGAGTTTGCCAACATTCGTCTGCATATTCAAATGTGGATATCACTTTATAAAGATTGGGCAATATCATAATATATCCATATCACATTTAAACATACAGGTGCAACTGCTGATCATTTAAAATGAATTTGTTATGAACTGAGAGCAAAACATCACATTTGGGAATTATGGCAACAATGAATACAGTTTTGACTGAAAGTCCAGTCAATTAATCAATTTCCCAGCAGCAGTTCACCTTAGTTTTGTAGACAGGTATGTTGTTTGGGGGTATAATTTAGCAACAACTTGTCTCTAGCTGTTGGCAAACAACAAGCTCCACATCATCCATCAGAGAAGTTGAGGTAGCTTGACAGGTGAACATAAACAAAGCTGCCTGCAGTAGCATTTCCAGAAGTGTGCGGGAAACACACAGAGACACGCACATAGCTAAAGACAAACATGCACAAAAAGACAGAGTGGGAAGGTCTGAGAGGCAGCAGCACATTGAGGAGGGAGAAAGAGAGAAGCACTGGATCAGAAAGGCTGAGGAAATGAGTGCTGCAAGAAATGGAAAAAGCTGAGAAATTCTGTATCCTCCTGTTTCAGCCCCTGAAAACTGCTGAACCATCAGCAATTACAGGCTGGCTGGGTCATGAATCTCCCTCTGCAGTGGTCTGCTCTCTCTCTGCTGGCTGATAGTGCAGAGGTGTGTGGCCCAGTCACCTGGCCAGCAACAAACACGGAGACACGAAGCTACGTGGCGCTGCAGCTCCTATTAAGACTGTGCAAATCGCGCCCACACTTTGCATCTCCTTTTTCCATGACAGCAAAGTTTACGATGTTGGCGGTGCGAGCTCACATGCAAAGCAGATGTGTTTTTTTCAGGCGCACAGGTGAGTGCGATCCACGAGTGGCGGACCAAACATTACAGGCAGCCACGGGACAAAGGCGACAGAGGGCACACGCACATATGTCCGGGCACAAGTAAAAAGTGCTGAACATATAATTAGCTGCTCCAGTAGAAATCCCAGATAGGCAGTCACTTAATTAAAATGACTAATTACGGGCAATAAAAACTTCTTTCCAAACTGCTGTCTATAATTACAAGTCACTCCTTTTCTCTGTGGCAGCGTGCTTCAATATGTGTGCGTGTGAGCTTGCAGCCGAATGTGTTTGTGTGTGTGCACGTGATTGTCGCATCTCAATGAGTCCGTTTCTGCCGCTCATTCAGCGTTAGGATCCTCGGCTAATGAGATTAGTCAATAATGGATTGAAAGCAAGCAGCCTCCCTTCCCTAACACAATGGCCGGAGAAGCCATCCCTGTCAGTGACACGTCGATATTCACGCACGCATACACACATACACAAACACACTCGCACTTCCAAACACATCTAAACAACAGGGGCCTCCTTTTTAACATACAAATTGCGTTATAATATCGAGCGGCGCCTTTTTTGAGACAGTGACGTGCCTTGCAGACCACAGACAATTCCCCAGGATTTGAATTTAAATTGGGAGTATATCTAGTCTTGATCTACAGAAAAATGGATATTCCGGACGTCACGCCGGGCCCTCGAAAGCCCCGGATCTCTTTCATCACATTAATGAAAGCTCCGTAGAGAACACCGAAAGAAAACAGTCCTACTAGATCTACGACTGCTGAGTGTCTGAGCCCAGGAAGGACAAACAAGTCTTGAGAGTTGAGAACTCTTCTCTTCTCAGATAAACAAAGACATGAAACAAGCTTTAAGGCCAGCCACAGCACAAACAGAGCTCCTTTCAAACGTGCGAACAACCTGTTCGCAAGGGTAAAATAAACCTTGCACAAACACGACACAGCGAGCTGCCGCCACTGTGCAGAACCCTCGTGCATTTACAAGAGAGACTTAAAGAAAAAGGAACTTGAAAGTGCAACTCAATTGCTTTTTTTTTAATGTCGACAATCACAAATCTGATGTTGCATCTAGTCAAAGTTCCTTTGAATGGCACCTAGCAGTCGATAACCACAGCCGTAATTTAGATTCAGACAGATCCTTTTTCTTTGTCAGCCCTTAACTTTTATAGTTCCAGTCCAATTTACTCAGTAAAATCACTTACTATCCTGCAGTTATAATCCCATTGACGAGTGGCTGAGTTGACAAAAATGCTAATTCACTCATCTTTTTTTCCCTTTTCTTTTTTTTTTTTTAACAATTGGCTCACACAATAAGCTTTACAGGCAGCAGAAAGTGCTCTTTTGGCAAATTTTATTAGATCCCAACTGACACTGACTTTCTGGGGCCAAAGTCAATATAGAAATGCTGTTATCCATATGCCTGCAGGTTTCACTTACATGTATGCATACATATACTGTACATACTGTGTGTTAGAGCTAACCTAGCATCTAAATAAACACACACACAATCCTCACCACCATCTGCCTAACTGTGATGTATGGAAGTGTGTTTCTGCCACTGGAAAAAAATGGAACAAAACTAAAAACACGAGAAAACTCAGCGAAACACTCAAGACAGCTACACATGATAAACTGCTTTGATATGTTATTACATTACATTTAATGTTAATTTATAAGTTAATACTATTTTTTTTTTAATTTTATAATTTATTTAGCAAATTACATTTATTAAATATATCAATAAATAGGATATAACTAAATCTATTTATACCGCGCCAAATTATTTGTTCTTAATTTAGTGTTAAAAGTTATATATTGCCATTAAAAAAGCCTTAAAATTGCAGAGGATATCTGCATTTCCTGCGAAATTGAAAACTTAGTTAGCTTTTAAGTAAAAATTTAGATATATGCAACTCAGAATTTCAAATTACTGGCCTGAAATTTTGACTTATGGATGGCAATTGCTTTTCTTTTCTCTCTTTTTTTTAAACTGGTTGAAACAGCTTCCTTAGAGATGCTACTGTGCTACATGTGCTGCGACAGAGCTAATAGGGTAAGGTACTCTAGTGGATAAACGACTTCCAAACAACTCAAAATTTGTTTTATCTCTGTAAATAAAAGATGGTAATCAACATAAACACTATCTGTCACATCTGTGGGACACTGAACTAGCCTTGGGCTATATGCACGCTGCCCTGTGATTGGTAGATTGTGTTAGAGCTTTGCATAGCCTGTGTGTAAAATGTGTTCTCACCATTTAAGGCTGAAAAATGTTATTTAGACTATTTTATCTACATTTTATTCAGAAATGATGTATATGTATGCTCACGTATAAGGCAGAGTATGTAGCCGAAATAAAAAGGCCAATGCATTAAAGCAATTAACATTTCATAAAACACATATGTGTGCAATTTGCAGTGTAATTTGCTAGGGTGATACAATGGTATATAAATGTCGCAGACAGTATAATAACTAAACCGACACCCCTGTATGTAATATCCAGACTGGTTTATGTGGCACTGTGGTGTGTTACTGTTCCTGTCATGCAGCCTCCCTGCCTGGGGTCAGCACGGCGCTACAAAAGGTCAACCTCCTAGTAATTTGTTTCGCTGCCGCCCCATCACCGACCAAACACAGGGCATTGTATCAGGTAAACCAATTATTATCTGACATGAATCGGAGAGCAGAGAGGTCCCATACGACCGTTTCCTCTATTATTAGCAAAATGTCTCTTTCTTCCAGCAAAAAGGCGCCTTGTCTCTGATTCCCAGCATGTCTTTGCAGCTACTTATCAGCTGCCAAGTGACTCATTTACCTACAATGTGCAATTCTGTGTGAGATTTAAAGGTAATTTAACCTACATTCAAGACGAGAAAAGAAATTAAGCGATGCCGTTTCTCTCGCTCTCGTTTTACCTCCCTCTTCCTGTCTCCAAAGCATAAACAGCAGTCAAAACTGAGAGCTTTCTCCTGCTTAGTATTCAGCTCTAATTCTCCTGGGTGGACACCCCACTGTGTAGACAATCTGCATTTTGATTGGTGTACACTGGAAGTTTCCGCAAGGCTCTTTAAAAAGCCGCTACGTTGGAAAACAACATAGGACAGCCATTTAGAGATGCATTTCTAAGAATATTTAGCAGACTGTTCAGTGGGAATAGCAAATAACTTGGCGAGATTTATCTTGTTTCATTAAACAGAACCAGCACTGACACGAGGATATGATCTGAAACCGATCATTTGTTGCGCCGCGACTGTGTTGGCCAACATGAAAATGCCAGCGATATATAACCCTTTCAGAGAGTCATTTGTACAATCTCTCCATTAGGAGCCACTTTGTTCCTGTAGCCCCTCTGGCCTCAAACCAGGCTTCAGCCTCCGATGGCTGTAGTCATGGCAACTGCCTTCATTGTACACTTGCAAATAATGAAGACAATGTGTTTTCCATTTAGAAGAGCTTTTTTTAGTGCACAAAGATATGGAGAGTCCATCCTGACTGTTTCATTAAGGGGGCTTAATAACGCGATTCCTTCTGCTGGCTAAACTGTGCGAGCTGAATCACAGATTAAATTGGCCTGGTGGGACGCGAGTCAATACCGATGTTCACGATTTGATGTTCGACAGCTAAACTTGGAAAAGTTGTTTTTCTTTCTGGCCTCGGTGGACACGAGCGTAGTAAGAAGAAACATCAAAGAACAGAGGAGCGCCACAGGCAAATAAATTTGTATCTTGATCACACGAAGTGAAAAAAAAAGTACTAGAGAGGCAGGCAAATGAAAAGTAGAAGAATTGCCTCTCGCAGGTATTTGATACCCTGTTGATTTTAGCTGACTTTAAGCAGTTTAGGCTGTTTTGAAACTTTTTACATGATTCTTCAAGTTTCACAAAATCTGGAACTTATTTTCATGTTTTAACCAACAGCTCTGTTAACAATCATATCATAAATTTCCCAGAAACCAATACCTGCTGACATCTACAGTAGCTTTCTTAAATGATTTCTCAACTTTGTCACTTTATTTTGAGAATTCACAACTGCTAAATAGTGCCACAAGGTGGTGCCTCATTCCAGTTTGTTTAGTTGAGGTGGCACTGAGAGTTGTAAACAGGCACCACGCTAGATTCTGACTATGCATGACTAGCAACTGTACCGATCAGAGATCTGGCGATGTATGATTGATATTCAGCACCATAAAAAGATAGAAGAAGAAAAAGAAAGCAGTGTGGAAGTTTCCTTATCTGTTTGGGTAAAGATCACAAGCTAAAAAAATAGCGCCAGTGCTCAAGCTAGGCAGCAGACCAGCACATTGCTAGTTAACACTAGAACAGGGTCATTTTGAGCCCTTGGCATTTTAGTGCTCATGTAACACTGTTAAAATAAAAGCCTCTCATTTCATTTTTTATGACTTTTCCCAAAAGGTTTTATTCATAATTCGCACACAGTGAATATTGGGGTGTGTGGAATAAAAAGAAAACCCCCCCCAAAACATTATAACCACTTATACCTAGAACCACAGAGAGAATCATTTAGACATCCATCAACGTTTGATGTGCCTGCTTGCCTAGCAACACGTATTGTTTACACACATTTTGTGTGATGGCTGCTATAAAATGAGACCGATCTAGCTAGATGTGATTGATAGATAAATATATATAATCAGTGCAGGGTTGGGCAGGTCAGGGATGGGCTGTTGAGCCATGGCAGAGTGGGGAAGAGTGTATGACAGGACGCGTGGGGAACTGGGCGGGTTGCTGGCAGAGCAGCAGGGGAACCATAGCTGAACTGGGCCAGAGTGTGGAGAACTAATTGGAGCAAAAGAAAGAATTAAATCTGGGTTTCAGGCCTAAATTATTCAGACATGTTAGGTATTGTGTTGCTTATTATACTCGTTATTTTATATTCCATTCTAATATATACAGACGTCCTAAAACTTAATATTAAGGTCTGACCTTTTAGAGGCTACCAGGCGTCTATTTCATCTGATTTCTACATTTAGGTCTTTTACCCTAATGGGATATTTAGAATTAGAAGGAGGTGGTGGGTGCAGGGGATGTTGCTCTTAACACACAACACAGCAAATTTATCCCCAGTTCTTGATTGTTCTCTCGTAGCTGAACTACTTTAAAAAAGTCAGTTTTCTTCAGATATTTTTAATTAAGATACAACATCATATGCAACACCTGTTTTCTCGTATCTCTAAATAAAGTAATTAGGATTTTTTTTTAAACTTGTTTCATGATGCAGCAGGTTTTTCAGACCTTGCTGCAGAAACGTTGCTGGTTTAAAACCTCTCACAGTTTTTGAAGATACTGTTACCATAGTCATCACAACAGACACAGTGGCCAAAGCTGTGGAAATACACCCAAGTTGTAATAATTAGGAATAGTCCTTTAACTAAGCACTTCCTGCATTAATGTTACTGCTGAAAACAGTAGCAAAAACTCAACAAGCATAACTAATTTTCAGACAACGCAAAATCCAAATCGGGAATAACGGGCATGCTTGTAAATTAGTGTTAGTTTTGTGAACATGTGCAAACACACAAGCACACACACACACAAAGAGAGCGTGGAAAGAATGGAAAGAACTTGAGGGGCAGGAATCTCCGTTCCACTGTTTATAGGGAAAACTCCCTGTAAGCTGAGCCAGCTTTCCGGGCCAAAATTAATTCAAGAGTTTTACAAATCACTAGACAGGAAACATGGCGTTGTTCTTCACTTCCACTTCTTCTCCTCTGCAGCCCCTGTAAACATTCTTTTGATTTGCTGTGTTGTTTGCTCGCAGGGAAAACACACAAAGCAGATAGTTACTCTAATTCCTTGATGACAACAGTTTATCTTGCAGAGTGGAGCGCGTTTCATAGAGTGTGCTGTGGTGCTTCGCGTGGTGTTTGTGTTAACACAAAACCCTGTAAAGACTATTGACTGGAAGTGCTGCTGTCAATAGAAATCCTATGATTTCTATTCTTGCTGTTGCGGAGCTTTGTGAACCTACAGTCTGGGGACTCTGTTCTCCTGCTTCCCTGACAACACAGCAAGTAACCTTTATGAAAAAATATTTAAAAAAAACCAAAACAAGGGCACCACAATACCACTTCAGAGCAGTTTTGTTGCTACAACAAACAAAGCAGTAAGCTCTGGCACTCCTGTGTGTGCGGGAGCCACAGTGCACTGTGATTGATATACAGGAGATAAGACGCTGTTTGACTCCCGAATCCGCCTCCAATCGCGCCGTCCCTGTGACGCAATGGCCGTACGTTATCTCTGCCACACACAACCCGCGCTGCTGATAGGCGAGGCAGAACCGCTCGTATCGAACACTTCCGGAAGAGTTTCTTGTTGAATAAATGAGCCACTTATACAAAATCTCTATTAACAGTATTGAGGTGCTTTGCTGATAGTCAGCGCAGACAACGACAGCAATTCAAACACTGAACAAAGACAAGCGCATTTGGAAAAAATGCTAAAATCAATTAACAAATCCATTAATAATCATCATAACTTCTAAAACGTTTTCTTGTTTTGGAACTTGTGCACTATCTTTAAAAATCTTACGGCCCTAGCATTAAACTATTAACCCAAATAGACTGCTTGATAATAACAGCAATCCCTTCTTGCAGCCAAATTTTCACCACGGATGCTGAAAAATGTAGAAAATCCACTTCAGCCCCTAGCTGCTCATTACCTGCTGATTGTAAACCAGCACAAGGAGTTTTCATGGAAAGCTTGCATGATTGGTACACTTCAGCTCAATACACCGCATGTATTTTTAATGAGACAAGCCTTTTTGATAGAGCGAGATTGCTAGCATGACTGATGATGCATTACATCTCAACTGGGTATTTGAGAAATCTTTTATGTGGGAGGCTTTATGTTTTGAAGTGATCGCAAATAATGAATTAGCTTTTAGTCATTTGTGGTCCCAAGGCAAAAAGAAGAGGAAAAAAAAGACTCTTCAGAAATCATTTATGCTTGTGATGGACACCGGATTGCTGGACACTTTTAAGTGCAGTCTCTTAGCTCCCTGTGGAGATCTAAGTTAGTCATTTGTCACCTTGTGGTAGTGCTGAACACATCCTTACGAGGCCCTGCCCAACGCAGAGGCTCGGCTAATGCTTCTTACTGGCTCTCAATGCCATTGCTTCGCACACATACACACACCGCCACATGATAAAACCACAAGCACTGTTCAAGCACTTTAGAGAGATGACACGAGAGGACACAGTGTTGCTAAAGGTTAAAGAAAGCACAACAAATATGAAGACTGCAGGAGAATTTTGATTAATGCTAGACCTCCGCCATACACTCAGAGGTGCACACATATTCCCAAACCACCACCAGAGAGGGACAGAGGCTGCACTGAACCTCTAAGAGACCACCAGGTGTGACCTATTCATTATTTACCAACATAGGCAGGCTAGCAGCATCTGCACGCTGTGCACAACCCCTTGCTTTTTGTAGGGGAAATGTGTCGGGATCAGATGGGGAGAGGGCACCTTTGTGGATACACATCTTTGTTCACACACTGCCTGCCTGTCACCCTGCAATGCTCTTCGCAGCAGACAAAACGCATCTATGATTGTTCACAGCTATAAAGACAGTTCCAAAGGTCCAGAACAGTGGCAGCTGAAGAAATCTATGCAGACTAGTACAATTACTAATTTCCACAAAGGCACGATCGCACAACTAAACATTTAAGTGCCTCTCCATATGGTTACTTTCTGGGAGTTCTGTGGGGCGATAAATACGCATCTTGTCGTATTAGCTTGGGTGGGAGGCAGCTAGCACATCCCCAGTGGAGGGGGAATATGTTGTCTGGTAACATATGTTTCATTTACTTGCCATTTTCTTCTCATCTGTTGAGGACTTAAAGGCTTTTATTTCATGTATTTCTTGTTTAGATTTAGTTTGAAATTGTGAGAGGTGGGGGGTATGTGCTTGTGCATATATGCACACACATGGATGCTAAAGTAGGCACATACAGATTTCCTAAATTAACTGTGAAATAATATTTTTATAAGGAGCCTTTGCAAAGACCTTAATAACCAACTGCTTAAAGAATAAATAACAGAATGATAGTACCACCTCTATATCCTCTTCCCACAGTAAGACTTGGTAAAGGTGTTTGAAGGCATCTGGTGACAGCGGCGTATGGACCTGTTCTCCACCTTTAATTTGAATGGCCCTCCAGCTTGCAATGGATGTTCAGGATAGAACATCTTGGAATGCCAGCTGCAGTCCAAGATGGTGGTGCTGGAGTCTCTTGGTTCATGTGACCAGAGACTCATACAGCTAAATGATATCAAAGAGCACCACAGCTGCAATGTGGCTGGAGGAAGAAAACATGAGACGGAGAAGGGGAGCAACTTAACTCTAACTAAATAAAATAAAAGGCAGGGGATCGCACGCTAGAAAATCAATTTTGGAATCTGTTGTTCTATTGGAGGGGTAAAACACATAGATAAAATGTATTTGTGTGAAACAATGGATTCTAATTATAATTGTGAGTTGTCACTATGAGCAAAATAAGCACAACAGTGATTTTCCTCATCGTTAATGTAAAGCTTTCCATTCAGGCAGCTTTAAAGAACAGAAACATCGTCTTCAAAGTTGACGGTGAAGGGGAAAGCTGCGCTATGTCAGGGTGCAACACAACATAAACATGCAGCAGAGCTGATAAGCGCCTACAGATGTGTATATGACATCCCACACAACGTCAGAACACAGAGAGAAGTCAGCAAAGGTCGCTACCTGTGAGGATGGAGCGAATTCCAGCAGATCACTGAGGATATGAAATGTTGACAGATGGGAAAAAGCCTGATGTCAATAACAAATCTGAACGGGGAGGGGGGATCACCTCATATCAGTGATTACTTACGTACATTGTGGACCACCACACTTGAGATGAAAGCCTTTAACAGATCAGGTGAGATAAACAGGTGTCATTACTATGAATGATCCATTTTATCCTGTGTGTATTCGATATTCTTTTGTCTTTTGTATAACCACACCAGCAGAGATAAATGGCCCTTCCATGGACAACTTGGCAGAGGTTCACACACATCAAGGGTCATTAAGGTGGCTGACAAAAGCTTTTTTTCTTTAATGAATCTGGGTGTAAGTGTTCAGCCTCTTCTTGTTGAGACTATGTGCGTGTGTGTTTAGGTGATGCATTGCAGTGTGTGAAGAAACCTGGTTTCATTTCTTCTTGTAACACCCTAATGACTTTATTGTTTCATTCTTATCCAGCCTCCAGAAGCTATTACCATATAAACACCTGTGTTATCAAAGCACTGCAAACAATTTCCTGGATAATTTAACAAAGATGCGATTGTTGATTCCGTATGAGGTTGTGTGACTTATGAGTCTGTGTGTGTTTGTGTGCATATTTTGAGATATCTATTTTCTCAGTGAGTGTGTTTGTGTGTGGACGTTTTGAGATATCTATTTTCTATGTGAATGTTTGTCTCTGAGTGCATTTAGTTATATCCATTTCACGGTGTGTGTGCTTATGGGCGTGTGTATGTGTGTGCCTGCCTGTTTGTGTGTGTGTGTGTGTGTGTGTGTGTGTGTGTGTGTGTGTGTGTGTGTGTGTGTGTGTGGGCAGAGCGCAAACCTACTGGAACCTGGCTACAGCTGGCCACTTTTCAGCTCCAATTGTGAGGGAAAATATGTCTGAGTAACCATAAATGGAGGCTGTTTTGGTGAAGAGGGGACAGAGTGAATGCTCGGCATTAACATCATTCTTCGTGCAATCCGTATCAAAACCCTGGGTGAGGCAGACAAAAAGGGAACACTTGCATAACGTAGGAGCCTGATGTTACCCTGCAGATTTGGACCTCTAGTGCCCCCCCCTCCCCTTAGTCCTCCCTTTTTCTGTCTTTGACTCTCCCTCTGTTTCCCTCCCTGCCTCTCAGTCACAGGGGCTGGATTGTTCTGCTGAGGCTTGGCAGAGGCTGCGGATGGGAAAAGTGCAGGGGAGGCAGCTAACACTTCCTGCCTCCCTGAATCAGAGAGTTAACCTTCACTGAGGGCACAATGGCTTCTCGTTAGCGAAACCACCCCACATGCAGGCAGCCTGTCACCAGCCATGTTCCTGTTCGCTGACCACCTTTTGTGTTTCTCTGTCCTCTGTCGGACTTCATGTCCGACAGCAGCTGCACCTCAGATGAGCACAATGGAGCAGTTTTACAGTATAGCAACTAGAATTAAAAGTAAGCATTTAGTCTTTTTGAGGACTTGAGAGTGATGCATACTAGCAGACAGCAGCCTTACTTGGATTTGATATTTCGACTTGAATTGAGGTTAAGATTACAAGAGTGAAAACGAAATTAAATAATCTGCTGTGCACATGTGCATATTTGAATGGGTTAGCACTTTTGAATGGTACTATAGTCCAGTCCAAGCCACTTAAGTTGCAGTTCAGACATGCAGTCCATGTCAGTGCAGATGTGGATACATATCACGAGTTACCGTGATAGATGATGGCCAGAAAATTGTTTTTGTACAGCACTACGACTTCACAGTGAGGCTGACCTTTAACCTTTTGGATATCAAATGTCATCAGCTGACAATTTGAACCAATCAGGCATTTCATTTTTGTGGCCTGTTGTTAAATTCTAAGTGAATGTTTGTGCTGCAATCGGATTTTCTCCGGGTGGGTCCCAGTGACCTTGACCTCTGGCCAGAAAAAAATATGAGCAGCTCATCCTTGGGTCCAAGTACAGGTTAGTAACAAATCTGAAGTAATTTTCTCGATGCATTTAGGACATATGAGGTTAATATTGGGTGGATGGATATAGAGACAACACAGGAAAACAATGTCACCAGCTCACTGGAGCAGAGGCACTGAAGAATAACAAGGTATGGAGTTTAAAAACAGACCTCTGTGGCCCACTCCTGATCCTTGAAGCAAGAGACTCAAGGCTACTGGAAAAACACATCTTAGTCTCCAACTAAATTTTCAGCACAGAAGTTGCTTTGTGGGCAAAAAAGTCTAGACAGACTCTAACAAGAAAGTGTCATTTGATTTGCCATTTGACATATCAAGGAATCTCATGATGCCTGCAGTTTCAAGCACTCAGGTTTATCATCCCTACAGAAAATCGCTGTGTTACAGACCTTCTTTGTATAAATAACAGAAATAAAAACCTTATCTTCAGAGTAATAGACAACCTTAGACAACTTAGGACAAGCAAACACTATACTGTACATTCCCCAGGATGGATTACGAGACACACACACAATCTCACAGAACTACCATAGCACAAACAAGAATGATATCTCCCACCCACCACTGTAAAAAGGTCGATTCATGCTGGTGTATGTGATTGAGATAAGGGGTACAAAACAATGTGGGCTGAAGAGATGACGGGAAACAAAGCTGAATTTGTCCAGATGAGTCACAAAAGTCAACAGAAAAGAGTGAATGCAGTGGAGGTAAATGGTTTCTCCCTTGGTTTCCTCTCATTTTCACTGGCAAAAAAAGGAGCACGAGGAAGGCTAGCCTAAGAGAAAATAAAGCATTGATTTTGCACACTGCCCTCTCTAAGGCAGAGGACTCCAATCAATAGGCTCAAGTAATACTCTGCACAAGTTTAATGCTTGAGCTGTACAGAGGCAGACAACTGCTTTGTCTGGAAATTATTCCTTTTTTTAAATTGCAGTGGCATTGCTGTTTGAAAGCGAAACAAAAGTAACTAGATCTGTTTAAAGAAACCATACCCTGGACGCCGATGACCAGAAGTCTGAGACTGGTGAAGCAGTTGGTGCACGCAGATCACCGTGTGGTCAAGGGTTCATCTAAATCAATTGGGGAAGTTACATGTGTTAGCCACTTTGTACGGTCATCTGGAAGAGAAAGGGAGGAGGAGGAGATGGGGGAGGGGTTTAAGGCATCAGGAGAGAGGGTCATGTTGCAAATCAGCAGCTGACCAGAGAGATGACCTCCAGCTAAAGGTGTGACCTTTGACACTGAGTTCTAGAAAAGCTGGAGAAACAGATACTGTCACTCTCCATGAATGGAGATTGAGTCAAGATAGGCATATGCTTCTTTGAAGTAGCCACTGAAAACTACAAACTGAAGGGTCTGCAGGTGATCCAATGCCTTCCACTAACATAAACGACCCAAATAAGTCTGGCTGAGCATATGGGGAATCTGATGAACTGAAAAAACCCCCCCCAAAAACAGTTCCTCCACTTTCATTTCCTGACTCCTTGCTTTTCCTTTTAAGGTGCCTCCCAAGTTCCTTCACCACCTGTAAAACGTTAAAAAGCCTTGACCCAAAGATTTGAACACTCATTAAGCTTTTTAACGTGGAGAATTCTCTGATATCCATTCTCTCAGATGTTTCTCTCTGTGCTGACCAAATGGTATATCAAGTTCAGGAAATTAGCCAGTTCCTGTCGGGGAAAAGAAAGAAAGAAAGAAAGCCGAACAAGGCCAGTATCAATGCAACACAGCTTTTACGCCGATGCTTCTCAGGCTTCTCTTACATCCCTCGGACAAAATCAGAGAGAATCAAAGCTCATCTACTCTTTTATGTTGGCTTCAGAAACCATTTTGGTATGTTTTGTTGAAATTGAGACAGAAAATGAAAATATACAGCTGCATGCATGAATCTGAGCTTTCGCGGTGCAGTCAATTGCATGCTAGTCAAAGGGCAGACCTCTCAGCACCTTAAAAACACCTGGATATTCCTCTGGGCTAGTTCTTTGCAAATAATATGGCCATTAGGTCATTTAATATCCTCTGGATAAATTGCTTTGGACCCTCGAGACACAACTGCTGTCCACACATCAGAAACCAATCAAAGGTCTGTCCTAGTTATGGCAAAGACTCTGTCAGGCTTGAAGCCGCAACATGTCTCCAGGGAAATAGAGAGAGGCAAGATAATCAAAGACAATCCACCACTTCCTGTTCTTTATCAGCCCAAAGAATCTAAATGGGCTGTGATTAGGGCCTCGCTTTAACTAAATTTATCATAAGCAAGATTAAACTTTGAATGGCAGTGAAAGTTGACCCACTGAGTGGTCGGGTGAATGACAGCAGTATCGTTGCTAGAGCCACCACCAGCACCAGCCTGGGTTTGGCATGTCACACAACTGTGACCCCAGTCGCAGTCACAACCCACACACACAGTGTGGCTGTAGCACTGGTTGAAACACTAACCCTGCTGTTTCCATTGCACTCTTCAAACAGACAACTGGCCCCTGCAGCATGTGGTGAAAAGCGCTTTCTCGTGCATGAATAAACAAGTGCACACAAAGACAAAAATACAAGCTAAAGTGAGAAAATCGAAGTCGTTTACATGAAATTTTTTTTTTAAAAAAAACAACAACTTATCAATGAGAATTCGCCCAGTTAGCACCCGATTCTTTGCTCGAATCTGCACAGTGTCTACTTGAGCTCTGTTGACCTGCAGGCGTCGAGGCAGACCTTTGCATGCTGCAACTGAAATTAGGTTAGGAGAAGTCATTTGTCTTTGGTGGAGGGAGCACGAGGAAAAAAAGAGAGGCTAAAGAGGCCAGATTGAGCAGGAAGGCTGCAAAGGGGAAGGAGTTCATGCAGACTAACATCTGTGATATTTCTTCACTTCATACTCCTTCTCCCATCCCCCCCTCTTTGCGTGTGCCAAATGTTAAGGTGGGGCTTACAAAAGCAGCAAAGTGTGAGTGTAGTATTTTTGGTGAGTGTTGTGAATAGCGCTGATGGCCACATGTAATCATAAATTCTTAAGAGTTTGAAAAAATAAATCAATAAATCAAACGTTTTTATATTCCTACTATTAAAGTCAAAGAAACTATATAAATGTTGTTATTTGCAATCCCTAGTTACATGCAACTTATGCATCTCCATCGTGGTTTCTTGCTGCTTTGCGAATGAGAATGATGTTACAGCTCATTGCTACACTATTTTGCAAATTCAGCAGAAGGTTAGGCGAGCTTATTGATTATATGCATTTACCTTTTCACCAACAGCGAGCTCTGAAAAGCCTCTGCTCGATTTCCAACAGAAAACACTAAACATGCAAATATACTTGATATTTCTAGGTGATTGCCTTGTAGTTTAGCTGATTCTGTGGTATTAAGCTACTTGCAAGGAGGTAAGACATCTGGATATTTCAGAAACTGTGAATTTGGGTGACCTTGAATAATATTGTAGATGTTGGTGCACTAACTCATCTGTAAGAAATAATAAAAAAAACACTTTCTAAAGATGAATCAGATGATTAACCAAACACGCTGTATATTTCTTTATTGGTTTCATGTCTGTTACGCTTCATTGTTTAGACCTGCAAGCCTGAAACAGAACATAAACATATAAAACTCAGATTTAAAAGAATTTATGTAGAAGTACAGAATAAAAATACAAATATGAATAAAAATAATTCCCTGTACTGTTAATTTCTCTTTTCCACAAGTTTCCATTATTTTTTCTTCTTCACCTCTGTGCTTTGACCTCTGTAAATGTATTTATAATTGTAGTGTCTTTACCTTACAATATAAAACACCTTGAGGCGACTGTTGTTGTAATTTGGCGGTGTATAAATAAAACTGAATTGAATTGTAAACCAGTTCTACTGTTATTATTATTCTTATATTACTTTCAGTAAACTCTATGAAAAAAGTATGATGTAATGATATTTTAAAGCGTCACCACAGATGTACAGTCATTCCCACTCCTGCTCTCTTAAGTACAAGCTAATTATGAAAATTGCCCTAGAACACAACTATTGCTAGTAAGTAAGAGGTGCACGAATATCTGTGATAACTGCCAATGTTTTGTCACCATGCCATTGCTGAGTTGTTTATAAATGGAGTCTAACAGGCTAACTAGCGCAGAGTGCTAACAGCTCATCCCTCTGTCCACGGTGGGGGAAAACCTCACTTTACTCCACTATGTTGGCTCATTATCTCAGCCTCCTCTCTGGGAAAAGCAGAACCGCAAAATGCCTCAGCTTGCTTGAACAGATACTTGCAGCGTGTTGTGGGCTTGCCCCACTTTGTCTTAGATACATTACATACTCGCACACAGGTATACACAAAACCTCTGTGCCCTATCGCTTGTTAATAGGGCTTTTCTTTAGGTGGATGTAACAAGGAGCCATGCAATGCCTGGGATTTTTAATAAACACAAATAGTTGCTGTAGGAGACTATAATGGGGCAGTTTGTCTTACTTTTTAAAAACAAACATATATTATGTTTAAGTTTAATAGTAGATTTAAAATGCATATGATTTTCAACTCATTATACAATGTGCACATGCTAATATGCAAGCCCCAGTAAATGTTATTAAGCCATGTTAAGACACTTATTCACATCTGTTACGCGCTTATAGGACTACATGAGTGTAGCTAATAGCAACATGTTCATGGTTAGATTATTCATGAGCAATTATAACAGTGACTGTTAAAAGCAATGATAAAAGTCTTGATTTTTTTTTTTTAAAAAGAATTGCTTATAAAAAGTTGTTGAAAATGACTGAAGCAGTTTAACATCTTCATAACATTTGGCAAATTTGTAAGTTTAAGGAGCTTTATTCTTAGACCGTAACAATTAACTGATGATCACGCTCGTCTTAGATTAATTCTTTAGTTAATTGATTAATTAAGTAGTCATTTCAGCATTGCTAATTTGGGGCTTAAGACAATGAGTGAGCATCGCACCCTTACCCACACTGAGTGGGGGGAGGACACTATTCAGGAAGAAAATGCTTGGCCGCTGCTGCCACCTTGTTCTCGTGACTGGAAACATTATTTGTCTGCTGGCTCAGATGTTGCCTCCCGTCTCTAGGATGAGACCCCCCCCCCTCCTTTTTCCCTCCCTGTGAGCTCTTGTACCCCTCCCCCCTTCACAGTTTAGGACCCACCCTACAGGGGGGTTGAATTTAATAAAGGCTCCCTCAGCCACATGCTAAAAAGGTATGCAAATGTGCAGGTCCTTCTGTTTTCTGCTGTGTGTGTGTGTGTGTCCCACCACCACCCCCCCCAAAAACCAACTGACTGCTCTTCTCTCGGAGCCAAAGCCAAACACAGAGGGAGGGAGAAAGACAGCGTGTGAGAGAGAGAGCGAGACAGAGAGAGAGTTTGGGTGTTTGTTTTTCAGAGGGATGGATGATTTTGTTAGGACTGCTCCTGGGTATTTGATCTGAAAAGCTATTATGATCATTGCGATTAGAATTAATTACATTACGAGCTACAGGAATTGTGAAAGAGGTACTTGATGTGCCTCCTTGTAGAGAGAGGAATCATAAACGCGCACACATCTAATAATTCCTCGAGAGCGGCAAGATGAAATTAATAGCGCAACAAAATTGGCAACCTCAAGGCCATTGCTAATAAATAAAATAATAAAAATTAAACACCCTTGCATATGTGTGCTGTAAAAAAGAAAAACAAACAAAAAAATAATAATACAATATTGACTTCTCCAGTCTTCTGAAGCAGCTCCTCCTCCCACATATCAGTGATCCCTATCTAATACAAAGGCCCCAGCCTTTGCGTGGCTACCATGATGACCCGTGTTCATGAGGAGGTGAGAGCTGATCATTTTGTTCCGATGTAGTGAGCCGTGACAGGCAGCAGTGCGGGAAGGAGGTTAGGGGGTGGGGGTGCAGAGGGGAAAAGGGAGGAGAGGAAGGCCATAGAGGGACCCACCAGAAGCAGCACAGAGTAAGGCCAGACTGAGGGGACCAGCCTTTCCTGCTGCTTCCTTCCCGTGCTCTTGGCCAGCTGAGCAATCAGGTCACCTCTCTTTCCCGTGTCGCTTCTGGTCAATTGTTCTCCTCTTTCTCCTCTTTCTCTCTCCCTCCTCTCCTCCAAGTGCTACAGCCTGCAGCTGTTGCAGCTGATGTCATTTTTTGATAGGATTTTGTCTGTGCCTGCTTGTTGGTTGCTGCCTCTCTGCCTAAACAAATGCAAACACGGTGAGGGCTCATTTAAAAAGGCACATTCTGCGAACGTGAGGATCTTTCATGTGGGACACGTGGAGGGGAGGAGGAGGAGGAGCAATCGCAATGCTGCTCTCATGCAAACCCGGGATAACATGCAAATATAGATTTGTTCTTTCGAGTTCTTCCTGGTATTATCATGAAAAGATGCTCGCTTAACTATGCAACAACACAGTAAAACATTTTGTCATGCGGCCTTTCCATTCATACAAGCAACGTTTTTTTTATTCTCGATCCATAAGCACCAATGCGCTACTCACTTCCTACAACCACTGTTAAGCTCAGTTAACTTCAGTTGAAGTTAAATTTGCAAAACAATATCAAGGCTTAATCCTGGGGGTGCTTGAGGAAAATCCATGGCAGAAACTAATACAGCACTTGCTTTAAGCTATGAGGGGAGATATATAGAGGGAGTTGTGATGATGCTAGCTGACAGTTAATTCCCAGCTTTGATGTACTCCAACACGGTCATGTTAAAAAACTCCCCTGTGTAAGTGTGCCGGAGACTTAGCGTCAAAGACAGATCAGATCGTGTTCTGGCTTGTTCAAAGACCAAGAATATTTACATTATTGGCTCAAACGGCATTCGAAGTGACTACATCATCGTCGTCATCAAGGACAGAACGGGGCATGCCGGAAAATTTGGCACATTCTCATCCCTAAAAAGAAAGATAAACGCAATCTTTCTTCTCTTTTGCTTTAAAAATGAGCAGTCTCACAACACTGAACAGACTCTAGAAACAACAATCTGGTGAAACCGAGAAAGAGATAAATAAAATCTGTGTGCATGTGCAACAATGTGATGCATACTATTTCCTGACCTTGAAATAACTGCCACTTATGAAAAGCTGTTTTGGTATGAGAGACACCGATTATAGCCCATTTCTAGGACAGCACATAATCAGTGTCCAAGTTCCAAATCAATGACCTACTTCCAAGCACACACACACACACACACACACACACACGCATATCCACTGAACATATGCTGTCAGGCAAACTCTTTTTTTAACAGCTTAATGTGGAGAAAGACAGAAATCAAATCGAGCCGACACTTTGTTTTGATCTGAAATTTTAACCGCAAGTAGACTTTTAGACACCCAAATAAGGGCAGCGTGATTTCATAACAAGCAGGCAGAGCAGCCGAGGCCCTCCGCCGAGCTGCTTGTGTTATTTTGACACTGGCTGGCAGCGAGGGGGGCCTGTGGGGTCACGAGCGCCAGTGCTTTACTAGTGAGAGTAGTTCAGAGCTGACCTGGATAAACTGAAGAAACAGTCGACGCTGGCTTCCACAGCCTCCCGCGCTGTGAGGAAATGTGAGTGGCGGCTTGCTTGGTGAGGTCAGGCTACACAGAGCGCAGCCCCTGCATGCCAGTTCTTAATGCAGGGTGGGCTATTTACAGAACCCCCCTCCCACTGCCTCTCCTGATCCCCTCGACTCGCCTCTACAACCCCCTCGAGCAGATTCACCACCACCACACAGCTCCATGTACCATGCATTCATGCATACACATGGCGAAGACTTTTCAGAGGATCGAGCTCTAGTCTTCCAAAACCAGGAAATACTTCTGAGTGTATCTTTTAAATGAGACCTCGTTTGACCTGCGGGTACAAACAGTCAACATGAGACAGAGGAGACTGAGAGGGTAAATGAGCTGTCCATACATACACATGCAGCTGTCATGTACCGCAGCCCCAGACAGACTGCAGGCGGATGACAAAGACAGACAGGTCGCCATGATTTAACAACTAGAGGACGCTAGGTTACACGTGCCTTGGGTTTGTGTTATAAAGCTTCCCTTTTTCGATGGGTTAGTTCTCGCAAATGACAAAAATAGATTTCTTCATTTAGAGAATAGGTGCACATTAACCATCTCTAAACTCCACCCATACATTAAAATAACTTGCCTTCACTGTTCCTCCTGTCCATACTGCCTGTGGAGAGAACCCAGTCTGATTTCAGCATTCTGATTTAGACAAACCATGAGGTTTATTTCCAGAGTTACAGTCACACTGAGATGGTTTTGTTTGAATTTTTTAGGCTTTAATATATGCATCCTGGAGAATTTTGCTTATGCATATCGATGTAAGCTGTTTTCCCTTGGCTATTTTACTTCTACTAAGTCTTCAAGTTCATTGCGGTGGACTGGAGCAAAAATATCATGTTGCATCAAGAAAACAGTTTTATATTGCAGGCAATAGCTGAAGAATATATAGAGAAAAAAAGACACCATAAAGAAAGCTAGACTTTATAAAGATTTTAAAAGAGACTAGCTGGACTTGTATAACTTTTAGACTGTTTGGCTGTATTCTCTAGGCACACGTTGCTGCCATTAATTTTTTTTATTGTACTCTTATCATATTATTCCTATATCTACTTATAGGGACAGGCCTGTAGATTATCCACATAAATCTTTTAATGCCTTGTGCATGCATTTTAAATCCAACTCCCCGTGATGAACTCAAAAACTGGGCAAGTAAAATCAAGAGCATCTGCATAGCTACTAGTAGCAAGTGCAAAAATACAGGCAAGAAAAACCTGAACCCTTGACCCCCTGTGTGAGGGGATCAGGTGGCTCCGTTATGCTCCGGGGGCTTTTTGCTGGCGATGGTTTGGGTCCACTTGTTCCTTTAGAGAAAAGGGTCACTGCAAATCAATACAAAGTTGTTCTGAGCGATCACCTTTATCCTGCGATGAAACATTTCTATCCTGAGCGATTTCTTCAGCGTAACAATGGCGGCATTGAGGGGGGTCGCTGAATGGTTTGGTGATTATGGAAATTATGTGAATCATATTCTTAGGCCTGGGTAGTCATGGGAGATTTTAGTGCTCTCCACACCATATTCAAAACGCCCATTTAGGGAATACCTTTAGGAAGAATGGCATTTCTTCCCTCTAGTACAGTTCCGGAGATGTGGAAACTAAATGCCAAGGTGCATGAAACTCTTCTGGCAAGCAGCTTCTCACTAAGACATGCTATATGGGGCTTTCCTTTAATTTGTCACCCATCGCGGAAGATGTTTTTTCAGTCATTTTTCATGAAGGCGTGACACACATTAGATGAATTAGGCGAGCTGAGTAAAACTGCACGTATGTGATTTGTACTTTGGCCCACCAAGAAGAGGCCTCGGGGCTGTTAAGATATTTTGACGCAATCCTCCACGGCTGTGTGTGGCGTTCGAGTCTGCCGTTTCTCCTGGGAGCATTGATCCCGCATAATGACTTTTGTGGAAAAAGCTCTTTCCACAATGGACAGCCTTGTCTTGTGCCATACTCGTTATCAGGTTTAGACAACACAGGGATGGAATATGAACATGCCAGCGAGTGAAATAATCCTTTCCTCTTTTTCTTCTGAAAGGTAGATCAGGTTTTGTCACTGAATCACTGCAGAAAGCTATTATGCTGAAATGATATAAAAACAAATCAATTTTTCCTGTTCATGCATGGTTTCACAAAACTATTCCTCAAGCCCGGAGGAACAGGCACAAAATTAGTTTGGCTGAGCGTGGCCGTTAATACGGCGAATGGGGGGGAACCATTTGGGAAAAGGGATGGTGAAATACATTTTTTTTTTCCTTTTATCAATGAGAAGGCAAACAGAGTTAACTATTCATCCAGGCTTTATCACTGGAGACTAAATGAATGACTTCCTTTCTCTGTGCTTTGCTGGTCTCCAGAAAGGTTAAATGGGTATATCCTGCTGACCCTCTTCCCCACTTAAACCATAAACTTGACCTTCTTCGGGTTCTTGCTCTGCAGCCGAGCCGACTGGTCGCCTCCTGGAGGAAAAGTTCAAGCTGAAAGTAAAAGACCGAGGATGTTTTTTTCCCAGCATGTCAGGCACAAAGAAAATAAAACAGGTAAAGCTTTAAAAAGTGATTTCATATTAACAATAAACAGCAAACTGGCATACGAGTGGAAAATTCAAGACAAGAGCATTACGACCCACTGTCCTGCCCAGTGCATTGTAGTCAGACAAAGACCTCAAAGCTGTGTTTCTGGTGAAAAAGCAGAACAAATGGGGATTACAATATTTGAGGAAATAGAGTCTTTCAGTTGACCTACATCCCCCAAAGAGACTCCAAATTATAATCCGAGCATACATGTTCAGCTATTGAATTTTTAGATTCTGTATCAACACCATGAAATTGTGTTAGATGGCAACTAAATGGGCAAAAAAGGGAGATTAGTAGCTTGAGATACTGACAGCACTCACATGAATCTAAAGGTTGAAATGAAGGCTGAGGGCTCATGATTTCAATTGATTCTATTCTCTTCTAACTCGACAGCTTTAGATAAGAAAATCAACACATGCAGTTACATTTGACTGTGACGCTAAAAACAAACAAACAGAAGAATCCACGACTAAAAAAGTGCAGGCTGTATTAAATCATTCTTCACAATTTAGCAGCAGCCTCTGCAGTTTTGATTAGAGTATTCACCGAACCCTGCACTTTAACACTCTAAATCAATTAGATGAACGAGTGTGCACGCACACACACACACACACACACGCACATTTCAGCTGTTTAAATCCAATAATGATTTAATGCATGGGCATCCTCTAGCAACGACCAGTCCAATAATCATACACGCACACAAACAACATCCATTAACGGCTTCGGCGATGATAGCGCAATCACTAACAAAAACCCCCAAAACTTTTCAGTTATTTAAATGCGTAAAAAATATAGATTAAAGTGGCCACGCTGAAACTTTCAGGCGCACAATTTTAAGGCTTTTATTTCTTTGTTGATTAATGTCAGAGCATTAAAAAGGAGAAGTGCAAAGTAAAGTTGAACTTCCTTCTGTTTTTCTCGACTATTTTAAGGTTAGAGTAACCACAAGTTGGAAACAGATTCGCAGTTATTCCACCTACGACAACCACATCTCCAATATGTATGAGACTTACAGAGTCGCACAGAGACTTGATTTATTGATTTGTTAATATGCAAATTAACTCCTAATTTGTTCCTCCTTGTTTTCTCATCGCCGTTCTTTGTGGGAACTGACTTTACTTTGCTTCTGCCCTTTGCCTTCTATACAAATACGCACGATCATTATACTGTATTATTGTTGACTGTTTAAATAGCGTGTCTCTGTGTGTGACAGAGAAAAAGAGAGAGAGAGAACACTTGTGTGTA
The DNA here is from genome assembly GCF_965226115.1 of Aulonocara stuartgranti. Taxonomy (NCBI): domain Eukaryota; kingdom Metazoa; phylum Chordata; class Actinopteri; order Cichliformes; family Cichlidae; genus Aulonocara; species Aulonocara stuartgranti. Next base: position 11,964,216 of record NC_138959.1, on the reverse strand, counting down.
TGTATGTTTACGAAGCCTCAGGAAATACCAGGACAGACATGCTGACTCTCCAGCACTTCGGGCCCATGTGACTGGAAACACACAGGCCAGATTGTTTGCATGTTTGCTTGAGGGCCGTGATAAGAACATTGGGTTAGAGAGAAATATCAAAGCAGAACTCGGCATCTGAATCTGGCCTCGCACCAAAAGAAGCGGTCCGGTTTGGCTGCTTATCTCCCGTTAAACTTTTGTTTTTGAGCGATCAGCCACCCTGATAATTTGCGTGATGACTCTTGCGTTCGTGTCCCCGAAGCGATCCAGTGCAGTCAGCCTCCATTGGCTCCCTGTTCTCATTACATTAGCATAATGCAAATGCATTTAGAGTCGGTAACCTTGCTGTTGCTCAGCACTATTTACAGCGTATACACACAAGCGCTGTGAGAGCTGCACTGCTTGACAGTTTCTCTTTGGCTACATGCCTCTGATACATTAATACATTAGTGCATCTGTTTATATAAAGAGAGGTAAGACGAGCGGGAAACGTAGCACCCTTTAACGTAACAAATAGCCATGTGACTTTTTTTGCAGTTAAAATTGAGTTGCGCATGATTAAGATGTTACTGGAGCTAAAAGACAGTTTCCTCTTTTTTCTAGCTGACATCAAAACATTTTTTAAGTCATTTAAGTCCTGCCCTGTCTTGTTAGAGGTCACTGGAAACCCAGCCGTGGATCGTTATGAAACTCAGGGGTTTTGAGTATTTTGAACAAAGTATCTAGCCTCTTACCTTATCTCTTAATTAACTGCATGTCATCATTAGAAGCAAATAAATTAGATTAACATTGAAAGAGGATGTGGAAGATTCATTACATCCTTCGGCCTGTCAAAGTTGGTTGTTGGCACTCAGGGAGCTTTCTGACTGGTCTTTTGTGCACTTCCTGCTTTGATACTCTCACATCAGCAGTAACATCTCACATGGATGCCATTATAATGTCATTAAATGCTGTGTCCAGCAAAAGGTGCAAGCAGCCAGTCTGAATAATTAATTCCTCCTGTTCGAGCTGCGGGGACTCTGATCAGAGCTCAACCTGGTAACACACTCTGTTATGATTGGCTAAAGCAAGGTCAGTGTCTTAAGAGACCTTGCTCTTAATATCCAGCAGCAATTAGTGGCTGCTGTGCGGGTGTTGCACATGTTATTATGTGATAGGGGAAGGAGAGTGACCGCGGGTAGAGATTTAATGTTATGTTTCTGCACGCTGTCACCAGGCAAAATGAAGCACAAATCAAGTGGCTAGCACATAAAAACACTGTTTCTAAAAGGAAGCAGGGTTACAAAAACTCTGGAAAGCTCTGGAAATAAGCAGTGCAACAAATAGTGACAGCTTAAAATGTGAGCATGGCAGTTCTTGGTAGAATACCTAGCATGCCCATCAGCATTTTACACCCTGGAAATGAGGGTGTCCTCTCTCACAGAAATGACGTCTTGACTACCGCTGGTTGGTGCGTTTTGGTGTTATTTTGGCTTATCATGCACCATTCACTATTTCTGTCCAGGTGTGTGAAGAGGCCTCTAAAGGCAGTTAGGTGATACATGAATGCAGGAGCGGAGGGATTTTACTATGGCACAGAGGGAGACTTCTACATCAGCTGGAAAAGGTGTTCTACAGAAAAATGTGGAAAAATCTCTACAAATGTTTGGTTTCCTTTCTTGTATTCAAATTCCAGCAAATCAAAGGGGGATATTTCTTTCGTTCTGAATAGCAACACCTATCTTTTAGGGGAAGACTACAGTGAGTCAAGTAAGCCTCGAATTTGAATAAAACACTTTAGGGTTGTGTTAAAATCACAGCTGCACAAGCAAAATTAACCATAACCTTAGAGTCAGTGGCAGGGTTTGTTGGGAAACCAGACGGGTTGAAGACGTTCAAAGGGTGATGCTGGTGGGATGCTAATGTGGGAACATGTCAGGTGAAAAGAAGCTGCTAATGAGCCGATGACCGCTTCGCAACCCACGAAGGACAAGGGTGTGACTAGGTATCGACTGAGGATCGGAATTGCAGGGAAACTATCCATTCCCACTTGTAGGAAAGATAAAACCGTGCAGAAAAAAAACAAATACAGTCACAGAGAAGACTGCTGTCTCCATCCGAACACAACAGCAACAAAGGAGTCAAACAGAAACTTCCAGTAAAATGACCATGAGACGGACTCCGCGCAACTGAGCGTCGACTCCCTATGAGTCAAGCCATTGTGAGGCGTACAGCGCACAAGTCTAGTTCCCAGTGAATCAGAGCAGTCAGCTGCCATCCACCACCTCAAGGCACAAGGCAGTCTAGCACAGGACTGCAGACATGTGACCAGATGTCTCACACAACCGCTGTTACTGTACTGAAACACTAACAGTGAGCTCTTAGATAGGTCCCGCCAGTGTACTACCATCTAAACATGTTTGAACAGGTTTTCTCAGTTTATGCAGTTTGGATACATACTGTGAAGATATAGCAGGTGTTTGTAAATCTATAGATAACTGTGACTTTTGATTTACAGTCTGCTGTCAAGAGGGCGCAGTGACATCAATACTGTAGCGGGAGTTTGTCTGAGGCCTTGCTGAGGACACCAAAATATCTCTCCACTTCTTCTGCCCCCCTTCCACTGACAGTGATACACGGCATTACAGCTGTCTAAATATTACTTCTTTTTTCCCCTCTTCATCTTGCTCCTCTCTTGCCTTTTCTGTCCCTGTGTGAGCTCGCAGACTTTGACCAGGATGAGTTTAGGAGGGACAAATGTTCAACTGGCGCAACTGTGGATGTCCACATTTGGGGCACCGTTGTCTGTCCGGCGTTCAGCTATAACCAGCCACACACCTGTGGTGTTACTAATCTTGCAGCTAAGAATAATGTTTTTACAAGGCAGTACCAACGTGTCAGTATATCAGCTTTTAATGCAGTTTATATAAGAAGCCACACTAACGCTAATCTCATAAAAGGACAAACAGAGCCATTGAAAGTCCTCTGCTCTTTACTTCATTAGTGGCTCAGCTTGCTCTCCTTATGCAAAGAGTCCCCAGGTGCATGAATGTTTCATGGCCACCCTTGCTGCCTGCTTCCCTCTGCTCAGATTCAGTCTTTCCTCCCTCCTCCCTGAGGAAGCTCAAACTCCACTGTCAATTGCACTCACTTACACTCTGCTATCGTCATCAGCAGCCAGGGGGAGAGGCGGCACATAAGACAGCTGTTTTGCCTTGATGACTCAATCATCCCCTTTAGTGGGATTAGCATCAGTATCATCATCCTTATCATAGCCTTTGATCCCAAAATTACCAAACAAGTCTGAAATTGATGACAATCAGCCTGTCAGACGTAAATTCACAAGTTGTCAAAAAGATCGGACTTCGCTGTATAACACTCAGTCATGCCAGATGCTACATTATACATTTGAAGTATGAAACGTATCAAGTATGAAGCTACTTTAAGGCATTTCATACTTTAATGTGACAAAGTTGTGTTTGTCGTAAATCTATAAATATTAAGATATCAGCTCTAGATCATTACTATTTATGGCCCATCCAACATAAGACTAGTGCCAGCAGAGAACCAGTTGCTAAGTAGTAAACAAGAAATGTGTGTCTAACCACACCTCTGAAGCATTTCATTGGATCACATAAATAACAATTAACTTTTTAGAGGTATTAGTAGATGTATTTTCAACTTCTAAAGAGGCACGCTAGGCGTTTTGCATTCTTTTCAGTTGTTATGCTAAGCTTAGACAGTTGCCTCTAGATCTTTCTATAACACATCCATGAGAGTCTCCTGGATTGAGTCTTTCTCCAGACAAGAGGACACTATTCCTTTAAATCTGTAGCTCATTTTTCTGGCCACTTTTTGCACTTTTATGGATTATGTTTACGTTTAAAGGTTAAAAACTTTTCCTTTTGTACAAACGCAGGTGTTAAGGAGCAACATCATTATTCATTCAGAGCTGTTTGTGGCCACCTGATAAGTGCAAGATCAAAATCCATGTTAGCTCTGTTTTTGGTCTTCACCATCTTCTGTCGGTTTATTTGACTATCCAGACATTTGAAGACATTTGAAGACAGTCTGTTTTTAGGTGAACAGCTCCTTGCAACAGCAAAAGGTCAACTGTGAGAATGAGTGAAAATGAGAGCGTGAATCAGACAACTAAGGTGTCGGTCACATAGTCATTAGGGACTGGGAAAAATGTGTATTTCCTATCTGGTTGGTGGTTACTGGGGGTAGCTCGCAGTCAACAGGTGAAATTATTTGACTATGATGCACCCAAAACCTGCTTGTGATTGTGAGCGGTTGCTAGCAGATTGCTGCAGTTACCCATAGTTCACCTAAAAGACTGACTTGTCTGCAAGCAATCACCATTTAGTCTCCGAGCTATAAAGAAACCAGAACTCGAAATGGAGAATTTTGTCTTTAAAATACAAGATTTTTCTTACAACTGCAACTGACACATTGCTTAAGGTGCAACTTTAATTCTGAAGTACAATCCTCGCCTTTACCAGTTTACATTGCACTCTTCACAGATCTACTACAGCTTGGCGAGCAGTTTTCCAGTGTTATGCAAACAGATCGCAATCTTCCCATGCAAACTACTGGTGACCGCGGCAACCAGCTAGCAACCAAAAACAACTGCAAAGTGGTATTTATTGCAGCGTCGTATACCTCTCTGCAACAAATTTTACGCCAGTGACCGCCTGCAACCTCCAGCAATGACTAATCAACTAGTAACAGAATACACACTTTTCCCTTGCTATCAGCGGGGCACTGAGCAATCTCTAGGCCCACGCAATTAGGGCTTTAGCGGTCGATTTAGCACAGATACCAGTGATTTCCAGATGCACAGACTGATCTCTAGACCTGTGTGACTGGGGCCTATACAGTGCAATGAAACTCTGAACTGCTCTGTAAAGTCGACAAATATATCCGTACCTTATTATCAAATTACTGAGGGGCATCACTACGATCGCACTACAACCTCTATCACGCTATTACTTTGTTTTCCGATGACCGTTTCAAATATTGCATGAATTACGGCCACTTGATGTAACTTGATGAATTTTAACTACAGCACATAGGTTCAGGGCTCATATTTGTCATCTTGCTGTGAATAGATTTTTAAAACGGGTAATCTGAATGGCAGTCAGATCAGCTGATGTGCTAATTCAAGGCCCTGCAGTGGTGCCAGTATAATCATTTCATTAGCTTTACACAGACACTTTATAAATGGAACAGTTAAGCTGTGTGGAGCTTTAGCTTGTTGGGTCTTGGTCATATTTTACAACAAAAATGTACTAATTTGATGAGGCCCTAGTAAAGCTTTCTAACAAAGAGGAATTCAATAATACAGTAGCGTGAGGCTATAGAAAGGTTAATGTGGTCCTATTTCGAGGCAGACCATTCACAAGCCAGCAACATGTCAATGCCAAGTGTTCTTAAACATATTACAGCATGTCATTAATTAATTTGTTGGCTCGTGAAGCGTGGCTTATTCAGGCTATTCATCATGAGCAGGAAATTGACAAGTTCTCCGTGGATGGCATGTCAAAGGGATATCAGCTTCAATTTTGCAGCAGTGGAAGCAAGCACTACTTCATTTGTTTAATATTATCTGCTTTTCTTTGTTTGAGCAGAGTCGGGTTGATAGCTTATACAAAGACAGATGAGATGTAGAGGACGATTCGGCAGGGTCACAGAGCAGTGGGGAGGTGCGTCTCAAAGCCAAGTGTTGGTTAACAGCTTCCTCCTGATGTACGTTGACTCAAGCAAGCTGTGGAGAACATCTGTCCCGAGTACACAGATACTTTGTACCGCCACAGTCGACCTGTCAATCACACACGGTCAGGCAGTCACTGACATGCTACCAGTGGTTGTGACCACCTCTGAGGATACATGCACGTATAAGCTGACACATCTACATTTGCATGTGTCTCTGAGAAAGGGGATATGAAGCTACATCTATTTTTAGTACAGTACACTGAGCTCTGCCTCTGTTACGCTGGTCTGTTCCTAGGACAGGCAGCTAGGTCATCTGCAGCAACAGAGAGCGCCGGGATGGAGAGATCTGGCCGTACTATCTGACCCCAGCACTCCAGCTCCTACATCAGTGGGAGACACTTACAAGATTCCTGGGCGGCCGTTGGGGGAGGCTATCTGGAAAGAAGAGATGCTTTCTTGACGGATGCTGTGCTCATCCACCTCTTTTTCTCTCCAATGACTAATGGGCTAATAAGTCAGCTGTCACACTGGCATGCTATCTTACAATTTCTCCTGGGAATACCACCCCACCGCAGTCTCAGCCTGAAAAAGGGATTTGTCCAACATTTCCAACCTTCATTTTAACTAAAAAAGAATACAACAAAAAAATTCAAATGAGCATTCAAATTCAAAGTCCAAAAGATAAGATGATAGAGAGATCTTAAGCACACTGCAAGAATGAAACCTCGAGTGCTATCTTGTCGTGCCAAGTTACTCAGCTGGTACCGTACAGGAAAATAATCTATGCACTCATCTGAACAATGCACCTTTGAGTCAACAGTCATCTTGACACAAAGCTTTAAGTGCAAAATCCTTGGATAACTGTTCACCGACAACAAATGTTGTTCAAATAATTCCACAAGGTTTCTCAGCGAGATCAAGTAATGTTTGTTGTAGCCGCTTTCACACAAGTCGTGTCATTATAAACCAGTCAAATACGATCCAGCATTCCCCCGACTGCTTTTGGACATTCCAATCCCACTGCTGGTAATAAGCAGAGTAAGATTTTTAGAGAACTGGGATTTTATTCAGAGAAGCTTGCGTTGAAACAGAATTTCATTAAGGGGACCTGTCTCTTGAATTCTGCAGAGAGCAAAATAGTTTTGCACTAAACTCTTGGTACTGATGGTTTAGATAAGTACGGCAAATATTCACTCTCCATGGTTACTGCACTGGAAATATCTTGTCATGTCACATCATGTAAGTTTGCTTCTGTTATCTAGAGGAATAAAATGCAATTACAGACAGCAAAATGGCCCCATAAAGCAAGGTAGTGCACCGTTTACATCGAGCTTAGATTGTTGTAACCAAGCAGACAGTGACGGACAGTTTAAATTGTACTATAACAAGCGCTTATTCACGTTTTCCACTATACTCCTATGTTTTCTTTCTAATTAAGCTTGGTGCTTTTCCCTAAAAGATTATCATCAAAAAAAGATTACACATGATCTTCATTTCTGGGCCATTTTAACTCGCGCTGACTTTGGGAAGTCTGTTGTGTATAACCCTGCATTCAAAGACAATCTCTGTATTTTTTGTTGTTTTTGTTTTAACATAGCAAACACTAGTAGAAATGTAGATTCTACTTTATACTAGCTAGCTTTTAGCATGTAGGGTATATAGGCTACAACAGCCTCATCACACTAATCAGTTTAACAGCTACTCATTCAGACCTGTGGGTATTTGGGATGAACAATAAATCCTGACCGCTCTGCCACGTGACTGGTTAATACAGTACTTCCACTTGACTTAACACCAGCCAGGGGAACAAGGGAGTTGTGATTGGGCCTGGATGTGAAATGGTTGCAAAGCATTAATTTGGCCACGGCCTGTTTTATCAAAATGCCTCTCTGTTGTTATAGTCAACAAAAATCTCTTCAGGATAAGAGTTCACTCGAATAAGTGATGATTATCCTTCTAATAGGCTTGAATATTTTCAAACCTGAAGTTAAGTGGCAGGCTCTGCTCCCTTTGTTTGCCTGAGCAGGGGGAGGTGGACATGTGTGCAGAGGCAGGGGCTCTGAGGCCAGGCCCTCTATCCTTCCTGTTCAGTTACCAGAGGCCTCTCACTTATCAGTTCCAGATCTAACAAGAACAGAGAGAAAGTCAGACCACTGACAGGAAGGAGATTTTTTTCCCCCTCCCCCTTTTTCCTTTAGCGAAGTTAACAGAATGTCTGCACCTTCGGATTTCGCAGAGGAAAGCAATTACTCATTAGAGCTTACACTGGCAGTACAGAGAAAAAGACCAACCTGGCAACCTTTAGATATCAACCCGGTGAAATGAAAGCGGGTGCCTAGTCTGCTTTGTAGAGAAAGACCTAGTCGATTAATCAATTAGTAAAACAGAATGCACCCAGCCAAGAATTTTTACACTGGTTTATGCAGCAAAAATTGCCAGACAGAAGCACCAGCTCCTCCTCGCTGAATAAGGTTTGGTTTGATACTGTTTTCAGACAAGAAATCTGAATATATCCCCTTAAGCTTTTACTTTTTTGTGATGGTCTACAGACTAAAGAAATGGCTGTAAAACAACTTTGATTTAGTAAATAAGGAGTTATGCTGTAAAAACTACTAGCTGCAACCCAACAAGATTTACTCCCAGCTGATTTATGTGGCTATCAGCCACTATTTACACTCCTCTGTTTGAGACTGTTGCTATTTCTCATGGCTGTAGCCATATCATCAACCCCCCTCCACTCCATCGCTCCACAAAGGCACTGTGAGAGGGGAAAAGTCTGTCACTGAAAATGAGAGAGAACTGACTTTGAGGCACTCGTGTCATGTCCCCGTTCACGTCACATCCCCCTTCGTTTCACTTGCTATCACCGTCTACCTCGTCTGACATTTCCACAATAATCACTTTGGTTTATCCCACTCAGCTGTGTGGCAGGCAGATGCTTGTCACAGCACCGTATTTCTCAGCATTCACACTGCTCTAATCAAGATTAACTACTCTTATCTATTCAGTGTGTGCGTGTGTGTCCTGGATGCCCCAATTCCTAATCCATAGCTGCATTGTATAATACAGTGGACAAACCAATTACATTCGCTTTCCACAACATAATTCTCCCCCTTCAGCGGGACGTACACTGAGCTCCATATTGCATAAGGATGAGCTGGTGGCTCGCCGATGAAGAGGATAGTTGTGACCTTCTGCATGTGTGTGTGCGTGCCTGTGCTCGGACTGCATATGGAACATAAGCACTTTGTTACACAGAGCCTCCCAGGAGCTCCTGATGAAATCAACATGTTCTGTGAGAGGAGAGCTGATGTTGGCCACACACAAACTGCTGCCATCACATGTTTACTAAAGACCCTCGAGTACAGCGGAGGACAGCGCATGCCAGTGCAAACAAAGCCGTGGTCTTTATATCACTGTAGTGACAAGGGAGGCAGATATCGGTTTCCAGTAACGAGATTTGTTTGATTCCTGCTTTGATACATATTTTCACACAAAGCAGCATCTGAGCTAAATAGGGAGTTCCCAGCAAAGACCGTTGAATTTTAGGATTTTAAAAATAATGTGGACACATATAGTTGTGCGCTCGGCTTTCAAACTTCACGAGGTGTACATTTTTATCACCTATGTTTATAGGAAACAAAGTAAATGAAATCATACAATAATAATGCGAGTCAGTCAGAACACCTCTCCCAGATGTTCTATTTTATGTTCTATCTGTTGCAGTGTTTACTCCTGTTTCCTGAACACCACATCAAAAAAGAGATATTGACATTCTCTGACCTTGCTAGCCTGTTAACTCTGTGTAAGCAAGCTTCATTTTTGCAACACATTTTTCCAAAATGGGAGCTTTCACCTGCTCCCTTATATCCCAGGATGTGAAGTGGATTTTACACCAGATGCCCTCCCTGACGCAACCCTCCCTGTTTAAGACCAGCACTAGGAGTACACTTGTGAGCCCCTGAGGCTTGATTTGCGCCTCCTCCAGGGATCTCTTACATAACCATAAAGCCCCTAACAAAGTTTAAAAGTCAGTGTTTTCCAAAATATTTGACTATATACTATTTGCTTACAAATCAACAGAAATGCATAGATACAAATGTGGACAGTGCAACTGAGCAATTAACCCACGTTAGCTTCCCCCATTAAGGATTCTCTGATTCGCTCAACACAGGCGATCTCTTTTGACTTTCACACAGTTTAGCCAATTTAAATGGTAACTGTAAGCACACCATCAGGATGTAGAAGGTTAATTTAAAACTTCAAGTGGCAAACAAATGCAGCCTAAAAAGAAGGCTGGGAACAACTTTAATGAGCGCATTTGTGTAATGATAACATGCAGCAGCGAGCTCTTTGCAGAGCGCTCACACTTCCTGCTGTGGCGCAGATTTAAATCTGAGCTTGGCTATGTAAACCTCCGCCATATATGTTTCAGAAAAATAAATTACTCACCTGTGTTATTTTCAATCCTTGACTCTTCACCACTAAGGACCCCCCCCACCCATTCACACACCAGGAGGAGAAACACTCCAGTGTCTCAATTCTTCTGCCCCTGAGAAAAATCAGAGAAAGAAAATACATCAGGCGTCGCAGTATTATTTACCAATCTCCGAACACTGAATTATTACATTTGCATTATTCTCCTGAAACTCAATCTCATTCAGTGATTTCACTTCTCACAGATTCCTATGGGCTTTGAGTGGCTTCCATCTGCGCCTCGCTTAACGTGATACACTTCTTCCCAGCACGGATAAGCTCCTTCACGCTCCCGTGCCCACAAAGGACAAATCAAAAGAGCAGCCGACACTTCACACGACCAGCATGGCATCATAAACATCCACCACACGGTAAGTTCACTGCCGTGGCGCATTCACAATTCACTCCCAATTGACAGATAAGCCTATTAGGACGGTCCTTTACTATAGCTTGGCACCCAGTCTGGCAGGCAGAACTCCTGCATATACCCAGTGATATGCAGACCCTTAAAAAAATGACCATATTTTCTTTAAGGGTGACTGGTGAAGTACAAAATCTATAAATCAGTTAGGGAAGAAAGTAACCAGCAGCTAATTTTAAACCAAAATATATATAAACATACTGCTTATCATGTAGGGTCCACACAGTTCAGAATCACGTCTTTTGTTTGTTCGCACAATTAAGTTTAGAAGCTTTAGTTCCCTTTTTGAATTCATCATGATAAGGTGTCCAACTACTGGGATTCAGCAAACACTGATGTCAGTGCTCAGACAAACGGATGACCTCAGCAGTTTGTTGTCCCACAAACTCTCAAATGCGAAGACAAATTGTAGATGTTTAAGCCTGTCATTCAGATCTTGAGAGAGGGCCATGAGAGGGTGCAGAGTGCAACTTAAGTTCCCTGCTTTAAATGAAGGGCCACATCAAGGTAGTACTTGTAAATAGTCATCTCTTAAGGTAGTAGTTTCTCAGTTTGTTCAGAGAGATGAGGCTCAGTCAGGTCCAAAGAAAAAATAAGTTTTTGTCACTCTTAAAATGTTGAAGTATAAAATTCCAAGGAGCTGAATGAGTTATAGAAGAAAAGAACAAATTTAATGGCGTTTTCATCAGGTGACACGTAGCATACTAGCCATTTCTGTTCCCAGGCAGGTTTTTAGTGAGCTCATGCTTTGGTTGACAGGACAAGGCTAATACCCAAAATCTAAAAACTGTCTAACCACAAAGTGTGTTTTAGCATTCAGCGAGAGAGGGTGGTCCCTTGTGTCTCGCACTTTTTTAATCCTATTTTTATGATTGGAAGATTTTTCAGGCGGCATTTCTCCCCTGTTGGAAGTGCCGCTCTCTGAAAAGAGAAAGTGGAGGAGCGCTGGGGGCTCAATGGGTCGGGAGAGAGGAGGAGGAGGAGGGTTTGACGCTGGGTGCCTCCTTTTTAAAGCCAGATTCTCCCCAGATACCTCTGTGCTATTCATCAACAGCTTTTCCAGGGCTGTGAAAAATCAATGTGCTCTGCACTGCAAACAGTTCATAATGACAGGGGATGGAGGGAAAAAAAGCTCAACTGCAAGAGAATTGATTTGTTTAAGTACAATAACACGGCTCTGCAGCGTGGTGAGGAGGAGGCTCGAGCACCCAGACAAAGACTGACTGGCAGTATGAAACCACAAGCAGTAATTGATAAACTGCTGGCAAAGTGCAAATACAGAAGCCTGTTATCTAATTAAAGGAGTTTTTCTCAAAATTACAACCTGACAGAGGAAAATATGTGATGACTAAATGTCTTTTCTAAGATGGGTAAACACGAATAAAGAGCATAATAAGATTACTCAAAATGTGAAAAACAGAAGATATTCTCAAATGAGATGGCGTATCCAGAGGAATTCAGAGATTTTTTCGTCAGAGTTGATGAATATTTTCGAGGTCAAATTAATATCAGTAACTTAAAAATGTTTGCTTTTATTCTAACAAATACCCCCAAACGTGTCCTTGAACCGACTTGCAACTTAAAAACAAATAATTTGTACTTTCAGCACTGAGTAAGTAAAGTCACTTCAAAGGGCACACGAGGATGGTTTGATGGTACACAAAGCCGAGTCATCACAATGTTTCAGCATGACATTAGGCTTCTCCAAGGGAAAGGGGGAAAAAATCACAAGGTGAGGTTTTCGTCCTGATGCTGCAAAAGCCAGAAGCCTGGAGTAAATTGTGTCAAGACAGGCCAGCACAATAAAACATTTCTCCCTGCTGCTTTTTAAGCTGGCCACAGAGGTGCATTTATCATTGTTATTATTCCTTCAGAGAGGGCCTCCCAGGTTTAATTGGGTCCTCATGGAGTCAAAATCCCCACTGTTGCTGAAGCCACTGGAGCTGGACAAACTTATTCCTCCCAAGTCAGCAGCGGGTTTTACTGGCTGCGTCAATGAACAGTCATTCAGTGCAAAATGGCCATGAAACCCGCTGGCGAGCCAGAAGGGCAGTGGGCTCTCGGTGCCACCCGCTAAGCCTCGACAATGGCATGAGAGGGACACCTGGAGAGAAGCACTCACCTGGCTCTGCTCTCAGCGCTGTGGGGAAAGCTCTCGAGAGCCATAGGGTGTCCGTCTATCCAGCCAGTTCTCCGGGGCCATTATTCCCAGTGAGCTGCATTTGCATTTTAACTCGTAACTACAGCCGGATTTAAATGCATATGGATATGAAAGCATGCGAACAAATGGAGGAGGAAAAGGATTAAAGAGATTTTTAGGTCTTAATAAAACAATTAGTGAAAATGATAAGCAGCTCAAAAACATAAACACAGAGAGTTGCTTTAGCATTAAAAGTGATGAATATGCTGAGTGTAATTAATTATGCCATGGGTGAGCCTTCTTTAAAATCCACAGTATATTTAGCACCCATTTCCCTTTTTTTAATCACTTCCCTTCTGACAAATATGTACAGTGACTGGAAACTAAAATTCTTAAAAAGGAGATAAAAACAGTTTTAATCAACTATATTCTTAATGGTAAATGGCCTGTATTTATATAGCGCTTTACTAGTCCCTAAGGACCCCAAAGCACTTTACATATCCAGTCATCCACCCATTCACACACACATTCACACACTGGTGATGGCAAGCTACATTGTAGCCACAGCCACCCTGGGGCGCACTGACAGAGGCGAGGCTGCCGGACACTGGCGCCACCGGGCCCTCTGACCACCACCAGTAGGCAACGGGTGAAGTGTCTTGCCCAAGGACACAACGACCAAGACTGTCCAAGCCGGGGCTCGAACCGGCAACCTTCCGATTACAAGGCGAACGCCCAACTCTTGAGCCACGATCGCCCGTGGCTTTGAAACGTTTGAACTCCCATTCACCTCCCTTACTTCTACTTAGTGTTACCTTGGCACATGAATCACCATTCCTGCTTTAGACCACTTCCTGTTGTTGATATAGTCAAGACATGCAAGATCAATCAAGATATGCATCTCCTCTTTTCACAAGCTTTCTAAAAAAGGCACTTCAAGTCAAAGGAGAAACAGACAGTAACAGACTACTTGTTTGCAACGATTTTCATAATCGAAGCTAATAAAAACTATAAAAAATGAAGCATGGGAAACACAGAGGCAATCGCCTCACTTTGCAGCACAGTGAGTTTGTTTACGTATACACCAATATTGTAATTAGAGACAAATTAATTGAGGTTTCTGCCAGCTGTCATGTGATAGCATAATTATGTTATTTTTTTGTGGAATTAAGGTTAAAAGTCAATATAATTCTTTCATATAAACCACAGTAGGGTAACAAATGAAGACTAATTAAATTATAAATTGATTGGTTTAAATGACTATTTCTGTAAATAGATCTGATAGCAAATTTTAGTGCAAATACTACAATTCAAGTAATATTTAAAAGGCAGTTTTATGGATTTTAGAACAAAAAACCAAAACAAACAAAAACACATGGTCACTAATTAATGACACGTAGTTGTAGAGACCAGAAACAATTTCCAGCTTTATTCGCCTCACATATGTCCAGTTATTTGTGGTCCACTTCATAAATAACAACATGCTCACAGTGTTGCTGGCAAATAGTCATATGCATACTCACAGCCACATGCTAATATAGCATTACCAAGGAAGCTCTTCAGTGTGCATGAAGACACAAAGTTTACCCATGTTTGCAAGGGAAGCACCATGAAAACATAACAGCAAAACCTAATCTGGTACTTAAATTGCCCTCACCCAGAGGAAAATGCCCATTTTACAGAAGCTAAGTCATTAAAGCTAAAGCTAGCCAGAGCTCAAAGCCAGACACAAGCCAGCAGCCTCGGTGTGAGCAAATTTTTACTACGGAGAAAACAGAAACCAAACTCCACGAAAACTGATGCTGCTTCACAAATTACAACCTTAGCAACAAACCAAGTTGCTTATTAACATCTATGTGTGGTGGCTACTGATTTTTTCACTAGCATTAGCTAACATCTGCGTTACAGTAATCAGAAGATTTAATGGTTTATCCAGTTTTATCCAGTCGAGCTGGCCAACCAAGCACCCGCAAAAATGGCTGACACCCTATGTCATCTCTCCAGAATTGTTGACATGTTTCCTGATTACAATAAAAGAATTAAATGCATCTGTGATTTTTTTTTCAATGACAGACACATACGGTACACAGACTGTTATTAGCATAGCCTGTTTTGTTTTTGTTATATTAAATTCAGTCCAGTTTATTTCATAGTTAACATCAAATTTTTGCCCTCAGTGACAGTATTATGAACCCAAGGATGCAACTTCTTGAGCGTGAACTCAGTTTGCTTTTGTAAGAAAAGAAGTGAGCTTGAAACCTTAGGATCAAGAGTTTGACCATTAAAAGTTGTTTTTCTTCCCCCTGATTGAGATTTCTTTTGTGCTTATTTCCTTTTATTCTAGTCCATAAAGTGTTCCTTGATGTCCTTGAATAGGATGTTCAGACAATCTTCTGTAAGTACCTTAAATGTACGTGGAGGTAAAGCTCATGATGCTGGTTTAGCTTTCATTTTGGAACCCTGACTACACACTGAAGAACAGAGACAATTATTAAGTGTCAAAATACTTGCAGGGATGGGAATGCGGTTGAAAATATGCTTCGTTTTGGAGAGCAAATCTGACTCTAAGTTGGCTATTACCCATCTATCGTTAACTAACAGCTACCTTCCTAAACTAGCAAAACAATGTCTTGCATGGATAAAGCAGTCCACCCAAATATGTTAAGAAATTAGCTTCCAGGTTTCAACCAGGAACAGTCTGGTGTATCTCTCATCGCTAATATAACTGAGGCTGTTCTAGGTGTTACACAGAGAACTCTGTGTAAATTAGTAAATTATAAATGTTTTGAGTTAATACATTTTGAATCATTGTACTCAGTGTAAGTTAGAAAATACTGTATAAACAACATAAAGCTCTTCTCAAGAATGAATTTAATCTGTCAATTTATCCTACAGGTTATATTGTAGATACAGTACACACTGTAGCTTAGTGCCTAATGGAGGATTAATTGGACACTATCCCAACACACATAATGCTTCCCTCAGAGGACATCCATACAGAGTGAAGGCACAAAGAGTCACACCATTTTTTAGAGGTGAAAAGCCATCAACATGAAGCATGTTGATGCACTGAATGAATGCCGTAGAGATGATTACAGGTTTAGAGATAATGGTTTTTACCATGATACATTTACAGGGCATGAGACGCCTGCTCAGTGAGCTCCCCGATCTTCACTCTCTGCTGATTAACACAAATGCTGGTGCCTACTTAACCACCATTGCTACAATTACATGGAACCTCTCTCTTTCTCTCTCTCTCTCTCTCTCTCTCTCTCTCACACACACACACACGCGTATCCACAACACACACCCTTGTGCAAAAAGGTGCAGTTGTATATATACTGCGTGCTACCAGATCAGGATCACAGCAACTACCAATTATGTGTCTTATTTATGCAAATTCAGGTAATTTACTTCCTGCTGTGCATAACTTCCCAATGTGTTTGCCCTCTAGCATCAATTGTCTGTATTGCTAGATCACCTAAACAAGTGAAACAATTGAAGTCGCCCCCCCTCCAAAAAAAGCTGATCTTCCAAATGAGAATAATTTAAAGGTTAATTTAGAGGTTTATTATAAGGGATTGTAATGTCTATCGCTTAAGAACCTTGATTCAGTCAATTAAATGTCTGCTGAGATCAGGGAAAGGCAACAGTCTCAATCTCAGTCACTAAAACAAAGCACTTCCAAAGTGTTCAGCAATGAGCGCTCCTCACACAGAGAAACTATGAACAAGTGGGTCACAGGGAAAAGTTAAACGGTTGCAAAGTAGACAATGGCACGTGTTTGATCAAATGTGGTCTTTACTGTGTGTTTACTGAAGCTGTAAATGGTTATTTCACTCAGTGCATCAGAAGTGGTGCCCAAATCAAGAAAAGACCCGTTTATGAAAGCCGATTGTCACTTTAACAGACTGTTTTTCTATTTCCAAAGAGTGAGACGATGCTCATGAGTCCTGCATGAATTGATGGCTTCAATACTGTTTTTCCTCCTACTCCTCTCTCTATACTATATCTTGTTTCAAAGGCGAGAGCAGCCCAAGAGGGTGCTTGTGTTTTTCTTCCTTTGTTTCCAGTCTTTCTGTATCAGAGTGAGAAGGTGGTAGCAACTCCCACAAGGGAGATAGAGCTGGAGTTGTAGACTGCTGGCAGAGCGCTAAAGCAAAGAAATGCTGCACCGCCTGACCAGCGACATAAAAACAATGCCCCTCCTGCCTCCTTTACCTTGTCCTGCTTCATCTGCAAAGCAAACCTGCAGCCATAGATTCTTCCTTGGTCACCTGGCTGTTCTTACTGTTTCACCAGCCTGTGAAGGGTTTACCAGAGGTGAAAGACTTCATAATGTGATAAAGACAAGCAAGGCAGAGAAAAAGAAGGAGATCCTTTAGCCAGCAGCAAATTAGAGGTGGATGTGACAAGCCCTTATGTGTGACAAGAAAGAACCTGTATTTGCATTTTTAGCCCTCATTCTTCATCTCGTTCCCTCATCTTTGCTTCCTCCGTCTCATAATAAGGAAAAAGCAATGTGTGAGGGGGCGGGGGGGCATATACACAGAGGAATCCAGGGAGGAAAAAGAGAGCACATTACTATTGGGAGGGGAAAATGATTAAAGGGTAAGATGAACACAATCTGCTGGTTCCAGAGGAAAAGGGAAGGAATTTCCAGAACCAATAAGCAAAGCATCACAAGTAGACCTGCCTTCATGTTCAACCATGACCGTGCTGGCCAAAGCACATTTTCTACATCTGACTTTTTGCACTAGCATGTATGTTTAATACACAGCCAACCATTAGAAGTCCTTGAATATTGATTTTTTTGTAAGGCACTGCTATCTTCCAATTATTGAAAATATTACAGATTTGATACAGAATTGCACATGTGGGCTTCTGATTGTTGCAGTTAACCAGGTCTAACAGTGTTACGATGACTCGGTTGCAAAGGCCTCTCGAGGCGAAACGGGCTAAGAGAAAGAGAAGGAAAAACAGCAACATCAATAATGAAGTGAAGGAGACGGGAGGAAGAAAACAAAGCCGTTCATAACAAATGAGAAAACAGGCAGAGCGTCTCATTGCGAGAACGCTAACGACAATCAATTAGCAATTCCTCATGATCTTGGGTGCGTCGGAGTATAAGGTGTCTTAATGAGTCCCATTTCCATTAGCTGCTCGACTCGAGAGGCATAAGGAGGAGGCTGCTTCCACCAGCTCCTCCATCTCAATGCCTAATGACTGCGAGAGTGGATTACTCCATCAATTCCTTGCTTCTCTTTGTTTATCCCCAGCGTAAATAATGGTCAACCATTACAATGCATTAAGCGGGCCACTCTACACAGAGCGAATGAGAGCGAGAAAGAGGAGCACAAGTGCTCCAGCAGCATCCTTCAGTGATCTCCAGGAAATCGGCTAATACCAGGCATGCCATGTGGCGGCAGGGCGGGGGTCGGGGTTGTGGGGTGCGGCATCTGATGCTTGTTGAATATTTGGCTGGTGTTTACTGGGCGCTATGTTTAAAGAAAAGCATCAAAAAGGTAAGAACAGAGCACAGAGTGAGCCATATTACCCTAAAAGATTAGTTCAATAAAACCACAACCCACGCAGAAAATAACCCGATAGGCTATCTGTGCAAGCTGCTCATTACAACCCATAGCTACATTTTTAATCCCTGGTCAATCCCCAAAGCTCTTGTGGCTGCAGGTTGTGATGCTATTACAGAGGTAAAAAGTCTGTGAGAGTGGGATACTGGGGTGTGGGACCTGAGATGCTATGTGCACCTATCTGTTTTTGCACTTTCATAAAACAAAAACCAGTTGAAAACAGGCCGAATTATCTATTTTGATGCTCTGACTATCACAGCCTAAACTAGTTTTGCCTCCATTGTATTTTCTGACAGAATGACCCTTTAAAAAAAGTTACCCGTTTAACTCTTTGGATGATTCATAAATATCTTAGATATAATCTGTACTTTTTATGTCAGTTTGCTCTGATTCGAATCTTACACAATCAACACCACACAGAGTACTGTTCGAGTAATACGACCCAAATAATCTCTCCTCCTTGTTGCAACGCCTTCACCCCGGATTGTATCGATCAATATTTCACCCAAGGCCCCGTCCCTCCATTTCTATTTCGCTCTCTTACTCTCGTTTCCCCTCGTGTCATAGCACCGGACAGGATAAAAATTAAACGCATCAGCAGAAAAACACACAAGTGGAAATGATAGCGCTGCTCAGGCCACTCGGGTCATGAATTCAGCTAACTGTGCTTATCACAGGCTCCAGCTATTAGTCTTAATAGCTGCTGTGACAAACCGCCTTGAGAGGAGATGGGTTCTGCTTCTCGGGGCTTACCACAGACAGGTGATTCTCATCTGTGGTCTCTTCATGTCACACAGCAGAGCGAACTGTCTGCCAGATTATTGTAGCAAAACATCAGAAGCAGGCGGTCTATTATATATACCAGAGCCATATGTTTTTTCCCATACTCAGCATCCATCAAGGACAAAGTAAGTATTCAATTAACTGATGATTTAAAGACCTCAAACAATTATACGAGGAAAGCCAGTGAATGTTCTTTGGATATGCCACATGCTTGTCCAGCAAAAGTCCAGCAGTTTATCTCAGTTCTTTAATAGTTTTACTGTCTTTTAGCTAATTGTTTTGGGTTTGTTTGTTGGAACATTTTGGTGTGCTCTTCCAGCAATAACACAGACATTTATTAATGCTCATCGCAGACTGCTGTCTGATCATTCAGCTGGAAAAGTTTCATAATATTTCTTTGCAGAAAATTGATAACCAGTCACTTTCACTTCTCAAGCCTGCAGCTTAAATAACTTCTCATTCATCACTACTGAACAAATACAGCTTGTATTACATTGCACTTTTCTTCCGGTGGAGAATCGACTACAGCTCTGCAGTATTTAAGGCAAACACAATCATTTATTTCTCCCTACGTGAGAATACTCCTAGACTACGGCGTAAAAAGAAAACGTTGCTGGGGCCAAGAAACGTTAGTGGCATAAAGCCGTACAGAGAAAAATTATTTTTTTTCCCCTCTCAAATAAAGGTTACTTTCTGCAGCCCTTCAAGGAGCCGTGCTGTGCTGCCACACAGCCGGTGGATGGAGCGGCAAAGTAAAAGTGTTAAGCTAGGTGCCTTACAAAGTAAAAACCACATGAAAGCAGCGCATAGAATAACATAAGAAGTTGGCCCGCATCAACACCCCCGCAGAACAGAAAAACCATTGAACACACCAAAGTCCTGGGTGCCCTTTAACGTGAAGCCAGACATTGGCTGTTTCGAAAACAAATGTCAGGCAGTCTTTTCAGGCAGAGTCCTTTCCCACGAGCTACGGCTATCCTCCACTTCTTGACAAACGACCAAGCTTGTGTCTGGGACCATGTCAACAAGTTGCTTTGTTTAGACGGTAGGGATGGGGGACTACTTTGATGCACTTTGAAGCATGTCTTCCTTTACTGTCGAGACCTGGTTTTAGGTTTGGATTGGGAGAGAGGACACACTTGTGCCTCCACTCATGGGCAATACTCAGGCTAATGCTTTTGTCGCTGCGGTGCTTTGAGCCTAAATTAAATAAGAGTCTACAATTTCTCACATTTAAGGATGCTATATAAGCTGCAGACCACAAAGAGAGGTGGCAGAAGCTGTAGAGAACGGTTACCGCGACTAAGACGAGGCAGTATATTTAACAAATATGAGGTTCAGAAATGTGGGGCAGAATAGGGTGTATAGCTCCAGATTTGAGTGTAGAACAATGGAAGTATGTGCTGATTTCTGGCCTGAACAATGGCAGGATGACATGAAGCCTGACAAAGACACACAGAGCAGCAGGATCTACAGTGCAGACAGGAGAAGCAGTTTCACAGAGTAAAAACACTGCCAAAAAACATCTCATCTTCCTTTTTCCGCTTCCAACATCTTTTATGTGTTCTGGCACCTCTGGCACTCATAAGTCAAAAGTGAGCAGTCAAACTTTAAGCAGCACTGTGAGCACAGCCTTGTCTATTGAAATGAGCCAGTCACTGCTTAAAAATTGGGCGTGAGCTAAAAAAAAACCAAAAATCTTCACGGGAAGGTGTCAACAGTTTCTATCCAAACGCAGTGCATATTTTTATCCAACTTAACAGGAAATTTTCACAAGAAAATGTGAAAAAATAGACATTTCCAACCAAGACTTTGATGCAAATATAAGTCTTTGGGTGCTTTAGAATTAAACCACCCAAAGCCTTTCCAATCGGATGCCATGAAACGTCTGCAGAAGAGAAGGGCTCAACTTTATGACAAAGGTATGAGAGCATCTGTCACACCTTGAAACCATGTGGAAACCAGTGGAAATATGTAATTTTTTTTTTTTTTTACTGTATTCATTTCAGGAACAGCACAGACTTTTTGGTGGTCCACTAACATCTGTTGCAATTTTCCATCTGTCCAGTGTGGAGAAACCTCACATCAATGTTTAAAATGTACACATCTTCCACATTTTTAAATATTTTATTAATTATCTAAGCCTGTTTCCACTGCAATCTGTTGTTGTTTTCTATATTAATAGAAAAACTTCTCCACCTCAGGGAACTATTTTGACAACTTGAAAAGATATAAAAACAGGGCACATGGAAAAGGACATAAGGTTATAGTAGATTTACATATTAATTTGGAGCCAGCATTTTTATTTAAAAAATATGTTTTAACAGGGAATAAAATGATAAATAAGTTCAATCAAACCATGGTTTGTGGGCACCAGTTAAGACAAACATGATTTTATGAGGTTGTGTCTAAATTATCAGCATTTCTAAGCATAAAGTTGATAAAATAATAACACAATTATAAAGCAAACAAAAGCTATACAAAAACAGTTGTGCTAAATGGGGAAGGTAATGAAATCTCTTGTCTCCCATATGCCACTGAAGGCACTCAAAGTGCCCTTCATTATTAATGTCCTCAGAGCAGCATTTGAAGCAGCTTTGCTTCTCTTATCAATCATTCATCTGCTTTCCATTGAACACGCTCTGATTCTCTAGTGTCAAATCAGACTTAAAGTGGCTGAAGGACCACCAATCTCAGGTTTTACTTTAATTAAACAAGGCCGTGAACCTCCAACACTTGCTTGCAGTGCCACACAAATGGGCCCTGAGTCATTTGTTATATTAAGAGCCCGTCTGCCTATCGGTTTGACTCGTATCTGCACAATCTTCTGGTTTTTGTCAACACTGAAAACTTGAGATGCAATCAAAACAAAATCATGTCGAAAAAAAATGGGTGGAAAAACAAATATGTGTATTCAGCCAAAGCTGCTTCCTTCTCCCTTTCCTACCTCGCTCTCTGTCTGAACAAGATCCCATTTCTCTGTACTGCAGCAGGCGTTTGGTTAACAGCAAACATAATCAAACTTTGTGGTCTGCCCTTCTGTGAAGTTGAATCGAAAGCATATCGTGCGGAGTTCTTCAGTGGCAATCTCCAATTACCTTCTGCGTACAAGCGTTCACTGCTCTGGAACTTTTCCATTTCATTATTGCACTCAAGCTGCCCCCATCGAAAGCCAACCGGCAGCAGCGGCAGTGGCAGCAACACAGCAGACCGTGTCATCCGTGCACAGCAGGGGGATCCTTCCAAGCTGCAGAGAATTCCTCGTTTTTGTCTGGGGGAAAAAGATTCATGTCTATACAAACCACAGGTGCAAGTGATTTAAAAAAAAAAATAGCGTAATGGGGCAGGGGTAACGTTCAGGTCCCCCTCGGCTTTGTTTGTCGCAGTTTATTCAGTAGGTCAGCTTTCCCATACTTTCATTAAGAGGTAAAACAGTGGAGGCTAAAACAACTGCCTTTTTCTGTCGCCCGCAGGAAATGTTTCAGCTCAGTGCCTCACGCTCAGAAAACCTCTGATGAAATCATTCGCCAGCCCTCACAATGGATTTGGGAAAGTCGAATGAGGGATTATTTGATGCAACTTCCACTCAAGAGGCCAATTCAGCCTCACCAATCAATACTAATCAACAGGGAGATGACAGGAGATGAAATTCCCTCTGCTGCAGCCAACGTAAAGCGCACAGGCTCTTCTCTCTCAAATAACTGAGTCTTCCTACTCAAATATAGCGTACTTATTCTTTCCTTTCCTCGAGTATTCCTGCAGGAAGTATTCTTTAAACTCAAATCATACCCACAAAATTGTTATTTTTCTTATTTTTCTATGATCACTAAACAGCTGAACACGCATGATGCAAACTAAACTTTCCCTATCAAAATCAGCTGCATCTCAAATGCTGATACTTCAGAATAAGCTCCAAACAAGACTTTTAAGTTATAAACCTCTATAACTTAGTGCAATGTAACCATTTAACTAACAAACAGACTTAGCTGCAATCCATCACTGATCAAAGCTCACTGCAACACCATGCAAATGAGTAATCTACAGCACAGAGGTGTTTACATTATCGAGCTCTGTCTGAGTACAGCCTGTAGAGGGGGGCCTTTCATCTTAAGAACCAACAAAGAGCATGAGCTTTTCATCTTACCAGGAAGCATATATTTAATGAGACAACCTCTGCAATCTCTGCTGCCATGCAAAGAGTCTGACCCTGCACCGCGGCTCGGCAGCGCTGCCGAACAACAGTCACGGCAGTCTAGACGAGGCCAAGCGTCAACTGGGGCCTCCCGAAAGCTCTTGTAATGCACAAGGAATTTGGTGCGATTTCCCCAGAGCGGAGGGGAAACGCATGAGTGAGAGTAAAGAGGGGGCGAGATCCCCGCAGAGGTCAGAGCGTGTCCCTGGAGGTGTCAGGGAGAGTAAATGGGCATGACTGCAGTACACAGGGTTATACTCGCTCTCCTCCCTCCCTCCCTCCTTCTCCCTCGTCGTCTTCGTGGGGTGCCCACTCTGACTCGTCCCCAAGCACCTCAAAGCGAAAAGCAGCACAGCTCTGCTCGCATGCCACACAAATTGGAACAGGAAATGGTTGTCAGCTCCGGGCACAATCACCACCTTATTTTCCAACGATAAAAAAAGTCCAAAAAACAAAAAAAAGATAACGTTAAAGAGGATCTCTCGGACGACACGGGGATGGTGCTTGTCTGATGACTGTAGAGACGGCTGCTGGTTGTCTGCACGGCTGGCTGAAGGCTGACACCAGTATAAAGGCACATGAATATTCAGTGACCAAGTAAATGAAGCAGATAGCACTTGACATGTTTAACATCCACCTTTGGCACCTTCTCTCTGCAAAGCCAACAAGGTGAAGCAGCAGAACAAATATGTTGGTTGTTGGTAGGCGGCAACAATCCCTGCTGATGAATTGGATGCTTTCGAACAAAGAGAATGAGCTTCAGTGGGCGAGCTACATCAAAATAAGCCGGACTTAGAAAAGCAATCTGGTTTCCTCAGTGGGATTTGAGTTGCTAAATTGCTACTTTTTGGAGACAGGCATTAAAATAAAAATTGTAGCATGATACCTTGCAATATGCTGACATTTCCATTCTTAGAAAAGCATGTTTCCCCCAACTATAATCCCTGCTGGTATCAAAATGTTTGCTCTCTAAATATTTACCAACCCAGAGTCACATCTAAAGCCGAACACAGGCACCTTGAGACTTCCTTTTTTTCCCCCCCAAGTGTTGTGTCCCAAAGGAAATGCAGTGAAAGCACTACAGACTATCTGGCAAGTGAGTAAACTAAGCACACGATGCATTCCTCCAACAACTCAAACAGCTCTGAGAAAGCAAAAGAAAAAAATCTGCCACCAACAAACTGCACTTCTTGAAATTGTACCTGTGTGAGAGAGGAGGAGAATTCATGTGGTTACATGCATGCAGTTTTGATGCCGAAAAACGGACACAGTGGTGCAAAAATATTACTGCAATTGGTAAAGTAATGTAAATATTGACACGTTGATAGTGCTCACCAGTGCTTATCCGGCTGACCTGACCGATGACAGCCATTTAACATCTGCTCAGTAATATTCCAGGGTTAAATAGGTGGTTGACTAAAATTTTCCGCATCTCTCTCTCCATGCTCGGGGACTTTAAAGCATGGAAACTGTAACTCCAGACTTTTCAGAGCTACCTTTTAAGCCTGCTATTGGACAGTAAATCAGTGCTGGGATTCCCTGATTGTCATCAGGCGCTTGATTCGTGCATCACAATCATTGGTTCATTCACACTTGTGTGACTACCAGCTGGCTAATAAGACCCAATCAATTAAGCAACACTTCTCATTACGCCTTAAGTTGAATTTTTTTAAACTATTTGTTAGGACAACAATATTTAAGACTTCAAATATCAATGATCAAAACTCTGTCTGATTAGTAAAGCATTTCATTTAACCTCAGATTCTTTCCCAATTACTCTGCTGATGCACCAGCCCAGCTTCTTGCTCGTGTGGTAAACTCTAATATTGTTGATCTAAGATTTAACATCATGTTAACATTTATGCGAGATTAGCTCTCTGCAGATTTCTTACTTGAATTCTTCGGCTTCCTCAAAGAAGATTTAAGCCTTTCCAGCCAAATCCAGTTATACAATAATTTGTAATAAATGGTAAATGGGCTGGTACTTATATACTTTTATACTCAATTTGAGCACTCAAAGAGCTTACTTACTACAAGTGCCTTTTTTAAAAATACATAAACACTCCAGTAAATTCCTTGGGGGCAACTCGGGGTTCAGTGTCTTGGCTGAAAATACTTCAACATATAGACTGAAGGAGGCACGGCTCGGAACAACAACCTGCTGATCAGCAGATACCCTGCAAATATGGCACATTTTCAGTGAAGCAGTGCTACTTGTGCTGTGGACACGGGTTCAAGGAAACAAAATTTTCACTGAATTCATCACCTTCTGGTCTAGGACATGCAAATGCCACTTGCCACACTGATTTATGATATCACATGATGGTGGCACGATTGCTAAAACCAGGTAGTTTTTTGGCACTCACTGTGTTATTCGGTACGATTTTTGGTGTAGTATTCCCTTAACGGTATTGGTTAGCCGTTAGCATGCTCCACATGATCGAATACATAAACGTGTATTCACACAAACACATGCAAGAAAAACAAGAGGAGCCATGAATTAATTAAGAGGTCAGTGCTTCTGGACAAAACAAAGTAACACGCACACACACAAAAACACATACTCTATCCCCCCCCCCACTACTCAGTGCACCCTGCCTCCTGATAAGCTGGTTTGCCAAGCTTGCCAGTGCCACTGATGGCTCCGTTTGCACAAGCGCTCCATTGTTGCTGTGCAGAGTGGACAACTGCACTTTGGACCTTTCAGAGGGGAAAGCCTTTTATTATGTTTCCCTTAAGGGCATCCACTGTGTTTTATCTGCAACCTGCCAGCCACACACACTTTAAACACAGCATTAAGGATATTCAAGGATAGAAAACATAAACAGGAGCTGCTGCGTATCCTGCGCTCCCGCTGTTAAGTAGTGTACAGTCAGTTTTTTCCTGGGTGCTGATTTTTTTTCTCCTTCCGGAGCTTTAAAAGACTCATAAAAGGCAGCTGAATTATCTGTGTTGCTGGAACCTGATCCACTGCCGGCTGACCTTTTCCCACAAAGCAATATTAAACATAATAGTTGGGCTGAGTTAAGTGATTGCAATTTATGAGTCCATTTAACTTGATTCAATATTGGATGACAAATGATTACCTCTGTGAAGTAAAGCTTACGTACACAAAAATAACCCCAGCTACACACAAACGCAGAGCTTTATCAAACTTAACAATCAGCTCAGTGTCTGTCGGCTGCAAGTCTGGCTCAGCGGAGGGCTGAACAGAATTTTAAAAATGCATGACAAGACTAGAAGTAGAGGAAGAAGGAGAGGTTGCATATTAAATACACACAGATACCTTCATCTCCTCTTCTTCTTTTTTTTGGCTCCAGCTCCATTAAGCTAAAACTGATGCGTATTGAATAGATGTTTCCTCACAATTTGGTCAACTGGCCAAATGGATTAAGTATATGAAATTCATTTTCCTGAGTGCATTGAGGAAGTGTCAAAATGAAACATTTTCAATTTAGCCCCTTAAGGTCCAAGATTTCTTCATCCTCCTGTACAACAAGCTGCTTACGCTGCAAAAACAGGCCGCAACACGTTGCTAAACGTGGCCCAGGCCTTAAATTAGCCCGACACAATCCACATATTTGATTCACTATTGCAGCCTGAGAAGAGTTACATGACTTTCAGGCATCCAGCTCAGACTATAAAGAAACAATGTAGCCTACTTTGCACACTCCTCACTGCTCTCTTTTCAGCCACATCCTCTTGGATTTTATGACTCTGGTTAAAATGCAACCATTAAATATTCATGTGTGAGGGCTTTCACCCGTGAAGCAGCTTCCCCCTCTCGCGCTCTCTCTTTCTGTGCGAGCTTTAGAGAAAGTGAGAAACTTTTTGATTTTAACTGACAGGAGCTAAATATTAAAAAAGAAGCTTTGGGAGTTCGGCAAAGTGTAGACTACTCCTTTCCAATATCCTCCTCGGCTGATATGAGCCTTGCCTTCTTGGCTTTCATCCTCATTGTTCTTAAAATCTCACACTGTAGTGAGACTTGTCGAGTAAATTAACATGACAATACAAACTGTGGAGATTAATGAAAATAAATACTCCGTAGCCGAACAATGACGTTATGAAAATTGATGGTTGACAGTCATTCCAAAAACAATAGAGTTTCTTTTCTTTCTTTTCTTTTTTGGTCATCAGCAAGCATCACATCACACGCATCATAAACTGTATCTTTGAACAATATTGCTCATTAATTTTTCACTTGTTGTCTCGGCTGTTTATTATGCAAAACATTTCAAACTATCAGCAGCAAAAGTAATGACACAAATAATTCATAGTTTCCTTCTTAGAAGTACTGGCAAGCTCAAATCCATAATATATAGCAGGTTAAGAGAGTGTATAAAAATTAGGTATGAAATTATGTCTTCAGGTATAGACAGCAGCATAAATAAGGCTGAAATGTGATTTTGCTGCAGTGAACATTAGGGAAATTTCCAAAGCTTTATTTGGGTAGATGTTATTCGCATACAAATCAAGGGATGCAACATTCAGGGCTTCTCCAAACAAGTGATTTTCTAGACAAATGAAGCAACTGCTCCGACATGTGAGGCTTGCATCCAGTCTTTGTGCTCAAGAGTGGCAGAACGCATGTATGACAACTCGCTGCTGTAAGTTGATTTAACTGCTGAAAATTCATGAGGGACGAGTAAAATGAAACCTAACAATACTATTGTTGTCTGAGAGCAGCCGAAGTGCAAGCAGCATGAAAAGTTTATTCATTCTGAACTAATCTTTTTAGTGACTTGGGAGTAACGATTCGTACCACTTACTAATGAGTGAGGAGCCCAGCTAATCATGAGGATATTTATGAATCTCACTGTGGCAGCTAAGTCCTGCCATAGGCAAGAGTACAGTCCATCACTATCGTAGTTTGGACGCCGAGTGTATGTGAAACATGCAAAACCAATTACTCTTTCATCAGTCTCTCCTGCTTTGGCACTCAGCAGCTGATTGACACACACACACTTTTCTCTCGCACTTTCCTGAAAGAAGCCCCTTCCCAGAAAAAGAGTCAAACTTTCCATCGGTGCTCATCGCCGTCTTTGATTCCAGACAAATGAGAAAACAAAATGCGCAGGACGGCTTGTGAAACACGAAGCCTTTCAGAGGTATTCTTTCACTTTTGGAAGGCTGCCTGCCCTTTTGAAAGGGATTTTCTTCAAAGCAAACATCGCTGACATTACCCATTCTGCACCCAATTAAAATTTATTGAACACATGTAGAAAACACTGTACCGCCAATATCAGGCACAACTAGCTTGTCACAAACAAACAAATACAGCGATCACAAGGACAAAAAAATAAATAAAAAGAATCCTTTCCCGGCCTTTTGAGTTCATAACCAGCATTTAATCCGCTGTAATGATTTACAATATGACAAGTCGGGCAAAATTTACTGTGACAGATTGAATGGGGCCCAACATAAATATAATTACAGCTCACATGATCTTCTCCACCTCCCTCCTCCGAAGGAAGTGCACACAAAGACGACGAAGGATACGCAGCCCGCAGTAATTTGCTTTTTCAATTTGCTCCTTGACATCAGCTGGTGCCAGAAAAATAAAATCAAGAGCAGCAAAGCCACAAAGTGCTGAGGATTTAACAGTGAACTCAGGTGGTCCTTGTTACAGCAAAGCCACGTTGTGGTGTTTGACCTCAAGCAAAACCTCAGAGTTAACGTAAAAGCGGTAACTCTTAACTTCCTGTTTAGGGATCAGTGCGTTTAAACAGAGTTCAGGAGGCGTGGTGTTACACTCATGCTGATGGTTAAAATAATACTCTGGCTCACTTCTTTAGCTCTCGCTGAACTGCTTAAAAGTCTTTGAACATTTAGCCAGCACAAATCTAATGTGACACCTCAGAAAAACACTGATACTGGCCAATATATCTGTGCATCCCAAATTAATAAAATTATTGTCATTAAGCCATTTCTTGGATAATTGCTTAACTGTTAAAAGCCAGCTTGAAATACTTCCCCTCTAAGCAGGTTAAACTTTATTTCTGAGTTAAAACATCATTCAGTTTAGAACTTACAGATGCCATCAGAAGCTCTCTGACAACTGGGATAGATACTTCTCTGGCATTTTATGGACTAAATAATTAAATCACTTAATCAAGAGAATGGCTGATGCTGAGAGACAGCAAGACAGCGCGTGATTACTTAGTCTTAAAGACGTCTAGAAAGGTAGAAATCTCCACATCAGAGAGGATAAACATTTGTCGATATGCACAAATGCTGTCGAAGAGCTAAAGAAATATAGGCAGCTTTAAAGGGATGCAAAAACAAATAGCACTTTACAAAGTAGTTTAACGGCCCGACTACTCTCCAAAGAAAGAAGTCGTAAACTTTGTGAGAGGTGGCGACACACAGGGGTAATTCTCTGAAAGAATCCCGCTGTGACTCCCACCCACCCATCCCGAGAACACCCCAGATTTGGTTTCGCATTCCTGCCTCACAGATAACGCAGACGCACACAAGAAAAAGAGATGAGACGCAGACACTTTTTCTGACCTCGCACTATTTCATCTCACTGACGATGTTTACGCCATGAGTCAAGCGCAAGGATATCTCCTCTCTTGTTCTTCCTCCAAGATGTGAAGGATCAACCACTCCCTGGCACCCCTCGACAGCCTCCCCCCTTCCATCACCCTCCATGCTAATGTAATACACATTAGTGAAACCAGCCGCACACTGTGCACTTCCACACTGACACGGAGGATGCTGGGCCCTCGGGTGAGCCATCTCTCTCTATCCCTCCCTCCCTCCCTCCCTGACTCTCTCCACATGCCAGGCACATCACGGGCACAGCCTCGCACCACAGCGTCTGTGACTCAAACATGCCCTCGTTTCGGAGCAGATGGTCAAAAATAGCGTCCACTGTCAACATTTTTGTAAGCCGTGGGACCCATTGGGCCACACACGGTATGCCAGGAAGAAGTGCAATATACGTGTGCGCGCGTGTAAAAATAATCTGGTCAGTTACAGTTTTTCTCGGTTTGATACTGACAAAGTGAGAACACCCTGTTGTTGCAAAAGAGCTTATGCAATCGGCACCTATAAATAGGAGTGTGAAGTGTTTCTGCATATGTGTCGCACTGCATGTTTACATTCAGGAACACTGCCCAATTAATTAGCATTCATCATCAGCAGTGGTGGCTGTTAGGATATCACTGATTACTATTAGTGTGAAAGAAATCTATTGTCTGCGGTCGCGGTTCATTTGCAGAAGCCAAAGGATGAAGGAACGTAAAGAAACATGGAGGACATGTTTACACTAGAGTTATTTAAAGCTCTCTAGGATCTTTGCCTGTAATTTACATAAAATGCTAGATGGTCAGATATGATGAAATGTCTGTGTGCTGCAGATAAAAGTAATAGTAATGTAAATGTATAGAAATTTTGGATTTGTGCTACATCATGCTTTGAGTGATGCAAACCAGGTGTACTCTCACAGCTATGCCAAATTAGCTGAGGGCTACACCTGACCCTGGTGTTTTGGTAAATATTTGCTTACTTTGGAGCAAATCTGCACCACGGAAATGTCAGACTTTAGCTTTCTGCAGTGCCTGTTTACACTACTGACAACATTTGTCTGCCTCATATAAACACTGAAGAGAGGTCTGAGATTTGAGGATTATGAGATGGGAAGTTACAGAGCTTAAATCCCAATCAACTGAAAATTGTGTACAAATAAGGCAAACTCAGAACAGAAGGCGTGCTTTTTGCGACCTATAATGCATCAGTCGCATGTTAAGGGTTAACATATTCCACCCTATCCAGCACCGAGACCTCTCTCGTGATCTTCTTTCTCTGCCGACAGCTGTCACGTCAGTGTATCAGCTCCGGTCTGTGATGCATGCCTTGCACCTGGGTAACCGACCGCACACAGACACGGCGTTAGCATGAGGGTACAGTGTAAGCTGACACACAGGCTGTGGGTGTGGTGTCACGGCTGTCCACACTTCATCATCAGTAAAGACTTTGTTTGAGCAGGGAGGAGAAAATAAAGTATGATTGGGTCACAAAAGAAACAAAAATCATTATGGATTAAAAACGCAGCAAGAGAATTGTAGCTCCGGTAAACAGATGCTTAAAGGATTATTCAATTAAACAGTTGATCAGCAGCTGTAAAGAGCTTCTGTAGTGTGATGACTTTTTCTGTTTTCTATAATTGAAAACTGAATGTGTTTTGGTTTTGGACTGTTGGTTGCACAAAGCAAGCAATCTGAAGATGTCACCTTGGACCTCGGCAGTTTGTGCAAGCTGTTTTTTTCTATTTGTGCCAATTTTAAAGATTCAAACGTTAAATTATCAAGAAGAAAAAAATGATAAATGAATAAATAAATCAGCTTTTGAGTCTTTGGTGAGATGGATTTGCAAACAGGGCAAAAAAAGGACTTAAATAGGAGCAAAGAGAAGATCAACATTTTTTTTTATTAATTTATTTTCTTGCCAAAAACTGCACAAATATGAAAAATCCCTAAAAAGCAAGCCTGGTTGCTTACTCAGAGTACACATCTGGCTATAACTGCTGTAATCTGCCATGTTCAGATTTTATGAAGGCTGCTGATGGTTTTGCACTGCTTCTCTGTGTGTGTACATGTATTTTTGTTACCTTGTCATGCTTATAAATTTAGGGTCTTGTCTGGCTGATTTGTGATAATACTATGGAAGTCAAGTTCTACCTGTTCATCTGTAATAATATATCCAGTATCTTGTATATTTTGAAGCAAGGGCAGGATTTTCATACATGCTAATTTTACAAAGGTAACCTCACAGTGAGTACACAAGTGCTCTTAACATGCACAGCAGGCAAAAGGCTTGCAAAGATTTATGTGTCTATTCTTGTCTGGGTGCTTTAAATGAAGTGGAAAAGCATGCATTATAACCCACCAATCAAAATATATTAATGCAAATTTTATATTTAGTCTGTTGTTGGGTTGTTGTCTTATGCCAGCATCAATCAGATTTAATCAAACTGCACACAAGCAGTACCGACGATGACAATTTATAAGCGTGAAACTCACAAATACTCAAAGATCCCATGAGAATAAAAGCCATGGAGCCCTATCTACTTTGGGTCACCTGCACGCTTTGCCGCAGTGACTATGCAAAGGAGAACAGGTGAAATGCAAAACAACACTTAAGCAGAACGCGTCTTTTGTGTCAACATACGGCAACAGATGAATGAGAGATGGGGCAACATGTCAGGGATTTTATCTACTTATGTTTTACATCTCGATAGCAAACTTGAAAAGATCTGACATTTGTGTTTGGGAAGGGAGGGGGCGTGGTGGTGCTTGGGAAAGAGATTACCCTCAGACCTTTTCTTTGAGCGCAGGAGAGAATGGGGGAAGGACATTCCCTGTGTATTAGTAAATCCCAGTTAATTTTCCCTGTCACAGAACAATAAGATATGGACCCCCGTGGGCTCTGTTGAATGTAATTCCACCACTTGCTCAGAATCACCTTCATTACTCATCAGAGATGTAGATCTCTCTGTCTCCCCGAAAAAAGAAAAAAAAATCCTCTGGAGCGCACACTAGACACTGATGCTTCAGCAGAGCCCTCTCGGGAGCCTTCCCGGTGCCCATTTCTTGATAGTGAGATTACACCTCTTGAGACATTTTCAAATTTTGAGAGCTAGTTTCTCGGTCTTTGCTCACATTTAAGAGGGGAATATGCCTGCTATGCAACACTTGGAAGATTTGACGGGATCCTCGGTTGGACCTTGTTTAAATTTATAAAGGCTGAGACTTTATAGAACCGGATGTTTTCCAAGATCCAGAGCCTTTCATTTACACTTAACACTGCGACAATGCACTGTCATCATCCGCGTCTGTTTTTCACAGCATGTCACATTTAACATGCATGAGCCTGCGACTGGTGGGGACCCCACAAAGCTCCAATTACATCCAGTGTGGGTTAAGACTCACAGATTGTATTCTTTTTTTTTCTTTTGCTTTTTGCACAGCTATTTTTCAGTTTGCGCTCTAATTTGTCCACTGAAATTCTAAAACCCTGCTGACAACAACAAACATGCAAACAAAGAATTAGTAGATTTTAATTGCACTTTAATTATGAGCAATAAAGGAAGGAATTGTTTTCATAATCAATTAACAGTTATAATGCTGGGAATTCTTAGAAAAAGATTTGACTGACATCTTTAAGGAGATTGTTTTGTCCATTTGGTTGTCTGAATATTTAACTTACTCTGCAGAAAGTATTTGTATAACTTTTAACAAAAATAAATAAGTAGAAAATCAGTTAATCGATTAACCCTTTCATCTGTTTTAGATTTAAAAAATGTATTTTAATTTCACATTTGCTTCCCATGCCTACCAACGAGCACAAACAACTAAACAAAACTTGAATGTAATCTATATTTTTAATGATGTTGTGCCTTCTATGAAGCTAACCCTGCTGTCTTTAAACCTATTAATCAGACGGTGTGTGTCTTCTGTTCTGGCAAACTTCCCCTCCAGCATGGCTGCAGCTGTAAGAGGAGGCAAGCCTATTGTTCAGACTAACAAGGGGCACAGAGGTCACATGCATTTTCACAAGAGCTTTGCCAGAGGGGTTGGGGAAGCAAGCAGCACACTGGTCTGTTTGGTATGGATCTACACTAAAGCTTTTTCTATAAAGTCACATCGTTCCGAGTCTATTATAAAAGGGGATAGATTAGATTAGGTGAGATTATGTAGAGGGGCTCTTTAAAAAGAGCAAAAATAACACACTCAGTACTTAGCAGGCAAGTCAACAGTGGGATTAAGCCCAAAGAGCATGCTGAAATCCAATGCTAATATGCACAATGGTCATCCTTTCACCGGCTCACATTTAAATGCTCTCAAACGTGGTGACTTTGGATTTCTCAAGCGATGTTAATAGTTACAGCAGCAACTGAAAATCAGACTCGGGCTGTGTTATCGCTTTCTGCCATAAAACTGAAATTTCACAAATCTAAAAAATCCAAAGAGCTATTTATTTTGCCTCTCCTGCATCAAACTGTCATCTCTGTCTTCCCTCCTGTCAAGCCATCTCTCGCTCTCTCTCGGTGTGAGTACAGTTTGTACAATAACAACTCCTATCACCAATGCAACCGAAAATATGCACAAAGTGGTTGCACACGCTAACATGATTAAATGATGTGCGGTCTGGCGTCACTCCCAGCACCTCTCCCATCCCTCGCTATGCTCTGTATCTCCCTCCTGCACAAAGCAAGTACGCACACACACACACACACACACACACACATACAGATTCCCTTTCCCTGAGCTGTGTTTTGAAAATAGAAGCTTCATATTAACAGTCAACAGTCAAGCTGACAGGTACAGTCAGAGCATTCTATCCACCATAAAACCCCTCAGTGAATATCTGCGCGGTACACATGTTACTGCAGCTCCGTGTCACAGAGGTGGAGCGTCGCGAATCATCACACACACACGAGGAATGCAGAATAACATATGGAAGAAGAATACGCTGGTATGATGTAGCGCAAATGGTTATTTTGTTATTCAGATCAGCTGCATTCAGTTCCCTTTACCGAAACAGTACAAGATGTGTAAAAAAGATACTATAGGTAAAATATGTTTTCTGTGTTGTAGCTGGCTACGGTGGAAGTCAGTTTCAAGCCTTTATGCTGCCCTGTGATTAACGTGTCTCAACCTGAGGGTCAAGATCCTTTAATGTGACTCCAATCTGAAGCAACATGTCTTACATAGACTATTTTGTTTATTTTGATTGATTATTTATCAACAACCAACCTGTTGCTCCCTCCCCCAAGTCTGTTTTTGCTGTGTGTATAGTCTTGTTGAAAAGGACATTCTTTTTCCCCACTCTCACCATGTGATTGCTACAGCAGATCCCTGAAGTTCTTAACAACTTCCCATACAGTTAATTCTGTTTATTTTAAGTGAGAAAATGGATTTCTTCCTCACCACATTCGCTGATCATACTAAGTAATCGTAAAATGAATTTAAATGTTAGAGGTCACCATGTGTGAAATGTTACCTGTTGCATTTTTGGCGCTTCCACTTAGTCACAATAAGCCACGAGGACCAATAAGGGCTTCATTTGTAACAATGTGTTGCTTTTCATCAGTTTTGTATGTAAAATTTATATCTGCAGAGGATTCGAAGTAGCTTGAGTAATGCATTTAGTTACTTTCCAGCACAAGTTACAATCTCAAAGTCACAGCAACACTGCACAAAGTTGTAATTACTCACAACTAACATAACAGGACTATTAAGTGCTGTTTGACACAAAGGTAAACCTCATGATTAAACTGCTATATCTACCAAGTGACATACTTTCTACCCCTCGACTCTCCTTACCATTTGAAAATAGCCATACCAGCAGGGTGATTCATCCCAAGAGTTTATTCTCTTGAGTAAAGACAACACAAAAAGGACCTTGAGCGAAACCTACACAAACCTCCCACAGGCTCTGACCGCGGAGGAAGAGCTTTCGGTTGCTTACTCGTTCACCTTTTTTCTGTTAGACTGCTTCAGAGAGCTCGCCATACACAGGAGCCGCTCACTGCAAGTGGAATTCCCAAGCTGAATCAATAACATTATGATATTATACACAAGCTAACAGGCCTATTTACCAGCTATTTAAGTACATACTGTTGGTAAAAAGAGGCTTAGACTGCAAACCTTTGGGACTGGTTTTCTTTTACTGTTGTATTACAGATCAAAGTGGTCATATTTCCTTTCTGAAAACAGCATTTATTCCTAAAGTTTTTGGGTGTATTTCTGTGTCACGCGTCATGTGTCATGCATTGGATTTCTTTCAGATGAAAGAAGCATATGATACACAGGATTGTAGTAAGTGAGATCAGCTAGTTAAGACACACCAGCTCTCGGTCTTCTCACAGGCTGACCAGCAGTGCTGCTGGAGGTAATGAGGCCTCTTGTGTGTCCTCTCTGATCTGAGAGTTGAATAATTTCCCATGTGGCACAGTCATTTCCAGCTTCCGCCTTTACTCTCAGCCCGTCGGGCGGGTGGGACAGCAAGAGCAGAACCCTCCACCCTGCGCTGACAACGTGTTGCCATTGTCAGCCTTACGGTGCCACATGCAAACCTAAGCCAGCCTGGAGTCTGGACAAAAAGAAAAGATTTGCTCAAGTGTGTAGAAGATGCTTTATGTATGATTTAATTTAAAAATATATATATTTAGCTTCTCTTTATTTTTAGATTTTGTTCACTAATACGTGTATCTGCAGAAACTTGTCCTTTTCACGACTTTAGTTTGTTGTGTCGACAGTTTCCATTGGTCAGCAAGAAACTGAGAGTTAATAAATGGTCTACTTCAGCAC
This sequence comes from Aulonocara stuartgranti, assembly GCF_965226115.1. Lineage (NCBI taxonomy): Eukaryota > Metazoa > Chordata > Actinopteri > Cichliformes > Cichlidae > Aulonocara > Aulonocara stuartgranti. Next base: position 11,927,564 of record NC_138959.1, on the reverse strand, counting down.
TCAGACACACGTGCTGGGTTGCAGATCTCTGTTTCAATGTGTCTTTTGTTTGACGGCTGGTGTTTCAACATCCTCAACTTGAATAGAAGAAGGTCAGCCTGGTGGGGTCTGTGGTTATTCAGGAGCCCAACCTGGGGCCCCACAGAGGTGGGGTGATGGGGAAGGAGGGGACAGGACCTCCTCTGTCTGACCAAAATTGTTCCAATAATTGAAAGTTTTAATTTTCCCAAATACAGGCACTCATTCAGCGTTTATGTGCCATCAAGTGCTTGTGAATCAGCCAATGATAGCCTCCTTCTTTGACATCAACTCAAATCTTTCATTCAGCTGTTATCTCAAATTCCGAAAACAGCAAAGTGAAGAAACTCAACAAGACCCTTGAAATTACATGGCAAACATGTAAATAAGCAAGCGAGGGTGCTTAATAACTGCAGTCCCCACGGAGGTTTTTTATGACCCCCATATGTGGCTCGGTGCAAAACACTCTGCTCGCAGGACAAACTTGGATGCTGCAGCAGCTAAAAGTAGATATGAGCCGAATGAACTTTTCAACAGCATAACACAAAAGCAGGAAGAGCTCTCCTGTGCATCTTAATAGGGGGACGAGAAACATCTGCACAGATATGTTTGCTTGCTTGATGCTCCAAAACTTGCATTTTGTAACAGAAAAGAAAATTACAGATGACAGAAACTCTCACTCGCTCTCCTCTCTCTCTCTCAGTCACAATGGTTAGGAAGTAGAACAGGAGCAGAGTCAAGCTTACTTTTTTTCCACTTGGCCATGCTTTTTTGCTTCCTGGACAGATGTACTGCAAGTGAAAGGCAACCTAGTTCTAAATGAGAGAGCCCCCCCCCAAACCCCAACCGGTTCCATATATTCAGACAGCTGGAATTTTGGGAGTCAACTTGTTAAACCTCTATGAAGCGCTAATGACCTACAGCAACAAGATAACTGCAGGCTGTCACAGACATGCTTGCTTTTTTCCCATTATCATTTAATAGTATACATGTGCTGTTGATATCAAAGTTCGGAAATTATGATTTTATGTGACATTCATTGAAAAATCCCGAACAGTGCTGTGACCGTTATTACCACGTCCAGTTATTCTACAGCTTGCACGTATCACCCAAAAACCCATTTTAGACAGACCATGTGCTTTGTGCGCATCAAGAAGCTGAAGGTAAAGCAAACCCCACATCATGAAATGACGCACACACGCGCACCCAGACACGGTTCATTCTGCGAGCGAGAGCCATACAGCCTGCTACAGTGTAGCCTCCAAGCCCCAGCGCGTTGGAGATCAACGCGGCATCTGTTACTAACGAAATGCACAACCTGCTTATTAACAGCCCGCCGGTTCAGTCCCGACGCCACGAAGCGGCGTGATAGTAAATAAAAAGCTGCGGTTTATTATTACAGGCTCCGACGTGCCGCTCGGTGCCAGTTCAAGTGGTCACTCTATTGTTGAGAAACAATCTGAGCTAAAGTGGAAACAAAACCTTTTCCGAGACAAGAGCCTCGCAGCGCGACACCGGGAACAAGCAACGTTAAGTTTGCAGCTACTCACCGGGTTATTAAGCGCAGAAAGTCCTCGGTAATTTTCGACTCTTGCTTTTTTTAAATATCTTCCCCCCTCGCGGCCACTGAGAATGGGCTCGGCGTCAGTGGGTGAGTAACTGAATAGACTCGGAGAGAGCACAGTAAGTTGAAGTGTCAAATTACATTGGCTATTCTATTACCAAAGGGACCCATGCTCGGTGGCTGCTGACAAAATGTGTCGCGGAGTATACACGCGGAGAAGCCATCAGGAGAGAGCCGGGAGCGGAGTCGGACTGTCGCTCAGCACAGCGGCCATATGGTATCTGGATGTGCTGGAGCGACCCGCTCTGATTGTGGCTCTGACCGGGTCTACCGCATTGTGTAGTTATGATTTGGGGATGTTTAAACAGGAAGGTACATTTAGATTCACTAATGAGGCTGTTAAAGCGTCATTGCTGGGTATTTTAGTTTGCATTTCGATACTGATTTAATAAATGCTATTTATGACAGTTTCTAAGGAAGTATTAACTCTAATGGCCTCTAATAAATTAGGTTTAGACTGATCAGAATAGACGAAAATATATGTTTTTAAACATGACAGCAACTACTTCCGCAAGTACTTGGCCACTGATGCTAATAATAATAATAATAATAATAATAATAATAATAATAATAATAATAATAACAGTGGCAGTGAAATAAATAAAATAACCATGCAAGGACAATAATATTTCCCTCTGTAGCATAATCTGTCAGTTTATCAGCTGCATTATTATAAGCTAAACATCTAAACATAATTAATAATGGGTTTAGTGCCTATTTAATGATCTAATAAATAGCAGTAAGAACGTGCACGGTCTACGACGAGCGCATTAGCGCACACGCGCGCTGTCACGCAGCGATCCTTTCCGGCGCTGACGCCACCCTCCATGTTTTGCAGGTCGCCGCTCTCTGATGGAAAGCTCTGAATAACAAAGACATGTTTGAGAGCAGCAGCGGCATCAGCAGCAGCAGCAGCAGCAGGCTGGGCTGAGAGCTGACGTCAAGGAGCCATGACTGTGCCAAGCAGCATCCAGACTCCCGGCCACCACACACGCAAACAAACACACATTGACCTGCTGCTCCTCACTGTGGCCTGTTTGGAAGCAGCCATGTCAAAAGTTAGAAATACAGCGCCCTGCTTGCTGTGAGTGACTCTTCACCTGCGATCATGGTCAGACACGAGTTTTCTTAAGATCGCACTTGTATTATAATTACAAGTCATCACACAACAGAAAGGCAACATTTCATCTATCTGGACAGTCTGTCTACCCCAGCTGTCTAAGTTAGAGGGAGGGATGGGCGTAACAATAGGCGCCATGTGTCCTGCTAAAAGGTGACAGGAAGCATTGATTTCAGTCTGTCCCAAGCTTGTAAGCCAACTGTGAATTAGCCAGGGATGAATACATCCCTTTAAGGGAGATCGTAGACAGCTGATTAGCAGCAGTTACTTCAGGAAACAGGATCAAAGTTTTGATTGCAGGATACCAAAGCTCCATCAATTTTACTGAGATGTTAATTGCAATAAAGCCCTCTAGTGTTCAATGCGTGATTGTTGCAAGGTGCACAATAAACAGCAAAAATCTTTAGTATGCAAGAAACCACTTTATTAAATGATTGTGTGTAACAAACAACTGTTTGGCAAGCAGACAAAAAGCAAAGCAAATCACTAGCAGTTTGGTTTGATTAAAGCCAGCCCAGCCAGATAATAGTTTTTAAGCTACTTTAGTGCTCAGCTGTTATATTCTTTTATACTTGTTGACTTCTAATCATCAAAATGCTACTTTTTGAAAATCTAAAATGTCATTTGAAAATGTTCTAATACTTTAGATCATTATTTTCAGATAATATTCAGTGCATTTTGGAGCCTCCCTGCTTCTTAAATTCTTAAATTGCTACTTTTTAATGAGGCTAATTCTGTTAAGTGAGTCACACCCAGCTGAAAGAACTACAAGTATGCAGTGATTACCTTTTTTTCACGCACGTGAGCTACCAAATTCAGCAGATTCATGCTCCATCAGAATGTGGAGCGTGATTCACATTTCACCCTGAATTTCTGACTTCATTATTTATAATTCTCAGTAGTTTTGTAGATTAATATTTGGCTATCATGATATTAAATCTTTACTCTGGTAAATGATTGGGATTTTTTAAAAGGAATCGACCACACAGACCTGTGATCTCAATGTTGTAACACCTCCCGAGAGATGTTCCGATGAACGCCAGTGCAAGACAGAAGCATTGATCCAATTAGAGGGGAATTTTCCTCATCACAACTGGTTCAAGGAGACCTAGTCAAGCACAGTCTGTCTGCGAATGCTTATAAAATCATATGCAAAGTGATGCTCAGTGGTGCAGCATCATCTGGCTTGAGTGCAGACTCTGTGTGACATCAGATTTACTCGATATGCTTTACTGGCAGGGGCGTGCTGGTCCAGCAGTTAACAGTGTCACACCACAGCGAGACACACACAGGTTTGATTGCTGGATTTTTCTGAATGAAGCTTCTGTATCCCATTGTGTTGACTCTGGTTTCATTCTCTTGTCAGCGGTGTATAAAGCTTGAACTCGCAAGGAGGCACTAAGGACAGCAGAAGTGGAGATCATGTAAAATTCTGCTGAGTTAAATATACGTGAATCAACATTTTTATACCAACCATAAAAATACATCAGTTCTATCTATCTATCTATCTATCTATCTATCTATCTATCTATCTATCTATCTATCTATCTATCTATCTATCTATCTATCTATCTATCTATCTATCTATCTATCTATCTATCTATCTACTGATTCTTCATCTAATACTAAATACTAAACATATCTTAGCTTAATTACATATATCTGTACATTTCTGTTGGTCAGACTGTGTAAGGAAATGTCTCATGCAAATCATATTCTCACATGATGAATTTTCAACAGGTTTTTAAATAAATGAGTTGTTGTCAATGAAATATATAAAAAATATTCAAAATATTTCAAATGCATGAATTCATAGAGCTGCATAATGTTCATGCTGAACCTGTCTGCAAACTGTCACAATTGTAGTGAAATAACTTGTTAATATTGGGGGAAATATTGTCGCCTTGGTAAATAATGTCAACAGTGGTGACAACAGACGGTCTTGTCTCACATTTGTAATATGAACACACTGTGTTTTTTTCCAGTGTTGTCACCGCAGTCGAGCGCCGATCACACACAGGGTTTTGCATACAAACAAATAGTTTTGGAGGCAAGAGAAATTAGATTTTGTTTGTTTGAATTTCTTTTCTTTTTTTTCCATGTAAAATTTTATTTGAGCCATTATTTGTCAGAGAAAGACTCGAGGTCTTCTGTCATATGGCTGCCATAAAGATAGCTAAATGACTGATAGGTGGAGGAAAATCCTGCCATATTTTAATTTAACTTTGAAAAGCTAGATAAATTTTAAAGACCCGATTTAAATGGCTTAAATATTTTTTAATTTCCCCACTGACATCTTCTTTTATGAACCTTCTAGGTAAGACATATATGCTGCTGAACCTTTCAAATAAAGTACAAAACATGTTGCTGATGTTGGACTCCTGCACGTCCTGCTGCTTCTTACATAAAAACAGTACAATATGATCTTTGAAAGCGTGGGCAGGGAGATGTCTGTGTTCTCATTTACAGTTCCCACCTGGTTTATGAATGAACAACCACCGGGCTCCAGAGACCAGCCCACATCCTCCGCAACAGACCAACCACTGGCTGTCTTCCAGTCAAAATGTGCTCTCAGTGCACACTTTACTCCACTGTGGACCATGAGCTTGTGCTGCTCAGCGGTATGTCCGAAAATATGGAGAGAAAGGATAGCCTTGGAATCATACAAACGCTAGTGTTCGACAACTGTTCCTGCATATTTCATGTCGCTTCCTTTAGATCATCTTAAAAATGACTGCTGTGGATGACAGATTCGCTACTTTGATATTTCTGAGCCCTTATCATAGGCATCCTCGTGTGTGTTACTGGGGTTCTTTGGGGCTCTGTGTGACCTGATGACAGCACTGCAGACTGTTAAACTGTAGAATCTGCTCAACAAATAGGAATGCAAAGGATGGAAGGAAACAGCAGGGCAATTAGGAGCGAGAGGACATGGCTCTGCAAACAGAGGAGACAATTGCACTCGATTTGACAAAAAGGCATGAGGGAAATGTGTTAAACCCCATTGATTCTCATTACAACAGGAGAGGTAGACAGGAAGAGAAGAGACATACCTAGACAGGTTGTGGTGAAGCCTCCTGACAATTTCCTCCCCTCATTTTTTCCCTTAGACTTTTTTTGAGCAGCACCAGCAGAAAGCTGGCTGCTGGCACCCCATGCTGCTCTGCTTTGGGGGAGCAGAGGGCCAATCAATGTGTGCTCACAAAGGGGGAAGAGTATTCAGAAAGCCAACTGTTCCCCCAGGCCATGGGCAATGAAGAAGTGGGATAGACAGAGGCAGACAGTGCAAGCAAGGGGGTTGACAACATGTTTCCTTTGCTACTATACTGAGAGGAATAACATGATCACTGCACCAGTGATGTGCAGCAAATATAACACTGTGAGACAGACAACTGTTCATTGCACCTACATAGGGGTTATTAAAAGCATTACAATAAGACAGTACCAATAAATAATTCTATAGTTTGTCATTTTATGGATGTTTTAGTTCATAAAATAGCAAAAATAAAGAAATTCACCTATATTAAATAAACAATTTTGATAACCAGATGCATAAAGAAAAGTTATTTATTCGGTTTGTAGGATTTGTTTAGCTGCACAAAATATATAAACCTACATATATTCAGTTTACAATGATATTTAACAGAGAAAAGTGCCAGAAGGGTCCCTGTTTAGTCCAAAGATTTTCCTGCCAATTGACAAACTCGCTCTCCTCATATATACCAAACGCTCTGGCAGCCTATTTAAACCATTTCCCACCACTCTATCTGACATTCCAGCGCAGCTGCTCGTGCTGCCTTGCTTTACTGCCTGCTGTTCCGACCCCTCCACCACCCGGCATCCACCTGTAGGTTGGGGGGATATTTACTCATTACTCCTCAGTTTCTGTAGAGTCATTGGGAGTGATTAACTCAGAAGCTTGCTACCGCTGTTTAAATAAATGTTTTCAAACTTGTGTCGTCTGACTTAACTAATCCTTCAAATGATATTTGAAAATCATAATAATAAGAATGAGAAGCTATTAATGGTTCGATTAATAAGGACTGTAGTTTTTTCCTTTTTGTCCTTTAACATTATCAAATAAAACAGATTTGGATTGTGAAATCTCTCATCATCTGGGCAACTTGTAACTAGAACAGTAGACAGAGACGGCCCGAGGGTTTACAGGGTCTTAAACAGAATTTGATTTGGGGACCCGCTAACCACCCTCCTTTACATTGCTAGTAATAACTTTACTTTTACTTAAACATTTGTGCATTTCACATCTAACACAACCAATATCATGGCTTATTAGTGTGCTGGAAAGAAATAAATCAGCAGCCAATGCATTTTAAAATCAAGTTAGGCCTAAATATGACCTTTTAACAAAATGATGTAAATGTAAAAGCAGACAGTATTAAAAAATGAAAACTAATAGTAACAGCTACTAGTAGGTTACCATCCACTTTCCCCCCCCTGTTTCCACACATCATTTAATCTCGCGAAACTGAAGGCTTGTCTGATGCTTCTGTTTAACTAATGTCATGATTAGTGAATCCTAATGATAAATAACTGATAAATGATTATTCATGGACACATACCTTTATTTTGCAGTTTTTTACTTCCTTTGTGTTTTTTTCTTTTCATCCGCAGAGGGATAAATGCTTCTTTGAGACATACTTGTTGCAATCATCACTTACAGTGTGCACGTTACTCCATCTATGATAGTGAAAAAGATTAAACAAGTAACAAGTTAGGTTTCTAGAAAATATTTCATCATCGCTTGTATGATTCATATATCATATGTACAAATATATATATTTTTATCTACCAGTCTTAGGTTACATTTCAAGTGCTCTTGTAGGCCCCCTGCTGGTGGAGGCAAGAGGAAAATGTAATTTCTGGAATTTTCAAAAATTTAAAAACTTTCTAACTTCACAATAATTTAGAAAAATGCTATTTAACAGATAATTACAACCACTGTATACATTTCAGGGGTGTTAATCTTCAATTATATGGTTTAACTAAATGTATAACATGTTGTTCCGGTGGTCCAATGGCAGTTGTTGCCTCACACCATTGAGCAGTTCAAGGGATTACCCTTTAACCTTTTGACGCATACACTTAGGTAAACATTTAAAAATCGTCATTTAACAACACTTTATGACTGTTTGATTCAATAATTTTATAATTTCACTGTTTATCCTTGGCTCGACTCTCTCATGCTGGCAGACCCTGCCATTTTTAACAGGGTAACACAGGAAGACAGATAACCATTTACTATCATTCCAACAGCCACTTTATACCAGTTAACCTGACAAGCATGTCTTTGGACGAGTTGAACTCTAGAACCTTCTTGCTGCAAGGTGACCGATGCACCACTGTGCTGCCCAGCTATTGTTATATTGGCTAACTCATTTAACTAATCAAAGAACACAATGAAATTTGTGATTTTTGTGTTCTCTGTGTTCTACCCTCTCCTAGTTTTGTCCACGGTAAATGGACTTCACTTCATATAGTGCTTCTTTTGCTCTCACCTAGCACTCCGCGCACTTTTAAATCTACAAGTGGCATCCATAGACACATTTTTGATGTTCGTACTTGGGGTTCAGCTGCTCTAAATCTTGAGTCACCACAGCGTGAGAATAACCAGTGAGGAGTAATATTACTACACTGCATACTCCTCTTAGCAAAGTAAGTAAGATACTTTTTCAAAGTATTGAAAAATAAACATACACCAAAACCCTAATAAACTAAAACTAATACCTGACTATGGATTTAGTTCAATTTATGTGTTTTATGTTCTTTAATGCCACGGTGCTATGCAATTGATCCCTACTATATGTGTGGGATATAGATGTTTTGTCATGCAGTAGGAATTATGTATAATTTGTGTCAAACAATCCCTGCGTGGCTGACTGAGCTCACAGCGGGTGTTCCACTTAATAAAATCACTTAGTATAACAACTCCCACCTTGACATCTCTCTGTTTCTCTCAGAGGAGACAGTTTAGGTGTATTTCAGTGCTATGGAGACTTTTTTGTTTTCCTTTTATGTATTACCTGACAGGAGGTTAACTAGCTATTTCCAGCCCCATTATTCTTCTATAACTCCAGGGCAGAGTGAAAAGTCAATTATAGTCTAAGCATACTGTGTTTGTTGGAATCCCATGCTTGTGATATACCCTGCTGAATCATTTTCTGCTAAGTGCAGGCGTTTAATTATTAGCAAGACATTACAAGGTTTAATGAGATACTAGAGCAAATTGCACTGTAGTTTCATACACACCAGTATCTCACCATGATGGCAGTTTCTCGACAATATCAGAGCCAGTCTGTCCAGCCCTGTGACATTTAAGTAAGATGCTCTCCTTATCATAGCGGATGGGTTTCAGCTCCTCGACTGGGAAATGTCACATGTTTTTTAAGGTCAGGTTGAATCTCTCCAGTTATTTTTCATCAAAAGAGCTTAGTGATTCTCTCTTATGATAATGTGCGTCTACATTATCGACATACCTGTACTGAGATGGTGCCGATCTACAGCATGATTCAAAAGGTAAAATACAACCCTGGATATGCTTACACTGATATAGATTTGCCAAGATGTGACGGATTAAGTGTTTCTCAGAATGCCTACCTTATTCTCAACCTGCTTGCATCCATTGTCAGTTAGTGATTTTTCATTTTTCATAGTGTCGCACCAGAACGCCATTTGTGAACTTGTGAACTTGCAATAGGTCTTGCTTGTAGGTGACAAAGCAATATATGTAGCAGAGCTTTTCCATTAAAGCAAAAGCATGGGAAATTCAACATATTGTGCTGCTTTATTGCATCACAGTGTCCCGAGAAGCTATGGTTCTGCTTCTTCTATAATGGAGATCTCCCCCCAGTGTTATTGAGTGCACAAAGAAGCTGTTGTTGTTTTTCAGGGAACTGACACTAACAGCTTCCTTTTTCCTCTGATGTTTCAGACCTTTTCTACAAACGTCCGCTGCTGGGTATTTGCATAAATGTTTGGCCAGTTAATTACCAGAACAAGAAAAATGCACAAGGAAACCGCAAGAGAAGATTTGAAATGGAAAATATAACAGTTGTGTGTTAAATAAAGGGGATGTGCTAATGGTGATGTATCACCAAAACGTGTGGAGTAGCTGAGAGAGGACACAAAACACAGCTTCTTCTTCTTTTTTTCCAAGCTACTCTATAAAGTCTAACAAAACATGAATCCAAAATAGAAAACATGTGAAGCTAAGGAACACAAGAGAAGGAAGTGGTCACACACACACATACACAGAGGTGATTGGTAATTAGGTGCTGGTGCAACATATAAGCAGGATAAACCAGAAACACCTATAAACAGTAGGACTGGCACATCTTACCAAATAAGTCCCATTTTCTGTTTTTTAGCATTTTTGTTTCTCAGCAAACATTCAGAGCATCCATCTGCTCTTGGAGAGGGCAGCACCTCTTTCCTTTTATGTACTTGTGGACACAGCAGCAGAATGGCAACTCTGTGTTTTATGGGATCTTCACACTTCCTAAGTTGAAGTTAAATTTAGCGCCAAAGCTTCTTGCGTGCTTTCATGAAAACATTTGAGGGATTCATTCATTCATCAGTGCTAATGTCTCTTAAGTGAATGTATGTGTTTGGAATAGTCATTGTCAGTAGCCTCAGGAACTATATATCATGATTTGTACAGTTATCATCAATTAATTTTGCAGTAAACTTGTAACCAGGCACAGTTAATCCTGGTTCAAAATGAACCTTTTTGGAGTGACTATTCCCATAAGCATAGTGTGTGTATTACTTTACCTTACAAACACTTTTTTCTGTACACTTTTTCCAGTTACTTTTTGTACATTAGATAAAAAATGTTTCTATCATAGTCTTAGTGATTTTCCCGGCATCTCTTATATGCTGGAAAAACCCTGGCTATATATTGCATCACCGTGTTTTTTGTAAACAATAGAGGTGGTTACGTCATTACGCGCCTCCTTTGGGATAAGACTGGTTCATAATTGTGGCTGATGATGGGAAATTTTACAGACATTGTGGAGGACCTCTTCTATTTCTAAATGCAGGTTTGTGAAATCTGATAACTGTATTATCTGATTGAAAAAACAAAACGACAAAAAACAGAAAACAGAATGCTTCATGTGCTGCTACTATCATAAAACGTCAGAGTCTCTGCTGACTGTTGCACGCCACCTTGCATCATGGGTAATGACCAACAGGTTTTGGTGTGTAACAAAAAAGACAACTGTTGCAGTGCATTATCATTTTTAAAATCTGCCAAATCTCAGTCAGACAGTAAATTAGTAAAGAACTTTTAAACCACAGACTTGTCTCATTTTCACAAGCCCTAACAAGAGAAGATGTAATGGATAGGTATGGAAACTTTAGGGCTGTTTAAAGGCTTTTTTCCCCCTGAGCCAGCCTGAAAATAAATAGCAGTTATTGTCTATGAAAACTACTTCATTTAGCAACACGTAAAGAGTATTTTAAGTAACTTGCACAGCACTGTCTGTTATGTAATTCTGCCATTAATAAAGAATAGAGAGTGTTAGTCCTTTACAGGCTTTGGCGTGTACTTTCTTTGACAGTGCACTTGAAATGTCATGCAACATAAGTATACATTCTGTTTGTTTCTTCCTGATTAAAGGCAGGGCAATTCTAAATCACATCAAGTACACTTAAATGTACTTTGATTAGTCCACTGTCTCATAGAGAAATCCCCAAGACAAAAAATGCCAAGAATCTGACCTTATGTTGGTATGAGTAACCCTGATTCAATTTATTCCAAAAATAGTTTAATTAAACTTTGCCTAACAAGAGGCTATGATGTTCAATGCCTTATTAGATAATGCGAGGTTAAAAATTCAAAAGGTGCAGCAGCTTGTTAAGCCCCATGGAGGGCAGCAGTAGTACCTATTCATACTTGCACACACGCAGACACACACTTGTACAAACAAGCCCATGACACCATCTAGTTCTGCTGCTTTGCAGCTTCTCTTAGCCACATGTCTGTTTGGCAGAGGTTGCTGGGCAACAGGCTACGTAAACCTGGCACCTGACAGGCTGAAAGAGAGAGCAACAAGCCATTCTCTTATCATGCTGAAAAATGAAACTCTCCTATATGCCCACATGGTACAGTTACAAATTTGCATAAATGCTGGAATAATTCAAAGTCACCACCATATTTAATGTCAAGTGTTTTAAAATAGATGAGCATCAGTAACAGGTAACGTTTGAATCATCATAATTGAATTTTATGTCCAATCTAAGTCAAAAAAACACACAAGAAATGACCTGTTATCACAACAGTACAGGTTTTATTCCAATGCATGGATGTTATTGAAATGTGCTTACAGATCCCTGTCCTCGCTCTCTCTCAACACACACACAGACACACTTTATGAGTGCAGAGTGTAAATCACTTCAGTATTTCCACTTTTTTATTCAACATCAAGGTTGGGGGCAGCTTTGTTATCATGTAAAGAGCGCAAAAAGAGCAGAAAAATGCAGTTATAGTCTCCACACATGTTACATACTGTGCTTTAGAGAAAAAGATTTACCACAGTTATAAAAGAGTAAAAATGAAATTCAAAGTTCAAGAAAACAAGCAAATAAAAAGTAAAAAAAGCTCACAGAATTTGAACTAGTCTGTAAATATTAAACTGTCAGGACTAATGCAGCCGTGTAGCAGTTATGGAGATACAAACTATGTTGCTGTGTTTTTAAGTTGCACGTTAGTGTCCTATTACAGTGTACTGCACCATCCTGAACTCATAATGGCAAAAGAGTATATTGGTAAAAGATATTGCACTCTATAACAGGGTGAAGTGTTTTGTAATGACTTCATGAGGGCAAGGAGGGAAATGAATATCCAAATAATTCGTGCTGCCTATGCAACATGTAGCACAGTTTTAATAGATGGGTATTTAAATGTTGTCACACTGATATTGGATATTGAGGAGCTTCTGATACTTTAAAATGGAAAATACTCAAAGTTGTGGGTTTCATGCCAGTTTATTATGAGATTAGTCAGGCTTGTGGTTTATGAGACTTTTAAGAGTAACTACTTCAGGCCAAAATATAACACTTTATGTAGACTTTCATATATCTTGGAAATGCAAAAAGTCTGCAAAATGTGTTAAAATGTGACCTTTGATCTTGTGACCTGTGACCTTTACATCACTGTGTTGCACTTTCAGACAGGTTGACAGATGAGGTCATGGAGGAGGCTATGATGTTCATCGCTGACACTGTGATCTGTAGTGAAAGGAGGGTATAGCAGGTGGAAGTGAACTTGGAGAGGTGGAGGTATGCTCTGGAGAGAAGAGGAATGAAAGTCAGTAGACGCAGGACAGAATACATTTGAATGAGGGGTAGACAGGTGTAACCGTGAAGACGCAGCAAGCAGAGGTAGTGAAGGCAAATTAGTCTAAGTATCTGGGGTTAACCAATCAAAGCAACAGACAGTGCACAAGAGAGGTGAAGAGGAGAGTGCAGGCAGGGTGGAGTAGGCAGAGATAAGTGTCAGGGGTGATTTGTGAAAGAAGATGGTAGTGAGACCTGCTATGATGTATGGTTTAGAGATGGTGGGACTAATACAAAGACACAGGAGGTCGAGCTGGAGGTGGCAGAGCTGAAGCTGATAAGATGTTTTTGGGACTAATGAATAAGGACAGGATTAAAAATGAGTCCATCAGAGGGACAGCTCACATTGAGCGGTTGAGAATTTGAGAGGCAAGGCTGAGATCGTTTGAACGTGTGCAGAGGAGGGAGAGCAGACATATTGGACAAAGGATGTTTAATATGGAGCTTCCAGGCAGGAGGAGAAGAGGAAGACCACAGATAAAACACGTGGATGTAGTGAAAGAGGACATGCAGGGTGTTGGTGTGACAGAGGAGGATGATGGGGATATGGTGAGTTGGAAGAAGATCATCTGCTGGGGCGACCCTTAAAGAGAGCACCTGACTATTCTGTTACACAGATATGTTGGCACCCCTCATTTAAAAATTGGTTTGTACACATTTGGCAGATTTATTGCAACTTTGCCTTTGTTTCATGTTGGGTTGTTTAACAGTGTGTAAGGTGAGAAGGTATGCTCAAGCTGCCCATGTGCAGCAGAAGGGTAGGTGGAAGATTTGCATATTCATATATCTACTAAAGGCCGAAAAGATGTAGAATTACTACTGAGCAATCTCAAGGTATGTATGTAGGAAATGTTATTTAGTTCTGATATCCAATCTGCCCTATAGACACACAATGGTCATGCAGTTGTATACAGCTATTTGCTAATTACCTCCTGGATAAATTAACACGAGTTTTAAAAACACTGGAGTGGTCATATATGATCAATATAGGGGGTTTGCATTTAGTTGTTTATTTACTTTTGATTCTATTACATTTATTCCCATAAATAATTAACTACTGACCACTTGTACACTTTACTTTTTGTTAACCTCATTTTGTGTTTTTGTGTTATGGATGATTCAAGGGAAGGGTTTTCATTGATCTGTTTCCTACAAAGGACAGAGTTCAGAAACAAGATGGATTTCATATATCTATTATCTGATGTGACTTCTCCTCTTTAAGAGGATATGGATTTTCTGCCACTGATTCAAGCAGTTAGGATGGGCCAAGGATCTTCTGCTTCTAAAGGTTGCAACCAGTGGATTTTCTGTGCTCTGTAGGATAAAAGGTTACACTGCACTATATAAACTTTAAGCTGACATTTATCTTTGTGGTAGGCCTGAAATCCTGTTTTCTAACACTAAAACTAATGCTAATGAATTGCTCCTTTTTAGTTCATTGAGTAAAAAACAACAGCAACAATATTGTATTTTCACTTTTGGCCTGATTAAATTAGGTGCATCGCCCATCCCACTTCCACGATGTATTCTGCTTCCACAATGTGAACAGCACGCGGTTTTAGAACCATTAGTGTGCTAGACTGTCTAAAAATCACCTCCTTAGCTCTTCCATCAGGCTCCCCGCATTTGGCTGGCACTGATAAGGCCCCGCCAGAATGACCAGGGGGTCACAATTTCACCACTGAAGTCAACGGCAGAGATAGACCACTGTGTCCATCAAAGTGTAACTTCAGGCTGTCTCCGCAGTGTTGTCATTTCCCAGGCAGTGGGATGCTTTGAATTAATCTGAAAAACATGGGGAGAAAGATAGCTTAGGCAGTTGTGAGGGCTGACACTCCTCTTGGCCTCTATTTCTAACACATTGTCAAAACGTTCATGAAGGCTGAATGCGTTTGCAGAATTTCATATCTCAATAAAGTGTCTGTAGTGATTATTCCATTTTGACAGAGATTACATACAAACGAACTTGTCAGCAATATCTTAATTCGGTAAGAAAATAATACATGATGTGGTCGTTGCTCCAGGTATATATGAATATAAGTAGCCTGTATAGGTGTGAGTCTGTATACTCTACAGTACTGCCAGTTTTTGTGTCATAGGTAAAATAATCACGCTTACTGTCTTGTTGGCATTTATGACAATTATTATAATACAGTATTATGCATTTATTTAGAAATAGAGATCAGAATAAAAAGCAAATTTAATGAGATTTAGAGGTGCTTCTTAATGTGTTGAACTTTCTGTGGAATCATTTATAAGTTTATTTGGTTTTTGAGCAAGAGCTCCATGACACTTTAGGGTCTGATCAATACTCACTAATTATACAAAGCCTTTCCCCCCCACTTCTGTTAATGACATGCACAACGAGTGAAAGACAAAATTTATATGTCACTTTGCACTTATTATTATTTTACTTACAACATGACATGGCAAATATGTAAAAACTAAAAAAAGCAATTAAGTAAAGGAAAAGTACTATAGACATACGGTATGGTCAGCCTATTAGAAAATAACAGATTTAACTCTTTCATTATATTTTCAGCTTAAACTGTCATTATATTCACTTGCGATATTTTTTAAAGAATACATTTTATGCAAATGTGTCTACACTGTCTGGATGTTCAGGTCAGCGGGGTAAAAAAAAATGTAGCTACAAAACTTTCACCAGTAGATAATTTGCACTGAGATCCTACTTTTGCATTACAAATTATCTGGAATTCTGTGTTTCAGTGGGGTGTATGCGGTGCAAATATGTGCTAATATTCACACAGTTTCTCAATCAAATTTTTTGTGTCTTTTTTTTTTTAATATTCTGTTTTTATTAAAGTTATCACAAATAAGAGAGTATTAGAAAGTAATGTGAACTGTCAATGTTTAATATAGATTTTGAATATACATTAATAAAATGTTAAAATGTTTAGAATATGGTAAAGAATAAAGCTGGAAAGGAGAAGGAAAAATATGTCCCATATTGTTTTCTACAAGCTCTCACATTTTGCAAGATATTTACCTTCACACAGCCTTTATGTCTGTACTTTAAATTAGATACATTGTACTGGAAAATCCAGCTTACCAGTAGGAAAATTATCAGATATTCCCATGAAAGGTTCCCCAGGTGATTACTTACATTAGGACAACTACTAACTACAATCTAGTTTTCTCAAATATGTGCAAATATGCAAAGAAGGCAATATCTCATTAAATTAACATCACTGTAAATAAATCCTGAGATGTGTGTTTTGGATTTTGTGTATTTTTCATTCCAGTAGTGTAAAAGAAGGCATGCTAAAGGAGGAGCAAAATAGCCCCCAAATCACAAAATTGACTTGTGCAATAACAAACATGTTGTTGCCTGCAGTGCTAAAGCCTAAAAACAGCATGTTAATGATGCGGTAAATTCTATAATTTTTAGTTTCAACGCTTGGCAGTTTTTTCTATTTTCCCCTGTTATGTGTTTATAAGTACTTTGTAGCAATTTTCCAAATCTGATGATTACTTTAGGATTTAGAAATGCACACAGTCCTTTAAGTTACTCCATGCTGCACACGGGGCACAAACCAAATTATTTATGACATCAACATAACTTCAAAGACCATATAGTTACATCACTATAGCATCTGCCATGAAAGGATTGCAAGGATTTTGCAGAAGTTGCGCCAGCCATAAAACTGTATTAGAGTGCTGTGTGTGTGCATTGTCACGGAGTTGAGCCTCTGTGTATAGAATTGATTTGTAAATACCTTCTTGACAATACCTTTCAAACGCAGTGAAATAAATCCCATTCAATCCAACAAGCTGCCAGTACAGCCATTTGTTTGTCCATGACTAAACAAATAGTGGCTGAAACACTGCTTTAGCATGTGTGGTGTATACATGTTTGACAATGACACAGCTAATACTAACACGAGGAAGGCTCAGAGTTCAACTTTAAGTTTTCTGTTTTTGATTTTTACAACACTCATAAAGAGGACAGATCTCTTTGTGTGTAACGGCATAGTCATGTAAACAGCGCTTGTAATATTTGGCTAAAATAAATTAAACTAATAAAGGAAGATCTGGAAGTCTACAGGATTAAGAACTGAAACTTTGTTCTTTCTTTCAAGTTGGTCATTTGGCTTAACGTGTGCTAATGCGACACAGGAAATGACCTTAAAAGTCCTGCTATAAAGAATAAAATATTAATGATATGGTCTGTACCATTAATAGTTTAATCTTTTTAATAATATGACAGTTAGACTATAAGTAAGACTATAAGTGCAGCAATATGTCAGCTGTCTACTATAAGATATGGAAGACAGAAAATGTATCTAACCACAGACTTTAATCAAAGAAAACCAGCAAATTTGAAAAGAATGTGAGAGAGGGGTGCAAAATAGGTCGGACAATGGCTCTTTAGACTTTACTAAAACTGCTTTCTGCCAAGAAACAGCACCTAAATCCCTA
This sequence comes from Aulonocara stuartgranti, assembly GCF_965226115.1. Taxonomy (NCBI): domain Eukaryota; kingdom Metazoa; phylum Chordata; class Actinopteri; order Cichliformes; family Cichlidae; genus Aulonocara; species Aulonocara stuartgranti. The sequence continues at coordinate 11,910,000 of NC_138959.1, read as the reverse complement.
CAAGCTAAAATATGCACAGGCTGTATTTTAAGAGAAAAATTGTTAATTCGTATTGGTAATCGTATCAATATTTATAAATAAAAATCAAATTACTATACTGATAACAATTATAAATAATTATAAGTATGATAATAAAAGCACAAAATGAATTGCCACATAATAAAATGAGAATATGGTAATCGTTCAGATATATCTAAAAGGCATACTGGTGCTATGACTATGACAATCAAATGTACATTTATCTCAGCTGTATTGTGGTGAGGGCAGAAGACTCAGAGCTTAAAGACTTGCTAATTAAAGGTAAACCAGTGCAATCTTGTTTTAGTATTATGATTATTTCAGTGCACTAATTCTTTCGTTTTAAACTCGCCTTTAATCTGTGTGCGTCGTGTGCATCATACATCTGTTATTATTATTGTCACCTTTGTTTTGAGTTTTATTTCTGCACTGCACATGTCATCTTATGTATAAATGAGCACATGCTGTACAAAAGTGAAACTTGCTGAGAAAGAAAGTTAAGGTGTTAATAGCACAAATATTATGATGAAGCGTCTAAATAACAACAGTGAACAGCAGAAAGCCAGTCATGCTTGAGGTCCAGCAGGACACTTGACACGACACAAGGACATCCTGAGGACGCTGGAACAGCTACAGCGAGCACACACACACTCACACAGGCGCACACACTCACTCCTCACCTCAAGACTCTGGAGAAGCTAAACCATCCTCATTTCAGCATTATGCCTCTGCCAACTGCCAGAGGTGGCGCTTGTTGTTCTATAATGATGATCAAGTACTTCAATCCACGACGCTTTTGTCTTTTTTCCTTTTGCTCGGATCCCTGTTTGCCAAATGATAAAAGGCTTTTTATTATCCTACTTTTCTCTTCCAATTTGTACTGTTTGACATATGTTGTCCCTTATATTTCCCTGACCCCTCCTTGAACTCAACACGTCCATTTAATGCGGTGGATAAATGGTGGGTAGCAGGTCTCTGCTCTGGGACCTCTTGGCACTCGGCTCGGTGCTGAAGGAACACTTATCCCCACTCACCCACGTCAAATTCATTTTCTGGCATTGACGCGAGGCAGCACCATGGTCAGATCATTTTGAGTCAAGGTAAACTGCCAATAGTACACGCCGTGAAACAAGATGAAACATGAAATATGCTGGCACACAATGCAGCGGTGTGGATCTCCGTCACAATCTTCCCCCTAACTTGCTCTCATTTTCTCTCACTCTAAGTCACTTGAGTTTAAGTGGCGCCATAATCCCCGAAAGGCAATTACCATGACAACAGCAGTCAAAATTTGAACTGCAGTAATTAGCGTGTTTAAAAAATTGAGGAAATTATGTGTTTTCTATGAGAACTGGTATGTCACACATCAGCGTGTGAAGTGAAACGCCAGGGATGAACCTGCGGGTAGAAATGAGGGAGTGAAAACTATCCGAGCTCCAGTTGTACACAAAGAGAAAAGCAGAAGTCTAGGTCAGTGTATTAAGATCTCCATTAATCACTGTGATACAGTGGAAGCAATGACTTGAGCAGCCCTTCTCGGTGGAAGTGATGTCATGCCCGTGTCTGTAGTAAAAAATGATGGTGGAAAAGGGACTGCTCTGAGTCTCAGCAGGGCCGCAAAAAAAAAAATCATAAAACATCATCTGATGAAGAGGCTCTTTCTTCGAGTATGTAAACACTGGCTATGGCCCTTGATTCCTTAGTGGGGAGAGAAAGTGGGAGGGCTATTTGTTTTCTTTTTTCTCATTCTTGTTGAAATTCCCAGCATGATGCATCCTGAATCTCATTGCCCTGGATAGCAGCTTGTTGGAGGTGCGTGCAGGCTCACCTCCAGCTTTGCTCAGCTGCTGTAATAGATGTGTTTGTTGCTAAGTGGCGGTTGTAATGGGATGCTTGTTTGCCTTGCTCGGTGCACTTTCATCCTTCACTGTAGTGCAAATGCCACGCAGCAATTTGTCTCTCGGCTGCATGGCTTTTCCGTTAGGCAAAGGAAACAAAGAGTCTTGTGACATCTTACACTCTGTATGCACATCTGAATGTATGTCGTACATGCGGGTTAAGTATTTGTCATAATTTGCCGCCAGTGGGCCGTTGGGTGTAAAAGGCCATAGCTGTTTCTGCCTAGCCCTATCATTCCCGGTGCCTTTGTGCAGAAAAGGTGCAGGCTGTACGGATTTAAAAAGGTTCCATGTGGGCTCCAGTCCAGTTCTGAACTACCATACACACTGCAGTGCTCCATAAATAGAGAAGCGTGAGACATGGGCAGAGGTGTAGAGAAGGGTAAAGATAGCGCCAGGTCTCCTCCCACACAGTTAGACTGTCACTGGCTTCAGTGAATCATCCAATCATGGATACCGCAATCTTCATCACTGCTTTCCAAAGAAAAGTCCCCGCTGGTTTCTCTCAAACACTCCTGGGAGTTATTTTAATTCAGGGACCTTCCAGTGTTGTGTACAGTTGCATCATTTATATATCTGAGTATCTCGGTCTCTACAGAGGATCACCTGAGGTCAGACTGTTGTGCTTTAAAATTTTCACCGTCTTTCAAAGCAGAAATAGGTTTCTTTAATTTTTTCTACAATGAATTGAAATCCGCTTTTCCGCAGCATCTTGAAGGCTTTTTAAAATTTCTATAGTTCCTATTGTCAGATCTTGCTGCCACGCAGAGTGCGGAGAGGCTAAGTGACATTTAATTTAATTAGACGTAATCATTAGATGGTGCATTCTTGTGAGTCGCAGCCATGACCTGGATTTGTAAATCTGTGTAAAGAAATCTGGAACATCATGGAATATGTAACCTTGTTTGCTCAGGAAATGTGTGGTTGGCTTTTCGCAAAATAAATTTATTAATCTCAAGGGACATGCGTTTAGTGTATTTGCACATGATTATTATCGTGCTATATAAATAAAGCTCCCTGTGCAGTATTAAGGAAGCAGAGTGATGGCTGAAATGTTTGTTTGGCTCATCTTTCCAATGTAAACACTAATTCAGAATGTTTCTGTAAAGGTTGTGTTTCACTCTGCACGTAAATGAAAATACTGCCTCCCGTTTTGCCATCTATTTCCTTTTGCCATTTCATTTTAGTTGCTTTTGTAAGTTGCAACTCTATCACTTCATCACCTCCCGCCACTTCTGTATTTTCTATTTTACATGTGGTTGCTGGACTCGTGGGCAGCAAGGAGACTTAAGTGATTTCCCTGCTGTGTTTTGATAAGTGGGCAGTGCGAGTCCTCACAGTGCACTCTGAGGAGGCTCTGATTTCATATCAAAATGGGACCCAGCTGTCAGAAACAAAATCCAGACTTTTTGTCACCGAAAGTATTTTTCCCTTGGTTCCACTGTAAGTCACACCCATGACTGTTGAATGTAAAAGCTGCCCATTTCTGAACACTGAATAACACCGGTTAGAAAAGCTATTTCATGTGTATCACTCTTCTGGTCTATAAAAAAAGTGTAATGTAAAAGTGACTCTTGCTGTGCTATAAGGATTTGACTCGTGGGTTTTACATTTATTTATTTATTTATTTTGTGACGCAGTTTTAACCACCAGGTAATAAAATCGCGGTGTCCTGCACGCCAAAAATTTCAGAGCGGAACCACAGGAAAATACTAAAAACAGGAGGAAATTTCCACTCGCTAAGAGTCACTTTAAAACTGCATTAATAGATTTTTCTTTTAGGTGGCAGCATGGAGAGACACAGGAAACGGCTTAAGAGACTGGTAGAAAGGGCCAGCTCTGTGCTGGACAGTCCCGTGGACTTCTTCCATTGCGCTTTATGTGCATGTGTGAAATCTATGAGTGCATAGCAACCATTTCTAAAAAATATAATTTTTTTTTTTTTATTTGTACACTATTTTGTTTTACTTTTTTTTCTGAGACTTTGTCTTTGAACTTTTTCTTGTTACCCTTGTACTGCTGTAACAGGTAAATTCCCCCATATGGGATTAATAGTCTAGGTCTAATGTCTTGTCTGCTTTGACTGCAGGACAAAAAAGGCGGAGAGAGGGAAGAGACACTGAAGAGAGAAAAGCTCCAAAAAATTCCTTTGTTGTGGTTAAAGATTTTCTATATTGTATTGATAAAAAAAAAATAAAGCATTTTGTATGATGAGTTTTAAAAAATAACAGCCCCAATGTTTCTTCAGGGAAACACTGACTAGAAGCAGAGAACAATGAGCTAATCAGTTTACAGTCTGTAATTTAGATAATACCGATTTACACACCAAGCAACCATGGAGAAGAATTACCTTTCTGGCCATATTGTGAAGCTTTTTCATTCTTCCTTTCAGCTCTGCTTCTGTCTGTGACAAATATATCATTGTTGAGCTGGATATTTGGATGTCTTATTAGTTAGTCACAACCCTTGTTTGCCTGCATAGCTACCACACTGTGGGTATACACAGGACAAATGTGACAATCAATGTTGTAAAGTGCTGAAGTGAATCCTCGCAGTGGGCCTCCCTGTCTGTTCACTCTACAGGGCGCTTCCAGTCAGTTTGTGTACAGCGAGCTGAATATCTGAGGTTCACTTGGCGCCACATGCAAATGGGAAGTTATCTCCAAATGGTACCGGAGCTCGGCAAGGTCACAGCCTGCTATGGTAATTAATTTTGGCAGCAGTGTGTTGTAGTTGTATCTTAACATGGCTTGGATGTGCCACGCCTTTGGGCTCACATGTGTGGTCAGATAGTCTAACAGTAGCCACAGTTTGCAGCCCAGGGCTATAGCAGTAATAATATGCCACAACTGACCATTACAAGAATCAAAGAAACCACAGACAAGCTCATTCAGCGAGCTCAGTATAAGTGGTTATTGCCCCTCTGCACAGAACTTGATTTGAAATGGCAGGAGAGGACTCCCATATCCCAGTAAAAAAAATGTCAAGGTACCGCTTGACTTGGCGGTTTGTATAATAATATTACAAAGAATTTCTGAAGAGCTAGAGTTTATTTTTTCTCTAAAGTTTTGCATTCATCATCAGGAAATAAGTATGGGATAAACTGCTGGATGTGTGCTCAAGGCCATGACTCAGGATCCAGCAAAGGAAAGTGTAATCTGCCAGCACTGACACTGAGCACTGACCCACAACCAAGGTCTGATGGGATACAATTTCAATCGACAGCCTCAGTCATTGGTAGGTACAGACCTGAAGCGCTCCAGGTCATATTTCTCTGGCCTTCATTAATTGGTATTTTGACTACAGTCCTCTCTCTTGTGGTAGACCACCCGTCCACCCACATGAAGTCCTTGAAGTGTGACATTGCAATTACACTCACCGTGACACATGGGAGAAAATCCCACTCTGCTAATAGAGATCTGGCTGGCCTCTTCTCCCCTCTGCACTGAAAGGAAAAGGGAATTTTCAATAACATGGCCATTTATAGCTGCTACCACATGGTAGAATAAAGCAGAGGGCAGAAGCACTACTTTTCACTATTGATGGTTGTATAATGCTAATGGTTTGGCAATCAATACGGCATTGCAGTGGCTCTGGTAAATAAAATTACGATCAGGACACGCCACACAAATGACCTTATGAGTTATGCATTTAAGTACTAAAGCTGTACATAATGGCATGGCTATATATTTAGCATAAATATCAGTGAAATGGAAAGAAAACTACACATCATCTAGTAATGGGACCACTTTAGCGAGTTCTCCAAGAACACCCATCATCCAGGTCTGTCTGTTTTTTTAATGGTAACTATACTTTTGTGAAAAGCATGCTGGCATCTTGCCGATATGTTGACATAATCCACCCACAGACATAGACTTGTAATCACATTTACATTTAATTCACATTTTTTTTGTGTTTACACTCACTCTTTCAAATAGATGCAAGTAAAACACAGCAGAAAATAAATAAAGTCAAAGACTAGCGGTCCTTTTGCTCTATTTTCACCTGTAAAGCAGGAGTAGGGTAGGCGAGGTTTACCCTGGTGCAGGTGTGCCGCAGCGGTCAGTTGAAGAATCCGCGAGTTTACTTCCAGAGACAATAGCCAACTGTCGCCACACTATGGCAGAAATTTACAGGATGAATGCAAAGAGGAGAAACTTGTTTAAGCAGAATGCTGTTTGAGATTTATTATATTATATATATTCTATATATTATATTATATTATATTAAAGCAATGCATTATCAGGGCGTGTAACATCTAGTCCTTTTTACTGAATTATTTTTAGATTTCACTGGACAAGCAGTCCTTGCTTTTAATTTATATATGAAAAATATTGATGCTCTCCTCTGGAATTGATTTCATTCAGTTTGTACCTGTTTCTTAAGAGGGATTAATATGGAAAAACTGTATTGTGTTTGAGCTTTTAAACCAATACTAATCGAAATATTAGGCACTATGTAAACATAGGTATAGTGTCGCTGGTTGATGTTGAGCCTTTTTCAAACCAATAGCATTATTCATTGGCAATGAGTCTCATTTGCATCGTCCAGGAGCCTTTGTGATTGCCTGTAACGAAAACACACTTCTTTGGTGATAAATAAAATGAATGCACAGCAGCTTAATGCAAATTCTGTTGCCATTATTCAAGATGATGGCAAATATATGCAGTAGGACTAGCAGAAATACAGTGCATAGTAATTGTATATATACTGTGTCGTATGGCATGAATAAAAAATAGCTGTAATTTTTGCACTACATAAACCTGCTCATGCAAACACAAAAACAATATTCTATTAAATTGTCATAATAAGTAGTTTTGCATATACAGTTCTATTTATCTGAAATACTGATGTACCAGCATATTGAATGTCTGCACATATAGAAACATGATGTGTATGTATGTGTGAGAGTGAAATAGAAATTTGGCTCATAGGCAGAACTTTAATTGCATGACTAATATTTAATGAGCTAAAAGAGTCTCTCTTATGTAAGTTGGAATTATCCATTTTTTTTCTAATTAACAAGATTGCTGCAGCCCCCATGCATGAAGGAGGTCTCGCATATGATGTGTGATGTGCAAAAAATATAAGACTAGTTACTGTCATCAAAGTCTCTGATTATAAAATGTTCTGAGCAGCAAGATAGCCATTCTAATGCAGCTTCACATTACTTTTAATTGTTTTATGCGCAGTGACTCGTAGCCTGTATGTTTTGGCTCTTCTCAAAAGCACCTTTTATCCAACGTGAATTTGTATCGGCTTTTGATGGATAATTTGACGGAGCCTGCCTTCACTTCCAGTTGTTATGATTAGGATAAATATCGCCGCAGCAGGCACAAAAGTCTGGACTGGACATTCATGGCTAAACACATTATGCGGAATCAAATTAAGAGCTGATCCATCTCTACAAAGTGGCTGAGACGGAAGGACAGCTAATCATCAATAACAGAAAAACACCTCAGAGACGAGAGCTGACAGCAAAGTGTCTAACACAATCCTCTTTCTTCTACTTTTTAAAAATGTATTAATTGCAAGAAAGTTATCATCTTTTCATTTGTCTGCAATATTTGATGCTTTCATCCAACCTCTCAGTGTGCTCTCGTTGCACAGCATTTTCCTTTCCTTTTTCTCAGAGGACTCACTCCCTCCTGCATCTTGTTTTTTGATTTTTTTTGTTTTCGAGGAGTGGTATGCAGGACCCCATTTCTCTCCACCTTCTTATCCCTAAATCCAAGCTGGTTTCCATGAGAAACTGGGAGGAATGTGTTTTATTAACATTCTTTGTGGAATACATATGCACTTCTTGTTCATCAAATCCAAAGCAGCCCACCGCCTCTCTAATCAAAAGCAGCCCGTGACGCCTTTTAAGTGGGGCTCAAGTGTCTTCTAAGAAGCAGCATGTCCATATGAATGCCACAAATGACCACATGTTAAAGGGTGTTGATCCACAACCAGTTTCGTGTGATCCCTTCCTGAGAATGATACAAATCATTTTGGCGAGATTATGACACAGAAACGATGTAAATGTGCGCATCACTATCAAACATTTAGCACCGATTAACTAACTGTATCTCAAAAATCAAACTTCTGTTGTATTTTTTTTTAAATTCTTTTGATTCTGTTTTCCTTCTCTATCATAGCTTATTCCGTCTTCGATGTTTTAAACCTGCTCTTTGGCATTCCAGAGCTGAGGGGCAATTTCAAGCTTAGAAAAGTGAAGGAGCCCAGAGATCAATGGACCTCTGCGCTGAAGAAACACACGGGCTAACATGGTGAGGGTCATGGCAAACATGCATGTTTAAACACAGGACTGGGAATCATTCAGCTGTCAATCATATGCAGATATTTCAAAGACAGAAGGATGAAGTCGTACAGTAGATTTTCACTTTATATCCAAGTGGCTAATGGGAAATGTTGGATGGACACCATGATGGTAGTGGTGATGTTTCATTAGCATCTTGTTTTAAATGTGCTATGTCACTTCAAAGCATTTTGTCACATAAGAGCTATTATTTTAATATCATTTTAATTCAAATGACTGAAAATGTGCTGCCTTTATTTGACCACAAACTTACTGTTGATTCAATTTTAATTTTCAGTGGCCAAATCATACAGCATTGTGCTATCACACACAGTATTAGTCACTCTGGATGATCTACAAAACTCACTGTCAGTAGTTTTTGGTGGTAGGATTTCTTCAGTAGCAGTAAAACCTGTGGTAATGGATTATTTTACGGTTTCCACTTTTTATTATGGATGCTAGAGCTAGAAAGTTATCTTCATTAGCATAAAAACTGGAAATAGGGAGCATAACTAGAGCATAACCATGGTAAAACCAAAAAGAGTAGATTTTAACAAGCTGGAACATCCAGTTTTAGAAACCTTTTCTTTTTCAATTGTGCAAAGTCAAACTAAATGTTACAACCTGTTTTCAGTCTTTGTGCCAAACTTAATCAAACAATTACCAGCCTTTAAGGTTTTGCAAACACATTTTGGATGAGTAACAATATAGTGTTAAGTGAATAAGACCCCTGAGATAGAGGCCTAGGCTGGTCCCTTATCATCCTGCAACTGAGGGGAATAATTTATGTTCCTTGGTTGATTGATGCATGGTTACTTGAGGCTGATGGCAGCACCTGTAAAATCAATTCCTAAAGACACAAAACGATGGTTAACTAGTGAGTGGAAACCACCACTCACTAGGTAAAAATATGTATTACCCAACTGATTACTGGTTAATGTCGCCTTGTGACTGACATAGTTGCCCATCACAGTCTCCAACTTCTGTCCAAGCAGCAGTGAAACTGTGAAAAGTGCAACACAAGCCAGAAACTGAATGAATATTATCCTTTCTGGTTGACAATTGCACTTTTTCAAGTATAACTACCGCTTGATTTATACTTAGCAAGTACTTGCATACAAGAATAACTGTTTTCAAAGCTGTGTAGTGCACAACAGTAAAATAGTTGCAACAGCTTCAGAAACACACTGCTTGATTTAGGTAAGACAACGATAGCTTATGCTGGAGGCCGAACACTTGCTAGTAGTGTATTAATTTAGTTAACTAAAACCTCATCACAGGGAAATGTCTGCTCAAAGGCTATTTTGAGTTGTAAAAAGTATCTCCATCCAGTGATGTCTACAAAAGTTCTGACTGCAGTGAAAATGGCTTACCTCTTGGCAAAAAGATAAAACTGAAGTACCACAATGATGAAAATGTTAAATAAAGCAAATCAAATTCACTTTTATCTCAGTTTATGTGAGTTGGCAAAAGATAGCTGACAGATGGAGCTGAAACGAACAAAACCTATCCGATCCACATGGTTAGATACCACCAGAGGCAAGTTAAGAGGGAAAAAAAGCCCTTTTTAAAGCCATTTGAGCGGTGTCACCTTTTCAACAACCACATCACATCCTTTACCTCTTTTTAACAAGCTAAGCCTCAAACATGTACTCAGTCGGTATTTGTGGAGAAGCTGTGACTCAACTAGCCACTGACACAGTGACTAAGAGCCACTTGGTTGCAGGAAACACAAAGCAAATCAAAACAAGCACTTTTTGATCTGTGTGGTCTCTTTGTGGAGCGGCGGACGTGGTGAGGCAGTGGGGAGCGAGGGGGAGGTTGCCGTGTTTCACCTCCTCGAAAATCAGACAGAAAGTCATTGATTTTCCCATGACATACCCAACCCCCCCAAAACACACCCTTCAGAGTCAGACGGCTGGCGTGGTGAACATGCACACCATCTCACATGAAAAAAAAAAAACCATGCTCCTTAAACCCAGAGCCCTACCCCCCACCTTGGCCCAGAGACCACCCCCTCTTCTCCTATCTCTCCCTGGCTGTCTCTCTCTCGCTCCCCCTGTCTCATTTATGCCTTTGCAGAGCAGCTGCTGCCCAGAGAACTGAGGGAGCAGCATTCACATCTGAGCACATTAGTCACCAGATGTCACCTTTTGCTGCCAGCCCATCGAACATCCAGGCAGACAATGCCCCATGCATTCTGAACATCTGACTTACGATGTCTCCTACAAAGGGGGCTGGGTGGTGCTCTGGACTCCCAACAGCCATGGCTGGTAAAGCTCAAAGCCACGTCGACAGTGACACCTACAGCTTGTCCACACACACTTAAAGTAGTAGCTGTTCTTGAGGGATTACTATCAAACGCCACCTTGAGATACCCAAGCTGATAGGGGATGAGATCCCTCTGCAGAACGGATGAAGGCAGGCAGATTTTACACTAAAAACAGCTACTTATTTTATCATCACCAAACAGTTTATTGAGAAATGTGCCCAGAATTTGGAGTGTTTACCTGTTTTCCTGTATCCTAAATATGTCTGAGCTGCTCAGAGATCTGAGTCATGTGCAGAGATGCTTTCTGACAACCCTGATGCTGCTTTTGACACTTGCAACAGATCTGGTGCTGTCACCTTGAGGGTATCAAATCTGTGTTCAGGCTGAAAGACAGCAGCTTGGCGTGCTCTGCACTACAGACATAAGGAGACAGTTTGCATGTATTTGCCAAGTAGAAGGTCTCTCTCAGAGATGTAAACAGTGGTAAGAGCACACAGAATAGAAAAAAAAAAACACCCCAGAGGCATAAAATGTGTGAATTGCAGAATTCCATTAACCAGCACATGTACTTTTTTAAGCCTCGGGTTGAAGTGAAAGTTTTTGTTTTGAAATATATGCCTTTTTCACTCTAGTTCACATGTGCTTTTAAATAACTTTTTTGTAAATAACTTCTTCATGACACTTTTGTGACATCACTGATGCTTAATATCGCATCCCTACAATTATAATTTAGCGCTTTGCAATTTTGGTATTTCCTACTATCAGAAAAACAGGTGTAACAACTCTGTGATAATCCCGGGGATTGAAGAGTCCTCACAGACTGACTGCGTGGTCACGGTGCCGAACAAACACTTATTTGTAGATCTCCTCATTCAACAGCTGCTTCTGGAGGAGTAGCTTCTAGACATCAAATGGATGTTTTACAAAAACACCAGCAGCTACCCACCCATCAGAACTTCACCTTTCAGGCAGTGTGCTCAGCAACGTCATTAACAACACTGCTCAAGCCCAAGTCCAGGCCCTATTCTTCTTCTGCTCTCTTCTGTCTTTCCTCTTTTGGCTAAACATAATTTACTCTATAAGACACGCCAATAAATACTTGCATATTTGACGTCATCAGGTTTGCAGGCATTTTGTTAAAATGAGAGGGAGCAAGTTCAGGAAGTACAAGTAACATATTTCTAGGCATACCACTCCACCATAAAAAGCTTTCAGAATAGATACCTATATTAGTCAATGGGGTGTAAAATGGATAAGTAAATATTTGCAGCAAAGATACATTTAATAGGGAAACTGCATACTGTATAAGAAAAGTTAAGGGTGCCAAAAACGGGTGCTAAGGTACTGTTTAACAGACATTTTGGCGAGGTCCCTCCCACCTTCCTGCCTTCTTGGCCCCCTATGTTGTCCTGGCTGCCCCATTGGACATTACACCTTTAAAGTAACCTGAGGAAGTCCATATCATGGGGTCAAATTTAGCTCAAACAGATACATAATTTTTTTAATGTATTTATTTATTAATCTTTGCTTCATGTTCAGCAGGGCATGGGCTCAACAGTCTTAAATTCTTAGATTCATAGTTTCATCAGACAAAACAACGATTTAAGTCCTGTTTCACTTCAACTGTTTATCCTTGTTACACCTTATCAGTAGCATCATCCTCCATCCTCCGCCTGTCTTTGCCGCTCTCCATATATTAAACGAGGGGTGGCACTTTCCCCTCATAGCTCTATCTGCTACGTCGAGTCACCTCCAGACATATTAGCATATTTATCATCAGCTTCACAGACTTCAAAGTCAGTGTTTGCTTCTCACAGCGATGAGGAAGCGCCACCAGGAAGTCAGCACAGATTGCAAAGCACTAGATGTTCCCCAGGGATCAAATATCCATTTAGGTAAAGGGGGGCTGGGCTATAAGCAGAATTCAATTCATTTATTTGCAGTGGTGATGATGTCTTTAGCACTGACTTTAAATATTTGCTCAGTGCTAACTGCAGCTTTCACCACCGTTCTCTGATGTTAACACGCTAATGCTGGAGGAAGCACTTAAGATTTTTTTTAAAGATTTGTTTATATGCTACCAGAGGTGTGGACTCGAGTCACATGACTTGGACTCTCGAGTCATTAATTTTATGACTTTAGACTTGACTTGAAAAAATGTTCTAAGACTTGTGACTTGACTTGGACTTTTACACCAATGACTTGGGACTTGAATTGGACTTGAACCGGTTTACTTGAAAAGACTTGATATTTTACCCCAAATATAAAATTTAACACGCATATTATATAGAGATTGAAAATGTAACGTCATTCACGGGTAGAACCGCAAAGGATTCTGGGAACTCGTGGCAAGCGGTACTAGCGCACGCAGGCTTTCAATTAAAATCAGTTATACAGCGATAAAAAAGAAACACAAAAATGTCAAGAAGCTGTTGTATTATTAACTGCAATAGCCGGTCGCATGACAGCCACGGGAAGCCGACGGGTAAAGAGATCGGTTGTTATCGGATTACGTCGTTGAAGAGAAATTGTTCGAGCCATGTTTCCGAAGTAATAAAGAGGCGACTGGATTGCAGCCATTCAAAGACCAATTATAACGTCCCAGAACCCTCCAGCTCACAGGTTAGTCTGCTCCAAGCATTTCCACACAGGTCAGTCTGCTGTTGTAGTTAATGCGTCATTTTTCTTAACATAATTGGTGATATAGGTTACAAGCAAGTCTGGCGCTGAACAGAAATGGTCGCGCTATGCTCCTTTATTTATTGTGTTTATTGTGCATAAATAGTGAATTGTCCTGACACAATATTGCGTTTCGCTTCTGTTATTATGGTACATTGACAAAAACATATACTTTTATTCACAGGATAAAACTGTTGTTTTGTATCACTAATTGCCCAGTGCGATTACAGCATACAGTATTATTGTCACTGCTACATTTCTGTGATGCTACCAGAAATTATTTCCACTGCTAATTAATTACCGTTGAGCTCAAAGGTCCTATTAATAAACGGTTAACGAATGTGTATTTATGACGACGATTTGTGAGACTGGTAAACTTATGATACGTACGATGGTCTTTACTTTCTACACGGTGCATTTCAAGGTCCTGCACCCATCCGTCGGTAAACTGTACCTGGGCTTGTTGCAGTGACCGGAAGTTACTAAACTTCATGAGTGTATGCACTCACTCCAAGAACCGTATAATTATAAATATGCATATAAATATGCTACGATGAGATAGCTGACTTCATCTAACTAGCAAATGTTTTCCAGGCTACGTTGGTGATGCAGTTTTTTTTTAAATGATATTTAAAAAAAAATATCATTTATTTATGTATGATATTTTTGTCATGCGATTTTAAAGCCGGTCCTACAAGCGCATCCAAGAATAACATGCAGCTTATCTCAGAACTGTCGGTGAAAATTATTCTTGGAGCTAGGTTTAATTGAGCTGCATTTTAAAGAGGTGCAATTTCACAATTTGTGTATATTTTCTAAGTTCACTATTTTGTCATGTGTTGAGAAAAACACAGATTTAAAAATTACATGGTCTAATATTTACATTTAGCATATAACTGCAACATGCTTTTTTTCGTTTTTTTTTTTTAAGACTCGAAAGGACTTGAAATTCAAAATTTCAGACTTGTGACTTTACTTGGACTTTTACACCAGTGACTTGAGACTCGACTCTGACTTGCCTGACATTACTTGAGACTTGACTTGAGACTTGAGGATAAAGACTTGAGACTTACTTGAGACTTGCAAAACAATGACTTGGTCCCACCTCTGTATGCTACACAGCAAAACATACATCAACAGAGTAAACAGAGTGTAAGCCAGACATATCATAAGATGCAAATGAACACTCTCGACATGTACTTTTTTTTTTGCTTCTATTTCTTCATAAATCCTTTAATCTGTATCTGTGCTGCCAGAAAACTGGATAAACAGTACAGTAAATCTTCTGTAAACAACATCAGTCTTACCTATGCTCCGTCCACCCCTGAAAGCTGAGTGGGTCAGGCTGCATTTGTCCTCTCTGAGTGCACACTTGATAGACAGCTTGTCTCAGTGTGCGGCCAGTAAAACAACTACTCAGGTTAAAGAGAGGTCAGCGAGCAATAGGTTTCCCACTGCACTGCAGCGTATTGCTGTACGTGGCAAGGTTCAAGTTAGAGGACAAGGTGTACATTGACCAAAGAGTAACAATACAGTCAGGTTCAGTAAACCCATCAGTCAATGCATCCACAATATTTTAAGGACTGAGCAATGAAAAAACATGTGTGATAGGAAATTTTTTCATTATTTATCCTTTATTCCAAATTACTGAGTTATTAATTTGAGATAGCAACACAGTTTCTTGCCTGTCCTGTTTGGCTCTTTTGCCATCAGAATTATTGTCTAAAGGCGAAGAAAGATGCCCAATGGATTTACTTTAACAAATGGACCATCCCAGCCTTGCCGTAATGGTCGATTTGATTCACCTTTTATTGTTTATTTGTTAATAATCTTCTGCAATTTAATGCACATTTTGTGCAAGGTGATGTTTTTAGATACATTTTTAGATGTTAGTGGCAAACCTTTAGTGGATTTGTAGCAATGCTGTTTCACCTTTGGCACCTTAACACGATGCCAGTGTTTGATGTTAAACCATTTAATTTGTGATGACAGATTTGACAAAATTAAATTTTAATTTATTATTATTATTATTTTTTTAATATCTAGCTTTTTGTGAGTATGGGAAAGGCTACTGTAAGAACTTCACAAATAATCTGCAAATGGCACACATGAAGTTTCCTCTCATGGACATTATGCCAAATTACGTGACACAGCACTAAGCTTATAAGTTTAACTATAGGTAACTGAACTTCAGTTCACAAACTTGTAAACATCAAGGGCACAGTTGAGTTGATTTTACCCTTATCTGGAAAATATCCTCTTAAGATCGAAGAATACAGTGTTTTCCATCCATTCATCAGCTGTCCATCCGTCAGAGGATCACGGGATACTATAATGGCTACTCCAGCTGACACCTCAGACAGGTTAACACTCTGTTGAAGGGCCATCAGAAAGAGACAGAAAAATATCCATCCTCACGTTCACCTTTTCTGCCAGTTCAGAATCCCTGATTAACCTTCCAAAAATGTCTCCCACAGTGGACTGTGGCTGGATGTGGGAGCACCAGGAGAAAACCCACACAGGCATAGGGTGATGAGGTTAGCAGCAGGTTTGAATGCAGAACCCTCTTACCACAAGGCAACAGTGCAGTAGTGTGCTGTGCAACCACCAAGAAAATCAGTCTTGATGAATAATTAACAACTAGTCTACACTGGAAGTCTAAACAATTACTGCCAGAAATGCCAGGAAGGGGCTCTTTGGAACAAGTGACAAACTTGTGACTAGAAGGACCAGAAGGGACGACTGGTTCCCTTCAATCATATTGCCATTAAAACAAGAAGGTTTCGCCTGAAGTGGATTTTTTGTGACATTAACACAGATTCTCTGGTTTTTGTCAAGAGAGCAGTACACACGTCTCTAAACTGTGTAACTGTTTTCTTGTTTAACACCACTGATAGCTTACCTTGTGTTATTCACTATTTAGGCAGTTTCTTTGGTACTTTTCTGGTCAACAAGGCCTTAGTTTTGGTTTTCCCTTCATCTATGCGGAATAATAATGGATCTGTCTATTTATCACAGGCAGCACGGGGCTCGTGTGTAGGCGCTTCCTGTGAACCACCACAGAGTGAATTGCAATCTAACATGTTCTCCCTTGATTTTTAAACATACATGCTCTGTTAATAATGTGCTTTGAATCATTAATATGCTACATTGTAGGCACCCATTGTAATTGGAAAATTAGTTACAGAACAGTGTCTAACTGCTTCCTACATCACTAATGCAGCCCTCTCTCTGTGTCATCTAAACCCAATGCTAATGAAGCCTGGGCACACAACATGCAGAAGGTTGAATATCAATTTAATCAGTCCCTCCCTGCAGGGGCTTTCAGAGAGAAATGACAGCCAAAGTGCATTAGTAATTCAACTGCTGTCACCTCTCATAGCTGCTTACCTTGCAAACAAACTGCTCTAATGGCACCTGCCTGCTGGGCAATTTCAGCACTGTAGAGGCAACAGAACATGAAATGGACTGGAGACCACTGACCTAAATACAAAAAAGGATGACTCTAAACAAGGAGTAGCTCTCTTGTTGTCAAAGTGGGAAATATCTGGGTAAAGTGTATGCACATCGAGAGTAGTTCACTGAGATTGTGTCTCTACTTTCAAGGCACACTTTTAATGGAAATGGAAGAACAGTAGAGTTGTATCAATATATATTCTTTTCAGGAAAAAAAAAAGCTTCTTGATCTGAAATTCCTGCCAATTATTTTGTCATTAAAAACATCTTCCCCTCACATTTCTAATTAATATCTACAGATAAGAGGTGCAAACAATACTTAAATACAGAAATGAATAGATAAAAGAAAGAGTTCATTACCTCCACTCATACAATTGAATTGCTTTGAGATAATCCCCTCTTATTCCTCAAGGGGATGGGGGAGGGAGAAAGCTCCACGGGAGATGGGATTGGGTGCATGTGTGTGTCCGTGTGTGTGTGTGTGTGTGTTGGGAGGTGGTATGGCTCATTTCAGTGTCAGCCTCTGTACGTCAGCAAGGGGGAAAAATATGCAATTTCTCACTGCTTCTAGTGTAGCAGTCCATGTTTTCATTCATGTGTCATCATAACACACTGATGCTGCTCAGTGTGTCAGCTTGAAGGGCTGATATGAACTTGATGACTGGTGAACTAGTGCCACCTGTTGTTAGTAGTCACAAGTGTTACATTTTTGAATTGCTTTCATTTTGAAATTAATCTGTTTTGCTGTTTTTGTTTTAAATTTTGTGTGCGCGTGTGCGTGTGTGTGTGTGTGGTAATCTTTCTCTCCTGGACTGCAGTGTGAGTCCTCTCTTTTCAGCCAACTGCATGCTCAATATGCTGCGGCCAGATGCCTCTTAGCAGCCAAGCCCCTTCGCATCAATATGTCAGGTCAATAGTGTTGGTGGTATTGAATGTGTCAAAGAAAAGAACTTCACTCAGGGAGGTGGAGTGGTGGTGGCAGAGAGGATGGGATCCAGGTCTCCTCCGGCCAAATATATCCATTCCAAGACAGAAGAAAAAAATCAAGGCCAGGCACGGCTGGGCAGAAAGCAAGAGTAAAGATGAGTCAAGAGGTAGTCAGAAATATAGTGTCACCCCCCCCAAAAAAAGAAAGAGAAATGCTAGTTTTGAACCCAAAAGCGCATCCGTGGTGTGACTTTGCTCTGCATGGTTACCCCACAGCAACAGACACACCTTTTCAGTCGCTCATGACATGATGTTATATGCTGCTCTCCGGTTTATAACATAGCAGCAACATGGTTGGGAGTTCTCTCAAAGCCATTACGCAAACCTGTAATGAGGAGCCGCCTGGCGTGATTAGTATTATCTTGGACACCTATTAAGTCCTGATTGGATGACACAGAACAAGACTAAACATTTCCCATCCGGTCGTAGCGACTGCTCATTTAATCACGGCAGATACTGAAGCAAAAGAGCATTTGCTTGAGTACCCCGGCCTCACGCATGAATATTTAAAATGCTGCACGCAGTCAATGAAACTACCTGATTGTCTGTTTAACCAAGGCCGGCTGCTTTTTTAGTAGACTCCCTCTCGTCTTTAACTACTGCAGCGCTCCAGTGAGAATCCCCTTGAACACAATTGATTCATAGTTATCTATCTCATAGCTGAGGGCTGGGTAATCACAGCCAGAGAATCAAATCTCCCACACTACTGGTCCACAAGGGAGAAGAGTTTGTAAAGAAACAGCCCTCCTCCCTGCCTTAATTGTGTTTTTGGCCAGTGGCATACAGATTTAAGTGGTGTTATTGTTGTTTTTTCAATGTTGGGATTACGGAAAATGATTTAATTAATCTCGACAAGGGTATGTGTTATCAAGCTTCTAATTAATCAAGCCAAAAAATGTGCAGGCTTGATACGATCAATAGATTTGGACGTGCATGCCACTGCAGATGTTGTTAAACGTTGTAAATTACAGAATCTTTTATATTGTAGTATTCCGGCACGGTGGTAGTTTTGAGTTGTTTACAAAGGTATTAGAGGTATCTGCCTCGTCATTATCTGCAATGACAGTGATACAAAGAGATGGATTTTTTAAAACCTAGCAGCTACGTAATATGGATAATAAAACCATAAATGGTAATAACAGTTATTATGAGGATTTTTTTTGGGGGGGGGGGGGGGAGGGTTGTGGAAATTGGTTGTTATTAGTGGACATTTTCAAATGCCCCGTGCAATAAAAAAAAAACGAGATTATACTGTAGGTTAGAGCTGTGCGCATTAATAAACACATGCGGATTCACGCATACACTTTCACACAACTCTGATCTCTCAGATTGTGAAGTATGCAAATGTTTTGCCATCGACTCGACCCAGCGGAGAATGACAGTAACATTTGATGCAGCGCAGCTTTTTCGTGGAGTCCCTGCAGAAAGCTATTTTCACAGGATGTTATGTATGCATTTTTCAGACAGATTGCTGCAGGAGACAGGAGCTCTGGGGGGTGGGGGGTGGGAGCAAACACGACTGGAATGAAACACAAACCATATTCTGCTGAATGAAGCCAACCACAGGGCAGGCCATAAAGAAAGCTGCAGTCACTTCATATTTTTACACAGCAAAAATAACAATTTTCATACATTTTTGAAACCTTTATCCCCCCAAGATTGAGGAAAATACATTTTTATAACCAAAATGTTTTACTCTCACAAGCACAGCTCGTTTTTGGTGTACCATAGCTACTAGTTCACTCAAATGAGCTTCCAGTAGTTGCTCATTTATTGCACACAAAGCTACTTTCAGCTGCTCCCGTATTCACAAGGGGTTGCCACAGCAGGTAGCACCACATGTTTGATTTGGCAGATTTTTTTATTTATTTATTTTACGCTGGATGCCCTTCTTGATGCAACCACAAACGCATTTGTTTTTCCTCCCGGGATCGACCCAGGGATCTTTAACTTGTTAGGTGAATGCGTAGACTGCTACACTGTGGAGCCACTTAATTTATTGCACACAGCTATTCAAGCAATTATACAAGAAACTGTGAACCACTTTGTATCTTTGACTCCTTAAACTGCTACTGTACCTTATTTGCATAATATAAACGTGAAACCATTACAGTGAGTGTCATGCAGTCCCTTATTGAATTATACAGCAAGACACCATTACCAAATATCATTTTCACAGCGTTCCATTTTCTTGAGGACTTCAAGGTGTGCAGATCAAACATTGCAGTCTGAGCTAAATATTGAAATGCATAATGAATACTGTACATAACAAACTGCTTTATTGATATTAGACGCTTTATATGGGTTCCTTGTTGCTAATCAACCAGTTTTTATTGTCTTTGTTTTGCAAAAGATTCATATCTGTCAATTAAGCTCATATATGATTGAGACAGTGAAATAAAGAACCAAATGAATACATCAGGTTCTTGACATGTTTGTTCTTGCATATAGATACAGCATAATAAACACCTAATCAGCTAATCGCACGCATTTAGGCATGTAAAAAAGTAAAGATAACCTGCTGAAATTCAAACTGAGCATCAGAATGGGGAAGAAAGGTAATCTATGCAGCATCTTTGAATATGGCATGGTTTTTGATGCCAGATGGGCTGGTCTGAGTATCTCAAAAACTGCTGATTTATTGGGATTTTCCCACACAACTGGGAACCACTTTCATGCCAGAGGTCAGAGGAGAATAGCCAGTCTGCTTGGAGCTAATAAGAAGAAGTGACTTTTTTTTTTTTTTTTTTACAACCAAGGTATACAGAAAGGCATTTCTGACAGCACAACATGCTGGACCTTGAAGCAAATGGGCCTCAGCAGCAGAAGACCACACAGGGTAACGGTCCTGAACAGGAAACTGAGGCCACACTTCCAAAAGCAGGCAGTAGATGACTGGAAAAATATTGCATTGTCTGATGAGTCTTAATCTGCGATAAATCACATAGTGTCAGAATTTATATAAACAACATGAAACCATGGATCCATCCTGACTTGTATCAACATTTCAAGCTGGTGAGGGGTTGTATTAACATGGGGGATTTTTGTTTTGTTTAAATACCACAGCCTCCCTGACTATAGTTGTTATTGCTGATTATTATTCTTGCCATGAATCTATGCCATGAACAGTTAAGGCAGTTTTAAAGGCAAAAGGCGGTCAAACCTGGTACTAGGAAGGTGTACCTAATGAAGTGGTCAGCAAGGTTATCTTAGATAATAATTGTTGCAAGTAAATAACAAACAGATATACTGACTGAAGACACGTTAAAGTATCCATGTGCACATATTACTATTAGTATTATGGCTATGAGGAGTACAAAAAATAAACTATTTTACATGAACTTAGCAACCTAGACTGCACTGACTTCACTCACAGAATAATGAATAAAATGATCAGATTTTTAAATTTAAATTCTCCATAATATATTTATTACAGTGTGTTAGAGGACTTTGTATATATCCATTATCTATAGTCCATTATGTGTGTGTCTCTTTTTCATTAATGACAAATTGAGAGTAACCCTAAGAATCCCCTGCAAAGCCCCCATCTCGTGTGTTGTGCTGCTGCTGAAACGACTCTATATGCCCCAGATATACTTGGGCAAGTATATGAATAGCTTCATTTTTTTTCTGTGACTTCAACAACCTTCACCACAACTGTGACCTAAACAAATCAGACAGTTATACACTGAAATGCTTCCATACTCCCGCTCTTACAATATGTGGCCACTTCTACGTGGTGGATCAAAGCAACACATCTAGCGAGTGCCAGTGAAGAAAAGTGTCTTTTTTCCTCGCCTTTCTGCCGTCCTTCCCTGGAGATGCCCAAACCCAACCCTGCCATCTGCTGGCTCCATCCAGGTGAACAAAAACTCATACCGGCAGATGACCCAAAGCACCTGGTGTTATGAAGATAAGATGCCAGACATTCCCATCTCCCAGCAGCTTTTTGCACGAGCTTCATTATCATTAGGAAAAAAATACACTTATATACAAAGCAGCGACAGCTTTTAAGGAATCTCGGCGAGCACAGATCATTTACAGAGGAAAAAATAGACTGTGCATTCACGAGTAAGAGAGTAAGGGAGAAGTGTGTGGAGGGTCGTTGGAGGAGGTTTCAATGCTTCAGAGAGGTGCCTCATTTTCCAGTACCATCTGTTCCTGGTTCTGCGAGCTGGAAGCCTTGTTTATGTCAAACACCTCCCACATGCTCCGAGGAGCCAGACACCAACAGCAAGGACTCCATCACCTGTTTCAAACAACTGCACAATGTGACCCTCTGCATTCGTTAACTACTAATCACACCATGTTTGATGATGTTGTTAACCCACTCCTTGCGAGGTTCCCAGCCTCAGGCTTTTTTTCCTCTTCTTCTTTTTTTTTTTTTTTAACTTACAGCCAGCCCTGAGCAACTGCTAATCTGTGCTTTGGACAATGAAAGGTTTGATGGAGGGAGAGAGGAGGAAGACCAGATCTGTGCTGGAGGCTGGAGTCGGCCCTACTTCCCTCAAGGAGGACAGAAAGATAGAAGGAAGACAGAGGCGCATGAACAAGGCCACGCTCCTCCATTTCAATCAGCTGCTGCTGTCTCACATGTCAGCAGAGCATCCAGAGGGGAGGTGCCGCCATGAATCCTAATTGCTCCCTTTTCGCCACAGTGTAGGGTGTTTCTATGCAAATCTGTCTAGAGAAGTATCTAGTTTATGCAAGACCAACTGTATGAACTGAAATGTGAGCAGGAATCTCACTCAGACAAAAGCCTTGGCAGGGAGATGCAGCTATTATAATTCATTTGGATAAATTATTCATTTTGCACATGGCCCTCCTGAGTGCAGGACAGAGCGGAGTTTCACACATGCAGATGTTTTGGCATGTATGTATTCCGCTACATCGATGGGCACTGGCCTCAAGTTAAGATATATGGCTTTAATAAGAGTGACGAAGATGCAAAATAATGAGATGTCTGGGAGCAGTGCAGACATGTCCACCGAGAGGACGAGAGAAAGTAACATTATTCTTCAGCGTGTGGCAGTTAGAGCAAATTCTGCTACATTTTTACCTTTTATTAATACCCAGTGATGCACATTTGCAACTGAAATGAACGCACACACTGTATTACTAAGTAACTCTGTAAGTTCAAGCTTGAAGAGTGAGGGCGCTGCTTTGCGACCTTGCAATAATTTTGGTAAAGTGACATGAACTTAGCAACATAACTGCTACGTTAACATCACTGATTGTGAAAGCATGCACCATTGCTCATGCTAGCATGGCTGTGACACCACGCTATTGTATCTTATGAAACCACTGCATGTGTGGCTATGTCTCTTCTCACCTATATCAACAATGGCTCATCTGATCTACTTCAGACTTGGCGCATGTATCGATGGGAACATCAGTAATTGCAGTGTCATGTGTAAAGTCATTATAGTGAGTGATGGTCTCATTTTGGGGGGTCTTTGTGACCTCTGTGTGTGTGCACACAAAGAATGCCACGAAAAAAGTAGCTGGTAATATCATGAAATTGAAAACAAATAGTACAATCATTAAAGTATTTTGCGTTTAATTTTAATCATTGTTTACTTGCGTCATATTCTTTGATGTTTCAGCAATCCACTATGCACTCAGGGTTGAATAGTCCTAACATTTTTAAACTGTTATGCAGCTGATGGCTTGACTAATATGTGATGACAACTGAATCAGAATGTCACATTATTAGTCATGTTTACCTGTTTGCTATCGTGCCATTTACAGAAATAGGACAAATATAGAAGGTTATATTCCATTGCTCTGGCTGGAAGGGAATACATTTCAGTGTTAGTCATTTTAGCGTTGGCACAACGTGGTCTCATTCCCAAATCAGCACTGGGAATAAGACAAGACTCTTGGCTTGAGCCACTTGTAGTCTAGGTAGTTCTAAACTATTGTTATATTATTACATGTAGTGCTAGGCAACAACTCTTTACATCAGTCATAAGGAGTCACAATCATGCTAGCTGGCTATAAGATACTGTTTTCAGCAGGCAGATACAAATCCATCCATCCATCCATCCATTCTCTTCTGCCTACCCTTATTGCAGTGTTGCAATGGGGATGGGGCCTGCAGCTACCATAAGATGAGAGCTGGGGTAGACACTCACATTTACATGCATGGGCAATTCAGAATCACCAGTTATTCTAACCTGATGCATGTCTTTGGACTGTGGGAGGAAGCTAAAGTTCCCACACAGAACCCACACAGACATGGGGAGAACATGCAAACTCCACGCAGAAAAGCCTTGGCATGGAGCGATCGTTAGCACTGTTGCCTCGCAGCATGCAGACTGTTAACCATGTTAACCAAGTCACCAGCAGCTCCAGATTAGCAGAAGTGAAGACTACCAGACACACATCGGCTCCAGCAGCCTTTACATTGTTTTATACGTACCATAGACTGTATAACATGGCTGTAGCTTCCTGGTCAGAAAAATTAAGTCAATACAGCAGAGCCTTAATACTGAATTTTAGCTGAAATTTTGATCATACTGTATTTAAAAAAGGACGAGCATCTCTGGCATGCTTTTTGGCTACTGACTTGTACTTCACTGGCCGTCAATCATCAAACGAGCAAGTGATTTCACAGTCACACCTGCGCCTCCTAATCACATCTAGTTTTTTGAAGCCAAGATGATGACAGTGGATTCAAATAAAAGGATTCCAGAAACCAGTGGATGACATAAAGGCAGCAACATCCATCATTCACACTGTCTGTCAATCTAAGCCGTAACGCCCTAACTGCATTACCCACATCGATGACTTAATAAAATCACACCCTGTAGAGTTGGTTTAAAGGTGGTAACCGTCCATAGAGGCTAAGCCCAATTTTTCTGTCAGGCTGTAAACATGATTTTTAGTGCTGCAAAATTGGGCATTTTAGCATTGGAGTCTATGGGGATTTACTCAGTTTTAGATGTAGCCTCAAGTGGCCAGTAGGGGAACTGCACATGTGGCACATAGACCTTGGTTTCAGTTTTCAGCTCTAGAGTTCACTACTTACCTGAGGAAAGATGATTGTATGTCTTTGAACTTAGAATGGCTGTCCAAAATGTCTTTTTTATGGTATTCCTGGACCACCCTGCCATTACATTATCAGCTGATTCTCACATAGAGTTCTGTACACTGTAATAGCCTATACTAAGTGTCACAAACTACAGTATGTGTTGATTCATACTGACGTAGGGTCAACCAGAGCTTGTAGATCAAGCATTACTGTCTTTCAAATGTAATGATATGCAGCTCTGTGTGCGCTGTGCTGATCAATGAGAGTTGTGAGAAGAATACAATGAAGCCTGTCCCCATCCCCACCCTTGGTACATACACAGACGTATACAGAAATGCACTCTGACACCTGGCTCTTATTACAAACCCGTCAGTCACAAATGACCATAATCTATACTCTTCTCCCAATGGCCCTTCTGGGAAGCTCTCTCCCCTCATTTCATTTTTCACATCATCCTCTTTCACTTTATTTTCAGTAATTCAAAGCTACTAAATCCAAATATGAGTAGACACGGAGCCCTGCTGTTTTGACAAGTTAAATGACTACAGGCAATGATGTGCTTCCCAGCCGGTCTGTAAGCAGCACACGTCGCCAGTCGCCACATTGCTGTGAGTTTAACAGAAATATGCTCGCGTGTGTGTGTCGATGTGCATGCGCTCTCCTTATTCCCGCGGCCGCGTGGCCCTCTGCAGCATCTTTTTGAGGTGAAATTGAAATGGATTGGGTAGCTCAATATTTTATTGACATCAACTTCACAGAATGTTGCTACAGTGACACCGAGGATAATTATTTCACCACAGATTTCTTCCTCCCTGCATTTCTTTCCCTCTCTCTTTCAGCCTTCCTCCAAGCCCTTCCATTCCTGTAGAGAATTAGTTCTGCATAAATTACCCAGTGGAATATTGAATCAGTCTCCAGCCACCAAAGGCGAGTCTGTGTGGCTGATTACCGAGCAGTACACGCAACACGCGTGCAGACACACACGGGGAAAGAGGAAGAGGGGCCTCTGAGCGAAGAGATGACACCGTTGCAGAAAACATGGTGAGGAGGAGGAGATGGACTACGGGGGATAGGGTGGAGGGAGGGGCACCAGCCAGTCTGGATATGGAGAGTGAAAGCTGTATTAGCCACCCTAGCCATACACTATCTCCTCATTACTTAGTCATTAGCAGGGGCATGGTTTTAAAGGAGGAAGGGATCAATCAATTGTCTTGGGTCAATGTTTTGTAGCCTGATTATGAACCTTGGGTGGCTCTGTAAATTAAGCACAGTAATTACTCATGTTAATTACACAATGTTGGTGGCTACATTGATCTACAAATACGTTTAGAATAATGTAAATGGCACGTGTGGCGCTCAAGAATTAGTATTATTGGGGGGCTTATGAGTGCTTTCTATTTACACATATAAATAATTTAGGTAATTTTGCATAATAGTACGATTTAGATCATCAAATAAAAATACATTAAATTGCTTTGTATCAGCTTCTTAAATGTAAAGATTAACCATGTCTGTTTAGCTTTGATGTAATTGAATAATATAGTGTATTCACCATATTAGGATTTTTGTCCTTGGTCTCTGTATCGTTTCCTTTTTTCGCTCCTCTTTACCCTCACCTCCTAACTGCTTGCGTTAGATGGCTGCCCCCACCTTTTTGTTGGTCTCGTCCTGTTAGAAGGGAGTTCTTCCTTTCCACCATCCCCGAGTGCTTGCTCAAAGACAGCTGCCTATTCATTGGAGCACTCTCTTTAATATTGTATGAGGTTTACTTTACAGTACAAAATGCCTCGAGACGACTGTTGTTGTGAGTACTGAATACTAATAACGTCAATTCATTGTGTTAGACTTTTCACCATTTTCAGTCTTAATAAAATACATAATAATCTAGGGACTCTCTCAACTTTAGTATACATCAATCCTGCAGATTTTGTGGAAATTGGTAAAGTGCATTCATACCCTAGAGCTTCAGCATATACAAGGGAAAAAGTTGCATAATTCATCTAAAAGCCTTTCTCTGAAACTAAATCTATCACAATTTAGCACAGTGACAGTAAACAAATCCCTGGATCCTCCCTCCTGAGAGATGGTTTCCCTGAGCAGACCTCGGATCTGAGATATTCAACTCCTCCATGGGGAGTGCTGCTTTTGTGAGGTTGTGCTTCTGCTCATGATTGGACGATTAACCAACCGTACTCTATTTCATACACAGTTTTGTACACATAGATGCTCAAGGGGCACTTTAAAGAGCGATTACTGTGTTACCCCTTAAGCTGAAGGCGTTGTTAGCAGAAGTCCCTCAAGTGTTTATCTGGATCATTTCTCATGCTGTGTACGTATATGTATATGTTTTAAGTAGTGGACTATCCTTTTAGAGACCAACCTTTTCAGGAAGCTGTTGTCACGAAAGGCAGATTGAAAAAGGGCAGACCTTGTTAAACACTGTGTTAGAGTTTCAATTAGAGGCCTTCTTAGATTCACATGTCAGCAGAATTAGAAAATTGCAAATCAGATTCAGTTGGGCAATTTTCGCTGTCAGTGGTTATAAGCTGACAGAACAATTAATCAACACAAGCATGTTGTGGGAGGAAATTTTCATCAGGAAGTCATCAGTCGCCATCAGTGCCTCAATGCCAACGCATCAAAGCACACAGGTACAACAGCAGGTTTGTTTAGCCCGAGCTGCCTCCCTCACACTGTTTCCAGCGGCTGGAAAAGCATTTGGTGCCATCTAGAGGCTGAATTGTTAAACATACATTATATGAAATAAGAGCATAGATCGATGCATTTTCACTGAGGAAATATTTGAGAAAAATTGTCATGGAAATCCATCCATATATATAAATATATGTGTGTGTGTGTGTGTGTGTGTGTTTATGTGTGTGTGTTGAATTGATGGATTTATATGAGAATCCCTATGTTGTTATATTTAAAAAGATTTAAGAGTACATTAATTTTCTGAACAGTCATCTGGAGTCCATTAATATACTTCTCTTCATTTATTTTATTTACCTTTCATCATATAAGCAACCATTCAAAAAGTCATAGTTCTAATTTAAGAAGAGGTTTATTTTTTAAAGAAATAGTGTTTTTTAATTTAATTTAATTACTTTTTTGAAGATGAGCTAAATTCACCACAAATCCCCCTGGAAGTAGTACTCCTGTTAGCCGCTAGGTGTCAGCATACAGGTTATACTAGCTGTACCCGTACTTCCGTGACTTCTCTTTCCGCCTGTTGTTGGGTGTATGCTTACGATGCCTTCAATGGCTTTTATATACTCAGATTATTATTATTATTATTATTTTTAATAAATAGGCAATTAAAAACAAGCTTTGTAGGACTAGGCGGAGAAGACAATCGAGTGTAAATTTTAATAACAAAAATCCACAATATGAATATTATAAAATTAGCCTTTGTTAATTAAAATTAACTCAGCATATGATCGCCACATTTCTTTAAGAAGGAGATACTATGCGTATTTTTATGTCTATATTCTAAGAAGCTTAGAAAGAAAAAGTGGATTTTTATGTCTATATATTCAAATAATTAAATATATCCAGTATTATTCGGTGAAAGCATCTTTTTGTAAGTTTCCTATAGTTTTGTTTTTTAAATCTGTAAGGGCTAAAACAATCAGAGTACGTGTTGTTAAATTTCAAATAGACCCTGAAGGCAGCACTGCACGGTGGCTCCCATGCATGCTATCAACACATTGCATGCTGCTGACTGCTAGCATATTCACAACATGACAATATGCTGGCTATTTCTGTAGCTTAGCATCCTGCAATGAGGACAACATAACAATTTACTTTCGTGTAATATTATTAATGTAGTAGAAGCAGCCAAAATGGTGAAGGAGCAGTTCAGAGAGACAGATGTGGCCAAAAAAATGTGAGTATGACCGAGAGAGGACTCCTGTTAGCCTGGTTAGCTCGCCGGTTATCCACACAAGTTGTTTAGGTAGTTAATATAAGAATAGTTCTGAATTGCCGGATAATTTAGTCGTACTTACATAACGTAATTGTGGAATAGAGTTGAAAGCCTCTATGGACGCATTTAAAAAGTGTGATTAATGAGTAAATAAGCTTCATTGAATCTGCATATTGGCAACTAAGTGTCACGTAAACGCTAGTGTCACCCTGTAAGCATGCGTCACCCAATAGTTCAGTAAGTTCAAGATGGGATTTTATAGGTTTTCTTGTAAGCTTTGCCTGTGATATGCTAGAAAAAGTGGTTCCAACAACAATACAGCTGTGATCAGGACACGAACGAGCCAAATACTTTAAGGAGAAAAGTTTGATTCGAATGACAAGAGGTGTGTTTGGATAAGGACAGGTGAGGCTTTCAAACCTACGAACATGGTACCAGCTGTCAAGCATAATAATGGCAGCATCATGTTCTAGAACTTTTTGCTACTAGTTTCATCCACTTTTTGACAATGTACAAAATGGATGGAGTAATAAAGGAGGAGGCCTACATTTAAATCCATTAAATATGCGTCCTGTATAATCATTATGAGAACAGTTCAAAGAAATCATTTAAAGTTCAAGATTACTATGACTATGACATTGGTTATAAACTTCTGACCAAAGCTGGACCAGAGCTCAAGCAGTCCTGCTTATGTTTTCTCTTGTTACCAACTGAGGTATTAAACTCTTTAATTTGTTTTTGCTTTATTTTATGTCATTGTTTACAGAAGCCACATCTGCTTCGGCATGAAATCTGCCGAGCAGATGCGGCAGCAGGCCCACATCCAGGTGGTCAGTAAAAATCTCTACAGCCAGGACACCAAACACACTCCACTGGCCTATGGAGTGTTGGACCACCGTATGGTATGACATGGAAGACTTTTTACTTCTGTTTGCAATGACTCAAGAAAACACCTGAGAAATGCAGAAATACAGGGCATAAGATCTAGTTAGAAGATATACTTTTTTAAATATACATTTTGAGATTTAGGCTCAAGGCTTAATGGAAGCTGTGGTATAAAGGCATACATATGAGAGAGACATTTTCTTTGTGTACACGTGTGTATACACTTGTATTTATATAGTTTGCCTCTACTTTTCTAAAATTAAATAAAGGAAAGTTACTTTATGAATAAATAAGAACATAATGGTATTGTTTTAAGAGCTTTCACTCTTTATTATGACATATTTAAACATTTAACTTCAAATATTTTAACATTTGCACACTAAAGCTTCTTTTGGCTGCTCCTTTATTCACAGGGGGTTGTCACAGTGGGGAAGTCCACATGCTTGATTTTTACACCACTGAGCTCTTATATGGGTGTTTGGTAGATTTGCATTGGTGCATCAAAAACAGTCTTGAATTACCCATTGAGTTAATCCTCATATTTCAGCCTTATTTCTCCGATCTCGTGCTTTCTGCAGGGCACCAGTGAGAAAGACAGACCGTGCCTGACATGTGGGAAGAATCTGGCTGATTGTTTAGGACATTATGGCTACCTGGATCTTGAGCTGCCCTGTTTTCATGTTGGTTATTTCAAAGCCACAATAGGAATCTTACAGGTAAATCCAGTGTTTTCTTGTTGTAGTGACTAAAATATCTTACAAACCTTTCATTGTTCCAAGAGTACATGTTTAAGGAATGGCAAGGCACATTTTAAAATAGTATTTCTCCTTTAGGTGTCACTAGAGTGCCATAAATAGGCGAGAAATAAAGAGATTCTTTATTTCTTGAGTTATCATTTGTTGTATTGCCAAATGTTAAAGGTGAAATGATATGCAATGCATTTTATAATTTTAGACTTGTGAGAAACGATAATTCAGTCCCCTCTTTCTGATGGGTTGTGTATCCAGATGATTTGTAAGACATGTTCAAGGATAATGCTGACGAAAGAAGAGAAGCTGCAGTTCATGGATTACTTGAAACGGCCTAACCTGGCCTACCTCCAGAAACGTGGGCTGAAGAAGAAAATCTCTGATAAATGCCGCAAAAGGACAGTCTGTCTAAATTGTTCTGCTTTCAATGGTGAGAAGAGACCTTTCCATTTCATAACTGGTTCTTTTTAAAAGCCACCCTGACTTGATTGCTAAATCAATGTGTGTGTGTGTGTTTACTCTTTAGGACCAGTCAAAAAGTGTGGCCTACTTAAGATCATCCATGAGAAGTATAAGACGACCAAGAAAGTGGTGGATGCTTTTGTGTCAGATTTCTTGCAGTCCTTTGATATTGCCATTGAACACAACAAACTGGTTGAGCCACTACTGACCAGAGCACAGGTGAAGTTTTTTTACTACTAATTTCGTCATATGGCAACACATGGGTCTTATTTTAAAAAAGGACCAAAAAGTAGACCTAATATATCGACATGGCTGTGGCTTACAGTCACTGTATGGTTTATGGATAATTTAGAAAAATATTAAAAGCAATTATTTTAGATGTAAGGGATTTTTAAAATTTCTTTCTATGTATTTATTTATGTTTTAGAAAAATCGATGTATTCTTTGAACTCATTTCTAATTCCCTTTTCAGGAAAACCTGAATCCTCTGGTGGTGCTGAACCTGTTCAGGAGGATTTCTGAAGAGGACATCCCTCTGCTGCTGATGAACCCCGAAGCAGGGAAACCCGCAGACCTTATCATCACCCGTCTCCTTGTGCCTCCTCTTTGCATCCGACCGTCTGTTGTCAGCGACCTCAAGTCTGGCACCAATGAAGACGACCTCACTATGAAGCTAACAGAGATAATCTTCCTTAACGATGTCATTAAAAAGGTATCTTTCAACTGTACAGGTTAACAGCAGGGGCAATTAAGATTCATCTTCAAATCATCAATCCTTTAAAAATAAAAAGTCTGTCTGTAATAGAGTTATCAAATGTATTGTTTAATTGGAGATGTCCCACTTAACAAACTCTTCTCTTGCAGCATCGTATGACAGGAGCAAAAACCCAGATGATCATGGAGGACTGGGACTTCCTCCAGCTGCAGTGTGCCCTTTACATTAATAGTGAACTTTCTGGTATCCCCCTCAATATGGCACCTAAAAAGTGGACTAGGGGCTTTGTGCAGAGGCTCAAGGGAAAGCAAGGTATAGTGTGTAATAAAATTTTGGCTAATTTAGCAACATTTAATTAAATTTTTACTTTTTTTGGCACTTGGCAGATGTTTGCTTTTATGTTGCTTGTACATCACACTGAGAAATGAAGAGTTTAAGTATCTAAATGACTGATTTTGTCTACTCTAATGGCGACTCAGGTCGATTCAGAGGAAACCTCTCTGGCAAAAGAGTGGACTTCTCTGGCAGAACTGTCATTTCTCCAGACCCAAACCTGAGGATTGATGAGGTGGCTGTCCCTGTGCATGTGGCCAAAATTCTGACATACCCAGAGAGGGTAAATCTTCTCCCATGATTAGCAGAAATAACACTAAATACCCATTTTTGATTTTAATCCTTGTGAGTGTAATACTGTATCTGAATTTGGCTTATCTCAAGGTAAACAAAGCCAATCTGGAGCTAATGAGGAAACTGGTCCGTAATGGTCCTGATGTTCACCCTGGAGCCAACTTCATACAGAACAGACACACTCAGATAAAAAGGTGAGGCTTAGGACTTTGTATTTATTTTACACCATACTCTGTTGTATTCTCTCTGCTTTAATATTTAAAATATCCTTTCTTTTTATTAGTCTATACAGCTCAAGTTCATTATTCTATTTATTTTATGTGATGATAATCTTTAGTGGGCACACATGGAATTTAAATGGTTTAACAGTACCACTTCCCAAATGTTTATACACTGACAAAATGGAAAACCGGTAATAATCTAATTTATGACATCTATGATGTGAGAATGTCTGAAAAAGGAGCAAAGTGTTTCAGTATCGCTGCCTGTGGGCTGTTTAACTAGAAAGAGCAGATCCTGCATGTAAAGTTTCGGCTGACAAGCTGCTTGTCAGAATTCAAGATCTGTATCTTCCAAACTTTGTTATCATATCCTTTGAAGAACTGAGGCATAAATGTAATCTGAGTAGAAAACTTTCATTTAATGACTGCAGCTGAGAGGTTTTCTTGTGAATTGTTGTTGAATTTCCTTTTATTTCCCTTTTTTGTTTAGTTTTTTTTAATTAATTAATCTTTTTTATCTACTGTTTTTTGTTTGTCAGGTTTTTAAAATATGGAAACCGTGAAAAGATTGCCCAGGAACTGAGGATTGGTGATTTGGTGGAAAGGCACCTAATAGATGGAGACATCGTCCTCTTCAATCGACAGCCTTCTCTGCACAAACTCAGCATCATGGCTCACATTGTAAGATGGGTTTTTTTGCCCTAAATACTTGTTAAACTGGTATTGTAACCATAATTTTCACAGCCACACAGAGAATTATTAACGTATTGTTTTTCTAATGAAAATGATAAAGAAAACAAGATTGAAAATGTTTCATACGATTCTTTTGCTGGTGTGCAAACACACACAAAACATCTTAACTAGGTTTTAGGACTCCTCGTGTTTTATCCGCAAAGATCGTAGTTTTGCGTATAGTTTTTTTGACGTTATTTCTTACTTTTTACTTGCAAAGGTTCTTTTAAACCCAGTGCTAAGTCAAGTCAATGCACGCACATCTAGAAATGTTTAAAGTAGAATACAGTTGCAGTCAAAATAATCTATTTGCACTTTTTTAAATTTAATAATTACCTGTTACACACTGAAAACATGGTTCCTGAACATGGTTCGCATTTTAGCTTT
Source organism: Aulonocara stuartgranti (assembly GCF_965226115.1). Taxonomy (NCBI): domain Eukaryota; kingdom Metazoa; phylum Chordata; class Actinopteri; order Cichliformes; family Cichlidae; genus Aulonocara; species Aulonocara stuartgranti. The sequence continues at coordinate 11,876,647 of NC_138959.1, read as the reverse complement.
CTCTCTACTTTAAAAAAAATCTTGACTAATGAGAAATATTTTAGTTGGATCCTTTTGAATGACATAGTTTTTGGCACTTTTCAAACTAACACACAGGCCAGGGTCAAACCTCACAGGACATTTCGGTTTAACGAGTGTGTGTGCACGCCATACAACGCTGACTTTGACGGGGACGAAATGAATCTCCATCTACCTCAAACTGAAGAAGCTAAAGCTGAGGCTCTTATCCTCATGGGGGTATGTGTCATTATACTACATGGTGTTTAAACAAACTGCACACAGACAGATGTGGTTTTTGAACACATGAAAAGCTGTCTACAGGAAACTGCAGTTAGACAACTCATTATCTTTTCTTTCAGACCAAAGCTAATCTTGTCACTCCAAGAAATGGCGAACCCCTGATTGCTGCTATTCAGGACTTCCTGACAGGTCAGTGCAGTGATGTGTGGTAGCCAACTGTAGATGTTTTTGTATGATACGAGTGTCCCGGTTCTCAAAAGCATCATACATAGATGTATAATGTATGGAAATATTAAGAAAATAGTTAAAAAATCGGGAGGTATTTAAAAAAAATCCATTCTCTACCAGATGGGTGTGCAGCTTTGCAATATTTGAAAGGCACCTGTTTTTTAATTTCCCGTGAATTAACAATGTGTTTGTACTGCCTAGGTGCTTACCTCTTGACGCTGAAGGACACCTTCTTTGACAGATCAAAAGCCTGCCAAATAGTAGCGTCAATCCTTGTGGGTAAAGATGAGAGAGTTAGGATCTCTCTCCCTCACCCGGCCATAATAAAGGTACTCCACACTGCTGAGTTGGTTACATAAGTCTATATTTGTGACCCAGCACTAATAATCTATTCTGTGTCTGTCAGCCCATGGCTCTGTGGACAGGAAAGCAAATCTTCAGCCTAATCCTGAAGCCAAGTAAGGAATGTCCAGTCAATGCCAACCTACGCACCAAGGGCAAACAGTACTGCGGCAAGGGAGAGGACCTTTGTCACAATGATTCGTGTGAGTTTCTTAAGTAAAGACGTCCACCTAATGAAACCAAGTGTAAAGCTTTTGTTTGACTACATCTCACATTACAAACACGTCTTTATAGCGATGAAGTTTCAGGAGGAGGCTTTAAAGTTTGATTGTGATTGAAATTAAATACATTTAATGGATTACATTTGTTTGTCAGCAACTACCTAGAAACGTTTAATGAAGCCTGTATGAGCAGTAACATATGAGCAAAAAATAAGATTGAGTAACTGCCCGTCGCTAGGAGAGTTCATCAAATTTTAGTGTGATTCCAGAAAATGTAGCAAAAACAAGAAGCAGTAATCATGTTCCTGAAATTCCTTTGAGGTTTGAGAATGTCCTGTCAGATAGGTGTCAGGTGTCTCGAGGCGAACAGGGTGCGATGTTTTATTCACCTGGTGTTTCTATTCTGGATTTAATAGCATCGCTGTTTGTCCTATTCTTGTCATATCCCCAGTTGTGGTGATTCACAACAGTGAGCTGATGTGTGGTAGCATGGATAAGAGCACCTTGGGATCTGGCTCGAAGAATAACATTTTCTACATCCTGCTGAGGGACTGGGGACAGCTGGAGGCTGCCAACGCCATGTCTCGCTTGGCAAGACTTGCTCCTGTGTATCTCTGTAGGTGGTCTACAAGGAATTTATTACTTATTTCTTAGGTCTGATATATGCCAAGATATCTTCTAGTGTCTTGGTTTATATTAGAAAATTCAAAACCCTTTAAGAACAATAAACGATTACACAGAAGGGTTAGCCTGAAGTAATGCAGAATTATTTTTTTAACCTCAACTTTCAGCAAACAGGGGTTTCTCTATTGGAATCGGGGATGTTACACCAGGCCAGGGTCTGCTGAAGGCTAAGCAGGACCTGTTGGATGATGGCTACAAGAAGTGTGACGAATACATCGAAGCTTTGGACACGGGCAAGTTGCAGCAGCAGCCAGGCTGCACAGCAGAAGAAACCCTGGAGGTAGGCATGGACAATCTGCATCATTGCTGAAACATTTCATCACCGCACGAGACGAAAGCTTTTTCATTTAATTGATACCTTCCCACTACTTCTTGAACACCACACCAGTTGTGAGTCATTCAGTTCTATTCAATCCAGGTTTATTTACATAGTGTCGAATTACAACAACAGCTGGCTCAAGGCACTTTATATGGCAAGGTAAAGAGTTAGGAGGTAAAGAAACATAAGAGCTAAGGGAGATGGGACAAAACAAACATTTTGTCACATGCTGCAGTGGTGTGTAAACACCTGGGGAGTGAAAAGAGTTCAGTGAAGAAGAAATGCTCGGCAGCAGCAGTTTGGGCTGATAGCAGTGTAATCGACGGATGGTTCAGGTTCACCTGATCCAGCTTTAAGTATAAGCTTTATCAAAAAAGAAAAGTTTTGAGTCCTAATCTTAAAAGTAGAGAGGGTGTGTGTCTCCTGAACCTAGAGATTTATCCACAGCAGAAGGGTCTGCCTGCCACTCTGCTTTTAGAAACTCTAGGAGCCACCAGTAAGCCTGCAGTCTGAGAATGAAGACTTCTGTTAGCATAATAATAAGTCTTTAACTCCATCTTCCAAAAGCGAGCATGTGCTGTTGGAAGTAGACCTGTTGTAGAAGAACAGAAGAATTAATCAAGTGTTACAGCTGTGGTTTGGTCAGTATTTGTGTGAACGGTAGGCTCAGTTTCATGTTCTTAGCTGACATGAGTGGCACCTGGTGTTGTCCCCTGCAGCTATAGTCAATCTGGTTCAAGGTTTGTGCATTCAGAGATGCTGTTCTGCCTTCATTGGTTGTAATGTAAAGTTTATTTTGCCTTCCTATTAGCTTGAAGCAGCCTGGCCATCCTCTGTCCTGACAGAGTCATTTTCAGCTAGAGAACTGGAGCTCACTGGATGTTTTAAATTGCTTTTCTTCTCCATTCTGATGCAGCTTCAGCAGATCATCTTGACCATTTCTACATGCCTAAATGCATCACGTTCCTGCCATATGATTGGCTAATTAGACATTTACATTAATGAGAAGATGGACAGATGTAACTAACAAAGTGGTCTGTGGGTGTGCAAAGAAAAGAAGCAAATTGTTCGATTCATTTATGTTATGGGTTTACATTGCAGGTAATAGACCAAAGAGGATGGCAATCATTACCTCAGTAGTAAAGGCCCAGATGCACACAGAAAAATTAGTCTTCTCTCATTCCACTGATGGATAATAGATAGAAAGTAGGTTTGGTGACAAAGATGCTATTTTCAGTGCAATTCATGTTGCCAAGGAACAAAGAGTATTAAAGTTTTTCTTCCGCACTGGCAAATTAACAGAGTGACATGGCGAACAAGCAGTCTGGCTCTCAATCCAGCTGATGTGGAAACTACCAAAAAAAAAGAAAATGAGTCCATGACAAGGCTCCATCCTGCAAACCTTGAACTGACTGCTTGTGTTCGAGAAAGTTGGAATCAGTTTAAGGCCTTAACTCAAACGGTTAAGGTCATTATAAAAGCCCAGGGAGGAGCAACAAAGTACCTGATCTGATGTCTTTTGTTTTTTTATGAATCCCTATTCCTTTTTTCTTCCTCTGCTTGATTGGAAATTAACACACCATTAATTGATATATCTAAATTATAAGTTTTTTTGAGGTTATTAAACCAATGTCATTTTTTGTCATATCTGTTATTTATTAGCTAAAAACCTGAGAAGAAAGCTGAATGAACATCATCCAGATGTGGTGATTTCATTATTTTCTCGCATGTTATTAATTATAAGCGCTGCCAGTAAAACCCAAAACTTTTCTTCAGTTTCTCAACAAATTGACTTTTTACGATCTAATTTCTGTATCTCTTATCTTTCCAATATTTCCTGTTTGTCTGCACCTTTTGTTCAATAAAAGGCACAAATACTTCCAAAATTGTTCAAGCTCTGAAATCGACTTGACGGTAGGCTGCACATGGGCAACAACTGACCTTAAATAAGATCTTCACTGACCGATAGTCGTCATATCGCAGAGGGGCCATTTCCAACGATGATCCGTCCAATCATCGGGGTTTTCATAGGCTGAGAAAGAGCAATGTGTTTGGGCTGGGCTAGTTTTTGGAGAGTACAGCACGAAATCATCCAGTTTGTCTGTGGAAGCTTAAAAAGTAATGTTGAATGCTGTGATTTGTTCTGTTCATATTTATAGGCTCAGAAAGTTTCACAAGATTTTATTTAAGGTATTGAAGAAAAGGAAGTGTGATATTAAATTTTTATTTTGTGTATAAGAGAAGACCAAAAAAGGATAGATGTTGGTGTGCCATCTTTCAAGATCATTTTGTGTGTGTTTGTTAAAAGGCTCTCATCTTGAAAGAGCTGTCTGTCATCAGAGACCGAGCTGGTAGTGCCTGTCTAAGGGAGCTGGACAAGAGCAACAGCCCTCTAATTATGGCTCTCTGCGGGTCCAAAGGTAAGCTAACTGGAAAGCAAACAAAACAAATCGTAAAATCTTCATATAAATGGTCGATGAAGGTGTTGCCGTGTCTACGTGCAGCTGGAAAAAAATATTTTGAAGAGCTCTGAGACACAAAGTGGCTTCTTCTTGTTGTCAATACAATATTTACATGGATGGATGTTTTTTTTTAGCTCTTTGTAATGGTAAATAGTGAAGGACTTGACAGAAAAACTGTAAGACAGGAACCAAAAGAGCCTGGTTACATAATCAGATAATACCACAACAGTCACATTTTTGTCAGGCTTATTAGCACTAACAGACTTACAACGACACTCAAGGACTCAAAGGACAAAAAGCTATTATAGAAGTTATACAGTTATGTGTATATTATGATTGAAAATTCATAATCATTGCTGCCAGAACAAGAAAACATAATCTTAACTCAAAGGCAATAAAGAAGTAAAATTTCTTCCATTCATATGCACTCAGAGCCTGATTGTTACTGTCAGAAGACAATTTATGTTAACATACTTATACACCATAAAATCCAGGAATATGCTGGCAGTGTTGTCCGTTAGCTACAACATTCTAGCGAGGATGGCGTTGAAAGGTGGGCAGACACAGGAGTTTTATTAAACGTGTGATATGCTAACAGACACTGCATTTTAAATGACAGTTTTAATTGGCCTCACTGCACAGCCAGAATCTGCGAGTGTTCTCTCTTCACAAATCAGCTACAAGAAATCACAAAGTGAAGCTCGCATTGAGCATAAATACAAGGCTCAAGGACACTTTTGTCCACCGCTGGCTCTAGTTGAGTGTTTTGGTTTTTCTTTTCTTACTATGTGATTTCAAACAAAGTCCAATATATTGGGTATTGCAGACACAGCCATGGAAATAATGACACACTGTCTTCAAATAAAGTGTGTTACAGCCCTGTCACAGCACAGTTACAGCCCTAATCTTTAATGTTTGAACTAACTTTAGTAGCATTAGTTACATTTAACATTTTATAACACTGTTCATGAGCTAGGCCCTGCGTCACCATGTGAACAGGTGGATGTAAGATTGCTATATTTCTTGTTTGCATGACAAAACTCAGTAGGCTTGATAAGCTGTTAATAAAGAGACCGTTAAACTACAGTGTTTCTAGTTGATAGATTTTTCAGGGCTTGCCAACCTGTTAAGTGCTAAATTGTTTAGTGTGTCTCACTTTTTCATCTGTCCCTGCTGTGTAACGCAGGATCCTTCATTAATATATCTCAGATGATTGCCTGTGTGGGCCAGCAGGCCATAAGCGGCTCTCGGGTACCTAATGGGTTTGAGAATCGCTCCCTGCCTCACTTTGAAAAACACTCAAAAGTAAGACCTTAATTATTTGTTTTAATTGTGTTACTATGTATTCCTTAAGTGCCATTCATGTTGTAGTTCTGGATCTGTTTTTTGTGATTTATTAATCAGTTAATTGTTGAGGCTTGTTCTTGTAACTGGAGATTATATGCTACAAACTTTGGTGTTTGACTGTAGACCTGATGTGTTGCATCCAAGGCTCTGACGCACTTTGATTATTTCGTAGTATTATTTCATTGTGCTACCCCTGCATCCAATACTCCAAAAGCTTTCATCAATTCCAATGTAGCTTTCATCAATTTCATCAATGACTAAACATCATTATGTTTAGTCTCTTTGCTTCTTTTTTTTTCTGAGAAAATAACAGTGCAACTGGATAACAGTTTCTTAGAGTACTCAAAGCTCTATTAATAGCTCACTGATGATTTCTCTACAGCTGCCTGCTGCTAAAGGGTTTGTGGCCGACAGCTTCTATTCCGGTTTGACACCCACAGAGTTCTTCTTCCACACCATGGCTGGTCGAGAGGGTCTGGTGGACACTGCGGTGAAAACTGCAGAGACTGGGTACATGCAGGTAAAGCTTTTTGGACCCATTTCTTTTGAGCCTTTTCACACAGTTCACTTCTGACGACTACTGCTGACACTGAGTCGCTGCAGGTCTTTACTTTGTCCCCAGGATGCTAGCATTTTTTTTGCGTGTTATATTTTAAGTTTTTATTGATTCCCCCCCCCCCCCCCCCCAGCAAATTTTCTATTGCACAAAGTAATATTGCCTGTTTCAGTGTTTTATTTATTAATCCATGAGATCATATAAAATTGTGAAAAAAGGAAAAATGTCATCCCACATTCTCCTTGCAGTACGTCGTGTTAAAAAAGCCTCATTCCCATAATTTAATTTATTTTTTAAATCAGTCTAACTTTGCACATTAAATATTAAGATTTCATAGTATGTAATATTATTATATAATCATATCTGGAGCACTTTCATCATAGCTAATTAGGGTTTCTTATTCATTTACGCGGACTGTGGTTACACACTCATAGTGCAGTGTTGATGCAATTTGCAGTTCCATCACATGTGTCAGTGTCATTATTATTTTGTGTCGTTTCTCTGTATTTTAATAGAGGCGTCTGGTGAAGTCTCTGGAGGATTTGTGCTCACAGTATGACCTCACAGTACGCAGTTCAACAGGCGACATCATCCAGTTCATTTATGGTGGTGATGGCCTGGACCCCGCTGCAATGGAGGGGAAGGATGAGCCACTGGAGTTTAAGAGAGTCCTGGACAACATTCGGGTGAGTTAATCAGAAATCGACAGCTTGACAAGCAGTCAATTTCTGTGCACTAAATATGTGCGAACCAGAGTAGAAGTTAATTTCTTCAGCCTTAAAATAACCCTTATTCTTTGTTTCTGTTGCAGTCACGTTTTAATTGAATATTTGTCGGCCATTTTCATATAGTTGAACTTTCATAAATTGTTTATAGTTATAGTTTGCCTTTTAAAAGATCTCCTTATTTCATTTGGTTTATTTCAAGGAGTAATTTTAAGATGAAAAAGCCGTGAGAAGCCACTTACTCTGGATAAACAAGAGTCCTTCTCATTTAGCTAAAAAATTCAGTGCAGGAATTAATGGGGTAAAAAAAAGGCGTAAGCACATCCCAGCCTTTAGAATCTCAATCTGATATGTGTTGATGATTTCATGCGTTTATATAAGCAGTGGTACGATTTATGTAATGTAACCTTTAATTGTTTTGCCTTGACGCATGCTCATGCCCAGTTAAGGAAATCCCAAAAAGTTGATTCTGTTCATCTTTATATTTCATCCCATGTTCTTTAGATGAGTAACAAAATGTTTCTCCTACCAAAGACGCTACGTCCAGATGAACAGAATCAACTTTTTAGGACCTTTATTGTTTTATTGTAGTCAATAATGTAGACATAGTACATTTGACAACTTTCAGCCCCCCCACAGTCATTATTTTAGCTTAAAAGTACATTTTCTAGGGTTGCGTAAAGGACATCATCCATTTAGAATCAGCCTTTTCTATTCATTGTATTCAACTTGATAAAGATTAGTTTGACTCTTCAACCATTTAAACTTTTAAAAACAGTTGCTTGTTCCTTCCTACAGCTGTCAGTGTTAATATCATTGCTTTATTGTAGCAATGACCATGATATTTTAATATTAAAGCAGACATGAAGTTTCTGAAAAATCTAATGTTTCTGCAACTCCTTCTTGGACCCGGTGACTGGTATGATGTGTTACTAATTCCAGAAGGTGGCAGTAATTCACCCACAGGTTACGACAGAAAAACATCTTACTAATTACGAGTTATCTGTTTAAAAAGCCAGGTACTTTGATGTTATAGGCTACTCTACAGACAAAAGTGAAATGCAAACCCAAATACTATGACCGAAAATGTTCATCAAAGTCCTTCAAGTAATGAAAAAACATCTTGCACTGAGATAAAGCGCAAACTATGTAAAGGTAACAGATGGGCTGTGGTCAAATGGCACTAGTCTGATCTCTGCTCTCCAAACCTTGACTGTGCAGGTAATTTGTTACCACCTTGTGGGCAATTGGGTGTTACACAAACTAAAGGCTCAACTGACCACTTGAATTCAGCGGATTAGCTGAGACTCCACCCACTAAACATGGCAACTCCAGGGTACAAGAGCCCAACGTAATGTCGGCCATAGTGTAAACTCTTAGACTTTAAAATGATTCCACAAGGCAGTGGATGTACATTGGCTACGTCCATCTTTAATGTGTACTTTGTCAAATATACACACAAAAAAGCTGTGATTAAAAAACAAACATAGTTTAATTAAAAAAGGCACATTTTATGGTTTGGAGTACTGGTTTTGTTCAGCAGTACTGAAACTATTTGAATATTAAAATGTTGCTGTTTTCTTTTCCTGCTACTGTAAACAGTCTGCTTTTGAGCTGGAGAGGCAAAAAACAAACAGCTGAATAGTTGAAATTGCAGCCAACTAATTTCTTACTAACATATTTTTCAGAATTTCTGACCTTGTAAGTGTTTAAAATGACTCAAATCAGTTTACTCTGCCCGCTAAACTGCCTTCCACAGAGAATCTTTGAACTGACCTGTAGGATTAACGATTAATTGCTCTATTCACCGTCAGGTCATGTCTCATGTGTACACAATCTGCTGCTTGTCATTGAGGTTAAAAGCGTTGTTGTTTTTCTGAAATCACTCTCTAAGATCCAAATAGAAATCACAAGCTTGCAGCATTAGAGGTTCCATATCTCTTAAACGAGGTCTTTTTAACTAGGATAACCAGCAGAGAACAAATACAGCTTTTTGCCAGTAATGTTTCAAATAATTACGATAATTTAATGAGTTTAATACATTTAATATGAATCTGTTACTGGAAAGGTGTTCTGATTTGATCCGCTCATTGCCAAGGGCTGTGCAGTCTGTAGACAAATTTTTAAAGGATAAATATGAAAAAAATAATTAGAGTGGCTGTCTTTTACATATTATATGCTCAAAGCACTGACCCTTAAACTGGGACAGAAAGTATATAGTACATTTTCTTCATGTTCACTTTGAAGCATTTTCAGCTGCTATTAATATCAACCATCATGAGCTATTTACAGCTGAACTGTGAGTGCTTCTGATCTTCTCTGTTCCTCCCAGGCGGTCTACACGTGTCCAGATGAGCCTGCACTGAGTCAAAACGAGCTGGTCCTCACTGCAGACGCTATCATGAAAAGAGCTGACTTCTTATGCTGTAGAGACAGCTTCTTGGAGGTAAACCCATCACAGTATTTGGTTAACAATGTTTTATAGATTTTTTTCTTAATTAGGAAATTATGGCATAGCTTATTATGCTTATTATAGCGTAGCTTATTATGAATAGAGTTTCAATTGAAACTGATTCACAGTAAGCTTAGTGGTTATATTAGATGTTAAAATAAGCACGAAAGTAGCTAGGTAGTGTTTTTCTTGGGAATTGTAAATCATGACTACTTACCACTTTTCTGCCATGTAACTGCAGCAGTAACCTCCATCCATCCTTGGCTTTTGCACCACCTGATTTAGTTATTTGGGTAACATATCACTGGCTTGTAGTCTGTGTTTTTCGTCAGGTGATGGAACAAAATTGTTTCCACCTTTAGCGAGAACAGGTTAAGTATTATGCTTAGTTGGAGTTTCTTGAAGAAGCTCCCTTTTTAGGTACCAAGTTATTATCAGAGGCTGACACATAACTGTTATTTGCAGACATGCCTGAGGTTGTGCATTAGGCAAATGGCCTTGCTATAGCACTAATATCGTGATATGACAGTTTTAAATGAATAAACATAAGAATTTATGCTGGTATTATGGTGGATTGATATGATATAGCACAACGCTTAGAGGCCACAATATCAAATACACTGAGATAAAAATTCAAAATAAGCAACAACAAACTGTTTTTTATTTAGGGTATGAGAGGCTAAGAGTATGTTTTTATTTATTTATTTTTGTTTTGTTTGGTCTTTGTTCTTTGTTCTTTTTTTTTTTTTTTAGTAAAATGTAGCACACATCAGATCTTTGGTTGAAACGGAAGACTGATAATACATGTCCTTTGTAGTCTGTACTTAGAGGAGTCGGACGGTTGGAATAAGTCAGGCGTGCCAAATCATTTAAACTGCTCTGTTCCTCGTTCTGCAGCCAGATGTAACTCTATAAGACAAAATGAATCAATATGTTGATCAATTATTAAATCATTCACTGTTGGAAGTGAGAGGGAGCCTTAATAATATTCTCCAGAAAAAGCTGAAAAGTAGTTTTTACCAAATGATACCAAACGAGAATGCATAATTACTTTGTTGTGGACTAGCCGAATAATTCATTTAGTGCCTTTGTGAGTAGGGCTGTGCGATATGACCAAAATCTCATATCCCGATATAAGAATTCTATCGTCAGATAACGATATAAATCACAAAAATGTAACATTTTCTGTAAATTCTGTGAATCTCGGGCAGCTCGACTTTCTGGAAGTGTTTCCAGCTGCGCGTCATGTTGCTGGAGTCGAGTGTTTTAACAGATGCATGAAACTACATTATTAGACATAAGTTGTAACGACCGCCGTTTTATTTTTCAGTATTTATTACACGGCGTGCTGCGGGGAAAAGCCTGTTCTAACGTTTGAGTCTAAGGTTTATTTTTTTAGCACCTGGCGGCTCTTTTTTAATTCTCATCCGTAAATAATCTGCTCTTTCAGGTGATTCAGTTTATTTTGAAAAATCTCAACAGGATCTTGAGCTTTATAGTGAAAGGTTTATGTGGAACATAAACAAGCGGACACGCGATGGTGTTACCGTCGTTGTTGCTAACCACAACCCATAAAAACAGGCGCTTGTCCGTCCTAGTGTGGTTATATTAAATATAAGAGAAAGAGAGAACTTTAAGAAATTAATATAGCCACTACAGTGACCATCAAAACGATGAAAAAATATTAATAATAATAATAATTTTTAATCAAATACAGAGAGACATGCTGTCATCCAAACCCAAAGCCAGCTGCATGCAGTTAATGGGTTTTCTGATGGTAACAAACATGACTCTTTTCCCTTTTATGAAGGAATTAACTGACACAGGCGCAGAGAAGTACCTGGAGGTACAGTTATCAAGCATGCGGTGAATTTTGAATGGCGTGTCAGTGACAATTGGAAATCATTAATGGAATAATCCTGCTGATGCTGTTGTATAATAAAACAGCGCCTGATGTTGTTCTGTACTGATTTTCCAACATCTGATTGCTCATTTTAAAGTGTTGCTGATGTTTAAAAGAAGACTTGTCAGTGTGTTGTACTGGGCGCTTGAGTTCTCCACTCCTTAACAGTTTGTGATTTCTAACAGCTGCATGACAGCAGCATTTGTTGTTGAGGATATGTTTGAGTTTGGAGGTGGAATTTATTCTCTCCTCTCTACTTTAGGAAATAAAGAAATTCATTAAGAGCATTTCAGAAAGGATCAAGAAGACTAGAGACAAGTACGGCATCAATGACAATGGGACTAGTGAGGTAGGTGTCACGCAAGGCTTAACAAACTTCAGCCTCACAGCATTTGAAAAATAATTGGTATTCTTTCTGTCTTGTATTTACAGCCAAAGGTTCTTTATCAGCTGGATCGTGTAACTCCTACCCAGCTGGAGAAGTTTCTTGAAACCTGCAGAGACAAATACATGAGGTACAAGACTCATATCCAAGTTTGAGGCTTGTTATTTTTGTTTCTCGGCTCCATCTGTCCATCCATCCTTCCATTAGGTAACCACAGAGCCAAAAATGGTTGCTCTTTGGTTTTTAATCATAAAAAAGTCCCTGTTACTACATACGCAGCCCAAAATATAGAGAACAATTGAGAGGAAATTTGTAATCAATTCTGATTGTGCTTCAAAAAGCTTTAAAGTAGTTGAAGCTGGGGAGGAATGAACAACTCATCTATTTTAAGAAAATGAAAAGGCAATGCAACAAACACTTAGAAGTGTACTGAAAGGTTTATTGAAAGTTTGGTAAGGATGTGGAGGTGCCAGAAATATTCACTCAAAACCAAACTATAATGGTTGTACTAGAGAAAAAGTCAGAAGGCTTTATGCCATCAGAAACCGTGCAGAGTGACTGGCCATCATTGTTCCTTTGACAGCACTGCGCTAAACTCTGCTGGAGCTTGAAATAGCATGCTGTGTTAACCATGTTTTTTGTGATTTCTGTTTTTAGAGTCAGCCTGGGGTTAAGATTTCGTTTTATTTTTTTAAGTGGTTGACTTTGTTTCCCAAATGATCATTCATCTTTTCTGAGAGCTGCTAAAATGACATTAGTTTAAATGCAACTCCAATTTTACTTGTCAGTTTGATGAAAGCTGATTCAGCTTAGAGACTCTGTCTTGTAATATATATATATATATATATATATATATATATATATATATATATATATATTTTTTTTTTTTTTCTTTTCGTTTCTCGATAGAGCTCAGATGGAGCCAGGATCAGCAGTTGGGGCCCTTTGTGCCCAGAGCATTGGAGAGCCGGGTACTCAAATGACACTAAAAACCTTTCACTTTGCCGGTGTTGCATCAATGAATATCACTCTAGGAGTGCCTCGCATCAAAGAAATCATCAACGCCTCCAAGAACATCAGGTATGATATTCAATTATGGAGATGTCTCATTATATTCCCTCTGTCATTTGCGCCAAGGACAAAAAGACAAATATACCTCACAATTCAAAGTTGGCCATGGGCTTTGTCTTGATGTCTTTGTAACATCGCTGAAAATTACTGCTGCAAGATGGAGTAAGAACGATTTCAAGACCTCCGCCTTCCTGAATGGAAGCAATTCTTCTGTTTGACATTTACTGTCAGACGCCAGTGCTGGATTTTGCAGCTCTAAAGCTGCCCATTCCACTTTTATTGTGAGAATATATTTGATCACTTGCTTCAATCCATGGCTTACACACAGAATTAGAGCAGTTAGCAGAGTAAGCTATGCTTGCCCATGGTGTTTTGTGTCACAGTAGTGAATACATCCCTAATTTGTTTTGAATTATCTATTGAAAATCCACTCAGCACTCCTATAATCACGGCTCATTTGGATGTGGAAGATGATGCTGACTTTGCCAGGCTGGTGAAGGGGAGAATTGAGAAGACTCTTCTAGGAGAGGTAACCTGAACCAATCAGATTTCCCTCCCTTTTATTTACAAATCAAAGCTTTGAAATCATTACTAAGGGATGTCAATGGTTCAAGTAGAGGTGTTGTTTTAAAAAAAAAGAAAAGAACAAGCTGTACAGAGCTGTAATAAGGTAGGTTCTCATTTTGTCCTTTACAGATTTCTGAGTACATAGAAGAGGTTTTCCTTCCAGATGACTGTTTCATCTTGGTGAAGCTGTCACTGGAGAGAATAAGACTGCTGCGACTGGAGGTACCACAGCTTTATTACTTTTACTCCCACTTTGTGTGAACATCTCAGGCACTTCCCCCTCCTTTCACACATCTAAATTAGTTCTGAATTAGTGCACCTGGGATGTTAATCTATAGTTTTAATTGTCATTTTACGTAAGCTGGGATACCGTTGTGCTTGTAAAAGTACGTATGAGGCCTGGGAACTTGGGGATAATGTTAAAACGGACTGTCCAGCGCTGCTTAGACTTCGTTGTGTCCTCATTTCTACTATTTTTAGCTTCTCAATTATATTTGAAGAAGAAATAATGTTCATTTTTATACCTTCAAGGTTGATTTCAGGATGTAATTCATCCTGCATATTTTCAGTACATGTTGGGGTTTTGGTTGAACTGCTTTAGAATAAGGGAAAATCAAAACATATGTTTTTATACTCTCACTTTTTGCTTTATGTGCAGTTACAGATAAGTCTGCATAGCTTAAACCATTGGAACACTGAATTCTTTGTTTTCTCTACCTACTAAAATATGATAACACTGCATTTCTTTAATAGTAGCAGCTACAGCACAGTGCTCTGACTCATGAGTGCCTGCAGGTTAAAGAGAAGTGCGTTTTGTGCGGCGTGGAAAAGAAAACAAGCTGTGCCTTTGATTTCTCGTCTCTTCTCAGGTAAATGCAGAAACGGTGCGTTACTCCATCTGCATGTCTAAACTGCGAGTCAAACCGGCAGACATCGCTGTACACGGGGAGGCGGTGGTGTGCGTGTCTCCTCGAGAGAACAGCAAAAGCTCCATGTACTATGTGCTGCAGTCACTAAAAGCAGAACTTCCCAAGGTGAGAATGTCACGTGTGCAATGGTTGTTTTCTTTTGTGCACACATGCTTTCTGTGTGCAAATTGAATTCAAGGTCAAGGCCGGTCAGGGCTTCTTACCTATGGAAAATTCATGTTTAGAAAGCACAGATGCTGCACTGTGATTTCTGCCGATGTCTGAGAATACTGTATGGATGTGGAGCAGCTGAACTTTTAGTTTAATTGCTCTGTTCAATAAAATATTTAAGAGTGTTTTACAGTGGACCTGTTGTGCTCATTTTCACTGCTTTACTTTTATTCTTTCACTCTGGTTTAAGCACTAAGTCATGCAGCGTTACTCCATTAAAGTATATTTATTGTGTTCTTGGCCTTGGTGGAAACCTTTAGTTCATCCTTTATTTAAGAGCAAAAATCAACTTTATTTTCTCTGCCTTCCTCCTTCCCTTTGAGCTGACTTTCTTATCATTATCTTACCCTTGTAAACAGATGGTCTGAGCAGCAGGTGGGAAAGGCTGCTGTGAAAGTGATAACCATATTAAACCTTTAACATAAAGTGTATCGTATTTCATATCATGTCTTGGGTTTTTGAGGCCCCTACATCATCAGTGTGATTATTTATTAACTCTAACTGTGACCCCCCATTATGTTTTTGAGAAATAAATTGACCCATAAAAACAATATATGCATTTAACTTTATTGTTGATGTTGTTATTGTGTTGTTTTGTTTCTTTGTTTGTTTTTACCTGAAGGCTCAATAAACTCCTCGGTTTAAAAAATATATATATAATTGAATTTTTTGGCCGTTATTATTTTGGTAAAGATTTAATATGTCACTGTGAATGTATGACAGAATATACTTTTCAGTACATGTTCTGAACTGTTTAATGCTTAAAGTGCTCTCAAAGCAGGGATAACATGGAGTCCTGTGTATTTTCTTGTCTTAACTGTTTGCACTTACTCATTTGAAAGGTGGTGGTTCAAGGGATACCGGAGGTTGCCCGAGCTGTCATTCATATTGACGAACAGAGCAGCAAGAGTAAGTACAAACTCCTGGTGGAGGGGGACAACCTGAGAGCGGTTATGGCGACACATGGCGTGAACGGAAGTAGGACCACTTCAAACAATACTTATGAGGTATGAGTCTTTTTTTTCCCCCCAGTGTCAAATGTTTGTACATCATACATTTTTATTGATATAAAAAAAGAAGAATGGGGTGCAGAGGTTTTATGGTGAATTTTCTTTTATGCACACAGGAGGCTCAAAAGTATACATACAGGCTCAAATATATACACAGGCTTGTAAAATGGACCGATTCTTATATAGCACTTTTCTACTCTCCTGGAGTACTCAAAGCGCTCTATACAACATGCCTCATTCACACCAGCTCATACAAGCACTTCTAAAGTGCAAACTAATGAACATTCACACTCCGATGAACACATCAGGGGGCAACTTGGGGTTAGTATCTTGCCCAAGGGTATTTGTCATGCAGACTGGGAAAGCCAAGGATCGAAGCGCCAACCTTCCAATCAGTAGCTGATCTGCTCTACTATCTGAGCCGATGGCTTTAGCAAATTGCATCTTGACCACAATTTTGGCTGAATATCTGCCCACTCTTGGGAGAATTGGTAGAGTTGATTGAAATTGGTTGGTTTTCTGCACAGACCCTACGTTTAAGCACAGTTTAGAAATTACAGACCCAACCATTATGCCACCAGGGTTAGCTGCCACCTGTCAGCTGTTACAGCACTCTTTGATTTTCTTGTTGTTGGAATGGTTAAATGCTCAGAAATGGGTGTTTGTGTGCCCAATTCCTTTTGTTTTTAAAGTTATTAAAGATGTGTCTTGAACACTTATTTACCCTGGAAAAATAGCAAGTGAAAAAAATTATTAGAAGCCCAAAATTAACAGGCTATTCATTCCCATGATGAGAGTAGGATCACTCTGAAAATCCAAGCTGAAGATTTAAAAAGAAAAAAACTGCACAACTGAAGCATTAACATTTTTGCTGTCATTGATGGGCAAAAACATTTGCACAGTTTTTCATTCACTTTTAATTAAATTGTCATCATATTTGTGTCTAATATTGTCCCTAAGTGTTATCGTTTGGTTAGAAATTAGTAGAAATATGTGTTAGAGGCTCATCAAGTTTTCTTGTTATATGATACAAGTTAAATAAATTAATTAATAAATTAATTAAGATAAGCAAAGCTAGTTTAAAAGTGTTTCAGCCTAGATCAGCTCTCACTACTTTGCATTAATGCTTTTATCTAACAACACAAAGCCTGGTCCATGACACACAGGCTGTGAGACAAAAGGACTCTAAGAGAGCTGGAAGTTGTTGCTGCTGCTACACTGAGTATTCAGCTGTCCTTGTAGGCTGGCAGTTTTTGATATTTCATCACTCAAATGGAGCACTAAGTTTTCTAATACATCCACTCTTGTGCGTTTAAAATAAATAAATGAATTTCTTGGATGAACCTGTTGGCTCAAAGTGCATGAAGTAACGGACACGTTTTAAAATGTCAACTGTAAAAAAAAAGAAAAAAAAGAAGGAAAACAATCGCATAAATTATGCCAGCTGAAGGAACTGAGAACACTTTCAATTGGCTGTGGGGAGTCTGCATCAGGGCTTTTTAAAATGTGTTTGTTTTTTAAACAAGCTTTTCTGTGCACTTGATAGGTCGAGAAGACCTTGGGCATTGAGGCTGCTAGATCCACAATCATAAACGAGATTCAGTACACCATGGTGAACCACGGAATGAGCATTGACCGACGTCACGTCATGCTTCTTGCAGATCTCATGTCCTATAAGGTAAGAACCGCTGATCTACATACATTACATGAATTAATATCCTTTCATCTCCTTGTAGGGGAACTAATGTAACCATCTTCTATCCTTTAAGGGTGAGATCCTGGGAATCACCAGGTTTGGTTTAGCAAAAATGAAGGAGAGTGTCCTCATGCTGGCTTCTTTTGAGAAGACAGCCGATCATCTCTTTGATGCTGCCTATTTTGGACAGAAGGACTCAGTTTGTGGTAAGCTGCTGTTTCATCTGCATAATGAAATTGATCTTCGTGACTTGACTGGCCTGTTAACATCCCCCTGTGTTCCTGTTTCAGGTGTGTCTGAGTGTATCATCATGGGGATTCCAATGAATATTGGAACAGGACTATTTAAACTGCTTCACAAGGCTGACAGAGATCCCTCTCCAGTCAAAAGGCCTCTCCTCTTTGACAATCCAGACTTCCATTTATCTTTGATCACATAGCATCAAAGGACAAAACAGCAGGGATATTTAAAGGTTTTTTTTTTCATAGCTGACAAATATTATCTTCAACTAGTACAGAAGTGCCTGCCAATGTGTCACATCATTTTCTGTTTGGGGATTTAACAGAAAATGGGATTGTGTATTTTTGTTGGTTGATAAACTGTGAGAAGACTGAATTTCATTTTAAAAGGCTAGCAGCGCTCCCGGTAGAATTACTTATTTAAGTTAAATTTTGGGTAACAGCAAAAAAAGCAAAAATGTAAACACTTTAAGGTCATAATCTTGTGTTCCTGCACTGATCACACTGTGAAAAACATTGTTATAAACAGGTGTCTCGCTAACATGAGAAAGATTACCTCTTAATTATGAAACAGAATGGATTTCTTCTGTGCTGGTACTTAGTTTTGCATAATATATGAACTGCTTGCATCTTAGCGTTGCAGCTTCTCCCACATCGCAAAGCTCATATTTGGTTGTTTGACATTTTTATTGGGTTTATTTTTTCTTCAACATTCAGTTCAAGAGAAGTTCAGTTTCAGTTCAGAAGTTGATCTTTTTACATCTTGTAAGAAACCTGTTCTTATAATAATGTAAATAATGTAATAAATAAATTACTCAAAGCCATGTTCTTTGGTATTTACAGTGATTTCTACAGCAGTGTTTTAGGGTCATACCATCCAATTTAGTGTGCTATTTTTTTATTTTATTTGAGTAGCCTCAATTTACAACTGTGTCTTTTTAGAGTCCTTATTAGTGTTTTTTTTCATTGTATCTAGTGCAGAGTCCAGCCATCCAGTGGAAGGATTATATATGAGGAGAGGTAAAAAGAAGTTCCACTTTGCACCATTCACACTTAAAGCTATAGCCCACTGAGACTCACCAGATAACCTAACGCATACGGTCACCTG
The DNA here is from genome assembly GCF_965226115.1 of Aulonocara stuartgranti. Lineage (NCBI taxonomy): Eukaryota > Metazoa > Chordata > Actinopteri > Cichliformes > Cichlidae > Aulonocara > Aulonocara stuartgranti. Next base: position 11,857,953 of record NC_138959.1, on the reverse strand, counting down.
CTGAACAAGTGAGCTAAATTGGCACCTTCTTATTAGTTTACCTTTAACTGATTAATTCACTCAAGCTGCTCTGATGGCAGCTGTAGCTTGGCTGATCCCCAGTTTCTTTCATTTGAATGTCTGTTACTTGAAGTAGCTGCAAATAAGCACTCATATGACTGTATAGCCTAAAAGCTCATGGTTAAAAAGCGCTTTTAAATGGCCTCCTTATATTTCTAAATTAAGAATTTGAGTGCAGTTGCATTCGCTGAAACTAATGTGTAATGGCTAATGAGTTATCTTTGTGCTTTTCCCCATGTAGTTAAATTTGTTTTTCAAGGAAAAGCCTTGAATTTTACTCATGTTGTTGGTAGAAAGAGGTTTGACATCAAATATAGAGATGATCAGATCAAAGTTCAGTCCAGTACACCGGTAAGTACTTGTGTGCTCAGTAGTTAAAAGAATCATTCCTGTCTCTGTGCTATCAGGAAATAAAAGGCTTTTGGAGTGCTATAATGGAAAATACAGTAATATGGTCAAAATGCTTTTTGGGGCCCAGCTGGCTTGTTTTATCCTTTTAACTTGTCATTGGTTGTGGCAGCCTTCGCCAGTGAAAGTTCTTTTAATCTGAATGCAACAACCAAAGGTTTGTGTTTAACCTTTTTCTTGCCCATAACAGTGTATGCCAGTCACGTTCTCTGATTCATTGGAAACTCATCTGTGAACTTCAGAAGACCCCTGGAGCTTGCAGGCGAAATCTTATCGTTTTATCTCCGATGACCAATTACGCCCTCTCCCCTCCCCTGCTGTGACTTTGGGTTAACACTGGAATCCTTAATGGCTTCCATGAATAGAATAATTGAGAACTAATAATAACAGAATTTATTGTCTATATGGGGTAAATATTTGATATTTAAAAGACTGATTTTAGGTGGCATATTCTTTTTGACTCTTCAAATATAACTAAGCACTTGCGTATTTCATATTGCTGCAAGGCATCTGTTAGTTTGCTTAGCATTACAGGTGCTACAGCAAGATATCAGGTTGAGCTGAATTCTGATGAGTCCCATTAATAACCTCTTTCAGAAATGTTTGCCCCTGTGCGTGTGTCCTTAAGCACATAACTACTCTGGAAGAGAAATTCTGTTCTTTTGAGTAGAAGGGGAGGAAAAAACTGAAACATCACAATAAGGTTTAAACTGTCTCACTGTTCATATTCTTTTGCTTAGATATTCACAGTAACACAACACATTTTTTAACATTGCTTTTCTTTCTTTTGAGATCACAAGTAGAAGGTGTTTCCTTTCTTCAAGCAACAGGTGAAAACAAAGTAGTTACACTTTGATACCCAGCCTGTTCTCTCCAGTATTATTCAAACTGTCTAAATTTAGCACTGAAAAGGGTAGGACTTAAGCATAAAACTTAATACACTGCTATGAAAATTACTTATTTTGCTTCTAAATCTATGTATAAGCTTTTCTATCTATCTAAGCTGTTTATAATCAAGTGCCTAAAGATGCAATTTAAAATGTTTTTTTTTTTTGCTAAGTTGTCTGCTGTGTTTAATTATAACCATGGTTCAAGCCTTGACTATAGAGCCTTATGTATGCTTGAATGATTCATAGGTAAGTGTTAACTGGTTCAACAAACAATAAGCATTCCTCCAGAAATGTTCAGCTTCATGGACTGGACTATAAAAGAGTCAAAAGGGAGCCAGTGTCCTAAAACGTTTAAAAAACCTTTCGAACTATCCGGTCTTTAAGTGATGACGTGACGAATCCTACTTCCGGGCCTAAAGTAGTCTGCGTTTAATATGGCTTTTGTGTTGTTAACATGTTTAATGTTTTGTATTTTCTTCTATTTAATCTCAAAAAGCTCCTAAAACACTCAGTGATCACTGTTGACCTCCCTCGGCTTTTATTACCACTAATCATTTATTTAAGCTCAGTTTTTAAAACCTTACGATGTAACTACAGCCCAGCCCATGCAGCAGTATATGAATGACTAACCTCGTATTGTGGATGGATTATCTCAGTTGTTCTCCTGACTGAAGTCTGGTCGGTTTACAGCCTCCTGCCATGCGATTACATTTGTTCCTGACCACCGAGAACCCTCACGTTAACTTTTATCGAGTGGGAAAAAAGTTAGCTTGTTTATAGCTAACATAGCTGTGTCACTAGCGGTCACGTAGCACATCATTATATACCAGCTAGCCAAACTTCAGTAACCCTACAAACGTCACTGCTGTTTAGTTTTCTGTCTTCATTTCTGTTGGAAGTGATAGCAGAGCTGTACGTTTTAATTTGTTTCCAAAACCCTGCAGTCAGGACATGCTATATTGTATTTAGATGGAAGCTAGAGAGCTAACTTCCTGCTAACTTCTAACTCCGTTAAATTCCGTTTTCACGGATGGCTGGATGTTAAACTCAATTGTTACACCTGGTAGAGCAGAACGCTGATCATTTTATTAAAGATGAAAGACTTTAGACAGTTTTTCAACTCTCAGTAATGCCACAGTGATTGTTTGATATATGGACCTGCAGCGGAGTTTAGGCCCAGACACGGCTAGTGACGTCAGACTTAAAGACCGGATTGCTCAAGACCACTTTAAATTTTAACATTTGAAATTGCTCAGACTCTTTGGAAGCAAAAACTGGAAAAGATGAAGTGGCACAAGACTTTTTTGCAGTACTGTATCAAAAGTGAGTTTTGCTGTCAAAAGGAATTCTGACTCTAAAAAAATATCCAGAGACCTGGAATTTACAGAAAGAGCTCTTTAATGCACAAGAAATAATTCATGAAATAAGCAGTAATCGATCCGGTCTTCTCGTACACAAATATAGCCTGCTCATGCTTAAGTGATAACATGTCGCAGTGAATTCCCGTTCACTCCTTTAAGCTTCGTCTGGTAACATCCTTCAGTCCAGTCACGGTCTTTTAAATGAACGATGGGTTGATTGTCAATGAAATCTTTAAATCCTGCACAGTTGTAAAAAGTAAAGTCAAGCTATTGTTACCAGCACAGACTACTTACCACAGAGCGCTTTAGTAACCATAGAGAGGAATATTTTACTACATCAAGAGCATAAAATACTACTGCTTATGTGAGCTTTCTCTCCAAGAGCTAAGATTTGACAGACATTTATAGCCTTTTACTTCAAAGCCATAAACTACAGGATAATAAGATATAAAGTGGAAATACTACTGAAAATGAACAGCATATTTCTGATCTCCAAAGAAAAACAGCAGGGGCTTTCTCCTGATTTACTCTTTTATTAATCAGAGCATTGCTCAGTGCTGTGTAAATTTGTAAATCAAGAGGTCCCATGACACAAAGACAGTGCTGTTTCAACAGCTGAAATGATTCAAAAAGGCTGCAGAACACATCAAAATTAAAGCATCATTAGGGCCCAGCTGTTTAAACTAAACATAGCTTTAAGCACACACGAAGCATCATCCAATTACATTTGATAATCCGGGCAATCACAATCAGTCAAAAATCAGAAAAATACTAAAACTGATGCAAAGCCTGAACTTCATGCTCAGAGAACACAAAAGGCACATGCTATGCACCTTTAGGCGGCTATCAATGGGATTCACCAATAATTCATGTAATCTGAGTTTGATAAAAGATTAAAAGGAGCTGAAATCATGTGTTGCTGTATGCTGCTGTAGGAGTCTTTCCTCAGAGTTTAATAAGCGTCTCCAGTTTCACAGATTTAACTACAGCTGACACGTTTGCAAGTGGCTGCAAGGAATAAACACAATTTGAGCTCCTATTAAAACTTTTCTGAAACCCTGATTTGATTCTGGTGAGCACGCTCATATGTAGCATGAAACTTGTGTTTAGGATCGTGGATTGTGCGCATCCTGTCATGCAAAGGTTGTGTGTGTTAGATAGTAGAAACGGGCAGTTTTATATCCAACATGTTGTCAGCAATGAGATAAGAAGGCTGTCTGATTGTTCAGTACCACTGAGGCGGAGAGATGCTGCTTATTTACAGTAGTGCACTCTATTGCAAATTTTAGCATGATTCATGAAAACTCAAAATGCATGCTAAAAGTAGCATATTGATAATATTTTTAAAGCTTCCACAGTTTCACAACAGTACACCGGTAAGTACCGGTAACAGCCATGGTTTAAGAGAAGCTAAGCTCCTCCCCTACCCGGGGCTGCACTAAAGACTAAGCCTGGTCTCGTTGCAGACCCTGTCTATATACAATACCATTATCTTCCGCGCTGACAGGGATTATTTAAGGCTTTGGAATGAAATACTTAAAAACGTGCAAAGCAAATCTAGGCCAAATATAGATAACCTAGAAAAAAAAAAATATATATATATATATATATATATATATATATATATGTATATATATATATATATATATATATATGTATTTTCCCTTAAGCACAATTGATGAGCTCCAAGACAGAAAGTTTAACACCAAAATGAACAGGTACTTAAACTTTAACACTAAAGACATCAGAGTCGCAAAAATATTACACAGACCGACTTTACAAACTCTTCTGTTTGTGTTTTTATAAGAAGTCCACAGTCACAACTTGTACCTCGCTTACTCGCTCGAGTATATCCAGCAGGTTTAGGCTGTTTCACTCTTTTGAACATCTCATTCTTCCACAGTCGGTGATAAAATAAAAGGCAGACAGACTTTCTGTCATGATAACACCTCATTTTGTTTACATTCATTGTTCAGCATTCAGTATGCATTTCTAAAACTCTTCAGACGGTCAACAGAACAACCACTGATCACTTTCTTTGTGTTCGCGTTTGCATTGCTTTTTGCACAAAAAACATCAGCGACTACAGCCTTCACACATTACATTGTGAATAAATGTGGAGTATGTTTTACCCTCTAAATGTTTTACTCTGTCTGCATCACTTATAAATGGAGTCGATTTGGCTTGTAGTCCAAAGCACTTTGAGTCATTAAGAAAGCCTTAAATTTATGACCATCCACTTCCATTCCAATTTTCATTGATGTTGTCAGATGGACAGCCATTTAGGAAATTAAATATGACTGTATGTTTTGTTAAAATACGCTTTGCAAGCTTATTCAAGTGCTATTGTTCATATTTTCATCTATATTCCTGAAAGCAGAATTCTGTTTAGTAGTGGCTGGATAAGATAGAAGATTTAAAATGGCTCACAGAGGGAGACGTGGTGGACAACAGAAGAGAGAACCTTTTAGATTAGGGCAATTATAATGGATCATGGTGTAAACAATGGCCAGTGAGAGACTGAACTAGGGATACAGCCCAGTCTGACTGTTCCACAGTTAGAACAGTTGTGTAAACTGTGATTCATTCTGTAAAAGCATCAAAGCAAAGCCCATTGAACCCTTTCCTGCTGTGTTTCTGTGACTTTGTTCCTGTAGGATGCTGGTTTCTACAAAGAGGGGCAGATCTGTGTTTAACACGTTGTGCAGATTTCTTCCAGTTATTAAGACATAAGGATGTACAACTTCAAATGCTGACATAATGTGTTGTGCATGTGTTGGGTTTGCCATGTATGTGTGTTCTGATTGACGCACCCGTTGTTGTGAGCTCAGACGAAGATTATTTTTGTATGCAGCAGCAACCTTGCAAAGCAGTGTATTAAGACAGCCGACAGTGCGAAGAGGTTTGAAAATTAGTATTCATCCCTTCATGTATTGTGAGATTTAATCTTATTAAACTGTACAGTGGCTATATTTACTTTCTTATGATTTCACCTGCTCAGCTTATGATTAAATAGTCCAAAATAGGCTTACACACATTCTGTGATATAATAAAAATTTGTATCTAAAGGATGGTGACTCATGGAAAGAGGTTAATCTCTGATCTTAAAGGTTTTCAACTGAATTAACCTGAAACGAGGTGTTTTTGCTGACTTGAATGCAAATGCAAACTTAATGCGAATTTAGCTGTCGGTGAAAGATTAGGCATCTCTTCTAAAAGCATAGCTCTGCAACGTCCTCTACATTTTCATTTCCAAACAGTTCCTGCTGTGCCGTAATACAATTTCAGATCATTTGGGGTGACATTGAACACTCATGCATTATTATGCTTTCACGAAGAACTGCTGAATGTCCTCCAGATTTTAGAGACAAGCGGAAATGATTTCTCAGTAGGGTCTGATCACCCTATACTCAGTTTATAGTTAAAGTGTCTCTTTGTGATATTCATTAACAATCTTTCTTCTGTGCTCCTGACCAGCATGGGAATACATTCCCTAACTCCTTGCTCTGCAGAGATAAATTATCAAGCTGTTGGACTTTTGCATCTTTCAGCCACATCAGTGAAACCTGAAATCACATTTGATGGCCTTGCAGCTGCTGGCCCCAAGTGAAAATAATTGACAGCAAGCGTGGCAATCCAAGGTAAGCAGTTAAAACACCTCAGATCCGGGACAGTTCCTTCTCATTTTACTTGAGAGGAGCTGTTTGCAGGGAGCTCCGTTTGAATGGTGGAGATTTTCTCTCCCATTATTTCCAGGGAGCTCTCTCCGTGTGATGACGTCGAAGGGCCCTTCTCTGCTGAGTGCGGCTCCAGGCTATTGCCTTCGTCTGGCTCCAGGAAGGCTTCTCTACTTTGGGGTTTGATGAACTGCACACTCAGTCTAGGCGCCGCCACAGCGCCACTCTGCTGGGTAGGCTTTCGAACGCAGTGGGAGAGGGTGGAAAAGCAACTCTTCTTGAAGTTCTCGTTCATGAAGGCGTAGACGATGGGATTGTTGAAGCTGTTGAAGAACCCGATGGCCTGAACAGTGGCGATGATCATGTTGAGTGTGACTCCGTCGTATTTGTTCTCCAGGTCATCTGGAGGACAGGATAATTACACATAAAGAGGATTGAGGCTTTTAATAAATGGAAATGTGCACTTAAGCAAGATCTTTTTTTATTTACTCCTGAAACCACAGACCCCTTAATGCACCAGGCAATGCTTACAGTATTCAAACAGCATGTGGACTGTGTGGAAGGGTGCCCAGCAAATTGTGAATAGCAGAACAATGGTGATCATCATTTTCACAGCCCTTTTCTTTTTCCTGTAGAAGGTTAAAAAAAAAATCAAAAAATCAAAATCGTTATATAAAAAAATGTAAACTACACAAATGTAACACATGTCTTATTGCAGGGAAAAAGCAGGTGTGACCAGGAACATTAATCATGGCACTCTTCTTGCATTGGAATGTACCAGAGAGATGCAACAGTGAGTCACTGTGGAAGTGAGTCTGTATTTGTGTGAATTTCTTCAAAAGACATAATCACCTTTAGCAGCAGTACCTCGAAGAAGCTGTTTTCTGAACTCTCACATCTTTGTGGAGAAATTCTAGCCTATTCTTCTTTACAACGTTGTTTGAGTTCATTGAGGATTTTGGATATTTGTTCCTGCACAGCTCCCTTAAGGTCCCACCACAGCATTCCAGTAAGGTAGAGGTCTGAACTTTGTGCATTTGTGACACCTTGAGTAATTTCTATTCTCAGCAAAACTGTTGGAGATTTGCTTCTGTGCTCGGGATCATCGTACTGTTGTATGACCCAGTTTTGGCCAAGCTTTAGCTGTCGGATAAATGGCCTCAAATTTGACTCCAGAATACTTTGGTATACAGAGGATTTCATGGTTGACTTGATGTCTGTAAGGTTTTCTGATCCTGTAGCTGTAAAAAAAAGTCCAAATCAACCCTCCATCACTGTTTTTGAAAGTTGGTATGATGTGTTTGTTCTGATACACTCTGTTTGCTTTTTGCCAAATGTGGTGTTGTGCATTACAGCCAAACATCTGTGCTTTCTCCTCTGTGCAAAGGACATTATTTAGAAATTTGTGCTTTCTTTAGATGAAATCTTGGAAACACTAACCTAACTTATTTTTAGAAAGATGAGTTTTTCTCCTGGCAACGCTTCTACCAAGCCATATTTATCCAATCTCTTTCTAATTCTACTGTCATGAACATTAACATTTAACATGCTAACTGAGATGTAGCTCCTTGATCTTTTCTAGTTTCCCTGAGCATTGCACAGTCTGACCTCGGGTTTCATTTGCTGTAAAGAAATCGGCACTGTGTTGACACACCTAAATACTTTAGAACACCAAACTGCCAAAACCTCAACTTTTATAAGGTGCTCGAACATAGCTGATAGTCAGTTAATCAAGTGTATTTGATTAGCAGTACTTGGCTGCTGCTTGATCTCTTAATTCTGATGGAAGCTTTAAAGTTTTACTTAGAGTCCTATAAAAGCTTTCTTTTTCACAATACAATAAATCTTTAATGAACTCAGCCAGTATCACATATTGCAGGTCCAAACTATGCTACCTGGTGGCAAAAGTATCTTAAGTGCAGTGCCCTAACGATTCTCCTGGCCCTAAATGTATAAACATATACCCATTTCAGTCTCTGCCTTTCACATGTTCTCTCCACAAGAGCAACAACATTGCTCAAATGACTAATAGTTTATGTCCAGGAGAGTAGAGTGGAGTACAGCGGAGAGCAGGTGTTGCATCTTCTTGCAAACCACCTGTTAATGTTAGTTTCAGTCAGTAAAGATAATGTTCTGTCCTTCCCTTGAATCTAACTGTAATTTCTTTGGATTGCTGTCAGTCTTGCACTGATATTAATAGCGTAAAATGAACAACTAACATGGCATGCAAGTAGATGTCACCTAATCTCCTTATTTTTTAAATACAGGTGTTCTTTTTCTTCTTCTTTCTTTGCTTAACTGTTGAATTAACCAAAAAAATAAAAAATAAAATAAAAGTTTATAGTTTAAATTATTATTTTTTTTTTTTGAAGAGCAGGTTCATTTCTTTTTGTAAAGATGACTAGACCATGCAGCAAGGGCAATAATGCAACAACAGTGCCCCCATTCTTGACCTTCCACCCTCAACTATTGACAGTTCAGTTCTGTTAATTGGAATGCAAACAAGGCCAAACTGAAACGAAATGTCATCTACAAATAAATATGGCGGTTAAATATCTCCATCAGACTTGTCTAACCCACCTTGATATCTTACTGATCTCCCTGTGGTTCATGGTGCTGAGGACTGAGGCATCACCCACCCTCTTGCGGATCCACAACTCTATGCCAATGCATGTGTAGAGGAATAGCATGGCTGCCAAAGGGAGCAGGAAAAGGGCCACCATGATGAAGGTGGTGTACGCCTGCCTGTGAGTCACCGAGCTCCAGCTCTCCTGACAACACACATGGTAGTGATCGTACAAGAAGTCGTACTTCACCTGAGATATGGAAAAAGAAAAGCTTTTAGTCATGGAAGAATGGTCAAGACAGCTGAAGTAGGTCTGACTGACAGGGTGGTTTTTATCCAATGCTTTACTACATTTGATTCACACTGATGCATTTTTTTTTCTGACAGGTTTGGTGTGCCAAGGAGGCCATCTGATAGTAGTAGGCTTCCCTGAGAGGACATAGCATATGGTATAATCATGTTATGCCATCCCACCAACTAAAAATTATTACTTTTACAGCTTTAATAAAACCAAACCCCAAACACAAGATTAAAATTAGGGTAGTTTAAAATTTTAATTAAATCTCAATTAAAAAGCATCTATTCACAACATTTGTGGCTCTGCTGTGAGTGAATTTAGAGCCTGATTCAGGTGGAAAGTTAAGATAAAGCCAACATGTCTTTTCATCTGTTGTGTTCAGAGGGATTACCAGGAATGTGAACCTTCTTCAAGCTAAAAAAGGCAATCTTATGTGTTTTTTGAAGGGCACTTACCTTTAACTGTTGCACAAACAGCATTGGTGAGCCCACTATCACTGAGGCAATCCATACAAGTCCTGCAAGAAACAAACAAGTATTTAATACCATCAAATAGAAAACCTATAACTTTAATACTGTGTCTGCTAAGGCATTTCAAGGAGAGCAACTTTTTAGTGACAAACAGCAGTCGCAGTAGCCCTATAATTAAATACCTCTCTTACGTAATTCATAATCTGTCAATCGTGTGCAATCTCTGTGAGATACCTGCATTTTTCTTTCTTCTTTATTCCAATAATGCAAAGCCCAACCCATAACACCAGACATTGTATGGCATAATGTATTGACTTTTTTAGACATGGTTTAAATTTAAAAGGAGTATTTCTTAAAGAGGGTGGGTGGGTGGGGTGGGGTGGGGGGTGGGGGGGTTGTTACTTAACCCCACTTACAGACCTGTGACCAATTTAGAATAACCACTTAAGAACAAAATAATGGCAGGCAATACTTAACCTTCACCACTGAATACTTGTGGGAATTTATTTCCCCTAGAAACTATTTAAATTAAACAGTCAGGATGTGATTGGTGTACATACTTTCAGGTTTAACTCAATAGGTTTAAGGAAGGATTTGTATTAACTGTTGCTGAATTACCGATATTTTTATACCCTGTCCCACAGGGTACCCATTTTTAGATATATAGCCTAAGGATTATTTTTTTAATACTTGGATGAAAACTCTTTACAGTCAATGACTGCCAGAGATCTAGAACCCATGGACATCACCAATTCCTTCCTTAAGATGCTCTGCTGGGACTTTGCTGCAGCCATCTTCAGTTGCTGCCTGTTTGTGCTTCTTTCTGCCTTTAGTTTTGTCTAAAGTAACTAAACACAATGTCCTGTTGAGTTGAGATAAGGTGAGCCCCCTGCCAATTGAAGAATATCCCATTTTCTGCCTTCATAAGCTCCTGGGTTGCTTTTGCAGTGTACTTTGGATCATTATCCATTTGCGCTACAAAGTGCTGTTTGATCAATTTTTCAGCATCTGGCTGAATCTGAGAAGAGTGTAACTAAAAAGATTTCACACGCATGTTTGCTCGAGAGTAACACTTGCTTTATTTGAATCTCTGATAAGTGTCTTGTCAATTTGGCATGCAGAATTCTGAGCTTTGCAGTGTAGGCAACACGCACATGTAAAACCCCATGTATTTCTATCTGTGAATCAGCATTGCTGCGATATTTCTCACATAACAGAGGATGCATAAGTACAACATGCCACTCTGGTAAACAATCAATACCTAGCATCTTGTATGCTCTTCTGGACGAATACTGCCTCCTCATTTTCAGTGGGAATACAATACCCTGGTATCTCTCAATAGCAATGCAGGTCATTGTTAGGATGCCTGTCACTATGGCTGTAGTCTGTATGAATGGAACAGTCTTGCAAACCAGAACCCCTGCAAGTAAAAAAAATAAAAATATAATAATGAATATAATGCAGCATGCAGAAGAAACATTTTACAAATTATGATGACTATTTATTAAAATGACAAGCTCAGACCTGGCTATGTTCTTGCTATGATAGGTTGTTTGTCAGCTTTTAACAATATTTCTGCAGGTCAGTGTTAAAAACTGTTTAATATATCAGCTCCCACTTAGTAACCACATGCTGATTTTTAACATCAAGCCCAAGAGGTAATGATTCATATAGTGTTTTTAGAGGTTGTAGATTTAATGCTTCATATCACTGAGAGTTAATACAGTTATGTACAAGCCTTAAGATACTATAAGACATTGAAATAACACCCTATCACACTGTGAGGAGACAGCACTTTAAAGACTCTGCAAATAGAATCACCCCTTTTAAAAATAAAAAGCAACAACAACAAATTGTTCTAGTTATATCCATTATCCAGTATTCATTATATTCAGTATCCATTGCATTAAATAAATGTTGATATGAGCATGAGCTTTCATTATCTATGCTGTAACAGAAGTGGACATAACAAGAAAACAGTCTGTAATTTTAGAATAAAACATTATAAGTGTGTTAATTTAATTATTTAAATGTTCACATCGACAGCCACTTATCCACAAATACTTCAGTGCATGGTTTGGGGGACTAAATATGATCAACTGGCAGTCTGGAGCCAGCGGTGCTTCACTTGCCTCCCGCTGTGACTCCCTTCAGGTTTCTGACTCATAACCATCTGGGTTTTTTTTTTTTTCAGCCTTTAAGAGACAGGAGGTCTTTATCTGCCATTTAAAGGCATTAGCTCATGGTGGGGTTCCAAGAATCTCTTTAAAAGTTCATTCCTCCGAGGATGTTTTTCCCACCCTGTACTGACTCTCTCTGGTGCCTGAAATGTGCACATTTCTTTTTTTAATGTGCTGCTGTACTAGATTTCATCCATTGCATTTTTGAAGCTGTACTGTGGCTTATAGAAAGGGACATCTTTCTGAGGTGCAGCATGTGTCATTATTATTCAGCTTGTGCGCTTAGTTAAAGTCATGGATAATCCGAGGTGTAACCTAATGGCACATTGTATCCCCTCACAGCAGCAGTCTCGCGATTTAATATTTAAATCTTATTCTTATCGAGAAAACGATCCTCGTGCCTGACGTACTGCTAAAAAGTTGGTGGCTTAATATAAGTTCATAACTCACCGCCGAACCATTCAGAGGAGATGTTCTGCAGCAAAGTAAACGGTATGCAGAAGAAAGTGATGAGCAGGTCGCTGACCGCCAGAGAGAAAATAAAAATATCTGTCGCCGTCTGTATCGTCCGTTTCTTCACAATTATGTAGATGACCAAACTATTTCCAGCGAGAGCCAAGACGAAAATAACCACATACATGATCACGAAGGTGGTTTTGGCGCTGTACGGTAACTCGGGGATGTAGACGAGCGGCTGGATGTTGTAGGCGTTGATAAAGTCCCGACGGCTCAGGTTGTAGTACTGGAGCATCTCCTGCAGCACTTCAGGAGTTATTTTAGTGGAGCCCTGCCCCGAATTTGTCGAAGCTGCGGCCATCCTGAACTGTGTCCTCAACCTTGAGACGAACTTGGCTGCACGGGGAAAGTAAAATAAAGAAATCAATCAGCGGGAGCTCTCAGCGGAAAGCTGCTTTTTTAACCTACAGGTGCGCATCTGGGTGTTGCTGCCTCGCCTCGTTCATCCACCAGACCCCGATGCTGTTGCTGCTGCTGCAGTTATGTAGTGCTCCGTGTGCGCGTACGGGTGAGTGTGTGCGCCCGCCCTGGTCAGAGGACAAAGTGACAGGCCAATGGACGAAGTTGTACCATAGGCTCTCTAAATGCCTCTATCCTCAGATTAGATCGTTTAGTCCTGTTAAACTATAAATACACGCAGTTTAAAACAATTAACCCGTCTATAACTTTCTCTTTTTAGTTAACACTCCATGCAGGGTGCTAATTAAGAAAATTAACTGGACATTTTTCAAACCATTTTGGCAACTCCATGAAGCAAACTAGTACAGTCATTTGCAATTCAGTGAAACCCCATATTTGCTTGAAAATAGTTCAAAGCCAACACATTCATTGAGAAAAACTGTATTGCTTTGTAAATTTGATGTCAGAAAAAGATTTCAAAAAACTTTAACACGGTCTTGCATCACATGCATGTGTTTTTCTTCACAACATAGTAAAGGCGTTTGGGGATGGAGCAAACCATTTGTTGCTTCTGGAGTCTTTTAAAAGTAAATACGTCTCACCACTCACAAAGACTGCCTGAGAAAATAGCAGCCATAAGACTGCAAAGAAGACCAGCATATATTACTTACGTTACAAGCCATTAAAAATAATGGACAGTTACAAAAAATCTCTGGAAGCAAGGAAAAGAGACAAAAACATTGTTGAATAGCTGTTATCAGTGAGCTCTTCAGACAGCAGTGCATAGGAGACAAACATAGCTGAGTGGAAACAACAGTATCTCCTAAAGCACACTTCTGAGGAGTGTTGTCTGTAAACACAGTTTACCACTGCATTCACAATTGTAATCTCTACTCAAGATTGACTGAGGGGAAGTGATAAGACATTCTAATGGATCAAAATTTAAAATTCATGCTTCCTCCAGGCTAAAGAGGGAGCAGGACTGTCATTAGACACTTCCTGAGCCAGTAAGTTAGGGTGCATCAGTGCGGATGACACTTGTACATCCCAGAATGTCCCATTAATAGCGAAAAATAAATACAGATGTGGGAGCAATATGTGCTGCTATCTAGCTAACATCTTTTCATGGAAGGTCAGGCTTATTTCAGCAAGACAACCTTTTGGACATAAAACAGCAATCTAGCTCACAGACCACAATACTGTCTGCGAACATCAAGGGCATGAGTGTCTATGGACTATGATGCTTGCAGAAAGCATTGTGAGCAGTACTGAGTTTAGGGAGGAGGTGAAAGAGAGCCAGGCGAGTTGGAGGTACTGCATGCTCTGTTGAGAAAGGGAATGAAGCCAGGAGAAGCAAAACAAAATGTGTTTGTGAAGGTGAAGATGCAACCAGGTAGCAAGGAGGTGGATGAGTTTAAATACCTGTGGTTAACCATCCAAGTGTACAAGAGTAGTAAAGAAGAGAGTGAAGGCAGGGTGGAGTGGATGGAGATGACTGTCAGGGGCGATTTGTGACAGACATATAGCAGCAAGAGTGAAAGGGAAGGTTTACAAGATAATAATGAGACCTGATGTATGGTGGCACTAATAGAAAGACAGGAGGCAAAGCTGGGGGTAGCAAAACTAAAGTTCATTTTTAGTTTTTTTGTGACCAGAAAGGACAGAGACAAAATTTAGATGATTTGGACATGTGCAAAGGAGGATAAAGGGGTTTAGTGTTCAAAGGATGTTGAATATGAAACTGACAGGCTGGAGAGAAAAAGGAAGGCCACAGAGAAAATTCATGGATGTTGTGAAGGAGGACATGCTGAGGGCTGGTGCGACAGAAGAGGATCCAAGGGTGAGATGGAGGCAGATTATCTGCTGTGGGAACAGCTGAAAGAAGAAGAAGTCTGGTACAAAACTGCCATAACTAACAGACACGTCAACCATAATAGTCGCCTTATAAAGTGAAAGAGGAACAAGGCATCTCCAAACTGTGAATGAGTCATATATCAAGCAAGAATGGAAAAACATTTTTACTTCAAAATTACAGCAATTTCTCTCCCCAGTTACCAAATGGGAGTATTCTTGAAATAAGAGGCCATGTAATACAGTAGTAAGCATGCACCCATCGCAACTTTCCTAATATATCTATATCATGAGTATATATTTAAATAATAATAATTTCTTGGGTTTAACATTTTATATGCTATTGGGCTATTTTCAGTTCAATATGGATTTGAATGACTTTACATGTGATTCAGTGTTTTTGGAAATAGTGTAACTGCTGCCAGGAGGACTTTATTTTGTCTTTAGTCAAAAGGAAAAAAAATCTGCAGCATGATTTGAGATCCACAATTTGCTTCAATACTAAAATGATTGTTACAGCCTGACTTTTCACTGTAAAGTCATATAAAAAGAGATTTGAATGACAATGTACAAGATTGTTTGTGATTTTCAATTAAACCCATTAAGTTACCCATATGGAAAAGATATATATAAATCTTATAAAGTTTGTATCTGTCTTGTGTGAAACTTGTATGTAAAGCATATAAGAGTGAAAACAGATATAAGATCCCTTGAAAAATTATATAATGAAACTTGTATGTTTTGGATACTTACGAAAACAATGTATGAAAGTAATGAGAAAGTGGCCACTTTCATGAGTAAATCATGTAAGCCTTATATGATTTACTCATGAAAGTGACCACTTTCATGAGTAATCACATATAAGTTTTTACTATTTCTTTTCCATATGGGTACAGCAGATTGTGCGTTAAGTCTGGATTTCAAACCAAATGTATTTTGTTGTCACCCGCTGACTCCACCCCACGCTGTGTAAAAAGCGCATCTACTCTTTTTGCTTTTATCCAATTAAACTGCCCCATAACTGCTCCTGTAATTTCAGAGCTGCATTCATCAGCCATCACTGCTGAGTTTTGATGAGCCTGCTCATCATTTTAACAAGAAATCTGCACTACTTGGCAATTTTCAAGTCTCAGTGTAAGGAAGAATATGAGTTTTTATTCTTTTTTTCACTTGCTGAGCTGTGTTATAGTGGTCTGCACAACATGAAATATTAGAAATACCTTATACATTCGTGGGGTTAGGCCAGTTGGTGAAAATAAATTTGGATGGTACATTTAGAGGCCTATGGTATATGACGTAAAATAGTACTTGAATCCGGTGGTACTAATGATCATCATCATCATCTTAGATTGTTATTATTTTTTTCAGCATGCCAACATGCTAATTATATGCACTGATGACAATGTCATTTATTTTTATTAAAAAATACTGGACAACTAGCAAGCGAACAATAATGACGCTAATCAAAAATGGTGTTATTGCTGGTGGTGTTAGGGGAAAAAAACTGCTTCCACACTAGTCATCCATGTAGTCGTGCTGTTTACAAGATAAAGCTGACAAAATATAAGCCCGGCATAATTTAAATCCCCAGATGGTAATGATTTTGTTTTATTCATAGAAAAGCAGAGATGCAAGCACCAATAAATAGTCTGATTAAAAAAAACACATCCATGCACGGTGGAGTAATGGTGAAGGCTAAAATGAAAGCGTTGGGTACATGTGGCAAGCTGAGCTTAGAAAGACTAAACTAAAAATACAGTGCAGGTGCTCCTCTACATTCAGCACAACACAAAAACCTGTGTTTTACTACGTGTGAGTAAGAAACAGGGCTTGTTCAAAAGGATGAGCAGTGGATTGTAAATTTTTTAGATGTTAGTAAGCTTTCTGGGGTTTATGCTAACCCAGTGCTACAAATATTACAGCTACAAGCATGTATTTGTTTTACATAACAATCACATAGGTGGCTATGACTGGCAGATATAAAAATGCCTTACCTGAGCTCCTTCTTTAATTTGTAAAGAAACAGCCTTGAGATCAGGGTCTTGGTTCAAGTGTTCAATGCATACAAATATTACATTTGTCTTGTTTTGTTGTGTATGGTGAAAAATACCTCATGCTTTACACGCATTTCCTAGAAGTACACGTTTATCTTTAATAACAATCTTTTTTACAACCTTGAACACAAAGTTCGAAAATGCAGAAAATACATAAGGGTTATCAAGATGACTGGTCTCTAGGAATCAAAGACTTTCAAAGACCACTGACAGAGCTGTCTGTTTGCAATCTGTGCTTTTGCTTTTACAGAGTTCCTTTCTTGCCCATCTACTGTCCCTGGGTGTTTAAAGTAAGGGCAGAGCTTCACAAACTTCACAGCATAGTGTAACTCTGCCTTTTATAATCTCCACCATCCAATAATGCCACAGAAAAACATAAACACAGTAAGAAGAGATTGTTTAAAAGAACTGAACTAAATTTATTACAATAAATTATTTGGCAACTAGACACTGATGAAGCAGAATAGAGAATCCCGACAGCAGTAGGAAGTAAAACATGGGGTGGTGATGAAACGGGTAGAAAACTCTAAGCAACCAGATTGGGAGGCGGTTCACAGGAATGAGACACTAAAATCCAAAGTGACAGAACAGCACAGAGAACAGAGACCGATTGACTCTCAGATGATAGGCAAGAAAACTAGTCGACCAGAGTGATGAATTAAACAATGTGGGAAGGTAAAAGCGATGAAATGGAATAGAGGCAGGTAAGTGAAAGCAAACATTCCTTGTTCATTTTGTGCAAAAGTTGTTATATTAATCCTGCATGCCTGTTACGCCTTTTCCCAACCTTGATCTACCGTGGTCACATAGTGCTCATTGTTCTGTCAGCGGTTTGCCCCCCTGTGACACTAACCAATCATACGCGCCATTGTTGACAGATTTTCTAAACATGCTAAGACCACATGCCAAGAAAATCTAAATTCTGGGGCTGTACTTCTGTGATTGACCGTAACAAGCCTTTCCCACCTTCCTTGAGCCAACATTGTCATAACTCACTGTCCAGCTCAGCCACTTGTGTCTTTTTTTAATGCTTTCTTGGCTGCCTCTGTTTCCTGCTGAGGAGCTGGGAATTGCAGCAAAAGTCCACATCCACTGTTGTTGTGGGGATGCTAGTGTGCTTTTTTTTTTTTTTTTTTTTTTTTTACTTTTTGCTTTACTTAAATAAACTTTCAAATCTCTGATTGGATAAGATTTGATATGTTTTCTATGTTTCATTGTAATTTGGCTTTATGAGATTTGCAATTTATTCCATTCATTTAATTCGTATTTTACACAGCTTCACAACATTTTATTTGAAATTCGGTTCGTAATTTAAGTGTGGTTAAAGTTTTTTCATTAAAAAAAAAAAACTTAGCTATTTTGAATCTCTTGTGGTTAGATCAACCTTGGTACAACTCTTCTGTCGTCTGCCTGCTTGCCTGCATCCCCTGCACAGCTTTCTCTGATTGTCCCCAACCCCCCTCAGTTTAAATGATCCACTTCAAAGATAAATACCATCCTTCACTCTTCTACTGGATCATTCTTAGTAAAACCTGGAAATCTTATCTGACTTTTTTGGTGCTGAAAAAGAAATAGGGAATTGTAATGTAAAGAATTTTTTTTAAAACTAAAACACAATCAGCTGCCAGGAAACTAGTATACTTTAATGCAATACTTTTGTCCACATTGAAATATCCCTGAAATTCTAGATGGATTTTGTTGGTGGATGGATGCAATTTTCTTTTTTTACAGATCTTTGTGGTTTCAAGACAATGTCATCTAATCACTTGATGACTTTTTCTCTGGCATTACTCTGATCTGCTCACACGTTTCTCTTATTAAATTAGCTTTAAATGAACTGAAATGAAATTTTTTGGTTCTTATTTGTTTCATCTAACACCATTTTTAGTTTCACTATAGTAAGCTTAGTCTCCTCAGGGAACACCACTCAGTACTTTTGTTATTTTTGTAGACTGACACATACAGAATTCATACTACTAACACATTCTTAGATTAGCTTTACTTAAAAGCTTCACTGTGAACAGGGTATTTATCGGACACTGGTTGCCTGTTGCGTCCTGTCTTATTTGTCTTATTTCCAGGGTGAAGACCTTTAAAGTTTTTTGTTTGGCATTGCAAACTTCCTACAACAACATTTGCAGGAACTAGCTCAGCGGGCTTTTGCTACTTTGATGATCAAGGAACTCTCTGAGTTTCTGTTGTGTTCATTAAATAAAAAATAAATAAATTACATTTTCTGGAAAAATGAGTAGAATTGATTAGACAGCTTATTAAATGCATGAAACCTGAAAACACTGCATCTTATCTAAATTCTCATCAAGTCGTTTTTTACATTACACTTTCAAATTTCATTGCTTTTGAAATTTTCTCCCTTTCATCACACAGTCGGTGCAGACTTGTCAGCTGTACATCCTTTTATGCTCATCCTGTGAGCTATTGTGCTAAGATCTGACAAGGGTAGTTCACTCATTTTCATGGTTAATCACATTATTTTATTGTATGATACCTTGGTGCCACTGGATTTTAACATGTCTCACACTCATACAGTAAGACAAATGGTGGGGGTCTAGTAAGGAAGTTGGGGGAAGCAGACAGCTCCACAGGAAGAATCTTTTGTCTCTTCGAGGACTCTGGTAGGTAGCAAGGGAGTGTGAACCTTAAGGTGTGAAACAGCTGTGTACTGATTTATTTATGATTCTAGATTTAGAGCAGAAGTTTTTTGCACTGCATTTTAAAATGAAAACAATAGCATTTATTTACAATTAAAGACACAGAGCAGAAAGTGTGTTACTGTTTTACATCCACAGACACACAAGAAAAGAAGCAGACAACATGAGGTCAAGTTATGGCAATTTTATTTGTGTATTTCAGTACATGTATTTAGATTAGAGTTTAAAAAAAAAAAACGTCCCAAGAAGAAGGATGGGGTGAAAGAAAGGTGGAGAGAGGAGGAAGAAACTATTGATCTCCTCAAACTTGATGCTGCTGGGTCAGTTCTTTCTCTTCTTCTGCTGTTGTAGCTTATCTGCTTCAAGGTTGAATGAGTTGTGCATTCATTTGATGCTCATTTGCATACTTTGGTTATAACGAGTGGTTGTTTGAGTTACTGATGACTTCCTATCAGCCCCAAGCAGTCTGTCCACACTCATCTGAGCTTTGGCCCAGAGTCAACCGTCTGGGAAAACCCCAGTAAATCAGCAGTTTCTGAAATATTCAGACCAGTTTGTATGGTACAGACATCCATGTTCAAAGTCACTTAAATTGCTTTCTTCCACATTCTGATGCTCGGTTTGAACTTCAGCAGGTCATCTTGACAATGTCTACATGCCTAAATACATTGAATTGCTGCAGTGTGATTGGCTGATAAGATGCTTAATGAGTAGTTCAGTAGATCAGGTGTATCTGACAAGTGAATATATATGCAAGTGAAAAAAAATCATTCACTGAGGACAGCAACTTAATTTGTTTAACTGAAGGCACAGGAGAAAAGGTAATTTTAGAAAATTTGATTTTGATGCACAGCATACTGTAAACAAGAGGTGCAAAAATAGATATTCTGAGTCTTTGGGTATGACGGTGCATGGCACAAAACATCCACGAGTTACAGGTGTGTGAATAGAAGAAAGGAAGGGCTACAGAAATGAGCATCTAGGAGATCAAATAGAAGGAGATCAGTGTAATTTTTCTTCACATTTTCAACAAAAATGCTAACACTCATATTAGTTCTTACATGTGATGTTTTTCCTCTGCCGGCACACCTACAAGTGCAGGTCAACAGAAAATGACTACACCCGCTGTTGGTTAAGAGGTCAGTATAAAAACACAGTTGGACAAGACAAATTTCTACCAAGGTGAAATGAATCAGCTGAAATAGAGAAAACATATAATTTCCCCCCTTCACTTATTTTTGCAGTTTAAAAGAAAGAAATATTTAGAAGTATTTCGTGTTTAGTCTAGACAATATTGGGCCCTTATGAGGAGATGATAAAATGCAGACTGATTTTTAAATTATTATTGGTGACTGTCAAGCCTTTGAGTCGCCGAGCAGTTGAATAGGGGAATAATGTTGACGCGCCCGCTGTTTAAAACGTAAGTCAAAGTTCCAGGTTAAAACTCCTTTATTTGTTATCAAATCCTTAAAATCCGTAGAAAAACAGTGATCAAAAACATTCTAAGCTTGAGCGGTCAGCAAAACTCGACTTCCCCCATCACCCACTCATTCACAAAAATACCCTCGGGACGTGAACAGGTGATATAGCAACCACTATCACTATTACCAACACCACGTGACCCAAAGCTACGCCTAACCACAACAGTTATCTTTCAAGGTTCAGTAGAAAAACACAACTGTCCTATTCAAACCAGACAGGGATTAAACAAATACTGATTAATGATTCATTTCTAATCTTGTCTGACTGGATTTTTAACTGACTTGTTGAATATTTATGTAAAAATAACTTTGAGCTCTCTTGACGACTTTACCAACCAGATGATGATTGATGTCTCTCTACAGTTCTGTGAAAAAGTATTTGCCCCCTTTCCTGAGTTTCCTGAGTCATTTATTAAGGGAAAAAAAAATTGCCCCCTAAATGTCATAACTGGTTGTGACACCGTTGGTAGGAGTAAAGTGTGTGTGATAAGTGGCAATAACTCTAATTTTGCTTTGGAGGAATTTCATCCGACAGAAAGAAAACCAAATCAGGAAGGGGGAAATATTTGCTCACAGTACTGCATAAAGTCAGTACATGCAATAAAATACTGCATAGTTTGCAAATCAGCCAAAAAAAAAAAAAAGAAATAAAAAATTCAATCTATGAATCTATACCTGGGACTCTTTATATTTGAAGTACAGTATCCCAAGATGTCTCTTTAGAAAAATTGTTTACCTTTTCCACTTTGAAAAAGATCAACTCCTTCCTTCCACATTCCTTATTAAGTTCCATCCTTGTTCCAAGAGTCAGCTTAACTCTTTAACATTAGCATTTTTGTACTACGTGCTTATTTAAATTACTCTACGCAATATTTCTTTATGGCAGCCAAAGCATGCAGGCATGCAGTTGGGGATTCACGCCACGAAGTTAACCATAAACTCTTTTTACCCACCGATAGAAATGAGATTTCTGATTAGATTTTTGAGTCCTAGTTTGGTGTACACCCTCGTTCAACTATTTCAAGGACAGACTTACATAAAAAAAAGATGTCTCAGCAAGTATTGGAGGCCTGTGATGATGAATGCCCTTACCTTCAGAGAGGGATATCTAGTTTTTAATAAGTTCCATCCACCAACCAGACAGGAGATTAACCCATAGAACTGCATCTCTATCTGACAGAAAGCAAACACAAAACCTATACATTAGACAGCAGTGATGTGTCGCATTGTGCTGAGTGATTTGTTGCAGTGGTGGACATTTTATTTGGGATTACATTTTTGTTATACTCAGCCATAAGTTGGCCATATAATTTTTTAATTAATTAATAAATTAAATTTTTAATGTTTCTATAATAGTTACTGCAACTGTATGTTCAAGCTGTGCCAAATTACAGTTATTTACTTGCATTTTTACTGGCATTCCTCAACATAAAAAAATGTTTTAGTGGTTGAATGTTATGCTCGATTAATTTCTGACTTCTCACAGAAATTCAGTGGGCCAGCTCAAATTTGTGCATAAAAAAGTAAATTTGTTTTCTTATTTGTCTGATAACTAAGAATAGTTTTCGGTTTTAAACAATTCTCATGAATGCTTTCTAAAAAAAACTGGTGTTTTCTTGTTTTTATAACAGGTAGTCTAAAAAATTTTATTGCCAGATTAAGTTCAAAGCACTTTAACTTAATCTGGCAGTAAAATGCAGCTTATACTAAAGCAACAGTAATAGGAACCAAAAATAAATCATTCATTATAACACAACACAATATAGATCGGTAACATTCCCGTAACATGAATTAGGTTTGTAACATGAACATGAACACACCCATCTGAAAGACGAATGTTTCTGCATTTTAACAGTAAGTCAATCTAAAATTGCAAATGGTTTTCTCATCTGCAACACATAATATCATTAAATGCTCCAGAGAATCAATATGTCTGTATGCACGTGTGCAGGCCATTTCTGCTGTCAACTGGTGACCTAAATACTGCTAGGATATAAGTGGTAATATAAATAAATATGGTCAATATAAAAACATTTCCATTGTGTATGAAAAGCATACTCATTCACTATTTGTCTTTTGCCTTATATTCTAAATAAATGAGGATCGCTTGATCAAGGTTCACACCTGCTTTACTGTGAAAACGTCCTACACTCTCTGTATCCTTCCTATTCTATTTTATCTAACTCAATCTTGAAAAGGACATCAAACAGCACCTTGACCCTGCTTCTGGATCATGTGGTTGACCCTGAGTCCAGGAAGAAGCTTAGACATATTTTCAACTGCCTTTGTTGAAATGCTGCCCTGTGTAACCTGGCGAGAATAAAAGGTTGCTGTATTTCTCTTAAAGTTCTTGCAGTGGTATGAATCACTAATGTTTCTGAATACCCCTACACATTGTCTGTGTTCAGTGAAGCGTATCCAAATACAGTTTGCACTGACAGTTGAGATATGGATTGGGTTATATCACATTTCTTCAACTGTTTATTGAAAAGTGAGGCTGCAAAATGACTACTCCATTGATGGATCATTCTCAAGACCTGACAATATATTCACCTAAGTAGTTTAAATTAAGCTAATACAAAGCAAAGCACACAGAGCTATGACCTCACCTACAAACAACAAGAGGAAGGAATAATAAGCATTGTGCACATTGTGTATTGCCTTGAGGTTCACTCTATCTTACTTCTACCTCTAAAAGACGTGTCATATATACAAGAGACTGTGAATTTAAAAGAAGGCTGCTAATTATTTATGGCTATGCAAGATGTTCAGCACTAATAGACCGCACTGGCTGAGAATGAGTTTTATTTTCCAAGAAATAAAACAAAAATGCAAGATTTTAGGAGGGACTGATTGCTGAAAACTCTCATAGCCGTCTAATATTGGCAATAAGCAGTGCCCATGGGATGCCTCTCTAGCTACTGTAAACTAATCTGATGCTCGTCTTATTAGATGCAACAGATTTGCCTGCAGGGGAGAACTGTGCAGTAGAACTGCTAATAAAATATTATTAGAGAAATGAAAGATAATTTAACTTAAAGAAATGCAAGTGGTTTGTCTTTCATGTTGGATCTTTAATGTAACTGTCATGTAACAAGTTGCTATTGTTCCATTTGCAAAACTAAGAGTTTTAGTTTTAGTAATAGTCCTGCAGTCAGATTTCCTGCTGCGCCTACATCTGGTCACATGACCCTTGGCTTGCAGTTCTTTATTTACGAGTGTTGAGAAGGTTGTATACGTCGCAATCTGAATCTAAAGCGAATAGTTTTTTTTTGCTAGAACAATACAGCAAGACCACATTAAAACAGTCAAAGGTAGGAAAGTAAATTCAATTTTGTGGTAAAAACTAAGCGGTGCTTTTTTTTTCTTTGCGATTTGCATAAATCACTGCAGAATAGCATGAATATATTCTGCTTTGCATATGAAAACGGTGTCTGAATGAAGTGGCTCAGTGTCGCAGTGCTCAGACACCTTTGTTTAGTTTAGGTTTCTTGGCAACAAAAACACCACATAGCACTGCAGACCTTAGGCTGTAAGCTGGTGCCTGTTTTCAGAGGTAGGGTGCTTCTTCTGAGCAATTTTCTGGCTAAAGTTGTAATTATTTTCATGTTATACATTTAAGGGCGTGGGAGGTGGGTTTCAAAGGAAAGTTTGGGTTCTAATGGTCTTAGTTCTTGATTTTTGTTTATTTATTTATTTATGTTTAGCATGTATGTTCATAACTTTGCAATCAAAGTAGTTTTGAATGCTGGGGTTTTGACATTCTGTCACCTTATTTCAAAATAGGACTTAACTCAACAACTTTTCCTTCATTCATACAGACTGAGACAAAGCTTTCAGCCCAGACATGTCGAGAGCACACAGCCTGGAATCGAGGGGGATGACAGCTGAAGGGAAATTTGCTCAGATTAACCATTTTCCATTCACTCCTGAATTTACCAATACGCTTACAAAAAGCAGTCCATGTTTTGGTGCCTTGAGTCACCACTCATTCTTCTCCCGGCACAACCCTCATCCACACAGGATGAGGCATATTCAAGGTGAGCAAACAGCTGGGCAAGCGGAAGATATCTATTTATTTTATTAAATGTATTATTTTCAAATAAAGCCCAAGATATGTTTTTTTACATGTGTGTTTGAGGTGCTATAAATAAGAAGCATCTTTAAGAAGTAAACATAAGACAATACTCTAGCTCCCATCTTGATTCAAATGATCTAACTGTAACACACAAAAATCTCAGCTAAAACTGGGCCTGATGCAGCTCAGGTTCTTGAAGGTTCTTATGTATGTCTCTTATTATGTTGTATTTATGTTGTTGCCTTGCAATCACCTGCCAACAGACTAAATTGCAGGTGATTTAGTATTTATGGACTTAAAACAGTTAAACACCTTATGATAAAATCATTTAATTGTAATTAAATATTAAGTATTCATGCTAAGTATTCTGAAATAAAAATGACAACAAGGTACTTCAGTAAAACATGGAGTCTTTGAATCTATTAGCAGTTGTTCAGCAGGAACCAAACACAGGCCCTGGTAAATGACTTCAGCATTTATCAAATAGTTGTGTCTCTTTTTCCTTGGCCAGAGCTGTTGAGGTAAGTCTCTATAAAACAGAATTGGCTCATCTCCTTTCCTAAGAGCTTCGCTTTAATGCTCTATGAAGGTAAGTGACTTTGGCAAGTGGGGTGAGAGTGGGTCAGACAGGCTGGCAGGTAAGTGGTTATGTCAGGTGGGGAAGAGTGGGTCAGGCTGGTCTGTGGGTATGTCTTACAGCAGCATCCAACAGGATGGATGGAACACAGGGGTGCCTGTCTGGGATTTTCTAAGCCACACCCACCACTGCAAGAGAGGATGGGTTGGGCGTGACTGTGAAAGACAATCACAATAATAATAAAATAATTTAACAAATATGGAATATACAAGTTTTTGATGTAACAATGTCAAATTGTGATTGTTTTCCCATGTCAGTATTATTTGTGTTTAGCGACTATATCAAAATTTTAATATAGGATAACTTAGTGTATAAATGTACATAAGGGACCTCATGTGAATTAGTCCAGTCTACAAAATTACCTACATGCCATTTTATATATGCATTTTTGTAGGTGCATGTTGCTGTTAAGCATAGGTAATTAGGCGTTTTGTACTGCGGTACTGCTCAAAATGTTATACAAACTTATTACGTAATGTTGTGGTAAGTTTCGACTTTTAATGATTTGTTCATTATATCTGGTTAAATGTCCCTAAGCATTTAAACATTTAATTTAGACATTTAATCATCCAGATTTTTGTGCACTTAATTCAAGTTTATTAACATTATCAAATATGTATGTTGTGCAATCATTTCACCCCGAATGAATGATTCAAAGAAATCACTTAAAGTCCAAACTTACCAATTTATGCCTGTGATCAGTGGATGTAATCTGACCACAACTGTGCATGGGTGCACCGTATATTCAAATTTTGCATGCCATGTTTTCATTATTGGAGTGGACAGTATCTGGTTGATGAATCAGTGGACAATTAGACAATGGACAATTGACTTGCCACTTTTAGCATACATAGGTGTAAATGCCTTTTATGGCACAGTGTGTATTTTTGTCAGGTCTTTCCATTGCAAAGTAAAGAGCCCTAATGGGACTGTTGTTGTGATCCATATAAATAAAACTGAATTGTATATCTATCTATCTATCTATCTATCTATCTATCTATCTATCTTTAAATTTGTTTCCATTGAGAGGCAGCTTTTATTATAGCTGCCCTGATAATTGGACACACTATATATAATTTGTCAGTGATATTTAGCGTAATGCTTTGCACTGTTTATGCAAACAAGAAGTAAACAACTTATTGAAGAAATCATAGCAAATAACTGAATAACTGTTTAACTGAATCAAATTAAGTGTGTCCAAGAAAGTATCCATCCATCACTGAAATTCAGTTAAAGTAAGGAGTAATAAAGTCTATGAAGGTAGGAGACTGTGCTGGAATAATTGCTCAAAGATATTTTCACCCAGGAGACTGGAGTTTGTATTTGTTAACTAAAGTCAGTGCTGGCTTATTATTTTCATCTTTTTCCACTTTGATCCAGGTTGTTAGGTTTGGGAAAAAGAAAAAAAAAACACATCCAAATTTAGGTTCAGTAAAACCCTTTCCCGTGTCTACCATGTGTTAGAAAGCCTGGCAGAAAGTGCTGAAGGCAAACTTCTCCCACAACATGTTAGAAGTGTGTAGTGGTTTGTGAGGCTCTTTCATAAGCTCGTGTTCATAAGTAAAATTTAGTTGCATCATAAATACAAATGTAATATGATTAAAACAAACAAAACTATACCAAATGATATTTTTTGTGTCTTGCAAGTTAGCTATAGTACATCAGCGTTTTTAGAGTGTATCTCCTACAAACCTTTAAATGTTTTGTTAACATCTTATCCTGCTGTCCTCAATTAGCATTTTCGCTTTGTCATTACCAAATGCTTTTCAACTTGAGACTGCAAAGTCTCTTTGCTGCATTAATTTAGAGGTTATTATCTAATCTACCTGGGACACACTGAATAACAATCTGTTTGCGTACTAATTAATTCTGACTCGAGGTGATTACCTGTCAGAGCTAATTAAAGTTAATATATGAGCTAAAGCCATTAACAAGGTCTTCATTCTTGAAGTCTTCCTTCTTTCACAACCTGCTCTATATGAAATATTTCAAGCAGCTGTTTGGGCACCTGGAATGCTAATATGTAACATGAATAGACAAATTTACTGCACTACTGGTAGAAAAGAAGGTTACATCCCTGAGGTTCCCATGAACTCATCACGTTTATTCTCAGCAGGGATTCTGCTGGCTCCAGTTTTTTTTTTAAATTGTACTGCTTCGATGGATTTGTGCCTCTAAAGCACTTTTCTGTGAGCAGGGTGAATACTGAGCATTTCTCATTCCCACAGGATTCACAGGCAGACCAATTTGCATGGTAAGAGATGATTGGTGTGTCACGTCGTCGTTATTTCCTCATCCACTTCTCAAGAGCCACATAAACAGGAAAGCAGCAGAGCCAGCTTTTCAGCTTGCTCAAAATCTTTATGGAGTCTGCGGAGACAAAACTAAATCAGGTATGTGTACTAACATATATGACACCTAAATGTCTTTATGTCTTTTCTAATGGCCCCCAAAGAAGCCAATTTTGAGTAATGGCTTTAATCGTTTTGTAATTGTTTCTTTTTTCACAGCACTATTGTCAGATGCCTGGAGAGATGAACTCAAAGAAATGGCTGCAAAAATCAGTCTAACTTCCCAAACACAAAAGAACAAAAGAGAGGTATTAATAATTGAATTCTCATGTATTTTTACAGTACTTGACACACAGTAAAAAATCCTTTGTTTGATTATGGCTATCCAGTGCCTGATGGTAAAGGGAATTTAGAGATTGGATGTGACAGTATACTTATTAATACCTTCACATTTTTACATTTTTTTTTACATATTTTCTAATTTAAGTTAATTTTGTAGAGTTCTTCAGTTTCTTTCTAACTCAAGAAGATTTCATACTGGAAAAATGTATCCATGTACTGCAGGAACAACCAGAGGAAAAGTTTGTCCGACGAAAGACTCAATATTCAGCTCAGACTGGCAGACTTATTCCTCCATCCTCCAAGTCCTACCTGTGCAAATCTCAATACCAGCGCATGAGCCATCCTCAACCCTTCCATGATCAAGAACTTATGGTAAAATACTGGTTAACTGATCCTGAGTTGTACTGTATAATATGAGGTGTTTTTGGGTTAAAACAAACAAACAAACAAACAAACAAACAAACAAACAAACAAACAAACAAACAAACAAACAAACAAACAAACAAACAAACAAACAAACAAAAAGGGTTAAAAAGGCAAGATCCAACATCACAGAGGGTACAGCTTTTGGTCAAAGTTCCACTTAATTAGATATCTGAAAAATATCCTCTGGCAAAACACTGTCACCAAGTTTCTTGAGAAGTTCACTAATAAGTTCAATAAAACTTCATGTGATCTCTGAGCTACTGTTGTGACGGTCTGTCGCTTTCTTGTCAGGTTTTGGAGATACTTTGTCAGATCCTGCAGACAGACTCTCTCTCCACAGTGCAGCAGTGGCTTCTTCTTTCAGGCCAAAGAGGTAAAAATCCTCATTCCACACACACAGCAGAGATATGCACACTACCATTTCCAGTTATAAATAAGCGTTCTTTAAACCATTTCCTAATACATGCACTTTCAAGAGTCTGGCACTGCATCCCCCTCCTACTTTTTTAGCAATTAATTTGTCACTTTGGATTTTTTCTATGCACACTGGCCACTTTTTTAGGTTGCTCTTTTAACTGCTTAGTAATGCCAATATCTCATCATCAGAGTTGGGCAATTTATTTGACATTGAACATGGTATGGTTGTTGGTGCCAGACGGGCTGGTCTGAATATTTCACAAACTGCTGTACTCCAATAATTTCAATAATCACATGACCCTCTATGAGCATTTACTTGATGAGAGGGGCAAAAAGCTTGTTTTAACAGGAATATACTTCTGACAGAACGAGATCAAGGGAGGGGCTGCCATCCACTGTGACCGGTGGGGGGTGAGGGGAAAGAGAGCAGAGAGAGACAGGATGACAGACACACTGTAGGAGAGCTAGAGATGAATAATTACTAATGTTTAAATACAGTAGTGGAGGGAAAGTTAGTTGGGAAGAAATGCTCAGTGTACATTTGGAAGCCTCTCTGGTGGACTAGGGCTATTGCAGCATAGCAAAGGGATTGTTTAGAGTCACATGATCCAGCCTGATGATCAGCTTTAAAAACCTTTCAAATGCCGTTGAAAAAGATTGTAACACAGAACCACCTGGTGCTTAAAGGTACATACATTGTTTTTCTTCGATTCAATTTACTTTTTTTGATATAGTGTTACATCACAACAATAATTGCCCCAAGGAATTTTATATTATATGGTAAGGACCATACAATAATGAAGAGAAAACCCCAACAATTAGACGACCTCGTGTGAGTAAGCACTTGGCCACAATGGGAAGGAGAAAACTCCCTTTAAACAGGAAGAAACCTCAGACAGAACCAGGCTCAGGGTGGGGCAGGAGACAGCACAAAAATAATGGTTATAGAATTACCTTAATTCACTTTTACGGTAAATATTTAAATTTTGTTTTTACTCTTGTTGTACTGTTGATCAACTGCAGAAAAAGATCTGGTGATGGGGATGATCAGACAAGCTCTGGACGGTGTCGACCTCTCTGTCCATAACCAGCGGAACTTCCAGCAGCTACAGCCGTTTCATCCAGGAGCGTCTCCGTCTGTGTATGCAGCATCATTTGAGCAGCCATGGGGAAAACCACACAGGAGGAGGTTAGAGTGAAGTGTCAGATTTTGCCCTTTTTTGGCACAGAAATGTTTCAAGCTAAATGTGTTTTAATCTTGTTTATTCACTTCCACAGTTCACACCAAGTCAATCAAACTGCCATTGATGAAAAACCAGGTAATTTGATTATGCTTGACTTTCTCTGTTACGTATGTATTTTTAAAAATGATTTTAACATGTAAAGTTTTGCACAGTTTAATTTTTCTTGTCTTTCGGAGTATATTTAATATACAGCTTGGCCTTTACATTTTACAAAGCCACCCTAAGCCACACTGTTTATGTCTGTCCTTGGCTTGAATGGCAGCTCTTCTCTGAGCTTCTTTTGCTGGCATGAGTTTTTTGGACTGACATCCTCAGCCAGCCTCTTCTTATAAATGCTCCTTTTCCTCCAGTGATTTTGTCTTGATTGACTTAGGCTTCTTTAAATGATTCCTTTTTGTGAAAGTTAAAAAATAATGCCCTATTTAATGCAGAACTAACGGAAAGGCATTTGCGGAAATAAGTAATGCATTTTAGAAGGGATCCAATTATTCATATTAATATTGAGCAGCTCAAATAAGAGCAAATTTAAAATCTGCTGTGAGTCAGAACCAATAAATTCAGAAAACAGCTGTGTAACATAATGAGTTTCCACTTTTTTTGATATGTGGATCTGTAGTATGTGGAAAATTACTCTCTTAGCATGAATCTGACATGAGTGTTCTTTGCAGAGCGGATTGGTGATGCAGAAGTCCTGGCAGTCCATTCAGAGGCCGAAAGTGTTCAGGTTCCTTCACTTCAGGAGGGGGATAATGCATAATCTTCCTAGAAACTAGCTATATTGTATTATTTCTGTGCTATGAGAAATGTAGCCTAATACCTAGTTAGCTTATCTTTATTTTCATTTGTTAATCAATAGGATTATATGCTGTAGATGTGATTGTGCAGTGTAATAATTGTGGATACTGTTACATAATTGCTTATTAGCTTTCAAAGGTATCATGGTTAGAAACTGATTGAAGCAACATTTAATAAATAATATATATATAAATTTAGTAATCTGAAGATTTGATCAGTTTTTCCTATTTTACTTTTCAAATAAAGCAATAAAAAAGGAAATGTCTGTGTAAAGAATAACAATTATGTTTACTTTTGGCAGGGTGGCAAACCTCGATAAATGGAGATATAGCAGAAATTATCTTCTTCTTTTTGAAAAAAGTCAAAGAGCTTACCCTAGCTATCCTGATTTTATATATAAAACATATAAACATATAGGAGTGGCCAGACAAAATAATGTGAGTTTTAACTTATACTAAAAGCTTCAGTCTTATTTTAGTATCTTACTGTATATATTTCTACTGCAGCATGGAAGAGAATCAAGAGCAGAACAATGAAGACTGTTAGAGAAACAAACAATGAAAATCAAGCCAGAGTCAGGTTCTGCTTAACAGATGAAGTAATAAACAAGCAACAGCTCATGAATAAATCAGTTCATTTATGAAAAATAAAAGTACCTATTTGATAAGTGTGCCTGTAATTTTATATATACCAAAATATTTATTGCTGCATTAATGTGCAAAGATCTTTTACAACTACTCCTATGACTAAGTCATTATTATCATAAATTTAGCCCTTAATATATATTACGCTACATAATGTACTGCATTCCTTTTAAATTATCCGCTAATGTGTAGGCCAATACATTTAAGTGATATACAAAACTATCAACTGTTTTTATTTTATTTTTTTGCAGCAAAAAAAAAAAAAAAAGGCAATCGAGTCATAAACTGGTCAACAAAAATTATGACATATAGATATGATAGTGAATACTTTTAACAGTTTATGCTATGTAAGATTTTCTGTCCTGAACCAGCCTTTCTTCTATATCTCTTCTTTTAAAACTAACATAGATGCCATGCTTTTCCTTTTCAACCAAGGACTTTGAAGAAAGTAAATTTCAGAAGCTCTAAGAAGTCAGAGTTTTCACATTCACCATTGCAGCTCAGTGCCGCTGCTTTCTCTCTTCTTTGTGTCTACCAAACACTACATGCGCAAGAATATTGCCCCCTAAGGCATTATTGACGCTGTGTGGTGAATGCCTGCATTTTGTCATGTTTACAAGTTTTTGTGTGTAATGAAGCCCATTATAAAATCTTTCATAATGTTTTCTGAAACCATTAGCAACCAACAAAGTACTCCCTGTTGCCTTAATTTTGTTTTTCATCTGTTATAAACCTAACTGTAACAGCACAGGGAAAAAAACAACAACAAAAAGTTAAGAAAAGAAGAAAATAGATCCCCCACCTGCAAAGCCTTGTTTTTTTTTTTAGTTTATGCAGCTAACAGATTAAATGTTTTTTCAATTTAGGTTTCATATTGCTTCCAGAATTACTTCAAAGATCAATTTGTGTAATTAAGTCACTCCGACATGTGATTTAACCTTTAATTTAATCCTCGAAGACAATGGCATTACTAACACCTTATCTGACCAGTGTGGACCAACCTAACAAAGTGGCTGATGAGTGTATGTCTATTTATATATTTAACAATAAGGAGCAGACAGTGTGTTCCAACCTTAGGGAGATCATAGTTATTGAAGTTTAGCCTGCCTGTTTGTCAAAACTGTGATTCAGGAATGAAAGTGTTGCTTCCTTCATGATTGTGTTAAACTGGAAAAGCTCTTTACCCTCTCAAGGATGCTCTGGGGTAGGTGAGAATTAGCTCAACCATATGATGTATAGACTTCAAGAAGTCACCTTTGTGAGGATGATTCAAGAGTAGGAGGCATAGGGCACATTACAGGTTTTTTGGTCCCTGTACGCCTGAAGTGAGAGTTTGGTCTTCAATAACAGCAATAACTCACATCTGTTACGAACTAACACTGGATTCCATCAGGACTGCCTTCGTTCAGAAATTAATTTTTGGAGGCAGCCAAGGGGCAGAGGAAAAATAATTGTGTTTTGCAAACACACCAGAGCAGTTTGCAGCTCAGTGTAAAGTCACAGTGATTAAAAACTCTTGATTAATAAGTAGTGACAATTTGATGGTCAAATAGTTCAAATAAAAACAAAAAACAAAGCAAACCCCCCCTGCAGTTTCAGTACTTAGTAGGTTAAAAAGACCAATTTTTAACCTACCTGTTACGGCCGGGCGGCCGGTGTGTTTGCAAAGTGGACATGGAAGAAAGAAAAACTAAGTGTAACACAAACCGAGCCATTTATTAGGCTGAATACAAGAAAAGAAAACAAGACAAGGCGAACAGGGGCATAACCAAAACTAAACTAAACTGGGGACAGCTAAACTAAACATAAAAACGAGAACATGAAGCTGAACAGGTACATGTAAAACTTTAGCGTGAAGTAATCTAAACATGAACCTGAACAGCAGCTAAGAAAATCCTGAGACCTAAGGTCACATGAAGCAAGTTGGACAGATAAAGCAACACTGAACAGAAGGAGACAGAGGACTTAAATACGCAGGAGGGTAATGAGGGAAGTGGAAACACCTGGAGAAACACCGCTGATACAAATGAACCTGACACCACAGGGAAGTAAAACTAAACACACTGAACATAGAAACACTACTCTTCAAAATGGGACTTTGACAAGACAACACAAGCTTGACAACATGGAACATGTAGACACGAATAAGACTACAGACTGGGGAGACACAAGGAGAGACACGAGACACGAGCAGTGACATAAATCTGCATCAACACTTTAAATTATGTAGCATGATGAGAATTTCTACTATTGCTAAACACAGACTCAAGGACACTTTTGCATGCTGTCAAAGTGATTTATTACATTGCTCATCTCTACAGAGTCTCTGACTATGCTCCAGAGGATGGTCACTTTCTGCTCCAAACCGAGTGCCACATTAAAATAAGGTTCAACAAATTCACAAGTAGATTAAAAGATCATTTATAATATTTTTATTATAAATTCCCAAAACAATTTGTAGATTTCTTTTTACAGAGTAAGTAAAAAAGCTGGCCAGCTGAAAGGGAGAAGTCAGTTCAGTCAACATCTGTATTACTGTACATTTTTCAGTAACCTGCCCTATAGTCATTGAGTTATATTTCAGTCTAAACCTGACTAAAAATCCTTAATGCCATTCCTGGGGCCAAGTCCCTGGCTGAATTTTTAGCCATATTGATCTTTTGCTACATATGATTGACAGCAGTAGGCTGGAGATTAAGTGCATGTTTAAATTCAAAAATAACAGCTGGGATATTTGCATTCTCTTTTTGGCAGAAAAAGAAAGGCTCTAACAAAATCCTGTACAATCACACTTATTGCTTAAAAATTGCTAAAGTGGTATCTTATATAATACAATATACAATATAATATTTATATTGTACGAACTTGATAATTATGTATATTGTAATAATGTGATATTATGTTGTTCAAATGTGAAACGTATATTGTTAGAACAATAAACTTTTTCTTCTATTTTTCTTTTGCCTGGGTGGCAGCTCTATGCTGGAAGCATGTAAATATAATAATAACCACTGCAGCCAAGAAGAGTGCCTGACGAGCCCAGTTGTAAGTAAGCTATTAAGACTCGACTGTACGCTGTGTTCGTGTTTTCCTCCGAAACAACAAGTTCCTTTGGAGCAGCCTTTCAACACCTCTCTCTGTCTCTCGCTAGCAAAGTTGACCCAGACAAAGTAAAGCTAGTTTTCGGCTACAAGCCCGACACGAACCCGATATATTAGCCAGAGGTCCCTTTAGGGTTTTATGCCTTTACAGTTCGGAGCCGCTGACCTGTTTTATATACGCACGGAATAGTTTTCTATATGAGATCGCTGCAAAAAGTGCAGCCTTACCTAATGTCTACCCTACTGTTACTCATTTTATATTAAGATTTAAAAATCTAGTTGGTATTGCTATGGCGAATAACCTTCAGTAAAAGTAATAAATCATACAGCAATAGTACATTAATGTAGTTGTAAAAAGTATGATAGCATATTAAGTAATCCAAAGTATTCAGAATACGTTACTCTCATTGAGTACGTTACAAAATACATTTTGGGGCATGTATTCTGTAGTGGAATACACTCATTCCCCAGTGCAAATGGAAACACTGCAAAAGCGAACCAAATGTTCCTCAAGGTAAATGAAATGGTATGTTATATAGAATATGGTATATTCTTGAGTGGAACAGTCGGTTTATCTAATTTCAACCCATGTAAGCTGGTTTTCAGTTACTGAAGACAAAACTGAACAGAGTATCTCAAGGGAGGAACCGCAGTATTTGTTCCACATTTTAGTCACTGATTTCAAAGTATTTCAAAGTATTTTCCTCTTAAATTTGTTATAAATATTAGGAACAATTTTTCTGTTAAAAATTATTAGTTTGTCCAAATGTTTCGGAGCCTCTAAAAATGGAAGACAGTGTATAAAAACATTTGTAATTCCTAAAAAGTACATTTAAAATCTTTGTTAAACCCCTTATTAAAGCTGGAAGTCGCACTTCGTTCGCAGCCTAATATTTTCAAAATCTTCTGCAGTGATGCACAATGGAAAAATGAAAGAGAAAAAAAACCTAACTGTATATGAGTTTCATGAAAAGGAGACGTGTCTCTTTGTGGATGTATCCTGACTGAAACAGACCAGCCATAACCACGCAGAACAGTGGCTTCAAAATTATTTCAAAGCAATTCTAATGGGATCAAAAAATGGAACACATGAATGTAAGAAGACACTCAGAAAATCTAACTTCAGCTTCCTTTTATTATATTAAAATTCGAGAGCTAGGAAAGTGGAACAAAGGCTTCAAAATAAACAGTGCAACTAATGTATGCATAAATCACTGCTATAAAGCCATACCAATATGTTGCCATAGTTACCACTGGTGAGTCTTGTTTTGTTCTTATCAAGCTTCTGTTTTTGTGCCATAATGTTCTGTTTTCTAAAATTTACCTTTGTTCTTCAATATGCATGACAAGACAAAAAATAGAAAAAACTAACAAAAAAACCCTTTGACCTGAGGATTGAAAGTACTGGTTGGTTGGTAAGTACAGGTCTTATGTGCAGACTGACCATTTATGTATCTATCATGAAAATACGTGTGTAAAATAATAAACTGTGCCAAAAGAGACCTTTGAGCATCGCTTCATGGTCAAAAAGTATCTGAATGACATAGTTTTCTGGCATAGCACACAAATTGTGATGAAGGCCAATCTTGAAAACAAAGTTTTTGGATGTTTTCGGAGGTCATCCATGCAATTTACAACCACATACCTTACATTTCTTCCCTGGCGGTGTGACTGCAGTTTGAGGTTGCTGGCCTGGTCAACGGGAGAAGTTCAGCATTTACGTCATGAATCCTTCTCACAAGGACACCTGTTGGCTTGGAGTGATAAGAGGCAGCTGTTTACTGGTGCTCTATCAGCAACACTGCAAGGCAGCATTGAGAAGAGAGGGAGGCACTGGGCCTTCTGCCAAATATTTTACAGATATGAAAGCAATTCACTCACACACGTCCACACAGAATCCACAGAGACCTCACCAGTGTAACTCATATCATAAGATGAGAGACAGATGCAGCCCCCCTCTAATATGAGATTATGAAGTTCCCACTTTTTTCCAAATGCATTTGCTTTTAACTCTGTAGGAAACGGACATCTTTCTTATTAATTTTATTGTATTTTTAATAATTTTATTGTATTTTTAATTTTGCTAGTAGTTTTGATCTGTGTTGTTCAGCACTTTGGTCTGCCTGGTGTGTTCTTAAAGTGCTATACAAATAAACGATGATGGTGATGATGATGAAATGAAATAATCTCATATTGCATATCACTTAAGCCAAGTCCACTGCATGTGCTCATGCATAGTTATGGTTAATTGCATTTTGCACTTAAAAATATGTATTTTAATGTAAATTATTTGTGGACTAGTCGTGGTGGTTAGTGGTCACAGAAAACTGGCAGGCACAGGAACTTCCATGCCAACCTTTGGGGTCACTGTCTGATGATGAAATTTATGTCATAGGGAGTGGTCTCGCCATCTCGTGGACACGGAAAGCGTTGGAGATCTTTTTGGAGAGCAGATTTTTCCTCCCATCACTGTCATGAACACCATTGTTGTTCTAGTTGTGGATTCAAAAACCATCAACAGCACCATTAGTTAAGTTGAGAGAGGATTAAGTTGATAAAAGCTGCCCTACTTTTGTGACCTCCTCTTGCATACCATTATGTTCAAATCATCTTTGTTGATTGGACCACTTGTGGTTTATCAGCGTGACATTTGTCCTTACAAGGCAGCTATAATCCTTGTGTTTCAGGGACACATTTTAGTGCTCTGGCCAAAGTGAGCTTCGATTTTTTTTTTTTTTACATTCTCTCTAGTCCATTAAAACTTAAACCACCTCTCAAGCATCCCATAGCTATACGCCTTGCCAATTATCCCCAAGGACTTGCACTTTAACTGCATGAGCCAACTTAATCCCAATAAGAAGAGATCATTTGGAAGACTTCAACCTGATTTATTAAGAGACTGAATTGGACTGATGAACCAGTGAACATAACAGATCAGGTAATAATGGTCTGCAGTTCTTTCCATCTTCATTACTTTCCTTACAAAACAGTATTTTATGCCATTTCTATTTTTTTTTTTATCCACTTTTAGAAGTTGTGTCAAAATTAGACAATTTTCTAAGTCTGGTTCTAAAAGACTGACAACTAAGTACAACATTATAAATTAAAGTTAAAATGAGAGCTCTTTCAGTAATTCACAAAAACATGCTACCTAACTACTGGCAAAAGCCACATTTTCTCAGAAGACGTTATGGATAGCCAAATGAATGGACTACGGAAGAGACTGAGAAGACCCTCAGTCACAAATCATGTTTGTGTGACGGTATCGCACCTTGGTTGCAAGCTATTAGCCATACAAGAAGAATGAAGAAAACAGCAGGGTAGACTGAAGAAACCTATTATTTGTGTATTCTTCATTGTTGTTAATGCATACATGCATGCACTGAATAGAACTCAACAAAATTAGAAACATACTGTATTATGTTCTTGTGAATGAGCCATAGTCCAGATATGGCTGTGCAAAAAAACCCCCCAACATTTATATAAATACAAACAAGTAGACACTCTTTCAAGAGATTAACTTGTGTTTCGTCTCTTGCACAGAAAAAAACAAAAACAAAATTTTACATAACAAGTCAGTTGTTATGTATTCATAGTGCAGACTGATAGGGAATTGGCCTTTATTTCTCTTTTCTAAGAGAATGTGTTCAGGAACGAATGAACCTGTAAATGAACAAAAACAAAAAAAATCAAGCGGTGCCTGACACGACATGTACAATCTCACTTTTCAGTCTCTATGACATCTAATTACATTTCATCTTACTTTATAGGGCAGAATTTCCACAGTGACAGCAGAGGCCTTCAGGTGCATTATCTTATGTAAAATCTTATAATCTTATCTTTAATCTTATAATAAAGTTTTATAGTAAAGAAGATTTGGAGCGACACGAGAACCAGTAAATCTATATTTTTATGTTGTAATGTTTTACAGTTCAGTTTATGCATTTCTACACTAAAATATATGCATCAGGCTTATTAGAACATTATTAAGCCATGGACATATATTTATATATATAAGTATATATCTTTTCACATTATCCACTGCTATTCAGTGCAACAGTCGTCCTTACAACAGAGATCTAATCTTTGTCTTTCAGGGTCACATTTCACGGCTCCAACTAAATGAACTGAAATTTCTACGTCCTCTCAAGTATCCTGCAATAGTAGGTCTTGCCAATTATTATAAAGGGCTTGCACTGAGAATCGCTTTTTGGTACTTGTCCTGATTTCTACTAAATTACTAAAGCATTTTTTAAATTTCCCGGATGTGTCATAGAAAACAGATTGATACCTAGGGCTTTTCATTTAAAATTTCATCATCTTTGTGCTACTAAATATTATTGTGGGATTTGTTTTTGTGATGTTGAAATAACACAAAATCAGTTTGTGCAGCTTGTAGAAAAGCATTTATTGTTAACTCGAGTTTAAGCTGTCAGCACACTATTTATTCTCCATAATAGAAGTCTTTTTTTCAATAAATAAAGTATGACATCATGACTGCTGACAATTTAATCTTGTTATCTCTTCATGATGGCACCTGTTAGTGTGTGGGATATCTTCAAAGTTTCTTAAAAGTCGATGTGTTAAAAGCAGGAAAAATGGGAAAGTGTAGGGATTTGAGCGAGTGTGACAAAGGCCAAACTGTGATGTTTAGGTGACTGAGTGAGCATTTGCAAAACTACAGCTCTTGTGGGGTGTTCACAGTCTTTGCCCTCCCAGGAGTGAAGGCTGGCCCATATGGTCTGATCCAACAGACAGAAGATTGCAAGATGATGAGGGGAAACCTCGGGTCCTGCCATACGTGTGGATGTTACTTTGACATGTGTAAGCATTGTTGCAGATAATGTACATCCTTTCGTGGAAATGGTATACCCTGATGGCTGTGGCCTCTTTCAGCAGGATAATGCAATCTGTCACAAAGCAAAAACGGTTCAGGAATGGTTTGAGGATCACAGCAACAAGTTTGAGGTGTTAACTTGGCCTCCAAATTTTCCAACTTTCAATTCAGTTGACCATCTGTGGGATGTGCTAGACAAATAAATGGAAACACAGAGGCTTCACCTCACAACTTACAGGACTTAAAGTATGTGTTTTGCCAGATACCACTGCACATCTTCAGGGGTCTAGTAGAGTCCATGGCTCGATGGGTCAGGGCTGTTTTGAGTTCAATAAGAAAGAGCAGTGTATATTATATATATGGTTAAACTGTTTTTACTGTTAAGTTATATAGATTTTTTGTTTGTTTTAATAAAATAACTCACTAAGGCTACCTTTATTCACTTACAGGTAAAAGAGTGGCTGATTATTCATCAAAGATGAATTGATTCTAAGAGTTGACTTCATTCTGAGTATTTTGAGGGTTTTTTTTTTAAATAATCTTTTTATTATCCAATTTATTATCCAGTTATCTGAAAGGTTATTAAAAATGCATCATGCACATATGCAATTTCAAGATGACTGAAAAATAAGTTTAATAAACCATGAGTCCTATTTAAAATGCCTCATTTAACTTCCTAAGACCCAAACTCTTCCACGGCATGCATTTTTAATTTCTCTTTGATATTTGGGCTGATTGGGACCTGATTAATGTAAAAACAAAGAATTACCAGATTTTTTTTAACCTGATTTTTGTTTCTAAGAAAAATAAGAGCCACATATGAGGATATTTGTTTAAAATTTCGATAGATCAGTGGCAGTATGATGTCCTCATAAGTGGATATCAGGCCCTTGTAGAGCAAAATTAAGTATTTTGGTCTAAATAACCCAAAATGTGATGTCCACATATGTGGGCGCCAGGTCCTAGGAGGTTAAGCTTATTTTATTCTTATTTAGGCTTATGCATTTAACCAGTGTTCTCTAAATGTGACAGTTTTGATCATGCACTGCTTTTGTCATTGCAAATCTAAATAGGACTGCTTTCCAATTTCCAAAATCTTGCCTCAACATATTTAAGATTAAGTATTGGATACATTAAATAACTGGGTTGTCCTGTGTGGGGTTTTTCTTTCAGAGAATTTCCTCTCTGTATCACACCCAAACCCTTGTCTTAGTTAACAGTCTCAAATGTGGCCTTCAGGACAGAATTCAGAACAGGTCCTATCTTCTTCTCTGGCCCTTATCTCACTGGAGTGTCCTTCGCAGACCATATAAAGATCAGAGACACACTTTACTTTGCTGTCACTGCCAAAGACAGACATGCTGCCTGCTGTTGTAAAGCTCTGCTGTGGAATTTCCTACCCACATATAAAGAACATAGCAGGTAAACCTTCCACAACCCACAGAAGGACTTTCTCCTTTTTATTCCTATTCATGCAAACAATGCATTCTCAGTAAGTCTCCTAAGCTGTTTTATTTTTCATTCAATCATGCAGGACTTCAACGCACTGCCATGGCAGTGATAGGTCAGGAGATCACACACCTGCAGCAGTGGGGACAAATCGAGAACCACGAGAGACAGCAAACTGGTTTAAATCATAATGGTAAAATATAACTGTGTTATTTTCATTAAATGTTTTAGATTGCGTTTCCCAAAATATTACAAACAGCTGTCTTTTGCAGAGGCCAAGCCAAAAGATATAAAACCTGTGCCAGCAAAAGAAGATCAGCTGTACGTACAACATGGACAAGAAGCAATGAGGAAGGCTCTCTCTGTTTTGGAGGAGAAAGAAGGATGGAAGTTGGAGGTTGCTGAGGTAACATCTAATTAATAAAAATGCCATTAAAGCACTTTCATCAAAGTTCATCAAAGGTCACCGCACTCTGAAAAAATCTTGCTTTAAGTAAACAGTGGATCACAAACCTGTGTTTTTTTTCCTCTTTAGAGTAATGGTGATATGATCTGTAGCAAAGTGATTCCAGGGGGCAGGAAAGTCTTTAGGCTGGAGGCAGTGTTGGACGCCAGTGTGGATGAGCTCTATAACATCCTGTTTGTCAGAGTTGAAGAAATACACCAGTGGAACCCAAGCATACAGCAAATCAAAGTGAGCAACTCACCTTTCAACAACTTGGAAACTGGATCAACTGCAAAACTTTAAGCTATAAAAATACCAGAGTTTAAACATACACAAATACTATTTAAGCTATATTCAAAGTTTTCCAACATGTCCTGTCTGCAAATTAGTCTTTATAACCAACCTATAGTTGTCATGCTGCATATTCACATCAACAAATGCATTTTCCGACTGCTACAAAAAATCTATACACAGGTTTTGCAAACGAAAAGCAAATGCTGTTGGTTTCGTGTGTTGTAGGTTCTAAAACGTATTGGTCTACAAACAATTGTCATCCACGAAGTTTCAACTGGGACAGCAGGAAATGTGATTGGAAAGAGGGATTTCCTGAGTGTCAGACACACCTGCAAACAAAGGTCCAGCGTTTATATTGGAGGAGCAGCAGTTCAGCTGGAGTCATTACCCCCTCAGGCAGGCTTTGTAAGGTACGTCTGCAGACGAGGCACTAATCATTCATTGTCATATCTAAAGTGATACTCAACAGCTTAATTGAACTTTTTCTTATATAAAGAGTCTGAGTTAATCTTAGTCATCCATGAAGGGAGATAAAATAACACAAATGGGTGGGAAATTGTCTTGATGCGCTCTGACGTTTTAATTTTTCCATACAACCTCAGCTAATTTCAGGGGAGAAAAAAATATGAGGAGAGCTAAAGTTAATTTTCATAGCCAATTATATATTAAATGCTGCTGGGATGTGTTTTAGGGAAGCTATGCGGCAGTGATGCCAAACTAAATATTAATACAAGCATGATTACTTGTCTACAGTGATCAGTGATAGAGTGATGTTTAGTAGGTATAACATGTTCCACAAAAATAATAGCTTGGGTTAACTGGGAAAGTCATTAGAGCTGACATCATTATGTATTAAGTAGTGAACAGAATTTAAAGTTTGCTAATTATAAAATGTAGGAGTCACCAGTAGGTGAATTTCATTTGGAGGAGATCATGGCTATTTGTAGCAAGTTTTATTCCAATTGCTGAGATATTTTATTATGTACGGTAATCTTAAATGATCAACAGATGGGTCAAAGTTGGTGGGAAGAGCAAGGTAAATCTTAGTTTAATACATTAAAATACATTTCTGTCTGAGGGCAACCAACTCCTCCAAACCAAACTATGCACATAGATACATCTTAGGCCCCTGAAGGTTGTTATATATATCATATTTTATCATACTATTGCCAATCAAACCACCTAGCAACAGGCTAAAAATGCCTTTTTTTTTTCTTTTTCTTTTTTAGCATTTATGCACCTTTAATAGCTTATAAAAGAAATTTGAATTCCCTGGCCAACAGCATGAAAAGGCCAAAGAACCACATGCACTGTATGATTACTGATAATTAAAATAAAGACAGGCGAGGCTAAAAGAAATTTG
Source organism: Aulonocara stuartgranti (assembly GCF_965226115.1). NCBI lineage: Eukaryota > Metazoa > Chordata > Actinopteri > Cichliformes > Cichlidae > Aulonocara > Aulonocara stuartgranti. The sequence goes on along the minus strand of NC_138959.1, from coordinate 11,814,710 downwards.
AAAACTAAAACACATTTTTTTGCGTGAGTACAGAGCTGAGCATGGACCAACCTGCATCATCATACAGGCCCTGGATGAAGATTCAACGAAAAGTCGCTTCACGTGGCTTCTTAATATGGACGTAAAGGTAAATTCATTAATTAATAAATGTAAATCTGCACATGCAAAATAATGCAGGGTTCTATTATACATTACACGTATACAAACTGGCCATTTCACACTGTATATGTTAAACAACTCATGAACAAAAACAATGTACACATTTCCTCTGTTTCTGTAAAAGTGAAGTAAATGAGAAGATTTTTCTTATTGCATTTCTCAGGTTTTCCTTTTTAAATCCTGTCAGTAAATGTAATGCACTGTGTACAAGTCAAAATCTCAGTGCTTTATCAACTGCATCTCATGGTGTTTTAGAGCTGATCGAGAGTGCTCTTCCCTCATAGAGATGGTTGAGCTAAGAACAGCAAGAAAAGGCCATGAGATGTGGTTCAAAGCTTGGGAAAATAAGTGGACTCTGTGTTAATATTATTCAAAAGCGAACAATATCTACATATGAACAATGCATAATTATTGTACAGCAGCAGACCACCTACCTGCACCTCACTCTCTCTTTTTGTTGTTGACTGACAGTCAACAAATACCATTCAGGCGTCTAATAAATGTCACTTTATTCTCAGGGCTGGCTGCCAAAGTCTATTGTCAATCAGGCTTTGCCTCGGGTGCAGCTGGATTTCACCAGACACCTTCGCAGACGTCTCAGCCTTGGCTGACTCATTCACTCGGTCTGTGTGACACCCACACCACAGTACCACCTTGTCATTGCTCACAGAAGAAGATGGGGGGCACAGTGAATGCCTGGTTACTCGGCGAAATGCTACAGTTTTAAGGAGATAGGAAATGCAGCGTCTTATTTTTACACAGCAGAGCTGGCAGAGATCAGTGCCAGCCTGGCAGAAGAAGACTGGCAATTATTGTCACATTGTGCCACTCAAACCTCATTAAGATTTGATTAAGAGGCATCACTTGTCTCTTGATACACCCTGTATATGACTGGACGTAGTTAATAAAGTGCTTGAATGTGTTTCAGTGCCAGTGATTTATTTCTAAGAGTTAGATCAGGCAGAATGAATGTGTGAACTGGATGTTTTTGATTGAAACACACTTGGTCATGATGAATGCGCACCACTCAGGGGAGTAAAAAAGATCAAAGTAAAATATAACTGCAGTAAATGGATATGAGCAGAGAAAAGAGCAAAAGCAACATCTTTCAAATGTGTTTTACTTTGTTCACCATACCACTTAAAAATTCAATAAATATTAACATTAAAGCTTTCATTTAGGTACGTATATACAAGAATTATACAAAAAAAATAATGACGTTATGAACCGCAATGCAGGACTGGTGTAACAGTACGCCCAACCACAGTGTGTAGACAGCATGGCCTGTATTTTGCAATTGCAACACAACTTTTCATAACTTGAAATTTACACTATATACATTATTATCTGAAAAACATCAGTTACAAAAAAAATATATATCATAATGCGTTATATTCTGAAAAGCATTTTAAAGCATTAATTGACTGACGTCCACAAAAACAGACAGCGGGCATGCTACAGTGGGGATGGCTTGCAAACGGTCATGATTTTTCCTGTCAGTGAGGATAATCAGCGGTATGTCGGACACCAAAAAAGAGCACCAGGGATAGAGAAGCCACTGAGCTCCCTGCCAGGAGTGATGGCATGAGGTTTGGAGGGTACCTCCAGGATAACTGTAGAATTCAAGAGTGCTTGATTGTGATCAGTTAGTAAGGTAATACGATTATACCATTGTCTTGGATGTATATTTAATAAGCATATTCAATTTGTTAAAAAACAAACAAACAAACATCAAGCTAGGAGGAAAAACAGCTAGAAATGTAAGAACATCCGACAATCTGACAGTTGGTTAAATAATAATTTGGTGTAATGACTCTCTGAATTTAGCTTCTATCTTTAAATACTTGTTTTTAATCATTTAAGTTCATTTGCTTTTAGATCATGTCATGTATTTTAATTCCAATTCACTCTTTACCTGAATTACCTGAATGCAGTTTTTACCAGACTGGTTGAGCCGAGATTAGCAGCTCATAACAGATCGAGGGTAAGCGACATGACCACATGGCTAATTAGCACATCTTATATATGCACATTTATCAAGCTATTGCTCTTTTGTTATTAATGGAGCTAAATTGACACTCATAATCTCTGTACCGACACAAATTGAGTTTTTTAAAGTAAAAAAAAATGTTCAGTAGATGCTTAGTTGTATTTCCCTGCAACGTTTGACTAGGCCTTTAGCTAGCAACTTAGTCACAACAGTAGCTGAGGTGTCAACTGATCATCACCTAGTGGTGAGTTGGATCCTGTGGCAAGGGAGGATGCTTCACAGGCCCGGCATTCCAAGATGTTTAGTGAGGGTGCGCTCAGAATATCTGCTAGAGGCCCTAATATATGACATCTTCCTTTCCCACTCAAACTTTGACAACGTTCAAAGGAGGCAGGGGACTTTAGTCCGAACAGACTGTTCCACATCTCCTTTGCCAAGGTGGCTTTACAGAGCTGTGGCTGCAAGTCGGTTTGACACCTGTTGTGGCAACAATGGGGATAAAGGAAGCTGTCAATTTCAAGAAGGAGCCCTATCAGGATGGGTTATCATCTGGGACTCCAAATGAGCTCGAGTAGGGGGCCAGGGAGGTTTGTGATTAAACTACTTCTTCTGCAACCCGAACTTAGAAGAGTGGAAGAATATGGATGGATACTGTATCAATAAATGGAATTAGCATGGTATTTGATAGAATACGCCAGGTTAATACATAAGACTTTTTTTGCCAGGGCTTTTTGAGTTTAGACCAATAACTATTATGTACAACATAACAGCTAACCTGCCAGTCCTGTAGCTACTTCTTGCATTTCATATGTGGGTAAAGCTGTCATAAAATGGCATCTGGCAGAGACAATGACACTACACAGGGATAAGGATTTTTTTTGTCTTTAAAAAATGTAGCTCTATAAATACAGTATAAGGTTTATAATTATTCTGGTGGCACACTCCAGACCCCATAGCTGGCACGTGCACCTCCAAAACCATAGTCTATGACCTCCTTATGTTCACGAGTTTAATAGTAGTTCTAATGCACTTGAAAAAACAACAGGCTTGCACAACTGTACACAGATAAAAACATGAATGTAGCAATGCAGTCATCACATTTTGAAGTCATTTTAGTTTACAGCACCTTTGTTTAAACTTTTTTTTTCCATTTCATATTTGAAGCACACACGGCCGAGCGACGCCGTGCACCAGATCGCTCTGAAGTTTTGATGAGGTAACCACCACTGGGCTGGTCTAAGTTCACTATCATGGACAGAAAAATAATAATAATAATAAAAAAAAAAAGAAAAACTTTGAGTAAATCACATACTGCAAAGGGTGTGCTGATATTTGAGACCATTTCACCGAACAGCACATTCACAACACTGTTCACTGTTCATTTCTGAGCCGACAAGTTTCTGTGACTGGAGTCCCTCTCTGATCCTAAAGTGTCCCTTCTTGATCTTGCAGCAGCTGGGCCTAAAGTGCTGTTTGGGCTGTGCTCTTTAGAGGCACCTCCACTTGAGTCTGCTGTAGGCCGTGGCGGCCCCGGAGGTAGAACTGGCCCAGCATCTGAATCTCTCTTTCCAGCAGTGAGAAAGGATTCGCTGGTGGGATGCTGGGGCGGAGCAGCATTTGTCTGTGGTGAAGTTTGAGAAGTGGCAGCTGTAGTTGGCACCGGGGTAGTGAAAAGACGCCGTCGAGTGATGGCTTTAGTGGTTTTTGGCGGGGTCTGTGTTGTGGTGACATGAGGTGGCTTGGAAGAGGCAGGATGAGAAAGAGCTGAGATGTTAGGTTCAGCTAAGGCTACTGGGGTGTGAAAGTCAGGAACATGGGTAGTGAGGCTTTCTTTCTTGTCACAAGACTCACAGCAAAGCTTATAATATCCAGGGATGGAACAATACCGGGAAAGGACTTCCATTTGGCAGAAAATCGATTTATCCCCCAGACATGGCTCATCTAGTAATAACAGGACAGAGAACATCACTAAAAACTGCGGTGAAATGAATATTTCTACTTCTACTCTGTTTATATTGATTTCAGAAAAAAATTGCATTGTAGCTTACTTGAAGAGATTTTTTGGACAGGGTTTTCTGGAACTCTTAGATAGACAGCTTCGTCTTTTATTGTAGAGTTTTCCATTATTTGTTCGTCGAGAGAAGACCCTGGATGTCCTGGAGAGTGTAACAGCAAAAAACAAAACAAAACTGGGGTTAAAAAGAAGCCATGACAGAAAAAGCTTCTGGGAATCTGTTTCTTTTACAGGAAAACAGAACTTTGTTGTTCACAGGACACGGAGTGCAAACTGGAATTCTTTGTGTTCCTTTGTGTATTTTCAAAGCACATAATTTTCCACTTACTACCAATGCAAGGAAAAAGAAAAGAACTGAAAGAACTGGAGGCACTCAGCTCTTTGAAGAGGAAGCAAAATGAGAAAGGCTGAGGAAGGGCACTGGTGCAGAAATATTTAAGGTCTTAAAGAAGTGTCTTTGTGTGCACAGGATATTTAATACAAAGAGCATTAACAGAAAATGTATTCAGTCCTGAAAAAAAGTGTTTGCCTATGTGGGTCTCAAGGGTCTTATGCAGCAATCTTGTAACCATTAGTGAGACAAAGTTGTTTTTGGAAGATTTCTGCTCAGTTCACGAGGCAAATCTTGTGTTACACTACACTTCTCTAAAATCTACTGCAAGGATTATGATAACATGTGCAAGACTCATAATGCATTTACTTGTCACAAGTCAGAAGCAGAAGCAGTGTCCTTTTAATGGTGTATGTGAGACTAGTAGCAAGGTGGCCAAATCTCTCCTCTATTAGCACGTACATGCATGTGCATCTCACCTGAACATGGTCCCAATTTGCAAATGAGGATTGTTTCCGGTTTCTCGCCCTCGCATTCTCCAATGGTGTTGTCACTGGTCTTGCATACCACCTGCCTCTGCTGAATGCCTTCGCCACAGGTCACTGAGCACTGCGACACACCCAACGCACACAAACACACACACAAATATGTTTTATTTTCATCAGCTTTCATCGAGAACACTGAGAAGAAGAAGAAGAAGAAGAAGATCCTGTCTCACCTGAGACCATGCCCCTGTCCTCCACTGGGCAGGACATACAGTATGGTTGCAGGCTTTCCTTATCTCTGGACGTTCATCAGTGCAGTGTTTGCTGTGGACCACTTTGTTGGTACCATTGTGAAGCGCCTGCATGCACTGCACCACCCTGGTTTGGTACCCGAGTTTTCCACAGGTCTTACTGCAAGGACTCCACTCTTCTACCACCCACCTATCAAGAGAGCATTGTGTTTGAATAAAACTATCCCTCTCATTCCAAAATTAAATAACCTTTCTACACTAGTTTTTACATCCTCACTAAAATGGTAAAAGTCATGTCAGAGTGGACATACGGTATGAAAGCAATTTTAAAAGTGCTCATGCTGATAGAGCTGCAGTGCTGTAGTTTAAAGTCACTCACGTGGGCTGGCTGCAGTCTTGGGTGTTGCAGCGTTTTCGGATGGGTTTGGGCTTTTTGCTGGTTTCACAAAAGTTACGATGCACCAAACGGCTGTCACTCTTCCTCCTGCATCCATATTTGGTGTACTGTATGCCTAATGGATATAAAATTACACAAGGAATGTACCAGCAAGACTATAGATCATATACCATGTGACCTCCATAACTTTGTAAAAAATAATTTTATATAGAGTCCCAAATTTTCAGAGATTCAAAAGTAATTGGACAAAGAAATTCAACTTGTAAAAAATCGAATTTGACGTTCTTGTTCTTAAATGTGTAGCCAGTAGTTTGCAGCTTGTTGTAAACCGTCTGCATTGATTTATTGATTGTAGTCTTTCACAATGATACCTCCTTAAGGTGCTCTTAGTTCTTCTCCTGCAGAGAAATAATTCTGCAATCATGCATTTTTGTTGTTTTCTGCAGTCTTTCAAGCCTTTTGGTGATGCTGAGTTGGCTAGTGCATTCATTCTTGTAAAGACTAGAGTCTCGATTTAGACAATCCCAAAGTTTTTGCTCTCTGTCTGAGGGGTTCATTTTAGTTTTCCAATCTAATGATGACCTCCTTTACTTGCATCAATGTCTCTTTGGACCTCATATTAAGAGTTTCAGCAGCTAAAGAAGTTCAACAAGTTCAACACTCAGAATCAACTCCAGATCCAGAACACGGAAACAGGCTTCATCTGGCCATGACGCTTCTTATCAGTCAGTTGTACAATTAGCTTAGAGCCTGTGAAAATAGGGGACTGTGTATAAAACTAGTGGTAATAATAAACAGTTATTATTGAATTAAAGCTGAATATCTCCACTTCAATCACATCTTGATCGCTTGATTTAAAATTGCCTGTATGGATGCACAGAGGCAAAAACACAAATATATAGTAGAGTCCAAAAGTCTGAGACTACACAGAAAAGCTGTCAAAGCTTAAAATAATCAAAAAATGTGAAGTTGAATGATTCTGGACTCTTTGTTGGTAACTATATCATCCCATCAGTGCATTTAGATAACACTTAGGCGTGTTTGATCAGTGCATCAAAAGTAAACCCTCTAGCAGCAGTTTGCTTTTTAGAAATATCAAGTTTTAAGCTTAAAAACCTGCTTATTAAGAGACATTTTGGTGGGAGGAAACATGAAATCAGAGCTAAGTAAAAGCTTCAGAAACTAAAGTCTCAATCTAAGTAAGGTGGGGCTTTCTCACAGTCAAATCTAGGCTTGATGCAAAGTTTTCTAAGAGAGCACTGCATGACAGTCTACGCCACTTTGAAGAAACTGGATCACTTTATCTAAAGCAAAGGTCAGGCAGACCAAAAGAGATCACAGCACGAGGAAATCAATGCATCCAGCTTTGTTCCCTAAGAAAGAAAAGCAGCTGAAGAAACGAAGACTTCAATCAACTTCAATCAAAGTGGTCTAAATTAAAAGGCCAAAGACTGAACTAATCGTCTGCAAAGACAATAAATGCTTGGACTTATATTTCTGTTATTTTTTCATGTCTCCCCCCCAAAACAGATATTCATAATTCATAATTAATTCATTCACAATTGTGTGTTTTAAGTTGGAACATCAGAAGCAAATTAAATGCAAAAATATAAGAAATAAAACTCAGGTGGAACGGGTTTATTATTGTTATATAATTATGGTATATAGTAAGCTATTAAAACCTTGAACTGTTGTGAGTCGTTTTATTTCTTTAACTCATTAATTTCTGTAGTTGCCCAGATTTATCTTTACTTTTGTTTGAGCCTACGCAAAAAACCCGCAGCTTCAGTACATTCACTGACCTCCCCCACAGGGTTTGGAGCACTGAGACCAGCTTTTTAGTGCCCACTCATATGTGTCCAATTCGGCGAGAAGAACATTATTGTTGGTAATAAGTGGTAGCAGGTCCTCATGTATGATGTACTTATATGTTAAGCTAACTTTTGCATCTTCTTCCTGAGGAATGATCTGCAGCAAAGTGAACAAACGTTATTAGAATAAACAGAAATTTGGAAGGACAAACTGAAGCTCGGAAAATTTACTTGATACACTCACCAGGACTATGATCCCTTCATGCAGAGGGCCAGTTGTTTTCAATGTCTCCCTCTCACCCTCAATGGAATACTCCCACTGTAAACCATTTTCAATGAAGGTCTTTGATTTGGCATCTTCACTTTTTTCATTCAGTATGAAGTTTCCAGTTACTTGATTCTTCACAGCTGTCAGTAATGAAGAAACAGATATTTTATGGAGGCAGAGGGAAGTCCAAGGGAAGGGATGTACAAATTCAAAGTTGGGATTAATCCATTCCCATCACAGAAAGTTTGCTCTAAGCAGAGAATGTGTCAATATGCCATTGTGGCTTTCTGACACCAGTTCTTCCAACTTGTGTTTTGTTTTGTCAGAGGAGAGACGAGTGGCCCAAAAAGGAAGATGGTTGGCTTGGCTGAAAGCTGTTTGAACCTGACTCATCAGTCACCCCAAAGCTCATACTAGGATAAAAAAAATGATTACTCTGTTATTTTGTCTCCATAACTGAAGACATTTCAGAGTGTCCTCCTTTTTCACATAGAGCTTCACACTGTAAACTGCATGCAAGCAATTTGAAAGTCATTCGCTTTGAAGTAAGGCATAAAAAAAACATCTGCTGTTTTCACATCACTGGAGTTGCACCTACGATGTGACCTGTCAGCTGTGCTAATTGCACTTTATATTTCACTATAAGAAATACACTTTTTCCTGCCAAAGTTTATCTATAAGTAGTGTCTGATCCTCCTCTTAACATATATTAATGTCAGTAGAGCTGAGTCTCCTGCCATTCTCTTTAATGTCATATTTAATTTTAAAATGTACATTTCGAAACATCAAATGGGCTTTTAAAACTCCAAAATTTGCTCTTCAAAGTTTGAAGTTTGCTCTTTCAAAAATGTGGAGTCAAGATCTTTAATCTCTAAGGCAGTCGATGTCAAAACATTGTTTATAAAAATGTAAAAAAAAAAAAAAACTTTAAAGAGAAACATCTCAAACTCCTCCTGAGGTTCACTAAACATAGTCCCTAAAAATGGATAAACATGCTATTTCATGTGGTAGGCTACAGAAGCAGAGGGCAAAACAGAAGCAGGATATTTACAAATGGGGAAACAACAGTAAAACCAACTCCCTAACTATGCTCTCATTACACTTGTGCCACCAAAACATATCTGAGTCACAAGATCACCAGCACATGAACTATGGGGTGTCCTGTTGTGTCTGGTACCAGGAAGTTGGAAGCAGATGCTTGACTAGACAGAGAATCCAAAGAGTCTGAGGCTGGTACAGCATCATTGGCTTCTTATTGTGTTTTCTGAGCAGTTCCTGAGCAATTTGTGGTGGGGTGTGCATGCTATAGGAAGCTATATGAATTATTATTATAACATTTTGTAGTTCCTGATGCATAAGTGTTATTAAACTTGCACAAACAAAAATAAAGTCCTTCTTCTTTTAGGGGTCGCTACGCCAGATCATCTTCCTCCATCTCATCGTAGCATTCTCTTCTGACACATCAGCATGTTGCATATCTTCTTTTACTGCATCCATGAATCTTCTTTGTGCTCTTTGCTCTTTTACTCCTGTGTGACAGCTCCATATATTCACACCCTTCCTCTGCACATGTCCATACAATCTCAGCCTTGCCTCTTTAACTTCACCTCCAACCACTCAACCTGAGCTGTTCCTTTGGTGCACTTATTTCTAATCCCATCTCTCCAAGTCACTCCCAGTGAAAATTCTCCTATTCTCACACATCACGCCTGACACTCATTTCCACCCAGTCCACCCACCCTACGCTCTTTTTTCCACCTCTCTTGTGTACTGTCCATTGCACTGTATGTTTAAACCCACGTATTTAAACTTATCCACCTTCACTACATCTGTTCCTTGCAGTTTCATTGTTACTCTTGCCTCTTTCTCCTTCATATGCATGTATTCTGTTTTGCTTCTGCTGACTTTCTTTCCTCTTCTGTCCAGCACATACCTCCACCTCTCTAGGCTCATCCACCTGCACACCGCTCTCACTATAGATCGTGAAGTTGTCTGCAAAACCTATAAAATCCCTATAAAGTTTCTATAAGATGCTATTAGGTCATATTATTCCTAATAATTCCCCCCTTATTCACTTAATCACTATTCTGTAAATTTTACTTCCATCAAAGAAACCTCAGATACTTTCTGTGAGCTGACTCTGAAATCTCTTTCTTATTAAGAAAATATGTTGCAATCTGGTTTACAAATCCCTTGACTTCTAATTCTGTTCACAAACCAGCCCTATTATTTTCAGTCAAAAGCATCAGATGTTTCCACACATGACAAAAATGTGGGACGCACTCACCAATTATATGAGGGGAGGTCTCGTTCTCCTCAATGACTATGTGGCGGGCCCCTATTGGGATGTCAAACATTTTCAGCATTCCTAACAAGGCAAAAAGAAAGAGCACAGTTTAGCCCGGCACTTTAAACAAGTTGTATTTTTGGGGGGCTCTAAAGAAGCCAATTATTTCTAAATCAAGATAATAAGACAGGGTTTTGATTGATGATAAAGGCTGGTACATAGGTAGACTGTGGCTAAAATATAGAAGAACTAGTCATTAAATTCATTCTTAGCTAAGGGTTAACATCCATTTCACGGCTGTCCTGCCCCTGCAGTTGATAGTTACCGTTCTTTTTAGGGGTCTTGGTGAGTGTCAGCTTCACAGTGCGGCAGTGAGAGTTGTCTCCTTCACAAACTCCACATTTATCCTCTTGCTTGTAAGACCCAACTTCCTTGTCACAGCCTACATGCTGTAAGGAGAAAAGGCACAGCCAGTCAATCACATCAGTGGAACACTGTGACTGACTTTTACAGAGACGCAGATTGTTTTGCTGGGAGAATGATGCCACGGAAGGACAAAGCACATGTCTGATTTGGACGGTGCCTTGTAAAATATACTGCATATTGGAAACATGTCTAGACATAACAAAAGAGTAACCAAAACACTGACTGTCTTCTCTACAACGCTGCCACACTGGGCCTAAGGTGAAAATGGAGCCAAAATAAATACCATGTCAAGGGGCAAAAGGTGATGTATTCTATTCAATTCACTTACACTTCAGTAATTAAATATCTATATATAATTTTAAACAACATTGCCATCATTAAAATAGAATCTACTAAAGGTCACAGCAGTGTGACCTCTGGTGTAAAGCAATGCATAGATAGTGCATTAATAAAACATAGGATTTATTTTGAGGTGTGAAAACAGAATAAAATTGCTCTTATATATAGCTTTTAATTTTAAATTGATAGTGTACTTTAGAAACTATTGTTAAAAAAGGCAAAATACTCTCAAAAATTTGCCAATTATGAATTTCAAACCCTAAGACAAAATCTATTCCATTTAATTTAAAATGTAAACAGCTTACTGCTAATTGTATCTTGGATGACCGACCTTCCCAGTGCAAAATGATATAAATGCAAAGTCTGAAGACTTAAGGTCACTGACTTTTTTGTGTGTTGTAGTATAAACCACAAGACGTGCCTGATTATCTCATTATGTCTTAAATATGTCAAAGTTTATGTTTTTGAGCAAACGCTTACCAGGCACTCTCCTCGAGCGCAAACACTGAATGGGTCTAAGTAGCTGCATCTAGTCCCATCATGCATCACCTGGTTCATAGATACCACCTCTCCCGTTTCCTTTGACTGACAGCTCAGCTCACATTTACGGGCCTCTGAAAGCACATGAAAACACATTCATACACACCCTGATTATCAAATGTGATAAAGACATCCGCAAGCTCTGACAGTCTGATAACACCTCCATGACTCTTAATGTTCCTGTGAAAAGCTGCTAATGCAACTACCATCTGTCCTCTTGCTGCTGTGCAGAAAACTTTCAAGCTCACCAATGAAGCGGAGAGCCAGCTCTTACCATCTGGGTGCTCATAAGGCAGCCAGGTGTGCTTGATGTTTTTATGGTATTTGTTGCTTCTCTGGACGCACTGCTGAGCACGGAAGTCCTCGTAAGGGCCTGCACACTCCTCTGTGTTGCACATCTGGTAGTCAAACGCAGACCCGGGGCAATCTCTACCACCGTAGGCAGGTCTGATCAAGGACAAAAACATGATGCTGTTGAGCAAACTTCCTTCATAATGTTCCCAAAGATTCAAATGTCATTTTTTTTGGGCTGTAATTGAACAAGACTAAAATTAGTCTGTAACTGAAGAAGCTTCTTATATGAGAGGAAACATCTTCAAGCAACTTAAAGAATTCCAGACGCTTTTCTGTCCAAGCTCCTTAGGCTAAAATCATTTGTAAGTGTATTACTATTAAATATTTGAAACCTGATCCATCCTCCTAGCTTTAAAAAAGAATATGGATATTTAAAAAAGCCTAAAGAATATGTTTGAATTCTGTAATTGAAATTGTAATACACCAAAGCTGTATGCAAATTTTTGACCTAGAATAGACACTTTGCTTTTGTTTGTTTTTTTCAAGTCAAACAATACAAATAAAATCACTTTAGCCAAGAAACATTAAAAAGAAACGTGTTGAAATCTTTAAAACATTTTTAAAAAAATTAAAAATGTTCCAGGCACAAACGTTTAGGAACCCAAAAGGTGAATACTTAGCATAACATGCTCTGTTGCTGATATCACAGCACACAACTACAAAATGTTATAATAATAATTCATATAGCTTCCTATAGCATGCACACCCCACCACAAATTGCTCAGGAACTGCTCAAAAAAAACACAATAAGAAGCCAATGATGCTGTACCATGTTGTTCTGAACACACAACATGCTAAAAATCACTTTTCTGTTTGACTTTCTGGAAGGACTGCAGGAAACTTTCCAGTTTCCAGTGCAATTGGCTGTCGCACATCAGTGGGATTGACTTACAAATCCTCAGCCAGGTCCACAAAGTTAATTTATTTTCATTTCATCTAAACATAATAAGTAATAGTGCACTGACTTTTAATGAAAGACAGATTTTCACATCTTAAGTTAACAAGATATTATTTTCTCAAGGGTATCCAGATGTTTGCATACAACTAACCATTAACACTTCAGTGCTATTTGTACAGTTATTGTCTTTTATTGTAAAAGTTTAATTTGCCAGAGGTTTGAGTTACTGATGTCAGAACACCTGTAAGAACACCTCCAATTCATTCAATGAGCCCCAATGAGCCAGAACTATATCTAAGGGGACAACAATGTCAGAAATCTCTAACTGAAACATCATGCTGTAAATAATGTCACGATTTACACCAGTACCTTTCCTGCAATGGAAAATCAAACTGTCTGTTGTGCTAATCAATCCCATATATCAGCAGACTACATTATGGCCTACATACTATTTGTCACGGTATGTTGTTGTGCAGTTCATGCAAGAAATCAATCTGCTTTACTGACAAGCTCTGATTAAAGCACTGAGTGACAACTTTTCTACCAGTTGAGTATAAGAAAAAAAGAAAGTAAATTTTTTGAAGTTGAAGCTGTCTTGTTATTATCTGCAATTTCCTTTAGTTTTTACCTTTTGCTTTTGTATCATGCGAATCACATGTTGCACTCTCGAAAAAGGATCATCCATGTAAACTTTTTGAGTTTACATGGATGATTTAATTTACTCCCAAACTCCAGATTTAAAATTCCAGACTAGTTCCTATGTAATTTACACAAAAGGCCAACACAGAGTGCATTACGCGTGAACAGGTCATCTGATTTTAGCCTTAAAGTTGGTTAGGAATGTGTCTTTATTACAGTTAATGAAAGAACATCAACAAAAGAATCTGCACACTTAAATCTTATCTAAAATTAAAACACATTGCAGAGCAGATCAAATCTGTCCACTGAGAAAATTGCACCTCAATTTCACTGTTAAAAGTTTCATTGCTTTAATGACAATAATGATTTTGATTCTGATTCTGAGATCTCAGTAAAATGAAAACCTAAATGGAATGCAGTCACTGATTATGTCAGCTAACCTCAGCTGGAAAAATCAGTGTTTCTGTTGGGTAATGAGTAAATACATTATTTCTAATAACCAGCTGGGGGCAAAGAGCTCTGGCTGCAAAAAGAAATAAGGTGGCAGTGACTGCTACTGTATGTTAGATATGCTCTATGGTCTCAGCAAACACTAGTTTGATTTACCGAAAGTTAGATTTTTTTAATATAACAGGTTGCGTACAAGCTTTGTTCATTCTGTAAGTCATGATCCCATTTAAATAAAATATACAATAAAATAGGGCATGAGAGCCTGTTTTAGGGTTTGGCTGCCTTGTCTTTTACAAGCTGATACTGCATTAGCATCGAGTATGTGTAATTCCTTTCTTTGTTTCTGATTAAAAACAAACAAACAAAGAAAATCCTAAAACGGTAATGGCCAGAATGTGAAAGCTGACACTTCAAAATTTAACTTCAACAAACAACGCGTAGTATTAGAGATGCAATCATAATTATTGTAAGTTTTTTACTCTAGTTAAAATGACTTACATCCTCCTTAAAATCATTTTCATTATCTTTTGTGTCTCCTTTCCTGTAAAATGCACCACTTAACTTCTGTACTACTTAAAATTACTTACATTATAATATTTCTTCTTTCCTGTAAACAGCTGTTGTTGTTAAAGTTACACTGTTAAAATACAATGAAATCACATTTAATTCTATTACACCATCATAACACCTCACTTTGACCTTTCTCTTCATTAATAGTATAAACGCAGTATGAGGTTTTTATAGTTTTATAAATAAATTAATGAAACCAAATCTAAGTCAAGCTTAACAAACCCAGGACTGGATTAAAAAAACGTCCCTGAAGCTCTTCATTTACACTTATATAGTACATTAACATCTTTTAGATGAATACTGATACTGATGATACTGTGTGATCAAATACTATTTTTTCACTATCTGTATAGCTGTTTTATTTTCTGTTTTTTTCTTAGTTTTGCGACATAGATTCAGCTTCCTTGTTGCTGTAGCACTCACGGAGGATTGTTGCACAGTCTGCTGCGGGAGCGAATTCCACCTCCACATGTTCTGGAGCAAGAGCCAAACTTTGACCAGGAACTCCAACTTCCATCATGGCCCTGAGGCTCCTGGCTGGTTCGCCAGATGCAATGACCCTTGAAGCACCACTGAAAATCAGTGTCCATTAAAAATGAGAGACAGGTGGAAAGGAAGAAGAAAAGAAAGGTCAACAAGTCCAAACTGATGACATTTGGCTTCTCTGAAAATATTGCTCTGAAACTTTATTTCCGCTTCCTATTTTTAGAGAGTTCCACTTAGCAATTATTGTAAAGAAAAAATAAAATTACAGATGATTCAGAGACATTTCCTACCTTTCCTGGTGCACACTCTGTTCCATCCACAGGAGGACCTTTTTTAGTTTTACAAAAGTACTGGTTGTCAGGGTGGCTGCACCACAGCTGCTTGCAGGGGTCGTAGGTTCGAAACTAAATGAGCAATTAAACAGCAAATCTGAGCACTAATTCTTTTTGGAAACATAGATAAGCAAACACAGTTTTTCCCTGTTAAAAAACAGAACTTACTCCTTTGCAGCATTAAAAAATACTGATTAAAAATTATTGACTATTCTAATTATTTTAATTATGTGGTTATTATATGGTAGAATAAATAAATAATTCAAATGAATAAATATATATATATTGGGGCCACAAAGCTTACTTACAGCAGTGCACATTTTATAACCAACACCAAAATCAAAGCGGCACTGTTCATCCATTGAATAATTTATTCCAGGGAGCTCAGGAAGCTTGGGCCACTTATGTTCAAAGGGATCATCCAGCAAGCAGTCATAGGAGCTGAGGAAGCAATAAGAATAATAAGGACATAAATGTTATATGCAATGCGAGGTCAGGAGCAGACCACATATGAAAAGAGAAGGAACAAATTAATTTACACAACAGCTGTGCAAAGAGCAAACATACTGGATGTATCTGTTGAGCTCCTGCTTGCTGCAACGTGACCAGTGATAGCGGTGAAAAGCTGCTTGGACAAGTGGTGCCATGATGCTACCCATGCTGGTCTCATCAGCACAACGATTCCCTTGGCCATCATGCTCCATACCCAACCTGAAGGGCAAAAGCACAGAAGAGCATAGATTGTGATCACGGCAAGAGATAAAGTCACAGCAAACAATATTTTCTGAATTCTTTCTGTTGTTATGCACTACGAATACAACAGGATTGTGTAGGAGTAAGCAGAGTTGTGTACTGCACCTCTGCACTTTCTAAACACTGATTGAAATTTGGAAACTGTCAGCTATCATAATTCTTTTAGTTCTTTTCAAAATTACAAGCTTGTTCGATTTTATCTAAGTCACAGCAGGTTCCCCAGCAATACGCGTGTGACATTTGAAGCAGTTCGGATAACAGCTGTCAGTATAGATGAAGAACAAACACAGAAACATCAATTTATAAAACATTAACGTCTACAAATTAAACAATTTAAAAAATAACTTCAAGTACTCTTTAATTATTCTTTACATGGAATAAAATCTGAATTCACTTGTCTATATGCTAATTATGAAGGTACAGGTAGCAGACAGCAAATATAGATTTGCATGGAGAATGGCAAGAGCAACAGGCTCTTTCCCAAAGGTAGAAAAAAAAATCAGCCTACACACACATTACTGAGTCACTACTATCACACTAATGCTACAGCACTTATTAAACTGTTACATACTGTTGACATTTGATAGCATTAAAAACATCTTACTATTTTATCCTAAAAATTGATGACTTTTCCTAAAATGAAAATATTAAAAATGCCATAACATACAAGTTATACAAGTTTTTGTGAATTGACAATATTATGGGTTAAATTTGACTTGAACTGTATCCATTCAGATGGATTTTAGATCTATCACCGTGTGTCTGCTTAAGAAACTTTTGTGGTTTTAGGAAATCTCGATACTGTGTTGTCTCTGTCTCCGTGTGGGGTTTTTTTCTTTTTTTTTCCTGTGATTTTTGATGTTTTATTTTGTTTGGTGGAATACCTCAAGGGGAACCTTGACACTGTCTGTATTCCCACAACCACTGCATAGGTCCCCATAGAGGTTATAGTTAGGTTTATTTTGTGTTTTTATGTTTTGGGTAAAACAGGACATGATATTTTGTGATAGTAGATGTTTTCCCAACTAAAACAAATGCTGTAAAATCAAAAAATTATGGTCTCCCTGCTGTAAATGAATTCATTAATCATCTGTTTATTAACGTCAGATGGAATATTTATACGTCTGAATAGATTTGCAGTTCAAAATGCGGAACAAACACTTTTTATGAGAGAATTCTTGACCCAGCAAAGCTGACTGGGACAATACTGTGAAGAATTAAAATATGAACAGTATGTAAGAGTTAAATCATACAAGTGTAAAAATGTCACTTTGCTATTTTATTGCACCAGAATCTCTAACCAATAATCTCCTAGAAGCTCTGCTGCCTGGAAACTATAAAACAGCCATATTGTTTATACGCTTTGATTATTGTATAAAGTTATGGGGGTGGCTGCCAGTGGTAGATAAAAATTTATCATAAAAACAATCAAAATGTTGTCTTTTAACATTATGCAACAAAGAAAAACTATTTTCTAAAATGTTGAAATATTTCTTTGAGTGATAAGTTAGTGGCTTAACTGATAGAAACTGGACAGATAATGCTTTACAAAAACAGGCATGGTCAAAGCAGGCTAAATGCTGGACAAGTGAGATTAGAGGAGAGTGCATGTGCAGGTGGTTATCAGCATCGGACTTATGATTCCCTTAGACATTTTTATGGAAGCTGTGCTTTTTAAATGTTAAATTTTTTTACTGTTGTTTATTTGATATAGAGTAATTGCAAGCCTCATTAAAGCTGCGCTCCAGGAACACCAACCTCCAGTAAGAAAGTACAGAAGCTCGATTAACAGGGGAGGTAAGCTCTAAATTGAACTATCAAGTTGGTGAAGCTTTGTGGACACTGTATTTGAATGCCAACAAAATAATTGCCTTCTTTTCTTCTTTTTCATGAGTTATTGAAACACTGAAAATGCAGCATCACAGCAGGATATCCACATGTAGTTTAAGACAAGTGGACAAAACCAAAGGAACAGTCTTCAGCTGTTAGTTAAGAATACATCAGTTGTGTCTTGCTCCCAACAAATAACTGAAATACTGCCTTTAAGGGGTTTGAAAATAATACCTAATAATATATCATGGCAATATTACTGCTGTCAGTGACAACAATATTTTTGATATATAATATATTCTTTCATTTAACTTCTATTACCTTTATTAAAGAGTCACAAAAAGCTTAAGCTGGTCCCTGTGTGCACTGGTCATAAGGAAGAGAATATAGTGGAGAGGTTGCCAGTCTTTTACAGAGCGCAAACTCATATTCACACCTACTGGAAATGTGTAGCTTTCATTTCAGCTAGCTCTCATGTGTTTGGATTGAGGAGGCCACAAATAAGCCCACACAGCCATGAAGACACAAACAGGTCGCAGATGATTAGATGTGATCTTATCCCATGATGACTGCTGTGAGGTCAGCAGGTGTTTGAATCGCAGAAAAACAACGATGCTGTAAAACTAACTAAGGTCAAACTAAAAAAGAGGCAAACTTGGACTCAAAACAAGAGGTTGTTTTTAAACATATCTGATAAAAGGCTTTGCCGTGTAATAAATCCATGCCCCATATGCAAAAAATAAATGTATTTCAGACGAAATGCTGCTCAGATCTGACTGCTTCTGGCAGGAAAATACAAAGAAAAACAAAAGAGAAAAAAGAAATCAAGTGGGTTTCACTTTCTACAGGTGTTGTTTTGCAAAGCAACGATAATTGCACCTGCAATTAACTGGTGCAATTAAAAACTCTGCAGGGTGCAATGACACCAATCCAACTACCTCTGACTATGTCTGTTGTAGAATAGTTCTGCATTCATAGGCTCGTGCCTCACGCCTCAACCACTTACTGAAGCAGAATATAAAACTTCAATCAATCATTTTCGATAAAAGAAACAGGCAAAATATATTCAAACCATTCTCGTCTAAATTGTTTGAATTTTTTAAAAAACAACTTGACATTCTGAGTCACATTTTAATATCAAATACTAACAGTGTAAAATATATGATGTATATATTGCTCGGTTTTAACATGTTTTCTAATGGGTAGGTTATGAAAAAGCAAAGAAGACTTTCATCCTGAGCTTTCTTGTCATGCGTTGTTGCATGCAGAGTCCTGTATATCCTGTTGGTTGATGAGTCAGCTGTGGAGAGGGTTTCAGGAGATTTTTGACAGAGTCAGTCCATCTGCTGAAAATATATCATGTGACAATCTAAACTGTCTGGTTTTAAATTTAAAAAATAAATAAATTATAAATAAATTTAAAAAAAGATCCTGGCACTCAAACTATTAAAATTATTTTAAAAAGCATTGCACATTATTATTATAGCATCTGTGTTCCCCCGTTTTATTAAGTTTTTCAGTCACTGACACAGTTATAAATGCTGTGAATGCAGTTCGCTCCCCTAATTCACATTAAGGACCTTTTTCGTTTTTTGCTCGTCTATTTTTTTGTTAAGCCACATGACACTGACCTACGAATAAATCAAATATGAAAAAACCTTGTGTCCTTGGGCACTTTGTTACTAGCAGCCAGTTACAAAAATACATGATTTTTCCCCCTTTTTGTTTTTTTAGCTGAATCTACAAAAATGCCAAAAGTGACACAGTGTGACAGGCATAAAGTTTCTGGATTTTTTGCACCAAGAGGTTCCCAAAGAACTATTAACTGAAAACTTGGCATATTTCAGCATGGTGTGCAGTGAGTCCTTAAAAAATTTGAAGAAACTGGACAAGTGGAAGACTAAAGAGGAAGTGGCAACAGAGGAACAGAAAGTCGTTTTTCTCAGAAATAGGAAGAAATCCAGCAAATAGATGACACAGGACCTGTCCCAGTGGTGTGATGGATGGGAAGAATCCTAAACCATGAAATAATTGCCAGAACATATATGGATATTCACTCAAAATTATTTCGGCCAAATCTTTCAAATGGTGTCACTGCACACACATTTCGAATTCATTTCAATCGCACAAATGCAGAAATAATTAGTTGCAGTATTTTATCTGATTTATTATGAGAATGTCGTGCCTGACCATTTGTCTTTGGTGCTTAACTTAAATGTACCACAAGCATTTATCCTGTTTTGCCTTCACAAGTCATAGTATGATTTGTCTATCACATAAAAGTGGTGAGCATACTGCATGCCTCGACTGTACATTTAATTCAATTAGATGTGAGGCTCAAATGAGCACAGACCGTTTAGATATTAGATTCCTATTTCTTGAATACTATATTCAGCCACAGTTTCCACCTGGTGCATCTCTATTTTCTATAGTTCTATAATATGACAACCTGCCCAAGTATCTTTGTCACTAGTTTGCTTGCAGTTATTTTTATTCATTAAATCAAGCAAAAAAGCTTGTTTTCTTCACTATTTTTTTTATACCCTTTAGATAAATAGAGATTTATTGAACTGAGAAACACTCAAATAAACGCTCAAGTTAAAAAATATAAATATCCCCATTCCAAAATGTCATGTGACAAGCTCATTGGTGAGTGTCAAGTGTCAAGAACCATCTGTGAAAGACAGTGGAGGCTCTGTCGTGGTTTGGCATTTTAATCTGTGGTGTTGGGGAGTCTCTATCTAAAATTTATGGAATTATGAACACAGAAAAAAATGTATTCACTGTGTTCTTACAAGAGTTTGTCTAAAAGAGTCTGTTTTGAACAATAAAGGTGGTAATGCCAAATACTAATCTTAAAGCTCATTAAAGCTGTACTAACTTTCCATGAGTCTGCGTTTTTTCACGTGTTTCAATAAGTCAGTGCACCTATTTTCCATTTTCCCTCCAACATATTATGAGGGGTTACTAAAGACTTTTGTATAGCACTATAACTGTTAATAAGCAGCTCCATACATTTATTGAATACATTCAGCCTGTTGCTACAGTAACTTTTAGCCTGTTGCTACCTTAGCAACCATTGACCTTGACAGCAGGAGTAGATGTATTGATCGCATAATGGTTAAAGTATATACTGGTTAACCACAGGTTAACTTAAGCACAAAAAATGAATTCTTCCCGTTCTCATGTTTTGTGTCTACACAAAAGGCACAGAAAGCACAATGTTAAAAAAAATACTGCTTTCATATTTATGTGTAAAACGCAGCTGGAGATCAGATTAAATGCTTTTTCACAACAACAGATCACTGTTTATGTTCACAAACTACAATCACACAAAAACTATTAACTTAAATGCACACAGAAAGATGTTGTGAGTGGCCCTGCTGGGCATTCATCATGATGCCATTACTCACACATGGCCGGTTTCATGAGCAACCACAAAGGCAGAGGAGAAGCCATCCTCATGGTTCAGAGTGCAGCTCCTCAGTGGGTGGCACATCCCCGTCACTGGAGCATACCCTGAGCGACACAAAAGACCACACAGCCCTGATAATCAAGAATGAAAGTGGTGACATTCTCATGCAGTGCAACGAAGTGGAAAAAGATTTCTAAATATGTAGTAATTGCATTCATTGTGAAGGTTTTAATCTCTTTTTGGTGAGCAGCTGGCTGTCACACTGGCTCTTGAGTGTGTGTGAGTTATAAAGAGAGTGATGGTGATTGCTCAGCTTCTTTCAATGAAAAAAAAGCCCCACATATCTGTGTGTTTACATTGTGATTTATCAGAGTAGGCTACATTCACACAGTGGCACTTTCATTCATTTAAGGTGAACGAACCGAGGTAAAATACTTCTAGCAAATCCCTCAATAGCAGCAGTAGCTCTACACAGCTTGCATATCAAACATAAAGAAACTCCCAAAGCAGTTTCAGAAGCCTGCCATCATTATTACCCAGCAGACACCTGGTTGGTACCACAACATTTCACACAGCTCACGAGGACGACAAACTTTTAAGCAAAGCACAGACATCAAACATAACTCGATCAAGAGGTGTGCAGCAATTCAGCTTAGTGCGAATCAGCTTGGATCAGAAGCACGCCCATTCTGGCCTTCTTTTTTGCCACAGCTTTCAGATAATTTCCATGCTTTCTGACCATCAGAAGACTGTTTTTTTGGCATGCAGGTAAAAAAGCAGAAAATGCAGCAGGCAGACAGCTGGTGATAAAGCCATGTGTACATGTCAAGTTATTTGAATGTCTGCAGTGGGTTATTTCAGTCACAGCAGAGTGAGCTTTAGCTACAGCATGATGACGATGCCTTTATGAAGAGAATGACTAAAGGCTCTATTCATGAATGAAAACAAAATGGACATATTAACACTGAAAGTGAAGTTGCAAAACATGAAAGCAGATGAGGAGCATGACCCTTTATCTGAAAGGCAGATAAAAGGAATTCAGGAGAATGCTGATTACATTCCCATGAAAGGCCATTTGGAGCTATGCACACTGAAGCAAAAAGGTGCAGCAATTACTACAGTAATAAAAAAAAAGTGTTTCTCTATGGCTGATGTGAAGATTGAGGAGAAAGGTGGTGTCCGCCATCTGGTTGATAAACTCAAACACTGAACATCTTGGGAACATCATGTTAAATCTTTTGGTGCCAAGGAGACCAGATCAAAAACACTTTCAGAGGATTTAATCGGTAACATTTTTAAAACGTGGCAAACTCAATATCACCTAATGACACCATTTAAGACAACTTTCTGCATCTCCTGTTGCTCCATTAACTTACTCTATTTACCCAACAGCCCATTACTTGTTTGGACACAAAATCTACCATCTCACCGCTAAACTTTCACAAGAATGTGTGAGGTCTGCTTGTGACCCTGAGATGCAGCACAGGGTTCAGCCCAACCTAGCTCAAGGTATCATAGAAACTAGGTTTGTTATGAACACAACACAACTGCAGCTATGGTAACACCTAGAGGTGTGACAAGCAAACCAGGTAGCCCCAGGCTGTCCTTGAAACATGACACGTGCTCTATAAAAGTTAAAAATATACACAGGTCAGTGCAAGATATCGAGTGCATGCAAGCACAGAGGTTTGTTCATTCGGGACCCAGTGTTTTCTGCAGGTTTGGCTGTTCACTTCAAATTTTGTTTTGAAGGACTGAAAAGAAGAAACAAATGGTGAGGCATAAAACTAGGAGAACAACATGTATAGCACAAATTTGCTGCAAAATGACTGCATACATGTACAGTAATATTTGGATTGACAATAATCTACTGAAAGTACAGAAAAGTTCAAACTAAACTTTCCAACAGTCACTGAGTAAAAAAAAGAACAATTAGTTTATATAACTGGCAAACTAACAAACATGTTCTGTTTTTTCTCTACATGCCAAAAACCTTCTTCAGTATCTCAACTTTTCATTTTTCCAGGGTGGCATCAATGTCAAGTCAGCAAGGTTTTGGAAACAACTCAGCAGTTATTTTCTCATGAGGTTGCCATTTCCGGAATTGGGTTCAAGACCTCAGCTGCAGCCCCCACTTTTATATTTCCAGCAACCTTACCTGGGCAAGACTTGAAGCCAACCCCTTTGTGAATGGAAGCAGATATCAGCACTCAGTCTGCACAGGCCTCGATCGAGAAAAATACAGTACCTTGCATACCTGCGGGACCAAAATCTTGCCTTGTGAGGAAGATGGCGTGATCATGGTACTCGGCATGGTCAGGGTCGCGGCGCTGCTGCGTGTTGGCCCATCGGCACACCTGCTCCAGGCTGCGAGATGGGTTGCCACGTTCGATCAGGCTTATGGACTGCAGAATGAACAGGACCAAGAAAAAAACGTTAGCAGACTGTAAAAATAAATAGGAGGGTAACCCTGCCGTTCGCCTTAACAACGGTTAAGGTTCTTTCTAAGATGAAAGAAGACTCATCACCCTTTTACCTTTACATCAGTGCAGTAGATGTACTGTCATTTGAAAAACTGTCAAAGAAAATAGCTGAAAATAAGTTGTATTTTTTGTGCATTTGAGGACAAAAAGGGACATGTTGGTTAGAAAAACAGGGGAACCTTTAGGATTACAGGTATTAGTTTTACTTTTTGCTAAATTGCCAGTGATTATGAAACAATTAATAGGTTTGTAACTTGTAACTTGAGCTGTAGTGGCTAACAAACCTCTAGTTGATACACAACTTGAGACAACACAAGCCCACAGGCAGGTACACAGCCTGTCTGCTCACTAGCAGCTGAAGTAGCTGAGTCTGCAACACTGAACAACTTATGAGAAATTTCAAGAGATCAGTAGCTGAGAAAAGTCTACCAGCGACTAGACAGAAATAGTAGCAGGCTATACCACCAACTCTATTTGATAGGCTATGAAATATGTCACTAGAAACACAGCACTATTCAAGCTGTGTTGCACTAACTATATACTTTTAAAAAGACCTACAGTGGGGCAAAAAAGTATTTAGTCAGCCACCGATTGTGCAAGTTCCCACACCTAAAATGATGACAGAGGTCAGTAATTTGCACCAGAGGTACACTTCAACTGTGAGAGACAGAATGTGAAAAAAAAATCCATGAATCCACATGGTAGGATTTGTAAAGAATTTATTCGTAAATCAGGGTGGAAAATAAGTATTTGGTCAATAACAAAAATACAACTCAATACTTTGTAACATAACCTTTGTTGGCAATAACAGAGGTCAAACGTTTACTATAGGTCTTTACCAGGTTTGCACACACAGTAGCTGGTATTTTGGCCCATTCCTCCATGCAGATCTTCTCGAGAGCAGTGATGTTTTGGGGCTGTCGCCGAGCAACACGGACTTTCAACTCCCGCCACAGATTTTCTATGGGGTTGAGGTCTGGAGACTGGCTAGGCCACTCCAGGACTTTCAAATGCTTCTTACGGAGCCACTCCTTTGTTGCCCGGGCGGTGTGTTTTGGATCATTGTCATGTTGGAAGACCCAGCCTCGTTTCATCTTCAAAGTTCTCACTGATGGAAGGAGGTTTTGGCTCAAAATCTCACGATACATGGCCCCATTCATTCTGTCCTTAACACGGATCAGTCGTACTGTCCCCTTGGCAGAAAAACAGCCCCATAGCATGATGTTTCCACCCCCATGCTTCACAGTAGGTATGGTGTTCTTGGGATGCAACTCAGTATTCTTCTTCCTCCAAACACGACGAGTTGAGTTTATACCAAAAAGTTCTACTTTGGTTTCATCTGACCACATGACATTCTCCCAATCCTCTGCTGTATCATCCATGTGCTCTCTGGCAAACTTCAGACGGGCCTGGACATGCACTGGCTTCAGCAGCGGAACACGTCTGGCACTGCGGGATTTGAT
Organism: Aulonocara stuartgranti; assembly: GCF_965226115.1. Classification (NCBI taxonomy): domain Eukaryota; kingdom Metazoa; phylum Chordata; class Actinopteri; order Cichliformes; family Cichlidae; genus Aulonocara; species Aulonocara stuartgranti. The sequence continues at coordinate 11,789,739 of NC_138959.1, read as the reverse complement.
TCCCTGCCGTTGTAGTGTGTTACTGATGGTGACCTTTGTTACTTTGGTCCCAGCTCTCTGCAGGTCATTCACCAGGTCCCCCCGTGTGGTTCTGGGATCTTTGCTCACCGTTCTCATGATCATTTTGACCCCACGGGATGAGATTTTGCTTGGAGCCCCAGATCGAGGGAGATTATCAGTGGTCTTGTATGTCTTCCATTTTCTGATGATTGCTCCCACAGTTGATTTTTTCACACCAAGCTGCTTGCCTATTATAGATTCACTCTTCCCAGTCTGGTGCAGGTCTACAATACTTTTCCTGGTGTCCTTCGAAAGCTCTTTGGTCTTGGCCATGGCGGGGTTTGGAGTCTGACTGTTTGAGGCTGTGGACAGGTGTCTTTTATACAGATGATGGGTTCAAACAGGTGCCATTCATACAGGTAACGAGTGGGGGACAGAAAAGCTTCTTACAGAAGACGTTACAGGTCTGTGAGAGCCAGAGATTTTCCTTGTTTGAGGTGACCAAATACTTATTTTCCACCCTAATTTACGAATAAATTCTTTACAAATCCTACCATGTGAATTCATGGATTTTTTTTTCACATTCTGTCTCTCACAGTTGAAATGAACCAAAACACAATTTTCGTATTTTTGCCTTGTACGACACCAGTATGAATTGTACATCAAACAAACAATATGTGACCAAAGACCTTCAGCAAGACCTTTGTAGCCAATCACTGCCTGAAGTCTCTTTACTGCTGCCAGCTTTGTTTCTGGGTCTCTCTGCATTCACTGCATTTGGAAAAGCATGCTCTGTTGGGTTGAGATCAGACAGACTGACTTGACAATTGAAGACTATCACTTTCTTTACCTTCAGAAACTCTTCAGTTGCTTTTGCAGTATGCTTTGAATCATTATCCATTTGCACTACTTGTTGAGGTTGCAGCATTTGGCTGAATCTGAGCAGAAAGTAAAGCTCTGTACATTTTATAATTCAACCTGCTACGTCTACCAGCAGTCACAAACAGACAGACAGTAATGTAACAAATTATTATGTTACTGTATTTTTTCAGTTGTTTAGACAATTTAAAAATAGTGTTGCCACTGATGTTACTCTTTGTATTGTTGTAATTTTATTTGTCTTTCTTGACACCATCGTGTCAAAAATGCTATCAAGATATTTAGATAAACCTAGTATGAGCTCATCTGGCTCCTTTCTATTGTGAGTCAAACTGCCCACATCCATGTGGCACGAGAGGTCACTCGCTGGTTAGATCATTAAAAAATATATATTGTGAATCATATGTTCTTGCATTTGTTGGCCAACAAATATAACCCAAATGAAAATCTTGACTGAACAATTTTCTCCAATATTATCATGAAAACATGAAATGATGGCTTTGGTGTTCCTTCCCTCCAATGAGGCTGATCTGACAGCCCAACACAGTAAAAAAAACACTGTTTCTGTTTTTGCCAGTGTCCCCAGTGTTTTGTTTTGGGTTTTTTCTGTAAAGGAGTATAAATGCATTGTGGTTTGTATTTCGTGTCATAAATATACAGAAAATTTCTCAATAAGATTCAGCTCTGGATGAACTGCTCTGGAGACTGATAACCCTACTACTATTACACACACCGACACACACAATGTGAGGCCAGGAGAAATGAAGGCACCCAGGAGGAACTGGCCAAACTTTGTCTTTATTTTCTGAGTGGGTGCTGCAAGCAGGGCCAGTGACACACAGAGCATGTTGGACCTCATCTAATTGGTGTTGGGTAAACAGCATCTCTCTGCTCTGACAAACAGACAGAAGCTGAATAAAAATGCCCAGTTTCCAAGCAGCATCAGTCAGACATGCAGGTAATATGACACTTGTGGACAGATGGATACGTGCGTAAAGCAAATGACTCACTAGCATCTGCCCCCACATGTATAATATACGATATTTCATACCTCATTATAATGTGTTCAGCTGATAACGAGCAAATATGCCAAGACTGGCATTAAGTGGCGAGAGGTGAACAGAAACACAAACACATACTGATGTACAACTCTATAAACTGAAGATATGGAAGATCATTTGACCAGCTAGCATTGACCAGTTTGCTTTTTTTTTTTTTGCTTGTTTATTCGATGTTATTAATATGTTACGTGAGTATTTACCACATGGTGCAAGTACATTTAAATCATTCATTACACTAAAGAAAGCCTGAGCAAAAGTGAAAGTGACTGAGCTTTTGTACAATATTCATTCGTCGCTTTCTTTCATCAATCATGTTAATATAATATGTACTCATTTATTTCCTCACTATTTATGTATGGTATGTGCCGGTACTGGGCTTTAATATGTTTTTGCATCAACTTTAGTGTTTTAATGGGGGCTTTTTAAGGTTACCTTTTCTTATAATCAGGCAATCAGTTCTGTATTGCCCAAAAGAAATACAAAAAACATCTATTTTAACCAGACAACTGAGCTCAATTAAATGCTAATATCACACCGACTATTTTCGCACACGTTTTGTTAAACTCAGCATCTGAGAAACAGCCTTTCTTTCATCTCAGCCTGACCCCAATTTATGATCTTAAACTGATATTTTTCTCTTTTTCTCACTGTACGTCTTTTTTTCCTAAGAAGTTGTTAGCTAGAAGAAACAAAAAAGCAGCTGTAAGCTCCAAAACAAAACTTTGCTTAGTTTATAAATTACTGCATATATAAATCTCAACTGTTTTTCATCTTCACTGCTCTTCCTGATTCTCCTGTCACTCAAATACTTGAGAAGATTGTTTTTCTAAAACTGGTTTTTTCTTTTCTCTCCAAAGGAAAGTTGAAGAGAAACAAGTAGGATTAAAAAAAAATCTGATGAAAAGAACTTTCCTCCCGTGACCACATAGGGTATAATCAATTATTCGATTCTACACTTCAAGTCGGTTTAGTGGAGCAGTAAAGCTATGAACTCTCATTTTTTATGTTAGTTTCATAATTTAACTTCACTTAAATTATGTACTCAATCAGAATTACCAATCATTATTGCTGGGAGAGATTCACGGTCGCTATAAATAAGTTAATAAGCAAGTTAACAGGTACTAGAAAGTAGAAGAGCAGTCAGAGCTTATTTCAACCATGGCCTTGCTCTGTTTAACAGTTGTAAAGAAAACAATTTAAAATAATTTGGATCTGCATTGAAATGTAACAGGTTCTTCTTTTCCCCAAGCTTCATCTATCCACTAAGCTTTTCAAAATACAACCGGGTAGTTTCAAATGCATCATCTAAAACAGACAAAGTGAAATGTTTACAAGCCCTAGCTCTCTCCTTGGTTGAAGTATCAGCTTATTCAGAGAAATCAGATCATATGATACCAAACAGATCCTTTCTTTTAAACTGCAGCATAAAGGCACTGGCTTTGGGGAAGGATCCACTCGCTTAGAGCCATTCTAGTTTTAACCAGTCTATTGTTAGAATACTCTGCACTAAAAATCAGGTTTTTTGTTGTGTGCACAAAAAAAAAATTAAAAATTGGTGTAAAATAAGGAAGCTGTGCTACATGTAGTGGTGTTTTCTTTTATCCTCATAAATGATATCTTCTTGACAAACCTACACTTTACCCATCTCAATTTTTTATTGTGTCGAATATGCAGTAATGGCCCAAAACAACTCTTTTTCCAAGTAGAAACCAAGCCACAAGGCATGAAACTCAGCTTTCCATATCATCTTAAAGTTAGCTTGTTACTTTGGTGCCTCTACTGTGAACTCAGATTTAAATTATTTGTTTGACATTATGGGAAAAATCCTTATTCACCTCACTGCTTGGACTTAGAAAGATAACACCACTCTCATATCTGTACAAAGGACTGATATTTTAGACATCAGTGGATTAACTTCTCTTAGCACCTGCTCTTCTACCTCCCAGTTTTGGGTATAAGGTCGAGTGCTAGTGAATACGGTTTCAGGCCATAACAATACTTGAGCCTGCATTCAGTAAAACATGTTTTTTTCACTGAAAATTCTAAAAGGGTTTGCTGCCTTTCTCTTATTTTCTCTTGAGTCATGGTGGTGAGTTCAGCCCTTCTTGTTTTTATTCCAAATAAAATTGAACACAGTTAAAAATCTTGCTTCCTGTAGGCAGTATTACAAAGGCTGAAATCACAAGTGTATTCACAGACAGCTCAGACAATGAGAATATGCCTTTTACACCAGCCCTGTGGTATAAAAACCTTAAAAGCTCATTTGAAATGCTGCTTGCACAGACACAAATTGTGTGGCATGGCTCACCTGCCGGTACCCCACCATTATCATGCGGACAAGGACAATGTTGATGTTCGTCCCCAAAGATTCATCATGGTAGATTTCATCAACCTGAAAGGAAATTAACAGCATGTGTCAGTGATCTGAATGACAAAGGGCATAGAGTGCTTTTGATGAAAGTGACTTGTGATATCAAGTTGAGCACCCAAAGGCCAATAATACAATCATGAACATGGTGGTTTTTAATCCAGAACTTTAATACAAAAACAGTCTGCAGGAATAAAATTACACTCGAGTCTAAAAGCTAAAAGTTGTGTGAAAAGGACCTTCGACTGACCATTACAGAACGATAGTTTTCGCTCTAGCTTCAGGAATTTCCGAGGGAAACTTCACTGCTCTGCATTACTAATTACTTAATTATGGCTGCTCTAAGTATGCAAATCAGAGTCACAACTGTCAAGAAAGGAAGTGAAGTGACACTATTTAAATGCATAAACTGATGCTTTCCGCTGAGTTTAATTAAAGCCAGGTAAACAATATAACTTTGATAGAAACAGCCTCCACAACTGCTGCTGCTGCTCCTTTCCAGGCTGCTAGGAAAACATTTAGGAGAAGATTAATGTTTGTAGTAATCCTTTAGGAAATAATAAAGTTTAATCAGTAAATCAATATTAAGTGAAAAACTTCCCCCCTCCCTTGAAATCATCCTGCTCTATCTAAAATCTTACAAACCAAGAAGAAAACAGTTGTTTTAAACCACTGAATTGCACTAAAACTCTTGATCCAACCAGTTCTCCTTTTTATGTCTGAGGTGCAGGGCCTAGCAGCGAGTCCTCAAACCATTTTTTAATCTCTTACGACAATCCTAGAATCATGATGAAATATGTTATTAAGACTGGCAACTATTTAGTGAAACTAGTGCTGTTATGCAATGGCAAAGGAGCCTGACCCAGAAATATGTGGACTGCTATTTGGCTTCGTAAGAATGCTGTGGTATGTAGATGCATAACCCAGGACCAAGCTAGGATCCCGTTCAAACCCAAGTCCAATTTCCACTCGAGTGTGTTTTATTTTCATCAGATGGTCGCTACATGTCAGCACTCATTCCGGGCCTCATAAAGTCAACCATCTGCTTTGCTTTGTGGTGGATAAATTAAGTTCAGAGCAAAACAACGGGTATTTATTTTTCCATACATGATTCATTTAAGTTTTGGATTGCAATCAAAAAATAAGCAATTTGGCTTCATATTTCTCCATTTGACTTCAGGGAAAAAGCTGTCTAAAACTGGATTTTTAAAGCATGTGGTTGACACAGGCTCATATTAAATTTTGTATTTTATGTTACAAGCTTGCATAACGTAGCTTCACTTTCCTCACGTAAGATTTTCCTGAGAATGAACACTCTTATACTCCTAAAACTTTGAACTGATTTGACCAAAATCACAAAATGCACGTCTATTTTCTCTGTGCAAAATGAGAGGACATCATAACAAGTGCATTCAGTAATCACCATTAATACGAGTTATAATATTCTAAATTGCTACCTTATGAAACCATCGAAGAAGAGTATCTAAGATATATTTTGATTTCCTTCTCGAAGTAGGCTCTCTTCTTTGGGAGGTACCTTTTCCTTCCAAGTATTGATACTAAATGTTTTATATGCAACTTCTCTGAGAAGGTCTGTGAGATTATTTGATAAACTGTATTGAAAAGATGAAACCGCATCAACTTCCCGTCTCCCTGCACGACTTAATTGAACTTTTTTTTTCATTCATCTGTCTCTAACCATCCTGCAACTGTTTTCATATGGTTTCCAATGTTTCTGTTGCTGTTGTTAGGTACCTCTTTGTTTAGCCCATGACAGCTCTACACACGATCTAGCTTTATTAATCAACAAGAGGTAGTTACAAAGCAAATATTCCAAAATAGTGAACAATATCTGACAAATTCTCATTTGTTTTTCTGTCAACAGTGCCACACTTTAACTGCCTTACTGTAGGCCACTAATAGTAATTATATGAGTGCAGCATGTGGTTGTCACACCACTGTAATAACACTGAGTGTAAGTATATTGACTCCCTCTCTGTATTTAAGACACAGCTCAAAACACATCTGTTTAAACTGGCTTATTCGCTTTAATGCTGATTTTATCTGTTGTCACGCTCTGTTTTGTAATTTTAACTTATTTTATGTATTTTATGACTATTGTTCCTTTTATTAATTGTGTTTTTTGTAAGGTGACCTTGGGTTTCTGAAAGGCGCCCTCAAATAAAATGTATTATTATTATTGTTATTATAGCCCCTGATGGTGTCATTTGCACTTGAGAATCAAGGCGCTGTGTGGGCTTGAATGAGACTATTTTCTCTTTTGTTTTTATCAACTGTTTGTTTAAAGTGTCAACTGGAAATTCGAGGTTTAGCATGATCTCCAACAGCTAGGCATAAGATATAAGGCTTAAGAACTTAACAATACGTGTCTTCATTTTCATAGTTTTATAGCTTTTCCTAATGAAGACATCCAGAATTACCACACCAGTGTACTAATAGATGAACAATGAAATAGCTTTTTCACTGCTATAGAAATTTCAGATTTTCTGTAAATTAATAGAACTTTTTGTTTTATAATTACACAGTGAGCAGTGAGCTACCCAAAAAATTTCTGTATTTACACATGAAATTCTTATCATTTAAACCCAAAGAGTCTTCCTCTCAAATTTCTTTCACTTAATACAGCAGTATTTACTTTACACGTCCAGTCATCCACCCATTCACACACACATTCATACACTGGTGATGGCAAGCTACATTGTAGCCACAGCCACCCTGGGGCGCACTGACAGAGGCACTTAAATTAAAGAACATCTTGTTTTTTTAGAGAGTACCAAAACATCAATACAAAATAGTCTAATAGGTTTACTAAAAGTTAAAAGCTGAAAGTATTAATTGGCTTGATCAGTGATTTACTCTGAGCCCTGTTTACTGTCCATGCTTCACTGTATCTCCCCATCCCCCCACCAGATGTCCTCAGACTTCCATTCTCTTCTGAGTCCCTAGTCTGCCACACCCACCTCACCTGTCCCCCATCTACCTACCTCTGCTGTAGTCCAATAAACCAAAAAAGTTATCTCCTAAAAACTTTTCCTAATCGCTATTCCTCGATCTGAATAGAAAATGCGACAGGGTCAAGGAAAGGTGCAAAACAGAATTTATAAAGAAGTGTGGCACGCAGAGAATCCACTTACACCAGGTTCCGTAAAAATGTGATTGGATACGTTATTGATCTGGGTCTACTATGTTGAAAAGACAGTGTCACAGAGATGGACAAGCTACTTCATCCAGCATGTTTTTAACTTTGTTGTTTAATGCAAGTCATGCGAAAAAGAGCCTGTGAAAACAGAAGCATGAAAAATACCAATTCATTACCAAGGCTATAATTTTAAATTGGAAGAAATATAGTCTATACAGTAAAATGAAATGCTTGTGATAATGTCATTAGTTTGTCATCCTGCCTGCTCATATTAACCCAGTCTATCTTCTGCTTTTATATATGATAACTCTAAAGCCTGGCAATACAGCAATGGACATAGCAAGAGGTGGCAAAAGTACACACATTCATTGGATAAGTAGAAGTACAGATTTGTACTTGTGTGTGTTGAAGTACTGATTAACCTTGTTTATTCAAGTAAAATTGAAAAAGCAAATTGAACTTTATGTCATATTAATACCATAATGGAATAATATAAATACAAAGAAATGTAAAAAATTTAACTAAAACTCAAATTGTAATTATCAGATTATCTTGAACACCTGTTATGTAGAATGCATAGAAACACACAAGAGAACTTAAAAAATATGTCTATATCTGCCAACGTAGTAGTTGGGTAACAGCACAGATGAGCTCATCTGTATTGTTGCTCTTAGATTCAGCCAACTGAATTCAACCAGATGTAAGCAGATGTTACAATAAGCTATAATACATTAGCTGATTTCCAATACCTGGACAATATAAAAATAGTATAAAGGTGGAATTAAGTGACGGAATCTAATCCACATCATTGGCTTAAATTTAATTTGATGTCTGTTCCTCTAACATTGACCATGAACATCACAGCTGCTCCACCGGTCCAAAACAATGCACCACTGTAAACTTCACAGTACTGCAAACTAACCAGTGTTGCTTTCAGGTTGTTTATGCAACCTTTGCATAACTGAAAAATGTTCTATTTCAATTGGTTGTGCAGGATAATTCACAATATTTAAAAAACCTAACTTCATATACAACTGAATGATGAGATTGCATGTATGCTTTAAAACGTCCAGTTTATCATATGACTGAGAAGTCCTTACCTTTAAAAATAATCTCTCTTCTTCTACTTGTGTCCTTCCTGACTTTTATACATTTTTCTCTGTCTCTGAGTTCTTTCCTCTCCCTTAGAAATCCAGCAGCTGAACTGTTAGCTAACAGACACACTGTGTGACATACTGCACAGAAAAACTTTGTCTATTTGCTGATATTTGTCGAGCTATTAGAAATGTTGCATTTGAGATTACCTGCCACTTCACTGCTTTTGTGCCTGCTGCTCTTCTGTTGCATTAACTATAGAAGCTAAAGTAGCGTGACCACAACTCATTAGCACCTGTACTTTTAAAGCTAAAAAATTAATTTATTAAGAAAACAAGTAAAAGTACATTTGTGTTAAATTTTAGGAAGTAAAAATTTGTCAGAAAAGTAAAATAAAAGGTTAAAGTACAGATACCTGAAAAAAGTTTTTTTGGTTTTTTTTTTACATCCATCTGTAAATAACTAATGCAAACTGAATTAATTGAGAGAGATTTATGTATACATTTCTAGATATGGCCTTGTTGACTCCTTCCCATAACACAACTTCATGAGAAGCAGATTTCGTCACCGCAGCATAATAATAATAGTTCAGCAGTGGATTTAACAGCCTGTCATTGAAGTTCCCAAATTTATCTACAAGTTTTGGCATGAATAGTGCGTCATTGTGGATTATGAGGTGGCATTATTTGCTTTACCTTTATAAAGGATGGGCCTGTGTACCGTAAAGAAGGTAATAAAGGAAGCATTGAAATGCCTTTCCTTTGTATTACCTCACATGGTCTGGAACAGTTCAACCCATGTACTTTTTTAGCTTATCCAGTTCAGGGTCATGGAGAGTCTAGAGCTATCCACCTCTTAAGTCTGACGTCATTAGTCATTTCTGGGTCCAGACTCCTCTTTGGTTCCCAAACTCAAACAAACACTGCGGCATCACTGAGAGTTAAAAACGGCTCAAATTCTTTCATCTCCAAGAAAATGTTCAGTGTGGCCTCTCTTCCAGGGGTTACAATAAAGTCTGACATTCAGGCATCTGTGAAAAAAGCGGATTTATGAAGTTTAGGAGAGTTAGATGTTAGCAGGAAGTTAGCTTGTTAGTTTCTATTTAAAGCTGACTGAGGAATACCTAAAATAAGAATACTTACAGTTCTGAGGGTCAGAGAAATGCAATCATGTGGCAGAGAACAGTCTTTGAAAAAGGACCAAAATTCAGTCAAGAGATCACCTGATCCTATGCTAACCAATCCTATTCATGACCCTATGGCCACACTGACTCTTACTTAGTTCACAGTGATTCTTTTCTGAAGCACTGAGATATTTGGTGTCTGGCAAACCGTGAGGCCATGACTTGTAGTTACATAAGGTTTTAAAAAGCTTTAAAGAGCTTAAAAATAGTGCAAATAAAAAGCCAACAAGGCCAGCAATGACCACTGATTATTTTAGAGGGTTATTTGTATTAAATAACACCAGACACAATGCATTACAACACGTTAAAAAGCCACAGCCTTAACTTGTTGTAATGCATTGTATCAGTTGGAGCTCGCACTGGCAAGCAGTGTTGATACGTCATTACTTAACAAGCAGATTCCAGCTGACACGGAACAAAAGATTGGGACATGCTGCCAGTCTATCATAGGGCTAACACATACAGACAAATACTCACATTCAGACCTATATCCAGTGTACATCCAATGTAGAATCAATTTAGAAACATTATGAGAGATTCTGGAGGAAGTACCCAGATAAATGCAAAAAGAATGCAAACTTCACATGAACAAGTTCAAGAAACTTGTTGCAAATTTATACTTTTAATAAATGATTGGTGGAGTGGAGTCTTGCTCCATGGTGGACAAGGACCTAAAAAAAGGCGTAATGCACTGTGGTACATCATACTTTAAGATGCAGAGTAATCCAATCCACAATGTATTGAAGATACTGTAAGATATCCTTAAGCATTTAATTTATTTTCTTTGTTAACCCAAGATAACAACAAGCTGTAGCTTAACATTTCCAGGAAGAAATTGGATTTCTGGGAAAGTATTTTTATTCCAAGTTAAATATTTGTAGCATCACATTGACCACCACAACTCATTTAATTTATCTTCAAAAGCACATGTGAGCCTTTGGCAGAAGTATAAGGACAAATTTTACTTCTCCATTTGGCCTTTACTCTCTAAAAATGAATTTCAGCTTTTTCCATTGCCCACATCACCATACAGTAACATTTTATCAGTTCAGTGGGTTTGTTTCTGGATGCTTTTCTTTAAATATGCCTAAAATTGTGCAATCAGTGTAGTAGCTAAAACACATTGAAACCCAAGATTTTAAAGATATTGTCAAATTAAAGGTAACTAACAAATGAATGAGAATTGTGTTAATTCTTTATTTTCTTAATTAGAAAAGTGTCATATAATTTGCAGTCCATTTGCCATATTTACTAACAATGCCTTACCCTGTTCCTACCTCCTAATGTCATACAGCACTGATCTACAAAAGGTCATCAATGATTGGTTTCACTGGACACTGAAGCTTGCAAGAGCCCTGAGGTGAAGTCCAACGATTTAACTGATGCAACAGCAGCAACCCTCTAAAATAGAACAGTATATGAGCATAGAAAGCTACAAGAACCAGCTACCCAACACAGGATGAACAGGAAACGTAGGAAGCAATTAGATGAAAAAGAACTGATAAAAGCTTTCACTGCCAAAGCATCAGCTTTTTTTTGTGTGTTTTTTATGGAGAAGTTTCCTTTCTACATTCAGCTTTAGAGTGTCTTAATTACCATGAGCACTGATGTCCACACTACAAGTAGAACTTTCCACTTTCCAGATACTGCAAACAGAACAACAGAGTGCCACTCCTTTGCTAAGAAAAAAAAACCCCAACAAGTATGTGTCAGTAAGCTTTGAGCAGGTAAAAATTATGACCATGCACAACAAAAGCTCCGTCAACACAGAAAGGATATCCTCCAAGTCCAAATTTGTTCAGGGACACAGGGTTACACCCAAGAATTTAAGCAAATATTCTATTCACAGAAGTGCATGCAGGTCAATAAATGCAGTAAAGAACCCCTGAATGACCCCAAATTCTCTTGGATTCATTACAACAGAACTGAGACTGGTCTGTACTGACCTATATATTGTACTGTATGTGTGTTTATAGTAGATCAAACTGAGGACTTATTAAAGTACTGGCATGAAGTTATGACATTTGTAAACACCAAAGATGGTTTTCATTTATATATATCGTTTTACTCATATCTATGCAAAAGGTTTTTTTTCTGCCACGGGGATAATTACAAAGCCATGAGGAGCACAAAGAGGACTGACAGGACTCTTATGGCCAAAAATGAGAGTAGCAGCTGTTGGTTAAATGCACTAGGTGTCCCTGGCTTGTGTATAGCATCACATCAACATGGACAAAACCTGGTTCATGGTTAAACAACCCGGCCATTGTGTAGCAGGCACCTCAGCAGTCAAACTTGGCTTTGTGCAGACAGGATGTCCAGTAATCAATCCCTTAGGGAGAGTTTCTCCAGGTGGTACTACACATTCTGCAGCCATGGACCAGGGATTCAGAGGGATTTTAGTGAGCTCTTTCAGACACAGCAAGCTTGTGGCTTACCATTGGAACCAAAGAGTTTTGACCTTCGTTTGTTTAAACTGCTGTTTTCTTGCACATTTCTCTCATCAAATTTTACTCAGTGGGAGATGGAGTATATGGATACTACATTTAAGACCTTGACTTGATTTCAGTTTGAGGTTCAGTCAATTTTAGCTTTAAGGACTTCCTCAATTTCACTACTCCTGTCTGTGATGTGAAATACCCTTAAGTGCTAATCAGAGAGTACTAGACACCAAGGACTGATAATTACAGAGGGAATTACAGAGTGCATTTGCAGCCACTTCACAGTATAATCACCTAAGGTCATTAAAAGTCAAGCATTTCTTTCTGAAGAAGACATTTGGGAACAGAATGTGAATATAATATCCTAATTAAATAAACACATCATTCCATGTAAGCAGAGTTTGGCAGTATGAGTGGACGTCTGGCGTTGGTTTCCATGACTGCCCTGTACAGCTCCCAGTCAACTTTCTAATTGGTCTAGCACAGCTAATCAGACCACCATGCAGGGTCCAAATGGTAACTGTTACAGAGTGAAACCAGCACCCTGTGAAAATCTGACTTGAGGGATTTGGGCCCAATAAGTAGATTATGGTGGTAGGAGCTGGTGGAACCCATAATGAATGAGCTGAGAGTTTCTCCCTCCCTCCTCTTTTCTTATTAGTAATCCATGAACAGCAAGAGAGTGGGGGTGATGGGGAACAGTGTGGCAAGTTCTGATATCAAAGAGGACATGGGGAAATTATTGCAGACTTAGCATAATTTAATCTCAAGAAATTTGATATTTCTATTGTCATGCTTTTAACAACTATGCCTCTTTATATGGCTATTTGGCTTTTTTTTTTTTATCTGTTTTGGAATCATTTTTGAACAAAAATGGCAAAACTATAATTTATTTTAAGGTTCTTAATGTTATTTTGTTGTTTATATTGTCTGAGTGACTGCACTAGACCTAGCCTAACAACAGTATCCTTACAAATTAGTTACAAATGACATAACACATAGACACTCTGTGTTCCAGCGCAGGCCAAGAAGTCAAGCTTAAACCCAATCTCGGTATATCAGCTCAGAACATCTGTGTTTCTGCCCCAGCAAGCTGGTTTGGAACCTACCTCCAACCCAGTTCCACCTTTTCATGCTGTCTTATTTAATCATTCTCTTTACTAGTCAGTATTCTTGATTTATTTGTCCTCTGTATTTGGGATCCTGCTGCTACTCTTCCCATACGTTTTCCATGCATGCACATGGTTCCCAAACATCTACGCTATGAAATATTAATGACTACAGATTTAAAATAACAATCTGCCAAATTTCTTACTAAAGTGTAAAATTAAACTATACTTTTCACAAATTATTGATATGTATTTTGATTCATAAATATGAATCTGAATAGAATTTTATGGAATTCTCAGTCCAAATGTTATGCATATTAGTCAATGCTGCAGCCTTAAAATTCTTTATAATAACACTTACTATGTTCATGAGTGTGAGAACGTAATTCTGGACATGCTCCTTGCCGTGGAAACGGACCACCGAGTCATCAACAGCCAGCAGCACCTCGATGTTGTAGTCATCTTTCTTCGCATGCCTCCTCTTGCGCTCAGACTCAGAAAGTTTATGTTCAACAAGATCCAGAGCTTTGGGGAGGTCTGCAATCCCAATGTCTGCCACTGCAAAATATGACAAGGATGAGCAGTTAATGAAAGCCAATGAACAGATGGTGTCAAAGTGACATAAAGCAAATGCTTTTCTTTGACTCTAAGCGATGATCAGATGGAGTCCTTTGGGATTATTGACAGGGGTAAGGGCTCTACATTTTTCTAGCACATCTGTAGTTTAAACTGTTGATCATTCGCATCTCATAGATAGATAGGTGCGTGTGTATGTGTGTGTGTGTGGGTGTGCATGTTAAGACATCTTTGTGATTGGCACTAAACTTGTGGGGACCAACAGTCACTTGACAAAACGCTCATCCCCACCAGTATATATGGTATTTTTGAGACTCAAAATGTGGTTTTAGTGCCAGGGTTACAATTAGGTTATGATTAGGATTAGGCATTCATTTTTGATGGATAACACAAGCGGGAAAGCATTATGTAAATTAGATGTCCTCACTAAGATACGAAAATGAGTGTGTGTGTACAGGATGATATCTTTCTGTGGCTGACATTGTTAGAACTGTAATACTAATTGGTAAACATAAACAATGTGAACATGGATTTCACCACCACAGAGGCAATGAACACAAAGATAATATTCAGAGGAAATGTTCCGGTGCTGAAGCTGCCAAAAATGCCAAAGCTGCACAAATATTTCAGATATTTCTATATGCATAAATTATTTTCATCGGCAGATCTTTTGTAAACATTAATCATGTCTTATCATTTTGTCAGATTTCACAAACATATACAGGCTTTTAAAGCATGATAGCTACACCGAAAATCAAACAAACACTATGTTGAAAAATTTGACCACGTAAAATCATAGCAAGGTCTTTCAAAATATCAATTTGATTATTTTGCAAGAGTCCACATTTTGTAATTTCACACCTTAACTGGTGATATCTCAAGCCTTTCAGGTGCAAATGCAGACATTGCATATAATTTAACATAGCAGGAAAGGTATTCATAGGAGAACAATGCATATGACAAACAATCAGTATGCTGCTCTGCAAGGCCTATTTTAACAGCTGTCTCCAGGCAAATCTCTTGGAGACACAATTTATTCTAAATTTAAGATAAAGAATTAAATAAATTAACAATAGATGCATCAAGCATGATAATTCATTTCCACCAGATGTAGCTGATTAACTTGAATTAAAATAATTGAATTAAATTGAAAGGTAGACGGCAATAAGATAGCATTTAACAGACCTTTTATTTTTTTGCACTTCAATTTACTACTGCTAGGAGTTGGTTACACCTTTATACACCTATTGGCTAGTTGTAAAACCTAGTGTGTTTTGATTGTTTTCACTAAGAAATTAAATCTGCTACTAGGCAGGAAATGATCAGAAATAAGACTCTATTTTGAAACTAAAATAGGAATCTCATAGAGCCTTTTTCCCCATGAGAGCTATTGATAGCCTTGAACAGGAAGCTACATCAGGAGGCAGAGTAATGATGGGAATTTCTCTAAAAATTGTACCTGAGAGAGGTAAAATGAGCCCCCCTGTCAGAAGTAAAAAAAAAAAAAAAAAAAAAGTACTTTTAGTGTGAGCTTAGAGACAGCTTTTTATGTCATGATCATGTGTCTGTGTGTGTGTATAAATACTGCTGTCTTTCCTTTGTCACAGTGTCCACTTATCCTCCCATTGTTTTCCAGTGTTATGCCTGTGTGTGGGTTTAATGCATATATATATATAAATAGATAGATAGAGCAAAAGAAGTGGATTTGGACCAGAACCTCTGTTGCCTTTTTTTATATGCACTGTAAAAAAAGATCCTAAAAAAAACAGTAATATTCCGGCAGCTTGGGCGCCAAAATAATACTGGAAAATAACAGAAAATAAAGTTCTCAAAAAAATCCGGTTATTTTCAGTAATGACAATACAGTTTGTTGCCCTAATTTTACATGGGATTTTGCCTTTTTCAACTGCTTTTAAACATTAAATTAGGAACATTTTAATGTGATTAAACAATGAAATTACCTTTAAACAAGGTCAATGAATGTGGCAACATGAATAATAATACTTAAATGTACAGAAATATACAGTTATACAGTTAACAGTTGGTTTAAATAATAATAATAATAATGGATTGAATTTATATAGCGCTTTTCGGGGCCCTCAAAGTGCTTTACATTTCCACTATTCATTCACTCTCACATTCACACACTGGTGGAGGCAGCTACAGTTGTAGCCACAGCTGCCCTGGGACAGACTGACAGAAGCGAGGCTGCCATATCGCGCCATTGGCCCCTCTGGCCATCACCAGTAGATAGGCGGTAGGTGAAGTGTCTTGCCCAAGGACACAATGACCGAGACTGTCCGAGCCGGGGCTCGAACCGGCAACCTTCCGATTACAAGACGAACTGCCAACTCTTGAGCCACGATCGCCCTAAATAACATTATTTGATGTTAAAAAAAAAAAGTTTATAAGAATCATTTTTTATATATTTTTCAATAGTATTACATTTGAATTTAACAGTTCAATCTTTCAAATAACGGACAAATATTTGTGAAATTATGATACATTTGTGAATGTATTTTAACAATCTAAATATGCATATGTACAGACAAATATATTTAAAAAACAAGAAAATTATGTTTTATTACATTTACAGTGATTTTATGTTATTTTACATTTGAAATGTAAAACCACAGTCTATTTATGTAAATTTAGTGATATCCTAGAAAAACAGTACAAAGCTGTAAAATACACAGTAAAATACTTTTATATTACAATTTTTTTTCCAGTGTGTGTTAAAATACAGATTACAGAATGAATACAGACATCAAATAAAAAAGCATATATTTTAATTTTGGTTTAAGTTAATTTTGACTCTGATCATATGATTATTTTATGTATGTGATAGTATGGAAATCAACATCAATGACAGATATGCTACTTTATATGAGAATGCATCTACAGTGAAATTCACAATGGCATTTAAAAAAGAGAGGATTGGGACTGTAAATTTGTGACTTGACAGTTGTTACAAAGAACATATGCACTAGAGAGCAACAGATTAAAAGTAAACCATAGAGGCTTATAGCTACAGAAAATTTGTGAGGTTAGTAAGAGTCTCCCACCAGATGCTGAAGCTATTTTTCAGGAAGAAAGGAATAGAGAAGGAATTCATGATGAAATTGAATCATTTGGCTGCAAAGGAAAGGTCACTTCCCACTCTAGCTTTCTTAAATTCCCCAGTCCCCAATAATACCACCAAACCCCAGCTTTCCTCGTTTTACCAGCTGGTGTATTGAGCACTGCCTCTGCTGATAGGTCTGTATGGAGGCGCAAGATAAAGTGAAGCAGTTTATGTGAATTTCACTGTGTTGACAGCAACAAATTAGTGATTTTCACAATTTATCACCATTTATCACCAAATTACCACAGAGTGAATCTAATTGAAAGAAAAACTTAATTTATTGGGCAGTTACATACCATTACTACACTGTAGCACACTAAGAAAATCAAATTTAGTTTCAGTCAGTGGACAATAACGTTAATAATGTTCACTAACAGGAAATAACAGTCAGTGAGTTTCATAATATATTACTACACAGATACAATAGATACAATAATGAATAGAAACTAAAATGATTAAAAGTTCATGTAATAAATAGGTCAAATTATGTTGGTTTTTTGCTCTTTATAATTATAATTATGTATGACGTAGGTACTTTCATTATCCTCTGTTATTCTGTCCATTCTGTGACTAATGCGCCAACCTTCAGGACATCAATTTTGCTGCTCCTGGTATACAATGATGTATTCAGTTCTGCACTTACTCATATGTCCTTACTTGGCCGGAGCACACAGTTGTTGCACTCAAACCTACATATAGGTTTGGGGTTTTTTTTGTTTCCACTTACGTCACACTCCCCCTCCTTGCCTACCTTCATTGTGGAGGTCTTCCCTTCGCTGGCCTGTCTCCTGCTTTATGGCTGATCTGCGGTAGACCACATGGACACGCCCCTTCACTTCCACATCCTGTTGGCCTTTCTCAAGGGGTTCAATGAAAAACTCCCCATTATCAGTCCGGATCAGGCCTGCCTGGAAAAAGAGAGCTCAAAATGAATGTACCACTCCTCCTTGAAAGTACAATTCTTCCACTGGAGCCAGTAATTATGGAGTGCCTGATCAATTGGAAGATTTAGTAAAGTGCTCAATAAGCGGAATGACGCAGGTAGACATAATTTGGGGCCCTTTAAGATTCATTGAATGTCAGTCTTCTTTCACCCTGTGTTAAATGATGAGTGGTGATGTCAGTGTTATATTTCCATCTGCTTTAAGTTTTTCAAAGAGTTTATAGAAATCCTTTCAGCTGGATACTCTTACAAGCGTTGATGCCAGTCTGGGATGCTCACAGAATTCGAAGCCTGTGGTAAAGTTTACAGTTTGCTTTGTGATATACTCAACTGTCTCAACCTGGATTTTTTTGTGTGTTCTGCTTGCATTAGAAAATACCAATATCCAATCATCAGCTACCCACTGAGAGGAACTCTGACCTTGCTGTTTACATTCAAAGGTAAGTATAGACCAACAAGAATAGTAGAGCAGTAACTTTGTCCACACCAGCATGGAAATATTGACTTATCATCCTCTTTAATCAACACTCACCATTTATTTTAGCAGCACTGAATTATAGGTTTGGAAAAACAGTTGTGTTTGTCTCTTCGAAAGTGGATTTCTTTGTGTGGAAAAGTGGGAAAAAAAATATTTGATTCAGTGGGTAAGCAAACCTGATATTTATTTGTATAACTAGAGTAGGTCTGTTGCTGTACTGGAAATATTATGTTTAAAACAAACAAAAAACATAGCATTTCTCTCTATTAGCATAATAGTATCTGGATGTGACTCTGAGAAGGGAATAAAGGAGCTTAATTTGCAAGTAGACAACAAGGAATTCAAGACAGGTTTTTGTTTCTACTTCAGGTTTCTGTTTGTTGTATACCTATTGCAACTCAGTACATATGCAGAGTGAATGCATCACTTCTGTCGGTCATGATAAAAGTAAGAAAACAGAATCAAAGGTGTCTTTTAACTATAGTTTGTGTTTCCATACTGGCTACCTTGTTAAGGTGCATTTCTTGGGAATATTGGTTGGTTCATTATAACAAAATACCATCTGATAGGTTTTTAAACCTTTATTTAATAATGTTTCTGTGATTGATTTCATTTTATGATTTCATGAGCAGTAGCAAACCTTCAATAGTGTATACTGTCACTTCCCAAAAGACAAGTGTTGAGGACAGAGGATTTTTCTATGGAAACCTTTAATGAAACCTGCAAAAACTATGCTTTGGCCAAGAACAACCGACACATAAACAGAATGAAACTAGACAGCGCAAACTCTAAAACCAAACCGAAACGAAAAACAAAGGAAAATTTTGAAAAATTACATAGTGGCAATTAATGTATTTGTGACTACCAATATGTGGCACTGTCCTAGGCTTTCATTTGTCTCTTTAGTTGCTAAATGAACATTAAACTTTAAACATTCAAAGCTCAAATGCAAATTCTGAGCTTTTAGCGCAGTTTAAACACACCTGCCTGGAATGAATCGAAACAGTAAAAGACCTGAAAATCAGTGGAAAGTAGTGTTTGTAGATTTGTATAGATGCAGTCGTGGGGGAAAGAATGAGTTTTCACACAATTCCATACAATGTGCAAAACAACTGTCATCCTGACAGCTAGTATGAAGTATTTGCTGTGCACTGTGGCCAAATATCTCCACTCATCTGTCCTTTATTTGGTTCTAGAAGTCTCGTGGTGTGTTCAGACGCATCATTGCTGCCATGTTGTTTAACAGAGGAGTCTTTCTCCTGGCAACCCTTCCAAACAAGCCGTACTTGTTCTGTCTTTTCCTATTGTTAGGAAATTTGAAATTTAACATGCTTGGCCTGTTGAGTCTGAGATGTACACCGGCAGTCAAATATTTTGATATCATTAGCAAATTTCTTTTTTTTTCCCAAAGAAAAACAAAATGCAATTCACAAAGAATTTGATCCATTTCACAAATAATTAAAATTAATCAGGTGATTTTTTTTAAGAGTGATCTGCATTTTTGTATATTATCAACAACTGTGATACTTCCATATCAATCTCCTGATATGGATCCATCCATCCATCCATCTGTTCTTTTCCGAGAGGGGGGGTGGAGCCTATCCCAGCTGTCTTAGGACGAGAGGGGTATGGGTCCTAATCCAAGTTAATTATTTAACAAGGCTCATTGATTAATAGAAAACAATTTTGCAATTGTGTTGCACAGCTGAAAACTGTTAAAGTAATAAGGGAGCAAAAAAAAGGAAGTATTGCTTTCTTTATGGTTAGATTAGTGTTGGAAGGATAAGCCGTTGTTTGCTTGTTTACAGGCTAAAAATGGCCAGAAAGAAAGAACATTTTTTTATAAACCTATCAGCCTATTGTTGGGCTTAGAAAGGAAGGCTATTCAATGTGAGAAACTGCGAGGACACTTTAATTCTCTTACCATGCTGTTAACTACCCCCTTCAGAGAGCAGAACAAACTGGATCTAACAAAGACAAAAACAAAAGAGTAATTGGCCCTAATACACAACTGTGTAAGAAGACAAAAATCTGAGTGTGTCATTTAAGACCAAGATGCCTCACAGGTTGTCAACTGACAGCTGCAACTTCAGGATGCTGGACTTCATGGTAGAAATGTCAAGAAAAAGCCAAATCTCAGATGAGCAAAAGAGCGCAGACATTGGACAGTGGAAGAGTGGAAGAAGGTGTTCCGGACGATTGAGTTCAAGTTCTTCGTAACGTCTTCGTATCAAAGAGAAGAACAAATGAATGACGTAACATGTAAGAAGTACTTAACACTATCAGTCAAGCATGGTGGAGGCAGCTAAGTGTGCTGTGGAGGTGGTAAAGTTATTGTGCGACCAGCTTGACCATATATTACAGAGGGAGATTCCACCCAGCCAATCCATTTTGTGGAAGATTATCGAGGAAGCGTTGGGTGAAAGATTAGCCAGGCTGGGCAAGGTTTGAAGAACACATTCGTCATTTCCATTGAAATTATTATTTCTAACTCTGACGATGTCTGCATGTCCTATTCGTTTGCTAATTTCTTATTCAGACTAATTTCATGTGTTACTTCTCAGACTATTGAACAATCTGGCCTTGAGGTGAAATTTTTAGAGCATCCAGTCCTGGAACGATTGTGGCACTGTGTAAACACACCCCTTGATGCTCCAGACTAGCAGACTACCAAAACTTTGGCTTTTAAAGAGACAGCCACACTTACTGATCATCAGTTAATGAATTGCATTTGATTAGCAGCTCTTGGTTGCTACTTACCTGCCTAACATTGTACTTAAGTTTTCACAGGGCTGCATAAAGTCTTGTAAAATCTTTTTTCACATCGCTGTAAAATGAATAGCAGAAAAGTGACAGTTCTCAGATGCTGTTATTCAACATCAAAACAGAGGAGAAGTTCATCAGTGCAGTAGGTAATTGAGACCATACTATAGGTATAAGCAATCACCAAACATTCGCATTCTGCATGCATTCACATCTTGTTACTTACAGATGTGCATGGATCACGTCACCCAAGATCCTATGCAAAATTAATTCAGGGTCTATACTGAGTGTGCAATCATTTTGGTGCTCAGGACCTAAGAGAAATTTGCTTGTTTTACAGCACACTTCACAGGCTTTGCTTTTAACTGAGACAGTTTATTTGACTGAGTCACACACTAATGGGACACGGTACTGAATAAAAGCAACTGGAACGCCTCCTTTGTAGAATTGCTGTAATACTTTTCCTTTAAAAGGTGAGTTTAGCTCCATTTTCTCTCCTACCCATTTATTTGTATATATACCCCCCCATTCTGAACCAGATTCATCTGGCCTGGGGCAGACTGACAGAAGCGAGGCTGCCATATCGCTACATCGGCCCCTCTGGCCAACACCAGTAAGCAGTCTTACCCAAGGAGACAACGACCAGGACAGAGAGCCCGGGGATCGAACCGGCGACCTTCCGGTTACAGATGTGCTTCCCAAACCCCTGAACCACGGTCACGGCTGTGTCTTTTGGTAGCAAAGAAAAGCAAATATGAAGTTGACACTTTGCTTCTGTCTGATGTCTTGTTTTTATTAAGCCTGTACTCCCTCTCTCTGTGTGTGTGTGTGTGTGTGTGTGTGTGTGTGTGTGTGTGTGTGTGTGTGTGAGCACGCTGTATTTTTCATAATTCTGCCCTTAACGAAGAGAATAAAGCTACCCAGCCTATCATTATCCTTCTGAAGAAGGCACACCAACAAGACTTTGGCAAGAATGTGTGTATTTACAGCTGTAAAAAGAAATCTAAATACAGAGCTGTAAATAGAGCAGTGTGCCTACAAAAAAACAGGAAGAAACAAAGTCACTTAAGACAGATGATACAAAAGCCATGACTCTAAGGGTGGACATGTGACAGTTAAGCCAAAGAGGAGTGAAAGAATCTCTGCAGCCCCTGACCAGGAAATGCCAAGTAAGACATGCTCCAGTACTTCCTCTGTGGTCTCTTATTTCAGCAGCGGGTAAAAAGTGAAGTCAGGTCTGTTCGGAGAGAGAGAAGCAGCATCTGGACCTGCCTACAGAGACACACCAGACATAAACATTTGTAAAATCTATGGTCAAGGCGGATCTAGGCAATGACATAAGTTTTGTTACAACATCTATGAGCTACAGTTGTCATTTAAAGAGCAGTTTATCAACTGTGCCGCTAATATAATACTTCCTTTTTCATTTATTTCTGAACTTTTCTAAAAAGTTATTTTCTCGTGACTTGAATGAAGAAGTATACTTAGCAGCGACACTAATAAACAAAACACAAACACAGCTTTTCTATGTCAAGTGATACAGTGGTTTAAAAGCCTGTTCCACATGAATAAGTGTGCATTGACCTCAGTGTGCGGTTTGGCTTGCTATGCCTGCCTAAGTAATGAAAAACACTCTGAACTTGAGACATTCAGCTGTGTCACAGAGACCACACGAAACAGGTAAATATTGCTGACCCTTAAGCTCACCAGTGCTCTAAATTCCACACATTGGTTAGAGCAAATTTGAAGATGGATATTTACTGTATGTAATTTCTTAGTAACTGTTTTTGGTGAGTCACCTGCTCAGTTAGTACAGGTGAAAAAACTCCACTCCTGGAAGATGGTCTTGTTTAACAGCAAATGTGTGATTCTACGGCTAATTTGATTGGTTTAAAAACTGTGAGTGCACACAGTGAAGTAAAAAAGTTCAATATTATTAACAACCACAAGCAAACTCCCAAAAACTTGATTTTAACATGACAACTTTGCCTGCATTGCCTGTGTGCCTGTTTGGTATTCGTGGTTTTCACATGCATCTCTGATATAAAGACACATGTGTTTTACTGAGTGATGGTCAATCTATATCAGTAGAGTCCAGGAACCAATTTTTGAAGCTAAAAATAAGCATAACAATCGTGCTTTCAAAATAAAAATAAACTTTTTTTCTTATCAAAAAGTCATCCGTGGGACATTTCTACAGCTATCAACAGTATCAGCAGATACTGCAATAATTTCAGTCTGTCTTCAACAACAAGCAGTCAAAGTGAAAAATGACTTTTTGCTGCAGAGTTGCAGAGAAACTCTCATTGAAAATCTAGTTGACTACACTAATAACTAAATGCATAGCACTGGAAAAGATACTTTGGTCACACAACTCATATATGTTTCTGTCTTAATGAGTTACGGCTGTGTATTAATAAATAATCTAATATATTTAATGCTAATTATCTTCCGCCTTATTGAACTTTGGTTCCAACCACTGAAAGAGAGATAAGCAAAAACAGGATCCCGGTCCAGCGAGTGAGACGTGTCCCCTACAATCCTCAGAGAAAATTGGGCCTCACTTAGAGAAATTACAGCCCGGGCTGTTTTTCAGTTAGTGCATTACATATGAATAGAGACATGCATGCTGCACACAAAGGCAGTGTCACAACATGCTTCTGGGATCATTCACAGCAATCTTATCTACTTAGATAATCTGATGGAGGCATGTCCATGAAAGGAAAACGCAATCTAAAAATGGAGCAAGTGCCAAGGGCTGCCGATGCTTGTGCTGCAACGTGTAAGGAAATCAAAATCCAGCTATCATTCCTGTAGCTTAACCTGTAATTAGAGAATGTTTATATAATTTTGGTTTTACAATCCTTGCCCCCAGTCTCTGAGGGCAAGTTAAGTCCTCTTTTTATCGTGAGGTCAGGCGGTTCATTTCATGAACAGGCCAAAGCGAGATGCATAACCTCAGCGTTGTTGATGGATAGAAGAGATGGGACTTCTGACTCAATATTCATAATATACTGGCAGCAACAGCCATGTCAGTGACGCTGGATAAAAGCTTTTGTGGCAAAACCGGGATGATCAGTAAGCCAGCAACTAAATCGTGGCTCAGCAATGCTGGACTCAGCAGAGTCGAGGGTTTGAAATAATCGTATAAGACAGGTTGTGGGAGCTGGGGATTACTACATGATTCCTTTTTATCAACTTTCACATTTCACTGTGCTGAGCCAGAAAGGGCACGCATACCATGTGATCAAGAAGATAACTATGAAGAAAATTAGGGGTATAATCGCCATAAGTCTACATGCTCTATATTTACATGCATGCACAATAATGTAGGAATAGATCACTTAAGGAAAAACAGGCTGATTTTAGAAGCAAACTCATTTGAATCTCCTTAAAAATTTACATAATCTATTAATATACTTCTTTTATTAGTATTTTAAATATTCTTAATGGGAGTAGAAGGAGAGGTAAGTAGCAATAACAGCTTCTTCAAGAATTAGAAGAATAAACTTTGTAGAAGGAACAGTTGTAGAAATAAGCATCAAGGTAAAATTGGTACACAAAGAAGTAGCAGCAGCGGTAAACGTAACTGTGTGTGTCCTGGATCCCAGTGTGTGTTTGAATGAGCACCTGTTTATGCAGACATAACACAGCTGCTACAAATAAGGATTAGAGTGAGTGGAAATAAATCACGTTATTGGCTGAGATGTTGGGCTTCCACTGATGGAGCTCTTAATTTAGTGACTTTACCTCAGTGCCAGCAAAGTACTGGAACGCCAGAGAATCCTGGAATACTGGAGTGGGAAAAGCTCAGAACAGAGTCCCTGCAAAGATTCATGAATAGAACAATTTATGCAAGCATTTTTCCATTCTCAGTGGATGGAAAACACCCGAACCCCACCACCACCACACCTACCATCCCCAACCCACCACACAAACACACACACACACACAAGTAAGCCAACTCCCAACTCACTGACTGTTGCCGGGTGGCTCACCCTCTTTTTAACTGATGGACACAGAAATAGCGCTTTTCCTCCCGCGGTTATCTGGCACTCGTGTCACTATCACACATGTAATACAATCAGCCCATCATCTTCGCTAATTCCCAACACATGAGCAGGACACAGTATCATCATAGCCATCACTCATCGCTTCGCAACAATAGCTCATGCTCTTCTGGAGCGCACAGCTGTTGCCGTCTAGCAGGAGCCAGATTCAGAGGATGACATCACAGATTCTGGCAGTCACTAGATGCAAAACACCTTCAAATGAAACTGAAAGTGTGGATCTGTTTTTGTCAAATACTTATGAAGTTATGTTGAACTTTCTATCTTTGCAAGTTCAGCTAAAAATCTGCGGACCAAATATATTCAAGATTAACAAGCAGCTTTACTCTGCATATTGTAATGAGATTCAAATGCCATAAATCTTGCACATTTTAACACAGGGTAGGAGACCAGATAGTTGAATATGTTTGTAGGAGTCATCTTTCTTGGAGCAGCCTCACTGCAGAGGAAAAACTAAAGAGGTTTATCACTGAAATGCAGCTGCAGTAAAGAGAATGAAACTGCTGAAAAATTGTAAGACAAGAACTATGATGACTACTGATGAGTTCCTCACCTTTTAGCACTTTGTTGTCATGAAAATTAAAAAACACACACTCTAAAACTGTGCTATCCACTTCCCATAATTCAGGCTACACCCGCATTACTGCAATCTCCATCCAGATAATTATTTAGCACAGTGTGTGTGAGTCACTGCAATTGGGCTGTAGTCAACTACGGGTAAAATACAAAGTGAAATTACAAAATTTTTGGTCTCTATTGAAGTCCATCAAAAAGCTTTTGAAGATTGAGTGCTGGTGGTACATTAAGACTTAGAGTGCATCTTAAAGATTTGGCCCGCATTTAACAATCTAAGCATATGACTCGCATTCTTATCCTTTTCAGACTGGGTCCTTTCATCATACTTGATCTTCATTCTACGTAAAGCAGACACATCAGACTAAATAATTTGCCTCCAAGCTGTTTGTGCAACTTCAAAAATGCATCTTGAAAATCCCTGCATGCACGAACAAGTCCATGTTTATGTTGGCTCTGATGCAAGGAAACACATGTACTATATTGGTAACAGTCTGACAGCAGCCTTTTTAAAGGATAAGTTCACCTAAACGACAAACAAAGCATAGTTTCCCACATGTACTTAGTGGTCTTTAGTGATGCAGATAGTTTTGGTTTCCTGGCTGAGTTTAAGACTTCTGCCACCGTGACCGACGATAAAGTGCAATATTGTTCGTGGAGATCTAATCTCAGAGATTAGCAGCAGCATGTTTTTGTTTTGTTTTTGTTTTTTTTCCTGACACAAAGTGACAAAAAAAAACCTTTAAATCACATGCAGATTTCAGTGTTAGGATTTTTATTTACTGCGTGATTTGATCACATCAGTCTGTCAAAATGTAAATTTCTGCCTCATAACAATTTGCCTTTGAAACAATGAATCAGACATTTGCTTCAGAGCAAGAGCATACTCAAATCTTACCTAAAAATATATACAAAATGATGTTAATTTGATGTTATCTTTTATTCTGAGCCTCATATATCATACTGCTTTCCCAATGGTTTATGTTGTGAAGGACACTCCTTTAACAAAATTTTCTTATCTGCTTTTATTATTTTGTGGCAACCTCCAGTTGCTAGGGAATAATGTGTATTTCCTGACCAGTTGGTGAGCGGTTACAGGAGGTTGCTGACTCCTCGTGATTGCTTCAATTGCTAGCAGATTTTTAAGACTTACACTGATATTTGGTGATTTAAATATCCAATCTATTAGTCAATTTTTTTCTGTCAGACATAAAAAAAAACTTAAATAGATTTCCCCAACATTTGTTATGTGTAGTTTTTTTTCACTAAACCTAAATGAGATATTACGAGATATTGTCATAAGTTACTTATTTACCTCCTACCTTACTTGGCTCAGATGAGCTTATTGTGGTGTTCTAAACACTTTTAGCCAAGTTGTATAGTGCCCTCTGGTGGACAAACTGTCCATCATCAACACTTGTAAAATGTTTGAAGGGTGTTTCTAATATAGTTTCTACCTTTGGAAAATTTTGTAAAAAAAAACAAAACCAAAACAAAATGGTTATAAATCATAAATAGCTACCTGTAGTTTGCATGGAGGTTGTCAACTTATTTGAAAAGACTCTCCATTTACTCTCTGACCTGTAGAGAAATAATAGATCGCCTTTGACAATTCAAGTAAAATGCAAAAAGTGTGACACAAACCAGAAATGGAGAATATCAACACATTTTCAACACATTTCAAAAGATTCAACTTTTACTCTGAATGCAAAGGGTCTTTTCAAATTTCATTTTTAAGAGTTTCACTCTTGCCTGGCAAGGAGCTTGCATGAGTCTGCAGACAAGTTGGCATCTTCTAATAAAACTACCTCTAATAAAACAACAACAAAGTAATGAGCAAAGTAATGAAAATACGATTTTTGGGTGGTGCACAGCATATCTCTTTGCGACTAGTTTCACCCTAGTGACTGCCAGCAACCTCCATCAACTATTCCCCAACCAGTTGCAAAATACACAGATTTATCTAGTAACCAGTGGTTACCAGGGGGCTCTTGCATCCATAGGCCTATGTGAATGCAGTTTTAGTGATTGATTTCACAGCAACTGCCAGCAACCACCAGGAAGCACTCAGGAAATACACATTTTCACCCTGATTTCACTCGGTTGCCAGGTCTCTAGGCCTTTGTGACTGAGGCCTAATATCCGTATAACAAAATATAGCAGGTCTAATGCCTGCAGAACAACTTTAGCTAAAAACTGGTTGGTAGTTCCTCTCTTTCTACTACATACTGTAACCAAGATGGGGACTTTTAAAGCTCACAAATGCAGTGCATTCCACACTTAACTTGTTTTGTCATTATAAATAGACCATCCAAGGAGCGTCCAGTGCAGTTTTAAATGTAAGATTTAAGACACAGCAATAGTATCACATTAACCTTGTGGACCAAGTCAGTTGACTAGCCTTAGGTGACAAGTTAGTGAATTTAATCACTTCTGGCTTACAAAAGCAAAGATGAACACAGCCCAAATGCCAAACTGGAGGCTTCAAAATGAACCACATAAACCATATGCTTGTGTCTACTAGTTTTAAACCCAGGGTACAAAGAGGAGCTTGGAAAACAGAAAACAACAAAAAAGTTTCTACCAGAATGGAGTTAGTTTAAGAAAGCTAGTAGAACAAAATGTAACTGAAAAAGCACAACAGAAGCTTTCAGAACACAAAATCAGAAAATAGCTAAGAAAACATGGTTTAAACTAGAAAGAACCACCAGGATTGGTCTCTCTTAAACTGTGCTTTATAACAAATCAGACATTTCTACCATGTTTCTAGGTGAATAGGACAGTGTTCTGCATAGGGCCAGTGTGTCACTTGTTGCCACTGAAGGGTACACAGTTGGCTTTCAGAAATAACTTGTGATTTCTATGTGAACACTGCATTTCATTGTCTGTATACCGCTCACTATCATTACATTCAAAAAGAAGAGAGAAGTGTTTCTATCTACTTTTTTCTTAGTTTCAGCACATTTTCCTGTGTTAATAATAATAAATACGTGATGGCGTAGTGATGGCAACCAGTTAAATACATTAGGACCCCTCTATTGTTTCTTCGAATTGTGCGAGACAAAAAGCTCAGCTGTTTTGACAAACAAGTCTGGAAGCAGAGTTGAAATATGGCTTAGAGTCAAAACAGGGTTAATTGCTGTCACCTGCAGACTTGAATCAGTATATAAAGGGTTTGTTTGTTTTTTTCAATTGATGCATCTCTTTTTTTCGTCTTTGCTATTGTAATTAACAGATGATCACTGAAAGGAGAACTGCCCCTCAATGATCTTTCAACTCAAGGTTGGATGAACTATTTAATCAGTGTTTCACAATATGTAGTCATTTACAAAAGGAATCCTAAATTAAACATTACATGCATCTGTCTCCTGTGAAGGATTTCAAAAGCTTCCAGGTGACTTTATCTTCACTCTACTTCCACGCATGCTGTTTTTGTCAGAGGTAGCCTCAATGTGGTCAGCCTGCCATTTCAAATGTCACATGCTTGTTTGGAAATTCACTCTAATTTTCCCAACTGCAAACATCCATTAGCGTCTCACCTCCCATCGCTCTGCTCTGTCAGTATAACACAGCTTTATATTGGTGATACCAAGAGACTGTGTTAGTGCAAAATGAGTCACATAGTATTGGTAATGGTGGAGTACAATGCTGCGGAGACAGACAGGCCTCTTGAGAATGTGCTCTTTCATTATGAACTAAGCCAAACCTAAGAATGTTTTATACCAGTTTCATTGTTCAACTTTTTTGGTGATGGGGTCCAGTAGCTGTTTCCTTTTAGGACCTGACTTTTAGGATCTGGCAAAGGGGTCAAAAAAGCTCAACCAAGCCTTACTTAAACACTTTTAATTTATACTCCCTAATTTTTTTATTAGCAAAGTACAAAAATATTCAAACTGCATGTTTCAAATATTAAGCCACCATTAATTGTCACCTGTATAAGTTGCAGCTAATTAACTCTCACTCACAAAAGCTACGCTAAGCCACAATTTCATACTGTTAATGAACTAAACAACTACAGCAATGTAAAGCATGGATGCCCACTGAGAATTACCGCCTAAATGTAGTTCTCGCGAGCTCTAAGAGGCATTAATACACTTTGGAGATATGTAATATTGGGCAACACTTCACTGAAATAGGTGTGCACAAGACTGAGATGAAGGAGACATTCTGAATATTTATGACTGTTTTTAGTAAGTGTAATTCTTTCAAGTATATAAGCTGAATTTTTTCGTTCTAATTGGATGGCCTATACCATCTCACCTGGCTCCTACGCCTACATATTAAAAGGAGTCATTGGAACACAGGAGACTTAATTGCTAAGTTAAAAATTAGCTTTATTATCTCAAACTGTCACATGTGGCTGGTTTATAATTAAGTCAAAGCATTAAATAAAACAAGAGATTTCCCACATGTCCTATGCCCTATAAAAGTATACTGCATGAGTAAAAGCATGTTAAGTCACAAATATTAAAGTTAGATTAAAGTATATTTAACAAAATATACAGTATATGTTGGAATATTGAAGGGAAAATGCACTTTTACTTGGTTGAAAAATAAAATCTGGCGATTTTTAATCTGGATTCTACAGCGTAGTCATTTACAGATCAAATGGCACAATAAGACCAATGGGGAAAAGATCCCCAGTTCAATCCTGGAAGGAGATCAATCAATTTTTACATTGTTTTACACAGTAAATAAGCGGTAAACCATTAGTAGAATGCTAACATTTTATGAGCAAGAACCCTAACCTATAAAAACAACGGCACCGCTACATGTGCAAAAACAAGAATAGGAGTAAATAGGAGTAAATAATGTTGTATGCTGTACAGATCCATTCACTGCTACCTATGGAGCATCACCTCAACTCTTCAAGTTAATTACAGTCATTTGTGCTACAGTGACTGTTAATAGGGTGTACCAGTGACAGCTGGGAGAAGCTCTAGTACCCCATGAACCTGTACTGGATATTAACAAAATGGATAGCTAGATGGATTAGTGGCTTTAATAGGAAGTAAACAGACCCCTTGTTCTTTAGTTCTCTCTTGATTCAAATTTGTCTTTACAGCTTCCTCTGAACTAGCTTCCTGTACACTTACTCTCATAAAGTCCAACTGTGCTGTGTAACAACTAACTATAACTTTTTTTTCAACCATTTTACAGAAAATGTAATTACATTATGTTAAAACTACACTACCACTAAATAAAAAATACAATACGAGTCTTAAGAACTGCCTAACAACTTTACCAACTTACCAAAGGTTTAAAACACTCACACTTTTTCCACTACACTATGGAAAAGTTTGACCAAGGCATCATTATAATGTCCTGTGGTTGGTTCAGCTGTTCAGTTATCAGACCTTTGATGTTATGCTTATGAGAGGTTATGTTGTCATGTCAACCCTGCATAAAAACAACATTCAAAAATAAGAAGACATCCCTGAAGCTCACTGATTTTGACATTTTCAAAGGCTAGGCTAAAGCCTGCTACATGAAGTTACGTCTATGTTATCAACACTCAGATGGTCATCAGCAGAAAGAAATGCAATCAGGCTCATCCTTTATCAATTTTTGAGATGTTTGTTCTGTAATTTTCCAAATTGGTCTGATCTAGCCGGGAAAATGAGTCTAATAACAACAACAAAAAACAGCATTCAAACTAGCCCACACAGAGCCTAGTGGGTGGGATGTTTTGGAAAATATATACAGATGGGCAGCATTGTAAAGATGTTGTGAGAGACATTTTGTAAATAACGCTGACATTTCTTTAATACAATGCAAACATGTTATTAAGTATCCATGCTGACAAGATGACAGCAGCCTTTTAACATCATCAAAGGATTTCAGATGATGTAACCATTTTTATCTAATGTGATGATGTTATGTGGAACAAGTGCCCCGGGAGACTTTCTGGATATGAAAAAATACATGTCAAAGCATATTCTGGCTGACACAGTGTCAAAGAAGTGAAAGCATCATACTACTGTTTCACGCCTGCAGTAGTGGTACTTACCAGTCCATCACAATTGCTGATAGCCACAGAAGCATCTGGCATGTCAGTCACATCTCCACTGAAAACACAGTCTCCTTGGATTCGTTCCTTGGCCTTTTCCTTAAAGTCCTCTTGCCATTCCACAAAAGCCCCTGGGGCTACCAGCCTCCTGTTGGCCCTCAAGCGGAGGTGCAGTTCTTTCCCAAACACAGTAACATTGAAAAATAAGTGCTGAGCCGACGCTGAGGTGACTGAGGGCATCTCAGAGGCACTGCGGGCCACCCTTCTTCTGCTGCCAAAGCCTGAGACAGCATCAACAACAGGAGCAGCAGCACCTTTACTTCCAATTCCAGCTGAGACCACATGAGAAATGTACCGGCCATGGGAGTCTGTGCTGAATGGCACGATAAGACCATATTCACTTAACTTTCCAGAGATTTTTTCTGATGAGACAGACAGTGTCAAGTGAGAATGACAGTAGTGACCTATGCAAAGCAAGTTCCAAAGGAAATGACAACTAAGCAGTTTAAACAGAAACTACACATGCACGATTGAGTAAAAAAGAGAAAATATAGACAAATAATATTTATTATGACATAATGAATTATCTTAGCATTAATACTGTCTTTATGAAACAACTATATATAGCTGACAGTGGATAGTCACAGTGGAAATACAGCAACACCCTACATTGATTGAACAGCAAGGCTGTCAGGTTTAATGTATGACCCATCAATAGATGCAGGGCTTCATTCTTATCATTATTCCCCCCCACTTTATAAACTTTACAGTGCATCTCTCTGCACCGTAAAAACATGTGTAAAAAATAAAGGGAAACGGAATGGATAACTCACCATGCGCTTTTGCTGCGAAAATACACTCCAAAAATACTTGACTGAGTGAAAAGCACATCAATAAATACATACAATCCATAGCGAGGACTATAATGTGAGAGCTGCCACTTCAGCGCTAAGTTTTCCTTCTTGCTGCAAACTGAGAGCAGAGTTCTCCCTCCTGGAAAAGCACAAATGCAGGAGAAAAGTCCTCAGAGTTGAGCTCCAGCGAAGCAGCCGGGCATTTCTGAGCGTTTCCCTCTAGACGCCAAACTGACGGATACTCACAAGTTGTTTCCAATCTTTTGGCCTGCAATGAGCTGCATAGACCAAGACTGCCCTATCCATTCAGGGAGCAAAGGGGGGGACATCTGTGGTATTGATGACGACAACTCCCCGGTAAAAACCGGGACGGTTTGAAGAGGTTGTCCACTTTTTTCCCCCTTCCTCTTTCTCTCTTTCTTCTTAGGTAACTTTTAAATCGCAAGGAGACCAAGTTAACACACGCCTACGCTAAGAAGAAAAAAACTCAGAAGGGTTCAGATAATGTGTGCAGAGACAGACTGTCCCGGTGGTGAAACATCTGCCGTCCAGTCGTGCACCATTACGCACCAATGGCTCGGCTGCGTAAGTCTCAACTGCTCGACTTGAAGCCACAACCAGCCAATAGTGGGAGCGCCATCTCTGCCCTAGACGACCGCATATTTAGCCTCGCGACTTTTAAACTTCTAAAAGTTCTCATTCTGAAGACAAACTCAACCAGAAGCTTTGTCATAACTGCTAAGTGTTTACACACGAGTCCGCAAAAAAAAAAAAAAACGCATAGGATAACGTCCATGAATGGAAAGGGGCGCTTTAACTGTCGAAACGTGGCATGAAAAATGAATTTAAATCTAAAAAACGGAGATAAAAGAAATTCAACGCGGCTACAGTCGTTTCTTGTTTATTTCAAGCAAAAGCTATAAAATGCAACCAAAGTTCTGAAGCTTCAGTTTTTGCCAAGGCAAATAACGTTAATTACCTTATGTATCCTTTTTACTAACATAAAGAAAACATTGCACATTAAAACTGGTTTTACCATATGTAACATTCTACCTTCGTTTTTTATCTGCCTTCAAAGATCCTTTAAATGTAGAGTCAAAGTACATGTTGGGGTAACGTGCAGGTGTGCCTTTTGAAAACTCAGGCCTATCATTGGCTAGAGGGATAATAAGCGATTTGATATAACTGCACGTTTTCCATGTTCTGGTATCAACAAAATACACACTGCATGATCCGATTTAATGACCTCAAGTGGTTTGCGTTTAAAGTTAAATAATCATGGCGAATCCTGCAGATGTCACTGCGAGCATATTGTTCCATTTTGGAGAAAAGGAACAAATCCAAAGCCATCATTTGAGGCTTAGGATGTGTGAAAACTGTGCAGCAGATTCCATCGGTGGAATGACAGCCTATTAAAATGCTGGATCTGCTCGGGCAACCAGGATTTTGTTGGCCACGGCTCAGTCTGCTGGAGTCCAGACTTAGTCAGACATGACAACCAGCCTGAGACTGAACCAACAACTCTGCAATCCTTCTCAAAGGAAGAGAAGGGGGCTGGGCTAACATGAGTCTGACTTTCAGGTACTTTTTGAGAAAGGGGGGGGAAAGTGTCTAGACAGGACCTTCTTTTTCCTCCCCAGTTCCTCGACTGCGTCTGGGCCTCAGATAAGAGTACTCTGCCCTTAATTTTGGGCTAATTAAGCTACCAGGATGGTCAATGCAGAGCAGGTGTGGGTTTAGAGCAGTCATTCCCCCAGGGCAGCAATGAGAGGATTTTGGATGGTGATCCAGACTTGTGCATTAATAAGCAATGGAAACTAACCGCAGCATTAAGAGATGGAAACCATTAACTGCCTTGTGAGAAGATTTTATGCAGTTTTTCCATCCATACTGTTTGGAGGATTTTTTTCATGTGTTTCCAAAAGCCAGAATGACATTCCACAATATAACATAGTATTCAATTAGAAGTCTTGTTTTTCCCCTCTAAAATGAATAGCTCCACTTACAGTCTGTGGTTAAGTCCACACACCAGAACAATTTTCTACTACAGAACACTCTGTCCTTTACAACAGGAGTGTAAGATCAAAACTTCGGTATAGGTTTGTCTCCAAATCCGGTTTTCAAGTACAATTAGACATGTAAGAGTCAGTTTTTCTGAAAAAAAGGAGAGAAAAAAGATATTAGCTGACAGATTTCCCTCTCATATTTCACATAGATGGGCTTCAAAGCCTAAACCATGCCTAAAATCTGGCGCATATAATTTCTTTACAGTGCCTGGTTTAACTTTGTCAGGTGGAGCTGCAAAGAATCAAACGTCTTCTCCCACACTGTGTTTTCAGCAGAGGGGGAAAGTTGCAGTATAGAGTGTGGAATTGTGGATGCCTCAATGTGTGCTGTAATGTGGTCTAGCCATGCCAGCGTGCTGAGAAAATATGTGACTTTTCATCTCTGAGATGCAGAGAGATGCAAAGCAGCTGCTAGTCTGCCCGGCAGCTTGCGGGAAGAGCAGCGTCTGAAGTGTTCGGATGGTTAAAAATGAGCACACAAGTTTCACTTCACCTTTTTTTAAAAAGATGTGATTAATCTGGGAGCCCTGTGCAGCTCTAACAGAACTAAATCAACCCTGTCTGTTTCTTTGTATTTCAAAAACTATTGTTTTTCATTCAGTTTTGTGGGAAATGAATGCAAAAATTACACTACACTTCCTCTTTCTAGCTGTGGGTCCAGGTTAGGTATTAGGGCTTCTTTTAAATGGCAAGTAGGCGGTTGCAAATTCCAATTCTATAGAAGTGTGTGAGAAAACTACCCTTCTGCTGATTTGAATTCTAAACACTTTTCTGATTTTCTAGGGTCTGAGGTGTTTGTTTTAAGTCTTATTTATTTTGCTCATTTATTACAATCCCATTTATGCTAAAATAGATGATAAAGCAGGGTATGCTTGTGGCGACTGACCATTCCCTATTGTATGAGTGTGCAACGTTCTTGGCTTCTCACTCCCCCATCAGCTCTCCACTCTTACTGTTTTAAAAAACTAAAAATGAGTGACGCCGAGGGATCTTCATCCTTTTTTTAATACATAATTTATAAGTCTAAATAACACACTTAAGAATCTGCTACAATGATAAACTACTCCTTCTGCCCTTAGATTATCAAAAACATATCACGGAATACTACCTCTACCTTTCAATTACTGTTCATTTACATCTACATCTTGGGTCTCCGAAGAACATGTTTAGAACGCCATCCATCCATCTCTTTAACTCCTTATGAATCTTAGTGTCACAGGGGTGCTGGAGTCAGTCTCAGCTGCCAGGTGCCGAGAAGCCTTCTGTGCATTTCTGATAGTCTTGCATGTGTAATGAGACTCACTGACACTGACAGTGGCAGTGATGTGACATTGCTGTGACCTGTTCATGTCTGAAACAGAGTTATCTTTTCAACAAAGTCCAAGTTTGTCAGAGCAAGTCTTAAATCTCAAGTTCATGAGGGAAAGTTTAAGTTAAGTCACAAGTCTATAGATAAGACTGTTATCCAATAAAGCAAAAAGCAACAAAAGAATGTTGCTGATCTGACACCAAGGGTTGGTTTCATAAAAAGTATTTGTGACTATAGAAAGATTGAATGAAATTCTGTGATTGAATGTAAAGTTCACTGTATTGAATCACTAGCTTATACAATATTTAAAGGTTGCCAAACATTTGAATTATGCTCCAACATACAGAACATATCACTAAACTGAAGACAGCTTGGAAGAATAGCTGCTAAATCTGGTGCTATGTGAACTTCTATTTGTTCACCCGAAGTGCCAACATAGTTTTAACTCACTGGCTTAACAGCTTAAGCTTATTTGACTGATGTTGCACAGCTGAGCCTAAAACAGAGGACAAAAATACAATGACACATGGGATGAGTTATGACTGCAGCGCTGTTTGTGTTCCTTGGCATCACAACAAATAGAGCATTCTGTTTCAGCTTTGAATCAGCTAATCAAGCTTTGTATAAATTAAATACACATTGTTAAGTTAACATTCAGGTATTGTTTGAAATAAAGGTCTAACTTTGCAATGTAGTTTGACTGATTACTATGCAGTATAAATACACTTGCCACCCACTTTGTTAGGTACATTTTGCTAGTATCGATTGGATTCCCTTTTGCTTTCAGACCTCATTTAAGTCTTCGTAGATTCAACAGTTTAGTGTTGTTTACACAGTTCCTGCAAATTTGCCAGGTGTACATTGATGATGCAAATCTGCCATAGTACCACATACCAAAGGTGCTCTATTAGATTCAGATCTTGAAACTAATTGGCTATTTGTTTTATTATTAAATGTTTTGAGCTTTACATGTGTTATCCTGCTGAAAGCAGCCATCAGAACACTGTTGATATAAAGGGACAGACATGGTCAGCAACAATGCTAAGGTGGGTAATGGGATTGATCTTCAGTTTTAAAGTGTCTGTGGTGGGGCGTGGTCTGTGGTGCCGTGCGGACGCACCTGCATGGCATCTGCAGATCCCGCCCGCGGTGGTAAATCACGGGGAAGCAGGGTTGAGAGTGTTGTTGTGGTGGGATGCATGTAGAATGAATAAAGATGGCTCAAAATGCAGATCTGTGGTCCCGCCGTGCCTTATTCACACCACAGTGTCCCATATACACTGGCTTGCAAAAGTATTCGGCCCCCTTGAACTTTTCCACATTTTGTCACATTACAGCCACAAACATGAATCAATTTTATTGGAATTCCACATGACAGACCAATACAAAGTGGTGCACACGTGAGAAGTGGAATGAAAATCATACATGATTCCAAACATTTTTTACAAATAAATAACTGCAAAGTGGGGTGTGCGTAATTATTCAGCCTCCTGAGTCAATACTTTGTAGAACCACCTTTTGCTGCAATTACAGCTGCCAGTCTTTTAGGGTATGTCTCTACCAGCTTTGCACATCTAGAGACTGAAATTCTTGCCCATTCTTCTTTGCAAAACAGCTCCAGCTCAGTCAGATTAGATGGGCAGCGTTTGTGAACAGCAGTTTTCAGATCTTGCCACAGATTCTGGATTGGATTTAGATCTGGACTTTGACTGGGCCACTCTAACACATGGATATGTTTTGTTTTAAACCATTCCATTGTTGCCCTGGCTTTATGTTCAGGGTCGTTGTCCTGCTGGAAGGTGAAGCTCCGCCCCAGTCTCAAGTCTTTTGCAGACTCCAAGAGGTTTTCTTCCAGGATTGCCCTGTATTTGGCTCCATCCATCTTCCCATCAACTCTGACCAGCTTCCCTGTCCCTGCTGAAGAGAAGCACCCCCAGAGCATGATGCTGCCACCACCATATTTGACAGTGGGGATGGTGTGTTCAGAGTGATGTGCAGTGTTAGTTTTTCGCCACACATAGCGTTTTGCATTTTGGCCAAAAAGTTCCATTTTGGTCTCATCTGACCAGAGCACCTTCTTCCACATGTTTGCTGTGTCCCTCACATGGCTTGTGGCAAACTGCAAACGGGACTTCTTATGGTTTTCTGTTAACAATGGCTTTCTTCTTGCCTCTCTTCCATAAAGGCCAACTTTGTGCAGTGCCCGACTAATAGTTGTCCTATGGACAGATTCCCCCACCTGAGCTGTAGATCTCTGCAGCTCGTCCAGAGTCACCATGGGCCTCTTGGCTGCATTTCTGATCAGCACTCTCCATGTTCGGCCTGTGAGTTTAGGTGGACGGCCTTGTCTTGGTAGGTTTACAGTTGTGCCATACTCCTTCCATTTCTGAATGATCACTTGAACAGTGCTCCGTGGGATATTCAAGGCTTGGGAAATCTTTTCGTAGCCTAAGCCTGCTATAAATTTCTCAATAACTTTATCCCTGACCTGTGTGGTGTGTTCTTTGGACTTCATGGTGTTGTTGCTCCCAATATTCTCTTAGACAACCTCTGAGGCTGTCACAGAGCAGCTGTATTTGTACTGATATTAGATTACACACAGGTGCACTCTATTCAGTCATTAGCACTCATCAGGCAATGTTTATGGGCAACTGACTGCACTCAGACCAAAGGGGGCTGAATAATTAAGCACACCCCACTTTTCAGTTATTTATTTGTAAAAACCATTTGGAATCATGTATGATTTTTGTTCCACTTCTCACGTGTACACCACTTTGTATTGGTCTTTCATGTGGAATTCCAAAATTGATTTATGTTTGCGGCTGTAATGTGACAAAATGTGGAAAAGTTCAAGGGGGCCGAATACTTTTGCACTGTAAAATATCCCCACACAGCATCGCACTGCTAGCAGTAGCCTCAACTATTGATTCAAGGCAGGATGGATCCAAATGTTCATGTTATTAACGCTATATTCTGAGTCTACCATCTGGATTTTACAGCAGAAACGGAGGCTCATCTAACCTGGCAAACCTTCCAAACGTCTATTGTCCACTTTTGGAGAGCTGGTGCAAATTGTAGCCTTAACGTAGTTTCCTGTTCCTAGCTGACAGAAGTAGTGCCGAGTATGGTCTTCTGCTCTTGTAGCCCATCTACTACAGGGTTCAACATGCATTCAGAGACGATCTTCTACATGCCTCATTCAGGGGTACTTGTTGTCTTACTATTAGCTAGAAGCAGTCTGACCATTCCCCTCTGATCTCTAGCATCAATAAAGCATTTTCACCCCAAAAAAACGATGCTCGTTTGCTATTTTCTCCTTTCCAGACAATTCTCTATAAACGCTCGCTGTGTGGGAAATCCCAGTAGATTCACACAAGCCTGTCTGACACCAATAACCATACCATGCTCAAAGTCACTTTAATAACCTTTCTTCCCTTTTCTGATGCTCAGTTTGAACTTCAGCAGGTCATCTTGGTTACGTCTGAATGCCCTGCAACCTAATGGAGACTTACTATAACGAGTGTTACCAGTGGCTCCACTATATTACTTTTATTTCCATGTAGTCTGCTTAAACTCATTCAACAATTCAACAAATCACCCATGCTTTGAACCCTTGCCTCTAAATAAGAAAGCCTTAGTCATGGGGATGTATCCCAAAAGATCAAATGGGAATAGGAATAAGCATTTAAAAGCTCACTATCAATCCAATCAGTACTTTTTATCATGCCAGTTGATACTTTACCTGGATCAGTAGTGTGTGTAATAACCTAACAGGGATTGTGTATTATTGCTCACGGTAAATGAAGGCCCAGACACGTATTTGCCAGAGAAGATTTAAGAGCAAGGTCTTAACAATCTTATTAATATTGATCAAATCCCTGAGAGGTTTGAGACTTGAGTTCCCGAGGTGTTTTTTAAGGCGGCCTTTATACACACAAGAACAATCAAAGAGGATGGCAATGCACCCATGAACCCCTTACACCGGCATGATGCCTCCTGTCCTCAGCAGCTCTCTCATCTGCAGGGGGAAGCTTTTCACATGAAGTTCATTACATCCCCTCTTGCTGCTCACCTCTGAATGCCACTCTTTGTCTGCTGCAATTTCTGGATCCTTCAGAACCACTAGCTTGAGTTTCACATTGGGGAGTATCTCAATGAGTTTGGAAAGAATTTCAAAGGCGAGGGGCCGCTATATCATCCAAGCATGGTCCTCATGTCCTGGGCTTATCTTGACCTGGAGTCCAGTTGGCCACATGCTGCAACTGAATAGACCTTCTCCATATCTGCCAATTTTTCTCCATTGGTAAAGAGTAACAGTGTACAATAAGTGTTATGGTGAATTTATCTGTGCCTCAGGGCCTGCCAACCCTCTCACTAAGAGGGATGAATTAGCTCATAAAGTCTCAAACTCTACAGGAAGCCTTTCAATCTGGCTCACTTTGTTTCCATTTACAATAATTCAGGATAGGCTGTGGTGTGATAAAGTCCTAACAACTTCCGTAGTCCCGAAGATAAGCCTGCTATGCACTTACAAGACGGGAAGTGATCTGGGATATCAGACTTTCAAAGCAGGCCAGCGAAGCCAAGTGTGCTTCACTGATGTGCCGGCTGGTGGCTTTTAATCCTCACACAGGCCTCCATTGTTGAAAGACTGACCATATTTTTTTAATTAAGACCTTACCTGTCCACATCAAAACGCAACTCAGATTAGTCTTTTGATCTGCCTAAGCTCTTTATTACTGTGTATGGAATATGTTAAGATTTCAGCCCAACAATGAATCATCTGTTTTGGGTAAATGTACGCTGCTCGATGCTCATAACCTGTCCTGCTCTCCGAGGTTGGCACCGACACAAAACAAAGAGGCCTCGCGGATATACGAGAGGGTTCTCAGCGGTGCGTATCTGCAGCAAAAGATGATGCTGAGATAAGGCGGAAAAAAGAAAGGAAACCGAGGAGGGAAGACAATCATTTGGCTCCATCGCAGGAGACTTCAGAAGCTTCAATAAAACAAGGCACAGAGGACAGTAGTGTGCAAAATAAAATCATAAAACCCTCCTACACACAAAAATCCGAATCCTTGGTGCAGATGGATAAGCTTTAGTTTTCTCCACGTAAAAAAAAAAGATATCAAAAGCAGAAACTCTGTTAGATCTATCTGAAATATTTATTTTAGCTTCCAAACAAGAAAATAATTGGTACATACAGCAAATAAAAGACATTTACTCTGTGAAGAGCGCCTGTTAAAAAAGAAAAAAAAAACAATTAAATTAAAAGCCTAGCTAAGATATCAGGATCTCTTAGTATACAACCTCCACATTTGTGCGTTTAATCAAGAATCACAAAGATGGGTATTAGATGTTCCAACACAAACTGTGTATTTTAAATTTCTTCCCATTTTCAATCACTGCAATGTTTTTGATAACTTGAAGGGTGCACTTTCATTATGCAATGCCACACTGAAACAAACAAGAATGACAGGTATCTGGAGGAACGATTGATAATTTTTGATCCTTTGATTTTTGCTTATCTTTCTGGTTTTAAGGCAGGATTCATAATATAGTGGTAACATGCTCAAACAAAGAACATGTCAAGACTTTAAAGAAATCCTGCAGGGTTAAAGTTACTCTACAGATCTGGTGTTGTCATGCATTCAGAGAAAACAATGATGTAAATGTTTGAAAGACAATGCAACTTTAAACTCTTGTTCTAAACAGTGAATCATGCAGCTGTTTCCCTCCACTGAAGAAATGAACATCAGCTGCAGTTATGGAATGGTGTATTTATCCACATCAATAAACACTAAGTGTATTTAAAAAAAAAAAAATCCAAGTCACACCAAATATCTGCAGATGCTGTTTCCATCCATAAATTTAAGCTCCCCAAGCCAAGGTGGTATAAAAGTAACGCCTCCAAATGTACACATCAAAGGTGCTTTAAAGCTTTGCGGACTTCTATTGCATCAAGCTGCAGGTGAGCAGCTTGAGGCTGTGTAGGAAGGCGGATTTGCATTATTGGTAATATGTATGTGGACCATGTTTTGACAAGAAGGAAGAATGCAGAATCACATCACATGACAGAAGTAATTTTACAGCTTTAAACAAAGTTTAAAAACAAAAAAAAACAGAGCGCTTCAAAGTCAAATGTAACACATAAAAATGTTAGTACCTGTATCATGACAGATATAATCAAATGTAAAAAAACAAAAAAACAAAAATCAGGTACAACAGAGGAACATATAAGTGCTGTCATATTTTAGCATCTTTGCAACGCTCAAAATCCTCTTATCAAATAACGTTTGGAAAACTCAACGGCACAGTTATTTAAATACTGACAGCTTCCATATGTACATAGGGACTCTTCTGAAAAAGTGGAACAGATGCACAGTGACATAAATTGTTAGAATTTTCTGATCTCCTCCTCCATAACAACATTTAACTCTAGTTCCAGCTGAAGTTTCAAAGAGCTGTCGCAAGTGAGCATAATTTTACTGGGATTTTAAGAAAAAAAATAACCTAAACATGTACAAATTAGTACATTAATAAATTCACTGATGTAAAGGCACAACTTCCAATACAGAAGCAGAATCTTGCTGAGATTTAAAGCTAAAAACTGTTAACATCACAAGTGAGAAAAAAAGGAAAAAAGCAGTAACATTAAACAACAGGTGTTGTGAAGATATACAGAAAATAAGGGTAAATACAGAAGGCATAACTATGTTATTGGAAATGTCTTTTATTCTGAAAAGCACAGTACTGTTTTGGCGTATTCACAGTGATCCCCTCTCAGATGAACTCCCCGCGGAAAGGAAGTGACAGAATGTTTTGCTGTTGCCAGCGGCAGCGCAGCCTGGCCAGTGGCGTGTCCCTCGGGTTTTCAAACTCAGA
This sequence comes from Aulonocara stuartgranti, assembly GCF_965226115.1. NCBI lineage: Eukaryota > Metazoa > Chordata > Actinopteri > Cichliformes > Cichlidae > Aulonocara > Aulonocara stuartgranti. The sequence goes on along the minus strand of NC_138959.1, from coordinate 11,746,792 downwards.
GAAGCCCAGCTGGTTGAGGATGTCATAAACTCCGGCTCTGGCAGCCACCTACCACAGAAACGCACAAAATATTAATGAACAGGCGATATGGGGTGCCAAGATTTTTTTTTCTCTTCTTGTCCTTTGTGACCACACAAACACATGGACTTCCACTTTTTCAGCATGGTTTCTGATGGCTGCTAGATGCGCAGCTGTTATACTGAAAGACCAGGGCTCAACTCCGGGTTTGGAGAAGTGGCTGAAAAAGAATTCGGTTGTGTCACTTGGGTAAAAATATTAAGACCGTACTTATTTTCAGGCATAATCAGAGCAATAAAAAAAAAAAATTAAGCGGAAACCAAATCAGCCTGTAAAATCAGCTGAATAGTGTCCTCATTGGTTCTGGAGGGAGCTTTAAAAAAATCCTGATGACATTACGATGACATCAAGGTCATCAAGGACTTTTACTAGGAAATAAAGCGTTTAATGAAATTATTGAGAATTACTGACTTTGGATTGTGGGAAATGTAGGAACAAGCATTTTTCCCAGAACATAGCAGGCTCTGCTCCTTTAATTCCAGCATTTTTTACAGTTACAATACTACTGAAAGTAACGAAAGTACCCTTTTAGAGAAGCAGAATTGACTTTTTAAGAGTTATATTATAACATATCATCCATCCTCTTCAGTCTCAAATACTCAGATCATCTCATTTGGCAACCCCATGCAAATAAGTGAGCAGCCAAAACGAGCTTCCAGATGTTTAAAATGTAAATCATTTTAATTACTTTAAGCTTAATATAAAAATGTAAATATATACAAAATTGCATGTGGCACTGAGTACAACTAGTTATTCATTTAAGAGTCTTCCTCGGATATAGTTAATTAGCCCCACATTTATTGCATTAAACTTCAAATAGTTTGTAAAAAAAAAAAAAAAAAAAAGAATTGCTATTGAAGTCAATATAAATAGCTTGTATTTATTTTTTTAATAAGTGCAAGTAGCATTTGTACCTGTAGACCTGAGTATGCCCACGCATGTTCTAGTCAGGCTGAAGCAGTGATGGTGGCTCAAAGAATAGGGCGATTTTTCAAATCATCATAACAACAGTGAGTCACCCCTTATGCTTTCTGTCCACATCAGTCATCTCAAAGTTTCCACAATCATAAAAATCAAAAACTTTACCTCTTTCAAGGCCATTTTTAGATAATATGAACACTTGTGGTCTCATTTCCTTTGCAAAAGCGTGACCCCACTGCCAACTTGAATTTCATTTTGGGGTAAGAGGACAAAGTCACAGAGAGCCCAATCTGGGCAGTAAAGGTGGTGGCATAAAAAGATTGTCTAGATGTCACAAAAAAAAAAAAACCACTCCTGCCTCCTCGGTCTGCTGAAGCACAATGGCACAAAGGCACACACCACATTTCACATGGTTTCTAAAGGACACGCTCCCTCAGGGCATTACAGTTAACATCACGGTAAAAATCTGACTTTGAGTGACGAATTCACAGAATCTCAGCCCTATCCAAAAAAAAGAAAGAAAGAAAGAAAATGATGTTCTTCCTCCACGCTTGAAGTGCTATGTATTACGTGTTTCGTTTGTAACTCATTACAAAATGAGTCACGAAATGAAGCTCTGGTAAGTTTGACACAAAGTCAATATTTTCTTCCTGAACTCATGAAATTGCACAGTTCACATGCAAGTGGTCAGAACAAGGCTTCCAGGTAGGGCTCTATAAATAGCAGCCATGCTTAAAACTCACAGAAATAATGGAAGTTTGCACTAGGTGTTTTTTCAGAGTCCGTTAGCGGGAGATTTTCTTGAAATTTTTAAAGCCAATAACTCGCATGTCAGGTCACCACCAACAGTGTTTGTGTGAATGAAGTCAACAGCAAAAGCAGTCCAATATTTATGTGAGCCTAATTGAGTGCAATGCTTTACTTAATTTACACCAATTACCTCACTTATAAGTACCCAAATCCCTGCTGTAATGGAACAGCACCACGGGAAGAGTATATGCTCAGTGGACTTTGTCTGAATCTTTCCTGAATGAATGAGAACATATCTGCCTCCTGAGAGTTCGGTGTTAAGCAGTAGGTCATACTGACTCACGGTCTGCTACGACTGATGGGAAACACCAAAGACAACCAGAAACATCTGGCCATAAAGGTAAGCAACATAAACAAATAAAAACAAAACCCAGTCAAAGCCGACTTCCCTGCAAAAGCCTTTAACTGCCCTATGACGAGTGCCCCAGTTTGCCCATTTTACTTTGAAGGAGAAGCCTCAGTGCAATGCACTGGACTGTGAAGTTCAATTCCCACATGTAAAAAAAAAAATAGTAATAAAGAAAAATTGTGCTGGATTCCTTGAAAGGCACAAAAGCATTCAGAGTCATCTCTTCCATTATGCAGGCTGAGACTGAAATCGATACAGGACTCAGCTGAACCTAAATCTGGTCTATATAGCCCTAAAGGACATCCAGGGAATGACTCAGTGGAAGTAACGTGGCCTAAAACGCATTGCCAATTTAACCTCTCCCTTTTTCTCCTGAGGCAGTCAAGGAAGCTGCAAATTTTGGAGTAGAGAGAGAGAGAAACTTTTTGAACATCAGGGTAAATAAGGACAGTGTTTGAGGGAGCAAATTTGCATACTAAACAAAAATGAGCAATATAATTGTGGTCATATTCTCAGGGCTACGAGGGAATCCTGTACGTACGTGCTGCTGGAAACCCTTTTAAAAGTAGGCTGTCAGGTAAATGCTGAAGAAGACATATGGGAACAATGAAGAGGAATAATAGTATCAAGATATCCCTTTCACTAACAGTGATTACAGCTTAGCCGGCCAGCTTTGTGCAGAAATAAACACGTGCACCACAAAGTGTGGTCTGGATTATCTACTTGCTTACAATGCAAAATTCAAACCTTAAATACATATCACATAACTTCTGCTTTTGTGCAGTCGGCACTGGCTTGGTTCTTTAAGTTGGAAATGAGTGATCACGTAGCCTCTATTGTCCCGTCTTAATACAGCTTTTTAATAACTAGCTCATGCAGTCATGTACCTCTAATGTTTGTGTGCTATGAGTTCGTGGACAGCTAACAGTTCAAAAGCTGCACGAGTATTTTGATAGGAGAAACTGACTTAGTGCAGCGGAACCATTAGTCAGTCGATTTGACGCCCACATGAATCTCTGGATTTGTGCTGTTAACATGCATAGCCTGACTCATCCACCCCAGAGCCTGCCTGTCTAAATAAGTAATGTATGAAACATCAGAAAATACAAAACGTCAACTTAGGGAGGCCCAAAAGAGCATATCAGGGGGATGACAGTGACTGCATACGGTCTTTGTGGAGTCAAAGCTGTTGGTGTTGATCCAGTTTTCTTCATTATTCTCTTGTTTTACAAAAAAAAGATAAATCCAGTAAAGCGTGTGACTTCACAGTGGATGCCAGCTGCAGTCAGACTAATTCAGCTGTTGCAGCAGAAGGAATTTCAATGTGGCAAACAAAAAAGAATCCACTTACAAAACTCTTACAGCAAAATCCATCTGTCTGTTTTCTTCTGCTTATCCAGTGCAGGGTTGTGGGGGAGGGCGAGGCTTATCCCAGCTGTCATGAGGCAAGAGGAGGGGTACACCCTGGACAGGCTTTAAACTTTCACAGTACTCACACATAAAGACAGACAACTATTCACACCTACAGTAGATATAGAATCACCAATTAACCAAACGCCATGTGTGTTGCTAAGAATGTGGGAGAAAGCCAGAGTACCAGGAAAGAACCCCCAGACATGTGGAACACAGACATGGAACCTAAACCGAAAAAGACCCCAGACTATACTTGAGCCCAGGGCCCTCTTGCTGTGAGGAAACAGTGCTAAGCACCGCTTTAATAAAGTCCGATTCTGACACACTCGGTACTTTTAAAACTGACTCTCTAATCTGAAGAGGTTAATACATGACCACGTTCCTATCATCATCTATAGCCACAAGATGTGGGTAGTCACTGAAAAAGTAAATCAGGGTAGACCCAGTACCTTGAAGAAGTTATGTTTTTTGGCTAAGGAGTTAAGCAAGTGTAGGGATGCTTAGTTTACCATCTCCAAAAAACAGTCAGGCTCATTAATATTACTATATACAAATATTACAAATAATTTGTAATGTAAAGTAACTTTGTACCCAAAGACAGGACGACAAGTCAACGTAGAATCTAGTGTGGCAAGATAAAAGAAAAATGAAGTAGTACTGCCCTGAAATCAAATTTGGCATCTTGTTAATTATGCTGAAGGACGGCAGATTGAATGAATGAAGCGCTTGATGTACGATCACTGGAGAACAAGGGAAAGGGGGAAATCAAGGCTGTGTTGCTGCACTTTTTCTTCCTTTTGTACTGCTCACACCATTCCCTGCCCACACCACCAACATTAAGCAATGCAGAGGGCTGGAGGTCACTGAAAGCTGAGGTCATATAACAGTGTCTATGTCATAGCAATTAAAGAAATAGATGCAAGTGTGAAACAATAGCGATCCCCTTCTGCAATAAGTAATTCCAGATATTCCAGATGTAATATTTATCTTCTTCAATCTCAGAAAACATTGCACACTGACATTGTGACGGTTTTCTTTTCATCACATCCTTTTCAGTCTCTGTACACCTGGACACAAAAGTGCTTGAAAACAAGTTGTGATACCCTGACAACTTGCTACTAGGGCTGCCACAAACGATTATTTTGATAGTCGACTAGTCACCGATTATTTATGCGATTAGTCGACTAATCAGATCATCATCCACTGGACGTAAAACTACAGCTTATTGCACCAGCAGCATCTGCTCTTATATAACTTTCATTAGCTTACAGCTTTAAGCTTTTAAGGTGCTAACTAAAAATAAAGACAAGATGATAGTTTATTCAATTTTAATGAAATTTGCAGATTGTTTCGGTAAAGTTTAATAAACTCCTTGCTATCTAAAATATAACAGGACACCGGAGTATATTCTCCAGCATCTCACACTTCTGATAATCAGCTGTCTGCTTGACGTTTATTCAGCTGTGTAAAAACTATAACTTTAATCTCAGCCAAACCGATTTACTCAGGAACAAATAAAATACAAAAAAAAAAAAAAGCCAAACAACAACATTTTTAATTTATCTAAGTGACTCATATATATTTAACCTGAGTCGCGAAAGACGGCGGTGGGTTTGAAAACAATTTGCCGGGAGTCCGGTGTTCTCACGGCGCTAGTGACCTAGCCCCCGGCTAGCTATCGAGCTAGTGGGTAACAGACGTCTCCGAAAACGTCGGAGCGCTTTTGAAAATATGTGGTGTCCTGATAAACTGAGCCGATATTTGAGGTTTACACAGCTACATTCTCGCCTGAAAATATGTTAAACGTTTATTTTGTGACCCAGAAAGAATAATAAGAGTAATATTAAAACTAACTAGCTACCGCCATTGTTGGAAACTAAGCTGGGCCGCGCTATGAATTCTGGGACACAGCTGCTTCTTCTTCTTCGGGGTTTAACGGCAGCTGGCATCCTTGTACATGCTGTGCTGCCATCTTCTGTTTCAGTCCGTTATTACACTCTTAAATCCTGCTATTATTCCTGCGTCTTTTGTGATCGTACAAAGCTTCAAACGACACGTCGACTATTAAATTAGTCGTCGACGATTTTGATAGTCGACGTAATCGTGACTAGTCGACAAATCGTGGCAGCCCTACTTGCTACCACACAAAAATCATTTTGAGGATTACAGTAACTCTTCTTACTTTTAGTGACTTTTATAACTATAAATAAAATGAACAACTTTAACGTTCTCATGGATTCCTGGGACATTACTGTAACAAAACTAAATTAAGTTCCCCTCCACACTGTACAAAAACAAAACAAAAAAACTCAAAGTCAAACAATTTAAATCAGATTTGTTATTTGAGGCTAAACTGTAGCATCATGCCTCCCTCTGGTGCTCTCTGTTTGTAAAGTGGCCTTGAAGTTGTTGGCGTGTGGCGACAAGCTTCCTGGGTGACAGCAAGCAGAGCTGCTGGTGAGATATCTTTCATGTTTCATTGAAGAGCTCACAAATGGTGCTGTGGAGCGGTGGGGGGCAGGGCAGCGAGGAGGTCTTTCCCACAGCCGGCTATCTCAAAGGCTGCACATACCAGCCCGGTGCAGGGGGGGACAGGGAGGCCTCTGTGCCACACATCAAAACAGCTGGAGTGACTGATAGGGTACTACTTCTGCAGGCATCTGCGGTATGCACTGTACACAAGTCGAGCTATTGTGTAAAGGCCCGCACTTTTGATTAGCAAACATAGATTTCAATTTCAAAATCTAATCTGAAGTTTTCACTCTCATCTCAATACGCTGCCATGGCCATTGCCCAATGAAGTACAGTATTTGTCCCAATGTGCCAATTTAACCTCTGGCTCTTCTCCAGTGAGCAACATCTATTTAAAAACTTTGACAAATATGCACGTTTATGTTTTTTATCCATCACACAATGCATAAATGTCACGGAGGCATCAGATCGCTCCCAAATTTCTTTAGCAGCATCACAATAAACCCGAAAATCCTGACACAGAGAGTCACAAAGAACTATCTTTAGCTAGAAGAAGAACATGGAGTCCTGCACCAAATGTTATGCCTATATCTCAATATCATCGAGCCGGTCTGGATTAACATGAAGTCACAGAAAACTCTGAAATAGTCTAGCTCAGAATAAATTCTCTGCCAAGTACCTTGAAAAATCTGCCTACAAGTGTAACTGTGGAAATAGTGGGTAGTTGTAATATTATATTGTGAAAGCATCCTCATCTTCAGAACATATAGTTATGACAAAAGCAAAAGGGCAAAATATATTAAATATATAAAAAGCAAAGGATGCTACCCTGAATGACTGGGAACACTGTGCTCTTGCTTTTAGTGGCTGTAGAGATCAAATTAGTCCACACACATACCCACGTACATACAGCCAATGTAGGATGCAGGACAGAATGTACCACTCTGAGCTGACAGGTTGTGTAACCATGGCTTCAAAAGCGTGACCAGCGATAGTGATGACCCCCCGACTGCTGCCTGTGGCACTGCAGTTTGTCATTAACGGTCCTGCCACGGTCACTGGTGATAGGCTAACGATTATGCCCCGAGGTTGGTTGGGGCCGATTGGCTGGGCTACTGCCAGATTGTGCTCCAAGTAGGCTAGTAAACACATCACAATACTGATGGTGGTGACAGAAATACTGATATTTTGAGATAATTCTTTAAAAAGAGGATAAAGGAAAAAACTGAGATATTTGGATGTTTGAATGTCTTTGTCACTACCGTCACAGCTGTAGCTGACATCACTGCAATATCTTCAAGCCTTCAAGTCCTTCAAGATCTCTTTAAGATGACATCTAATTCCCACCTTAATACCAAATGCTGCTCAGGCCCGAGTCTGACAGGTTTAAATCAATATCTGCCTTTTGTATGTATGGGGTGATAAAGGAGTGACATCATTCATTTTAATGATATACTTGCACTTCCCAGATATCATCTGTCACTCAAACTATGTCTGGTGCTGCGACAGTCATTGTCAAATGTTATCCCACATCTGCATATTATAATACTTTCTCACAGCTTCTGTAAATATACATATAAAATGTAAGTAGGAGAATGAGAAAGGCTAAGAAAAAACATGCAAAAAAGTTTCTGAGTATGTCAGTGCTGAAAATGCAGAGAAATCATCCACCGTTTGGCGTAATTTGTTAACATGAAGCAAAGGAACTGTCACATTGATTATGCTGTCAGTTCTGGTCATCAGGGAAACTCGATTTATGTGAAGTAGCAGCTCCCAAAAGCGCAGCAGCAAAGAGAACTTTCTTTAAGATGAGTGTCAGTGGAGTGATCCGCATATTAACACTGCACTGTATGTAGCACTGATATGAGTTAGCAACAAACAAATTATCAGCTAATTATCAATAACGTGCCACAAGTCTGTAGTTTTTCACTTGTGATTACAGAATCTCACTTTCTGTTAACAACACAAAGTAAAATACATCTAAAACGGATTAAATAATAAAAACTGAAAAAGTGCCATTTGTTCATATCAGTGACAATTCAATTCAATTTGATCACAACAACAGTCACGTCAAGGTTTATTTGGTAAGGTAAAGACTTTACAATAATACAGAGGAAAACACCAACAATCAGACGACCCCTGCCAAGTAACCACTTGGTCACAGTGTGAAGGTAAAACTCCCTTTTAACAGGAAGAAACCTCTGGTAGAACCAGGCTCAGGGAGTAACCTCGGTTTTATCCTAATTTAGAGGCAAGAAATTAGAGATCATCTAGGTCTTTATGTCTTTAAGACCATCCTGTAGTTAAACTAATTGGTGTGTTACATGACTCCACAGCTGGATAAAGCTGGGTATCATCGGCATGAATGATGTATGCTATGCAATGAAAATGTATGCTATGCCTTCTAATAAAAGTGCCTAATGAAGCGTGTATAATATAAATAGAACTGGTCGTAGCACAGAACCCTGTGGAACTATCAGGCTTTTATTTATATTTTCCTCTGTTCCCAGTACGTAAAGTGCCTGTCTTTTTGAAAAATGACTATTTTCCGCAACACAAATCAATCATTATAGCATGAGATTTCATGTACTCCAGGATTTTCACATTATCTTGGAGATACTGGAGCTATGTGTAGGCTTTTTAAATGTACAAGAAAAACAAGTACATATATTGTACTAAATTTACATTGTTGATGCAGCCCCGCAAATTTTCATTTTATCTGATCTTTATATCTTGACAATGCTTTACATTTTAGAATGTCAAAAAGGGGGTTTGAATGTTCTAGTGAAAGCAGACAGACCTCAACAAAAGTCTGTGGCTCATTTGATGGCAGAGGTGTAGTTGAAAAATGGCTGTGATATACCTATCTTGTTTCCTTCTAGACCTGGCCACTGCCCATAGAGGTGACAGTTTACTGTACTGGCTCATCTAAATAGATGTGCTCAGTCATTTTTGGTTTTCTGCTCAGGCAGGCCCACAGCCATCTTATCACTTAGGTTTTAAGGTTGTGTTTTAACAAACTGAACCACGTTATAAATTATGACAAAAAGTCAATTTAATAGAAATCCTGATGACGCTGGGTTATCCTTTTATTAATCTGAAATTAATTTATAAGAACATTTATTATCTGCATGGAACTCATCCCAACTATTTTTGACTTCACAGCCTCTGTGGACAAGCTGCCACTGTAAGTCAGTGGGGTGTTAAAAGACAATAAAAATACAACCCATTCATCGCTTATCCAGTTGAGGGTTGCAGGAGGGCAGGAGCCTATAACCGCTGTCATGTATAGCAATGTGGGGTAAACCCTGGACAGGTCACCAGTCTATCATAGAGCCAACACAGAGATACAGATGACCATTCAACATCGCATGCCTCAATTTTATCCCACAACTTAGACATTCACATTACTCACACTCTCATTACACATACATATAGGATCTTGGGGGTGGGCACGATACACGGAATCCAAAGTACCATCAGGGTGTACACCCCACCCCTGGCGTCATTGCCCACCTCTCAATGTTAAATACACGTAGACATTGAGGGCCAGCAGGAGGGACTATGCGCTTACCTGCTGCTCTCTGGCAGGTAGCTCCATGCCCTCCTGGGTTTTAAATGCACCTTAGAACACACATGCATCAACATTACAATGAGCGGGTGGAGGGAGGTTTGGAGTCTTCTCCCACCCCCATTCTCTGCGACCTGCTGGAGCGGGGGGGCTAGGAGGAGGAGTTGGCCGTCCGACTGCGGTCTGGAGTGTGGGGCCTCCCTGCTGCTGCGGAGTCGGGGCGGTCTGCCTCCCCCCACCGCAGGGAAAAGGGTAACACCACCTGGGTCTGGGTGCAGTTCCCCCCCTCCAGGGGCAAGGGTACCTAGACCCGGGGCTTAGAGTACGCTTGGGGAGTGTGATCGTGTGTACAGCGTCTCTTTATGTCTGTCTCCACGTTGGTTGAGTGTGGAGTAAGTGCATATGAGAGCATGAGGGTGGGAATGGATGTTTGTATATGTGTGTGCCTGTATGTCTGTGTCTATATGTCAGGTTGGGTGTCAGGCGCCACCTCTCTGGGGACATCTTAGGCCCTCCAAGGTATGGAGGCCTATCTCCCCCTACCACCACTTCCCCTGCCAGTGGCGGACTCCCTCAGACATTGGTGCGTTGGTGGTTCTTTGTGTCCGGGGATGGGCGTCCGGGTACACACCGGCTCACTCCTTGGCGGCCGCTTATCGGGGCCTGGAGCCTGGGGCTCGCTCGGGCCACTTCGGAGGTGGGGTGCCCCCGGCCTCTCGGCCTGGGGCTCGGTCACTCAGGCACGGCTGGCTGCCGGCGGAGCTCACGGGCGCGTCACTGCAACTCCCCCTGGCTTCTGCTCCGCGGCTGCTGAGTGAGCCCTCATCTGGGACTCTCCTCAGCTCTTACTGAGACAGTGGCGCGGCTGCCCCTCTGTTGGTCTTCCTTGATCTCTTGTGTTCTGGGGGCCTCTGGATGTCTGGAGTTTTGATCTCCTCCATACCTGCTTCATGCCCTGGAGGACGGGGCTGTGGCCCCCCCACACCCTCTAGCAGATCATTACATGAAGGAACCTTTTAAAAAAAACAAGCGCGTCCATGCTCACAGGTGTACACACGGGTGATCACACCCACAAACTACACCCTTTTTGGCTCCTACCTCAAAGCACACTGTGTTCTGTTGATCTTATGTGCTGCACAATAATGTTTAATATTTAGTATTTACTGTCATATTCCCATATATCATTGTGATGTTGTTTATTCTATTACTCTTGTTCTCTTCTGCTAGTTTTCTTTTTTCTTTCTCAGCAGGTGACCCAGGTGATTGATATATGCATTTTTTTTTCTTCTTTTTTTTTCTTTCTGCTCATTCTGTTGGTTTTTGGTTTTTGCCCTTCTCCCCCGTCCCTCTTCTCAGCTGTTTCTCTTTCCCTCTTTCTTTCTCCCCTTCTTTCCCCCAGTCAAGTCTGTCCCATATTCAGTAAGTGAAAATAAAATAAACAATAAAAGGTGAATCAAATGGACCATTACGGCAAGGCTGGGATGGTCAATTTGGTAAAATAAATCCGTTGGGCATCTTTCTTTGCCTTTAGACAACAATTCTGATGGCAAAAGAGCCAAACGGGACAGGCAAAAAAAAAATAAAATAAAAATAACATCGCATTCATACATCTGACAGTCTTCAGACTGCGGAGGAAGCCCTAGTACCCAAAGAGAACCACAAGCCACGGTGAAACATCCAAACTCTGCACAGAAAAATCCTTAAAAAAAGATCTTCTTCTGTCAGCTGGTCCCATTTGGGGTCGCCACAGCAGATCAAGTTATGTTATCCCTAGCACTCACTTTTGTGACACCAACCTTCAGTGTGTCCTCCTTCACCTGGAGAATTTAGATGGGATGTCTTTCCTGATGCAACCCTCCCCATTAATCCAGGATTGGGACCCGCAGTAGCTACACACTACACTGCTACATGTGTGAATGCCCCTTCAGAATGAATTTAAAGAAAACCTTCCAGAGGACTCTCTGTTAAATAGTAAACAAAATGCCTCAAATCTCACTGCAAGGTAAAGTTTAATTAAAAAAATAACTGAAAGCCTTCATATTTTTTTCCCTTTTTTGTAATCTGAAAAATGCTCTTTGGGACATACAATAAACTGAAGGGTGCATTTTCCTCAGTATGGTAGACATTTAAAGTAATAGCACAAAATGATTGTTTTTTTTATTATTTTTCCAACTCAACAGGTACTTTGGAAGGTATTTTTGCAGAAGTATCTCCATATCCCTAGTGTGTATGCCTCTATTTTCTCATGGCATAACTGGGCCATTAGAGTCACCCTGATGCACCACATATATTTGCTATTCATAACAGGAAGAATATGCCCCGATTGACCGCGCATATTTATGTGACAATTGTTTTCACAACGATTGTTCCAGTCTATTTTGGAATTCTCAGTTTTTCCTTTGAGTCTAATCCACCCCAAGAAGGACAAAGAAGGAAGAGATTTTCATTCAGCAATTTTTAAACATTCCAGGGCCCACCTCCAAACTGTCTCCTCATGAAGAAGAATGGGAAATAGCCTTTGAGCTCAATGTCGAACATATCATGTCCAAACATGACCAAGGCTTGTTTGATTGCTTTTGATCATAAGTTTTAGCGACTTCATTCTGACACGGTGATTCTAGACATTAAACTTTCATGATTTAGCCTGAGGACACAACATATTGTGACGTTGACAATGATGCCTGCTCCGTGGAAGGAGGCTGCAGGTTTTTGAAGAGCTTAGTGAAAAGGCGGGCAAAAAACAAGACATCTAACATCTTTAATTAAAACCGAATGCAGGAAAATTATAAATTAAACACAATGTTCCTTTATATTTAAAATCCTCCACCCGTGGGCTGATCACAGTAAAATTGCTTAGTCCGTTTTTGCTTTTCCTGTTATGTGATTTTAACATATTGCAAAATAAATTTTAATTGCTGTGTGTGTGTTTTGTGTAACACTTACAGACTACTCGTTTGCTTGGAATGCACATAAATTCTCGACTTTTACTGTAGAGGCACAGCTGGCTAAACGATTAATGTGACAACAAAAGCACAGAGCTGAGACAATATGAGGTTGAGTGTGTCAAGAATCAGGCCTCAAAGGAATCAGAACCAGCTTGTAAATTCCTGGAGGAAAACTATTATGAATCTGTGGTAACAAGCTTACAATGTGCAAAAATGGAGCATGCAGAAAAAAACATCTGTTACTGATTTCCTGTTTCCTGCTTTTTCTATATTAGGCTAATGATAAATGTCATTTGCATGTTACTGCGTTATATACCAACAATGCTAAGGTGCATATTAGACTTGAAAACCTGCATGTTTGAAGGCACTGCCAGACTAATACAGTAATGGCTCAATTATACTAGACTAAGAACAGAATGGTAATCTCCTTGTGACTAGGAAAAATTAGTGGTTGCCTCGTCATCAAATTGACTTTTTTTTTTTGCATTCAGTAATTGATTTCAGGTAGTTTCTGGGAAAGCTGGTTGCCAAGAGGGGTACGCATGCAGCATCCATAGCCTCTGAGTGACCACTTTCAATCATTAGGCGATTTCACAAGTCACTTGGTAGGAGCCAACCTCTCTCCAAAAAACTGCAGTCCGACTGCAATTACGCTCACAAAGATTGGAGAAGTCTTCCAAATGACTGCCATTTATTTATAAACGCAGACATATTGCCAACAAAATGCAGTCAATCTGAGTCAGTTTGCACCTATATTATCACAAATAGATTGCATGCAATTTCTAACTTGACCCCATTCAATCTCAAACTGATCGCAGACTGATAGCAGACTGATTGCTATCAGTCTGCTATGGTTTTATCCCCATCTTGACGCACAAAATTTGCTGGGAAGACAACAACTGACTGACTGTAAGTGGTCCCTGTCTTCAAAGCAATGATGTCAAAAATGACAAGATCGCAAGGTCACTGGTTCTCTGTTAGAACAATATTAATCGTGCTCTAACCACTGTTTTCCTTAGTGGGATATTAGCATTAGCAGATTCACAAACTAATGCTTCTGATATTCTGACTGTTTTTAAATGCAGTTGATTGTTGAATGAAGGAAACCATGAAACAAACAAATCTTTTTTTCCTTGCATCTCACTCACCAAACCTTTTAATCCATTGATGGACCTAAAACGAATCCAATCTCATGTATATAAAATGCTTATGTATAGACGAGGAGACAGTAAAAGCAGGGCAGAAATCTTGTACCTGTTCCATCCAAAGTGTGAAAGAGCGCTGCCATGAGTCCTTCTTCTCTAGATGCAGGTATGTGTTGAAGAGGATGAGGTAAATGTAGCGCTCCAGATACTGCAGGCTTTTCAGGAGAAGCTGCTGACACTCCTTCTCTGTCTTACCACTTTTGATCTAAAGAAAAAAAAAGAGTAAACAAAAGCATATTAGGGTAAGTGAGCAAAGGACATGACATTTTACCAATGTGGAAGAAACTGTTGTAAACAGCATCCATTTTTAGATTGCATTGTATAATATTGAGCATTCTTGCCATCAAATCTGCCTTGATGGAGGCACAGTGTTCAAATCACTGAAGGAACATCTTTAATGGAAATATTTACAAAATTTTACCGAACTACAGAAGACAATGACAGAAAACATGATAAGAACAGCAGAGTGATTTCTTGCGTAACTTTTTCTGATTCATTATCATCCCTGCTCACAAACTTCAGTTCTGCATGACACACCGTTGTTTAGTCACAAACTCCATCAAGTTATCACTTTCACCGATAGAGTGTATATCCTCTAAACTGCATCGACAGCAGCATAACATTTGTGAAGATTAGTTATCAACAGTTTTCTAATCTTGTTGCAATGGGCACAACATCCCTACACAATAATTTAGTCAATTTTGAACTTTTGCAGTTTTACATTTTAAAAATAAAATAGGTCTCAATTAGTGTCATGCCTAAAATAGCAGATACATGTTGCTAGAAAACTGTCCAAAGGTTTTAAATGCCAGACATTTAATATCTTAAATTCTTTGTGGGTTTCATATAATTTGTTCCGAAAAGTGGCAAGCTGTCATATCACAGTGTTCAGCTTCCCTAATTTAATCACAAATGGAATTAAATGTCAGGTTGCAGCCTGCGGATCACAGGGAAGAGTGGTGTTTCCTCACTCCCACAATTATCAAATCTCAAATGAAGGATTTGTGAGAAAAATACGTGCACAAAATGTAATAGAGGTTAGTGAGTGCAGATTAAGGCTGACATTAATATGAAGGCAAAGCAAAAGCAGATTATCATAATGGATAAGGGGTTCATATCAGTATTCCAAAGGGTAATTTTTAACTTCTAAAATTAACTAAGTAAATTTTAAGCCTTTAGTTAAAGTAACTCTAGTCCTAGAAGTCCAGCTTTGGTGAAGTGTTGACAAATAATACGTCATATATGGCCAAGGCCCGCCTGTTCATGGTTAGGTATTTGCGGATTTGCCTATTCAATTTTTTCTGTGGAACGTAACTCCAAATTATTCACGGAAAATTTGTCTCTTCGCCAATTTTTACATCGTCTTCAAGAAGCCATGAAAATTATACCAGCAGTTTTCAACAGCGATGTACAGGAAGCAGATTTCTAAGGCTTTCTGCCAAAGAAGAAGAAGCAGGACCACAGTCAACTCCTAAAGGTTTTCAGGTTAGCTTCCACCATTATAGGAGTGTTCGTGCATAGCTGTAAGATGTATATTTTTAAGGGTAATGTTGTAAGATGACTTTGAAATTATATTTAAGTGTTTAGAATGATAGTTTAAGATATATTTGGTTTTGAACTGTTAGAATAGGCATTTATAAGCGTTTTCAGAGGGGGTCTCAAGCATTCGCGGATTTCAGCTATCTGCTTGGTAAACAAAGAACCAGCTGTCAAAAATTATAATAGTCGTGTTGAACGATGCACATTTAACCCTCTCCTGCAGTATAAAAAACTTCAGTGGGATACAAATGTCAGGACACAGTACAGATTAACTAACTAGGGTTTGCACTATTAGTTGTGGAGGGGGTTGTTTTCTTCAGCCATTCTTCTAGAGAATTGCTGCTGTGCTTGGGATCACTGTACTGTTGTATGACTCAGTTACATCCAAGTTCCCATCGGACAAATGGCCTCACAGTTGACTCAAGAATATTTTGGTATACAGAAGAGTACTCAATGACTACAAGCTGCCCGAATCTTGTGGCTACAAAACAAGCACAAAATCAACCCTCCATCACTACGCTTGACGTTTGGTATGAGCTAATTGTGCTGATATGCTGTGTTTGGTTTTCACCAAACATGGTGCTGAGCTAAACACCTCCACTTTGGTCTCATCCGTTCAAAGGACATTTTTGCAGAAATCTTGTGGTTTGTTCCAATACAAACCGAAGAAGTACTGTGCTGGGTTCTGCTTCCTCAAGTGCATTTGATTAGCAAGCACCTGGCTGCTACTTACTTACTGTCTTAATTCCTATGGAAGCAGTAATAGTGTTTTGAGTTTTTCACAGGACTGTGTTAAATTAAAATACCTACTCTCTGTTTACTTCTGGTTTGGGTCATTCACTTTGTCTGTTTGTCAGTAAGATTTTAATGGCAGCAGATTCAAGCTAAGAAGGCTAAAAGCAGCACCAAAAACACTGAGGTGAGTTGACTCATTTGATTTTGTGTTAACATGCAGTATTGTAATTCATATAAACCGTATATGCATATAGAAAAAATATAAACTTCTTGAAGTTAAATTGTGATGAAATGCATCTATCCTGCTCATTCGTGACATCATATACAATGAAACAGACCAAACACCCAAAAATTCAATCTTAAATAGCCTTCAAATACCTTGCAATTAAACAATTTGGGTGACACATAAATTACTTGTGCCTAGACAGCTTCATGCTGTGTGTGATATACTTTCTCAACAGATACAATACCCAATGATGTTTTTCCATTTTTTCTTCCCTTTTATCTGCTGAAGAAACCCATTACCAGTTGGCAGTTGGTAAGTCATCAGGCGAAACTGCTCAAAACATGCAATTATCAACAGGTACAACCTAATTTTCACAATAGCTGTTTACCCCTGTGTTTTATCCAACTCTTCACCTCCACTCTTTTTAAATAACTACAATAGTTACATGGCTATTCTTGTGATAATTACTTTCATAGAGTACACTAGAGTACTTAGCAATCATCTAAAGTATATGATGCTCCCCTGTTGTTATTCAAGAGACAAGAAAACAGTATTTTCACAAATCCAATTCACTGTCTCGAGGAGGGAAAGCCAGGCAAACGTTGGACATAAAATGTATAAAAATGAATGTATTAATTAAATTCTTCTTTTGAAAAAAAAAAATTGGTTTATTATGTTTCTGACTAATCCTCTAAAAACCCTGCAGTAATTATTGAACAAATTAAAATACAAAATATTGGAGTTAAAGATAGACATAAAACAAAGACACCAAACAAAGGCAGACCTCTGTAGCAGATTTTGAGCTATTACATGCAATCTCTTTCAAAGTTTATTATTTGAGTTGTTTTTTCAATTATAGGCTGGGTGAATGCTGAAAGGCTTTCATCAGAGTGCCGAGACAGTGTTAAGGTGCTTTCCCTTTTTGGCTTCTTCCTTCTGATTACTTAGAAGCCTTTAGCACTGCCAGAAAACAAAGTGACAAGGTCTGCCATCCAGGCACATACTGGATTGAATACCATGTCAGTGGGGGTTAAGAGAAAGTAAGTGCTTGGAGAAGTGCAGTATGGTTTAATGATGCTTTTTCGCAGTGGTCTTTGTTTTTGATGAATGAAGCTGAATTAAAAGGTTATCTGTTCCCGGTGTGCAACAAAGGCATTTAGGGAGCTGTACAGAGAATATGAGTAGGTGGGCTAAAACTTTGGGTAATTTGAAATGTGCACACCATAATGCAATCATTCCAGAGCTAAATGACGCAGCAGACAGAAAGGGGGGTGAAAGGGGTTTCCTGTCCATTCCCAAACAGCTGTGGTTGGATCCCGGTTTTCCAAGCATCTGCAGCAGAGTGGTGGAGAAACCAGACTTAGGCAAACAATGGATGTGCTGTCTGTTTATCAACTCCCCCAAAGGAAGGGGAAGAAAGACGAAGAATATGCACACCTAGTTTTTTTCAATATTCCTAAGTTAACACTGACTACAGCCAGAGGGCAGGTGAACGCATGTGAACCTGATTACCCTGTGCACCCTGCACCCCCATGGGGCTTTCAGCATTTCCTTTCTTAGCCTGAAAAACTACAATGCCAAAGCCTGGCACCTACCACTGCAACTGACTCTCTCTCTCTGTGTCTCTCTCCCTCACTCACACATGCAAACACACACACTTACACACACAAGCTCAGTTTGCAAGGATTACATAATTCACACCTCAACAATCTCCTGAGCTCTAATTTGCTGGCTGCCATCTGTC
The DNA here is from genome assembly GCF_965226115.1 of Aulonocara stuartgranti. Taxonomy (NCBI): domain Eukaryota; kingdom Metazoa; phylum Chordata; class Actinopteri; order Cichliformes; family Cichlidae; genus Aulonocara; species Aulonocara stuartgranti. The sequence continues at coordinate 11,728,784 of NC_138959.1, read as the reverse complement.
TGTCTGCATCAGCAGTGCCATGTGTGCGGTTCAACGGCCTCTTGAGCACAATCAGAAATTCCATCAGAAGACAATGTTGGAAAGGTTGTGGTAAAGAAAGAGAGCTTTTTTGTGGAAACAAGTCAGTCTTGAAGGTTTTAGATTTGCGTATATAACATTTTTAGCTACTGGGACAATTCTTTACTCTTTGCTCAGCATTTTTCTTTTTTTAATCTAAGAACTACTTCTTGCTCGCTTTGTTGAGAAGAAGGTAGTCAGGTTTCTTAAAATTCTCCAGCTATTGCACGTTAAGTAGAAAGATTTCTCCTGAGTTGATGGCATTAGAAAAAAGGGGTGTAACTGAGAATTACATCAAAATCTCTGGTTTTTAAGAACAAAGGGGGTGACTGGTCAGCCCATTTGGACTATCAGAGGTTAAAGCTATAATTCAACCAGCTGCTGAGGTGCAATAATGAATGTCCTGAGTGATCCTCAGCCCTGAATGAGAAGGGAGACTGGCCAAACACATACCATTGTTGAGAGAGTCCAGGAATGCTGGTTGGCTGACTTCTGAGCGAGGACAATGTGAAAGTGGGAAAGCGTTTAAAAAATGTTATTACTGCACAAACACTCACAAGGGAGACACACAGTTAACTGCCTGACTGGAAGTGCCTTATCTAGGTCTTCTCAGCACTAGTATCCCAGATAATAAGAATTTATTGGGTTATGTCATGTTAGATGCATGTACAGCATGTGAAACACACTATATGCATACCCAAATCCACTGTCACCAAAACATACCTGAAAAAAAACAACAACAAAAAACGCATAACACTATGAACCACATAACACTGATCTATGAGTCATTCAAGCATAAAAAGGGCACCGAACTCAACGGATGAACCAGTGTTGTGATAACAGACAACACGCCAAACAACCAATTTTAAATGTTATCGTCAGGCTGTTAGTAGAGCCTGTCAGAAAAACACTTTTCTTTCCATTTCTTTAGTTGTAATTTTGACTTTCAAGGTTATTCAAATTATACAAATTCTGTTTTTGTCTTATATGCTTTATTTCCATGTGTGTTTGCACATATTTCAGTAAATCACTGCACCCGGCTCCTATTACTCTAGCAAAATATAAAGAAATGAGGGCTGCAGTTTTGTGTTACTCTGCAGAAAGTTTAAGTATATCAAAGAAAAGTGTAATATAATAGGAAATTTCCTCAACACTTTTAATAATTGTAATAGCACCCAAAACTTAAAATCTATACCAGAGGACAAAAAATGTCAAATAATAATTACCAACACCACAAGAAAAAATAATAAGACCTGTAATTAAAATCCAAAAGAGAAGCAGATGGGAATACACTATTCAGGATGGAGATGCTGTACGTGGCAAGATGTGGGCACAGTATATTAAAAAAATGACTCAAACATAGCCACAATATTTATCAAAACATCTACTGCAAACCACTATTCAGTAAGTCATTCACCCTGGATGGGTCAGCAGTCTATCACAGGGTTAACAAGGGCTACTACTGCGAGACAGACAACCTCACACTCTCACATCCACTCCTACAAGCAATTCAGAATCACCAATTTACCTAACCAGTGTGTCTTTGAACTGTGGGAAGAAACCTGGGCTCAAGAAGCGAGCATACGCCATAAAAGAACCTTCTCACTATGAGGCCACTCCACCACTGTGCACGCACAAAGTCTCAGCAAAACAACTCCAAACTTCTCAGGTAATCTGACGCACACTCTGCTTCTTAATTAAACATTTGAAGTGGATGCAAATGCACTGTAACCACACCTGCTTAACATTTTTGAGTCAGATGTCTTACATTTCTTCTTTAAGTGGCACATCAATCAATTTAACAATGTGTTGAATTTTAAAGGAGCATTAAGCAGTTCATAAAAGGAATCCCTGTGTTTTACAGCATTTGTGATTTCAGCGTTTTATTCTTTGTCTCTCTTATTAGCTTTATGCTTTAGAAAGATGGTGCGTGCTGTAGGCAGCTTCAGCTCTATGCAGCAATTTCTTTTTGCATTGTCTGAAGTGAAACGTGCACTGATATGTGATTGTGAGTGATTTAATACAACAGCAGACACGTTTTTTCTGTCTCTGTTTTCAATTCTAACACATCAGACGAGGCTCAGACAAAGGTTCACGATAATCCCTGTATAAGCGTCATAGCCTGCAGCTGTAGTTACACCACCAACATGTGAAATATGCTGCCAGACCTGTGCCTATGTGTTGTGTAAATAGAAATACTGTGCCTCATAAGGTTTGGTATAAAAGTGTTCCAGATGTTGAGCAATCCCACGTTCCCGACGAAGGGTCAAATTGTCAATCTGAAAATCTAAACACAACACGAGGCAGCAATGATTGGATCTGTGCTTGCTTAAAGACTAAAATCACAGTGATAATGTGCACCTCCAGTCACACCTACACACAAACGCAGGCTGACAGGCAAGTCAATTACTGTGTAGCTAGTGTTATTCATTTATCAAACCACTAACATTTTGCCCGCCAGGGTTTTTCAGGGTGATAGAATTTCTGTCCATCTCTTGCCATGAATCTCTCAGGCAAAAACTCACTGACAGTACTGACACATCACAGGCCAGCGTGCCATACAGTCTCTTAACCCTGACAAAAACATCAAGCAGTTTGAAAATGATTTTTCCCTTTTACTAGAGGATTAGAAAAGCAATTATTGGATATGTCGTCCTGATAGTTGTCTTCAAACGTCCATTTACTGGCCTGAACACACCAAGACGACTGAGCCATCGGCCTCTGTGGGACTGTAGCTAGGATGCTTCTTCATCCATAGTTCTTGAAGCGTGACCAACTAATCTAGTCTTACTAGCGGCCATTCTACCAGCGGAGCATGTTAAAGGCAAATGACTTCACACATTGAAGTTGTTCAATATCATACAAACAGTAATAAAAACACCTAATATATTTTAGGGGTTTTGTTTCTAGGTTACAGCTGCTTACAAGTCGTGATGGTAAGGCTGGTTTGTGACGAGTGAAACATTTAAATTTGTGGGTTTTGACCATTTTCAGCAGAAAACAAGCAAAACAAAATATGTACACTGGTATTTTTTAACTTTTAATAAAGCATGACTTATCTAGTTTGGGAGTCCAGTGCTGAAGGTTGACCTGTCTCTTGACTCATATGGGTAAGGACCAAGCTGAGAAGTGCATATTATGGTCTGCCTGTCTGACATATGGTGCCAATTACCAGCTGATGGGGTTGCAGGGGTAAAAAGGCCAATCCATATTGGCCCTCACCACACAAGTTTGCACAAACAGCCATTCATCAGATTCTACAAGAAAAACCTCCCACTCAAATCCTAAGCCAAACTCCAACTTGTCCAAGTGGACAGGCAGCCTACACACGGCTTCTCAACTCAATGCACAGACATCTCAAAGTCAAGCAGGCTGCACATGCTGATTTTAAACCAGAGGCGGACAGCAATTTAACAAAACTGCTTTCCATCCAGGTGAATGTTTTAAAAGATAACTTGAAAGTTGTTGGCACAGCTTACTGAAAATGTATGCTAACAGAAATTAAGACAAAGAAGTCTTATGTTCTTTTTTTATAGTAGAAGTAGAGCCAGGAAATACATAGGAAACAATATGAGGACACGCAACAAAGCTCCAGCTTTCCAGGATTTACACAATGTTGTGGGTATCCAAACCATGTCCTCTAACAATCAGGGCTGCACTAAACTAGGCTCTTTGTTTATACACACAAACAAATGTGGCGTGTGTGTCTGTGTAGATAAGCACACATACACACAAAAGAGACTGCATTAGAAAGTCATCCCCAGTAAGATCTATTGCTCTTGCCTTTTCTCAGATGCCACCATCTAGAATTCACTAGAGGTTGGTTCATAGTCAAACATGAGCACAAAGCATGTTTTTACATCTAATATGTTAGTTATAATGCTCACAAGGCTACAATGAGTAAGGCAGGTTGGTATGTTAGACCTTGATCTAATTAGAATAACAATTAATATGTCCTATAAGATATCTGAGTTGTAACATTGTAACTACTTAACTCTTTGATCTGCTCTAAGCCTATTGGTTGGTTTAGTTTTTATGATATCTTTCATATAACCTTGTGCATTTAGGGATGCTTTTCTGCAGACCTGGGTTGTTATACATTGCTTATTTGAGCTATTGTTACCTTATTATTAACTCAAAGCAGTGTGGCCACTCTCCTCTGACCTCAAGTATCAGCACGACATTATTGGCTGGTCACTGGATGTTTTCTCATATTTTCGGATTATTGTCTGTAAACCTTAGAGATGGTTTCTGAGGGAAAATCCCAGCAGATCAGGCAAGTCTATCTAGCATAAAAAAACATCTCACGTTCAAAATCAACTAAATTACCTTAATTCTAATGTAGCATTTGAACTTCAAAAGGTTGTCATAACTATGTGTACATACCTAAATGCTTTGATTTACTGCCTTGTGATTGGCTGATTAAAAATTCAGCATTAGCAATCAGCTGAAAAGGTGTACTTAACAAAGTGGTCAGTGGGTATATTTTTTTCAAAACCACGCTTATTCATCCTCCAGTAGATGTAAAAATGAGAGAAGTATATGAATGCATTTCTTTTATATTCCTTTAGGCTGCTTGAGCCTCAGAACCTTTTTTTAACTTGCACTTTTTTATGAACACCTGAGCATCCATCCAGAAAGCCTCTGCCAGTTTGGCCATGGCAAAACAATCAAAGCTATACATCATTCGGCCTCCAGTCTCAGGACTGGATCAACATAATATGAAAAACTCCTTTTTAAAACAGAAAAGAACCCATGCCGCAGCCAGAGAGAGGAGGAGACGAAGGTGCCTTTATGTTAATGGTTTCTACAGATTCTAATCCTCCTTTTTTCCCAGTCACTCAGAAGTTAAAAGCAGTTTCAAGCCACATATTGTACAGTACATATATATCGGTATTCAGTCTTTCCATTTAGCCTTTAACAATCCATGAGGATTTTTAATTGTATCACAATACAGATTTTATTTTACTTGACATTTACACTGAACCTATAACAGTTATAGTTAACAATCAAAAGGAATTTAACCCCAAATTACACCTTAAAACAGAATTAATATGATGGAGAACTAAAGAAAAGAATGCAAAATAAACAGACTTTTGATTAAGCAAGGTCAATCTTTTTGACAATAGAGCAAGCAGAAATACATGATTCGTCTGGGGAGCAGAGATTATAGAAGCCACAGGAGGAGACAGGGCTCATCAGCAGGGCCTACTCAGAGACTGGAATATCTGCCCACAATAACCACACCCATTATGGTACATTCTGTACGTGCACATGCCTGGCAACACAAGTGGTGACTCCCACACTGATCATTTACTGAGCTACCCAATATCTTATGCACGCAAACCCAATAGTGAGGCATTAAGATGCTATGTTGTTGAGCTAGCTAAACAGACATTCAATATTTTCAAACTAATTGGAGTTCTTTTAATCAAATTTGTACTTTTAGTTACTAATGACCTTCTACATTGATGTTAGTCAGCAACAGAAAGCATTTTGATGTAATTGATGTTTGAGGGGTTTTTTTTTTCTCCTTGTTAGGGAGCCACAAAGCTGCTTTAAAGACCACGTTGTTTGCTAACCACACTGCAGAGGGATTAAAACCTCATATTACTATTTAAAATGTGAAAACAGCCACTTTCTTTGGGCCTGAGCACCCTTAAGATGCACAGAAGGACACAGATCAGAAGCCATAATCTGTGACAGTGTCCTGTTTTTCAGGAAGGTCATATTTATTTCAGTTAAACAAGGAACAACCACATATTTTCCCCTCAACATGTCTGAGAGACGCGACTGACAGGTTGCAGTCCAAATAGTGACCTCCCATGTCTTTTTCTTCTCACTATTCCTCAACGTTGATGGAAAAGAATTCATGAGGACTGCACTTACACTAAGCTCCTTAATAGGACAACCAAGTAAATATTATGATATTGCCATCACAACCTTTTTTAAAGGAAATGAAATGTATGCCGCGTAGCTATTAGTTGCTTGTTCTGTCTATTTATATTTTTCTCTTCCTCTTGAAATGATGATCCAGTATAACTCCTGCTTTTATTAAGACTTTCTCTGACAACCCTAAAAGCTGGCAATACTGCAAAGCCCAATATGAGTACATAACTGTTGCAAAGACTCATAATCTGTATTTGTCGGGCTTCTTTTTTTGTTCTTCGTGCAAGGTTACAACCTTATTAGAAGCAAATTTTACTACTGCGGTGTAATGTTTATAGTTCACCAGTGGGGTTAATATCCTATCGCTGAATGCTGAAAAAATCAGGAGCAGGAATTAACATTTGAATGATACGCATCGTTTACAACTCATGCTGATTGTTCACTTTCATTGGACACTACAATGCTAGAATACAATTAACTATGAACCATTGTATGCTATTGTAAAGAAGTCAAAAAAGGAAGCACAGGAGTAACTTTTATTGGCTATTATTATGGCTGGCACACAGGTAATTCACTCACTTTGGAACCTTTTTAAGCAAATCTGACTATTACACTGCAACCACAGGATGTCTGCAGCAGCACTACTTAAACTTACTTTTATGTACGACTGCTACAGGAACAAAGAGCCATTATGAGATCAGAGCAGCCACGTGTAGCTGGCCAGCATACTAAACAAACCTTTTTAAATTATATGCCTTAAACGTATTTTATGTCCATACCTTAGGAAATGCATCTGAGTTCAATTGCCAGCATGTATAAAATGCTTTTTACTATGAAGATTGTGACGGCTCTGTGGGAGAAGGTATGCAATTGTTGACATTGCATTCATTTGCTGCACAACTGTCTTCACGTATGAAACATGGCTTCCCCAGTGGGGCATTCTCAAAGTTTGATTCCCGGAGCAACTCGACCCAGTAACGACTTCTTGCATAATCCACATGGTTGGCATTTAAGTCACTTCAGCAGTGAAATTGCGTTCCCAGTTTGTTCAGTGCCAGTAGCTAGATGGCGCAAATGCCAGAAAGGTGGACTTTTTCCTGATGAAATGATTTGGGACTGAGCTGGAACTCACACAGACCATGACCACAGCTACTGGGAGCATGCTTAAGCACGCTTGCATGGCTTCGGAGGCAGTTATTCCTGGTCTTTTGGCCTGAGGCATCGACAGGTTTAGTGTGTGAGGGGATGTAACCCATCTGTGCGGTGCCCAGGTCTGATGCACTGTCCCTGATTAAGAGGGAGACTGGAGGGACAGTCGGGGCAAAGGGCAGACGAGGGTAGTTCAGTTATTCAGGGTGAAAGCATGCTGAACAGTAATAATCGTTACTGATCAGCATGTAAATTCAGGCAGAGCATAATCTCTATTAGAGCAAGTGAAATGAGCAGACACAAGATAAGATGCAGTGTTTGGTCGAGGTTGCAAGATAAGAAAGGAAAAATAAATAACGCTAACACCACCTTTATTATACAGTAAAGTTAGCAAACTAAAGTATGAATGTTGAGTACAGAGCCGTATCTATCTTACATTTACAACAACAGGCTAGCCCCCATGGAATATTGATCTTATGCGATTAAACAACCCTGTCGCAGTAAAACTGTAGAAGGCATTTAACTGAGCAACAAGGCAATTTATTGCTTGAGCAGTTTTTTATTTGTAAGAGAAAGACTATGTTAAAAGCTGGGCTGTGATAGCAAGATGTGTTTATAAGGTATGCCAACGAAACTAATTAGCTTATCAGTTTTTAATGCTACAGTAAGTTAGTAACAAAATGAAATAACTCCCTTATGGCGATCCCAGCAGCTGTTTGCAGCTTTCCCTCGGCCGTATGTTTTTGTTAGCCGGCAAAAAAACAGAAGCTGTGCTGGTTCATGTAAATACCACGGTGAGCTGCCTGCTTTCACATCTCACACAGTTCCCACGACACAGCTTAACACTACCTGGCCAGCGTGAAATGGCAGTTGAAGCAAACAGGTGGCTGACGAGAAAAAATATAAAACATCTGGCGATACAAAGAGATATATATTTTGCTCAGGGATCGGAGAACAAAATAATGATACAATATTGAATTTCAAAATGCAAACAACAGGTGGGAAAAACAAAAAAAGTCACTATAATGTTGTGCATCATCTTACATACTGCCAGTTTACTCCTAATAGATGTAATATCCAATGTGGTAGTTAATTTAGGGAATGTTATCTAATATAAGGCAGCATAGTGGTGTGGCGGTTAGCAATTTTATCTCATAGCAAGAAGGTCCTGAGTTTAATTCCACCATCAGGCCAGAAAACTCTAGGTACTCTGGCTTCCTCCCACAGTCCAAACACATGCAGTTAGTGGGGTTAGGTTAATTGGTAACTCTGAATTGGCTACAGGTGTGAGTGTAAATGGTTGTGTGTCTTTAAGTGTATGCAAAGACTGGCAACAAACCCTTTCACAAATGTTTTTCTTTTAAGAAGCTCTTTGTTTCAACGTTATGGTCATATTACAGTGCGCTTTCATTGCGCTGAATACTTGATATTTATCAAGACAATTGATATCAGCCTAATGCAATTCAATAATCCTTGCGAACTGCATTTCAGGTAGGTGGGCTGATCTAATGGGAGGTCATATGAGCTGTTTTCCCACATGAACTCTGGACACTGTTGGGAGAATCTGGGAAACTATTCCAAGTTCATGCTTCTCATGAGTAAGAAAAAGTAAGTCTGCCTCAGAAACACCGTCACTATCAGCAGCACAAGTTTTGGTTCAGATAAAGGTGGTGCATGAGTAGAGGTAGAACAAATAATCCTAACTCACTGTACATCCTCTTTATAATTAGCTCCCATGTGCTCTCGTGGCTTTAAAAGGACATTAGACAGACTCTATAGTCAGATGCTGGCAGTTGAAAGAATATGAAGGCTTTATGACTAACTTATCAAAATGGCAAAAAACTGAAAGTGCACAGTTCAGAAACTGTGATTACAGAGTCTTATCCAGTTGCAAATAACATTTACAATCAAGTATGCCGGAAAACCTGCTGGCTTTGGATTCAAATAAGAGGTCTACAAAACACAGCAGGGCAGTATAGTACAAAGTAAAGATGTAATTAAACTTTGAACAAATCCAAGTAAGCCGCAAAAGTTATATAAGAACAATATAAGAGCTATAAAAAGTCTGAGAATATAATTCAGGTGGCTGAATCCTTCACTGGAAATACTTATCTGTTTGCTTTTTTTCCCCTCGATGACGCACTGCAGCAGGTGATTGTACTCATTACTTTTTCCTCTATACTAATCAGTGAAGTCACCTGGCACGGCACATGGTGCGAACAAAAACCTGCATATACTCTACCCACCATAGTATGTATGGCTATAAATACCTCAGAATCATCATTCAAAGGGAGTGTAGTCTGCTGAAAGGGAGTGAGACACGTACAAGAAGATCATTAAAGTCATCACTGAGCCAACTCTTTGCTGCCACTCGCAAGGATACGTGAAAATCAGTCTACTCTCTTCAGTTTATAAACGACAAGCATAAATCCCTAGTGGCTGTAACATATGAGGTTATATTAAAATCAGTGATGAATGCAGGCCTAGCTGCTAGCTAGACTTTAATAAACACTTTAAACATATAAGGGATTGTAATGCGCAGTTATTTACAACCATGGGAAATCCTTTAAAAATAAATCAGCTTCTAAATAGCAAGTGAAGGACAGCAATCGCACATAACTCATCAAACAACTTCAGAAACTCCCCAAACATGCGTTATTTCCCTCAGTGTGTATCTCCACACATTTACACAGCTATATCTCAACTCTGTGTAATAAGTGTCTGCACAATAAGGTCACCACATCTGTAATTTTGTGGACAGTCGCTGCTGAATAATATATGTCATTAATCAGGCTGGAAGTTATTAATAAAAACAACCTCCGGACCTCCCACCTCGCGCTGGATCTAAATAGAAGCTTCTTCTCAGTTCTTTAAGCATCTCACTCTGGTGGGCTCCCCACTTTTGTCAAGTGGTACCCTTGAGCCAAAAGAGTATAAGAGATAGGTGACGTTGAAGTTCAAACTTGCACAATATTAACTCCAAAGCAAAGAATCTTTGCTTTAACCTTACAGCAGGATTCCTCAGCTCACTAGTTATTTCACTTTCTTTCTTACTAATCCTGTGCTCTTAGTAAAAATTAATCCTCCTGTCAGTGCCTGCGGTGGTCCCTTCAACCTCTGTGAATTTGGAGTATTTAGCCAGTTACTCCCCCTTCTTCTTTCCTAAAGACATTCACTACCTTACCTCAAAAAAAAATCCTCACAGCAATCTCCTCTCCCTAGAAATATTTTTCCATTGCCCCGTCCAAACCGTGAGGGCCTTTCTTTGAACACACAAAAGGAGCCTGATTTGCCACTCATTCAGTCTAGTTCTGTGCATCTCTGTTTTCTCACCACCTGTGTGGGAAAAAAAATCAATATGGATTAGGGGTTGGGTTTTTGGACAATCTCCAATTCTGCCACTCACTCCTCTTTCCCTTTAATACCATCTCGATGGAGTGGATGGAGTTTAGTGATCCTCGGTGATAACATTTTCTGTGAAGTCACTCTTTTAAGCTGCTTGGACCTATAAATCAGACAAAGTTATGCAACCTGCAGTCTTGGGTCTGAAAGGTAAAGCATGGAATTGAAGAGCTAACTGATGAACTTGAGACATATAACCGTTGGCAGAAATGGGGTTCGGAGATAAGGCGCATAACCACGATGCAGCCCACAATAGGCAAACAAACAAACAGAGCCAGAGGGTGGACAGAAATTATATCTTGACTATATAAATTAATAATTCTTTAGTGATAAACAAATTGTTAAAAAAAAGCCCCACTAAATCCAAATAAGACTGAAGTGTACTCCAGTGTACACAAATTGCCAGAGGTAATTTTCTAATAAAAACTAAGCTGGACAACAAAAATCAAGGCCACAGCGGCTGCAGGAGACGAGACGAGATAAGTAAGAAGAGAAGAAGAAGACAGAGGAAGTGAGGGGGAAACTTCTGGAGTGCGCTGACCCTGATGTTGCAGAATCCATCTGCAACCTGGGGTCAAGTCTGGTCAGCAGAAGCAGTTTTGCAGGCCCTTTGAGAAGAGACATCCCCTTAGCCTTTGCTCCCCCCAAAGCCTCCACCCACCTTCCTTACCCCTCTTCCCAGGCCCCTCTGTGAGCTGGTGAATGGTTTGTGTCCCAGTGTAAATATAGTTTTTCTCTATCAAAGACATATTTTCCAACCACTGTCAAAAGGAGAGGAGGGTGCTTTAAGAGAGGGGGAGGTGAGGATAGAGAGAGTGTATGTGTGCGTGTGTTTTGGGAATGGGGGCTCCCCCCCTTCTCTCCCCCCTCTTTAGTCTGCTGCTGCCTGCCAGTTTTAGCCACATCTGGCACTGTTTATCACCTGGCCTGCTGGTTCAGGCAGAAGGAAAAACGCTGGAACAGGAACACAGTGCCAATCTGAGGTCCACTGTGGCAGCTCTACAGGATAAATCTGATTAACAACATTCTGGTTCTTTTTTCAGACTGGCCATCATTTACTCCTGTGACAATGATACCGTATGATACTACCTGCAGAAAAGTTAAAACCAGTACACTAATCAAAGCATAACAAAACATAAAAGGCTATTATTGTATGTGGTGTGCATGAAATGCAAATACCATTTACTCTTTACTCTTTTATGTAGCTCTGACTATCACTTAGTTAGTTTTGAAGTCTTTTCTCTTTGGTTCATTTCAATAAACCCTTACCTGCTCCAAAAAACCCCGTTGCCCACTACTCTGCAGGATGTATTAGTATTCAATGCAGGGCTATAAATCCTGCAGCCATTTGTTCAGTTGTTTTTTCTTCTGAATACGTTTGGCTAACACAGGACCTTGTTTGAAATATGACTGCAGTTTCTTGCCCCGAGGGAGATCTTTTTAGCAGTGTGCCCACATGATCAGCAGCTACAGTTATGATGTAGAGTTTTCAAACCAACTGTGTTTATACGTGAAAGCTAACAAACATGCCGAACGCATTGTTTTTATTCCTGTTTTTTTTTTATTCTCAAGTTTTATTACCTCACAAATTTAAACTGCAAATTAAATTACATTGAGCACTTTTACTAAGTTCAATCCAAATATACAGTTACATTGATCCAAACGATTATAAAGTGAGCTGAAGGGAATCTTTTTTTTTTTTCCGTGGAGCCTGACACCACAGAGTGACAAGCAGGCAGAGAATACACGTGAAAGACAGATTTAATCGGACAACGAGGCCCATTGAAAATGTGGAGACAGCACTGAGTGCAACCAGCATGAAGGGAACAGCTGACAGTGCACAAAGGCACCATGATTTGACTGCATTACAAATAGCTAAAGCACAGCATGAGGACAGACCCTGAAACCCCTTTTACAAACTGCTTCTGTCTTCTTTATATTTTGCATGGAACACCTTTCATATTGTTTTTTTTTTCTCCTTATTTCTTGTTTTTAAAGGGTCTTTTTTTCTTGAAAGGCATTCAATGCAAGTAGCAATGAAAGCAGATTAGAGCCACAGGATATGCAACCTTACACCAAGTGGACCATTACTCTTCATCAAGAGATAAAGAGCTCATAATATTGTCATTTCCTGCCTTTTCTGGTCCCACTCTATTCCATTAAGACCTGAAAGGAAGTTCACCGAGTTGCACAGTGGATCCTTCTCATTCATCTCTGCGGGTTTAAGGTGAAGCTATAAAAACTAGTTTGTGCTGCCATCTATGGACCACGTGCAAAACTACACCGACAATCAATACAGCACACAAATCGACATTTTTGCCGATTTGTTTCAGTCTCCTAAGAGAAAGAAAAATGTTTCAGATCTATTTCACTAAAAATGGATGCCCCGTGTCTTTAGGACAGAGTAATGTGGCGTACCTGTCTGTAAGTGCAGATGATGATCTCTCTCAGATGGTAGTGCATGGGAGTCATGGTCTCACTGACAGTGTCCAGGGCCATGTCCACCTCCCGCTTCATCCTGTGGCCATCAGGGAGCAGACGCACCAGCTGCATTACAATCTGGAGAGAAGAAAAAATAAAAAAGCCTTGTTTTAGAGTACGTTTCCAACACAGATATTGAAGTTATGATAAGACTGAAATATTTAACCAGACTGGCTAAATCCACACCCGCCTAAGACGGATAAGAATTATTTTTTTATTGAATCAGCATGATACTGCAACTAGATTCTTTTTAAACAACATTGTAGAAAGCTGTTTAACTCATTCAAATAAAACTGGGATTGGTGCTTTAATACGTTATTTTTACTCTGCATTTGTGTTTGAAATTCAACACTTTGCATCACTGCAATGAAAAAGCATTAAAACGAATACTATGACTAGCTTTTAGTCTTCTTGTTATTTTAAGCAGCAAGAAAACTAACAGCTCTTTTTGCAACACACAGCTTAGTTTTTAGAGCACGGCCTGTCAGTCCTGACCTAAATGAAACGTTGCTGTGAATGTATGTCAGCATGCTGATTTGTGTGTTGACCTAGTGGAAATATGGAATGCTTCCATCACCATGTTTGGATGATGTAAAACTACAGCGCTGTGTAGCAGGTCAGCTAAAAGCCATCTTACTAAACTTTGTTTGTAGCCCCTCTGTGACTTTTATACTAACAATGACATCAAGATGAATACAAAGTTAAAAATAGGGAGAAAACTTTTTGTCCTATTCAGAGTCATTGGCGAAATACACAAAGAATGCCAGTTTACACCACAAAAAGAGGTGACCTGTTATCAGTCCCATATTAACTAACATGCCTTTTAATTAACTACAGGTCGATGGTTTGTTTGCTTAACGCAAAGTAGGCTTGTCTGTCCTTTTAGGTCAACACGCTAAGTTAATTCCTGTTACATAAAATATGCAAAGATGAAAAACCTTAAAATGATTATTGAGCTCATGTTGATTCAGACGAGCCTTTTAGCTAATACTGACACAGTCTCACTTTTTACCTGATGAAATGATGCTGCCGAGTTAGAGGTTTCATTCATTTGGAGTTATGTTTGGGTTCAACTAATGGCTCTTCAAATAGTGAAGATACAAAATATTATAGCTTTTTAGCGTCTAGATGGATCACTAAAGGCTGCCTCCATAGTGGCTCCAATCAAATCCCTCAAAATTAGTTGATTTTTTTTTTTTTGTTTAAAAAATGTAATTAATTCTACCTTCCTATTAAGAAAGTCTTTTGAGTTATCTTAATATTTCATAAATACAATGGCTTATCACACACGGTCCTGCAAAAAACAGCTGTACCCCTTCCTGATTTCTCAGTTTTTGTCACAATTACATGTTTCGTGTTTCATCATGGAACTTATTTTAATATAAGACAAAGATAACCTGAGCAAATAAAAAATGGAAATATTTAAATGACGATTTCATGTTTTTTAAAGATGAAAGCTAACTAAACCTGCCTGGCAACGTGTGAAACACGAACTGCATCTCTTGTTAAATCATTAATTAATTGTGATCAATCATATTTTTTTGGAAAACTGATTATAGCTAGAACTGTTGAAACCAAAAATCACTTAGACAGATGATGTCTGATAAAGTGGAGTAGGTTAAACGAACCCACAAAGCAACACATCATGCCACAATCTAAAGACATGCGGGAACAGCTGAGAAGTCAATGACATCAGCCTGGAAACTGTTACAAAGCCACGATAGGTCATTATCCACACTTGGACAGCATTTGGAATTGTGGCGAACCTTCCCACGAACAGCTGCCCTACCAAAGCTACTCCAAGAGCGCATCGACGACTCATCAAGGAGGTCATAAAAGAACCCAGAATAACATCTTAAGACTTGCTCAACAACAATGGCCAAAAACAGCATCCATGAGAGAGTTCCAATGAGAAAACCACTGCAACAAATGTTCAACTTTTTGGAACGTTTGAGTCACATCATTACATCGGGAATAAAACGAACACAGCTTTTCATAAAAAAGAACATCACACCAACAGTCAAACATGGTGGTGGTGTGATCATCTGGTGCTCCATTGCTGCTTCAGGACCTGGACAACTCGCTGTAATTGATGGAACCATTAAATGTGCTCCCTACCAGAAAATCCTGAAGGACAAAGTCTGGCTATCACTTTGTGGCCTAAAGCTCAAGCGCACCTGGGTTATGTAGCCGAACATGATTTGATGACCTTAAACAGGCTTTTTAAGCTTGCAAACCCTTCAAAGTGGAATTAAATTAATTCTACAAAGAAGTGAGGGCTAAAATTCCTCCACAGCAATGTGAAAGGCTCATTGACAATTATCAAAAACACCTTGTAGCAGTTCTTGTTGCCAGTGGTGGCTCAACCAGTTACGCTGTTTTTTTAGATAAACTTTCATGGGGTTTTATCAGTAAGGTGCCCAAGCAAGTTAGGGCATATGAAATGTCTCCTCTGTATCATCATTTTGATACCAGGTTCATCTTCTGAATGCAATTCCTTCCAGATTTTATTTATAAGTAATTACCCAATGCTAACCTTTTCTTCATGTCCTTTGGTGCTGAACTGAATGTGTAGAGTGCTTTTTTATTGAATGATGGAATGGAATTTATAGGATTCAGTTTTGGAACATTTGCCCTACACACTTGCTATAAAGACCTATGAATAATACCTTATGTATAGCAGTTTTTCAAGACATTGTTACAAAATGCTTTACACAAGGCAAACAACAAAAGTGGGGATAAAAAGCAATACAAAAAAAATAAACAGAAGGAACACTTAAAGAGCTTATTCTGCAACTTTAAATGCAATATTTTAGGATCTTATTTTGCCTCTTTTTCTCCACTTCTCCATTAATTTTCATGAAATCTGGCCTAGTAGTTTTTGCATAATCCTGCAGATAGATAAACAAAGAGTCACTGTTTCAGTTTGTCAAAAGCCAGCGTAAAATTATCCTACTGGTAGGACGGTTTGCCAAAGTAGGATGATTTGTCAGAACACCAGCTGTGATTTAACGCTACTCCGTTTTCATATTTGGAAAATAGGTAAGTATTAGCACTTTATTGACGTGGATAGTTGATTTTCTAAGCCATTTTGAGTGTTTGTTCATTTTAAAGTGAAATCCTTATCTGCTTTTTGCACAAAACTGTCGAATTTGCAGCTTTGGTTAAGTCTGCTGTCAAGTTTTTGGACAAATTTGATGTTACCGACAAAGTTAGCAAGTTTGCAGTGCATTCTTGCTGAGTGATAAGACTATTAAATTCTAATTCATTAATATCTGTATGGTATGTTAAGTCTATTTAGGTAATGTGGTTATTTAATAGGTTATGTGCATTGTTTGCTGCACATATTGAAGCTCAAAAGAAAATGTCTATTTACATATTGAGAAGAAATGGGAAGAGATTTACTCGTTCATTTCTGCTGACTCCTAACCTTCCGGCTATGACAAGGCTCAGAGGCAAAACCTCGGACAATATGTCTCAAAATTCAGACTAAATGGTCAGAAATTTATTGTTAATACTAACAACTCATATATTTGGTTAAATTCATTTGTAAATATTTTTGATGAAGATGGACAACTCTTTTCTGGAACCAGAAGATTAGTATCAGTATCAGCCCGATCCTGACCTAAATTACTGGATCGGATATCGGGGAGAAATAAAAAAAATGTGATGTAACTATGACAAAATGCTGCAGGCCCGGATGCACTGTCTACACTGGCTGTCTCTCACCCTTTACCCATCCCTGTTGCTTGTCATGTGTTTCTTTGGTGTATTAGGAGTTTTTTCATGTGCTATGTGCAGAGGTGTTTTTTTCTGTTCTCAAACTGATCTCCCTGTTGGAGCTCAGTCTGGAGGGAGTTATTTTTTTCTCCTTATCTTTCCTCATGTTGTGCATTTTCCATGTTATACCCCTCTGACCTGTCTTCCCCATGTGATGTTTGTGTAATGTACAGTGGGGCAAAAAAGTATTTAGTCAGCCACCGATTGTGCAAGTTCCCCCACTTAAAATGATGACAGAGGTCAGTAATTTGCACCAGAGGTACACTTCAACTGTGAGAGACAGAATGTGAAAAAAAAATCCATGAATCCACATGGTAGGATTTGTAAAGAATTTATTCGTAAATTAGGGTGGAAAATAAGTATTTGGTCACCTCAAACAAGGAAAATCTCTGGCTCTCACAGACCTGTAACGTCTTCTGTAAGAAGCTTTTCTGTCCCCCACTCGTTACCTGTATGAATGGCACCTGTTTGAACTCATCATCTGTATAAAAGACACCTGTCCACAGCCTCAAACAGTCAGACTCCAAACTCCGCCATGGCCAAGACCAAAGAGCTTTCGAAGGACACCAGGAAAAGTATTGTAGACCTGCACCAGACTGGGAAGAGTGAATCTACAATAGGCAAGCAGCTTGGTGTGAAAAAATGAAGTGTGGGAGCAATCATCAGAAAATGGAAGACATACAAGACCACTGATAATCTCCCTCGATCTGGGGCTCCACACAAGATCTCATCCCGTGGGGTCAAAATGATGATGAGAACGGTGAGCAAAGATCCCAGAACCACACGGGGGGACCTGGTGAATGACCTGCAGAGAGCTGGGACCAAAGTAACAAAGGTCACCATCAGTAACACACTACAACGGCAGGGAATCAAATCCCGCAGTGCCAGACGTGTTCCGCTGCTGAAGCCAGTGCATGTCCAGGCCCGTCTGAAGTTTGCCAGAGAGCACATGGATGATACAGCAGAGGATTGGGAGAATGTCATGTGGTCAGATGAAACCAAAGTAGAACTTTTTGGTATAAACCCAACTCGTCGTGTTTGGAGGAAGAAGAATACTGAGTTGCATCCCAAGAACACCATACCTACTGTGAAGCATGGGGGTGGAAACATCATGCTATGGGGCTGTTTTTCTGCCAAGGGGACAGGACGACTGATCCGTGTTAAGGACAGAATGAATGGGGCCATGTATCGTGAGATTTTGAGCCAAAACCTCCTTCCATCAGTGAGAACTTTGAAGATGAAACGAGGCTGGGTCTTCCAACATGACAATGATCCAAAACACACCGCCCGGGCAACAAAGGAGTGGCTCCGTAAGAAGCATTTGAAAGTCCTGGAGTGGCCTAGCCAGTCTCCAGACCTCAACCCCATAGAAAATCTGTGGCGGGAGTTGAAAGTCCGTGTTGCTCGGCGACAGCCCCAAAACATCACTGCTCTCGAGAAGATCTGCATGGAGGAATGGGCCAAAATACCAGCTACTGTGTGTGCAAACCTGGTAAAGACCTATAGTAAACGTTTGACCTCTGTTATTGCCAACAAAGGTTATGTTACAAAGTATTGAGTTGTATTTTTGTTATTGACCAAATACTTATTTTCCACCCTGATTTACAAATAAATTCTTTACAAATCCTACCATGTGGATTCATGGATTTTTTTTTCACATTCTGTCTCTCACAGTTGAAGTGTACCTCTGGTGCAAATTACTGACCTCTGTCATCATTTTAGGTGGGGGAACTTGCACAATCGGTGGCTGACTAAATACTTTTTTGCCCCACTGTATGTATGGTCGGAAGGGTAAGATGGCGCTTGCACAGCTGGCAGCCTTAACCCAATTTCCCTCGAGATGAATAAAGTATGATCAATCAATCAATCAATCAATCAATCAATCAATCAATCAAAAGCACTTTCACAAAACTTGCAACATGGCGTAACCCAGCTCATGACCTTAGACACAAAGATGAAGTTATTCTGCCTTTATGCTGCACAGCTGCCTCTTCTTCTCTTCTTCTCTCCCCACTCCCTCTCCTGTTGCTACTTCAATCATGAAACTGTTCAATGATCAGCTTATCGGCTTTTCTGTCGCAAGTCCCGTCTCTCTTGTTTCTTTATCGCCCACTTTCCACCAGAAAGAGGAAAACAGTGAATGAACAACAGCAGCACGTTTAAGCTTGATAAGCTGTTGCTAGAATTTATTTAATATTACTTTCTAGTATCAGCTGATGTTTGCTGGAGCCACAGCCGTACAAGCTGCTGGGCCATGATATTGGTTTGGATATGTGGTGCGAGTGAAACATGAAGATCATCTGAATCATCTGAATCATCAGAGCATTAAGTTTATTAGATTGGTCAGCATTCCTGAACTATGAAATATTTTGGGTGCAGAGTATTTTTTGCATGAATGTATAACAGAATAGCTTTAGTGTTTGGTTTTTTAAAACTTGAGTATGAACTTATACAAAATGCAGCAAGATATATTTTTTTAAAAAACAGTTTTATTGATTATAAAATACACTATATCGAATTCATATCGGTATCGGCAAACTTATGAAATCGGTATCGGTATTGGACATAAAAAAGTGGTATCTCTAGTAAAAACCAAGGACGATGCCACGAGGATCTTTCATGAGTTTTATTCATGTCCAATTGGAGGACACGCTGGCATACACGAAACGCTAAATGCAGTGTGTTCCAGATTTTACTGGTTTAGTATGACAGTTGAAATTAAAAAATGAGTATGTATTAACTGTTTGTATTGTAGTTAAATAGTGTTTAAAATAAGCAACGGTTTTTTGCTTCGGAGCGGGTAATTTTACGTGTAGGATGATTATTCTATCGGTAGGACGGTTTGCCAAAGTAGGATGATTTTTCAGACGTCGTCGTAAAATTATTCTACGGGTAGGACGGTTTGCCAAATAGGATGGTTTGTCAGAACACCAGTCCAAACTCCGCTACAGGTCCCAAAGTCAAATGAACACTGCCGCATCACTGAGAGTTACAAACTGATTTCATTCTTTCGTCTTTCAGCTGGATCAGTGTAGCTGCTCTACCAGGTGTAAGAATTAAGTTTAACATCCAGGCATCCACTGTTAAAGTTCATGGAGTTAGAAGTTAGCAGGAAGTTAGCTCACTAGTTTCCACCTAAACATGATATACCATGATCTAACTGAGGGATTTCTGAAAGAGACAGAAAACTAAACAGCAGTGACCTTTTTTGTAGGGTTACTGAAGTTGGGGTAGCTGGTATATAATGATGTGCTACATGATCGCTAGCAACACAGCTATGTTAGTGTGATATATAAACACAGTGAAGCTGGAGGATAAAAGCTTCCTGATGGTTAAGGACAAATGCAATCGCATGGCAGGATGCTGTAAACGGACCAAACTTCAGTCAGGAGAACAACTGAGATAATCCATCCACAATACATGGTTAGTCATTAATATACCAATGCATGGGTGAGCTGTAGTTATGGTACATCGTAGGGTTTTAAAACTGAGAGAGGCCGACAGTCATGACTTTTTTTAGGGACTTGTTCAGATTGAACAGAACCAGATACAAAGCATTAAAACATGTTAAAAACCAGAGCTGTAATAAACACAGAGTAGTTTGGACCCGGACGCAGGGTTCATACGTCATCACTTAAAACCCGGATAGATAGCTGTTATTTCCCAGTGTATTTTGATTCCATTAGTAGCATGCACAACCAAAAACATCTCACCTACAGGTGTTCTAGCTTCATTAACCTGTGTTTAAACAAGTATTCAAGTGTTGCATTTGACTGTCAAGATTTGATTATCTTGTAAATTCAGCACAACAGCAGAACACGTATCAGGTAAGAGTAGATCTTAGCAAATTCACCCCAAGGTCAGACCACTCGGAGACTGCTCATAACAGTTAACATATTAAATGTTAAAAAAAATAGTTCATGACAACACAATTGGAAAATGACTCGAAATGAGTATGACTAGTTTGGAAGAGTTTCCAGGAGAAAATATCTTCTTCTGAAGTTTGCAAAGTCACATTTAAATAAACCACAGGACTCGTAGAGTATTTTTTAACTGGCCTCAGCATACCAGCTCAAACACCTCATCACAACTCAGTTTTGAGTGAATAAATTAGTTAATTTCCAAACAGATATATTGTTGTAATACAGGTAATTCAAAGGGCTGCTGACTAATCTCAAATTCTCTGTTTTAGTTTATGTAAACTTGTGTTCATTATGCAAAGAAATTGAAACTTCAAGATGTTTTTATGCGCTTACAAGCTGGTGAAGATACTGTTTTTTAAAGTGCACATACCTCAAATTCTCCTTTTGTGTACTTAGCATCAGGAACACTCACAATCTCATCTTCAGCAAACTCAGGAAAACCCTGCAAATGGAAGCCAAGTTTTTATTAGTTGAAGTGGTTTTATACAGAGTGGCTCTCAGTAAACATGCAGACAACTCAAATATTCAGCTCACATTAAAGTGCCAGAGAGTCAGAACGGCGACGACCATAGCGGTTGTGGTCCTGCCTTTGCCATTGGAGCAGTTAAAAACAAACGCTGAGTGGGAATCCTCGGCCAAGGAGCTCTTCATGCCCTCCAGTAGCTTATCAAAGTCCTGCAGATGGTTAAACATACAAATATTACCACAATATGTCTTTATTTATGCAGATTTGTATTGATATCACATGAAAAAAATGAAAAAAAATATTAAATATAACACATAAACAGTTTTGACAAATTGAAATCTGGTTCTACGATTATTAACCACTAGAGGGAGCAAAAGTCTTAATCATTCTCAGCTGTCTTTAATCCAAACACCTATCAAATGAACCAGAAGCTGTTTCTGCCTCTTGAGACTGCATGTTTGAAAGGACGCGTGTGTTTGTACACACACGTGTTTACACGCACAGGCTGACACATCATTACCTCCTCTCTGGGTGCGCTGCAGTCTGGCAGAGGGATGCGTTTGCAGACAAGGCCCTGGTGAGAGCTTTTGTGCTGGTTGAAGATCTCCTGAACAGTCAGGCAGGTTTTAAACATCTTCATCTGTTTCTCCTGCTCAAGGATCACCTCCAGCCACTTCTGCGCTTGCAGAATCTCCTCCTTTAGGGATGTTTCCAGTTTCTAAAGGAGGAGGATACAGAAATGTTTTCACTTGTTTTGAAGAACAGACTAAAATCCTTGGGACATTCTTTATTTATTCAACCTAATATAAAAACCATGAAAAACATTTAAAAAGACAGAAAAAATAATAATTTTCTCTGTACCTCTAGCAGCTCTGGGTCAGATGAGGGGATGGAGATGTGTTGGTCCAGACACGTGGGCTCCCTCACAGCAAAAATCTGGCCATTTCCTTCTAACACCAGCTCTTCCTGTAGGTTGACCCACAGCACGTGGGTGTGCTTCCTCTTTTCATCCGTCAGATGGGCCAAAACAGCTCCAGTAGCCTGCACGCAGCAAGTTAAGACGATTAGGGCAAGAAGCTGGAAGTCCAGTGTGAGCGTCTTGAGGTGGGCGAGTGGGAAGTAATCATGACTCATTCTGCTGAGTCTGTTTGTACTTATGAATAAATCCGACTGCATAAATGCATACTGATGATAACTATTACAAAACTGTCGGCTGAATGTTTAAATGATTTTATTTTAAGACAACTAAAATATCAAAGTCTGTCTTTTAGTAATTATAGCAAAGATTACAAAAACATTTCTTTCTTTCTGGATCAAATTAAAAAATCTCCCATTTTTCTTGCATTTATTTTGATTAAAGTAGGACATAATCTGCTGCACCTCAGATGTTGGCTGAGCCACTCCATAAACAGGCATCTTGGGCACTCGTCTGAAGTTAACCGCCTTCATTTCTTTTACTGTGCTGAGCACGTCAGGAGCCAAGTACTCATCAGCAACCTGCACACACACAGTCATTCACAGCATGTAATATACGGTGCTTTTAAAGACAGATAATCACAAATACAGATGAGGGATCTTGGATGAATGCATGAAATGTGTTTTCATACCAGCAGCTAGCATGGTGGCTTCTATGTGGAAATGTATTTAGTTTAAAGGGGTAAATGTAGGGAGATGATGATTAGATCATAACAGATTTAGGGAACTTGTTCAGGAATATGTTTACAAAGAAAAAGCTAGCCAAGGACATAGACTGAGAATTTCAGCTTCATACAAAAATATCCAAGCAATGATGCAACTCAAAACAAGCAGACTTTTCAATATTTCTATTATTTCTTATTTTATCAGTTTCTTTTAAGCTCAGTCTGCCAACATGTCTCAAAACTATATCTGAAATATGCGTTTTATTTAACAGCTTCTGATGCAAAAACAGGAATTAAATGACGCACTATTGCCCCAAATCCTCATCTGCTCAGCGCAGCCACACAAACCTAGCGACCTGGTCAGTTAGTGTGTCGCCTTAGTGGCACTGGTGACTTTTCTGTCTTTAGCCTGTGGCTAAATGTTGTATGGATTGTGACTGATTCTTGTAAATGTGTTCTGTGAAACCTAGTGGTGTTTTTATGAGGTTTAATCATTTACCAATGTGCTACAAATGACCATTTACCTATTTGCATTGTTATAAAATCACAATAACTGAAAGAACGGACACAGCTTGACATTTTCAAGTTAAAAGTTTACAGAACACGAACAAAAAGATCTGCAATGAAAAATAGCCTATAAATCAGGCTCTGAATGAAATGCGAGCAAAGAGCACATCCTTCCCCATCATCAGCAATGTTAACAACAATGATATTGTTAAATATAATAATCTGATTTTCCCACCAGCACTCGGGCTCCTTTAGTGACCAGCTCTGCCGGAGCGGACAGCTCTGATAGATCCATGCAGGCCAGTAACCTGTACAGCCAAGCATGGCAGCACATCCACTGGCTGAAGTTCGACACAAAGGCAAGAGGATACTGCAAAAAACAACACATAGTTACGACTTACAATTTCTTTTTCATGGTCCCAGAGAAGACATGTATGCTGAAAAAACTTTTTACCTGCTCATGAAGGTATGCATTGAATGCAATCAAGTAGAAGTATCGCTCCAAGCTCTGCATTGTTCTGTTGAGAAAGTAGTCTTTGGTACTGCTTCCCTAAGAGAGGAATAAAAGCTTGATTATCTGGTCACAGTAGCAGCTTCTGCAAGGTTTTTATAATTTTTCTAGTCAAACACTTTAACCAAACCTGCTTTAATAATTAAGCTTATTTCTTGAAAGACAGGAAAGAGATCAATTAATGATATCAACTTCTCAAGTCCTCTATCAGCTCGAGAGCTCTCACTGGTAAAAGACGTTTATCAAGGCTGATTGTGCTCTCACATGTCTTCTATTAAGCAGGACATAAACTGAGCAGTTTATGAGCCATTTATAGTACAAGCTGCTGCTTTTAAAGAGAAGTTCCAAGTTACAAACTTCAAAAATCTATATCATTACTAACCTGAATTTGATAATCTTCACCAATTCCCTCCAGCTTACTCTTGTTCTCATATATTGCTTCTTTTATGTTGTGCATTTCTGAACACAGGGCAATCGCCTGGTCAACCTGTGAAGAAGAAAAAGACAATGAATCACATATATGAACAATTTGTTTTTAAATACCTGTTTGGGTAATAAAATACTCTGTACCTCTCGTTTTTGCATAAAATCTTTATTTGGGACCTACGTGTAATTTATTATAATTTTTTTTCTTTCAAATCATTATCAGCTTTACCTCTTCCATGACCTGCTGTCCATTAGGGAGCTTGTTGATCAGAGACTGGATCACCTGGAACAGTGGTCTGGGTTCTGAAGCAGCTGGCTCCTCAACTCTGACAAAACAAAACAAATATTTTGCCTTTATAAAAAAAAATAATTAATTAATAAATACTTGTCATTGATTTTCTATTTGATCTAGACTTCTTACTGGGGTGGAGGCTGTGAATCACCCCTGAGGCGATTCATGACAAGCGTGCCCAGGATCATGGCTAGGTTGGTGCGTCCAACGCCCACCTGGCAACTGAACAGCAGAGCAGGCAGCTTCTGGGATGCACCAGGGCCCAGAGACAAGCTTGGGCTCTCCTGGAAAACGATGCACATAGATGAGAGTTAAGCTATTTTCACACATGAATTGAAGACAATGTCAGAAGTCCCAAATGCCAAGTTGTGCAACAGATCTGCTCTTACTACCAAAAATAGTAGGGTACTTCCTGTATAGGGTGCATTTTTTAACGTAGGACACGAGATGCCCACTTGTCACGTGATAGATAATACATACTTTGCACTGGAAAATGTCAGTTTACAGAGAAATCAAATTCGTTTCCAAGAAGCTATCCATTAAAATTCTACATCTGGGGCCATCAAACCAATGATATCCGGCTCACCGCATTGAATTGATCACTTTGGAAATATCAGTGAGTGACTAAGATTTACTAAAACAAAGCTCTGATCCAAACAGAAAAAATGAATCCGCTTTCAAACCACAGGGAATGGGAACGGCTGCTGCAAGCCACTCCAAAAAAGGTCACAACAAGAATAAAAGAACATCCTGTATGAGTGAAGGGAAGGATGGAAACCAGACAAAGTGGATGACCAAAGAATGGACATGAAGTGAGTCCTTACTGCCTTCTTTTGGGGGACTTATCAATAATTGATTACACATACAGGACAGATAATGGCATACATGTGGATTAAAAAAGCTAGCGTTACTTTCTCACTACCTCAGTGAAAAACTCCAGGCGCTCTCCAAAGCTCTGGCCATGAATAACTTTAATGGCGCATCAGAACAAGATCCAAATATAAAAAACAAGCCCAAAAAAGGACTATGTAACAGCTGGGTTTGTAGTGTGATTGGCATTTTTACATCTGCTTACCCTGAGTATGTTAACAAATGCGTCAAAGTCTTCTTCCAATGGTGCTCCCTCTGTGGGCAGCGGCAGTCTGTAGTACCTGCAAAACAACACACTGTCACCCAGAGTTGAACCCGTCCCTGTGTATGTTGTGTCAATACTGCCCTTATGTAGGTCAGAGCACATAAACATATAACCTTAAGACTTTACAGCCGAGCTCCCTAATGTTGTGTTTCCTAATCTCATCAGATAGAAACTATGCCTTTTCCGGCAAACTGCAAAGGATGATGGGAGAGATTGAATCACAGGATGAGCCCAAACACCTGCACTTTGAATCTATTTATAATAAAACATCCTATCGTTTACGAAACATAAAGATTAAGAGTAAATGCTTTAGGGCTCTCCTATGGAAGTAATACATTCTCTTGGCCTGGATACGCAGCGAGCGGTTCACAACATCTCAGCAAAGCCGACACCGCAGATCTGATTGCAAACAGGATGTTTCAATCTGTAGTTTTTACGCCCCCGTTTCTTCTCGTTTCCAAAAAAACGCAGGGCAACCAGTCTTTGCACAAACAAGCACCACTATTTATAACCTTCCCTGCATGTTCAGCAGCAGGCAGCCGCACGCTGCTTCGTGTAAACTTGTGCGTGTGACTTGAGGAGCTCAGGCATAATAAAGGAACAATGTAAACAACCTGTAGGCCGGCATAGTGAACATCGGCCTCTTGTAGACCTCTTCGGTCACATGGATGTCCTCCTCGCACGTGATAGATATCTTCTGCGGCTCGTCTTTAAAGAACTCGATGTCATTGTAGACGTAGAAGACGTTTTCGTTGAGCTTGGCGAAGTCATGGAGCTGTGGAGCGTGGATGAAAGGAGAGTTTTAGTACTGTTGCAAATGACACAAAAAAATCAGGGATTACGCATGAGTTTGTCTCTCACCTCCTTTCTGATGGTGAGCTCCAGGCTTTCCACCCTCTCCTCTTTTTCCAGGTCATGAAGGTTCTCATGTAGATTTTCCTTCCTCCTCGGGGTATATGGCACAAAGTCATTGTCCTTGTGCAGGAAAACAACGGGCTCCTCTCTTACACAGACGAATATAACCTCCTGTAGGAAGAAATATGGGAAAACAGGCCTCCTCCTTAAAACTACACTACTTTTAAAAATAGCTGGAAACAATTTCTCGTCATATGACACTGAGCACATGAATACAGAGTTTTAAAAACCCGATGTATAATTTTGTCAATTTCATTTTAATTGCGGCCGGTTTCTAGCTGCTCTAAGTAGAAAGATTCATTTTCCACTGGCGCACATGACCACAACTTTCTGTTTGCTCAGTTCTGCAATCCAGCCACAGCCTCCACCGAGCACTTGACTCCTCAAATATTTACTGACAACACGGAGCGAAAGAGGCCAGGCAGAGCTAAACTGGCACCAGCACAGGAAAATAGGATCTACAGAGAAACCTATCGAAGGCTTAAGAGGAGCACAGTGAAATTGTGCACAAGTTATAGCAGTGACCTCTTGTCCTTGCGCCTGGAGTCTCTGGAGAACCTGCTTGAACCCAGTCAAGCTGGGCTGACCCATGCCATACAGGGGGTAGGATCCTTTCACTTGGCGGAAGTTGGGCGCCCCATAACTGCCCGTGGTGTTTAGGACATCAGCCTTGCTGTAGACATCCTGGACCATGAAGTACTCCCCCTGGAAAAGAGAGCACATATAAATCTGAACTGAGCCAAACTGTTCCAACTTCCAGCACAGCCTTCATTGGGAGAGTAGCAAAGTAAACATTACAGTGGTTGACACGGTGTTTACATGTGGAAGTGCTTTGTGTCATCGCTGCAAGATTAAGCTAGATTTTTGTCCTCTGTGTTTGCAAACAACACCAAAAAGATAACGTGCGGTTACTGTGTCGTCTCAGAAAGTTCAATCTATGCCCTCCCGCCCAGATCTTTAGTAGACCTGTTCCCTGCACTGATCCAGAGAGCTTAACGCACTGAAACAACAAATACAGACACCCTCATGACCATTGGACTTTCCAGATTCTTCTTATATTTACATTATATACATATTTACGTGTCTTTCCCATTTCTAGTTGGTATTTCAATTTGTTATATCAATATGAGTTAACAGAGGAATAATATCAAATCTACTGTTTTAAAAAGAGCTCTAACTTCCTATGTGCACAATATACAAGTATATAAATATATAAAGAAGATTGATTAGTAGTTTTACTACTTTCAATGTCAGCATCAGCCCCAGAAATCAAGTTTTAATCAGGTATTAGGCGTTCATAACATTTCAGACAAACATTACTGGTAGAAAGAAAGGAAGTCACTTTTTAAGGAGATGTTCTCAAGACTAAACTCCTGACCTCTCTACACATATAAAAGGAGCTGTGAGTTAACACTGACAAAACACTGCATGCTTGAACTACCACAGCACAGTTGACAGAGCAGATCAAAGCCTTGAGAGGAGGGTGACAACATTCCCGTTTTAATGGCTGCCTCTGATCATAAAAAAGCGCATGACAATGTTCCTACACCACTCTGCAATTTGGACATGTAAATGTGAAAAAGAAAGAATGGTGAGATGACTCCACAGCTTGCTGTGACAGTGTTGTTCTTTGTCGCAGCTACAAGAAGAGCACGGCACCCTTACCTGCACGAGGTAGTGCTCGGGCAGAGTGTCTGATATCCGACCGACTTTGTAGTTGGTCTTGAGGATGTCGTCGTGAATCTGAAATTCCTGTCTGCAATTATATCTGCAATGCAAAACACAAAACAAGGTGTGGATGGTGCAGAGAGGCCAATTTAATTATCAGCTGCTATTTGCTTGGCCTGGGTTGACAAAAGAGATGATAACGGGGGCAAACACCGTGGCTGGAGGGTGAGGGCGGTGTCACCTCAGCGATCAAAAAGGTTTCACACCCGACTGTGAGGACGTAGATTCGGGGAGGGACTTACGTGATGACGACAGGTGCAACTTTGTTGGTGATGATGGACTTGGCCTTGTTGTTGTGGATGTTGACTGTCTGGAAGGGGCTCATGCAAAGAGACTGCTTGCTGTCAGCCATCGCGTTGCCATGGACACTCTCAAGCGGCGACGCAACAGAAACGGGCTGTGGTGCGGCACTGGCAGTTGTACCCATGCTCCACAAGCTGCTGTAAATGGCATCGCAGTGGACTTAGAAACAGGAAGCAATCACACACGAACGCACGCACACAGCGGCGGAACATACAATAGTGTGTATTTGGAGAGTGACATCATTTACAAACATACTTAAGGTGTGAAAAGTTATTCAGTACTAGTCTCACACTAAGACTAGGAATGGGTTAGAAAAAAGTGTTACTCACCAGCGTATGCTACATAAATAGAATTTTGAATTACTATGCAGATTTTTTTTATTTTTCACATCATGAAACATAAGCTGAGCTATCATGTATTATGAAAAATATTATCAGTGGTAGTTTTCCGATGCATAGAGCAAGGCTCAGCCAATAACTCATAAAATCCGCCTTTTTAGGCTTAACCATTAATTTCATTTCTCTACAGTTTCATCGTGGTCATAGTGGTAGGGGTTCAGAGTCTCCAATGAGAGCCAGCCAGGTTTCAACAAAACCTTTTCTCCTCTGAATAAAAACCAAGCTTTCCAGGGAGCTCAACAGATAAACAAACAAAACTTCTGACAGCCTAGCAGGCCACACCATCAGTGCTCATTAACATCGCTTGTAAGACACAGCTGGCTGGGAACCTATTACCCCTAACTTAAATGAACAGAATAATACATTGAGTCCCCAAACACAATCAGAGAGAATGAATCCAACAAACACAAAATCTACCGAATGTCACACAGTTCAGCCGTATGGAAGCTTAGCCTTCTAGCTGAGCTCAAAGCACCTCTGTGTGATCATCAGTTTTGAATAGAGTGGGCTCTCAAGGTGCAGAGAGGCTGTGGGTGAGAGAAGTGCCGCATGAGTCACAGCTACTGTCTTCTTTGTTGCTTCTGAAGGTAAGAAGGTAGGTCAAGCCTTGTACTCGGAGACTTTTTGATTCAGCAGAAAGATTCTTCTCACAAGCACAACGTGTTTCCTGGTTTGGATTTTTTTTAATGTACAGTATAAATGGTTTGTAGTTCAAAGAGTTCAAATAATCATAGGATTTCAGTAATTATGCTTCTATCAAATAACAGCTGCGGGAAAAGACTGAAGGCAAAAGAGTCAGAAGCCCTGCCCGAGTTCAATAGGAGGAAGCCAAGTTTTCAATGCTGTGCTCCAGCAGCTTCACAAATCTATTTAAGTCCCCGTCACATACCAAAAGGTTCTCTGTTAGCATAATTTTGTGGCCACCGCAGGAAACGTAACAAAAAACACTCCTTGGCGTAACAATTCAGTAAAATATAATATCTTACGCATGAGATGAAGTGCAATCTGTGCTTCCAGAGCCCTTTCTTTGCTGCTTTCTTTCTGCCATGGTCCAAAGGAGTGTGAGAACTTGGCATCACATCCAAAAAAAGAAATCTTCCTTCTTTGAATCCACTCACCCACCCCCAGTCGGAGGGAAACACCCCTTGTGGGAGTTCAAAGTGCCAGGCTGCTTGGCATTCAGGCAAAACTTCAGAAGTTATACTTTTCAGACAACGTACTCCTCGTCTTTGCTCCGTCTCCTGACTGATGTTGGGGAATAGATTCATGCAGGAGACTGGAGTCTCAACGGAGGAGACCAGGGGAAGTAGCAATACATCTGGCAGCCAGATGGCTAACGCTTAGCTTTCTTTCACATGGGCAGGCTATGCACAAAGATAACACACAGCTGACTCTTTCCAACGGACAACACATGAAATGATAACTTTATTATTCACTTGACAGAAGCGGATCCACAGAAATATTTTCATTTTTTTTTCAAAGCTTTTTAACTTCTGCTTTTATCTCATAATTTTTGCTTATGTTAGCAGGAAATTGCAATATTTCTTCTCTTTCCTTTGAAACTTTTATTTTTAATGAATAAGGGTGGCATGAACCAATCTATACTTGCAAATTCGACGTGTAGGCTACATAAATGATACAGAAACAAGCTGTGGTAAACATTGTACGCCCAAGTATACCACAAGATGTAGCAGATGTAAAAGTGTTGCCAGTTTTGGATTATCCATGTAAGATATGCCCATTTTTTTACAGAGCATTCAAGCTAGGAATACTGTGGCATCATGCCACCCCACTATTCTGTATACAAGCTACGAAGACGGAAAGGGGGGTGGCTTTGTTGCTGCGCATTTAAGCCCTTGGGAGAGATAGTAAAAGAGCCAAATTGACAGTAGTAGAAAGACATAGCCAGCACTCCGAATGCTGATGGTTTGGACATCACATGGATCTGATTCCAAAATAACGACACACGATGAAAAATGAAGCACATTTTGCAGGCCTGCTGCAGATTAGTGTGAACAAGCAAAGGTGTCATTAAGAGAGGTCTTTTTAACACTTTTAAGGCAAACCGTTCACCTTAACGAGTTTTGCTTTGTTCTTCTCTTAAAGTAACGGGTAAAAAACAGACTAATTTCAATCTCTGTCCCTTTAAGGGCATTTAATCAGTAGGTTTCTTTTACCCACCACCACAGTTATGCATGGCTCTGTGGTTTAGTGGAAGGCCATAAAACACTGAAAACTGATTCTCACATTATATTCAGCCACGCACTAGAACTTCCTAAATCTTATCGCATATGTGATGTGGTTGTTTGCGAAACATCTGATAATTGAGGATACGTGATACGTTGCTTTGACTTTTCAGCAAGTTAATGGTCACACTGTAGGCTCTGCTCTCTTACTTTGCAGCCTGTCACCACTGCTGCAAGACCACGGTGCACACACTTTGATACAGACGTTCTTGCTAGACGCAAGGGCAGCTCTTCAACTGCACTAATTTCAGCATGGGCAGACCTGGTCTCCGCCGGGGTGGAGGCCTGTGTAGAAATAGCCCTCAGTCATAAACATCCTACTGGCAAGCCAATCAAGGCAACTCATTAGAGAGGCTGTTTATCCCACACATCAACCAGAGTAGTACTACACACACACTGAAGCACTGCACTGATGCTGCACTGTGTGCGGGTCCGATGAAAGATAAGTGGAATTCAATGAAATAAGTAAATGCACACACAAACAAAAACAATAATCTTGAATTCAGCTTTCTGTGTTTGTGTAGGAATCTGCCAACAAAGCTGTGATCAGCTGGTGAAAGTTAACCAGCGGCACTAATATTTAAATTCAAAGACAGCATAGTGGGCTTACGACCATGGAAACCAGAAGCTACTGCCAGCCTATCAGTACTGCTCCATTCAGGACAGCCCCATTTAAATTCAGCCGGTGTCCCAACTTTGCTGTAGCTATGTCTTCAGACAAAAGGGTCTGAGCGCAGACAGGAAGGAGCTTGCAGCTGCAGGATGCATCTGTTGGTGGCCCCGAGGAAGGATGCAGAGCACCCTTTATTCATACGAGATGCAGGGGTTTAAGAGAGATGGGTATCACTTTGTAGTGCGCAGGAGATCTTTCAACACAACTTCCCACATTGAGGTTGAGAGGAGAGCCGCCAGCGTGTCAACAAAAGCCACATTAAAATTCTAAATTCAATACAAATTGGCATCACCTAATTCATAATCAGGGATCCTGTGTATTTTCTGGTCTCCATGGAGGCCACTCGTTCAGTCTGAAAATGTTTAGGCTAAAAGCATGCTGGGTACACAAAAATAAGCTGATTTAGTGCAATGCAGTCATGTCGTGTCTGGAAATAGCCACACAATATCCCCATCAACCATCTGATCTTCTGTGCACTAACTTAAAGTATGACATCTGAATGCTAATTTTATTTAATAATAACAATGACACATTGTCCCACTCTCTCTCATCACAGGCTAGACCGAGAAAACCCTTCGACCAAACTCAGTCACACCCCCACACAAGCTAAGGAAGCATAAGCACACCTTGACAGGAAACGCTTACATGTACTCTCTGAAACTTCCTCCCTGCAGCTGTACGCATATTTCACCAACGAGGTTAAGGGTTGCAGGCGTGATTCCACAGGACATTGCTAGTTCCTGCCCTAAAATGTCAGTTCTGCACGGAAATGAGCTCAGTGCTTCCTCTGCAAAAAATCTTTTTTGTGTTTTCCTTCAACTGTTCCAAAAACCTCATTGTGAATTTGTGTCAACTTGTGACTTTTGCTAATTATTGTACAAAAGAAATGGCCCGGCGATGTGCTCAGAAAGAGCACACTGTGGTAAAAAGAAGTTGCGTGCTGATGCATGGTGAGAGGATGCTATTTTCAAATCTGATCAAATGTGTGAAATAGCATTTCCACTGCAAGAGTTAGCATCCAGAGTGACAGCCGAGGTGCACACACTGACTGGACGACATCTAAAGGAAATAGCATGTAGCACTAGTAAGAGCTGAAAATCCACTGAGACACAAACAAACTCTGCTTCTGTTACTGCAGTGAGACAACATAAATCACGAGTAACCTTTAGCCTTGTGCATTCTTGCTTTCATCACAGCTTGACAGTGAGCTCCAGCTAAAAAGGGTTTCCAAATCTATTTTTAAAAACCCTGTCTGTAATTTATTTCATCTCAAGGTGCCAATAATATCTTCTTATTTCAAGCCTGCAGTGGTGTGGTTTTCACTTTTTGTAAACCTCAGTGTCTGGCCACAATATTCTGGCAGATCTGCCGGTTCAAGTGACAGCAGATAGATTTTACACCGAGTTGTTAACATGTTACATTTTGCTTGCAACTCGAGCTGAAGTGCTAAACTTGTGTAAGTGCAAACAGATCTTGACTGAGCAGCATTTTGTAAGATGGTCAAGGGTGTCTGAATCATTTCAAACAGGTGCTGGCCACTCCGGCAGAAGAATGAGAGTGGATAAACACTTAAGAGGAGAGCTTAGGCGTCACATGCCATTAAGAATGCAGTCCATGTAGCTATGTGAATGTCAGCCATGACTGGTATTATCAAAGAATGTTGTAAACAGATTAAAAAGATATTTTACATCTCTTAAGTCTCATGTAAAATCACAGCGTGCATCTAAAGAACAGCGCATGCCATTTCTTTTGTACCTCTTGAAAACATACTGATGACACGTTTTGCGACCACAAACCAGCAAAAGGAGTCAAGTGTCACAACAAAGAAAATGCAAAGTATGACAACTGTACCTGACATTCAGCTGCTCATTCCACCGTCCGAGAGGTGCACGAGTCTCAGAGAAACACAATCACAAAACAGAAAATAATGGGTTAAAAAGAACCAAAATGACAGCTTTCCGGCAGGCAAGCAGTCTCACTCAGACATCCCCACTGGCATCTCTGTCTGTTCTGTGAGGCAATGTGTCTCTGCCTCCTGATCAAACTACAGCAGGCGGCAGTCTTGCATCATTAACATGTCCTTATAAAGCAAGTCAATGAACATGTCCTTCAGTAAGGACAGATCCCAGACAGCCACTGAGTAGGAAAAGACGGGAGTGTGCAGGGAGGTGGGGTGGGGGGTGGGGGCTCCACTGTTGGTTTGTTTGTTACTTTTTTGTATGCATCCCCTGCACATGAGGTGCAAGGTTGCTGGGATTTGTGTGTGTATGAAACTGATTGCGCATGTGTCTGTGTGTGCGTGCGTGTGTGTGTGTGTGTGTGTGTTTGGGTGGGGGGGGGGTGAAGAGGATGTGGAGGCGGACCCAGAGGCTTACTCACCATCCATTTCGCCATCCAATCATAAACCGGAGCCTCCTGCCAGCACAATACCTTCTGAACACACAGACCTTTCAGCAACTGTATCAAACTAAACCATCACTTCTTACACAAATTACGAGCAGATGCAGCAGTAAACCCTCACTGTAGAATGTAAGGTACACTTGCAACACCGACAACATAAGCCTAATTCACTGCAATGCGCTAATTACTCCATTCATTAGCAGTTAACACATGTCATGCCGAAAGTAAACAAGCTTACAGCTGGGCAAATACTTAGATTTAAGCTTGAGTTTTAGCTGTAAATGCCTGCGTGCTGTACCCTTTGTAGTCATAACACTGAGGGTATGTCAGTTCAAACAGCAAGCATCCTAAGATTTGAATAAGGCACGAACACAGCCAACAGCATCTGCTTGCAAAATACCTGTATCGAAATTCTGCCAAACTTACCCATTTGGGTAAGATTTACACTTAGGACTCCAAATTATTAAACAAAACGGCCAACAACATCGGGCTTATCGTCTGAGTGAACTGCATATGAGAATGTTTTCTTACAAAAGTATGTGCGATCACAAATCTGTCACAAGATAATGTCCACATCAAGCTGATTTGCAAAAGTGGTAAGTGGTTTTTTCGAGATATGGATGTAAAATCTACTGCTGCCACACCTGTTCCTTCCTTCCTGCAGCCGCGCAGGCCAAAGATTCTGACGTTCTTGCAACACAGTGAATGTGAAACCAAACCCTCCCGTGGCCCGCAAACCTCAAAACATGAATGAATCCACCCAGGAAGTGAGAAGTAACAAATATTCGTTTGTTTTTCGGGGGGGGAGATTTTGTAATAAACTGTCATAAAGCTAATGAGCCTAGGCACATTTTCACAC
This sequence comes from Aulonocara stuartgranti, assembly GCF_965226115.1. Lineage (NCBI taxonomy): Eukaryota > Metazoa > Chordata > Actinopteri > Cichliformes > Cichlidae > Aulonocara > Aulonocara stuartgranti. Next base: position 11,693,604 of record NC_138959.1, on the reverse strand, counting down.
AGTTTGCTAAGAGACTTGTAAGAGCAATTGTAAGGAAGGAAGAAGTATTTCACCTGAGACAAGTTCTAAGCTTCCAAACACATTAGAAATGAAATTAATGCTTTCAGATAGTCTTTTCATCTTTCTCACAGCACAGGGACACTGTTCCCAAATCAAAATGTTTCCCTAATCAATCACTGTCAAGTTAAAAATAAATCAGCAGCTCAAAGCTCTTGGGAAGATGAAATGATAACTAATTACAAATACACCTTGGCATGTTCTGGGTGGACGTCCAGTGCAATATTCTCTTGAGTCCATTGATCAAATATGACACCTTGTGGTAAGAATTAACAACTGCATTTAGATAATTATCTAATTTCCAAAACACTTCTTTTCATTCAGACAACTATTTAATCACAATCAGAAAACAGTGCCCACTGGGAAATTAATTAATTTACATCAAATGTCCTCTGGGTAACTTTGGATATGACCAAAATTATATTTACTGAAAGGCATGCCTTCAAATATTTTGATATTATCAAATTTTTTTTACATCAAATTTTTCTTAGAATGTAAGAAGATCAAAAACATTTTTGAATGTTTCTTAGCAGGTCTTAAAATTATGTAAATACAATTAAAGGAACAACAAAACATTGGAAGCAGTACAGCCTTACTGCTTCCAATGGAATTAAGATGATTAGGTGCTTGTAATAAAAAATTAAGTGATAATTAGCAACCTTCTCTCTAAAAGCACTTTTGGCAGTCTGCTGGTGTTCAGCTGTTTGTTAACACAATGCAAAAGAGGAAGGAGGGTTATGTAATTTATAAAGATTATGAAAATGTAGAAAACAAGCTGGTGTGCCAATTATCCCAGGAGTGGTCATTGCAACAAATTCACCCCAAGGTCAGACCCTGGAATGCTCAGAGAAATCACAAAATAACCCAAGAGCTACAGAATCATGGGGTGTGCTAGTTTGCTAGTTTTCCACACACTGCTTCTGCATTTTGGCTTAGTTTGACACAGTGTAATACATAATTTTTATTGTTCATATGAGCATGTATTTACCTCGTTTGAAGACTTAGAAAGGACCAGATCATGTTTAATTATGTCCTCACTGAAAAGTACACTTTTTTCAGTTCTAAGGTCTTAGGGATCACTAAGACCTTAGAACTGAAAAAAGTGTACTTTCTTTTTCACATAAAAGCATATTATGACTATTTCACCTGCACTGCATTTTTAATTTATGTAGATAGTAACGGGCTGTATAACTAAACATGCATATGGTAGATTATAAGTATTTGATTAAGTCCTAGCAGTTTTATTGTAGTCAGCTGTTATTTATAGTTTCATTATGAACATGGGGAAGGTGAACAGTCACAGCTATTTTATTGTGCAACTTCAGAAAATAAGAAAAGAGAGTTGGGACCCGCAACACCCCATCCCGAATTTGGCCCCTCTCAGTATTGACTCAGTTGACCTTGGCACAATACTCTTATAAATGATTGCAAATATGCATCCAAATCAATTTCAAAACAAGCAGCGCTGGGACTTAAGGAAACTTGAACCTAACTGAACACCTGTTTTACATTTCTCAATCCCTATGAACAGATCTACTATAAATCATTTTGGAAACAAAGTGGGGGCTTTTCGTGGGGCATGTCCAAACAAACAACTTTTAAAATTGCACGTAGGAGTTAAGTTTCTCATCCAGCCCTCTTATCAAGATAAACTGAGATTAAAAGGCTCACCATTTAGTATTTGGCTGCTCAATCATCCAGGAGTTTCGTTCTATCACTCTTGATTAACTGATACTCGTGGTTTGATCGAGTCAATCAGAGGCAGTTTCAGTGCACCCCATCGCCACTCCCACCGCCCAACCCCACCCCCCATGACATCAGGTAAAGCGATATAAACAGAAGAGCCTGAAAGGATAACCAGCTGGAAGGACCAAAGTAAACAAAGACCTTGACACAAAACAAAATAAATCAAAGAACATCATGTGCTTTATATCAGGCCTAGTAAAATCTTACGCAGATGCAGCATGACGTCACTATTTGCCTATTATATACTGTATATGCTATAAATGCACATGTAAATACATGACGTGGTTTTAGATTAGGTTTCTGTTAGTGGTATTTGTATGTAGAAGTATTTGTTTTGGTTCATTTTCCTGTCTTATGAGCGCTAACATATAAAACACACCTATTATTAGTACATATCCAGTTTTTGCATAAGTGATGCAAACGCATTACGCAGAGCATAACACATTGTTTTTCTCAAACCTTTTATCATTTGCATGCATGTACTGTAATGTAATTTTCATGCGCGTGTAATCGTTGCACTGTAACACATCAGGACATCCTAGAAAATGTTTGTTTTTTATAAGCAAATAAAAACATAAGTTAACGGTTATCCATTTATGCATTTCCATAGTAATGAGCCCCAACTGCCTATCGTGCTTTGCACAACTTGTTTTTATTATTATTATTATTAATTATCACTGTCAGCGCCCAAAACACCAGATTGAATGCACAATGCAGTGCAGGCATGGAGAGATGGGGGGTGGGGGTGCCAAGCACATGTATGCCCCATCAGCCACACAAGCACATCATGAAAATATCCTTCACTGCGGAAGTCTAGTCCAAGCAAAAGTCCAAAATCCATATTTGTTGAAGATTGTAATCTAGAGGGACACTGGGGTCCAAAAACGGCACGAGTGCCAACTTTCTTTTTAGCTGCCATGACTCGTGCAAGAAAAGACCCGTAAACTTTAAAGCTACTCACCATTTCAGCACACGGTAGGTGAAAAAGCGACGGGCCAGTTAGTTCCGGTAATTCCGGTGTAGACGTGTAGACGTTGTCGACAAAGTGCACCGCTTTTTAACTATACAGGTGGATAAAAAATATCCATTAATTTTTATCCTTTCTCGGGAGATTCTCGAGGAAAAGGATTTCATTATGTGAATGGAGACGCATAGCGCATGCGCAGTTTGCGACAACCATCCACAGATGCTCTATGCAGGAACCAAGATTTTTGACGTGCAAACTTTGCGAAGATTTAAAAGGTTCATTGCTGTTATGCCACTTTGAAATTAAGCATTCTTATAATAGGTGTATACAGCTACTATTAATAAAATGAAAGCTTATATATAAACATTACAAATAAAATTAATACGCTGTTTAAGGAATTCTAACCAGAAAAACACCAGTGAGCTTTATATAATAGTATAGCTTTAAAAGTAAACATCTTAAAGTTAAATATGAGCGAGATAAGACGTGTTTCCTGCTTCATTCTATCTGTGCTGCTTGATAGTGTCCCAGAGGTCTATATTAAGTTTCCAGCGACTTTATCTCAGTTTGTGGTAGGCCTGTTTTATCCGTCTCCATCTTTTATCGTAATATTCTTGTCACAAAAGGCCATTTGAGGTATAATTAGAAGTTAAATTAGGCCAAGTTACTAACAAATGCATAATAAATGTAGTATAAATGTCATGTGCGTTCCCTATATTACTGGTTGCAGTGATGTTTTAACATTAATAGTTCTGTTGCCATTGTTGTTGTTGTACGAAGACATGCCTGATGGGTAATAGAGCCCATTCATTGTCCCTGATGTGCATTTCAAGGGGCCCGTAGTAGACTAAATTAGACTATGGGAAAGCCTAACAATTAGTGCAAACCAAACAGATGAAACAATTAGTCTGAGAATGGGGAGTCAGGCTGCAGAAGCCCAAAGAACATGGTGCAAACAAAACCTGTGCGTCTTGTAAACACCAACCCAGGCGCCTCATTACCAATTGAATAGATGATGAGCTGTCAGGTAGCAAGTCTTGAGGACTCATGTCAATTTCCTTTAATGTTCTCAGCTACTTGTTAAACGTGAAAGGGGGTGGGTGAGAGTATATAAGGCTCCCCTGCTCTTCCAGAGGAGGAATTTGTCATTAACCGACCTAAAACATGCGCTCATGGGGAGCTTTGGGTGTTGCGCTCCATGCATCTTTGCTGGCGCTGCTGGCTCAAGGGATTCATAAATCCAGCGATGGGGTGTTTATGAGGCCGCCGCACCGTTTTGCCGTGATGGACCGAGGAACTGGATATCACCTGCCGAGCTACATGATGCAACTTTACAGGAATTTCAAGTCGAATTTTTCCGGTCTTATGGATACGATGGAGCAAGATGCCGCAAGACAAGCGGACACCGTGAAGAGTATGATGGCTAAAAGTAAGATCTGGCTCATTGCTTCATAAAAAATATTTGGTTTGTTTGTCAGAAACGTGCAGGGAATCGTTTGACATTCGTGTTTTATAGCTTTGGTTCGGGTCAGATGTCTTCTCTACCATTAATAAATCCTCTCAGATGTTAAGGAGTTTAGTTTTTCTGTCAACACTGCGTGCCAGACGACCTCAGAGGTTTTCAATCCACATTCCGCTTAGGGGGTGAATAACCATGCAGAGATCAGCGTGTGAAAAGGCCGGTATTCTCTCTAATTCTCAAAGCAAACCTCTTCTTCGCTAAATAGGTGATGTTGATTAGATACCTCGCCAGACATCCCCCTATACAAATCTCTTGCTTAGTCAAATCAACAACCTCCTTCAGTTCTTTTTCGCACTTGGTTTGATTAAATTAGAGCGCTGGATTTAACGGTGGCACAAGCAGCCAGCACAGGACACCCCCCAATCCCTGCTGCAGAATCTAATTTCACATCTCGGTAAAGTGTTAGAGTTACTACCTGTTTGTTTGACAGAGGATATGCAGAAGCCGTGAGAAGCAGGGATGTGTTAAGTGATTGGTTTCGGCTACGTGTTTGGTTTGAGTGGATTAATAGCGCGGGTGGTTTGCACTTTTGATCAAGAGTCGAACTCAATAGGCAGCGGACAATGCAAAAGTTAAATGTTTTAAAGCCGTTCATCCCTTAGATTAATCGGAACCACACCTGTTTAGAATCACAATGGGTCTCTTTACAGATGTGGGCGCAGAGCAGGGTGTCCATGGGTAGCATAATGAATGGGTTATGTTGGGGAAAAGCATAAGCAGCTTTGATTACTGAAATCCCCTAATCACGAAGTTCTAGATGACATATATTATTATTTTCTCACCAGATGAGCCTGCATGTTCATTAAAGGTTTCATTTTTTGATTTTATCTGACTTCTGTTATGAGGTAAATAAACTTTCAAAAAAACATTTTAGGTTAAAATAATTCCTGTTGGCTGATTAAATCCACTAAACCAGCAAAACATATAAGGTTGAAGCTGTAGGCCTTCTTATTGATTTGCATCTTCTTTAATAAAGCTGTTACAGGCTGCACACTGAAAATGTCATGTCATAGTTAAGATATATGTTGCACTTATACCTTCCATAAGTTTATTTAATTTGGCGAGACCCTACATTATCAGAAAAGTAACCTTTAACAATTCGGTGATCACCTTTCAAAAGAACTTGGAGATTTTAAGGGAGGAGAAACGCTTAGAGGAATAGATTTCCAGCAAAACCAGGCTCACAAAGTTGCAGCTATCTACCACCTGTGTGGTGAGGAGGGAAAGAAAGCAATCTAATGTTTGGTAATATAATAATGGTGATGTTTTGGGGGGTTCATTTCCCGCACAGGTGGTTGTTTGTTGGTTTACATGCATCAGTAACACACAATCAGTCATTATAATCTGTGTCATACAAAGTGCTCTTCAATTATGCTAATTCTTCCATTTTTGCTATATCAGATTTGAAGTACAGACATAGATCCTGGGTGGCGACATTTGACCTCCATGCGCTGGGAGCTGACAAACAAATCCAGGCAGCAGAGTTGAGAATCAAGCTACCTTGGACAATGAATGTTTCCAACATTAGTGTGGAGGTGTATCACCACCATGACCAGGATCAGCATCTGCTGGCACTGCTCACAGAATCGTCACTAGTCACATCATCGCAGAGCTGGAAAGTATTCAACATGACAAATCCCCTCTTGAGCTGGCTTAAAGAGAAATCAACAACAAGAATTCGACACAAGCGAGTGTCAAGAAGAAGGAAAGTGATAAAGAAAAAGCGAGGCCTGCCTCTTCCCGATGAGCCTGTTTATGAAACAAGTTTGACAAAAGACCAGGATGTGAGTGACCGGGCCTTGCTGGTTGTCTTCTCACACACAGGGTCTGATGAAAACTCAAAGGCTAAAGCGAGCTTACTCCATACAGCTGAACAATCCAAGTTCTTCTCCCCTGCTGAAATCAAAAAGAGGCGAAGGAGCAAACGGGGCCAGAGAGAGCAAACAGCAAGAACCCCACAGCTGTTCAAAAGAGTGAGTGAAAAATCGCTCTGTCGCAAAGTGGACCTGCATGTCGACTTTAATCAGATTGGCTGGGGGTCCTGGATTGTCTTTCCTAAAAAATACAATGCCTACCGCTGTGAAGGCTCCTGCCCTAGTCCTCTGAGAGAAGACTTAAACCCAACCAATCATGCCTACATGCAGGTGAGTGCCTATCTAGAGTTTCTGTTCTTACACATATTCATATTATCATCATAGGAACATTGTATGCAGACCGTTTAAAAATTCATATGCACACAATCACTGGCAGATATATGCATCAGGGACAATTTGGGATAGGGACAATCTATCTATCTATCTATCTATCTATCTATCTATCTATCTATCTATCTATCTATCTATCTATCTATCTATCTATCTATCTATCTATCTATCTATCTATCTATCTATCTATCTATCTATCTATCTATCTATCTAATAAAAATACCAATTACTTCACAATGGAAGCGGCTGAACTGTAGCTAAACCACTAAAGTACAACTTATGGAAACAGTACTTCAGACTAATATGTAATAAAATAAACTTTACGTGATCAAAAATGATAACAACTATGAAAAATCTGCAGGCAAGCAAAAATACCACTTAACTCAATTTACCGGAAGTCCTCAGTGGCTCTTGAGTCAAATAATGTTTATCTAATTATGTAATGTAATGTATTATGTAAGTAATAATGTAATAATGTTTTTTGTTCACTAAAAAGAAAAAATTGAGACATTTAGCTACAGTAATGTGTTAGATCAGAGACATATCATTGTGAAAATGCACTACATACTGGTCAAGTGTGTGGTGGTGGCTGTCTGATGGATGTCTTAACAATGTTAACTTGACACCAGTTAGGACTGAAGAAAAAGGGTGGAGGGCCTCTCTAAGGGGTTTCACAAACAGTAGAGAACAGTAATGGTAAACTATATATTAAAAAAAGGAAATTATTCCTGTGTTTTTCTACCCAAAAGTGTTGTCAATTACTTTCAAAATGACAAAACAAGTATCTCAAATACTTGAAACACTATGCAAATATGAATCGTAGTTACTAGGTTTTTTTTTTGTGTGTTTTTTTTTTGTTTTGTTTTTTTACATTTGTTCATTCATTCATTGGAGCTTATTCCAGCTGTCTTAGGGCGAGAGGCAGGGTACACCCTGGACAGGTTGCCAGTCTGTTGCAGGGCTATAATAATTGTTTTATTATTTTTTGTTTTGCTAATTTAGTAAAACGTGAGGATTTGAAGCGTTTCATCATAACAAATCTGTTAGTACTCCTTTTCCACACTATGAAAAAGGGTAAAACAAGATATCATTTTTTATCAGAACGTCTGTGGTTTAAAGTGGTTCAAAATGTTACGTTAAAAACAACAAAACATATAAAAAATAGCTTAAATGAACAGAAATGTTCAACTTACTAAATGAAGTGAAAAGCAGAATAGCAAATATCAGATGACAGTAAGTGGGTCAGTATGTCAGTAAGCTAAGATAGGATAACGCTATTACTATATTTCTTTATAGAACTGCAGTTATCTACAATTGGCCTAAAGCCTCTCTCTTTCTTTTTCCAGAGTCTCCTGAAGCATTTCCACCCTGACAGAGTGGCCTCACCCTGCTGTGCACCAACCAAAATGAGCCCACTGAGCATGTTGTACTATGAAAATGGAGAGATGCTCCTTCGACACCACGAGGATATGATTGTGGATCAGTGCGGGTGCCAGTGAAAGCTAAAACCAGCTGCAGAGCAGGCTTAACACTGTACAGAAATTTTGACAGAACCAAGTAATTTCTGAAAATAAAATAAAATAAAATAAAATAAAATAAAATAAAATAAAATAAAACAAAACAAAACAAAACAAAACAAAACAAAACAAAACAAAATAAAACATTTATACAGAAGGAAGAAAGCACTGCAAGGCTGTGTCGGAGCGTTGCACGAAGACAACATTTTGATGTGTGATGTAGGCTTTGGTTTGTAAGAATAGTTGCATTTTGAGATGTACCAAAATGTGAACTCAAAAATTGGGTTCACCTATTGTCACAAACGGAAGTTCATTCACTTTAAATTATCAATTGTTATAATTGTAAATATTTAATGGTAATGTTGATTAATATTTCAGCACAGTTTTATTGTCGACTACCATTTGTGTATATTGTTATAATGGCTATTTATATTGTTATATTATTGTAAATATTAAAATAAAATTACATATATGTACATGTTGCACCCTTAATATGTATTTTGCTATGTTGGTTTAAAATTATGTGGTGTATTTGGTTTTTAAGATGCTACAGTTTCATGACAAATAGCATGGTGAAGCTTATGTTTAGCAACAGGATTGTGTGTGAACTGTGTTTCACAAAAGCACTCACACTCAAAATAGGTAGACTTTTCTAGCTGTTTCAGTCATCTACAGTAAGTGACTGCCAAATTCCTCTTACATTGAAAATATAGCATTGTAAAAGGAATATCCAGCCAACACTCTAAAGTTGCAGTTTGTTGTAACAATGCTAAACTAGGTTCTATTCTTCTAAAGCAATAGAGCTCATTGTATTCAAATCCTTTGAAAAAATACTGACTAACCAGGAACTTGCCAGATTCATGACTATGGCAGAGGTCAGACTGGCAATAGCTGACCAGGACTCAGAGGTAAGACAACATTTAACTTCGTAATGTCAGTTTCCACTCAATTAACCAGCAACTATTTAAAAAAATATTTTATACGTGTTCAATAAATTTTAAAGATGGTTTAAGTTATTTAGTTGTGGTATCTGCGCCTTATTACTCATGGAATTCGTGTATGACGCTATTTCTTTTGTTTTATATTTTAAATTTTCGTGTTCTGCAATTTCAAAGCGCAGGACTGACGCTCGTGAATATCACTTATGTTAGCTAGCAAGCTAACCGAAGCTCATGTTTTCCTAACCGAAGCTAAGCATTAACTTGCTTTTGCATTGTTTGATAACTTCTTTGCTTATATGAGGTGATGCTAACGTATCGTACTGACCGAAAAAAATAGCGCAGCAGCAAAGAGGTGAGCCAGCCAGCCTCTCCTCTGGTTAAAAATACACACTCATTAAACTTGCCTGGTGGGTTGAGAAGCTGAAGCTAAGTTAGCTAACACCGGCAGCTGCACGTTTTGGTAACACTAGCAGGCTTTTAGTTGAGGTAAGTGACTTTTTTGTATAGCTTCAATGACACAGAGCATATCTATATGTCTGTCAACCGGTGAATTTATATTAGTCTGGTAGTGTAGGTCTGAAGTAAGTCTAAAGATTTTTATGTTAGCATACATGCTTTATTTACTAGCTTTATGGTTAACCAGAAGTGAAAAGCGATCTTCGTGAAGGCTCAACCGAAGCAGCGTTTCTGGGGTTTTATGTTACTATTTCCACTTTGAGGACTTAATGGGTTTTAATAATGGGCAAAGGCAAAAGTTGAATTTCTCTCAAACACTCTGTAATTCAATGTAACAAATGTTTTATGAGTTGTCTTTAATTTACCACAAATTACCAGATAGTTTCAAATTATTATTATTATTTTTTATTTAAAGAACGGCACTGTGTCTTTTTCTAGATCTGGAGAAAGCATATGATAGAGTGCCAAGAAAGGAACTGTGGTAGTCTTAAGAGGAAGTCAGGAGTGATGGAGAAGTATGTTAGGTTGGTGTAGGACATGTATGAGGACAACAAGACAGTGGTGAGGTGTGACAGAAGTGAGAGATGGGTTAAAGGCAGAGGTGTGATTCATCAGGGATCGGTTCTGAGCCTCATTCTTGTTTACAGTGGTAATGGACAGGCTGACAGGTGATGTCAGGCAGGAGTCACCTTGGACTTTGATGTTCGCAGATGACATTTTGGTCTGTAGTGAGAGCAGGGAGCAGTTGGAAGGGATTATTTAGAGGTGGAGATATGCACTAGAGAGAAGAGAAATGAAAGTCAATAGAAGAAAGACAGATTTCACATGTGAGAGAGAGACGGGTGTAACAGCGAACCTGTAAAGGTAGTAAACATAGATGACTTTAAATACCTGTGGTAAACCAAACAAAGCAACAGAACAGGCAGTGGACAAGAGAGCTGAAAAGCAAGGGCAGCTTGATGGTGTGGGTGGAGACCAGTGTTAGGGGGGATGTGTGACAGAAGGATAGCCGCAAGAGTGAAAGGAAAGGTTTATAAGATGGTAGGGATACCTGAATGTGGAGCTGCCAGGCAGGAGTAAAAGAGAAAGACCACAGAGAAGATTTATGAATGTAGTGGAAAAATGGCATGCAGAGAGTTTGTGTGACAGAGAAGGATGCAAGAAGTAGGGTGAGATAGAGGCAGATGATCCACTGTGTCAACCCATAAAACAGTCAAAAGAAGAAGACAAGTCAACTGTTTAACCTGAGCTGTCTTTCGTTTATATTAATTTCTAATCTGTTTATTCAAAATTGTGAATACTGGAGCAAAACAAAAAACTCTTGACATGTCAAATATATTCATCAGTAGAGTACTTGAAAGTACAATATATGAGAAGAGCTAGTTATTTTCTGATCATTTTTTTGAGTAGGAATTAGTGCTAAACAAACATAACTAGTTATAAAAACTCAACCAGTTCAGAATGTAGATGTAGATAAGCAAAGAACTAAGACCTTAATATTGTGCCAGTACTAAGTTTATTAAGCTAGAAAAGAATATGAAGAAGAATATGAATCCATCTGACTTTGTGCTGTTAATACACTTGCAGGTCAGGTCTTTACATTAAATTCTGTTAGAAATTGCCTTAATGTACTTAAAACCAAAAGTGCACAAAAATTTGGAGTGTGTCCACGTTAAACAACTAAAGTGTGACATTTATCAGTGCTAGCAATCTTTAATGAGATTTAGCCTTAGAAGGTTCATTTTTAGCCTGTGGCTAAATTTAAAACAGGCGTCGACTGTGTTGTGCTGACTTCAGTGGGATGTCAGCATGGGCAGCAGCTTTGACTGATAGTGTAGTTACTATTTTATCATCTTATCATTTATATGTGGAGGTATGTGTAATGTTGTATTATGTCTCTTAGGAAAAGTTAAAGCAGAAAAATGGCTGAGGCTGTTGCAAAAGTGGCCCGGAGGATTAATGCTACTGTAGAGGAGGGAAAAGATAGTGTGGGTAAGATACACTTTAACATATTCTTTCCTTTGTCTCTCACTTAATCTTTGTTCAGAGCATATAAATGAATTTGTTGTCAGAGATAGTACCAGCAGGTGGCGACATAGGCTTAAAGTTGACTGCTACATAACTTGAAATGCCAGAATGTAATAATAAGAATAGTAAGTAATCATGTGTAATTATCAGAGTAATTATAGATTTACACTGTGTTAATGTTTGATTATTTTATAACTATGTTCTTCTTCTTCTCCGCAGACCTGTCAAAATGCATGCTAGCTTCTTTCCCAGACGGTGTGTTCAAAGTCCTGAGGACTGTCACAGAAAACATCCGAGTTATCACATTGGCTGACAATGAGATGAAGGTCGTTTCTAGCAAGTTCTTTACAACTTTCACTCAGCTCAGAGGTAAATGATGTATTTTTTTAAATTAATTATTTAATTTTTTAAAAGCTTGTGCTTTAGTATACTGTTAATCTCACATGCTATTCACCTCACAAACGTTGACAGAATGTCTTCGTGCTCTGATGGGAAAAACAGCCAAGTGACCCTTCGATTTACTCGTGTCTTGAAATACCTTGCAGAACTGGACCTGCAAGGAAATGTGCTCACCAAACTGCCCGATTCTGTGTCGGAAATGAAGCATCTGACCAGCATCAACCTGGCTAATAACAAGTTCTCCATCTTCCCTGATAAGCTTACTGAAATAGCCACACTGGAGCGTATTGATCTTCAGGGAAATAGCCTTACTGGTAAAAAAGAATTGTTAATGTATCCTCTTTGTGAGAAAGGTACATATTTACACATCTCAGTCTTTTTGTCTTTTAAATTTTCCTCTACAGAAGTACCACTGGAGAAGTTGTCTGACATGCCATCGCTGAAGTGGCTGAATGTGAAGTCAAACCCTCTGGACTCAAACACAAAGTCAGATCTGCAGTCTCCTCATAAATTTGACATTTTGTCAACAGCAGAGTCCTAAAATGCACGATAAATGTATTTCACCTCCTGTAGCATGGAGCTGTGTGCCTTTACTTGCTTAAATTGAATTAGTTTTGTGTTACAGGTAGGACAAAAATACTTCAGGATATCATTATACTGTACAAGCAACAAAAACAGAGTTGTGCGGAGACCTCTTTCTTTGACTTTTCAATGCTGCTGGGAACCCTGTAGGCTCTGCGTTTGGTATTAAGACTTCTGGAAATTAAATCACTCATTCTTGATACACCATTTGACATTGTTTCAAATTATATATTTATTATGGCTTATTTATTCTTTTTGATAGGGGAAAAAACAAATATACATTGAAAACTAAGCAGTCTCTGTGTATTTGTCCTTTTTTTACATGGTGACTTTGCTGAGATGGTTATGTTATATACAATACTGAGTTTGTATTAAATGACACAGAAGTACAAAAGTGTTCAGGATTGTTTTTAAATGTTTTAATGTTTCACAAGTCTCTCTCTCTCTCTCTTTTTTTTTTTTTACCATTTTGGGTGAGTGTTTTCTTATCCAAATCAAGGATCTAAGTACAGATTGTATTGTATTAGTGAAGCACTTGGCTATGCAAATACAACTGACTGGAAGCTAAGATTGCACCTGAAAAATGTTTTGCAAGAAGAAACATTTGGCTAAATATTATACATAAAATCTAAAGAATTGGACTAGAACATAGATTACAGCTGGAGCAATAATTTAAACAAGCAAGAGAAAAGCAATTGCTAAGATAATAGTCTGTACACACAGAATGTCGTCTGTAGTTCACCCTCTGAGTGCAGGTACTTCTCACACAGGTAGATACAGTATGAGGAGCTCACAGAATAACATCCTTTCAAGATGCCTGAAGGTATTGTAGCCACATTCAAAGTTGGATAATTCCAGTTCACTGTAACTGTAATAGAAGCTCCAGAAGACGGAGACAGGTGCTCAGAAGAGCAACTCAAAGTATTTTACTCCTCAAGAACACTTTAAATAGCATCCCTGCTGAGTCTGGATTATTTCACCTGATGTTTGAGCGCAGAGTTTCAAGTCTGCGTGTATCATTAGAAAACCAAGAAGATCTGGTGAACGAATAATCCAAATAAACCTTTTCTAGGGTGAAAATGGGTTTGAATACACATAATTTCTGTTGGGAGAAGTCATCAGATGCAGCATCTACAAGTCTGCCAAAGGAGAATGTTCTTGGGACATTTAGCCTGGTGGCAAGCTTTCAGTGCCACGTGACTTGTCTGCTTCCCAGAGTGTGACCTCGCACTCAGCTTCACGCTCCTCTTTAATTCACTGTGTTTTAATTACCTTACCTATAGGCAGAGGAGCATACTTTCTTTAGTGCTATTGTGCAGTTTGACAGGTTATATTAAGCAGTTTTTGGCACTGCACATTTTAGTTAGGTTTACAGCAGGATTTTTCATCTAAATAGCTGAAAGTTAATACTTTATATATAATAAAGAACTGTAAAGTTACATGATTTTAATATAGAAATTGCACGACAAAGATATAAGACTACTCCCACACATGTATATTGTGTTTTTCTTCCTTTTTTCCCATAAGGTGCTTTAATGCACTTTTACTCTGACACTACTTTTTATTTGGATAACAATATATAAATGAAATGCATGATTTAAGTGACATAAAAAAGTTCAGCCAAAACAAAACAAGCAAATGAAAAAAAAAATTAAACTTTGGTACAAAAGATTAATATAAAAACTTAAAGGCATTCATGTAGAATAGGACTCGGTGCTCAAATGTATTACATAAGCATGCAAAAATCAAAACTAATTTAAATATTTTTTCTCAGTGTTTCCGAAAACAAGCTCATAAGTATATTATCGAACAGTTAAAGTGAAACTTGAGATGTAAGAAGTCACAACACTGCACACCACCTAATCCTGCTGTGTTAATTGGCTTACAGCTAACACCTGTCAGCTCCATCTGTTTTTCTGTGAAAAGAACTCTCGGGAGCCACAGCTTGTAACGGGGGAACTCGAAAACAAATCATTTCGCACACAGACAAGGCAGAAACTTCACGTCTGTGCTGCAGAATGCATGTGGCAGGCACGGAGAAGTGGCAACAGAAAGGATTAGTTGCTGATTACTATTCTGAGCAACTCTGCTTCACACGGGTTACTTTTGTAAGCTACAGATGCCAGTGCTAGGTGTGATTTGAACACAGCAGCCATACAGGAACAGGCAGAAGCCAGCATGGATCTGTCACCAGGTGTTTACGCCTTTCCCACAGCAGCCCCATTGTCAAATACAGGTAGTTGTCTGGGTTCTAACCCCATAGGCTTAAGAAGTGCGCATGTCTGCTCCCCTGTCTTACATGACTGCCTGTCTGCCGGGAGCTTCTTAGTCCTGCTGAATTAGTGAACAGACCACACTTGGAGGGGTTTAAACCAACAGCAGACATGAGCTTTACCATCGAGGAGAAGGGCAGGCCGAACACCCAGGAGTACAGGGTGTATTTCAGTAAGCACAGCTCTTTGAATGAACTAGTTTGACTGTTTGTGGGAAATAATTCCTTCATGGATTCTGTATAGTGTAATAGCTGCTTGCATAACATGTAGCAGTATATTACAGGAGCACTACTGTTAAGTAGATGTAAAGATCCCATATTATTTATTTGAATAGGGAGATGAAACTGTGTAATTCTTTTCATAGAAAACTCTGAGGGCAAATACATCTCTCCCTTTCACGATGTACCCATCTATGCAAATGAAGCAGAGGTGAGCATCATGTGTGGCTGTTAGTCTTTTGGGATATTAGAGAAGAACTTATATCATTGAAAACCTGCTGATTGTGCCGTATTTTGCCTTGTAGGTTAATTTATTCACATTTCTTAAATACATATGTCCTTATTTTGACTATTTAGACAAATCACTGAATAGATAACAAAAACTGTGGTAGCTGCTGGGTTTCTCTTGAAACTCCTTAGGCATATGTGCAATGATCTGTATCCTACCTTAGATAACGATTATGCCAGTCTATAAGTAGCACAATAAGCCACTAGGAGAATTCATCATCAGGTACGACAGTAACAAGGCTATGTCTCTTACCATTTTTAGAATATTTTTCATGCCATTGTTGAAGTTCCAAGGTGGACAAATGCAAAGATGGAGGTACATAACATATCTTGCAAAAATATGTATTTGTTGCTTTCTAAGATCCCTCCCATATTTGTGGTAATGTAGTGACTACAATCTAAGTCATTGCTTCTTTCTATTTTTATTTTTGTACTTAATGTCTTTGTTTCACAGATTGCCACTAAAGATCCTCTCAATCCACTGAAGCAAGACGTGAAGAAGGGCAATCTTCGTTATGTAGCAAATGTGTTTCCCCATAAAGGTTATATCTGGAATTATGGAGCTATACCGCAGGCGAGTCCCACTCAGATGATATATGTACAGCAGGAAACTAGGCCATGTCTCTGTTCAGTTAACCCCATACACTTCTCCTTAACAGACATGGGAAGACCCCAACCACAAGGACAGCGACACAGGATGCTGCGGAGACAATGATCCCATCGATATATGTGACATAGGAAATAAGGTACTGGAACAAGTCTGGCTGAAGAGACTTACTGAAATGGTGCTTTTTGCAGCTTTTTCAAAACAGTATCTTTAATCCTCAGGTGTGCTCTCGAGGAGAAGTAATCAAAGTGAAGGTTTTGGGAACTCTGGCTTTGATCGATGAGGGTGAAACAGACTGGAAGGTCATAGTGATCAATACTGAGGACCCAGAAGCTGGCAGTTTTAACAGTAGGGATAACTTAAAAATTAAAGTTGTTTATGTTGCTGGAAAATACGCGAAGACTGTGCAAGCTTTTTGGAATTAATTTTTTTTTTCATTTTCTCCATTTCATGCAGATATTGATGATGTGAGGCGACTTAAGCCCGGCTACCTGGAGGCAACTGTTGATTGGTTTAAAAGATACAAAGTACCAGATGGGAAACCTGAAAATCAGTTTGCTTTTAACGGAGAGTTCAAGGACCGGGTACAGCGTTCAGCATTTTAGTCTAGGTCTTGGTTTGACAATCAGACTACACTTCTGATATTATATTTTTAGCTATACTGAATCCGTCCCAATACATACATGATTACATTTTCAGTTTAGAGACATATAGCTGGGGATCTTTGATTTTGTATTTCTTTTGTATTCTCCAGGACTTTGCCATTGAAACAGTGAAGAGCACACATGAGTTTTGGAAGGCACTGATTTCTAAGATGACCAATGCCGGCGAGTTAAACTGGTAAACAAGTTGATTAATTTGAAAAAAAAATGCTTTGTGCAAATATAAAGCTCAGCAACATTATGTGACAGATACTATTAGAGGCACTTCCTGCCCTAATTTTCTCCAGCCAATGATTGTGCATTGCATAGATGATAGAGCAGGAAGACAACAGAATATAATGTACAGTGTTGTGAAACAGCATTTGGCCCCCTTCCTGATTTGTTCGTCAAACAAACTTTAATTTGAGTCAAACCGAGGGAATGCAAAATGCATTAAACAATTTCATTTATTAACAGGAATATGCTACCCAATCTATATAAGAAACAAGGGAGTGGGCAAATACTTTTTCACCGCACTGTAGCTGCTTTGGTAATGTGTTTCTTGGAGCAAATAAAACACTAAGTAAACACTGTAAATATGTGCACTTTTTGGGGGGTGAGAAAGACATGCGTATAGGCAGAAAATTGCTCTATTTAAAAAAGTCTTCCTTTCTTTGATTAGCATGAACACCAGCGTTTCAGATAGTCCATTCTGCTGCTCTGCTGGGGATGCCGAGGCAGTAGTTAAATCTGTAAGTCCATTTTATTTTTAAATTCATGTTAGCATTCATACCTTCCTATTTGATTAGTGAAGAAACTAGAAACAGAGAAATGCTAAAGGCAGTTTCTTTCATTTCACTCCAGCTGCTCTCTATAAGAGTAATGTTTTTGAGATCAAAAAGAAACCAGCATCTAATGGCTTCCTGTAAAACAGAAAATAGGCCCTGAGAACTTGGCAGCATTTAATTAGTCTATTAATGACATGCACATGTATTCCTCGTGAACTTTAAAGGTGATTAGTTAAGCAAATAAATATATCACCATTTAATCACGCTTACAGGCATGTGCTTTTGGAGCTGAAGAACCTATTCCAAGTTCAGGTGGGTGTTTATAGATATTTGCAGCAACTCTGTTTTGTTGCCTCATGGAACTTAAATCTTATGTTTTACTTTTTTTCAGTTGACAAATGGTTCTACTATGACAAGTGAGAAGGTAAAGCCTGGGTGGAAACAGGAAATATGTGAAGCCTTCCCATATCCCTCCTTCCTTGATTCCTGTGGATTTGATGTGTCTTGCTTATTTCATATAACATTTACTTGCCTGGTTGTTCAACCTTCATTGGCTGATGTGGTTATTTTTTAATCCAGATCACATGAAAGCTCTCATTATTTTTTGTCATTTAACTTTAATGCAATTTGATTTTACTTTGAAAAATAAACACTATATTAAACCATTTACCTGTGTTTATCAAAAGAATGTGACTCTAAAGTGGATAACAGCATTTGTTAAGACAGACAGAAAGAAACTTCTTTAATATTTGATAAAAGGCATATAAACCCATTTCTCTACAGTCTTACATTCAATAATTCATTGGGTTATATGACAATATTGACAATTCTACTACATGATGTATGTACTGTTCCTAAGATGTAATAGCTGTTTAAGATTATAAATGACTTCCTATTAAAGCCTTTAGCTGTGAGTGAAAAGGTCTCATGCTGTTTTTTTCTGCAGCCTGCAATTAAACAGTCACTTCAATAAGAACTGAAGGCATTTACAGTGTGGTTAGAAACTATACTTGCAAATAAAGGGTGCTCTAAACGGTCAAGTAATAGAGGCCCTAGCGCATAATGTATGTGTAACTTAAATCAGATATGGTGAAACACTAAATATAGTTTATATAATATTATAATATGGTCAAGATATTCAAAGACTACCTCTAGCTGTGTCCTGCTTTTGCTAGAACAAGTGCATATCTAAACCCGGGAGCTCTTGCACCCCAAACGAGAAGCATACCCCTTAAAAATGAGCAATGCAACAGATATCACCTTATTGTGAAAGTCTGCAAAACGTTTTTCGTTTTTAAGCCCTGCTTTGGGTTCTTTGAACATACTCCAGGACGAAAGGCTAGAGTTTTATTGAGCTATAAATTATTCATTGAGACTGGAGCAAAGCAGACTTTACAAGCACAGTATTTATGGGTAGAGTCTTACTTGTAAAGTCTTACTTTATGAGTAAAGGAACAAGCTGCAACAGCTGCCAAATAAAGGTATAAGAGTATAAATACAATAATTTCTTCTCAATTCAGTATAAGTATAGAACAGAACAAAGTGAAAGTACTGACAAAAACTTCTGAAATTTTAAGAATAGTAACCTTTTCACAGCGCAGGACACATTAATAGCACATTTTGCAGCATCGGTTGCGTCTGGTCGACGGGAGGGGGCACCAATGCAAGTCATGCGATAAACTCTAAAGCACGAGGAAGAAGAGGAGGCCCCTGATTGACTGTTTCCAAGGAGACCAGCGATACTACCGAGAACTGTCAGCTTGTCAGTGCTGCAGGTAAGCGAGCTAAACTCAGAGAGTACTGTCGTTTTTATTTAACAAGTCAATGGGAAACAGCCTGTTCTGGTGTTGCTGTCTCTTATGTTGGGTTTCACTCGCGGTTTTTCGTTTCTTAAACAGTGTCTTGACCCACTTGTGGTCAGATTCTAGAAAGAGCCGGGGCTAACAATGTCAATGCTAACTAGCTGACCAGGGTAATCTTTCACAAGACTTGCCGAAGCAGGAAGCTAAATACTGCGGTGTCCTTTAAAACTGCACCACTGTTTCTGCTTTCGTTTCATGGGGAAACATTAAGTCAGATCTAACAATTAGTCTTTGTAAATATTTCATTAGGTACAGATGGGTAGCATCGCTGCTAGTTGCCTTGCTACACCTGTGGGTGAAGGAGATAACAGTTTGTTATGTCACAGATATGAAAAAACCCTATCGATGCCTCATGTTATGAGCTGTAGACTCATTTCGACCAGTGCCGAAAAGGGATTAGCTGTTGTAAGTGACTTGTTAACCTATAATAATGGTTAAACATATCTCTAATGAATGATATCAAGTAATTTTGAACCAGAAAAATTCCTGTCACATGGTAGAAGCTGCAATCAGCTTTTGGCAAAGTCACTTTATATGATTTTTTTTATTTATCCAGGTAAAAATTCTAATTGACATAAAAAAGTATTTTTCAAGGACAATTTGAACAAGAGGACAGCATAAATTGCTAAAATGCTAACAAAAACAGTTGTATACGGATCTTTTAAGTGGCCAAAAAGGTCTGGATTGAGCACAGTGTAGAACACAGAATAGGTATAATAACTCAAAGTCATAAAGACACTTGCAAAATTTCTTTATTTGATATATATTTCCTTTGTAAATCCTGTTCACTACCAATATAAGCAAAGATATTAGACTTGGCAGACAATCACTTTTTGGCATGGCTCTTACAGACATTATTACTTGTCCAGTTTTAGGTATGATGACTCAGTTTGACCAGCCAAAATGGCATCTGTTAGAAAGATATGTTTCTTTGCAAATCAGAAATCCTGCAATAAATACTACTTTGCTTAAACATTGTATTGGGAGTTACTTACATAAATGTTGATGTATGTTTATAAAATTTATTTGATGCCATTATTGATTCTGTGTAGGTCAGAATCCTTATAGACTCCCTTATAACCGCTCCACTAGCATTAGTTGTACATCATTTCTCTGCTATGTGGAAACGTTGCTAAAAGAAATCGATAAGCTTGGAGTCTCCAGTCCACTGTAGATAAACAAATCAAACCCACTATGCTCTTAAGAAAATATGTAAACATTGCATCATAATGCTGGCATCTCTATGCTTTTCATATTTTAATTTGTCTAGTAAACTGCTTTGTTTCTTGTTTTAGGTGCACGCTGTCAGGATGTCATTTTTATTTGACTGGATCTACAGGGGGTTTAGTAGTATTTTACAGTTCTTAGGTGAGTACTGTGTGCTGCTCTGAAATGATGTACCCCATTCTAAGTACTCCCATCCTAAGCTTGGTGCATTTTGTTCAGGCACTGACATGTTACTACAATGATCACAGCATATGCATATATGTCTGTTCCCTAACTTCTCCTACACCAGTTAATCAATCTGGTTGAAGCTTATATAAACTGCCTATAGTAGCAAGATTTCCAACATATAGATAGCTTTGGAAATCAAATCTTTACAAACATGGGCATGCAATTCTTTAAGTGTTCCAGTCTGGGTTAAAAACTCACCACAGCACTATAATCACAAATTCAGGTCGGAAAATGGATCCTACTGTACAGCTCCATTCTCACGTAAACACAGTGGTAAAATCCTGCTTTTTACATTTGAGGCTGCTGTCAAAAATCAAGCCTCTTCTGTCAACTTTGTGCAACCTTGAAACAGTAATACATGCTTTTTTAAACATCACATTTTAATAACTATAATATACTTTTTATTTAAATTAGCCAGGCCTCCAATTGTTCGCCTCCAGCTGGTGCAAAATGTAGCCGCTCGATTTTTTTAAGATCCTTTTATTTGTTTTTAAGTCCCTTAATGGTCGTGCTCTTGTCTGAGCTGTTTCACCCACATGTCCCGTCTCATTCTCTGAGGTCAGCAGACCAGCAAACTCAGAGGTGATAGAGCTGCAGCGCAGCGTGAAGTGGAATAAAATAAGAATTCTTCTGAATCCTTTCAGGTCTTTACAAAAAGAGTGGGAAGCTAGTTTTCCTGGGCCTGGACAATGCCGGTAAAACAACGCTCCTACACATGCTGAAAGATGACAGGCTTGGGCAGCACGTTCCAACACTGCATCCAAGTAAGGGGATACTCAGAGTGCATATTACCCATGTGCTGTTTTTCCAGGTTTTGGATTTTTCTTTATATTAGGCCACAGGTTGTGATCGCGCTGTCTTCTAAAAATACCATGCTCCTAAAACCATGTGATATTGGCCTTGTTATTGTGCTGCTTATACAGTTATTATATGGTAAATAGATAATGGCTGATTTATTTTTAAGATGCAAGTATTTCATTAAAGTGTTGATAGTGTACTGTAGTGTTCCTCAACATATACTTTATTACTTTTATACATTCTCTTATAAAGGTGTCACCTGTCATATAGACTGTCTTATGTGTTGTGTAATAGTAAAAAATTGTCTTTATTAGTTAAGCGATTGACACCTTTAAGCCTTATCTTTGCATAAAGTGACCCCGCCTATTACTTTATAGCTGGCAGTCTTCCCACCCTGCTGTATGTCACCATCATTGGGGCTCCTTTAATTTGTGGCCTCAAAGTTGCGATTAGTCTAACATCATCTTTTAGCAGTGCAGGTCTCTGCATGTCATTGACATTCCTCTGTCTGTGCATCTCAAATTTTCTCATGTGCGAAAACATCTCAGGTGTATTTTCTTTCACACAAAGCTTCTGAAGAGCTAACAATCGGTGGCATGACATTTACTACGTTTGATCTCGGAGGACATGTACAAGGTGAGATCTATTTCCATTTTTGCTGGCAGTGAGACGCTATTGAATTTTTTGTATCTATTTTGTTTGTGTTATTTATTTAAGTTATTTAGCACAGGATAGCAACAACACTAAATTTCTGTGGGCTTAGAGCATCTGATTGATTCTCAAACCTTTAGCATATGTGTTCACATCGCCCCATTCATTTGGTTTTAACGTTTATTAAATACAGAAATGAGAGGAAACGGGTTTACTAGATCACAAAATATACTTGTACTATTGTAAGTTGAAGATTAGTGACTGCTGCCTATGTTATCTTCAACGGTAGCACCTCCTGTCATCAGAAACATGTATAACCAAACTGACAGGTTGACAAATCAGTGCACATGGCTGCCACATGATGTCTCTGTAGACCCCCGTCACACTGATCTGTTGTTTTTCTTCAATTTGATATTTTTAGCGCATGCATTCACGCTTGAATGCTGAGTGATCTGATTCATTGTACGCATGTCAACAGAAAATTTAAAGGCAGGATGTATTGTAATTAGAATTTGTACCAGTGCTATTAAAAATAAATATAGAGAAAACTAACCCTCTATAGTTTCATTTGAAAATCATTATCCAAATGATCTAAATCCGTTGGTAAGACAAAAACCCATATTTGATTTGTACAGTCAAATTAAAATGCTATTTCCACATCTGTCCATTGCTGTCTAATTAGACTTTAAAATTAGATAAGTAACACTGTTTATCAGTGCTATTAGTGGCAAGCAGCTTAAACTTGACTTGAGGCGTAATTAGCCATATTAGCTGAAAATAGTTAATCTGTATTTGTGTGTATTTAGATGTGAGGATGTGTGAACTACCGCTTCTCTACAGGAGAAAGGACATAATTATATTTTCAAAGGTTTATAGTTAGACTGCTGCATTTCAGAGACTCATGTTGAGTTGTTGCAATCGCAGCTAATTCACAGCCGTTTTCCCTTCTTTATAGCACGAAGAGTTTGGAAGAACTACCTGCCAGCTGTGAATGGAGTCGTCTTTCTTGTAGACTGTGCAGATCATGACAGACTCACAGAATCCAAGACTGAACTTGATGTAAGGTTAAACATTGCTGTTACAAACGGTTTCCACCACACAGGACTGTTTTTGTGTGTTAGCAATGGATTGCTGGTTAGTTTGTCTCTCTTTTATTTTTTCTAGGCTCTCCTTGCAGATGAGACCATAGTCAATGTACCAGTGTTGGTGTTAGGTAATAAAATTGACCGCCCCGAAGCTATCAGCGAAGGAGGACTTAGAGGAGCTTTTGCTCTTGATGGCCAAGTTACCGGGAAGGTAGGCATGTCTTGAGGATTCTTTCTTAATTCACAGAAATATGCAGGAGCACATATGATCGTCATTCTAATTGATCCTTGTTGTAACTGACAGGGAAATGTGTTGCTGAAGGAGCTGAATGCTCGACCCCTGGAGATTTTCATGTGCAGCGTGTTGAAAAAACAAGGCTATGGGGAAGGTTTCAGATGGTTATCACAGTATATCGACTGACAAAGAGATGAGCTTAACCAAAAAGGATGTAGAAGTTTGATCCTTAGTGAGTGTCAGCCCATCCAAATTTCAGGTCTTACTACTAAGAATATTTTAATTCCTAAATCCACATGAACTGTCCTAAATGTGTTATTAATTTGAGAGACAATTGAGTTGCATGAAATATAAATTAGGTTGCGTTATACCAGATTACAGCCATGCATTATGCAGTAATGCACGGTTCAGTGTTGCATTACTTCTGTGTTTATCTTGGAATTTAGTAGTGAGCGAGTGATGAAACAGAAGGGCTCAAGGGGATCGTGAGGGGCTAGCTAATTGCGTTAAGACGGTCTAGTTTAGATTTTCAGATTCTTGTAGATAAATAAGAAACTACAGAAGATATTTTTTAGTTCGTTTTGTCTGTTAGTGCACAGCCTTAGCATTTAAAACATAAAGCCAAAGATGTATGCTAATGACTTGGGATTAACAGGCCCAGATGTTGGGACTTCAACAAAAAAACATCTTCAATGCTGAGTGCTGAGCCAAAATAACATAAAAATCTCATTTTTGGTCATCAAGAAAGGTGAAAATTGTTAAATGAAAAGATGATGGCGTACACTGAGTGAAATTAGACATCATGTTGATAAGTGTGCTGTGATTAATGTGCTGCTTGCTTTCGGCATCTTAATGAAGCTGGCTTGTTGGTTTTTGTGAAATCAACCTGTACGTGTAGAGATCTGGGTTGAAGGCAGCTAATTTGACAGGAGGACCGACTTATTTATGGGCCGTCCAGTATAGAATTGAAAGATAAAAAAGCTGTCCTTTGCTTTATTATATTACAAAGACTGTAAGAAAAAAACCATCCCTCATAGAATATAGGTCAGACTAGGAAAGAATATATGTATTTTTGAGTCTTTTCATCTTCGTCTTAACCAGCACCCACTAAAAGAGTGTCTCATCTCTCTGCTCAGTATTTCCTCATGGTCTTACTTGAATCAAGCATAGAAAAAAGTCCAAGTTAAAGCAGCAATATTTGAATAAGAGACTGAAAAAAGGGTTTTATTTATTTATTTATTCATTCATTGTATCTAGAGCCTGAGATATAAATTAAATTCAATAACTACCCAGGTTCAAGTGTTGCAGGTACTTTATGACTGTCTGAAAAGATACAAGAGTGCACATGCAAACGTTTACATGCTTAACTACACAAATTAATCTGATCTTATTCAGCATACTTGAAATTTAAGTTTGCTTTTGATTCATTTTTTTGTTTTTTTTTCTTAGTCGATGCATGAAAATATTTTATTGATTTTTATTAATTAATTTTTTACAACGCACTGTATACATTTATATCCTCATTACGAGAAACATGAAGTACAAAAACAGGAAGAGAGGCATGTGATCTTTGCACCATATTTTCAGCAGCCCTTGTTTACAGTTTAGATATGTGGTTTATTAATATGTGAAGGAATATTTACAACCCAGATTAAAAGATGTGTATAAAAACAGACTTCATACAGGGAGTCTCGTTTGTTTACTAAAATGTAGCATGCGTGTTAACAAACTGCTTTTCCTTTCAACAGCGTTGTGTACCACTTACCGAACACATGTAAATTATGTATAATACTGATGTAAATGCTTGTACAGTTACTGCCCTTGAAAAAAACACTATGAAGGACTTATTTGTAACTGTATAGTACTGGATTTGATATTTTCAGCAGTTATCAGTGAATATAGGTTCATGTTAAATAACATCACCCACACAGAACGATGTGAAAGTTTGATCTACTTAATAAGCAGTTGACATGTAATAAAACCTGCTTTTTATAGACCAAACTGGCCCTGTCTCTTTGATTGATTCTTTTTCCACTGGTTTTCACATGCTAGTATTCCTTTTTCAGGTGGAATTGCTATAAATATGGATTTTTGGAGCCAGGATTTAACTTTTAATTTAATGCCACTGGGAAACCTGATCTTTCCAGATGGAATACAATTACAAAACAGAATTATTAATATAGTTATTACAAGAAGTAATAAACCTCCTTTCCAAACTGTAATGATTAAAAAAACATTATTTTACTAATAAAATAAGAATGGGGATAGAATCGCAAGACTCGGGACTGCTGCTACAGATGGTTCCTAAATATTCATTTTGTGTGTGTGTCTAAGTTATCAGCCAAAATGAAGCCCCAAGCTGGTAATCTTGGAGTAATTTTTGATTCAGACCTGTCATTAAATACCCCAAGCAACTCAAGCAGATGCAGTCATGGTTTTTTTTTTTTCAGCCGAAGCACATCACGGAAATTTTCCTTTCACTCATCGACGTGTAGCAAGGCTTTAATGCTTTTATCTCCAGGCTTAATTATGGTGATGCACCCCGTAATATCAGCAGACTGCAGCTATTTCAGAGCGCTGCCAGACTTCTAATACTCTCCAAGAGAAGTGACCACATTAACTCAATTCTTTTGGCCATTCACTGGTTGTCACTTTTCTGAGAAATTACTTTGAATTTTTTAGTCCTGGCTTTGAAATCGCTGCACGTTTGACACTTGCATTTAGATTCGTCAGACCCTATTCACAACAAAGTGGTTTGATCCAAGGATTTTAACTGAGCAGGATTGCTAAGTAACGAAGTTCAGATCCATTCATTCCCAATTGCGTAATCCGTTTGACCTCAAACAGTGCCGTCTTAAACATTTATCATTCATTTAGCAGCCAGCTGCTGTAATTTGTTCTTCTAGCATGAGGTGGGACCCAAATATGTCTGTAAATATTCCCAGGCTGCATGATGACATTGGTTTTTGTCAATGCCTTGTTAAACATGATTAAATGTACTGACAGCTTTAGCATGCATTAGCTGTGACAGCCTTCTGTGTTTCATGCACTATTTTGGGGAAAGTTGATAAGAACATAGTTCTATTCATGTTTACACAACCAGCTCATGATTTAGTATAAGCAGAAATGGCTGTGTGTGGCAGGCTAAGTTTCAGGTTATTTTCTCCCAGTATAATGAGGACAGTTAATTTAGCTTTATCTTATACAGTAATTTCCCCACAGGCACCTGAGCACAGTTTTCTTTGCATGTCTTGCAGGATCATCTAAAAATACTCACAATCAAATATAGTGAAAGACAGCGTGTGACTCGGTGCCACCGTCACTACGATTCCTAACACATCCGTCTCTAAGTGGTCATTTTAATCTGTGATATACTGTGTAAGAATAAAAGTCAACATACGACTTGGCTCCATTGCCTTTATTAGTAAAGTGCTCAGCCAAGAATTAAATTCTTATTTACTAACATGCAATACTAAAAACAAACAAATGTGTGGCCTATCGATAGCAAGAATGAAGACATGGCAACAATATTTTCATAGAAAAAAAAAATACAGTGTAAATTCAAGTATACACACAGAACTTCAAGTAATGCACACTTCCTTTTAGAAACACAAAATACAGTATTTCAAGTTGCAAAGAAAACAAATATCTGTGTCACATTCTTTGACATGATTTCAGAGTCAGCAGAGGACAGCGACTAGTGGTTTCTACTGTGGGTGACGTTTGGGTCATTAAAGTACATTCTTAAGGTTTTCAATAATCCATCTGGGAATAAAGGTACTGTATATAGTTCTGTGCATCCACTTAAATAGTAAAACATGTACAATTTAAAAACTGCTTTGACCTTCACAAAAATAGTTTGAAACCATAGTGACCTGAAATCCTCTAAGCTTCTGTCACAGTTGATTCACTTGATTTATATACATAATCAGTTTGGAAATACATAACTACATTGTGCTGAGCTGCTTCGAAGGAAAAGTTTGACATTTTGGAAAGCAAACTTAAAAAGCATTAAATAGGCAAGTTGGAGATCAGAATTACTGTGAAATTGTTTAGCCATCCGAGGCAGAGGAAACAAGCTGTGGGCACAGCTGACATAGTGAACTTATTTACATAACCAATGATAGAATATTAGCGTTTATCACATTCATGACTATCTTCTGGCAAATGTAAATCCAGTATTTACTCTGCTTTAGTAACTGTGTGATTTTGATCTACCAACTCCTAAGGGAAATATCTGGTCCTTTAGCTGCTAAATGCTCCACTGTTATCACCAGCTGCTACAGTAAATGTGTATATCTGCTGTTTGGTGCTGATCAGGAGGTAGTGCCTGCTTTTCAGGTGTCTCGGAGACAGGAAATGGTGTCATGAGAGTGGTGAGAAGGAACCAAAACAGATGTAGAGCTACTGGGAGAAGCAGATCTATAATTCTCTTAATGTGATCACTACTGGTCCATTTGTCAGATTGTTTCATGTCAGACAGGATCAGCTAGTGTAGCTACTTTTAAAGGTATCCTGACCCAGGCATTAGCATTTTTTAAGGTAAGTAATTATCACATTTTCATTTGTAGACAAAGTGGGAAAAAGAAAATGATGTGTCAGACTGTTTCTTCCCCTAGCGCTTTTTAAAATAAGGTTCAAACAAACTTGATATAAATGTTAACTTTTTTGGTCTTGTGATGTACTGGAGACCCCTTTAGATGGCTGGGATTGAGTCCAGCTCCCTGCTAGGCTATTAGGATGAATGTTAAATGTTTGGCTGTTTCTTTTTCTATACAGAAAGATCAAAGCAACTGTCTTCCCCTGGTCTTTATTCCTGTGATAATGAGCTTCTCATCTAACCTCTGCAAAAAAACCCATAAATAAGCTTATTTCCCAAAATGTCAAACTGTTTGTTTAATGATCTCTAGTCATTCCAGTGGGACAACAACTCTAATACTCAAGCAACAGTTTACACAATACAAAATTACTGGTAATCTCTATATGCATAGATGGCGCTTGAACAAGATAGGAATTCTGATGGACTTCAGCTACCAATGGTGCAGTAGTCAGTGGGTCCTGGTTTTCAGGACAGCAAAACAAACCAAAAAAGCTCTGTTGCTCAAAAAACAGAGAATAGAATGAAGCAATTACACATATCTAAGACAAAAAAAAAAACTGGTCATCGTTTCATCACTGGACCTGCCAAGCACTACACATCCCACCAGGACAATCCCGTACCTCCCGAGCACGAACCCCATAAATTTTAGCTTTTAGGAGAGAGCCGTCTCTGTAGATTTTCAGGCCAGCAGCCATGCTCTCCATATAGGGGTCACACAGTTCTACCAGATGTATCCTCCATCATCTGCCTCACCTTCCTCCTCTTCCTCCTCTTCTGCCTCCTCCCCGTTGTCCTCCGCCTCCTTCTCCTCCTCATCTTCCCATCCCACTCCACTTCCAAAATCTCCAGAATATCCCATCACTTCATCTGTAAAAAGTGGATCAGATCAACTTAATTTCAGAAAGAAATTAAAAAAACAAGAACCACACAGACACGACAACACAAACAGGACTTATTTCCTGAAATAAGAACAATATTTTATGTCACTAAAGCTTTGATTTTTACTCTCTTGCATACACGAACACAGACAGCTGGAGACTTGATGGCCGAGTAGTCATTCCTGTTATATGTCTCTGAAGTCTGCCGCCTGGGGCATATTCACAATTGGTGCATTGTAATGTAAAGTCTCTCTGGGTAAGTCTGCATGATCACAGAAAATTGGCAAGCATGCAGACACATCAAGGACACTAAAGCTCTCCATCTGATGATGAAACATCACTCAGACCAAAGCAGAACCTAGTGGACTCATGTATATGGAAATTATATTCAAGGCCTTACTGTAGGCTTAGTTAAAACCATTTTAGCTATAGTTTTAGAATCTATTAATTGCCACATAAATAACCAGTCATAAATGTTTGGAGTGCACCTGTCTATCTTATTGGCTTATTGTGTTTTACTTTAAAAGCATAACAAATAATCAGTATAATCTGGAGTAGGGGAAAGATAAAAAAAATCATCTGTAGACATGCAAAACAAGTTTGAAAGCACATTTGCTTCTGCGTACAACACTGGAGCTACACAGAATCACCATCATAGAGCTCAGTCCTGATGATCTGGCCCAAATGCCATATTTTAGTCACTGCTTGGTCTGCCAAATAGAATGAGAGAAAATGTTGCTTCTAGTCCTCAGTTGCAGCAGAAATCACTCCACTCTTTTACTACGGCATGATTAAGATGGTAAATAAGACTCTCCATACAATGCATATATATCATATTTTCACTCAATAAAAAGAACTGATGAACACCCCCGCCTGCCAGGATTCAAATATGCTCCTACCATATTTGTTGTTAATAGATTGAATACCAGTGATACATGACCCTTATAAGATAGTGTAGTGATAAACAATTCGCCTGTCCAAACTTTTTCATGCGTCAAGCAGAAACTGTTGTATCTTTGGTTCAGTACACATAAATCTGCATTTTCTTTATTTTTCTTATCAAACCTATCCAAGAGATTTGTTCTAATACTCTGGACAGTGTTCTGGTCCAGCCAATTGACCTGTATTTTTCTGCAGGAAGAGCTGTTTTCCATTAGTGCTGAATTGCCTGTTTTCTTGTCGGTAGCTGATTTTGTTTGGATTTTGACTTTTGATCAAACAAAACAAGCAGTACTGACTGTATCTTGGATACTATTTTTCTTCCTCTGACACAAAACTAATAATTTGGTACAGCTCTTCTGACTCTAAAATCCACAAAGGGATTGAATGAGCGAAGCAATTAATTCCTGCACTGCAGAAAATGTAAAAACTTCTCAAGTTTGCAAGTGAGAGCTCAGAGCGTGTAAAAACAAATGGAAAACTATAGAAATGTAAGGAGAAAATTACAACCTGTCTAATCTTAAATATGAAAAGTGAAATTTCAAGTTTACCAATAATAAAAAGAGATAAAATAAAAATGGCTTGAGAAATCTATTTGAATAAAGCTGATTTTCATTAGAAACTGCCTAAAATCATCTTACTTGCGATAAGTACCTAACTTTAAGGATTTAAACAAAACACGACTTCAAGAGATGGAGATTGAAAGTATTTGTTTGCCATCCTCTTACCACAGTTGGGGTTGCCATGGATTCTGGTGCCCATCATCTCTCCACCGTGCTGGTCCGCGCACCAGCACTCCCCTCGGCTCTGGTCGCACTGCACTTTCCTGTAGTAGCCGTCCTCATCGCAGCTGGGAATGTACATCCCTGCAAAGACCCACACATACAAACACGCAGCCATTTCTTGAATATTGATACCCTGAGCACACACACAGCTGCCTGATACTGATGCTGGAAATGAGTGCAGCAAACGAGAATGCCAGCACGCTTTAGTGAACCTGTGATAAGACCATCAGTTAGGATAGAGAGGCAGCTTTTTGGCAGAGAATGCCATGGAGACAGTGAAAACTTTCCCTGTTTGTTTTACACAAACACACATATGTTTGGTGGATACGATTTGGTGATGTGGTGTGTTTCCTTCTATTGCCAGAGTGGCATATAAAAATATAGTGACAGCCTCTGTGACAGAGCTCCACTGTTTCAGCATCCCTCAGGACACTTGTCAAACCCAAAGCAAAGCTCTCTAACAAGCTCCAACCCTCCCCACCCCAATTCTGTGAAAAAAAAAACCAATCACAATAAGTAAGACGAGTGGGCTTCAGGGATTGGAGAACCAATCTCTAGGTCTGGAGCTGAAGAAAGAAAAGCCGCTGTGTTGTACAGTATGTTGAGCACGCAGTATGTAGAGCCTGTGTCGTGGTGTTTCTTGCTGGGCCAGACGGCCTTGCTCTGTGTCAGCCTTGCTCTCTCCCAAAGCCAAGTGCTGCCCCCTAATCCCCCCCCCAGCCTGATTAGGGCCTAATCCTAGCCGTGTGCTTGTGATCTCTTTAATGAACCTTCTACAGCTTCTTGCCTGCTGCTTCCAGTGCTTTGTTACATAAGTTCACCAAGAGACTCAAAGCCAATCTGAGGGCACACACCAGCTTGATGGCTGAGCTGTATGTCTTTGAAAGGATCTGAGTTAAAAGAGCAACAAGATCCTGCTCAACATATGTTCCTATGCAAGCGTAGTGGTTAAAAACCTTCAAATATATATTTAACAGCACAGTATTGTAATGAAAAATGTATTTACCCGGCTTCTTTTTGGCTGCCTCCTGCACTTGGATCCGCTCCAGCTCAGCAAGGCATGGCGGCTCTGTGAGAATCAAATGAGAAAAGTGATGACAGACAATACCTAAAAGTATTCTGCCTAAACTTTATCTGAATCAATGCTCTTCATAATTACACTTTTTGTCCATATCGATTTGCGTAAGAAGTCTTATATTTCATTCCCTTGAGGATGATCGATTGTCAAGAACTTGCCTGAAAGAACATATGGATGTAGCCCAAGAGTGACAAGAAAGCAAGCTGAACCTCAAGAACAGACAGAAATGGAAACAAAGAAGAAGACACTTTGTATTGACCCCCAATCCGATAAACCTTTCTCTGTACTTCTTCACAGAGCTGCTCTTGTGTTTGCACAAAACTAGGTGCATTATTAGATCTTCTTTACTCTATTATCAAGTCACACCGCAAGGAGAAAATATATAAATGTGCTGTGCTTTTAAAAAACAGCTTAAAGAGTAATATATTGCAGGTTAAACACTTGATCGATGGGTCAATCAGCCTGCAAATGAGTGTAGTCCCAGAAAAATCCTGTTGCTTAGTAAAGGTCAGATGGGGCACGTGTGGGTAGCTGAAGGTAAGGTTATGTGTGAGATAGCATCTATGAAGATCCTCAAGCTCTGAAAAATTTTCTGAGCACACCACCTCATTAATGTCAAACTCTTTTAACCCAGTTTGACCTCAAGCTGGCCAGGCAAGAAAATTAATGCATATTTACTTATATTAATAAGTGGAATTTTAACAAAAATGTCTCCGTTTTTCCACGTTAATTGAGTCTACTGTGATTACATGTTCATTAAACCTTACTGATCAGAGCGCAATGGCTCAAAACCAGTACAGACTGTTTGTGACTAAACAGAAATAGTTAAAAAAAACCTTGTCCAGCTCTATAAATAATATCTATGTGTTATTAATTACTACTGTAGTATAAAGAAGATTGTACTTTACAAACCCATATGGAAAAGATATATATAAATCTTATAAAGTTTGTATCTGTCTTGTGTGAAACTTGTATGAAAAGCATATAAGAGTGAAAACAGATATAAGATCCCTTGAAAAATTACATAAATGAAACTTGTATGTTTTGGATACTTACTAAAACAATATATGAAAGTAATGAGAAAGTGGCCACTTTCATGAGTAAATCATATAAGTTTTTACTATTTCTTTTCCATATGGGAAATAAACATAATGATGTATTCAGTAAGGCTTGAAATGATTAATTGAGGGTTCATTCCCATGAACCCTGTAGAGAATAAAATCAGATCTTTTTACAACAACACGACTCACCCCCTGCTGGCCAATTAAAGAAAATACAGATGTCTATCTTTTAGATACAGTCTGTATTTTATGGTAGTGACCAGCAGTGAGAGATACTGACAGCTAAAGAAGGCTTTTGAGGTTAAACCAAGTGAGGAATACATTTTCTTTAACAAGGTAGAGAGACAAAACTCATTTGTGGGCAAGCTTTAGGGAGGCATGAAGAATTACCTTCAATTGGTCAAAGACAGAAACACCACATGACAAAAACAGTCCCAAATTGGACAGCAGGAGATATGCCAATCATGATGGGGAGTTTTGTTTTCTTAGATCCGTCTACAGTTTAGTGATGAATAAACAGATTCAAACACATCTTATAAACTGACAAAGTCTAAAGTGAAGAGGACCTTGTGCTTTAAAGTATGTAGATGAAGTTAAAGAACACCATGTTAAATGTTATTGTTTTTTAAGTGCAAAAATATTCAAACTCTGGATTAAGAAAAGCTCTTTGCTTTCCCCCACTACAACATGCTAAGTGTGTCTGTTTTTAGCAGAACACTCTGTAGAGTATTTCCCAGAATAATGTTGGCCATGAGTGTGGATGTGAGTGTGAATGACTCTTTTCCTCTGTTGGCACAGTGATGAACTAGAAACCTGTTCACGGTGTATGCCACCTCTCGCCCAATGTCACAGATTGATGATACATTTATTTTACCACCTTCCAATATGTGGCCACATTTCAATGTGTTAATCCTTAATCCTTGACTTAGAATATCATGCTGTTTTTTAACAGATTTTGTGTATCACACTTCATAGCATTCATGAGCAGCCCGTTTCATCACTTCAGTGCATACCCAGTGTTTCCTTTGATTAACCTAGCTTTTATTTCACCCGTTTAGAGCTTTGACTCAAAATAGACTCCGCTCTCTGTGCTTCTTCAGAGAAAATCAATCCGCTCACTTTCTCTCCAGAAGCAGAGGCACCACTCTGCTGTAGAGACCTTCCCATCCTTGTAGCTGTCACAGGAGTTGAAGAAGGGTCGGATGCAGACCTCATACTTGTCCAGGTTAATAGCCGCCAGCTCAGCGTGGTCAAGATACAGATCGTTGTTGGTGTCCAGCTTCGAGAACATCCAGCCGATGGAGTCCTTGCAGCTGGCCACCAGGCTCTTGTCCAGTGCTGTTGGTTATTAAAGCATTTTACTTTGATTTCTTTCTGTCTGCACAATTGAGTCGTAAGTTTGGAGGATGCAGAGAATAAAGCTGTTTCGTGCGTTTCTAACCTGAAGCGGTGCCAGCTCCAGGCTTGCCAGAGTTGTTCTGCTTCGCATTTCCATGAAGGAGTTGGAACCAGTCTCTCAGACGGTCACCCAGGTCTGCCAGGTCCTGCCCAGTGCAGCTCTCTGAAGGAGGAAAAAGGAAATTCCTACATTCAAAATCCTGGCAGACACTTAACAGCAACCTGAGTCACTTTCCCTAAAGGCAAGCACAGACTCAGTACTGCTTTATAATGCCCCTACAGTGAACAGAACTAAAGGGACAGATTTTCCTCACAGTAGAGTGGTTGTTGAGCTGTACAGCTGGGTTTTCACACTGTGATTTATTTAAGTGCGTGATGTGCTAATCAAAGAAAACATTATTTCGCAATTAACTCTGTGGCCGCAAATTGCTGCTATCCAACAGAAATCCACTCTCAGTAGCTAAGCACTCACTCAAGACTACAGACAAAAAGCAGGAGTAACATTTCATTCGTTGGATCAATCGGCATTTTCACATGCTCAAGAATCTAGACAATCAATACTGTTTGGCTGCAATCATAGATAGTGTACACTCTAAATAATTAATTAGTACATGATTGAAAGACCAGTTTAACCACAGGGTTGGGGGGGGGGGATTTCAGCTAACAGTAATCTCTGAAATTGGTGAGTATTGATGCCAAATATTGAGCAAGCATCGGGCTGAGCTGTTCTGCGAGGCCTATCCATAAAGAAGAATGCGTGTGTGGCCAACAGTGCATCATAACTTTCCTTTTTTGAATTATTGACTCACGAAGATTGACAGCGATGATGCTGGCTCCCAAAATTGAAATGCACAAACACGAAGGAGGTGAAGAAAAGACACTTGCCGTGCTTTGTGTCAGCATTCGTTATGGAAACGGAGGCTGTGGAGCAAGGGCAAAATCCGGAGCACATGACGCTCAGGTCTTTGCCTGTGAGGCAAGCCTGCTGCTCCAGCTTGCACTGTAAGGAGAGAAACAGACAGACAGAGCGAGAGAGGAGGATGCAGTTAAAATATTTATGGGGGTGACCGCAGGAAAAGAGATTGGTCATTCAGATGAGACACTGCACTTAGAGAAACACAGCAAAATTGAGTTGTCATTTTTTTGCTGTCTTCTCATGCAAGGTCAAAATTAAAAACTATACATAAATCAATAAAGTTTCCTGGCACTGGCCAGTATACAGTGATGCGCTCAAAGCGACGTCAGTCATTAATCACTTGGCCACATTGTGCCTTTGCACTCATCCTCCTGCTAACAGTGATGAATTGTGCTGCCCTGCTTCACCCACGTATATGTCAGTGTAGCAGGAAACAGCGCTTGACTGGCCTCATCTCATTATTTAAAATGATGTCACGTGTTTTTGGTAATAAAGCAAAAACAAATAAAGCAATTATGTTGAGTGGGTGCTTTTACCTCTGAAGCGTAGTTATGTCCATCAGAGCCACACACAGGTGAGGAGGCTGCCACAGGACAAGGCTTGCAGCTGCCTTCGTGCACCTCCATCTGCCCTGACTGTTTGCCTCTGAAATCCAACGCAAAAAAATAATATATCAGAGGTATCCGTCCATTTCTGACTCTAAGAACACAAGTTGGGAGTAGCCACAGCTCACTAACCGAGTAGTTGGAGCTAAATGTTAGCATGGCACGCTAACATTCTGAGGATCAAATTAAAGTCTTTCTAGAAATCTCACCATCTTGAAACAAATCTGAGCACTTTTTGGGGCAGATATTATAAAGCATTATCTAAATCTACTTTAATTTCATTGGTCAGGACATAAAAATGCACATACACAGAATCAGCAAGCACATCAGATAAAAGAAACATCTTCATGTTTGTCCAAAAGTAAGGCATTAAAAAGTCTTTTCCCTCACTCTGGAAGTAGTGATCTGGGGCAATTCTCTCGGTTCCAATTCTGGATTGTTTGACTGCCATGTTGCTCTTAGAAAATCTTACAGCTGAAGCTGATGCCATTACTTTCACAGCTATTCACTTTTTAGTCAATCATAAACTATCACCGAAGACTAGCAGTTTTGAGGTGAATTCCAGATGTCTGTTTAAAATCCAATATTTCTATATAGTAGCCAATACTTTTCTTTCAGACACACAAAATATAAACAGATTTTTTTTTCAAATGTTTTAAGTCTGGTTATTTATTTACTCATTTATCCTCTACTGGACTGCTGGGACCAGCTGGTTGTTGTATTTGTGGCTTTATAACAAGAGTGCCCCCTGGTGGGCAAACTCATAACAAGGTTGAAGGGTGTTTCTTCTTCTGATTTATCGGCTGCTACAAATGCATATAAAAAAGATCAGCAAAGAGGCAGTAGTGGCCAATAAGTTAGTCAGCCTCTACTGTATGATACTTTATCTATCATATAATTACAGCTAAACTAAAAGTTAAGTAGCTTTAAACTCAAAGTATGGCTTCTTCATAGTATTTCACTGGAGGTATTTACTTTTTGAACAAAACATTTCAAGCAACTACATTTTTATCTGATTTAGGTGCTTGATGAAAATTGGAAAAGGATTGCCAGCAACCGCAGATTCCTCTTCCTCAGGTCTTATTTCTATTAAGTTTGAATGCATTTAAACTTCCTTGGACAACAGAGTCTTCACAGTGTGTGAAATGTAATGTAGCAGCAACTGCTGCTGAATGCATTAGGTGGAATTTCTCAAAGTTGTGAGCAACACAAAACAAATTCCATTCCAGAAAGCTCAGGGGCAAACTTCTGAGATCCTTGTTAAAAGAAACAGAAAATTTTCTGTATAGCTACATGTTATAAATCTGAAAGAGTGAGTGAATATGTTTTCTAATTTGGATGAATTGGCCCTATAATATTTGCCGGCTTGTACAGGTCAAACACATAGCTACAAATCTTCTGTAACAAGCTGTTTTCATTACAACTCTGTCTCATTTAATACATCCTGCAAGCTACAAAACACCACAAGGCGCTTTTGATTATAACTGCTAGAAAGTCATAATGTGCCTGTTAATATTTGGATGCACCGTTCATGAAATCCCCCTCGGTTGCTTTGCCCTCACACATTGATTGACTTCATGTTTGGCGGGCACAAGCACAGGGCCTGCTGTACGACTTCTGCAGCTGCTACTTAATGATGCTAGGACGGTTTAGTGCGGTTGCGTTCCTGCTTATTACCCATTATTCGACACAGTCTCTCTCGTCTCTGGAGTGACTCTGTAAATGAAGCACTTTATTGAAAAAGATAAATGCCTGTCGCTGCAGATAGACTTTGCAGGTAGTAATAATTCACTCCATTAATTCTTTTCAGCCTCCAACTCTGCTCATTTGTTTTTCAGAGAAAGTGGAATGAATGGGTGAGAGAACAGATAAATGCTTCTCGCTGTTTCTCACAGACAACTAAAGGGTCTTTGTGCAGAGGGCAACATTTGAAATCAGAATATAAACCCTACTGACACATCACTATATTGGCAAAATTACAAAATTGTCCCTAGGACTGCTTTTGATCAAAGTATCTGGTACAAAAAATGATTAAAAGATCTCGTCTTTCAGCTCCATAACGCAATATTACAAATACAAGTGGCTAATGTTTAACCAACTGCAGCTACGTGCTCTGTCAGTCAGATGTGCATGTAAGATAAGTCACGACTATTATTATATGCAGCATATAGTGCTCTGAAATATGTGACAAAAGTATCTTGTACTGATTTAGAAAAGGACAACACGGGTCCATTTAAAAGATCAGCTCTTGCCATTTTTTCTTTAACCTATCTACTAATATCTCTAATTTCAGAGCTTCAGCGCAAACCATCTTTCTCCTTTTGCTTCATATTCTGGTATTATCTCCATGGCGACTTTCATAAAGCACATTGAGGACCACATAGTGCTCACGTTTATCTGGGCCAGTGAAACTCCCCTTTCTGTTTTTGTAAAAGATATTTAAACTACACATTTAATCCTTGAGATATCTCAATATGCAATTTCAACATAATGTCTCAGTTTTTCTTCATGATAAAGAAATGCTGCTGTAGTAACTGAAATAATCTATCAGCACAACTTCAATTGTAAGAAATAAATGTGTGAAATTACTTTAAAAGTTCTCATAGCTTATTGCCTAAATAAGCCAAATATTCCATTGTAGGCAGTGTACAAGAAAAAGCAATCCCATAAATTTCTATAATCGATAGTGAAAAACGAACTTTTCCGTCATTTGTTTATCTATTCATTCTATACTGTAGTGAAATTGGCCACGGGGAAGGTCTTTATCAGTAAGAAAAGCTGTAAAAACCTATAAAAACACAGTTAAAATTCCAAAACGTATGCCCGCCTTCCTTTTCCAAAGTCATCCAATTGGCCGGAGTCTTACCAGGCCAGTTTTGACTTTCCTGTTCTAAAGCAGTGCAAAATATAAATGTCATTAAAGCTGTTTGAGACATAAAAATAAAAACACTTTTGCTAAACAACACAGAGGATGTTTATTTCCATTTAAAAGTTGTAACTCATAGATTGTTTTCTACATGTCAGTGTTGCAGTGGGCAATGAAAACAACTTTTAAAAGTACCTTCAGTGGGCTTGAGAATTCTTTCAAATACCAGCAACACGTGAGTCTCAGCTGAAAACTTGTTTTCTTAACCTGCTCTTATTCATCTCTTCTCCCACTCACCAGCTGCCCAGGTTTTAGTCATTTCCACCAAGAAAGTGTTGACGTTACAAGTATTAATACATATTCTCACTCAACTTTATACACTTCCTGGACATTCTGTCACTTTCTCTTGTGTGAATCTTCCTCCCGAAGTCCTGAGCCATTTCTAACTAGAGCTTGCTCAGCAGGAGAGTTTAAGCTCCACTCATGGCACTTCACAGAGCCTCTTAAATTTGTTAGCCAATCAATTAGCCAATAATTAAAGCTTTATTTACATAGCCCTTTTTCAAGACAATAAAATTAAGGTGATAGTGATTTACAAATGACCTATGTACACTGAAACCTACAGAATTTAATCTGAGAACATTGGAAGAAAGTCCAAAATCAGCAGCAACAATGCAGAGTAAGACAGTAAAAGATTGGTAGATGGCCTATTTAACCATGAATTTTTCAAACATTATATAAAAGCTACTTTTTGTTCATTAACTCTTCACCTGATAATTCTAGTGCTTTTAACTGCTGACATCATCCTGTCCACTTGGAAATCTACGACACGTTTGAAAAAAAAAAAAACAAGCATCGAAGCTCTGCAGCTCCTCCTACCTGTGCTCCAGTTTTTTGCGATTGACACACATGGCCCTCTGGTAGCCCTGAGCAATGCACACCTTATGGCGACTGCACTTCACATTCTGGCATGGATCCTTGGTGGTGTCCAGGGCTGCAAACACAAAAACACGAAGAGTGAAAATCCAATGGTGTCGTTCACACCTAAGGTGTTGCAGTTTCATTCTCTATTTCGGTCACCTACAGCAGACAAATGGAGAGCTACCGGCTGTTTTTGTTACTTTTGACAAGGAGCATGCCTTCAGTAGATTTATACCAAACACTGCAACCCCACAAAAAGACAAAGCTGCTTTAATCAAGTTCTGTGTTCTTGCGCCATTTCAAATGATCCATTCTCACAAACCTCTCTCTGACACAGGCGTATACAATAAAAATCATGAAATGTGTATTTAAAAATATTCCACCAGTGTGAACAAATGAGTCCATTGATTATTTAGTCAGCACTACTGGGCGCCTAGCTGTCATTAGGCAGCCTATCATCAATAGTACAGCCTGCAGTCTCCAACTGCAGGCTGTCTGTGATTGCGAGAAAACCTGACAGCACTGATTGAGCATCTCTTTCTCTCAGCTTGTCACATCTCACTTCCCCCATGTCAACCTATCACTGTCTCTCCCCCGCTTGCCTTTTCTCTCTCACACAGAAATACACACTCCATCTTTGTCTTCCACGTTCCCATTCTTTCTATCCTCTTTCCCCTCCGCACGCTGTCTCCCTTAATGTCTCCTTCTATCTTCAGGGAGTTGAATTGTTCGATGCCAGTCTCCTTCCCTCTAATAGACTGAGATGGAAATAGAACTGTGTCCTCCACCTTTCTCAGCCAATGGTCAATGCCATCCGAAAGTGGATGTCACACCGTCCCAGTCCATTTAACGCCTTGCCGGAGCGAGCTGGGAAAACTCAAAGGCACAGATAAATTTAAGAGTGAGTGGCAAGCGGCAGTCGGCAGTCGCTAGGAGAAATTTAAGTTGTGAAATCCTGAGTCAGCTTCGAGCAGCTGCTTTGTAGTCAACACGGTCAACATACAAGGTGGCTGCCAGCCAGATTCCTGCAAATCCCACGACTAGGTAATACTTAGATGCTAGGGAAGTATGAGGGAACATTGTACTTTTATAGAATCAGTGGATGACAAGACAACTCACAGAGAATCTAGAAATACTGTCTGCCTGTGGTGTTTTTGTACTATAAGACCATGCAGGAGACCAAGCTGCTGACAGTAGTTAATAAAAAATAGAGTCTGGCAGCACTTTTGTGCTAGCTTGTCCTCCACAGGCCTTTGTTCCACAATGTACGCTCTGTTACAGAGAAAATGTGTTTGGTCCTATTGGCTTATTATTATTATTATTATTTTGTTGTTGTTATTTTTCAGGAGATACAGTCATATAAAAGAGTTTTTCACACTGCATAGGGTCCTTTGAAAACCAGGTACATCTCATGATTCTACGTACAACCACCTTTAGCAGCAATAATTTGAAGTAGTGATGTTCTGTATTTATCAGTCTCTCATATCATTGTTGGGGAGTTTTAGGCCCACTCTTCTTTACTATATTGTGTCAATTCAATGAGGTTTGCAGGGATCATTTAGGCTCAGCTCTCTTAACGTTCTGCCGCTGTGTTTCAATCAGGTTGAGATCTGGATTGCAACTCCTTTACTGTTTTCTTTTTGAGTCATTCTGTTAAATTTGCTGCTGTGCGTAGGATCGTTTCCTGCTGCCTAATTTGCACCGAACTTTAGCTGTTGGACAGACAGCCTCACAGAGGAGTTCATGATCAACTCAGTGACTCCAAACGCCATTAAAATGCCAATCCAGTCACAAGATGTGAGAGTAAAAGCTATATCTGAAGCTTTTATATTTAGTTTTATGACGTTTTATGGACATATGATTTGTTCAGATACAACTTTTCACACGTAAGCTCTCCTGGCAACCTTTGAAACAAACCATACATTTTCATGACTGTCTTTCTCTACAGTCATGAACTTTAATATTTAACAGACTAACTTAGGTCTGACTGAGGAATCTGCACAGTCCAGCCCTGGGAGGGATTTTTTCCTTGCTCCTGGGAAGATTGCAGTATTGCTACATGTGAGGCATTTATATTGGCTTGTGTTTGGTGGGATGAATTTGTTTAAACAATGCAAGATATAAGCCAGATATATATAAAACACAATGTCTAGATTAAAGACCTGGGTCATGCTCCCCCTTTTTAAATAAAAAACATATTTTTTCTGTGTTTAATTCTAGTTGACAACAAATTAGATGAAGACATTTGATTACTTTTTGGTGTGGCTCTAAGAATTTCTAAAACAGTAATTTGATGTTTTTTTCTGAGATGTTTTTTCAGTGGCCCAAATGAGCTGAAAGGCATTAGTCACTCCATCCCAGCTGGGCATGATCATGTTGTGTTGGTGTCATATTGTACCACACACAGTTTAGGAAAAAAAACAACAGAAAAAAAGCACTGGCTGTTACATACATGTGCGACTGAAATGATATGGAGACACTTGCAGAATAAACATTTGTAGTCATTAATATGCTTAGGAGTTTGGGGCATATTTTTACAAGTTTAATTTTGAGATTTTCCTAACTGAATGAATGTTTTGTTATATATTACTTTGCATAAAAACAAATTTACTTGCAGGTGCAGTAGAATCTAAAACACGAGGAGAAAAATCCCCCTGGTTCATCTTCACATGACTCCAGATTACACACTCTGCCGTTCTGTAAAACTCCCTCGAGCAACAGAAGTCGATAAAACAAAAACTAACCTCAAAGTAGAGCAGGATTCCAGATGCATTATCATTTCAAAGGGCAACAACTTGTAAATAGCCAAAAAGAAAAGAAAATGAATACAAGTGGGATAGGGCTGGTATTATTTTTGCTGTTTGTCTTAACTGAATTACAAACCAATTTGTCCAAACTGTTCTTCTGCTGAGTGGAAATTCATGACATAGCATTTATATTCAGCAGAGAAGCCCGAAGACAGATAGCAAGACTCTGTCAGCAGCGAAAGCTCATAAACTTTCCGTCATTCCATATAACACTTTTTGTGACCACTTGACTTTTATTCGCTTCATCTGGTCCAACAGGTAGTCTGCTCTGTCATTTTATTTAACCCCAGCAG
This sequence comes from Aulonocara stuartgranti, assembly GCF_965226115.1. Taxonomy (NCBI): domain Eukaryota; kingdom Metazoa; phylum Chordata; class Actinopteri; order Cichliformes; family Cichlidae; genus Aulonocara; species Aulonocara stuartgranti. Next base: position 11,651,137 of record NC_138959.1, on the reverse strand, counting down.
CTGAATAATAGACAGACTCTACTGCTGATAGTACATTTGTCTCCAGCCTCTCTTTTGATTTAGGACATAAAAGCTCAACAAAATTCACCCCAATCTGTCACCCCATATATCATTTTGACTATTTCTTGACAATAAAGAAAAAAAAGTGAAGCTATCTAATATCTTCAGTATGACTCAATGTGTCACATCAGCTCTCCTTAGCACAAGTCATCATTCAAGTTTTCCCCAGGCTTTGTCTGGTTTGTCTTACATCATCTGTCACTGTGTATTTGCTGAGTGGTTACTATCAGGAAACTTTCATGGAGGCAGGAAGCAGAATTTGGTTTGTTTTACTGGTGTAATATACCATAAACTGTTCCCACTCAGCATCTGAGTATTCACTATGACCTGAAAGCACCTGAAACCACAGCTATGGGCTTTGCAGTGAACTATGCATTGCACCAGCTAAATGTTTGGTAGGAGATACCAAAAAAACAACAAAAACCACTAGAAAACACACACAAATTGTGTGGCGCAAATAGTAGCCCCTTCAGCATCCCTCAGTTGTAACAATTGGCTATTTGAGTCTGCTCAAACATGTCAGCTCAAAGCAGTCTTGCAGTTCTCCTCTGAATGCATTGATTTGCTGCCATGTTACTGGATGATTCGATATTTACGCTAACCAGCAGTTGAACAGGTGCACACAGAATATCTAAATATCTTTTATTTGACCTGCAGTGCAATTTTTGTCATTTAGATTGTTTTGTTTTAAGTTATTTAGTTCTGGAGATATGTTCCCTTTCTTTTACAATCTAAATAAGTGGCACATACATTTGGCACCTATGCCTGTTTTTTTTTTTGTTTGTTTTATTTTGAGAAATCATGATCAGGATAATAAAAAACAAAACAAAAAAAAACTAAAACACATCAACAACCAGAAAAAAGAACAATAAAAAAGTCACCAGCCATGTTATGACCAGTTTTGTGTAGGATCTACTTTCTTTTTACTAAACTACACCTGCAAACCATATAACAGAAGGAGACTTAATAAGAGTCTCATGTTTGTGAAAAAGTGACAGGATTTATGTTAGCAAAGAGAGGAAGGAATTTTCAAGTTAGATAGTTGTAAAATTATAAAAAAGCTTATGAAAGATATAATAATGTATTTTTGGAATCTTTGGGGTAACAGAAGCAAGCTTATAAAAAAATAAATATGTTACCATTTAGTGTGATTTCTTAACCGACTGGGTTCCATGTAGACCACAGAGGTTTATCTTTTGTCATATCTCAAAATGTGTGTTGTTTTTTATAAATTGTCCCCAGCTGGGACATACCCTGGTCATGCCACACATGGGAAGGAGAGCTGTTTCTGCTACACTGCAAGCCCCAAACCAAGCAGCAATGACCCTCCTTGGAGTGAGGAAAACTCCACCTGCTGTTGTGATTGTTCACTGCTCAGCTGGAAAATCTTCTTTAAAAAGTGTTACCTTTATTCCAAAAACAGACAGGAGGATAGCAACTGTTTGCTCCTCCTGTCACATGGCAGCATGCCCTGCAAATTGTGTGATATAACTGACTGTAATGTGGTTTTAGTCATTTCTGATCCATGTATAATCGTAGTAAGAGCTTGATTGAGATTAACAGTAAAAAGTTTGGTTCATAGTGGGTTTTGGTGGGTTTTGATTCTTTTTCGATTGTGTTCATAATATTTATGGACAGAATTACTAAGCATACCCCATAGATTGTGGGTTAAGGGTGCAATATACTCAGATTTTAAACCCTTCCAGCTCCAAAGATCTACAGCTCCTCCGTCTCCTCCCTTCTCTGGGGGAGCAGTTGTTAATTCCAGCAGTTCTTCGACATGGCCCCCACATCTCCTTGTTGTCTTGTCAAATCCTGGGCTGGAGTCCCAGCTGTCTGTATTGTTGTCTCATTCCCAAGAGCAGAAAATTTCCCACAGAACGCCCGCTCCGGAGTCCATTCTCTATAAGATTCCTCTGGTCTACCAAGATGGCGTCAGGGACCAGGAGCTGCTGGCCATCAAGTGGGCCTTGGAGGAGTGGCAGCACTGGCTTCTTGGGGCAAAAGAACCATTCCTAATTTGGACCAACCATCAGAATTTGATACACATTCAAACAGCCAAGCAACTCAATCCCACACAGGCTCTTTAGGCTCTTTTTTTTTTAATCCTACAACTTTCATCTTGCCTATTGTCCTGGTTCCAAAAATGCTAAGGTGGAAGCGCTCTCCAGTTAGTTTTCCCACTCCTGCTGGTCGTTCCCTCCCAAAGTCATCAGGAGGCTTTGCACGCTTCTCCCTGCTCTCGGGGCATCCTGACCCAAATATGACCCTCCAACTCCTCCGACGTGTCCTTTGGTGGCAGTCAGTGGGTCGGATGTCCGTGAGATTGTTTCTGCTCGTGAGGTCTGTGCCCGGACCGAGGCCTCCACCCAACTTTCTGCAGGGCATCTTCAGCCCCTCCGTATTCCGAGACGTCCCTGGTCCCACATCCAGCTTGATTTTGTTACTGGTATTCCATCTGTTAACGGTCTAAACACCATCCTCACCATGTCTTCACGCTACCTCTTCCTCTACCAGTCTCTCCCCCTTTTAAGTTTGTCATGGCTTTCATCCCCCCCACCAAGAGACAGAGGTCGTCCACCCTGTCTTCCATGTTTCGCAGCTCAAGCATCGCATCACCTCCCCGGCTAGAACCGCTGTCTGAGAGATTCAGATGCTGTACCAACCTGTTACAGTGAAAAGAGAGCTGTGCATAAATGCAAATATGTTTATTTAATGGCTAATCTACGTGTCTACCCTCAGATATGGTCATGAGCTGTGGGCAGTGACTGAAAGAAAGTTTCCTCTGTAGGGAGTCTGTGCTAAGCCTTAGAAGATAGGATGAGGTCATTTGGAAGAGATTCAGAGTACAGCCGACCACTCCTACACATCAAAAGGAGAGTTTGAATTAGTTTGGGTTCAGCCATGTAATGGCGGTACCAAAGCAGATCCATGACACACTGGGGAGAGTGCATCTCTTATTTCAATTGTTTTATATTGGGGTCACTGGAGCCTAACCTAGGTGTCATAAGGCGAGAGGTGAGGTACACCCTGGACAAATCACAGGGCCAACATAGAGAGCAAGACAACCATTCATGGTCACATTCATACCAACAGACAATTTAGAATCACTACTTAACCTAACCCCTCTGGACTGTGAGAGAAAGCCAGAGTATTCTGAGAGAATCCATGCATAGAAGGGGAGAACATGCAAACTTCACACAGAAAGACAGATGAGGGATTTGAACATAAAATAAGTTTTGCTATTATTATAATTTTGCTATTATATTGCTTCTTGCAATAAATTATTCTTGGGGTGCTCAGGCACCCAGTTGTTAGCTCATGTATGTTAAATATGTTGGTAGGATGAAGGTTAATTGCACATCCAGCATACACAGCACAACATTAGCACACCCAGAGTCGTGCAATATTTACTTGTCTTTTAGGTCCCTTTTGGTCTCAACCAATTTGTGAGAGAAACAGCTGAATTTTTAGGTCTGGCCACCTAGAGCTCCACTATGTTTACCAGCTAATTGCCAAATTTGTCCGCCTCCCATTTGATGAAAAATAATGTAACGAGGGTTTACAAAGAGCCTTTTTCCCGAGAACAGCTGGCTGCTGTGGCATCTGGTAAACAACATCAGTAACAGCAAAGCAAAACAGAGTTGCAGGCTACAAAACAACATAAAGATCTGATAGATGCTAAAATGCCCCACATACTGATGGAATAGGCGGAAATTTACAATGACAGTGTCACATTTCACAAAATCATTGTTACTATATAACTGCTGACTCTAGCAGTTTTAAAGTAGCTGGTGGATTCATCTTAAACAAGGTTGCCAGGAAACAAATGAACTTGGTGAACGATTTCCATGACCTAAAACTGTGTCACACACTACTTCGCTGCATTTCCTTACAGAAGCACAGCCCGGAAGATAATGGTATTGTTTCAGATAATGATGTGCAACCCGCTCATATGTCAAGTCCTTATGAAAACCTTTTGTAGTTCTCCTGTTATTTATTGTCATGTCTTTAAAAATGACACTGACCTGAGCAAAATGCATTTCCCCTTGTGCACAATTTGCATATATCTAGCTGTGTAACTGCCTCGAAGCAGCAGCTAAAAAAAATCACACACATCTGTCATACGGCGCTCATATACAACTCCCACATGTGAAAAATGAAATTTAAACACTAGATTTAATTTGCAGTGAAGATCAAGTAGCTTTTCCAGCTCTACTCGTTTTGTTTAGAATATGCTGCATCGAGAATTCAGTTCAGGGCCAGGATGTGATAGAGCCATTATGGGTTTTAAATCCTCCTATAATCATGTCAACAAAAGCGACGCAACTGCACTGAGCCCCCGTGCAATCTATCAGAGATTATTATTATTATTATTACACCGCAATCAAAACCATTCCAGCTGCTTTCTTATCCACGATTAGCGTCGCCGCTGTTGTCTGCGCTCGCATCTGAATTCTTCACCGAGTATGGCGCCTTGCAGTTGGACAGGCTCATCAATCAAAAGCTGTCATCATCAATTACTTTTACATTTAATAAAGTACCTTAGCGGTTCTGGGGGAAAAATAAAATCTGCAGAGAGTGTGTTACTGGGCTGCCGGACATTTAAAGCATGAAACAGTAAATCATAAGAGAGACTGTCCCGTTTTGGTGGATTTCCATTTAAGTTCATTTTAGAAGACTCTTTCATGTTCTGAGTTTTAATTGCCAAGTTAGAGCAATTCGCAGCTACGTTTATTTTCTCACGATTATCACAGAATGCAAACCACAAGTTCACCTCAGTTTTCTTTGACAACACATTATGCTTGAACAATTTCCTGAGGTTGTACACGTTGACGTGTAATCACAGCCACCTTTTTTTCTCTTTTTTTTCTTAATCTAATTAGTAAAATGCTTCAGTAAAGGGACAAAGGTAGTCTAATTGTTCAGCATAAATAAAGGTTGAATATGAGGCTCCTCTGTTAAATCAGAGTCAGCGAGTGGGCAGCTTATTGTTTCAAAACTGCCCTTGAATAAAGAGCAGTCTGTGGAGCTGAGTTGATGTCTCAATTGGCTCACTTAAAAAGGCACCAGAGGTGTCTAAAGTCTCCGGTTAGGTCCTTTGTTCTACCCAGGGCTTGCAGGTACACCTTCTTGGAGTTCTTTGCTGTCTTGTTGAATTTGCAATGAAGAGAGCTCTGATCAATTAAGTCTGCAGAATTAGTCCCAAAGGGAGTTGTGATGCGGATGAAATCAATGGTATTCAAATAGAAGTCGCCCGCACTACAGCAAGCGAGGCGTTTTCTTGAGATTACATTAGTTATTCCCCTTGTTGTAGGCTAAGAACAGATGACTGGGATAACATCTCCAGCTGCTTCTTCTCACATCTTCTTCCTTAGAGGAAGCGTGGGTGTGGCATTACAACCGACCTCCCACTCTCACCTTGCAGCTAGAACACATTGTTAGGAGCTGCTAATTAGCAAGCGCGTGTATGATTAGTGCACATATACCCTGACCTGTGAAATGATTCATACCGCACTTTATTCCCCTGACCTTCTTAAAGGGATTCCTGTATGCTAAGATGAGAGTGACTGCTTTGTTAAAACAAGCACAGGAACCTAATCTGCTGTGATTTAAACTTAAAGGTCAGGCAGATACAACCTGACATAGCAATGGTTGACTTATGGTTGACAATGAATAACATTTGGACAAAACATCAATGAATCATAAACCTTGACATATTAATTTCAAGAAATGACCTGTTTACTGAGCAACACTTTAATATTCTTCAAAAATATGACTTAGAAATATGGCCTATATTACACATTTATGTTGTTTATTGCTTAAAAATAATCTCTCTGCCTGAAATTTTTTAGAGAAATCAGATTAATGTAAGTAAAGTTTCAAAACACTCGGCTGAATCAGTGCAGCTTTTCCCCCCCGATTTACATAGTTAATCTCCGTATATAACAAAGAGCTTGTAATTAATTATTAACTTGATCCCATCCAATCATGAACTAATAGCAGACAGACTCCATCTTATTGCTTTTTTATTGCTATTTTGACATACCAAAGTCAATTTGAAAAAAGCAAGAGATTTTAGACTTGGTCCCCTTTAAAGGAACTATTTAAAAGGCAGTGAGATCACAAGTTCATTTCACACGGTTGCAATAATTTTGTACGTGCCGTAGTCTCCAACCACTGTTTTCCCTAATGTGCAATTCCCCAATGATCTTATGAAATATCAAAGATTATAACATCTTTCCGGAGGAAAGGAGTCTTTTATGAGAAAAAAAACAAAACAGCGTTTAACTGAAACATTACACAACTGAACTTCATGTTCAAATTGTCTATTCCACCTCCACAGCTGAAGTTCTTTTCTCAGCTAGGAACAGACCCCACGGAGAAAAATGGAGCCTGGTGGGAGTACTGAGTTGAGCCCTCAGCAACAAAAGCAATTACAGCAGGCTTTTCAAACTAATGGATCTGACTGAAGGCTCGGTCTCTCCTTTCCTGAATCGCAACTGTGTTCTCACCCTTCACAATCTCTGACACCTCACACCAGCGCTCACCACGAGCTGGATGACCTCAGACAACTGTCGCAGTTAAAAGAAGAAGTTGGTGCTTTGATAGCGTGTGCTGCACCATTTCATTGTCTAAAGGAGATGGCTAAAGGCAAAGAGCACTTAGCTTTTCATTATTTCAATATGAAGTATTGAGCTGTGAAAATTGTCTCTGAATGCTGTACTTTACCATACACATAAGCTGAAATAGACAATAGGCTTTAAATGAAACCACTCATCAATCCTCAGCTCTTCAAAGACAATCCTTTCCAATCAGATAAAATCAGTTTTTATGGCTTACTTTCATCAGAACCAACATTCTCCTCCATGTTTTTGATGTAGTCATCCTGCAAGGAAAAAACACATTTGCATTAATGGCTTTAATAATTTATTCCAGGCAACATCATAAAGGAGATTTGCTCTTGGATTTTTAGAGGCTTAATTAAAATTCAGAATAATAGAAATAATCAGGGAAGATAAGAGAAATGCATAATTATATGGAAACTCGAACGGCACTTTAAATCAAATACATTCATCTCATTCATGTTAATTGTAATTGAAAAGAGAGAGTAAAGATGCTAAAAGTAAATAATGGTGCCAACAAAACCTTGGGAGCTCTTTAGCCCTAGGTTTAAAAGTAATATAAATAATAATAACTAGAAAGAGTTTGCCTAAGGCCCAAAAACACAGTGGTTTCACCTTGAGGTTATTATTTATTACCACTGCTATTTAAATTGTACTTTTTAGCTGATGACGTTCTTTTATACTCTATATATTATTGCAAGTCAAAAGCACAACATCCAGTCAAATTCTGCATATTTTTATTATCTGGCTCCACATGTTGCACTGCTGTGGTGTCTATTTTATATCCATTTTGTTGTCCCTAGGTACAGGTTTGGTAAAAAACTAAACCCTAACAAATTCAGTAACAAGCTTGCTCTTAATTAAAAAAATTAAATCAGCCTTTTTTCAGACTCTGAGATAATAATATATTTGTTTATTTCTCTTGAGAGTTTACGCTTCTCTTATTTCATAATAAAATAAAATTTTAGTCTTATATGAGCCAGCCTGAGATCATCAAGCCAGACTTTCCAGGCTGTTCCCTGTCAGGGATTTGTTCTGGAGGTGACTTTGGCTCTGAAGGTCTCAGATTTAGTGTGAATTCCCCTGGAGAGATCAGGCTTACTGTCTCCTTACAAATCTCCAGATCTAATCGTTAAAAAAATATATATTCTTTTGAAAAAGCCAAAATGTGGGTTTGTACAGAAATTTAAGTATTCCCTTCTTCTTATTTTCTTTTTAAACCACAAAATGTTTCAGTGTTTATAAAGAAAATGCACAACTGGAGAAGCAATACCGTGGTTTTGGAAATAAAACTTGATTAATTTTTCTCACAGAGGATTGTGCGTGACTCATAGTTGGAGTGCTGCTAAGGCTTGGATTAGCATGCAGCTCTCTCTGCTGAATAATCAGTACAGCACAACTATGACAGAAAATATCTGGTTCTTTGATAAAAACTTAGACTTTAGACCTGCCCGTCACGCTGAACTAAAACTAAAACTTAAAGCCATAACATGGACCCACAGGATGAAAAGCATTACAACACAGCTTATAAAACTAAAGCATTAAATGTCCTCTCTGTGAGCTAGGAAATTACAAAGTATTAAAAACGCGCTCCATTATTAGCAAAATATGTATCATCACAAGTCGCACGTAAGATTTTAACAGGATAAAAAAAAAACTGTTTCTTTTTCTATCCATCCATCCATCCATCCATCCATCCTCATCCGCTTTGTCCGGGGCCGGGTCGCGGGGGCAGCAGCCTAAGCAAAGAGGCCCAGACCTCCCTCTCCCCAGCCACCTCCTCCAGCTTATCCGGGGGAATACCAAGGCGTTCCCAGGCCAGCCGAGAGATATAATCTCTCCAGCGTGTCCTGGGTCTGCCCCGGGGCCTCCTCCCGGTGGGACATGCCTGGAACACCTCACCCAGGAGGCGCCCAGGGGGCATCCTTGTCAGATGCCCGAACCACCTCAGCTGGCTCCTTTCGATGTGGAGGAGCAGCGGCTCTACTCTGAGCCCCTCCCGGATGGCCGAACTTCTCACCCTATCTCTAAGGGAGAGGCCAGCCACCCTTCGGAGGAAGCTCATTTCTGCCGCTTGTATCCGCGATCTCGTTCTTTCGGTCACTACCCACAGCTCGTGGCCATAGGTGAGGGTAGGGACGTAGATCGACCGGTAAATTGAGAGCTTCGCTTTTACACTCAGCTCCCTCTTCACCACGACGGACCGGTGCAGCGTCCGCATTACTGCTGCTGCAGCCCCAATCCGTCTGTCGATCTCCGGCTCCCTTCTCCCATCACTCGCGAACAAGACCCCGAGATACTTGAACTCCTCCACTTGGGGCAGGAACTCATCCCCGACCCGGAGTGGGCACTCCACCCTTTTCCGGCTGAGAACCATGGCCTCAGATTTGGAGGTGCTGATCCTCATTCCCGCTGCTTCACACTCGGCTGCGAACCGTTCCAGTGCGAGCTGGAGGCCCTCACCCGATGAAGCCAACAGAACCACATCATCTGCAAAAATCAGAGATGAGATTCTGAGGCCACCAAAGCGAAAGCCCTCCGCCACTTGGCTGCGCCTAGAAATCCTGTCCATAAAAATTATGAACAGAACCGGAGACAAAGGGCAGCCCTGGCAGAGCCCATCACCCACCGGGAACGAGTCCGACTTATTGCCGGCAATGCGAACCAAGCTCTTACAACGGTTATATAGGGATCGAATGGCCCGTAGCAATGGGCCAGACACCCCATATTCCCGCAACACCTCCCACAGGACACCCCGAGGGACACGGTTGAATGCCTTCTCCAAGTCCACAAAACACATGTAGACTGGTTGGGCAAACTCCCATGCACCCTCAAGTATCCTGGAGAGGATAAAGAGCTGGTCCAGTGTTCCGCGACCAGGACGAAAACCGCATTGTTCCTCCTGTATCCGAGATTCGACTAACGGACGAACTCTCCTTTCCAGCACCCTGGCATAGACTTTCCCAGGGAGGCTGAGGAGTGTGATCCCCCTGTAGTTGGAACACACCCTCCGGTCCCCTTTCTTAAAGATGGGGACCACCACCCCGGTCTGCCAGTCCACAGGTACTGCCCCTGATCTCCACGCAACATTGCAGAGGCGTGTCAACCAGGACAGCCCTACAACGTCCAGAGCCTTCAGGAACTCGGGGTGGACCTCATCAACACCAGGGGCTCTGCCACCAAGGAGTTGTTTAACTGCCTCAGTGACCTCGCCCCCGGAAATTGGCGGGTCATTCCCCTCATCCCCAGGCTCTGCTTCCTCCTCGGAAGACGTGTCAGTGGGATTAAGGAGGTCCTTTTTCTTTTTCTAAAGCTTTCATATTACTGTCATGAAAAATGTCAACTTTGTGACATTATATCTATAAGAAGTTAATATGTGAACCTCAAGCCAAATTTGTTTTTCCTTAGCTTTAAGCAAGGTCAGGGAAGAACTGCCAAACTCATCTTCACTGTTGCAGAAGTAGCTTCTAACATAAAGTAAACGGTGCAAGATAAGCCTCAGCAAGCTGTATCTCATAAAAGGACTTGAACTATCTTAGCTGCTGCACTGGTGCAAAGGGAATATTTGCAAACCAACTCTGTTTTTTTAGAGTGTGTCCCCGGCGGCACTGCGCTGGAACGATAATAAAAACTCTGCGTCCCCAGGCTGTATCCATGCTGACCCATTTCTCTGTGTGTCAGGACAGAGAGGATCAACTATTAAGCAGTTACAACTCGGCACAAGGCCCAGAGAGGACCCCGAGGATCAGGTCTGTTCAGTTTAGCTCAGTCTTACTCTGCTCAGGGGACACGAAGACTGAGCTCTCAAGTCAAGCTGAACAAGTATAGCTGAAGGCTTAAATACAGTGTACAGAGGGAGGAGGTAAAGAGATAGTGTTAGTGTTTATACCTGTTTTTCTACTGTTTTTCTTAAAGAATGCATTTCACTCAAGAAAATGAAATTTCATTAAAACTCTTGGTTTTAAAGAAGCCCCTTTAGTTGGATTTACTGAACAGAGTTATGAAAAGCGGTTGCACACTACAGAGTCACTTCTAAGTATGCCCACCCTTAAGGTGCAGGAAGCCGCTGCAGTTTTCTCCTGAACTATAGGTGTCAGCCTTCAGACTGATATAGGAAGAAAAGAAGTCAAAACCAGAAGCACAGACTTGCAAAAGTTTTTCCAAAAAGTTTTCAAACTGTTGCAACACTTCCCACTTTATATCTGCATATCTCTGAGCTTTGTAGTAGAATATCATTAAAATGGCAGCAAAAACCAACACGATGATTCGTGTCTTCAATGCAGCTGCAGCGGCCGCGGCACAACCTGCCAGGTTAGGAAAATCAAGAGGTGCACGACCAGTTGTTCATTGCCTAACGCCAGGCCACAGCGGTTTGCGGTGAACATAAAAACATGCTAAGAAACTTAAAAAGCCATTAGGTAAACCTGCCAAAACATAGCATTTTGGTGATAACATGAATAAATCAAATAAATGTAAACTGTTTCTTAGGATTTATTTAACATGGTTGTATAGAACCACTTGACATAACTTTGATGTAAAATGTTCTATTTATGAACCACAATTCAAATTATTTTAATATTATTTATTCAGAGTGTGTTTGACTTTGTCTGTACTCGAATTGGATTTTATATTTTTTAGCCATTTTTTCTAATCGTATTTGTGTCACACTAATGGAGCTGGATTGAAAGGGGGAAAAAAATCACTACTATTAACAGTGATGTCGTATAAGTGCTAAGCTATCATGCAGGTGAAACCAAGGGTGTAAAAAGTGTCAGAGCAAAGACAAACAATGCGTTGCACAAAAGTACAAAAGAGACACTAACCTCAACTTCCTGTGGCGATTAAAAGCAGCAGCGAGGGAGACAAAAGAGAGACATTGTTAGAGACAAAAAAAAGACACTTTTCAGTTTTCATTACAGGCTTCCATTTAACATAGAAAGAGTTTATAACAGTTATGGCAGCAGTTAAACTGTCAGCCCTTAATGCATTCTGATTGCAAATACATGCCTTAGTCTCACTCCTCTCCGGGGACAACATAAGACATTCACAAAGGATTATGAGCGCCTATTAACTGAGGATGATCAGCTGCCACTTCTATGAGCTGGCAGGCGTCCTGAACACTAAGGGCCCATTCTCTGGATGTTTACAAGCAAGTGCCAAAAGCCAGCTTCCTGTAGCTCAGAAGTTATGGATAAGCCATGACATATAGTGTCAACCTTGGAAAAATACAGGCAAATTGGTGGAGGAATCTTCAAAGTCAACAGACGGATGTGATTTAGATGGGAGTTTTTTTTTTTATAGTTGCAGCACACACACGCACAAACACACACACACAGAACATTTACTAAGCGTAGCAGTGACAACACAGACAGATATAGCTTCTGTAAAGTACAACCTTGACTTAAAAGGGGAGTGACTGCTTTCCTTTCATTCCATTTTACCGTCTTGGCTTCGGTCCAAGGGCATTACACATCAATACCCACCACAGCCTTTCCCCGTGTGTTTCATCATTCAGCGCTCTGCTGCGTTTGAAAGAAATATAGCACTGCATGGTTTATTTCAGCAGCTCAACCCTGTAAAATATACCTAATTCACACACCCACAGCCATACCTGTCTACTTAACAGAGCTGTGACAGCATCTTAATATATCACCACGGACATTTTACAGGCCTCACAAGGACAAGCCAAAAAGCCAGCGAAAAGGCTTTAAAAGACTGAGGTAAGAATTCATCACCGGTCCACAGCAGGACTTTAGATTTCACCTCGGAGACAGTTTCTTTACAGTAAATACTTTCCCAGTGGCAGGAAAATGTCCTGGTGCTACATATACGAGAAGCAATATCGCTCTTTGCTATCCTCCAAATGGGCTGAATTTCTGCAGGGAATCATAAGAGGAGAAGAAAAAGAAACTTATAATGTGTCGTGTGAATCGTAAACACCCCCGCTGCTGTATCAAATGACTTTTTTATTCCTTTTTCAGATCTGCATCTTCGCATGACATTTCGAAGGTTATAACTGAATCGTTTAAGTTTCAAGTTGACACTGCGACATAAACCGAGCAGAAATAACTGCTAAGTGTTTAAATTAGGCACGAAATCAGGTTTTGCAAACATGTGGGAAGTGTCCGGGTAGAATATGATTTAAAAAAAAATCTGAAAACAAGTGAACTAAGATTCCAAGACTGTAAAAGCATCACATGTAACAATTAATTAATTATTTTCAAGTCTGCTGCAATTACCCAGCTCACAGTGCTGCCAGGACCAACGGGAGCCCGACATAATGTCCTAAAGGCTGGAGTGCTTATCGTCTCTCAGCAGCAGTGTGACAGCAAGGACACCAAGCTGAGGCTGTCTTTAGTCCTTCACCAAGGTTGAGAGCTAATGCTGTCCCACTGAATCCGAGCCAGGCTGCTGCAGTTCAGAGCAAGCTCAGACGAGAGGGAAGGAGGAGGGTAAAGATCAGGGAGCAAGAGGGTGTGATATTCATGGTGGCGATCCCTTGAGTTATGTGATTCATATCACACAAACCACCTCTTCTGCCATTTGTCAACAAGGCTGTAATGCAGCCGGTGTAAAACAGAGCCAGGAGGCTAATGGAGCTTGACTATCCAGATGCTGCGACTGCTCCCCCTGGACTGCTCGCCGGTATTAGGCTGACAGCATTTGGCCGCAAGCCTGACTGCGTTCTCCTGAATTAACGTCTACCTCATGTCGCCTGAGCCCGTCTGCTGGGGACATAAATACCACTGCTAACCCTGAACCAGCCAGCCCCAACATCACCAGTGCAAGACAAGTGCACACTCATGTCCTGAGGAATGACACCAAAATCAGTGTGGCTGCTGCAATGGGTAGCATGCATGCACATCCTTGTCCTGAGCTGTGATGCCAAACCATAGAGGGAAGCTGAACTTACTTTGGCAGGATATTGGGATATAAAAAGCATAAAAAAACATAAGTTTGGATGTTTGAAAATGTGACGTGCATGCAACATTTGCAGAATGGCTAGTGTTAGGAGTGTCCGTAGTCACCCTACTTTCAACAAATGTGAAATGATAAACAAATATGTGATTTCATGTGATTAAAATAGTCATACGGCACCAAGAAAGTGGCATCGGGTCATGTGATGACATTACCAGCCACAAGAATGGCATCTGGAGGCTGTAGGACAATGGCTGCATCGGCGTTCGTTAAGCTAATGAAGAAAAACAGCTTCAACAAACATCTATCCAGCTTTTTAACCAGTTATAGGTTGTAGTAGGGCTGGAGCCAGTCCCAGATGTACACCCCAGACAGGTCGCCTGTCCATCACAGGGCTGCTTCACCAAACATGATAATCCTAAAATAAAAATGGCACCAAATTTCGAGGAGAAAGAGCTTGCCAGAACAGAACTGTCAGAGAGTGTGAAAACGAGAGAATCTCTCCCCAAGAAAGCTACAAAGCAAAGCTAACAGACTGCGAATGTCATAGGATTTATTTAGATAAATGGTTAACTGTACTCCACCTTCATAAAAATAACCTCTTGCACATTGCTAATCCAACACTTTTACTCTGAATTGATCCAGAGTTTTATTGCTGACCTTTAAAGCTCAAACATGTCTGTGATATCACAGCTTTTTGGGCTTACAGGAATAGGCAGTCACAGCTAGCAAGCTCTGAGTGGTGTGAATCGTTTTGAGTCTTTGCTTATGGGATTAACATGTCTTAAAATGTGTACTTCGTGATTTAAGATGGGTATCTTTGGCAAAGTAGATTTCATGGCTCATAGCTGAGGAAGAAAAAAAGGCCACTGGATTACCATCAGACACTCAGTGTTGTGTAATTGATATCGTAAAAAGAGATTTAGAGCCATCTGTAAAGTTCACGCAAGTCGAGTGTCTGCGGTCAAGTGCAATTCAGTGGCAAACCCTACAGCCTTGACACTTTTAACACAGACTACATACTGCGCAGTAATCCAAAAATGACGAGAGTATTTATGTTCAAATAGAAGATTTATTAAAAAGGAAGGCAGGTTTGTGGGCTCTAAGTGAGAGATCTTAGCATCTATTCTACACCACTGCAAAGATCCATCATGGTGCATGCATATTGCTTGCTCCATCGCTGCAGCTCATCTGCATGTAATTGACATTGATGGTACAGTCTGGCCAGACTGGAAATCAAGTGGTCCTGCAAAAATCTAAAAATCCCATCAATCAGCATGTTTATCGCTAACTATATTTACTTTTGATTTATTTAGATCCAGATGCAACACTTTACACATCAACAGTAAACAAGTCTCAGCGCCGCCTTCTGCCGAAGTCTGCCGCCGTTCACTCAGAAACAGACACACTGATCAGGAATTTTTAGTTAGGAAGTTCTGCTTTCCAGGTGAAATCCCTCACTCTCAGGGCAATAACTGCATGCTACATCCTCCACAGTATTCCTTATTGGTATTCTGAAGATGATATTTGCAGTGAAGACATCACTTAAGCAGCAGGATATGAGTTAGAGGTTAAATGATGACTTGGACATTTTGCATTTCCCCCACTTGTCATTTATCCAGCTTCATGAAGTCATTTACTCTGCCGCCGACTGGATAAACACAGGCTGATGGATGGACTAGTGATCTGGCTCATGTCTGTAATGAACGAAGAACTACAAGAGGCTCTCCTCAGCTGATTGCTCCACACTGTGCTGGAGCTGTGTCATCCCATCAGATCACTCAGTCTTCGCCGCCTAGCTGACTGGCAGGACATTGTCGGCTCGTCATTCCTCCAGCTATCTTTTGCACGGTAATGTGCTTTGCCTGATTAATGTAGCCGAATTAGCTATGTCTCCTTACCTACTTTAAATTGCAGCAAAAGGGCACTCAGGCGGAGGCTTTCGTAATTTTACATTCCACCCTCCGTGTCTCTGTAGTTACCGGGGAGCAGCGGGAGTGTATCTTGCCTTTGCCATGTCATTATGGCGCCTTGAATCAGCACGCTGGGGCCTAAGTGGTGGAGGTAATGTCTCGTTCTGTTTGTACCCTGCCGTCTTTTAGAATGACAGAGAAATGAGCGAGACACTAATGGTGAAGACCCACCACAGACTGAAACACTTAGAAATGCATTAGAGCGTTCAAAAATGACGCTGTGAGCCTTACGGCCCGAACCCATCGACTTTAGAGTGGCAAAACATTCCGTTTTCACTTAAACATGCAGCAGAAATCACAAGGCAACAGCTAAGTACATATTTTCATATCCCCTCTGATCCCACATGGCAACTTATGTGGTTTTAAATGCAACAACTCCTCAAATCACTTTCACTTTGGCAGACCCTTACATGATCTTTGGTTGCATCACAGTTTGTTTAGGGTGATTACATACCGTCTACTCTATGAAAGAAGCATGAGATTTTTCATCACACTCCAAAGACAAAAATAAGAAATCCACAGAGAAAAATGGGGGGGGGGGGGGGGGGGGGTGTCTTGATTGCGGCAAAATACCAGGGCATTATGGGATTAAGTCGCAGCCCAGCAACACAGAGCTGGATCAAATTGATCATCTGAGCCGGAGTGCTCGGGGGGCCTGCAGGCGAAGGACGCGTATTGTTTCACAAGGTAAGACGCCTGCCTGCAATGCAGTACAGTACAGAGCACAATCTGCAGCCATCTCTACACACTGAAGGGCATGTCTCTTTTCCCGAGCCACAAAAAAAAAAAAGGCAAGTGCCAAGCGTGCATCCATCTGAAACGCTCGCACGGTGCTGCTGAAATGCAGAAGTAATAAGGATGAGTGAGGAGAGGAGATCAGCTCGTGCAGATGAATGCAGATAATTTAACCAACCGGCAAAAACATTTTCTAGTTTATTTATAGCAAAAATAAAGGAGACTTATTTCAACCCTGAAACAAAAGTCTGAAAAACATTAAGAGCTTCTCCCGTCGGCTAATAAGATGAAAATTTCAGGAAGTTGCATCACAGAAATAAACCTTTTCTTCTCAGGAGCCCTCTAGCTGTGGTCTCAAATCACTGATGAAGTGACACATCAAACACTGGTCAGGCTCGGTTTTCTACAGTAGAGGCTCCATGGTTGAATCAAGGCACTGCATGCTCTGAGAGATGCAGTAATTGGAGAGGAGGAGGAGAGCACAGATGCAGGAAAATGGATTCTGTTGGGCCCCACTGCTGAGCCAAGCAGAACCCCAGAACAGTCTCTGCATCATCTTATCGCTCCTTCCACCCCATTTGCAAAACAAAGAAGCAGAAAGAGAAGAGAAATCTCTGGTTCCCCGCATGATATTCTTCCTTCTCGTTTCTTTAAGGAAGCTTTACATGTTATTGGTCCTTGTATCTTATCTCTGCTGAATGCATCATTGTCATCAGGTTGTGTACCTTCTGTCTTTAAGCATGCTGTTGTGCAACCTATTATGAAAAAGAAAAATCTTGACCCTAATGCTCTCACTAACTACAGGCCGATCTCTAAACTCCCTTTTATTTCCAAAATATTGGAAAAGGTAGTTCTAAAACAACTTCAGGCCTTTTTAGATGCAAATGGTATTAATGAAAAGTTTCAGTCTGGTTTTAAACCTCGCCACAGCACAGAGACAGCCTTACTTAGAGTTTTTAATGATCTTCTTTTAACTGTAGATTCTGGATATTCTGTGGTCTTAGTTTTACTTGACTTGTCTGCTGCTTTTGACACGGTTAATCACAACATTCTTCTATCAAGATTGGAACATGTTGTTGGTCTCAAAGGTACGGTTTTATCTTGGTTTAAATCCTATCTCTCAGAGAGGTCGTTCTCTGTTGCTATGGGGCAACACTCCTCGGCTTCTGCCCCTATTTATTGTGGTGTGCCTCAAGGGTCCGTGCTCGGTCCTGCTCTTTTCTCTTTGTACATGTTGCCGTTGGGATTAATTTTTAGAAAACATAACATCTCCTTTCACTGTTATACCGATGATATCCAGATTTATTTACCTTTGAAATCCGATGTGACTGCTTCTTTGCAACCTCTGTTCAACTGTTTGCATGAAGTAAAAATTTGGTTATCACATAATTTTCTTACATTGAACGAGAATAAGACCGAAATCATAGTCTTTGGTAGTCACACTCCGCTAGACCAGTTAGCTGACGCCCTAGGCCCTCTCGCTAGCCATCTTTCGTCCACTGTAAGAAACCTCGGAGTGTTCCTGGATGGCTCTTTTAAACTCGAGAAACAGGTGTCCACTGTGGTAAAAAACAGCTTTTACCAGTTGCGTCAGATTTCCAAAGCAAAGCCGTTCCTTCCTTTAAAAGATCTTGAAAAGCTTATCCACGCATTTATTACATCCAGATTGGACTACTGTAACTCCCTCTACTCGGGCCTCCAACACTCCTCTCTTTGCCGGCTCCAGTTAATTCAAAATGCAGCTGCGCGTCTTTTAACAGGTACGAGAATTCATGAACACATAACTCCAATTTTAGCCAAATTACATTGGCTCCCTGTTAAATATCGTATAGATTTTAAAATTCTTTTGTTCACTTTTAATATTTTGAATAATTTAGCGCCCAGTTATCTTTCTGATTTACTCCATTCATACAATCCCAACAGGGCACTTAGATCATCCAACCATAGGCTCCTAGCACAACCTAGGACTCGAATGAAGTCGAGAGGCGACCGGGCCTTTGCATCCGTGGCACCCAGACTCTGGAATAACCTCCCCGTTCATATTCGCACTGCCGAGTCTATCCAGTCTTTTAAATTACGTCTTAAAACTTATTTTTTTACTTTGGCTTTTGATTCTGTCTAGTTGGCTGTTTTAGCTTGTTGCGTTGTTACCTATTGTTTGTTGTCCTCTTCTATTGTTTGTTTTAACTGTCTCATGTTTTTATTGACTGTGAAGCACTATGGTCAACACTGTTGTTTTTAATATGTGCTATATAAATAAATTTTGATTTGATTTGATTTGATTCAGGTTGAGCTCCACACACATATGCCCCAGGGAGCTTGCAGCTTATGCAGGGCCGTCTTTCCTGTGCTGAGCTATGCTGCTTCTGCATACAATATTAGCAGAAAAAACCCATAATAAGACGAGCTGAAGCATGCGGCTCCACAGAGACCAAAATATCTAAAGCCAGTGAGCTATTTTCACTTTGTAGTAGGTAGACTCATCGGTATTGATTGGCAAACACAAAAAGTTATCAGCATACATAAACAGATGAATGAGCTTAAATCTTGTTTGGTCCTGGCACCCTAACTTTACCACGGGAGCTTAAATCAATATTGGATGTGGGGGAGGCTAAGAAAATAAATTCCATGCCAATAAACTCTGAAAACCCGACTTTTTTGTCTGGAGGAATAAAACATGCCTTGCAGCTTTCACTACTTAAAATACAAGCTTTTCATTGATTTGGACATTTTCAAGGATTAAGCAACAGTTTTGAGGAGAAAATTCAACACTGCGTCTTTTAGTTTAATCCTCGGAAATTGTATGATATGCATTTCCAGATACAGTATCTCTCTTTATGTCCCAGAAGATTTTTTTTAAAGTGTAGAAGTGTATCAGTAGAAGAATTACTATTCCAAAGACTCCATGACTTTCTCTATCATTTACAGTGTTTTTACAGTAGTTTACTTGAAATACTTTTTTAGTCTTAAGTTAATATATCAAACTGCTTTTTCCTGGCTGTCTAAACATATTCACTCTTGCTTTAGAGGTTAGGTTAAAGTACAATCCAGGGAGGTAAGTGAGCAATGCTGTTTAGCCTTTAAAAAATATGTGAAAAAATGAAAATTCCATAGGAAAAGTAGCCCATCTACAACAATCTCCACAGCTGTGTCTATTCTGTGCATGCATGTGATCATTTTTCATCACTATTAGTACTGGCTGTGGTTTGTTGGCTTGCTGACTACCTTAATCCAACCTGCAGGACCTGAACAACCATCAGTGACCACAAAGCAGAATAATCTGAATTTAAGCTGGTAACATTAGTGCTGACTCAGAGGTTTTGAGCCAGGTTAACACGCTCACGAGCATGCCAAAAGTGTATTGACGTGCAGATGAAAATAGACTTCAATAAACAGCTGTTACAAGCTACAGCGCTCAGGTGTTTTAGGAGTGAAATGATGGAATGCTATCTTGTTTTAGAAGATTTATGTCTTTAAAACAAACCAGTGGGATTGGAGCTGAGTGAAACAGACTGACTAGGAAAGTCAGAATGTAAGAAGAGGCAAACAAACATTTTTGCACACAGAAAAAAAAATACCGACATAATTTTCTTTTACTTGGACGGATATGCAGTAGCCAAAAATCTGTGTAAAGCTTTTTTTTTATGCTGTACTGAGCAGCTGTGCAATCATTTGAGTGGACTGTAATGCACTGTCAGCATGTGTGTTCTGCAAACCTCTAAGAAAACTGTGATTACAATATACTTTTTATTACCATCTATCTTTGCCTGTGATTATTACTTTATTTGCCGTCTCCGAATTTTTAACAACTGTGCCTTCCGTTTGAAATAATTTGGGTCCGCTGACAAGTATGCTGAAGCTGCAGAACTCTTTTATAACTCTAAGTTTACAAATCAGCAGCATGGTTAAGAGAAGATAATTATGATAAGCATTCCTGTTGAAATGCCACGGGGATCTGCAGGGGTAGCTAAGTTAAATATGCTAGCTGGCTGATTACATTTAATTCCCCCCGTCTACCATGGCAATGAGAACAAATTGGGTTGTTGGGGCTGCTGATAGTACTAATCTCTGCAATGGCAATGGGATATTACAGTAAAACAGGAAGGCACATTGAGATGTCGCGTTATGGCTGTAGGAAGGACTACATCACGCTATAAATGAGATTCTGCTGGGTTCTTTCAACTGAGAAAAAAGCTATTAGTGCTTTAGCTCATTTCTCTATCCCTGCTATATGATTTGCTTGATTAAGGTCATTTCATTATGACTTTGTAGTGTATATCTATTACCCCGCCAACTCAATGAATTAACAGTCTCTGTCTTTCTCACACACACCAACAAATACATCTTCCAAAAGCCACACATACTAAATACAGCTTGAATATAGAAGGGATCGTAGGCCTTGCAAGCATGTCCTTGACACCTCTCTGTGGCTCGGCTCTCTTTGCTCCCCAGTATGGCTCCGGGGCAGTCAACCCCATCTCGTCCAACATGAAAATAAAACATACTCAAGACAGCAAAAGAAGCAGATTCTCTCCAGGCAAGAGCATGTCCTCTACGTTTTTGTAGCTGCCTGGCCTAATTGTAAAATACTTGCCCTGCTGTTTCAACAGTGAATGATTTGTGGCCTAAAGCAAAGAATCTATCAATGCCAGGTTGAACCTGAGAACCTTGCATTATTACACCCATTGGTACTGAACATAAGCAATACAGCTGTGTTTGCTTGGAGCATGTGTTTAGTGCAGCATGGACCTAGGCAATTCATAACAATAATGGGGTGGCCCCAAACACACATCTATAAAAATATATTAACAAAAAAAAACACCGTAGGCAGACCTAAATATATTCAGGACAACACTTTTCAGTAGCCCTAATGTATTTTTTCCTATCTAATGTATGCACTGTTATTTGTGTAGGCTTTTTTTCCCCCAGGTTTAGTACAATACACAGAAATAACAGGTCCCACTACTGCATTCTTACTGGAGAGTGTTTTCAGCAGGTGAAGCGATCCAAAGTGTTTACATTGTGTACAATAAGATTTGTTCAGATAAACAGAGAGGGATCTTATTGTAGTTTACTGGCGGATGAACTTCCCGGAGACAAATGCCAACCTCATCATTTATTTTGTCTGCGAGGACATGCATTATATTTTATTTGTCCAGCTTTTATACGGCTAGTGTTTAAAGCTATTATACAATTCAAAGTGAGCGGCCACAGTGAGTGTGTTTTTAAATAGACAGTAAAGTGGTTATCATGTGATCTAAAGTACAGACAGTCTTTGGGATATTGGATCTGTGGTATTTTAATCCTTGTATGTATTATTAACTAGTAATAACTAGTAGCCCGGCTATAATTATTGTAGTTTTACATTTTCCCATCTGACACTTGACTCTAGTTGTGGTTGTCAAGATAGGTGGAAGTGAGAAATATAGAAAAGCATGCAAAAGTATATTACTTCCATTCTCTGGCTATAGGGGAACAGCTATAAAATGAAATATTAAGTAACACCACTAGAGATTGTACTTACTGAAAACAAAGACATGACAACCACCTGTTAGTACAACTAACTGTAACAAAAACAAATTACTTGCCAGATAATTCAGACAAAAACACTCCAAAAAGGCGTAAACAACCCAAATGCATTCAAGAAGTGTGACTCAAACTACCTGAAGTGCCATTTGGCAGACAGCTAGATACTATAGCCGCCTGTATCAGTATTCGTCTGTCATTTAAAGCATCAACACCATTAATCCAGCCTTAATACAATTTAAATGAGATTCATACAAAACAAAATAGTCAGCAAAAGAGAAAACAAATGTGTTGCTAAGCTGTAAACCTTTTTAATTTCTGCTTCAAGCTGTGAATTTTAACGTGTGATTCGGAAGCTAGTTTCCAGTGAATATGTGAGGAACTGCATTTTTTCTACTTGAACTCTGGCTGTATTTTTTCAGTTACTGAGACTCCTGTTTGTTGAAAGTGTAAAATTAATAATACTCATGTCCCTGAAAACATGAGTCAATGGGTTTTAGTGAATTGAGATCTTGCAAAAAGCACTGAAGTGTCAATTATCTTTTTCCAAACTAAAGATATAACTGAATAAAAATGATCTCTGGGGAGGATCTCACATTAGATACACATTGAACAAAAACACAGCCATTTCCATCAGAAACAAATTACCTGTTAAAATCATGCAGGGTCTAGTTTTGATTTTCTTTTCTTTTTAAATTTGTTTCCCTTTGTTGCTTAATTTTAAGTTTTCCTTTTTGCTTGTGATCCTGGCTACCAGCATAGCTGCAGGGATGGCAATGTTATGCTCAAGGACTCATAGTTGGTCCACAGCTCAGATATATGGAGTCAATTTTTGTGAGCAATTACAGATTCCTGATGATTATTAAACAGATTAAACAGTTTGGAGTAATAATTATTGGATAGATTGCCATCAAATTTAGGAAAAACTTCATTCTCCCCTTGTGAAAAGCAATAGTGACTTTTCATAATCATTATTATTATTAATATTATTATTATTATTATTATTATTAACTCTATGATTTTTCCCAGACTTTCACATTTTGCTATAGACTCGAGAAAAGCAGTGGTATCAGACTTTTTCTTCTTCTTCTTCTTTTGGCTAAAAATTGATCATTGGTTGAATTTTGGGTGTGCCGCCCTGCCTGCCATGAGAGAAGACAGACACACAAGCAGAGTGGCAGCATTCGTCGCTCTGTGAGCAGCAGGCATAGAGGAGCTTCACCAGTACAGAGACAACTCTCAGGCAGATGCCACTATAAATAATGCATGAACAATAGAGCCAGCAGAAGAACCTTGGAACAACTAATTATTCAGCCCGACATTTCAGCAACTCACAGCGAAGTTAATAGCTAAAAAAGATGGAATTCAGGCCATGATCGCTGCTGATGTGAGTTAACACTGACGTTGTAGGAACAGCCAAGCTCCATTATGAGACGCATTAATCTACACCTAACACAACAAGTTGCTTTCTCTTGCTCATACTAAAACAAAACTAAAATGCATGTTTGGACTGTTCAGAAGATCTTTATGAAAAAGCAAATGTCTTTCTCTTGCTACCCAGTGATAAGTGCTCCTCCATAAGAGCAACTACAAAAAAAGCACTCTTTCCACTCAATTAAGAATCACCAACGGTGGTGCTCCTCCTACTATGAGTCGAATCTGAGTAGCCCCAAACACTCGCAGCAAACCTCGGCACCGGTAAAAGACATGCATGGTAATCACAAGAGGACAAAAAGGCATCTCATTCCACCACTTCTGCCATTTTGATCTCATTAGTGTGCAACGAGAAAAAAAACACAGATAGCTGATGTGATAGGCTGATCAGATTCACAGCAGAGGAAATACGGATAACTATTAGCTCGTTTAACGTTTATGGTTTGTCTCATCTTAATTTTCAACCCTCGCTCTGTCGTTCACTTTTAACTGGAAATAGGCCTCATTATCATATTTCCAGCAATTGCATACTGTTTTCTTCCCCTAATTTTTCATATCCGTAATTACATTGGCTGTTAGCGCAGGAGCATAAATCCTGTGGGAGGCTAATAAATGGCTGAGGTTGATGACAGGAGCAGAAAAAACCCACAGCTGGCAGTGTGTCTTTGAGCTAAGTAAAGGAGCTCAGTGTCATGATGAAACAGCATCATGTTTGCCGTTCATACGCAGAAAAAACAGGGTGAGCCCTGGACTTGCATTTATCAGAACCCTCACTTTGGAGCTGTGCTGATGTAGGATCAGCGGCCGGCTCATCGGCTTCGCAGAATGACTTTAATCTGTGAATGAAGCATTAGTTTGTTTGCTGCAGCACAATTAGTAGTCAAACACTGGTTTTCACAAGCCATTAGTGACTCCAGAGGGATTATGCTAGGCAGCACCACCTTAGCTTTGTTGCGGCCTGTCACAAAATAGATAAAGATAAATATGAAGACTTGGCCCATGGCCAGATCCAGCTGCTAAATGGGCAAATCTGGCTCAGTGGACAGTAATGTGTGAGCGTTGACGAGAAGCAAGCATTGTGTCGCAGAACATTATGAGCGTTTTCGCACCTGTGCTGTTTAGTCGGTTTAAATCAAACTCTGTGGACGTGTAATCGCACTTCGAACGTGAACAAACTACAGTTTGGCTGGCTGTCGAGATTTATTCTGACCCCTCACATGTGTTATACTCTGAGTTTGCATTGATAAACTCTGGGAGGAGGTACAGGGTGCCCTTATTTATGTATAACCGCCATAAATATTGTTTTGCTTCTCTGTCAGTTAAACTGATAAATGATCAGCTTGTGACTGAATGACAGAGAAGGGGAGAGGTGTTTGAGGTTAATTGTTTTTTAAATTATTCATTAATTGTTACTTATTCCAAGGTCTGTGTGTCCATTTAGGGTTTTTGTCTTCATTTGTGTCGATGTTTGAGTTTCTAGATGCTGCAGATGTCGTAGTCCTTCAGTCCTCCTGGTACTCCTGCCAATTTTTCTCACTCTCCACCTCTCTCTCTCTGCTTGTGTGTGTGTATGTGTTGTGAATGGTATGGTAGGATAATTGAGAGAATCTCCCACTAAACATCAGGTTGGCATATTTTCTATTTCAATTATTGGATGCTTTTGTGTTTTTGTGTGAGATAGAGGCCACACCTATGTGGGAGTGGAGATTTCATTCTAGTCCAGCTGCCAGCTATTTGGAGTTAGTTGATTAGTGATGATTTCAGCCCTTTTCTATAAAGGGTAGAGAAAACAGGAAGGAACGGTGTGTGTTGTAACACATTACCTTTTAGAAGCAGGATCCTCTTGGTCCCCACTCTCCGACATGGCAACATGACATCAACTCACCTGCTCCTTATCTGGTGATCAGTCGGCTCCCTTCAAATACTGAGGACATCCCATCAGTCGGTGCTTGAGCATTAAACGAATCACAGTCCGTGTGTACGCACCTCTCACCATTCTCTCTTCTGTCCAGGAGCCTGCACTGTTTTCCTTGAGGAGGATTTGTGCATTTGAGTTGGAAAGAGAGAAGTCTATTTTGCTATCGAGTCTAAAGATGAAGTGGAATCTATCGGACAGTCGGCTAGGATACTGTACATAGAGACCCTGGATGTTTTCCCTTTTTTAAAATACAATGTAAATAGTTTTTTTTCACATCACTGTCAATAAATTGACCAATCTGCATTCTGGGTCTTTGATTGAGTCCTGCCTGCTCTCAGAGTATGACAGCAGCTGCCTGATACAGAATGATTTTCACCTATGGACGACAATAAAGTTATCTTATTTTAAAAGGCTACAAATGTACAAAATCATCAACTGATTCAGACTAGATTAAACAAAGTTGGGGGGGAAACACCATAAGAGTGGGTCATAAGCTAATTGTTCCTGATCAGCCCTTTGAATCTTAATCACATGGAGTAAAGTAGTTAACCCAAGAAGCTATGCAACAGCTATTTAATTTATTGCAGGAGACTGCCTGAATATGGAATAAAACAAGTATTAGTTTATGCAGTGCAAAAAGTAACGCTCAGCCACAACCCCAGGAGATTTACTGATCTTATTGCTAACCAGCTGATGGCTCATATCATACCCTTTTAGGCATCCTGTTTGTAAATCTCATATGTGGCAAGCTATTCAAGTTGCTTTGCCTGGTCTACATTTGCTGCCCACCTGCAAACCGCTTTGCAACCCTCCGACTGCAAAACATTTGCCACCATTGCTCCAAAAGGGAAGACGGCATGTATAATGTGCTGATTATTTTTTTTCAGTTTGATTAGTTGATTGATTAATTGTTTGGTTTATTAAGTCTCATAAAGGCACTTTTGAAGTCTAATCAAATGTCAAATGAACAGCTTGAATCAAACTAATTGTGTGGATTAAAACTTGAGCTTGAAACTTGTAACTAACAAACACACTGCCAGGTATGTCAGACGAACCATCACTTGAGCTCATTGCATGTCTACATCTAAACACACTGCATTTATAAATAATAAACAGATTTTTAATAATAAAAGAAATTATTTTTGCTGCCCTGAAGCTCGAGCTGGTTCGGTTTATAAAACACTGTTGTTCTCCCTTTCTACAGGCATTCCTTAATGAATATTGAAAATGTAGATTTAAGCACGCTGAGAGGCTTGGGTAAAATTGGAGTAGCACTTGCAGTTATCTAATTATTGCTCTTATCACTGTAGTAAATCAAATGAATTCCTAGCCAACAATAAGGCTAATGATCCCTCATATTTTTCTTCACTGTGACCACCTCAATAACCAAAAGAACCGAAGAGCCGTTTACCTAAAAAAATATGTGGCAATTTAGCCTCATTAAAAACAAAGCTGGCAGTAGAGCAGGTGCAAACTTTAAACAGCCCTCTGTGGTTGGCTGAAAGGCTTCATGGCTACTTAATGAGGTCCCTCTCTGCACTGCTCAGAGAGATGTAAGGAATCTGGCTGGGAATGAACAGCGCAGTATTGTTCACGCGAGTGATGGCCTGAGCTCCCACTGAGCAGATTCATCCGAATGCACCAGAATGCAAAGTGAAACTTGTGTTGCGATGAAGAAATACGACAAGTGCTCAAAGACTTCTTTTTTTTTAATCGAAGCTGTGGGCTAATTAAGCTGTGCGCCGTCATTTGCAACCTGTTCTCCTGCTTTGTGTGGCTGAATTTGTGCGAATCTGAGGGCAGGGGAGATTTGATATCTTGACACCAGCAGGATGTCATGATTACAGCTTCGACATTGACGCCTGTCATAAAGGAGCTTGTATAACATCCTGTGTATACCTTCTACATCTGCTGCTCTTATTGTTCTTCCTTTCAACGTTTCCTCATTATATCCCCATGCTGGTCCAATTGAAACACCACCCACCACTTGGTTTATAAAGCCCACATGGTGACCCCCGTCCTCCCCACTCTGTTTCATTTTATTTCGATGCAGGAATGAATATTCCTGTTTGCTGTTTTCACACCTCCTGTTTGCCAAGACAGCTAGTAAACAAATACAGCCCCTTCGCATTTCAGATGGTACGTCTTAGTGCCCGACAGAGCAGAGAATAGTCTCCTCTGAGTAGAACCAAGCCAACTTGGCTGCTTACAGTATCTCCTCCTGTGCTGTGGTTGAATTTACCTTCTTTTTTCTTTTTTTTTTTGGATGAGGTGCCTCTATACAAATGTATGAAGAGGGTTGAATGAGCAAGGGCTCAAGCCATCCCTATGCGATTATGCACACCCCCATCTGCTAAGAGCTTAGCTAAGAAATAGCCATGGTCAGCAACAATAGGAGGGCCCTAAGTGTACCAAGAAAATATCCCCACATCATTACACTACCACCAGCAACCTGAACTGTGCCATCCAAATTAACTCATCAGACCAAGCAACCTTTTTCCAATTTTCTCCTATTGACCAATTCTGGTGAGCCCATGTGAACTGTACCCTTCCTCTCAGTTATAGGCAGTCTGGCTATTTTCTTCTAAGCTGTCGCCGCAACAAGAAAACTGCTGCTCATTGGATCTTTTTTTTCCCAGATCATTCTCTGTAATCCCCAGAGATTGTTGTGTGGGAAAATCCCAGGAGTGGAAATACTCAGACCAGCCTGTCAGCCACCAACAGCCATGCTACATTTAAAGCTGCTTAAATCACCTTTCTTACCCTGTTTGAACATGTTGGCCATGGTTATTTTCCTAAATGATTTGACTGTTGAGTTGTTGCCATGTGTTTGGATTACTAGATAACTTTATTAACGAGCAGTTGAACATATATACCTAATAAAGTGACCGGTGAATGTGTAAGTGAATGTTGATGAAGACTAGCTGCTTAAACAACTAAATGACTGAATTATTCAGGAATCATTAAGGAAGCATTCCACTAATTTTATTCTGTTTTCTATTTTTCAGTTTGCTCAACATTCTACTTGGATTGTTCCACTGAGGATTTGGCAAAAGGGATGTTTGTATATTTAAATAATAATGACAATGAAGTAAAGAAAAAAACAAAACAAAAATAGGATTGAGAATTTTTATCATCGAGTCTTTAATTTAATTACACCCAAATAGTCAAATTAAAGCTTCTCAAATGAAAATAAAGTTTCTCACATCACTGCAACATTAACATCTTTTACTTTTGAGATTAAATTAAATGTTCTGCATGCTTATATTTTGAACTCAAGGAAAGGGGCTTGTGAAAAGTAAATGCAAACTTTCTTTCTACAGTGGACTTGCACTTCAGAGTGAGAAATAATAAAACAGCTGTCACTGCTGTGCTGAAAAAATGTTTCTACACTGAAAAATTCATCAGGAATACATAAAGAATCTGACCTTTAAGCAGAATCAACAATCACACTGATATCAATGAAATCTTATCATTGTCCTTCCCTAAATGTCATGAACCTTTTTCCCAATGGGCTTATGCTAGAGACAATAATAGACACTATATACTCCTTGTAGAGTATACTCTATACTGCTGGTTTTCAAACCTGTTTCTGGAATACCCTATCCACAGCCAAAAAAGGTTCATGCCCCATATCCCACAATTTGCACGACTCATTAACCATAAAAAGGATCCAAGTTAAACTGCAGTGAAATAAAGGTCAGCACAGTAGCATCTGCAAACTCCAAACTGGTTTTTTTTTCCTTTGTAAATACTCTCCATTCAACCCAGTTTCAATCGATATTTTTCTCCTCGTGGTCCATTCCCCGCTAGTAGGGCCTGCTCTACGGTTTGAGAACCACTGGAGTGAGCCTTAGCTGTAAGGCATTCACCAATCTTTTGCTACACAATCTTTTACTGAACTAAACTCAAGCTAAACTCAAATAGATTGAAGAAGACTCTCATGTCAAATCTTTTCTGCACACTATGGCTGGACGTGCTGCTAACTGCCCACAGAGAGGCCCCATATCGCTCTGTTCACCCTATCTGTCACTCAAACGCTGATCCAATCTAACAGGAGAGCCGAACTCCTCCAAACACCCGTGGAGATAATATTTAAATCTGCATGAAAGCACAAATTTGCGATTCAATTACAAATTCTCTCCAGTCGGACACATTCCTGCACGTCACCAGACATGGTCAGAGGTGCTGAAGCTTCTCTCTCTGGCAGACTCTGATAAGACTATGTGTCTGAGGTGATATTTCTCAGCAGTGAGATCAAACAGCTGTCCGGTTGTCAAGGTAGAGGCCTGGATCTAAGCGTTGCTAACCAACTCATCCTCAGAGATCTCGTGCATCCTGATTTATGCCATGTGTTCAGTCTTTTGGCAGTGACTATTGCAACCATGTGGCACACCCAGCGTCATAGGCTCCTGACCCTTTATAAGCGAACTGTCTCCCCCAGTGCCCACGTATCCCTCTCTTGGCTGCAGATGTTTTAATATCAACCTTCCTATTTATATCACTGAGGGAGGATTTAATATTAGAAACACATCAGAGTGTAACACAAGACAATTCACAGCAACAACACAAAGTGCAGCGATTCAGACCATCCACAGCACTGAATCAATCAATCAATCAACAGCTGTAAAACTGTCTTAACCTTTATAGAGACAGGATTTACTTATTTTTAGCTAGTGATCTGAGTGCTGTGCACATCCTCCCTTCGTTCAACATGTCTGCCCTGATTATATATGCTCTGACCAGTTATTATTGCCAGGGACTGAAATTGAAACCAGGTTCCAGTTGCCAAATTGTTCCACATAGTCCAAACCTTTGGAACTGTACGCCTCCAAGATCAATCAGTTCCAATAGAAATGCTGCCATATTTTTCTAACACAACCGTATTGCAAAACAATTGCACTGAACTCAAAGAAGTTGAGCCTATGCATGCATTTGTGCCTTTTTTCCTATCATCACAGCTAATAAACCTAAAAGAGGCCTGTAATGGCCTGCTTTTTTCCCAGGCAACAGACAACTGATCAGGAATCAATAGGAGAATCAATAAAGCATCTGACCTATAAGCAGAATCAATATTGGCTTGAGTGTCAGCATTTGTCCTTAATCACCACCAGTCACGGTGGGTGGGATTTGTAATTTGGTGATGAAAGAAAGAACTAATATTGTCAAATGGGTAATCAGTCAATGGGTAATCAATGCTGGTATGTACCAGTTGTGGATACTGGGATGGGATAAAGTTAGATAGAATCCAACTTTATATTCAGCTTCAAAAAGCAACACACAAAAATAAAAAATATACATTTGTGAAAGCACCATCATCACTGTCATCATTCCACCCAGTCCTCCTCAGTTAAAATGAGACCTTCATCATTACCCACCAACATTAAAACGACTTTCTCATCCTGAGCTTTCAAATATTTAATGGCACAAAAGACAGAAGAATTTGCCCACTATAAGGATCTGGATTGGTTCACACCTGTCTCCTTTGTGGTTTACAACAAGATAGCTGTTCTTATCATATCTCTTTGTATCAGTGTATTGTTGGCAGTGGTGGAAATAAATAAGCACGAATCTGATTTACAGGAAGCTGCACTACTGTGATGAAGAGCCTGCATTTATCAGGTGCATCATTTGTTGATGTTAAAAGGTTTCACAGCAGGATTTCGTGAAAATGTAGACCTATCCCGTCACAAAAAATATACGTGTCAAGATGTACCATTACTGGTGTGGTTGCTTGGACCATATACACAAAATGTATATGGTTGCTGTAACCTTACCCAGTTACCCTGCATTTAGGCCTATGTTCGTGATTAATATTTTAATCTACAAAATTCCAAAACAGTTCTCTGAAATTTGTGGAAATCTAAGGCACTATCTTCAAATAGTATTTATTTTGGTCCTTATAAAGCATATTTGTTTAGCTGCAATCTGCAAATGGTGTTTTTGCGTTAAAAAGGTTTTTTTGTTTTTTTTTTACCAATCATGGAGTTCCAGCTTTATTAACAATGTGACTAAATTTTGGCCTTCAAAATTTAGATATTTTAAATTTCATCACTTATTTTCCAGCTTTAGGGAGTATTACTCTTGAGCATTGGCCATGCTTGTTTTTTTAATATTTGATATTTTCTATTTATGATTTATTGACAACACAGGAGATGGCTTGCTGTGCTTCTTTTCAGTCTGAAAGCCCAGGAAGACTCCTACCTGTGAGCCCTACATTTACAATATGGCAGATCAATGGGAATTCATGAATAGAGATACGGTTCAGAGTATCACAGTTACCCAGAAGGAGCTTGGAAATAGCTTTTGAGACCATATGTCGTAGATTTCCTTTGGGTTTTACCGTATTCACTTGCATTCACTTGCAAGACGGTCCATAGACGAAAAGTGTCAGTTTTAACTGCAGGTATACGCAATAACATAGTTGCCATTCCCCCTTTATTAAAAAAGCAATAAATGTATAACATCGAATAGGATTAAAAAAATAAAAAAGAAGAAGGGTGAAATGAATCTGAATGGTTTCATGATCGATGCACGCACACGGACACACGCGCATTCATTCGGACCTCAGTCTAAGCTTAAATTCTAGCATCATGTGTAAATACTTTCATTTTTCAAAGTATTTCTCATGCACAAACTGATAAAACTGGGTATACGTGCACTTCGGGTTGACAGTTAACTGTGCGCAAAAATCACCTGAGAAACCAGCCTGCGCTTTCTCCACAGGGAACACCTCTGAAAGCCCAGTATAGGAAGAGCTAAAGACACGACAACGCATGCTTGTGTTAATTACACCAAATGCAACACTCACGTCTCTGAAGCGATTCCAGTGTTTGATCTTACGGCTGTACTGGGAGATGGTTGACAGCCATTGCTCATCTTCCATGAAATTCCCGGCTTTTCCTGCCTCTTTCCCACTTTTCACGTCCACCTGGAGCGAGACGCCCACCAGCAGACACAGGCAAGCAATGATTCTCACAGCCACCATGGTGCTCGGGCAGTGTGGTCTGGGATGTATCCTCTTGCTACTGCTGCTGCTCCTGCCGCTGTCCTCCAGCCAATGAGCCACATACGAGACTGCTGCTGCTGCCTCAACAGACTGAATGGAAATGAGAGAGAGAAAGAGAGAGAGAGGGAGGGAGAGAGGGAGGGAGAAGGAGAGTTAAAGGGGAGATTAGATCCTGCGCTAATCATTTATTTGTGCTCACTTTGAATCATTATTTCAGCGTCTTCTTGTTGTTGTTTGATTTACTTTTTCAGCCCACACACTCACACACTCAGAAATCCTAACAGTCACACTGTAAATGAATCATACAAGTAGAATAAATGTTTTCTGGAAGAATGCCATTTAGCCTACGCCTACAGCTGGGTTCAGACAGTGAAAAGGAAATGAGAGGAAAATTGCTGCAATTTAATTGATATTATAAGGAATTAGTGCCCACAACATGGTTCCTCGGACTACCAGTGGTCACTGAAGAGTCCCAAACGGCCTCATATCAACCGAGGTTTCATTTATGTTAAAATTAGCACCGGGAGAGGATGCCAATGTCAGAATCATATATTATCTCACTCTAAAATGTGACATCAGATATAAATGGACTCAAAACAATGCTTATTGTATTATATTGGATGTGTCATTACAGAAAATTTCATGATTCGCAACTTGTTCCCTTCTCCCAAAACCTGAAAGTGATATTTTCAAGTTTATTAAATGTTGACTTGTGAAGGTGCTAGTAAGCAGTGCCGGGTATCCCTCTTTTCAGTTAACTGACAGAATGAAGACTGGTGCCATTGTTTTTATCAAACTCTCTGACAAGAACAAATGAAGGAAGCAATCATCACAGCGTAACACACAGTCAGTTAAACATCAGGCATCTCAGCCTGTCCACCTGGAAAGCTTAAACCTCTGTGAATCAATTTCATCTGCTTTGATGCAAATGAAAGTGACAAGAAGTGTAGTGAACAGGCCTTTGAGTGAAACAGTTTGTCTTGGCTACGCTTTGTTTAAAACTTGCCTCTAACTGGCTGCCCATTGCAGACAGAAGGTTAAAACAGCAAATGGGTGGTGCTTCTGTGCAGAGATGACCATATAAGATACAACCACAATCTCAGACTAAGATGACTCAGATACATGGACAATGAGCACAAACCAGTTTGCAGACGAGCCTGGGCCTTTGCTAGCTATGGCAGGTTGGTAATACAGTACACTGGAAATTTAACATTTCTTTGAACTGTGTTGAGTAAACGCTCAACTGTTATTGAGTAATGTAACAATTTGTGCTGCCAAAGTGATTTTATGAAGTTATGAGTTAGCGTACTTATATACTTTATATACCTTCAGCAACACATGGGAAACACTAGCTGCCTCATTATTGTGTTGTGCATATAGATTTCCTAGTAGCTTAATCTATAATTATAAATCAACCTTTCTGATGTTGAAATGCCGAGACTTTCATTGGTTTGACTGCCTGCACCAAATGATGTTGTAAAGATGGACTGTGGAATGAAACAAGTTTAAATGTGTTGCGTTGCGGCTTTTATCCCCCATTCTTTATGACCTCTAGTTCTGCTGTAGCTGCACATCATCTTAAGTCTATCCACGTTATTCCTGCTGCTGCCTAAACTCTGCATGCCCTCTCCTCCTTCGCTCCCTCTGCTGTGCATCCCATCCCCATGAAGATAAACCTAATCCAGCCCTCTGCTCAGATTCATTTATGTTTAAGATTACCAATATTGTCCGTGGCTGAGTAGCCAGGGGGCAGGATCACATTTCTGGGATGCTGCTTAGCAGGCCAAACCAACTCTGACATTGCCATCAAAATAGTTGATGTGGCAGTCGCAGGCTTTCCTGACTGTGCAGAGCTCGCGAACTGCGATGCAAGGGCAACAGGAGAAATGTCCCACAGTGCCAGCCTGCTGCGCACATCAGGAATACAAGGTGGTGGACATGATGTATTAATCAAGAGGTCGTCATTACTCACTTCTGGATGAATGTGCTGCAGATTAATGGTTACACAGCTGATCTGGGTCACCTAGAATTATTTAAAGACTCTATTCTGCTTTGCACCATTAGCTTTTAAAGATTTGTTTTTAATTTAAGAGGTTATTTGGAAGCATCTCTTTGGATCCTTGCAAAGGAAGTCTCCTATGGGAATCTTCAATGTGAATGAAAGGGAAAAAAACAAATAGAAAACATGCTGATGAGAGCTGTTCATTGGTTCAGATAACAGGCTTTAGGGAAAAGACTCCAAAGAGCCTTATTTTATTTATTTTAATTGCAGACAGTTTTTAAGAGTGCTGCTCTTCTATATACGAGTAGCAACACAGGGTCCGAGTGTTTTTACTTCTCTGAAAATCAAATACTTAGAAACATGTCTTACTCAGATGTGAAGAAACACCTCAGATTATCATGTTAGTTAACTCAAAGTGTCATGCTCTCACACCCTTCTGTGGCCAAGAAATATTTATTGCTGTTGGATGTTTTATAGTCATTTTTGATGACAAGAGGCACTTTAAAATAAATATACCAACCAAGAAGACAATGCTGTATGTATATAAACCCTTTTATGTTATTCAGAGCCATCAACACATGGCCGAATCACATCTATTACAGCCTTTCACAGAACAGAGCTCACGGTAAAGTAGACTACAATGCTCTTTAATGTGCTTAACATGACAATATTCATGCTCATTTAACCAAAACTTGTATAATCACACATATCAAAAAGCACAATGTGAAGCCTCTTGCATCTTAAACATAAAAGCAGCTCCATGCAACTTGTTTAACATCTTCTTCTACACATCAAGAGTCACGCTGTGGAAGAGTGCCTTTAATTGTAAATGGATTAGCTGATGGCATTGGTTCCTCCTGCTCCTCTCTAGGCAGATAAACCATATCAATCCTCCACCGAGTGTAATCAGTCTACACAAAAGGAGCAGAGGGACGGGAAGCTTCATTTGAATATCAGGCAAGACTCCATGCAGCAAAAAACTTGAAGGCTTCCTTATCTGTTAATATTTCCCATCCACAAATGTAAACAACGCGTCTCTTTTCTGTCTCACAAACAGCTTGTGAAGCTCAACAGGAGCTTTGGACCTTATCACAGATGTACATTGGTTATAAGTGATGTAACCGCTCCGTAAAGATCACTTCAGGAATTTCTGGTACACAACAATTCATTTCAGAAGGCAATGGTTGGATGGAAAAGACATTTGTTTATTCCTGACAAATCAAAACAGAATATACAGCACGAGAAAACAACCAAAATCCTAATTTTCCAAATGAGTTCAACATAAGATTCAGGAAAGATGCTGTAACGTCGTGTCCGTGTCCAGCTGTCAGGAAAGAACTTCTTCATCAGCGAGCATTTCTTAACATTTCCAATCCTGCTGTCGTGTTCATCAAAGACCTGCAACACATAATCAGAGATGAATTTTGTACTTTAAAGCACCACCAGGGCTGCAACTGACCATTATGTTCATCTAAAAATTAGTCTGCTGATTTTCTTTCATTACTTGCTTATAAATTCTCAGATGTCTTGAGCCACCTTTTAAAGTCTTTTTATTTTCCTAAGAAAATGGGAGAAGCAACTTTTTAAAATGTGTCCAAGCGTACATACAATTTGAACAAGCTTGAAAGTCAGTATTTGGTATGATTGTTTGATTAAACTATTTTCTGCATTTATAAATCCATTCATCCGTACAGCCTGACAATGATAGAGCCTCCACTGTGTTTTAAGGATGGCTCTACACGCTCAGTGTTGTACTTCCATGTATGGCGATGACGATTTGAAGCAAAAATTTTAAATATGGATGTGTCACTTAGCAAGACCTGTTGCCACTGGCAACACAATGGCTTCTTGACAGCCACTTTCACTGACATCTTCTCCAATGAGATTTTGGCAAACAGGGTCAGATGCACCTCTCAGGTCCTGTGTCAGGTCTTTGCTGGATCTTTTCCAGTTTCTTAAGGACATGAGTTTTGGATACTGTTCACCTGCTCTAGATTGTTATATAGACCTGCCACTTCTTTTCCACCCTCCACTTGTCCAGTTTCCTTAAATTGCTTAAGGACTCACGGCACATCATGCTGAGATACGGCAGGTTTTCAGTTAATAGCACTTTGGGAGTGACCTTGTTGGTGCAAAAACTGTCTGCCTGTCAAACTGTGTTACCTTTGGCATTTGTTGATTCAATTAAAGAAATTCTGTATTTTTATTGCCAAGTTGTCTGTTATGTGTGGACAATACAGGCTCATCCCTTGAATAAATTGCTCTTTTACCCTTGAATGATTCATAGGTGAGCATTAAGTTGCTTAAAAAGCAGCCGATGTCCAAAGAAAAACTTTGAAAGACCTTCCGAGATCCTGGAGAACCCTTGCTCACGACCACTTTAAAAAAAAAAATACAAGATAGTTCTCCTTGGAAGCAAAATATAAAGAAATGATGGGTGGTTCAAGACTTTTGCACACTACTGTACAGGTGACTTTCTAAGTCAGTTACTTCATGCCCATATGCAATTATGCAATACAAATGTACAGAAAATAAAAATAAAAAAGGGACCCTAACACCACAGTAAAGGGCATTAAGGCATGAAATATTGATAAAGTAACAAACTACTTGTTTTCTTACAAAGGTCCCCTCTGTGGTTGTTTTTGTGTGTGTGTGTGAATTGTGTATGTCCAGTTGGAGGTACCCAACGACACGGTGAAGAAGAAAAAAAAAGCAAATAGCCTGTAAACAGGATCATGGACAGGAAATCCCATCAAAAGAAGATATTTTGAGAAAATAAACCACACGGGGAGACATTTAATAAGTAATCCTTAGTGACTTACAGCTGTAAGTAGAGCTGCTATAAATGTGTATAGATTTAATTCAATAGGATTCAAACTGGGTCACTCAGCTATTAAAAGTGCAAAGTTAGTTGAGAGCAGTCTGACAGCTTTTTGCCTTTTCCTGGCAAGTACTGAAAGCTGCTGTTTTCCATTGCAGGCAGCTGCTGCAGAGGTGGAAGAGAGTGTAGCACCTTTTTCAATTAAACGTGCACAATAAACAGAAGATGGCAAATACTCTGAACTGTGACACGTTCAGTCTCAGTACAGGGTTTCATTTTTACTCAGTATTATTAAGCTTATACCGGCTATTATAAATAACAAATCCCCATCAGCTGCACTTTTATATACTAACAGTAAAAAAAACAATTGAGTATTAAGTGATGCACTAAGGAATTTCACATTGCGTGATAAACAGATGACACAACATTTATAACTTTTGTATAAGCATCCTTCGCATTTAGTGCTGAAATAAGAGTGTTGACCATCATCTGTGCTTGTGTTATTACATTATTTAGTTCTGTAAAGCAGCTCTAGTGATACAGTAACAGCACTCACCCACCTCTGCAGTGCTCTCCGGAACAGTTTAGCAACCTTGAGCATTTTTGATTTTATGAAACACCACCTTACAGTTTCCTTTGACTCTTAGTGCTTTCATTGTTCCTTCCTGGCCTAATATGCAGATATATTCATTCAAAAATCATTCATAAAAATAGACCATGAAGCACTGGGCTGCACATCTTAAAAGAAGAAGAAGGTCACAAGTACTCCAGTCACCAGTCAACCCAGTATTAATACTTTACTGGACCCCCTTCTGCCTTAACAATTGCCTTAATTCTTTGTGGCTAGACTTCGAAAAGTTGCTAAAAACATTCCTCAGAGATTTTGGTCAATGTTGACATAATAGCATCACATATTCAAAACTGCTCTATTAGATAGAGATCTGGTAACTGTAGAGGCCATTTGTACACAGATAAGTCACTGTTATGTTCAAGAAACATTGAGATCATTTTGAGCTTTGTGGAGTGGTGTGTTATCCTGCTGGAAGTAACATTCGGAAGACAAGATGGACACGGTAAGTAGACAAAAGGCACAAAGTGTACCAAGAAAATATCTGGCACACAATTACACCACCACCTCCTCCCCAAACCTTTGATACAAGGTAGGATGGATTCATGCTTTTATGTTGTTTACCCCTAATTTTAACTCTACCATCCAAGCGTTGTAGCAGAAATCGAGACTCATCACACCAGTCAACATTTTTTCCAGTCTTCTGGTGAGCCTGTGTAAATTGTAGCCTCCGTTTCCTGTTTTTAAGTGACAGGAGTGACACCCGGTATGGTCTTCTGTTGGTGTAGCCCACCTGCTTCAAGGCTTGGGGTGTTGTGTATTCTGAGATATTCATCTTTATAGCTTGGTTGTAACAAGTGTTATTTGAGTTACTGTTGCCTTCCTATCGCTTGAAGCAGTAAGTTCATTCTCCTCTGACCTCTGGCATCAACAAGATATTTTTGAGAGCTGCTGCTTGCTAGATACTTTATCTTTTTTTCAAACTATCCTTTGTAAACACTACTGATGCTTGTGTAGAAAAATCCTAGCAGATCAGCAGTTTCTGAAAAGTAACTTAAAATCACCTTTCTTCCCCATTCTGATCCTCAGTTTGAACTTCAGCAGGTCATCTCCACCGTGTCTGCTGATTGTGTATACACATCAGTCAAACATCTGGTAGATTTAGTCCTTTGCCAAACGTTTCATCATTTATCATTTACTACACAAAAATGTCAAAACGTTCACTAGCTACTGCTTCTTAAATGTGAGGATTTAATGACTGTTCTCTTTCATATTACTGTAAATGGAACATATCTAGATTTTGAGAGGCAATTTGGGTCCTTATATGCAACATGTTCAACAATTCCTGACATTTCATAGCTTAAAGTATCTTTTTTTTTTTTTAAGTAACAGAATGTAACTGGTGATGATAATCCCCATTTTAAAATCTTGTAGTGCTAAGTGTACATAAAGTAAACAGTAGCTCTGAATGACTTCTTACTGTTCAAACACTTTAGGCTTTTTGCCTTCCTTCCCTCTGTGAATGCCTCCAGCAGTAAACAGACGTGGACAGCTGCAGGCAGCCTCCAGACTCAGCACTCTGAATGATAAAGAGCTGGTGCAGGGATCACCTGCCTTTTTGCTAGAGACACATATTAGACATTTCAAATACTCTAGCCTTGGCTCTCCATCAAGGCCCCGTTTACGTCTATTAGTGACAGAGTGATCAGTGTGAAATTCAGTCGGTGGTGACACACGACTGGAGAGTCAAACATAAGAGAGTTTAAAAAAGGCACGCCGTCATATTTCACCCATAATGATATCCAGTTTCGAAATTTCAGTTTTGTCTAGCAGGATTGTTTATAGAGCACCTTTCTACTTCCAGTGAACACAAGTGAATAAGTTCATACAACTGGATTCAAGTGTGTTAGAGGAATACACGGCACAAAAAGGCCCAAACCACCTTTCGATATGTCATATTTGATTTAAAATATTATTTGTATCAGTCTGAGTGTACACTGAGCAAACCTTACTGTGACCTTAAAAAGTAATTAGGCACTTAATTGATTTGATGCATGTCATTAGTTACTCCAAGCATGCAAATCAAACATATCTACTGTATTAAAGGTCATGTCTGTCAGCCAAAATCTATTTTTTCCCCCAGCAGACGTTAACGCTTTCCATATGGAAAGAAAGCTTAATTTCTAATTACCCTATGAAAAATTCCAAAGTGTGGCTCTGAATATCAAAATCCGAAATGTACTAAAAAGAAAAGAACAAAAAAAAAAAAAAAAATAACTGACAGTGATCAAGTAAAACCCATTTAAAAACTGGCTTTTGCATTTAAAAAGGCTACTTTGAACATTGCCATGAAATTAACTATGCAAATCGGGTTGGGGGAGCGGGGGGTACAATACTTGGTCAAGATAACAAGACTTCAGTTACCAAATGTGATATGAATTTCTTATTACTGAACAGTTCAGTGCAAGTTCTAAAAGTGTTGCAGGCGCAACGAAATGATTGCTTTTGCTTTCAATCCTTTTAAAAATCACAAAAACAAATTGGCTGGAAAATAAGGTTTTATCAGCTTGTTTTATACTGCAAAGGCGCATTTTCAGTGGGTGTCGTTTACCGCCCTTCTAAATGCTTATCAGTGCATGTAAACAAGCACATGCACACATGCCTGCATAAACAGCTAAAATGTGTAACGTTTTAATTAAAATCCCATCTCCTCTGTCCCTTTAGATCGTTAGAAATAGAGACGCAGATCCACAAAGGGAAAGAGGTCGCTGGTAACACCAACACACGCAGGGGTCTCATTTATCAGTCTTATTTAAATTGGCTCATGCTAGTTTTGAAATCTTAAGGGTCTAGTTGGATGTTCTCACTGCAGGGACTGCGGAGATGACTAATTAGGTAGAGGGATGTGGCAGAGACAGAAAAAACTATGTATGTCGGGCAGTGCGTAAGCAAGCTCACCCACACGGACATGCAAAGCCACATTTAACTATGTTTACAGATAAGCCGTGACATTCTGACCACTCAGATGAAACGTAAAATTGCTTACGTTGTGACAACAGGGTGTCATGGTGTAGGAAATATGACATGTGGTTTCATAGCCAAAATAAAGTTTTTTTTCTGACTAGGACCTTATGGGGCATTACTAGGAATGT
The DNA here is from genome assembly GCF_965226115.1 of Aulonocara stuartgranti. Lineage (NCBI taxonomy): Eukaryota > Metazoa > Chordata > Actinopteri > Cichliformes > Cichlidae > Aulonocara > Aulonocara stuartgranti. Next base: position 11,610,395 of record NC_138959.1, on the reverse strand, counting down.
TAGCAGTACAATAAAGGCTGTTTTTGAAAAATGTGTAACTGTGTCCAGTCAAGAAACAATTGTTTCAGATATTTCTGTTTAATATGTTTGTCTCTGTGTGTAGACAACAGCTTTGCAAAAAATTGCAACAGATTAGAAACTCTTAGCAGACTGATTTTGTGTTATTGCCGTTTTATCGCCAACCTAATGTACCAAAGGTTCTTTGAAGAGAACAACTGACTGCGAGTGGTTGGAGATTTGGTCACCATCGCAGGCTGAGTAGTCATGATCATGCCACGATCTTCAACTACTGTTTTTCCTAGTTTGATTGGAGCATTAGGCCCTTGTCACACAGTCCTAGAGACCTATTGGCAAACATCTGGCAAGCACTGGTGGTTAGGGCAAAATGTATATTCTTTGGCTGGTGGCAAGTGCTTCCTGGAGGTTGTTGGCAGACACAAGGTGAAATTGGTCACAGTTTTCACTGCTTGCAACCAGTTTTAATGAGCAACTGTCTCCAACCTTGACTTGGTCGATATACATTTTTCCCTAGAGAGTGACGGTTGCAGGGGATTTACTGACCGGTCTTCTAGGCCTTTTTGGGACTTTAGCCTTACAGAAATCAAGTGATTTAAAGACAGACTGTAGTAATAATTTTTTCAGCAACTTTTTATATTATGTCCTATCTATATAAATAACAGACATAAAAAACATTTGCTAAATAATCTATACAATGTAGCAATCTATCAATCTTTTTGTGAGCAAATTCTTACTTGGACACATTTATAGCTGAAAACAGACTGAAAATTTATTAAATATTAAACACGAAGCCTTTAACTTAATTAAAACTAAATTACAGTTTCAAAAACCATTTACTAAATGTTTGCTTCCAACTTATCAATGTTAAATCTGGCATCCTAAATGTTACCCATGTTTCCAAATTTCCTGACATTTCATAGATAATTAACCAATTTATCAAGACAATATGAATGTCTGATAGTGAGAAATTATTCCTTCATTGCAGCCATAATCCAATATGCTCCCGATCTATACAGCTAAGAAGACATATGGCCATTTAAATAAACAGTCAGTCTGAATGCGTTATATTAAGTCTCAGGACAAATCGTATCTGTCTTCAGAGTCCGTGTCTACGGATGACGTATGTTTCCTCATGTGTTTTCAGTATAATCATTAATGCGGACATCTGTGCAAAACATCCTCAATCATGTCCCTGCCAAAAGAAAAACAGAGGCATACTCTCAATGAATTCAATCAAATTTCAATTGCCTTGTGATGCTTTCTTTTTGTGCATAGGAGAAATAGTATTGGCAAGTGTCAGAATTCTGTTATTAGCTGGAGTGCTTTTACGTTGGATGCAATCCTGACCCACTAAAAAGCATGCTGTCAAGAGCTCTGGGCATGATTAATTAGGTCCCAGGTCCTAGGTCGGAAAAGATCCCACTCCAAGACAATGAAATAGTGAGGGTATGGGCAGCTCAGCTGGCTAGTCTATATCCAATAACAAAATCTGCATGGGAATCTGTGCAAGCAGCTTCAAGAAAAAAGAGAAGAAAAGAAAATCATGCCACTGCTGGGATGGGAGGGTGGATAGGACAGGGTTGCAAAGCTGACAAACAAAAAGACCCCTTTGTTTTTATCAGTGTAACTTTTGGCTGCCTGGCAATCACCCTCCTGCATTCCAAACAGAGAGCATTGCCAGCTGAGGGGAAAGCGAAAATAAAAAAAAGGCTGTGACGGCAAAAGCAAGTGTCTGTATTCACTGACACTGTTGACAGTCGGGAGTGAAGACAAGGTTCATGTGGGAAAGGCAAAGATTTAAAGAAAAATGATGGAAAAAAAAAAGCTGGAGGAGAAAAAAAGGTCTGAACGATCATATCGGTGATGCATTCATACTTTCATGAGGCAGTGCGTTGAAAGGATGAAAGGAAAGGTGTAAATCATGGCTATGACCTAGAGTACTGCAAGCAAGAGATTAGAGCAGCATGAAATTCAACCAGTGTTTGGACAGCTATAGAAGCCAGTTTGGCAGAAGATCTGCATTTGAATCTATTGGGATGCTGTGTAAAGTGTAAACATGAACAAGATGCAAAGATTGTAAATTGTTTAAGCCAAATATTTAGATGAAATTGTTACTGTGCTGCTGGAAACATTCCTCAAAGATTATGGTCCACATTGACTTGACAGCATCAGGCAGGTGATACAGACTGCATATACTTGATGCCAATCTTCCTTTCCATCACATCCCAGAGGTCCTCTATTGGACTGAGATCTGGTGACTGTGGTCACTGTGTGAAAACAGTGAACTCACTGTCATGTTTAAGAAACCACTAAGATGTTTTGAGCTTTGTGGCATGGCACAATTTGGTATTTATATTTCTGTGTAAAATCAACACCATAGGTATTTTGTAACAACAAACCCTTCTCTAACCCTACACTGTAACCTGATATGCACCTCCCTAGGGATATAACTACACATCCCCGTCGACAAAGCCAATACAGATAGAAATGTTGGCAACAGCACTGGCCACTTCCATAGGGTACGTCACTGGCTCTATGTAGATTCACTACAGCAGTATAAACTATGCACTATCCTGCTGACAGCAGCCAGCTACTGTTGTAGCTACTTTGGCCATTACAGAAATAGCTGAAGTAACTGCAAATTGCCTATTAATTTTCATAAACTATTCATTTTTACAATGATCAGGATTATAAGAGTGTCTTCTTCCTGTAACTTTCTGTTTCATTTGATATAAATATAAAAGTTATTAAAATTGTATACATTTTATGAGCTTTTTAGTCCTTAGGAATACATGAAAGAGCAAATGTTTTAATGTATAATCTTATCTTCAAATACTTGTCAGATAAATATACCAGGCCAAAAAAATGTGGAATAAAACTAAAAACTAAATAAAAACAAGTATCTGAAAATTCCATTTAACTAGATTTCTATGTTTCATTTGGGCACTGTGGTTTACAAAGTACATCTAATATTTTTTATTCTTCTCTATTAAAGGGATAACCATGACCCAATCTCCACCTCTCTGTTAACAGCCAAATGACTCAATCTATGCTGCCACCTACTGGACAGAACTATCACGAATGCTGCAGTGCTCTCAAAGCTATAAACTTTATTAATTTTCCCACCTCAGTATATGCTCACTCTTGCATGAGCTCAAGACAAGCTGATGCTCCCTGCAGAGCTGTAGTATCCAGTGCAGTCTGTTGAATATCTCTGGGACAGCTGGACAGTATTCAGCTCAAACTCTCCAAAACAATAAGCATCAAATTTCTGTAATGAAAACACATTAAATTCATAAACTTGTAACAATCAATCAATCCATCCATCCATCCATCCATCCATCCATCCATCCATCCATACTTACATACATACAGTCAAGACTATTTCAGACAACCGTGTGAAACAACAAAGCAGGACAACTTGTGTTGACATCAAACAGTCAGCACTGTGTTAGAAAGTTAAAAACTGCTTGTCAAATTCTATTGTGAAAACAAGGTAAGCTGTCGCAAACATGGTATTATCATATTTATAGGTGGCTGAGTGTTTGCCTGCTACCTTTGTGTCACTTCCAGAGGAAAAAAAAAAACAGCAGCAACAATGTTGTTATTCAAACAAAGACCTTCTCTGTAGAGGAGGGGAAGGTGAATGTCAGAGCTTTTCATCTCCAGTGTCGCATTTCAGTTGTCAAAACTCCACCAGGAAGATTTTTGCAACCTGACTCTGACAAGTGTTTTTTTTTTAAACAACACAAACAACCAAGAGTCTTTGAGCTGTACTGGTGCGTTATTTTTATTTATTTATTTATTTATTTATTTTTTAACCAAAAATAACAACTGCTAATAAAGTATATTCTTAAGTAGTGTTCCCTAATATTTCTGCCAAAATAGCAGGTTTTCAGTAGTCAGTCAGCACAGACTGTATATAAATGATGGACATAGAAACACACATTAATTTGTGGGCTCACTTTGAAGCCTCAACTTTAGAATTTTGGCAAGTTGTTTTTTTGAAAAGTGTCACTTTCATGTAGTGTTCAGTGTCTGCTGCAGACACTTTTTTAGGCCTGTCACGTCTTATTTTGTTCACTTTGTCCAGTTTTCTTAAGATTCTTTAAGGACACACTGCTTACCAGGCAGAGATATGCTAGGTTTTTGGCTAGTACCTAACTGGGAACCACCTTGCTGGTACAAAATATTATTTTATGCCTGTCAAACTGTTATTTTTAGAATTTTTCATAGACTGAATTAAAGAAATTGGAACAAATAATGTGTTTTTACGAGAAGCAATTTCTAACAAAGTGCCTAAAGACACAATTGAATATTGGTTGTTATGTGTAGGCAGCACTTGTTCATTCCTTGAACCTCTTTTATGATTGAATCATAGGCCAGTGTTAAGTAGCTTAACAAAATTCCTATATAGCCAATGTCCAAAAAAAACTTTGAAGGACAATCAGAAACCCTGAATAACTACTGCTCAAAACCCCTTTAAAAATTACAAGCTAGTCGAGGTTGGCTTCACTTTTCAGACCTGAGGCTCACTCCTCTTTTAATATAAAAGGTCTACAGCTGTGACACAAAAAAAATAGGTGGGGGGAACCAATTTTGACATATCACACTAGGAGAAGCACATGAGGTAATTGTTATTACTGGTTCAGTTTCAAGGTGGCAAAACAAGAGTGCATCAGTGTTTCCCAACTGGACATGAAGTCATAACTAAACACGATTTGAGCCTGGACTGCTGTGAAGCAGGTCAGGTGGTTTAACGTTAAATTACATAGCTCGTATCACAACTAATGTGAGAACATAATTGATTTGTCCCAGGTGAAATGAAAACACCTTTTCCCTAAAGAAGATAAATGTAAATCAGAACCAAAAATCAATACAATACTCTCAATTTTCATGTTTTTTTCACTAAAAGAGCAAAGAAGCAATTAACTGACAAGATCACATGGGACGAGCTATGGACAAGTCAACCACAGCTGGAAAATCTATACACAATATACTTTAAACAAAAACAATGTTGCATCAATTGGATAGTGTAATATTGCTGCAAGCTCCTGAACATAGCAATTAAGATGCATTTGTATTTATTTATTTATGCATTTTAGAGTTTTTATACATTTTCCCAATTAGTATATACACAAAATTCTAACACTGTATTTTATTTTTTCCCCAATTGAAACTATGCATATTGTGCCAATACAGTAAAATGTTTTTTTGAATGGACTGGCTTTTATATAGCACTTATCTAGGCTTTTTGACCACCCAAAACAATTTTTACTGTGGGAGGAAGCCAAAGACCCCAGAGAAAAGCACAAGGAGAACATGCATATGCCACAAGGAAGCCTCAGGAGTCAAGGAGACTCAAGCTAGCACCTGTCTTACTGTGGCGTTGGCACTACTAACCACTGCACCTCCATCCCGCCCAGTGCTGTTGCCTACCATATTGTTATTAACTGCAGTCAAGAAGTGAGTATGTGTCTCAATACAGTAGTAAATTTCAACTAACCTTTAGTATGTTTTTGGCATCAAAAGCCTCTCTTTCATTGACGGTTTGACGTCCTGCTGCGCCCGTATCTTCCACTGTAAAAACACGAGAGTGTAAAGAACAAGCTGATCAATAAAGCACAGAACACACAGATACAGATATGTTATCTCAGTGATAAACTAACATGTTTACTTGAACCTGTCAGTGGCTTTACAACAGTACGAGCAAAATCAAGGACATTTAGTTAGTAAAATTAGTTTGTGAAATAGGGACTAAGAAGATGAAAAAAAAACTAAATTTTAATAGGGCTTATCCACAAGGCGGTAAACATGGTCAGCAGTGGCACAGTCTCTGTGTTGTGTTCCTGGTAAGCCCAGTACAAATTTGAGAACTGCTCCTGGACTTGATCCATGTCCAAAATGAATGAAGCTTTTGTCAGAGTACTTGGAAAACATGCAGCTCAGTGCACGTAAACAGAACTGTGGCCAAACAGAGAACTGCCTCCCCAATTCCTCTCTGCACAATTTTGTTGTCAGAATTGGTCAAGACTCTGCTTTGTCGTCACTGCAGCTACACTCCAAGCCAAAAGATAATGAGGGAAAATTGGCAAACATCCACTGGGTGGCAGCAATCAATACGATCCCAGCAGTTCAATAACTTCTCTACTATGCCTTCGTGCGAGTTAGGCTGGCATGTGTGTGTTTATGTCTTTACCTGTGGAGTCTTTTCTGAACAGAGTGTTCATCACAGTACCATGTAGCTTTACTCTGTCCCACTCTCGGACCATCAGCCCTGCAGAGACAAAATGCTCTACCAGTCTGTCTGCAATCACCTGCAACCTATAATGTGATTCCATTAAAATAGAACAGAGATTAAAGAAATAAAGTTAAAACAGTAAAATGTTGGATATTTGTAATGTTGTTATTTAACTATTCACTGATGTACTAACCTGTCAGATCCATCTCGAACATTGACCTTCGCATACAAAACATCCACCACTGCTGGGTCATCATTCATGTACTCTATGCCTGTCACCTCCAGTGGGAGAGGTTTTCCTTCAGTGATGTCTCTAATGAAAAATCAGACAAAGAAAACCATTGTAGTGTAACACAAACTGTATTTTTTTAAATAAGTGAAACTGTCTGGGTATGTAAACAGCTAATCAAGGTAGTAAAGTACAGTGACACAGGTTCTCCTATTCAGAAATAAGGCTGGAGATACTTGGTCAGAAAGTTAACAACGATGCAACAATTCAGTCCACACACTGCATTCATTACTCACTGAATTTACATAAAGATTTCCTGTCAATACCTGAGGTCAGAGGAGAATGGCCAGATTGCTACAAGCTGACAGCAAGGAAACAGTAACTTAAATAACCACTAGTTACAACCAAGCAATGCCGAGAGCATGTCTGAATGCACAACCGCAGAAGAGCACACTGGATGCCACTCCTGTCAGCTAAAAGCGAGAAATTGAGGCCACAATTCGCATGTGCTCAACAAAATGTTACAAATGTTGCCTGGTCTGAGGAGTCCAGCGACATTCAAATCAGAGTAAATAAAATGAAAGCATGGATCAATTTTGCTTTGTATACAGTGGCTGGTGATGGTGTAGTGGTTTGGCTACTGTTTTCTTGGCACGTTTTGGGTCCATTAGTACCAATCTGAGAATTGCTACTGACCATGTCCATTCCTTTATTAGACAGTGTACCCATCTTCTGCTGACTGTTTCCAGCAGGATAATGAATCATGTCACAAAGCTTGATCATCTCAAACTGGTTTCACAAAGTTGAGTTCACTGTATTCCACTGCCCTCCAAAGTCAATAGAACCCAATTCAATAAAACTCTTTTGCCTCGCCTCTGTCAGTGCTCCCCATGCCGGCTGTGGCTACAGTGTACCTTGCCATCAGCAGTGTGTGAATGTGTGTGTGAATGGGTGGCTGACTGAATGTGTAAAGCGCTTTGGGGTACTTAGGGACTAGTAAAGCGCTATACAAATACAGGCCATTTACCATTTCACCATTTTGGGTAGAATGATGGATTCTCATAAATGTGCAGCTGACAAATCTGCAGCAACTGGACCACAATGTCAGAGGAATGTTGTCAACACCTTGTTGAATCAACGTCATGAAGAAGGCCACTTTTTTGCTTTCAGAGGCCACTCTGAAAACAAAAAAGGATGCTTGAAAGGTGTAACTAATAACTGATGTATAAGCATACACCAATGAACAAAACATTTTTACCAACCCATAAGACTGACAGTTACAGATGATTTTTAAATGATTTTTCTCCTTTTTTAAAGAACCACATAAGTTTTGAAAATATGAACCAATATGAACAAATAGGTTCTCGAGCAGGATTCTGCTAGTCGATCCTAAGTGCACAGCAAAAGCTTTAAGGGAGGCAGCTTTTAGTTTTTTTGCAATGGAACAGCAGCTGGAAATGTTGAAATCTTTAAACTTTACCCTGGATTTTCATTAGGAAGGTTAAACATTACTTTGTTTTGCAATTTTATTGTTTTGGCTCTTTAAATCTATAAACTAGTGTGACATTATTTTATTAGGATTATTTTACTGATTGTTGTATAATTTATAATTTTGTGTTTCATTTTATAATGTTAGTATTTTTCAGTCAGTGATTGTTTGACATATACATTTTTTTTTTACTGCTCTTATTTTATTTAATTATTTTTAGATCGCTTATGTTTAACATTTCATTCTGTTTCACAGTGCAATTTCTTTTGTAGTCATACACCAAAATCATTAAGTGCTTTGTATAATGCAATAACCTTGTTCGAGCCTTACCTGATGAAGTTTTGACACTCTTGGAGATGTTCACATGCTTTTCTCACTTCCATTTCATTTAACAGAGCCAAGGTGCCGATGGTCAAGTGGAGCTTTGCAGGGTTCTGAAATATGCTTTCCTCTACTCCATGATCCTACAGAACATGGAATTTGTTAATGGTGTAAAATGCTCTCCTTAAGCAATACATTGCCATAACTGCCCCTCACTATCACCAGTTATATTTTGGTTCCTTTTTTACAGAAGATACCTGTGAACATTGCTTCAAAACCTCATCTTTAAATCTCAGGAATCCCTCTTGAATTTTTGAGTCGTTTAAAGGGAATGACAAAAAGTGTGTGAAGGGCTGCTTCCTCCGGAAATTCTCAACAAGGACCTCCACCCGAGTGACAGCAGATGAAACTGCAGTTTTGGTGGAACCTGTAATGACTGTTACACAATGAGAGAGTGGAGGGAAATGAGTGAAGGGAAATATCTTTTGCTCTCTGTTCAGTTTTTAAGTGACATTTGCCCTTAGTCCCCACCAATCTGCCCTTCCACTCCTTGTTTTGGGATGTTAATAGACGTCTTTGTGTCAAACTCCAGACGTTTACGCGTTTCTCCTTTTTTCCCAATGATGTATCTACAGAACACAAAGAAAACAGAGAAACACAGACAGACGTTATGCTGCTTACAGAATCTTGTATTATTTTCAGAAAGTGAAAGGTTAAGGACAACCAAAGCAAGGTCTACTGTTGATGACACACTTGTAAAGAACACTTGGGACATCGATGGCACAGCGATATCCTTTATCACTCTGTTCAATTAAGTGGGTATCACAGGTTTCATCTTCTCCAAGCTCTTCATCATCTAGAAACACAGAAATATACTCACATTTTTAAAAAGAAACTGTGCTAAAATCTGAAAGCATTATCTGGAGCTTCTTACAAACATGTATTTTACCTGTTAGCGGATAGTTCTCGACTTACCTGGTGGTCCCATGTAAGAAAACTCTTCCTCTTCCTCATAATGCTCTTCCTTAATTATATTCCTGCGGTATATTCTTCCATTTATATTTATAAGAGGAGGACGTAAGACATCCATACTGGTAAACTAGCTAGTGTTAGCAAACCTGTGCAAATCTGACAACAGAAACGACGGTTCAGGCGATACTGAGGTGACTTTTGGTGACGTCAAAAACACTTAATAGATAATATACTAGCTTGTCAGCTAAGTGAAAATTGTATAAAATAACAAAGTCTGTCTTTCAAAACTTATTTAGCTAGCTAGTTGGAACTGTCCTGGTTATTGACGTTTTAAATGTGTCGGAAAATGTGTTAACAGATCTACAAAAGTGATTGAACAACCTTTTAGCGACAGACGACTGAGACGAGCCATCCCTATGATTGTAAAATCTGCGATAGCTGCAACCCCCTCTCGCGACAAACGTAAAATGCGGTCTCTGTCGTAAACTACTGGTATACGTCTGAAAAACAACAAAAACTGGCTGGATTTTAAGTTGTTATATTTGCTGTGACATCGACGGTAAGTTGTACTTTTGAATAAAAATGGAGACTTAATGCCATATTATATTTGTTAATATTTCTGCTGGGTGGTTATCATCAACAGTATAAGCAGAATAGTTAGCTTTATTGCTAGCAATGTTGTATCATTAAAAATAGTGAAACAGTCCTTCCAAGCTAACCCCTACCGGTTGGTTTGGATGTTTAAAAGCCTTTGTGATTACTAGAGCACGAACCACCTTGCTTTATCTGTGTTTGACACATTAAACTGGTAGTAACAACAGTCGTTGTTGTGTGTGTTGTTTAAAGTTTATCGAGGCAATGGCCGCGTCTTCTTCGTCCTCTTCTGCGGGAGGAGTGAGCGGCAGCTCCGTGACTGGCTCTGGGTTCAGTGCTTCCGAGCTCATCCCACCAAGGAAAGTCCTCTATACGTATCCAAAAGGCGCAGGGGAAATGATGGAAGGTACGATGAAGGAAAACCGGATAAAAGTACTTGTATAAAAGCTGCCCAAATGCTCCCAAATAGCCAGGAAATAGAAATCATATGAAAATCATATATAATGCTAGGAGGTTTGCAACATAATACCTTAATATCATAATATCTGCCAACTTTAGTATAACACTGAGAATATATGTGCCTGTGTTTCTAAAGTATTTAAGAAAGATATGTTACTACAAAGCAGAGTCTGCCGCTCTTCTTCACAATCAAGAGCTTTCTCTTGCACATGGTAGACAAATTAAGATAAAGCAAAACCCTTAAGCCTTTTAAGCTGTGTGGGGCATGGCATAGATTCAACAAAGGTGCTGGAAACATTCTTCCGAGTTTCTGGTCCATATTGACATGATGTTATTAAACAGTTGCTGCACATCCATGATGCAAATCTCTTGTTCCACCTGGTGACTGTGGAGGAAGTTTGAATACAGTGAACTCATTGTCATGTTCAAAAAGCCTGTTTGAGATCATTTGAGTCGTGTGATATGGTGTGTTATCCTGCTGGAAGCAGCCATCAGAAAATGGGTACACCGTTCTCATAATGGGGTGGACATTATCAACATCAATACTCAGGTAATATGTGGCATTTAAATCATACTCAAGAAAGAAAATATCTCCCACACAATTAGACCATCAATAGCGAGATCCAGTGATACAAGGCAGGAAGGATCCATACTTTCATATTGGTCCCGCCAAATTCTGACCCTAAAAATGTGGCAGCAGAAATCGAGACTCATCTGACCATGCAGCATTTCTTGATTTCGTGATTCACTGATTGCATGTTTGCGTTATCAAGCCGCTAAACAGGTGTGCCTAATAAAATGGTGGTTGAGTGTATACTAATGGATGTTGTCTCTTAGGCTTTGACATTGTAATGTTTTTTAAAAAACCCAAAACTATTTTAGCTGTATTTTACTGTTGTTGTACTTCTTATGTCATAAATATATGAAATATTTTAAGATCTCTTTCTGATGTAGCTTGAAATCTATGTTTTGGCTTTTATTACCCTGGAGACGAAAGCTTGAATAAGAATTCTTTATTTGACTGACCTTTTTTTCCATTTTACGTTTCTTTTTAGATGGCTCTGACAGATTTTTATGCGAGTCTGTATTCAGCTACCAAGTGGCCTCAACACTGAAACAGGTTAAACATGGTAAGTCTAACTATATTTGCATAGCTTCACATTAGTCTTGGTTGATCTAATACGGGTGCCAAACCCATTTTACATTACAGGCCACATATAGCCTACCTTCATCTTAAATGGGCTGGATGAGTGAAACTCCCGTTTCTCACAGTGTAACTACAAATTTAATCCCTGCGAGATATATAGACGGTGAAAAAACACATTTTTTGTTTTGATCCGTTACTTAATCACGTTGGCATCATATAAATGGTTAGCATTATTTAACTGCATTTTAACTGTATAAAAGGCTAAAATTTATGCCCACCTTCAGTTGTTCTAAAGCCATGTGGGCCGAATTAAAATCTTTAGTTCTGGCTCCCAGGCTTTATATTTGACACCCCTGATCTAATAGAAACAGGTATACTAATGAGTAATGTCCATTCTTACAGATCAGCAAGTGTCTCGAATGGAGAAACTCGCGAGCTTGGTGGAGGAGCTAGAAGCAGACGAGTGGCGGTATAAACCTATTGAACAGCTATTGGGATTCACACCATCTTAAATAAAGAGATTCAGATGTCTTTTGCTTATTTAATCAGCCAAATAGAAGGAAAATGTAACCTTTTTTTTTCAAGTTACACATGATATTCCTTCTGTATTCTGTATCATAAGTTTAAAAGTGTTATCTGGAGATCCCAAATGTGAGATGTGTTATTTTATCACTTCTATATGATTGTTTTATTTTTAAACCACTTATTACATTAAACCCAGCATACTAAATAAAATCTTGTCAACAACATTCTTATAAATTAGTAACTACACAATTCACAAGTTAACAGATTTTCCATCTGCTTTAGGCTGTTCAAGATGATTCTCTCATTGGAATTAGCCTTCATGTTAATGTAAATACTACATTTGGTATTAAATCCCTGGAAGAGAAGCATTGTGTTTCCAAATGGCTCCAATGTAACTTATAAACATAAAGCCTGCTGCACTGTTGGTCTCTTCTCCTTTCTGTGTATGTCCTTACTCCACCAGCAATTGGAACAAAACAAAGAGAGCTTGTAAATAAAATCAGACTTGGGACATTCTTCACATTGGTTGCTGTTTGTTTTGCCTGGTGTGTATTTTGTCCAACTCCACCTCACTGTGTTAAGTTTTGTTAAATCCAAGGATAGAAAAGTATTTGTGCTGCTTTTTTTGTGGTATGTATTTTGATATTGCTGTTGTTCATTCTGTTCTTTGAACGAGCTAAAGTCTGAAACCCATCAGTGCAGTTTTCCGTGCCACTTTTGTCTTGTGGTGACAGTGAGTAAACGTGCAAACTTGGTGTTTTCCTCAGTGAATGATTGTCTTCAAGCAAGTGAAGGGTGGGAGTGTACAGAGTGTACTGTACTGTACTGAGTGTTTCAGGACGGCCCTGAACACAACAGGACACACCTCTGGCTGGAGCCTAAATTTCTTTTTCTAGTTTGTTTCTGGCCACACTTTCTGAGAATCCAATTAAAAAGTGATTTCTCATAGTTTTTGTTGTTTTTACTCAAGCTACTAAATCTTCTTACTCCACGTCCCCTGCTAAAGATTTCTGATAACTTTTTTATAGCACCCACCTCAGAACATAGTGTTCCTACACGTGTTTATGTATTTCAGTTCCTGTCTAACAAAGTACAGTGTATTCCACGCCTACACACGTGCAGAAATGCAGCGTAGCCTCTGGCTGCTTTCCAACATACAGCTGTGAGCAAAATGTGTAGTATGTAGCCTATGGCCCCGACACAAATAACTTGCTTTTGCATTCTAACAAATCCGCTATATGTTTTTACTCTCATACACAGTTTGTGTTATGCCTTAAAACACTTTGCTATCTTTTGTGATGAAGTAATAAATGGTGCAAAGATGCTACAATAACAACCCCCCGGCGCATTTCTGCATAGAACGTTGCTAAATAACTCTAATAATAATGATGATGATAACATGTGTAATTTCTGTGCAGTCTTTTTGTTTGTAACTCAAGGGTAAATGTAGAAAGAGGTGTCCCATAGCCGTTTTTATTATCTGTTTTGCCTTGAGCACAGCGCACTGAGTGTTCTCTGCATCTATGTGTGTCAGATAAAAAATTCTGATGTAATGGTTTAGCAAAACAGGTGACGTAATGTGCACTGCAACACTGAACCTGCTCATCCAGGCCTACATTCTGTTAAAATGTAGGTGCACATACAGAAAAACGGTTTACCAAATACCCACATAAGATATCAAACAAAGAAACAACAAGATCATTTTCAAGCCCACTCAAGTCCCCTGAAACATATCCATAACACTAGGGTCTGCTATTCATCCCCCACCACCCCCCTTCCTCCTCCTCCCCCTCCTGTTTGTCTTTCTTCTCTGCTGGCATGTTACCAGGCAAGAAGCAGCGCTGGTGTCGTGCCTCTCTTTTTGATTGGCTGGTTAGGGAGAGACAGGCGTGGCCTCGCAGCCCACATATATAAACATTGTTGCAGGACAGACTGCAGAGCTTGGCAGCTGGTGAGAGAAAGAGCAGAGGAAAGAAGTTTCCATATACAAATTGCAGACAATAACCGTTAAAACTACGCATCTTAAACATCCACCGCGACCTTGAACCACGCAGAATTTAAATAACGAGTAAGTACAATTAATTTATTTGCCGGTTTTGCTAGTTTACAGCTAATTTTGACAGTGAAACAGCTTCTAGCTGCAGTCAAATTAAAAAGGTGTTCTTTTTGAAAATGTTTATTGTTCATATCTTTAGCAGAAAGCTATACCTCAAAAGCCTGATATGTATGTTTAATTAAGTCGTTAAACGTGGAATTAACGGCAGTAGTTGGGTGCTCATCTGTTGCCTTTGTTTCTCCTGTGACAGTTGACCACATAAGCAGCTGATACTGCAGGGAGGACAACCATGCCTGAACTCTTTGCATATACTGACATCGGCAGCTCACCTCCTTCTCCAGTGGACAGCAGCGACAGAAGGCTGTCCTGGGGCAAACTGGTTCAAAGACTGACTGATTTCAGCACACCTGCCAGCAGCAGGAGTATGGAGTCAGGGTCCAACAATAGCAGCAGGAGTGATCTCTCAGACTCAGGTAAGCAATGCTGCATAGGCATCTCACATCTCATGATTCTTTTCTTCTGTATGCAAGTTTCAGGTTCTAACTCATTCTTGCTTTTACACAGGCTCAGATGTCTCAAGTGACTTGTGTGCCTTCAATGAGGACCTGTTTTATGATCCAATGGAGGAGACACTCTTAAAAGAAGTAGTGGACCTGATTGCACGAAGTCTGAGAGAAGCCAAAGACACAGATTGCGCCTTAAGATGTACAAAACTGCTCATTCCAGACAAACTTCTGGAGCACATTGGACAAGAGCTCCTTCATCTGGCAGCTAGTGAGCCCTGCGGTTTAAGAGGGGCTCTCATTGACCTCTGCGTTGAGCAAGGGGATGTTTGTGAGAGCATGGGACAGCTATCTGTGGACCCATACCTTGTCCCTACATTTCAGCTCGCTCTGGTGTTGAGGCTAGAGTCGGGCGGCCTTTGGCCTAAAATTCAAGGACTCTTTAGCACAAAGTCGCCTTCTACTCCAGTAGTGAGACAAGCTATTAAACTTAGCACTGGTTTCCGTGTGATCAAGAAGAAGCTGTATAGTTCTGAAGATCTTCTAATTGAGGAATGTTAAGTAATACAAACACTGATGTGCTTTGATGCTGACAAGAGGACAATAAAAGCTCACAAAGGGGCCTATTACTGTAATTACATGTATATGAAGCATTCTGAAGTGTATCAGATGGACTTTGTCATGATGTAGTCTACTGTTCCCACTGTAAAGGGGCTGAACTTTATGGTACCTGGAGCAGGCAGTGCTCCTAATACTCACTCACTGACATTCAGATTTTAAAATGACAACATGTAACCATCATATTATATCTGGTGACATGGCATTTACAAGTATTGGAAGTGCATACCTCAGTTTCTATTGAAACTAAACAACGGCAGCTAGCTATATTGTTATAGTTATTATTGAAGTTCATTGTGTTCTTTTTCTTTTTATACATGACAGTTAATTGAATTGGACAAAGCCTGATGAAGTGGTACACCAAGAGAACATTTGGTAACCTTTGTGAAGTGTGAAAGGCCTACCCTTGGTTGTCTTGTGCATTGTTTTTGCAAGCCGCGGCTAAGATTACAAATGTAACTTGATCTTGTGTTGTGCAGCCCTGTCCTGCTTCGGTTGATATTCAAATACTCAGTGAACTTTTTTTTGTACCTTTATCGAATGCAAATAAATGATTGTTTTCTAACATTTTGTTCTTTCTTCTTCTTATTTATTCAATCTTTCATATCCAAATGATCCATAGTTGACTTCGCTGACAGAGTTAGGAGAGATCTAAGAATGAGAGAAAGCGAATGAACATCAAGTCTTCAAATGTGCGTGCATATGTGAACCCAGTCTGCAAAATCTACAAACGCAAACTACACTAGAGCACACCAGCTGGTGCGGTGAGGTACAGTGGTTAACGGTATTCCGATGCAGAACAGCTGACAGGAATATGTGGCAGCCATTAAAGCCACATTAAAAAAAAGCTAGTGTGAAATTTGAAGAAGTCAAAGTCATGAATCAGATGTGCAGCATCTGCAGTCTGCAAAAAAAACAGCTGAGTGTGTTTGTGCTGAAAGAATGTGACGCTGCACATCCTGCCAGGCACATTTTGCACGTCACTGAAGAGCTGAACATGCACGCCGCCTTGTCTCTAGTTCCCTGTCTCTGTAAGCCAGCCGGCCGGCACACTGTACGTGCCAAATGCGCTGACTGAGCTTTTATCTCCCATTCTGTGCCTGTTCTGTTCAAAGCAGAGAGTCACACTTAGCACGTTTGAGCAACCATGTTTATTTTCATCTAGAATTAAAAACATGGTGGAAAAACGAAGTGAACAAGATCTGTATGGTTTTCTTATCCTCTCTTTATAATCTATTTCTCCAAGAAATAATACAAAGAATAAGTAGCATACTATAAACTTAAAAAGTGAGACAAAAAATGGCTTTTTCCGACAGATTGAGTAGAGACGTGACAGTTCCCAACTTGAACTGGTTAAAGTCTGATTTTGTGGATCGCCACGTCTCATTCTCATGGCATTTATTGTGAAGTTGTACTACATGTTTGCCCTTAATACATTTAAAGGAGGTAAAGTGACAGGGACATGTCCTAGTGGCTATCTCACACACAGCAGAAGAAGACAAATTTCAGGTGTTCAAGTGTCTAAAAAGCCTAGACATTTGACGTATTAGATTACTACTGCATAGTCTGAGAATGTGCATCTAAAATCAAAACCCCTCAAACTTTTCTCCATTGAATTACAGCATAAAATCAAGGTGGCATTCAATGTGGCATCTGTTATATTGCTACATAAATAACATCCATATGACTACATATAACTTAAGTATGGTCTGTTTTCATACCATTCCCCCCAAAACAAATATAAAGTGTTCTTTATGTTCTTTCTTTAGTGCTTGGAGGTTCTCATTCTTAGTATTCGTTTTGACGTTTAGACATGGAATGCGCCTCCCTGTGTACTCAGAACCATTATGCCAATCCTAATTGATTGGTGATTACATCCTCATCAAATTAGCAAATTCTAAACATGTTTTCATGACCACAAATCACTATGATTTTTATTTTCCACAATAATTTGTCAACACAACTTCCAGTTTTTCATGTATTTCATGTAACAGGGTTTTTGGTATATGTGCCTATCTCTTAAATACTTTGGGTCAACTTCTGTTGTTTAAATGTGCTATAGGCTATAAATAAAATAGATGCAACAGTCCCCACCAAAAAATAGTTTTGTTTTTATACTATGGTATTTTTTGTAATGGAAAAATACACAAACAAAAGAATTCATTTAGGAGTGTTAGCTCACTGGGTGCTAGCTTATCTTGAATAAACATAGCTTATTTGTGCAAGCTACTTAAGGGTGGTTGGTTCTGAATGACATGTTTGTTACGATCATCAGCCAATCAGAATTGGCATAATGAAATAAATATTTCTGAGGAATACCCAAGGAGGAGCATTGCATAGTGAGCCATCGAAACGAATGCTTTTCTGAGAACCAGAGTTGCGCAAGTAACCTAAAGTTTTTCAAACCCACATTTTTTGAGGATAGCAAGCTATTTTAAGTACCATTTCCATTCTAAAACACTATATTAACGCTATATCTTTTTATCACATACTAGACTTCCACAGAAATTGTTTGAGTTAGTTTGTGTGATCTGTTTGGTGACGAGTGGTGCTGGTCTGCTCCTTGTTGAGTCATCTTCAGCCTCCAGATTGTAGAAATGCATCTTAATAAATTACTGGTAATCTTTTGTAGTGATTCTGGAAACCTGGAGACAAGAAAAAAAAAAGCCTTTTTCAAAACGTCTTCACAGCAAGCTGGTTGACTTTTGTTGACTTTACCACCATTCTTTTTAGAGGTTCAAGTGTCATGAAGCTGTGATTCTGGTAAGTAAAATTAGTCTGATGTGCTTGCATGATACAAGTATTGACATACTGAAGCCAAATATGGTATTGAGAAAACAGAGGATAGCCAAGCGGAAAGCCTTCTGACGGGCTGTCTGTCTGGTTGTGTATTCAGTCTTTAGCCCCATGCCAGCTGGGATAGGCTTCAGCCCTCCTGCAACCCTAAGTTAATCAAGGGGAATCAATGCTATATATTGGAATGTCAATATTTTTGCCCCATCCCTGGTGCCAAAATGAGAAAATATTCAGAGTTTGAAGAACTTGCTTTGAATCATGAAAGCATTTTCATCCAGAAGAAGCTGTGATCTCGGACAACTTGGCGCAGCTTGGTGTGCGAGCCCTCTGTGCTCTTTGGTATAGATCGCTGTCCCCAAAATAGCGAGCTCTGTATAGCATTCCTTCCTCTGTAAAAAACACACACACACACACACACACACACACACACACACACACACACACACACACACACACACACACACACACAATTAAAAAATGATCTCAGCACTGATAATGACACTGACAATCACACCAATACTCATGCTTAAATTCAGATATAAGAATCATTTATTGTCATACTTTGCTGTTTCTCTTTCCAGCAGTTGTTGCGAAGGTTGGAAATATAATCATCCTCCACCGTCCGCTCCAGATTTTTCAGATTCACACCAGTGAACTCTTTGGAGAACTGCTCCCCCACATAATACGGCACCTTCAGGTTCTCAGTCAGCCTCTTCTGTGAGTAACCTGCTGACCTACGTGACAACAGGCCAGAGTGTGGGAGTGTTATCATATGACAGAATGCAGCACAGATCTTGCACCATCTGTCTGTCTTAACATGAGTCACTGCTGACAATGGTTTAAAGCAGGGCCCGAAACTGCAGGCGTATATCTGAACACACAAAGGCAGTGTACTGGGAACGGGACAAGACACATGACAGCAGCACAAACAAGAGGAGCTCTGTGATTAATTGGAACTAACAGAGGTAGCAGCAAATTAATACGAGGAGAAACAACCGCCAATACTGTGAAGGCAAATCTAACACGACCACCCAGCTTATGCAAAGATCGAGTGAAAGCAGAAGTACCGTGAAAAAAACCTGGGTTGGATTCTGCTAACATAGAGATAATCTTTTGTCTAAGTCCCTCGCAGTTTTGCAGAACAACAGTTAGTTGTGTTACTTTAGATTCTTGTGTTACAAGGATCACACTCACGGCCTGAAGCTGAGGCTGTAGGAGGGGCTGTTGACCATTATTTGACTGAGAGCTGACACAATAACCAGGATGAGGATGGGCATGACTTGCACAAAGAGGGCGAGACCTCCCTGTGGAAAAAACACATTACAAACAAACACACACAGTCTCTGAGAGAAGCCTCAGCTTGTAAAATGGCAGATGACTAAATGTCTCCCCCTGCAGGCAAAACATAAACAACTCTATACAGTTACAGTTTAGCTTTTTAAGTATCAAACTTACATCTTGCTGTCGCTCTCTTCTCTCCCGCCTTTGGTAACGCATCCGCCCATTATTGTATACGTGAGCATGGCCTAGATTGATTTAACACATTTAGCACATAAAAAACGCACCACAGAAATATATATTTGCAATTAAAATACTCCGTCTCACATGCATTATATGGAAACACCAAACTATGAGACTAACTTGATGGATAACCTCCTCCAAAGAACATATTAAAGAGCTCTTCAGGTGAAATATCCGGCTCAAAGTTTCCATTGTCTGGGCCGTGTCTGGAAGGATGTCTTCTCCCTTCCTCACACTGATCGTACTGTCTCCTTTTGTTAACATTGCTCAGAACAGCGTACGCGCTGCCAATAGCTGTTGGAAAGTTAGAACATGAAGCTGCTATAAGTTGCTTTCTGTAAGTGCTATATGAACCTTGGATGAGTTTAATCACCGTCTTACCTTTAAACGCCTCTGTTGCCCCAGGAGCGCTGTTCTTATCTGGATGGAATTTCAAAGCAAGTTTTCTATATGATCTCTTCAGTTCATCCTCTGAGGCATCTTTCGACACCCCGAGAATTTCGTAAAAGTCTTTACATTGTTTTATCCTGTGCAGAGAGCACATGATTACAAATTTCAATCACAATTGCAGTCAATATACCCATCAAGGAGTTTATTTTAACCAACAGTATGTTTATGTAATCAGCAGTCTTACGTACCTCCTCACAGCTTCTAGCTGATCAGCCATGTAGGATTTTGAAGACTCTGCAGGCTTTTCTTCAGGTCTGGCGTTCTCCTTTATGTTCTGCCGTTGTCGAGGCTCCGACACCCCGCTGAAGTCTGAATGGATATCTTGTCTGGGTGTAAATCCATTCTTTGCTATTACATCCAGCAATACTAGAAGATATGTTCAAAGATATTCTATCAAGTACTCAACAGCAGTTAAAAACACAAAATGTTCGATAGTGGGACTATCCATGTCATCAAGCAGATGTAAAGCTACCAAGCAATCAAGTTCAATGGTATTATAAGAGCTTCTTGGGGGCAGAGTATACAACTATAGCTATGTTTGAAAATCATTAAACTAAATATAGTTTTTGTTGGAGGATCTGTCTGCTTGTTGCAGCTTTATTTATTTTATTTTATTTTCAGATATGCTGTGGCTGTAGTTTTAACAGGTTTTATATTTATATGTGAGGTGGGTCATGGTCTAAGGCGTATCTGGGGTGTATGTGGGTGTCCACAGGAATCTAAGAAGAGGTAAAGTTGGGCACAAGCACATGCCACCATGTATAGTGGTGCAAAAAAGTATTTGCATCCTTCCTAATGTCATATTTGTTTTGCACATTTGTCCCACTTCTATGTTTGAGAATCAAAGAAAACTTAATGTTAGACATGGATAACTCAAATATAATACAAAGTGCAGTTTTTATATCAGGATTTCATTTATTAAGTGAAAAAACTAACCAACCTACCTGCCCCGTGGGAAAAAGTTATTGCCCCTTAAACCTAATAACTGGTTGTGCCATCCACGGCAGCAAGAACTGGCATCAAGCATTTGGGATAACTCACAATGAATCTTTCACATCACTCTGGAGGAATTTTGGCCCACTGTTCTTGGCAGAATTGTTTCAGTATGAATGATCTGTTTAAGGTCATCCTAAAGTATCTGAATAGAATTTAACTCCAGACTTTGACTAGGCCAACCCAAAACCTTCATTTGGTTTTTATTTAAAGGTGGACTTGCTGGTTGCTTTTCAGTTACTTTGTGCGATTGAGCTTCAACGCAGGAACCGATCGCTGGTCTGATGTTCTTTTTATGAAATGCTGTGTGTTTTATGCCAGATGCAAAGGCACTCAACCTTTCTATAAAGTTCAGCTTTTGTCTCATCAGTCCACAGAATTTTGTGACCTTCTGGATGAGCCATTGATGTGCTCTTGGAGTACTATTGGTACTCCAAGAAGTACTCAATTATCAGAGAATTTTGTTTGATGATCTGAAGCATGTAAGTGGCACAAATGTACAAAAAAAATACAAAAACACAAAAACAAGAAAAAGACAAACTTTTTCACACCAATAAATATAGTACATTTGTTTGCATGTGTGGCTATATTGATCACTTTTCTGTTTTTATTCAGCTGAATGTTGTATTTCTGTATTTATTTAGTATTGAGCTACAAACCAGATTCCAAAAAAGTTGGGACACAAAACAAATTGTGAATAAAAACTGAATGCAACGATGTGGAGATGGCAAATGTCAATATTTTATTCAGAATAGAACATAAATCACGGAACAAAAGTTGAAACTGAGAAAATTTATCATTTTAAGGGAAAAATATGGTGAAATGTCATGGTGTCAACAAATCCCTAAAAAGTTGGGACAAGGCCATTTTCACCACTGTGTGGCATCTCCCCTTCTTCTTACAACACTCAACAGACGTCTGGGGACCGAGGAGACCAGTTTCTCAAGTTTAGAAATAGGAATGCTCTCCCATTCTTGTCTAATACAGGCCTCTAACTGTTCAATCGTCTTGGGCCTTCTTTGTCGCATCTTCCTCTTTATGATGCGCCAAATGTTCTCTATAGGTGAAAAATCTGGACTGCAGACTGGCCATTTCAGTACCCGGATCCTTCTCCTACGCAGCCATGATGTTGTGATTGATGCAGAATGTCGTCTGGCATTATCTTGTTGAAAAATGCAGGGTCTTCCCTGAAAGAGATGACGTCTGGATGGGAGCATATGTTGTTCTAGAACCTGAATATATTTTTCTGCGTTGATGGTGCCTTTCCAGACATGCAAGCTGCCCATGCCACACGCACTCATGCAACCCCATACCATCAGAGATGCAGGCTTCTGAACTGAGTGTTGATAACAACTTGGGTTGTCCTCTTTGGTCCGGATGACATGGCGTCCCACATTTCCAAAAAGAGCTTCGAATCGTGACTCGTCTGACCACAGAACAGTCTTCATTTTGCCACAGTCCATTTTAAATGATCCCTGGCCCAGTGAAAACGCCTGAGCTTGTGGATCTTGCTTAGAAATGGCTTCTTCTTTGCACTGTAGAGTTTCAGCTGGCAACGGCGGATGGCACGGTGGATTGTGTTCACTGACAATGGTTTCTGGAAGTATTCCTGAGCCCATTCTGTGATTTCCTTTACAGTAGCATTCCTGTTTGTGGTGCAGTGTCGTTTAAGGGCCCGGAGATCACGGGCATCCAGTATGGGTTTACGCCCTTGACCCTTACGCACAGAGATTGTTCCAGATTCTCTGAATCTTCTGATGATGTTATGCACAGTTGATGATGATAACTGCAAAGTCTTTGCAATTTTTCGCCAGGTAACACCTTTCTGATATTGCTCCACTATCTTTCTGCGCAACATTGTGGGAATTGGTGATCCTCTACCCATCTTGGCTTCTGAGAGACACTGCCACTCTGAGAAGCTCTTTTTATACCCAATCATGTTGCCAATTAACCTAATTAGTGTTAATTGGTCTTCCAGCTCTTCGTTATGCTCAAGTTGACTTTTTCCAGCCTCTTATTGCTACTTGTCCCAACTTTTTTGGGATTTGTTGACACCGTGTAATTTTGAATCAACATATTTTTCCTTTGAAATGATACATTTTCTCGGATTAAACTTTTGATCTGTCATCTACGTTCTATTCTGAATAGAATATTGACATTTGCCATCTCCACATCATTGCATTCAGTTTTTATTCACAATTTGTTTTGTGTCCCAACTTTTTTGCAATCCGGTTTGTAGATTGGCGAGCTCAGAAGGATAATACCTGTGTTGTCAAAAATATTTTTTGAAATGATCACGGGAAAGTAGCATGTAGTAATCTTGGACATCTAGGACTTATTTAGCCTTTCTCCCAGTCCACTCCTGTTCACCTAAATTAAAGGCTTAGCTTTCTGTTAGAAAAGCAAATTAAAGCACTGCAGACACTTCATTTTAAAGTGAAATTCGTACAAAAAAAAGAATGAGAAAAAACGCAGAAGCTGCATAAATGAACCAGCTAGCTTAAGTGCTATCAAAGGCCCTGGCTACATGCACTGCTCATGAGGAGTGCAGGTGATGCTGCAGGCTGTGGAGGTGATGATGCGCATCTTCGCAGCTGAATGTGCGCCCCCCTCCCCCTTTCCCCCCATATTGACTTACCTTTGGCTTTCTCTGTCGGGAAGAGCCTCTGCGCCTTCTCCAGGAACCTCTGCGCCTTGTCCGGCTGTTGGTTGGTTAAGGCGGCCGCTGCAATGTCAATGCAGCGCTCCGCTTCGTCCCTGTTTACCTCCATCGCAGCAGGCATCAGCAGCAACTAACTGGACCAGAAGTAAATACGGGCGCCTGATGATGACGCCAGATAGATGCTGCAGGAAAAAAAAAATGTATCAGTCAGTCGGTGATATGCATTCATCAATGTGGTGCTATTTTTTTGTCTGCTGCTGGTGCATGGGGATTGGAGATTTTAGTAATAGGTGAGCCCTGTTTGCAGAAAATCAACAGTATCGGCTGCGTGCGCTGCCCCATTTTCACCATTAGATGGCGACAGATTGCCATTTTTTTTTCAAATGTAGGTCAAGAGGGTGAACACCCATTGGTGTGTTTATCCATCCGTCCAACCATCCATCCATTTTCTGCTCCTCGCCCGGGTAAATATGGGCCGTGTGATCCTTAATTTGGCCATGCAGTGTGTATCTGCAATTTCCTAATGTTGTAAACCTGCTCAACATTTGGCAATAAAACCCTTTCTGATTCTGATTCTGATTTTGCAGCAGAGTCAAAGCTCTTCTTCACAGGGTGACGTAAACAGCCTTTTCGACCTGTTCTGCAGTGTTTATGGAGACTCAGTTGTTTTTTTTCCCGTCATGCCTAAAATACTTTTTCTGGTGTTCAGCAGCTTATGCTATTTTTGGGCACATTGAAAGTTTGTATCTCACAATTAAACTTCTATAGACGGAGAATGGGGATGACGTAACAGATGAAGCATCCTATTTTCCTACGTGGGTGGAGGACAGGGGGGAGGGGGCTCTACTGCCGGGGTTTGGGTACAGTAACTTGTTTTGTTCCACTTGCATCATTAACACAGTGCTTGTGTTTCACTCCACGCCTGACTTCAAAAGGAAAACGGTTACACGGTTCAATGTTTGTGCATGTCTAGACAGCAACAAGATCGGCTAGTCTCCAGAGGTGGCAAATATACATCTGGCAAACCGGAGAATGAATAAAAGGTGAACAGCAGATAAACAAACAGCCAATCAGAGCCCGAGCAAGAGGCGACAGGCGAGCGCTCATTGGTCGGCCACACCACGAGTTCTAGTTCTCATTGCGGAGCTATCACTCTCCCTTTTCTGGGTTACTGTAATTTTGGGTCAAGCAGACTGTCCTCCGTTTATCTCGTTTCTGCCCTTCTGCCTATCTTCGGTGAGTTATTGAGTAAAAATTTTCCCTCCCACAGGTGTTTCATCAGGGGTTTTTTTTGGCGCGTTGGAGCGTCGCGTTACCGCTTTATAAGTCAGCATCGTCGCTACCGTCTTCCTCTTCATCCTCCGACAGCGCCAGCCAGCAAGCAGCTAGCCTGCCGGGGCTAGTCAGCACAAAATTAATTAACATATTGACAAAACAGCCTCCATTACACACAAAAAGCGCCGAGGCGACTGACTTCTCTCCTCTGTTTGCCGCTCACAGCATCACAGCACCGCTGCCACAATGACGGAGGCGGAGGCGTTAGAGAACAAGCAGCAGCAGCGCAAGTCCAGCAACGGGGATGTTCTTCCAGAGAGCGCCAGAGAAGACGCGTTTGATCACACGTACAAAGAGAAAGAGGGCCCAAAACCTCCCCGGATCATCGTATGGAAAAATGTCATACTGATGACTCTGTTGCACATAGGAGCCTTGTACGGCGTGTTCGTCGTACCTTCAGCATCTCGTTTGACCTTGCTTTGGTGTAAGTGCGAAAAGAAAATTGCCTGTTACACCCCCTTTTCTCCTTTTTTGCATGTTGGTTTTGTTTACTTATTTAGTGGAAATCATATTTTATCAAATCAACAGCTGTTATGTCAGCAGCACGCCCTGCTTTTCTCGCCGGTGGTGAATGCAAATAGGCGGCTGCATATATCTGTGATCCTCCCAGCATCCTTCATGGAGATGGAGGATTATAGATCAGGAATAAAGTCATCAGAGATTACATGTCACAGCACGTACCTTTAAGATGGGCTGTCAGGAAAATAAACTGGCCTCCTTAATGTCAGTTTTTTAAAAATAAAGGTCAAGTAGACAAATGAAGAATAGCTGGATAATTAGCATAAACTGCACTTTATTTATACAGTTTCTTCACTGCTGTGTCACAACTCTTTTAGCTTTTAGTCTTTCATGAACTCAACCATGAAATGTTTTTATTATTAGATTTGGCTTCTTTTACACTGTAAAGGACACAGCTTTACACTGTAATCTCCTTGGGAAACAGACAGGCCAGTGCTAACCAGGTGACCTGAGGGAAATTGTGCACAAAATCTAATCAAATCCCAAAGAGCCTTTTGGATCAAATTGATAAAGATTGTGGTAAACAAATACTCTAGTGCTTTAACAATTTATGCTATTTGGGGGGAAAAAACAGAAACGCATCTGTCTCGTGATCTGTCACTTGTTGCTGGATGTTCTTCCCAGCCCTAACAATAACAGTGCAATTGTGCAGAAAATAATGCACAAACACTGCAGTGTGCAGCATCTGCAACAAAGTGCTGTTGACATGAGCACAAAAGTAGGTCAAACTAATTTGCCCATGTGTTTCTTTCCACAGCTGTACTTTGTTTTTTGATAAGTGCGTTAGGAGTCACTGCAGGAGCGCATCGCCTGTGGAGTCACAGATCCTACAAGGCTACATTACCTTTAAGGATTTTCCTCAGTGTAGCTAACTCCATGGCATTTCAGGCAAGCAAAAATGACTGTTCTGCTGACACATCTTTTTAGTATACAAACACACACTTATGACCTGGAGCCAAGATAATAGCAGCTTTTGTTTCACTATAAGTACCGTGCTGTGTCAACAGTGTGCATAATCTTGATCTTAATTCCAAACCACAGAATGATATCTTTGAATGGGCTCGAGACCACAGGGTTCACCACAAATACTCGGAAACAGATGCCGACCCTCACAATGCCGTCCGTGGCTTTTTCTTTTCTCATATCGGCTGGCTGTTGGTACGCAAACACCCTGATGTGATCGAGAAAGGACGCAAGCTGGAGCTCACCGACCTGCTAACAGACAAAGTTGTCATGTTTCAGAGGAAGTAAGTGGCATGATTAAGGTTCAGACTTCACACTGCATCTAGTTGCTAAAAAAAACAAAGTGCAATGGGTGCAAATAGCAAGACAGTAGTGTTGCAGTTTCTATAAATATAAGTAAATGTTAGAGTACTGCTGTGGAGATGTTTTCATAATGGCAAGCTGTGTTAGTCATTCTGGTTTAACAAGATGACAATTACTAACGTAAGATTCACGGAGAGCAGGCTTAAATGGAAAATAGGTCAAGTGGAAATAAAGGGAAAAAAAGTGAGCATTTTCTTATCTGGCAAACAGAGTTTTTGTATTTAAATAATTTGTTTTTTGCTGATACCTACTCTCGCTATCTCCTCAACAGGTATTACAAGCTCTCCGTGCTGGTCATGTGCTTTATTATCCCAACAATCGTGCCTTGGTACCTGTGGGGGGAGTCTCTGTGGGTGGCCTACTTCGTCCCAACTCTGCTTAGGTACACCTTGGTGCTGAACGCTACCTGGCTGGTCAACAGCGCTGCCCACATGTGGGGAAACAGGCCCTATGACAAGAACATCAACCCCAGAGAGAACAAGTTTGTCACTTTCAGTGCTATAGGTATGAACAACACCCCAACACATGCTCATGGCAGAAATTACACACCAGAATGTACAGCACAGGACAGCGAATGCTTGTATAGGGATATTTTAAAGTATTTTTTAAGTAAAATTGAAGAAGAAAAGCCAGATTTTTAATGTAAGTTTGTTACTTCGGTATAGCGTCACCTTCAGAGCAAATGTAATTACATTGTACATGATACATGCCCTCGTTTTGCTTTTATTTGACTGCACAGTTGCGTCAAGCGTTCAGTGCAGTAAAAGTCAAATCATCCAATTATGCTTAAACAAATTTGCTAACCAGTGATTATCATCTCTCTCTCCCCTATAGTTTCTGTTTTTGCCCTGTCTTCCTATGCTTTCTCTTTTTTCTTTTCTCTGTCCCCTCACCTCGCAAACGGTCGTGGCACGTGGCTCCCTGTTTCTCCCTGGTTCTTCTGGAGGTTTCCTGTTAAAAGCGAGTTTTTCCTTCCCACCGTCGCCGACAGCTTGCTCATAGGGGATCTCCCGATTGTTGGGAATGCCTCCTTAATACTGCAGGGTCGTTACCTTGCAGTATAAAGTGCCGTGAGGCGGCTGTTGCTGTGATTTCGCGCTATATAAACGAACTTGAATTGGACTGAATTGAACTAAAACAAAAGGAACGACTTTTACAGGCCCATGTAAACATTTTATTTACCAGATGTGCTAAATGGTGGATAAAATGTTTAAAAACAAAAAGTACATACTTGATTTGAACCTATTTTATTAACGATTTTTACCTGATTACCACTTTGTCCACCTCCTCCCCTCACTATGCATGCACCTTGTTCAACCAGTAGGAGTCAGCAGTGCAGTGACAAAGAGCACCCGATAGATATATCAAAAGAGCTGGATATTCTAAGATGGCACCCAGCTATTCACCCCATAGCAAGTTAAGTCTAGTTTTAGAAGAGGCACAATTTAGCAGCTGTATCTTTGGTAATGATTATGCAGGGAAGAAAGTCATCTTTTGTTAGGGAACATCACACGATGTCACCAATATACCACCACAGTCTGTCATTGTTCCTGCAGTTGCTTCTGAATTGTTTATTTTAGGGATGCAACTGCTGTGCAATTCTCGGATGATATTAACATTTAAAGCATTTTAGTCGATTCCAATATTTTTTTGTAGTATTCCTTTTCCTTTAAATAACTGAACAGTTTTAAAAGCTGTCAGCTCGTCACACCAGGTTCAAACAATTAGTCAGTGCAAAACTGAATTAATGCAGCAGTTAGCTGTCCGACACTGACTATCATTTTATATTGGTGAACAAGGCCAATGCCAATCTCTTGATCAGTTTTTCATAAAGAATTTATCAGAATTTAAATGTAGAATTTCTGTGCATAAAACCATATAAACTCCTAACAGTCAAAGCCTGGAAGACACAAAATCACTACAAAGCTACGTGGTTGCAAAAAAAGTTTTTCTTCAGGGGGAAAAATGTTTCACAAGGTTGTAGACGTTCTACAACCTTTAGGCAAGGTCCACATGGCCAAGCTTTAGTTGCATTAGCTGGCTGGACACACACTAAAATAGGATAAGATAAAGATAAAGGGTATAAAAAAACGCTGTTATCAACATTTTTGGGTAACCCAGTCTTTCTTCATCAGGCTTTGTGCATACAGCTATAAAAGGAACGTTAGCTAATCAAGGACTACCTACTAAACTCGAGCCAAAAAGGTCATGGAGGAATAAAAATAGAGCACTGCTGGCTGAAACATTTATTTCGCTGTCTCTCAGTGTGTACCGTTGGCAGCAGCACATGAGAGCTTTCCAACTTTCAGCTTGAGATAACATGATGATGAAGATGTGCTTTTAGGTATAGTTTTAGTATAGTATAGGCCTAGTCTAGTTATTTACTAAGATAATATGACAACGGAAATAAATGTAATTGTAAATTTCTTGTTTATACACTGAGCTCTGCTCTAATCAGCTGGTTATGTTTGTAGCCAACAGGGAAATTGAGTTTCAGGTGGACAAACTATGTAAGATCACCACTCATGATTGAAGGGTGTTTCCCCTTGTCCCTTCTTTTTCCTTATCAGCCAAATAGCAAATATTGGCTGATAGATCGGCGGTTGATATATTGGTCGGGTTGTTCAATAGATCAATACGTTTTCAAAGCTCAGAATTGCTGGCTGCAGTATTAGTTAAAAAAGGACCTATGTGCTACTGCGTCTTTACTCTCTAGTTGTGTGGTATTACCATGGTTTGGCTGAAGCAGGTTTGCATCTAGGGAATATCATCAGGAGAAGAATGAAACCGAACTTATAAACATTAGAATTCTGGTTTGACAGCCTTTTTTTTTCCCTTTTATTTTGGTTTGTAGTACACCTCATAAGCAGGCAAACACCGACAAAGCTCAGAGACGATCTGAAAAGTGGGTGAGGTGGGATTATAAATACTGCAGGGAATGATTAGAGAATGGAAAGGAGGGAAGCGCGGCTCAGGTGACTTTACAGGTGGGAAAAGCAGACAGGTGGGAGCAGCAGTAATGACATCACAGCCAGTGGTATCGAACCACCCAAAACCTGTGACAACACCACAGGCTACCTGTAAACACAGATCCCAGCAGTTGAAGAATCTTCTTTTTCTTTTAAAGACTGAAAACTGAAAACATGGAACGCGTTGCAAAGACGGCTTTTGACTGAAATCCAGTTTTACATGTTTTTTTAATCGTTCATTCCTGTTTCCTGTGCTTTGCAGGTGAGGGATTTCACAACTATCACCACACGTTCCCATATGACTATGCAACCAGCGAGTTTGGCTGCAAGTTGAACCTTACCACTTGTTTCATCGACTTCATGTGTTTCTTGGGCCTGGCCAAAGACTGCAAGAAGGTGTCCCGTGAGCTAGTCCTGGCCCGGATACAGCGCACCGGAGACCGCAGTGGCTAAGATCGCTAAACTGTGGTCAGCTTCAAGGCAAAATGACCGATATGAAGAAATTCCACAGTCCTTTGACAGCTATACATTTCTCATTCTCTGAGGATTAAAGTCAGCTTTATAAGGGCCTTGACCACATTTTTGCTTGTTTTTGTGGTTTTTGTAGCTGTAACTAAACAAATTATTCAAGATGAAAAGAAAAAAGATGTTTCAGATTTGAATTAGATGCATTTTAAAAGTCACCTCCATTTTCCGCTGTTTTGCCACTTTTGGTGTGCATTCTTCATGCAAGATCAGTTATGTAGCCGATCATTTTTATGTAAGTATGAATTAATTATTCTTCAAAACTGACAAGGAGTGGAGCACTTAAATATGGAGTAACATTTTAACTGTTAAGGTACATTACTGCTTCAAGAGTGTTGCCTTTATTGTAGTTTACAACAAGTTTTCAACTGTTCTCATAAATAGATTTAATTTCTGAGCAGTTTAGATTTGAAATGAAGAGGTGAGAGGTCATGTTTGTTTTGCTTTTTGCAAAAATAAAAAAATAAATAAAATGCTTGCTTTAATGAAATATGAGAGAATACTGAGGGAACCCAGACCTTCTTATTAGCCTGAGCATTCTGACAACCAGTAGGCCAAAGCTTTACACAACCTGCAGGGTGCAACACTGTGGTTGCTTTTAGCAGAAATCTACACTGGATATCTATTGAGAAAAGTTCAAGCACTTTGAAAAAGATTAGCTGTGCGATAATTGGACGGAGTTTTCTCGCGATAATATAGGGAATTTGTTTAACATTAGAATGAAACTGCCGCTTAGCGTAAGCAGTTAATGAGAATTGTAACTTTACCTTAGAAAGATAAAAAATTTCACTGAGTTTTTGGGTGCTGGATGAATATATCATTAGTGCCAAGAGCGTGTCAAATGACAACATTTTTACAACCATCTCTGTGGTCCACTAGAGCACACTAAGTCGCCTCTTTGCATAACATGATTGTTGGAGTTGTTTTTTTTTTAACATTGTGGCATGAGCGGCTTTTTGCTTAACTGATTTTATCCAACTTGTGTGACTATTTTGTCCTTAAACATCTGCAGCATAGAGCTCCCTGATAGGTGTAGCAGCCAGTCATGTGGCAGTTCTGGCGTTACAAAACAACATGTCACCCATGCATGGCGATATACTGTAGTAGGTGTTGTAGTGAGGTGTTGTGTCGGTGACTGTGAAGGCAGAACTGCATCTATTTTTGTAACGTGCTGTGGAGCTGCATCGCTTTGGATCATCAGAACCGTTGGCGCCGCGTTGATTTCCGAACAGGGTCTGGTTTCCCTTTGATGTGCTACAAAGGTCGTTATTTCAGAATTTTAGGTGCATCAGTGTTCATGTTAATCTTTGATTCTGATGTGTGGAATGCGTAGATTATTTATGTGTTTAATTGTTTTTTCTTTCTTATCGACTTTCAAAAAAAAAAGCAAAAGAAAATATTGTTCGAACCTGATAAAAATATTTCTGCATTCCAATATTTGGCTGACAGCCTTGTAAAAATATATCTTTAAAAAAAATCTGAAAACTGGAGCAATTGTTCATTTGTTCTTAAGAGTCAGGATCAACCTAATGCCTTATGACTTGCATCCATTCCTTCGCTTCCTGTCAGTTGAGTCAAAAATGCTCGAGTACCGCAAAACAAATTTGACTTCTGAGTTCCGTGTTTACACTGAGTGGAACATTGTTTTTCTCCTAAAATCATGTTTAATTTTAGGCAAACGTAGCATGGCAACACTGAGGAAATGTACATGCAAACGGAGGATAGGATTTAAGCGTAAAAGAGTCCGGTACAAAATGAAAAGCTGGCGAGAATGTTACATCGTGAGGTTTAAAGCTGCAGTGCGAAACTTTTGCTTCCCTTTTATGGCCGTGAGAGCAGTTGTGGCGATCTGTGTTGCCCTAGCCGTTGATCACTTCTTCCTTTTTTTGAGATTGTGATCCTGCCCATGAACGCATTGGCTTTCATAGGGTTTTCCACCATTGCTTTGTCATTGTAGCTATGCCATGGGTGGTGAAAGCCGAAAGCAGGCAGACCAGCAGTAAGACTCCCAGTATAAAATGGAGCACCCATCAATTGCAAAAGTATGAAAAAGGAGCTGGGTGGAAGTAGGTTGCTTGTTGTAGAGACGGCAACTGAAAACTGGCTTTAAGATCCATGTATTTGTAAGTTAGATGTATATCAGTGGATCATCTTGTTTGGGCTTCCTGAGCTAATGCTATATTTGATATTTAATCCTTTAATTTGACTAAACAGATTTATCCATTAGGCTTACCCAGCTCCGTGAATGTAAATTAATTACTATCCAAAGGTCTCGCACTTTAGCTTTAACTTGGGCCCTGATAGATGGATGGTGCCAGCTTCTCTCAACTCATCACAGCATCTCGGCATAAAAACTTAAAACAAAGGTGCTGTCGTGAGGACATCATTAGAGCACTTACCAAAACAGATGGCATTATATACTATTACAACAACGCCGGCTGGCCAGAGCACCAAAAGCATCGTTTTCCTAATGAGGAGAGAGAGGGGTCGAGCTGTTTTCAGTCTGATAATGTCTACTGTATTAAAAATCTGAAATAAATTCACAATATTTTCAATACACTTGTAATTCCATTAACAGTTGTTGCTCATTTATTTCTGTTTTCACTCTCTGTGTCTTTGGGTTTTATGATTCTAAATAAATTTGCGCTGTGCATGCCAAACATTTAGAGTAGTTCCATGAGACATTTTGGTTTACACATACTTAGTTCTCGCTTTCAGAATGGTTTTGTAGTTGGTGTCAGGAACGAAGCTAAATACGCCTGTGATTTCTAAACATTTCCTGGATATTTTGAATTGGTTTTCAAGATTTTAACTCCATAAGGACGTCTTATGGAGTTAAAATGCTTCTCGTTGTTGTTACTGCTGTCTTCTATCTTGAAATCCTTCACTAAAGTAACAGAGAAATAATAAGTAACACCTTAAGCACTCATTGAAGAGATTTAGTCTCAGCGATATAGATTTAACCTCGAAAGTGAGTAATTGGTGATCTCCTCTCTTTCACGTCATGGTAAAATTTATATTTTGGGATTTGTAAGATTACCAGAAGCCACTGGGCTTTCTGATCTTCATTTAATAGTCAATAAAATAAAATTGATTTATGAGAGGGGGAAATGTATTAGCTACGCCCCAAATGTATAAATCTATCTTATAATTTATGTTCAAATCTTAAATCTGTCCATTAACTCTTGGAAATGAAGGATTACACATTTAAATGCCTTGTCTGTGTCTACAGTTGTGGTCAGAGTTTTACATCCACTGATCACAGATATGAATGTCATTATAATTTGGGGCTTTTAATAATCTCTTTCGAATGATTTCATTTTCCAGGGTGGAATTATTGTACAGCATATATTTTAGTGACTTTATAAATTAAGAATTGGGTGGACAAATTTGAATTTATTTTGGATTTTCTTTAATCCACATAGTGTTAAAAAATATACATACAAATATGTACATACACTCATTTAAATCTTAATCAGTGCTGCTAAAGGTGCTTCAGTGTTGCTTAACTTGACAAGGCCAGGGTTTATTGCTTTCTCATTAGTAGTTTCTCTTAAAAATTATTTGTTTGACAGCACTCATTGGATCGACTAACAATCAGAACAATGAAAGCCCAAGACTGTCAGGATCTAAGAAATAGAACTGAACATTTACACAAGTTGGAAAGGTGTCTTCAAACAACTATATGTAAATACAAGTTATTCACATGTGTCACCACTGCCAAGGTGTATACCAGGGGTGGGTGCCTCAAGGGTCAGTGTCCTGCATGTTTTAGATGTGTCCTTGATCCAACACAGCTGATTTAAATGACCTCCTCAATGTGTCCTGAAGTTCTCCAGAGGCTGGTAATGAACTAATCATGTGATTCATGTGTGCTGACCCAGGGTGAGATCTAAAACCTGCAGTACACTCCAGGCCTTGAGGGCCTGGAGTGTACCCCTGGTCTAAACTCTTGCGCTCAGATGAAAGAAAATTGGGTAGGATGTTCAGGGACAATCTAGGAACCACCAAGGCTCAAGCCTGCTGTGAGATGGAAACTGCTTTAACATCAGTGCGACTGTCCACAGTAAAGCCAGTTTTATATGGCCATGAACTGCAAGGGTGCTGACCAAAAAGGAAGTCTCTCTTTCAAAATTGAGAGGTTCAAACTCAACTGAAATTTTCAGATGCCCACATGAACGAGCAAAATGCCTTATGGAGAAAGGTTTTATGGTCAGACAAGACAAAAATTAAGCTATTTAGCCATAGCGACGAGATATGTTTGGATGAGTAAACGTGAGGCTTTCACACCTAAGACCAGTGTACCAGCTATCAAGCATGGTGGTGGTAGCATCACGCTCTGGGCTGTTTTGCTATAAAGGTACATCGCACAAAGTGGAGAGAATAATGACAAGCAGGATTAACTTAAAATTTATCAACGTCACCTCAAATTAACAGCTAGATAGTTGAAACTTGAGACCAAACACAAATCAAAACTGATTTTGGCAAGCATGCTAACTTTAATCTTCTGGAATGGCCTTCCCAAAGCTCCGACCTTGTGGTCTACACTTAAAAGCCAGATCTGTTGAAGAAAACCAACGAATTTAAAAGACCACTACCAATTCTGCCAAGACATTTAGTCAAATATGCAGCTAGGATTATATAAGAAACTGGTAGAGGGCTACCAAAAGTGTCTGGTCACGGTGCAGTTTGCAGACATTTAGCCAGATCCTAGTGGGGTGTATGTATACTTTTGACCCTGTGGATTAGAGAAAATCCAAAGGAAATTCAAACTTGTTCACCCAATTATTGTTTTTTAAGTCAATAAAGACATATGCTATACAACCACTACACCTTAGAAAATTAACTGTTCAAATAAACATTTAAAAGCTCAAATACAAGGACATTCATGCCCATTATGAGTGTATTGACCCTTCTGACCACATCTGTACATCAACTTCATTTTGAGTTTAAAATATGTCGAAATGAAGGTTTTTGACATCGCAGTGTTAAATTGTCTCCAGTGATATCATACTCCATAACCCTAACCAAGTGCGAGTGTCTGTGAAGAAGCCAGCTGGAATGGTTTGGGGAATGGCATGTTCCTGGTTGCCTTTGGGCTTCTGTGGCAAAGAACTCATCCAGTGTGCTGCTGGCATAAGTGATCAAGTCAAATATAACCTCTGCCTGATTTCCACAGTCCAGAGAGGAATGTAGGACCAGTGTGGTCACAAGAGACCAGTTTAACATGTCAGACTGTACGAGGTTAAGGAGTATGTGTCTCAAAAGAGTGATTGCAAAATCTAATCATGCAATTTTATGCATTTTTTTTTTTGTCTTTGTTCTTTATTTGCTCTGTAAGTGAAGGGTTGGAACCTCTTAAGTGTCATTATGTTGTTTGTGTATTAATGCCACATGACATTATGGAAAAAGTCTAATAAAATGTTGAAGTTTTACAGTCTTTATTTGATTATTTTGTTTTTTCCACCATCTTCCATTCCTGATTTAGAAGCATGAATTGCAAACCAGCCCCTGCTCATTTCGATCCTCAGATGGACCGGCCAAAGGGACACGAGTAAAAGACCTGCATTTCCAATTTTGCCCGTAATTTTTTCTTATCATCACAGCGTGGACAGACAGGAGGCAGACTGGGTGAATAAAAAGCAATCTGTTTATTCTGGCTATTGTACAAAAAGTCTAAAGCAAAGTTCATAAATAAAGTGGTGAAATCCAATGACACACAAGTGCACACAACCAGAAACACACAAGGGAGGTTAGCAGACACAAAGGCAAACACTGATGGGAAGACAACGCTTATATTTTCATACACATGAGGGTAATTAGCAGAAGTGGATGCAGGTGATAGTAATTGAAGACAAATGAGGCAGTAGAAGCCAAACTAAACACAAGTCACTAGAGACGAGTAACTACCAAAATAAGACAGGAAAAAATACAAATACAGACAGTAGCTTCAAACTAAAGGGAAGCAAAACAAAACACAAGGAATTAGACGGGACTGACTGAAAACTAACAGACTAGGAACAAAAACTAAAAGCTAAATCAAAAGAATGGTCACAGCGACAAACTAACAAACACTATATATTTATATGTGTGTGTGTGTGTTTAAAATAACAAATAGCTATTTAATTCAGATGATATAATGAAAATGCAAGTGCATTCACCTCTTACATATAAAAAGAGAGACAATGCATTGTCACAGACACTGGAAATACTGAACATTGTTGTGCCATATACTTAATACTGTCTGATTATATTTTCTATTAATGTGTCTCTGTAACATAACAATAGTTAAGAAAAACAGAGTAAAATAAAAGCATATTTTTCCTCTGAAAAGCACAATGACAGAATTATAATTGTTGGTAGACAGGGTTTGAACTAGTTTGTGTTTGCAGATAGGGATTATGTGTTTTTTCTTCTTAACAGTATGCAAAGAATATATTTTTAAATGGGACTGGGAGAGGACTAAAGTAGTGTAACTTCGAAATCCCAGTTGAGTGGCGTCTGGAGGCATCATAATTTTATTAACTATGAATCCATGTCATCGTCCTGCATGACTGCATCCATTCGAGTCAGCCCATTGCAGCTCTACTAAAATCTGAACCTAAGTTACCAGTGAAGGCTCAGCACGTCATGACTCAGCACGCTTCTGTGGTGTGATGTGGGGTGGTTTAAATTGCACGATATTACTGTCACACTATCCTGACATGACCGAGGTTACTCCAGTACAAATTCCCAAAACATTCACACCACGCACGTCCCGCAGCATCTGACTGAGAGCGACCAATCAGAGGGCGTGATCCTGACTTCTGATCCCTGTGGCCCCATAGAGGAAGGGCGGGTGAAACACCTGTGCCAACTTGCAAACTTACTGACACTGAACACTCGCGGATTGCAGTGAATTTTAATGAGTTGTGTAACGCTCCTCTAAGTGTGCAAATTGGGTCAGATAACAAACAAACAGGGGGAAAAAACCCCAAATCGTTAAGTGCAGACTTTGATGCATTCACGTGCTTTGTTGCAAACAGGAAAACGGATCAACATCTAAAATAGTTTACCTGAGGGCACTGATGCGGGAAGCACCATGACAAACACCCATATTTACCTTCAGTAGAGCAGCTTGACTACGCTACACAGAGCCCTCTGCTGTTCATAGTGAAAATTGCTTAGATAACCAAGATAACAATAGCACACTGTGAAAACAACTGCTTCTAAGATGTAAAAGCAGCAAACTTTTAAATATTTGCTCTCATTGTTCTCTTCCAAAGTGGGATAATATATATTGAAATAGTGAATAACACTTTGAACTGTTTAGTTTTTGTGTAAATGTTGGTATGACAACACATTTTGATGGTTGTTTTCAATTTAACAGTGAGCATCAGAGGAAGAACCAGTTTTCAACTTTAAAAGTCATGTATACACAATACACAACATGACTTAATACATGAAGCAATACAAGAAGCTGTGGAGCACCTTTTTATTTATTTTTTAATAAAAAAAAAATTTTTTTTTTATTGCACGGGTAAAGGACTCAGACACTGTATTGGCAGCACTACTCCCTCACACTAAGAAGTCTTTTGGTTTGAATCCCGTCTCTGGTTTCCGTGTGGGGTTTGCATATTCTCTTTCTCTGTGCGCTCAGTCTGGGTACTCTGGCATCCTACTATTGTGCAAAGACATTCATGAGGTGAGGTTAATTGATTTTAAATTGGCTGTAGTTGTGAATGTGAGCGTGAGTAGCTGTCTGTCCCTGTAAGTGTTAGCCCTGCAATGGATTGGTGACCTGTCCGAGGTGAACCCTGCTTTTTGTCCAATGACAGCTGGGATAGGTTTCAGCCGGCCTGTGACTGTGGATACTTTGAATAAGATAGATGGAGTGAGGAGATCACCGATTAAAGAGATCAGAGTTCAACTGTTTTGCTAAACCACAATGTCATTGCCTTATTAGACGTAGGTACCAGTGACATTGTGATCTCTAGTGACAGTATGGAAGAGAGGTTTATATACTTAGCATCAACCCTCCAAAGCAATGAAGTGTGTGCAAGAGAATGCAGACAAGGTGGACTGGGTGGAGATGAGTATTAAAGGTAATTTGCAGCAGAAGGACAGCAGCAAGAGTGAAAGGAAAGCTTTACAAGATAGTAGAATGATGAGCTATGGAGAATGGTTTGGAGAAAGGAGGCAGAGCTGAAGATGTTAAAGATGTTCACTGGGGGTGATGAGGAGAGACAGCTCCGGTTTAAGAGTTTGGAGGCAAAGAGGGATAGTGGATATACTGGATAAAGGATGTTGAAGCGGGAGCTGGCAGACAATAAGGGAAAAAGAAGACCACACAAGTTCTTGGATGTAGTGAAGGAAGTCATGCAGAGGGTTGGTGCAACAGGCAAATGACCTCCCTTACAGGGATCACTAGAAAAAGGACAAAAAAATTGTATTGAATATGAACAAGGAGACAGATAATGTTTAGAAACGTGCAACCTTTTAAGTGAAATTTTATTTGAAAAAAGGATACCGAAATGAATAAAGCAAGCAAGATGGATTGTATAAATATCTGTGCAACCACAATGGGCACACTGAGGCACTTCACTGCCTTCTGCTGCCACAACACACCAAACTATAAAGTTTTATGTTCAGCTACAAAACTCTTAAGATCTTTATTTTGTCAAATCCTTTAAGTCATATCATTATTATGATCTAATCTAAAACTTGTATGATTTAAAAATGGGAACTTTAGGTTATGAAAGGATAAGATGTGGCCTGGATAAAGAGGAATAGTGTATCTTTAACAGAAGGAGTGGCTAACACAGAGGGGATGTTAGTTCATGTTCAGTTTAACATAAAATTGTGTACTTTTGTTTTACAAGCTGCCCCGTGAGCAATAGGGGAAGTAGTTAACATGCATACTGAAGCAAGACTGAGAAAAAAAACAAAACAAAAAAACTTCAGTCGTTCACACAAGCTATCAGGAAATATTGTACCAGTGCTAATAAAGTGTGGAAGAGGAAATAAAACAGCAAAACTTTACAATCACTCTATGACATTCTTCTGCAGTACTTTGGCCCAAAAACACACATGGCACAATGAACTGGAAACAATCTATTACAGCAAGTGTAGAGAACAGTAAGATCTATGTTACAGTGTTTAAACGTGTTGATGCTTGTTGTTGTTGTAAAATTATACACACCGAGTAAAGCGTGTCAGCCTGTTCCTCCCTCACACAAAGAACACCGACAGGGTGGATAGTAAGTGCAGCCCAGAGTTTATTTTCATGATTTTTAGTCTGACCTTTGGAGATGAGAGTTCCTAGTCAAAGATGTTTGTTTCTAATGCTGAACTGGACTTCTATATGCACTGGTGTGCAGTGTAATATGGAATATGAAAATGCACCACTTTGTAAACTACCTCAATTCAGACTTTGCACCACTTGCTTCGTATATTACATCAACTCTTGAATGTACACAGAATCACAAATTTTGGAATACATTCAACTTTTTTTTCCTCTTTCTTGTTTTGTAAAATTATCACAGCAACATCGACAACTCTCTACAAAAACCAACCTCACTGCCCAAATCAGGCAAGTCTTCTGGCAAGGAAACTGTACGGAGTGATGAAGAACACGATCTGTAATATTATCAGCCATTATTCTCATTATTGACGCAAGTCATCAGGCCAAAAAGAAATAAATACATATACAACAATATGGTAACACTGAAGTCTGGTTGGTGGTGAACCTGGAGGTTACACGCCCAGCTTGTTGGCGATAGTCATGACTACTTTGAGGATCGGCATGAAGGCGGAGATCTCGCTGAAGTTGCTGCTGCTGACCACCTGAGTGTGGACCTCCAAACCCCGCTGGTAGTTCTGGCTGGCCACACAGCGACTGATCTCATGGAGTCCGCTCAGGATGTTGTGAGAGAGCTGAGAGGCAGTAGGGAAATTATATTATGTTTAAAGTTTTTACTGTACTATGTGAGAAAATTGTGAAAAATCTAATTTACTGTTGCAGTTTAAGTCACAAAAAACGGCAAATCCCAAGTTCTATATTTTCTTTTTTCTCCCACTTCTTCAGCATGGTAAACACAGTAGTTCTTAAACTGTGAAGTGACCCCCCCTGGTGGGAGCATTAGGTGTCTGCAGGTGGATGACTGAAGAAAAATGCAGAGTGCGATGATGTTGAATAAATATGATTTAAGTGAAGGAACATTAACATTCATCTATGATCCTTTTTCATGTTAATAACTATTAATAGCAATTGTGTTGTAAACAGTTATCCCTGTAGATCCCCCGAATCTGTTTACTGGTGTGCTCATGGAAAATGTTTAGCTTGTACTGCATACTTAATTCTGGTTTTATCCCCATTTACTGGACACTGTAAATGCATAGTTTGTCTTGTTTTACTACTTTATTTCTTTGTATTGCATTCTACCTAGAGCATCTCGAGTGCCCACTGATAGCAACAATTACATCAGTAAACTCAAATTGACACTTGCTTAGTTACAAATACATATAATGGACTAAGACTGATCATTTTCTCAGCTATCTTCACAAAGACTATGCTTTTTTACTGGCTGAGCCCTTAGTTGCCATTGGATTCAAGTAGAGCATGTCCTGGGTCCTTTTTTTTAAAGTCATAACAAGTAAAAATATCAGGTTTACAACTTCATCCCGATGTCTGACATGCACTCTAGCTTTTAGATCTCTTGTAAAAAAAATTGTACTTTAAAAATTCAAGGTAACGTTAAGCACTTGGCAGGTTAGCGTACACAATTACCTGCTGAGATGGATTAAACAGATCCAGGTACGTTTCATATTGTCAGTGTAGTGAGTACACAATGGTTTAAACATTTTCTTTAGTCTTTAAATAGGTGACCTTAAGTGTGTGGCATGTTCATTTAACTCAAACATTTTAAAGACCTAATATTTTATTGTATATATCCATAAACATTTATTCTTAAATTGACAAAAGCACTTTTTTATTTCAGGTAATGCAGTGCACCTCCACTGTACAGCACTGACTTAGAATTATAAACAAAGCATTGCTATGACAGTGGTGGCCCTTGACAAGGCTTAGCTCATCATGCAGGTTTTATGTCCTTTTTTCTGAGGTTGAGAGTGTGATATCTATTAATGCAACAAGAGTCAGCTGAATTTTATTTGTGGTGGTCAAAACGGAAATGGTGCAAACATGTCACCCATAGAAACACACCTGCTTTTTGTTTTTGTGGTTTTGGCAGGTTAATGTAAACAGCATTTGATCTTTTTAAGTCATTGCTACATAGTGAGAAGAAACTCAGTGGTTTTACCCTCACAACAAAATTTTAAGCAGACAAAAAGGGAATATCAAGAAAGACAAAGTGATATTGAGATTTATCAACTTTTACCTTAGATTCTGTTTAAGTACACAATGCATTTCTAACTGCACTGTATCATTTAAAAGCAGCTTTTTAAAGTCAAGTTTTTCTGTCAATTTTTTAAAAATAATTTTTGAATCTGATCACTTCTGATCCTTACCGACTGCTCTCTCAGCTTATCATACAGGTGCCCCAAGCGCTTGGCAGCATCATCAAGTTTTCTTTTAGTTTGCTGAAAGAGAAACACTTCTTGTCACTTTGTATCCAATAACAAAATAATTTTGTTTCAATCAACAAAAACATTTGCACCAGAAAAACTGTGAAACCTAGATGCAGCTACAGACTGTGGAACTTACTGGGTCTCCTGCAGCTAGCTGGCAGCGCTGCACCAGGCTGTCAAAGGTGGACTTGAGAACCATGTGCTCAGGAGGGATTTCTTTCTGCTGCACCTTCTCTGATGGCAGCTGCTGGAGGAGCTGAATAACACAAGCACAGAAACATAAGGTGACAAGGTGTTACTGTTGAGAATTCACAAAACAGCCCCCTCGTTTGACACCAACCTGTACGCTGGGCTCTTGAGGGGCTCCAGGGGGTACCTGGGTGTTGTCATGGGGCTGAGCAGCCTCCACTGGGAATCTCATCACAGGTGCTGTGATGGGGGCTGGTGGAGTATAGTTATCAGGAACCTGAATATACAACAAAGTATATTATAATGAGTGAGGAAAAAAACAATGAACCAAGCAGTTTAGTTTTGGTATATCAATAAATGACACATTTGTTACATTTTTGCTAAACTGTTGGTGTAACATAAATTCATCTGCCTTTCTTGCCTGCAAGAAAGAAGAAGTGCTTAATGTGAATGTGCTTGAGTTTTCAATAAGGGTGAACTAAACTAAGAGAGTCTGCTAGTTTAGTTTAGTGAGCTCTCGAGAGAATAACAATGCTCTCCTCAAAGGAACGTGGTGCCGCACAACAATATAGCTGCTTTTACTACATTTGCAAGCATACAGCAGAACAGTATTTTGACAGTAAGAAATGCAGGCTTACCTTCTTCTTCCTGGGTCCACCTCGCACTGTAGGTGGGTCATTCCAGCCTTCTTGAGATCCTGAATCAGAAGAATAATGACAATTATTAAGGAACTACTAACATCCGTTGTTTAGATACACTCAAGCAACCAAGGATTGTCTACAAGAGACAATCTTTTTGGGCCCAGGTGGTAAAAACACTGCAAGTCAAGCCATACAGATTTGGCAGTTTATGCAGAAACAAACAAGCAAATTTTCAGGCAGCATTA
Organism: Aulonocara stuartgranti; assembly: GCF_965226115.1. Classification (NCBI taxonomy): domain Eukaryota; kingdom Metazoa; phylum Chordata; class Actinopteri; order Cichliformes; family Cichlidae; genus Aulonocara; species Aulonocara stuartgranti. The sequence continues at coordinate 11,567,484 of NC_138959.1, read as the reverse complement.
TTCACTCAAAGGCAAAAAAACAGAAAGAAAAATTCTATGAATATCATACTGAGTCTATTTCAGGTTAATTATGTAGCAGCTGCAAGTGTTTAAAAATGTCCTACTTATGCTTTAATTTCAAATAGCAATGTATATATATGCGCGTCATCTTTAATTGCCTGACACAGAATCATCTACAGTCTTGTCTGAGTCTGGAAAATTCATTTAGAGCTCACATATAAAAAATACACCAGGTAAGTCTTTACATTTCCCTTCAATATAGGGTAACACAAACAATCATCAAGAAACCAGACAAATGGAGAAGATCTGCATGGATTGCAAACCAACGCATATTAACTTTGAGGTTAATTTAGGGATACTATATTGTTTTGCACAGATATTTTTTTTCTGGTTCTTGAATGGATTGTTTGATCCTCCCTTATTCCATATCCAGCCCTAACCCTGTCACCTTGGTTGTCACACTGGGAATTCAGCCAGGGAAAGTATCCTGCAAGTCAAAAAGGAGTGACAGCGGAACAGATGTAAATCACCACGAGCAATACATTCCTGCTGACCTCTGTAATTTCTTTCTTTAAATTCATGACTAAAAAAATGTGGAACGATGTCAGGAAACAATGTAGCTGTGATCTCATACCAGTAGGAGGAGGAGCCACCACTGGAGCTGGGAAGGGCTTTGCAGCAGGAGCTCCAGGTCCACCCTGTGGATATCCAGATCCAGGAGGAACATAGGGAACAGACGGAGGTGCAGTACCCTGGTTGTGAAGGCTTCCTGGGTACACTGGAACCGGGGCTCCAGGCTGGGAGCGAGGTGGTGCAAAGCCTGAGGAGGTAGGTGGCATGAAGCTTATTGGTGGCACCCCGGGGCTGGGCATGGGGGGTAGGCCTCCAGCAGCTGACGATGAAGGTGGCAGTTGAGGCCCTGATAAAGTAGCAGCTGGCATAGAAGGACCTGGAGGTGGAAACGCTGGAGGTCCAGCAGTGGACGGTGACTGAGGCTGGAATGGCTGGTGAGGAAGGAAACCTGGGAAAAGCCACAAATGATTGCCATAATATCAAGAAACAAAAAAGGGCAAAAAATACAAATAAATTCAAATATTCTACAAATGGTCAAACCTGGAGCCACAGCAGGATGTTGGGGGTAGGAGGGTCTCAGGGCAGGGCGGGTCGTACTGGGTGGCAGTACATGAGAAGAAGGCTCCAACCAACCAGGCCCAGGGTTGGTTGGAGCAGCTTGAGGGGTAAAAACCGATGGCAAAGGAGGCTGCTGTTGTGCAGTCATCTGAGCAGCAGGAGAGGGCTGGTAATGACTCTAAAATACAAATGAATACAAATTAAATACAAATTCATTTTGGAAAATATATTTAATATTCATTGTATTGCTAACAAACTGATACCGTAAACTGTGCTTTTGATGCAGGAGTTGGAGCAGCAGGAGTGGGCTTTGCAGTGGACACACTGACTCTGTTGAAGGTGTTTGGAGGTTGCTGTTGGACAGGAGCCTCTCCCTGAGCGTGAAACAGCCTGTTTCTTAGCATCACGATCCCAGCCTGACAAGACAAAATTGGACAAACATGCAGATGCAGTTATTACAAATCAAACAAAGCAAAGAAAAATGAATTGTGCCATTAATAATTAAATCATTTATAGCTATTTTACTTGGTCTGAGTTCTCAGGCAGGTAGCTCAGGGCAGTGGTCAAGCTACCCTCTGCAGCCAGTATGCCAGCATAACAGGTTAGCTTCTCAGCCAGGACTGGGCTTTGGACCGCCACCTCACAGTTACGGAGACGTTCAATGGACTTTCGCAGCATCATGACTTTCTCAACCAAATCCTGAAACACAAATAAATGCCTTTAGACTAATAGATTCTTCGCTGGCAGGTAACTGTAACTATTTTTCACCCCCGAATCATCTCAGTAAGTGCACAGCGACTCATTAAAACTTTGCTCAAATAAGCAGAAGAGTTTGTTCATCATTGCTAGAGGCAGATTAGAACAAATATTAAGATTATACCTCTAGACCAAGAGGAGAAGAGCAGTCTCTATACAAGGCCCAGCATTCCACTAGCTTCTCAATGTTTCCAGAGCAGATGTAACACAGACATGCCTGCAGGCAACGCTTCTCTGTACCCTCACACTCCAACCGGCTTCCCAGTGTATCTACCATGATGAATAAAAGAAAATTACAATTTTTTTGAATAGAGGGACTGAAATTAGAACAGATACCATGAGCACAGGTAGATTTGGTATGAATAAGGTGGATACTAACCGCACAGGCGAGCAAAGTCTTCAGGGTGAGCATAGGTCAGGAGAGCAGCGAGAGCTTCCTTCCAGTTGTCCAGCTCACAGCTTTGGACTATGTCTTTCCAGTTTTGGGTCACCACTGATGATATAAGCTGCAGTTGGAACAAACACGTTAGGTATACATTCAGGAAAAACATTCATTTCATTGTGGTTGTATGAGCTGGACCACTATTAATCATAATCTTACCATTGAGATGCTATTCTTTTGTTTGCTTAGGTATTTCTGTTGAGTTTTCTTCAGCAGTTCTTCTCCTCCGCTTATAGAAAGCAGGATTGCTTCAGCGTAGCGACCATCATTCAGACACAGATCCACAGCTCCCTCAAAGTTACCAACCAACAGCGCCTGACTTATCAAACCATCGGTGTCTTAAAAACAGAAGGAGATAATCAATGCAATCATAAAATCACAAGTAAATATCAGATAACAGTAGATTTTCAGAGGAGAAATTTTACCACATGACACTGGGATCTGAAAGTTAGAGTTTTCCTTTGGGGTCTGGCTGAAAAAATCTGCTGGTGACACAGAACCTGAAGTTCTAGCTTCAGCTGCTTCATCAGACCTCTGAAAATAACAAAGAGTGTTTTAAATGGAACAGGAGACACACAGCTTGAAAATAGATACCGTACATTTGCAGAAGTGCTGACCTCAGTGGAGAGTCGCTGCATCTTTTCTGCCAGATCTTTGGCATCCACTCCATGTCCATTGGGTTGGAAATTCTTCCCCAGACATTTTGAAATCTGAATAAGCACAACAGGAAGTATGTGATATGATTTAGAGAACCAGTGCATTCACAGAAATTTTAAAGTTAATGTTAAATATCAGTGACTAGCTACAGTCAAGTAAGAGCCATGATACCTTTCTTTCCAATTCATCCTTGCTAAACCCCAAAAGTTTAAGGAATTTAATACGGGCTTCATCCTCAAAATTAACCTGTAAATTAAAAGAGTGAATCAGCATACAGGATAATAACACCCAAAACTGACTGACAGATTTAACATTAGGTTTTAGTAGCTGGATGGCTAACCAGAAGGAACTTCCATATGTCCTGCTCAGCATCTGACTTGGAGCTCTGAATCTTAGCCTGGCAGTAACTGTTGAAGGAACCTGACTGCAGCGCTGTCTGCAGCTCCCTAGAGCGCTGTAGGAACTCTGTCTCTGTGGTAACTTGGCTCACAAACACTTGTCTAGGGACGGGTTGGGGGCTCTGGACTGGAGGCAACTTGGGATTCTCAAATGTGATCAGCTTTCCACCAAACTAAGAAACAAAAACAGATCATATATAAAGATAATTGTTCTGTTGTTTTTAATGGAAGAAAATTGCTACAAAAACATTAAATGCTGCACTTACAGCAAAGGAAGCTCCCACTGGCCTGCGCACCCACTTGGGTGGCTTCTTGAGAGGAGGAACTATGGTGTCCTGCACTTGAGGCTGAGGAACTTGCAAAGGAGGCAGCACCTGCCCCGTACCAAAGGGATCCATTGTGTCAAATGAGGATGATATCTGTTAAATAAAACATAAAAAAATGTTGAAACAAATATGCTGAAACAATTAACTGACTGCAGCTATTTTGATAAATAGTTCATAGACCAAGCAGACAAACAAGACATTTAAACATGTCAATATTTCTGTTGTGAAACTGATTAATATTTGTAGCAATTTTTAACAGCTGATGATCAATCAACCATTTTAATGAATAAATATAATTAGCTGTGACCCTGCTTCATGTGATAGCTTTCAACTATGATATAGCCATCGTTCAGACTTAATGTACAACGTGTTTATAAGTCAATATTAAGTGCTTTACATGGGCACCATCTTGTGGACAAACAATGGAGGTCAGACACGGTTTAAACAAATAAAACCGTAAATACAAACACAGTTAAATTCAAATTTTTTTAAAGACAGAGCAAACATTACTCTTTCAGCTGTGCTCTGCTGCTGAGCCTTCAAGCTCCCTCCCATCACAGAGTAAACAGTGATTCTCCCATCAAATGATGCCGTTGAAAGCAGCGCTGGATTCCTGGGGCACCACTCCACATCAAAGCACCACTGGTTAGTTGTTGGAAGCTCATAGATTACCTGAATAGAAGACACAGCTTTCATGATTGGAGTAACAAATATAGGTAACAACAATGAGGGCTTATTCACTCATAATACACAGGATTCTTGCCACAAAGTTACCAGAGCAGCTCCAACTAGCTTGAGGGTGAGGTAGGTTGGGGAGTTGTATATTAGGTACTTAGCTAATTATGTGTCACAGATACAACAGTGGTGCTGTATTGCTGCAGCTCTGCAGTCAGTGAGAAAGGAAAGACAGACTCTAGCTTCATTCCTGCTTCAAGGCTATATCAGGGTAAAGCATGAAATGAAGGTTAACCTTTTCACACACAGCAGTCATTTAGCCTACCAACTAAGGATCAAGTGTAGTTTATCCCATAAGTGGATGGATGACAGCTTAAAAGGCAAAATGATATTACGTCATAATATTTGCCTGGGTTTTTTTTTTAACTTTGAAAACTATAGTCTTTAACAGCTGGTTTATATGTGTAAAACCTGTAAGAGAAACATTAACCTAATAAGGTGGAATAGCTCAGTAGCTTAGAGGCTTGCCAAACAATTGCAGAATCCCTGATACATGAGCAGTAATTAAGATTGTGTACCTCTCCTGTGTTTGGATTCCAGCAAAGGATCCGATTGTCTTTAGCACTACTAAGCAGGAGCTCAGAGTCAGCCTGGCTCCAGGATATAGACAAAATTCCCCTTGTATGGTTCTCCAGTACTTTAAGAGGTGATGTGGCAAAGCGAAGGTCCCACATCTGGATCACTGGCAGTCGGTCATCTTCAGAGGCCAAGACCAACTGAGTGGCCACATCAGGGTGCCAGAGCATTCCTGAACAGTGCATCTGAAATCACATAAAAGTAAAGAGTTAAAAATATGAGAGTTCATTTCTACAGGATGCAACATTAAAATCTGCATTTTTGATTAACAAATGAGTCAAATTACTGAGCATCCAGAGCAAAACAGGATAAAAGTGGGATTTTGCATTCTACAAATAGTCTTGTCTCAACACATGTTGCTTTAAAATGATAGATAAGCCTTTTTGACTTGTTCACATGATTTCATTACTTTTACAGAAGGAACTCTGGACTTTATTTAAGCCACCAACCCTGTTGCTATGATCACTGATCTTGATGATGGGCTCGTTCTTTCTCAGGTCCCAGACGACTGCTTTCCCGCTGGGGTTAGCAGAGGCCAGGATGTGCTGAACCTGCCGGTTCCATGAGACTACACTGATATCTTCAGCAGGCTGAAAAAGAAAAGAAAAAACAAAAGTTGTTAGTCTAAAATAAAAACAAGTCTACCTGTGAGTCTTACTACAACAGATCCCTCATGATTATATGCATATAGGGATGGTTTGACATATGAGCAAAAAATAAGTACTGGGTGACACTATTCATGTTGATTGCCATAGACTTGGAATGCTTCCAGTGGTAAAAGTGCTATGTGAAAAACATCAGTATTAGCCAGAACTTCACAATCATTACACCCAGGAATGCAAATGCCATGCAAACACTGTTTGTTTCTGTTATGGAAATATCATGTAACCATGGCTTATTCTAACAGCAAGGACTCCCATGAAATATAGACAGCCTGTGCAGACATGTTTTATTCAGCTATCTTGATACTGAGGAGAACAAGGTTATACCCAAATGTTGGTAAGAAGTATAGACACCAAGGCTTAAATTTACTCCTTAGCAAGCAAGTATTATATAACTATACAACCACAAATAAAATATTCTTGTGATTTCATTGTTTCTCACCGATATTAAAACTATAAAGGCAAAAAAAAAGAAAAAGAAAAGTCAAAACCTACTTACTGGGGAATTGTGGTTTGACTCATTATAAACACATTGGTTTAGAAGAGAATAAGATTTCAACACCATGACAAACCACGTGATCCCATCATGTACTCACCTGTGTCTTTGCTCCTGGAGTCATAGGACTGCTGAAGTTGTTTAGATCCCAGATGTATATCTCTGAATCATTTGCTCCTGACGCAAGGAGGTTACTCTAAAAATTAATAAATTAAAACATCAATCTGAAACACAGAGGGACGTCTGTACCGACTGTCTTTGAATGACAAAGGAAATCACTAGCAGGTTTCTATTTACCTGAAAATGGTTGAAATCTAATGCTCGGACAGGTCCTGTATGTTTGTCAGATTGTCCCACTACAGCCTCCCCACTGGAGTTCATTATTGCCTCTGGATCATAGACAGTCAGTGTTCCATTTTCACTACCACCAACCAGCCTTCCTCCAGTACCATCTGCTCCACTTCCAAAATTTACCCACACTATACTATGCAACCTATAAATGACATAGCAAGTTATTAGCACCCAGTCATAGACTGCATACTACAAAGGTTATATGCTTTATTTCTTTAACATGCTGTCTTCTGAACAAATAACTACACTAAATATCTCAAAAAATAAAAAAAATGGAAGAATGATTCTAAAGCAAGATGTGAGAACAATTAAAAAGATAGCAAATGAGCAACATTAATTTAATTATTAATAAGTAAACGTTTATTTTAAGATTGCACTAGTTTTATCTATGTGGTATCAAATTAACTGGCAGGCCTGAATTTACTTGTTGATACAACCATTTGAAAACATTCAGTTTTATCAGTGTAAGGAATTTACGGGCAAGTCACAACATGAAGTGTCCCTTCTGTGACAGTCACTGTCTGCAGCTTGTGATAAAACTAACCGAATCAATCAGGGAGCCAATAATCATATCAAAGCGGCATAACGTGGTAAACCTTTTCCATGGTTGCTGATATAGGCTGTGTGGAAACAATCAGTGGCTTATACTCTTGCCATGAATGTGTGGTCTTGTATGGTCACCATTTATCTCTTCTTTACGTTACCTGTTTGTAGTTGCCAACGACCCTTTGAGCTGCATGTCCAGTGAGGGGTCAGAAAAATCCATCTCAAATATCTCTATAGCAGCTGTGGTGTTGAAAGAAGCATCAAGCTGTTGTGCTGCTGTTCCCAAGGCCAAGTATATAGGATGGTGCCCGGCAGGACTCCACGCCTGGTGGGCAGTCCTCTGGATCTCTTTCAGCCTCATCTTCCTCTACAAGTGTTCAAATTCCAAATCCTGGACAGCAGAACAGACTCCGCTAAACCAATTACACTATATCCCAGTCCCTAAAATATATAATGTTGGCTTATTAATAACACAAAATTCGCATTTATATCTCGAATATTCTTACTTTCCAGAGTACCTCAGGCTATTACCTGTAACAGCAGTAACTTAATCGTCTATACATAAATCTAGCTTTCGAATACGGTTGTGCAAAGTTATATGTTAATTATCACAATGAAATGAATGTAGTTATCCTCTAAATTAAACTATCGTTAAGCCCCCTTTTAGGCAAGCTAACATAACATGTAGTTAGCTTTTATTAGCATTTAGCAATCATGTGTCAGAAACCGTAGCGTTAGCTTTTGTCGGTTAATAACTTTGTAAGAGCAGACTCTTCTACTGGTAATGATCTCATTATATTTGTTTTAATGCTAAATTAACCTCTCATACACGTTGCTACTCATTTTTAAATCCCGAGCTAACGCCGGGCTATTTAATTCCGGTGCACAAACGGACCAGATCTTTATTGCACGCAAGCTAGCCAACAGCCACCACCCCAGTTAGCATGTTTTAACAAAAAGGACCACTGGGCGCCTTAAAACTCAGCCCAAAAAAGATAAATATGGCCTTGAGAGAAACTTACGTCAATTTATTTGTCAGAACTTGACTGCCCGCATCTACTACAAACTCGAGAGCTACTTTACAGCCAAGCTAGCCAGCTCAACCACAGCCGGAGTCGGACCAAAGTGCTTTGCCGTGTTGTCACTACGGTACGGTAGCTGACAAGGACATTCCTCACAGTAACCTGAAGTTAACCCAGTAATACTGAACCAGAGAAAGTGTATAGACTTACACCTATAGATCATGTTCATTGCTAAGAGTACATTTCATTTGAAAATTATTCTGTTTTATCAAAAGTCGAAAATTAACATTTAACAACTCAGCAAGAAGGCAAGTTAACATTCTTTACAGACATAAATAACAACAAATCACGCAAATACAAACTTTTAACTTTGAACATAAGTCTTTATTCTTGACAGAAATATATATACACACAAGTAGAATCACATTTTAGTGATTATAATTCATAATGTTTGACTTCTTCAGGCTGTTTTTCAGGATCTCCTCCTTTCTCCAAGTACAGGTCATTGAAGGGATATTGCTTCGGTGCCTGGAAAAAAACAAAAGACAATTACTTTAATGAAACCTTGTACACCAACAGTGTTACTGTACAGAAAAGGTGATTCTAACTTTAACATACACTGTTATATAATTACTGAAAATAAAATATTTAGTAAATATAATTATGGAGATCATGTGTTTTGCCACGTTTAGTATCTTCCTCTGTATCAACAATCATCAAATTGGCCACTAGACTGCAAAAGAATCTAGTGTTAATAAGAAATCTTTATTAACTAGGGTTAGTTTAGGGGTATTGCCTTGATCCATGCTCAACCATCCAGATAAGACTGAGATCAAACTGAAGAAGTCGCTTGGATAAGTGATGCAATGTTTTTCTTACTGATAACAGAACGTCTAGATCAGGGGTGTCAAACTCAAATACACAGTGGGCAACAATTCAAAACTGGAACAAAGTCGCGGGCTAACGTTAGTATTTTTTGAAATATATTTATTCCTCCAGATATAAGAATGAATCTTTTCTTATGTGCTCAAACACGTTTTGCTGAAAAACTGAATATGGAACAAGCAAAGCTTAATACTAAACAATATATATATTAGCTGTATAATACCAGTAGGCCAGCTCTAATAGTAATTTGGTATGGCTTCGCGGGCCAAATGTAATTAGGCTGTGGGCCAAATTTGGCCCGCGGGCCAGAGTTTGACACCTATGGTCTAGATGAACAGAAATAGCTTTCTGGGGGTTTAGAGGGGTCCATCCTTCTAACTCTGTATCTGGCTCTGACACCATGTCAATGTCAGAGACATTTAGATTTTTTTTAAAAAAAGAAGAAGAAGAATAAAAAAAAAGGAAACCATAAAGAGTAAGTAATAGTGACTAAACTAAACTATAAAATTGAAAGAATGATGATCCAGCCATTTTTAAGCTGCTGAAAATTGTAACAGTGAGGGAAAAAAAACACCAACAAAAAAACAAAGAAAACCGAATTCTTGCATTAAGGTGTGTACTTACAACAGGTTGGTATGCTGGAAATTTCTCTCCAACATAAAACATAAACAGCATGAACCCAATGAAACCAAACAGTTGCTTGCACATTGTGGACCATGGCACAGGGCTGGGAGATGTATCCACACGGTTCCTGATGTACATATCAAAATCCCAGTGCATCTAAGAGGTAGAACAATCACAGATTAACTCTCAAACGCAATCTTAAATTGCTTATTTTATAATTTTAGTCAATTTGTGACAGCTCAGAAAACTGCATTCTGCAAAGAGAGCTGGGTCTCAGCCAGGCTAAACTGAACACAGTTCCTTGTTAATGGTGCTGACCTCATTTTAGTTGCATTTTAGCCTGGGCCCTATCACAAGAAACGGGTTTCACTAAAACAGAGGGTTTTTAAAAAAACAAACAAAAAACAAACACAGAAATCTGTGCAAATCTAGGTTTTCTGTTCCTGAAAGAGAGTTAACTTAAACTCTGATTCAATTACCATGGTAACATACTCTTTAAACCTATCCTGCTCACTCGCAGATTTTCTTCTCTGACTCATTCCCTCCTGCTGTACCTGAATCAGCTGAATGACACTTGGTTTCATGTCATCATTGAAATGTGTTTAAGACTACATGCATTTGACTGACTTTTTAAAATGCAGGCTTCAGACATTCTGTGTTAAATGGTAAACAAACTGGTTCTTATATAGTGCTTTTCTTCTTTAGCTGAGCACTCAAAGTGCTTATACAGCATGCCTCATTCACCCATTTACATGAGCAGCTTTTTCTATGCTCAATTGCTTTCTAGGTTAGTATTTTGCCCAAGGATATCTGGCAAGCAGACTGGAGCAGCCAGAGATCTAACCACCTTCTAATTAGTAGATGACCTGCTCTACCTCCTGAGCTACAGTCAACCGTGAACATTGTGAAATGTGTTGACAGGTTCAGTTATTAAATGATATCAAACAATATTTTTTAAATGTCTGTCTGAAATTCAGAGTCTGAACCTTAACACATTTTCTACTTAAAATCCTCTCAATCACTCTAAGTGGGTTTATCCAGGTAGAAGTGACTCTGAATCCAAGTGCATTTGTATGGCTGGACAGTAGGGCTGGGCGATATGGCCTAAAATCCATATCACAGTATAATTTGAAGCATGTACGGTAACGATATATATCGCGATATATTCTTTTCTTCTGTATAACGTATTTTACACACTATAAGGCACACTTAAAATCCTTTCATTTTCTCAAAAATCAACAGTGTGCCTTATGTATGAATTCTGGCTGTGCTTACTGACCTCGAACCAATTTTATGTAGTACACGGCGCACAGAAATCTGTCAAAAAATGTTTTAGTACGACTTTGGTAAGCTATGAAGGCGCACTGCTTGATGGATTGCCGGAGCATTACGGTTGCCGTAGTCAGGAGCCACACGCAGTGTTGCCAACTCCTCAGTAAGGAAAATTGCTATTGGCTGTCCTAAAAGTCACTAAATGACATCATTGCCTAATTTGCATAATAGGTCATACTAATGTAATTGTAACCTACGTTGGTGGAGAGAGAAATAACATTGTGGACGAGACATAAAGTGAGTAAAAAATGTCCTAAATGCATTTAGAATTTATTTAGAACTACAAATTAAATTTCTTTTAGGAATTATTGTTTTTTAATGTCACAATTCCACCCATACAGGATTAGGCCTGTATAGCTCTATAAAATCTTAGATATTTCTCATAAAATGTTTGCGTTTACTGATAAAACGTAACATTCTTTATGGACTCGTAAGGTTGCCCTCCATATTTTGAGTTGAATGTAAAACAGCTAGCATTACTTATAAACTATAAATCAGTAAATGTCTGCTATGGGCATAAGAGAGTTATCATTTATCAGTGAAGGCTGCTATTAGATTAGACCATAAATGGTGGAACTGGGGAACATTAAAGCAGATATGCTCTTTATTTACTTGTTGCCCAGGTGAATCCTGATATCTGGGGCCTGTTCTTCGTACGTCGCTCACTACATCCAAGATCACATGACACATCCAAGACCAAACCATCGTGCTAACCGTGAGCTCGCTAATCCGGTTCCCCGAACACACCTGCTGTTGACGATTAGTACAGCTGGACGCAGTAATGTGACATCACTGGGTGTCGTAAAAGGGGCTACGCATCGATAGTAGAAACATTGATCGGCAACCCGCTGATTGGTCGGCGAAAATGTCGAAGGGGCGTGCACGGTATTTTCCGGCAGCAGAGCAAGAACTCATGAGTGCGGGATTTCAGGAGTTTCAGAGTTTAATTAAAACGCAAGAGAACACTGCAAAGGCTGCAAAAGCAAGGAGAGAGGGCTGGCAGAAAGTTGCTGACAAATCAAACTCGTAGGTAATTTAATAATAATAATAATAATAATAATAATAATGGATTCGGTTTATATAGCGCTTTCCAAGGCACCCAAAGCGCTGTACGATACCACTATTCATTCACTCCCACATTCACACACTGGTGGAGGCAGCTACGGTTGTAGCCAGGCTGCCATATCGCGCCATCGGCCCCTCTGGCCAACACCAGTAGGCGGTAGGGTAGATCTATCATATGACACTATATTGTCCAATATCATATGGCATTATATTATATTATAATATGTTATATTATATCCCCTTTCACATTAGAGCCACAACAGGACCCACAAGAACATGGGAACAAGTAAAAGTGGAATACAGGAGTATTCTACAGAATGGTAATATTTATCTCTTAGATTGCTTTTCGTCTCTTGGCAAGGTAATACTGGCCTGTAATACTCTGTTAGTTTGTTCATAACAGCAACCAAGAAAAGGGCAGAGGAAAAAAAGACAGGTGGTGGTCCTGCACCCCCTCGTCAACAAGTTGGTTAAGTAAATAATCACGGGAATATCGATATCTCTCAATGAGCACACTGTCGCGCTGAGCTAAAGGATCCTGTCTATCCCGCAATATACGCTGAATTCTGAGGACTCTCCTTATCAATCTTGCACCTTCCGCAATGGGTTGGTCGCGTATACGGACAGGACATGGCTGCGACAGACTTCCCAAATCCACCTTCGCTTTTATAGCCGTGGTCTCTCATCTTGATTACACGAAGTAATTTACTATTACTACTCTAAAATATGAATTACATCTGTAATAATCACATACATGTAATAGAATGTTAATAGTACATTTCCCTTTTTTAGGAAATGACCTGTATGTATCTGTGTGACATCAATAAAAGGATCAGGTGCTGCATTATCTTTAGTTACATTGATAATATTTATTTATGGTGAAACAGTGGTGGAATATCGCTGTTGCTTTCGTATAAATGAAGCGGACATACCTGCGTGGCCGCGATCTAATCCTGTTTACATAAAGTAAACCTGCTCCCGAGCAGGTTTACGCTTACGGCTCTGTTGCTATGACAGCAAGTCCCGGATGAGCTTCGGGGAACCGAACGATCCAGGAACACGCGAAATCGTCAACAATCTAATCCAGCTAACTTACTTAGCGAGGTACGAAGAACAGGCCCCAGAGCTACACCGATGATGTCTTTCTTTCTTTGTCTACTCATACACGTGCTAAACTCAGAATTAGTTGACTGAACTAAGTCTGATCAGCTGTTCTGGAACTGACAACCCAGACCTGTCAATCTCAGAGTTAATCACCAGAGACTAGACTAGACTAGAGTTTGTTTAACCTGCTTCCTGGAATAAGGCCTATGGTGGGCATAAACTAAGACTTTTAGACATAATGAGAGAGACACCCACATCTATTACCTCACTCAATTATATTTCATGTTAGTATTAACAAAAAAAAAATCTGAACTCATGCTAGAAAATATTAGTGTGATTGCAGCCTAAATATCTGAAAGAAATATTCTATATGGACAAGTTTGTTAAATCTTACATTTAATGGATATATAGTTTTAATTTTAAAAACAATACAATTCAGTAATGACAACATCATAAATAAAAGACAGGGTTTTTTCTGTTTTGAAATGTGTTTTGGGGGCTTGACTACACATGCAAGCACTATTGGTGCATAAATACCTAAAGCAACATACTTGTGTCCATTTGATAAACAAAAACGTAATAGGAAAACCTGTAAAAAGGTTCCACTCAGACAACCTAGACACAATTATTCAGGTAAAACTGCATAATTACTACTGCAATGCATTTCAAATAATCAACTGCTGTATGAACCATCATCATTATACTCATGATTTATTCAGAAAAAGGACAACAATAGCTTTTAATGTCAGTCGGTATCTTACCGGCTCTCCCCAGTTTCTCCTCAGGTCAGGGTGGTCCCATTGGTACCAGGGGTCTCTCTCTTGCTGAGATCTTTCTGGCAGTTTTGGATAATCACCAAAGCTACAAAAACACAGTAATTGCTCATTATTTTCTTTGAAATCTTACAGTTTGTTTGTGACTTAATGTTATAAGAATGAATGGACTGGACAGTCATTTTCGCCGTCTACATTAGCAGTACCGGCAAAAGCAGTTACAACAACAATCATGAGACTTGTTAAAATTAAAGCTCACCCCTCTCCATTGTCGGGATATGGTTCATAGTCCTCAACCCTCATGTTGTACTTCTTTGCAGCTGCAGCTCTTTCCTCCGGGGTCTTCGGATATGGCCCAGGCAGGCTATCCTTTGACAAGCCGGAGGCTGAAAGAGCAATAAATGCATACGTGAAATCGCGGCAGTCAAAGCTCGCAGGCTCAAAAAAGGAAATATGAGAATTTTATTTTGTCTGCCTGCACCCTCATAGAAGAGCAGCCGCCAAGCTAGCCTAAGCCAACCTTAGCATGTCAAGGTTACGTCCATAGGAGGCTAAAAACGTTAAACCCTGATATACACCTCCAGAGAAATTCATTGTACAGTACCACCAGACTAAGACACAACTAACCTGCTCTACATCCCGACAAAAGGGCTGAAATACCAGACCCCTTTCCCTTAGACAGAGCCTGGGCCCACCGTCGGAAACCAACACCAGCCATGTTTACTGGCTGCTGCTGTTCGACATACTCTGAAGTGCGCATGCGCAATATTTCAAGTACGGTTCGGCAGAAGGAAAAATTCCGTACTCACAATTTGTAAATAAAGGTAAATAACCGTGCACTCCCAGTGCACTTGAAAAGTAACACACTAATACCACTGATGCAAAGTGCTTCAGCACATATATTAAAACATTATATTTATACACAGTTTTAAGTATTTTGATTTTATGTTAGTTCATTATTCTACACCAATGATAAAGAATATTGTTTTCTCTGGTCATTACCAGATTAAAACTGTTTTATACATAAAAACATATATGAAGATTTAATACAATTTAAAACGTACTAAGCTAGATTCAAACTATTTGTTTTTAGACCTCACAAAACCGGTGTTTTTGAGTATTAGAAGTTCCATCAAATAAAAAAGTGGGGGAGTCATAACAACAAAGAACAAAACTCCATCCATTCATCCATTTCCATTTTCCAGCAGTCATAGGGTGAAAAGCGGGTACCACCTGGACAAGTTGCTTATCTATCGCAGTTTTAATAAATTCTATACAGTGATTCATCTGTATTGACAGTCTAGTAATGTAATATATGTTAAATGTAGAAATAATACTGAAATTCTATTGGCAAACTAAAGTAACAATAACCATGTGCATATTTTTCATATAGTGTTTTATTTACATCTGTTTTTTTAATAGCAGACACCATCACATTAAAGAATAACGTGGCAGTGACATGAAAACGCATTAAGTGGCAGAAGGGAACTTGTTCTCAAAGTGAATGCACTGAAGCTCCAAGACACGTTCCTCTTCCCATCAGATCCAGCTCAGGTGCACTTGTGCATTTACTGGGGGATCGTCACTCTGCCACCAGCGACATATTGAAAAAATCCATCAGAGAAGTTCTGCTATGTCTTTTTCCACTTGCACAATGGGACAGTGAAGTTCATACCTGTAGCAAAGGGAAAATGCTGAACTTAGTAAAATTGAAATCACATGAAGGGTTTAACTCATGGTCTATGGCTTTACCTTTTGAAGGGCATGCCATTTGCAGTTATGAGAAACTTCTCAAAATTCCAGCGAATGTCATTGACTTTGATCGGAGACCAGTAGAATTTCTTTATGTCTCCAATAACAGGGTTGACAAATGGCAAAGATTCCTGTGGTGAAACAGGGAATGACATGGTATCTGAGTTTTTCAGGGTTAAGCACCTGCAGCGCTGATAGGAAAAAAAAAAACTATATGGGTAATAAATCCATTCAGTGAACTTATAACTTCCAGCCTCCAATAAAACTCAATGTACCTTCAGAAAGGTGAAAAGAGGATCTTCGTTTAAACCATTCACTTCAACCTTGCTGAAGACGGGAAACTTTGGCACAAAGCCCCCACCAGGTCTGACATACTTCAAAATATTGAGCATTTCATGATTCACCTCTGCACAGACAAGCGTAAAAAAAGTTAATACTTCTGTTTTTTGCACGTGTGTATTCAAAACCTTGTCTTTAAAATAACTTGTTAATTAAAGTATCCACAGTGCATCTAATAGAGCTTGTATATGGTGGAAAGAGTTTTTAGATTCCTTAAGTACAAATAGATTAATGTATTATAAGCAGACTTTTAACTTCTATATCGTTACAATGATGGATAATAGTAGTAGTATAGTTGCTCATTGCTTCAAGTTAATATGGCCGTTGTTTTAAATAAAACTTTTACAAAGTTTTTTTATTCTATTGTGTGCTCTGTATCATATGAAAGACAGGGAATGTCCTTAATATGGTCATTTCAAGAACAAGCTCTGCAGAGTCTCATGCTGTTCAAACCTTCTGTTTGCGAGGGGCAATCAATCAGAAATTAAAGATAAAAAAAAACTGGTTTGTTTTGAAGTGTGGCATGCAAAGCTCCCATAACAAAACAATACAGGTCCCTATTATCCACCTTACCAGGTGATTGGAGACCAAACTGGTTGCAGGGGAATCCTAAGACAGTGAAATTGAGGTGGCCAAACATTTCCATGAGTGCATTCAGTCGGTGGTACTGGGAGAACAAGGCATAAAATCATTCGCCTTCAATATAACGAGTTAATGTGGTCTGACAGTAATCAGTCAACTCTTGCAGAATATTACCTCCTCTATTGTTGACCCTCAGAATGTTGCAACGTTGACGATGAGAAGCACTTTACCTCTGTAGCTACTGAGTGGAACTGGCTGTCCATCCAGGGTCTCAGAAGAGAAATCATAGACTGATTTATTTGCCATGCTTGTTCTTTAGCTTGTCTATGTGACTGCAGTCGGTCAAGAGTGAGTAGTCACTCAACTAGCCTGTTGGCTCGTCTCATCCACTGAAACACAACTCATGGGTCAGCAATTGTTCAGCATGACTGACTTCATTGTTCTTCTGGCCAGAGGTGAGCAGGCAACATGGTTAATTGTTCAACACTTGTATACCAAACATGTGGTTGTAACAAGTAATAGGCAGCCAACTGCAACCAGGAAAGTACATATTAAACATAAATATGGATCTTTGCTTTTAGCAGTAATTATCTGAAAATCTTTGCTTAAAAACAGTATGCATATGATATTTCAAACTACAACAAAGCTAATAAAGTAAGCCCCTGTGGGCTAACAAAACAATTTTTGATTATTGTATGATATGGTAACAGGGTTAAAATTAACAGGGGTGCGCAAGTTCTCATGGCTGAATTGATCTATTACTTTTATTTGTACTTTTTCAACAACTTTTTCAACAACTAGTTCTACATTCTGTGCCAGGACAGGTTTTAGATATAGTTTTTTGTGCATGGATTTGTTTCAAATTCAAATTTGTATAGAGTTGTACAATTACAAGATGGAAGTTATTTCTTTTGTGTTTGAAGTGAGTACATTATTTTTCTTTTGTTGATAATCTCTTCATAAATGTTACTTTGTAACTTACTTCGAGGTACTGTATTAAACTGGGGAAAAAATCAATATAATATTTTTAAGAAATGCGCATGAAATGAGCTAAATATTTGATTGTAAGAAGATCCAGAGATCTTGAAAAATCAATAACAAGTTTTCATTTATTACAGTTATGGCAAATCAATCTATAAATTGTTTTGAATATTACCATTGACGTCAACCCGGAAAATTACAACTGCTGAGTTCAAGTTCTCCCTGTAAACCACAAAGCCACGACTATATCAAAGCTAAGATGTTAATTCTCGGGCATTCTAGTGCAGCACACTGTAAATACGTTTAAAAAATACAGTCTCTGATAGGATGGTGTTTTAGTTGTTACTTTAGTTAACAACACAGCGCAACCGTGCAGAACTGGGTCTCTTTAGATTCATTAAACGAATGAATTAAAAATCAAATACAAATTCATAGAAAAGCAATAGCTCTAAGTTGCTATAAGAGTTTGAATGTTTCCCCCGTAAGTTACTACTTCCTTCTTTGACGTGTAAATTTACATCACTCGGCGACACTTGGTGAGCCTCTTGTTATTTTGATCTATATCCTTCTGACTGTCCGTTAATGCACCATCAGGCTTAGGTTACACCTTGATTGCTTTAGAAGATGCTAAAGGAAACTATTTTATTTTGTCATCCATGGGAAGAATGATATGTTCGTGGAAACGTACTGTAACATAACGGGTTCATAATGGATGAAGAAGCTAAGATGCGAACGTAAGTGCTTTTCAGAGGGGATTTCTTTTGCGTATAAAACGGTCTGGATTCGTGGCCCCGGCATGCTAGCTTCGCGGCTAACAGCGATAGCTTCCAAGTCGCTGAAATGTAGATGGCTGCTCCCATTTATTGATTGCTGCTAACTTTCTATAAACTACCCATCTCCTTGACAAAGCTGCCATATCGTTATCTATTGCTAATGTTAATTGCTGTTCTGTCTCCCTGTCAAAGCGCTTGCTGAAATGTAACGGTGTTTATAATTCCGTTAAACTGCTTTGCATCAGCACGCCGAAGTATCAAAGTTCATCTGTAACAAGGTTTGCTCCTCAGCAGATGCCATCTTTTGGACTTGCCCTGGGAGGATGTACTTGTTCCACATATTTTGTGCTATTTACCGCTGCAACACCTTGTCAGCCTCCAGAGGGTGAGCAAGCAGTTCCACAACCTCATTAAGGTGTACCTATCCAACTGCAGGACCTTTCATCTGTCCCCGGTAAGTGCTGATAAGAAATGACGTGATTTCCAGCTGCATTACATGCTCATAAAGGAGGCTGCCCTCTTTCTTCTTATGTCATATTTACAGACCTCACCATGCATTCCCAGGGAAGCATTTTGCTCCATGTTAAAAGACAATAAAGTTCTGCAGAACTTGTCACTGCAGAATTGTTCAGACTGGGTGTCCGATAAGGAACTGCTGCCAGTTATTGGCCAGAACCAACATCTGCAAAGGGTGGACATGAGCGGGTGTGCATGTCTCACCCGCCACTCCCTGGTGGCTGTGTCCTTGAGCTGCATGCACCTGCAACACCTTGGCCTGGCACACTGCGAATGGGTGGACAGCCTGTCCCTGCGCAGCCTGGCTGACCACTGCGGGGGGCTGCAGTCGATCGACCTCACCGCCTGTCGCCAGCTGAAGGACGATGCCATCTGCTACCTGGCCAAGAAGTGTTCAAATTTGAGGTCTCTATCGCTGGCAGTCAATGCCAACATCACCGATGAGTCAGTGGAGGAGGTGGCCAAGAACTGCAGGGGTCTGGAGCAGCTGGACCTGACAGGTTGCCTGCGGGTCAGGAACCAGTCCATCAGGTATGCGATATCTTATTTTAAAGAGTAGTCTAACTGACTTTGAGCTGTTCCTTCCCACGCTTTGTTATCAACTAGCTCACTTGTTCACCCTTCCATAAAATCTTCTGCATGCTGTGCTCACAGGACTCTTGCAGAGTATTGCCCAAAGCTGCAGTCGCTGAAGGTGAATCACTGCCACAATGTGACAGAGTCTAGCCTCGATCCTTTACGGAAGCGCAATGTAGTGATTGATGTTGAGCCGCCCTTACAGAGGGCACTTGTACTTCTGCAGGATGTGCTAGGATTTGCACCATTCATCAATCTCCAGATATAACAAGTTGATAGAAGGTAGATACAATCGGCCTTATATACACAATTATATATATATATATATATATATATATACCTTCCAATCATCTTTATATAACTTATATAAATATAATAACAACAGATAAGACTGACTGATTTCAACCTGTTATTGTGTTACAGGTGTCTTCATATCTCACTTTCATCTGCATCACATGGGCATGTGTTGCTCTGAGAAAGTTAAAGAACACACGAATGTGTTGCACTCAAGCTTTTGTGGAATGTGATTAATGATACATGTTTAAGAAGGACTTGAAAATATCATCAGTAAAGTAAGCCATGTACTTTTAAGAACTGCTGCCTCGTGTACAAAAGAAACCACTGCACTATTACTTAATCATTTGGTGTGATGGGTATAATGTATAAACAAGGTACAGTGGAATTTTTCTTTTTTTTACCAACCTGTCACCTTATGTTTCATTTGGAAACATTAAAAAAAAATGTTTGAGTTCAATTAAACATCTCATTTTGCATGTGTGTGCCAGCTTAAAGGTTCATTTCAACCAAATCGCACAAAAAGCATACTCGCACTTACCACTTAATTGTGTAAATATTTGTTTTGTTTATTCCGATTTTATTATCTCCACTTCTGCGTCTTCTGCTGCCACCAACAAACAAGGAAAGTGGATGCAGTTTTGTTTCCGGTGCTTACTTAACGTCTTCCAGAAATGATCCTGGCTCCTCAGGATCATCTGTAAAATCTCACTGTTGTCAACAATTTCCCAGTGAAAGCTGAGATGAATTGCATGGTTACATGTACAGTGTAATGAGTAGAATTTTTTTTTTCTGTGATGTGGGTGAAGTTCCCCTTTAATTCATAATATTAATAAATACATAGCTTTTGAATAAGTATAAGAATTTATTATGACTATTTCCCATTAAATCCCTTAAATGGCTTTTGTAAAAATGACCTGTTGACATGTTGTTGGCCTATGAATTATGGAAGTACTATTAAATTGTGAAATACTGCCAAAAATGACACTTGACTTTGCTGTGATGGAGTTGTCTGTTTACGCCCTTACCGCCTCCTATAAATTTGAAAATACCTGTTTGGTGCAAGTGCTTCTTTTTATGAAAAAAGAAAAGAAATCAGGATAGTACTAGGATAGTTTCGTTTTTTCCTTCTTTACATGTAGGGAAAAAGTGCTGCTTTCCTGCCACTGATGTGAATAATTTATAATTATATTAAATAAAGTGAGCTGAAACTATCTGAATTACATTTTGTGGGATCAGACGCTAAAATAACGAAAATATATCTTGTTTACGATAAAGGGAAAATGCCCAGGCCCACATTTTATTTATGTATTTTTTTCAAATCAGTGTAGATGAGCTCATATATATGTTATTCCGTACTGTGAATGGCATCGCTACAAAATTTTATGACTGCAAAGTGGCTTGGCCTCTTCCCTTCACCGGCACAAGGTGGCAGCAGTGAGTCAGGATATTTGTCAGTTTAATCCTCTTTGCTTGACTTTTACAC
This sequence comes from Aulonocara stuartgranti, assembly GCF_965226115.1. Lineage (NCBI taxonomy): Eukaryota > Metazoa > Chordata > Actinopteri > Cichliformes > Cichlidae > Aulonocara > Aulonocara stuartgranti. The sequence continues at coordinate 11,546,304 of NC_138959.1, read as the reverse complement.
TACAGAACATGAAATGAGAGAAAAAGCGCATGGTGTTAAATTTCCCACTACAGCATCAATAGTACAGGAAAAACACCAGTTCTATCTTTTTCAAATTTAGCAGAAACTGTGTTTGACAGGTAAGTCTGTCTTAAACCGAAACAGGCTCTTTGACTCAGTGAATATAAAGTTAAGAATAAAGGCTTCATATTGTTGCTACTGCTACTTGTTAAAAATCCCCCTTACAGTTTCCTCTGGTGGTCCAATTGGCAGACTGTTGTATCTTGTATCTTGTCTCCGTGACAACACAACAGGTCTATTTTCCACTTGATGGCATGGTTTACCCCATCTGCTGTGTGCTGTCCACAAGCTGAATTTGCACCAAGAGAGTTGCTTTTGAAGGGCTTCAGGGATCGACCGGCATCCTTCTGTTGGCTGTGCTGATCATCATATTGTATCGCTGTCCCTCAGCGGAGGCTTCACTGTGTCATTAGTTATAAGGTAAATCTTGAAATTTCAATTCATGTTGCATATGGTGGTGTAAACATCCAGATTTAGGCAAACAGAGAGAGAATTTCTTTCAGCAAGATTTTGAGTTAAGACTACTTCTCCTGCAGAACAGATGAAGTATCCTGATATATGCAAATAGGACAAAATACCCACCTTCAGCCTTAACTTAGCCCAGCAGTTGCTTATGTTTGTTGCTGCTCAGCAGTCAGTGGGTTAAAAACATTTCAGACTACATTCATCATGTAGGACCTCAATTAGCATTGATCTGCAGGGGGGGAAAGAAACATTGCTGCGATATCATATACCGCGGAGCAATTTCAGTTCTAATGATTGAGTGTGTGGGGGGATTTTTCAAACATAGGCAGCCAAACATATTTTGTCTTCCTGTCAATAATCTGGCACTTGTCTAAATTATTGATCAATAGCAACTGATCATTTTATACCAAGGCACAGGAGTGAAGTTGGTTCATTCTGCTGCAGTTTTAGCCTTTGGCATTGGCTAATATATTGTACTTATTAATACAAAGAATAAATCCATCTTTAATCTCTGGCTGCTTTTAAAGTCCTTGCTGACATAGTAACTTACCTGTTACTAGAATACCTGAGTTTCATTTATATTTGCTGTGGCAGCTGATTAACTAACAAGGATTAAACAGAGGCCTTCCTCACAGCAGACATTATTAAATGCTATTGCAGAAAACATAGATGTACGGGTATTATTGATGGCTCAGTTCTCAGAATCTCTAGTTATGGTTTATTTCGTTTTGCAAAACAAAATCATGTCTAGATGGCCAGTGCCAGTTTAGATAGTTATTAAAAGTTTTAATAGCCACATAATAAAAAAATCTTGGGCCCAGGAGATAGATTCGAGTCTGTCAGACTGAGCACTGCAATCTTTTCACCCTGAATCTGATTCTAAATATTCAAATTGATCTCTAATATTGCCAGGGACTAACTAATTAAGCCAAATTTTGAAGTCACACCTGCTTTTGCATATTTGAAATGCACTTTCAGGACTTCTCTGTTTCCATTATTTGATCTTGACTTTGTCGGAAGCCGCCATACAAAATCCCTTTAACCTGAGAGTGAAGCAGCTAAACGCAATCCAGTCACCATTAATTGTATTATTTACACCTGTGCCGTTCCAACTGTGCCATGTCAAGATGTTTTCACTGGAACAGACCAATTAAAGCTGTCATCTTCTCTTATATTTGTCTCTGATTTTTCTGTGTAAGGGAAATCTGGAAACACAAACTAATCCCGCTTTCATACTAGTATAATCAGGAATTACTTTCATCCTTATGTTTTCTCTGACACTGACAGAAATGACAGGAACCATTCATTTACAATAATCCAGATTCTTATTATTTGCTTCCTTCTGCAAACAGACAAATTAGCCACAGTATACAATTTTTATTGATTGTCTTGTTTTTACAGTACATTAAAATGACAAAGATCCAGTCTTTGTTTTCCTTTTGCTGAAGGATCTGGAGACAATCATATCCTTGGCGCAAACGATTTCCTGGTAAGGAAGTATCACTCAGAAAAAATAAAAAAAAGAATTCACTACTGTAGCAACACACATCCATCCTTCTACACATACATCTAGTGGCATGAACATTACCCAAATTCTAAATGCTCACTGTAAGGAGTGATTAAAAACAAGTAAATATGTATACAAATCAGCAATCCTAGAAAGTAAAACAAGTTTTAAAACAACAGATGATGTCTGTAAAAAGTTGAGTTACTTAATTAATTGTTCTTTAAATTAATGTTTGTAAAAGAAACAATATCACTGTTATTGCAATTTGAGCCTCATTAGCCTGTAACAGACATTTACTCTATGAATTCACAATGTTTTACACTGTACTTTTATGCATGCGTCTGTTGACATTATACTAATGTTTCCCATTTGTGCTCTATCCCCAAAGCATTGAGTTAAATACTTAAGCTAAATCACGTATGAATTGGGAAGAACAAGTGAAAAAATCCACTCACAGCATCAGTCAACTGAGTAATAAAAGTTCATTTAAATGTATCCAGGAATATTTGTAGTTATTTATTTGAATGCAGAATATTATTTTCATCTGCAGCGTGAATGAAAACCAGATCCTGCTCAAGAAATCAGAAATTGGTTTAGGATACTTTTCAGCCCTCTGTTAATTAAATGAAGTTCATATGAGGTGAAGAGAGAATTACTGTAGCTGTTCAGATGGGACCAATACTGTGTCAGAGATTTTGTTCATTTTCATATTTTTAATTAACAGGCCTTTTCCCTTCGTCTTCTTTCATTTATTTGATGTAGTTTATCTCCTCCAACCATTCATATACAACCTTATTGGATCCTGGGACTTAAGGATCCATCTTTTGGCCACCAGAGAAGCATAACTAATGACAACATTAAAGTGCCTTTGTGAGCGTAGCCATCAAAATGTCGATCAACCAAGCAGGAAATAATGTTGGATTTAAAAATTCAGCATGAATAAACATGTATGTTAGAATCTGCGCGGCTCATTTTAGGAAGAGTTTGAAGGTGTTGATGTACTTGTGAAACATCCCGATGAAATCACCAGGTCTTCAGAGTTCATATGTGTGGCATGGATGTGAGACTAATGGAAAAAAAAGACTGTAGTGTGGAGAATCAAGCTAGGCACTGTTGAATTTTCAGCCTTTGAGCGGAGTGAATGACGGTGCCACACAAGACGTCTTCAGTGCACCATCCAATTGAAGCGACATTTGAAGCTTTCCTTGGACTCAGACCTGTCAGACCCATTAGCATCTGCTTAATTGCTGCACTCCTTGCTGCAGACTGGACAGGAAGCACATGGTCATCTAGTTAGAACTCACATAGTTTATCTCTTCATTAAGACATTTTTGCCATTTTCTTCAATGAATAGAGCATCCCGGCGAGCGTGACTCACAGCGATTTACTACTTGCCTGGAGAATGTGGGCTGTTAGTGTTTGGGATTAGATTTATACAGTCAGCATTTGTGGTGCTGTGTTGTAAAATGAGTGATTGTGGCAAACTATATATAGTTTAGATTTAGATTTTAAGGACAACAGTTTTGCACTAGATTAATTATATTTGTTATAGTCCAGCTAAAAAAATGTGCAAATTGTTTTGCTTCATACAATGCAAATGTAAAATTTTTTGTTGTGTGGTTGGAGAAACTGATCAAACATGGGAACTACTATTAAGACTGAAACAGTAAATAAATAGTAAATGAGTATAAAATCTAAATATAACAGATAATGAGAATAAATATTCGTTGTATCAGTGACCTCTGCTGTAACTAAATACTGTAAATGTTGTAAGGGATCTTTGTTGCAGGCTTTGTCTTTCTGATTGGTAATTCGTGCAACCTACCAGTCAAGTTCATCTGACTTAACCCAGCAACTCTTCCATCTGAGCTCAAATTCAGCTTTATAACCACTCATCAAAGCCCACATGTGCTCAGAAACAGTGAACCTGACATTGTCAGTATGTTTGTTCTTTCTTCTTCTTCTTCTTTATTTATATATATGAAGTTCACTACTTTCCTGCACACTATCAGCTAAATCTAACCGATAAGAAAGCCACTTCTTGGGCTTTACATGTGATATTTATCCCACCTATCCCTCTCTTTGGACTGAGGCCTTTTTTTAAAGCTTCGCTCAATTTGGCTGCACTATAAACACACTGATTTACCTAATAGAGAATACAGTATGCATGATGAGGATTCATCTTGGCAGGAGCATTTTGCCCTCTGACTAATCTGAGCTGCTAAATTGTAAGTAACTGTGTTGAACTTGTGTCCTTCAGGCAACAGAGATCAGAGTTCAGCATTCTGGCGTAATCACAGGTCACATCTTGTTATGCCTAGTGGACGCTGAAAGATGCTGGAGGCTCGCTCATCTTTTCTTGTGGAGGGAGACAAAGATCTGACTTTAAAAAGGTAACTTAAATACACTTCACAAAGGTTAGAGATTTGAATTGTGCAGACCACCAGCGTGTGTGTAATTTGTACAGAATTGAGTGAATATGATAATTTGTAGCTTGATATTGTCAACACGTTGGAAGGAATAATTAGATTAATGCTACATGGACTATTTAAAAAAAAAAAGAGAGCAAAATATCACCATGGCATCTCACAGTGCTTGCATCCTCTGTCTCATTTCTCTTGCCTTGCTTCATTCTCTATAAAGGAGGCTCTTAGCATTATTTGACAAATGGAGCACAAACAGCAAAATATGTGTTTAGTACATGCCTCGGCCCGTAGATTAATGACATTAACGAAGTTTCCATTAGCACAGCGATCAGGGGAGACAGAGGCGTCCATGCGTAAATCCACATGACTGAATCACTGATAAAAGAAAATGAAACACATCTCTATGGGCCAAGAGGGGCCAAGAAACGCCACTCCAAATTAGTGTGCGGCCCAATTTGTTGTTACTTCATTAACCAACCAGCATCTGCAGGAGTAGGGGAGGGAAGTTGTGACCCATCTCTCCTAAAAATTCCCTTTGTCGGGCCTCTTAGATTAAAAAAAAAATAATAATCCAAGAGTAGGACTGAAGGAAACGTATGCTAGAAAGGAGATTAGGTTTTCATATCTCTGTCCTTAAAGTATCAAATTTAAGATGAGGAGATATTGTTGTCATCTAGGATTGACGAAAACAATTACTCTTGGACAAGGCAATAAATTACTTTAACACAAAATTATCTAGTTGATATGATTATAAATGCCAATATATATATTTTAATAGTTTTAAAGTATTAAAGTTTAGCTGTAAAAATCTCTTTAGCAACTGAATTTGAACATAAAATACTTAAACTTTTCTAGTCTAATATTTAAGTGAAGACAGCGTGTCATTAATAAATGAAAGAATATGGCTTCAAGTAGTAAAAGAGGATAGGAAAATTTTTTTATATAAGCACTATTAATAGATTGATTTGCAAACAATATTCATAATGAGCTGCTAAGAAAATACTGGATGAATGCTGTAAGATTAAAGTCACAGCACACCAGGCCTGTAGTGCATCAGTGGAGGTTCAGCTCTTATCTGCTGATGGAAACTGGCTGTCTGGGATGGGTAGTTCCTTATCTTCCATGGCCCAATAATATCCACGGGGGACCAACACTGTTTGGCACCCTGAAATCCTTTTTTCTACACCGGATGGGAAATCAGCCTGGGTGGATCATGGGGGCTTGAGACATGGAGGCCATATGGCTCAGTTTTATTCTCAGTGGAGTACAGGAGTTTGGGGTTCCCAGCTTCTAAATGTACACAGGAGACTTTGACAATATGTGCGGCGACAAAGACATTGTGACATTTTCTGTTTGTCGTTTAGCCATTACTGGCATATCACTGTGGTTGCAGTTTTCAGAACTGTTGAGGTCTATTTAACTCCATCTGTTGATGTGAATGTATAATACGCATACACAGACTAAAAATATCAGTGCGTGTTTTGAACTTTTAAACTGCCAGTCTTGCTAAGGTAAATTTAATTTTCAAGAAAGCCCAGAGAACAAAGGAAGACATCAGTCAGACATTAAATGAAACCACTCACTCACCTGTGTACAATAAAAAATAACCATACTCATTAAATTCCAAGTCCGACAACCAGCAATTAACACAGCCAATTACTATGAAACCTCATGGAGAAAACCTTCCACAACTGGATGAAAAATCTAGGTTTAGACTTCTGGGATCCTTATACAATTAAAAGGACGATACCCGTGTCGACTTTATCTCATAATATTTCACTGCATAAATATGGATTGTTTAGGTTTAGGTAAATACTGTATTATGTACTGTACTTATGAGATTGTAGTTTAATGATGAATCTTTTTTTATAACCTATATTTCACCAGGAAAGCATCACTGAGATTTAAAAATGTATTTTTTTTTGACTGATCCTGACCAAATAGGTGGCAAAAACAGTGAATCAAAGAGACACAACTAATATTTTACAAGTAATAAATAATAAGACTGTAAGATAATACCAAGAAGCAAGTAAATAATTAAGTAATAATAATAATTAAGTTAATCAAGTAAGTACTGTACCTTTTAAGAAGAATGTTTCATCCCTTAAAAGTCAATTTTTGTACTATGAAATTAATTTATTTAGAAGTGCAAGACTTATGTCTTTGCCGGATGTTTTTTATGTTCATTTTGAAGAATAATAAGTTTCCTCCCCCAAAATTCCCAACAAAATAGCTCAAAAATTGCTTGACCTTTTAGTATAAGTTGAAAGTTAAATATGAAAACAAAGCTAAAGAACAGCTCCATCCTTAAGGCTTGACTGACAGGTCTAAAAAAGGGAAAGGGTGCACTACTGTTTCTGGCCAGCTGAGGACATGCTTTCCTTAGACTGGAAAAAGGGGAACATTTAGCTTCAAGTATTCTCATACATCCACTGTAATCCAGCATTTAGTTGCAGTAAGAAGTAGCTTTACTACACAACCGTCCAACAAAATGTTGTTTAGGATCCACAAAGTGCAAGTAATAACAAAAACAAATAATGCTGAATAAAACGTCTTGGGATGCTAAAGTAGGATGGGACGATACAAACTAAAACAAAGCAAAGTATAGATTAGACAGTTTGAATTTATGTGGCAAAAGTAGCTATAACATGACATATACCAGAATGAATCTGGTTATGTAGTAAACATGCATGTAATAGAGTAAAAAGGATTTTTAAAAATGTGGATGTTTAGAATAAGAATAGACAATCGCTGCCACTGTTGGTCACTTTATAATTAAAAAATTGACTTTTACATGCTTTTTAATATTTTGCCCCCGAGCCCATTAGTGGAGTACATGCAGACAGGAATTTGACCCCACTTTCTGAAGCAACCAAGTTTTCCCACGCAGGTGTAAGCCACAGTGAGGTGAACCTACCACAGCACAATATGTTTAGGACGCAGCCTGAGAGACCTCCATCGAACATCTTTATGAAGTAGATTGAGGACAATTTTCCTGCTGAAAGGTGGTCTACCTGGACGGCCAGGACTGCCTGCCAGCTGCATGTCATTTCTATCAAATGTGGCCTGGGTCTGTCAATTAAGAAAACACAGGGCAATCTGTGGCTGCTGAAAGAGATCCCCTTGGCCTGCTCCCAGGCTGAGAGACGGCCTTTTGTTCCCAGGCATGTCTCACATACTTTTAGAGCCCAGATAAGCTCAGGCTTCATGAAGCCCTGCTTTATATTTGCCCACTGTAATGTCTCTGTGGGGTCAGGGAATATGGGGAAGCACTGTCTGCGAAACGGTAATATCCCCCCTCCCACACACACATTATAGGGTCAGGAATAGAAGCCACAGGTTAGGTGGTCCAGAGGCCTGGCCAGGGGACTTTTTTTGCTGAATGATCCCCTCCACCCATGTGCCCACCCTTGATCCATTCCTGCCTCTCATACCAGAGACATAAACTGCACAACAAGCAGGCAGCTTTAGCCGTTTCCTGAAATCGGATAAACAGGTACTCTATGCTGAGATCTGCCAGCGTGGGGGGAAGGGAATTTGTTTTAGTACCAGCCGGACCACCCACAGACAAGAAAACAGGTACATCAAGGTGACTTGAAATATAAGAAGAGGGCAAAGGGAGGTTTGAGCCAGCAGGTTGAAGGTTGAGAGGGGGCCTGGACTGCTCGATGACTTAGTGTTACTGTGGTTTATCAAAAAGTAAGTCCTTAAAAAAAGGAAGAAAAATACTAAATATTCTTCTTTGACAATATGCTCACACATGAATCACATTGACCAGGCCTGCGTCGAACAAAAGTTTAGATCATGTATGAATTTCGTCAACTGAGCTCTATCTGCGGACAAGATGATTTTAATTTTCAAGGTTTTATTTGATGGTTTTATTTAGGCTGGGATTATTTCTGACTCTAACTTGATTGTATTAGCTTTGTTTCTGCCTGTAACTGTAGCGACATACATCCATATTCGGAGTGACCAGCAGAATTGAACCTTCATTTTCACTGTTCAGGGCTTTCCTTTTCTTCATTTTTTTCGGTGGGGGTGAGGTGGGCTTGTGGGTAATAGGGATGTTTCTCAGTAAGCTTTGTATATATCTAGAAATAAATTGAACTCGATTCAGAAACAAGCTGCTTTTTGCAATCACTCTAAAAATACTTTTTTGAGTGAAATACAAGACATAATAAGATGCAATAACCACTTCATGTATCCTAATATATATGAAAAACAATCTAACATGATAACCCTCTTTGGTTAAATCACATTAGGATGTTGTATTAGAGCCTTAAGTAGCAAGTGAAGTCCCATCATGGAGCTTCAAGCTGAGTGTTTTGGCCTTTTTAGTCTGGGTGTTTTGAAACTGGACAAACGATGGGTGGATCTGACTGATAAACTGAGAAACAGTGCGGGCTCATATAGTAGCCACTGATTTATCATAACCTGCTTTGTAATTCTTTCTGACTCAGATAAAGAGCAAAAGTTACAAAACTGACACTATGTTGTGTTAGATAGTGTAAAACCAGAGACTGAGATGATAAATTCAAAATGGTAAGCGTAAAAAGACCTCAATCTTATTCAGCATCTTCAGTCTGAACTGGGACATTGACTAAGAGCCAGACATCAGTAACAGACCTTGCTGAAACCCTTGTAGCTTAGTGAGTGAAAAATATCTGCAGCCTGTTTCCAAAATCTTCTTAATCCAAGTTTAACAAGTTTACCAATCAAATATGGGTTTAATATCAGCCCTCTTCCACACTGGTGACCTGTGCAGGGTGCACCATGTCCCTCACCGGGTGACAGCTAGGATAGGCTCTAGACCACCACAATCATAAATTGGATAAGCAGAGGAAAAGGAATGGATGGATCTCAGTGTAATATTAAGATGTCCACATACTTTTGGTCATGTAGCATTTGTTAGAGGTGTTAGACACTGTTATTTGCATTGCTTCTTATGTTTTTTTCTTTTAAATGTTAATAGCCGACATGGTGATTTCCTTCATCATTGTCAGCAAATTGCCCATGCAGGAGTGAAGTATTTAACGTCCAGTAGGGGTGTGGTTCCATTAGATAGCTTTAAGACCATGCTGAGTGCTCTTGAAAATTAGTTTTTTGGCAACTTCCTAGGATGCACAGCCTCCCAGCAAGCCACCAAGGCTTTGTCAAGACTGTGCTGGTTTAAGCTTGCAGCTTTTCAAGGCTCCCATTATGCCTGACTCAGTCGGGCAGAAAGCGAAAGAGCCTTTTCTGCAGTCATGTGGGCATACTGGCATTATACATAGTTCAGTATTAGATATTTGTGAGTCATATAAACAGAAGGGAGGGCACTGAGGCTTCGTAAAGAAAAAAAAAAACTTTATAATTGGGGAGTTATATAAGTGCCTAAATCCTCCTCCAGGGATTTAATTTTTCCCCCATTGTGTGTTTTCAAAAGCAGGAAGACCTCACAGCAGCGGTGACAAATCCTCTGACACAGAAATCACTGTGGTACAGTTTAAGGACTGTAAATGAAGTCTTTGAGTCTTCAGGTGAGGGATATTTAACTGTCTCATAGTCTTCATTTAAAATGTTGCACTATATACCTATAACTAGTTACTTTTGCTACTTTTTTCTTTGTATGACAATTAAGAAAATGGAATTATAACAAGCTGAGAAGCAATGCCAAGAAAAAGATTGGAGACAATGTAAGTGTCACATTTGATGGATTGGATATATTTAGATCATTTTCATAACCCGCCTTCAAATATATATTTACCCTCTCCTGAAATCACTCCAGTTTTTGAGTCTACTTTTAGACATTCAAGTCTATTTAGCCTCATGCACCCTTGTGTAGATTTGTTATGGTTCTTTTCTTCCTTCTGTAGCCTCCCCCAATTATAAGCTGTATAGATTTCCCAATGGTGAGTCCCTGTCCTCTCTACACGTCTACAGTCTGCATGTGTATCAGTGTGTTGGGTCCGTGTGTGTGTGTGTGCGCGCGTGCACGTGCATGCGCAGCTCCCTGTTGGCCCAGATGCTGGGGTGTGTACAGTGTGTAAATCTGGGGCTAGTCGGGTCACTCAGGCATGACCTGGACTATGTCGAGGCTTGTCTTCTGAGTGCCTCCAGCAGTGTTCCCCTCCTCAGTTCTGACCAGCCAGCCTCACAAACAAGGATTTAGGTCATCTTGACCCCCCTTGCATCACCCGTGAGTTTGTTAACGTGGCTGGGAGTCACTGCCTCTGATGGTCTGTGGTTGCAGAGTTCAAGATACAAAAAGCGTTTGCCTTGTGCTTTCTACACCAGAGCATATGCATTAGGTGGTTTCAGTTATTTTTTTGCTCAGCTGCCTTAGTTTTTTTCTTCAGGAAATCCAAAAATTTGGTACAGCGCCAACAAAATTTGTTACATGTGACGTCTCTTGCTGTAACAGAATTGGGCTGTTTGTAAGACAACACATACTCTGTGATCTGAAATGACCTAGTGTGTGCCTAGTGTGCTACTGACATAATCTCTTATGAGCCCTAATAACAGACAAAGTTACAGTGCTTAACAATTTTATTAGACCACCTGCAACAAGAAGCAGAAATATTCTAGAAATAAAAAAACCTGTTGATAACTAAAGTAATATTGGTATTTATCAGGCAAAAATAAAATAAATTCACTTTTTTTTTTTAAACCAAAATTTGAACTGTATACATATAGATAGATAGAAGTAAATAACTCTAATTTGGCATCCTGATCAGAAAATAATAATGCATTTTACTATTTTTTCTACTTTTTGGTCAGAAAGCAATTTTTAGCATTAAAAATATCATTTTGTCTAAAGATATTACTGGTGGATTAACCATTACAGAAACATAAGTTATTCTGGTAATTACCAATACTGTTTATTCAGGGCAGCTGTGGCATAAAACTTACATTTTTTGGTGGTCTAATAAATTTGTTAAGCACTGTATTTTTGCAATGAGTCTGGACTGACTGTTGATGTTATCTTAGATTATATGGGAGAAGCAGCCTCTTTCTTATGCTGGTCCTGGCTGGTCTGTAGCACTGTTAGCAGTGTGTCCCCCCCCCATTCACAGTAGCAGAAGTGAATAAAAAATAAAAAAGTTCTTGTGTTTTATCACCTGTGTGCTGCTTTGTGCTAGGATACCATTATTATATGGTAGCAACACATGTTATACTTTGTGTGGATTTTGGTCTTCTTTTCACCCTCTCACTCCTACAAATACCAACACACCACTTCACCTAAGGGAGTGCAAAGGCCTGTCCTGGAACAGGCGTATCACTAACATTTACATGGTGCCTCTGAAATCAGATTATGTATGGGTTCAATTGACTTAATGGATTTGAAGAGACTAGATCCTATTAATGAATAGACTGCCCTACGGCACTGCCCCAACCAATAGCAAGCTAATCTGGCATGCAAATTAAATCCTGCCTCAATATGCCTGCCTGTTTAATGCGATCCATTACACAGTTTCACTTATTTATATATACTATTATAAAAGAATAGGCTCATAAACAAACCGAGGGAGGGGTTTGTTCTATAAATGGTGCTGTGCTGTTTCCCCATGCAGAGCCCCTGGGGCTGGTGGAGGCAGCAGTGATATCATCCATTGACAGTCAGTGAGGCTGTGGCTGCCAGTGTTGTAGAAAATATGGAATTACACCCACAGCTACCTTAACCTGTAAATGATCAGTCCACCTTTAACCACCAGTTCATTTCATTTCACAATATGTTTTCCTTTCAGTACAGTCTTTTATTACTGAATTTGCTGTGATTTACACAGCAGGACGTGGAGCTTTTTTCTTATTGGGCTTATATAACACATCATGAGAATATGTTTAGGGTGAGATCTGATCTGTTTCAGATTTGATTATATTTGAAGCATTTAACCCCCTGCGTCTTCTTTTCAGTTTAAATTCCCACTTTCAGTCTTTCAGCTGCTGCACTCGGGTAAATGATTTGACGGCTGCGGTGTGTATTCAGAGTCGTAATCTGGCACATGATCACACTGATGGCTGAGCAGGACATCTGCTAAGGAACTCCAGCATTTCTAGCCTCTTTGCTTGGCTTTTCATGCCTGGTTACCTTAAAGCCCACTTTGTTAGTGTTGGAGGGAATAGGGGTCAGGGGGAGGCCAGATATAACCTGACCCTTACTGAAATATTACAGCCATGTTTACTTCAGTCTCCAGCCGGGAAAAGAGCCTCTAAAGCTGAAAGGCGTTGGGAGGAAAGACAAGGGAGAAAGTGACAAACTAATGAGGCTGTTTTCCTCTGATGATGTTAAATCATTACTCTGCTGGTATTATTTCGGTCAATCCCTGCATCGTATTGCTTAAACATGTTCCACAGCAGCCTGTAGTCATATGTAACTCTGGCCTTATTGAGGATCAAAGTCTGATTCAATCTGGTTCAACCACCTTCTGAGCATACTTCAGCACAACTGGCTTTTGGAGCAAAATTGAATAAGACGTGAATTGAATATTTGCTGTTTTTCTGACACGTGTTCCTTCACAAATATAAATAAATAAAGCCTTCCCAATGCAGGTATGCTCGAGTGTGTGCACCTCATTTCAAGCACAATTAACTTGAAATGGAGTGCTGCAGGATCAATAGTCCCCATTTGATCCAGGGGGGTCTGTCACTCCATGGAAATGGCACACATATGGTAATACAGCCAGCTTAACAACAACTTGGAGGATTTACTGTTGCCGTTTTCAGGCCAACATGAATAACAAACAGTGGGCCACTCTTGGGACCCATCTTCTTTTATTCCAGCTTCAATTAATCTTAAAGAGAGATACGATTTAAAGCTAATGAACAGGGGTAAAACTAATGCATTTTGATAACAAGAGGTGAAAGCATCAGATTGTCCGTAATATTCAGAACCAAAGGAGTCATGGTGCACAATTCACTGCTATAGGCAGCCTGGCTTTAGTAGTTTGCCTCAGAACACAGCATATAAAGATAAATGAAGACTGAATGACCCTGATGTAGCCCTGTTCCTTCATCATATAAATAACAAAAAGCAAAGCGAATAAAGCAGACTGTGCTGGGACCAATTCCCCAATGGGTGCTTATATGAAATGCAACTTTGAGGCGATCTCCCTGCTCAGAATGTAGCATTTATTTGCAGGACTCTGTTTCAATTTAAAGGGAATGGCAGCTGAAGGAGGCACAGGGGACAGTGTCTCATCACCGCCACTTACCTCTCTTATAGGCCTGCAGCCGAGGAGGAAAACCTCAGCAGGCAGCTCCACTTAAACAGTGAAGACCTCCACCAGTCAATGTAATGTGTACAGCTCTGATAGCCCCCGTATTCTCAATCCTGCTTCACTGTGTGGGTGTTTGTGTTTTCTAATGCTTAATAGAGCTAATTATTTTATATATTTGGTCTTTGACCACACCAAGAACCTAATATTTTACTTTCACGTTTACTATTCTGTAACAGATATTTGCTTTAATGTCACACGTTAAATAAGAGGACTGTTAAATACTATTAGGATACAGTCAGCAGCTAATTATCTTAGCTAAGCACAAACAATGAATACAGGGTGAAATAGTGTGCCTAGCTTCTTCTAACAGCCTACCAGTAGCTTTATAGCCCACTGATTAACATTTTATATGTGGTTGTTATACTCTAAACAGAGCCAAGCTAGCATTTTCCCCCAGTTCTCACTGTGTGACACTAAGCTAACTATACTTCTTATTATATACTAATATAAAATTACAATAACCCAAGTGTATTGCTGGAATAAAACACTAATAAAATGACTAAGTATGCAAATTTAGTCCTATTCAGACTCCTTGGGTTTGCGGTTAGGATCTTAGAAATCAGTGTTTTCAGTATTTTCATTCATTATCATCAGCTTTATTGTTCTTTTGAAACAATAAACCGCAAGGATTAGCTACAACCTATCCTTCTTCTAACATGAATAAAGAAGATCAGCACATTGTAGTGCTATGGTGAAATGTGATTACAGGGTAAAATGACCTTAAAATGTCATCTAATGGCAAGGTAATTTTTTCACAGAGATATAACACAAGTTCCATACTATAGGTCACATATTCCGATACTGAAAACACAATTAATTATCTTGTATTTTCACCGCAGGAATCACTGAGGAACCAGACTAACGAAAACAGTGTGACTTCCTGCCCAAGGACGTTCCTGGGCCTGCTCTTGAAAAGACAGCATACGGACGTTACTTGCCCAAAGGGTTAATGTTGATGAAAAACAAGCAAACATGTCCATAAATAGGTGCTTTCCCTGGAAGAAAGACTTTATATGCTACAAGCTCATTTTAAAATCAGCTGAATGTTTCACACAATGGTCGAACATACAGTGCTGACGACGGGGGGTAAATTAGAGCTCGGAGATGAATTATCAAACAATTTAAAAAAAAGTGAGGCTGAGCCAAAGGGAAACAGAGCACAGATGATATCGGCAATAGATGGAGATGCGCTTGTCTTTCTGGGTTAAGTCAGTTTATCTTCTGATTTGTTTTATTCTCTAGTTTGTTTGTTTTTTGTTTTTTTTAGGGAGGAGGGTGGGGGGTTGCTATAACAAACCATATCATGGGGTGTTAAAAGTCCAAACCATGGGGAAATCAAAGCTTACTTCATAATCTATTTTTTGGCAATCAGCAAATCAAATATAAAGTCACATGAGCTGACAGCAAGACCAATAAAACGGCAAAGGATGTGTCCATCCCCACCCCCATTTGTGCTCCAGCCTGCCCTCTGTGTTCCAGCGATACTCATTTTGATTTCAATTAAAGATCCTGAGTGTGACTCTCGGAGAGAAATTGCCTGCCTTTAATTAGGTAGTCTAAGTTCATGGAAGCAATTGTTGTTTCTCCACCACTTTCAATTTGATGAGCCAAGGACTTCCATTTTATAGCTATGAATGAATATAGTTTCATACCCCTCAGGTTCCTTGTCCTGCTAACTGTTTTGCAACCAAACAGCGAATATTACTTGTGTGTTTGTCATTAGTCGCTGGGGGTATGGTGCTGTGGGAATCAATGTGTGTGCATTGTGCGTCTGCATGCTCTGGACTGCAGGTGGGCTGCTCCATCTGTGATGAAGAGGTCAGTAGCTGGCTAGGACCACATGGTGCTGCCAGGCCGCTGCCCGCTGGTCAATAATCTATTACAGGATATCCCTCCTCCTCCTCTATGTGACTAATGCACTTCACAGAGATGGTCTTCCAGAGGTTAATGCTGCTCAGCTGACCCTGGTCCCCTCTGACAAACACTGTCAATGCTTGATTCAGAAAAGCTCTTTCTCAACCGAATATCAGATTGGCCTCTTGTGGAGGTGGCATGAATATGTTTAAGGATTCATGTTTGAGCTCTCAAGTCTAGTGGGCACTTTTTATATAAAGTGCAGTACAGTGTAATTTTCTTCACATACATAAAGTGGATATCTGATTATGAACCTTAATTCTTTCTGCTTAAGTTCTGTTGGTGTGATTGGCATGTTCATGAGCTAATGTAAGGCATGAGAAATGAAGATTAACTCTAACTTTATAGAAGAAATTCTTCCAGTTTTCCAGAGGTGAACTAAGTCTTTGGCTCTTGTGTTGGCTCTGTAAACCTGCGCATTTGATCCTAAGTCAAACTGATTATCATATCATTTAAAAATACATGTTTTGAGACCATTGGGTGAAGGACTGCAGATTCCTGAAACTCCACAAACACATGGCTAAAATATTCACCCTGCGTGAATTTGTCAAAGTGATGTAGCTGCTACATGAACGTAAACATGTCTTTTAGTTTAATATCTGCTGTAAGACCTTTTTGCGTAAGGTTTTCAGCACATACACGTCAGCAGATGTTTAACGTGGGTGATGGTTGTCTTCACTCTGTGATCTTGTGAAGCTGAACCACTGATCAGCTGGACCGAGTCATGTGAGTTGGCGTGGTAACAATTTGCTCTTTCACCACAATAACTCCTTGGACGAGACCACAACCCCTACAGTATATGCAACACATGTAAATCCACTGAAACTGTAGCTAAAAGTCAGCGCTTTAACCTCACGGTTTGTGTGTCATTTCAAATGTAGCATGCTGGTATATGGAGGCGACACAAGGAAAATGATATCACTGTCCTGATTTCACTGTAACTGTCAAGTATTACGTTACTGCACTCAGCTGTGACTGTGGTTTGGGGTTGCAAGGGTGAAAGTATCTCAGCAGAAGATGAGATAGGCAGATCTCTTTATAGGATCCTGATTGGTAAGAAGATCATGTTATTCTCACACCCCTCAGTTCCAACCAATTTGCCACAAATTTTATCTTGCAGGCACTCAAGCATTGCTGGTGGCTTTGTTCCTACTTTTTCTTTTTCCCTTGTCAGCTCCTTTAGTATTTTTTTTTCTCTGGCTCTGAAAAAGATTAAATGTTTATCACTTGTGATTTCCACCCAAATCTATCCTTTTTTTAAACAAACGAGCAAAAAAAAAGTTACAGTTTGTTCTTCCATCTCATTTGCATAGAGTGATATTTGAGCTGCCATTATGAGTCTCATAAATGAATTGGATTGTGAACACTGTGGAGTCGCAGTGTATTCTTTGTTAATCCATAACATTATGGTGATGTCTCTTTGTTTCACTGTTCTGTTTTAATAAATCACCTGCTGCCTCTCCAAGATGCTGTCATTTGAAATTCTAGCAGCGGGTCTCGTCTGAGTCCGATGAGGACTACAGGCAGACCTCACGTCTGCGTGTGGAGCAGAAGGAAATTAGCCGCACCTGAATGACAAGGCAAAGGCTCCCACCCCCAGAGGGACTGTGATCTACACACAAACTCCCTTTTAATAGACTTACACCTCATTTGGCCTCTAAAGCTTGTTGAAGGGTCCCAGAGGACA
This sequence comes from Aulonocara stuartgranti, assembly GCF_965226115.1. Taxonomy (NCBI): domain Eukaryota; kingdom Metazoa; phylum Chordata; class Actinopteri; order Cichliformes; family Cichlidae; genus Aulonocara; species Aulonocara stuartgranti. The sequence continues at coordinate 11,528,988 of NC_138959.1, read as the reverse complement.
GGGAGGTGGGGGGGAGACCCCTCAGAGGTCAGCCCACTGCTCGCTGTAAACCAGCTGCAGTGAAAGGGAGAGCTTGATTAGATGGCCATTCACACCCAGAAGGGGACCGCCATCCGGAGACAATGCCACATTTTCCCTTGCAAAACAACAGGGACATTTTGTCTGGGCTGTCGCGAGCAATATCTGTTACATGGAGGATGTAGAGACAACTGGCTGTTCAAACTATAGCCACTTCTGTTTAAAGAAAAATCACTTTTCCCAGTGGGTTTGGAGGAAGCTGATATTGCCTATTTATCTAGGTTTTACTTATTTAGCTAATATGCTGTATTCAACATGTCATCCTGGTGGTAATATGTTACAATCTCTCTCTACTTAGCTCTTTAGTCAAGTTTAATTTAAGATTTAGCGAAGGTATAAAATAAGATATAAAGTAATCATATTAAATTATTTAATAAAAAGGAAGATTAATATCACCTTCATGTCTCACAATACTGCTAGCTAAATTTGGTTAGCAAAGAGACAGAAAACAGCTAGCCTGGTTCCATACATCTCTTTCAGATGAACATACCAGACAAGCAGTTTCTCCCTGTTCAGCCTTTATCTTAAGCTAATTTACTTTTCTAATCTTTCAGGTTCTGTTCTTTATCAACCACAAATGTTTTATTGTTTCCGTCTCCATGATGCTGCAGCCTGCTATGATAGGCTACTATGACAAATAGCCATCCCTTTCATATGTTCAAGCAATAACACTTTAACATTTTTCCCCAACATAGAGGAACATCCTACTGATTTGAGTATGCACTCTTTTACCTTCATAACTGCCTTAATTCTTTATGACATAGATTCAACAAGATGCTGAAAACATTCCTCAGAGTCCATGCTAACATGACAGCATCACGCAGTTGCTGCAGATTGATCTCCCCTTCCACCACATCCCAAAGGTGCTCTACTGCATTGAGATCTGGTGACAGTGGAGCCATTTGAGCACAGTTAACTCTCTGTCATGTTCAAGAAACCAGTTTGAGATGATTTGAGTTTTGTCATTGGGCACATTATCTTGCTTGAAGCAGCTATCAGAGGATAGACTGGTACACTGTGGTCATGAAGGGATGGGCATGGTCAACAACTATACTCAGGTAAGTTACGGCATTTTATCAATGCTTAGTTGCTATTTTTGTCAGTCCCTTAATGTCAGAAATTTTGAAATTGTAGCCCAAACTATTGTCATCCCCTAATTCTGAGTAGCATTGCTAGCTTAACCAAACAGTGACTGAAAAACATCCGTCCGAATACAGCAGTCCTAAATGATGTATATAATGGCATTTTATCAATGCTTAGTTGGTGCTAAGGAGCACAGAAGTGTGGCAATGTCCTTGACACTATTACAACAGCTGTTGATGCAAGGCAGAACAGATCCATGCTTTCTGATTTATGCCAAATTCTAGTCTTGCAATCCAAAAGTCACAGCAGAAATTGAGATTCATCTGACCAGGCAATGTTTTTCCAATCTGCTTTTGTCCAATGATACTTAGCTAGTGTGAATCATAGTCTCAGTTTCCCATTCTAAGCTGACAGGAATGTTCTTCTGTTGCTGTAGCTCACTTGCGTCAAGGCTCGGTGTCTTTAGAGATGCTGTTCTGCACATCTTGGTTAATATGAGCGGTTCTTTGAGTTACTGCTGCCTTCTTATCACCTTGAAATGGCCTGGCCACTCTCCTCTGACCTGTAGCATCTACAAGGCATTTTTTCAGAGAGAACTGCTGCTTCCTTGATATTTTGTCTTTTAAAGATGATTCTCTGTAAACCTTAAAGATGGTTGCTAGTGAACAGCAGATCAGGTGTACCTAACAAAGTTGCTATTTTTGTCAGTCCCTTAATGTCAGAAATTTTGAAATTGTAGCCCAAACTATTGTCATCCCCTAATTCTGAGTAGCATTGCTAGCTTAACCAAACAGTGACTGAAAAACATCCGTCCGAATACAGCAGTCCTAAATGATGTATATAATGTCATTGGTTTTTCGGACTACTAATTTAAAGCCTTGTACCACCGTCTAAAAATCTTCTCATCTTCAAAAAGAAAGCATGTTGCCCCTACCAGAGAAACTAAACAGCAAATTCTAGTGCAACCAACCATTCAGAAAGAAAGAACGACACCCAGCTACCACTAACAGCAGGCACACCCTTAATTATGCTTAAGTTTAATCCTTAGTAGTATTATTTTAAACAAGTCATATACTTTATAGTTCACCACATGTACAGTTGGGATAAACAAGGCAAAATAGATCTCAAAATTGGTGGCATTTCTTCTCTCTCTTAATTTTTCATCCCTGGAATGAATGACCTGTGATTTATGAAACCACCACATCTCCAGACTTTTGCGGGAGGTTTTACAAATGGGTAAATCTGACAAATAAAGCAACAACAAGAGGTTCTAACCAGCCATCAGTACAGTTTGCAACTAGCTGGAAGGAAGAATGTGTGTGTGAAACAGACAGCAGACTATCCAGCTGATAATGTAACCAAAATGTGTTACATATCTTTAAAGACTACAGAAAGTCAAAGAATTCTTTGTTCTTCAAAAATGAATGTCCAGATTGACTATAAAGTGTTAAGACTCATTTGTTTTGATTAAGAGACTTTTGGGAATACGTTCATCAGATTTATTTGAAATGTATGGTACAAATCTCACATCTAAATGTCAGCCAGTTGGGATGGATTCAACCTTGATGCATATTTAAAGAAAAACACATTACACGTGTAAGACATTTGAAATAAATGATTATTTAGTGGCTGAAAGATTTTAAATAAATGTCATGTCAGCAATTTTTCTTTACTGAAAAAAATGCCTCAGATAAAATACATTTAAAAGAAATCAGATATATCTATATTTCACTGCCTCTCAGGCTGGTGCCTTTACAATGGTCGGTTTGATCACATAAAAAGTCCCACATTATATGCTAATATTGTCTCCCAAAGCAAAGGTTTGTAGTGTCAGACATGACATCAATTCACTTTAGATGTATTTGAGCATCAAAAGCCTAAATCCAATGGTGTGGACAGTTGAAAAATGATAAGAACTAAAGTATTTTCAAAGTGAATATTGTATTTAAATGATTTTCAGGGCTTTTATTTTGATAGCACAGGTCAGTAGACTAGAGCTATCCCACTCCTGCATATTTTTACAGTGTTTAAGCAAAAGCTGCAATAAAAACTGAATTAGTATTCGTGAGCATAGGATGGGATGTATGTCATCAAATTTAACAAAAAACATCTTTTCAGATAGAAAATATACAAACCTTTGAAGATGTTTCACAGCTGTGGAATATTCTCCTCAGGTTGTTACTTTTGACAGTATGGTTACATGGGTTACTAAACAATAGACCCCAGTTCTTTTATTGTTAACCAGTGAAAATATTTCAGGTGAGATGCGGCGATAAACCGGCAACTCGTTGTGTTTGTGTGCCTCTCTGGATGCTCTCACTGTCAGTGTTTTCTTTGCACATAATTCAGTGACATCCAAAAACATTGATGGTTAATTATTTCAGAGCAGGCTTTCTGCATAGCTCCTGTATCCCCGGGTTAATTCAGAAGCATCCCCTTATCTTCCCCAGGGTATAGAGTTTGCATTTTAAGTGAGGCACAGCACAGACACTCAGCAGCATTTTAACTTCCTAAGTTGAAGTGCGGCTGGGGTTAAGTGGTCCCTGTGCTCACAGCACCTATCTCAGCCCAAATATGACAGCTGGGGACTTGACTGTTGCTATGGAAATCCCTCCCTCCTCCTCCTCCCTGCCTGTCCACCCCTCAGTGTGCGTGAAAATGCCCCAGACTGCTCATTTGAGACCATACAAGTCCTCCTCCTTTTCCCAGTGTTAACAAGTCAACTTTTCTGTTGTTCTGCCCCGTTTCAAACGGGGTTTATTGCAAATGGAAAATGGCTCGGGGTGCGCTCGGGTGCTTAACAGTGCTCAGCTCGGCTTTGCAACTGGAAAATTTCCTAGAATGGGCTCCTATAAGCTGGCTTGAAATGGAGTATGAGAAATTGTTTGCTTCACAGTCTCGCGATGTCATTTTTAAACAACAGTGCAGTGCAAATAAATGTATTGATGAAGTGATATTTCCTAAGATTGTTAGTAATAAATATCAATACAAAATTGATTGACAGGAAACAGAAGAGCAACAAGCAGTATGACGTTAAGCTACTGTGCCTGAAGAATATTTTCTGTAATAGTTTCTTTAAACAATGTGTTGACAAACTGAAGATTGAAAAATGGTCATGTGTTACTTATCTAGTGATTGTTACTGAATTCAAAATTGTTTTCAGTTATTTTACACTAGATATTATAAGTCCTTTATTTAAGCAAGTTGCTTGTTGCTTTGCATTTCAACCCTGTAGAGAATTCTCTAACGGATGCATATATAGTTTTTGTATAAATAGAGGCCATATTTATGCATAAATAAACATGCACATCTTTATAGTTTTACTAATTTTTATACTTTTTAATGGCTGTTATTGCTGCTGCAAACACTTACCGCTGGACCTATCACATTTTGGATCAGTCAACATATTTTGTGCTGAAAAAATAGCTGAACTTTGGTACGATCCAGTGAGGCTAAGGAAAAGACTTCTAATAATAATAAGAATAATTATAAAGGAGTAATAATTTTAAAAAGAGGCAGGCAGATTTTGAATGTTTTGGTAGTGCACAGGATAGCAAAGCTAAAAACAACAACAACTCCCCTTCAAAAAACATCACTTCAGCCATTTAAAAAATTGTATGCATTCGTCAAATATCTCTATCTGTTGTGATGTCAAGACAAACGTTCTTTTAGAATAAAGAGGGGCTGCGAGTTAACACAAGTCACAAAAAAAAGTTTTTCAAACTTATGGTGTAAACAATGTTTATTCCTCAACAAGCTGTGTGGAAAAAAAATCGCCAGGAGGAGCTTCATACAGCCACCATAAATAATTATCTGCTATACATTTCATCACTCCCACTCCTTTCCTGTCTCAATCAATCCTCAGCCGAGGAGCCTTGCATGCTGCTGTAAAATGACTAGAAGCTGATGGATACAGTCCCCAGCAGAGCACGTGACCTGTCTCCATTGGCGCCGTTGGCACCACATTTAATCTAAATGTAGTCCTTGACAACAGGAGGATCCTCACTTGCAGTTAGAAATGTTTTATGTATGCTTTTTTTGTAGTGGTGTTTAAGCTGAAAATGGACAAATTGCACCATCTGTTTTTCTATCTCTTTTTAATTTAAGCATTGTAAAAGGAAGAACAAAAATAAATCCATTCATGCTTCTTCCACTCTTATGGTTGTAGTAAACGGTGTGAAAGTTGTAAGCTTTTAGGATGCAGGTGGGAGCTGGCTATTCTCTTGCCAGCTCTTCTCCACTCAGCTTCTTTCTCCAGGGCAAAGCACTAGCCCTGCTGAGAGCACACATGAGTGGTCCACGGAAGGGCTGAGATCCCGACAGCTCTAACCCCCCGCCGACATCTCATCCGTCTTGCAGTGTGTTGGCACTGTGAAGGGTAAACTGGGCTGATCTGTGGGACAGGCGGGGAGGGCACAGGAGAGCAGCCTTCCCACTGGAGCTCTAGACCAGCACATTCAGATTAGAGGAAATTTGTTCCACAATATTGTGGCCTCCTGTCTTCCAAGGCTGGGCCCGCACAGAAGGAAGAGGCAGAGATTTGGGCGGTGGCCAAGCCTTTTTGTCGGGCTCCTCGTTCGCGCCACATGTGCAGAGCTCGACTCCCCACTGATCCTTCTAGCTTTATAGCCTCCCTGCCTGATGGAACAAATGCTACATTGCAGAAAATAAACTTATCTCATTTGGATGACAACACATTCCCCCAGGTTATAATGTTGCACCATTCTGAAAAAGGCAGACAGGGTCAATTGTACATTTCCAGCTCAACCAGGGAGTCTTTTGCTTTGAAATGCCTGTCTCACCACATGCCTGACAGTAAATTTGGAACGATTTGCCTTATTGACTCCCTTGGTGTTTAGTGTGTTGTATTCCCTTTTGAATGTTGTACATGTTTTTACAGAAAATTCACATGGACATGCATCCTCTTTTTGTAAAGAAAAGAAGGAGGAAGGTATGTTTAAGCACATTACACCAGACAGTCTTTTTTCTTCTTCTTTCTTTTTTCCAGAGAAGGGTACATGGGATGATTGATGACCTTTCTAGATTATCCCCCAATACAAAAGCCATCATTGAACAGCAGGGCTGCCATTGTGTGTGGGATGTCTCCCATTGATTTAAGTAGTATATTTTCATGATCTATAAAGAGGCCAGCTGGAGAGAAAATTGTTTGCTCTCAAACGTTTAGTATCTATAAGGCATCATACTCGTGATTAGGAGATGATTATCTCTCTTTGAACTCCTTTACACTTTTTTCCCCAGAAAAACGGTGCTTCAGTTACAGCTTTGTGCATAGTAAATTAATTATAACCAACAAAAATTAGAAGGCCAGATAGTCCAAATTACAAAATAAACAAGCTATTTTTATTTGTTTTAAGGTATGTTCCTTAGATTATCTTCTCACTAACATAATGGAGAGAAATGGGATTTAATTTGTAGCACTTTGCACATTTACCCAGCCCGTCTATTTTGAAATATGGCTATGTAACAATAATTTATCTTACCAAATAAGTTTTGAGGCAATATGATTACTACTGTGATTCATACTGGTCATACTGGATGAAGTCTCATGAAGCACAGCCCAGTAATTGGCTGATACCTGATGCTTGCTGTTTGCATACCCCATCCATTGTTTCGTTAGCTTTAATTTAACTTAGGAAGAGATGAAACTGAGAAATGCAGTTTGCAGTGAACATTTGCATATCAGTGATAACATTTTGCACTGCTGTGAACACTGCAGAGTTGCTCAAAGTAAGTATTTCCCTTCTATGCTGATTAAAAACTGTAACGAGGACGACTTGTATTTGCTCTCGCAAATTAATTGTGTGTATGTTATTTGAACTAAGTCAATGCTCCAAACTTTGGCAAACATTTGTGATACTGCAGAGTTCATCATAATGCATAATATTGTAATAAGACCAAATGTAATGTCTGAGGGTGTTTTATAAATGTATGAGTATATACTAAATTAATAATAATAAAAACACATAGAAAGATGTTGTTTAGGTCTAAATGATGCGTTGATAATTAGAATTTCATTAAAAGCATAGTTTATAGTTTCCTCACAACACGACTTCCTTATATCTCTGTATATTTTAAGGAAAATAAAAATATACTATATAGGCAGCGTGAACATGAAATATATGTTATAATATGTTATGCACCTGATCCTTTGATAATGCTTTGCTAATGAGGATCAGCTGGCTCTTTCACTACATGGATTCACTAATCAAGATCAGCTGACTCACTGTGAGAGTTATAAAACCTCCATGATGCATCATGCAGCACACATGGCTGTGCTGCAAAGGTCAAAGGCATGTAAGTTCAAAGGTAAACAAAAGAAGTCAGATTAAATAATCTTTAAAAGAGCATTAAAGATATAGTAAATCTAAGAGAAAGCTCCAAGAATAAATAAACAACCCCCAAACCACTGTTGCAAAGACAGCATACTTTCCCTTTGAAGCCATATGGTTGTATTTGGCTAATAAGATGGGAAGCATAAACAGTGTTAACTGAAGGTTGCGTTTGAACCTTCTCAAATCCCTGAGTCCTCTCCATTGAGTTTGACTGTCCGATGTAAAAAGAAATCCTTAAAAAAATGGAAAATGTGCTGGTAATTTTCTGCCAGTGTTAACACTGATTTCTCTATCTGAGTGGCATTTCCACTCTTATCCTGTTTGTTTATCACCAACAGTTTCAGCAGCAAATAGCTACTTGGTAAACTAAAAGCCTTTCCACCACCTGTTTTAGCTGTGCTACTCAAGTAATAGTTTTCTTGGCACTTTGCTCTCTTGGCAAACAGAACTGCACTGTGGGAGTAAAACCAACCAAAATATTGATTGTTCTGTAGTCACTACACTATGCAATCTGTATTTACTTTATAATGATAAGCTAAAGTGAAGAAGTAACTATACTGTGTTTGACTATACAGTTACTTAAAACCCACTAGCATGAATAGGATTTAGTTTCAAAGATACTGTGTATGTATAGAATCAAAATATATCAAATCATATTAATTGCTTAACAAAATGAAATTGCAGTTGCCTACTGACTGGGAAAAACTAATTTCCAGTTGCTATGTGCACTAAGGGCCAAAGGGTCCCAAAAAAGGTGTTTTCCCAAAACACTTTTAACTGGACGTTTTTTGGCCAATCAGCTGATAATTTGCCTGGAGAAGTATAGCCCACAGTGGCATTATACTGTGATGTCTCTTAATCCTCAGATGAGTGCAGACAGCTGTGCTGTGTCAAAGTCAGTTTCCAAACTGGCTTGCAGTGGGCACACAAACAGTCAGCACCAATGTTTAATTTTGGCCTTTCATCACATTACATCAAGGACAGCTGCTAGTCAAGGACAGCTGTTTGTCCAGTGAAAAGCATCAAGCTGCCATGTCAATATAAGAGCTGGTGTGTCAACATCATCATTCACAGGATTTTTAATCACTTAAACCGAATTTTTGTTTTTGGTGCACGAGAATAGACTATCAGCCTCAGAAGGGGTTTCTATGATAAACAGTTCTTATGAAATAGAAATGGAACTAAACTGGAATGAAATGATTAAAATCCTCAATCAGAAGTCTAAACCCAGCCATTGGTTGTTTAAATCTTTTCTCCTGGTGTCTTCAGCCAGTCCCATTCATTCCTCTAATAGACCTCTTCTGTCCACAGTGGACCTATTAAGCACAGATTTGTTTTCATCTCCCTGACATGCAAAGAGAGGCGTGCACTCCCCATACAAAAGAGCCCAGAAGAGCCATGAAACAAAATGTGAATAAAAAGACTGGATGATATCATTATATACAAATTAATTCTCTCTTGAGTCATTGGTGCCCCATCTTTTGGCTAAGAATTGGAGTGCCTTAATTGCTTTCACTTAGCCCTGTGCTTCCCAGCAATCTAGTTGCTTCCATTTAATTCAAGTGCCACAAGATGGGGAGAAAGTGGCCGCTTCCCGTCCCCGGAGCATAATAGACGGTGGAGAGTGAGGATACACCCACAAAATTGGAAAACACTGGGATATAGATTAACAGAAATGAACGCCATTAGCCTGGCAATGAGGAAATCATTTTCCCCCTCAGGTGTTTTGAAAGACAGAGACAGGCTGTGAATTGGGTGACAACTCTGGTTGATCAAGTTCCTTTTAGGTGACCCTTGTGAGTATTCAAGAGCTGGGGGATTTGAAGCAATGTTAAATTTCAATTTACAGCTTTAAGAAAAGTCAAAAGGCAATGATATTTGTGAAAACAAGTCCAGATTGAATAAAAATGTAGATAGACCCACATTTAGACATACCAAACTTTTATGAAGGATTATTACTTAGCTGTCTCTGTGTTCATGGGGTGAAAGGTGTTTGACTTTTGCATTTACTTAGAAAAAGGAGGGTTAAAATAATAAAATAATGTGTAAAATCACCACAGGCATCAGTGCTAATGTTAGGAAGGTTAGCTCATTAGTTTCAACTAGAACCCATCTGTGGAGAGTCCATTCACTTGTGAGTATTTCCACTGTACCAAAAATGGGCTCACAAGATTACCTTCAATTAGCTGAAGTAAAGGGCTATATTTTTTTTTAAAATCTAAGAGGCACTGCTAGATCTTCGACCATGCACTCAATAACCAAGCAAACATTTTCAATTGAGTACAACAGAATATCCTGGCATGTTGGCACTCTTTTGCCAAACAGCAGGGCATCATTTCTTTGTATGTTTCCCAAAGTTTACATCGCAGTTGTTTATGGATTATTTACTGTGGTTGCAAATGTTCAGACATTTTCCAGTTTCCCATAAATGCCTAGCTTGGTGTCTTTAGTGATTATTAAGTGAAAAAAAAGGATCCAGAACAAAATCTTAAATATTTTAGATATGTGTCTTAAACCTCTGGTGATTTTTTAAAATGAATTTTGTTGGCTCTCCCGGGCTTCTTTATGCAATAACAGGCATTTCTGAGATGTCAGTCGTGCACATTTTCCAATAATAACACAACAGACATCTGCAGACATGAGACTGTTCACTGATCTTGATCAGCAAGGGCTGTTCTCGCACTTCTGCGGCTCACAAAATGGAAGTGAATGACAGGTGGATGATACCAAATCCATCATCTGCGAGAGCTTGCATTTTATTTTTAGCTGTAGCGACTGATGAATGTGTTTAGCTGGATTTTATTTTTCCTTTGTGCAAAGCTTTGCCAGTAGACTTCAGGAAAGTTGACAGGATTTGTGGTGAACCAATTGCATGTTTCTTTTCAGCCTGTCCAAGTCCACCAAACTCCTCTTCCTCCTTACTTCAGGTTAATCAGGTGTAATTTAAAATCCAAAATTCCTGACAGTACATTTTCTGATGGTATTGCCTGTATGTTCTGCATGGCTGTTTGGATCAAAGACTGGTTATCTCTTCTATTGAGCTGTTCTAACCTCTGTCCACTCTCATTACAGGAAGGCAGTGGTGAATTTCCTAAGCAATCAGGACTAACGCTTCCTGGCAGGTATAGACTACCACACTCTAACAAGTAAAAATGCAAAGCCAAGTAGAATATATTAAATAAGAGTGATATCAGTAGTGACATCGCTGTATATGCATACAATAGGGGAGTGAATGCAGCACAATTCTAAATTGTCCATGAACATCTGATCCACATTGCTTGAAATTCAACTAATCAAATCAATATATTTTTCATGACCACTGTATTTCTCTCAGCCCAATCGACTTTAAACTTACAATTTAGTAAAATATCCTTCTTACAGTGTACGTCTGCATATCTATCAAACATATATCTGCCAGTTATTATGTTTTTACATTTATTAGTTGCTACTGTGTATAGTACTTTATATAGTGTGGTGGGGTCTGCTATTTCCATGCTGATTCAAAAGGCTTTCCCATGCACAAATACTTCAATGAATGATACATTCATGTACTGGACAAAATAAGGAAAAACACTAATTAGTGCACGTGTGCTTTACATGTAACTTGAGCACACGCATATGCCCTATAATCATGTCACTCTTAAGTGCAAAATAGCTGGCGCCAAGCGTTTTGAGGAGGAAACGTATAAGTACAGTGCAAGTACGGCTACAGCCATTTGTAAAGAAGAGATCTCGTTTTCATCATGAAAATGTGTATCCTGCATTTATGTAATAATAAAGCTGAGTACAGCTCTGACACTCAGCCTTTCAATAAAAAAGTCCTTGGGAGCGAACAGCATTTCCCCCTTAGTTACCATAAGAGAGAACTGTTCAACACTTCAACAAGAAACCTCGAAGCATTTCTGCTCAAATCAAGCTCTTTTAGCCTAGATCTGAATTTTCTTTGAACGATTGTTCAAAGAACGTAAACATCTTTACATTCATCTTTAAAACTGATATTTTATTTTTTTTATTTTTCTTTGATCATTTTTTTTTTTAATCTCTGCTTTGACACAGAGCAGCGTTTGTAATCGGTGTTTCTACAGACTTTAAAGTGATTAAATTAAATTTTATTTATATGATCACAACAGCAGTCACCTTAAAGCTTTATATTGTAAGGTAGAGACAAAGACGCTACAGTAATGCAAGTTTGTGGAGGCTACAATGTTATAAGCCTGACTGCTCATCTTATCTTTGCTGAAAATTTAAGCTCAGGGCCTGTCTGCTCGGCTGGGATCAGCATGCACTCAGATTTAACATCAATTTGAGTTCGTGGCTGGTTTTGTGTTAGCATACTGTTAGTGGATGTTGTGATGTGTACTGGACACAACCTACATTTCACCATGGCACTCTTGTTCTTTCATGCAACAAAACAAAAGTAATGTCCTTATCTCCACTCCCCAAAAGCTGTAGACCACTCCACCGTTTCCCTCCTCCCAGCACACAAACTAAAATCAGGTGATAGCAGCAAATGCACAGAAAGAAAAAAAACATGCTTCTTTCATTTTCTTCTTTTGCTTTTTCCCAGCATGCAGGCAACTGAAGAACCCTTGTTAATGATTGGAGCACTTGAAAAACTGTACTGTAATTAGTGAATTTAGCACAGTAACACATTGCATTAATAGGTTACTAAAAATATAATGTGATTGCAGCAACACATTATTTTGGCACATCTTACACCCAACACTGGTCACAGGTTTTAAAATCAAGCATGCAGCCATGCAGTCTGGCTTTGCAAACATTTATGAAATAGCAGCTCCTCCTCCTCTGGCATTAACACCGTCACAGTAATTGGCATAGGTATGGCACAGGTTTCAGTGGGACCTGCAGTTACAATAGATTTCACGGACTTTTTATCTTATATATCGCCTTTTAATTTTTTTTTTTAAATATATTTTGGGTTTTTAGTTTCAATTTGCTTCAGTTTAAGAACTAAAGCTTCATATGTTTTCAAAAAGTTCATGGTTTGGAAAGGTCATGAAAAATAGTTGCTTCACAATATTAACAGTGTAAGAAAAAAACATAAGGGCTTCTGCACACAGGTAATGTTTTTTGAGGCATTTGGTGCTCCATGTGTCTGGTTCTTATACATTCACTGCTTCTGCCTAACAATGACAAATAAAACTCTTGTTCTGAACTACAGGTGTTGTTTACTTTTCTAAACTCTGATATTTAACATTTTGTATGTATGAAATTAAGAAAATACACTGAAGCAGTGTGTTTATTGTTGTGACTAAAGTGTAATTCTAATAGAAATAAAAAAGAAAATCAGGTGAGGCAAGTTAAAAGTGTCAGGTTTAAAGTTTAAAAGCACGATCATGATCATTCTTGCACAAAAACCAGATGTTTTATATTGATGCCATGACATTGACCACCTAACCTCAACAAAATATTACTCCAGAGTTCTTGTACTTAGTTGACATCAACACTTTTCTTGCATGCACCTTTGTTAAAAAAAAGAAGAAGAAAAAACTAGCAACATGAATCTAGGTTATGTGTGGTATTTCTTGTGTTGGGGTGAGGTGCGAGGTGAGGGTAGATGTAAGGGTTTTGATGCTGAGACGCACCAGCTGTGTTTATAGATTCCCACTGCACCTGCTGGGGTTACAGAGCAAGTGCACTGAGGGATTAAGCACTGGGGCACTGGGAGAAGTAGAACAAGAAACAACATATTCATAGTAAGGGAGCATGTCAACACTTCTCTGGTGGGTGTCCGTACTTAAGCTATTCATTGTTGTTGGTTGCTATGTAGGTTTCAGACTAATCTGTGCTTCTTCTTTTTCTTTTAGCTCTTAATCAAATATGCCCAGCTGAACAGGAAATGTGCCAATTTGCTAAGACAAAAACATATTTAAAAAAAAGATAGATCTAAGAAGAAGAACGCTGTCGGACATTAACATTTAGCATCTGTAGACATTTACATTTTGCTGGAGTGTGCTAGTTCTTGATTACAATGTTGACATTTTACTTTGAATTAACCTGATTAATGTCATTGAGCATAAAAGCCCATAGCTCAGCATTTCTCATGATCACAGGAGATGGATTAAGAAAGAAGGCTTTCAAATTGAATATACCTCTCCCTGCTCAGCCTGCTAATTGTGCCATTTACCACTACTTGAGTCACTGACCGATGCTACTTAGTCAAACTAATGATGATGCACACTCCAAGCCATCCCTTGATAATTTAACGAAAGCTCTGCATCTTTTTTAGCAGCTGTTTTTTTTTTTTGTCTTTTGTGAATTAGCCAGTCTACACAAAAACATATCGAGCTGTGGTTGCTTTGTATTTTTATATAATTTGTGGCATTTTTAGATGGGAAATTACTTTTCTTTTCAAAATCCATTTCATGTCACCGGTTATTGATTACGCAAAGTAAGAACTGTTAACACAAAAATTGAGTCAGGTGAGGCTGTTTATTGACTGCACAGCAATATCTCCCAAATCCTTTACTTTTCAAGAGTTACATTTCTTTTTAAAAGATTGTCTTAATAATTAATTGTTCTTATTTCTTTTCATCGACAAGTTTTACATGTCTAAACCAATCAAACACTTTTCAGATATTAACCAGAAAGGTGATTAATCTGAAAAGACCCATATTTATTCAGACAACGTACACACATTTAAATATATTAAGTGGCCTTTCCCAATTAATTTGACCTGTTACAATTTTAGAGTATATATTGTAGCAAGTCTTCAACATTTCTGCCACATTCCAGTACAGAAGTTTCCCTCCTGGGCAGACATGCTGTCTGCACTTGCAGGTTTTATTTACGCTTTATGGATATGTAAAAATGCGGGCTCCATCCAGATTGGGTGAAGAAAATTCAGCTGTAATGCTTTTCCCTTTCTGGCCTGATTGACTCTGATATCACCAGTGCTTCTAAAATGAAATACCCATGTGTCTCTAAACACACAGCATTTGTTCTGAGGCAGAGTGGCACTACAGAGAGGAGCAGAGCTCCTCTCCTCCAGCAGCACTGAGCCTGACCGAGCCAGGGAATAAGTAAATGAATAAATAGGCTGATGTTGAATTTTCCCCTCACTTGCCTCCACTGACACAAATAGGATCTACAGTAATTTATAATGCTGTTAGAGAGGCGGCTCTCTCTCTAACCGAGGTGTCTGTCACCTCGTGTGTAGAAGGCCTCTCAGTGCCAGAGAGGAGGACCTGCAGCACCCTGACATCCTGCTTTACTATTCCACACACACACGGCCCAAAGGCTAAGTGACATCAAGCCTCATTATTGTCATCACATGCCACATTTGTAACTGGTTAGTGAGCAAATTGTGATAAAATAGGCTGATGCCCCTTCTGAGTGTCTCTGACTGAACAGGCTGGACTTTCCATAATGTTTAGAACCAAATGGTAGAGCAGAAAAAGAGGATGTGGGGTTTTTTGTGCGGCAAAAATACTGTTGTTTCTTCCATCTATTGCACTATTTAAGTAACAGAATGATCCATCAATAATGTGATGTTTTCGTTCTGTCTGAAACTGTGGTTAATATGCAATCATTACTTTTATAATCCAAGAATGACCAAAAATTGCATTTAGCTATACAGGTACTCTGTTGCTTGAATTCTAAATCACCAGCTGGTGTGCACCGAGTAATACAAACCCATTTTTTTCATGCATAACATTCTAAATGTGTGACATCTCTATGGTATCTCTGGTGAGCCACTGCACACATTCATATGTGAGTGTCTCAGTTGCACCGTCTTTCTTTTTTATATATTATTTTAATCCACATGCAGGAATAATGAGGAGGAAAATCTCTTGCTTGCATCAACCCCAAATTGGTGAAATGAAAATCTGTCTTAAACAAAGGGAGAGACCCCCATGGTGTCTGGGTCTACAATTTCTGTCACATATATTCCTTGGAGGTTTCATGTGACAAAACACAGAAAGTTGCTTTGTCCCTCCTCTTGTCACGTTACACCCCTTACCCATAGGTTTTTTTCCCCCCTTCTTGTTGTCTAGCTGTCTTTGCTGTCAGCCCATAGCCTGGCACCTGCTCTCATGTTCCTAATTAGTCTCATTTAATTAATTATATACTGCAGCACATCTCCTTATTCCTGGCTTCCTCAGAATTTCATCGGCTTTGTTTCAAACTTGCAGAAAAGAGCAGTCCTCAGGTGCCGCTGCTCAGTTAGTTTTGTGACTTTAATGCCATTGTGGATTAAAACCACCTTCTTTGAATGCATAAATTAACTCACTGCAAGGAGTTTGTAGGACTTGCAACTCCCACAACGTACCACTGAATATTTTACTGGATGTAATTTCTCTGTATTTCCCATTTCATAAAAGTGCTTTGTAATGCTGTTTGGTACATTATTGACATTATTCATGCTTTCAGCTGTTGTTTGATCTCAGTAGGGCATACCTGATAGCAAAAACAGCTTTCCAGCTGCCTCGTCATGCTCCCGTTACACCGAGATGCTTGATGTGCTAAAGAAAAGGTTCCATCAAATATTTACCAGCTGATCAACACAACACAATAGGGAAAGATCAAACCTTTGACTGAAAAGGTCAGCCACAGGCTCATTGAGTTTCCAGCAGGGAAAACAGAATTCTATCTGCTTGGCAAACGACAACATAGGATGTTATTATTTTTTAGTCTTCAAGAAAATTTTTGTTATTGATTGCTTTCCTTTCGGAAACGGTTTCTTCCTTAGAGCAATTTCTTTTATACTAAGTGACAAATTTGATGCAAATATAGAATAAGTTGCAAGGAGATGTAGCTGAAATAAGCTTAATATAATAGTACATTATGCAATAATGATTATGATCTATTTTTCTGCAATATACGTGTGAATTCTTAAATAGCTGCTTGTGTTGCTTTTGTATCAAGTGGCTGTAAGACGGACCTGACTCTTTGTCCTTTCGCTACTGACAGACGATCAGCTGTCAAAACTCAGGGCAAGATATAGTTTCCTCCATCATGATTAGAATCACACTTCTGAAAAAGTCCAAGCACCAAAATAGATTTTTTTTTGTAATGTAACAGCTGCTGCAATAAAAATATTTATCTGCTCTGTGAGTAATTACATTTTCTCCTCCTTTGATTCGGGTTTGTTTCTAAAGGACCTGTTTGTGGAAGGGAAATGACAAGAAGTCAAGTTGACAGGCCTGGAGTGAGACAGTTAAATGCCCCTTGCTGCTCTGGATAATTAATAAATAAAGTACCAGGGGAGTCCTGTCATGGCTTCCTCTATGACAGGGGCTGTCTCCAGTGCGCTAAAGCATTAAATGACCAATTCCTGTCAGGCTAACTTCCACTGCACTCCCCTGGCACCCTCTCCTTCATTCTCCCTCTCTCTCTTCCCCTCTCACACACACTGTCTCTCTTTCTTCCAAAGAGAGCTACTTTGCTCTCTTTGCTCTGAGTTTTTCAGCGACTGATGGCTCTAGTTCATTTCTGCTGAATTAATTGGTCCCTGAATGAATTCTGTTGACAGGGCAATTCATCATGTGTTTGGCCTGACAGTGACTGGGGTGTTGGGAGTGTGGTGGTGGTGGTGGTGAAGGAGGAGGAGGAGGAGGGGAGCTGCAAGAGAAGCTGGGGTTATAGGGGAGAAAGGATGGGGGTTGATGATTCTGCCCTCTCTTCCATTATATCCTCTTCTGCTAACTGGAATAGCTTGCATCAAATTCTGCTTTCCCTCCTCGGTTCTCTCTGAATATTTCCCAGTTCCCTGGTTGCAGGCAAACAAACACACCTGGGTGACAGATCCAGCTGATTAGGAGAGCTCTTCTGTCTGCTTTGGAGGACATCCCCTTTACTGGGCAGTCAGGTAGCTAGCCCTGTTAGCTCAGGACCACCGCTGCCTGTTGTGTGGGACCTGACACGTTCGCTAAGTGAGGTGCATTGCATTAGGCTTTAATTGCATCATGTATCACACAATAGCCATTAGGGTAATTATTTACTGGTGAAGGGTAAATGAGGTTTGGCGCTGGGCTGAGACAGCCTGGTTTTGGCAGTGGTGTGGGGCTCACCTATACGCTAACCGATCTAATAACTGGTCAATTGGAAATATGCTTTCATCCAAACCCCACTACTCACCCCCCAGTCTCCTTTCCTCCCCCCTTTTCTCACTCGGTTTCAGTCAAGCAGGGCACTTATTATGTCCAATCAATCAATGCTCACTCATTAGGAACCTCCCCTCAAGTATCCTCTAGATGGCCTCACACAGCAAGAGTCAAAAATTACCTCATAATTGCTGCTCAGGCATCATAACAAGCTAGGCTGCCCCACTGACACGGCCATACAAACAGGTCTAACACAGGAATTGATGGATACTGGAGAATCATATTATATATTGCCATATCCAATTAGATACAGCACATAAAGCAGCAGATCCATTCCCTCTTTTCATAACGTCCAAACCACTGCTCGGATATGAAGACGTGAAAAGCATTTTCATATTTTCTCTACAGCTCCCCCTCCCCTCATCTTCTTCTTCATGTGTCACTGCAAATGATAACATCCTGAGGATTTATTGTACATTTGACACACCAGTAACCAAATTATAATTCAGTTGCTGCAGCATATTCATGGTACGGCTGTACAAATCACACAGAAAGGGTGTTCAGTCAGCAAGTATTAGCGTGGAGCAGCTCAAAAGGTCAACAGTTAGATTTGACACTGTGGTTTGGAGGTATATGAGCAATACGGTTCACTGTTATGATACCCTGGGAGGGTATCTTGTTACTGTCAAAGCTACATTTTAACACATAGTCTACCACGTGTAAAAGTCCAGCTTGTTTCCTTGAAACAGATCGTACATTTCTGAGATCATTCCAAATAGAAATATTTTTCTCTTGACTTGTACAATTTAGACATGCTGATCAAGGAGCAATCTGTAGAATGAGTTCTATGCATTTAAGTTATTACAGCTTATTGAAGTGAGGAGTAATTGCATTAATGTCGGTGTTAGATAAGGAATAAAAAGTAGATTATAAAAAGCTTTTCTCTCTCTCGCTCAAGTAAATTGAAGTTTCATGTATATAATTAATCAAACTTTCAGCACTTGTGCACTAAATTGATTACTGACCTCGTTTTCTTCTTCTTTTTTGAGTACAAGTAAGAACATTTTTGTTCAAACTTTGCCTTACTGGACTTTTTTCCCCCCAAGATCAAATACTCAATTTTATTTATACCCGCAAACTTGCATTGGCTGAGAATATATGAGGAAATGTCTGCACTTGTGTTTTCAAACCTATTAACTGAATGTTTGATGCGCAAAAAGCGTGACAGGTGCTGATTACAGCCAATCAGATCACCCCAACATTTTTATATATACAGTAAATAATATATATATTTATATTCAAGAGGATGGTGTTGTCATCTGGCATGCTGCAGTCAATTTGAGCTTGATTGACAGATTCGTCCATGTTCACAGTTTATTGGTTTCAGAAGAGAGAGCCAGATATGCCAATTTAGACAGGAGAGTGACAAAAAAGTTTCCATCTAAATAGAACAATTCTGCTTCTGGGAATTCTCAGCTGGGAAGAGAAAAAGAGTCAAGCTCTCCTTTTTCCCTTCTTCCTCTAACAAGGGCTGTGAATGACAAACATGTACGACAGTTAGGGGCTGACAGAACATCAGCTTCTGATGCTTCACAGGGGAGCTATGAAATAAACAACAGCCAGAGAAATTGAATTACAAAGTAAAAAAAGAGTCTCTGCTCCAGAACCCAGAGGTATCAGGGCGCACCAGAGAACAGCTCAGCTCAGTATGTTTTAGAGAAGTGTGTTTTTCGGAGTCGATAGCTATAGTAAAATTGTCATTATATCACTCCTATCCAGAAGGTTAAACTCACTTTGTGCAATTAAAAGGAGTTTGAAAAAAGCATTTTGACTAAAAAACGGATGTTTGAATTATTGTATTACACTTGCACATTCTGGCTCCTGTGCTTCTGGAGCCCAAATCCTTTGCAAATCGCACAACGTTAATCAGGACAGTGTCCACTTGTTGTAAATCAATAATGATATAAGTAAGTCATACGAAGCGGCAGCGGTGGAGGGATTACGGAGCGAAGAAAGAGTGAAAATAAGCTCTAAGAGGGATTTCATGCATAAATCTCTCGCTGCAACTTAGCACAAATTGAATTCAGGCACACTGCTAGAAAAATTAATTCAGCTTTACAAAGCGAGGAGAGGTTAAACACTTTATGTGCTGCTCAGTGATCCAAATCATGGAGAAAACATTCAGAGGCATTCTCACTGTAGTCTCTTTGTACTATGTGATCTTTATACCTGAAAAGTAAATACATTTATCTGAAAACAGCCTCATTAAGAGCTTGAATTCACTGATGCGTTCAGCTTTCTTTTTACCCATCAGCACGCAGACCTATGTTATTTGTCATCTCCACAAAAAAATAGAAATCAAATATATACTTAACATGGTAATGCTGTATTCTAACCTTCTATCTAGGATTTAAATTCACTGTACAAACGTACTAAACATTTTACTCACACAAAGTAGTTATAGGCATAAAAAAGAGGACATTCTGAATTAAATGTATTGTCAACTGTCAAATGAACTGGAATTCTACACATTTTATATTTTGCATTAGCATTAGAGAAACCATTCTTGGGCTGGGCTGTTTGAGGTATTGTTTGTCAAGCAATCTCTCTGACTGCTTTTATTAATGTAAAGGAGAGATCCAAAACACAAAATAAATATAAATTGGTATTTTGAGTTGGAGGCAAAAACAACTAATAATTTAAGCTTGAGATCTAAAACATTGAAATATATGCCACGTTCAAAACTCTCTCAAATTGTTAGATTCAGAAGAAATACAGAAGATAACCCTTTATAGACTGTTGACAGACAGACAGTATAATATTTTAATTCTTACCTAAATTAATGTGACTTATCAGCACAGTATGGCAGCTAAGCTATTAGCTGTAGTGTTTTGTTTGTCTAGTCTTTATAAGGTCAAAGGATTCATTCAATTTCCAAACATTCCCTAAGAAGCTAACAGGTTTTTTTTATATAGCAATGTAAAGCTTTCTTGTATAGATATGTGTAATGTCAGATATTTATATGTCTTTTTATTTCTGTCCTCACAAACCACTCTTTAATTGTTTATCTGCCAGGTCATTAGGCTAGAATTTCTTGAAAAATATGTAATAAATACATAAAATGTCCTTACACATTAGATCTCATGTAAGTAAAGATCGGGACATCTAATAAAAAAGAATCAGTCACAAGAAAATATGCTATCCAGGCAAATTATCCAATATATAACAATGGTATTCTGAATTTCATGCCATCAGCCTGTTTAGAAAATTTGGGAAAGTGTTACCAAAGTGTTACATCCTCAATAATTAAAGATTGTTGATGTTGATTGAATCTTTATGTTGAACATGTTGAAAAAGTACAACAAAATAGAATTAAAAGAGACAAATGAACAAAGCAAAAATATCTTTATTATCCCCAAGGGACACCATTAAGAAAAATGAAATAAATAGACAATAAATATGCACAAGTAAACACAAAATGTAGTTTGTAAATTAATGTATTTGTTGCTAAGTGGAAAAGGGGGAAAAGGGTCCTATATAAAAACGAGATTGCCCCCTAAACTGAAAAACTTGTTGGGCCACCCTTAGCAACAAAAACTGCTAAGGGTGGCATTTGCAGTTACTGGCAATGAGTCTTTTGCAGTGTTGTGGAAGAATTTCAACCTACTCATCTTTGCAGAATTGTTTTAATTCAGTCACATTTGAGGTTTTCGAGCATGAACTGCCTTTTTAAAGTCATGTCACAGCATCTCAATCGGATTCAGGTTAGGACATTGATTAGGCCACTCTGAAGTCTTCATTTTGTTTTTCTTAAGCCATTCAGAAGTGGACTTGCTGGTGTGTTTTGGATCATTGTCCTGTTGCAGAACCTAAGTGCAATTCAGTTTTATGGCCAGACTTTCTCCTTTAGGATGTTTTAGTAGACACCAGAATTCATGGTTTCACAAGTCTTCCAGGTCCCAAGGCAGCAAAATAGCCCCAGACCATTACACTACTGCCACCATATTTTATTATTTGTATGATGTTTCTTTTCTGAAATGCTGTGTTAGTTTTATTCCTGATTCCTCAAACCTTCTAAAAAGTTCAAGTTTTTGTCTTGTGAGTCTATAGAATATTTTTCCAGATGTCTTGGGGATCATCAGGCAAATGTGAGATGAACCTTTATGTTCATTTTGGTGGTTTTCTCCTTGTGCCCTCCCACGGATGCCCAGCCTCTTTCTTATTGTTGAATCGTGAACTCTGACCTTAAATGAGACATGTGATGCCTGCAGTTCTTTACTGTTTTCTGGGTTCTTCTGTGACCTCCTGGATGTGTCATTAATGTGCTCTTAAAGCACCTTTTGTAGGCTGGTCACTCCTGGAAAGGTTCACCACTGTTCCATGTTTTCCCCCTTTGTGTATGATGGCTCTGACTGTGGTTAACTGGAGTCCCAAGCCTTAAAATGTTTTTTTTAACCCTTTCCCAACAGATAGATGTCAGTGACTTTATTTCTCAGGTGTTTCTTTAAATCATGGCATGATGTGTTGCTTTTTGAGATCTTTTAGCCCGCTTCTTTTGTCAGGCAGCTTCTATGTAAGTGATTTCTTGATTCAACAGGTCTGCCAGTAATCAGGCTCGAGTGTGTTTAGTGAAACAGAACTCAGCTTGCCAAAAAATGTGGTTAATGACAGTCAATTCATGATTTAACAAGAGGGACAATTACTTTTCACATAGGACCAGGTAAGTTTAGATAACTCCCCGAATCAATAAAATCATCATTTAAAAATGTCATTTTGTGTTTACTCGGGTTATCTTTGTCTAATATTGCATTTTTATGACGATCTGAAACATGTATGTGGGACAAATATGCAAAACAGGAAGGGGCAAAAACTTTTTCACAACACCGTTTAAAGCATATATGTGGCATAGAGTATCTGCAGGCAAATGGATGTAATTTAAACTCCTTTAATGAGTGTGGCTAGGATCAGCCAGAAAGGGCGGCACCTTCTTCAAAGTTCTCACTTGATACAGGTGAGTACAATCATTCAGGGTCACACAGATGGCCGCCCCTCCCTGACTTAAGAATATGGTGGTTTGTGTAATGGCTTTGGCATTATACAGCAAAATAATGCACCCCTGTGACCTTCCAGATAAAAACAATCCATCAGACTACATCAGAAGACATCAAGCCAGGATCAGTGTTGTGAATCCTCTCAAACCTTCCTGCTAAAATGTGAAGTTGAATACAAAAATGAATAAAAACAAGCTGCGCAAAAGTTTTTGCATCCTCTAAATGTGGGAAAAACATATTTGGTAATGTGCCTACTGTATTATCATAACTCCTCTGTTTAGCCACTGAGGGGACCAGTTGCTGCAGTTTTGAAAGCCAAATGTTTCCTCATTTTGCATCTCAAGGTTCTAGATGTCCGTGCTCTATATTTTGTCTCATAATGTGACAAATGTTTTTAATGGATGACTCGTTCGGATAGCAGGAAGACCAGTCATCCACCTTTCTGCCGAGCAGTCATGCTGTTGCACATGCAACATGCTTGGAATTGTTATCCTGAATTGAGAAAGGCTTTCTCTGACGAAAGTCCTTGTGTGTATAGAGCAGCACATGTTGGTCCTAAACCTGCATATATCATTCAGTATTATTGTGGATTTCTCATATATTCTGCACATTGTTTGTGTTCCTTTCCTTTCCTGTTAATCAAACATTCATGATTTAGATTTTTAAATATTTATTTGCCATATCATTCTGCCTGCATCCTAAATGATCTCATGCTCCTATATGTTTACTTCTTTGTGTGTCAACTACAGACTTAAAATGAATTATTTTTTCGTAAGTAATAAAATTTCTCAATTTCAACTTTTGATATATTGTGATTTTGAATTTAATAAAGGGGTAAAATTAGCTGCAAATAAACACACTTTGACAGTGAGTCTGACAATACATAATGTTTAAACACTCATAAATATATTCAGTTTTCTTTTTCTTATTTCATGGCTTTTTTCAGTATTTCTATAAAAAACGTTGGAGTTTACCAACTTTGAATTCAACTTTACTTACTTAATATGTTTTGGGACACCTGTATATAATGGTAGATTAAATTTATCTATACATTCAGTCTCATAGACCTTTTTAATAATTCATCATATACATATATATTTACATATATATGTTATAATTTTAACAAAGAACTGCAATAGTATATAGAGCTTTAAGGATTCTTGTACAACTTATATTTTTGTAGATAGATAGTAATTAGGTATAGTCTATTTGATACTTCATATTTATTTTCACATCTGTATGCCTTATTCTTATAGCTTTCTATTTTATTTTATTTGTTATACTTTATTGTAGTTGCACACCAGGGGTCAGGGGTAATTTTGATTGTCATTTTGATCCTGTTTATGTACATGCAGAATTGACAATAAAGCTGACTTTGACTTTGACTTAGACGTTGACCATAATTTCACAAAATTTATATGAATGGACTGAAATGCAGCCCTAAAATAATTAAGTAAAGAGAAGCTATACTTAATTGCTTACTTTTGAAATGTATCAAATAAATTTAAAATGATCTTGTCATTTTTCATTAAATTTAGCTTGTACAAATGAGGATTTTAATCACTTTGTTTTGTTCTAGTAAATGCACAAATATAAAAACAAACAGTGAAAAACTTTCAAACATGATTTTCTTTTTTGCGTGAAGTGATAAAAAATAGAAAAATATGAAATCCTCCCATTTAAGAAGATCTAACCAGTCAATTTTTTGTCTTTTGTCTTTATGTGTAAATGCAATGATTATACGAGACAACCCGCAGGTCCTTTTGCGTAAAAGATTTCAGACACTTTTATTATTGTACAAGTGATATCAGCATAATGAAAGTGATAATACCCATGAACATGAAAGACATTTTTTCTTACTGTATTTACAGAGAAGTGTCTTCACATCACACACAAAGAATGCTTCTACAAAATGAACAATTTGTAAATAACATAACATTAAATAAACTCCACCTACCTTTAGGTTTACAGCTGAATATGCATATGATGACCATCTCTGCACTGCATAGAATTTATACATATACTTTTCCTCATGAACAATGCGGGTTTTTTTCCTAATAATAATAACAATAATAACAATAATACTGCTCTCGTGATGCATATAGGCGGCCTGTAAATAAACATTAATGAGAACTAAGTCTTTGGCAAATGCAAATACATTCACTTGACAGATGAAGAAACCATCATTCCAGCTTGATTCAAACAAATGACTTGGCCTGAAACATGTTGGAGGGGGAGGAGGGGGCTAAAGTTAGGAAGGAGCATGTTTAAGGCATTTAGCTGAAAACGTCGCCCTGCTTTTTGATTTTATTGGAGTCATCAGAATCATCTTATCAGCGTGAATCTGAACGCTTCAGTTATCAGACTAGACAAATGATGATAGTGTTTTTACTTGGGATGGCTGTTATATCCTTTTTTTGTGGTTGAATGCCAAAGACTTAATCAACTTAAATAGAAATGTAAGCTGTGAGAACATAGTATAGTGCACGCCAAGGCAGTGACATGATGGGCCTTGAAATACAAGATTAACTGTAAGTGCCTTTTGGACTTACAGCCGGTTTTGTGAAATAAAGCAAAGATGCATGTCAGTTTTCTGCATAATAACGCTCCAGTGTTGCAAACCTCCAAAATAGTGCAAAATTAACAACAAAAAAAAAACCACAACAAAAGTTTTGCCTGATGACCTCTTGAATCCTGACAAATAAGACATAGTGAAACACTAGCCAAGCAGTCTGCAGTTGAGTCATTACGAATTATAAAAATGAAATAAAAAAATCATTTTAAGAATATATTTACTAGTTTCTCGAAGTCTTGCAAATAGCGGGCCATGGTGCTATATAGTCATGGCTCCATCTATTTTCAAACGGATGTTTCTTTATTTATTTCATTTTCATTTTTACATCTTGATTGTGTATCACAGAGAACATGTCCTAATCTTCTCATGGCATCAAAAGCGATCGATTTACTCATGCTGGATGTTCAGTCGGTGACTGTTCAAATGGATAAAATCAACATTAGGCTGCCACAGCCTGCACGTGTTGCTGCTAATCTCCTCTGATCTCTCTGCACTGCCGTTTGAATCGAGAGGGAGACAAATTGGAAAAGTGGGGAAAAAAGGCTGCTGCTACATTTTAAGCTCTGGACAGTGTCCCTGCTGAGAGCCATCAAGAAAAAGGAATGTACAGTATTGATCCATGATGGGATGAAACTGTGGTACTGCTAAAGGGGGAAAGAATTCTTGACTTTTCTTTTCTTTTTTAGAGTCTTTTTCCTTTTATTTTATTTGTTAAATCACTGCATTTAGCCACAAGTTTTATCATGTGTGTAGCAACTTTCCCTGTCCGTGATGATGTCTTGGAGATTAAGTTTGGCTTTGATGGTCCAACAAAGCTGTGATGAGAGAGGACTGAAGTTGTCACAAATCCCAAAAACCGTTTAGTTTCTTTTTGTGTGAGCCAGGAATATTTTATGCGCAGTTGCTCAGTGTCCAGTGGACCATGCCGCTCACACCGGGGCAATATGGAGGCTGAGGCCATGGTCCTGCAGGTTGATTTGGTTTCCATGGTAACTAGTGACGGTCATAGGCAGTGGCAGCAGTGGGAGGGGCGGAGCCTCTCGATGCGGCACTATAATAATAAGGGGAACCTGAAAGTTAACAGAAGAACGAACCATTTGAAACAACAAATACAGTTTTCACTGCCATTTACCAAATATGTTAATATTCATATTATAATGTGTAATAATAGGTTTCATCATTCAAGTCACATCACACTAACCATTTACTAAGACCTGTCCCCCACATTTATTGTTTTTACCACCTGCCAATGTTTCCATACTGAAACTTTTGCATCAATCCTTGATGTTAGACCAGCAAAATTAGGATTTTCCTTTAAAGTTTACTTAAATGTTGTTTACTCAACTAGCTATAAACAACTAAGAAAGGTTGCATCTTATGCATTTCACATTTTTTATGCTTTCTAAATTTTTAATTTGATTTAAATTTGAATCTGCAAATGCTGTAATCAAAAAAGAGACCCACTAAAGCTACATGTCACAGACAAAAGGTCACCTATTGGATGTAGAAGACATGACAGGAAGAATTTTTTTTGTTTTTAGTATAGCAATATCAGCAAAATGATTACTCAACTGTTGTCCTAACATAATTTTTCAAATATAACACTTTAACATTTAGGATCGTAGAAGGATGTTCAAGGGGACCTATTGTGCTCATTTCTAGCTCTTTAATTTCTATTATTGCACTCTACTAGAGTAGTTTTGCATGATTCTCTGTTCAAATTAGTCTTTATTTCTCTGCTACTGGGCCTTAATTCATCTACAGTCTGAAACAAGATTTTTAACTCCTGTCCCTTTAAGACCACCATCCCGATAAGACAGCTGTCTCCTGATTGGCTGCAACTTGCAAACAGAAGGTTTGAAGAGCAGGTGGGTGGGGCTCGTGTGTTGACAACCAGGGACAGGATCATCATATTAGGAATATCCTGGTTGTACATATCCAAAACTGCCTTAAACTCAGGATTTAGAGCAGTGTAGTCTGAGCTATTAAACATACTCTAACCTTGTTATTGGAAACATATAAGAATCCGTCATTGGAATAATGTAGAAATGACAGAAAATAGTAGGTCAGTTTTAAGGATTAGCTCAAGCTTTACTTGGGCAAGATAATACAAAATAACACTTGCAATACATATCTATTTTATTACAGGTGGTGCTTAAATATAACACAAATCACCACCTCAAATGCACTAAAGCACTAAAAAGAAAGTATTGCTCTTGTTAGCGCTCCAGCTGTAATGCTTTGGGATGTATAAATATCCTAAGACTTCCATGTCTGCAAGGCTACAACTGGACTATCGCTGATCTAGTAAATGGTCAATTAATCATTCTCATCAAGTTTCTCACTCTCTACTCACTTAGTAATGCTGGGTTGCTGAATCGCCAGGCTTCATTGTAGGTTGTGTACTGTGGATGACTGTAGGGGTTCCCCGAAAACTCACTCCCTGCAAAACAAAAACAACAAATCAATTAGCATTTCAATGCATCAAACCATTACCCCCTTCACATGCAGTCATTTCTCGTCATTCAAAACAGGATGCAATTTGTGGGTGGAAATGATAGTCATCGATGTGAGACCAGTCAAGCAAGTAATTTATTTCTTTTTCATTTCACTTAAGTTATGCAACACTGAACAATACAGGATGTGACACTGAAGGCGGCTTTTCCCTGTCCCATTTATGGATATCAACCCATTCTTCTTCCTCCAGTATATTCCAAAGCAGTCTAATAAATACAGAGTGGTAATAAACAGTTTCATGCATACGTTTTTGATATGCTGCAATAAATCCTGCAGCCTTTCTTGGAGGAGTTTTAACATCTCCAGTCTCAAAGCCCTCTGGTCTAAACTCTGATGTTTCTTGCAACAGAAGTACCTTGGAGCATGTCAGTGAGCACTGCTGCTGGTTCAACACGTTTCTTTCTTTTACGAGATAATAAAGGCCAGATTTTATATGGAGCTGGTGAGAAATGGCTTTGCTTTAACAGTGTTTTGTGCCTGTCACTAAATCTTAGTGGTTGTGTATAGGATGAATCAGTTGTAACACAAAACCACAAGCCATGGGATTAAGGTCCTCATCTTTTGCTTGGTGCCACATAGGAACAAATGGAAAGTAAAAGTATGTTTGACTTGTCTCTTTTCCACCCACATGATTTAACAGTTTTATTAGCTGAAATCAAAAAAGTAAATCTGGGCTGCGCTATCGCCCAGGGCTCCCACATCACCCTTTGTTTTTACTGCTGCTTTGGCTATTATGGCATCAAGCTTTTGAAGAAGAATATGGAAAAATGTATACAATATATGTATTTTTATTGTCTCTATATTTTCAATATTTTCAAAAATAAACTACTATTTTAAAAATAATGTGCTAAATAATATAATAAATAATTTATAAATAAATAATAAATAATCTAGCAACATAGCATTACATGTAAGCCATTCAGTTCTAAGAATACCACAAACATTAAAGCAGGGCTAGATATGGATGATGCGATGTAATTTGGGTGTACCTACCCTTTAAGAAATACCCTTACCCTTTACAAAAGCATTTGTTTAGTGCTTTGAGGACTAAGTTACCACTAGGTTTTATGAAATGCTCCTTTTTAGTCTACCTTCAAATCACAAAACAACAACAAATGGAAAATAAATGCAACCTCCTTGGCTGAGAATATACTAAAAAATGTCATTTTATAATGGAAGAAAAAGGAACAGCCAGAGTCTGTGATGGGGTGCCTGATTGGTAAATGATATGCTAACACAATGCACACTTGACTGATTTCCTTGTCCATGTGGTTTAATCACGTCAAAGCAAAATGCTGGCTGTGCTTTGCTGAAAACGTGTGCCTCGATGCTGGAGCTGGAGAAGCGTATAAAGCCCTGCACCAAAACTGCATCTTTGCCCTGTTCCTGGCAGTGAAACACAAACCTGACCTCCTCAGAGAGACAATGATTTGAATATTTACCGGGCTCTCATGCCTCTGCCTTTTGACCCTTAACTGTTTGCTGTGAACCTGAACTGCAGGTTAAGTAGAGGAGAGTAAAGGATATGCTCTGGAGCTCAGAGGCTGGGGAGGGCTGCTGGTGCTGTTTATCGAGGCCGCTGAGAACGGCCACCAGAGGAGATGATGAGCCAACAGAACCGGGAAGATGAGAAGAAAGAGAGTTTGACCATGCTCTACCCTTTCTTTGATCACCTACTCAGCTTGTCTGATCCAATCATATGCACACATAATATAAGAATATGTGAATCCCTTATTCTACAGGTCAATATTCATTTAAATATTATACATCTTCTACAAATGTTTTGAGGGCAACGCCAACTGTTAAATAACCCCTAATGAAAATATAAAACACTTCATCTCTTACCAGGAACCATTCCAGCGAGTGTGGAGGTTGGGTAGCTGCCCTGGCCTGTAGGGGGAACGTGAGGGGGATACCCAGGTAAGGTTGTGTTGGCCATATCCCGACCTGCAGAGAGAAAACAAAACAAACAGAAAGAAAACTCAGGTGTGATCTAGAAAATCTTCTGTTTAAGATTGGTGACGCTGTAACTTACAAATGAATCCTTAACACTTGAGTGAAAAGAAACATTTCTATCTTTAAAGCAAGAAGCAAAGTATTCTTTTTTTAGGCTTGGAGAATTTAAAATCTGAACTTTTTTATATTCTGCTTGAGTTTCTGCTTTCAGAGTCTGATATTATCAAACAAAATATGTAGAATCTGAATCTGCTGAGCAAATAAGTAGCTGTTCCTGCAAAATAAAGGTTGGTAAAAGCAAACTCAAGTGCGGTTAGCCACTTTCACCTCTGCTTTCAGCCTCCCATCCTCAAAAATGCAAATGTGCAATTACACAAAACAACCATTACCCCCTGTTTCTGTGGACGTCATGACTCACCACCATCACCACAAGTCAGTCAGTACAAAACTCCAAATTTCAGTTACCAGAAAGCATCAGCCTGCCTCTAATAGGTGAACTAAAAACAAACTAACAGCTGCTGCTTCCAATCAACCGAATCCTAGTCACGTATATATGTCTCCTCATTAAACAATTCAAACTTGTCTAAATATGGCAGCCTTTAGTAAACCCCAGAAGTCTCCTCTCTTTTCTGTAGTGGCTGTAAAGGCAGAGCACGCAGGCCCCTCCGCAGAGCGTCACCCGTCTGGCTGCAGATATTCAGCTCTGTAATTGAGAGTGACGGTTGGGCTGTCCTCGTTGGCCACAGGGACATTCGGACTACGGCACGTAACTCCATTTACCACAGTGGCTGGGGTAAGAGAGGCCCCTGCTATATTGTCAACTGTGAGGGTCACTTAGACTCAAAGGGAAAAATCATTTCCCACTGGAGCTTTAATGAGGAAGTACAGGATAAAATGCACCGTAACACCAGAGGACAACAGTTGTTCGTGTTGTTGCTGTTACAAAAAAAAAAGAAAAGAAAATTATAGTCTGGCACCAGATTCAAATCCAAGTTTACTTTTTCATCTTATGAGGCAAAAAGTGTTTACTGGTAAATGCTGTTTTCCCTCAAACAATGTTTTTGACTCTGCAGCGCCGCTATGCATGATTTGTCTCACTTTTAATGTCTGTGACTCTGTACCTCTAACAAAATAAGAGGATATGCAAAGCAATAACTATATAATAGAATAAAACAACAACAACAACAACAACAACAACAAAGTACTGCCAGTAAGCA
This sequence comes from Aulonocara stuartgranti, assembly GCF_965226115.1. NCBI lineage: Eukaryota > Metazoa > Chordata > Actinopteri > Cichliformes > Cichlidae > Aulonocara > Aulonocara stuartgranti. The sequence goes on along the minus strand of NC_138959.1, from coordinate 11,498,091 downwards.
TAAGACACAGAAAACATATATATACTGGATTAAAAGAATAATGGAACAAACACATTATTTGTTTATTTTGAGGATGTGGGAATGATACTTTTGGCTAATGATGTACCACTACTACAAGCTGGCAGCAATACTGGCTATGCCGAGGGATGTGGGGGCCAGGGACTGAAAAGGTTGGTGGTAAAACTGGCAGAAACATGGTGGCAGGCCCACAAGGCCAAGATCTGCCAGAGAGGACCAGGAGGACGAGGGTTAGGAGTAAAAGAAGCCATGGAAGCTTTGAATGGCTTCTATTTAACGCAAAGAGTGCATGGAGAGTTGAGGCTCTCTTTGTTTGTTTTTTGGTAAAATAGGAACCAATACAAAGGATTAACAGCAGCTGACACTGCTTTCATTGTTTTCTCACTCAACTACAGTGCTGCACTTGAATATGATGTATACAACAGTATTTATTCAGTGATTAAAATCATCTCCAGGCTGAGCTGCTGGCCTGCTTTACTTAAAATATACTGTAACTCATATAATCCATGCTAACTCCCGAAAAAGACTCTTATGTATAATATTAATGTTATGATACATTTTTGTGTTGTTATTGTGAACACCAGTGGAAATTCTAACTGCAAAAAACAAACAAACAACAAAACCCCCCAAACAAAACAAAAATACCAATCTTAATCAAGGTTTTCAGCTCCATCATCAATTGAACCCTTAAAATGCGAATATTAATTTAAAAAAACCATTTTTTTTTTGTCTGAAATTGTCACTCGATGACACAAATTTGCCACTCTGTTGTTCAGCAGAAAAAAGATTTATTCACAGGTTTGTTCAAAGGTACAATGTAAACCACAACGCTGTAAAATAGTACATGAAAGGCAAATAGCAACTTACTTGTGAAGCGAATTTGCTCTAAAAACACTTTCCCCCCCAAAAAAGAACTTTTTCATTTGTGATCACAAATTGTCTGATAAAGAAACGATTAAATCTTATGTCCAACAACTGTTCCCTATTGTTTGCAAATCTCCACACTGATCGTTGTATTGTACGAGGGTCTGCTGAGATTTATCTTCTGCTTCAAGCGCTGAAACTCAAGGGCTGCAGAGTTAAAGAGCTTTATAGAAAAGAGTGAGGTCATGCTGGACCTTTCATTTATAATAAGAATTAGTTAGCCACAAGCCAGTGCACATAAGTCAAAGGGAGCCGTGGGAGTACTGTAGGTGGGGGGTCCAGCAGGGTTGAGGCCATTGTGTATGTGTGTGTGTGCATGTGTGTGTGTAGACACTGGTAACTATTGTCTAGCTGTCTCCCTAAACAATGACACTATCTTTTCTTCATTATTATTGCAGCAGCTACAGCTTCCTCATATGTTTAATAAAAGTAAATACTCTAATCTCTCCATTAGCTTCTGAAAAATATAATCACCACAAGATCTGCTTTTGCTTGCAGTTTTAATTTATTTTCTTCAGAAATAATAGCATACTGCAGTTCAATTCGGCTTCTTTTATGCTGGATGAAGTCACGGCTGTACTGTAGTCATCGACGGGCACTTTATATTTTAAATAACCAAGCAAGACTAGATAACTCAGTTTTATGAAAGCTGATTTTACTAAAAGTTTGGATGAAGGAGTCATTATATTTTTCCTCGTGTGACGCTGCTTCCAATCTGGGATGTTATTGGTATATTTCTGAATTAAAAAAAATGTGTCCAACTGAAACTGGAAATGAACATTATTGGGGTAGTAAATTTGCATGAAGTAAGTGTAACTACATCAAAAAAAATAAACAAAACAAAATCACTAAACAAATAAAAAAAAAAAGGATTTGATTTTGTTTAGTCAATTCACCAATATTGGACCTAAAACTGATCAGGTCAATCAGATCAGTGAAACAATACTTTCAGCATAACCCTCATGGAAACTTCAGCCTTCATTTCCTCTCCAAAAAGTGTCAATTTTGCTAAGCGATTAGAATAAATGAATAAAAGAAGGACTTTAACATGCAAAACAGGAAAGGTTTACCCATTAAAAAACAGTTAATAAAGGTGTTTTAAAGGTATGTTTGCCAAGCTTCTGCGCTGATAACCACCTGTGCCGAATCATGCTTTTGTATATTCCAGGATGCAGTTGGCAGTGACTGCCAGAAGCTCTGTTACTGTTGCTTTATCTCCCCTTTAAAACCCTCTTTCAGTGAGGCACCGATTTGGAGAACTCTCTGTACAGCAATGATAGCCTCATTAGCTGCTTCCTAGCCTTTGTTGTTTTTGCAACAGAGATGTGTGTCCAGATTCTCATTAAAAGATGGCTTTCTTTATATTGTCTGTTTCCTCTGACAGTCCCCTTAGATTGAACGCCAGCAAATCGAGCTATTTATTTTCCCCTGTCCTCTTTTTTTTCCCCTTTCTTTCGCTGCAAAAATCAATTCAAAGATTTTTTGGTTCGCTGTTACAAAAGCCTGTTGATTTCTGTCTTCATTTGAGAAGCAGCTCGAGCTGGGAATACTGTGTTATATTTCATAAACATAGCGGATTTCTTGTGAACATATTTGAACCCCCCAAAAAAGCAAACTTTGAAGTACACAGAGTGACTGAAAACATATATTATTATAGCAATAAAACCCGTGGGTTTTATCTGAACCCACAACCAGACACATTATGCACTAACAACTACTCAATTTCTTAAAACACAAAGGGAAAACCGGGGTGACCTTCTTGTTATTTGGCACAAGAACAAAGTCATTTGTGAATTACTCTTTTGCTTGCAAGAGTATTAAATTTACCATGACAGGGACACCTTCATGTTTGCTACAACAACAACCAAAAATCTTTGACCTCCATTTTCTAGGCTATATGCAGAATGGGGCAATTTATCACGAGCCAAAAAATCTCAGCACCCTAATTAATTACAACTAAGTAAAGAATGTTTGGAGAGCCAAATTGCTTTAATTCCCCGAACACCGGCTGAAAGTCATTCATTATCAAATGTGTGCTCAAAGGTTAGTTTGCTTTTCTGAAGATGAAATAAGCATTAATTTCGGAGCCCGCATTTTCCCCTGTGGGAAGACACGGGAGCGATTTGTCACGAGGCCACACATCACTGATGGCAGGTTCACTGTCTGATCATTGCTCGCTGCTCACTGGACAACGGCAGGTCTTGACGCTTTCTGTGTAGTTCACCCTGAGAGCACTCGCTCAGCTAAAGTGTGGCTAGTTGTGTTTGCTGGATGAGGTTTTGTTTAATAGCAGGAGGGTATAAAAGGGGTGTACAGAAGCAGCTGCTTGAGTAGGAGAGGTGTCATTGACACAGGGGCTTTAAGCCATTGGAGGCCTCCATTAACAGGCCCAGCAGGGAATATGTTTAAAGAGTCTTCAGTATGCGGCCAATGAGCAGAGATGTGTAAAACTCCCACTGAACGCTCATGGGAATTTTAAGAGGGCTCTTAAGTCTGAAGCAGCATCAAGAAAACAGGTGGGCTCTGGCTAATTTCAGGAAATACAGAAACGCTCTATAGAAATAGTGGACAATTGGCCGTATCAAGACCATCTCTCCATTTATTTCTCAAAATACACACAAAAAAAGTTCCGAACTCCTCCCTCCGCTATTCACAAATTCACCCACGGCTCACACTATTTGAATTTTAAGCAGTTCGACTGAAAAAGAATAAGAAGCACTTGAGATGAAATCCATCTCTCGAAGGGAATTCATCAAAGAAATTACTTCCCATATCAACAATAGAAATTACCTCACAATATGCAATTGTCCTATCCACATATTCATGGAACCCTTTGGTGTTTTTATGGGGTAAGAGGGACTATTTAGCAGGTAATACAGCATTAATGTGGAGGAAAGGGAGAGAAAAAAAGTGTTTTAATGGAAGTGGCTTCTTGCCTCTGAATTTCGATGATGTGCACAATGCCCTTAAATCCCTTTCTTATTTGAGCCTGCTTTGCAGGTACTTTTGAGCCTTAATAGGATAAGCAGAGGACACAAAAGATTTCTATCTCTGAAGTCTTTCAGTTCACTGAGAATCCTGATCTCTGGCAATGAGCACTTCATGAATCATTCATTTTTAATAGATTATGCAAATTCCAGGACATAAAATCAACAAGATCAATAACTGCAGGCATTTTAATTGGTGTTCAAAAACACATTTTTAAGCACGAACATAATCTGCAGTTCTTTCCCGCGTAAAGACACAATTAATTTGAAATTGGATCTCAGCCTAAATACTGCAGATAATTTGCCACTTTTTGCAAGGCTTAAAATTCCTCTGGTGAGCTTATCGCTGGCAAGTAAACTGTAATACTCAGCCATTAGAGAGACCACACACCTGAATATCACCTATTATCCACACAGGCAGGCACTGGGGGGAAAACCAAGCAGAAGAGCCACTAACCAAATAGTAATTACCAAGTGGAAGTCAGAGCCATGTTTGTTCCATTAGTTTGACCTCTGTACGCTTTATTCCTGAGATCTTCCAACATGGAAGGGCGCAGAAAAAACTTATTTACTAATACAAAATCAAGTCGAGTCAGGTGCTTTCCACACACACACACACACTGGAACACACAGCCATCCATACAATCCCATCTTTCTTCCTCTTAATGTCTCTTTGCACCTGTAAAGCAGTAAGGAGACCCTCTCTGCAGAGACCATCTAAAATATCCCAGGTGCCGCCTGTAGAGACAAGCCTGTTTCTATGGGGCCATCAGTGCACAAAGGACAAACACACACCTTTCTTCTCAGGAGGCCTGCCTTACAGGGGGAAATCTACCTCCCACATATTAATGAGAGAAGGGCCCTTTCTTTTCTCATAAGACTGCTTGGCTATCATTTGAGAAGGAGGGCTGCAGCAATTTTCAATCACCCTGTCTCCCCCCCCCCCCCCCGCGCAGAACTCGTTGCCTTTGATGGCTGCTGCATAATTATATGAATTTTAATAAAAGCTCTGTATATTAATCTCAGGCCCCCGACAGTCATCGTAAACTTTCAGTAAACTTAACCTTCTTCTTGGTAATAACACTGCAACAACAAAACAATATTTCAATTAACCAGACAGTCATTAACTGTGACAAGGAGAGGAGACAACTAGGAGGGAGAAGCAGAGAGAGAGAAAGAGAGAGAGGAGGGTGAAATAAATGATCGTAGTGTTAGAGTTAGGCGGCAGAAATGCCAGAGCGTATTTACCGAGGCACATTACTCGTGCTTTGAGACACACAAACTATCTCCTGGAGAACAAATTGCAGGAGCAACACAGCAGCCAACAAGCAGTCAGTCCTGCATGGTGGCCTTTTTTTTTCCCTCCCAGAGACCTTGCTCTGATACACAGTCATAGTTCTGATGTGCTGGCACCCAAAGGTCCTTGTCCAGTAGTGACTGAACAGCTCCCCTCCCCTCCCAGTCTCTCTTATCGCCCTGCTTGCTCAGCAAAAAAAAAAAAAAGGAAAAAAAAAACCAAGACGGAAGACTGCTGCTAAGGTTTTTATCGCATTTTCAGCTCAGAGTGAAACGGTAAAAAAGTCTTCACACTTAACTTTTTGCTTTGCCTTTATTGTCACATATTTCATTTTGCTCTTTGTCAGTTGCACAGGCATGTTTAGCTCTGACTTTCTTGTCCTTTTACATTGTTCAAAACCCCTCAGCTGAAGCTGTGGCTCAGCAGCATAAAGGCGTACTGTATGGCACTTGATCTTACCTACAGGGTAGCTTTGCGACACGCTGGGGCCCAGGTCTGGGTTGGCGCTAGAGGATAAACTGGGTTTGCCTTCGTCCAGGCTGGAATTCAGGGCAGGAAGCGAGTACTCATTAGCCTGGGAAAAGGACAGTTGAATCATTACACAACCAAACAATACCTAGATGGAAATCCTCCTTTCTCCTCCTCCATTAAGCGTTCCACACAGGCCTGTGTGAGTATAAATTTGTATGAGAGCATTGTGTGTGTGTGTGTGTGTGTTCATGCTGCAGGGTGGCAGTTCAAGCATATCATGAATGTATTTTGGTATTGTCTGAGAGGAAGTGGGATTTTGAGATGAGTGAAAAGCCAAGGTGTCAGCTGGCCCTTTGTGCTTGACTGCAGTGCTACTCCTGATCAGCCAAGGGAGAAAGCAGTTCTGCTTTGTTACAGACACACCATGTGGCCTCGTTTAAGGAACACTATTCAGGTTTTTTTTTTTTTGAGTTTTTGTTGTTTTAATTTGGAGTCTAAACCACCTTTAAATTTCATTACCTCTTATCTCTGAATACAATCACTTGTACAGCTTGTGTGTTTTGCTATCGTAAAACTGTTGAGGCTTTTCTTTTTGTTTGGGCTCAGATGTTGGCTTAAAGGGCCAGTTCACCCAAATCACGCACGATACAAACCCTTAATCCTTCTGATATTTTGAAATGTAAACACATCTGGAGCCACCCTTTTAATAGAGACTGATGGAGATGTAACTTTTTTTTAAAGGAAAAATTTTGTTAAAACACTGCGGTTTGCCATTAAAGATTTTCATTATTATTGCTAATCTATCAAATATTTTAAAAAAAAAATAGATTTCCTCATTTCTTTTTTCTTTTAAAAAATAATATTTTTTCAAAATAAACTTTCCTTTTAATTTTGAAAAAATTAAAATTAAAAAGACAAACAAAAAAACCCCACATGAAATAAAGTTTAAAATTGATAAAAAATAGATTATTTAAATAAAAAAGTAAAGTAAAAGTAAAATATCATTATAAATAAGTGAGGATTTTTGATGTAGAAAATATTTATTAATCATGACTTTTGATCAAAAACTCATGGCAACACGTCTTTTCTTTACTGTGTATTATTATAGCACTGAATTATCTGCAGAACTCACATATTTTATAGAAGCATTTTTATTGTCAGCGACTGACACCAAAGCCTGTACAGGCACTGTGCTACACAAAAGCCTCCCATTCACCTTCATTGCACTGGGATGGAATCAAAAAACAAACGAACAAAAAAAATGAACTCTAACTTGTAATTTGGGTGACCTGACTTTTTAATTAAATAAAAAACTTTCTCAATGTAAAAAAATACTCTTCCAGGTTCCCCATGGCAGATGTTAGCAGATTTTTTTTAATGAGATGAGACTTCCGGAGTCTGAGTGTTGACAATGTTTGTCCAAAGCGCAGTGTGCGAGGCTCAGTGGGCCGCGCTCCCACAGGAGGACGCCTGTGACCCCGCTCTTGTCTGCCACTATCACAGATAAACTCTAATTGTCTGCTACAACTGTTCACTGGCACAATGTCGGATGTTTTCCTCTATTCTCGCAGGCTTCAGACGCCAAACAGACGTTTTATCATGCAGATAAAGGGCAGGAGGGGGAAAACTGAAAAGATAGGTCTGAAAAGGATGACCAAATGGCTAGCAGAAGTGTGGGAGGGGTGAATCCATTGAGTTTTGCATCTCCAGAATGGCTTTTTAATGCCTCGCTACAGAACCCAGACACTGGCTAATAGGGACACATTTTCCAGAGGAAAAAAGAAAAAAAACCATGAGGCACCCATGAAAGGGAAAATACTCTGATTAATATTGCATTAAATTAAAGCTGATTTTTCTGGACTGTTCCTGGCCTCCTTTCTTTTTTCTTACTTACTCACCCCCTTTTCCTAGTCTAACCCTTTTCCCTCTGCCTTTTAATACTCTCCCTGACGCTCTTTGTGATTGCAAGTCATTTCCAATTCGTTTTGGTATTGATCTTCCAGTAGAAATCAGTTTTGTAATTAGCTGCAAATTAGGCCCTCTTCTGGAGGTGAGGCCTGTCCCACTGATTTATCACCTGCGTAATTCGCCCCGATTGGAGAGAAATTAAAATGAACTCAATTAGGTGACTGCTTTTGCTTTATGGGTCCGACTTGTAGTTCGGTGGGAGAAATTAATAGTCTCTTGTTGTTTAATAGTATAATGAAAGTAAATAAAGGTTATCCATTGTAATAAGCCCAGAGCTTTTAATAAGCGGTGGGTTCTGGCTGTCATTTTGGCGTGGGGGGTGGCTGTTTCCCAAATGCCTCTTAATTTTTCGAAATGAGGATGGATGGCCAGAGTGGCTTTAATATCAGGACCAGGAAAAAGGTGGAGGCTAGTGTTTCATACAACTATTTCATGGGCATGTGTTACAATAAAGGCAGCTTTTTGAGGCCGCGTCAGTCGTTGCACATTAAGATATGTCATAGAATTGGAAAATAAACAACAAAGGCAAGAAACAACAGTTGAATAGTGTGGCAAAAATGAAGAAAAAAAATCTAGATATTGATTAATTTCTGTTGCTTTACTGTTATTCTCAATTACAGGGAGTACACAGAATGTGTTTTTCATCACCAAATCAATAGTATGTGGGAGTTTTCCTACTGATACCTCCAGCATTATACATGCTGGGGCTGTAATCCCAGGCTTTGCCATCTCAGACATTTATTTAATTAGCTTTTATTTCCAGGAAAGGGTTTGGGAATATATGTGACAGAGGTGCTTTTTCTGTGTTTGACTCAGTACTAGCATGCTCGGTTTTCAGTGCTGCAAGAAAGGAAAAGCAAAGATGGAGAGTTTCGGTGCCACTAACCTGTTCTAGTTTGACATGTTCCGTCGTAGAGAAGACGTCAGGGTACGAGGGGCGTTCAAAGACCCGGTCCAACGCTTCCAGCTGCTGCTGTGTGAAGGCATCTGCCCTCAGGTGTTTCCGTAAACTCTCCACACTACCCTGAGAATCACTGTTTGGGCCAGAACCATCTGAACCATCTACAAGAAGAAAGAGCAACATTCGAGACACTGACCCCGGGAAGCTGGCCTTTACTTCAAGCTATGCACTTTATATTCTTCTCATGTTTTTTTCCTGTACCTTCTCTGTGGGGGATCTGAGAAATGGAGTGCAGGTTTTTCTGTACCTTAATGGCTGTGGTGAGCCACTGGCTACATTACACAGGCTTTTCCCTGCACCCCTCCACAGTATTAACACCATCATGATCTGAAAGCCCTCTGGTAATTGATGGATTACCGTCACTTGCAAATATATACATGTTGTGGCAAGCATGTGTACTAATGAAAGCAGCAGCAAGCCCATTATAGTGCCTTTTCATTTCAGCCAGTGCATTTTTCTTCCTTCTTTCCTACCCCCCCACCCAAAACCCTACCGATGTTACTGAAATCAAGAGCAGCCTTTTTTTTTAAAGCACAATTTCCCTTTCACAATTCAATACTGCTTCCATTCTCAGTGAGCGGGTGGTTCCATTTGAAAGCAGCAGCAGAGGACAAGGGGCTGAATAAAATTGTACATTCTTGTTCAATCATCCTGCTCTCCAAACACGGGAATTTTCTCCCGACTCCTGACCTGATTACTCGTCTGTTGGGAGAAGGATGCCTCTCCCGTTGTTACTTGTGTGCAACGCTTTCAAACCTTCACAGACCATCCTTCCATAGCGCCCTCTCTTTTTCTCTTCTCCAGCCCTTCTTAACCACCCCCCGCACACCCCCTCAGCCACCTCTCCAGGCTGCAGTGACAGTGTCTGTAGGTCTTCTTCCCCGGATCCCAGAAAGCTTCAGCTCCCTTACAAATCTGTCATTCTAAATTTGCGGCAGATTATGTTCTCCCCTCAGTGGGAGAGTGGTGATATATGATATGCAAGGCCGCTATTGATTGCCTGTTCTGGTGGCAAGAGGGAGCTGAAATGAACTTGAAATGAACATCATGCCTCAACTCATTGTGCGTATAATACTCTACTTAATCCCACATTTTTCTCTGCCATGGAATTCAATTGATCAATCATGTCTGTGTGATAGTACCATTTGGGAGGGTTATTGCCGTTCTATTCTGCTGCTTGACCTTTTTTCACCGGCTGAGGCCAGAGGATGAACCCGACTCTCCAAAGAGGAGCTGATGGAGCTATAAACAAGACCATAGGTAGGTGTGCATAAGCCAAAATTGTGCTGGCTGCAAAAATGTAAAGAAATAAAGCGTTTTGCTAACAATATCTTATTAGCAAAACTTTCAGTCTCCAAAATAAATGCATTAAGGTTTATTTAAAAGTGCTGCAGAGATCTGACAGGCTGTATTGTTTTGTGACGGAAATATTGCCATGAGTTTCTTAGTCAGTGTCACGTTTGCATAAAAAGGCTTTTATAGAGCTGCATTGTGAGGAACTCTTATATTTTTGCTATGCGGAAGATCTGATTTGGGAGATAAACGGTTTCACTGATGCATCATTTACCTTTCAAAGAGGTAATATGAGGTAATGTGTAGAGGGTGTCTGCAAAGGAAGGACAGCAGCATCATTCATTTCAGCAACTGCCCTAAAATGAATTTATTTGTGTAATTAATTAAGTGACAAAGCAGCCCAGTAATTATAATGGTGCTGTGACAAAGGAGGAAACTGGGTAATGTATTACATAGTGTGCAAAGGAAGAAGTTTGAGGTGATTGAATTTGCTCTTTGTTTCCAGGTTTGAAACTGTGAATGTTGACATGACCACTCGATTTACATCAAGTTAGATGAGATAATCCATTTCAGCCCTAATTTGAGGTTTTATCTTACAGGACATAGGTTAGCAGTAGAAAGGCTGTATGTAAAAGATGGATGCAGCTCTGAAAAGTGAAGTCTAATACAGCTGAAAAAAGATTAAGTGCATTTAAAAAAATGACCCTTTGGCTCCCTTGAGCAATGACCTCATTAAATACTTTCCTAATGAGTTTGTACTTTCAATTATTAGTGCAAAGTCCTATTTAATACAACGTGACATTCATTTTGTAAAGTATGGTCCCATAAAACAGGATGTATGAGCTTACAGTGTCCTTTGTTTCTTAGTCAGATCCACTCCTTGGTACCCATGTTTCATTTTAAAAATAAAAGATGCGATGGCCAAACCAGGAGTCAACAAACAAATATGTGATGTCATGCTCAGCACAATAGCATATGAAAATCCCCCCTTATTGCCCCTCATAGTGTCACTCTATACCAGTGGTCCCCAACCCCTGGGCCACGGACTGGTACCGGTCCGTGAGTCGTTTGGTACCGGGCTGCGAGAGTTGAGGCTTGGGTGTGAAATGTATGGTTTTCAGGGTTTTTATCGGTTTTTAGTGTTATTTTGTTCTTGTTTTTATCGTTAACTCGGTTTTCCTGGGTCTTTTCACGTGTGTTATGAATATATCTTCGTTTTTTTCGGTACCAGTACAAGTTTTATTTTGTTGTATTTATCCGCGACACCTTAAAGGCCGGTCCGTGAAAATATTGTGGGGCATAAACCGGTCCGTGGTGCAAAAAAGGTTGGGGACCGCTACTCTATACCCCCCTAGAGGGGCCTATCCCCACTGGTTTAACATGTGCAATACCCAGCAAATACAACGATACAGCTCTACTACTTGGTAAAAAGTTAAATTTATTACTTTAAGAGCATAACGCAATTCATACACAACAAAAACAAGGAAACACCTCCCCCCAAAAAACTGCTTTCTTGCCCCTGTAGTGGCACTTTGGTACATTCAGGTGGATAATCTCACCTGCTACAGCTGCACCAAGTCACTTTATCAAACCCAGTTGTCCTCTTTGCTACCAAAGCAAATAGAGTCATTAATTACTTTCCATCAGCGAGCCTGATCCACAACACCCTGATCAATACCCCCAACCATATTTGTCATTCACCAGTGTGGAATACACTTCCCACACACAAGACAAACCATCCTGGGTCAAGCTACACACTTTTCCTCCCACTCAGTCCAATCTGCCCTCCCTGCTACTGATTCTCTTCTGACAAATCAGCAGAGGTGGTGTTTTGGTGAAGAAGACGACTCTCTTAAGACCATTCAGGAAGCTATGTAATTATGATTCTTCAAGCATAGGTTTAAGTAGTTTGGAGAATGTTTCCCCCCAAAAAACACCAAAGCCCCAAAAGAACATATTGTTCTTAAGTGAATTATGACTCCTGTGCATTAGGATAAAAAAAAGAGTACAATTATGTCATTATAAGTGCCAACAAAACATCTTTAACACCAGACATTCCCGTTGCTGGTGAAAACTGGTTTTTTAAACCATGACTATGATTGTTCTCTCACCTTATTACCCCTGTTGCTATCATTAAAACCCATGACAAAGTTGCTTAACCACAGCAAGGTAGTTATTTTAAGTCAAACCTAGAAAGGCCTAACTGGAAAAGCTCTGGAGTGTGAGGTTTTTTATTTAGATTTACTTTTTTTCCATACTCAAGATTGAAAAAAAAAATAGTATCTAAATTAGTAATTTGATAATAATTTACATTTGACTGATTTCTGCCTCATTAGTTTAACCTCTTAATGCCCAGTTTATCACATTTAATATGTGATTTTTTGTGTTTTTGAGACTTCCACATGATCAGTGTGATCCCACCCTCAACATAAAAAATTTAATAAATTGCACAATACAGTTTTAAGCAATAAAGAAATAATAAACTGTCACAAACTAAACTCACAAATGCATATATATATATATTTTTTTTTAAAAAAAGAAGAATTTTCTGCTACTTATTTCATGGTTCGGGGTTTAAAGAGTTAATGTGTTAGCGAGCTGAAGCCGCTGTCAATTAAATTTGACCAAGCCTGATCTACACTATATATCTACTATATTTAAATTTAGAAATGTTAACTTTAACATTTTGCTTATATAGCCATACATATTGTTAAATAAAAATGCAGCAGCTTGCATAAGTGCTTCAAAATCTCTTCCGAAAGTCCGAACCATCATCTGGACATTTCTAAATCTGCCCATTACGCTGCAGTGATAATAATCTCTGACCACAGTGGCTTTGTTGTTGCTTGTCTCGCTCTGTGGTCACTTATTGATCACCGCTGGCACTGAAGATATTCATCTTGACATCGGTCTGTATTAACACTCTGGTAACAAGGGAGTAGCCTCCATCAGATCAGATAACCAGCTTTATGAAGCAGCCTCCTCTCTGCAGGATTGGCACCCAGAGGTCATGACCCCTAGCAGGAGACTTAAGCCAATGCAACTCCGAGTCTGAAGTCGGTCTGAGTGACTGGCTTCTCCGTCACAGTTGTTATTTTTGATAACAATTATCGCAAATGAAGTGTAGACTGAGTATGAATAGCAGCTTTTCTTAGAAGAAGAGAGGGGCTTCAGAATAGAAGCTTAAGGTCTTTCGTTTAATGAAAATTGAGTTTTGAAGTTTGTGTTTGAGGCACCTTGAGGTCAGGAAAGACTCCCTTAGACGAATGAGCTTTGCCCCCTCCCAACTGTACTCCCACCCGGTCTGCTTCGTGTTTAAATAACATGTCAACATGCATACGAGTTTGTTCCCTCAACACATTCACGTATTTCACAATAATATACCTGTATAATTTCCCGCCTGATTCAATTCTTGGCTAAATGAAATCAAATTAAAACTCGTTTGCATCAAATTGGATGAACTCAGTTTCATTTTGGCTTGCTAATTGATTATTCTGATTATGTAAACATAGATGAAATACTGTCTTCTGGATGTAATATGTTTTTTCTGTGTTACTGTAGGAACAACAAATTGTGTAGATCAGCAGAAATTAAATTTTGGTAATAAGAATTTGAGAACTTTAAACCCATTTTTTTTTGCATTATTTCAAATTTTATTAGCCAAACATAGCCTGATTGATTACTTGCAAAAAAATGTGATTACTCCTGAGAATTTGGGTACGTCGAATATCACCTAGTGGTGACCATTAATTTGTTGTGATGTTGCCAAGCTTTTAAAGGCTTTATTAATCTAATTCGGAGGTTACACTTCGGTGCTGACATTTTGCTGCACTCCCAGTTCCTGTGTTGATTCTTCCTCTCTCCCAAAACAGATGCTGATACACAGAGCAGGGTGTGACGGCGGCCCGCTCCATCACTCATCTCCATCCACACGCCTCAGTTCAGTCCTCATGACGCTCAGAGATGAGAAATAATTAATTCAACAGCTACTGAAGCACAGAATCACATCCATTCTGACTGCCACTGGCTATTGTTGTTGGGTTTTGAAATATATGATGATCATCTTATCATGAAATTTCTCTCTTGGTATTTCTTTCATAAATCAAAAAAGAAAGCCAGACAAAAAGCAAGAAAAGCACACACAATGGCTGAAATTAAGAATCATCTACCGGTCTGATTGTGCAATTGGCGAGTTGCTTTGAAAGGACATATGATATCACTTTAAAGGACCGGACACACTTCATGGACACGGCCTGTTATCAACACACCTCCGAGTTGTCTGCTTAAGTCAATTCAGCTCTTACACACATTCACTAATAACATGAAAAAAAAAACCGAACAAACTCAAAAACAACACCGAAAGCAAATTTGTGCTCAAATATTTCGACTGTTTTTACTTCACTCGGGGAGAAGCAGCTTCTCCTTTGTCTTTTCTGAAGCCCACAGTGTCAGAAGCAGTGGGGGGTTTTCGAGCAGGGATGCAGGGGTGAGGCGGGTGGTGGGGTACTTGGATGTTAATCTGTGAGGTAATAGCTTTTCTCTGCAGAATTGCGAATTCTAATATATGTCAATTTGTAAAACGTGCAGACAGCCGTGGTCACCAAAGACACCATCTCCTGGGGTCTCGCTCATGCTCCCTCCCTCTCTCTCCCACACCCTGTCCGTCTGCAACAATGGCTGCCAAGTGTAACATGCTACTTTTAATTTGTAATAACACGTGACAATAGCAGATTAATGGCTCTTATGACACCTGTGTCCCTGAAGCTCCTCTTGCCGAGACCCAGTGTACATAACGTGTGTCACACTACATTATCTCTACATCCCGCCTGTAATGGGGGAACCTTTTTTAAGGGCACTGCTGACTTGGAAACTTAGGAGCTGTCTGCCGGCTTGGCAGAGAGCCACGGCTACTGCCTAAAACAAATACTCTGGGCTACACGGCCAATCCATTTCACCGGGGCTTGTGTTGCACACCGCCTCCCCTCCCTAACCCTTCCCCTCCTTTCCTTCTGTCTCATTTTTGTTCATGTTTTCAACCCTTGATAATGACTGCTTGTGCCATAATAATCATGAGGCTTACCAAGTTAAATAGGGCTCAGGCAAGCTACTGTGCTGTGAGGAAATTTAATCCCAGCATTAACCCAGTATACACTACTGCCTACTGAGTGAAGGAAGATATGTCTGAACAGCAAACAAGGCATTGCTGAAACACAGAGAGAAAATCTGCTTTGAACCCAAAACAACAATGAAGCGCTCCGATAACAGCAATATCTTTCTAACATCTCCGAACATCTTTGCTTTCATTGGTATATAATATGAATATGCAAATGCTACAACCACCGCTTAAATGTGATGTCAGCGGAGTCCACATCATGCATAAATGCTTTACTTTCAAAAATACACCCCTAAAATATTGCTACATGGCAATATCGGTCTCCTAAACCACAAGAGAGGACGGATTGGAGTTGCAGCTCAAATGTCAGAACATTATTCACACAGTGAATCACATTTACTCAGCGGCTCAAATTTATTACTAAAGCAAAAATCTTTGCATTCCTCATCATGCAGAGAACATGGCATAACTGTAGCGAGAGCCCTCGTGCAATGGACAGTTTAACCTACCTGCAGCAAAATCTTTTTGTTTGGTAAAGTGCACTTTAAGGGAAGACAGCAACAGGACAATTGTGTCTACAGGGTAGCATCGTATGTAATATACTATTCTTACAAACTGTGGCTTGAGGCAAGACATTGCTTTTGCAGCTGTGTGTGGCCAAAGGCCCAAGGTTTTATGTTTTGGAGAGATGAAGTATCCATGACCCTGTAGTTTCAGGTAGGCACCAGCTGGCTTTTGCGAGAGTATATAAGAACCAAAGCTCCACCATCTCTGTCAGTACGAGCCCTACTCTGACTTAAACACGCACGCACACAGGCACACGCATCCACGCACACACATGCAGCTTTCGTCTCTTTCTATGTAATGCTGGACGAGCACCTAAATCACAGAAATGGCAGCACATCAGGGGAATCATTTGAGACTGAATAGCCATAGAAACATGGTGCTGTCACCTGGAAGACCTCCACAAAACAGGCCAGTTCTCCTTCTCTCTCTCTCTCTCTCTCTCTCTCTCTCTCTCTCTCTCTCTCTCTCTCTCTCTCTCTCTCTCAGACACACACATATACACACACACACACACACACACCTTATTCCTCTCCATGCCCTTTAATACCTCTTTGCCCTTCAGTAGCAATCTGCATAGAAATGTGTGCATTCTATCATTCAGTGACTAGACATTACACCCTGGCTAATATGAGAGGTCCTCGAACGACTGAAAATGAACCCTTGAAAATACCAGACGTTTGCATTATGCCACTGCGATTGCATCTCTTACAGGGAAAGACTTGATTATGTCATTTGCCATGTCCACGTCATGCTGGTTTTTATATCTTTGCCAGGAAATCTACCTCTGACAGGTCATTAGTCATCCCTCCCTCCCTGCACGCACATAAAACATCAATTCCACTCAATATCCCGCAAACCCCTGTGCTTCTCAACAAACGCCAGAACAAAGAAGACGCTATGTAAACTGCTGCCGCGCTCTGATTAGCTCTCATTCCAGAGCACTGCAGAAATAAGGCACTCATTCCCCACCCTGTTTGAGATAACTGCCCCTTTTCAGCAGCGACATCATCCCTCCATACCCATACACGCCTTGTAACACGAGTGCATCTGTTTAGCTATTCTCATCAGCTTCTTATGTAGTGACATTAAGGAAGCCTATTGCTTACAGAACCAATAATCTGTATCGCCTCAGGCCCCCTTACATCCACTAACCTACGACTTCAGCTGCAAAACTAGAGCCACTTTTGCTCTAAAAAAACAAAACAAAAACCACAAGCCCTCCACAGAGCTATAGCCGCTTTCTTGACTGACCTGGGTGGTTGGCTACATCATCTTGACATGTAATTATCTAAAGCCCTTTAATCACTTCCATAAAGATTAATTGCAGGAGACAACAGCGGAGGTCGTGTCTTCAAATCAAAAGACTCCTTGGCAGGTTGACACAGCAGTGTAACAGAGTTCAGACTTAGGTGTTTTATAAGGGTCATCTACTGGAACTGAAGCAGGTTTGAATGCTGTAATTGCATGTTCAGCACAGAGGGTTTTATAGTACAAAGCTGTAACCTCGTTTTTAAAAAGACTTTTTTTTCCTCCTGATCTTATGTGTTCATTTTTTCTTAAAAGTAAAAATCTCACTTACCTTCATCTCTTTTCCTCTTTTCACCATTGGATCGTGGAATACCCAGAATTCCATTGATGGAATAGGATCCCGCAGGGTCGTTGGAGGCGCTAGTTACAGGTGGAGAGGCTGTGCTTGGTACTGAGAAAAAGACAGGAAAAAAAATCAGCAACTCCTATTTGATATACATGTATATATATATTTATAGCACACATGGGAGCTGTAATATTACCAATTGTGTGGCCTGGTGTCGACAGAGATGTCCCATCAGGAGATGGATGGAAAGGCTGCTGGACTTTTGTTCGGATGATCCTGAGCAACACCAGAAAAGCACATGTCACCTCACATATATGACACTTATCTATGCATAGAAATCAGTCATAGCAGTTACTGTGAATAAGCTATCAAATGTAACTCATACACAAGAGGGGATCTGGTCAGTGGTTCTACCTTAAAGGTGAGACTGAAGAAAAGTCTTCATTGCACTTTTGGTCTGAGTGATCTTGCAAACAAAGCATGAAATCACATCAATTCACCTCAATGATCAGCTTCACTGACTCTACCTGGCCCACACTAATCAGCACGCTCTCTCTCTCTGTCTCTCTCTCTCTCTCCCCCACTGTGAAGGGGGTTTCACTGGGCCGATCACAGCCCTATAGCAGCCCGCTTTGCCTCCCAGATCAAACATCTCCGCAGAACCACCAGCCCCCATGTGCCAGTGCGGATGAGGTTGTATTGATCGGGGCTTGGGGAGAAAAAGTTGGGGATTAGTCACACGGGCAAACAGATGCAAATAGAAAGCTATAAATTATATGTGACAGGAAAGCAATAGTTCCTTATTGCCTTGCACAAGCTTACGCCAGCATTAGATTCCTTTAATCTGAATGGCAACTGGGGAGAGAGGGAGCTGTCACAATAATTTGTAAACTTTAAAACTATTCATCACGTATGCCACGAGAGCCATTTAAAAGTACTAAAAAAAAGAAGGCGGTGTGAGGACCGTAGAGCCTTTTGGATGGTGTTCTTATCGCTCATTTGTGACTATGTAGATTGGAACTCTGAATCAAAAATAGTATGGTTTTTATTTTGGTCATCCGATATCAATGTTATGTAGGTGCCAGAAGCCCTCAGAAAAATTAATCCCACACTGTCACGAATTAAAAACAAAAACAAAAACCAAGAAAACTCCCCTCGAAGGCAAAGCTACCTAACAACAAGCCTTTGCAGAAAGCGCATATTGATGTTTTAATTTTTTTCACTTCTCCCCATAACAGTTATTCGACCCCTTGACTTGTGTGTGCTACATAAATTCAAAGACTTTATTTGGTATCCATGTTCTTGATATTGAATAAGCAATTTGGGAGAATGAATTAATGACCTGGCTGTTGCTGAAAATCCCCTGAAGAGATATTAAAATTGCTTTACTCCTGAATCAATAATATTGAATGCCATTGAAGACCCTTTTTTTTATGTCCAGCACCCAAGGTAGCGTTACTTGTTGGTTGTGGTGGCCCTGACGAACAGTACAACACTATCTCTGTAGCATTTAATAATGCATGCACAGGGGAGAGGTGTTTAAATCAAGCATCCCCTTTGTCACAAGTCCTGAGGTCAAACTGTCTGCCACAGAAACCCACAACTGGCCCCACTCACTCACAACCATCCAGCTGGAAAAGACTCTGGCTATGGCCTTGTTTTTTCTTTTTTCTACATAACTACTTAACTGGGAAAACCCCTTTTTCAAGTACAAACATTTCTTGAAATGGATTAAGCTATTATTATAATGACTTTTAAGAACTGGTGCATCTAAGTTTGCAACTGACCGAATCACTGAGAATGTTTTCATTGTTAAAATTTCATTGTTATGTTAAAATATTTAGCCGTAGCTAAATCAAAGCAAATGCTCATAGAGTTTCATTTATATGTGTTTTTGGAGCAAGACACTGAACTCTTACATGAGTTCTATTGAAAAATATATTCAGCATTAAGCCATAATAGAAATTCAAAGTAGCTCTCATATTTGGCTGATAGAATTACACCGCTTTGTGTTCGCATTTTAATTTCCCACATAAACAAAGACACATAAGTCTCCCCCCTCTCACACACACAGCTTCCTTCCAAAATAGAAAGCTTTAATTGGAATTGAAAAACTTTATAGGGCTCTTTTAATGATATTAATGTACATTTTGAATTTATCACATACATGTGTCTGAGCCTCCTTAAATGGGGCTTTTTAAGCAGCCACGAAGCATGAAATGAATTTTCTTCAGCCTTTTCTCTATTTAAAAGATGTCTTGTGTGGAGCTGTCCATGCTCTCCCATCAGCTCATTAAAATGTAATGCTGATGCTGGCTCTATGGAACAGTGCCTCTTAACCAAAGTTCATCACCAGGGATCTCTGGTGGTGGTGGTGGTGGTGGGAGGGGGACAGGGTAAGGAAGGGTGAGGTGATAGTGGGGATGTCCTGGGTCTTGCTGTGACTGCCGTTTTCAAAATACAGGCTATAACTATATGCTGTTAAAAAATACTTTGAAGAGATGAAAGCAATTATAGGGACAATTGTGAATGAACTGAAAATGTGATAAGAAATGTGATAAAAAAAGATGTATGTATATATATATATATATATATATATATATATATATATATATATATATATATATTTTTTTTTTTTTTCCGAAATATTATCTTGCTGAAAAACCCGCGTTGCTTTCTCTGTGCAGTAGCTCCAGCACATTAGATGTGCTAAAGAAAATTGGCCTTCTTTATAGCGCCACGGGATCTGGTCACCGAATATTGATCGGTTTTCATCTCGACAGATTCACTCAGTCCTGGATGTACTGCTGATTGTTGAGGGAGTTTGGCCTGAAAGATTGAATTGCACCTCTGAGACCGCAGGCAGCCTCGGCGTGCCGGGCAGCAAGAAGTTGGTCAAACAATATTCTGCAGTGGGTGGCGCGTTTAGCCCAGACATACAGTGATAAATGATTTTCAATTTGCGCCCTGCCGGCCCTCTTCATTAAAGTGTTTACACCCGGCAGCCCGTCGTTTACCTAAACTACATTCACAAAGGAAAAAAAAAAAATCCAAATTGTGTATTTATTTTGAAGTCACTCTATAATTTCCATTTCCCCCTACCTGTTAATGGATGAGACGCTGGGAACAGTGTCATTGTCGCAGACGCCCTCTGCCAGAAGTCTGTCTCTGATCTCCCAGGCAAACATGGTTGGGTTTTGTCTCTTGTAGTCTGCTATTTTTTCCACAACCTTTGGCGTGGCTACTTTGGGTTTAGACCCACCAATTACCCCTGGTTTGATGCTGCCAGTCTCATAGTATCTGCAAAACAAAAACCTGCAATAATTAAATCAATACGAGCAATAAACGGACTGTTAACCTTAAGAGTGGGCAAATCCAGTTATGTTTTGTTTAACACGAAAGTGTGAAACATTTAACTTCTTTAAAAAAGAAAAAAGAAAAAACCCCAATCAGTTTTAATCGTTACCTTTAAATAAAAATAAAATAATAATTACTAGCAGGAAACCGCACGCTGTGCAAACATATAGTTCTGTTGTCAAATCCTTTTAGTGGACACTAAACTAACAAGTCATCTGACCCCTCCCAAACTAACAGACTGCTAATTATAACGGTTACTCAAAGGCAGTTTTCATTTATATTTCAAGATTATTAAAAGCAGAGCTGAGTTTAGTAGGCTATGTTCAATTCTCTCTTCCCACATTATTTTACATCTGCGTTACTTACTCTCCTGCTAGGAAAACCTGCCTGGCTGAATGCAGGGCTGAGAGTTTTCACCTACCTGCCCAGGATCTTGCTGACGCAGCCGTGGCTGACCCGCAGCTGCCTGGAGATGTCGCAGGGCCGGACGCCCTGGTGGGCCAGCTCCACTATCCGCTGTCTCACCACGTCCGGGAGGGGTCTGCCGTTCACAAACACCCCGCCGAGCTGGTTCACACCTCCGTGCCCTACGTGGGATACAACAGCAACACCACAAACAGACGTAACATTACATAAGGTCGTAATAGACAGGAAGGTCCAGGCAGGTAAGTATTTAAAAAAAATTATATCAGGCAGAAAAAAATCACGGAGCAAAGGCGCGTGTAATATAAGTGAGTAGGCTGACCTACATGCATTTATTATTATCGAGAACCCTCTAATGGTGTAATTTAAAATATATATTTTTTTCATTAAAAAAGTATGTAGCTTCTATTTTAATTTTATGAAATTACAATACCATATTTCTCTTTGTTTCTCAAACAGCTTCACCAAAGCGACTAAATAATAATATGTTTTCAGAATAATCGCAAAAATTGTATGATTGTTTCAGCTGCTGGAGATTTAAAAGTGGACATAGTGACAGCAGCGCAAAGCAATATGTAAGATATTAAATATTTATTTAATTTGGTCACATATTTTCACAAAATAAAAACTGACTAAAATAATTTTTATTATTATTTTGATGAATGTTGCTTGATGTATTTTTTTTATATGTATACATATTTTATTCAAATTAAGTTACAAAAATCAATCTCAAACATCGTGAATTAAAATACTTTCAATAAATAAATAAATATCGATGTGACACTCACCTACTCAACCACAAAATTATTTAGAAGATGCATGTGTTTATTTCTAATATTTTAAATATTATTGTAAATAATCTCTCTTATTGTGACATCTTCCTCCTTAAATTGGACCTGTAAGCCTCCTCCACAACGGAAATGCATGTCCCGAAATGAATTTAAAAAATAATATAAATATATTTTTGACACTCCATGAAAGTTTCACACAGTCGAAACAAAGACTTGATATTTTCTTAGCACCTCACGGCTCCTGTTGGCTATTAAGTTACGAGCTCCTTCATTCCCTTCATGCAAATTTAAATAATTGAACAAGCCTTGATTACTCATATTACATATTATTTTAGTAAACGGAGAGATTATCAATAATTCACACACATTCGCCAAATTACGAGTAAAGCACACTGTGCGTTGACTACAAAGTGCTGCACACAGAGCTTGTTGTTAGCTGGATAATTTGAGTAATAGATGTGTAATGTGTCCTGACTTATTAGGCCTACACACACGCGCGCGCTGCGCGGGAAGCTACGTGGGGATGCACGTGTAAATTACAAAGTACCTGCCAACGCATGTTCTTTGTTTACTAGTGGTTAAAAAGTTGAATTTGTGCACATTGCTGCTGTGAGCGGAGCAGCTTGGCTGTGACAATTTCAGAACATTTCGCGAGGTTCAAATTCGCGCACACGAAAGATATAAGGTCTGAAATTCGTATTAAATATAATATTTATTCCACTGCCAGTCTTATGATTCCTTTTGAGGCTCTGTTCGTCCGTTTATCAGATGGTAATTTTGTCTTTTTAAATGCACGAAGATGCCGGTTACGTCCCAAATTGCTATACAGGCTGCTGCGAGCCGCCTTTGTGCTGTGCAGAAATATTATATATTCCCGTTATTATTTTATCCGCATGCATGCAAAAGCTGCAGTGGCAAAGAAACTCGGGTTGTGCTACTTACGGTGCATCGCTGTAAAGGGGTCTGCTTTGCAGTGAATATCCATTGGATAGCAAAGGAAAGACAGATAATCAACTGAAGTCGCCGTTTCGCCTTCCTATCAAGAATGAAAATGTGAAGAAGAAAAAAAGGTGAT
This sequence comes from Aulonocara stuartgranti, assembly GCF_965226115.1. Taxonomy (NCBI): domain Eukaryota; kingdom Metazoa; phylum Chordata; class Actinopteri; order Cichliformes; family Cichlidae; genus Aulonocara; species Aulonocara stuartgranti. Next base: position 11,475,252 of record NC_138959.1, on the reverse strand, counting down.
TCTACTCGATGGAGGGACTAAGTTTGCCCCTCCACCCCCGCTTCAGCAACCGATCTAATGGCAACTTCTTCCCCCTCAAAGTTGCCCTTCTTTTCTTTAACAGTCCCGTCCTGCAGCGGAGGTCTGGCAGGTGCAAAGCATGACCGAAGGATTGTTTCAGAAACACGACCTGTGCTCAGTTTATCGGTATTTTTTCAAAGCCTGGAGTGACCAGAGGTAATTCTCACAGCATGCCAGCGAGCAAACTGGGTCTCTTTTACAGAAACGAAACGTTCAGGTTCCAGTGTGCAGGGCCCGGTATCTCCTTTAGTCCTGGTGGCTTTGATTCACACGTCAAAACGGCGAAGGGAACCTGCGCGTACGCACACACACACAAGCACACACACGTCGGGGTTTCTCTTTCGCGCTGGATGCGTTAGGCTGGATCTTTGGGTTGGAAATGAAGCCTCTCTCTGTGTCTGTGGTTCTAAAAGCTGCAACCCTCCCCTCCCTCCCTCCCCCTCTCCTCTGCAGACCCCCCTTTTGCTTATATGGATGACTTGTCAGACAAAGGCAATAGATGCCAACACTTTGTGATTCGCCAACGCAAAAAACCGGGGGTCCAAATGAGGAGGTCTCTGGGTCTGTCACACCGGCAGGAAGGGGAGGGAGATAAATAAGGAGTTCCGAGTTACAAATATCAGACTTTATTAGACATTATAACGGCAGTGAAGTATATGATCGCATATTGGAAGTTTTAAATCAATGAATTAGAGCTATACATATATATATATTTTAAATGTGTGTTTTCGTCTGATTTTTTTCCTCCCTAAAATAAACGGACTAACAAGCGTATTTCTGGGAATATACCGGACATCCATCCATTCTTCAAAGCTATGAAGTAGCTCTCCTATTTATTAAGCTTTTTTTTTCTTTTCTTTAAAAAAATATTAATATTATAATATTATTGATCTTGCCGCCAGCCCTGGGCCCACTTTAGGCCCATTTTGTTTTTGCCTTTATCCTATTTCTCCCTTTAATCCGATGTAGGAAATGTTGAAACTGGCTATGTAAATGCACATGTATTCACTTTACTACATTCTGCTGATTGTGATGATGATTGCGGTGGTTCAAACTGAACCGGGGTGATGGTTGGAGGTGAAAGTTGCTACGCACGCAGCAGTGCCGCCTAGCTTCTGTAGATGGCGCTGTATAGTTTCTCAAATTTAAAGGTGGCTGTCAAAGTGGTCCAAAAAAAAAAAAAAAAAAGTTAAACTTGGGGTGCACTTGAGTGCTTGCAACCTGAGGAGTGAAAAACAGTATTCGAGTAAAATATCTGTCAGTTGTAGACCTGTAGACTCCTGCAAAGGGTTGCAAAGTTATTAATTATTAACTGATAACTTCGCCATCCGAAACTGGAGAATCTTGGACTTCAACAATGATGATGAAGACAAGTGAAGAAGGTGCGTTTTATTTAATCTTACTAGCATCCTGTTTTACACAGTTAGAATATGTCAATATATATATATATATATATATATATATATATATATATATATATATATATATATATATATATACACACATTATTTTATAAGGCTCTAAATACAATACGAACATTAATTATTAACAAAGACCAAAAAAATAACACTTAGATTTTTTTCACATATAAAAGAGAATATAATTACCAAAATAAAAGTCTAGTATTTCTATGCACCTAAAGCAATAATAATAATAATAATAATAATAATAATAATAATAATAATAATAATAATAATAACGCATTTTTGAGCACAATTCATATATATATTATACATATACATATGTATCTCCAGGGTCGCTGGTCGCTGATGGGCGGGGTCGTACTGGGGGGGCAGACGGCCACATCTCGCGCTCTGCCTCCTGGTCAGGTTAGAGGATGATTTCTCTTTTTGTTACTGTTTTTGGAGAGAGCTTCTGGTACAATATGTAGCACTATAGGCTGTAATTTCACACCCGGCTGCACATTTCCCTTAAAGCTACATTCTTTTTTTCTCTCTCTCCCCCCTCCTATAAGACCCCCACCATCACTAACACCACCGCCACCATCACCATCGTCATCCCCCTCCCTCAGTTTTCTACTCACCTTCTCTCACTCTCTCTCGTGGCCTTTTGCACCCCACAGTTGATCCTCCCCATACAAGAATTAGGCAGGAGGTGAAATTATTATTAATAATTTAGAGCAAATGATATCAGTGTGTTTGTCTGTTTACTTTGTTTGGCTCCTATTTGGACCGCAGGTGTGCTACTTTTTGGAGGAGGGGACCGCTCCATTCAGCAGTTACAGCCTGGGATCAGAGAGCTCATAAAAAGTCATTCAGGGTAAAAAATTTATATATATATATATATATATATATATATCAAAAAGGAGAACTGACATATATAAATACACATATTTACACATATCTCCCCCCCCCCCCCCCCCCCCCCCCCCAAAGTTTTACTTGTTATAATTAATCCCTGGTACTTTTCATCAAGTGAGCACCAAAACCAGAAACCTGAAACGAGTTGTTTAAAAAATAAAATAAATTAAAGTTTCAAGAAATTAAATCACTGTCTCGTCTCCGCTCTGACATGCAGCAGCGGCATTTAAGACGATGCGACTGCTTGTCAAGAGTTTGGAAAATGTTTTTGGAGCCTGTGTGCACCCATTAGGAGAGGTGTAATGTATTGACAGAGAGCAATTTATCTTTTGCCCCGCTTCCTAATGGCCTGTGCAGAGGAGAGAGGAAAGGTGGCATGGAGGAGGAGGAGGAGAAGGAGGTGGAGAGGGAAGAAGGAGCACCGACGGTCCAGCAGCTCCACCCGCCGAACATCAACTCACACTTTCAGGCAACTGTGGGGAGGATGATCGAGGCGTCTGAGTGGTGGTTAAGAAGTTTTATTTCTGTAGAGGTGTCATATCAGTTTTCCCCCCTTTTTTCTTCCTGTGCAGGCTGCTGGCTGGCTCCCTCGCGTTATTCCAACGTCACCAATCGATCTGAGTTTCCCTGCAGAGGGGAGCTGACACCACTCGTTGTAAGTTGAATATTAATCCTTTTAGATTTAAGGGAGGGGTTCGTCATCAGATTTAAGTTGATTTAGATGAATTTGCTGCAGAATGGAGGCTCATTTAGGCTCTTTTTGCACATCGTGTAAACCTAATATTAATGTCCACATTTTTATTTGGAAAAGATGCTCTGTACGATTGAATAAAAATAGTAATAGTAATAACAGCCTTGTTATTTTGATATAGGTTTCACAAAAAAAACCCCAAAAAACAAAAAAAACAAAAAAAACCAACCCACTCTTAAATATGTACAAAGACGTAATGTCGTTGTTTTATAAGCAGGGGATCTGAGAAGTTCAGGTCAGCCTCTCCACGGTCTCCCACTTACATATAATACAGTAAAACTTACAAAATAGCTCTCCACACCGTACTGTATATTAGATTTCGTCACTCTGCCCTGTGCTCCTGCAACCAGGCTACCATACTCTGGGCTACAAATCCTGTGAACAGATGGCGCATCAATTTGATTCCATCTTCTACACCGTGAAAGATTGATTTTGCACTTGCTTTTAATTTTGCCCATAATTAATTGGATCATTACAACTGTTTTCCATTGATCCCCTAGTTGAAACGTAAAATTAAAACGCGATCTCTGTTTCGTTTCTCTGATTTTATTTCAATATATTTATGCATTTGCTCTGCTGAAGAGCATCCTACATTGTTTCTGGCGCTGTCAGCTGAGAGTCTGTTCCCTCAAAGATGCAGCAGATTAATATTTCAGAGTTATAAAGTCATTATAAGCTCAGAGTGTGGCCTCATTGAATAACAACACAGACATGGAAACACACGTCCGGTCCTCTCTGTCTCTTATCGAAAAAAAAATAGTTTTATTTTTTTTAATGTTTTATTTTATGACAGTGGCATTATAATAGCTCCCATGGTGCTCACGTGATGTTATAGTATATCAATAATTAAATAATTCTAATCTAAACAATCAGTTCTTAAGCTCTTGTTAATGCAACCGATCAGTTTTAAAAATATATTTAACATGTTAATATAGTAAGTGCAAGTTAAAAAACGAACCTTTTGCAATATGTAACTTTGCAGATATTAAATCCACACTGCACATAACAATAAGAATAAACAGTAATAATTAAGCAATCTAAAGAGGCTTTTACCTCGATTTTTACGGATGTCAGCAATTTAGTCCATTCACACTTAACTGGAATCAATTACTCTTTAATAATATCGTTTATCCACTTAGGAATAAGGTTGAACTTGATATCTGAGCGTCTTCTGAATAGATTTACAGGTAAGTAAATTAAGCCATTGCACATTTTTGTCATTAACATTTGTTAAAGAATAATCTGTCAGCCTTTGATCGACATTTTGACGCCACTCTGTAGGCCCCACACATCAGATTTTAGTTGTTGCTTTGTGTGCGCACTTAGAGTGAGTGCGTCAGTTCACTTCAGCCAATTTAACCGCTTACTGTCTTTGATGGCAAATCATGAAAAATTAAGAATAGGCGTAAAAGTCAATGCCATAGTTTACAGCTGCCAGGGTCATATTTCAGAAGATAAAACCCACACAGGAAGAACTTTATCTGCTCTGAGGATCCGTACTGTAACTGTAAATGTCCTTACAGCGACCTTAAAAAACAAAACAAAGAAAACAAAACAGCGTAAAAACAAAAAACTGTTACCTTCATCCGTTTTGTTGTTAACTGCAATTAAAGCCTTTCCATGTCTGCTGTGTTTTCAGGTTGGCTGTTCATCTGATGATCTGTCCCGTCATTAGTCCTCAACAGCAGCCCTCCACCCCCTCAACGCACACACACACACACACACACATAATGAGTGGTTCCAGTCATTTTGTATTGTATTAAAGATCCAAATGCAAGTGAGATCAGGTTACATTACTTTGATTAGAAAATACTTTGTTAAATTACTTTTCATAGCCTGAGCACAAAGGCAGTCAGACAGTCGAGTTTCTGAGCTTTTCCATGCCTCAGGTAGAGCAAATCATTAAGAAAAATTAACATCTCATTTGCATTTAAACATGAAAGAAAAAAATTGCATTATTATTATTATTATTATTATTATTATTATTATTATTATTATTATTATTATTATTATTATTACTATTATTATTATTGTTTAGCAGGGTTATATGTTATAGCTATCATTCTTTGAGACCCTAAATTGGGGAATAAAGATAAAGAACTGGCTCTTCATTCATTATGCAGATTTGGAAGTTACTGTTAAATATGCCCTGCAGTGTCGGATTAAAAATAGGACTGTATCTTGTCATTTTCAAAAGTATTCTCCATGTTGCATTTATTGCACTGGGAACAAGGGCTAAATCCTTCCTCTTCCCCATCAAACTTTCCACATGAATAGTTAAATGTGTGCCCCTCTGGTTTTAACTTCACAAAGACTGGCGAGGCTTTGCAGCAAAGCTGGTAAGGGCATCAGGAATGAAAGTCAGGAGTGTTCTGGATAACTGTAAAGGAAATCATATGTATCTTTACTGTTTGTTCAATAAAAGTTAATTGCCACTAATGTCCAGCTATGATCATTTCCCAAGCATTCTCTTTTATCATTTTACATGAATGAAAATAAAAGTATCCTCATCATCATCAACCACCACTAACAGTGACTATCAGAGCTGCACACAAGCATGTCTTTCAGTGGATAAAGGCAGCACACATTAGCCAGCCTCCCATAAGGCCCAGGGTTCATCACTATGGGAGAAGCAGGAGCTCGTCTCTCTCTATCTTTTCCTCTCTCTTTTCCTCTGTGTGTGTGTGTGTGTGTGTGTGTGTGTGTGTGTGTGTGTGTGTGTGTGTGTGTGTGTGTACAACAGAGATCAGCCCGAGGCGGCTCGGAGGTGTCCCGCCAGCTGCCTCTGTCCCATCCAGACAGCCAACAGCTTCCAATCACATGTCAGCAATATGGGAAACAGAGCTTCTGTCCAGTGGGCCGCTGACATGTGTTAGCCTATGGCATGTGAATGCATAATATAGCAGTCACCTCCTGGTGGCAGACTTAAAACTCAAAAGGTTGTATTTTTTGTCCAGCTCAGACAATTTGATTTTCTTAATTTTTCACACATTGTCTTGTTGTTTCTGTTCCTTCTCTGTCTTTGTCCTCGCTAGTTATCTTCAGCGTAATAATCATGATTATATGAGCAATGATAGCTGCGCCCGTGTGACTTGCTGATTAGTTTGTGTGTCTGTGGGTGCAGGAGAAGCTGTGTATACACATATATTCCTCTCCCCAGAAATCTACGGATGAGCAGCTCCCACATAAGCTCCTGATCACTTCTGTAAATGCTTCCTGTCACCTTCAGTGGTGTAATGATCATGAAAATTGTGACCTTGATCTATGGAAAGCCATAATGTGACTGAATGGCCTCCTCCCACATACTTTCTCACCGGCTCTGAGCTCAGAGGTACGCTAAAGGACGGCTCTGAGGAAGATTGTTTAGCGGTAATAAAAAGCCAGTAGTTTGGCTTGTAATGGTTCGGGCATTCCTCCTCTTCACAGCCATTTGGCTAAATCTTCAGTGATGGAGGCCTGTGTGAATTTAGATGAGAATCTGGGAGATGTTGACGCTTGTCCTCAGGCACCGAAGAGATTTTATTGTCTGCTGGTCCAACATGATCAAGCACACAACTGTGTTTAGGGGACAAAAGAGTGCAGCAATGATGTTGTGTCCTGTAGTTATCATTTAGGGGTCTGATTTTAAAATCTTTTTGTAATGTAATCATGCACAAAATGTTGTTGGCTGCTGTTGTCTTTTGGCTTATTATTATTGTTTACTTGTAGACTGAAAGATGAGAGCTGCAATCTGTGACTATGACTATAAAAACATTTCTAAAATGTATTTTCTGTGGTTTAAATAAAGTAGGAGTTTACATGAATTTTAATGGGCGACAGTCGGATGTGTTAGGCACGAGGACAACTTTTCCTGCGTTTGTTTTTCATTATTGTTTTGCTCCAAGTGAAGACAGAAAAAGAAAAAGAAAAACCTCTGGCGTGATGCTGCTCGAATTCTCATTTAGTCTGGAAAATCTGGTTTGCGCAACATTGTTTATGATCACACCCTTGCCAGCTTTTCATATTTAAACGAGCAAAGGTTTAATTACCAAATGATGACAGTGTCATATGGTGCCATGATGGCACAGGGTGTCTAATGAATGCAGAGGAGCCAGGGATGCGTATGCGACACTGAGTGACAGTGGGATGCACAGATCAAAACAGGAAAAAAAGAAGGGGGAGAGACAGTAAAACATCTGTAATTTGCAATTCACTAATGTTCAATGGTTGCTCATGGATTAAGAATTTTAAACTATTGTCTGCCAGATGGAAGAGAAGAGGGAGGGAGGGATAGGGGAGGAGGGTGCTTCTAAGCAGCATATTTACATCTGTATATCAACCCTAGATTTAGTAATCAGACAGAGGAAAAACCAACTGCCTCCAAAAACACTCTCGGGGCATCACATCTATTACCTATTTTCCAGCAGCGTAAACATTAGAGAATGATTCTACCATTTTTTCAGAGGTGTATTTAAATTTGCCAGGACAGCTTGCAGACTGTGGGGAGTTTTGTGCACAACTTGCTCTATCTATCTCGATATAATCACGAGACAGTTTGTAGTGCTGGACTCGGGTCTGCTCACACATCAGAGTTAATTTCACTGGGATGTTGATGTGCTCTGAAATATTGCACTGAAGTAATATCAGTTAGTGGGCCGCCAAAAGATGTACATGCTTAACCAGGCATGAAACCTTGCTGAATTACATCGTATTTATACTTATCTCAGATCAACGCTTTTGTCATTAAAATTTGGTCTGGTTGCCCGTGTGGTTTATGGATCTGTTTAATGATGCACTGTGTAATAGTGTTACAATGTATAGCCGCATGATGTACTGGCACATTTCACTCAGAGGCTTCAATAAATAACCACAGCAACCTTCAAGTTTCATCTCGCTTCAGAGGCTTCCTCTTTTTCCACAATCCTCGTTGTTGCTGTGGAGTCTGTTTACATCACTGTGCTCTTATACGTCATCTGGGGTATAGAGGAAGTACTCAGATTCTTTACTTAAAGTTATCAATTTTGCAAGTTAAGGTCATTATATTTAATTCATTACAGAAAATTGGTTAAAATGCAGTAAATCATACCATATCTCTGCAATCATGCAGAATTATTCCATACTTTTATGTATACATTACTGTGCAAAAGTCTTGAATCACCCTGCATTTCTTTATATTTTCCTTCCAAGCAACCTGACTCTTTTTCAACTTTTTAAAGTGGTTTTGAGCAGTAGTTCTCAGGGCTTTCTGAAGGTCTTTCAACGTTTTTTGGGGGCACTGCCTGCTTTTCCACCAATCTTCAGTCCAGTTCTTACAAAATAATTTTTTTTTTAAATTTTTTAAGGCCTGTCAGTAAACACATTCATTTGTCTTGCCAAAGATAACACGCAATTCTACAGGATCTCAGAGAACTGGTCTTTCAGCTGATCCATCGGTTGTTCCCTGAAGCCTCCTCAGAAATTGTCTCAGTGGAAGGATAGACGTTAGGAAGCCATTCTTAAGGAGGGAGAGAGAACAAGCTGAGGGGTGTCATATTACACAAGAAGTAGATAACGGATCAGTGACAACAGATCTAATGGAGTGATGAATCCGAGCTAGAAGTTTTTGGTTCAAATCCATGTCAATAAACATGGTAGAGATACAACAGTGATCCATCTGTAAAACACGGTGGAGGCATTGTCATGGTTTGGGGCTGCATTTCAGCCAGTGGTGCTGGTGGTCTTGTCAAAATTGATAGGATATTGTCAGATTTGGATCCACCATATAATAAAAGCACATGACTGACAAGGGCTTAGTTTTTCAGCACGACAATGATCCCAAATACACTGCCAATGCAGGAAAAGCATACACAGTGAAAAACTATCAGTTATGGATTGGCTTCCTCAAAGACTGGCTGAAGGATCACCTTGAGAGAGAATTGACAAAGAGAAGGCAGGTAGTGAAGAATAAAGGTGGTCGGAGTGACTCAAAACTTGTGTACAGTGCTGTATTTTAAAATTGTTGAAACATGTGAACATTTACATTATGTTGCTGGTTTGTAAGTAAGTAAGTAAGTAAGTAAGTAAGTAAGTAAGTAAAATTTATTTATATAGCACATTTCACAGATAAAAATCACAAAGTGCTTTACAGTAAGATCAGACATACAAGTTAAAATTAATTAAATTAGTTAAAAGCCCGTTTGTATAAAAAAGTCTTCAGCTGCTTTTTAAAGGAGTCAGTAGAGTCTAGACAGCGTAAAGACAACGGCAGAGAGTTCCACAGCCTAGGTGCCAGTGCCTGAAAAGCACTGGCACCTAGTGCTTTTGAAAGTGTAAAACTTTATATGCAAGCTTTGCAACCCACTTCTGTGTTTTGTACATTTATTAAAGTAAAAAGCAGACTACTTACATGGTAAATGTAGAGGTTAATAGTAAAAATGACACAATACAATAGAATACCTCAAAATGAAACCTATGAACAGTGCTTAATCAACTTGCTGCCACTGCACTTCACAGTACTGCTGATCCAGATGGAGATTTCCAAACCATGCAGAATGGATGCCTTTTAAGTCCAATATAGTTTGCGATTGATTTCAAATCATTTCCAAATCTCTTGTGATCAATCAGCCTGCTTTTTAATCCCTCACTGTATTATATTTGATTTGACAGAGTTCAGAGTGATGAATTACAATACTCATGCAAGCGTCAGTAGTCTGCCAATTGATTTTTATGCCATACAGAAATTAATGGAAACCAATCGCTGCCTTCAGCAATGGGTCCCAGTATAGAGCCAGGCTCTTCAAAGTGGCCACAATCACGGCCTGTATATAAAAGGAGGCTGTAGTCTCTAATCTCATCAGTCACAAATATGCATCCTTTCTTATGGAAAACGACCTGGTTCCTAATTTGACCAAATTTGACCAATTTCCTAATGAACTTGCTTGTTTTAAGCCTTTAAACCAGTTGATAAAGAAGGATTTGCTTGTCATGTCACAATGGGCATGCAGGGTCATTGGTTTCTCAGTCAGATCCAGCTTCCTCTTTTTTAGGATTCAGTTGTACTCAAAGACACACTAAAGTGTCAGCTGTTTAGTTTTCAGTAAACCTTTCAAATCTGTAGCATGTTTATCTTGTTTCATGTAAAAGCACATTGTAAACCAAATTGCAGCTTAGTCATACTAAAGTGATAATAAGAAGGTAACCCACTTGGGACTAGGAAAGATTGGTCTTAATTGGTTGAATTTTTTGCATTCAGTGACTGCTAGTTTTTGCAGTGACCAACTAATTGCCCTGAGACTCAGGATGCAACTCCAGCAATTTCTAAGAAACCACTTTCAATCACAAGACGATTGCTCATGTTGCCTAATGGGAACCAACCTGTTCGCAAACAGTAACCATTTCATCTTGATGCATCAAAGCCACACTGAAGATAGCAACTGACTACAAGTGGTCACAAACCTGGCTTCTGTCGTGGAAGGAACAAATTCAAAGGATCTAGCCTGCAAGGTCATTGTGCTCGTGTGACTGCAGCAATAACTAGCTAGTTTTAGGTGATTAGCTTGATAATCTTCTCAAATATGGCCATGTCCAATTCCAAAGGACCAAGGTGGTACCTAACTTTTCCGACAAACCAGTGTGTGACATCATGGTGGCTACATCCCACTTTATGCACAGTCTGTGTTCTCAACATTAGTCTGAGTGGTCACAGCATGGCTAACATGGTGGAAAAACAGAAAAAAACAGCTATACTAAATTAGCAAGTGTTTCAAATAAAAAATGGCTTTAATCAAGCTGACTCCTTGTTTTCAGTGCATGCTGAATGTACACTGATGCAGACACATGTTGTAGCAGTTGTTGCCAGCGATATATCCTGGCCCTCTGACTGTACAGGTCTCCCATGGCTCTCTCCCCAGGACTGTGAGAACATCTGTCACAGCGCCTGCCATTTTCCTCTGTGGTCAGAGCGTCAGGTGAAGGTGCTGCCTGCTAGCCTCATGACATGGTACACATGGGTACCTCCAACAACAGTGCTCATTAACAGGCAAATGGAGCAGGAGCCCCAGCAAATTGAGCAGCGTTTCGCCAGGATTGGCCCTGCCAGATTGTTCAGATAGCCAAAGTGACATCACCAAGTGCCAGCCCCGTTTGCCCCCACCCCCTCCAAAAAAATTAACATCCCTAATCATCTGCCAGGCTAAACATTATTCTTCATGATTCAGATCAGCCATGCTTGCCCTCCACTCACAGAGTATCTCTCCTCTCTCTGGGCCAAAAGCAGCCAGCCTTGGACTGATTGCTCAGCCTTTTGTGCTTTTCGTTTGTGAGAATGGCAAATCGATTCAAAAATCATCATCCATGAGCAGCTCTCATGCAGAGCTGGGAGTGTGTCACAGATATGAAATGGAAATAAGGAAAACAGAAAGTTGGGCCCTTGGTTTTGAAATAGGTGTCACTGAGAAATAAGCTCGCAAATAAGGTATATTGCTTAAAAATTAGACGATTCTTCAGTGTTAAAGAGGTAATCAGTGATGCAACCAAAGTTTCAGCAAACTTCAGCAAAAAAAAAAAAAGTTAAAATATTTGCCATTACCATTAAAATGATTAAACAGGGTCTTAATGGATGAATTACTTAATATAAAAACATGTGTTTACGCTTTCTGGTGTTATTAAAGGTTAGGATCAGGTCAGTTATGTTGAAATAATAATTTTAATTCAATTATGATGTTGGTTTGAACTTAAATGTCTGGCACTTTCCAAATTTTGAATTTGTAAATCCATTGTTTAATCACTTTCAAGTAAAATTTGTGTGATATCAATATACTGGAGATGTTTTAGAGCCCCTTGTGTTATCGCAGTATGTTTTGACTGTATTAGCAAAGCTCCCAATCACAATAAGAAGACTAAACAGTCTTTTGTGAGGACTGACATGTCCACCTACTTCAACTCCTAACCAGAGTTAATGCCTAAAAACTGAACAACAGAAAGAAAGATAATCACGAACAGAGAGGAAGCTTGGCATATTTAATTAATTACCCCACATTAGAACGTTTGTTTACAGAAATGAAGTGCTACAAGAGGTCTGATGCTAATTAATTCTAAGTGTACTTCCCCCCTCACTCAACATAATGTGTTGATGACTGCTGCTGAGGTACTTTCATGGCAGGTAAACCTATGTCTCATTGCATTTCCATCAATGGCTCTGAGGTGTGTACGGAACAAAAGCTTGCCACAAAGATTAGGGAGAATGTTAACATGATTGCTGATTAATAAAGCCAATTAGAATTCACAGCAAGGCAACAAGAGAGCGGATCAGCACGATCATGATGAAGAGAATGAAGACCGTCTCAGTCTTGTGTAAACCAGTGTGGCAGTAGCAGTTATCACATTTCAGCTTTGAAAGCAGACAAACTTAAACAATGTCTTAACTGCTTTGCTATTCTCTGACCTCCAGCTATATTTATAGTTTTTGCACAGCGGGGAAAAGTAGTAAAAAAAAAGTGCTTATCCATCTGTCCTGTTGACTTTTTTTGCTGCCACTTCATCAGTGTGTCTGGGAGTAAAGCTCAGGGCTGCACACACAGTATAACCAGAGTCTCAGGAGGCCCCTCTCTGGACAATGATGTATTTAAGCCCCTACAGAGGTCAGATGGACTCTGTCCAGAGCATCACCTGCAATCAATAGTGTTGGTAAACCAGGCACAACTGAGCAGACATGGAGGGTCCTCTTCTAAACACACTGTGAGGAAACCGCATGGGCCATTGAACTGCTAAAACTGGGAGAAGAATGGCTTGACGCGCTGCTAGTTAAGCTCAGGCGACTGAGGGAGTATTTATTTATGTTTGGACCCACTACTTACACTTTTGTAACACCTCCCTGGGCTCCTGGAGTTTTACTTATCCCAGTAAAAGAAAAACAGACAGTCCTTTTGTCCTTTCTACTCAGTTACTCTCAGAGTTGTTATTATAGACAGGTGCCCCAATGTAAATACAAATGAAAAAGGTAGGACTGTTTTAAAGCCAAAGACTTAACAATTATCTGTAAAAATCTGACTTCTCTGCATGCAGCTTTGAATCTTAAAGACATAATTATTTAATAAAAAAGTCTTTGCAAAATAAAGAAGAAGAAGAAAAAGAAAGCAAGGGGAAAAATGCAATTAAGAAAACAAATTATCTACTTTTCCATGTAAGAGCATAGAAACATTTAAATTAGCTATAAATAAAAACACAACCTCATGAACAAATATAATGGTTTTCAGTGTTGTAACAATGTCTTTTTCATAGTCCACTATTTTTAAAAGTTTATATAGTTTAGCAAGATTATTTTAGTATCTGTTTTTGTATTATTACCAGTAATTCTGATATTTTCATTTCATTTCATTTCAAAATATATCCTACAAGCTGTAAATTAGATTCTGTCATATTGTCTTATTGAATTAAAAAAATCCTCCCTAATCTCACAGCAGTAATGGTGTCTGAACTTGTTCATTGCTCGTATATTTCTTGCACTTTTCCAAATTTCTTTTTAGTCCCCATTCATTGTTTTTATGGTTCCTTTTTCTGATCTTTTGCAATGTCAGAGTTCAGTTAAGTAACAAATGTGACTGCCAAGTGTCAAAGTCTTTACTGTGAGCAAGTCTTTCCAAAGTGGGCTGGATTCAGTCATGTGTCTCTGAACTTGAGCCCCCCAAAAACAATGAATGCATAGGCACCTGGTGTCAACTGCAAGTGGGTTTTGAAGAATTGGCATAGTCATTTAGGCAGCACCTCACATCCTTCACAAACAAATGAAGCCCCCAGTGCTTCAAAGTGAGATTGATCTCCTTTTGAGACTCGGCACTGAGCACTGAGATTCTGAATATTGAGAAAGGTGTCTCACTCCATGGAAACCCAGTGAAACCTGCCCTTCCCCCCATCCCATCCTCCACTGGAGTGATGTAGGAACAGAGACCCGGTGGAGTTTTTCAACTTCATCAATATTCACTCATTCATCGTGAATCCTGGCAGCAAATTCTCGACTGTATTACTGGATGGATGTTCTCCTTTGTCACTGTGAGGAGTGTCTGAAATGGAATTTTAAATTAGAATAGAACAATTCCCAATTTTTATGGACTTCGGTCACAGCTATATATATCACCTAATGATGGAAAACTTTTCAATTTTCTTGTGTAGGTCTTTGGCACTATTCAGCCATTAAATAGGTCAGGGATGAATGTGCATAGTTTACTTTCAATTCTATAGAAGAGACTGAGAGAAATCCTGCGTTATGTTGATAAAAAAAGAAAAAAGCTTATTTGAAGAAAAACATAATCAATAAGAAAAAAAGGATTACCTCATTGAATTTCCTGTTTAGTAGTTTATTTTTTTTGGAAACTCCTCTCCAAATCAAATACCCTTTTATAGATCTAGTAAAATATAAATCAGCGGTTGATAAAGAGGTTTAAAAATCAGTGAACCCAGTAAGTGAAAAGATCATAGCTGGCCACCCTCACTCTCAGTGACCCATGTGAACATGGGTCACAACATCTGCAAAAGCCTGTGACAGAGAACCAGCAAAACTCTTTTACAGTTGTCAATACATGTTGAAATTTGTTAATTGCATGATTAGCACAGCACACACTGTAATTGGATTAATGTTCACATGATTGTTTCCGTATCTGTAGGGTTGTAACTATTCAAAAATATTTTATTTTAAGAAAATATGAAAGAAAACCTTTTTTTTTTGGAAAACACTATATCATTCATGTTTAACCCTTAAAAATGGCCACGAAAGTGACCATCAAAAGGCTAACATGGGGGGCTTTCTTGGTAAGTATTCCTTGGTGTAATCAGCCCCTTTAAATCCAGATTAAATGTCCTTTTAATCACTCAGCTTGAAACCTGAATTAATTACAAATCTGCTACAAAAAAAAAAAGAAAAGAGAAAGGAATTTTGTCATAAAAATGTTAATTAGCAGAGGGTACTGACCTCCCTTTTGGCATTGTGTATCCCCAGCTGAGGACGGAACGTTTGTCCACTGTCGTCACTTAATGATGGTAATATTAAACACTCACAGAATGTTGTCACGCTTTTGTCTTCATTCATATCAAAATGAAGTTCTTGGAGGCCCGCATTTATCAATCACGGCAGGGCTCCAGCTGTTCACAAGTCTTTGGCCTGGCTTCAACAGCCGGGCTTACAAATTGTCTCTGAATAGCGTTGAGCAAGGCCCCTTCAACCCCCTTTTGTCACTGTCTCCTGACAAATGCTCCTCGGCTGCCTCTCCCAGACACATGCCTCCTTCGTACCTTCTGCTCTGTGCTATCAGATGGCCTGCTTTGCATTCTCGTTTGCCTCACTATTAGCAGCTTTATCTGCACGGCAGCCAAAAGCCCGGCATCAGACAGGGTTATATCAAACACTGTTATAATGTGCGCCTAAAATGCGGAATGCTTTTTCTATCTTTTGCAATATCATTCCAACACTTCCGACTTTTTTTTCTCAGTTGAATATCTATTACAGTATGTATGGGTGGCATGCACATCATTTTTTGTTTTTACATCAACATGCTGTTGAGCAAATATAGTTTTATCTGAGCCTTCTGTGCACAGGCAAAGCCCACCCGATTCATCCACCCTTTCATGGTCTTTATGGTATCTTCTATTTGTTTTGTACTTAGAATTGCAATTTCTGATTTTGTGAATTTAGATGAATTTATATTCTAAAAATATCAATGTAACAGAGCTTAAAACTTCAGATTGGTTTAGTGTTTGATCTGCTTCCAAAATAAACCTGAAAAAAATCTGATCTAATAACAATAACTTAGTCATTTAATTTAATTTTCATAATTTGAAGGCCTATCCAGGAAGCATGTCATCAGTTCAGAAGGCTTGTTTGTACTTTAGTGTCCCTATTAGGACTGTCACAACACAAGTTTTATTATTTAAATTTTTTTTTGTTGATTTATTTTATTTATTATTTACTGTTATTGTAAAGTCTAAAAATGGGATTAACTTTAAATTAAATAAGTTACTAATCCTGGATTCCTTTTGATATTATGGCACACAGTTAATACCATTTTATTAATATGCTCTCTTTTAAATATCTTATTTAACATCCAAACCTGTATTTCTAGTCTGTTGACCTCTCCAAAGTGTGTGCTACATTTCATAGATTCCACATGAAAAAAAGTTAACGCTTCTTTGGAAAATACACTCTACTGCTCTACTTTCTGAGGTACAAATCAGCCAGTTACACTGTAGCAACTCCTCAGCACATTTAGGTATGCAGTCCTGATAAAGATGACCTAGTGACATTCAAACCAAGAATGGAGAAGAAAGGTGATTTAGCGACATGGTATATGGGGTGGCTGGTTTGGTATTTCAAAAGAAGTTTAAAAAAAATTTAAAATCACCTGGTCTGATGAGTGCAAATTTCTGCTGCAACATTCAGATGCGAGGATCATGAAAGCATGGATCCATCCAGGCATGTATCAACGGTCCAAGAGGTGGTGTAAAGATGTGAGGGGACTCTGGTAGTATATTTTTGGATCTTTAGCACCAGTTGAGGGTCATTTAAATGTGCTTACCTGAGTATTGTTGCTGACCGATTTCACAAAGCTCAAATCATCTCAAGAATCATCCTGACTATCACAATAAGTTCACTGTACTCATATGGCCTCCACAGTCACCAGATCTTAATTGAAAGAGCGTCTTTGAGATACACTGGTAGCAAGTTTGTACATTAGATTTAGGCATGTAGATATGTTCATGATGTCCTGTAGAAGTTCAAACCAAAAATCAGGAGGAAAAAAAGGCGATTTAAATAATTCTGAATGTGGTGGATCTGGAGATTTGCTCCAACCTAGTACTACCAAGGCCTAGGAAGAAAAAATGCAAAGGACAAGAAGCCCAAACAAGAAAATTAGCTGAGTACTAATGAAGTCTAACTCATACAAGATTCCCCTGAAAAAAATGCATCTAATCCAACTCATGAAATACTCCTGTTTGCTTATAGTTTTACTCTGCTAAAGCGCACTTAAATTAATGTGTGATGAATATAAATAAGCAAACTGTTGAGCAAAATAGATGGGTCCTACTGAAATAATGATAACAAACAAATATTTTTCTATCCGCTGAGCGCAAATTGGCAGCTTCCAGAAAATCTAATTGAAAGTGTCAAAAACATTGTTACAAACACAGTTCTTGGGGAGAAAATCAGAGTATCAAGAGCAGCTTGATCACATGGACCTAAATAATAGGATTACAACTGTGAGGAAAACAAACAAGCTGACAGATCAAATGTCAAACCAAGCGGTACAATATGTTGTTACTGGTATCCCAAAAACTAACAGATAATCACCTGCTGTATGTCCAATAAGATGGACAAATGAGGGAACATATTGCACAAATCATTTATACTTGCCAAAGAAAAGCTTTGTTCCCTTTATTTTAACAGCAACATTTCATGCTGCCCTCGACTGATTGACAGCTATCGCTGAACCTACATGTTGAATCATCTGTCAGATGCTTAAAAACTTCCACTGATGAAAAATCAAATGAGACTGACAAGCTACAAGTGCTTCCAAATGCTGCTCACCAGCACTGTGTAGCTGACAGCACTCCTGAGTGGTTTAGCGTTGAAGGACAGTTGGTATTGCCCCAGTAAAGTTAAACGCAGGACATCACATTCATCCATCGTAAAAGTCTAAAAATAAAGTAAAAATGATCAGTCTAGCAAGGTGTTGATAGAGACGATGGAACAATAAAGTAACAATAAAGTAGACTGAGAAAATATATCCAGATTTCTTGTACTGAGTTAGTAACAACAAAAACTTTAAAATTACTTGGAAAATATTCAGCCTGATTGTTAAATTAAGGGGATGTTGAAAAGGCAGCATGCTCATGCTCAGACCAATCAAAACATGGACATGGGACCTCTTGGGGTAGCTTGTGTTTTGGGTCATGTGAGATGTGGCCTCAGTGAATGGAAAGTTTTCTCATGGATGCTCAACAATTAGAATCAGGGCAGTTGGGAGACTAGGCTGCTGTGAGGCCGCTGTCATCAGTAACTGCTGTTGCTATTGATATGTTTCAAAGTAGTGTCCACATGACCCAAGTTTTTTCCCAGGAGAACCTTGAGTCATAACAAGCTGGTCAGTGTTTTTCCTTCTGTTATCAGAAGTTTTAATAATGTGGCTCAGTGTTATGTTTCTGCAGGAATGAAAAAGTAAATCTCTGTTGATTTGCCAGCATTATAACCGGTTAGACTAATTGCCTAAAGTCTAATACTGCCTTTGAAAACATGATAGACATGACAGAAAGACGTCTGTAGATTTTTCCAAGCAAAGAAATTTACTTAAGGGTAAATGTACCAACGTTCATTGTGCTTCTTGGTTCTAGCATGAAGTTTCAATAAACCATTTAATCTCCACTGGTGTAGCCTTTATCGGCCACTCCTTTGAATTCATGACAAAGAAATGCTACATCATAT
The DNA here is from genome assembly GCF_965226115.1 of Aulonocara stuartgranti. Taxonomy (NCBI): domain Eukaryota; kingdom Metazoa; phylum Chordata; class Actinopteri; order Cichliformes; family Cichlidae; genus Aulonocara; species Aulonocara stuartgranti. The sequence goes on along the minus strand of NC_138959.1, from coordinate 11,456,696 downwards.
AAGAAAAATGGAGGCATTACGAACACATAAAAAATGAAATTGTCATGTGAGAACTGATGAAATGTTCAGGTTGCCTTTTGTATCCATTTCAGAGGAAATAATTAAGATGGATGGGCAGATGAATTAGCTGTCTTCCAAGGTCAAATGCTGGTTGCCTTATTACTCTATTATTTCACTCTGGTGGTGGAACTGCCATTGATACTTTCATGATAGTGTGTACAGCCACACCAAACGACAATGAGATACAAATTTATTGTTTGGCGACCAGATCAGTCATAGTCGTGTTCGGTGGATGGATTAATGGGTTTGATGGCTGCTGCAGGTTAGAGCAGAGAAACTGGCTGAAGACAAGAGAGACTGTTCAGAACCCCAGGGAGCTGAAAAGATGTGTGACTCGCATGTGAGGATACTTGGTTTTGTTTTAGAGGGAGGGGCTGGTGAAAAATGCGTGTAGTGGAGTTTGATGCAACCTCAGAATGCGCTTCTGTTCCTTTGCTGTTACAAGTGAATGAATACCACACTTCCCTATTGTGTGATAAGCAGCTTCCCTGCTCTTATACTAAAGATGTCAGCTTTAATAATATTTTTGCAGTGCCTTTATGAAGTCTGGGGTCATTTATGATGTTAGAACTCTATAAACGCTAAAAAGTTTTCACATGAATATGGCTGACTTGCCGGGGATAGATATGAGCTTGTACCTCACAAGAACAAAATACGTCTCTCAATCTATTTTTTTTTTTAAATATTAAGGGTTTTAATAAACCAATTAAAGACTGATTTAAGGCCTGAGCTCCCCAATCTTACAAATTAAGGCATTAAATTGAGGCATTAAATTTTGACAGTTCAGAAAACCCAGGTTAAAAATAAGAAACTTGCGTATAATTTTGTATAATTTCTTTTTAAAAAGGTCATTGTCTGCTTGTAATCACTGTTTTTATTCCCTATTATTAAGTATCTGTCTTAATCTGCACTGAAAACATGTAAGATTTTGCTTCATAATTTAAACAGATATTTAAAATATCTCTGTATGTCTCTGTTGCTAGAAAATCTATAATTTTCAAAAGGTAAGAGTCCAAATCAGATCACAAACCAGTGACTTCATGCCTTGTTTGACTTTACAGAAATTGTGGAAACCTGCCCAGGATGACAGTCCCCAGAATCCAAAACACATAAACAAAACTAATGAAGCACAATTTTAAATGAATATTTTTTTTACTCAAATATTTAATTATATTCTTTAGAGAAATTCCAGAAAATTCAAAGAAAATGTATATCAAAGCATCAGGGAATCAAATTGCATGGCTTTACCACTTATCCACTATCTTTTTTCCACTTTCTGTTCTCATAGGCATTTATAGTTAATCTTCTTAAAGAATCCCTGAATCTTGTGAAATTAATCAACTCCAGCCTGTAATTCCAAATATTTGTTGCAAGCACTTGATTGGGGTCAATGCCTCAATACTGTATCAAGGGAACAAGAAGTCCCATAATGATTTATTACCAGCCCAGCTGCACATTTTATTATGAAATGAGTTTATTAGTTTTAAAGCTACCGGTAATGTGCTTTTGCTTTAGGGGAGCAGGCATGGGTGACGAGAGCCTGCATTAACCACTTGATGTGAGGACTTCATTGTACAACATGTATCCCTAATTTGCTTCAGTACCGTGAGATCATGCACATCGCAACACAATTCAGCTGTGGTATAAGTTTCATGTATTTAATTATTATGAATCTCACGTCGTTTCCTGCGATGATTTCAACTGTTTTCATGTATTTTTGAAACAATATTTTTTTTAATGTCTTTTAAAGGTTTACAAGATTTGTGCGGGTCTATCATAAGAAGGGAAAGTTTTTCAATAGAGAAGTGCAGCATGTGGCCCCTCACTTCTTGTTTTCATAGTCACAGGAGAATAATAACTAAACAAGAATGCTGTTGCTCTGTAATGGGAGTGAGACAAAATGGTTTCTCTCACCATTATCAACTCCATTTCTTTCTTCCATTCCTTCTGATGATCAATTAGATCTTAATGGATAGCCTGCTGTGCTGTGAGATGATGACCAACATGTTTTTGTGTTGAACTAAGTAAATGACAGAACTGCACACAGAAGCACAGAACAGAACCTCCAATTCAAATCAGTCTGTGCACGTTTCAGTCATTGATTACATCATTTTAAATGCATTGTCACTGGATTTGCTTTGGTATTTTCAAATAATTTATATCTGTTGCTGGTGTTTAAAATGAACATTAACTTTTAGAGCCTTAATGAACATTTCTATACTAGTTAATCCTCTATGGCTTTAAGGGTTTTTGTATTTGTTCAAAGGAGAAAAGTGAATTATTCTCTTTGTCCAAACCACATGATATTTTTAGTTTTCCAAAATAATTTTTTTCTGAATCTCGGTATACTGTACGCTGACTAATGTCTTATTCACACTAGAGTAAAAATCTGATGGCAACCTCATTGCAACTATAGGAAAAATTGATGGTTGCCCAATGATTGCATTGAGGTTGTGTTGAGCAATTGCTTGCAAAGTAACTGGACAGATTGCTTGGATGGGAGGCAACCTGCCTCCAAAAAATCATGGTTAAACTTGGACTGACTCCAATCGCTTTGACTGGTGAAGGATTGCAAATAATTGCTGTCTAATTTATAAAAGCAGACTCTTTGTGACGTAGACTCGCCGCAATCTGATTGCCGTTTGGTTGTATTCTAGTTATATTGCAATTTAAAAGTAAGATTGTTAAGTGTGTTTCATTTTGCAGTTGAATCACCATCGTAAAGCAACTACGTCAGTATTTATGAAGGAATTTCTGAATGTCTGTTTCAGACCTTTGAGGATCTCGCCTTTTGGGGGCATAGCTTTTGGAGCTAACAGTAGTAGCACACTTTGTCTTTGGTAAATATGAAATGTCAAAAACAGTTATGTGATACACAAATCTTCACTACGCAAAGGATTGTTATCTTTGATTTCTGTGGATTCAAAATGTTAACAGAAAAGACACCAGCAGTCAATCTCAGAGTGACCAGAATAGAGCTATGTGCTTTGGTGAAACAGATAATATTAGCTAAGTAAACACTGCTTGGCTAGCTAAGGCTAGTGGGCTAGAACAATATCCAGGGGCTGCAATGGTTAGAATAAATGATTTCAATTGACATTGGAACTGCTGTCACATATACCGTACATTGTACTTTTAAAAAGAAGGAAGGCATCCTTTTTTGTATACATTTTATATTTATTTTTTTCTGTATTTTTTTTTCTTTTTTAATTTTACCATTTATGGAAACATCTGTAAAAGAAAAATATTTTTTTGGCAGTGTTTTGACTCCCTTCTGTGGTTAGGCTTATGTATAACAAATGCTAACAGGCTCGTCTTAAGTCACTATGACTGATATTTATAATATTAACTAGATCATGTTTGTCCTTAAGAGAGTTGAGCCTTGATTATACTTTGTTGGACACAGTTGGAGACATGATGGCAGAGTAGTCATTCTGGTTCTTTGAAGTCCGGTGCTTGCGGTGGATGTGCAGCTGGAAAGGCAAAGTCTCCACAGACGAGTTTATATGGACACCAAAAAGTAGACTTGCAAACAAGAAAGTATCAAGACCTTGGATACACATTTGAACATTTTCCAGTTGTGTTCAACAATTCCTCATATTTTTCTTTTAAAATTGCTTTTACTGTCATGTTAGCTGTAAGCTTACATAAATGTGTTTTCTAGGAGAACTCCTCTGCAAACATTACTCATGCAAGTAGCAGATTCTTACCAATAACTGTTTCTCTTTTATGGGGCTAATTGAAATAACAGCAACAGAGTCACAGAGGCTTAGTGTTAGCTAACTTCTCCTCAGATATGTATGCTGAACCAAGCAAAGTCCAGTAATGACATTATCAGACACAATATAGTTGTTTTTAATAACGATGTCCAGCTTAATGAAGGCTTTCTTTTTTACAATTTAATTCTTCAGGTAAAAAATTACGTTGTACATTTAAGTTGTTCTTATTTTATAAACATGGTAGCATCAAGCTCTAGGATCTAATTTCTTTTATTTTATTGTAGAGTACTTTGATTTTAAATGTGCTTCATAAATAAAAATGTACTTACTTCCTTATATAAATCTAAATATGAACATCTGAAAACAAATGAGCAAAAAGAAACAACTTGCCTTTTGAGACTGAAGTGGACACATTACTGGATGTTAACATCTGTCTTCATAATAGAGTGAAACAGTATAACACCGTGTTTCAGTCCTATTCTCATTTTAGCACAAATGGCAACTCCCAATTTCAAATGACAGCACCATTAGTAGGATAAATATTCTGAGTGAAAGCAGCTGAAATCACCAATATTCACCTGCTAACTGAGCACGCATTAACAGCTCTGCGTCTCTTACAGTGCTAAGTCCTCTGACACAAAAGCCTGATCAACATCCAAGGCTGCTGCCTGTCAGTGGAGGAATATATAAAGATAAATGGTATTATGTTAAATTCCACTTAATGGCAAATTTTTAATTTTCTGAACATGGTCATTTTCTGGCTAGTGAATCAAGTGTAAGAAGCTAATTACGTGAGGATCTGAGCAAAAATAACTCCTCATTTTCAGGGATAATGGAAGAGAAATGTTGTAGATTAATGGCACTATTTATCTTTTTTAAATTTCGATCTTTCTCTGGTGATGGCTGTGCTCCCCAAGGAAAATATTCATAAAATGAAATTGAAGTCGTAACTTAATAGGTTATTAAAATTTTTGAGTGCATATCACTTCTCTTTTTGCAGCGCTGTAAATTTAAATTGAAGTTTGTGGCATTCAGAGTCACCAGTGGAGTTTTTTCCCTCTTTTTTTATGATGGCACAATAGAGGAGGAGCATGCATCTTTGTCAGGAGGTATTTGCTATTCTAATTTTATGGCAGGCCAGATTATCAAAAAGGAATATCACTGTGTTGGCTGCTGACAACACCTCAGCCTTCAGCCATGTGTTTCTATTAAGAGCCTTGGGCTATCCGGGGGTTTGTTCCCCACATTATTTTCTATTTCAGTCTTTTATCTTGATTTAAAGTGAGCCATGCTGAATATTCTCCCCCCCTGCCATTCTATTCCCCTTTCAGGAAGTGAGAAATGCTGTAGCGCATAAGGTTTCACAAGAGGGACTTGTATTCTCAGGGGAGGTGATGTAGAGCGGTTCAAGGTGGAATAACTATCTTTAGCCATGCAGTATGTTTGGAAATGCAGAGAGGAGGGACAGAGTACCTAGAAGGAACAGAAAGTGTGTTTCAGTCAAGGTCATGGGGCAGATCGTTTGATCTCAGCCAAGTTCATGATAAGTTACTGACTGCACTGTGCTTACTTTGTTTTCAATGGCAGAGTACTGTATCTTTGCCTGATAATAGTCTACCTTGTGTCTATACCAAAAACCAGAAGACTAGTATCCAATGTGATACTGGCTTCACTTCTTCTGCTTTTTAATCATATTCAGATTTCAGTATAATTTATATAATTCAGTATAATTTCAAAGTAAATTCCCCCATATATATATATATATATATATATATATATATATATAGATATATATATGCGGGCAATACTGGTATATATATATATTACCAGTATTGCCCGCAGGGAGAAAAACAGTGGCCTGCGGTATATTTCATAATTTGCACATTTTATGAGCTGTTAAACAGGGCTCATAGTCTCCAGATCTTCATAGTCTCCAGATCTTAAAACAAATCATTTTGGTTAAATAATATACCAACTGTCTACAATCATTGATACAATGCAGGAAAAAATGATTAATGACCCAGTAGAAATTAAAGGTCTATTCTCTAAGATTGTTTCCAATTATCTGGTCAATTCATTTAACACCAACTGAATAAAATAACTATAATGAACACAGAAACTACTGAAATCTAGAGCCTCTTCTGAAAGTGTCAGAATAAAATGTTTCCGCTTTGTCTAATTATCCTAATCCCTATTTCTTAAAGTGTGAATGCAGGTCAGTTTTCAAACACTATTAGTTTTGTGAAGTCAGAGCCCATTTAGAGGGCAAGAACTAAGGCTTATTATATCACTTGACAGCTCCAAGACAAACTGGATCGTAGGGATGCTCCAAAACACTCAGCCTGTACAAAAAGCCGGACTGGAGCGCCTGTCAGTCAATCATCCGCCCCAGGAGAGTCATATTACTTACAGCCTGAGAAATTGTGATACGGAGGTCTCCACTTGGTTTGAAATTAATAACATTTTGTTCCCTGGTTTCAGAAACGGACACAGTGCAAATTTATCTTTCTCAGGCAAGAAGGTCTGTAGCATCCCCTTAAGGATCGTGCCTTTTTTTTTCTTTTCCTTTTTTCAATTTCTATTTAGAAATTCTGTGAGCTCAAAACCTTAAACTATAACATATAGAAATGCTCATACAATCCTGACCTGTTTATGCGGTATAAAGTTGATAGGTTGTCAGGCCCCAAGCGAAAAGGCCCGAATGAAGCGAGCTATCCTTTAAATTGCCGGGGTGATATTTGCAGATAATAAAAGAGATAAATCAGACAATGTGGCTGAATATTTCATTTGTTATCCATATTCCTTATGGGCAAAAAATGGTACAGAAATGTAAAAACAGCAATTCCACTTTACCCCCTCTGGAATTGTAACACTTGAGATGCTGTTTTCATGTCTGAAGACAAAGTGCATGCTTTTCCTCAGCCTGCAACAGATAAATCTAATAGGCAGCCAGAATTACTGGCTGTAATGTTGTGTAGTCTTAACCTAGTCTGCACTTTCACTATTTTTATTTCTGTCAATCTCTCAAAGTAATAGATACTCTGGAGAAATACCCGTGGACTGCTTTCTATTTATAGATTTATAGAATGTAGTACAAGGCCAAAAAGAGGTTATAGAAATAAAACTAATAATGTTCCTGCAAGGCACATGATGAAGATGGGCATATGTTTCTTTCCAATTAAAGTGTTAAATAGGTGCTTTTTTTAAAATCCATCTATTCTACTACATTTATTGAATTTGGAGATCCATCGTTCGGTTATCCTCATTATTTTATTAATGTGATGCTTCTCACCTATATAGCCCCACAGTGAGAAACACAATGTCCTGCTGCTACCGCTGCTGCTGTATGATGGGTCTTTTGCAACACAAGGCCCAGAGCATATCGCTCATCACCAAAGCCGTTGGACATTATGTTTCCGAGATGACACCTCAGACCTCCCACAACCCCTGGGTGAGATTTCCTTCCCTCTGCAGAGGCGTTTTAATCTTTATTTCATCATGTCCGTCCTCCCTGGACTTCTAATATACTGTCTCATTTCTTTTTTCGCCCATTTTCTGCTAATTCACCGCCATCTGCCTTAGCATCTGTTTGAGGGGAGAAACGGGGAAAAAAAACCTTCACATTGAGGGAAAAGTCTGTTCTTTCTTCTTCCTCCTCCTCCTCTTCTTCTTCTCTTTCTTCCAAGTTTCTCTCTTGCTCACTGTGTCTCCCGCTGTCTTCCTAAGGGCCAAAGCCTCCGCCCATCTCTGTATTCCTCTTTCACATAAGCTGCCTCAAACCCCTTTAAAGTCTAATGCTACATGTAAACCTCAAACCTGCTTCCTCTCTTGTTCATGGAGGCCCCCCAAAGTCGAAAAACAGAGGGAGGCAGGGAGGGTACGGGTGGGGGTCATATCCTTTCCATGTCCAACCGTTTAGTCAATAACCACTGTCAACAGGACTGGACAAAAGATCAGAAAAGTGCAATTGTAACTTTTGGACAATAGCAGGGAGCTTTCATAAGGCCAGGCTGAGAAAGGACACCACCTCCCCAGTGCCTCACTGCCTCCCCCTCCTCTCTGGCTTCCTCCCTCTCCTCTTTGAGCGTTACTGACAATAGGGAAGCCTGCTGCATTGCCAGAGAGAGCCACGGGATCACCTCAGTCAGTCTGAGGATTACAGACATTCTTTGGCAGGACCAGTGTTGCTGGGGAGAGCCTGGGTCCTCGTAGGCCTTCAGAGGCTACTGGACTGCCTTGGGCCCCCTCCTCTTCCCACCTCCTTTCCTTTTTTGTATTGTGTTCACATGTTTGACAGACACAGACCCCATAATAATCTCTTTCCCGCAGGGACCTGCGCCATTTGTTTTGCAGACCCTACAAACAGTTTCAATCCCCTTTCTCCCTGCCTTGTCTTCACCGCCGTAGCCCATCGCTGTCATCTAATTAATGCAGCCTCCCTTTTCATCTGCACTTCCTGTTCATTGTTTGTTCCTTCCCCCCTCCTCTCTTAAGTCCCAGATTTAAAAGTCACCGCCTGTGCTGGTTATCATACCATATTTGAGTGGCTGGGGATTAAAAAGGTGTCTCTTCTGTGGATTAAGACTTTCTTAAATATTCATTGTTTTACCATTACTTCAGCTAATATCCCCAGAAATGCAGTTAAACAGGTCAAGAAGGTTTCATTTTGACAGAGTAAAAGGATTAACCAGTTCATGCTCGCCTGTTATTTGAATCTGCTTCGTGTGATTTAATTTGCAGCTAATTGTGTGCTTTCACATTGTTCATAAAATTAGCATTTTAATTAGGATGTCCCACGAGGCATAGTTATATTCTGGGAATATATGCTTGAAATAGAGTAGATAGCTGTTACATAAGATAAATTCAGAGTGATTACAAAGACAACAAGCGACTTAAATGGGAATGTTAAAGGAAAACTGCACACAAAAGGTCAGAGCCAAAGGGAAAATTGAAATTTGGACCTTATGACTTTGAATTAACTTTTAACTTAATGTTCTCAAGGAAGTTTCTACTAGAATTAGGATCAGCTTTATTGGCCAAGTATGAACACAAAAACAAGGAATCGTATTGTTTTTTCTTTGTTTGCTCTCAGTGTAAACGAAATAGACAGACTGATGGGCTAGGTTTTAGATTTGTTTAATTTTCCAGGAATGCCAAACACACACCTATAGAGCTTCATAATAACCAGCTGCAACCATAAGAACAAGTTCTGAAAAACCAGACAAAGACCTGAGCAAGTACTGATCATTTACACTGAGACGAAATTCCAGGACTATGGCGCAATCTCGAAGATGCATGAACCAGCCTCCTTAACAGTGTACATCAAAGAGCTCTGTGAAAGTGTACTGAGGATAAATTATGCTATTTGTGGTCACTCTTTGTAAGTTTTATGTATGACAATAACTGATCATGTTATATATTTCTGTAGCATTTAAGGTATTTAAGACAATTACCTTTGCACTGTAAAGTTTATTCTGAATCGGGCTAATATGCTCAATAACATTTGGTAACTTGGACTATATTTTGATACTAATAAAAATTTAAATGGCAGTGCAGTAACACCATAATTCGACAGTGTTGCTTGTTTTACTTAAATCAAATGTTCCAGTACTTCAATTCTCTTTAGCAAACAAGTACACTGAGCAAAATTTGTATTTTATTCTTTTATACTTGCAGTGACAAAACGTTTCCTTCACGCATAAGTGTTTGCTCTTCTATTTAGAACTTTGTTAGCAATTTGTTCACCCTTTTAGCTTTTTACTGTACTCACCAAAAGTATAGCACATGTTCTTAGTTTAAGGGTGGCTGTTACCTTTAATGATACAGATAGGCTACAGTCTCCATATGGAGAGATATACAGCAAGTGTACACAGGTATATCAATCTATTTATGACCTCTCCCTCTGAGAAAGAGAGATTTGAGGAGCTATAATTGGTTCTCCTCACATGTATTCTCCTCAGTGTGTGCCCTGCTCTCTCCACAGGGAGCACTTTGATGATAACTTGCTGCATTACACGCTAACTTTTCGACAATGGCTACACGCTCTGTCTTTATTGCCCTGACTCCTAATGGCTATCTTGAAGTGCTGCCTCTGGCAATCCAGTTGCAAATAAATAGAAGCTGACACAGTAATTTACTCAAATCTTCTCTACAGTTTTGCCCCATTCTCCCTCCAGAGATTACCCCTGTAACAACAATTATTTCAAATGTCATTGATTCCTGCCTGCAGGGCACAGAGAAAATGAACATAAACTCTTTTCACATGGTCAGAATTAAAATATTTAGGGGTTTCATGAACAGAAAGGGTCTCATGAGGAGGACAATAAATGTATAGCCGTCTTTAGCTGTGTTTGTGTTCTGGATCAAACATAAAATCAGCTGTTTTCTTCCGCAAATGACTATTAACCTTTGTCTAATAGGGGCAATGGCTCTCATTTGGAGAGACGACCCAGTGGAGGACATATAATTCCCTTCCAGTGGAGTCTTGTCACCTCAGTGCACTAAACAAGATGAACACATGGCCACCATGCTGTTATCTAGTCGAACAATCAAGCCAGCTGAAAACATGAAATCATATTTCCAACTAACTTGTCACAATATTTAAAATCCCTCAAAATGAAAACACAGTCTAGCTGATACTTGTATGATAATAACTTCATATTTATAGTTTTGAAATTACTGTTACCCGTCTGTTCAGATCTGTGGGTTGCTTCTGCATATGACTGTAAACCTTTAAGTAGTTGTGGGGAGGAGGGGGTGGTCAGGAAAATGTTTGTGGCTCATTTCCTTGTTTCATGTTGTTGTGCAAGGCACAGTTCAGTGGAGGGGATCTTAACATGTCACAGTGTCATGCAAGTGTCTCTGTCTGGTTCTACATGACCTCTTTCACCCTCTCCTCTACTCTCCGAGGACTCTGCTTGGCCAGACACACCAGATAATGTGATAAAGATATTTCTGCTCCAATAGGAAATAAAGAAGGTGTTCTCGTGTGACCAGCTGGTATTGAACGGTACTCTGTTATGGTCCTGAGCTGACCCGCTGAGCATAAGACTGTAAGATAGAAAGGTACAGTACGATGGATATATATATAAAAAAAAAATTCATGAAAACACTCATAGAGTAAATCTATCCACTACAACTACACATCTGTAATACTATAATAAGAAATATTTAATTATCATTAAATCTGCATCTCAATTTAAATAATGACAATTATGATAGTAGTCATTATGTCAGGAAATGCGAGTGTTATTAAAAAATAACTGTTGAAAATTATCAAGTTAAATTTTAATTGGCTGTTGTTACATAGAGTTGGAAAAAAGACTTTTTGAAAAATATTACCGGGTTTTTATTTTGTTAAGAATTCAATTCAGTTCAGTTTTATTTATATAGAACCAAATCGCAACAACAGTTACCTCAAGGTGCTTTATATTGGAATTTAAAGACCCAACAATAATGCAGAGAAAACAGAGAAAACCCCAGCAGTCAGGTGACTCCTATGGGCAAGCGCTTTGGCGATGCTGGGAAGGAAAAACTCCTTTTCAACAGGAAGAAACTGGTTGGAGGTAAGAGGAGGAAGACAGGACACACTAAGGATTATTACAGAACGGATATAGCTGCTTCCAAATGCACTTGGTCCATTTATTTTCTATGATTTTTGAGGCTTGTTAGGTCAAAACTGATAACAGTGTTTGAAAGAGCAAACTTTGAAAGAGTGAAGGTGCACTCTAATTGCCATTAGAGTTCATTTTATCACCCTGATGCAAGTAAAAAATAGTTGTTATTTTACCTTACAGTATTTACAGCCGCCAATTGTTTAAACTTGGCTACTTCTAAATAAAAAAATAAATAAACTGGTTTAGTTTTACATGTAAACCCCCCAAAGAATTATTGGGTTTTTACTATTATAAGAAGATCCTTCTGCATGCTACAAGGATGAGTAATATTATAACAAGGTTAGGTGATAAAGCTTTCAATACAAATTTGCAATGGACAGTGAGATAAGGTAAGATAATATAATGAAATATTTTCCATATAACTACTTAATTTGTCTGCTTAACTATTCAGATGCACAGTTTATTTAAGTGGGACTCCATGTCTTGTTTTTTCTACATTAGTTGAAACATCAGTTGTCTTAACATTTCCATTAAATGTGGACTCTCCACTTTCAGCTTTGCTTTAAGTATGTGTTTAGGTTTTCTTTTATTAATTAATTAGACGTCTTTTAGTAGCACAAAATACATCCACTGTAATGTTTATATACTTTTCCATTTTGTATTTCTGTCAGTAGTATTCATCCCGACTGAGGTTTGGGGTTTTATTATTTTTGTGTTTTCACAATTTATATGATGAATCGAAAGTGCAGTGGAGAAAAAACTCCTTTTGGCCAACAAGCATGTGAAATCAATCAATGTTGGCCAGTTAAATCAATTTATAAATAATACTTTTTAAAATTAAATTACACTGTTTTGGAAATTCCTGGCTAAAATCTGGTTCTAGGATCAGAGTCAATGATTTTTGTGGAGATGCACATGAATAAAAACATCACACATAAAACAGCATTTGTCCCCTTATCACCATCATCATCACCATCTCTATGTTTATTCTACATTATAGCTGTTTTCCATCAAACACTGACTGCATCCCTAGATTTGGCTGTGATGAGCCCTAAAGCACACCGACAACTGTCCCAGATTGCTCAATATTCAGCTTCTGGCCCAGTTTGTTGATTAGTTAGCCTCTTTCACATAAATACTCACTCACACAGACAGACACACAAATGAGAATTGCACCCATGGGACACAATGAGTCTATCATACTTTAGCTAAACATAGACTGGGAATTAGTTGACTGGATAATCAATCTGACAGAGTGCTTCAGCAATAAGTGAGTGAAATGCACAGACAGTGCATGTTGGATAATCTTGTGTAAGTCCAACATTTGTCATCCAGATCACATTCGTAATCTACATGTAGAAAGAGCCACGGAAGTCTTTATTCCCCACATTAAAAACAAACCTTGCCTAGAAGAGAGAAAAGAGAAAAGATCACATGAGTTTTCCTGAAGTCCATCATGACGACTTGTTTTTTAAGTTTGCGTTGTGAACATATTTAATTGTAAAATAGTCATTAACTAATTTAATAAAGTTTTTCATGGGAAAATGTAGGTGGTGTTGCGACACTTCGTGGTAGTCCTTACATGCTTTGCAGATATTTTTTTGGAAGAAAGAAGCTCTGTGGGCACAAAGTCAGCATTTTAACTGAAAAATAGATAAGCACTAAACACCTCTAAAAGTCAATGACTTCTGAATAATTACTATTTATAACCTCTGCTCTCAAGGGAGTAATTCAGTGAGCCCAGATGGCCACCAAAATAGGATTTAGTTGCCAAATTGACAACATTAGTCATAAAGTGATTATCAATTACCTAAATATCAATTGTAGTGTAGCCTGCTCTTGCTGAATATGGACTTTTGTCTTGCAGTCATTGACTGCAAGACAAAAGTCTTTGACAGTGTTGAATGAAAACTACTTTTCTACAGAGGCCACACACATTTTTTGTCAATCGTGTCTTTGTTGCATTCTCATAATTGGAGGAACAGAAAGGGTATAGTGAAAAAGATCTTTGGGTAGAAGGTTTTTCAGAATTCATCTGCAAAACATACAAAAAAAATGAAACTTTAATGACATAAGATGGACCTGCAAGGACTGGCATGCAAAACTTTTCTACGTAATGGAGGCTGTCCATATTACAAGTCCTTTATTAAAGGCTGCCACTGAACGCTCCATAAATACTCTTGTCCTTATTTCAGTACCGCAGAACTTAGAACTATGTAGTACGGTGTTATTATGAAACATAGGCCAAAATCCAGTAATAATATAAATGCTTTTCAGTTCATTGGACTAAGACCAAAAAAGAGCAATGATTAGTTGTAGCTGGACCACTAAATGAACTGTGGCCATATTTTTCTGATAGCAAAATCACAATGTGGTGTTTGAACCTGACAGACAGGTGTGAGGAAGTCCTGCCTAAAAACTGGATGAAGCTGCCTTCCTGCTGTCTAATCCACCCAAAGCAAGTGTGCATGGCCATTGGGGTAAATAATTAAGATAATGCCTGAGGAGGTGTCCATTAACACCAACTAATGGATAATATGGAAGCCAGAACCATCAAGGTCTCTGAAGATTTTTATGTTTAAAGTTGCAAAAAGCTTGTTTTTAGAAAATACCAACAACACCAACATTTGAAACTAGTGCCTAAATATGGTGACAATTTTGGTATTCGTTTTGAAAAAAGAGTACAAAATGACAGCCTCCTCTGCAAATGTACCAACAGCACTGGTATTCAGACTACGTGAGGACATAGTCCTAAAAGAGCAGTGTCGGCAAATGGATGATTTTGATTGTGACAGGATTAGGCAAGATATATGAGACATGCTTGCATCATGAAGGTGAGACATCTGACCAACACTTCCCTATAAGATATGTCATATATCTAAAATATCCTGTTGTTTAGGTTCAGAAAGACAACCCCATCCACACCCCAGAGATTGGTAGTAAATAAATTCAGTGCAGTTAGTGCAAACCCATGCAACCCAAACATCCCAAGAGAGGTTTGAGTCACTGCAGACAGCACATGGAAGACAGGCTATTGACATGCCAACACTGATGTAAACTGTATGTATAATCTCATTTACATTTTTAATTTGATTGCACATATTGGTATAACTGATACAGCAAAAACAAAGAATTGATAATATAATGCAAAGATTAGATTATCAGATGCTTGCAAAATAAGAACAAAAAGCAGAGAAACTAAATGGGGTTCCACTCTGTAAGGCAATCGTTTCTCTGTGAAGTTTAAAATATATATTTTTTGTGAGGACAGTGTTGATCCAACTCTGTAGTCATTTTGGAGACCATCGGTTTGTGATGATGATACATTATGATACATCCCACCTAGTCTGTATATATCCGCAATGCACGAAGACATCAATATAAGCATGTCTCAGTATTAACTTCACACCTTATTCAATCATCCACAGAGTGCAAGAGTACTGGAAACTGAAAGATGAACTTAACTGAGAGATGAGCCTTACTTCTTATAAATAATTTATTAAATTGCTAACGAGCCGTGGGTGTACTTTTTCGATCCTTTTATGACTCCAGCCACTAGATCGGTTTTAGTTGGCGGGTTTTGTATGCAGCCTTTCACCTTACATGCAATTCATTTTCCATCAGATTTGTAAAGTTTGGGTGCATGTAATTAAGAAGTCAGGCAATGTAAACGAAACGTTTCAGTAAGTTTTTATGACAGTGATATATACGACATAGATCATCTTCACTTATTTTGACTTGCTAATTAATCAACATTATTTATTCAGGAAAAAAAAAGCTAACTTTGTAATTAGCAACTGGCTTGATCTGTTAGAGCAGACTCAGCAAGAATTAGGAACTTTGAATTTGATCTGGTAGTCTAAATAACTCATTAGCATCACGATTTACTGAATGTTACATGAAGTCAGTGCTGCTTATGCTTGACATGTAGATGATTATATCAGTCGGTAAATTAGAACACAAATAAATCTCCGGGAATTTATGAATTGGTATATATCAGCACCGGCTTCCCTGTTACTCCGTTTTTGTGACTTTTTGCTATCCGAGTGATGAAAAAGAACAGCTATATACAATCATATAAATGGTTTTTCCCGACAAAAACAGGTTTAGATGATGCTCAAGATAGAAACTTGGTCTAGTTTTCAAGCTGGAATAGCAGGCAGTGAGTGAGCACATTAATCTAATGCATCAGCAGGTCCACATTTGTTTTAATGCAAACTGAAGAGAAGAAACGCACTGCATCTCAAGGGAGAAGAAGCTTAAAATTTCAGTCTAATGATAATAGATGATAATGTTAATGAGTTGTCCAAACATAACAAATGGAATGAATTACTGCCTTAGAACGAAGTCTGTTTCATTAAAATACAATAAAAAGGAAAGATTAGTTTTATATGGGGAAATAACTTTCCTCTTTTGTGTTATTGATGAGAGTAAGGGGGACATATCAAGGTTGGCTTGAGCCTCTGGTCAGTATTGATAAAATATTGCTACTGTATAGTTTAGCCATTTTTCTTGGACGCTTATGTGACATTAAGCTAAATTAAATTATTACCATGACTGGTGACCCCTCAATGGGCCGTATGAGTCAACGCAGGCCGAAGCATTAGTCGCTGGTTCTTTTTAGGTGGCGAGATCACCAAAAATAAGAACACATGCCTATTTAAAACTAAGAGGAAAATAATATATTGCAGAACATTTTTTGGGTCAAAACCATAAGCTTCAATCTGTGTCGATGATCTCATTTCCCAAATAATGTTCTTCCACCTTAATCAATTTTGTGGCCGGCCTGTGTTCATAGTAGCCAGGAACACTGGGATTATGTGCTGAGGCTACTCTCTCTCTCTGAGACGACCTTGTCGGTGTAACATTACTGTTAGCCCTCGGCCTCGGGCGGTCAAACACACACTCAATCACCCCTGTAACCCTTGCAGTCAACAGCACACTGTCACAGCCCGTTGCTACAATCTCAATTTGTATTTCGTCGCAGACTGAGATGACTTGACAGAGAAAAATAAGAGGATTTGTCTTGATCTTCAACTCTATCCCTCGAGGAAACTAGTCTGCACCTTGAAGTTTAGCAACCACATGGTCACTTACTTTGGGTCAAAGTGTACTTTTGTTAGTGACGAGGGAGGTTCTCTAGTGTCATGTACACACACAAAGTTTTGTGAAATGTCAGTTTTTTTCAGCTGAAAACTTTAATATAGTGAGCTTGATTTTCAAGATGTTTTTTGGCATTTAATTTTCCCTTCTACTGTACATTACTTTGAAACCAAAAGTCTTTAATATGCATGCAATATACACAGTTTTGCTGCTTGTGTCTGGAAACATATTTTAAAAAGTTATGCTATTTATTTATTTAAGATTCAGTTTACAAGATGCAGTAGAGAAAGACATTAAATTAATCATAAATATGAAGATTAACTAAATGACAAACAATTTTAACACTACTTTCATTTGTTTTCCCTGTGACTCTATCATGTGTAAAAATGACTGCACTGCACTTTAAACTCTACCAAAGATCATAGCAGCATCCCTAAATTGGTAGAACAGACTTGTGCCAAGCCTGCATCAGTAAACAAAGCAAGCCTCTAACGGTGATGCACAGTAATGGTTCAGGCATGAGCCTGGCCAGAGCGTCGCATGAGGTGCTAAACAGCAAACGGCTATAAATATAAGTAGCGAACACTGCCAGTTGCACTCTTGCGGCTGAAATGAGCCCGCTGATGGGAGCTTGAGAAAGAAAGGGGATATCAGTGGTCGCTAAATCATTCTGTAATCAGCCCTCTATGCAGGCTCATCCATGCATGTTCAACACCCTATTCTGGAGGGCTCCAGGAACAGAATACTCCAGCTGACCCCATCTGTACCCCATCTCGTTTTGCATTATTCCTAAACCATAAAAGTTCCATGCAGCACAAAAGAGTTAATGATTCTCTTTGTTTTGTTGCGGGGAACACAACCAAAGAAAATGACAACAACAAATCCATCAAACTTAGCAGTACTGAGCAGATCAGCAGTTTTTGCCAGCCCACCCGAGGCCTAAAATGCACATATTGCACGCTGGCCCCCCAAGCAGCAGGCGGCCCAGGGACTCGCCAGCCCCTTGGTGGCCAGAGAGGACTTGATAAATGACTTGAGCAAACTTCTCTGTCACCAGTGAGGGAGGAGTCCCCCACAGTAAGCTACATCATCCTAACAGCATTATTCTTTTCATGCCCGTTGTCGATACGGCGTCCTGTGATTGGCGTCACGCTTTGCACAGGTTAATTGGAATTCTGAACTGGAAAACAGCAGGGGAAAAGTGCAAATATTGTCACCCAGAGATTCACCATATGAAGACTGTGAATATGTGTGTCAATTCCAATCCTTGGCAAAGACATGAAATGTTAACAATGTTGAAGCACAGACTTTAGGCGCCGTTAAATAGGACTCTTTTCAAATTACTTAGCAAGATAAAGTTGGGTTACCTAATATTTTATTAGCTTTTTTCCCTAATGTTAATTGACAACATATGATACAGGACTCATATTTGAATATGTTTTAGAAACAGTGTAGCCAGAGCTAGAGAAATAGCTTAATAGTGAGATCTAGATTTACAAGTTGGTGCCTTATACATGCAGTTCTTTTTCTAAATATACTGTTAACTCTCATGCATTTAGGTATTAAAAATAAAATGGAAACTGAGTTAGCCTTCCTCATCAGGGCAGATAGGAGACAGTGTCAGATGGCCTTATTGATAAGTTAATGAGGCAAAAAACACTTCCTAGAAAACCTGTCCACTACCCACCCCACAACCATCTACTCAAATTATTGATTTACACATTATTCACATTGTATTGTTTACATTGCAGAAATAGTCTGGCTAATTAAAGGTTGCATCCTTGTGAACTAAACCTAACTCAGCCATTTCTTTTAATCTTGATCCAGAATTACTCTACAAGGTCTGGCTGACATATGATTTCTGTATTGTGTCATTTGATTCTGTCGACGGGTGAACTGCAGGGAAATCCCTAATGAGACTCTGAAATACTTGTTTCATGTTTGAGCAGTAATGAAAATTACTTTTCTTTTGGAACCAGTACACAAGAATCACAAGAATCACCAAGACAGCAGATCAAGAGTAAAATGAAGTATGCAAATGTAATCATATTTATCAGAGAATGCTTATGGCAGAAAGCTATTAATTTCGCCTGTGCTTCTTGACACTTTAACATATGCATCACCTGCTTCGTGCAAATGATTATTTTTGTGTTTTCCATCTCCGTTGACAGAGCATTATTTTCTTTTCCATTGCGTCTTGTTATTTTTCTAAACTTTCTCTGTCTGAGGAGTGTAATGGCCTTTGATTGAAATTTCATTCAGAAAAACTAAGTGAAATACATGTTGTGTATTTAATGGGAAAAATAATTGCACGTCAGGTGAAACAAAGCATGACGCATAGTAACCAGGAAGACTGACTGAAAACACAAGTCAGCAAAGAGGTCAGGCTGTTCACTCTTTCATTTGTTGCAAACACCCGCTATACTCGTGCATATTCCCATTATGTCACTCTCACTCCACTCTTTTATTGCTCGCACACTCACTTACTCACTTACTGATATAGGTTGTGATAAAATTACTGTGAGAAATGTCAATGAAACGGTTGACAATAGGGAAACATTTCTGTATTGTTAGATTAAGAATTCAGTTTTTTTGTTTGGGGACAGGAACTTTAAAAAACCTTTAAAAAACAATTGTTTTCATGTATTGGGAAATGATAAATTGCCATATTTTTGTTATAGAAAGATACAATACAATTACGTTATCTGACTAATCATCCAAGGAATGAAAACCTTGAATGTAGCTCTTAAATATCCATCTTTAATGTCTATTTCTGGCCCTGTGACTCTGGCATCCTTTGACCCTCTTCTAAGTGCAATGATCTTAAAGGTTGCCAAGCAACAGTTTTATTTTTCAAAAAAGAAACTTTGTGCTGTGGTAAAGGAAATTTTTCCAATGTTGGAGCAGGATAGGTCTATAACTTAATCACATTTTTTTAGACAGACAGAGTAGAAAAGTTAATTTTTGTAGAAACCACTTTTGGAGATAGTTATGCCTGTAGATTGTGCTGTGTTTATACTAACCTTTAAATGCAGCTTATATAGCTTTTCATGCATAGAATATCTTTGCATAGCTCCAAACAGCAAAGGTCACATCAAAGGCAAAAGACTATAGACGTATTTTTCTCCAGAAAACACTATTCTTGAATTACTCTTTCTTCCGTTACTTATACAGTGTGTGACATCTTGTAATGGATTTGCATAATGCCTGCTTAGCGGCTAGTCTGCCTTACTGTCACTGGCTTTAGATACTTCTTTTAGCTATAACTGTAAAAATGTGTCAGCTATGTGCAAAGTACCCCTAATGTTCTAAAATTGGCTACAGGAGTAAGCACAAGAGTCTTTGTGCACTCCTGGGATCTGAGGAAAAGCAGACTCTGAATCTTTTTTTAATGTCAACAACAAGAAGAAAGTCTTTAGTCACAAAGTGACTAACATTCATATTTCTTTTGACTGCACAATCCCAGGCTAAAGTTATGCTTAAATCATACTGTTAAGGGTCATTTAGAAATTAAAGAAACAGTTATGGACACAAGCAACAAACTGGGTGGTGTAGTTTCTGTGTTTTCCAAATGCTTTTTGGTCTTCAGTCAGCTTTTTGTTAGCAGTACCTAATGGCAGAGATACGATAAATAACTGGTCACTAATCTTTTGGAAATGCTTGCATTTTGCAATAAACAATATGACACCAAGGTACCAAACGTTAATGCTGTGGTGTTTAGTTCAAATTGGTGATCAGATGTTTGATGAGACCAGATTTCTCTAAAAATGAAAATTATTTGTGTTGCACTGTTTTTTGCAGATGCTGTAAAACATATTTTTGAACACATTTTCAAAACAGTCAATTCCCTGAAAAGAATGGAAACATCTAATTCTAGCTTATTTGCCAGTTGTGTTTACTGAACATTTACTCTGGTCTAAGCTGGTTGACACCAAATCTAAGTGGCTCCATTTTGTTCAGAAAGGTAGAGTGTAAACTTTTTACTCTGTCTGCAACATGTCTTTTAGACCCCATTCCTACAAGACTACGGTACTAGATGAAGTCCTTGCATTAATTAATGTTTCAATCTTAAATATGATCAACCTATCTCTATTAATTGGCTATATACCAATTATATACTAACGGATCATCTGCAGAGGAATGGTTTATTTGAAGAGCTTCAGTCAGGTTTCAGAGCTCATCACAACACAGAAACAGCTTTAGTGAAGGTTGCAAATGTTCTTGTCACGGTCTGTGACAGTTGACTCATCTCTGTGTTTCAAAACTGTTGACCATAATATTTTATAAGTGATTAGAGTGTGTAGTAGGTATTAAAGGTACCGTGGTGCAGTGGTTTGAATCATATCTTTCTAATAGACTTCAATTAGACTCTTCACACACTCAGGATAATTATAGAGTTTCACTGGGCCTATTTCTGTTTATATCATACATGCGTCCTTTAGACAGTATCATTAGTAGGCATAGCATACATTTTCACTGCTATGCAGATGATACCCAACTTTATCAATCCATGAAGCCAGATAATACACACCAATTAGTTAAACTACAGAAATGTCTTAAAGACACAAAGACCTGAATAACTGCTTCTAGATTCAGACAAAACTGAGGTTATCGTACTCAGCCCTAAAGATCGTGGAATCTTTCTTTATCAGGATATGTCCTTCAGAACACATATTAAATAAATATATTGGACTCCTTTCTTCCATTGGTGCAATATCTGCAAAATTCGAAACATGCTGTCTCAAGAATGATGCTGAAAAACGAGTTCATGCATTTATTACTTATAGGCTGGATTAATTCATTAATATCAGGATGTCCTAAAAATTCCCTGAAAAGCTTTCAGCTGATTCAAAAATTGTGCTTTTCACCTACAAGGTCTTGAATAATCAGGCCCCATGTTATCTTGATGATCCCATCACCCCATTAGAGCTCTTTGCTCTCAGAATGGGGTTTACTTGTGGTAAAAAAAAATAATCTAAAAGTTGAATGGGAGGCAAAGCCAGCTTCCAGTTTGGGTCCAGTTTTGGGAGACCGACATCGTCTCTTTTTTAACCTCCTAAGACCCGAACTCTTCCACGGCATGCATTTTAAATTTCTCTATGATATTTGGGCATATTGGGACCCAATGAATGTAAAAACAAAGAATTACCTGATTTTTCTTTTAACCTGATTTTTGTTTCTAAGAAAAATCAGAGCCACATATAAGGATATTTGTTTCAAATTGTGATAGAACAGTGGCAGTATAATGTCCTCGTAAGTGGATATCAGGCCCTTGTAGAGCAAAATCGAGTATTTTGGTCTAAATAACCCAAAATGTGGACACCAGGTCCTAGGAGGTTAAAAATTAGGCTTAAAACATTTCTTTTTGATAAAGCATATAGTTAGGGTTGGAGAAGGTGGCCCTGCAATAGGTCTAGGCTGCCGGGGGATTCCCATGATGCATTGAGTCTTTCTTTGTTAGTTGCTTTTTTCACTGACTATGTGTTTATACATCTCTCTGCATGCAATTATTAGTTAGTTCTAATCTATGGCTCTTTTCCACAGCATCCCTTTGCATAAAAAAGCACTGTTCCTATAAGCAAAAGAACAGTTGTGGCTTTGGATGAATGAATTTTGATGAATAAGAGGCAACATTTTGTGTAAAGACTGTGTGACTTTGCAGGAGTGCTATTTCAGTTCTTCCCTAGAAGACCCCACAGGAATGAAATTCCACACTGAGCTTGCTCCTGTCCACTCAGTTGGTCAGGAAGTTTTGATTCCTGGGCTCGATCACCACTTGATAAAAGACTGAAGTGATTTCCGGTTTGAACTCATGCATCATGTGGCCCGGCAGGCTTGAAAGGACATTTAGAAATGGTGAAATATAACAATTTCTATTAGTAATATGATGACAGCGGTCAGAGGTATTAAACTTCTCACTCATGCTTATTGTCTGTCATATTAGAACAGCCGGTCACCATATAATATCTTCACTATAGTGTAATGACCTGTGGGTTATTGCAGTAACAGTATGGTGGTGATCACTGCATCTGCCAAAGTGCCTCTAACCTTTTGAGTATTACTTATAATTAGCAGGGAGAAGACATGCAAAAAATACCAGATGGTAACATTATTTGATAGTCTCCCAAAATTACTACCACGGTCCTTTTAATTCTTGTGTGATAGTTTTAATTAAAGTGGCTTGTCAAAACGACAATTTATGCTAAATTGATGTTATGCATTATGCTATTAATACAATGTCGCTGACATTCCTATTAATTACCCTGACTGGTTGATACCACACACATCTTCATTATCGACAGAAAGATTAAGATTGCCTTAACTGTTAGATAAATGGAGAACCCTAAGTGATGCATTCATCTGAAATCTATTCAAAATGAACACA
Source organism: Aulonocara stuartgranti (assembly GCF_965226115.1). Classification (NCBI taxonomy): domain Eukaryota; kingdom Metazoa; phylum Chordata; class Actinopteri; order Cichliformes; family Cichlidae; genus Aulonocara; species Aulonocara stuartgranti. The sequence goes on along the minus strand of NC_138959.1, from coordinate 11,433,813 downwards.
GCTCACTTTGAGGCTGGTACAAATCATAAATGATCTGTCTTACCTGTCATTTCTGATGTTGTCTTGACCTTTGTTGCCTCTATTGCTCTGTGGCCTGAAAGGTGTCACAAAAAATTACAAGCTTGACAGCAAAAATTGGGGGCAAAGCATACCTCTGTTTGGAACAAATATGCAGATAAGGTGTGATGATGTCTTTTATTCATAGTTCAGAATTTTACAGGTTAAGTGAACAGAGGATATTATTTTGATCTACCTCACAAAATATACACATTTTAATTACTAGTACATGCCAATGCTACAGTATCATTTGGAGTACGATCAAGGACAGTGTTACGTGGTTGCTAAGCAACATGATATATCATACATAATGAAAGTTTTGTGAGTATGAATTAGTTGCTATCGTCATGAAATAAAACAATGCTTTTCTAAGGTGGGGTAGTTGCGTAAATGCTACAAATAGGTCATTTTTGCCCATTTGTAGATTGTTGCTAGGCAACATTACCGCACCATAACATGGATACAAATGAAGAGATGCGCATTTTTGCTTTTAATAGAAAGTGTTAACAAAGAGAAACAATCAGATCAGGGGCTGAAAGAAACCTGGCCACCCATAACAGTTTTAGATTTTTTAAAATATTGCTTCTCATCTAGCCAGCTAGCCAGCTAGCTAGTTGGCTAAGCCTATGTGGACAGTTTTCGCATTTTCCAGGATTTATTTTTATGGTCATTAGATAGTGTTAGTAGTAGTAGAATGCTAATAAATGTAAAAAAACAAAACAAAAACAAAAACAACAATAGTTGCGTTATGGCAAACCTAGTCAACTACCATGGCTGCTGCTATCATCATCGATGCATAACCAAAGGTAGTCATCTTCAAGCAGACTAGAAATATAAATCAGAAAGCTCCTGGTACCAAATAACTTGTCCCACTTATTTAGTATATTTATATATAGGATCTCAGAGATTACGGTTAACTTTTAAATGTCATGTATGCTACATGTATAGCATAATATTATTTAATACTAGCAGTCATTTGATTTGTAATATATTTAAGTACAATACTAAGTGACCCGTCAATACATTCTTACAAAAAGGTAACAGGCAGCCTCAATTATGATTAGCAGATTAAGCATTAATCTTAAAAAGCAATAGGGAAATCACAAATATTAGGTCTGAGTGGTTTAAGTTCTAAAAATTCTTGAATAAGATTCCTGAATTATTACACAGCATAGACAGAGTCTGTACAACAGCCTGAATCATGTCATCATTCTTTCAAAATCATTTGGGAGACCGTAAGCATATCAACATCAATAACCTAGAAAAACAAAAATGCTCAGTGTGTATTTGACATACTTTGAAAGCAGACATAAGGCATGGATGAACATACTCCACTAGAGTGGCTATTGATCAAAAATATATAAAAAGATGTTAGTCAAGTTGCACTGTGTTGTTTGGGGCCAGTTTGCAGTAAGTGAACAGTTCAGTCAGGTCTGGCTGGTTCATCTGTTTTTCCTGTGACAGGGTAGTCATCTTCATTCCCTTTGTCCTTCCTTTGGAGCAGGAGGTAATATATAAAGGTCTGCGCTCACATGAGGTGTCTCCCTCACCTCTCCACTTGTCCTCCTGGACTGAATAATGTCTGAGTCTTCAGTCTCAGCTTGATATGATGAGTTATACCCTGATTTCAGACGAGTGGACGTTTCATTTTTTTGTAATGTAGACATTTAATGATGCATTCACATATGATTCCATGCTACTGGAATCAAGGTTTTACTGCTAGAAAGGACCTGTGGTTTGGCCACATTATGGGCTAAGGTATAAAAAAAGAATCTGTGCAGGTGTATTCTGTGCGTGCACCAGCTTTTAGTTGTGTTTAGTTGGTAACTGTGGCTAAAATTGTTATGCAGGAAAGGAGGAAGAATGTCTGAAAAGTAGGTTTGCATTCATTCCTCTAAAATGATATGTAATCATGCATTCATAGTCAGCAATTTATTATTATTTGGTGCGACTGTTATAATATTGTGTATATTATCAAAATCTACAAATACCAGTTGATATATAAATCTGCATAACATGAGTTCTGGTAGTCTTTTTCTATATTTCCCAAAGATAATTAAGCAAACAACAGGCTTTTTTGAATGTCTATATTTTATGACTGTTTGTCCACACTGTTATGCTTTGTTTTATGGCGCCTGCTACAGTGAGCCCAAAGTCAAACCCAATATGATGAGGTATTAGCCTCCACCACCATTTCACTCAGACATGTCAAGGTCAGGTCACTGTGGGATTGTCTCCAACCCCCAGCGGCCGCAGCCACACATCTTCCCTCTGTAGGGGATGCACATTATTTGTGTTCACCTCATCACTGCTCAGATGGGCTGTGCAGAGATAATAATGCTCCCTTTAACCTTCTAAATGATTACAATTGTAAGAAAACAACTGCTCTGACTGCCAGTTGCACCCCTTGAGTTGTGACTTCAGGCTTGATTTTCATTTGAAGTCATAAGTGGCAGCTATTTCTTGTTTACATCTCAGATTAGAAGGCATCAAGTGTATTCATGCAGATATAGACCATGTTCTATAGGCTCTCCCTCCTGCAGTAGGACTGCAGTGATGAACCGACCCACCTGCTTGATGAACTTGTACTTCAGAGCAATGAGACCTCCAGCTTTCTGCCACAGTGTTTACTCTGAGGCTGCCAACGGAGGAAGGCAAGCGGATCCATTTGTCCCAAGGTGAGACACAGTCTCCAATACCCCGATGTTAAATAAACACTCCCAGACCTCTGGCCACCTCACTCCAGCTACTGGAATACCATTGGTGTGTCTAGATGATGGAGGGCTATTGTTATCTATCGCCTCTGCATTCTGCTGAGAGGCCAAGGAGAAGGCTGGTCACAGCGATGTGTTACATATAGACTCACCCACTCACATTAAGTTATATTTGTTGGCCCTAAATAAAAATAGAAAAGGAGATTTACAGACTCTTTCTTAGAATAACATCTGATTGAAGAGGGAAAGAAGGAGAGCGAGGGGGAAAAAAAATTAGAGCACAGCTCAGTTTGTGTTTCATCACCTGCAAAGCCAATGAGGGAGAGCGTCTCCGCGTCAACAACTGTAAAGCGTATCCCAGCTTCTGCTGCTCCTGCCATCTCTGTTGCACGCTACACTAACCAAGAATGTGTATTTCTGCAGATGATTAAATCAATACCATTTTGACAAGACTTGTTGGAACATGCCTCTTTATTTTACGCAATTCCTTCCCTTTCGTCAGGGAGCATTTATCAACCTGCCGGGGCGCTGTCACCTAATGGAGATTGTTCTTTAGTCTGCACTTGATAGAAGGGAGCGATTATGATGCATGTCGATGGTTTACAGAGATATTGACACAGGAACAAAGAGCAGACCCTTGCGGCTGAAAACCTTCTCTCTCACACTCCCACAAAGCACCTTGGTCATGTTTCAAATGTGTCTTTCTCCCACCCCGTGCTTCTCCCATGATGATTTCCTTTGTTTGGCTTGTCAATTAAGGTCTAGAAGCTCCATATTGCTCTGGTTGGTTACTTTCCAACTCAAGCCAGGCACTCTTTTCTCTGTCGTCTTTTGGCCTTAGCCTATCCCTCAAATAAAACCGGTTTCACTTTGAGAAAGATTTCACACCTACTCTGTGGTTGGCACGCAAGGAGTTAATGATAAAACCAGCCCAGGGTGTGACAACAGGCCCTGAATATAATAAGCTTGAAGGAGACAGGAATGAGAAAAGGTGGCATGCATATAAAAAGAGGGAGGAGAGCAGGAAAACAAATGATGAGCTCTACCTATAAATTCTTCATCTGCATTGGCTGATTGGAATGGCTTGACTATGCACTCAGCTGTGACTTAACAACTAATCCGGTTTGTAAGTTATTATTTATCTTCAGGAAAGTTTGTCAAACTCGGGCTCTGATTTTCTACCCTGATTTCCCTCTTGTGGCTTGCTCTCACACATGCTCCCCACATAATTTATGACTGCCTCTGGTCCTGATGACAGATTATTAAAAGTAGAATTAGTTTTTTGCGCAGGATTTCTCCACTGGGAATTGGGAAGGCAGTGCTCTCTGCGGAAGGTCTCTTACGAGGTCTCCATTACTAATAGAAGTTTTTTTCTCTGATGGGGGGCAAGGAGACTAATGATTTGAATTTACTGTGGCAGCCATCACGTGGTCTGGAAGGCATCAGTCGAACAGACAAGAGGTTAACTTCCTCCCTGTGGAGAGGTTTATTGGATTGTTTAGCAGCAGAAGGATAATGTTTTTGTCATAGACTGCTGCGGCAAACAGCAGTGTGGCTGAGAGAAAGGGAGAAGAGAAATGAAGGGAAAAAGGACGTGGAGGGAAGGGGTCCGGGAATGGATAGAGGAGCAGAGACGAGAGAGATATGAAAGAGAGAAAACTGCGTGATCAGAGCACAGTGAGCAAGGAAAAAAGCAAGTTATTTCTAATATAGGTGGACAGATGCTATAAAGCACGCTGATAGTGTACCCTTCCTTTTCAGCTCTTACATGTGCACAAGAGGAAACACACTCTCATTCAGCGATGTGCACAAAACATAAGTACACACACATTCAGTCTCACTCACACAGACAAAAAGAGAGATGTTAGTTCCTTTCACCTGATGGCCGTTTGGAGCTTGTACTCCCAGCATGCCTCGGCAGTATGGGTACCAGAGGGGAGTCACAGCGCAGCTGAGAGCCTCGGCTTAATCTTATGCATCATTAAGCACTCAGCGGCAAGCCAGCGCTGTTCATATACATCATCCACGCTTAATAAACATAATGATGACATAAGATGTAATTCTAGATGAATTTTCATTTTATAGGGAAATGGAGAATTCCTGTAGAAAGGAAAGAAAAAAAAGTAAATTATCTGGGAAGTACAAAATAAATTATGTTTTTTTTCTCCTCCACTTAGATGAATGTAGGTGTTTGGTGCATTTGAACTGGGGATAGTATGTTAGGCTGCATGGGTATGTCATGTTGGTGGTGGTGATGAGGTATTTTTCGATATAGCGGTTTTGGCAGCGGTGTGGCAAGTTTGGTTGGATGAGAAGCAGCGTTAGGGGAGCTGGAGAAAAAATGGGGGGTGGCTTTTGTGAAACGTTGGCAATTTTTAATTCCTAATCGTAGGCTCTGATGGACAGGCTCAGACACCCCCGAGTGGAGCTCATCCATCATGGGAAGAGGAAACCGGAGAGAGAGAGAGAGACAGAGCGAGAGAGAGAGAGAGGGAGAGAAGATGTAAAATTTCAGAAGGAGTTACCTTACGGGGGGGAGCAGGAAAATAGATTCCAGATAAAAGGGAAGGATGTGGGAGTGAGAGGGCAGCAGGTACTGTGGGAGGGCATCACAGGCCTGAGATTGCTTCATGTCTCCCTGCTGGGACTCTGGGGTAGCTTGGCCTGGAAATGAGTTCCGCTTTCAGGGACTGTACCAGACACTGAATCATCCTGAGATGTATACTCGCGCCTCTTGTCTTGAGCAGAAAGCAGACACAAAGTGGTAGTGACCTGACAAAGGTTAAGTGAATACAAGAGGGATATAATGAACGAAGGAAGCAGCAGAGCTACTCAAACACAATGAATATATATGTGAATCTCTTCAGGATTCACTTTCATTTTCTCTTTTTGTGTTTTCCTGCTGGACATGGAAGCTTTAGTTTCTAAAACTGAAGCAGACTGGCAAAATATAAATCCTTCTGCATAACCTTTCCTTTATCCGCCAAATGAGTATTATCACCTTAGACTCAGTGACTCTCTGTCAGGGAAAGTTTTTGCAAATTATTTGTTTCCTCAAAGTACAGAGTACCTTGAGAGTATATAAAGTGTACATCAAGGATGATAATGTCTCATTATGCTCAAGAATTAATTAGCTTTAGTCTGTTGAAGTCCTGGTTGCCTTGTTTCTTTCTTTCTTTCTTTCTTTCTTTTTTTTTTTTTTTGAGGCGTAATGTGAGTTTTAGACCTCAGCAAGTTTGGAGGCAGTGGACCATACGAGCCAGTATGCCAGTGGGTGAGCCAAGTCTCTCAATGCAGGGATCATTACCACCCCTCTCTCTGTACTTTGTATTATCTATCTCCATTGCTTCCTAGTTTGCTTCTTCTTTTTTTCCCCTGTCCTAGTTAAATATGCAGTATATGAAGCCTACTTTTTTGAATATATACACTTTCACATATTGTTTTATGGTCAGTTATGTGAAAAGGAAATAAATTGCACAGGTTATAAAAGATACATATTAATCGCCACAAGGTACCAGTAAGGTTACATATATTGTGATGTCACATTGTTGTTAATTAGTTACCCATAATTCCCCTAACTCTGCTTTCAAAAAAAAAAGAAAGAAAAAAAAAAGAACAGTAATAGGCAGACAATAGTGACAGGATCAGAGAAATGGCCTTTTAACTAACATGCAAAGTGATGAATGGATTGACCACAATGTAGACTAATGGAGCCATGGAACTAATTAGGCCGAGCAGAGCTGTGCTTAAATGTAAATGGATTGAGCTAGATGAAACCTAGGAACAGCTGAGAGAATGATGAGTCCTTCACTTGGGGGTCAATCAATGGCCAGGCAAACACAATCTATGGGCCGCCGTGAGGTCAGAGTCAAGGAGTATTTTGTCTTTTATCTGTTCAGGCAGCGCCGCGTGTATGCAGCGCAAATGTCTTTATGCACGGATATCTTTTACTCTCTGAAATGTGGCTGACTAAATGACTTTGCAGAAACAAGTCTGATCACTCTCGTCCCTGGTGCCGAGCTCTCAAACCCAGCAGCCTGGCACCTGCCACATGTTTGCTGCCGTGCCCTCTGACTTTGCGGCCCTTGTAGACCGCTTTTGTTGGCCGCGCCTCAGATCTGCTGCTTTCACCTGAAGAATGGCCACAAAGATAATTAATGTGTTCAGCTGCAACGCTAACCTGAGGGTTCTCCTCACGTTGTGCTGTGCCTCGTGCATTCGTTCAGTCTTTATGGTCTTGCTGTGACCTTGTAAACAGCTGTGGAACGAAGTAAGTGACAGGCGTACGCCGACTTGGTGCATGGATTTCTCTGCATGTTTGTCTTTGCCTGCTGTGTTTCCTAGTGCGTCTTGCACAGCATTTATTTTGTGAATAAAAATGCTCGCTAGCTATTAAAATACAGGACAGGGAGAGCTGTGAAGCCTGGTGATTCCTGGGAGGCAGCTCATGCCCTCTGGTTGGCTCTGTAGGCACAGCACATACCAGAATTAATGCATGCAAAAATGCAAATAACTCACTCCAGTAAAAGTTGACATTGACTCCTATGATAAATTTTTCTGCTGAGGTAAGAGACAATTTAATGCAGAATTAGAAGTCACTCTCTGCCACCATTTACATCCTTAATTAGCTGTAATTTCTCTGCCTCCATTAGAGAGAGAGCAAGAGAGAAGAGAGAGTGGGAGAGAAGATGAGGGGACACGGGAGAAATGAAGAGGTTAAGATGAAAGCAGTGTTGCTTTCCACGGCGCCAGGCTGCCGCGTCTCTGTTTGTCGAAGTTTGTGTTGTGAGTTTGTGTACCAGTGTGTCCTCCCCAGCGCGGCTGCCTTTGGTGATTGATACACGTCTTGCTCAGTCACCAGCCATTGGCACTGGGGTGGATGTAAACACTGATTAGAGGGAGGAAATGAGGCCCTCACTTTGTCCTCTGTGTCAGGGAGCACTGCAGTGGCTGTCTCTGTTTGTCTAGTCCTTTCCACCTGAGCACGTTTCAGAGGACACCGTTAGCTACACTTTATAGCCATTATTTAGATAGCAACACAACGGGATGCTCCTTTTGCTCTTTGACTGACATGCCCAGCCATGTGCTCAGCAATTCAACTCCCTGCATTGGACAAAGTGCAGAGAAGTGATGATGTGTCAGTTTGTATGAAGGAGAGTTTGGACAGGGTTACACGAAATACACAAGAAGCAAGCAGTAATATTATCTTCCCACAATTTGGTATAAAAGGTGAAGTTTTTACTGCAGTTGCTTAGATATTGTTTTCCAATATCATAAAATCCACACAAGCAGGATTTTCTGCTGTATGCTCGCATCACCGGTTATATTTCCGAACATTTATCATGCTGTTTACCTGTAATGTTATAATACATGCAAATATTAAAAGCGGATACTTTCCCGTTATGAAATTATGACAAACCATTCAATTTAGACAACAAATCAGCTTCAACTACATGGTGGCGCCTTATTGGGAAAAGAACAGCACAGAAAGAGTGCTGGACAGAAAACATTTTTCTTTCTTTGCCAGGAAAAATGAACTGTCAACATTTAATGATAGATATTTGCATTGTGATACAAATCGTGTCCTTGGCCCTAAACATAAGATATAGATCCATTTATAATGAATTCAGATAAAGTGTCCTTTTTGCATTCTCGCTCTAATGGATTTACCGAGCCAGTCAGTGACCCTGGTGCAATCGACGAAAACCTGTGCCAGTGGATGATCAAGACAGACATCTATCATTCCTCTCACACCTTCTTAGACGTTGCTGATACTTAGGTGCAAATGTATTTTTCTGAACTAAGTGTATGTGTAACTTCTGCAAGCTGGCTGACTTTTTTTCATGCTGTTGTGAGAATGTGAAGAAAAAAGGGAGCAAAAAGACATTAGATTTTTTTTTCCATCATTAAGCTGTGTCTGGGAGATGATGTGCTAGCCGTATGTGGTCCAGGGGAAGTATTTATAGCCCTGCTGGAATCTTGCTGTGCTGCGTTGATAGCAGAGATAATGGGAGAGAATGGGACGCAGCGAACTGTTCTAATGACACCAACAAGACAAGAGAACAGCGAGGATAAATAAATGTTAGCCATTTTCTCTCGCACATCATTTGCATTTTTTCTTGTTAAGGTCACTTATAGACTCAGACAATAACAACGAGGGGTGGGGGGGAGAAAAAAACCCCTTGCCGAATATAAAACCAGAAATAACAAAAACAGAACTACTTAGTATGCAAGTAATTGATTTTATTTCCTAATAGTGTGACATTCAGTTAAAGATAGTGCCGGTTTTTAATTTTTAGCTGCTTTAATTCCCGTGTAGCTGCTTGAATGGGTTTCCTTGTGAAATAGGGGGAATACAAACAAGATTTCAGTTCATTACACAGGAACAAACTGTACAGAAATTGCACTTACTTATGGAAATGACTGTTAAACATGCACAGCATTATGTGCTCTGCCTGTGCCGAAAATGCTGGAAACATTAAAGTACACACAGTGAGCCAGTAAGGAGGACCAATTACAAAGGAATGAGTTTGAGGAGCCGTCTTCCCAGGGATGATCAAAACGGACATCTGATTAATGAAATACATTGACCTTAAACGGTCCTAATTTAATCAGCTACTGTTTCTGACAGTGGAAACGCACTCTTAATGGTATACTGACCTTCCTTCTTTAGAGCTCTACTGGACCACCCAGCTCAAATACCAGTAAAACTGCTGACAGATCTTTCAGAGCGACCAGACCTGAGCGTAGAAAATAACTTAATCGTTTCATTTCATACCTCCATCTGACAACAACAGAGTAGTTGCAGTAACTTTGTGAAAGAGCGGGTCATTAGTGTAACCTCTGGGCCCCGTTTTGCTGCCGGAAGGTAATGAGAGACAAACAGCGTGGTCAGCAGTAGGCATAAGTGCTGGAGTTTATGGGCAGTGTGTTGTGTCCCAGGTTAACACTGATGCCACCACTTAGGGCTCTGTGTTTTAGCACCAGCCTGCTAATTGAGATGACAAAGGCCATAACAATGACATTGTTGGCCAAACAGCCCTCTCTAGACCTGCGTCTGGCTCCAGTCAAGGACGTCCAGCAGTCTGTAAGTGCAACCTTGGAATTTAAGATGGTGCCTGAGTCCTTCTGTGCATCTCGGAATCAATTAGCACGACTCAGGTAGGCCGGCACACATTCTCAGACCCTTTTATGTGCCAGAACTCTCGCACTTGTTTTGTTTGTTTTACTTAAAGCCGCATAAAGCACGTCCTGCACTCACAAGGATAGCACATAAACGGTTTGGGGAAAAGCAGCTGTAATGGATATTGTGTTTAGCATTTCAAAAATCAAGTTAGAGTGCCTTCTTTGTCATTTGTGCATTTCATTACACGTCGAGACATTCTTGTAAATACGCTGCCGCTGCGATATGAAACGGCATTAATTGACACACCATAAAGCATATATAACGTGTTAACAAGCGATATAAACAAAGCCAGCTGTTGAATTATCTTTGACTATCCTAAAAAGAGTGTTTGTGATCAATTAAGACTCAGTCTCACAATTTCACACTGAAAACAGGATGTCTTCTGTTACCAATCTAATAATAGTAATGCATATGGCAAGTGTTTTGATTAACATAATGGAAAAATAGCCCACGTAATTTATCTTCTAAGTCCGAGGGAGAGAGAGCCAGATTGGAGCCTGAGGACTCAATCCACCTCAACATATGCTGCCATTGTAAGTCTGTGAATGTGGAGTATCTCCAGCCTCATTCCCATGATATTTATTGAAAAACATTTGACTTTATGAGCTGCATACGTAATGAATGCTTATCGATGCTGCGGCTCACCAGATGAGGCTATAATTCTACATGTAAGTATCACAACCACATGTGGGCCTGTAATGTTGTTTCTAATTGTGATCCATACTAATTCCTGTTTGTCAGCACTTGACTGCCACTGGCTCAAACACCGGTCTGCTTCACCACGTGCTCTGACCGGTTTCGTTTAGTGTTTATGTGATCTGTTTTCATTTATTTTCCTCCCAAGGTTAACAGCTTCCTTTTCTCTCTGTTCAGTTCCTTCCCATGCAGCAAAAAAGTCCAAAATCCTGATCTGCAGCGCTGACAGCTGGCCTTCTTAATAACATATCTTTTTCTCCTCTGATTTGGCCACCCACTTTCTGATTTAAGCGACTGAAATTTAGCTCCTTAATCTCAGTCGGCTGTGTCAATCCACCTGCCATGTGGCATGAACAGAAATTGCTTCTGTTGGATCGGAATACATTTTTCATAAACCTCTTACACATACAGCTCTACCCTGATGACTGGCCAAAAATACAGATGAAATGCTTGTTGCTACATCGCAATGTTCATATCGGGTCCACCCCTAGTTTTAAACCTAGCAGGACGAACATAAAGTATTTCAAATGCATTGCTAGCTTATCTTGTAAGATCAAAAACTAAACCCACAGGAGTTGATCTGATTCATATATTTGTCTGAAACCAGATCTGCACTTACTACTTAACACTAGTCCATTGGTTTTGTCTGAGTGATTCACCTATCGGAGGAAAGTTAGATGTATTCCACTGATTGTCTAGCTGCAAGGAAAAATCCATCTCAGAGCATCCTGCGGCTGCTGGGCCTTTATTGACATATCAGATGGGACATTGGAGGAGAAATTGGCCTCATTTGTTTCTCACGTCACCTTAATGGCAGATCTCTTTCAAGGGGCAAAGAATTGACAGGCCCCCGGTCTCGGTGAGCAAACAGCCAAACCTAGTTTATTGGTTTCCTCTTGCAAATACTCTGCCTATGTGGCTGCCTAGATCAGCCTCCAAAGTTGAAAAGATCCCCCAGAAAATATTAATCAAGTGCTCTGACTGATTGTCTTTGCATGATAAATTATCTGGACAGGGACAGTGTTACTTTAGCCCAGGGACATTTATCACACACATAGGCTGAGTCGGGAATGCTGACAAAGTGGAAGGGGTCAATGAGACATTTTCTGTGGGCATGTACTGTACATAGCATTTCAGTAACAGTGAGAAGGTATTTCTGAACATGTTCTGTTTGAGCTAGTTATGACAGACTTGATGTGTAACACTGAGGTTAAAAATATGGCTAACGCATACATTTTTAGATGTTGGCCAGCTAGCATTCAGGTAGGGCAGGTATCCCTTCTTCAGATGGTTATCCACTAACATTCATCTCTGTCAATACTTTTACCAATCATTTCCCTCGTCAGCAGCATTAGCGTCTTGTTTTCCACCCTGATTGAAGTTTCTGTATGTCACTTGGAAGTGAACAGGTGTCAAGCTAGCACAGGCACCTCGCAGATGGCAGCATAATTAGCATTGATTCTGGCAGGCTTTCACAGGCCAGGGTCTAGATGGCCGTGACGACCAACTAACCTCCCCACCTCTTGATGGGCTACCTCTGGGACAGATCGAAGCTCATTTTACTCCAAGAATGCAGCACGCTAAAGGACTCCTTAGTAACACACAGCATCTGAGGCACGCAAATCCTGTTATAGAGCTTGTTTGCTGTCCAAACTCCAAAGGTCTGTGGACTGGATAGTGTTATTCTTAATTTATGTGCGACATTTAATTAGAATTATTGCTATTAATATTTCTGCTGTTTAACAATAGATGACTTAATTAATTTTCTTTGTCTCTACTGGTTTTCAGGTAGATCATTATATAGATTAATCTTATCCAACTGCTGTCTATCCATCTGTCATCCTTTTGGATCACCATTCATAAACATATTGGCCACACTTCTACATTATTTTCTCTAGGATTGCAGACTGAGAATGAAAACCAGTGCCCTTGTAAAGATATGAATGCATTATTATTATTACTGGATGCCAATTTCCACTTGATAGAAGGATAAATATTCTTCAAAAAGAGCCAGCAGGATCATTCTGTAAGCATGTCACTGTTTATGCCTCCTCTTGCTTGGTGTTTGTATATTGCAGATTGTATGCTGGAATTGGCAAGCCACTGCACATCCTGCGCTTTCAAATGGATCTCATCTAATCTTATTTCACCGTGTCAAATGGCAGCATGACATGCTGTTTTACTCCGTAACATTTGGTTGTAGCGAACCAGTTGACTGAGTCTGATGCGAGGAGTCCCCCTTGTTATTATGAACCACTTGTAACGGTGTGTCTGTGGGGTTGTTGTCAGAGTGGGTGGGTCATGCAGACATGTTGGTCACTAATACAGCACACGGAAAATTGCTTCTGCGACAGACATTCGCTGTTTGTTTTCCTTCTTGTATTCCAGTGCGTTCAATCCATTACAGAAACACTTTGTGAATCGCTAGACACAAAGACCTTTTAATAACATCCAGTGTAGCTTGGATATGGAATCACAGCAATCTAAATGTCTTTATTATAGCAACCAAATGCAGAACACAGAAAACACAGCACAGATCAGTGACTCTTTATAGATGGTAGCAATAATATAATTGATGTTCTCCAGTGGATTTTTTTCCCTTCTCAATTTGATCTTTTCCTCCGAAAACTGTCAGCAGTCAGCCCCTAACAATGAGAGCCACCCATGCTGTATACTGCACCGGTCAGGTGTCAGGATTCATTATATTTGGCTGAGATTTGCATAATGCAAGAGGCATCAAATTAAATTTGCATAATTCCTTTGATTACACTTGTTATTAAATGTGAGTGACATTGATTTACAAAATGGCCTGATATAAGGTTAATGGCTGATGTCACCTTCTTGCGCCTCTGTCTTTTCTTAATTATCACAAAGCTTTGTTCATTGTGTCATTTATGCTTCTGTATCCTTAAATAACACGGCTTTATACTGTATCTCTGTCTTCTTCTCCTCCTTACATACATTACACCGCTCCTGTGCTTGAACTTCCCTCTTATATCGTGTTTCTGTAATTATGTAAGGCAGAAAGTAATTTGAATGGGATGAACAGTCATAACATTGGTGTGCCCTGGCCCATTTAAGCACATTTACGTGGGCCATTATTGACAGCCGGCTAAGTGTCATTTGTCAAGGAAGAAGGAATTGACAGGGATAAGAAACGGGGAGAAATAACGGTCAATCAAACCTACTTTACAGTCATAAGGGAAAAGAGCAGCCATCTCCGGTGTTTCTTTTTTTTTCTCCCCCCCTGGTGAAAGCATAAGATCATAATACCTATTTTCATAATAATACAAACAGCCTGTAGGCTACAAAATAAGAAGACAGCCATACTCAGTGTATCTGTGCATTGCCTGACAGAGACAGAAAGGTTTCAATCTCTTTTTCATTTCATCCTGATAGCTCTACCTTTTATTACCGAGGGACAGGAACATTTCCTGAGGTAAAAAGGAGTGCACATTCCCAAGATAAAGTTGGAGGTTTACAGCTATTTCCAGCCGTAATGTATTATTCCGTTAAAGCAATGATCAGGTAGTGTTGGATGAATGGGAGATGTTCAGCACCATTACTGCCTGGCACATCAGTGAGGCATTATTACATTATCGCTGCTCTTTAGTAGGAGATTGGGTGTGTGACCGGGTTCTGAATACACTCATCCCGCTCTCCACGGCGTAAATTGCAGATTGGCTCATTGACTTCAATGATAAAATGTAAAAATTGCCAGTAAAGAGAACATAGACTCAGGTTACTCCTTAGCTGTTTGTCAACGGCAGATGTGACTCAGTTGGTGCAAAGCATGTTAAAGAGTTCCATCTCCCAGAAGTCAATGTCATTTATGCCTGAAACTGCTAAAGCAATAGCTCATCTTGTCTCTGGTGTGTCATACTACACTGCCTTTGTCTGAGATTAAAATTTGCTCTGGGGGTGTGTGCTAAAATCCTAAAATGTTACTTATAGGAAGAGGCGAAGATTTACTAACAGATACATCGAGAATATGTTGAAATGAAAAAACAAAAGTACAATATATATGAATTAGTATTAAAATACTGAATGACCAAAAATGCTGTTCCTTGTTATGGTTTAAAGAATGGTTTGATTTTCTTACACAAATAATTAGCAATAAAGCAAATCAATATATGGCACTAACAGCTTTAGGATAATTTGTGATTGATAATTGACAGCTTATTAATTAAATAATGCATTATCATTCCGCTCCACAGACCGTGTGTTCACTGTGCAGTTTAGTGCTGCATCAAAGAAAAACCTGGCAGCGTTATTATTCTGCTTATTAAGCCGGGGCAGGTTATTCTTGAAATGGATACTGCTAATGTTATTTCGTACGACACTTCAGAAAAGCATTAATCCATGATAATTACCTCGGAAGGAAGCAAATAAAGACAAACTAATGGCGGGGTTGATCATCAATTTCGAACATTCGACTCAAATGCCCTACATTTTTATGCAGGAAACGTCCAGTTGCTGTGCCTCTGCTTAGAATGCCTTTTTAAGTGTATATTATCCTGTCCTTGACTGGGGAAGTGCTAGGAGAAATCATTAAAGCAAATTAGACTATTAACATCCTAAAGAGCATTTATCTTGTGGATCAATAGGCTCTCATCTTCTTTAGAGGACCCTTTGGTGTCCTAAAGTCATTATGAGCCAGATTATGAGGATAGTCAATTCATTACATGCAGATAGGCCAATAACTATTGACACCATAGGTACAAATAATAATTTCAAGTGCATATATTTTTCAGCTTCTAAATTATTTTAAAAAGAGAATTGTTTTGCAAAAGTGATAAAGACTAAACACCTTCAGCTGAATTCATTAAAGCTTTTGCACAATCTCAGGAGAATCCAGCCGTTCACTGAAGAGGATATTTAAAGCATCCTCTCGAAGAAAAAAAAAGAGTCTCTTGGCATTGATGCACTTGTCGTAGATCAAGCAACACTTCACCATATGATTTTTCCTGCTTTGCTGACTGTGTGTGAAGATGCCATACACCGGGAATGGATTGGATCTTCAGTCTACCATCACAAGATCTGCGATGCTCCAATCAACACACAAGATGTTCAGACATTTATAATTGCATCATTTTGCAGCGCCCTGCATGTGACGTCACGGCCGCCTCGTTTGTGTTTGCCCACGCTCACGTTTGTGACTGCTGGATTTGCCAGCAAGATAAATTGGCACATGCATGTGTTTTGTTACTTGGATTATTATTTGAGGTCTCTCTTGGGGGGCAAATATGCATTTAAAGAAGCAAGGGGAAAAGGAATAATCACATCACGTGGCCTGGGAGTCAACATACGCAGATCAACAGAGCAGCCGCCTACGACATGATGTCGATTTGATGAACATGATGTGGTACCATTATCTCTCCCCGAGCCTTTGTCAGCATGTTGACCAAGAAGGGTATTGTTCAAATCCCATAAATCTCACACCCTTATGTGTGCCAATAATAGTACTAAATGGGAATAAAATTGCTTTCCCTTTCTCATCAGTTGTTATGCTAAAAACTGTAACCTTAAAGTGACCGTTGCCACACATAATATGGTGCACTGTTTGTGTGCTGAAAAGGCAAGCGGGAGATCCTTCTGTTCCCCATATGGCCCTATTGTGTTGATAATACCATACAATGCCCCCCTCCCTCCCCTTCAGAGCATGCTTCAGGCCCTGCTGGTAGAGGATAGACTGTTGGTTTCACAGAGGCAAGCAGGACACCCATGGACACAGAAGTGTGTAAGATGTGGGGCTCCTACGCGCGTGGCCCAGTCAATTCCCCTTTTGGCCAGCGCCGGGCCAGCTGAAGAAATGGAAACTATTCCTTTAGCATTAGAGAAGTAATTCTGTTTCCCAGCAGGATGTTTTGGAGAAAAAAAAGAGGGAAAAAAATCAAAAAATTGAAGGTATTTTCTCGCCTTGTAATAAGAAAGGACAACTGAGCATTCTGAAACCTATTGATGCTGGTTTGGATGGATTATAATGGTCATCCCATCTACTGTCACTTTGGGTTTTTTTTTCCTAAATCATTTGATGTCTCACTTTGAGGTGCATGAATTTAAAATCCAGTTTATAATTTCAGTATGTCAATCAATCATCGTGAATTTTGTATTGACAACGATGTTAAAAATGAAACAGAGCAACATGTCAAGTCTGCATCTATTTAGATTAATTTAAAACATCATTTTTGATTTGTGTGTTCAGACACACTCCATCAACAAATAATTACAGCAGCAACCTCCATCAACAAATAATTGTAAATATTTTAATTTATTGATTCATTAGCTATAGGCACAGCAGTACAGCATTACTCGGGCTGCGTCTTTTGTGTGGGCTGTGCGAATATTTCATCCATTGTTTCCATTGGCTCATGGTAGCACTGAGGTTCAAGAAGTTGCTGAGTAGACAACACAGACCTTTAAAACATACACCAGGTTTTATTTATATGGAATATTATTTTTAGTTCTTTTAGAATTTAAAAAAGTGAAACCTTCAGATCGCCTTTTGTGAATGGGTTTGAAATATTTTATTTTCAAAACTGAAGTTGTAGCCTATAAATATTCAGCAGTTTTACTTAAAAAATATGAAATATTAACTACAATTAAGAGTTATCAAAATAGTTGAATTGTTTGTGTTTGCTCAATCATTTAGTCAATGACTCATTCCGGAAAATGATGCATGTTGGAAAATACATGTGCCCAATGCAAATACATGTATTTGTGCATTTCATGATTTCTTGTTGTTTTTATTAAATTATTCTTTACTTTCTGCCCCTTTGTGTCTTAATAAAGAACTGGCCCGGACATTAATGAGAGCACAGAGGAGATATGGGCTAGAGAGTTTGTGTGGATGGAGCTGGAGGCTTTGGGGAATGCAAGGGTCACCTGGTCAATGAATATGAAGGCCCCGCTTATTATAACTTTGTCAATGACAAATAACAAACTGTTGGTATATGAAATGCTTCGTTGTATCATTTTGTGGAGGACAAGGGATATTTTCAGCTTGGCTGCCTGCACACTAGCCTTTGAGCTGGCCCTGGAAAAGCTGTTTGTTTGACCCTAAGGAGTGAGAATTGACAAAGCAAGCCGGGAGCATTTGTTTCATCTGCTAAGCCATAGATTGAAAATGATTTCCCAATGCCCCGTTTGAGATCCCTGTGAAGGGGGTCATCAATTATTTCCTGATACGTGACACAATATTGTACCTATTTTACTGACCACTGCTTTCTGGTTGGTCAAATAGCATCTCTTTTATCAGCCCATTATTGATGGTGAACGGAAGCTCAGTAAACAGACCTGTAGGTTTATTTCCAGTTTCTCTCTGCCACAGTGCTGCAGCACTAAAAAGCAAGGAATGAGGTCAACAACACAGAGAAGAAGCTAGATAGCGAAAAAACATATAGCAACATATATTTAGCTTGATTTACCCAATTCTACAAATATCGTACCAATACTTTGTCCCTCAATATCTTAATTTTTTTGAGGAGAAAAAAAATGACCCAGTTTAGTAATAACATAATAAATACCTGTTTGTTCAACCAATTCATACACCATACATCACACAGAAGAAGAAAAAAGACAACTAGAACAATTGCAAGATATTCATATACTACAAAACTCTTTTAGGCAATGCTGTTTAATCTTCATTTTGCTAGGAGAAGTGTGAGTCTGCTGAAAGCACACTGTTTTTTGAGCAAATGGAGTTCTAAATTGCTTTTTTTAAGTACCATGCGCCAGGGTAATGTCTAGAGGTACAGACACAGCATTCCGGTGGCAATGATTTATGGTGTGGGGCAGCCACAAATTGACTTGTATGCAAGAAATGTAAATGGAAGTGGGACATTTGATGGAGAAGCTCATTTCCAGCCTTAAATGTTTTAAATTAACCACACAAACTCACAAGGCAAAATGTTAATGGGCATTTTTTTCACCTCACTTTTTTTTCCTTCATTCTTCCCCCCTTTAACTTAATCTACATTACAGGTCAATTTATTAAACAAACAACGATATTGCACTAGATTTGCAAGGATCAATGGATTTGACAAAGGGGATTCATTTTGGGAAATAAACCTTTGAAATTAGCCAGCGAATGAGGTAACTATTTGAAGTGATATATGTTTGGCACAGGACAGTGTAAATTGCACGAAGGTGCAAACAGAACAAAGGAAACTGGAAAAATAGCAAAGCGGCAGTGCAAGGCTACTCCTATTTCTCAACCAAATGCACATTATGTAGTTTTCTTCTTATAATTGGAACTGTGTCATTGCTTTACTATATCTTGAATCATATTTTAGCTGAATTTTACACACAGTACAAAGGAACCTTTTCTCATAAAATGGAGTCTGTGTTTGTTTCTTAGTACGGTGAATCAAAAGTTTCGAACTTTTCAGCATCGTTTATTGCTCGCACAGGAGACTGTAGCGAGATAACAGGATGGAGGAGTGAAACGTGAGATCTGTGCCCTCAAGCTAAAGAAAAAGTGGCCTAGAGGGAGAAATTGTTTTCTAATAACAAGAGCTTCTCGTCCCCCGAGGGACAATTACGATGTTAGCTCCCTTGTCAGAGTAAAAGCCGCTTTCAAGCTGCTCCTTTCATAATGCTATCATGTTTGCCCCAGAGATATGCCCATGGTCTTCATGTCGCTCTCTTTTTATTTCTCTCTATCACTATTGATTGAGGGGCCATTTATATTCACAGTAGGGGGTCTTAATTATGAGTGTGAGTGAGGCCAGCCAAATAGGACTAAGTGGTAACAGGGGGCCAATGCTACTGCCACGGGGCTCTTTACCTATTTAACATTCAGTGCCTCACTCCTTGATCACTGGCAGTACACTTATGAAATCAGCATTGCTCAGTGGAATAATAACCGTATTTAGAGTGGATTCAGTTGAGCCTACAAGCACAACAAGAAGTGTATTTTTTTTATACAAGTAATCAACATTTATTTTGGTTGTAAAGCAAAAAAAAATAAAAATATATGTATACATATATGTTTTGCATTTTTAGTTTAAAAATGTCTGTTTCTTCTTAATGACAAGAAATGCTTTTCTCAAGAGTGGTCGGTGGTGGACTATCAACTGTAATACTCACATCTATTTGCTTTCTTTCTTTTTTCTTTTTTTCCTTTGAAGTTTCCGATGAGCGAAGCAGTGTTGAGATTTTGCCTCCTATTTAAAATTAAATCCCTTTATGCCATTTGACAAACTGAGACCATCCAGCCAGTAAATGTTCTGGGTGAGTGTTAAGTCTCTACATTTCAGTCAGTCGTGGAAATGAGCTCAAGCTTCTAGTGTTGTGGTAGCTTCAGTTTGCTGATTACACGTATAAAATAAGCCCTTTATTTTACCCTTTCAGGCTTCTTTCTGTACAAATTCTTCCTTAAATGACAACTGGCAAGCAGAACGGCTGAATTACTTAGCAAGTGGGTGACATTCACTTCGGTCAGTTCATTCACTGGACTATTACATGTGTGGTAATGGCTTTGATTAACAAACATCTCTGTGTTGTAGTCACAGTTTGAAATAACCCAACCCCTCCTTCCTGACATCTGATTTTACAGAAGGTAGGTTCAAGGCCTCTCTCTGTGTGGTAGAGCTCAGTGGCATGGCCACCATGGTCGAGGTGCTGGTCGAAGGGTCACGTGATGCCTGGCTCATAGGGCTCTGTGTCTGCACTTGCTGACAGGAGGGCATTGCCCCCACCATTCTTTTTTTTTGTCTTTTTTTTTTTTTTTAGCTTTAACCAGTCAGCCATGGCTTACATGGTTTGTTGTGGCCCCAAGATCAGAAGGAGGAAGCTGAATAATGTCTTCCTATTCTTTAAGGGGAGGGCCACGGTTGGTTGATTATAGAATAGCTTTGACAGACCAGAGGGAACTATGGCTTTTGTCCAATTCCCCCTCACAAAGAAAGGTAAGTTCAGAAAGAGCTTGGGTTGGCTTTTTTAAGCACATGGTGACTGGCCTACTCCTCATCATCCCATCATAAACTTATAATACCTTCAGGGACTCCCACCTATGCAGGCTGTCAAAGGACAAGCAGCACCACTCACACTCTTAAAATAACGCATAATTTTAATCCAGTGCAAGCATAAATTGAGTCTCCCCTACTTTGTTCTGCAAGGGGCAAATAAATCTTTATTATTTAGGCTCTCAAATGTTGCTAGAGATGCACGTGTCATCTTAGAAAAGCTCAGATTTTAAATTCAAATTCCTTCCTCCTTCTGTACTTCTATTAATCTTACTCTTCCTTCAGCCTATGTGCAAAACGTGTGACCACCACCATGCACGCGCACAAAGAACCACAATCCAGACAGTCTGTGAGAATTAGCATTTCATTCATTGTAACAAGGCCAATATGTTTCCAGAAGTGCTGCCATACTGAAACAAGTCCTTAACAAAACAGAGCCTGAGGGCTTGAGACTGACTCCTGGGACCCCAGCAGCCTCCACGGCCTATTTGTTCAGCAGAATCTGTTATTCTGTCACAGCAGGCCTGTCACTAGTGAAATCATTTAAATGTCCAATCCTGTATTTAAGCAGACTGCCTCACCACGAACAGATGAGCGGCACTCAGAATTTATAGCCAGACGCGTCAAAGGGTAAGCAGAGCAGTGTGCGACCTGGTGGAGCAGTTGTCCTGTGGGAGCTGATTTAGTGGCTCTTTCCCTTATGCAACAATAGCAAGCAGTCTCTCATAATGAACATCCTGGGTATTCCTCATTGTAAATTCAAATTCAGCACTTAGACTTTACTGTATGTGTGATGAAGGGTTCATAATACCACTCATTATCACTAACTGAATAAATATTTTTGAAAAGTTGCCTGCGCTTTCAATGCACTGCAGTTATTGTTTTTTGCAATTTAATACCTAAAACAAACATGGTCACAAAATTAAACTGCTCTGTTTGTTACAGGAAAAAAAATGTTTTCTGCAATCTTTCAAGTTGCTTGTAATACTTCAAGTGGGTCATAGTGGACAAAAAGGTTGAGACAACTCAAAGCAGCTTGATGTTGGTGTGTAATGGACCTGTCAGCTCTGATGGATTTTCAACTCTGCCTTATTTTTTGTCCTACTACAGACAATAGAAAGCTAAGGAGCTAAGGCCTTGCAGTTCTGTCTCTGTGTGTGCAACACCTCTTGATCAATAGTAAATTTTTATCTGCAATCGGACTAAAATGTACAATTACATGAAGCAGATAGGGGAAATACAATGCAGACTGCTCTTAGGGTGATCGCTCATAAACATAAAAGCTGTTTGGAAGATTATAATCAATGGTGCAACACGACCCACCACGTGGATGATAGACTATCATTACAGATTGTTCTCTTTGAGTAATGGGACTGAAGCAAAAACAGATAATGTGATTCAATAATATATTTGCTGAATTTGTGAAGAAAAAGAAACAGGAAAATCTATCCTAGAGGCTAAGGCCTTAATTAAAACTTGCCAGAAGATCACCTACGACTTAGGGATGACTTAAGTCATAGGCGATCATGTCTAGCTACTGTATGTGTAGCTGTGTCAGATCTGAAACAGTAGCGGCTCTCAGCCCCCTAATGTTTAGAGTGGGCTAGCATTAAGATCGATGATTTGTTTATTAGATTTCCAATCAGAATATAATGGGTTTGAGGCATTAGCAGCTGTAGGGTAGATGTGGTTGAGTGTGTCTGCTGAAGAACCCCTGCCTTTTTGATTTCTTAGCGCTTCCTCTGAGTGTAAACAGACCAGAAAGAGAATTAAAAAAGATCATATCATTTTGTGCCATGCCACTGTGCAATTCCCGAGAGATAAACATTAAGCAAAAGGCAGAATAGCTGTGACTTTGTTTTTTTTCTTACAGCCATAAAAGACCCCACCCTCTGAGACTGTTATTAGCCAAGCTCACAGGGAATGTCATATTAACAATGAATGTCTGGTAGTGACGGAGATTGTCCTAAGTATGAGCCCAGCAGGGAGCTCTCTTTAACTCTAATTCACACTGAAATCAGATCACCCTGCTAAGATCTCATCAGCATTATTACTCCTGTGCTTTACCACCTCCTTCCCCACTGTCCATGTGTGTTCTTCGGCGCAAGCCCGGCCTGGGCTAACACATCCTATCGTTGCCGTCTGTTTTTTTGTTTTCCGTGATCATATTTTTACACGATTGGGTTAAATTTGTGGGAATTTTTTGGTGGGAAGTGTCATCCCTTCTTTTACCTTTTGTTTTATTATTATTTTTGACTCCCCCCCCCCCCCTCATATTTCTCTTTTTTGTTACTGTTTTGCTGCAGGAGGTCATGTGTTTAATACTTCTGGCAATTTTTTTTAGAGTAAATACTCATAATGGCAGACACAGAGTGCTTGATGTTCACACGCCACAGGACAAGATTCTGTGAACTCTTAAGTGAGTCATGTAGTTACTGAAAAAATTCCCCACAATTTTTTGACACTGTGGCTCATAGTTATTGAAAGCATAATAGCTTATAATAGATGGTGAAAGTAAGAAGTATTTTAAGCAAGAAGCCCAAATGTTTGCTTTTTCTAAGCATTTCAAGTAGCGGTGTCAAATTCATTTTAGTTCATGTAGCAAATCCATTGTAAATTACATACTTTATTACATTAATGAATGTTTTCAACTAACTTATTCACCAAACCAGTGATGTACATCCTGAGATATTTTAAGAAAATAGGTGCAGACATAACAATATGTCTCAGTTTTTTGTTCTCAGTCATTCCGCCATGACAAGGAAATGTTAGTGTGACAAATCAAAGAGAAGCTCTGACATCTGATGCGGTATAACCAGTGTTGGGCAAGTTACTTTGAAAAAGTAATTAATTATAGTTACTAGTTACTTCTTCAAAAAAGTAACTGAGTTAGTAACTGAGTTGCAAGTTTCTAAAAGTAATTAATTACTTGAAAAGTAACTATTGCGTTACTTTAAAAAAAATGTTTTAACCCTCTGGGGTCCAGGGTATAATTGGCCATTTTTCACTACTTTTGATTTTCCCTCTACATTTCACCGTTAAAAACTATTTACTTTGCCTTGTTTGGTATCATTCTTTTCAGCACAACCTCACGTGTCTGAATTTATAGTTATGTTTTCATTTTGACATACTGTATTAACACAATTGATCTAAAATCAGACAAAAAACATAAAATCTGTGTAGAAAAAGTTATATGTTATACTGTAACAACCACAAACATGTTTACTGAATCATATTTCGTGACTTTAAATGCAAATATAAATTGCCAATTTTATGTACAGGTTTTGCAAACAAAGTTATTCGCAGCCATTTACCTTTTACCCTTTTTTAAATAACCATTTCAAACTATTTACAGAACAATCAGGTGTTCTGCATTCAATAAGATGCCACACAAATTATTTGTACCACTCCAAAAAAAATTATTTCTGTCCACTATGAAGGAGAACATCACAAGCCTGACACCTGCAGAAAACTATCCACAACACTACACACTAACTACACAAGACAACACATTAACTACACACTCCGAAGATGCTAAACGTCACAAATCTCTCACATCTCAAAACTCGCTCTCTCTCTTTTTCTGCTCTCTCGCCATCACTCCTAAAACTTCTCCCTCTTTCTAAACAACCAAATGTCATGTTGCCATATCATTTTTTGATTGGTCGGCATGGTGCATTTTTCCACCAACACCAAAGGGGTGGGGGTTTTTTTGTTTTGTTTTGTTTTTTTGGTCATAAGCAGAGAGTGCTTGCTAGCGCTGTCCTTAGACAGTAAACGTGATTGTTTATCATGACTCTGGTTTTTACGTGCCCTATCAACACAATTTAAAAACTGGTATACATCACCTTGTTGCTTTGTCATCTTGAAGTGGTCATGTGATTGGCTTACCACGACTACTTTATTCTTCCTCAGTCAAACAGCAGCACTCATGCCATTGTTTTGCCCCCCTAGCGCCAGGTGTTGTGCTAGAAAGTGATCGTCTGGTAGAAAAGTGATTGCCGTCCGCAGAGCGCGCGCAGCTACTTAAAGCTGTAGCGCCCAGATTACTTACAGCTACTTCCGTGCAACTGATATAAGGTGCAGTAAGCTGAACACAGCTTCAACCGTCTCAGAAAATACGTAGCTGAACTTGTAATGAAAATGGTCATTAGTTGCACCTGATCCATCAAAAAAAATACTCTTGCAGAATACCGCTATAATACGGTGTGAATATCTAAGGTTGACTCTAGCGACTATACATCTCAAATGCTGTTCTTCCAAAACATTCGGTAAGCTCCTAAAACTCACTACCTAATTTATTTATTTATTTTTTAAACTGGAGATACTGTAGAAAGACTTTACTGTAGAAACCAAGACCAAGACCTGGGTGTAATGTGGGTGTTATCGGCTGTGACACCGAAGGGGTCGGAGACTTCACTTGTTTTACTCAGATGAATTGGACAGGCTACTAGAAGCTCAGAGGCTTCAGCATCTTGATAGAAAACTTGATAGAGCAATGGGCCGTGGTGGCACTGAACATAGGCTTACATCAATAAAATGCAGCGTACTGTGTATACAGTATATATCCAACGAGATGTGTATTCAGTTGAAACCATTAAAATGCTGAGAGAACCCTATAGCATAAATGAAATTGTTGTACATACTCACTGGGCCCTGACCGACAAAATGGAGTGCAAATGTTAAGTACTGCAAGATGTAAAGTACAAACACATTATGGGCAGGTATTAGCTTATAAAACACAGCAAACCAGAGAATGGGAACAGTCCTTGCAGTGGTGTAGCTTACCTACGGTTTTTAATAGCAATGTGTTTATTATTGCATCCCCCTACCCGCAACTCCCACCCCACCCATAGGGGAGGAAAAAAAATTATATCATGTTATGAGATTTAAAAGTCACCAGAGGATTGTACCGTACTTGGCACCTTAAGATTTTTGTTCAGCATTTTAAATTTTCAGGAGTACATTTGCGCGCATTATGTATGATGAACACATAGAAACAAAACCAAACAAAATAATAAAATTCAGTATCTACTCCTCATCTTTTGCCAAAAACATGTTTTTTCTTGTCATTCACTGATGCAGTTAGTTATGCAGGATCCCGGAAAAAAACACTTTAATGCGGTGTTTGTGCTTTAACAAATTAAATTATGGCCCATTTGACAGCCATGTTTGACAACTGCAGTGGCATTTAAATTCAGCCCCATGATGTCATTTAAAAATACACCTCAAACTTTGCCACACTCTTTGCTCTTTAGTCTTGAAGGGGAAATGATCACTGATTTGTCACCACTCAGCAGTACTTTTCTTCTTAATGAATTTTTAATATCCTTAATGACAGCAGAAGAATGATGTCATTAGGAGTGGATGTTTGGAAAACGCTGACTTGAACTCTTTTGGGCGACCATTTTTATAATAATTTAATATAGATTAACGCCCCATAGTAATGAGCAGTTTGACTATGAGGGGGGCAGCCATTTAAAGTAAGACCCTACTATTCATTTAGCAGTACACATTAAAAACTTTAGGTTGTTTATGGTCAAGTCTTTTATTCTCTGAAGTTTTTTTTTAGTGTGTGTGTGTAATGCTAAAACTACTGACAGGATATTATAGTATAACCAAGTCTTCCCAAACATTATGAGACAAATAAGAGATGTCATGACACATTTCCTGAATAACTGTGCAAAGTAGCTACAAGTATCTACATCCACTAATGCTGTGATCATCTACGGACACAGCAGCAATGCCATGGAGGCAAGAGAATTAAGATTGTGTCCTCCTGGTAATTTACCTACTGGACCTTGTGCGCTGGTGAAGTGTGAATCAATTTGTAAAGGATAGTTAAATTTCTATAACAACCTCCCCCTTCTTCACACTTGACTATCCCACATCAGCTATTAAAAATGGAAAGAAAAAAAAATCACGTGGTGTCTTATGAAGATGATCAAGGGGAAGGCCACTCACTGGGAATGATAAAACGACTGGCTGCACTTTCACCTTTTTTTTTCTTTCTTTGCTGAATGGGCTGACCTCTCCTTCTGTGTACCGTATGCGTGTATGACAAGCACAGGCCGACAGATAAATAAACAAGCCTGGAAAGCCTAAAATGAATAAAACAAGAAGCAGGAAGCTGGCTGGCTAGGACACTGATATCCCTTGGCAAAATGTTTTATCATATTCAGCAAAAGAAGAGCCTTTATTTTATTGATTTAAAAAAAATCCCAGAGGCACTAAAAGGAACAGGCAATGATTAATGTCCCTCTCAGAAAAAGAAATTATATGGAATAAATTAAACTACTGCGGCAGCAAATTGAAAAATAAGGATGTAAATGAGGTTTGAATACTTAATATCTTATAAAGAAAAATAGTCAATGAGGCCCAAAAATGATGAGGGATTGCCAAAGAAACATAATATTAACTTTAATGGCTGAGGCTAGATTTTCTGTACTGTCAGAATTTACCTGTCACAACTGATTTTCTCCAGCAGACATGAAAAATGAGCAACACCATTTGAAGCAATTGAAGGCAGTCATTCTCTTCTCAACGTGAAAAATAAGAAGAGAAACAGATAAAAGTGGCATTAAGGAGCTAGAATGTCTTTTGCTTTAGATGATTATTGGCTTGTGTTATTTTATACATGACTTAAATCCTGAGTTCTGCATCTGTTTGCTTGAAAATGCCTTCTTTTAATCACACGATTGCCTTATTGCTATAGCACGCAGGTTTGTAGGTGCATCATTGGAGAGCATTATGTTCGTATAAGGAGCTCATGTTTATCACAGACTTCATCTCCAGGCTCCATCAAACCTAAGAGCCTGTCCTTATGTTAATGCAATGATCTGCGCTTGATTTATCCCGCATTATGACATTTATTTTTCTTTCACTATCATCGGAAAAGGTCAATCTGCTGAAAGTCAGCCCTGACGATATTTGTCATTTGGGCTCTTTTAGATCATCCTCATCACATTCACGTTCCCTCAATTAAGACACGACGCAATCTGGAATCAGTCACTCTTCCAGCCATCGTTTACACCGTGGTACACGTCGCACAATGCCAGCTAAATGAGAAGAAAGCCAAAAGCAAGAGCGAGATGTGCGGCACATTATCAGTCGAAGTCGTTGTAGAGTTGGCCCCCGGTCCTCCCCATCCATCAGAGTTGGGGTAAAGATGAGAGTGTGAGACGGGGCCTGGGGAGTGGCAGTCGGGTGCTTGCATTGCACCCCATTACTTCAGATGGATAGCAGAGGGGTGCTCCACATTAAACACTGTTCCCTCAGTTGGAACCTTTAATTATAATTCCTCAGTATCACTTACAGCAGCCCAGCACAGATGTTAAAAACCTTTCGTGGCTTGGTTACCCCACCTTAGTTAATCTCGAGGAGGGGTGAAGATACAGATGGCATATCAAGAGGCGGAGGATATGCTTGATCTCTGACAACATAAGCTCTTTTTCTGTAGGGGAGGATTAAAAAATGTATTTGCATGTTTGTGGAAAAACAAAATTGTCTGAATCCAAAGCTGCAAGAAAAAAATATTAAGAGTTCACACTACCACTAAAGTGTAGGAGCAGTTCAGCTTTGAGCTAGGCTTGTAGGTAAGGGAGGGAGGACTGTAAATCAGTATGCCTATGAGCAGCTTTGTTTACATATTACAGTCTTTACTTTAGTCTGAAGGGCTCAGCAGCCCTTACATCACCCTGCCTCTGTGTATGGCTCATAAAACTACAGAAGGAATATAACGCTGCTGTGGTTTGCTGCTTTAACAGTGAGCTGGGGCATCGTTGTAAGACTAGTACACATAGAAACATCAAAGAATATGTCAACATTCAAGCAACAGAAAAAGAAAGACAAGTTCTGAAAAACTATACATCTATATATATATAGATAGATAGATATAGATAAAGATATACATATATATACATATAAAAAGAGGAAAGTGTGTTGCTATAAACAGATTCAAATGTGATAAAAAGTTGTTGTTCCTCTTTAAAAGCAAGTTTTACCCTTAGTGACCCAGAAAAGAAAAACTCTTAACAATACACAGGGTTACTTTTTATTGAACTCTTGGGTGTGCTGCTGTACACTCATTAAAAAAAGGTACAACAAGAATTACTCACACTCACCTGTATTCAACCAAACAGGTAAACAACAGAGAGCAGGAGTACATCCTGCCTTTACACTCAGTTTAATGCACTTGAATTGTATTGTAGCTGAAAATACTACTAACCCTAATTTAACTGCTGCTGCTGTGGTGCAATTTAAAGCAGTGCCTTGGCAATTTACTACACTTATCCCTGATTTAGACTTCGGCAGGGAGACTTTGTAGAGACCTACGAAAATGGCCAACAACATTGCCTACATTTGTTTGTGTGGGTACATGTGAATTATTGTGCGGTCGTGTCCTAATGTTGTTTATGCTGTACCGGCAGATATTAAAAAACTGTGTTGGGACTTGTTCATTTTGGCAGTTTCAGCAGTCTCCTTCTAGGACCTCAATGACATTTGTGAGTCCTTATATTTACACTGTGATTGTTATTCTTTATACTTATCCTGTCACTGAAAAATGAAAAAACTGTGGGGAAGAATTAGCCGAAATGCACAGGAGGAACAGGACCGTCACAGAAGTTGTGGGCTCGTTGACCCATCGTGTAGTTACATTTCTCAGGAGGTGAATGTTAGGTTATAGGGTTAAGGGTATTTCTGGTTACGTTGTAAGATTTCCCACTAAAATATAATTTAGAAATTAGCTGTGATAAAACGGTGAAAAATAAATAAATAAATATGTCTTTGTTGTTTTACCACTCTGTCTGCTCATCAAGAGGTCACCGCACAACTGCCTCTTGCATTCATAATAGCCTCTGTATTTCAATACACTATAAATTACATCTCTGTAATCTTGTAAAACGTTACTTATTGCTGTCACCTTCAAGTTTGTAATCACACAAACTTTTCAGTATATTCCCACTCTTTTCACAACAGTTAAATCAAAACACTCGTAAAGGTTTTACTTAATTGCACATCCACACTTAATAGTATTTACACTACCAATGTGTAGTTATATTGGATCAGTATTGAGGTCATAAAACTTGGTTATTAACTTAGCTTCCAGACATGTTGCTCGTGGCTCTTTCGTTCAGCAGATTTTATTACTCTGGATCTAATTAATTGACCTCTCTTATACTCTTTTGTTGTAGCGGGTCATCTGTAAAGCGTTGACTGAGTGTGGAGGTGATTTTATATGGGCCAGGGAGTATTTGTGTCAACATCAAATCAGGACTGGATACAAGGTGCCACACTCTAAAGGTTTGGTAAGTGTGATATCCTGACATGGAATCCATTCCCCTGAATCTATAAGCTTTGCCTGAGTGACTATGTATTGTGTGAACAGATAAGTCCCTCACCCTCTCTCTCTCTCCCTCCCTCTCTTTCCTCTATACAAACATTCATTGCTGATGGTGCATGCATGATACCTGAACAAACACACCAACAATGTGTTACAATAACTACATTTCAGTTTTGCCACGTTGCTGCTGTGATGCAGATGAACTGTCAAAATGTTTCATGATTTGTTCTTTTACATTAAAGAACTCGTGAATATTTTCACTCAGGCAAACCCGTAGGTGCTTGTGTTAAATAGCCTGCGATTTCTGTTTAGACTTTTTTATTTGGAATAAAGAAAGACAGTACATGTAAAAAAAAAAATTAGGTAGATGTTACAGTTTCAAAGTTTTCAAACAAAGCAGGTGACAATCATCCTACCAGTCCTTTCAATCAGTGACTGTTATAATAAAAAAATGCTCTTGCAAATTAAACTAAATTTAGTTTAACTCAAAGTTTAACATTAGCTTTGTATCGTAACAATATGCTAAATGGAGTTTTACATGCATCTATAAAAGTTAACATTGAGGACATGCCAGCAAACATAATGAAATAAAAAATAAATAAAAAAATAAGATGTACTTTTATTTGTTAATGTAGAAATTTACATGTTTTATTTAAAGTATCAGAAGTTAGTTACAAAGATGTTTTGCGAGAAATAGGATTGCAAGTAGCAACCAAATTACTCCTCTCTTTATTTCACTTTACTTCAAAATGATGCTTTCTTAGTCTAGGTTAAAGGTCAACATATCTGGAATAACCTCCAATAAAAAAAAAATAAATATATATTTTAGAAAATGTTTCAGAGCATTTATATTAATGAAAAAATTTCAAACATACAATTTTCTATTGTTTTCCCTGTTTAATCCTGATTGTCAGTAGTGGGAGCTTAACTATGTTTCTTTATTGTTTGTATTGTCACTATTTTGGTTTAAGTGTTGAGCTTAGTGTTCTCCAGTACTTAGTTCCAGCCAAGGCCAAAGAATGCAAATTAACTGTATCAAGAAGTCCTATATGCATTGCACTGATTGTATTTTACTCAAATTTAACAATTTGATTCTTTCCTTGTAAAATTAACTAAATAAAATAAAACTAAAATACTTAAAGTGAAAAAGACATTATAAGATTGTAAGCAAACTACTTCAAATATCAAAACTGAACATGACAAAATGATTTGACAAGCTGCAAGCAATGTACGTTGTCTGCAAGTCAAGGTAGGTGATTCAGTTTGTTTATTTGTTTATTTTTTGTGTACTTTCACTTGTCCTACAAAGGTGAGGTAGCTGCAGTATGGAAGTGTTTGCAACATCATAGATTTTACTATTTTCCAAAATTGCAAAGTATATTTTAGTCTACAGGATATTTTTTAGTAATTTACAATCATTTTTTAGTTCTAATTTATCTGTTGATAGAAAAATCAGAGTCATCTAGTTTCTTTTTTCTGTCAGTCAGCTAATCAGCTAATCCCAGTCTCATTGCAGCTATAATGAAGTACAAATTACAAATTATAGGCTTGTTGATAAGTGATGGTAAAATGGTTTGGTATATAGTGATATTGTTTCTTTTGCCATTTCTGATATCTGTATATAGTAATGCCAGCTATCAAACAGCTACAGATTTATTTGCATAGATTGTTTTAACAGTGTATCTTTCAAACCTACCATGAGCCATCAAATACATAATCTACAAGAAAACATGCATGCAGATATTGACTGATATATTCATGTTGTGGCTCTGGTAATGTTACGTGGTATCTGGTAAACTATAGAGGTGACTCCATTGCGCTGCACTGGAATAGAAAACTTAACAGGCCTATGCATTAAACATATTGTAGAATACAGTGTAACATTCATCACTGTCAAGGAGAGAGTTTGTATAAATTTAAATGCACTGAAGCGTTCAGAGGATTTTTTTTTTCTCCTCTTCCTTTGTCTATGAGTGGGAGTATATTTATATCACTATCAAGCTGCCTTATGTTTTGTAACACTGCAGGGTTAAAAATGAAGACTTCAACGGCACAGTTGTTGTATTTAGCACGGGTCAAATTCAAATTATTTTAAATACCTTTAACTATTAGGCTTTCGGTACTTTGTCTTAATGTGACCTGAAGTCAATTCAATAAAAAGCCAAGCAAAAAGAATTGCACTGAGATTTGTGGGAATAGCTTGTTCAAAGATGTAGCCTACTTTAAAACCAATCATGGCCCCAAGTGCTGAATGTATTGGGAACCAAGACATGGCTGTGCAAGAGCCTGACAGTTTTAACATTAAAATAAATTGCCTAACCTTTCCAACATCCAGTGACAAAAACAGGAAAAATGAAAGATAATGGGTTATTATTCACTGAGGGATCCTATACATAATAATGATCTCATCAATAATGTTACACTGGGACTCATATACTAGGGCTTGTGGCTTAAAAAAATAAAATAATGGAATTATTTATTTTGAATCATCGGTGCTAGTTGATCTTTAGCTGTTTAAATGAGAAAATAGAAAGGGGTACATAAAAAGAGAGTGAGAATATTTACTGGTATAAAAGAAAGACGAGCGGGACAAAGACCAGGAAAATGTAACGCGTTATAATTCTCTTCAGCTCTGTTTCCAACCGTCAGCCATAAGTTACTTTGCCAAATAGCACAGGCCGAACCACACAAAAGAGGCACATCAGTGCCGGCTTAAAGTACATGGCAGTAAGTGGGCAATAGACTTACAAAGTATTGCTGTGTTCGCCTGACAAATGCAATAAACAGCATTATCCTTCAGAGGCAATGCTGGTCGTGGCGGCTGTGCTCCACAGCCCTGTGCCCACCTCCTCCTCACTGTGGAGGCCAGGGACAACAGAACACTTGGGGGTAGCGGGTGGTAGTGGTGGTGATGGGGGGTTGGGGGTTTGTCTCATGGGGGGAGGAATAGGAGTTGTTGGTAGACCGAGACTGGCACCGACATGTGGGGAGGTGTGTGTGAGGCAATCTACAGAACAAATGAGGGCACCATCGCCCGTCATATTTCACATTTTCTTCGTTCTAAATAAGACAAAGACCATGTGAGCAGAAAGCTCTTAGGAGGCATAAACAGCTGGAGAATGCTGCACCTCCACTGCACTGTGACCCACGCTGCAATAAATCTGTATAAAAGTGATTATGATGAGGCAAAGTGATCAAGCAAATGAAATATCTGGGCTTTAGCATATAACTCAGTGAGGTGAGGTGAGCTTTATAGCCCTTGCTCTGAGGAAGCCTTACCTTGCATGTCCTGGGCAATTTGCTTCTCTTATTGCATGTTCTATCTTTACTCTGAAAGGGTTTGTCCATGTGAGCAATTGCATGTTTGAGAAGTTGCTCATGTTGTTTGGATACTTAAAGACGGCAAAAAATTAAAAAAAATTTATAATGAATTTTGTTTTTAAAAATGTAATAATATCTTTAGCTCCTGGAGATGGATTGATTCTTTTTTTTCCCTGTGTTTCAACTTTTTGTGTTGAGTGAGTGCAAAGTTAATTGAGCAAACTCCAGGTATTACACTCATAAGAAACCACTTATGAATAAAAAAATCCAACCAACCCAGGTAGTATTCTAGATTTCCATGCGTGACAACTCGGTTTTGTCAGAGCAATATAATATGCTGTGACTTTATTGAGTTAAATGTATCGAATATAAGAAACATTTAACTAAAATGCGAAAAAGCAAAGAAATAAAACATTTCGACTTCAAGAAATTAGAAATTATGTATCAATTTCAATGAACAAATATGTTACAATACGTTGTTCCCATTTTTTTCTTTTAAACTTTTAAAATTAGGGGTATGTTTGGACATTAGACTAATGGGTTGGGTGGAGAATTCAGATGCCACTTCTAGCCCCTAAAAAGATTTGAGCTAGCCCTGACCTAGAAGCTTTTTCTTCTTCTTCTTCTTCTTCTTCTTCTTCTTTTTCTTCATCCACACCCCACAGCGCAGCATCTTGGCTTTTTCCCCTCCAGGCAAACAGTCAGTGAGCCTCCCATCAGCTCAGTCAGTGTCCCAGCTTTCTGTGCTGCTGAGTCTATATAGTGATGATCTAGCAATGATAACTGGATCAATACCTCCAGCCATGTGGACAGCCGGCTGGGAGCTGCATCACTACTCTCACAGGCGACCGAGTTGCAAACACCTCACCCCCAACCAGCCCCACTTGCAGCCCCCCTCCCCACTTTTCTGCCGAGCTTCACAAGCTCCACGTAAGCTTCACAAGTCCTCTGGCACACTTCATCTTATAATTTGATCAAGTGTCACATTCAACTGATCTTATGGTCATAAATGAGAAATATGTGAATTTTATGAACTGTAAATGAGTGTCCCTTCATGGGTGGTTATTTTAGTGTCAAAATATATTAAATACATAGGAAGGGAAGGGTGTAGCTAATCACTGATCCTACACAGTCAGCATTGCACTTTGCATTAGATGCCATTTCATTTGTTGTGAAAAATAATATCAAAGCCTATTCTTCCTCAGAATACTGTAGAGTAAGAGGTCAGTGATAATCCAAAAATATAGGTAAAATAACTCATAAAAGGTTTAAAAAGTGACTAACTTTAAAAGAATGCATAAAAATATAGTGTTACTTGTGTGCCGGGAATAAATGTGAGCCAGCAGCATAGGTAAAACCAATGAGATTTTACTTGTAGAGGAATGAAATTGGTTAATACAAAGGCATGTCGGTAATAACAATGTCCTTTCTCCG
This sequence comes from Aulonocara stuartgranti, assembly GCF_965226115.1. Taxonomy (NCBI): domain Eukaryota; kingdom Metazoa; phylum Chordata; class Actinopteri; order Cichliformes; family Cichlidae; genus Aulonocara; species Aulonocara stuartgranti. The sequence continues at coordinate 11,399,094 of NC_138959.1, read as the reverse complement.
GTGACAAAGACAAAGTGCCTGCGTTTGGAGCGTACAAGCGCAAGAGACAAGTGATGGCTGAAGGTAGACTTTGGGAGAGCATTTGAATTTCATGTCCAAGAAGAGGCAGCCCATCATTAAAAAACCCTAATTTCTGTGTCAGGTGGAGTTACAGGTAATCGATCATCTTGTCACACCGATTTATTTTTTTCTGCCCGTTCAAAGTGAATTCTACTTCTTTCCAATTAAACTTGTTGCTGAAAAAGAAAATGTCTCTGGCTATTAAAGGCACATTTTGCCATGTTAGGTCTTTTTCCACCAAAGGTAATTTCTGAACATTTGGAAGAAAGATCCCAGGGGAGGTTGTGGCTTCCGGGCAATTCTTCATGTAGAGCTGATCTGAACAAAGCAGCCCTTTTGAGATTCGTATTGGCTGTTTATTAATGAATTTGCCCAGTCTCAGATAGTTTATTTCGATCTTTTCTACTGGCATTTTAGCCACAAAGAAAAAGGCCTGCTGGTTAATATGAATGTCACAGTTTGCCATAGTTATAGTTTTAATAATAATAATAATAAAATATATTTTCTTTGTTAATTTAGTTACACATTTATAAGAGCAGGAATCAAAGGAAATTTGGTGGCCCACACAATTAATGTGGTTTTGCCACTTAGGTATCTCTCTTAGGTCTTAGTTTGGAGAGGATTTTCCTGCACTGACAGCTTCAGTCAGCCTGACACTTGGGAACAATGGCTTTGGCTCTGACAGTATGTGCCACCAAAGCATTGGAATATGTCTGCATAAAAGCGATTTACAGGTAGACTTCTAAATGTTAAGGGTTGTCAGCTTCAATTTCTTAAAAGTCTCTTGGCCAATCCAGTTGATAAAAGGCTTGTGCCTTTCTGGGGAAATACTCCTCAGCTCCTGACAGACAGTGACAGAAAATGCCACTGCTTATGGCCATCCACCAGTAGCAGTGAGGTTTCGCATGGCAGCAAGAGCTCCTTTGTCCTGGGTCTAATTTATCTACGAGGCTAATCTTCAAAGCAGGAAGGAGGGGGGCAGCCATGCTCAGAGGTGTGTCATTTTACAGGAAAGACCCACCAGAAGGATTTGTGACTTATTTGGATTATGAAGGGGGCCCTTCTTCTCCCGAAAAAAGTCCCAAAAAGTTCATGCTGCTTTACTTTAGGTATTACACCGAGCCACTTAAATCTTCTCCTTTCCATCATTTACAGTCTCAGTTAGGAAGTTAATCATATGGCTTGCGGTACTTAATGAAAGCGAGAGATGTAATTTGTTAATTTCTTCCAGTCTCGTTTAACATGGCTTGAGAGCCGCATGGCAGGAATTTTGTAAGATTCGGTGTCAGAGCCAAGACTGCATTCATCCTTAGCTAACAGCATTTATTTGGACAGAGGTGCAATGGCAGCAGAAAAGGAGTGGATGAGATGGAGCCTTGATTAGCAGCCAGCTTCCCAGCATGCTCTGCTATGACAAATGACTGACTTCGAACAATATCTAAGGCGATCAGGATAAAGTACCAACCATTTCAAGCCTCAGCAAAATTCTAATTCTAATTAGACTTTGCACCACACACCAAATAAAAATTGTTCCCAGGGCATTTTGGCCTATCAACTGTTTCTCCATTCGCTGAAACAAAACGAATAAAGAAAATGATTAAAGTGATAACAAAGGCATAAAATTTGAATTATTGAGGCACCACATCTGGGATCTGTATGTCACTGCGCTGCCATTTTTACCCTCTCAATCAGCACTCCATTCTTTCTGCTTGAGAGAAACTGCAAAACAGGGGGAAGCAAGGAAAAGAGGAGAGAAAGAACAGGAATAAATTGTAGCATTAAAAGGTAGAAAGTGAGAACGCAAATAGGCCTTCAGCTTTAGCGTTATTAATGACTCTTCAAAAATCTCAGACTTTTCCAATCTCTCAGAGAAGCGCATGAAGGAGTCTGCAGATGAAGCTGACCTTCAAAATGTTCTTTGGTCTTTAGTTAAGAAATTCACTTGCCATTATGGCATCATTAAGGAAACAAGGATAAAATTACTCCATGGTTAATGGCCTATAGGATCCCCCACCAAAATTTGTTTCAGATCTAATAAAACTGTGCTTAACACACTCGAATGAATTATGAGGACTGTTATGCAGGGTATTAAAATGTGGAAAATAGATTTTCTAGAGCTTGGAGGACTGGACTTTTCAAATCAGATAGTAGAATGGGATTTTCTGGGCAATAAATTCCACCATGTCTCAATTTAATTTCTTTCGGCTCTAAAATCTGAATGTATGATTTATCATATAGTTTTGGTCATATTTAATAAAAGAAATGCTGGGGCCAACTTTGCTGCCCCATGAAGAACAAACACAAGTATACGTTCACATGTTATGCTCTAAAATCCAAAACAGGCTTTATCTTTGTTTATTTTCAGAACTGCACCTGAATGATGTCCCATCTTTCATTAAATCGAGGTTTGTCTATTAATTTGTTTAATATTGGATTAGGAGAAATGATCCTAATTTAGGTATTTGCAAAGTGCATCAGCATTTAAAAGACGCAAGCAGCAAGCTGTTATGGAGAAAAATAAAGCTGCAGGCTGTTGAGCCTCTCCCCCACTCACTGCAGACCTGCAGAACTGTCCCATTTCTACCACTTATTACCTGCTATTGTAATCCAGACCCTGATGCCATTGTGAAATACAGACTTATTACGAAGAGGGGAAAAAGTTAGCCCAAGATGGTGCCACAGAGAGGTGGTTTCTGTGGTAATGGCATTTGCTCTCTTTAAACTTTAATCTTTCCTATTAATTCTCTGCAACTGGAGAATGTATGAGAGTTAATGTTCCATGAACGTGTTTCTCACTCCGCAATCTCTTCAAGCTAATTACCTTCAGGTGCTAAATGGTGGGAAATTGCCATCCATTTGGATGAGAAAAATTTCACCTCCTGCTCCCTAGTGAAACATTTTTTTTCTGGGCACATTAAGAAAAAAAAAAAGAAGAAGAAGAAAAGAGGCAGGCCTCCATGAAGGTAAACAGTGGTCATAAAACTACCTCCTAGTCTTTTCTGTTCTCCTGCCTGAAACTGGAAACCATAGTCCCACTCTCCCACTACTGCTTGCCTGTAGAGGTCAGGTAGAGGTCAACAGGTGCTCTTCTTGACAAGGGGAATGCGGACCAGATGTTTGATTGGCATGAATCATCTAAACTGCCCATTAGAAACTTATGATGTGAAAGGATAGGACTCTTGGTGCTAGGGCATTTTTTAATTTGATGTCTAAACAGAAAGGAGATCTTGAAGTTGCTACATTTTTTAATTAAGCCCCTTTCAGACATGCTCTCCTTACCATTAACCTGATGGCTTCTGACTGTGTCGGTTTCACATCCTAATGACCACCCTGGTCACTTTTCCATAAAAGTCACAGCAGCAATTAAGGGTCAAACCTAGTGACTCTCTTCATAACTGAGCTATGTGTTGTTGCGCCGGCAGAAAGGTCAGTGCAACAGTATTAAAACTGTGCATGTCTGACTCAGTTTTTAATTTACAATAAGATTAAATCATTTATCTATGATGCATTTTTGCGACTCCCAATCAAGAAGAGATATCGCTCTGCCAGAGCTTGGGTGTGAGGGTTGAGGACAGCTGCTGCTGCAACATGCAATATATACACAAGGCTATATTGGTTTTCCAGGACAATGGAGGATATAGATGAATTTTCTATAGCATAAATACACATCCCTAGGGTACAGTCCACTCATTGCAAGTGCATTACGTCTTTTACACATACTGTATGGGAAATGTTGTGAGTTGTGAGCATAGCACAGCTCTCTGTACAGTTGTTGTGGGTTTGTCTAAATAAACCCTGATGAAATATGACAAAAAAATCACCTGTGTCTAAATGTCAATTCACTTAATTCACTGTAATAGACTGATAATGCCTAAAATATTAGATACCTCATGTCTGAAAAGGAATTTCATCGTTAAACCAGTTATTACTCTTTGCCATGTTTAGTAGTTTTACTATGGAGAGACACATATAGAACTCGTGGCAAGTTTTAAAAGTGTATATGATAACGAACGTGACAGAACCTAGAATCTCAGGTCTACTGTAAATGTCTATAGAGTTTTGGACCTTTGAGCCTGCATAAATATAGTAAGGAAACAATAATCTTATTATAATACACAGCAGCTGTCTGCCTGTGTATTTGCTTGTTTGTCCACTAACTCCTCCCAGACCATTAGGAGCTGAGTAACCAAACTTGGCACAGAAGCACATCATGGCCCCCTTGAAGTTCTCATCTTTATCAGACAATATGATACCATCATGCTAGCTAGCAACCACCTATTAACATGCAAAAATGGCAAATTTTTTACATTTGTGCAATAATAAGACCAAATAATTTTATAATAATAATGGATTGCATTTATGTAGCGCTTTTCGAGAACCTCAAAGTGCTGTACAATTCCACTATTCATTCACTCTCACACTGGTGGAGGCAAGCTACAGTTGTAGCCACAGCTGCCCTGGGGCAGACTGACAGAAGCGAGGCTGCCATATCGCGCAGTCGGCCCCTCTGGCCATCACCAGTAGGCAGTAGGTGAAGTGTCTTGCCCAAGGACACAACGACCGAGACTGTCCAAACTGGGGCTTGAACCGGCAACCTTCCAATTACAAGACGAACTGCCAACTCTTGAGCCACGATCGCCCATTTTATTTAATAATAAAATCTTTAATTTCACAATCCCATTGAAAAATAACATCTAATTCAGATCCAAAAAGCAAAACTATGCAATATAGCCTATATTATGACACATACAGCAAGCACCTGGCAAAATGACATTTTTAACCTTTATGCATCTACCGTCCATATAAAAGCATCTTAGGATTTTAATTTTAAAAGAATAAGATCTACTATACATCCGTAAAAGTTCCATTAAGCATCCCTGAATGCCTTGATGCTTTTACTTTGAAACAGCAGCTGTCATAATTACAATAGTAACTTTCTCTTCTAGTTTGTTAAATTTAAAAAACAACAACACCTTTATTCAGATAGATTTTATTACAGAAATCATATGTAAGTATAGTGAGCTATTGTCTTAAAAATTGTCATTAAGTCTTCATCCTGCACATAGTGAATCAAACCGTTTAGGAAGTCTTAAACACTGAATCCGTCCAACTGTACTCAGTCCCCTGTGAGCCACATATGAAACCCTTGTGGTGCAGTTCAGTGGGTTCTCAAAAAGAGTCAGGAAGATGCATCATATGAGGGGAGTAAAAAGGCCAGCTGGGATGGGTGGGCCACATTGTGATCACTCACCTTCATCCCTGATTTGTAGTCATTATCCCTACCAGCGTTTGAAGATCAAAAACAAGGACAGGGAGAGTGATGGGGGACAGAGAGAGGCAGCCAGAGAAAGAGAATAGGGGAAAATGACTGAAGGAGGGAGGGACAAAGAGACGGCTGGATGTGTGTTTGCACGTCTGTCCCAGTGACTGCCATTTGCCCCTGTTTGGATGTAGTAGTGTAGATGGCAGCGATGTTGGGAGTGGGTGGGGTTGGGAGGAGGGTGGATAAGGGTGATAGCACCTTAAAACCAACCAAGCTGCAAAAGCAATGAATATTAAATTCACGCCTAAATAGCTGGGTCTATGTGAAGCATTACTGTATTATAATTTTAGATTTGTCAGTGATGGGACGCGGGTTTGAGTTGGAACAACAAGGCACGTCAGAGCAGTCTTTACTCCTCTGATAACGGCGGGGCTTCAAATTGATAATCTTAAATTATGAGTTTCGTTTTTTGTCCTCTTGGACAAATGCAAATGAAGTGTACTTCATTTGTGCTGGGAAGTGTGATAAGGTAAGACAGTAAAAATAGGAACATATAACAATTATAGGCAAGTGTAATATTCTCTTTACCCATCCATGTTACAGTGTGTGTTACAGAGTGTAAATGTTGAAGGACTCCCATCAGGCCATTGTATAAATTAGCCAAACCCTTACTGTGCCGAAATCTATCCCCAACTGTTAGAGTGAGAAAGCAGAGATTTTTCCCTCCGTTTTTAGATTTAATTATCTTTTGTTGTTCTTTTTATCTACCTTCAAGGATTGTCCTCAGTGGGGGGTTAAAAGAATGGGAAGTGAAAAAGACAAGGGGGGTGTCTGATAGCAAGAATTGGGTGTGTAGGGCTAGTTTGTCCTCCGTTTGATCTGATTCCTTACAATGACACAGCGGGAAATTAAATATGAAACTGAATTTAAACCACTGCTTAATGAACAACGGGAAAACAAAGTTGGCTCGATTCCAACCGAAGTGAAAGTCTTTAACTTCTCCTCAGAGCATTATCGCTTTAGTTCGGCTTAATCTGGAGTCATTTTTGCTTCATTTAATCACAACATTCAGGGAAGTGTTTGATGATCTGTAATAAAATCCCAATTTCAAAATCATTTGTCTTGCATCTATATTTTAAAAAAAGAAAAAGTAAAGAAAAAAGATGAGAAGTAAACAGACTTTGTAGTGTAAAACAATAGTGTAAAATCTTCCTTTTTGTTTGACATATAAGAGCTGCGCAGTGGCAAGTCTTCCCAAATATTGATTTAGTAGACCTTCAGGAAAAGCTTACTCATTCCCCTCTGAGAGAAACAACATGTGTAGAACATTACCTGAATTGATGTTGGTAAATAATTTAGTATCAACCTTTACTGTATGTGCAGTCATTCAAGGGAAGGTGCACATACTGTACAGAAAAATGTTATTGGTTGTTCCGCTTGTTTTTCTTTGGTTTATGCTCTGTATTTCTACTGCTCTCGACTATAGTTTCTTGGTATTTACAAAAGATTGCAAATGCTTAAAAAGTATCTTGAGATTTTTTTAATTGATCGAACAATAACATTCTAAGACGCAATAAATAACACAATTACTGAAAAACTTATACTAAAGTTAATATTGTTCATACTGAGTTTCCTAACCTTGCTATTACCAACAGTATTATTATACCTGTAAACAAATCAGCAAATCCCTTTGTTTTTTACTGGTAGATTTAAGGGGGAATCATTTCAAAGAATACCGAGTGCAACAAAAACAGTGTGGAATGATGCCTTTGGCAGGTGAAACTGCTCCCCTGCCAAACTGTCACCATTTAGGCCCTGATAACGCAGGTAATTGCATTTCCAGAAGAGCAGGAGCAGATGAAACATGCTGTGGACAGATACTGCTGGCACACTGGCCCCTTCTGTTGGAAAATTTCATTTTTCCACAAGGAAGCCATGAATGCTAAGGCTGAATCCAAATCCGTTTTTCCGCACTTTATCAGTGTGTGGCCCACCAAGTGGGGAGATGGAGGTAATTCATTCAGCTGAGACTCACCACCCTAATCCAATTTCCAGCCTCCCCCAGCAAGAGATAATTACAAGTATTAAAGCTGTTAGGACAGGGGAGAAAGGGCCCTCTCTCTGAAACTCTGCTGCAGGCCCTGGAAATATCGACTGAGCGGGGGATTTCTGCTGGGAGAACTCAAGCTAAGGTATTGTTCAAAACTAAGAAAGTGTGTTAACTAATGAGGCAAAGGGAATCTCAAGGTATAAAAGGACACCCATAGCCACATGTCATAACAGACCCCAGGACTTTTTTTTTCTTTTTTTCTCTTTTTTCCTCGTGCATCACTTAAGCCTGCATGAACAATTGGTCATTTCATCTGTAAAGACAAGTAGGGTTTTCTGCACAATCAGTATGCATTTAATAGTCCTTGGGATGCCCCATGACTCTTACCTCCATATAAACTTCACAGTCAGATGCACAGGACTTTACTGTCATGTCAGTTTTTAAAAAAAGTTAAAATCTATATGGCTTTTAAAACTTCCAAACTAGTATCCACCACCCCATATAATATACACTTTTTCATTGTTTTCCTAGCTGTGGCCACTCCAGCATCGCATCCACCTACACATAAAACACTGGTAAACTATACCTTTCATGTCTTTGAAGCCACAATAGAGGACTGGGGTTGGAGCAACACAGAGGGTTTCTTTTTTCCACTGCTTAAACTTTGACTCTTCAAGACGCCGAAGCTGCATAGAGCTCTAATTAACGGAAGCAGAGACGCTTCTGCGCTCTCCCATTCAGTGCTCCACAATAGACAAACCTATGAAGCAGAACCGGGAATGGAATATTGAAGGAATGAATGGAAATGCACCCAAATAAGAGACCCAGTATCACCCCTGTCCACTCTTAGCTCCTGCTCTTTATTGTGTATCTTTGTTGAAGAGGGTCTGCCACAGGAGTCCCATTCTCTTTTAATTACTGGAGATCAAAGAGGCATGAAGAAAATGCATGCTTAACTAAAGAAAGGACTTTTTTTGTTTTTAGATTATTTGAAAAAATATTTGGACAAAAAGTTTTTAGACCTGGATGAACATTTTTTGAAGGCTATTGCCAACACTGCCGAGTCCTATAAACAGTTTTCGACTTTGCATACGGCTTTTTATTGCTATTAAAGTACATGCAAATATGTTAATAAATAGATAAGCTATGTATGCAAGATTTTATTAATAAAAGTAGATGTTTTGAATAGTTAAAAGCATTACATTGTGTAATCTTAACAATTCTGTATCAAACTACACTAATGAATCATTCGGCCCCACCTTACACCTTAAACCCAATCCTAAATTTCTTGAGATATCTCAGTAACAGAGAGGGGCTAAGAATAACTAGGCCTACAAGGGACAGCCATTGAATTCATCACTTTAATGTCCATCTCTGTTTTATACATAGCAGTGACTATTAAGCTCATTCCTGTTACTTGAAGCTGAAGAAAATTATCGTTTTCCGTACCTCTCATTTTAGAGATGTCCCACTGCTCCATGCATATTTATACCAGCCATTTTAGAGAAGTGCTAATGCAGTTAATGAGACAAAAACTGCTCTTAACCCATTACTATTTAGGTGTATTTCGATACCAAGATGAGCCACTTATCCCTGTTTGAATGCTGTGGTAATAGCTTAAAATGTTTCTATTACGGGTTCCATCGAAAGAGAAGGAAAAGGGAATGATCTAATTCAGTTTTGATCCAGTTTTAATGGACAAAATTAAGTTTGGGGCCTTTTTAAGTCTTCCCCAGGCAGGTATAAAGTATACAAATTAAAAACCAGAAACACACTTGACTTCAAATTATATGAAACAGAAAGACACAATATAAAGGAAAGAAATAGCTGCAGTTAAATGCGAGATACCAATTGATACTTAAACATGCAGCATACTGAAATCCAGTAGCAGACAAGAAAATGTTAAGCTTCACCTCAAGTAAGTAAAAAAGTTTCAATATGCTGTACTTGCAATAACTGATTGTATATTACATCCAGTGGTGATTTAGTTGAATAATGATCTTTCAGTATAAAGTCCGCTCAGTTTAAATAAAGTGGGTGTTGCTAATCGCCCCTTTCTTTTAAAGCAAGTATCAAGAATGGTGTACTGTTGCTTAATGGGCAAAAATAGCCTAGCTGCTGATATCATTTTAAACAGTGACATTCCTATTTCTTACCAAGTATGTCTACTATTGTTTGCAGGCTTTATATCCTTGAAATATTACTAGCCTTGGTGCAGGCGGAAACTGCATAGGGTCTTGTGTGAAGTTTTTAATATGTCACAGGCATAGTGCTGTTTGGAAATGCAGTGTATTTTACTCAGCCCCCAATAATCTATTCTGTTCAGCCAGGCGCATACATTGACAAATGTTTCCAGCATTAGGTATTTACCTAGTGGAATGTAATGGATGTAAAGAGTTTGAAAATGCCTGGCGCACTAACAGCATGGGCAGTAGCAAGACTATCTAGACTGAAGGAAAAAAATATACTATTCAAAACGGGATCAATGGTTCTGAAGGATGGTGTATTTGTGTTTGTGTGTGTGTGTGTGTGTGTGTGTGTGTGTGTGTGTGTGTGTGTGTGTGTGTGTGTGTGTGTGTGTGTCCATGGTCATTTTGTGCGCATGCACGTGTTTTTGTTTAGCTCTGTCTAAATATATGTGTGTATATCTGTTTGTGCTCTGAACCGCTGACTGTAAACTTACCATAAGTCACCCTAGACACAGTAATAGTTTCAGCACAATCCATGCAGTGGAAATGTAAATATGTTTCCTTATGCAAAGACGGTGTAGAGGCATTAATTGTCACAAAGTGTTCCTGTCTGAAAGAATAAATGTGCATCACCCAAAGAGTTGAGCAAGGAGAACTTACGGAAGGACTAGCAAACTGCAGGGTTTCTAGAAAACGATGGCTTGGCCAGGCATCTCACAAAGACCCTCAAGGAAAGTAGATTTTTTTAAACACACCAAAAGCTGCCTACTTACATTACTTACATCATTTATTTATTTTCCCACAAGAAAGTAATTAATCTTCAGTTGTGTATTCTAAAGTTTGAATCCAATAATTTTTTACATGCTAGACTTACTGATTGTTATGTTGTAAAATCTGTTTCCAGCACCAAAAACTTTTTTGTTTTCTTTCTTTTCAATATGATATAAATAATATATAGTATAGTGTAGTTAGTTAATATACAGCAACTGCATAACTTCCACTTGTAAAATGTAAATCACCTCAAATCACCAAAGCTCGCACATACCAAGGAAGAAAATCCAAGGACAAAAACAAAAGTGTTCAGTATGTCATGAATTTCTAACATCATTACCATGCAATAATGCAATAAGAACATTTTAGCAGCTGTATAAAAAAGAATTTAAGAATCTAACTCTCTATCTCTTTTTCTTTTTAGTTTAATTTAGTTTTCACGTTTAGTTTTGATGCCACGTGCTGCAAAAGTATTGAGGTTTCATATTATCTCTGCAGCCCTGGCAGGCTGAGAAATCTAAGTTTCTGGTGGGACAGAAATCTTTTTGGGACAGTTTGAAGGGGTTGATCCCCGGTTCAGCTTGAATTCTCTTCTCTTCATCTGTTAACTGATCCCTTTCTCTCTCCCTCTCTCTCTTTCTTTTACTCTCCCTGAAACTTCTTTTTCAGTCCTATAGAAGCTTACATCAACCGACTGATTCATTACATGTAACATGCATTTTGTCAGATTTACAGTGCAGGCGGCAGGATACTTTCAGGCAAAAAAAAGGGGTAAGCTCATTTTGATTTTATACGTTTTTATACTTTTCCAAATTATTGCTGTACAAGTGATTAGATTACTTAAAGGTCTGTTAACCTTTAAATAGATTTAGGAATACTTGGGTTCTAAATAGGAAGAAGAAAATCCAAGTATGGTACAGCTAAAAAAGAGGCAGGTCTTTCCCATCAAAAGTCTCATATATCTTTTAGAAATGTGATTTAAAATCCAGCCTACAACATGAGGGCTGCTATGATGTGCAGTCAATATATGGGTGGCACTCCCCATAAAGGCCTTGGCCTTCTTTCTGTGTTTTGATTTATTGTCACTGTAACTCAGCTCAGACGGACTCGTGAAACAGTCAGTCAGTCCACTGTTGACACTGTTTTTCTTATTTGTAGCACAAATTTTTTAGTCTTTTTGTTTCTTTTGTCTATTTATCATCCATTGTTTTCTGTACAACCCTGCCGCCTCTACTGCTAAATATTACAGTCCAATATTTTGAAACATAAGCCAGTAGAGAAGAGTCATAAAAGCTGTATTAATACCTTTGTTATGGATCTATTAGTTTATTATAATTCATATTACTAATGCAGTAATTCTTGGTTCTATGATTGAAAAGGAATTACCAAATAATTACTTACTAGTTTTTTATGATAGTGAACATTATAAAGATCAGTTTTAGTTGTAGTCGGGCTTTGATATATACTACTAGAAATAATTTAGTACTTAATAATAGAGAGGTGGACATGAAGTTCTTTTTATTTTAGATGTTTAATATCCTTATTTACAGTCTTTTTATAAACACTTATAGCAGATTTGTGTTCCACTTGTCAAATTTTTTAAGATTTAAGCATAGCACAGGTAACAATTGAAATTACATTTTGTTGGGAATTACCTCTGTTCAGTGTTTAGTTAACCTTGTGTTTTTTAAATTATTAGCATTTTTAATGACGGAGAAGACTGACCTTTACCAAAATCCCCTTTGTAATTTGAGCTCAGTGTTGCTCAGGATGAATTAAGTGCAAGTTAATGATTAAGCTATGAATCTATCAGATATTCAGCATGGGAAAGTTTTAGGGAGGAATGGCTTGGCTTGGCTCAACAATCATTAAAACGTGCTGACAGCAATGAGAGAACAAGTTCCCACTTTGATCCGATGACAGACCCGAGCTTAGCCTAACGTCATCCTTCTACTCTGGCTCTGCTCTCTCACTCTGAGTTTCACCTAGAAAAGCAGTCCACTTGAAAAGTGAAAACACTTCAAATATTCATGTGAAAAGAAATATGAGAAATAAGGACCGTAATCCACAAAGAGTGAAGTATCTGCATGGAAGGTGGTGTCATTTGAGTTTTCTTCTGCAAACTAGCAAAACAGAAATTACAGACAAAGAGACAGGTTTTGGTTGTATCATCAAAAAATATTCGTTTTTACATCTTATTAGGATGTTTATTGATTTTTTATTCAACTGAGACAAGCTAATTTTAACTTTTACATTTATTGAATGCATGAGGTTTGATTGATTAATTGATTTTTTTGTATAAACGCATAATACTAAATATATTGCCAGTAAATAATCCATTACTGATAATTATGACAAAGTAATATTCAAAGCTAGCTTAGCTATATGTGAACTCAAAGACAAACACCATTGATCTAAATTTGCGGCTTTTGTGTTTGCGAGAGTAAACTTTTTTTCGTTTCTTTTGAGAAGATTTATCAGCAGCCTGAATCATGTCCTTACTTGAGCCTCAGCAGTAGGTGACAGCAGTGTAAGTCAGTGCTAAGCAGCTGAACTGCTGTGGAAACCAAGGTCTTCTGCTGCCCCCCAGGGGCTTGTACAAGAGATCACAGACAGCTCTATGTTTCATAAAACACTCATTTGATGTGGTACAGCTTTAACATATGTGTCCAATCATGCCGATAGCACAGCTCTCATAAAGTGTTGTGGATATTGTGTGCTTGTAGAAATTTTGCTCAAAACGATGTAAAATGTTAATACATAAAATATAAATAAGGCATTAATTAATGCTTTCTGTTTCTATAATTTACTTTTTATTTTTTAGTTAAATAGCAGATATTTTGTTACTGGGTAATCTTATCTTCTTGAATCTTGAAAAACATTCGTAAAAGCAACCTACTGGATTGCTATATGGAACGTGCCTGAAAAAAAAATGAAATAGTGAAATGCATTAAGACACAGAAATGCTCATAACATCTGTTTCCTCTGTGTTACAAAGGATATTGCTTTGTAGCAAGCAATATGTGCCATCAGTGACTGGTGGAATAATATTTGTGTTCCACCCTCAAACAGACACACTGTCAGAGAAGCACTTGTCTACATTTTGTAGTTTCTTGAGGAAAATAATTGCCTTATCTGCAACTGTCAAAATGATGAATGCCCTGGAGAGCACAGAGAATTGACTGATGGAATTGGGGGAAAATCTAATCCCTGATCTGAACACTTTGTATAATACATTAACCCCTCTGGTACAATAGGCTGCACAAAAACAGATTTGTATAGACTTGTAGAAATAAATTCAACAGAGGCTGAAGGATCGATAAACATCAGGAGTTATGGCATTGTCGGTACTGAGTCAAAGGGAGCGTTGCGAAAACATGAAGTGAGATGTATGCAGGAGTTGCAAAAAATATAAAACCATGCCAAACATATTGGCATTATCTAAATCATATAACATTTCAAATGATATAAAGCATAGCTGTGGTGTTACAGCATCCATGTAGCATACTAGTAATACATTAGAAAGATAATATATGATACCCAAAATTAAATTAATTAAACATAGCAGGTAATATGTAGGTAAAATAAAAAGTAAGTTAATGATTAAAAATTGGGCTCTTCCCCAATATATATTAAATATACAAACAATGTATTCTAATCATTGTTACTAAATTTTAACATTTAGTTTTACACATTTTTAACTGCATTAATCTGCAATCAATATATTTTGCAGTTCTGTGCTTGCAGCATGCAGAGCACATGTGCACAATTTTATTATTTTATTGAGAACAAGACATAAAACGAAAAGCCCAATAAGATGCAATGAATGTAAGCATCACGTAAACATAGTTTAATGTTCAGTGCAATGAGTTGCGGTCCGATATAATGTATAGCAGCTGACAAATCTCCTTTTAGTTGTTTATGTTTTAATTACCATATGGTTGGAGTCAATGCAGTTTGGTAAAACAATATGTTCAAATTATTGTGATACAGTTATCACTTAGCCATTGTGTCCTGCACAATAAATACCATTTTCATTAATAAGCAATAAAAAAGCAAAATGTTCTGCTCCAAAGCAAAGAAGAGCAGATGGATTGTCATTCTATTATCGTATATTTTTATCATATATTTATTTATTTTTTAACCAAGTTGTTTGAATGCAATCTTATCAAAGTTGAATATTTAGGCTCGGCTGCAAAGAACATATTAAGTATAAGAATTCAGTGTTATAAATGAGCACACGTTGATATGCACAGGAGGATAATGAAATTATCCTGTGCTCTTCCTCTATCGGTCCACAAGCAGCAGAGTGTAAAATCTCACCCAGATATGAAGGGATTTGTCTCCTAATTAAAAACGATATTAACTTTTCATAACCTAATGTTCTGAAATGAAGTTTTCTAAAAAAACGAATGCTCAGAACCTACCTGTGAACGAGCTTTCCCTCTTTTTTGTCACACTTGGGTGGAATACATTATCCCCAATATTAGGAGAGAACATACCTGTAACAGGTTAATGACCTCACACTTTCCACACCATTTCACTTAGCGGGCCATAGCCAGGAAAAGCTAAATGCTTCACTCCCAGTTCACTGAATTATGAATCACCTAAAAGGTGAAGTGATTAAAGATTCAGCATTTTGTGGATTGGCCAATAGATGGTCTCTTTGCTGAGCTCTGGTGGGTTCCCTTCTAACATTAGCTGAAAAGTGTCTTGATATCCATTAGGGAGGACATAAATATTGGAAGAGGAGTACAAATAATCCAGAAATAACCAATCAAACTGTCAGAGAGAAATTACGATGTGAGTAATACTTAAAATCAACATCACAATCTCATCTGTAGCCATTAATAAATAAATAACACATTGGAAAACATTGAATCATGGGGATATTAGATTACCTTTTAATGAAATTATTTCCTTTTCACATTATTCAATCTGATCTTATTATTATTATAATACATTTAAAGATTATTTTCACAGAAAGAATCCTGAATTTATCAAACGTAGTCTAAAACATAGGCATTTTCAAACCAGCCGGTGCATACAGTGGCCTAGACGTGTCAGATTTCTTCAGCCTTATCCGTCCTGTAACGAGCACTGACAGGTCACATGGCACAAACTGAGATGTCTGAATAATTTGAACAAATGCTAAATCATTGCAAAGCAGCCAGAGAGATCAGCGATGTGAGAGTGAAGTGTTTGCACTTCCCCAAGGCTCAGTGGCATCTGTTCTACATGTGTGCAGTAAAAACATCCATGTTTCACTATATTAATCCCAATTAACTGCGCTAGTATTAGAGTAAGTATTCAAATTTGAAGTGCTAAACTATTAATTGGCGTTGTTCTTTGCAAGAAATTAGCATTGCAGTGTAATGGGGGGATATTTAATGAGAATTCCTTTTGTTGGTGTCATCAAAACTTTCTAACATTTCAAAAACTCAGTCATCGTGTTTTGGAAAGCTCAGATTCAGTGTCTATATTGCTCAACGTGTTTGCCATGAGCAAACAAAATGAGCAAACAAATGAGCAAAATAAAGACTGGCTGAAGTCCGTTCTTAATTGTGTAAACCGGAGAGGTTTGAGTCTAATTACTGTCCTTTGGTTCAGCTTGAGGCCACCAGGGAGAGCTGTGCCTCAGCGTCACTGGAACAAGCCACTCCAGCAGCCTCAGCCTTACTGTAACAGTAATGATCACCCACTCCTTCAGATTTTTCTTTGCACTATCCCTCCACATGTGACCCTGAACTTTAGCACTTTAGCAGGAGAGGATAGAGATTTTGGCATTGAAATTGTCCCCTAAAACAATTTTGCATGACCCTAATGTGCTTTCATAAGGTGGGACTCAGGTTGGTTTTTTTTAAACCTGGCAGGGGAATTAAGTGCAAAAAACCTCTGCAGGCTGTGAGGTTGTCGGGGTCTGTTGCCTCTACTGGCCATTAACTGGGGATTAGTGCTGGTGGGTCACACATCTCTTTGAAGAGGTAATTCCTCACACTTCCTTGCTATAGAAAATCAGGAAGCAATCATAGAAAAAAAAACATGCAGATGGTCCAGACAGGGAAGCCCGGGACCATTTTTATTCAATCACAATTAAGACTTGGAGTAGCTGCTGCCTTTGTGCAAACTTAGCACATCAGAAAATTACAGCGGACATCAGGATAAGCAGGAAATCCTCAGAGTCCAGTTAAAAACTGAAGGGGGGGAAAGGGTAGCAGTAAGATCAAATGTTTCTCTTTTTTCTTTGTTTATGAGCTTGTG